>NC_136057.1:2119518062-2122004312 GCF_964261635.1 Lissotriton helveticus | reverse complement strand
GATTCCATGGAGAGCCCAGAAAACCAGACAGAGGGCCCTGAATTGTATCCTCTGTCGCAGAGGTAGCCAGTGCAGTTTCGCAAGGGTATAAAACCTTTATAAAGTCTAACTTTTGGAAGGAGTAAGCTAGAACATTAATTTAAAGTATTCAAATAATAATAATACAAAAAATGCAACAACTTGCCCTGGTTGGATTTATTAGAACTATTGCATGAAAGTAGATTTAGAACTTACTGTCCTGAAGTTACATAAAACAGCCCTGTAACAGCCTCTTCTGGCTGGCCAGTTTCTGACACCCTAAGCCAGCTCCTCCATTAGTAGTTTGGGGGAGGCCTGGTGCTGAAACATAACACCCATTTGGTGGGAGAAGATTTGCGTGCTGGAGAAGCCACTGGCAGGAAGGGTGCTGGGTAGACAAACTGGTCTTTAAAGGGAGAAGCTCTGGTAGTACAGGAACCAGGCTCACCCCCACTTCCTGCACCCCCTGCCAGTTGGATGCCTCTTTAATTCAATTTGTAGAAGGGGCAGGAAGAGAAGTGGAGGGAAACGTTAGCCACACCTGTGGATTAGATTAGTCAGACATGAATTCCCAGTAGAGATTTTCTCGATTTTGATGTGGACTGAGATGTGCATTCAGTGACACAAATATGTCACACTTCTAAGAAACTGTTCATCACAGAGGGTGGCAACTTGAACCACATTGGTTGGGAGTGCCGTGCTCTTGCCAGTCCAGGATCTGGAATAAATATGGGAAAACTGAACGGCACCTCAGTTTCCTACTTGAAGTCATCGGAAGACAATGGATTGCCCTGCTGAACCCTTGGTCTGCACAAAGAGAGGACTACACTCACAAGGACTTCACCTGCTGCACAGTCAAGGAATCACAAATGAGGACTTTGTCTGGTTTCCAAGATTAAGGAGTGGACTCCCTGATCAGAAATAGAAAGAAAAGTGCTGAAATAAGTCACCTACATCATCTCCAACGATAAGCCCTGCTCGCCAGCTTCACCTGGACTTTACGGGATTTGACTAGGTACATTGTGACAATTGTGGTCCCAAACCCCCAAGAGGCAAATCAGAGGTTCTGGAACATTGACTGGATATTTGGACCCTCAAAGACACTCAACCTTTCAGAAGAATTTCCGGAAGTTCAAAAACTTTTGGACAGAAGCTCCATAAGTCCACTGACCTTGATTTGCAGGTTTGTCCTGCTGAACGCTCCAGAATTGCTCAACATCAAGGACAAAGTCCTCCAGGACTCACCAAGGCAGCGTGCTGCAGCAGGCCACCATCGTTGAACTGAAAGTCAGATTGTCAAAGACGACCACTCAATGTTGAGTAATAAAGCACCAAAAAAGTAACTAAGTGAGAAGGTAAAATCTTGACCAGGCCTTACCTCTCCATGAAGCTGACCCACGCTCCATCACGGTTGGCCTGAAATTTTGACTTCATCCTGGTTCAGCGCAACCAGATAGCCATGGCTGAAGCTTTTTCACTTTTAGGTGCTAGAAAGCACATCTTTAAATGTAAACTGTAAAAAATGCATGTCTCCGGTTCCCTACATTGGATTTTTCTCATCTTTGTGTCATTTTAAAGAAAAAATATTCTCTATTTTCATGAATTGGTGGTGGAGTTTTATTGTGTGTTGTGTCTTACTTATTTACAGTTTTGGTGATATGAAATGGTTTACTCATCTGTTTCTTAAGTTAAACCTGACTGCTCATCATCCCGACTCCCAAGGGTTGAGCAAGGATACATTTATTGAGACTTGACTGATCTTATTTGTGATTGTGATGGTATTCCTAGTTGTAGGTACATATCTGCACCTACTAATAAACTACCTTCCAATCATAGGTAATTGCTTCACTATTACAAGTTCCTTTGAGGGTCATTCTTTTAAAATTGTTAAATTTTTATTCACAGTCCAATGTGGATTAAAACTAGAGGTGGGTGGAATTTGCTCTGGGAAATGGTAAAAATTCTCGGCAAGCATGCGCCGAGTTACGCAAACATGCGAAATTGTTAATTCCGCCCGTTCGTGATGCTTTTTTCCTATTCGCGAACACTGTTTGCGTGCTCGGGGGGGGGGGGGGAAATATCTTGCGAACATGCATTTTGAAAGCGCCAAAACCCTTCCTTATTTTGCACATCAAAACTCTCCCTCCTGCTGAATTACCTTACAGCAAGACATGTCCTGCAGAAATGACTGACCTGTACCAATTATTTATCCAATAAATAAGACCAGCAAATACACACCTAAGGAAAAATTTACCACCATTTTAAGGGATGCCTGTCTGGGATCCACACTCATCTCCAAGTACCAACACTCACAGAGAAACCATGCAAACAAGTATCTTTTACTTGTTTGTGGATACAGGAATTCCTTGAGAAGCCCAAAAGTCTTTGTGAAGACATTGTTGTATGAAGTTTCTGAATGAGTAATAATATAGATACCATGGACATTCTAACTGTATGTAGTAGGTCAGTCATAGGAGCTTGCCTCTCAGACCAAGAAACCTCTGTCCCACAACCTGACAATATTCTGTTGTGATCAATCAATCAATCAGGATTTATAAAGCGTGGCTAATCACCCGACAGGGCATCCAGGTGCTTTCAGAATGTGGAGGCTTACTCGAACAGCCAGGTCTTGAGGGCCATTCAGAATTCTGGAAGTGAGATCATGGTCCAGAGGTGGGTGAGGAGACTGTTCCATGTCTTTGTTGAGATGTGAGAGAAGGAGTGTCCTCTACTTCTGCTTCGGTAAATGCGGGGAGTATGGGCAAGTTAAAGGGAAACAGAGCATAGTCTACACAATGTTTGGTGAAGTTCAGTGCTGGTTAATGTAGGCTTGGTTGTGCAGATCATTGTGTGTGTGGGTCAGCAGCTTGAATTAGCATCTCTTCTATATAAGAAGCCAGTGGAGTTTCCTGAGGTGGGGTGTGATGTGGGTTCATCGGGGAAGGCTAAGGATGAGTCTGGCTGTAGTGTTCCGAATGGTTTGAAGTCTCTGTAGAAGGTGTGTGGTGATTCTTAAGTATAGGGCAGTGCTGTAGTCCAGTCGGCTGGTGATGAGGGCTTGTGTCACAGCACATCTCGTGTGTAGGGCTAGCCTTATGAAGAGCTTACATAACATGCTCAGAGTGAGGAAGCAGGCGGAGGAGAAGTTATTGATCTGTGATTTTATGGTTAGCTTTTTATCAATAATGACTCTGAGGTTTCTGGTGTAGTGGGGGGAGTGGGTGCAGGTCCTGGGTCTGATGGCCACCAGGAGTCATTCCATGTTTTGCTGCTGTTGTCCAAGATCAGTACTTCCATCTTGTCTGTGTCCAGCTGCAGGCAGGTGTTCTTCATCCAGTCAGCAAAGTTTGTCATGCATCTGTGGAAGTTGCTTTTGGTGGTGGTGGGGTCATTGGTGAGTGAGATGATAAGTTGGGTGTCTTAATGTGAGACCGTGAGATCTGACGATGTTGGCCAGTGTGGTCATATATACATTGAGCAGCGTGGGGCAAAAGGGGTCAGGCTGGGGGACACTGCAGGTGATCTCCTTGTGTTCTTAGGTAAAAGGTGGGAGGGGGACATACTAGGTTCTTCCATTGAGGACGGAGGTGATCCATCTGAGCATGTCCCCTTGGATAGTGATGTGGTCTAGTCTTTCAATCAGTGTGTGATCAGATACGGTGTTAAAGGCTGCACAGAGGTCAATGAGCATCAATGCTGCTGTTTCTCCTGGTTGAGGAGGTTTCTGATGTTGTCATTGGCTTTGATCAGGGTGGTTTCAGTGCTGTGATTGCTGCGGAAGCTGGATTGGGAGGCGTTGAGTAGCTGGTTCTGCTCCACATGTGTTGATTGCTGATGATCTTTTCCTGTACTTTCACTGGGAATGAAAGCAGGGAGTTTGTCTTGTAGCTTTTAAGTTCACTGGGGTGCACAGATGGTTTTTGAAGTAGTAGTCTGACTTTGGCATGTTTGCAGGCAGCGCACAATGTGGCTGTGGTAATATAGGTGTTGAGTAGGGTGGTGAGCTCCTGGTCGATCCTTTGGTTTCTGGTTGAAGATGTGGTGGGAGCGCTCCCGGTTGATGGATTTCATACTGGAGTTGGTGTCCTGGGTGGATAGGATGTTCCAGGTGATCAGTGCATGGTTCCTGTCAGTTGCAGTAGAGGCATATCCATCAAGACAGTCTGTAAGTGTGGATTGGGGTTCGAAGTTTCTGTATATGGTTGCGATCTTGTTGTGGAAGAAGTGGGCGAGGTTGTCGCACAGCTCCTGTGAGGGTGTGATGTTGTTTTCACTAGCAGCCGGTTGGAGAATTCCTTAACAAGGTTAAAAAATTCTTTGGTGTTGTTGGTGCTGATTTCAATGCATGCGGCAAGGGTTGTCTTCTTTGTTGCCCTCAGCAGGCAGTGGTAGAGGTTGAGGGAGGTATTGGAGGCTGCGTGTCGGTGATGTCCTAGCTGGTGCACCATTTCTTCTTTATCTGTTTACTGTCTAGTTTCACTGTTCTGAGTGTTTGGGTGTACTGTTAGGTTTGAAATTTCCATTCCTGCAATGCACTCGTTTCATGCTATATTCGGTTAGCAGTGTGTGGCTAAATTGATGCCATTTGTATTCACGTTATGCAACCCACTGAGTTATCCCCGTAATGTGCAGGCTTAAGTTAGCAAGTGTGACTCAATTTTGCATTTCATAATCCCTATGAGGCTGCTTAGACTGTGCCCGAGTCAGGCCTCATTGCTCATATTGCTTGCCTCAGCAGAACACTGTGTTTCATAATTATTTTCTCTTCTGTCCAAGGCTGTCTTCTCGACTGCACTTGCATGCCTATCTGAATGTGTAATTTCTGCTCCTAAGTTAGAAGATGCTGAGACCCAGCACCATAGCCTTGAATCCCTGACAAAATGTTCATATCTGGCAGGTGTTAGCTCATCCTACTGTGCCCCTTTGTTCATGTTCGGCCTAGGCTGGTAGTTTTCCACTGTGGGCATGGTTGGAGGCATCTCGGAAGGAATGATTATCCACTGTAGACGGTTGGGGGGGGCCAGTCCCTCGGCAGACATCTTAGGGTGCAGATCATGATCGACTCTTCTGCAGGGCATTGCCAATAAAGATGTAAGTTTGTATTCTCTACTGTCTGACCGACACTTCACTTTTGGGAAGGCATAGCAGGTGGTTGTAAGTAACCCGGGTGGCCCCTAAGGGCCACTTCCTTCAGTTGGCATCCAAACAGGAATCCTGCAAGGTGATTTGCAGGGTGGCAGGGTGCGTCTGGTCAGTTGGGCGGATCTTGGTACCCCACGCTACTGAGCTTTGTACTCGCAGCTGCCCGCCCGGCTGATCGGGCGTCTCCTCGTCTGGTGGTCACCGGCTGGGGTCCTGAGAAGGCAAAACCTTGGAGTTGACCATTTGGTACGAAGAGTTGGCAGTAGAAAATAATTTGACTAGACCTGAGTGCACCAGGTGAGTGATTTGATTCTTGGAAATTCAGTGGAGTGGTGTGGCTCACTGGTTAGAGGCGGCAGACCCAGGAGCAGAGGACGGCCCGGGACCAGGGTTCTATTCCCGACGCGGCAGGGTCTTGGACCAGGGTCAACGGACTCGATAATTCTCGCCTTGGTGCCTACTCTAACTAGGGATCACACTCGGCAACTCTGGGCATTAGCTTGCCTCATCCCCACAACGGCCCCCCACATACGCCGGGGATTCCTGGTTTCACCTTGGAGATACCCAGTAGGGACCATCTCACAGGGAAAGCCAGGACGGGTTCCCCAGCGGTCTACAGCGCAGGGATACTCCTTCAGGAGTCGATTCTAGCGCTTTAGAAACCCACAATCAATCAATCAATCAATCAAATATGGTACCATTCTTGAACAGCACAAGCCTGATACAGTCTCTTGACTGCCTTGGTGGACTTTTTAGACTGCCTTCCTTGAACGGCAGAAGCCCATGGCCTGTGTCTTGATACGGTCCTTGGGCTGTCTTGGTTTGAACTTGGTGGGTTTGCAGACTTTTTTTGAAAGGCACAGAGTGTTTGCGAACAATCTGCCAGGCCAACTGGTAATTTGGGGTCTTTACGAAAAGGCCTTGGGCTAGAGCTTGTCTTCTCTGGACTGCAGTGGGCGGTTTGCGGACCATTTTGTTTTGGTTCTTGAACAATTGTTCTCTTGTTTATTTTCTTTTATCATTTTCGTTAGTGTTATGTTTGGCCCTTGGGGACAGTGCATGTGTCTTATATTAAGATGCCTTGTTTAAGTAATTTCTGATGCTCAATTGGAGGAGATCCAGCCTGCTCCTCCAGATGGTTCTCTAAATTTTAACGTATATGTCAAGCATGGTATTGGCCCTATTATGTTCAGCACGCTGTGCCATAAATATACGAGGGACAATGCTGAGTCACAGTGGCCTCTTACTGGTTTGTTCGATGAGCAGAAATTGAACTTCTTGCAGGACAAATTGTTCGCTAAAAAGAGCAGACCGACAATGTTTGATTCTCTAAGAGTGTGGCAGAAAGAAACAAAGCAGAGCCGTATGCGATCAGAGAAAGAGGCTCGGAAGAGGCAGACACAAACTGTAACACAGAAAGCAGTGGCGTATGAGAGGGAAATGGTAGAGAAAGGTATAGAATGTGCAGATAGAAAGTTCCAATTACAGACTGATAAATGTTATGTTACTAGAGAGGAAGGTGATGATTTTGTTGAGGAGCTATTGAATTCTGGCCCTCCTCCTCCTTTTACCCCTGACCGGATATACCCAACAGTTCTGACGTCCCAGTCTTCATCCCCTAGTGTCACTCTCTCTAGTATTTCTGTTTCTAGCACTACTTCCTCAGTCCTGGAACCACTTGCTTCCCCTCTACCCACACCAGTCGCCGGGACTGGAGCTGTGAGCTCCCCTGTCCTCTCTGTCAGTTCCGTTTTGACTGCTACGCCACCTTTCACCCCTACAACCCTGCCTCCCTACATGCTGGTACCTGTCTCTGCATTCACCCCTTCCCCCTTGGGTGTGACCCCTCAAATACTGTCACATGTTGAAATGCCTGTGCGTAGGATGCAAGAAGCGAATTGGGCAGCAGTGCAAGACCGTATGCCCAAGGGAGCACAATAAACCGTAGTCTCTGCCCTCATAATATCTAGATTAGACTATTGTAACAGTCTTAATCTCTCGGTTCATAAAGGATCAATGAACAAGCTGCAGATGCTACAAAATTCGGCAGCCAGACTTTTAACAGCCACACCTAAATATAATTCTATCTCCGCCAAAATAAAACAACTTCATTGATTGAGGATCAGCAAACGTACCCAATTCCAGTCACTGTGCCTCGTTTTTAAAGCACTTCATGGCATCGGACCGGATTTTCTACAACAATGCTTCATTTGGTAAAAACCTAAGAGAGTTTTAAGGTATGCTGACCAAAAACCTTTTAGCATCCCGAGGCAAAAAAGCAAATTGGGGCGGAAGACGTTTCACAATCAATGCGGCCAAATCATGGAACTCCCTACCATTGCACATCAGAAGCATTCCTAATCTGCCTTTTAGAAAGGCAGTAAAAACATTGCGGTTTTCAAGATAGCCAGCTAGTTATAGGCTCAACCCACAGCAGGTCTTCTCTACAGCGCCAGGACACCCATGGGTATCAGTTTGCGCTCTACAAATACATATAACATTAACATTAACATTGGCAGAATCATGACTTGGTGTTAGGTGGCACATGGGATGAGATCAAGGCATGGGATAAGGAGCTTGAGCCCAGCGATAAGCCAAAAGCGTAGCTCCTAGCTCTACTTGGGCGTATTATCACTTACATGCACTCACTTATCACGCCAAAGAAGGTGGATTGGGATAAGAAGGATAAAAGTGTGTTGGATTTCTTTACCAGATTTAAAGGGGTGTTTCTAAATTTTTGTGGTCAGGACCTGTCACAGGAGGGTGGTGTTCATTTGTTTGTTAACAGACTTGTCACTAATTTGCTTTGTGAGATTGCAACTCGGTTGCAGGCTTTGGAAAGTACTTGGACAACCTCATCCCCATCAGGGTTTTTGAGTATGGCACAGTACTATGAGCATAGAGAAGATGAGGACAAAGAGAAGGTGGAGAAACAGTTGAAGGATCTGAAGATGAGGTTGTTGATGCAGCAGGTTGCGAGGGGAAGAGACAGAGGTTTGGGTTTGGCCCAGCGGTTCCCCTGGTTTAATAGGGGTGGTGCTTCAAGTGCACCCCTTGGACTTAACCAATGGGCATATTGTAAGCAGGAGGGACATTGGTGGAATGAGTGTACAGAGATATTGCAGAAAGGAGAGGCCCAAGAGGTCAAGGGTTTAGAGGACATGGAAGAGGAGGACAAGGCCGAGGGGACATGCAGTCAGAGAGTACATCACATAATAATCAGAGTGGGAACTATTTTGACGACCCCCAGAGCCGACAATACTATCACAATGACTATGATATGGATGAGGTGACGGGGTTGTCTCACAGCTAGAACAGCCAGGGACTGGATAAGGGATCAGTTCTGGTGCCTATTGATCAGCACGGACCCTACTTCCCTGCTGATTTAGAGGGCACCAAAGAAATATTTCTAGTTGATACAGGAGCAAGGAATAGCTGTTTCCCGTTCACTGGTCCCGGGGGCAGCTCTGTCTAGCCAAAATAATGTTTCGGTGGGTTTCTCTGGTGTGCCAGTTGTTAGCCCTGTTTCCAAACCTCTTGCCTTGACTATCGGTCCCTTCACAGGTGATTCACCATTTTTATTGATGTCCAATTGTGGGGAGAAATTGTTGGGACTGGATTTGTTAAAAAGGTTACATGCAACCATATTTTGTTCTCCTGATGGTGTATTTATGACTGTTGGGTCAAAGGTGGCTGGGCAACGCAATGCTTTGCAAAAGATCCTCTCCTTCCCACAGACTTCAAGAACGTGCTATGCACATTGTGGCTGACAGGGGACAGAGATGTGGAGTAGCTTCTGATCCATCCGGACTCCATTCAGATAAAGAACAATGCCAAATTGCCACGCATACCCCAGTACAAGATTTCACAGGCAGGAAAAAGGCCTTATTACAAATAATACAGCATGTGATTAAGTCTGGTGTGGTTGAGGAGATAGTGGTGAATGTGTGTAATAAAGAATATCAACTAGAGAGTGAGGGCATGAGTAGACACTCCTATACCCCTGTCAATATATAATAAACAACTAAGGAGTGACTCAGTGACAGAATGAAACTAGAAAAAAAGTGGAGAAAAAATATTTTTAAGTGTTTTATTTTGTATCCCAGATGGCGAACCCCCAAAAAGGGGAACCTTTGCCCTTGTGCACTTGAAAAAAGGTGAAAGACAAGTCTTTCACTTTTTAAAAGGACCCTCACTCACCACTAGTTGGTGACAAGCTTCATCATAGGGTCCCCGCTGGGGTGGCCGAATGCCTCCCCAGCGTGCTACGATGCCTGAATTACAGCGGAGCGGGATGATGGTGTGTGTAACAGTGCTCTAAACAATATGTGAGTGCAACTGTGAGTGAAAAGTTAAAAGATACAAGGTTGAAGCCTATAAAATTTTTTTTAATAAAGGCCAACCCGTCTTAGGTTAAAATCGGTGCAGAGCGGACAAAACTAGGTTCAGTATTAGGAAACCCGTGTCCTTAAGTTAGATGGTCAACATGTTTCTGCTGCTAGTAACGCAAAGTCGCTCAGCATTCGTCAGGATCTAAAGATAATTAAAAATGGTCCTCCAGTGGTATGCGCGTGCTAAGGCGCACCCTCCCATGAGGATCTTTAGTGTGAAAAAGCAATTTTATTTAAAGTGTTACTCACGGTTGTTACCCGTGGCAGCTCACTGAAATTCACAGGAGCAAAAATACCTGCAAAAATGGGAAGAAAAACACAAAACACAATGACATATAATGACCTACACTGACACATAGTTAACTTCTCACATATGTCAGAAAGTCCATAGCGGCATGTCATGCTGAATATCATATATATATATATATATATATTTTACAAAAAAGTTCCATTTACCGGGGGCCCCGACCCTGCAGGGCGGACTCTCGAAAGCAGGAATGGAGATCCTGCTGCTTCAACACCATATCACCAAAAAGAGCCCAACTCCGTCTGACTGCAAGAAGCTGACTTTATTCGTCACACCCACAGCATCACATGACACACTTGAGAGTCCTGACGCGTTTCAGCGTTGTTCCGCCTTAATCATAGGAGGGTGAGTCCTCAATGAATTCCTAGTGGACTTGGTCCCACAGTGTTTGGACTGCGGGTTCCAGCATGCAACAGGTGAGTATTCAAGTCTGATTTTGCTTAATAGCGTGATTTCACCCAGTGCCTTCGTTGATAATTGCACAATGCTATGGGATGTTGCGGTGTTCTCAAAAAGTCAGCTTCTTGCAGTCAGACGGAGTTGGGCTCTTTTTGGTGATATGGTGTTGAAGCAGCAGGATCTCCATTCCTGCTTTCGAGAGTCCGCCCTGCAGGGTCGGGGCCCCCGGTAAATGGAACTTTTTTGTAAAATACTAATTGAGGGGGATGACCCGCTTGCGGTGCTGCCAGCCACTCATGGACTTCCGAGGCAATGTGGCACTCCGTTAAGAAAGGGAGAGGAGAAGGATGCTTTCCTGTTTCCTACAACTCCGCAGCGGAAGCAACCAATTTTGAGAACACCGCAACATCCCATAGCATTGTGCAATTATCAACGAAGGCACTGGGTGAAATCACGCTATTAAGCAAAATCAGACTTGAATACTCACCTGTTGCATGCTGGAACCCGCAGTCCAAACACTGTGGGACCAAGTCCACTAGGAATTCATTGAGGACACACCCTCCTATGATTAAGGCGGAACAACGCTGAAACGCGTCAGGACTCTCAAGTGTGTCATGTGATGCTGTGGGTGTGACGAATAAAGTCAGCTTCTTGCAGTCAGACGGAGTTGGGCTCTTTTTGGTGATATGGTGTTGAAGCAGCAGGATCTCCATTCCTGCTTTCGAGAGTCCGCCCTGCAGGGTCGGGGCCCCCGGTAAATGGAACTTTTTTGTAAAATACTAATTGAGGGGGATGACCCGCTTCCGGTGCTGCCAGCCACTCATGGACTTCCGAGGCAATGTGGCACTCCGTTAAGAAAGGGAGAGGAGAAGGATGCTTTCCTGTTTCCTACAACTCCGCAGCGGAAGCAACCAATTTTGAGAACACCGCAACATCCCATAGCATTGTGCAATTATCAACGAAGGCACTGGGTGAAATCACGCTATTAAGCAAAATCAGACTTGAATACTCACCTGTTGCATGCTGGAACCCGCAGTCCAAACACTGTGGGACCAAGTCCACTAGGAATTCATTGAGGACACACCCTCCTATGATTAAGGCGGAACAACGCTGAAACGCGTCAGGACTCTCAAGTGTGTCATGTGATGCTGTGGGTGTGACGAATAAAGTCAACTTCTTGCAGTCAGACGGAGTTGGGCTCTTTTTGGTGATATGGTGTTGAAGCAGCAGGATCTCCATTCCTGCTTTCGAGAGTCCGCCCTGCAGGGTCGGGGCCCCCGGTAAATGGAACTTTTTTGTAAAATACTAATTGAGGGGGATGACCCGCTTCCGGTGCTGCCAGCCACTCATGGACTTCCGAGGCAATGTGGCACTCCGTTAAGAAAGGGAGAGGAGAAGGATGCTTTCCTGTTTCCTACAACTCCGCAGCGGAAGCAACCAATTTTGAGAACACCGCAACATCCCATAGCATTGTGCAATTATCAACGAAGGCACTGGGTGAAATCACGCTATTAAGCAAAATCAGACTTGAATACTCACCTGTTGCATGCTGGAACCCGCAGTCCAAACACTGTGGGACCAAGTCCACTAGGAATTCATTGAGGACACACCCTCCTATGATTAAGGCGGAACAACGCTGAAACGCGTCAGGACTCTCAAGTGTGTCATGTGATGCTGTGGGTGTGACGAATAAAGTCAACTTCTTGCAGTCAGACGGAGTTGGGCTCTTTTTGGTGATATGGTGTTGAAGCAGCAGGATCTCCATTCCTGCTTTCGAGAGTCCGCCCTGCAGGGTCGGGGCCCCCGGTAAATGGAACTTTTTTGTAAAATACTAATTGAGGGGGATGACCCGCTTGCGGTGCTGCCAGCCACTCATGGACTTCCGAGGCAATGTGGCACTCCGTTAAGAAAGGGAGAGGAGAAGGATGCTTTCCTGTTTCCTACAACTCCGCAGCGGAAGCAACCAATTTTGAGAACACCGCAACATCCCATAGCATTGTGCAATTATCAACGAAGGCACTGGGTGAAATCACGCTATTAAGCAAAATCAGACTTGAATATTCACCTGTTGCATGCTGGAACCCGCAGTCCAAACACTGTGGGACCAAGTCCACTAGGAATTCATTGAGGACACACCCTCCTATGATTAAGGCGGAACAACGCTGAAACGCGTCAGGACTCTCAAGTGTGTCATGTGATGCTGTGGGTGTGACGAATAAAGTCAGCTTCTTGCAGTCAGACGGAGTTGGGCTCTTTTTGGTGATATGGTGTTGAAGCAGCAGGATCTCCATTCCTGCTTTCGAGAGTCCGCCCTGCAGGGTCGGGGCCCCCGGTAAATGGAACTTTTTTGTAAAATACTAATTGAGGGGGATGACCCGCTTCCGGTGCTGCCAGCCACTCATGGACTTCCGAGGCAATGTGGCACTCCGTTAAGAAAGGGAGAGGAGAAGGATGCTTTCCTGTTTCCTACAACTCCGCAGCGGAAGCAACCAATTTTGAGAACACCGCAACATCCCATAGCATTGTGCAATTATCAGCGAAGGCACTGGGTGAAATCATGCTATTAAGCAAAATCAGACTTGAATACTCACCTGTTGCATGCTGGAACCCGCAGTCCAAACACTGTGGGACCAAGTCCACTAGGAATTCATTGAGGACACACCCTCCTATGATTAAGGCGGAACAACGCTGAAACGCGTCAGGACTCTCAAGTGTGTCATGTGATGCTGTGGGTGTGACGAATAAAGTCAGCTTCTTGCAGTCAGACGGAGTTGGGCTCTTTTTGGTGATATGGTGTTGAAGCAGCAGGATCTCCATTCCTGCTTTCGAGAGTCCGCCCTGCAGGGTCGGGCCCCCGGTAAATGGAACTTTTTTGAAAAATACTAATTGAGGGGGATGACCCGCTTGCGGTGCTGCCAGCCACTCATGGACTTCCGAGGCAATGTGGCACTCCGTTAAGAAAGGGAGAGGAGAAGGATGCTTTCCTGTTTCCTACAACTCCGCAGCGGAAGCAACCAATTTTGAGAACACCGCAACATCCCATAGCATTGTGCAATTATCAACGAAGGCACTGGGTGAAATCACGCTATTAAGCAAAATCAGACTTGAATACTCACCTGTTGCATGCTGGAACCCGCAGTCCAAACACTGTGGGACCAAGTCCACTAGGAATTCATTGAGGACACACCCTCCTATGATTAAGGCGGAACAACGCTGAAACGCGTCAGGACTCTCAAGTGTGTCATGTGATGCTGTGGGTGTGACGAATAAAGTCAGCTTCTTGCAGTCAGACGGAGTTGGGCTCTTTTTGGTGATATGGTGTTGAAGCAGCAGGATCTCCATTCCTGCTTTCGAGAGTCCGCCCTGCAGGGTCGGGGCCCCCGGTAAATGGAACTTTGTTGTAAAATACTAATTGAAGGGGATGGCCCGCTTGCGGTGCTGCCAGCCACTCATGGACTTCCGAGGCAATGTGGCACTCCGTTAAGAAAGGGAGAGGAGAAGGATGCTTTCCTGTTTCCTACAACTCCGCAGCGGAAGCAACCAATTTTGAGAACACCGCAACATCCCATAGCATTGTGCAATTATCAACGAAGGCACTGGGTGAAATCACGCTATTAAGCAAAATCAGACTTGAATACTCACCTGTTGCATGCTGGAACCCGCAGTCCAAACACTGTGGGACCAAGTCCACTAGGAATTCGTTGAGGACACACCCTCCTATGATTAAGGCGGAACAACGCTGAAACGCGTCAGGACTCTCAAGTGTGTCATGTGATGCTGTGGGTGTGACGAATAAAGTCAGCTTCTTGCAGTCAGACGGAGTTGGGGTCTTTTTGGTGATATGGTGTTGAAGCAGCAGGATCTCCATTCCTGCTTTCGAGAGTCCGCCCTGCAGGGTCGGGGCCCCCGGTAAATGGAACTTTTTTGTAAAATACTAATTGAGGGGGATGACCCGCTTGCGGTGCTGCCAGCCACTCATGGACTTCCGAGGCAATGTGGCACTCCGTTAAGAAAGGGAGAGGAGAAGGATGCTTTCCTGTTTCCTACAACTCCGCAGCGGAAGTAACCAATTTTGAGAACACCGCAACATCCCATAGCATTGTGCAATTATCAACGAAGGCACTGGGTGAAATCACGCTATTAAGCAAAATCAGACTTGAATACTCACCTGTTGCATGCTGGAACCCGCAGTCCAAACACTGTGGGACCAAGTCCACTAGGAATTCATTGAGGACACACCCTCCTATGATTAAGGCGGAACAACGCTGAAACGCGTCAGGACTCTCAAGTGTGTCATGTGATGCTGTGGGTGTGACGAATAAAGTCAGCTTCTTGCAGTCAGACGGAGTTGGGCTCTTTTTGGTGATATGGTGTTGAAGCAGCAGGATCTCCATTCCTGCTTTCGAGAGTCCGCCCTGCAGGGTCGGGGCCCCCGGTAAATGGAACTTTTTTGTAAAATACTAATTGAGGGGGATGACCCGCTTGCGGTGCTGCCAGCCACTCATGGACTTCCGAGGCAATGTGGCACTCCGTTAAGAAAGGGAGAGGAGAAGGATGCTTTCCTGTTTCCTACAACTCCGCAGCGGAAGCAACCAATTTTGAGAACACCGCAACATCCCATAGCATTGTGCAATTATCAACGAAGGCACTGGGTGAAATCACGCTATTAAGCAAAATCAGACTTGAATACTCACCTGTTGCATGCTGGAACCCGCAGTCCAAACACTGTGGGACCAAGTCCACTAGGAATTCATTGAGGACACACCCTCCTATGATTAAGGCGGAACAACGCTGAAACGCGTCAGGACTCTCAAGTGTGTCATGTGATGCTGTGGGTGTGACGAATAAAGTCAGCTTCTTGCAGTCAGACGGAGTTGGGCTCTTTTTGGTGATATGATATATATATATATATATATATTTATATATATATATATATATATCTAGCATGCAAAAGCCAATGCTCTTTATAGATATCCTGTTAGCAAACTTCTAGTAGCTCGTTAGTTGGATATGACCCTCTTAAGTTTATAATTAATCATAAAGAGGCGTAAGTTAGCGCTATATTAAAGCGACTGCAGATTACAGAGGCAAAGTATCATAGAGACTTTCTATTATGATCTCATCATTGTGGTGCCCAAAGTAAATTGTGAGGACAGTAGCAGTAGCATTCGATTGTCAATATTAATGGTCAGTCTCATAGGACTTAATGACCATGCCTCCATCTCAAAGACTCGGAGTATACCAAAAAGGGGGGGGGAAGGGAAAAAGAGACCCTCACGTATTGAGACGAGTGCTCTCTCCATGGGTAGAGCGGCGCAGGATTTCTTCACGCGGTGTCAATTCTATGTAAAGGATCAGAACACATACAATTTACCCTTCAGGCGATATCTGTTCCTAAGATTTTATACACAACGATCACTCGATCGTGTTGGGGTAAAGTAGCCACTTACTTCAGCACACACGACTCCCCGCAACAAACCTACATTCGGGTCTACCGTCCTCCCGGAAATGAATGAGGCCAGCGGCAATCGTTAGTTTTGAAGCTGCAATAGTTCCGATCACGTGATCAACGTGGTCGGACGTCTATGGGTTGTAACTCACTTAAAGGGGACATAGCACATTTCCCCCTTGAAGACAAGGGTTCGGTCCCTCGTTATCGCTTCTCATAACAGGAAATGAGATGTGTCTAGATACATAAAGAATTATTTACCAACGGTCTAAATACCCACTCGTTTTATTTATAATGGAGAGTAAACAAAATTCCAAGTCTGTAATAGTTCCGATCACGTGATCAACGTGATTGGACATCTAAGGGTTGCAAATATCTCCTTTCGATGGGTTCATAGCGCATTTCCCTAAAGACAAGGGTTCGGTCCCCCGTTACCGCTTCTCATATATGTGAAATAACACAAGAACCCATCTTAATGTGTCTAAAGATTTTGAAGATATTAAACAACAGTCCAGATACCCGCTCGTTTTGTTTATAATGGTGAGTAAACAGAATTCAAAGTGGGCACAACTTTATTTAACACTCGAACTTCGCAATCGATTAGTCTGCTCTGTGCCGGTTCTCAGTTTTTGTCCAAAACCCATCTGTACATTGAATACAAGAAATGTCGTAGCCTCATCACCTTCGTTGCAATCCTGCATACCAAATGGTTATATAGCATATTAGCAAAACCACGAGCCATAACATCACGTCCCTTCGAGGATCAGCTGGATGTTATCACATACCCATCTGCCTGGTGAGATATGCATCCTATAATGTCATGGGCAAGAAAGGGTATACATGTATAAGCCCATGTTTCAATGAAAAGGAGTAATTTTATTAGTTCCAAGGCACGCAGAAAAGTCACAGGGTAAACTGATTTTATATGATTTTAATGTCGCCGTCTCATGACCGTGCCCCAGGGGATATCATCGTTCAGACCTATCTTGTTAGTTGCCAAACGATAAATCCAGCGTTGTTCTTTTTCAAACAACTTTGTTTCTGATCCTGCTTCCAAGTGTTCTAAGATCGTCCACTGCATATCATTTGAAGTATGTTTTCTCTCCAAAAAGAGTGAAGTCAGTTTAGTTGTTGCTTTTGACAGCGGATATTGCTGCGATGCTCACATATTCTCAGCTTAATCCATCTAGTCGTCATGCCTATATATTGTAGGCTGCATGGACATGTTATTAAATAAATAACATTAGTGGTGTTGCAGTTCGTATGACTGCGCTGTTCCCATTGTGTACCATTAGTCATGTCCAAAGATTTTGTGTGGGTTATGAGATGACAGATGTTACAATTCCCACATGGAAAATGCCCAGTTACTGCAGGGAGACCCCACGCATTCAAGACCATTGCTTGTCGCTTTCCAGTTGTTATATTCCTGGTGCGTGTGTGGACCAATGAGTCTTTTAGACTTGTGGCTCTTTTATATGAAAAAATAAGCTTCTCCCATTTGTACTTGTGGCTGGTAATTATTTTCCAATGTTTAGTGATGCATTTACTGACTGCATTCGATAAGGGATTATATGTGGTCACACATGTCAGGGGGATCTCATTGGTGTTAGACTTGGGATGATCATCCAAGAGCGTATCCCTCTGTTGATTCCTTGTTCTTTTCTGACTTCTGTCGATGATTCTTTTGGGGTACCCTCTATATTCCAACTTTGTTGTTAAGTCTCGTGCCTGTTGTTTGTAATCAGACAGATCTCTGCAATTTCGGCGTATACGGAGATACTGCCCGAACAGGAGATTCTCTCGCAGGGACCGAGGGTGATAACTTGAAAACTGCAGTAAATTATTCTTTGCAGTTGGCTTATAGTAGGTTTTGGCCTCTAGTTGGTCATTCCGTTTGTTGATTGTGACGTCCAAAAAAGTAATGGTATCTGTTTCGTGTTCATGTGTAAATTTCAGGTGTTGGTCACATGTATTGACCCAGGTAAAGCAGTTAAATAATAGGTTCTCATCACCCTTCCAGATCATGAGCACATCATCTATATAGCGCTACCATAAGATGATATTGGTTGAATATGGATTTGTCGCACTCAATATGTGATTGCACTCAAAGTTGACCACATACAGGCCCGCCACCGGTGGGGCAAAAGTACTGCCCATCGAGGTGCCCGTTGCTTCAAGGTAGATCTTACCTTCATATTCAAAAAAGTTTCTTTTTAGAGCAAGGTTGGCATAGTCAACCACAAATGAACGAGACGTCACATAGTCCCAAGGTGCTTTGTCCAAAGCCTCTTTTAACACCTGTATAGTTGCATCCTGGGGGATGCAGGTGTAGAGACTTTCTATGTCCATGCTGACAAGAAAGCATGGTTCGTCCGGCATCATGATGGTTCTGAGCAATGCGAGAAGACTTTTCGTATCTTTTAAATAAGTGCTAGTGGACTGAATAATTGGTCTTAAAAAAAGTCGCAGTACTTTGAGAGGGGTTCCAAGAGGGAACCTATCCCTGAAACGATAGGTCGCCCGGGAGGTGGTAACACATTTTTAGGTGTTTTAGGTAGTATGTAAAAATACGGAACCCTCCCTTCAGATGTTGTAAGAAAGTCTGCCTCTTTCTTAGAAATTAGTCCATCTCTCTCAGCTGTGGAAACTAGTTCACAGATTTCGTCCTGCAGTCACTAGTGGGGTCTTCTCTCAGGGGGATGTAGTTGGTAGAGTTATTCAGTAGGCGTTTACATTCTTTATCATAATCCGCCTTATCCTGAATAACCACCCCGCCCCCCTTATCAGCACTTTTGATTACTATCCCGTTGTTTTGTTTTAAAGTTTGGATAGCTTGAAATTCTGCCGCAGTCAAATTTTTGAAAGGATCAGGTACATTTAATAGTTCCACTTCTTGGAAGACTGCCTGTTCGAACGCTAGGATTTCTGGTGGGACTGTGTGTGGCGGTGGTGAAAACGAGGATTTCAATCTGAAATCAGTATCACTTTGGGTCATTTCTGTCAAGTCACTCTCTTTGTTCTCAAAAAAACTCTTTAATCGCAGTTTTCTAACAAATTCGCTCAGTTCACACTGAAGTTTGAACCGATCTAAGCGAGGGGTGGGTATAAAACCCAGACCTTTCTCTAGGACATCTTTTTCAGCCGCACTGAGATTGTGGGAAGAAAGATTGGTTATTAGGGTTTCGCACTGCTTTGGCCGGCTCTCTGGTACCCTGACTTGCTCCGGTGTTGTCCCCGACAGCCTCTGGTTGTTCCCAGTGGACCTGCATGTTGCCCTTCTGTCTCCCCCGACCCGTCTGCCTCTGTCTAAAAAAGGATGCGGGTATGCATTGGGATTAAACTGAGGGTGTGGAACAAAATGTGGGTTCCAACCCATCATTCGGGGGGGAAGGTGATTGAAAGACATTTTGGTGGTATGGCCCCATCCCCTGTTGATGAAACGGGGGTTGCCAACCCTGAAAAGGGTATTGTTGTTGCTGTTGCTGTCCTCGTCGTCTGCCGCGGCCCCTCCCTCATAATTACAAAAAGGGGGTGGTGATGGACAGAGTATCTGAGTTAATCAGAACACTCCTACCCAGTCAACAGATCAGGGCTTGATCCATCACCGTTTTTTAGCTCACTGCACCATCCCAGTTCAGAACCTAGCTATATGCAAATTAGTCTGTCCCTGGCCCAGTGCATCATGGGAACAGGGCAGACCAAACTACCAAGCCAATTCTTCACTGGAAAGGAAACAAGCTTCCGGGGACCGGTTTCTGGCATTACAGCCGTCTTCGGCCCGGCTTGCTTGAATCCTGATGGTGCAATGAGCAAGGGACTCATGTCTGAGCATACCCTTCCACACTCATGGTGGCCAAAATAATTACAAAAAGGGGGTGGTGATGGACAGAGTATCTGAGTTAATCAGAACACTCCTACCCAGTCAACAGATCAGGGCTTGATCCATCACCGTTTTTTAGCTCACTGCACCATCCCAGTTCAGAACCTGGCTATATGCAAATTAGTCTGTCCCTGGCCCAGTGCATCATGGGAACAGGGCAGACCAAACTACCAAGCCAATTCTTCACTGGAAAGGAAACAAGCTTCCGGGGACCGGTTTCTGGCAGTACAGCCGTCTTCGGCCCGGCTTGCTTGAATCCTGATGGTGCAATGAGCAAGGGACTCATGTCTGAGCATACCCTTCCACACTCATGGTGGCCAAAATAATTACAAAAAGGGGGTGGTGATGGACAGAGTATCTGAGTTAATCAGAACACTCCTACCCAGTCAACAGATCAGGGCTTGATCCATCACCGTTTTTTAGCTCACTGCACCATCCCAGTTCAGAACCTGGCTATATGCAAATTAGTCTGTCCCTGGCCCAGTGCATCATGGGAACAGGGCAGACCAAACTACCAAGCCAATTCTTCACTGGAAAGGAAACAAGCTTCCGGGGACCGGTTTCTGGCATTACAGCCGTCTTCGGCCCGGCTTGCTTGAATCCTGATGGTGCAATGAGCAAGGGACTCATGTCTGAGCATACCCTTCCACACTCATGGTGGCCAAAATAATTACAAAAAGGGGGTGGTGATGGACAGAGTATCTGAGTTAATCAGAACACTCCTACCCAGTCAACAGATCAGGGCTTGATCCATCACCGTTTTTTAGCTCACTGCACCATCCCAGTTCAGAACCTGGCTATATGCAAATTAGTCTGTCCCTGGCCCAGTGCATCATGGGAACAGGGCAGACCAAACTACCAAGCCAATTCTTCACTGGAAAGGAAACAAGCTTCCGGGGACCGGTTTCTGGCATTACAGCCGTCTTCGGCCCGGCTTGCTTGAATCCTGATGGTGCAATGAGCAAGGGACTCATGTCTGAGCATACCCTTCCACACTCATGGTGGCCAAAATAATTACAAAAAGGGGGTGGTGATGGACAGAGTATCTGAGTTAATCAGAACACTCCTACCCAGTCAACAGATCAGGGCTTGATCCATCACCGTTTTTTAGCTCACTGCACCATCACAGTTCAGAACCTGGCTATATGCAAATTAGTCTGTCCCTGGCCCAGTGCATCATGGGAACAGGGCAGACCAAACTACCAAGCCAATTCTTCACTGGAAAGGAAACAAGCTTCCGGGGACCGGTTTCTGGCATTACAGCCGTCTTCGGCCCGGCTTGCTTGAATCCTGATGGTGCAATGAGCAAGGGACTCATGTCTGAGCATACCCTTCCACACTCATGGTGGCCAAAATAATTACAAAAAGGGGGTGGTGATGGACAGAGTATCTGAGTTAATCAGAACACTCCTACCCAGTCAACAGATCAGGGCTTGATCCATCACCGTTTTTTAGCTCACTGCACCATCCCAGTTCAGAACCTGGCTATATGCAAATTAGTCTGTCCCTGGCCCAGTGCATCATGGGAACAGGGCAGACCAAACTACCAAGCCAATTCTTCACTGGAAAGGAAACAAGCTTCCGGGGACCGGTTTCTGGCATTACAGCCGTCTTCGGCCCGGCTTGCTTGAATCCTGATGGTGCAATGAGCAAAGGACTCATGTCTGAGCATACCCTTCCACACTCATGGTGGCCAAAATAATTACAAAAAGGGGGTGGTGATGGACAGAGTATCTGAGTTAATCAGAACACTCCTACCCAGTCAACAGATCAGGGCTTGATCCATCACCGTTTTTTAGCTCACTGCACCATCCCAGTTCAGAACCTGGCTATATGCAAATTAGTCTGTCCCTGGCCCAGTGCATCATGGGAACAGGGCAGACCAAACTACCAAGCCAATTCTTCACTGGAAAGGAAACAAGCTTCCGGGGACCGGTTTCTGGCATTACAGCCGTCTTCGGCCCGGCTTGCTTGAATCCTGATGGTGCAATGAGCAAGGGACTCATGTCTGAGCATACCCTTCCACACTCATGGTGGCCAAAATAATTACAAAAAGGGGGTGGTGATGGACAGAGTATCTGAGTTAATCAGAACACTCCTACCCAGTCAACAGATCAGGGCTTGATCCATCACCGTTTTTTAGCTCACTGCACCATCCCAGTTCAGAACCTGGCTATATGCAAATTAGTCTGTCCCTGGCCCAGTGCATCATGGGAACAGGGCAGACCAAACTACCAAGCCAATTCTTCACTGGAAAGGAAACAAGCTTCCGGGGACCGGTTTCTGGCATTACAGCCGTCTTCGGCCCGGCTTGCTTGAATCCTGATGGTGCAATGAGCAAGGGACTCATGTCTGAGCATACCCTTCCACACTCATGGTGGCCAAAATAATTACAAAAAGGGGGGCGGCCCCTCCCTCTTCCTCTTTTGCTAGTACTATCGATACAGGAGCCACTCGTATTCGAGTCCACGGAAGTGTCGGAGGTGTAACCCGATCCTGTAACAGGTGTGTAATCAGGACTAGAGTATGGGTAAACCTTGGCGTAGGACCAGCGCTTGAGGTCTTTCTGTAGTTTCTGTGATTTTGACTGAGCCAGATTTTCTTTGTACTCGTTCTGTTCTTTGTTAAGTTCATCCAGCCTTTTCTTGTACCCTGTGATAGTTGCTTTAAAATGGGCTTCTGTTGTCTGGATTTCTATAAGGAGAGCCTCAGAAAGGCGTAGTGCAGTCTTTATGATTAATATTCCCCAATCCCGCGTGCAGTGCCACGCAATCTGCGCCAACTCCTTGCGGAATACTGTGTCGTCTAAGAAAATCCGGGGGGCATTTGTAACCAGCAACCCTTTAGGTGCTGCGTTGTTTTTAAGATACTCCTTTATCATCGTGCCATGTAAGATGGCTCTAATCCGGCTTCGTTTGAGGACTCCTAATTTCTCCCAATCACTGGTTTGTGAAATGGCATGTGCTAAGAGAGGATCAGCAAACAATGTGTTGTCACTCAGTAAGGCATCCACCTCTTCTTTCGAGAAGGAGAGGACCTGGTCTTCCATAGTTGGAGAAATGCTAGACAATGTGGCTACGCTACTTTAAAAAAACTGCTACTCGAGGCTGTGCACTGCTCAGTATATAAAGAATATCAACTAGAGAGTGAGGGCATGAGTAGACAATCCTATACCCCTGTCAATATATAATAAACAACTAAGGAGTGACTCAGTGACAGAATGAAACTAGAAAAAAAGGGGAGAAAAAATATTTTTATGTGTTTTATTTTGTATCCCAGATGGCGAACCCCCAAATAGGGCAACCTTTGCCCTTGTGCACTTGAAAAAAGGTGAAAGACAAGTCTTTCACTTTTTAAAAGTACCCTCACTCACCACTAGTTGGTGACATGCTTCATCATAGGGTCCCCGCTGGGGTGGCCGAATGCCTCCCCAGCGTGCTACGACGCCTGAATTACAGCGGAGCAGGATGATGGTGTGTGTAACAGTGCTCTAAACAATATGTGAGTGCAACTGTGAGTGAAAAGTTAAGAGATACAAGGTTGAAGCCTATAACTTTTTTAAATAAAGGCCAACCGGTATTAGGTTAAAATCGGTGCAGAGCGGACAAAACTAGGTTCTATATTAGGAAACCCGTGTCCTTAAGTTAGATGGTCAACATGTTTCTGCTGCTAGTAACGCAAAGCCGCTCAGCATTCGTCAGGACCTAAAGATAATTAAAAATTGTCCTCCGGTGATATGCAGGCACTAAGGTGAACTCTCCCGTGAGGATCTTTAGTGTGAAAAAGCAATTTTATTTAAAGTGTTACTCACGGTTGTTACCCGTGGCAGCTCACTGAAATTCACAGGAGCAAAAATACCTGCAAAATATGGAAAGAAAAAGACAAAACACAATGACATATAATGACCTACACTGACACATAGTTAACTTCTCACATATGTCAGAAAGTCCATAGCGGCATGTCATGCTGAATATCATATATATATATATATATATATATATATATATATATATATAGCATGCAAAAGCCAATGCTCTTTATAGATATCCTGTTAGCAAACTTCTAGTCGCTCGTTAGTAGGATATGACCCTCTTAAGTTTATAATTAATCATAAAGAGGGGTAAGTTAGCGCTATATATAAGCGACTGCAGATTACAAAGGCAAAGTATCATAGAGACTTTCTATTACGATCTCATCATTGTGGTGCCTAAAGTAAATTGTGAGGACAGTAGCAGTAGCATTCGATTGTCAATATTAATGGTCAGTCTCATAGGGCTTAATGACCATGCCTCCATCTCAAAGACTCGGAGTATACCAAAAAAGGAGGGGGGGGAAAGGGAAAAAGAGGCACTCACGTATTGAAAGACGAGTGCTCTCTTCATGGGTAGAGACGGCGCGGGATTTCTTCACGCGGTGTCAATTCTATGTAAAGGATCAGAACATATACAATTTACCCTTCAGGCGATATCTGTTCCTAAGATTTTATACACAACGATCACTCGATCGTGTTGGGGTAAAGTAGCCACTTACTTCAGCACACACGACTCCCCACAACAAACCTACATTCGGGTCTACCGTCCTCCCGGAAATGAATGAGGCCAGCGGGAATCGTTAGTTTTGAAGCTGCAATAGTTCGGTCACATGATCAACATGGTAGGACGTCTATGGGTTGTAACTCACTTAAAGGGGACATAGCGCATTTCCCCCTTGAAGACAAGGGTTCGGTCCCCCGTTATCGCTTCTCATAACAGGAAATGAGATGTGTCTAGATATATAAAGAATTATTTACCAACAGTCTAAATACCCACTTGTTTTATTTATAATGGTGAGTAAACAAAATTCCAAGTCTGTAATAGTTCCGATCACGTGATCAACGTGATCGGACATCTAAGGGTTGCAAATATCTCATTTCGATGGGATATAGCGCATTTCCCTAAAGACAAGGGTTCGGTCCCCCGTTACCGCTTCTCATATATGTGAAATAACACAAGAACCCATCTTAATGTGTCTAAAGATTTTGAAGATATTAAACGACAGTCCAGATACCCGCTGGTTTTGTTTATAATGGTGAGTAAACAGAATTCAAAGTGGGCACAACTTTATTTAACACTTGAACTTCGCAATCGATTAGTCTGCTCTGTGCCGGTTCTCAGTTTTTGTCCAAAACCCATCTGTACATTGAATACAAGAAATGTCGTAGCCTCATCACCTTCGTTGCAATCCTGCATACCAAACTGTTATATAGCATATTAGCAAAATCACGAGCCATAACATCACGTCCCTTCGAGGATCAGCTGGATGTTATCACATACCCATCTGCTGGTGAGATATGCATCTTATAATGTCATGGGCAAGAAAGGGTATACATGTATAAGCCCATGTTTCACTGAAAAGGAGTCATTTTATTAGTCCCTAGGCACGCAGAAAAGTCACAGGGTATACAGATTTTATTTCATTATAATGTCACCGTCTCATGACCGTGCCCCAGGGGATATCATCGTTCAGACCTATCTTGTTAGTTGCCAAACGATAAATCCAGCGTTGTTCTTTTTCAAACAACTTTGTTTCTGAACCCGCTTCCAAGTGTTCTAAGATCGTCCACTGCATATCATTTGGAGAGTGTTTTTTCTCCAAAAAGTGTGAAGTCAGTTTAGTTGTTGCTTTTTGACAGCGGATATTGCTGCGATGCTCGCATATTCTCAGCTTAATCCGTCTAGTCGTCATGCCTATATATTGTAGGCTGCATGGACATGTTATTAAATAAATAACATTAGTGGTGTTGCAGTTCGTATGACTGCGCTGTTCCGTTTGTGTACCATCAGTCATGTCCAAAGATTTTGTGTGGGTTGTGAGATGACAGGTGTTACAATTCCCACATGGAAAATGCCCTATTACTGCAGGGAGACCCCACGCATTCAAGACCGTTGCTTGTCGCTTTCCAGTTGTTATATTCCTGGGGCGTGTGTGGACCAATGAGTCTTTTAGACTCGTGGCTCTTTTATATGAAAAAAGAGGCTTCTCCCATTTGTACTTGTGGCTGGTAATTATTTTCCAATGTTTAGTGATGCATTTACTGACTGCATTCTATAAGGGATTATATGTGGTCACACATGTCAGGGGGATCTCATTGGTGTTAGACTTGGGATGATCATCCAAGAGCGTATCCCTCTGTTGATTCCTGGCTCTTTTCTGACTTCTGTCGATGATTCTTTTGGGGTACCCTCTATATTCCAACTTTGTTGTTAAGTCTCCTGCCTGTTGTTTGTAATCAGACAGATCACTGCAATTTCGGCGTATCCGGAGATACTGCCCGAACGGGAGATTCTCCCGCAGGGCCCGAGGGTGATAACTTGAAAAGTGCAGTAAATTATTCTTTGCAGTTGGCTTATAGTAGGTTTTGGTCTCTAGTTGGTCATTCCGTTTGTTGATTGTGACGTCCAAAAAAGTAATGGTATCTGTTTCGTGTTCATGTGTAAATTTCAGGTGTTGGTCACATGTATTGACCCAGGTAAAGTTAAATAATAGGTTCTCATCAACCTTCCAGATCATGAGCATATCATCTATATAGCGCTGCCTTAAGATGATATTGGCTGAATATGGATTTGTCGCACTCAATATGTGATTGCACTCAAAGTTGAACACATACAGGCCCGCCACCGATGGGGCAAAAGTACTGCCCATCGAGGTGCCCATTGCTTGAAGGTAGATCTTACCTTCATATTCAAAAAAGTTTCTTTTTAGAGCAAGGGTAGCACAGCCCACCACAAATGAACGAGTCGTCACATAGTCCCAAGGTGCTTTGTCCAAAGCCTCTTTTAACACCTGTATAGTTGCATCCTGGGGCATGCAGGTGTAGAGACTTTCTATGTCCATGGTGACAAGAAAGCATGGTTCATCCGGCATCCTGATGGTTCTGAGCAATGCGAGAAGACTTTTCGTATCTTTTAAATAAGTCCTAGTGGACTGAATAATTGGTCTTAAAAAAAGTTGCAGTACTTTGAGAGGGGTTCCAAGAGGGAACCTATCCCTGAAACGATAGGTCGCCCGGGAGGTGGTAACACATTTTTATGTGTTTTAGGTAGTATGTAAAAATACGGAACCCTTCCTTCAGATGTTGTAAGAAAGTCTGCCTCTTTCTTAGAAATTAGTCCATCTCTCTCAGCTGTGGAAACTAGTTCACAGATTTCGTCCTGCAAGTCACTAGTGGGGTCTTCTCTCAGGGGGATGTAGTTAGTAGTGTTATTCAGTAGGCATTTACATTCTTTATCATAATCCGCCTTATCCTGAATAACCACCCCGCCACACTTATCAGCACTTTTGATTACTATCCCGTTATTTTGTTTTAAAGTTTGGATAGCTTGAAATTCTGCCGTAGTCAAATTTTTTAAAGGAACAGGTTCATTTAATAGTTCCACTTCTTGGAAGACTGCATGTTCGAACGCTAGGATTTCTGGTGGGACCGTGTGTGGCGGTGGTGAAAACGAGGATTTCAATCTGAAATCAGTATCACTTTGGGTCATTTCTGTCAAGTCACTCTCTTTGCTCTCAAAAAACTCTTTAATCGCAGTTTTCTGAAAAATCTGCTCAGTTTACACTGCAGTTTGAACCGATCTAAGTGAGGGGTGGGTATAAAACCCAGACCTTTCTCTAGGA
This sequence comes from Lissotriton helveticus, assembly GCF_964261635.1. Lineage (NCBI taxonomy): Eukaryota > Metazoa > Chordata > Amphibia > Caudata > Salamandridae > Lissotriton > Lissotriton helveticus. The sequence goes on along the minus strand of NC_136057.1, from coordinate 2,121,977,073 downwards.
CATCTTTTTCAGCCGCACTGAGATTGTGGGAAGAAAGATTGGTTATTAGGGTTTCGCAATGCTTGGGCCGGCTCTCTGGTCCCCTGACTTGCTCCGGGTGTTGTCCCCCACAGCCTCTGGTTGTTCCCAGTGGACCTGCGTGTTGCCCTCCTGTCTCCTCCTGCCCCGTCTGCCTCTGTCTAAAAAAGGATGCGGGTATGCATTGGGATTAAACTGAGGGTGTGGAACAAAATGTGGGTTCCAACCCATCATTGGGGGGAATGGTGATTGAAAGGCATTTTGGTGATATGGCCCCATCCCCTGTTGATGAAACGGGGGTTGCCAACCCTGAAAAGGGTATAGTTGTTGCTGTTGCTGTCCTCGTCGTTATCGTTTGGCCACCTACAAGATAGGTCTGAACGATGATATCCCCTGGGGCACAGTCATGAGACGGTGACATTAAAATGATATAAAATCTGTATACCCTGTGACTTATCTGCGTGCCTTGGGACTAATAAAATGACTCCTTTTCAGTGAAACATGGGCTTATACATGTATACCCTTTCTTGCCCATGACAATATAAGATGCATATCTCACCAGGCAGATGGGTATGTGATAACATCCAGCTGATCCTCGAAGGGACGTGATGTTATGGCTCGTGATTTTGCTAATATGCTATATAACCATTTGGTATGCAGGATTTCAACGAAGGTGATGAGGCTACGACATTTCTTGTATTCATTGTACAGATGGGTTTTGGACAAAAACTGAGAACCGGCACAGAGCAGACTAATCGATTGCGAAGTTCGAGTGTTAAATAAAGTTGTGCCCACTTTGAATTCTGTTTACTCACCATTATAAACAAGACGAGCGGGTATCTGGACTGTTGTTTAATATCTTCAAAATCTTTAGACACATTAAGATGGGTTCTTGTGTTATTTCACATATATGAGAAGCGCTAATGGGGGACCGAACCCTTGTCTTTAGGGAAATGTGCTATGTCCCATCAAAATGAGATATTTGCAACTTTTAGATGTCCAATCACGTTGATCACGTGATCGGAACTATTACAGACTTGGAATTTTGTTTACTCACCATTATAAATAAAACGAGTGGGTATTTAGACTGTTGGTAAATAATTCTTTATATATCTAGACACATTTCATTTCCTGTTATGAGAAGCGATAACGGGGGACCGAACCCTTGTCTTCAAGGGGGAAATGCGCTATGTCCCCTTTAAGTGAGTTACAACCCATAGACGTCCTACCACGTTGATCATGTGACCGAACTATTGCAGCTTCAAAACTAACGATTCCCGCTGGCCTCATTCATTTCCGGGAGGACGGTAGACCCGAATGTAGGTTTGTTGCGGGGAGTCGTGTGTGCTGAAGTAAGTGGCTACTTTACCCCAACACGATCGAGTGATCATTGTGTATAAAATCATAGGAACAGATATCGCCTGAAGGGTAAATTGTATGTGTTCTGATCCTTTACATAGAATTGACACCGCGTGAAGAAGTCCCGCGCCGTCTCTACCCATGAAGAGAGCACTCGTCTCTCAATACATGAGTGCCTCTTTTTCCCTCCCCCCCCCTTTTTTGGTATACTCCGAGTCTTTGAGATGGAGGCATGGACATTAAGCCCTATGAGACTGACCATTAATATTGACAATCGAATGCTACTGCTACTGTCCTCACAATTTACTTTGGGCACCACAATGATGAGCTCGTAATAGAAAGTCTCTATGATACTTTGCCTTTGTAATCTGCAGTCGCTTATATATAGCGCTAACTTACCCCTCTTTATGATTAATTATAAACTTAAGAGGGTTATATCCTACTAACGAGCGACTAGAGGTTTGCAAACAGGATATCTATAAAGAGCATTGGCTTTTGCATGCTATATATATATATATATATGTATATATATATGATATTCAGCATGACATGGCACTATGGACTTTCTGACATATGTGAGAAGTTAACTATGTGTCAGTGTAGGTCATTATATTTCATTGTGTTTTGTCTTTTTCTTCCTATTTTTGCAGGTATTTTTTCTCCTGTGAATTTCAGTGAGGTGCCACGGGTAACAACCGTGAGTAACACTTTAAATAAAATTGCTTTTTCACACTAAAGATCCTCACGGGAGTGTGCGCCTTAGCGCGCGCATACCACCGGAGGACCATTTTTCATTATCTTTAGGTCCTGACGAATGCTGAGCGGCTTTGCGTTACTAGCAGCAGAAACATGTTGACCATCTAACTTAAGGACACGGGTTTCCTAATACAGAACCTAGTTTTGTCCGCTCTGCACTGATTTTAACCTAATACGGGTTGGCCTTTATTAAAAAAAAATGTATAGGCTTCAACCTTGTATCTTTTAACTTTTCACTCACAGTTGCACTCACATATTGTTTAGAGCACTGTTACACACACCATCATCCCACTCCGCTGTAATTCAGGCGTCGTAGCACGCTGGGGAGGCATTCGGCCATCCCAGCGGGGACCCTATGATGAAGCATGTCACCAACTAGCGGTGAGTGAGGGTCTTTTTAAAAAATGAAAAACTTGCCCTTTTTGGGGGTTCGCCATCTGGGATACAAAATAAAACACATAAAAATATTTTCTCTCCCCTTTTCTTCTAGTTTCATTCTGTCACTGAGTCACTCCTTAATTGTTTATTATAGAATGTGTGTAATAGCCCTATTCTTCCTATTCTTAAAAAGACACCCTTGGATTATTCTGATGCCCACCCTGACATTTGCCATTTTGTGATCGACCTCAGAAAGGTCAATAAAATAGTGATTCCCCAGTACCCTACGGCCCCAGACATTACCACAATCTTGACAATGATTCCCCCATCGGGCAAATTCTTTTCTGTGATTGACTTAAAGAATGCTTTCTTCAGCATACCAATCCATACAGATAGCCGATATCTGTTTGGATTTGCAATAGCCGGTCAGAGTTTTAGATTCTGCTGTGCTCCATAAGGCTATACAGAAAGTCCTCTTATTTATAGCCAAGCCTTGAAAGTTCAATTTGATTCCTTGGAGCTTCCCCCTTGTAATGTGCTGTTGCAGTACGTTGATGACCTCCTTGTGGCTTCGGACACTGAGGATGGTTGCAAAGAAGCCACAGTTGAATTATTGTAGCATTTGGCACATCATGGACACATGGTGTCACTTTCCAAATTTCAATATTATGGACATGAGGTCACCTACTTAGGTCACCTACTGTCAAAAGAGGGTTGCAAACTAACACCTGAACGCATAGCTGCTAATACTAATATGCCTGTTCCTAAGACCAAATGTGAGGTACGCGCGTTCATTGGGATAACATCGTATTGTCCGCACTGGATCCCTAACTACTTCCTACTAACAAAACCCATTCCTTACCTGACCACCAAAGATGTGCATGAACTCGTACCTTGGACACCTGCATGCCAGCAACCTTTTGAGCATTCAAAGGTTGCGCTTTGCTCTGCTCCTGTGCTTCATCTTCCTGATTACCAGAAGCCTTTTGAGCTTTACGTGCATGAGGTGGATGGTTGCACGCTTTCTGTTCTAACACAGGGTTTCGGTGGTAAGCAGAGACCCTGCGCCTATTTCTCCACCATGCTCGATAATGTCGCCAAAGTTTTTCCGAGCTGTATGAGAGCTACCTCAGCTGTGGCAGTTTCTATCAGACAATCGGCAGGGCTTGTCCTTGATACTGACCTTACAGTAATGGTACCTCATGCTGTGGACACACTATTGAATAAGACAAAGATGCAGCACCTTACTAGTGTGCGTCTGACTGGCTATGAATTGACCTTGTTTGGTCCGCACATTACCATCAAACAATGTGATACTCTGAACCCAGCGACTTTACTACCCCTCCCTTCGGACGAAAAGGACAATGATGTGGCCTGTTTGGAGGATTTTCTCTGGATGTTGCTCTTGATGGGGACATTGCTTTCTGCACAATTGGAGAGCTAATAAAGGTGAACTTTTTCTCTCCCTGTTCGAGGTTTGTGGCAGTAGCAGGGTTGGAGATGTTGAGGGCATTCACCCAGCTGGTCTTGAGATTTTGTTCCCCCTTTAGTGGGAGGTGTTGGTCATCTTGGGGGTGGCGGTGCGGAGGCAGGAAATGCTGAAGTGGACGATGGGGTGATTGATCCATGTGAGTTCTGTTACATGGCTGTATTTGATGCAGTTGCTGGAGGTGAAAATGGGGTTCAGAGTGAGTCCTGCAATATTTTAGCCATCGTGGATGATCTGGGCCAATCTGAGGCTACTCATACTGTCGAGGTGGTGTGCAGTGTTTTGTCATTTGGATTGTTGAGATGGTAATTTAGGTCAGAGAGGAAGCTGTAGCCCTTGAAGTCTAAGGCTAGGGATGCAATGACATCTGCAATAGTGTTGCAGAAGCTGGAGCATGGGCTTGGGGATTGGTATGCGAGAGTGCCTCTGATGGTTGTCTTGTCATCCGGGTGGAGGATGAAGCTGAAAAGTTCCATGGGGGTGCTACACTGCATGGTCTGTTTGTGGATGTTAATTGTTCCTCCTCACAGCTTGTTGATGCGGTCCTGGTGAGTGATTTTATATCAGTCAGGGATTGCTGTGGCAATGTCTGGGGTGGATTTGGGGTTGAGCTTGATCTCCGTGAGGAAGATGATGTTGGGTGCAAGGGTGATGATGAGGTCCAATGATTCAGTGGAGTGCTTGCACAGTGAGCGTGTATTGCAAAGGGGGCACACATGAGTTGGTGTTTTTGTTTAGGTGGTGTCTTTGGTGTGTTCAGGGTGAAGCTAGTCAGTTGGCTGTTGTGTGTACGGTGGCAGGTGAAGTGGCAGTGGGTACAGGTGAAAGGTCTTACTGTTGGGCATGGGTCAGCAGGGTGTCAGTGTTTGTTGTGGCAACCGGGTCGAGAGTATAGAGCTCGGCGATGGTGTACCTTCAGGTGGTGGGAGGGCCATAGATCATGGTACTGGTCATAGTCAAGGCATAGACGGGCTTGCCTTTGGCACACCAACGGCGCACCTGTTGCATGCGTCTGCTGTGCATTCACGCTGAAGCCTGCCTTATGTAGGTTCTGGGGTGGGTGGGATTTCTGTTGGCAGGTAGAATGGTGAGAGGGAAAACCCGGTTGGGAAAACCCCTGCAGGAAAACCAGGCAGCTGTGGTGTGACTGGATCAGTCTGGAACAAGCAGGAATAGGAGGCCACAGGCAAGTTGCAAACTAGGTGCAAGATGCCTACTCTCACCTTCTATTAGTAGCTTTAAGTCCACTTCTCCATGTGTTTAAAACCCATAAACGTCATAGTTTGGCTGAGTTGCAACCATAACATATTTGTCTAAATGTGTCCCAAATCCGCAAAAGTTCTTTCACCATCTCTAGCTGGCTGTTGTTTTCTTGTGACATGATTACAATTTTGTCCAAATATGCTATTAACCACTTATGCCTCTCACCCAAGTTAGAAACACCTCTGATAAACATTTTTGTTGCTGCAATAAGATGCGGAGGATAAACAACATTGAAGGTCTGCCCACCTCAAATGTAAACATTTCCAATACACTGATGCACATTGAGATTTAGATTTACCATACAATTTATTTCCTAAAAAAAATGAGTCAAGCTTCTTAGATTCATCACCGTACTAGTCTCTATTCTTTGTGTTTTGTTTCTATTAAAAAGTTGTAACTCACATAAAACTTTACTTTTCATATGCTTGTTTGCAGTCTATGCATCCGCAGAGTGCAGAAGCATCACCAACCAGCCTAGAGTTCATGATATTTTGCTCTAAAATGTTAAAGGAAAGCACAAATCTGTTTGCATTTTACATAATTTTCTTTATTACTAACTATACCACACTAGATGCAAGGAATTTACAATGTATATCAGAAAAAAACATTAGCACACGTGAAAATTGAGAATGGAAAAAAATATATGCCAAACAACGATAATAAGAGCCTGAATTTGTGTTTCTGTCAATTTAGTAGAAATGTACACCCTCTAATCCACTTATACCTCTACAGTAATGATGTGTGTACCCTTCGTCAATCCGATGTTTGGAGTTCAGGGGTTTTTATGCCGAATTTACTAGCATAGTGTCTCCTTGAGCTTCAGAAACTCATCCTCAAATGACTGAAACTTTGAGTATTAATGTCCTATTACTTACCGGTAATCTTCATTACAACGGGTCCCGTTGTCCTGGTCCCCTTCATACTAAACAAGTGAGATAACCTATCTCCATGACAGAAAAAAGAAAAGCAGGAATTCTGGTACACCCCTCCCCCTCCTTACTGGGAGTACATAAGGGTACATTACCCAGCATTCCTCCTGAACCACCAAGCCCCAGATGAGGGCCGGAAAGCCCGGGAGGAAGGGAGGGATGGTATGAAGAGGACAAGGACAACGGGACCGGGGAGTAATGAAGATTACCGGTAAGTAATCGGACATTACCCCCAGATCCCTCCTGTCCTCGTCCCCTTCAAACTAAACACGTGAGAATACCCAGGCAGCAACCGGCCATCATCACACAACAAACCACCAGGACACAGAACCACAGAAAACCCAGCAGTTTAGTGAAAACAGCACAGTATCAAAGAAAAAAAGGGAATCAGGAACACGCAACCCGAAGAACCCCCAAACCAAAGTTAGTGTCATCCCCCAGAACATTTTGAATCCAGTAATGTCTACCAAAGGTATTAGCAGAAGCCCAAGTATCGGCCCTCCCAGTCTCAGAAAGGGACACATCACAAGCATCCGCCCAGAAAGCAGCCACCCCCGTGTAGAACGCCCCTGAACCCCAGCCGGGGGAGGGGAACCAGAAAGGGAATAGGCCAAAACAATAACCTGCTTCAACCAACGACCAATGGAAGAAGTGGAAGCCCGACAACCCCTGGGTACCACCCTAAAGGAAAAAAACAGGGAGTCAGTACACTGAAAGGCACGAGTATGATCCACATAGACCTTCAAAGCATGGCAAACATCCAGCAAGGACCAGGGAAGGTCGTCCTCATCCACCTGAATAGAACACAGAGCAGGCAAGACCAGCTCCTGAGAGCGATGGAACTGGGAGGAAACTTTAGGAACAAAAGAGGAATCTAAACGAAGAACAACCCCATCAGCATAAAAAGAAAGAAAAGTCTCCCGAGCCATCAAAGCCCCCAGCTCCCCCAGGCGACGAGCAGAAGTAATAGCCACCACAAAGACAACCTTAAAGGTGACAAACTTCAAATCAACCTCCTCAAAGGCTCAAAGGGAGCAGCCACCAAGGCCCTCAAAAGCAAAGGGAGGTCCCAAAGAGGAAAAGAAGGCCAAACCACAGGACGGGAATTCACAAAACTGCGCAACAAATGGGAAACCAGGCCATCAACATCAGGCAGATTCCCTCAAGGGGCACGGAAAGCACGAATAGCAGCCCACTGAGCCCGCAGAGTCAAGACAGACAAATGTTTCTCAAACCCGTCCCAAAGGAACTGAAGAACATCAGGCAAAGGACAACCCAAAGGAGACAACTCCAGAACAAGACGCCAACGTTCGAAATTCCCCCAATCCTGCCATAGGACTGAAGAGTAGAAGGTTTCCGGGACTGCTGAATAGCCAAAGCTAAATGCTCGGGGAGACCCCAATTCTGCCACCCCTGCCCCTCAACCTCCAAACCGACAGCCGAAGCCGCCAGAGGGACAACATCGGAGAGGACCGCAAGGGAGACGGAGGGAAGGGGAAGAACCAAGGACCCTGAACTGCCAACAACTTCAGAGTTGGAAACCACGACCGGTGGGGCCAGAAGGGCACCACCACCACCACCTCCCGATCTTCCATCACCAGCCGAGACAGAAAACGAGAGATCAGAGCAAGGGGAGGAAATGCATACAGCAGGCGAGAAGGCCAAGGGAGGGTCAGGGCATCCTGAGGAACCCGGGAGAAGAACCAGGGAAGCAGAGCATTGAGCCAGGAAGCAAATAGGTCCAGAAAGGGAAGACAAAACCTCACCCACACCAGACGAAAGGCCACCGGAGTTAAAGCCAACTCCAGGGAGACAGGAAAAAACCAACTGAGGGCATCCGCCACCCCATTGTCCACCCCCCGGACATGTACAGCCACCAGAGCCAAAGATGACCCTGCGCCCAGCAAAACAACGGGGACACTACCGCCTTCAGGGACCGAGACGGATACCCCCCTGGTGATTCAAGTTGGCCACGGTCACCGAGTTGTCTGACCGAACCAACACATGCTGGTTCAACAGCCGGCTCCGAAACCCCATGACAGCCCAACATACTGCAGACAACTCTCGCCAGTTCGAGGACCGCCGACCATCCAGCAGGGACCAACGACCCTGAAGGAACTCCGACCCCAAAGTCGCCCCCAGCCCAGAGCACTGGCCTCCATTGTAAGGACCACTGGAGGCAGAGACTGCAGAGGCAATCCCCTGGCCAGATTGTCCGTCAGAGTCCACCAGCGCAGGGCAGGAAGGATTGACAGAGACACCGGAACCAAAAGGGACAAATCCTGAGACAAAGGATCCCACCCAGCCAACAGGTAGGACCAAAGAGGCCTAAGATGGAAACGTGCCCAAGGCACAGTGAACACTGTAGCCACCATCAGACCCAGAAGGCGCAACCAAAGGCGGACTGGGAAGGACCGACCCACCAGAAACCGATGAGCCAGGGAACACAAGGTCACTGCCCGAGCTACTGGCAGGAAGACCCGATTCAGATCCGTGCGGAAACGGGCCCCTATCAAAGTCAGGTCCTGAGAAGGCAGAAGTTGACACTTGGGGAGATTCAACAGGAACCCATGGGCCCGCAAGCCGGAACACACCAACCCCTGATCCCTCAACAACTGAACCTTGGATAGAGCATGGAGGAGCCAATCGTTCAGATAAGGGTATACCATCATCCCCTGAAGGTGCAAGAAAGCCACCAAGGGAGCCACCACTTTGGTAAACACCCGGGGGGGCGACCTCAGGCCGAATGGAAGAACCTAGAACTGGTAATGGACCCCCAGAAGACAAAACCTCAGGAAAGGACGAGAAAGAGTGTGGAAACGGCACGTGATAATAGGCATCCTGAAGGTCCAGAGTGCACATGTAATGACCCCGGAGAACCAGGTGAATCACCTGCTGAAGAGTCTCCATTTGAACGGAACCTGCAGCACAAAATTGTTCAGGGGTTTCAGATCCAGAACAAGATGAAACCCCCCTGTGACTTTGGGAACCAGAAAAATGATGGAATAAAATCCCTGACCCCTCTCCCCGGGAGGAACCACCTGCACTGCCCCCTTGTCCAGCAGAGACCTGACCCCCAGAGACAGCTCCGCAGGCTTGGACGGACAGGATGGCCAGGGAGTCGGACGGACCCCCGTGTCCGTAGGAGGGGCTGAGAACTCCAAGAGGTACCCCAACCGGATAACGTCCAGCACCCACAAGTCTGAACAGGAGGACATCCAGGCCGGAAGAAAGAACCAAAGTCGACCTCTGACCAAGGATCCGGCCTCGGACGCCAGATAGTCAGGAACGAGGCTTAGCGGGAGGGGACTTCGCCTTCTTGTCAGGACCCCTACCAGACTGAAAACTACCCCTGCCCCATGTAAACTGCCTGCGAGAGGGAGGATGGAAGAAGGGCTTAGGCTTGGAAGAAGCCGGCACCGCAGAAGACTGCTTGAAAGAGGAAGAATGCTTCTTCTCCTTAAACAGCCGATGCAACTTGCCCTCCAATTCCTCACCAAACAACATAGAACCCTGAAAGGGCAACTGCAGAGCAGCAGACATCTGGGCCAAATCCGTCTTCCAGTCCTTCAGAAACAAGTTACGATGAGCAGCCACACAAGCACCCCCAGAGAGGACAGAAGCCCGCACCACATCGAAGGAAATGTCAGCAGGTCTGTACAGTCAGTGGCATCATCCATGGACCCATACAAAGACTTCAAGCCCGAACGCAAAGACTGAGCCACATAAGTCCTGCAGATGCCAGCCCGGAGCACCAGATGAGAACCAGAATAAAGCTTCCGCAAGGAAGCATCCACCTTCTTGTCCACCGGATCATGCACAACAGCATCCTCAGCCAAGGAAGTGCGCCCCAAAAGACTCATCACAAAAGAATCCACAGGAACAGAGTCTGGAAAGTCCTTAGCCATATCCTGAAGAGAATAGAGCTTAGCCATAAAGCGAGGACGCAGGATGCAATCCGGATCCTTCAATTACTGATCCAGAACCTCCTTGACACAAGGATGAACCGCATTACCACAGGAGCCGAGCACTGGAACTGGCGAAGCAAGGAACTCCCAGAAGTACTAGGGACATCATCAGCGGAAAATCCCATATTAGCCTTAACATGGCCCAACAAGTCCGACAACATGTCCTTGTCGACATAATGTCCTTCTGAACATCACCCCCCAACCACTCATCCTCAGACTCAGCAGAAGAAGAAGGAGGCATAGCTCAACCAGAGGACTTGGACCTGGGAGCACTCCCCATCTCCAACAAAGTCTCCCTAATAAGCCTCTTCATCCTGGCATCACCACCCTGGGAACGACGCCTCGAACGTGCAGGAGAAGGAGATGAGGAAGCCTAAGAGGAGGATTCAACCACATGCCTGCTCTTCTTAGCATGTTTACCCATGATGCATAACCACAGGACAATGAGGAGCAGCAAGCCACCCCCGGAGCCAGACTGAAGGCCACTGAAGCCCAGCAAGTCACTACAGGAGCAGGAACTCAGGCAACATAGGATAGAAGCGAGGCAGCTCACGAGCAGCCCAGGACCACCGGATAGTGAAGAGACATTGAGGCAGCCTGAACGAGGTTCGCAGAAAGCTCAATCCAAAACTGCAGCACTGCGCACCAATAAGCCCAAAACAGAATGCAGGCAAGGCAGAAGTAATGGCAACTAAATAGGTAAAAAATAATGCTACGCTGTACTTACAGAAAGGGCCGTCAAGCACCCCATGTCACCGCTGCCAGCCGCAAACTGAAAACGCCTGACTTCCAGCACCAAACAACGGAAGTCAGGCAAGCTCCAGAAGGAAGCGCCCTAGCCACACGGAGGCCGCTGCACTCCCGGAGCAGAAGCAGGAAACAGCCGCGTCTTCGACATGCCCGGCAAAAACGAAGGACACCACCAGCAGAGAAGAGACGACGCCAGGAGCAAAAGGAACTGCCAGGAAGTGTCAACAAGGCTCCCCCCAAGCCCGGCAGGGGGAGAGACGAAGAAGACCAGCACAAACCCGGAGCCAGCAACAGGTAAGCCCCAGGAGCCTCCAGGCTCCTGGTCCAATCCATACTGTCGGAAGACAGAAAAAAGAACAGGAGGAATGCTGGGTAATGTACTCTTATGTACTCCCAGTAGGGAGGGGGAGGGGTGTACCAGCCTTCCTGCTTTTCTTTTTTCTGTCACGGAGATAGGTTATCTCACTTGTTTAGTATGAAGGGGACGAGGACAGGAGGGACCTGGAGGTAATGCCTGGTTTTACTCAAAAGGCATAAGACCTGTCTTTTTCACCATCCTCAAAGGACATCAGGCAACAACATGAGATGTAATCCATGCATTAGCTATTGAAAATCATGATACAAAGACTGTGCACATGAATGAACAAAATGCTCTTTTACACAATACTGCTGAATGTCAGCAATGGTGAGACATTAACTAGGTTAACTTATATTTGTGTATCGTGCATGTGAGGAAATCAAAATCATCATGAAATGAATGTCTGACAAAATATAGAAAGACAAAATATCGACCTACAAAATTATCGGAGCAATAATATCAATGTTAACAATATCGACATCCTATCTACAAAAAGGTAAGTACAAAAATATCGAAAAAAATATATAGATGTCAAAAATATGTTTTTTTAAATATATATATTTTTTTATAAAAAAATGTAAAATTAATGAAAAAATACTTAAAAATGTAATAAACAAAGTACAAAATATATTATATTATTTAAAATTAATAAGTAATATGCATAATTTAATAAAAAATAATTAAACATTTACATATAATATATAATATATATATACTTAATAATCAGTTGTAATATTTATTGTAAAAACTTATAAATAATTAAAAATATTATAGATTGTAAATTTATCTATACACATAAAATAATAACATAAAGAAAAATTAAATAATTATACAAAACAAATTAAAAAATAAATGTAATTTTAATATTTTTTTAATTAAGTATATACTACATTAACTAAAACAATACAAAAAATATTAAGTAACAGAGGGAATAACATACTATTCCAACTCCAAAAAAAACAACAGTAAGGAAAATGTTGGATAGCGTATGGGTAAAAATTACTATTCTCACTCCAGAGAGTGCAACAGTAGGGAAAGTGTTGGCTAGCGTAGGGGTAAAAATTACTATTCCCACTCCAGAGACTGCAACAGTAGGGAAAGTGTTGGATAGCGTAGGGGTAAATATTACTATTCCAACTCCAGAGAATGCAACAGTAGGGAAAGTGGTGAATAGCGTAGGGGTAAAGATTACAATTCCAACTCCAGAGAGTGCAACTGTAGGGAAAGTTTTGGATATCGTAGGGGTAGAAATTACTATTCCAACTCCAGAGAGTGCAACAGTAGGGAACGTGTTGGATAGTGTAGGGGTGAAAATTACTATTCCAACTCCAGAGAGTGCAACAGTAGGGAAAGTGTTGGATAGCGTAGGGGTAAAAATTACTATTCCAACTCCAGAGAGTGCAACAGTAGGGAAAGTGTTGGATAGCGTAGGGGTACAAATTACTATTCCCACTCCAGAGAGTGCAACAGTAGGGAAAGTGTTGGATAGCGTAGGGGTAAAAATTACTATTCCAACTCCAGAGAGTGCAACAGTAGGGAAAGTGTTGGATAGCGTAGGGGTAAAAATTACTATTCCTACTCCAGAGAGTGCAACAGTAGGGAAAGTGTTGGATAGCGTAGGGGTAAAAATTACTATTCCAACTCCAGAGAGTGCAACAGTAGGAAAAGTGTTGGATAGCGTAAGGGTAAAAATTACTATTCCAACTCCAGAGAGTGCAACAGTAGGGAAAGTGTTGGATAGCGTAGGGGTAAAAATTACTATTCCCACTCCAGAGAGTGCAACAGTAGGAAAGTGTTGGATAGCGTAGGGGTAAAAATTACTATTCCCACTCCAGAGAGTGCAACAGTAGGGAAAGTGTTGGATAGCGTGGAAGTTAAAAATAACATACTTTTAAATAAACTAATATTTAAAAATATTTAAAAAAATATTTATTAAATGAATCTAAACTATTTATAAATACCAATAAATAATCATTACAAAAATAATTACCAATTAATATTTAATATCCAATACTTTAATTATCAATACCCAACTATAAATGTAATACCTACTTAATTACATATCAATTACTTTACACACTATTAACGGACAACAAACGCCAATAATAAAATAATACATTTAACTTAATTATCAGTTAATCAAGTAATTAAAATGAATTACCAATTAATAAAAATGAATTACCAATTAACAATTAATTAACAATAATATAATTAGCAAAAACGATTAATGAAAATAAATTATTACTTAATTACATTTAAATTACTTCCCACCCTATTCCCCTATAAACCCATAACCCGCTACAGAATATAAATATCAATTAATCAATGAATTAAGATTAATTACCAATTAATAAAAATGAATTACCAATTAATTAAAATTAATTTATAATTCCTAAAAAATTAATAATTAATTTACTATAATCAAATTACTTCCCACACTATTCCCCTATAAACCCACAACCCGCTACAGAACATAATTATCAATTAATCAATGAATTAAAATAAATTACCAATTAATAAAAATGAATTACCAATTAATTAAAATTAATTTATCATTCCTAAAAAATTTATAATTAATTTAGTATAATTAAATTACTTCCCACCCTATTCCCCTATAAACCCACAACCTGCTACGGTACTAAAATACAACACTTACTTAAATTACATTTTAAAGAAATAATACAATCGATATTACTTACATCGACATTAACAAAATCGATATTACTTACCTCAGAAATTCTGTCCCTTCGATATTAAAAAAATCGATATTACTTACCTTCTATATTCTGTCCCTTCGATATTAAAACATCGATATTATGGTAGGTCGATATTAAAAAATCGATATTTTGTCTGCCTACCAGCTTCATTATCTCTACCTCTTACAAAATGGTCTGTTTCTTTGAAAACACATGTTACATAGGTCTCCTTTAATTATGTGGGACATACTCTGGCATCTCTATGCTAGGCCTGCACTCTATGCATACTCCAAGGGTTTTTAGTGATTTGGAGCCTAGCTTACAGGGCCAAAGTCAATCAAACTTCCACCTTTTTGAGCGAAATATTTATATTTGTCACACAGGAGTTGTGTCTGATGTAAGTGCTGTAAAGATGATTACAATGAAAACGAAAGTTTTCTTTTCGACACCTTTCAGACCTTAAAAACTCCTAGAAAGAGTTCATTAAAGCTTCTCAAGTAGAGACACAATGTTTTGCTCGTCTGGCATAAGGCAAGGGATGAATATCGACATCGTATGATGCAGGTTGAGGACTATAAAGTGGCAATGGAAGTTAAATGACAGGGTGACAATGGGGGTCGATTCCGATCCAGTAAAATTCCCGTCCGTACGATTCGCATCTGGAGCCGTTTCCATACGACTCGTACACACACCATATGACTCGCCGAGTACGATCCGGACCGGGGTATCAGGACGCGATTCGTACGGTCCACGTTAGGTAAGGGCGATTCGTACGGAAAAGCGCACATTCACATACACACCGAACGGTGCGTACCCCTCCATGATCGCAGGGGTACACCTGTGATCATGGGGGGTACGCACCGTACACCCAGCGGACATGGGGTATGGTGCGTACACCCCAAGATCGCAGGGTACGGCGCATACACCCAGTGATTGCAGGGGTTCAGGGCGTACCCCTGCGATCATGGGGGGTACGCACCGTACCTGGGAGGGGCCGTTCCGTACCTGTTTCGGGGTGAACTCTGCTTTTACGGCTGTTTTCAGCTCCCATAGAAAAAGGGTTGTACGGTGCGTACCCAACACGAATCGTACTTGCCGGATCGGAAAAAGCAGCCGCGAACCATACAGATGTCGCGTACAGCAGGTTCCGAGGGCAATTCGTACAGGGATTTCATTCGTACGGTCCCTGTATGATTCGTACGGAGTCCAGCTCCCTCTACGGATCGTACTTCATCGTGCGTACGGGGGACGTTGCAGGGTACGATTCGTACTGGAAAAACGCTCCGAAGGGCAATTCAGAGCGCTTTTTACCGGATCGGAATCGACCCCTGAGTGTCATGAAATTTGAATGCTTTTGACAGCAACTGGGAGGTAAGGCATCTTTAATTCGTGAACTACAATTAGTATGTTTATTTTGCTTAGTTTACGAAGAGATATAGGTAAGAGTCTAGAAAAGTATTTGAAACAGTAAAGATAAAGTGTAAGATTTTACTGCCCTTAGCCCACATTTTTAAAATTGGAAGAAGCGAAAGCGAAGGGCATCCCGAGGGATTTGGATCTGTTGAGGGACTGGGTCCAATGCATAATTTGTATTCTGGGAAATGAAAATTATCTTTGTTTTCTGAGCGAGGGATGCTACAGAAGATTAGTCCAAAACATTGAGAAACGGCTATTCATGAGCCAAAATATATGCAACTGCTTTTTATGCTTTGAAGGTTTGGTAAAAAAAGAATCAAGTAAATATCTTTAAACTTTTACACTAAGTGGACTAGGTCAAAGCTCAAGGAGAGGAGTGTTTGGAGGTGTTGGTGATTGTGAAAGGACAAGGAAAAATGGGCACTCCTTTAGCCAAAGTTATTTTTGAATACCCAAATGCAGTATCTACGTCGAGATTTTAAGCACTAATTATTTTCTTGTCTCAAATGGGATCATCATGATGAAGAGTATGAAATAGAAATGTGCCTTCCTTATGTAGCTTAATGAAATTACAGATCCCTGTCTAGAATCCACCAACAGTAGCCAGATGTAGCACCACACAATGTTGTTCATTTTCTCTGGTATTGTAACTTAGCCCAGTTTAATTCGACCCAGCTTCATACTGGGGGGAAATATTGGCACAAAGAGACTGGGATAAGAAATGTGCATCTCCTTCTTAGTACAGTGGAATCATGTAGCACAAAGGAAAATAGCAACCTGTTAAAGGTCCTTAATCTACACAATTATTTCCCCTCACTTTGATCCTATTGACTGTATTGAAGGGCTTCCTTTCTGTATCAATCTTTCAGCATCAGTATCATTTGCGGGTCTTTTGCTGTATCGCCCTCCCAATTCCAGCCCCACTCATCTCCCGGCACTATCGGACTATATAATTCAAGCATGCACCCGATATGCTAATTTCACGGCCCTTGGGGATTGTAACTTGCACGTTGAAGATCTTTCCTGCCCTATAAGTTCGAACTTTATATCCATCCTAGCTGCCTGTGACTTGCCCCAGTTAGTTGCTCATCCTACCCATAGAGCTGGTCACACATTAGATTTAATATGTTCCAATCTTCCCGTTATAACGATTGATGCTCCTATTCCTGTAATATGGTCGGATCATTTTCTTATACCCTTTTCTATCTTTTTGACTCGCACTGATAGACCTACCGTAACCCCGAGGGAACTAGGTAGAAACTGGAGTAAAATATCTGTGACCACACTTGAAGAACATCTCAAAGATGGCAGCCCTTCCCCTGCCGAGGATTTGGACTCACGTATTTCTAATCTTAATAAGTGGGTCGGTGAGGCAATTGACTCACTGGCTCCCCTCAGGCCGATAAAAACATTTAGGTCCTCACCAGCGGCCCCCTGGTACTCGGACGAATTACGCCAAATGAAATCCGCATGTAAAGTATTGGAAAGGTGTTGGAGATCTGGATACTCTACAGAAAGCAAATCAGAGTATCGTAAAGCTCTATAGGATTATCGTAAACAGATTGTCAAGCACAAAAGAAGCTTCGTAACTGACAAGATTGATAAAGCTAGTAATGCTCCAAGAGAATTTTTTTTCAATTGTCAGATCATTTACAGATCCCCAAGCTTTGATCCGTCAGCAGTCAGTCTCACAAGAATTCTGCACTCAGCTCTCCGAATTTCTTGAGGAAAAGATCGCTCAGATTTACGCCTCTTTCCTGACTAGTGTTAGAATTGACCCCCCTACGGTACAGATGGACCTTAACATCTCAGGCCCAGTTCTCACAGAATTTATAGAAATATCTGAGGAGGCTTCCCTCCAGGAATTATTAAGATGTAGGTCAGGATCGCGTGGGGATCCCTGGCCTGCAAAACAATATAAAGCGTTAGCATCCTTCCTCAATCCTTTTCTCAACCCCATATGGAACTCCTCTCTGAGCTCAGGGATTTATCCGGAAGCATGGAAACATGCATTCTTGGTCCCGATTCTAAAAAAGGCCAATGCAGATCCAGAAAACCAGGCTAATTATAGGCCGATATCACTCCTTCCAGCTCCAGCCAAGATTTTGGAAAGACTGGCCCACCAGCAAATCGCTAGCTTCATAGAGAACAACGGCCTCTTCCATGATTCCCAACATGGATTTCACAGGGGCTACAGCACGGAGTCAGCCCTCATTGAGATGGCTGTTTCTGTTCGCTGGACATTAGATTGGGGCTCGAGGGTGGTGTTGGTGCTGCTGGACTTATCAGCAGCATTCGACACCGTCTCGCACCCTATATTGCTGGAAAGACTAAAGGCCATAGGATTCCAGGGTAAGGTCCTTAAATGGATAGCCTCATTTCTATCCGATCAAACACAAGTCCATACCCCTCCTTTTAAATCAACAGCCAGGCCATTGAAATGGGGTGTCCCTCAAGGCTCGTCACTAAGCCCCCTTTTATTTAATGTGTACTTTTCACCATTAGCAGAACTGATCTCCCGCTCAGGCATCAAAACAACGTCTTATGCCGATGATATTCAGTTGCTCTTTTCTCTTAAGGAGCCTTCCTCTCTTACTTTTGACCCCCTTAAAACCTGCCTAAGAGATATAGCCAAATGGAGGATTCTCAATTTCTTGAGATTGAAATGCAGGTAAAACAGAAGTGCTCTTCTTTAATCAGCCTTCCCCTTTAAACTCGAATCTATGGTGGCCAGAAGATCTGAGCCACACCCCCTACCCCGAAGGACTCAGTTAGAAATCTAGGAGTTCATTGGGATTCTCAACTATCCTTTGGGAGTCAGGTTCAAACAGTTTCAGCTGCATGTTTTTCTAAGATTAAAATCCTGAAAGAACTAATAAACTATCTGCCCTGTGCCAACAGAAAAACGATAATCCATGCGCTAATTATCTCTCACCTAGACTACGCCAATGGACTGTATTTGGGATTATCAGTAAGCCTCTGTCATAAACTCCAAATGGTACAAAACGCCGCCGCGCGTCTGATAGGTGGTTTCCCCCGCAGGCAACATATTTCCCCATACCTGCGTGAATTGCACTGGTTACCTGTGAGTAAACGAATTGAGTTTAAAGCCATTACACTAGCCTATCAAACCACCAAGGGCAATGGATCCGCCCATCTTAGATCCATTCTCCCTCCATACTGTAATTCAAGAGCCCTTCGCTCTAACACCAAATTTCTTTTGGCAACCCCTAGATTTAAAAAAGCTCGTTCAGGAGGCAAAACTTTTGAGCTATGCGCCGCCCAAAGATGGAACAAACTGCCTCTTGACTTGCGCAGGAGTAAATCAGAAACTGAATTCCGTCGATCTTTGAAAACATTTTTGCCGGTAAAACCCCCGCCCGAAGAGATCTTTTTTTAATCAATCAGCGCCGGGACACCCCGTTGGGGTAGCTGCGCGCTCTATAAAAGACACAATAATAATAATAATAATAAGTGCAGAATTTGGAATATTTCGTATTTATGGTATTGTAGCATAACAATTGATAGGCATAATATTTATTGTTCAAGATTTCTGAATGTCAGCTTGCGCGTTGGTGTTGTTCAACTTTTTATGCTCCCTAATTTTGACTTCTTTTTCCTAGTATTAATAGTAATACCACTGTGAATGTAAGCTTCTGCCTTAAAGGGGAGATACAATTTCTCTACTTGATGATTTGTGAGTGATGATCAGAATCAGTGAGCTGGAATGGAAGGAATATTTCTATGAAGAAATTTGGTAAATGTTTCACATGGTATTTATTTACCCTGGGGTAAATTCAGTAGCAAGTTCGAGATTTAAGCACCTGATTTGTTTTATCAAATCCCAATTCACAAAGGTAGTTATACTCTTAAATTGAACTTGGTGGCACACATTCCTCATTTTGCATGTGTGAACTCATATTTTGGTTGAAAAAGACAGTACTTTACCTAAAAGTGTTCCAAGGAGAGTGTGAGTGTAACATAGAATGGTCGTCTACTTGAGAGAGCGAATAGACACTTGTGGACAATCACAAATTGTGGCAGGCGCACATTTTTTTTATTAGTAATCTCAGATATTCACTCAACAATCTGCATAAATCAAAATGCCTGTCTGTCTGTCGTGGGAGTATGGACCGAACACCCCAAAAATGAGTGGAGGTGCAGGTAAGTGTGCTTCTCTAGAGCAAAAATAGATTCTGTGTGCAGACAAAAGTGTAAAAAACATACAAGTGTTAGACTTCCACATGTCAACTTGCAAGTATCTTTCACCAGTGCACACGAGCACCCCATACATTATATTATATGCAAAAAGATGACAAGTCAATTTACTTCAGATGTAGGCATGAAGAGTATGTTTCAAACCATTATTGTGAAGCAGTCCCTCTACTCAAAGATAAATCTCACTTTCTCCTTGCACTGCTTATACCCTTTCATAAATCACATATAGTATGTTAATTGAAAGCATTCTAACAACAATTATGATGTGTAATGGATTCATGTATTCAAACACTTTGCATGGTAAAGTACCAAAATATAGTGAATGTAGTGTGGCTAGATAGTTGACAACACTATGTACAGAGGTGAGCAAGCTGTAGGACCTTTTGGACTGGGCACAAGTTATAACTGTAAGTAATAACTATAACTTTACATTTTATAAGTTCAGTATAGTTTAAGTTATTTTGTATATATTTTTATATCTATCTATGTATCTATATATATATATATATATATATATATATATATATAGATATGCATTCCTGTTTTCTCCGCGGAGAATTTTGCTCGTGCACTCCAGACTCAATATTTCACAAACAGCGATTACTCCCAAATCAGTGGTTAGATTTCTTTAATCATAACAGCTCAGCCAGCAGCAACTCTACGCGTTTCAGTCTTAACCAAGACCTTGCTCACGAGACTGACATGGAACCACAATGTTTTCGTGACATTTTAAAAAAACCTTAACAGTTTCATGTGACATCACATCCTGTTCATCCTCCCTGTGCATTATGGTATTCGTAGTTATTCCTAGAAGGGACGCATTTACACACAATTTGACTTAGTGATTCAAGATAGAGTAAGCGGTAAGTTACAACTCACTTTGTTTGATCATGATCTCTATAGATTTACCCATTATAGAGGTACAATTATTATCATCCCTCATTTAGTTATTGGGCACACGCCATCTAGTGGTTTCAAATATCGCTCACCGCAGTTTATCACATTCTCTCACCCTCCAGTGGGTGTATCACACATTTTAGTCATATTCCAATTTAAATAAAGTACTGTGGGGAATTTTATATCATTCTATTGTTACCCTCTAGTGGGTGTTTGATTAAAACAATCCCCATTAATTATTCAAGAAAAGCGCGTTCCCTTTCTTATTCCCAACCCTTATTTGATTTATCATTCAGTGTCCACCCTATATGTAACGTACGAAAATTAATAATGTGCTTTGATTCTTTCTGCCTGAGGATTTTTTCACGATCCCCCCCTCTGGGGTGCATCCCAACCGATTCCACAGCATAAAATTTTAGTTCTTTCCAATTGCTCGAGTGTTCTTTCTCCATATGTTTGGAGATCCACAAGCACCCCACTAAACCACCAGGGAGGCCCATAATATCAGCGAAGGGAGCACTATTGGAGCCTATGGCCAACTACTTAGATGTATATTTGCTACCATATGTGAAGGGACTCACATCATATATACAGGACACAGGCGATCTGTTGAGGCGCCTACAGGAAACACCGTGGCAACCTAATTACAAACTCATCACTATGGACGTGGTGTCCTTATATTCAAACATCAGCAATGACATTGGTCTTAGTGCTTGTGAACATTTTCTATCAGAGAGAAGCATCCAGTATTTCGAACACAATCAGATGCTAATACAAATGATCCAACTCTGTCTAGAACAGAATATATTCTTGTTTGGAGATGACCTGTTTAGACAGACAAAAGGGACGGTGATGGGCTTTTCTTTCAGCCCTTCGTACGCATGTTTGACAATGGGACTTTGGGAAATGACATGGGCGTGGAGGCATGAAAATGATCGGTTTGTAAATAAGACAATCGCATGGCTGAGGTACATAGACGATTTACTTTTGATTTGGGATGGTACCAGAGATGAGTTTTCTGAATACTTCGAGATATTGAATAACTCAAATTACAATTTAAAATTTACTTTTGATATCAGTGAGGAACGGGTCATCTTCCTGGACACGGAGATATACATCCGGGACAATGAAGTACAAACCACCCTACACCGCAAGTGTACCACTACTAACGCTGTGCTACATGCTGAAAGCTTTCACCAAAACAGCTTGATCAATAACATTCCTTTTGGTGAGTTCCTGAGGATTAAAAGAATTTGTTCCAAAAAAGAAGAATGTGACAAACATCAACAAAATGCAGTACAACGTTTTAAAAAACGAAAATACAAGATGGGAAACATTGAAAAATCATTAAAAAGAACGGAAATAATGCAGAGACATGACTTGTTGAAACAAAAAATACCTGAAACTGAGGAAAACAAAATTCGCATGATAACAACTTACTCCACAGCCAATCACCAACTAATGAGGATTATGCGTAAAAACTGGCATATTCTACATATGGATGAAACAACGGCAAAAATAGTGGGGGATCATCCAAACATAACTTATCGACGAGCAACAAACTTAAGGGACAAATTGGTGCATAGTCACTTTCAGCCACCAAAGAAACGAGATGATTGGCTGAAACCAAAAGGATTTTTCAAGTGTGCAAATTGCAAGGTATGTGCCATTGCCCAAAACACCAAAGAAATACAAATGGCAAACAATCGCATGTGGAAGATTCAGCAATTGATCAACTGCAAAAGCCAATTCGTGATTTATATCATAGAATGTCCTTGCTCGCTAAAATATGTGGGCAGCACGAAATGCGAGTTGAAGAAACGCATTTTGGAGCATGTCAGAGCCACTATCAATACAGACAGAGCTAATGCAATTGCCAAACATATGGAGAAAGAACACTCGAGCAATTGGAAAGAACTAACATTTTATGCTGTGGAATCGGTTGGGATGCACCCCAGAGGGGGGGATCGTGAAAAAATCCTCAGGCAGAAAGAATCAAAGCACATTATTAATTTTCGTACTTTAACCCCGTATGGGCTGAACCAGGACGAGGAGTTACATTACCATCTTTAAAAACCTGATAACTGAAAAGATGTTGAGGGCAAATACTGGACTTCTCTTATAGAACTGTATCAAGTTTTAAATTCACTTTTTGGAATAGGGTGGACACTGAATGATAAATCAAATAAGGGTTGGGAATAAGAAAGGGAACGCGCTTTTTTTGAATAATTAATGGGGATTGTTTTAATCAAACACCCACTAGAGGGTAACAATAGAATGATATAAAATTTCCCTACAGTACTTTATTTAAATTGGAATATGACTAAAATGTGTGATACACCCACTGGAGGGTGAGAGAATGTGATAAACTGCGGTGAGCGATATTTGAAACCACTAGATGGCGGGTGCCCAATAACTAAATGAGGGATGATAATAATTGTACCTCTATAATGGGTAAATCTATAGAGATCATGATCAAACAAAGTGAGTTGTAACTTACCGCTTACTCTATCTTGAATCACTAAGTCAAATTGTGTGTAAATGCGTCCCTTCTAGGAATAACTACGAGTACCATAATGCACAGGGAGGATGAACAGGATGTGATGTCACATGAAACTGTTAAGGTTTTTTTAAAATGTCACAAAAAAATTGTGGTTCCATGTCAGTCTCGTGATCAAGGTCTTGGTTAAGACTGAAACGCGTAGAGTTGCTGCTGGCTGAGCTGTTATGATTAAAGAAATCTAACCACTGATTTGGGAGTAATCGCTGTTTGTGAAATATTGAGTCTGGAGTGCACGAGCAAAATTCTCCGCGGAGAAAACAGGAATGCATTTCTAACGGCTGGGCTCTGCCGTGGCTCGTCTGCACCGTCTGAGAGCGCCCGACATAACCTGAACCCGGGCCAAAGGAGAAAAGATATATATAGATATATATACATATATATATATACAACCTACTGGAGGTCGCCAGTAGGTAGATATAGTTAGGACCTAGTTTCATAGGAAATCTGCAACAGTCTATTTAGAATAACTTTGGCGCCGGTCGACGAATCTTCGTGAAATTCTCAAAGAAGATGGCCCGCTCCTTCCCTGGAAGTTTCGGGGTGATTCGTGGGCCGAGAAAAAAGGGGAGTCCCAAAATGTGTTTTCCCCATGCAATTTTCCATGGGGCCCTTTAAGTGAGGCTACAGCCCGAACTGCTGAACAGAATTACATTAAATTTAGCAAAAAGGTAGAGTTGGGTTCGCAGATCACGCTTTTTGTTAAATGGTGTAAATCTGTTCAGTAGTTCCTGAGAAAATCAAAAGTAAAATCATAGATATATCTATGGACAAAGCACCGTACGCCTACAGTACGCATACTTTCCCGAGCACGAGCTTCATGCTTATTGGCTGTCAACACTCCAAACCAGGAAGTGTTGGCAGCTATCTTGTTCCTCGGTAGAACCGAGGCACAAGAAAACAGAAAAAGAAACGCGAAAAACGTGAAAAGGGGGCAGGGTAGAAACACCCTGACCCCCTAGGCCTGCTTAGGGGGTCACACAGGGACCACCAAGGCCCAAAATTATTATTATTTTTTTTAAATCGCGGGGGGCGTGTTTGGTACGCGTACCCTGCGGATAAAAAAGTGTGCTTTGTTTTTTTAGCCCCCGGAGGGGCCAAATCCTGGGGGCAATGGACTCTTTGTAAAGGGGGGCTTTACCCCCCCTGAGCTTTACTAAATTATGGGTGGGGGCTCTGAGGCCCCCCAGCCCCAGGGACCGCCACTCACGGGGCTTATTTTAATAGGGTGGGGGGCTCTGAGGCCCCCCCCAGCCCCGGGGACCACCACCCCGGGTCTTTTTTTAATAGGGTGGGGGGCTCTGAGGCCCCCCCAGCCCCAGGGACCACCACCCCCGGGGCTATTTCAAAATGGGCGGGGGGGCTCTGAGGCCCCCAGCCCCAGGGACCGCCACCCCCGGGGCTTATTTTAATAGGGTGGGGGTCTCTGAGGCCCCCCAGCCCTGGGGACCGCCAACCCCAGGGCTTATTTTAATAGGGTGGGGGGCTCTGAGGCCCCCCAGCCCTGGGGACTGCCACCCCGGGGCTATTTCAAAATGGGTGGGGGGCTCTGAGGCCCCCAGCCCCGGGGACCACCACCCTCAGGGCTTATTTTAATAGGGTGGGGGGCTCTGAGGCCCCCCCAGCCCCGGGGACTGCCACCCGCAGGGTTATTTTTTCAAAATGGGTGGGGGGCTCTGAGGCCCCCCCAGCCCCGGGGACCACCACCCCCGGGGCTTATTTTAATAGGGTGAGGGGCTCTAAGGTGCCCCAGTCCCAGGGATCGCCACCCCTGGGGATATTTTAAAATGGGTGGGGGGCTCTCAGGCCCCCCAGCCCCGGGGACCACCACCTCGGGGATTTTTACAAATGTTGGAGGGGGGCTGCGCAGACCCCTTTTGGAGCCTTGTAGAGGACCTGGGGACCGCCACCTCCAAGGGCCGGCTCCTGCAGTGTCCCGGGGTGCCCCCCCCAGGACACTGCTGTTTGCAATGGCACGGCGGGCGCCTCGTGGCTCCCACCCTGCCATTGCAAACTGCTTTGGTTTTTGAAAGAGAGAGCAGGAAACCTGCTCTCTCTTTCAAATATCAAAGCAGATTGCTTTCTGCATTGGGAGCAGCAGGTTAGCTGCTCACCAAGCAGAAAAGCAATGCTGGCTCCCGCAGGATGCGGGGAGCCGGCAGGGACCGTGGGGGGCTTGGGGACCCCCCACAGCCCCCAACGAGGAGGGTAAGGACCCTGGGAAGAGGTCCCTGGGGCCAGAAGTGGCCCGGGAGGGGGCTACGCGGCCACCCGCCCCTAATAATACATTTTTTATAAAAAAAAAAAAAGATGCAGGCCGGCCCCGGGGGATGGGGTCTCCGGGGCCTAAAGTGGCCTGAAGAAGAGGGCTATGTAGCCCCCTCCTAAAAAAAAAAGTTGCATGCCCCGGGTGATGGGGTACCCAGGGCCTGGATTAGCCACGGGAGGGGGGCCACGCGGCCCCATTCCCGTTAAAAAAAATATATACATTTTTGGAGGTCAGGACCCCGGGGATGGGGACCCCAGGGCCCAAAAAAAGAGGTGTAAAAAGGGGCGAGGCCTCATTACGCCTCTCTGCAACGCAGCCCCCTGGCGCATACTGGAGGTTCCTGATGGGCTAGTTGCCCCCAAGGACCCTCAGTATTCAAGGGGATATAGTTCCCCCTCTGGAAATGCACCAGGGGGCTGCGTTGCAGAGAGGTGTAATGAGGCCACGCCCCTTTTTACACATCTCTGCCACGCAGCCCCCTGGCACATGCTGGAGGTTCCTGGTGGGCTAGTTGGCCCCCAGGGACCCCCAGTATTCAAGGGGATTTAGTTCCCCCTCTGGAAACATGCCAGGGGGCTGCGTTGCAGAGAGGTGTAATGAGGCCATGCCCATTTTTACACCTCTCTGCCACGAGGCCCCCTGGTGCATACTGGAGGTTCCTGGAGGGCTAGTTGGCCCCCAGGGACCCCCAGTATTCAAGAGGATTTAGTTCCCACTCTAGAAATGCGCCAGGGGGCTGCGTTGCAGAGAGGTGTAATGAGGCCACGCCCCTTTTTACACCTCTCTGCAACGCAGCCCCCTGGTGCATACTGGAGGTTCCTGGTGGGCTAGTTGGCCCCCAGGGACCCCCAGTATTCAAGGGGACTTAATCCTCCAACTTAGAATGCGCTACGGGCACGTTTGCACAGTGGTGAAGGTAGGGGGTGGGGCTTGAGGTGATATGTGTGAAAACCTGCCCTGTGGCGCGTTTTAAGTTGGGGAATTAATTCCACTTCAATCCAGTGGTCCCCTAGGGGCCAAGTAGCCAAACAGGTACCTCCAGTAAGTGCCATAGAGCTGCGTTGCAGAGTGTTGTAAAAAGGGGGCATGGCCTCTGACCACCTCTCTGCAACGCAGCACCCTGGCGCATACTGGAGGTACCTGGTGGGCTAGTTGGCCCACAGGGACCTCAGGATTGAAGAGGAATTAATTATCCAACTTAAAACGTGCCACAGGGCGTGTTTGCACACATGTCACCTCAGGTGCGCCCCCTTCTTTCACTATTGAGCAAAATATTCCTCTAAAATCAGCGGAACTACGAATTCCGATTTACTCACCTGTTATCACGAGAGACGTCAGTGCTGCATCTTTGAGCCCAGTACAGACCCTGAAAAGTAAATCTAAGTGTACTTACCAGTAATTTGTATTTCCTTCCATAGAAATCTATTGTGTGGTTTACACCAGAAAAGTTTGTAAGTGTCTATTTTTGAAAGGTTCAAATATTCCTCTAAAATCAGCCGAACTACGAATTCCGAGTTACTCACCTGTTATCAGGAGAGACCTCAGTGCTACATATTTCAGCCCACTACTGATCCTGAAAAGTAATCCTAACCATACTTACAGTAACTTGAATTTCCTTCCAGAGGATAACAATGACTGGTTTCACTCGGAAATTCTTCTCAGTGTGGAGTTTTGGAACTTTAAAAAATTCCTCTAAAATCAGCCGAAGTATGAATTCCGATTTACTCACCTGTTATCAGGAGAGACCTCAGTGTTGTATCTTTCAGCCCACTACTGATCCTGAAAAGTAATTATAACCATACTTACATTAACTTGAATTTCCTGCCATAGGCTAACATTGACTGGTTTCACTTGGAAATTCTTTTAAGTGTGGAGTTTTGGAACTTTAAAAAATTCCTCTAAAATCAGCCGAACTATGAATTCCGATTTACTCACCTGTAATCAGGAGAGACCTCAGTGCTGCATCTTCAATCCCAGTACTGATCCTGCAAAGCAATTTTAACCCTACTTACCGGTAACTTGACTTTCCTTCCATAGTATATTATTGCATGCTATATAAAATATATATAAATTAAAAAAATATTAAATAAAAAAAAGAAATATTACAATTTCAATATTTTTAAAAACATTTTGTTTTTCAATTTATATAAAAAATATGTAATGTAATTTAAACTATAAAATATCTAAAAATAAATACTTAAAACAATGTAGTAAATCATTATAAAAAAATATAACAATTAATACATTTAAAAATTATCATTTACAAAACCTATGAAATTCACTGAAAAAAACATAGATTTCAGCCACGTTACAGTTAGGAATTAGCATTTAAAAAACCTTAGGAATTCACGGAAAAAACCATAGGTTTCAGCCACGTTATAGTTAGGAATTAGCATTAAAAAAACCTTAGAAATTCACTGAAAAAACATAGGTTTCACAAATGTTATAGTTAGCTGGACATTTCACTCATACAAAACCATTGAAATTCCCCTGTTATGGTTAGTTCAGCTAACTATAACTTGCACGCCCACAATGCACTGCCGATGACGTCACATATTACATCACTCATGACATGGTCAGTGACATCACTCATGACATCACTGATGACATCTCAAATGACATCACTGGTGACATCACTTATAACATCATCCTTGTGAAAGAGTGGCAGACCTCTTCTAACCCTAATATAACCTTTGATACACACATTCAAAAATAGAAACTAACATTTTCAAAGAAATGGAGACACCAATACCAGTTACAACAACCTATTCAGTAATTCCAACAGCTACATACACATCCACTCATTCACCAACAGTTCTATATAGTCACTCTTACATGTACTCACTCATCATATGTACTCATACACCTATACACCCTGTTACACACTGATACTCATCCATAGAGTTACTCACACACATAGTCACACATGCAAATAAACTATCAAACATCCATTTACTTGCTTATACAGCTATACACACACCACTACACTTACTTCTACAGAAACGTACACAAACTTACTCTCTTAAACAATCACTTATAGAAACACATACTTATTTATACAGGAACTCTTCCAATCTCTCACTCTCACATATACTCACTTATATACATCAATACTCACATATACTAGTTTAAAACATATGTAGTTACTCATAAAGATACTATTGAGACAGTCATTCACTCACTAACACACCCATACACACACTCATCCACCCATACAGTCCTGCACACATACTGTCTTCAAATCACATACAAACAGTGAGTCAGTCATTCATGCATCTGTGCGCTAAGTAATACCCCCCACCAAACCATACAGACACTCATTCTGATACTCAAAAAAACAACTAATAACCCATATAGACACTCATGTAGCTACTCACCAACCCATGCAGCCACTTATACACAAAGTGAGACACTGATACAGATATTTACATATTTAAACATTACTCGCTAATACATGTATTCTCTAAGATACACTTAATAAGTCAGTTATACAATCAATTTTACAAAAAAACATCCATTTAGACACTTATTTACCCATTTATTCTACCAACGACCTTTAGATATACATATATAAAAATATTTATTTTTCAGAAAGACGCACATTTACTGGATGATGTCATCAGTGATGTCATCAGTGATGTCATTTGAGATGTCATGAGTGATGTCATGAGTGATGTCACTGACCATGTCATGAGTGATGTAATATGTGACGTTATCAGCAGTGCATTTCGGGTGCGCGAGTTATAGTTAGCTGAACTAACTATAACGGGGGAATTTCAATGGTTTTGTATGAGTGAAATGTCCAGTTAACTATAACATGTGTGAAACCTATGGTTTTTTAGTGAATTTTTAAGGTTTTCAAATGCTAATTCCTAACTACAATGTGGCTGAAACCTATGGTTTTTTCAGTGAATTTCTAAGGTTTTTTAAATGCTAATTCCTAACTATAACGTGGCTGAAACCTATAATTGTTTCAGTGAATATATATTTATTTATGAATTTGGCCCCAGGAGATGGCTGCAAGCCAGACCCTGTAGTCAACCACGGCTGCACGTGGCCAAATGCTGTGCACAACGTGGGGTTGTCTACCTCCAAGGGGAATTGCCACAGGGCCGGCCAACTCCTGTCCCAACCCCCACGATGCATGGCAGATGGCCGTATGCAGGGTGCAAATGGCTATACGTATGGTAGTAAAATATTACTTTTCATTAAAAAAGAACCTAGAAATTCACTGAAAATACCAATGGTTAAAGTAACTTCATAATTAGGTGTGATAAAAATGTCTGTTTTTGTTTACAAAAACCTTAGAAAATCACTGAAGAACCAAACGTTAAAGTAATGTTGTAGTCAGGTGAATATTGCAGTGACTACACTAATGTTTTGAGCTTGAAAAAAAACGAAAATTCAACAGTTATAGTCATACGTACACCATGCACATATTACATCACTAGTGACATGTTCTATATCATCATTTATGACATTACTGATGACATTTCTTACAACATCACTGATGACATCACTCAGTATCATTCCCTTAGAATGATTAAAAAAGAATGCCTTTTTTGCTGAAGAATAGCCAACGGATTATAATAACATCTCTTATATTATCAAGGCTCGACTATTGTAATGGCTTTTACCTGAACATTCAAAAGCAACATCGAAATAAGCTCCAACAGCTGACGGGCATGCCAACTTTTTCATCAGTCAGTAATGAAATATAAAGACTCCCTTGGCTGCCAGTCAGGCAACAGGTTTGTTTTAAATCTTAATGCACCGCTTTCAAAGCTCTCTATGGACGGGGACTAGATCATCTTGAAAATCGATATAAATGGTACGTTCCTAATCGGACTCTTCGCTCTCTTGGAACAAAAATGGTGTCAGTACCACTCATTAAGATAGCTAATTGGGGAGGGAAACGTTTTGTTCCATATACTGCTAGGGCTTGGAATGAACTCCCGTTTCACATTAGAGCCGCCTCTGACTTAAAGGCACTAAAAATATGACTTTTTTATGTTATCCTGTAATCTCATAAGTAACAGTTAGCCCCAGAACAATCTAGGGTAACCCTTGCACTTTACAAATATAAATAAATACAATTATATTCCAAACAAAATTGCGGTTAAGGAGCCTTGCATCCAAAGCACTGGTGGTGCATTTAAAAGCGCCACCGCTAGTGCTTGCATTATTTCACCACTAATTTCACCTGATAAAGGTTGTTTTGCAACCGAAACGCGTCCTGTGCGGAGGTTTCATGAATTATTATTGGCATTATTTTTCCATCTTGGAGTGGTGCTTTTTCCTTTGAAGAGTGGAAATTAGTGGTGAAATATAACCATATATGTGTATATATATATATATATATATCTAAATAAGCTCCAATAGCTGCAAATACTAGCATGCAGCAGCCTGACTCACCAGCGTGAGTTAAAACACATCTTCAAGGTAGAGAAGGGGCTTCGGTAAAGACTTTACTGGGATTGGTCAAGTTAACACCTAAATGGCCACCAGGTGGGAAGCTCTGCCATTGTAACAGGCACTGAAGAAAGCGGAAACGCTGAAACGCGTCTGCCGAATTGTTACTCTGTTTGCGCTGTAAACTTATCCTGAAATAAATCCTCACGATTGTATCCTGGCGGTGTCGGACCCTTCTTTCAACTGAGAGTGGGACCTATTTTCCATAGAAAATCCGCAAAATTCTATTCCCAATAACTTTGGCGCCGGTTGATGAATCTTCGGAAAAATTTCAAATCTTATGGCCAGCTCCGTTCCACTCCTTTACTGTAAGTCTCAGGATGATTTGTGTAGTGGGGGCCAAGAAAAAAGTGGGGTCCCAAAACGTGTTTTCCCCATGCAATTTCCCATAGGACCTTTAGCCGCAGCTAGAGTCCCAACTGCTGAACGGAATTACGCCAAATTTGGCAAAGATGTAGTCCTCAGTTCAGACTTGTGCAATTATATTAAATGGTTTCAATCTCTTCAGTAGTTCCTGAGAAAATTACAGTTAAAAGCATTTATATATCTATGGCGCCGTGAGTGCAGCCTGAGCTCATCCTGAGCACTCTTCCAATCACGCGCTGAATGCTAATTGGCTGTCAAGTGGTGTCAACATTCGAAACCAGGAACTGTTGGCAGCCATTTTGTGCCTTGGTAGAAGCGAGTTTGAAGAAGTCAGTGGAATAATTGTGCAAAATATATAAAGGGGGCAGGGTAGAAATATCCTGACCTTCTAGACCTGCTTAGGGGGTCCCACAAGTACTCCCTGGGCCCACATTTCTTTTTTTTAAATGGTAAGTGCACGCAGGGTGCGCGGATCCGGCCTTAAAAAATAATTAAATATTTTTTTATTATTAGCCCCCGGGGGGGGGTCAAATCCCAGGGGAAAAATTATAAAATATTAAGCGGTCCAGAGGAGCCCCTTAGCCCTGGGGGCCCCTATCTCCCGAGGCTTCAGAATCAATTGTTGGGAAGGGCTTGAATGCCCCTCCCAGTATAGTTTGTGGGTGGGGGGCTCAACTGCCCCCCAAGCCCGGGAGACCACTACCCCCGGGGCTTTTTGTTTTATGGGAGGGGGCTGTGTGCCCCCCCTCCTGGAGCTCTCCAGGGCCCTGGGAACCGCCACTCCCCAGGG
This sequence comes from Lissotriton helveticus, assembly GCF_964261635.1. Lineage (NCBI taxonomy): Eukaryota > Metazoa > Chordata > Amphibia > Caudata > Salamandridae > Lissotriton > Lissotriton helveticus. The sequence goes on along the minus strand of NC_136057.1, from coordinate 2,121,945,121 downwards.
CCGGCTCCTGCAGTGTCCCAGGGTGCCCACCCCCGGTACACTGCTGTTTGCTATGAGAGGGCGGGAATGTCCCACCCTCCCATAGCAAACTTGGTTTGGATTTTGAAAGAGAGAGCAGGGAAACCTGCTCTCTCTTTCAAATTCCAAACCACGTTGCTTTTCCACACGGGGAGCTGCATCTTAGCAGCTCCCCATATGGAAAATCAATGCCGGCTCCCAAAGGATGCGGAGAGCAGGCTGTGACCGTGGGGGCATTGGGGCTCCCCCCACGGTCCCCGATGTTTTTTATAAGCCCCAGGGCATGGGGTCCCCAGGGATAATAGAAATTAGTGATAGATGCCTTTACGAGATACTACTCGGAGCTCTATACTGATACTAGCAATATCAGATCAAAATTGATGAATATTTAGACCTAGTTACAAGGCCCTGCCTATCCCTAACTGATCAAGAAATTCTCGTTGGTTGGAAATATTACTCTCTATACGTAGCCTCCCTTCTGGTAAAGCAACAGGATTAGATGGAATTCCTGTGGAATTCTATGCAAGATTTAGTAGTGTTTTAAAAGATATTTTAACCAAGTTGTTTATTCATGTGTTCCAGAGTGGACGTCCTCCGGAATCTTGGTCACGGGCCAAAATTATTGTTTTTCCTAAAAAGAACAAAGATCCAACTGAATTAGGTGCATATCGTCCGATCACTCTAATTAACAACGATTCAAAAATGTATTAAAAAATGCTAGCAAGTATATTGGCTCCCATAATCCATAAAATTATATCTGTTAGGCAACATGGATTTGTCCTTGGGAGATCTACCACTGATCATGTCCAGAGGGTGATCACTCTCTTTGACATGGCCGAGGTAGCAGGAGACCCTATGGGCCTAATATTGCTTGACGCTGAAAAAACATTTGATAGGGTCTCCTGGCAGTTTCTATGGTCGCCCATGTCGAGGAGTGGGATAGGGGACCAATTCATTTAAGCCGTTCAGAAAATGTATGTCTCTCCTGAGGCCGTGGTAATGGTCAATGGGGACATCTCAGATACCGTCAAAGTGACAAGGGGTACAAGGCAGGGATGCCCCTGCTCTCCCCTACTTTTCAACCCACTATTGAATCAAAAAAAAAAAAATCTAACTAGACTACATAATCTACACCTAACAATCATTGGAAGGTTTAACCTTATCAAATTGGTATTCTTCCCCAAATTTGTGTACTTTTTTCGTACAATATGTCTAAACTTTGACACATCACTATTCAAGGAAATAGATAACATCTTTTCAAGCTTTATCTGGGAATATGGAAGAACACGCAGAGCCCACAGATTTATTGCACATACACAGGAAAGAGGCGGTCTAGCACTGCCTAACTTTAAAATATATTGGTGGGCTACAATGATTAAATACAGTCGTCTACTTTTAACCGCCGGGCAAGATCTTAATCAAATCTGATCAGTTCCAACCCCACAAGAACTTAGTCTTGGTAACGAGGCAAATAACCACTTATGGAAATTAACGTACGATTGCCATTTGAAAAAAGTGTGCTTCAAAACACTTAAAGGTATCTACATTACGTGTAACCAGGTTCGAAAACTTTTGGGGACTGGTAGGTTTTCCTACTATACTTCCATAGAGAAAAATAATATTCTTCCTGAAATTTTTAGGGATTCATGTATGAGGCGATGGGTCAGATCTGGAATTTCACAATTCGGCTCGCTGTATGATTCTATGGGGTTTTGCTCATTTGAATCCTTAAAAACGAAATATGGGCTGGATACCCGTGACTTTTTTTAAATACTTGCAAGTCAGGGATTTCATCTTAAAGAAGGGGGTGGTAGTGGGTGCTTTAAGAAAACCCCAGGAATTGAAACCCTGGTTAGAACATAGAATATGTAGATAAACATACATGTAAATGGCATAACGAAATAGGTATCTCAGAGGTGCAAGCTCATAAAGCTTTGGAACTGTCAAGTTCTATATTAATGTTCACCAAATTACAAGCCCAATTTTACAAAACTTTTTTCCAACTCTATTACACCCCTAGAAGGCTATCTAAATGGAGTGTGGGCAAAGGTACACTCTGCTCTTGATGTATGATGTCCGAGGCCGATCTGACACATATGCTGGCCACATGCCTCACCTTAGATACTATCAAACGAGAAAATTATTTATTTATATCTGGAATCTTAGAGACCACTATAGAGATAACCACAACAGAAATAATCTTAGGGGTGGATAATGCTATTAGACCTAATGCCATACAGGGACTTATATTTATTTCGATGTCTGTACTAAGAATTTGCCTGACATCCGCTTGGTTGGATCAATATCCACCTACTTTTCAACAATGGCGACACGCTTTCTAGCTACATACGACCTTGAAATAGCTATATATAATTGGAAGGGCTGGAAGAAGAAAAAAAAAGGGCTAGAAATTTGGGACCTGGTCAGACTATGGGCAGGGAGACCGGATTAGCAACGATATTACGAATAGTAATGAAATGAAATAATGTGTTGTAATGATATGTAATTACCAAAATAGAGATATCCTCGGATTCTCTTGTGCTTTTTGCTTCTTGCTTTTCTTGGGTTTCTTATGTTTTTTCTTCTCTTCTTTTTTTTGTGTGACAATACCAAGATGATGTATTGTAAGTTTAGAATGTTGCCTGTATCGGGGGGGGGGGTTCCTAGGGGTAGGGAGGGTGGGTTGATGTAATCGCTGTAAAACTCAAGGGGCTATTTTTTTTGCGCCACTCAGTGTGACCCCTTGGTGTTCACGCGTTGGATGCGCGGCTTCTAACCCGTAGAGTGCGCAACTCCAGCGCGTTTGGTGCACAACTTGTACACGTTGGGTGCACGTCTTTGGTGCGTTGGGTGCGCGACTCCAATCCAAAAAATAAATAATATATTTCTGATATACATCAAGCTTATGTGTTTAGTTCTTAGGTGGCGTGGCTCTAAAAAGAGCCCTTGTGTTTATTGAGAGATTTTAGTACCTACAAGTAAGTACCTATGCAGAGTCTAAAGTTCAAGAGGAAGACTCTGTTTCCCTCATCTGTAAAATGTACACAATCTCTCCTATAGATGCCATGCATATTGAAACGCAGATTATTGTGGTAAATGAACCCCATTCTATAGTCTCGGAGAAAAGCAGAAACAGATTTATTCACATGTTTCCTAGCTTTCTAAATCTGTGGACAAAATTGATTGGACCAGTTCTATTTCTGTCTTTTGCATATGTTAGAACAGACAAAGGCAGTTTGGGGGAAAAGTGACGTAAATTCTCCAAAGATGCCCTTCATAAGCATTTCCAGACCTACCCCAGTCAAATTGCCTAGGTCATTGCCACCAGAATGCACAATTATGAGATCAGGGTGTTGGAGATGCAAAAATTATTTAACCAATGGCATCAATTGGTGCGACGTTAACCCTCTTTATCCAATCCATTTAATGTCTACATTAGGTAAACTTAGGTCTTTGTGAATGCTTTGGTTTTTTGCATACCTTTGGCTCCAGAAAATATAGCTGTGTCCCACAATCCACACTCTAAGCATCTTGAAGGGAGTTCTGGATGCACTCAGATGGTCTCTGGAAATGAAATGGCAGTTTGAAAAGTAAGAGTTTTCTAAAATGGTGGATAAGATGCAGTTTTGAAAAAAGAAAAGAAAGGATTGGTTGTTTGAATAACATTCTACACTGAAAATTAGGGTGCATGTTTCTGTTTTTTAAAAGCATGATTCTTATTGGTTAATAACATCTGATTGAAAGGAACATTACATAGGATAAGCTGATATGTGGAAAAGTCAAGCACACTTGCTGTTTTGATTAGCAACATTGTGTGGTGAACTTTTGACCTGTGTGCTCAGTTTAGTGTTCCATGAATTGTTTCTATGGTAACAGGCAGAAGGCAGATTGGGGGTAGGGTCATTTGGACAGGGTTGAAATGTGTAACCAATAGAAATGTGTGTTTGCTTTTGAATTAATGTGGGAAGCACTGTGATTTGATGTTAACATGTATATGTGTGCAAAATGAGAGGGAAACTTTGCCATTCTTTGGTTTTGCTGAGATTCTGTATAAGAAAATCTGGTGTGTGACTGACATACTTCTTAATCTATAAAACAATATGAAAGGTGAGGTATTAATTTGTGAGGGGATGTATGTGGTGCATTTTGGTTTTAATCAGACTGATGTGTTTTTCCTGCTAAAGTGCAAGAAGTACTTTTTTTGTCTAGAATCCTATTGTGAGTGTGCATGCATTTAGAAACCATTCTGAGATAAGCATTTGTGAATTTCATGTGTTTTTAAAGAGATAACTGTTGAAAAATGTGTTTTGTTCTCATGTTTTGGTAGAGTTAGAAAACAGTCATTGTTTATATATTTGCAAAATGAGTCAAGTTTCCACACTAAAATGCAGTACTCATTCTAGACTATGAAATGTGTTTTGGTAAATTGCAAGGGATAGTGTTGTTTGTCTAGGATCACAGAGTGAGTCTGTGTGCATTTAGGAATCATTCTGAGAGAAGCACTCTATACTAATGTGTAGTAGAAAATGTTGTGGAATGTGTGCAGTCACCTTACGTCTTGTAGACTAGTAAATGTGTTTTGGTAAAGTCCAATGGATAGTGTTGCTTGTCTAGAATCACACAGTGGGTCTGTGTGCATTTCGGAATTCAGAGATAAGCATTCCATACTAATGTGTAGTAGAAAATGTTGTGGAATGTGTGCATCATCTTATGTCTTATAGACTAGTAAATGTGTTTTGGTAAAATGTAAGGGATAGTGTTGCTTGTCTAGAATCACACAGTGAGTCTGTGTGCATTTAGGAATCATTCTGAGAGAAGCATTTTGGTACTAATGTGCAGTTGAAAGTATTGTGGTATGTGTGCAGTCACCTTACGTCTTGTAGACTAGTAAATGTATGTTGGTAAAATGTAAGGGATACTATAAGTTATCTAGAATCACACAGTGAGTCTGTGTGCCTTTAGGAATCAATCTGAGAGAAGCATTCTATACTAATGTGTAGTAGAAAATTGTGTGGAATGTGTGCAGTCACCTTATGTGTTGTATATTAGTAAATGTGTTTTGGTAAAATGTAAGGGATATTGTTGCTTGTCTAGAATCACACTTTGAGTCTGTGTGCATTTAGGAATCATTCTGAGAGAAGCATTTTGGTATTTCATGTGTTTGCAGACATATAACAAAAACCTATTCTGTTCTCACATTTTGGGAGGATTAGATACTAGTCATTGTCTATGTAAATGCAAAAAGAGTCAGGCTCCTACACTAATATGGAGTAGCCCTTCCAGACTACTAAATGTGTTTTGGTATTATCCAAGGTATAGTGTTTATTGTCTAGAATCACACTGGGAGTCTGTGTGTATTTAGGAATAATTCTGAAAGAAGCATTTCAGTATTTTATATGTTTGCAGACATATATCTGATTAAAAACATATCCTATTCTTACATTTTGTTAGAATTACAAACCAGTCATTGCTTATATATTTGCAAAATGAGTCAGGTTCTATAGTAACATGGAGTACCCCTTCCAGGCTACTAAATGTGTTTTGGTAATATCCCAGGGGTAGTGTTTCTTGTCTAGAATCACACAGTGAGTCTGTGTGCATTTAGGAACCACTCTGAGAGAAGCATTTCGGTACTTTATGTGTTTCTGACATATCATTGATTAAACACCTATTGTGTTCTCACATTTTGGTAGAATTAGAAAATAGTCATTGGTTATGTATTTGCAAAATGAGTTAGGCTTTAACAGAAAAATGCGGTACTGAAATATGTGGAATGGTTGCTTGATGTGTTTTCAGACAGATAAGTACGTGTACTAAAGCAGCGAGCCAGGCTTTAGGGCACGCAGTGATTCAAACTCCTATGTACTATGCATGTACTGGTCTAACCACCTTCACACTTCTCTTTCAGGCCTACAATTCCCCAGTTAGTAATCATACACTCCAGCAAACTCCCTGTGAGTGCTCTTGCAATCCCATAGTGCCTCTTTCAGTAGCATGTAGTAATAATTTCAGTAAAGTGCAAGGGATACTGTTTTTTGTCTAGATTCATACTGTGAGCCAGTGTGTGTTTGGGAAAATTGAGAGAGAATCATTTGGTTGCTTGATGTGTTTGCAGACACATAAGTACATGTACTCATGCAGTGAGCCAGGCTTTAGGGCACGCAGTGCTTGAAACTTCAATGCACAGTGCATGTAGTAGTCTAACCACCTTCAAACTTGTGTTTCAGGCCTACAAATCCCCAGTTAGTATCCATACACTCCAGCAAACACTCTGTGAGTGCTCTTGCAATACCATAGTGACTCTTTCAGTAGCATGTAGTAATTGTTTCAGTAAAGTGCAAGGGATACTGTTATTTGTCTGGAACCACACTGTGAGTCAGTGTGCATTTGGGAAACTTGAGAGAGAATCATTTGGTTGCTTGAGGTGTTTGCCGACACATAAGTACATGTACTGATGCAGTGAGCCAGGCTTTAGGGCACGCAGTGCTTGAAAGTCCTATGCACTATGCATATAGTAGTCTAACCACCTTCAAACTTGTGTTTCAGGCCTACAATTCCCCAGTTAGTATCCATACACTCCAGCAAACACCCTGTGAGTGCTCTTGCAATCCCATAGTGAGACTTTCAGTACCATGTACTAATCCATTCACTAAAGTAAAACTCAATCAATTTCTGAATTCACCCAGTGTCTCTCCTTATAGTACTATAATCATTCAGTCAGTAAGCATGTACTTATGCAGTGAGCCAGGCTTTAGGGCATGAAGTGCTTCAAACTGCTATGCACTATGCATGTAGTGGTCCAAGCACCTTTACACTTGTACTTCAGGCCTATAATTTCCCAGTCACTATCCATACACTCCAGCAAACACACTGTGACTGTTGTTGCAATCCCCTAGTGACTCTTTCTGTACCATGTAGTAATCCATTCACTAAAGTAAAACTCAACCAATTATGAATTCATCCGGTGTCTTTCCTTATAGTACTGTCATCATTCAGTCAATAAGCATGTACTCATGCTGTGAGCCAGGCTTTAGGGCATGGAGTGCTTCAAACTGCTATGCACTATGCATGTAGTGGTCTAACCACCTTCACACTTGTGTTTCAGGCCTACAATCCCCAGTCACTATCTATACACTCCAGCAAACACACTGTGACTGCTGTTGCAAACCTAGGTTGACTCTTTCTGTACCATGTAGTAATCCATGCACTATAGTAAAACTCAACCAATTATGAATTCACCCAGTGTCTCTCCTTATAGTACTGTCATCATTCAGTCAGTAAGCATGTACTCATGCAGTGAGCCAGGCTTTAGGGTATGGAGTGTTTCAACCTGCTATGCACTATGCATGTAGTGGTCTAACCACCTTCACACTTGTGCTTCAGGCCTACAATTTCCTATTCAGAATTTATACAAAATGTGTTTGTATATTAATAGAAAAGTATAATTTATAAAGTTATTAATATACATTTATTTATGATTATTTTTTACAGCTACTGTTTATCATAATTAAAATAAAGTTATAATGCCGGACAAAATAAGACAAAGAAAGGAACAGAAAAAGGACAGAATAAGAAAATCTGGCAAGAGTTAGTGGATGTTAGGAAAGTACAGATGGCAACTTTGTATTTGATAAAAAACAATACATACTATAAAAATGTTTATATGGGAGAAGAAGAAATACTTTTAGCAGCAGATACTGAAACATCAAGTGGACGAATTGAAAAAGTGGACATGTTAAGATGTGAAGAAATCTATGAACATTACAGTGTGCATCCACTTCATTCAAAAGAAGTGATGGGGAACACTATTGAGTTGTTCCAAATGAAAAAAGCAAAATGAAGTTCCATGAATGTATGGGAAGAGAGCTTGGAAGCTCGTTGTATTCCGCAGTTGTTCCCAACTGGAAAAGGAGGATGATATGATTAACGTCCTGTGCAGATTCCTGCATCTGAGTATCGGACAACAAGATTATATGCAGAAGATCCAAGATTTAGACAATGTATTCCTTGTATATTTCATCTTTTGTTTGAGAGTGACTTGTCTGGACTTTCATATGCAGTCAATCACATTTTAAAAACTGTAATACATCTGCAAAATGGATCTGCAAAAGACTTTATGGATAAAGTGCACCAGAGAGATGATAATTTCGAATCTCAGCTCATTAATCTGATGGCATGTCAGCGTGGGACTAATGAATATTGGTACCGTTATCATGGAGAACTGAAATGTATGCTACGGAAGTTAGGAACTCCTACATGGTTCCTTACCCTAAGCGGTGCTGTGTATGCTTGTGATGATGAACGTGAATTTCTTCGAGAGACAAATTCCATTATAAAAAATATTGAATGCAAGACATCTGGGGAATTGTGCTCTTTGGATCTTGTTAATTTATGCAGGTATTTCAATCATAGATTTGAAGCTATGATGTCTTTTATCTGCTCCTCTTATACATATGCTGTTATGGATTAAGGACGCCCCAAATTTGGAACAGATGAGGACAATACTGTTTTGACTTTTATTGAACAATATGCAGTATGTGCTGTACCCAAAAGAACAGAAGAAAACAACTTAAGAGAACAAGTCTTACGATTCCAAAGCCACCGATGTGGAAAATACTGTCGACGAAAGTACCAGTCTAAGGATAAGTTCTACACCAAATTCCGTTTTGCATTTCCATGTCCTGAAATATCCAAAAGAAGAGTGAACAGTTTTATGTCATCTTTGCGACACACCATCACAAGAAAGTCTCCAAAAAATACCCACAACTTAAGAAGAAATGAAGAGGCAAAATACATAAATGACTACAACCCAGTTTATAATTTATTTATTTATTTTATTTTATACACTTATAGGGCGCGCAGCTACCCAAAAAGGGTTTCTCGGCGCCGAGACACAGCACTGAAGATAAGTATGGTGAAATAGAGCAAACAGAATTTATTTCTCAAACAACCAGGTCTTGATGCTTCTCCTGAACCTGGCGTAGTTTTCCTCCTTGCGGATGTGGGGAGGGAGTGCATTCCAGAGAGTGGATCCTAGGCGAGAAAAGAACTTCCCTCCCATTATTGCTAGCTTGAACCTAGGTACACAAAAATTAGCTGCTGATTGCAAACACAGGTTTCGTTCGGGAATGTAAGGGCAGGCTAATGCTTGGAGATATTTTGGTGCCGTGCCGGCTTTGATCCTGAACATGTAGCTCAGGACTTTGAACCTGATCCAGTTCTCAACCCTGAGCCAATGCAGGTCCCTCAGATATTTTGATACACTGGTGGTTTTAGGGATTTTGCATAGAAGTCTGGCGGCTGAATTTTGTACCAGTTGAAGTCGCCTAATTACAGCCTGATTTGAACCAAGGTACAAGATGTTGCCGTAGTCAAGCCGAGACGTAATAAGGGCATTGACTATGGTCTTTTGGGTATCCACAGGATTTTCCTCAGCCACTTCATGATAGTGAAACAAAGGCCAACAACCTTGTTGGCCTGTTGTCTCATGGAGAGGGTATTATCAACAAGTACCCCCAGATTACGTACATAGGTGGCTGGTGAGGGGAGGTTTCCCAAGCCAGAAGGCCAGTGGATGGAATTCCATAAGTCTTGGTTTTTCCCCAAGAGGAGGACCTTCGTTTTTTCTTCATTTAATTTCAGCTGGTTGTTGGACATCCAGCTGAAGATGTCGTGGAGACCTTGCTTGAGAGAAGAAGGAACTGAGGGGTTGAATTCGGACAGTGAGAATATGATCTGTGAGTCATCAGCGTAGGTCATAAGGGTGAGTACTGATTTGTCTGCTACGTCTGCCAGAGGACGGAGGTAAAGATTAAAAAACAGTGGGCTCAGAATAGAGCCTTGGGGTACTCCATGAGGGGCACTGAACATTTTAGAACAAGCGGGGGGGGAGGTTATTTGGAACGTCCGTTTTGTTAGGAAAGACTTGATCCACTCAAGTGCAGTTCCCCAGATGCCATTCCTTCTTAGCGTAGTAAGTAGCTTTTTATGCGAGATGGTGTCAAAGGCCGCACTCAGGTCTAACAGAATGAGTGCGACCGTTTGACCCTCATCCAGGAGTTTCTGGATGTTCTCGGTTACTCCTAACAGAGCAGTCTCAGTAGAGAAACCTGCCCTGAAGCCTGACTGTGACGGATGAAGGAGGGAATTTTCTTCAGTGAAGTGGGTTAAAGCGGAGTGAATATGCCTTTCCAGAAGTTTCGAGAAAGCTGGTTAAAGTGACATGAGTCGGTAGTTGGCTAGTATCTCGGGATCAGCTGTGGGTTTCTTCAAGAGTGGACTAACCATGGCGTGCTTCCAGAGTGTAGGAACAGTGGAGAGTCTGAGGGAGGAATTTAAAGTGTCCGCGATGATATTCAAGATGGGAACCTCCAATTTTTTCAAGACACTAATGGGAATAGGGTCACAGGGGGAGCCGGACTTTATAGTTTTGAGGGTGGACCTCAAAGTCTTGATAGTAATTGGGGGCCAGTGGTCTAGGGTATTTGTGACAAAAAGTGTGAACGCCGTGTCATCTTGTGGGATGATTACACTAGTGTTCTTATTTATGTCGCTGATTATTTTATCGATTTTTTTCTGTAAAGAAAATGGCGAGATCTTGACATTGTTCTTTGTTAAGCGGGCGGGCGGTAGCAGTAGTTTGCGTACCCGCTAATTCCTTCACTGTATTGAAGAGTGTTCTTGCCCTGTTAGTTGCTGTGTTGATAGTGTTTGCGACTTGAAGGGCTCGAGCCTTTATGCAGACCGTGTGATATTTTTTTCTTGCCTTTTGATTTATCTCTTTTTTTTCAGGTGCGTAATCTTTCCGCCACTGTCTTTCAAGTGCTTTGCACTTAGATTTTACTGATTTTAAGTGGTCATTAAACTAAGGGGCTGGGGGGTAGTGACAATTTCCCTTAACGTGATGGGAGGGAAGGCAAACGCCTACGGCGTCGCTGAGCCATAAATGTGTCGCAGTTGTTCTGTCCATGTGAAATGCTTACATGGATATTCAGTATTTTGCAGACAATTCCATTGCTGTTGCTCAATATGTAATGTCCTATATTACAAAATCAGAAAAGACGGAATTCAAAGAAATGTGGGAAGAGATTTCTCACAAGAAGACTCTATGCATGAAATTATACAGTTTCAGTTTGAAGGTGTTATCTCATTGAGAAATCGGAGCATATGAATGCTTAGATCGGTTATCATCTGCAAGTCAATACTCCAAATCTAGAAGAATCATTTCGGTGAGTCTAGGTCTTGCGGCAATGCAAAATCGGGTACTGAAATCTGTTCAAGAAATTGAATATTTAGCAGAAAAAGAATCAGAAAGTACAGATATTTTGAAAACGAATATGTTGGACACATATTGCCCAAACAGAAGTCAGCATCTTGAGAACATGTGTCTCTAAGAAGTGCTGCAAAACTACACTTTTAAACAGAATACTACAGAGAACATCAATGATGGAAAATATGGAGTCATTGGTTCCGATGGATGTTTGGTGAAACAAACTAAAGGAAATTTGATTAATCACAGAAAGCTGAGTTGCAACACTGCTGATAAAAGGGAATTTTACTATTTAGCCCTTTTGCAACTGTTCAAACCATGGCGTTCAGAACTTGAATTACTTGGAGAGTTCCAGAGCTACGAAGATTCCTTTAATGCTTGTAAAGATTACAAGTTATCTACAGAAAGCAATTGAGTCACATGTGTCTTGTGTTGTCACTGCTCCAACTGGGTTAGCAGCACACAACATTAAAGGAATTACTTTACATCGTTTACTAATGCTACCAGTAGAGCATGAAAACAAATTGGAATTTCACAAGCTATCTGGAGGAGCTTGTTGTGAATTTTCAAGAGTTCTGAAGAAAATTAAACTTCTCATTATTGATGAGGTATGCATAGTCTCAAACTGAACACTTGCTTTTGTGCATTTAAGAATGCAGCAAATTCTTAAAACAGACTACAACGTGTTATTTGGAGGAAAACACATCATAGTTTTCAGAGATTTTCTGCAACTTACTCCCTTAAAAGGACAACCAGTATTTAAAGCACTTGCGCATGAAGACACCAGAAAGTCTCTGGGTAGTGTTGGAAACGCGAACATTTGATCATATTTTGAATATAAAGAACTCATTACAAATATGCAACAGGCAAATGATGTTGATTACAGAACTATTCTCCAAGATATAAGAATTGGACTACTGACAGAACATGGCAAACAAGCTTTTTAGAGTCGTTTACTTTCCAATTTGTTTCCAAATGAAAATGTACTTCCTGAGAAAATATACATGAAAATTGCAGAAAACAAATCTGTAATCTGCTTAATGCAAACACTGCGCGAGTGTTCTATACTCAACAAACGACTTTTGAAACTGGAAAATTAAGAAACAATAAAAATGGAAGCCCTCGATAAAATAGAGCATGACGGAATCACTATTATTTTGACAGAAAAGTTGAAGTCAAAATTGGATAATTTAGAAAAATCAATAACTAAAACTGCTGGTTTAGAAAAGAATCTATATGCATGTAGAAACTGTTGAGTCATTTTAAGGCGTAATTTGGACATAGAAAAAGGTTTAGTTAATGGAGCAATGGGCAAAGCTGTGGAATGTGTTAATTATCAGAATAAAGATGGTATTGAATTCTTAATAATTTAATTTGATCAGATTGAAGACATTAAACAAATTGGTTGTTGTTCAGTTTTTTTTTGCTTGAAAAAGGTTTATATGTCCGTAGAAAACAGTTTGAGTTTCTCTGGCACATGCAGTGACTTTTCATAAATCTCGAGGTTTAAGTGTTGACAGTGCTTTGGTTAACATTGGAAATACTGTGTTTACAGAGGGTATGGCATATGTTGCTTTGTCGCGAGTCAGAAGATTATCTCGTTTGTTTTTGAATGATTTTGATGACACCAAGGTTACTGCAGATGCAAACGGTGTAAAAGAGTATAATAGGTTAAGCAGAACATATGCTCCCAATTTAGGTCAATATCCTGTATTTGAAAAGCGTGTAATAGGTTGAAAAAGAAGGTATGAGAATATCTGTACTGAAGGTGTAGAGAAGAGAAAAAAGCAATATAATGTTGTCATTGCAAGCAAAAAGAAAAAGGACACTGTTGAAGAGATTGTTGGTTATCAATTTGAAAATAGTTCAGGTGTCAACTGCTATGCTAATGTAGTGGTCAATGTTGTTTTTTTTCTTGAAGGTTTGCAACAGCAAATTATGGAGAATCGGGGAAAAAGATTTTGTTCCTTGTTGCATTCTGTTTATGAAAAATTGATAACTGATACAAGTAAAATACAAAGGCCCAGATGTCGGTAATCCCATTTTACCGATTCTAAAATACCGAATTTTACCGATTCGTAAATGTGATGTAGCAAATAATTTGTTAAAATGTAAAGAATCGGTAAAATTCGGAATCTCCGATTCGGGGCCTTTTTTATAGCCTGCACCTGGTTACCACCTGCTTCCAATCCATGGTAATTACCGACTCTTAAATACCGAATTTCATGAAATTCGGTATTTAAGATGCTTCTTCCATCTTAATACTCACGTTTTGCCATTTCTTATTTACCGTAAATTCTGAATTGGTAAATTACCGATTCGTATTTACCGAATCGGTCTTTTTTGGCCTCCTACATCTCAAAAGCCAAATGCCGGTCAGTAACGGCTGAAATTCAGTATTTTCGTCCATTATCGACCGGTATTTGGCTACCTACATCTAGCCCAAAGTTTTTCTGATGTTCGTAATGTTTTGGATGTATGTTCTGGTTATACACAATGTACGCAAAATATTCAACAAGATGCTCAGGAATTTCTAATGTATATGCTTAACATATTGGAAAATGAAGGTGTAGAAATAGAAAATATTGTTGGCCTTTGTTATAAATGGGAACATCATTGTGAAAATTGTATGTATACATGTAGCACTAATGTAGACACTGAAAGATTTCTATATTTGACATTACCGGACTGTAAATCAGTGTCTTTCAATAAATTAGTTAAAGCTGCAAATCAAAACATGGAGTGTAGCCAAATGCAAATCAGAAATGTTATCAACATTATTTTCACAAAGATATGGACAATATATAATTTTAATGATGCAATGTTGTACAGCTGATGGAAGAAAATTGGACACTTTAATAAAACATTTTGTAGCTACTCAACTTTCAATATCAGGAAGGACTTTTGCAGCTGTAGCAATCATTTTCCATGATTGTCCTTCCACAACATCTGGACATTACACTGCCTATCTAAAAAGTAACAAAGGCTGGACACTTTGTAATGATGCTCAGTTGGTTTTCAAACAACGTTTGCCTTTCGAATTACCAAATTCCTACCTAATATTTTTCAAGCCAAAGTTTTAGAAAGATATTTCAGCCTTTGAGGAATTTATTATTATGATTTAATAGGATTACCATTGGATAATTTACATAAAAAGGAGTGCAAAAATACCATTTGGCCACATGGAAAGGTATCTGTTTGAATTATGGAGTTTTTCTTGCTCATTGTCTCGGTGTATACTTTTAAGTGACAACATTAACATTGTTTATAAATTAAAGGTATAAAATTTTCTTAGCAGTAAGGATTTTATATATGTGTGATTTGTATTACACGGTATATTTTTGAGGATGGATTCTTTTTTTTTTCTTTTAAACAATCTTATTGATTGTTTTTTTTGTCCGCTGTTATGTGATTAGTACGATTGAAATCACCGTTTCTAGTGAAATTCAATATAGTCTGAGAACAGCAAAAATGGCAAAGAAATTACTTTGTAAAATGTTTAAATTATGCTGTGTTATATTTACATGTTATGACTATTTTTTATTTTCTTTCACAGATCCTAATTCTAAAATAAGCGGTTTTCCACAATTTACATTATAAAAAACAACTGAATAAAATGTGTAGCGTTTTTTAGATGTATTACTGCTGAGGTAAGTTTAAGTAAGTCTTAAAATGCACGATGGCGTGTCTTTGCACACAGTTGAAAAAAAGGAAGATGGATGGAGTAGATTTGTGCCAAAGAATTCCATTGCAGACAGGTATCAAATAGGAGACAGCTTCAGAGCACCTGTCTGCAAGACACATGGTATATTACACAATCGAGACATATGGTGGTCTTGTACGTCCTGGTAATTTTAGAATTATAAGAAATAAAACTATTTAACTTAAAGCACATCACTGAGTGTTTTTGCAAATGTCACATTAGGCCCCATCTCTTCTCTTCAGTCATATATAAATATATACTATAAGTTTCCTAAAACGTAAGAACTTATACATTTATCTTGTTTTCTGTTAGCAGTACAGAAATGTACTCCTATAATAAGAATTAGCCTAGCCATTAACTCTCTTTCATGTTCACAACAAGGGGAAAAGGCACTCTGTATACCTTTTGTTTTTCATGTAAATACAATCTCATCATACACACCACTTTGTGTTGAAAATGTATTCTATAGGTGTTGCTGTGCGTGTTTGCACAGAACACTCATAGAACAAGACACATCTCCAGTTTTATCAACAATCGTAAATCTGGACATGTGTGTGAATGCTGCACCATCCTCCAATTGGTGTAGCAAGGCACAACAAGGAGAATTGTTTTCACTTCTCATTTTTTCTCTTTCAATATATGCTACAATGCACACCATATATTGAAGGAGAAAAATGCCTTTTCTGATTGTTTTTGTGCAGGAAGGTGTACCTTCCTGCACAAAAACAATCTCAGCATGACACGGACATCCTTGCACCATGGTGCAAAGGTGCATGTGTCACCACATGGCTGCAGTTTAAGCAGCTAGGCAGAGGGAAGCACAGACTTGCAACATATTTATGTACATATGTTACATCCCTGTGCTTCGGAAGTACCACAGCACGCTGTAGCTAAACACTTTACAGTGTCATGCTGCAGCACTTCCTTATAGTTCTGCACTTCTACATTCACCATACACCACAAATGCATTCATTCGGTCAATTATGCACTATGCATGCATGCATGTACATTTTCAAACACTAGCATACAAGTTGAGCTCTTTTTAAACAAGAGTAGTTCGTTCTGGAAATAACTGTTTTTTCTTCTTTTTGTTGTTTTATATATTTTTTTAACAATTTTTTTTTTTTTTTGTTTTCTTGTAAAATGAAAAAAAAAACAACAGGATGAACAAAACAATGAACTTTAGGGGGAAAAAAACTAACAGTGATGGTTATCCAGTGCCCTGCAAACTAAATCAACAGATTGCTCCCCGTAGCACAGCAATCTATTGCATTTCACGTAATGTATTTTTGTGTTAGCCAGTTGAGGACGTACGTCCAAATTGGATGTTGAACTGAACACCCCCGAAGTGCTTGGAGCTTGCGGTGCTGGTGGTACACTGCGCTGCAGTCTTCTGCATTCCTCTTTTGCAAGATTTACTGGATGCATGCATTGGAGATGTTTAGGCATACTTGCAGTTCCACAAGAATATTTCTTGTTGAGGTCTCCACGAGATAGAAGTGACTTGCAAATTTTGCACGTTACCTTCGTGGCATAAGTCCCTCTGGATAAGTAAAACATTTCCAGACAATCGATTCATACTTTTTGGGACATGGTGCTTCTGGAACAAATTCTTCTTCATGAGAGTGTTCAGAATATGAAGATTCCTGTTGTGTAGCCATTCTTGATAGTTAGAGCACAACCAGATCTGCAATGTCCAAAAAATAGAAGGTCTTCTTAGAAGAGGTCTTTTTCCAAGGAAGGTCTAAATAGAGTGATTGAAATGGGTGGGGTCCTTCAATACTTACAATAGGAAGTGTTATGAACCAATCAAATCTCTTTCTTTCTGGTCACATGGGGTCCGCGTAGGGTGCGCGCACGCAGCTCGCACCCAACTCGCACCAAGCGCGACTTCGCGAAATTGCATTTATAATTAATGTAACTTTATTGAAAGTCAAAGAATATTATTTTTATGATTAGGTCAGATAATGTCTTGTCTTAATATTTCTATTAAATATATATCTATGAGTTTTGGACCGCGAATGATAAGCATATGACGTCACACTCAACCGCATGACTGTCACGTCGCATAATGCATACATGTCACTTATGCGCTGCAAGTCGTGTACAAGTCGCATAGCGTCCGCGTTGGGAGAGTCACATCCATCGCACACCGTATGCGACTCCTACAGAACAATCCTAAAATGGCCAACATGTTCCACGCAGTGAACGAGAAGGGTGTGCTTTGGGTGCACAACACCGAACAAAATAGAAAAAAAAATAATTAAAGAAAATAATATAAATATATTTAAAAGAACATGAAAAATAAAAAAATAAAAATATATATTGTTTTAAAAATACATTTTTATTAAATATGTCTAATGTAATTTGAAAAATAAGATATCTAAAAAAATTGGATTAAAAAATATAGTAAAACAATATGAAGAAATAAATATAACAATGAATACATTCAAAAATTAACATTTACAAAACCTTTGAAATTCACTGAAAAAAACATAGGTTTCAGACATGTTATACTTAGGAATTAGCATTTGCAAAACCTTTGAAATTCACTAAAAAAAACGTAGGTTTCAGACATGCCATAGTTAGAAATTAGCTTTTAAAAAACCTTTAAAATTGACTGAAAAATATGGAGATATACTTTCTAGGCAGCTGTCCTTAATTCATAAACATAAAAACTGTAATAGTACAATTATTAACTCTGCAGATGAATTGCCAACTCCTCCCCCACATTATGCCCTTTTGGCTGTAAAGTGTCGTATTGGATGATATATCTTGACTCAAGTTTGCGTAATTCCAGCCACCTGTTCCCGCCTCTCTCCTTTGTCTCAATGCAATCAATAACCGTGAACTCTAGAAGATCAGAATTCATCTGCAGAGTTAATAATTGTACTATTACCGTTTTTATGTTTATAAATTAAGGACAGCTGCCTAGAAAGTATATCTCCATTCCTATGGTTTTTAATGACTTTTAACTTTTATGGTGTGATCAAACTTAATACATAACTGTATGGAGTAAGAGTATCATTTTTTTTTGGCTTGCAGGACTGGAAGCGATCTTTTGGATACATGACTGTCTTCGCCCACTTGGGCAATACTCGAGAACTATCATGAATCAATTCTACTTTGATGAATGTACAAAAAAATATATGCCCACTGGGGCATTTATGGACAAACAATAGACAGAATGAACAATATGATTTATTTATCAATCACA
Organism: Lissotriton helveticus; assembly: GCF_964261635.1. NCBI lineage: Eukaryota > Metazoa > Chordata > Amphibia > Caudata > Salamandridae > Lissotriton > Lissotriton helveticus. Next base: position 2,121,926,914 of record NC_136057.1, on the reverse strand, counting down.
ATGCATGGTCCACTAATGTATATATCGCTGTGTTAAAAGACTGCATTTTGATTTAATACCACTTGGTTTTGAAGGAGTAACAATGTAATACTCTAAGTATGTTGTTTATGTTGTTTGATCACATGCACTTTGGTAAAACATGTTACTATCACTTTAAAAGGAATGGCAATGAATGAGATCTTCACCCGTGAGCAAGAGGTCGGCTGACTTCGAAACGCATAGGCTAATTTTCCTTTGTCCCAAATAAACCTTTTCTGCACACTATTGGGGCCTCGACTCTGGTGTCTGCGAAGCGAGTATAACCAGGAGGTGATTGAATGTTTATGGGTCGGCGACCCTGTCGAGAGCCCGCTGAGAAAAAAAGAGGCAGGAACACGCCACTTTTTTGTGTTTTGGATATATATATATATATATATATGTAAATATATATAGTTAGGATTTTTTCTCTATGGGATTTTTGAAAATTCTATGTCTAATAACTTTGGCGTTTGTGGACGGAATTGGCTGAAATTTTCAGGAAAATGGCACATTTTGTTTCTGAGCAGCTCTTGAAAATTTGGGGGGGGTTCGTCAAGGGGGGGCCGAGAAAAAGGGGGGTCCCAAAACGTGTTTTTAACATTGAGTTTTCCATAGGGCGGTTGGCCTCACTTTTAGCCCGAACGGCTGAATGGATTTGCACGAAACTTGGCAAAATTGTAGGGACTGGTAGCCCGATGTGCCTTTGCTAGGTCTCAATATATGTGCTTCAGTGGATTTTGAGAAATTAACGTTCAAAAAAAGATATATATCTGTAACAGCGGACCGGGCAGCGCTCCGGTTCGCGGACTTTTCGCGGTACGGAGCTTTGTGAAGCGAAGCTGATTGGTTCTTCGGCATCTGTGAACATTCCAAACAGTCCGTAGCGGCCGCCATCTTGTCTCTCGGTAGGATCGAGAGACAAGAGGAGGCCAAAGCGAAGGGGCAAATTACCATAAGGGGGCATAGTAGATCCTCGCTGACCCCCTAGGTTTGATGTGGAGGTTTTAAAAGGGCCCCGCGGGGCAACAAAAAAAAATAATAATAATAATCGAACGGCTGAATGGATTTGCACGAAACTTGGTAAAATATTAGGGACTGGTAGCCCGATGTGCCTTTGCTAGGTCTCAATATATGTGCTCCAGTGGATTTTGAGAAATTAACGTTCAAAAAAAGATATATATCTGTAACAGCGCTCCGCTTCGCGTAACGGAGGTTTGCCAAGCTGATTGGTTCTCCGGCGTCTGTAAACATTGCAAACAGTCCGTAGCGGCCGCCATCTTGTCTCTCGGTAGGATCGGGAGACAAGAGGAGGCCAAAGCGAAGGGGCAAATGACCATAAGGGGGCATAGTAGATCCTCCTTGACCTCTTAGGTTTGATGTGGAGGTTTTAAAAGGGCCCCGCGGGGCAAAAAAAATAATAATAATAATAATCGAACGGCTGAATGGATTTGCACGAAACTTGGCAAAATTGTAGGGACTGGTAGCTCGATGTGCCTTTGCTAGGTCTCAATATATGTGCTTCAGTGGATTTTGAGAAATTAACGTTCAAAAACAAGATATATATCTGTAACAGCGCTCCGCTTCGCGGAGATAAAATTATCTCTGTATTACCTAGCTGTTGCTAACACCAGTTAGCGACAGCTAGTAGGAGATAGCGACCATCTTGGGCCCCACTTTGCATGTGAGTGATATTTATCACTAATGACATGCAAAGTGGGCATGCCAAGATGTTAGCGACTGGAAACAGTCGCTAACATCGCTATCTCCTATTACCAACTTTTGGAAATATTCGCGATAAGCGCGAATATCTCCAAAAGCTACCACCTGCCCTGAGCAGTTCTTAGCCATGTTATCCAATGGGAGGTGGATAACATGGCTAAGAGCATTAGCTCGGTAATGCATGAATATCGCTGAGTTTTCAGCGATATTAATGCATTGCAGTCGTTTTTTATCGTATTTGCGATAAACCTTGATAATAGCAAGGTTTATCTGCGATAATTTCTGAAGATGCTTAGCGGTAAAAAATTCGTTGCTAAGCATCATTAGGGATAAATATCGCTTAACTTTGGTAATATGCCCCAACGTCTGTTAACGTTCGATTCGAAGGAAATCAGGAAGTGTTGAAAAACATTGTCTGCGCCATCTTGCCTTTTTTCAAATGCCACACTTTTGTCGTGCACGGCAGTCATTTTAGATGCCTTGACCAGACCCACTCTCTGCACGCTGTCGATCCTTAGCATGGCTCCCCACCCTCGCAAGCATCTCCCCCAGGCAGTGGTCACCCCCGCTCTCTGTCTTATGCATGGGTAATAAACCACCCCCCATCTGCGCTGCTCTTCCCTGAGAATCACACCCTGTGCCCGCCCGACACCTCCCTTTCGCCCTATTCACTACTGCACCCTCTGACACTCCTTTTCCTCTGTGTCCGATTGTCCAGGCCGGTCCTAGGGTATCAGCTAGCCCTGCAGATGTAGTTTATGGCCCCAGCTGTAAAGAATCACCCCTCTTCAAAGGAGTTATAGTAGATCAAGGCCCACACTCGATGAGATCCGTCACAGCAGACGCGTTCCTATTATCTGAAAACCATCCTGTATTGTGATTGGGGAGGGGACCGAGCCTGAAGCGGAAGATTCCAGGGATGACTCTTTGTACATCAAAGTTTTTACAATTATGTGTCACATTAAAAATATATAGCACTCCAACAAAGTAGTAAGATTATAAAACTTTAATAACTTATAAATATATACAAGAAAACAAAAACAGTAATAACATATAAACATTTTTAGGGAAAAACAACGAAGTAGCGGTCGGCTGTGCGAATAGTCCCAACGCAGCACAACGTCCAGATTTCACTGATTTCTGAATCCGGCGTGGGGCGTCGCGGGGGGTGGGTCATCAGTAGCAAACTGTTGTGCGAATAGTTCCAAGGCAGCAGAACGATGGCACCAAGGTGATGTCCAGTAAGTTGCCGCACTGGTTTTGGTATCCTACAATGCTGCTCCGAATAACGGCGTGGGGCGCCCCGGGGGAGGCGGCGTGAACGGGCCTCTCCAGGTGGAGTCTCGTCTGTTGTAGTGGGGCGCCCCTTTACCGTTTCAGTTGCCATTCCGTCCGCTTTTGGTCCACTGTGTCAAAAGCCGCAATTCAGCTGAGTTGCGCCCACTCTTGCGGTGCAGCGATAGGCGGCTGTCACAGGATTCTCAAAATGGCGGCAGGCTGTTTCCTTTTTGGGCCTGGTCCACTGAAATGGCCCTGGGACACCTTGGAAATCGGACGCTTGTCTGCTAGGTCTTGGACCTCATTCTCGAAAGCGTCCCCTCCGCCTTGAGGATTCATCAAAAGTTATGGGGGCCCCCGACTCCTGCAGGCTTCTGGTGGGGAGCGGCTGCCATGATTGCTCGCGGAATGACTACGACGGAGCCACGAGATGGTGGTGCTTTCATGGTGACGCCAGCTTCAGTCTGAAACATCCAGAAACAAGGTGGGGCTTTCATCGTTTGGGGAAAAAAAAAAGTTTTCATCCAATGAAAAGTGTTGTTTTTAGGTCATATGATCAAGCCTTCCATCATTAGGAAACCAAAAGTAAAATGAACCAATGAAAAGTTTTATAAACAAGTCACATGACCTGTTATGCGGCATAGGGTATAAAATGCGGAGAAAATACGTTGGCACGTGAGGCGGCGTCAGTAGTGGACCGATGTGCGAATAGGCCGAAGGCAACACAACGCGCCAAGATCCGGATGGCACCGAGGTGGTGTCCAGCAAGTTGCAGCACTGGTGTGGCCATCCTACAATGCTGAAAGTCGGCGTGGGGCGCCCTGTTGGCCTGTGAGTTCGCGTCAGTAGCGGACCGATGTGCGAATAGGCCGAAGGCAGCACAACGCGCCAAGATCCGGATGGCACCGAGGTGGTGTCTAGTAAGGTGCACTGGTGTGGCCATCCTACAATGTTGAAAGTCGGCGTGGGGCGCCCCCTTGGCCTGTGAGATGGCGTCAGTAGCGGACCGATGTGCGAATGGGGCCAAAGGCAGCGCAACAATGTTTTCTGAATAGAAGACACCACAAGGCGCTGAGATGCCAAGATCCGGATGGCACCGAGGTGGTGTCTAGCAAGTTGTGGCACTGGTGTGGCCATCCTACAATGGTAAAAGTCGGCGTGGGGCGCCCTGTTGGCCTGTGAGATGGCGTCAGTAGCGGACCGATGTGCGAATGGGGCCAAAGGCAGCGCAACAATATTTTCTGACTAGAAGACACCACAAGGCGCTGAGATGCCAAGATCCGGATGGCACCGAGGTGGTGTCTAGCAAGTTGCCGCACTGGTGTGGCCATCCTACAATGTTGAAAGTCGGCGTGGGGCGCCCCGTTGGCCTGTGAGATGGCGTCAGTAGCGGACCGATGTGCGAATGGGGCCAAAGGCAGCGCAACAATATTTTCTGAATAGAAGACACCACAAGGCGCTGAGATGCCAAGATCCGGATGGCACCGAGGTGGTGTCTAGCAAGTTGTGGCACTGGTGTGGCCATCCTACAATGGTAAAAGTCGGCGTGGGGCGCCCTGTTGGCCTGTGAGATGGTGTCAGTAGCGGACCGATGTGCGAATGGGGCCAAAGGCAGCGCAACAATATTTTCTGTATGGAAGATACCACTAGGCGTTGAGATGCGAAGATCCGGATGGCACCGAGGTGATGTCTAGCAAGTTGCTGTACTGGTGTGGTCATCCTACAATGCTAAAACTCGGCGTGGGGCGCCCCATTAGCATGTGAGATGGCGTCAGTAGCGGACCGATGTGCGAATGGGGCCAAAGGCAGCGCAACAATATTTTATGAAGAGAAGACACCAAAAGGCGCTGAGATTCGGTTACCACCGAGGTGATGTCTAGCAAGTTGCCGCACTGGTGTGGCCATCCTACAATACTGCTCCGAATAACGGCATGGGGTGCCCGAAGGGGGGGGGGGAGGCGGCGTGAACGGGCCTTCCTAGGTGGAGGCTCGTCTGCTGTAGTGGGGCGCCCCTTTACCGTTTCAGTTGCCATTCAGCTGAGTTTCGGCTGCTCTTGATGCTACAGCGACAGGCGGCTGCAACAGGACTCTCAAAATGGTGGCTTGTTCTTTGGATTTGGGCCTGGTCTACTAAAATGGCCCTGGGACACTTTAGAACTCGGACGCTCGATTTTTTTTTTTCCTTTCCTGTACATGCAAAAAAATGTAAATGCTCGGTACGTTACACGCTTCATCTGCCACGATGTACTCTCCAGAGGAACCGAAAAAAAATATAGTTATGGTAACTATACCATGCATCGTCATATGGAGAGGTGGCACCAATTAATTATAGTGCTGCATAAAAGAGAGATTTGGAGGAGAACCCCCGACCTGCCAGTACATTCATCAAAGAAGTGGCACTGACAGCATCAGAGGCAAGGGAAATGGTCCCAAATATTTAGAACTTTGGAAAGATTAAAATGACATGTTTAGATTGTGGCAAATTAATTTCATGTGGACAGATGAGTGTTACTCTAATAAATACAGCATATGAACATCATCATAGTCGATGGTTGGTAGAGACATTTTGACTATATCCTGGACCAGCCCGTCCTCGCCCAAAATGGCGCCGGAATAAATGGGACTCGTAACTCCTTGTTGTGTACTGGTTGCAGAACCTTGAAATCACGAGATACGTATGCAGTTTTGAAGCAAATGGGGGGCGGGGACGAGAATTGATTGAATATTTCGACATCCCTATTGATATTAAGTTCTGATGTGTTATTGATTACTGTACTATTGAAAGTTCGAATTAACGTCACCCATGGTACTTGCCCGCAAATGTATATCTAGATAATTTTATTGTAACTGGCCCTGTCGTATTTTAATTATAAAATGTACGTCCACCGATTCCGCAACTGTTAGACACCTTAGTTCTTGCAACCTAATGGCCCGCCCGTTACGTTCCTCTACAGTGTAAATGTCTACTCATCATATACGATTACAGTTTGCTCCGTGGCCGGCCCACGTGGTTATAGGCTCGTATTTGTATAATGAAATTTTCACAATAAAGATTTTTAAAAGAAAACATGGTAGTATATATACATTGGTAAAGTTTTTAATAATAGTCACTGTTTTAGAATCATTAAAAGGCAAGTGAAATAAAGCAGACCAATTACATGAAGGGTAAAAGGTATAATACGCAGGAACGCAGTAAAGATAAATGGTCAAGGGCTGTTGTGTTTTCTACTCCTGCAACATAAAGTGATCGATAAGAATCTCATATTCAGGCGTATCGGCGACTAAGACAGCAGGTCGACCCTCTTTTGCTCAACGGCTCCGTCATGGGACGAAGAAACGCTCTTTTTCTCGAAAAAAGAATATATTTTACTTGCAGGACAGTTGTAAATTTTCCGGGAAAGTACATTAGCCTGGAACATTATAACATATATTTAAGAAAAAATAATGTTCGGAAGTAATAAAAAGCGTAATTTTTAGGTCATATGACCAAGCCTTTCATCATTAGAATAAGAAAAGTAAAATGAACCAATGAAAAGTTTTATTAACAAGTCACATGACTTGTTATGCTTACGTTACGCGCTGCGCGTCGCGCCCTGGATGACTTCCGGATGCGCTAACGCGGCGCGTCATATGACGCATTATGCGACAACGCAGGTCCAGAATATAGTCAAAATGTCTCCACCAACCAGCGGTCGGAACACAACCCCTTTCAGCAGGCTAAATAGTTCTGTTAAATGACAACAGAAGGGACAGGCAACAAGAACCATCAGTCAAAGAGGGGAGGGCTAGTTCTTCTCTACCGGGTTACATTGGGGCGCTACCGGAACTGATCGAATTGGTAGTCTACAGTGTTTCTGGATGTTTCAGACTGAAGCTGGGGTTAGCATGAGAGCACCACCATTTCGTCGCTCCGTCGTGGCCATTCCGCAACCAATCATGGCAGCCGCTCTTTATCGTTATTTTGGGCGGGGTGGGTGGCGGAGCCGAGCTGTTTTGCAGCCATCATTGTGTGGAGTTCAGTTCATCTCACCAGTTTTGTATTTGTCATGAGGGGTTGTTCCTAATGTTTCTATTTTAGCGAGGTCAAAAAGAGATCCCATTAGTGGCCTACTGATTTGCTCGATTCCTTTTCTTTTTTTTTACACGATTTTTCATTATCTGCAAAGACTAAACAGAGTATTGCGACTCTGTGTCTGTTTGTAAATAGAGAATGAACCAAAGAGAACCAATTCTAAAACAGTAAATGCTTGGATAACAATCAATCAAATGGAGAGAGAAGCAGGCACGACGTATTACAACGGGGGCAAAGGCCTGCGTTAACTACCTTTCACTATCTGCAAAGAGAGAGTACTCCTAATAGAAATGAGGGGGGGCACCATTCAAAGCAGATCAGTGTGCATAAACACGAAAATGTTTTCACTTACCACGTACTTGACATTCGACAGCTTATGATATTTGCTATTAAAAAACCATTGAAATTCACTGAAAAAACCATAGGTTATAGACCATATATAGTTAGGAATTAGCATTTACAAAACCTTGAAAATTCACTGAAAAAACCATAGGTTATAGACCATATATAGTTAGGAATTAGCATTTAAAAAACCTTATTTTACTCACACAAAAATGTCATTCATGACATGGTCAGTGACATCACTGATGACATCACTGATGACATCTCAAATGACATCACTGATGACATCACTGATGACATCATCCAGTGACTGTGTGTTTCTGTAAAGTTTAAATATGTTTTACATATTGAAGAATGAGTAGATGTATAAGTGTCTGGACGAAGGATTTAGTAGGTGCATGACTGAATGTATCAGTGATGTCATTTGAGATGTCATCAGTGATGTCATCAGTGATGTCACTGACCATGTCATGAATGATGTAATATGTGACATCATCAGCAGTGGATTGCGGGTGCGCGATATATAGTTAGTGCAACTAACTATATATGGAATTTCAATGGTTTTGTGTGAGTAAAATAAGGTTTTTTAAATGCTAATTCCTAACTATATATGGTCTATAACCTATGTTTTTTTCAGTGAATATATATATATATATATATATATATATATATATATATATATATACATACCACCACGCATACTGTTGTCCTCAATAATGTCACTTGAATTGTCATCAATAATGTTATCAGTGATGTTACAAAACATATTCTGAGTGTTATAATATGTGACGTCATAAGTAGTGCGTGGCAAGAGCGTGAGTTATACTTTCTCAAAATAACTATAGCAGTTGAAATTCAGCATTGTTTTTGTTTATAATGTACATTTAAACTGACATTTTTACCAACCTATCACATCACTTTAATCTTTTTTTGTTTCGGGTGAATTTTAGGAGTTTGTTTAATGGAAAGTAAGATATTATTACCGTACCAAACTGTAAAGACACTTTAATATTAGATTTTTTTCAATTAATTTCTAGGGTTTTATAATGAAGTATTTTATTGCCATATGTAAGGCCAAATGCCACAGCCAGCCTCCCTGTGCGGCGCACAGCTTAGGGTTGTGCACTGTAGGTTTGGCCACAGGGTCTGGCTTGATGCCAAGCTCTAAGCCTAATCCCCAGTGAGCAGTCAACCCCTCGCAACGCACAGCCTTTGACTGCTCACAGCAACCCACCGCTGACACTCTGGCATTCAAAGGAAGCAGTATGGGACTCCTGCGGGATTACATAAACCAAATAAAAATAAATAAATAAAAATAAATATATATATATACACTGGTACCGCTACATTGATGACTTATTCATCGTGTGGCAGGGTACTAGAGACATGGCAGAAAAGTATATTACGTCTCTCAACGATAACATCTATAATATTCATCTCTCTGGTACAATTAGTGGGGTGACAGCCAACTATTTAGACCTTAGAGTATATGTTGAGGATAGCCATGTCCAGACCTCGCTGTACCGCAAGGAAACAGCGGGTAATTCTATTCTGTATGCCAAAAGTGGACACCCACTGAAGCTAATCAAGAGTATCCCATATGGGGAACTCTTAAGGTTGAAGAGGAACAGTACCCAAGACCGGGAATTCGAAGCGGCTGCTTCGGATTGCCTGGCACGCTTTCGCTCAAGAGGTTATGAAGAGCAACTTTTGCAGAGTACTCTCACTAAAGTTCGGAAGATCTCTAGAAATGACTTACTTAGAGCTAAACCCAAGGAGAGTGGGACCCCCAGAAAAGACATCTTTAGGATGATTACACCATATTCCCAGGGGGCGGACAAACTTAAAGCTCTAATGCGTAAAAACTGGCACATATTACAGACTGATGAAGTATTGAGGGAAGATCTTCCACCACATCCACTGGTAAAGCGATCCAGGCTGCCATGTGTTATTTATGCTCTGTGTTGGAACTAGCTGACTAAATAGCTTTTTATCGCGGCTCCTCCGCATTTACCGCTGTACATGTTTTTATTGCAATTCTCATTGTTATAACGTCAACTGGCTTTGTTGTTGCTCTCTGTGGGCATTCTTACCTGTTTCCCTCGCTCCTGACCCCGGTCCGCCCCGGCTGAGTGCCGTTTGTGCGGAGGGTCGTACGCTGGAGCGCCATAGCCCGCATTCCTCTTCCCCACTTCCGCCCTGACGCACCCAGCGCAGGTTAGCGGTATAGTGGTTTTACGCCCTCGTCATATGAAATGACGGCATGGCGGAAGCGCAGCGGACGAGCGCAGCGGGAGCGCCGACTTCGCGCCGAAGTCAAGCCAAAGTCCTGCCCGTCTGCGCCCGTCTGCGCCCGTCTGCGCCCGTCTGCGCCCGTCTGCGCCCGTCTGCGCCCGTCCGCGGCCGGCTGCGCCCTGCGGCCCTTCACTCTGCCCAAACATTCAGGTACTCGCCCGCGGACTTGCTTTCCCTTCAACACCCAGTCCCCCTGCCACCCGAAGCCACCAGGCGGGCTCATGCGTGCGGCATTTCCACCACCCCCTGTTTGGTTTTCCCTCCCCTGCCTGGACCTGTTCCCCCCCATGTTCTCGCTAATCCCCCATCACCTATACCCGCCAGTTGCACCCTTACCATCCTTTACTTGAATACGCGCTCCTTGGTGAAACACCAACTAGAAATCTACTGTTTATTAGAAGATACTAATGTAGATATCCTCTTCTTAGCTGAGTCTTGGCTGACGGAGGACTCTGCACCCGATATTTTGGCCGCCCTCCCCATCGGCTATTACATTCTTCATGTTAATCGCCCCGGGGGGCAAGCTGGCGGAGGAGTAGCAGCTATTATTCGCAAGGAACACGTATTTTCCACCTTAAACTGCACTCCCATTCCCAATTCTCAAACCCTCGTCATCCAGCTCCGCTCAACCACCACCTCCCTTATCTGTGTCCTCATGTACAGACCTCCCACCTACATGCCGGCTTTTGCTGAAGCTTTTGGGGAACTTCTCTCCCAGCTTCTCATAAATCACTCCAGAATCCTTATCTTGGGAGATTTTAATTACTGGCCCACTGACCCCCAAGAATGCCGACTTTCTAAGCTGTTCTCAGACACCCTCACTAGCCTGAACTGTCAGCAACTGATTTTTGCCCCCACCCACTGCAAGGGGCACATACTCGACCAGGTTTGGACTGCCAATCTCGATCATTCTCCTCCCTTGATCACCCCCTGCACCTGGTCAGACCATTACTTTGTCTCTTTCTCCATTGATCTTCCCAGTTTTTCTCGCCCCCCGCGCCCCGCTAGCATCACAGCTCGCAACTGGAAGAATGCCGACATGTCAATACTCCATTCCCTTCTGGCGACTTCAGCCCCCTCAGCCTCTGAATCTGTCTCGGACCAAGCTTCCGCTCTCGAATACTGGGTGAAGACAGCTGCTGATTCTGTAGCCCCTCTAAAGGCTATCAAAGTCTCACGCCCCCACGACGCCCAGCGCTGGTTCACGGACCAGCTGAAATTAGACAAACTGGCTCTTCGGCAGGCCGAACGGCGCTGGCGCCATAAATATGACCCAGCACTTAAGACTGAATTTACCAACCTACTTAGCAAATACAAATCCTCTATTCTAGAGGCTAAGACTTCCTATTTCTCTGGTAAAATTCTGGCGTCGGCTTCAAAAGCCAAAGACATCTTTTCAATAGTCAATGAGCTCTCCCTGCCCGATCGTGTCACCCTCCCACCTGTTCCTACTCAGGCTTTGTGTGATGAGCTCAATGCTTTCTTTCTAGATAAGATCTCCACCATTAAAAATAACATTTCTCCACCCTCCCCTTCCAAATCACTTCCCCTCCCCCCGGAAAATTCTCAGAAATTTCTATCCTTCCCTCCTATTTCCATCACCGAATTCAACAGTCTTCTTCACAAAGTTAGCTCCGGGTCTCCAAAGGATTGCTGCCCCCCACACATTTTCAAAGAAATCTTTATGCACTGCCCTGACCCTGCTCTAGCCCTTCTCAACTCCTCTTTAACATCAGGCGTCGTCCCTGAAGCTTTCAAGCAGGCGGTAGTGTTACCCATCCTGAAAAAGCCCAGCGCGGACCCCCTAGTGCTAAGCAACTATAGACCGATTTCCCTTCTCCCTTTCTTGGGAAAGATCTTAGAGACCTACGTCACTAAATGCTTGAGCACTTTTATTGAGTCTTCCTTCTTTCTTGATCCCCTGCAGGCGGGCTTCCGCCCCCTGCATTCTACGGAAATGGTGATTGCAGCCGTGATGGACACACTTCGAACTGGAGCTGACAACAATATCTCCCAGGCCCTCGTATTGTTAGACCTGTCGGCGGCTTTTGACACGGTCGATCACACTATTTTGATCGACCGTGTCAGAAACGCCGGTATTCGGGGCACTGCCCTCGACTGGGTTCGATCCTTCTTGCAGGACCGTTCCCAGGCAGTCCACCTTTCCACCTTCTCTGCTTCTTCTCTTTCCCTCACCTGTGGTGTTCCCCAGGGTTCGGCTCTCTCTCCCCTCCTTTTCAATTTGTATATGCAACCACTCATGGCTTCTCTCCGCCATTCTTCTGCTATAATATACAACTATGCCGACGATTTACAACTGATTTTTCCCCTGGACACTACACCTTCCTCTCGCCTCAACTTCCAAACAACCATGTTACTCATCTCGGACTGGATGGCTCACAGCCAGCTCAAGTTGAATCCGTCTAAAACGGAACTTGTCCTGGTAGGCGGTCCTTCCAGTCCTTGGGATGCCAACTATTGGCCTCCCTCTCTGGGCCTCCCCCCCCGCCCGGTCAGCTCTGTGAAAAGCCTAGGAGTGATCATCTCGGAGGATCTCTCCATGAAACCTCAGATCTCTGCGGTAACATCATCCTGCTTTTTCCAGCTACGCAGGATCCGCAAGATCTGTAGATTTCTAACTAGAGAGGCACTCATTCTAGTAATACTGGCTCTGGTCATCTCCAGAATCGACTTCGCCAACATTCTGTATGTGGGGATTCCTGCCTATCAGCTTCACAAACTTCAGCTGATTCAGAACCAGGCAGCACGCCTGGTGTACCACCAACCCAAACATCAGCATGTCTCCCCCCTTCTGAGGAGCCTTCATTGGCTCCCAGTGGCTAAACGATGCTCCTTTAAGCTAGGCTGCACCCTATTCAAATCTTTGCATGACCAGGCCCCAGTTTTCATTTCCTCCAAACTTAAGCGCTACTTCCCAATCCGCAATCTACGGTCCTCCGTCAATAATCTCCTTTGCATTCCATCTTTCCGCCGTAAAAAACATGGAGGATCATGCTTTTCTTTTTTAGGCCCCTCCTACTGGAATTCCCTCCCTTCTTCCTTTCGCCATCTTACCTCATATGAGCTGTTCCGCAAAACCCTCAAAACACACTTTTTCAAGGCGGCTTCTGAGTAACTCTCCTGCCCTGGCTAGCTATGTCTGTTATGAGCGCCAAGAAACCGTCTCGGTGTACGTGCGCGGTATAAATTTTTTAACATAACATAACATAACATAACATTAACATAACCTTTAGCAAGGCCAGGTCTCTAGGAGATATGTTGGTACATAGCCACTTGGAGGTGCCCTCTGCTCAAGTTAACACCTTAAGAGCCATGAGTGGTTTCTTTCCTTGTGGCAAATGCAAGGCATGTGCCAACAGTCGAAGGGTACTTCATTATGATATTCCAGACGCAGGCAGAACTAACAAAATCCAGAAATTCATCACGTGCAGTACCACCTATGCCGTGTACTGCCTTGTGTGCCCGTGTGGCTTACGCTACATTGGGAGCACCATCAACCAACTGAAGTTGAGGGTGCTGGAGCATATGAGGGCAATCGACAAAGTCGATCCCTCATACCCAGTGGCGCGACACTTCGCGGAATATCATAACAAAGATCGTAGCAAATTGCAGTTTTTTGGTCTAGATCATGTACCACATAATCCACGTGGTGGCGATAGACTCAGGAGGCTACGACGCCTTGAGTCAAGGTACATCATCGACCTGTCCACCAAATACCCGAAAGGTATGAACAGCGGGGAAGAGATGGCAGTACATCTGGGGAAGTAATTACTACTATTATTACTATTATCATCGATGTTTACATGCCAAATGCCATACTAGGCCGATTGTGCACCTAGAAACATGTTAATCATGTTAATCGTATGTATATACCTACTTATTGCATTAAGCCTCGACTTTGATAGATATATTGCCACTCATTATTGAACCTAGGGGTCTTCATGATTTGAGTATTTACTCTGTTTACCTGCTGAACGAAGATTTCATCTGTGTTTGAAACTGATATTGTATAGACCTTTTTCACCTTCTCTTTCCGCTCTAGTTTCTTAGTTGAAAATTTGACCAGGAATTGTACTATGTTTTGCTGTAATTTTTTCTTTGCCTCTTGGATTTGTGTTCTTTATTCTGTTGTTTCGGTGGCAGGACGGCCTTCATTGCATGTGGGGTATTTCGTAGCTTGCAATCTCAAGTATATTTAATAATTTTAGAAAGATGAAATGAAATTAACTTTGATAGTCATGTTATGAAATATGCTGAACACTACTTTGTAGTTGTATATGCTAAAAAGTTTGTTTGCCAGTAGGTACTCATACTGTTAGGGACATAAGCCGATCCACGGCTTTATCGCTTTTGTGACCCTTCTGTCTTGAAAAGTCCGATTTTCGGAAGTATATAACCCATTTCAAGATGGCGCCCACCGTGGTGCTAGGAAGGGCAAGTCCCTTGTTGTTGTTTACCATTCTGGCAAAAGTGCATTTAAAGTTCTGAACTGCATGGTACCGGTGAGAAAACACCGAGGAAGGCAACCGCCGAAACGTTTGTTTTTGCTGTTAATAAACGCTGTGTCTAGTAAACTGCCGGAGTGCTGCCTTCATCTTATCGTATGATAAGGTTTCTGTGAGCGTCATATATATATATATATATATATATATATATATATATATATATATATATATATATATATATATATATATATTGCACACACACGGAGTTGGCGTGCTAAAGCCTCTTTGGACGGCGGGCTCACGACGGGGTACGCCAGCCCCTATAATTCCACACACTCCTGGTCGTGATTCCTTAGTTGAAAAACCAGAGTCGGAGCCCAATTGTTTTACGTTGCTGTCAGTTTATTGGCAGAACAAAACCCAACGCGTTTCAAGATCCACCGATCTCTTGCTCACGGGTGGGGCTATGCTGGTACTGACCTTCATTTAAAGAGACATGGTGTTTACAATTAGTGCACGTGTGTGTAGACATAAAGAAAATATCACATATGCTCAGTCTGTTCATTGTAAATCACGTTTCATGTAAACAATTATACCACTCCTCACAAAAATATGGGAATAGATAGGGAAGCCGAATATATTATTATTCAAACTCTATATACAATGGTTGTATTCCATGGGAAATTAATCAGTTTACCCAAATAACCAGCGCGTTTGCGCAAACCACAATGTCCGGTTCTGTGTTATTGACACACGATCCCCGATTCTCATTCAATTATTATTTTGCCCCAGTGGGCCAAAGTTCATCAATTCAATCAATATTGGCTTCCAATGATGCCCAAGTGGGCAGTAGTATCTCCCATATCCTGTAAAGGAAAAAAGAAAACAGGACTGTAGCAATATTCTACGATATTTACATTTCAAATTTGTGCAAAAAGAAATTATCCTTGTTAAAAACAATTTAAAATTTAAATTCCAGATACCAAAAGAAGCATCAGCCTATTCTACATACCAGAAACAGTATTCTATGTTTGGAGGTGAATGGCTAGCTCCTCCCCCAAGTTGTGTCCATTGGGCTGCAAGGCATTGTACATTATAATGTATTTTGATTCCAACTTGCGTAGCTCTAGCCACCTATTCCCTCCCCTCTCATTAGGTTCAACGCTGTCCAATACACAGAATTTCATCAAATTTGAATTTTTGTTGTGTACCTGTGCAAAATGCCTCGCTACCGGGTACTGCTGATTCTCATTTCTTATTGCTCTCTGGTGCTCTAGAATTCTTAACTTTGCTTGTTTGGTAGTGCAGCCTATGTAAAAATTTTTACACGGACACTCTAGAGCATATACCACATACTGTGTGGTGCAGCTAAGATGCTTGGTGATTGTATGGGCACTTCTGTCTTTGGATAATTGAATCGTTTTCCGAGTACAACTGTATTTGCAGGCTTTACATCTAAGACATGGAAAAAATCCTTGAATAGAATTAGTTTTCTTACTCTCCTTTATCAAAGTACTGCTCAGAGTATCCCTAAGGGATTTTGCTTTCCTGTACGTTAGTGAGGGAATATCGTGGATTGCCTCCTTAACATCATTATCCAATTTTAGTGTCTCCCAGTACTTGGTAAGGCTTTTACGAAGTTCCCATGATTGATTATTGTACGTCGTAATAAACCGTACCTTCTCATCCTTTTTATGTTCTTTAGGGATTAATAGATCTTTCCTGTCCATTGTATTGACCTTTGTCACTGCCTGTTGTATAATTTTATCACTGTACCCCCTCTCTGAGAATCGTTGTATCATGATCTCACTCTCTTCCTGAAAACCTTCGTCAGAACTACAGTTTCTCTTGGCCCTTATAAGTTCGCCCAAAGGAATGCTTCGTATCAGGCTTTGAGGGTGGCTACTTCCTGCATGTAGCAGACTATTTCCAGCCGTCAGTTTCCGAAATAGAGTGCTTGTGAGTTTGCCACCTTTGACTGTCAGTTTAACGTCTAAGAATTCCAATTGGTCTTTGCTGATCACACTTGTGAATTTAAGATTCAGAGAGTTATTGTTTAAATTTGATTCAAATTCGTGTATTTGGTCCAAAGTGCCATCCCAAACACAGAAAATATCGTCTATGTATCGTTTCCAGAGGATGACGTGGGCACTGTAGTGGGCGATCTTCCTCACCACTAGCTCCTCCCACCAGCCTAGATATAAACAAGCCAGGCTGGGGGAAAAACACGTGCCCATCGCCACCCCCCGGATCTGTTTATACATAGATTTGTTGAAGATGAAAAAGTTGTTTTTCATACATTCCCAAATCATGTCGAGTAACATGTGGGTGTGTGATAGAAGGGAAACGGATCTGTTCCTGAGATAGAATTCGCATGCTTCTACCCCTAACTCCTGTGGGATACTAGTGTATAAACTAGCCACATCAAAGCTGACCAGCCAGTACTGAGGGCTCCACACGACATCCTTGATGATACCCAAAAAATCAGATGAATCCCTGACATATGAGGGTAACTCACTCACATAGGGCTGTAGAAAATGATCCACATACCTGCTGGTTTTTTCATGAAGACTACCCACCGACGAAACAATAGGTCTGCCGGGGGGTGCCTTCAAGTTCTTGTGCAACTTAGGGAGAAAATATAACGCCGGTACTTTTGGATATTTTACCTGAAGATAGTTAAATTCATCATCCTCAAGTATACCTCTGGCTTTCCAGTCACACAATTTCTCATCATATGTACTTCTGGATACATTGTAATCCTCTCTAGTTGCCTTCACATAACTTTGTGCATCAGATAGTTGCATCAACCCCTCTTTCAGGTACATATCAATGGGCCACAGCACCACATTCCCACCCTTGTCGCTATTTTTTATCACCACATCTACCCAACCTTCCATCTCTTTCAGTGCAAGAAACTGTTTTTTGTTAAGGTTCCAGTTGGTTTTGGGCTTCATTCTGTCCAAACGTCTCATTTCTTGTAACATTCCACGTTCAAAGCTATCGATGTAGCTGTTTGTAATTTGAGGAACAAACACAGATTTTGGTTTAAAACCACTTCTACTAGTCATATGTATAGTATCCTCAGTATCAACCAAGTTCAAAACAGCATTGTCAATCACATCATCACAGCCCGCCAATAATTGTATAGATTGTAGCAGTTCTGCGTCATTGACACTTAAGGTACTTGGTTTCACTATCATTGGATCTTTTCTGAGTCGTGGTTTATTGGCAAACCATTTCCGCAATTTCAATTTGCGTGTGAAACAAAAAAGATCAATGCGAGCACTGGTGAAATTAAATGTTGAGGTTGGACAGAATGAGAGCCCCCTGGAAAGTACTTCAATTTGTGTAGGTGTTAAAGTACGATTAGAGAGATTTACCACTGTCATGGAGTTTATACTTTCGCCGCCTTGCCTCTGGTTACCACTCCTGTTGTACTTGGCGCCGCTTCGGATAATTTGCTGCCTCTTCCGCGACCTCCTCTGCCGCCTCTTCCACGCCCTTTTGTTGGAGTGCCTGTCTGGCGTTCTTTTACTGGAATTTGTTCCAGAGGCTCAGAAACATCACTCTCAATAGAACCGGTATCATCTTCCAAAGTTACACTCTCATTCGGAATAGTTGCCCCAGAATTTGGTAACGTTGTCTTATTTCCGGGTACAGTGTGTCTCTTCACAGTAGATTTTTTTGCGGCATCCCTGATTACTTCGTACCGCTTGGCAAAAGTCAAAATCTGGCCCTTGCTATAATCTACCTCATCACGGTAAAATTTGCGTTGTTTCTTCTCCTTAATTTCATCTTCAATTTTGTCAAGGCGTTTCTGCATTTTCTCCATTTCAGCCACAAATTCACTCTCTGTGTATTTAGTTTTCAGTTTCTGAATTATTGTTTCATTTTCTGTGTTAATTTTGGCACATTCCTTTTCCGCGTTTTTTACGAGCATTTTCAACATATTGATGGAACAGATATGATTATTCTCCATCCAATCACTGATTAATTCGGGGTCTGGATCTTGAAACGTGGGTATAATGAAGATCCGCAGACCACGCGGTATTCTGTTGCACTCTAAATATTTTGTCAAAGCAGCCGCCTCCCACCAGCGCGACTGCTC
Organism: Lissotriton helveticus; assembly: GCF_964261635.1. Taxonomy (NCBI): domain Eukaryota; kingdom Metazoa; phylum Chordata; class Amphibia; order Caudata; family Salamandridae; genus Lissotriton; species Lissotriton helveticus. Next base: position 2,121,908,613 of record NC_136057.1, on the reverse strand, counting down.
GCGTTTAAGATTTTTCCAAAGTGCATCCCAAAGCGTTTTTGCTTCGTTTGTTTGCTTACCGGGTGGTTGTGATTTCTCCCCCTGCCCGGTCTCCTTTGATGTGAACAGTTTAGCGGCTGCTTCCGCCCTTCTACTATTCCTTGTTTCCGCCATTCCTTCGACACAACAAACCAGCCGGTATGTTGTTGTTGCAGCGTATTCTTCCGTATAGCCTGACCACTGGCTGTCACTTTCACCCAATCCGGGGCGGGAAATCGTTTTTAAACTTAACTTTCAGTCCGACTCGATAACACCCTGTCGGATATCACTGCAAGCTTTCGCGAGTTCAAAGCCTGCATCTGTTGCTCTCATTACGAATCCCAAAGCTCAGTGTAGCCATAAATCAGGCGGGCAATAGCAATTATTTCAAAATTGCACACACACGGAGTTGGCGTGCTAAAGCCTCTTTGGACGGCGGGCTCACGACGGGGTACGCCAGCCCCTATAATTCCACACACTCCTGGTCGTGATTCCTTAGTTGAAAAACCAGAGTCGGAGCCCAATTGTTTTACGTTGCTGTCAGTTTATTGGCAGAACAAAACCCAACGCGTTTCAAGATCCACCGATCTCTTGCTCACGGGTGGGGCTATGCTGGTACTGACCTTCATTTAAAGAGACATGGTGTTTACAATTAGTGCACGTGTGTGTAGACATAAAGAAAATATCACATATGCTCAGTCTGTTCATTGTAAATCACGTTTCATGTAAACAATTATACCACTCCTCACAAAAATATGGGAATAGATAGGGAAGCCGAATATATTATTATTCAAACTCTATATACAATGGTTGTATTCCATGGGAAATTAATCAAATTACAAACAGCTACATCGATAGCTTTGAACGTGGAATGTTACAAGAAATGAGACGTTTGGACAGAATGAAGCCCAAAACCAACTGGAACCTTAACAAAAAACAGTTTCTTGCACTGAAAGAGATGGAAGGTTGGGTAGATGTGGTGATAAAAAATAGCGACAAGGGTGGGAATGTGGTGCTGTGGCCCATTGATATGTACCTGAAAGAGGGGTTGATGCAACTATCTGATGCACAAAGTTATGTGAAGGCAACTAGAGAGGATTACAATGTATCCAGAAGTACATATGATGAGAAATTGTGTGACTGGAAAGCCAGAGGTATACTTGAGGATGATGAATTTAACTATCTTCAGGTAAAATATCCAAAAGTACCGGCGTTATATTTTCTCCCTAAGTTGCACAAGAACTTGAAGGCACCCCCCGGCAGACCTATTGTTTCGTCGGTGGGTAGTCTTCATGAAAAAACCAGCAGGTATGTGGATCATTTTCTACAGCCCTATGTGAGTGAGTTACCCTCATATGTCAGGGATTCATCTGATTTTTTGGGTATCATCAAGGATGTCGTGTGGAGCCCTCAGTACTGGCTGGTCAGCTTTGATGTGGCTAGTTTATACACTAGTATCCCACAGGAGTTAGGGGTAGAAGCATGCGAATTCTATCTCAGGAACAGATCCGTTTCCCTTCTATCACACACCCACATGTTACTCGACATGATTTGGGAATGTATGAAAAACAACTTTTTCATCTTCAACAAATCTATGTATAAACAGATCCGGGGGGTGGCGATGGGCACGTGTTTTTCCCCCAGCCTGGCTTGTTTATATCTAGGCTGGTGGGAGGAGCTAGTGGTGAGGAAGATCGCCCACTACAGTGCCCACGTCATCCTCTGGAAACGATACATAGACGATATTTTCTGTGTTTGGGATGGCACTTTGGACCAAATACACGAATTTGAATCAAATTTAAACAATAACTCTCTGAATCTTAAATTCACAAGTGTGATCAGCAAAGACCAATTGGAATTCTTAGACGTTAAACTGACAGTCAAAGGTGGCAAACTCACAAGCACTCTATTTCGGAAACTGACGGCTGGAAATAGTCTGCTACATGCAGGAAGTAGCCACCCTCAAAGCCTGATACGAAGCATTCCTTTGGGCGAACTTATAAGGGCCAAGAGAAACTGTAGTTCTGACGAAGGTTTTCAGGAAGAGAGTGAGATCATGATACAACGATTCTCAGAGAGGGGGTACAGTGATAAAATTATACAACAGGCAGTGACAAAGGTCAATACAATGGACAGGAAAGATCTATTAATCCCTAAAGAACATAAAAAGGATGAGAAGGTACGGTTTATTACGACGTACAATAATCAATCATGGGAACTTCGTAAAAGCCTTACCAAGTACTGGGAGACACTAAAATTGGATAATGATGTTAAGGAGGCAATCCACGATATTCCCTCACTAACGTACAGGAAAGCAAAATCCCTTAGGGATACTCTGAGCAGTACTTTGATAAAGGAGAGTAAGAAAACTAATTCTATTCAAGGATTTTTTCCATGTCTTAGATGTAAAGCCTGCAAATACAGTTGTACTCGGAAAACGATTCAATTATCCAAAGACAGAAGTGCCCATACAATCACCAAGCATCTTAGCTGCACCACACAGTATGTGGTATATGCTCTAGAGTGTCCGTGTAAAAAATTTTACATAGGCTGCACTACCAAACAAGCAAAGTTAAGAATTCTAGAGCACCAGAGAGCAATAAGAAATGAGAATCAGCAGTACCCGGTAGCGAGGCATTTTGCACAGGTACACAACAAAAATTCAAATTTGATGAAATTCTGTGTATTGGACAGCGTTGAACCTAATGAGAGGGGAGGGAATAGGTGGCTAGAGCTACGCAAGTTGGAATCAAAATACATTATAATGTACAATACCTTGCAGCCCAATGGACACAACTTGGGGGAGGAGCTAGCCATTCACCTCCAAACATAGAATACGGTTTCTGGTATGTAGAATAGGCTGATGCTTCTTTTGGTATCTGGAATTTAAATTTTAAATTGTTTTTAACAAGGATAATTTCTTTTTGCACAAATTTGAAATGTAAATATCGTAGAATATTGCTACAGTCCTGTTTTCTTTTTTCCTTTTCAGGATATGGGAGATACTACTGCCCACTTGGGCATCATTGGAAGCCAATATTGATTGAATTGATGAACTTTGGCCCACTGGGGCAAAATAATAATTGAATGAGAATCGGGGATCGTGTGTCAATAACACAGAACCGGACATTGTGGTTTGCGCAAACGCGCTGGTTATTTGGGTAAACTGATTAATTTCCCATGGAATACAACCATTGTATATAGAGTTTGAATAATAATATATTCGGCTTCCCTATCTATTCCCATATTTTTGTGAGGAGTGGTATAATTGTTTACATGAAACGTGATTTACAATGAACAGACTGAGCATATGTGATATTTTCTTTATGTCTACACACACGTGCACTAATTGTAAACACCATGTCTCTTTAAATGAAGGTCAGTACCAGCATAGCCCCACCCGTGAGCAAGAGATCGGTGGATCTTGAAACGCGTTGGGTTTTGTTCTGCCAATAAACTGACAGCAACGTAAAACAATTGGGCTCCGACTCTGGTTTTTCAACTAAGGAATCACGACCAGGAGTGTGTGGAAATATATATATATATATATATATATATATTCTCAAGGCAACCTTCTTCTAGTAGAAGCAGATTTGAGTCGGCACAGCGGGGCTTTTATTAAAACAGCTTTAATCTTTCAATTGGCATGACGCGTTTTGGATATGTCCTTTCTCAAATGCCATTGCTAGATGCCACTGGTGTGACCTGCTCCCAAGTGAGTTCTTATGTGTTGTCCGGACAATGAAGTAGAGCCGGATACCTGGAAAATGTTGCCTGGAATCACCGGAGTTTCCGTAATAGAATCTACATTTCCCAGCATGCAGTGTAACTATCTTGCTGGTAGGTGGTTCCTGTTAGTTGGGGTTTTCTTTGCGTGTTCACTCGATTTCCCCAACTTGCAGCATCTCCAGGTGGGGGCGTTCACACATGCTCTGGGCTTTTATATATATTTGTTTTTTAATTTGGACATGGAGAGAACCCTCTGGGACACTGCCACCATGTCCATGGGGCCAGCATTCACCCTGCCCTGCCCCCATTTCCCTATTTTTTTTAAATTATCAGGACATGAGGAAGGTTACCCCTGTCTTGAAATGGCAGCCTCAACATTTCTCTTCATGTTGCAGTAAGCAGCTCCCACAGCATTGAGGAGGCCGACGGTAAAAAATCCCCTTGGCCAATCAGCTTGCTCTATTCTTTAAAGTTACATGGTTGTGGGACTCCAGCGAGCTTCCCATACACCCAGCTAAACGGAAATACAAATGTTTTTGAACCATAATTTCTCAAATACACTAAATCACAAAAACCATGCATCCTGGACAAAAGTTTGTTTTTGGACCCCTTTTTTCTTGCCTGCTGCTTGATGGATCACCCAGAAGTTTTGAAAGAGGTCCATGTATTCCGTCCATCAACCAACTGTGTGTCTTTTGCTTTCTCGCCCTAAGTGCACCGGGTATACCCTGATGTAGGTTCTGGGCTCACTGTGCCACTGGATTCAAGCTATTCTGGCTGATGAGGGGTGAAACCTTGAAACCGGTCCCAGGATGATTGTTTCCAGTCCTTAGAGGACCTGGCTTGGCGGCTCGGGCAGGACTGTTCCTATGAGGCACAGGGTCAAGACTGATTTGCATATGGCCTCTTCTAAACTGCGGTGGCATGGTGAGCAAAAGAATGATGGATTTAACCCAGATCTCATGACTGGGGGTGAATGTTTTGATTTGTTCTGCATTCTGTCCATCAATTGTGTGTCTTTTGCTAATTGCATAATATTCAGGTTTTAAGTTCCTTCCTGAATGTCATTAAGTCGGCAGGGCACTAATAGAGCTTGTGAGGCTACTCCAAAGTTTTGTGGCAGCTATTGTGAATCTTCTGCCACCCCAGTTGGCTTTCGGGTCCAAGGTAGGAGCATAGGTTTCACCCCTTCCAAGCAGAGGCATCTAATCGGGGAATACCACTTCAATGACCCCCTCAAAAACTGAGGGCCTGTGTCCTGCAAATCCTTATATTTGATGCATAAGGGCTTGAAGTCCATGCAGCTTCTTACTAGAAGCCAGTGCAGATTGTGAATGTGTTTAGCCACTGATTAGAGTTTTGGGATACCCAGAAGAAACCTACCAGCAGCATTCTGTATAATTTGCTGTTTCATTAGCTGTTCCTCAAACGTATTAAAATAAAATCCATTACAGTAATCTAACTGAGATAGGACTGGAGAGGTGATAACGGTCTTTCTACTATGTTCAGGAATAAAAGGCAAGATTTTTTAAATGTTTTTAGTAAATAAAAGCTGGAAGAGGTGACCGCGTAGACCTGAGGCTTGAAGTTTATTTTATCATCAATTATCAATCCTAACTTTTTAGCCTTTATCACTGGGGTAGGTAATAAACCCAGTTCATCCGGCCACCAAACCGATGACGAGTGAGGGAAGAGATTTCTGAACAAAATAATCTCAGTCTTTCCTCAGTTCAGCTTAAGGCAGTGGGAACTCATCCAGGCACTGACGGCGAGCATGCATTCATGGAATTAAATAGCAACTGACTCACTGTTTTTGTGAACTGGCAAGATGATTTGGTGTCATCAGAATAGGACGTTAGTGACAATCCAAAGGATCTGATCAGAGATGCCAGCTCTGACACATAAACATTGAAAAGAGCAGGGCTGATTGATGATCCCCGAGGGACCCCACAAGAGAGTGCAAAGGAGGGGAACTCACATGTGACGATGGCTACCCATTGGAGTCTGCCTGATAGGAAGGATGAAATTAAAGATCATGTTTTATCTTAACTTCCTAGCAAGCTCAGGCGATTGATCATCAGCTTGTGGTCGACAGTGTCGACTGCTGCCAACAGATCGAGAAAGATGAGAGCGGCTGCACCCCCATCATGTAGGTCCACCCTAATTTCCTCAGTGGCTTTGATCAGGGCCGTGGCTTGGCCTAAAGCCAAACTGTGTCTCATCAAGGAGGTGATTATCATGTAGATAGTTGGCATAATGAGTGTTCATGACCAATTCCACCAGCTTGGCCGGAAGTGGGAAACGCAAGATAGGTCTATAGTTATCGGTATCTGCAAAGTCCAGGTTGGATTTCTTTAAAAGAGGCAGTAATGAAACCCTTTACCACATGGAAGGAAAGACTCCTTCCTTGAACATGGAGTTGAAAATGGGGGAAAGACTGTTTCCCAGAATTTCAGGGACTTGCTTGAGGACCATGGGGGAGAAAGGGTTTAGAGAAAATCCAGATTTTGCCATCTTGATCAATGCAGCTATCTGATCACTGGAGACTGGAACAAATTCTGAGAATGCCGGGGAGCTAGAAATTGGTAGGTGTTGTTTCAAAGATGGAGTACATCTGCTCTACTTTCTTTTAAAAATTTTGAGCTAAGACATTGCAGAACGTTTGGGAGTGCTCCATTGCGGCGTTGCCTGGATGAATGGTAAGTTTCGCTACCACCTGGCAGGGTTCTTTGGTGTAGTGTTTTGCACCCTCAATTAGCTGAGAATAGTAGGTAATTTTTCTTTACAAATAAGGTTGTTGTATTTAGCTACCAACATCTTATAAAGAGAAAGCTCCTTCTCAATATAATGAGCTCTCCAGCATCTTTTATTTTTCAAGACTGAGAGATTCCGAGATCCAAGGGGCCGATGGGATTTTCTCTTGCTGGAGGATTTTTCGTGAGATGCAACTTTATATATATATATATTTGCTACTACGTTTAGCCAGCTATTAGAACATGTTAAGAAGCATGTTCAGTGTCATCAGGGAGATTGGATTGGGATTGCAACAAATGGTGACTGAGCAGCTTATTATGAAGTTTATTCTAATTATGATAATGAGGGCGCGAGCTATTATTAAGGTTGGAATGGTCTAGAAGGGAGACCTTAAGGTCCAAGATAACATCATAGTGCTCTGCCGCGCTAAGGGTAAGATCTCTTTATGGTAGTCAAGGTACTCTTAGTGAATAATCTGTCTAGTGTATGTCCAGCTCAGTGTGTACACTCCTAGAACGCTTATACAAGTCCTGCCATGCTCATGATGTCTAGCAATGAAATAGTAATATTCATCATATAATCTTTATTTCGATTACTTAAGATCATAAAAAACATTTGTGGGTGACAAACAGCCATTTGTGGGTGACAAACAGGATTAGATGTAAAATATATAAAAAAGCATGCATTATTTGATTAAAAAGATGCTAAAATTCATATTATTTAAATAAAACACTAAAACTAATTTCGAATAAGGGTCTATACAATCATTAATAAGCACAATTATTCAGGATGAGTAAATGGCAAATATATTCAAATTCATGCAGCAATGTATATTAGGTCGGGATATGTATAAAAGGGAAAAAGAGATCACCAGCATGTTACAGAGAGCAACCCAGCATCTATACAACAGGGTGCTAGCAACAAAATATCACCCCTTCCATTCCTATAGCTTTTATCTTCCTACACAACCGTTGTTGTTGACGGGCTTATTCACCTTTGACATTTTTTCACGAATTAGCCACAACCAACTTAGGAATTTAGCAACGGCTATTACACAGGTTACTTCTGTGTCATTATCTGAGGCAGCCTCCAAGTGAAAGGTGAAATCACCTAATTTATGAAAATCATTTTCGCAAGGGCACGATCCAATAAGGGGCTGAGGTTACTGAGAAAGCCATTCTTCGGGCCAGGTGGGCAGTAGAGTAGCATACTTTTAAAGGAGAAATGATTAGTTATTTTTAGGTTAAAAAGGAATGCTTTGCAATCCTGTGTGGGGATAGTTTTGAATGTTGCCCAATAGGTATATTGATAAATCAGCTCGAGCCCCTCTCCCCTTTTAGGTGGTATGTCCTGTCTTTGTATTGAGAAACCTGGAGGGACCACTATGCAGAAATCAGGACTAGCTGCCAGTTCTGCTCAGGTTTCAGTGAACATAGATCTGGCCTACTAGTGCAGACTGCGTCTGTGCACTCTAACTGCCAGGTTTACTTGGCATGTAAAAGCTGTTTGTCAAGTGTTTAATTTCCTTTTAAATAAACATAACTCACCTGTCAGATATACTGTAGGCATGCCATAAAAGATGGTGCTGTGAGCTTAAAAGATTCAGCGATGTTCTTTTGAGTTTTAGTAACCTACTCATGCACTTTCAGACCCCTATACTAAGCACTACATGGAGTATACCACCCATAATGCAACTGAGGTATATGTTTCCAAAGCATGAAGACTCTTTCTCTTCCCAGTCACAGAGCCACAGAGTGACTTATACATTCACTCACATACACAGAAACTTTGAATGTATGTACCGGTGTGAAAAGGAGTTGCACAGACATCTACATACTCCTTTATTTCCTAACACAAGCAGTAAGGTATTTTTCAGGCCACTTGCATACACATTTAGAGGGCTATTGAGGTACTTAAATATGCAGACACATACTGGCGCATTTGCCTAATCTTCTCATTGCACTGCTATAGCTAGACTCCTACACTCACTCAGATAAGCAGTAGTGACAACACCTCATCATCCATTCAGACAAATAGTCTTTTAAACATGGGTCTGGTCTAGTAGTGCAGACCCTGTCTGTACACTCTCATTGCCATTTTTACTTAGCATGTTAAAGCTGTTTGGCAAATCTTAGATCCTCATTTTAGTACAGATATTTATCCTCTAAGATATGCAGTTGGTGTGCCATAAAGCACGCTGCATTGTGCTGAAAAGATTCACAGATGTCTTTTTGACTTTTAGTAAGTTACACACACACTTGCAGACACCTATGCCAAGCACTACATAGAGTATGCCACCAGTAATACAACTGACACACCTTTCCAAAGCATAGATCCTCTCTCTCACCCAGTCAGAGAGGGACAGATGGACTGATACATTCACTCACATACTCATAAACTGATATGTATGCACCAGTATCAAAGGCAGTTGCACAGACACCTAAATACCCTCTATTCTCATACACATTTAGAGAGCTATTGAGGTACTAACAGAGACTGTCACATACAGGTACATTTATTTAAACATCTCATGCCACTGGTATAGGTGGACTTGTACACTCACTGAGATGCATAAGCAAGTAGGGAAACAGCCTCATCATCCATCCAGACAAATAGCTGTTTAAACAAGGTTCAAGCCTACTAGTGCAGACCCTGTGTGTGCACTCTCGCTGCCAGCTTCAATTGGCATGTAAAAACCATTTAACAAGTCTTAAATCCATGTTTTAGTTCACATAACTCACCTCTGAGATTCGTTGAGGTATGCAATAAACCCTGGTGCTTTGTGCCTAAAAGATTCAGAGATGTCTTTTGGACTTTTAGTAAGTTATTCCTGTACCTACAGATCCCTATTCCAAGCATTACATAGAGTATAATACTCACAATGCAACTGACATACAGGTTTCCAAAGCATATAGTATCTCACTCTCCCAATGAGAGAGTGAAAGAGGGACTTATACTCTCACTCACATTTTCAGAAACTGCTTATATATGCACTAGTATCAAGCGCAGTTGCAGAGACACCTACATATCCTTTATTCTCTAGCACAGGCACTGAGTACTTCATCAGGCCACTTACATACACATTTAGAGAAACATAAATTACTCAAATAGACTGTCATATACCAATGCAGTTATTAAACATATCATGGCACTGCTAGACATGGACTCCTACACTCACTCACATATGTAGCCAAATGCTGACAGAACCTAGTCATCCTTCCAGGCCACTAGTCCTTTAAACATGAATAAATACTCAGGAAATGAGTAATGGACATGGTAGTACACCCAGTGAGACAGTAATGCATACAGTGTCATATAGTAGGACACAGACATGAACATGAAAATAAATTAATAGAGTAGTGTTGGCTATTTCATAGTATGAGAACCATGTAAGGTGGTAGTTAACTGCTCAATATATGTAGTGTGATTGTACTAAATAAAAATGGAAATGTACTTATTTTTTTCCGTTTCAGATATCAATTTCTAGTTAACTATGTTCAGACAGCTACAATACCATTAAAAAGTGAGAAAAGAAGCAAACTGAGGCAAAGATACTCTCTACTCACAACTGAGAAACATAAGGGACAAAATGTGGAGAAAGTGGTAACAGAGAAAAGAGCCACTGGTAAGAGAGCAGAGACATTTCTTAAAATAGTTTGTGGACACTTGAAAAATCAGCCAAATCAAGTCAATTAAAAACTAAGTTTGCGATCAACTAAGAAAAGAGAATAAGTCATAATATCCAAAGTAACCAAACTTGCAAAAAAGCACAGAGTTTATGCAGTAGGCAGAAGCAATTTGAGGAAATTAGAGTTAGACCATAGTAGAGAAATTCAAATATGAAAAAGTATATAAAAATTAGAGAATCAGTCAGACAAAAGAGATGTCTTGAATCTGTAATTGATAAGGCCTTTGCTCTCAAAAGGAAGCTATGTATTTTCATTCAAAACAGAATGAAGACACCAGACAAAATATTATTGTCTGTGAGAAAAAGAAGCCAAAAGAAAAGACTTGTCAATAAATGAAACTATTGCAAAGTTTCAGTGGTGAATGGATACATACTTCTAGTACTCTGCCCTACTTTAATTAAGAAGGCTACTTCCAAGAGAACATATTAGTGCGTGCAATTGACCAATCTGGACAATGTTATGCGATGAAAGATGGTTCTCTTATTCCAGAAGCGGTGATGGTACCTCGAAATGTAGAGGAAGTCATAGCTGAAGATGTACAGGGAAGGTATGGATGGGCTATACATGGAACTGTAGCAGTGTTTGTAGTGTTTGGCAGTAATCAATTGATATACTGAGAGCTTTCTTACGTAAGATTCTCTGCAAAATTTTGAAACAGAAGTGAGTGGAGCTCTTTTGCATGGTATAGTAGCAGACATACACTTTTTTTTTATGATGTTCAGTTTAGTTTCTCCGGTCCTGAAGAGAAGTGTAAGGGAAAATGAGGACTTGGTATATGCAGGTGTAGCAGAACTGGACACAGGCATTACTGTTGATAACTTTCAAGAAGATATTAGAAAGTTTAACATAGAGTGTTTAAAGAAACCAGACTGTGTTTGTATATGTTATCAATGCACTCACTACAAAGCTCAAACTCGTACCGCAGCATCTTTATTTGTGGGGAAACACTTTGATTGTTCCACACAACAAATTATGATTAGGTACTGTTATAATAAGTTGGAGGAGAATAAAATGACAGCTACAGCAGCTCACAACAAGTTAGAATTAGATCCAATACCCCAAAAATGACACAATTTAAATGTTTATGAATCAATTCTACTACAGTGTATACATCCATTCCAAGCTATATTTTGTATGGAGCCAAAGACAGGGAAGTTACTTCCAACAGAATTACTGAAAGGTCTTTAAGGTAGAGTTGTGTACTTGCCATTAGATTTTAAGCAGAATATTGAAAGTGCAGGAATGCAGAGAGATTTTGAACTTTACACTTATTTTCCTAGTCAATAGTGTTCCTACCAAGAGTAAAGAAATATGGCAGGAGTTAGTGGATGTTAGTAAAGTAAAGAAAGTAACATTATATCTGGTACAAAATAATAGCTATATAAACACATATGGTGAATTTCACATTGTCATCAAGAGGTCAGATTGAAAAGGTGGATCAATCCCGATCAGAAGAAGTTTATATACACTAAAGTATTCATCCTCTGTATTCTAAAGACATTATTGTGATACTATCGATTTCTTTCAAATGAAAGAAGCAAGAGAAGCTCTCAAGAGAGTGATGGAGAAAAGTTTAGAAGCTCTGGGGGTGATTAGGGTGGTGGATGGATTGCCTCCACCGGCCCGGCGGTTGCGATCCACCCGCCATCGCAACCTGATTGTTCCACGCCATATTATAATAGCGGGGGTAACGTGGTGGACGCAAAGGGCGTCTGCCGTTTTCCGCCGGTTGGCAATCGTTCCGATTGCGGGCCGGGCGGACTTGGGCCACAATATGGTAGCGGTGCCTAGCAGGCACCGCCATCCATATTAGTAAGTGTGGCTTTTAAGGCCTTTCCATGGTGGCGATGCCGCTTTGGAAAAGCTGGCGAGGAATTACTTTGGGGGCCAGTTGCGGGCCCCAAGGGTGATTGGGGTAGGCAGCTGCACATGGGGGTACCTATGGTACGCCCCTACATTGCCATACACAAGTTGGCAGGCGCCGCTCGGTGCCTGCTACATTGGTAATGCACAACATGGCACTGTGGCATTGCGGCAGGTGCTGCTTACAGCAGCATCCTCAGCAATGTCAAAAATGCAGAATGCAACCGCCAGGGTGGTGGTCGCATCTGAATTAGCACTGCGGGACTGCTGCACTGTAGTGTAGTTCCTATTTCCCAAAAGGCTCTGCGCACTGGAATAATATATCCTATAGAGGTGACGTAGGACTTAGGTCAACTAGGTCTCTATCGAATACATTAGACTTAATTGTGAGTGCCAGCTAGCTCAGAGGTCACTAGAAACTTTCTCAAATAAACAAGAAGGGATTAGTTTTTGGCAACCACATAAACATGACAACTTTGTTTCCCCAAGATAAAAAGTATCTTCAGAGTCGTGAAAACAATAGATAGATATTTTACTCTGTCAATCGTGCATGCTCTGTTTCATCGGAGGTGCAGAGAAAATAAAGAGACAGGAGTTTTCAATAAAAGTATTTATTGAACAGTCTTCTTTCTCATGCAGAAGAAATGAAGTGCTACAATCGTAATACTGGCTGTAAAGTATAATGCGTACAGCAAGAAGAGTATTATAAAATAATACTGTAAAAGCATGGTATGGTTTCTAAGCCATAAAATGCATACAGAAATAAATAAAGACTAAAAAGTACTCAACTGGTGCTTCTAAAATATGCCTACCCCGATGTACCTAACCTAAGTCTAGTACGAAGGAAGAAGTAAGTGTGGTGTAGCATAATTTTAGTATTCTTTTGACAAGAATCTATTCAAGATTTCTCCTATGGTCTAATCAGCTCTGTACCTTTGTTTAGAATGTAGGAGGTCTGGTATCTCTCTGTCTCGGGACTCGATTTCCCAAAACCCCGCAAGGGGAGCTTGGAAACACTGGAGCTGGATTTGTCAGCAAGAGAAAAGACAGCGTCTCTCTCAGTTCGTCAGCTGGAGGGTCGGCTTCCTTCGGCACTTGCTGTAGTGAGCTGCGTCGGGGAAGTAGATAGTCGAACTGCTCCAAACCACATGTGTTTGCTAGGACAAGTGTGGGCAGATTTATACTTTGAAGGTGCCGAGTTTGACGTAAAGTTGGACATAATAATGTCATCAAATAATCGCAGTTCTTTGAAAACTCCATGAGTTTTTGGACAAATAAATATTCAAGCAAGGGGATGCCCCTTACTGCTGAAGCTGAGTTTTCCAAGAAATCGTTGTGGCTTTTTGGAACTAGTGGAAGTATCCATGCCTGTATTTGGACTACATGGGCTATGTCTAAATATGGTTATGATTTCTATGCCTATATAAGGATAAGGTGATTTATACCTATATAAGGGCATCAATCGGGAAAATTACACTAGGGTCCTAAAATGCTATACAACACCCACTCTACTTTATCATGTTTGACATTACTAAATTCTAAGCATTTAAAACATATCTAAAGCATGTGTTTACAATCCCACCCAAAAATACATAAAGTGCATTTTTAAAAATGGTTGTACACGAAAATGAGCATTTGTACTGTACGCATTTGAAAGCAATGGTTTCATTTTAAGCATGTAGTATGATATTGGCAATGCTACCTGAATGAATCATGAAATTACATTGATGAAATGGCTCTTAAATACAGAAGAAAAAAGTTGGGACCATCCTATAGCAGAATATATAAACTGTTTTGGTTTGTGAACAAGGTCAAATATAATCTCTAGGAAGTATTCAAAGAATTATTGTTCTCTAAGAATAGGTCTACTTTAAGCAGATTTCTTTGTGCCAAAGTTACATTTTGGAAAAAGTCAAATCAAATCGTAGAGTTCCAATGTTAGAAGTTTTGTTTAAAAAAAGCAAAGGTCGAATTCAGAGTTCATAGAATGCTGTTTGCTAATTTCAAAAGTTATTCTCTGTATCTGGAGAAAACATTACATCTTCTAGGCTGGCAAAGAAGTTGTCTACCACAGTAGGTGAGAGTTTAACCACTTCATTAAGTAGATCAATCATACAAAGATGAGAAGCATTGCCGTCAGAGTCAGTTGCATTAGCAATGTTCGCAGTAGATGGTACCTGTGTGCCTGTTGGTCCACGTATCTCTCCCTCAGCTTTATTTGCTGGTGAGACGTCAACGAATGCCGTCATCAGGATTGGTAGCCGTTGGGGACAACACAATGCATGAGCCGTTACCGAATCAAGCAAAGCGTCAACATCCGTTGGCAGTGCTGATGGAAGTGTTAGTCAAATATCCAATGAACAATCCTCTCCACAAAGCAAGCATCGTAGAACAGGTAAAATACAATCTTGCCATATTGGTCTGAATAATAGGAACCACGTGGTATTTAGATCTCTAAAACGAGCCAAGCCAAGAATCTGTATCATGCGCTCACGACACTGCATTGCCAGAAGAGTGTTCTTCATGGTAATCTCGGTATCGCTGGTGACTGGACTTGCCATTTCAGACCAGAAGGAACAAGAATAGTATTCCTGCTACGAATCCCAAAATGAGAGGCAGGCCGCCGAACACAGAGTGCACGAAGTTTGGAAAAATGCCTAGGACTGCTTCAAAGGGTGCTAACAGTCCCGAAAAAAGTGTCTTAAATACATGTACAATACCACTGGTATCAGACATGTTTAAGATACGACCTAACATTTCTGCGAAATTTATGGGGCAGTTTGTTGATAATAGGGCATGTATCTCTGAAGAGGAACTTGCAACTTGCAGATTATACGTCTCTTTAGTCGAGGTCATTGGCACAGTTTTTTGTAAAAGAATGGCTTTCATTCTGCTTAAAGTATCAATTTGTATAGAAGAGATGTTCAGTGAAGGCCATAGTGGCGACTCCCCGTCTGTCTTACTTGTAGAAAACAATACTTGTATACAACAAGTGACCCTGGCTGACACTAACGAGATAGGCTATTCCTTGCATCATTCTACAACAGCTGTGATCATTCAACATTATGTAGCTCCCATTGGAAAGCTGCCTAAAAATTGGATCTATCACTGCTGCTGGAGAACCTTGCAGGTGGCAGGATAAGTTGGTCAAAGAACCATCACAGGCTCCGTGTAAATTAATACCCTGACATAAAAGAGTACCGCTGAGTGCGTTATTGCAATTTTTACCACTAAGAAATACCTCCTTTTCGCCACTCCAACATTTGTGTGTGTATGGTAAATCCCAGGTCAATGTTATGTATTCTTTACCCAACCTTTCATACAGGCCTGCTGGTATGTGTTTCAAGCAATACTGAAACTGGAATATCATCACTGGCATCGTAATGGTACCATGTATTATCCATTCTACGGCTGGTTTCTCAGAAACGGTTAATGGTAATCTTTCCAGTTTTTCTATGCTCAGCACCGTATAGTCTGCTCCCCACTGTGCCAAAGAGATTTGTTTATCTGTAAGGTTAAATCCAGTAAACAATGACGTGGTATTGATTAGACGCCAAGGCACATAGCCTGAACAAAGATTTTGTTACGTCCAGCATAGCAGCATTATAGAACGTAATTGAGACTGTCAATGTTGTAACATGAGCAAGTCCTGTTCCATTATGTCTATGGCAGAGGATACAATGCTGTCCAAAGAATAAATTCTGGATGAGAGAGTCATTAACCCATTGTCAACTACAGAGAGAGCTTTCTCTAAATTAATACGATCAATTTCTCGTATTCGTTCTGAAGGTTCCATTTGCGTGATTTTCCAGGTACCTGTTTTCTGTAAGAAGGTCCAAATTCCTTCTTATCAGCGATTTTTTCTCTTACTAATCCCCAATCTTTGGAATACAGACAGGTCTTGCTGGGACAGGTGTTTTTTCTTCAGTGGTTGTTGGCTTCTGTAACGTGTTGCTTAGACTTCTTCTTGTTTCATTTAAGTCCTGCAAAACAGCCAAATGGTCTTTGATAACAAAGGGTTTTTGTTCTGCCACTGAAGTATGACGATCGAGGTCTTCGACAATCATTATAGTACCAAAAAGGATTTCATATGGAGTGATTCCACCCAGAGAATTTCTTGGCAGGTTGTTAAGAGTATGTTGGACACTTATTAGATGTTTGACCGACCCGTCACCCGAGCCTAAAACCCTAGTTGTTATAGATTGCTTTAAGTCCCGTTTTTTCGTTCCACTACCAAATTTCCCTCAGGATGCAATGAACTTGAGTACCGCAATGCAACGCCCAAACTGGTTATGGCCTCCTTGTAAGCTCGAGAGCTAAACGTAGGACTCTGGTCAGAATGTAGCATGCCGATTGTGTATGTGCTGATAAAGACTTGCAAATCTTTTATAACTGTTTGGGCATCAGCCCAGCGCTGAGGCCACATCCAAATAAATCTTGAGCAGGAATCCACTGCGACAATGATATATTTATAGTTGCCATCCCTTTGTAAGGTAACCACAGTGGTCCAGGTAAATTCACATGATTGGTTTATCTGAAATCAAAAGGGGTGTTTGCGCAGGACTTTTCACCACTGAAACCCTCACTTTTTGGCAGATTTCACATTCCAAACCATAGTTCCTGGTCTGTTTCCTCATGCGCGGCTACCATTATCTTTGTTTTAATAATGACACTGTGGCAGAAACACCTGCGTGTGCAGAGGTGAGCCCTTCATGTGCTGCCAAGATTAGTCCTAATCTATGTTCCATGTTTGGAATTACTCTATCCCCCACTTCAGGGATTCGAGCAAAAGGAAAATTATTTGCATCAGTTATATATGAGTACTTGAGTGGAAAGCTTTTTGGTAATGTTTTACCACTGTCTTTGTTGGAAGCGGCAACAGCCTGCATTATTTTGCCGTCTATTTTTGTTTTTGAACAAGTGATTGCAGTTACGGAAGCCGTTTGCACAGCTGCCTTCGTGGCTTCATCAGCCAATGAATTTCCTGCTACGTGAACGCCATCACGCTGATGACTCAGTGTATGGATCACGTGAGTGTTTTGTAGTTCCTTTTGTAATTGAACTACTTGTTTCCAAAGCATCTTATGCTTAATTGTGCCACCTTTTGCATCTTTGAAACCATTTTGTACCCAGTTCTGCAAGTATTCATAGTAAGATTGAAAGCAGCAATACGAATCCCACACTATGAGTGTGGGGAATTTGCGATCGGTATTTTCAAGTGCCATCTTGAAAGCCTGTAGTTCTGCTTGCTGAGCTGGACAATCTCCGAGAGATTGAGTTTTTGTGACCATAGGTTGGAATTTACCATTGCGCCTGCGACCTTTAACAATCGCACACGCAGCACTATAAGCTTGTTTACCCCAATTGCGGGCTGTGCTGATCCATCAGTATATATTATACATCAGTAATGTTCTAGAGGCAGAATCTCAGTCGGCAGAGGACATTCTTGTTCATATTGTAGAAATTCTTGAGTTTTCAAGTAAGGGTCAAAAACGTATTCAACATCTGTTGCAGCAAGAGAAATAACCCACTGTATCCACCTTGGTTGTAAAGCTTTTGCATTTGGAATGTTTCCCTTTGTCACTACCTCTAATGCAGGTACAGAAGTAACGACCATTATGCGTTTTCCCTGTGCGAGAGCTCTCTCTTTTGCTACTGCAGTTTGAACCACTGTCAGAATTTTTTCTGTTGAAGTGAATTTCATTTCAGCTTGTGTGTACAAGTGTGATTTATAAGCTATTGGTACCTTTTCACCTTCATTAAAGGTTAAGTACGTAAATCCGCATCTTCCTGGGATGATTCGGATTACAAGGTTGCGTAAGTTTACTCGTGTCTGTAAATGTGTTGTTGCTAACATGTCTGTTTGCACTGAACGCAAAACTTCTGTCTGTTTTTTAGTCCAATTATTTGTTTTGAAATCAGGTTTGATTAGTTTGTAGAGAGGTTTAACCTTTTCTGCGTAATTCAGAATGTAAGTTCTTCCGAAATTCAGGAAGCCTAGAGTTGACTGTAAGTTTTTCAGCGTTTTTGGAGGTTGGAGCAGGGCCCATTTTACTAAAAGGTTTGCTGGAACAGCTTTTGCCTTCACTTGAAAGTTTGTATCCTAAGAATAGGACATTGAGGTGGGCAATTCTTTATTTTTTAAATTTGAATTTGTAGCCTTCAAATGCGAAGCCAAGTATTATGGTGTTAACTCTGTTCAAGTGTCTGTCCAAGTCATCGTCTGTAAGATAGATGTCATCGACATAAGATAATGCCTCATCATCATATGTTTGCAGTAATTCTGTTACTCTGGCTGAAAATAACCCTGGACTATTCTTAAATCCCTGGAGAGACAACAGAAATGATGCTGTGTCCCCATGATTGAGAAAGCGGTCAAGTACCTGCTTTCTGGTGCACTGATTTGACAGAAGAAACCGTTAGAAATATCTAATGTGGTTTTATATTTTTTGCGCACAATGTTATTCATCAGTGCTGCACTGTGTGCATATTGTACTACAAAGGTTTGCAACAAGAGTTTAAATGTCAGTAATACAAAACTAGATGATATGTATTGTCTGGTTTGGAAAGAGGAAACAAAGAATTGTTCATGGACAAGGTGCATGTTTCAATCACCCCTTGGTATTCAAGTTGATCTAAGATCTCCCTGACCTGTTTTTTAGCTTCTTGCTTAACTGGATACTGCCTCTGAGCAGTTGGTTGATTTTTTAACTGAATCTTATGGTGAGGAGAATCCTCATCCCATCCCACATGATTTTTATATAATGCAGGAGCTTGGGCTACTGACCATTTTCTGGCATAGGTGTATTTTTTATGAATAGGAATATAATTTGGGAAGGCTGGCATCATCATTTCTTCGCCATGTTGGCACTCCCTGGCAAATTCAAGTGGCCAGTCTTTTTCAGCCAAAAGAATGTCATAACACTTAGAGAGCTTTTCTCAAAAAAGTGCTCTTATTTTTCTAGTCATGTCCCCCTCTATCCTGAGTGTCACTTCATATAACTTATGGGGTACACAAACCCTGGTATCGGCAGTTTCAACTTGAATGTACTCATTCAAGTCCACTGTCTCCAGATGATCCTTCAGGATCTTGCGAGCTATGGTGACTTCTGCTGCGCTGTCCAGCATTGTCTGGATCCACTCCCCATATCTTGAGTTGTGTCCTCAAGATCCTCGGCATTGCTGATTTGAGATCCGCTACCTTCTTTTTGGTGAATTGTGTTTTCTTATTTTTTGGAACGTGTTGATCGTCTTTGGGCTTCACGCGTTCATCCTTGTGTTCTGATCGTCCTCTTCTTTCGGATTTCTGCGAGGAAGTCTGAAAGGTACTAGAGGAACGTGTATCAGTATTTTGATATCTATCTGTTTTTTCAAATTATCCCTATTTCTGAGGTTATACCTTTTTTCAGAGGGCTCCCTTTGAGGAGACCTACCTCTGGATTGAAACGCTTCTCTTTAGGAAGTGTCTGTTTAGTGTTTTACCACTTCTTTTTAGGAGTAGTGAGAGTGTTTTAATAAAAACTTTTTCAGGACTCTCTGTTAGTTGGGGCTTTATTGGTTTCCCATCCAAACTATCTCTACCTAGTTCTTCATAGGACTTTTTTATTAGTCTGGCAAGTTCATACGGTTGCTCAGTTACATCAAGTTCTTTTAGTTTTTGGAGGATCGCCACGGATGCTGCTTCACCTTTAATATTAGCTAATATTATAACTGAGACCTGTTTGAAATCTTTCAGTAATTTCATACCTAGATTCAAGGCAGGCTCTGCCCCGTATTAATTTTGAATCTGTTTCAGAGCGTCTGGTATTACCGCCATAGACGGAACACCATGTGTTTTTGTGTAGATTGCACCAAATACTGTACTCCAAGTGTCATAGTCCTCCAGGTGTGGTGCGATCCCCATTGGTAAACAGATTGTTAGAATTCTGTTTTTCGCATGAGGTGTACTATCAGGAAATACTGCCTCTATTTGAGTAATTCTTTGAGCTAACCAGAATGGAATTTGTTCCCGTTTTGCGGGTAATTTACCAATGACTGATTGTGTAGTCTGTGGTGTAGTTTTATTTGTGTTCCCCGGATGAGGGTTTTGCTGTGGAATCCTTATAGTAGGTTGGACTTTTAGAGTCCGCATGACATATTGAACCAATTGTCTATGCATTTTAATTAATTGTTTTAGCTGAGCTAATAGTTCTTGACCTGTCATTTGTTCGAAAGCTGGATGTGGTATATAGCTGGCTAGTACCGGCCATGTTGCTCCTGGTCTACCTAGTGGACCGAGCCTGGTAATGTGATTTTGATGTTGTAGGGTGCCTTTAAACCAGAGCGCATGCTCTTAGTATGTTAATGGAATTTCAACATCCTCGAAAGGAGTGTATTCCGCTGGAGGTTCCTCTACTTAGTAGTAGTGGAACACATGTGTTCTTGGATTTGCTTCCGGGAAGAAAATCCATGAAAAGAATACCTCTGTCTGCCGATATTCATGTGCCTCTATGACAAAAATTACCCTACCACCTCTAGGCGATGGGCCAATTGCTATAAGCTTCATAGTAATGGTTTTCCTTAAGTTTTCTGGGATGATTATAGCATCCACGTCGGTTTCATTAAACCCTGTAATGTCAAGACCTGGTTGGTTTGCATTTACTGCAGCTCCACCGGTTGCGTTGTTGCCTGTCGGTTCACCGTTCTTGGTGTCACTATCCGACATTTTGTTGAATGTCTTGCAGAGCAAGTCTCCAAGAAACAAAGATAAGGTGCACAATATTTTGGAACTTTGTATCCTTCAACGTTCAACAAAACCAAAAACTAATACATAGGATTTTCGTCCTACTCAGTTACAGCGAATATTATCCTATTACCCACTCCAGACGTCTATTGGAGTATTTTATGGGAAAAAGAGGTCTCTGTGAAAAGCACAAATGAGTTACTCCAGTATCTTGCGTTAAATTAGTGCCTTACCAAATGTTGGGCGCCATGTAGTGTAGTTCCTATATTACCAATAGGCTCTGTGCATTGGAATAATATATCCTATAGATGTGACGTAGGACTTAAGTGAACTAGGTCTCTATCGAATACATTAGATTTAATTATGAGTGCCAGCTAGCTCAGAGGTCACTTGAAACTTTCTTGAATAAACAAGAAGGGATTAGTTTCTGACAACCGCATAAACATGACAACTTTGTTTCCCCAAGATAAAACGTATCTTCAGAGTCGTGGAAACAATAGATAGATATTTTACTCAGTCAATCGTGCTTGCTTAGTTTCATCAGAGGTGCAGAGAAAATAGAGAGACGAGCGTTTTCAATAAAAGTATTTATTGAACAGTCTTCTTTCTCATGCAGAAGAAATGAATTGCTACACTCGTAATACTAGCTGTAAAGTACAATTCATACAGCAAGAAGAGTATTATAAAATAATACTGTAAAAGCATGGTATGGTTTCTAAGCCATAAAATACATACATAAATAAATAAAGACTAAAAAGTACTCAAATGGTGCTTCTAAAATACACCTACCCCGATGTACCTAACCTAAGTCTAGTATGAGGGAAGAAGTAAGTGTGGTGTAGCATACGTTTACTATTCTTTTGCCAAGAATCTATTCAAGATTTCTCCTAGGGTCTAATTAGCTCTGTACCTTGGTTTAGAATGAAGGAGGTCTGGTATCTCTCTGTCTTGTGACTCGATTTCCCAACACCCTGCAAGGGGAGCTTGGAAACACTGGAGCTGGATTTCTTGGCAAGAGAAAAGACAGCATCTCTCCAGTGTGTCAGCTGGAGGGTCGGCTTCATTCGGCACTTGCTGTAGCGAGCTGCGTCGGGCAAGTAGAACGTCGAACTGCTCCAAACCACCGTGTGTTTGCTAGGGCGAGTGTGGGCATATTTATACCTTGAAGGTGCCGAGTTTGACGTAAAGTTGGACATAATAACGTCATCAAAGAATCGCAGTTCTTTGAAAACTCCATGAGTTCTTGGACAAATCAATATTCAAGCATGGAGAAGTCCCCTGACTACTGAAGCCGAGTTTTCCAAGAAATCGTTGTGGCTTTTTGGAACTAGTGGAAGTATCCATGCCTGTATTTGGATTGCATGGGCTATGTCTAAATATGGTTATGATTTCTATCCCTATATAAGGATAAGGTGATTTATACCTATATAAGGGCATGAATTTGGAAAATTACACTAGGGTCCTAAAATGCTATACAACAGCACGTCGGGCGGCCGGTCCCATCACCTCCAGGTTGCCAGGCGGTCTAAAGTCTCTCTGTGTTTTCTGCATCTCTTTCCCACAGGAGTGGGTGGTAGGTATGATGACTGGCCTGTACAGATACCAGCAGCTGAGTACAGTTAACTAGATTATACTTAGAGGAACCTATACTTCAACAGTGTATTGACTGCCTATTTTCCCTTGTTTAAGAGTGACTTGTCAGACTTATCTTATGCAGCAAACCACTTCTCAAGACAAGAGTGAATCGCCAATATATCACAGCTAGGGAATATGTTGGCAAAGTTCTATGAAAAGATGAAAACCTTGAATACAATTTGATTAATTTGATGGCATGCCAACCTGGCTCCAATGAATATTGATATCATTATCATGGTGAGCTGAGATGCATGTTGAGAAACCGAGGAGCACCTTCTTGGTTTCTAACACTTAGTTGTGCTGAGTATGCATGGGATGACCTACTTCATTTCTTGCAAGAAGGAAACTCAAGCATGTAAGACAATAATCTGAAGACACCAGTATAACTTGTTTTTTGCTGGACCCTGCAAACTTTGCAGATATTTTAACCATAGGTTTCAAGCGATGATGGCTTTCATCTACAGCAAACTAACCCTCCTCTTGGCCTAGTGACTGATTTCTTTTGGATCAAAAAATACCAAGCTAGAGGTGCTCAATATATTTACATGCTGTTTGAATTAAAAGATGCCCTATCATTTGGAATAGGCACTCATGAGTCTTTCTTGTCTTTCATACAACAGTATGTGACATGCGCCATCCCAAAAGACTCTGTTTACAAAGGTTTGAGGCAACACGTTTTACGTTTTCAAACTCATAGATGTGAGAAGTACTGTCGTCAAAAATAAAGATGCAAAGCAACATTTCACACAAGATGTTGTTTTGGATTCCCATGACCTGTTATCTCAAAAGGAAGAGTGCTTTTGGTGCTTTTGGTGTGCAGTCAGACATACCCTGGCACGGAAATCACCAAAACATACATAAACCCTGAGAAGAACAGATGCTTCCAAGTATATCAGTTTGTGCAATCCTTTGATTCAGAAGATGTGGAATGCAACTATGGATCTATAATTTGTTGCAGATAACTCCATCACTGTTGCTTGCTAAGTGACTTCATATGAAACAAATTAAAAAAAGAAGAGATGCAAGAGAGGTGGGAGGAGATTTCTGTAGAAACAACTCTTACCAAGCAATTATACAGATTTAGTTTGGAAATTATTTCAGACAGAACAATTGAATCCTATGAATGCTTGGACAGGTTGAGCTTTGCTAATTTGTTCTTCAAATCAAGAGAAATTGTGCAGGTAGGCCTAGGCCTTATAAGCAGTCAAAATAGAGTATTAAAGTAATTCCCAGAACTACAGTACCTTGCAGAATTTGATCGTGAAAGTAGAAATATTACTACCCAAGATTCCTCATTTTTAAGACATGTGTCTGTAAAAATTACCTCAGCACTATACATATCAACACAACAAAGGGAATCCAATTAGCCACGGAAGCTTGATTGCCAAACCCCAGAGAGAAGAGAGCATTTCTGCTTGCCACTTTTGCAGCTATTCAATCCATGGTGCTGAATCAGATTTATTTGGACACTATGGGGCCCATTATGATGTCGGGGGATTCCCCTGCCAGGTTGGCGGTAGCCACCGCCAGCCTGGCGGGGGCAATCCGCCCGACATCCACACTCGTTTTCCCCTCCACCATATTAGGTGCGGAAAAGGGATAATATGGTGGCGGTGTCTATCAGACACCGCCAGCCATATTATGATGGGCATTTTTCAATGCCTCTCCGTGGCGGCAGGGTGGGGGTTGCACACGGGGGGTACCTGTGGTACCCCCCTGCATTTGCAGATACAATGCGGTAGGCACCGTGCGGTGCCTGCCGCATTGTGTATGCAAATGCATACATGCATTTATGGCATTGTGGCGGGCGGTGCAGAGAGCACCGCCTGCCACAATGTTATAAATGCAGGATGCGGCTGCCACTGTGGCGGCCGCATCCTAATACCACCTACGGGACCCCCGCCCTTATGGTGGGTGGTCTTGAGTCCCGATAGGATGGCGGGCGGACTAAGTCTGCCCGTCATCCTAATGACCCCCTATGACTGTTATAAAGACTCTTTCAATGCTGTGAAAGACTGTATTGAGTGTTTAGGTTTTCCAACCTACTTACAAATGTTGAAGATTAAATTGAACTTGAAGAAAATATCGCTGCTGAATTAGCCAAGGAGAGTACACAAAGCAGCCAAAGTTCTGCATCAGCGAGTCAAGATCCTTGTGGAGAACCAATTATTCAATATGAAGCTGATATAGCTATGAATGAGGTAGAAACTGCAATGCAGCAAGCAATGGAGGATACTGTGGATTTTGAACATTCAGTAGAACAACTGAACAATAAACAAAAAGAAACTTACAACAAAGTTATAGATAAAATAGACCATGGAATTCTCAATGAGAGGAAACAGTATGATTGTTCTTCATACTGACCAATATTATTATACGTGATCAAGCTGGCACTGGAAAAAGCTTTCTAATTAAAGTACTCACTGGTTACCCACAGAAGACTACATAAACAAATGTGTTATGTGTAGTCATAGCACCAACAGGATTTGATGCACATAACATTAAAGGTATTTCTTTGAATCACCCACTAATGCTACCTGTTGAACGTTTCAATAGCCTGCAATGCTAGAAATTATACAGTGAAGCTTGCCAAGAGGTACTAAGAGTATTGAAGAAACTAATGATTTTAATCATTGGTGAGGTCAGCATAGTATCCAACTTAATGCTTGCTTTCATACACTTGAGAATGCAGCAGATTTTAAGAACAAACTACGATGTCCACTTTGGAGGAAAGCATTTGATTGTATTTGGTGACCTATTGCAACTTACCCCAGTAAAAGAACAGCCTATTTTCAAAACACTTGTTCATAAGGAAACAAGAAATTATATGGGGAGTACGGGCAATGTGAATATTTGGTTACACTTTGATTACAAGGAACTAATGAAAATAGGCATCAAGCATCTGATGTGGCTTATGCAGACATACTGAAGTACCTCAGAATATGAGTTTTGACAAAAGAGGGCACACATGCTTTGGAAATGTGCCTTGTCAAGAAACAATTTCCATCAAATATTACCGCATCTGAATTAATGTACAATTTCATTGAAAAACAGAAGGCTATACTTTGTTTAATGCCTACACTTCAAGAGTGCGCCAACTTTAATGAACAAGTGCTACAACTGGAGAAAGAAGACATTTTGGAAATTACAGCTATTGACAAAATGGAACATCGGTTATTGACAATACTACTCACGGATAAACTACAAACACATTTTGACAGTTTGAAGAAGTCTGTTTCAAACACTGCAGGATTTGGAAAGAGTTCATGAGTGAGCAAAAACTGCTGAGTAATTTTGCACTGTAATTTAAATGTTGAGGAAGGGTTACTAAATGGTACAATGGGTAAAGCAATTGATTTTATTTAATTTCCCAAAAAGAGATGAGGTTGAATACTTGGCCATAAGATTTGATCAGATTGATGGCATGAAGCAGATTGGCCATCATGTTGTACATTATTTG
Organism: Lissotriton helveticus; assembly: GCF_964261635.1. NCBI lineage: Eukaryota > Metazoa > Chordata > Amphibia > Caudata > Salamandridae > Lissotriton > Lissotriton helveticus. The sequence goes on along the minus strand of NC_136057.1, from coordinate 2,121,882,743 downwards.
CTAGTGAAAGATTTAAATGTGCGGTGCTAACAGTTCCTGCTCTTTATAATGTATACTGAAACTGTCCATAATTCACAAGGTTTAAGAGTAGATGCTGCTTTTATTAATATTAAATTGAAAGCACGGTATTTAAAGAAGGAATGGCATATGTAGCATTATTGGTTGTTAGAATATTGTTAGGTTTGTTTTTGAATGATTTTGATGATAAGAAAGTTAGATCCAATGCAAGCTGTGTAAGAGAATACAATCAGTTAGAAAGTGTATATGCTCCTCATTTTGGGCAATACACTGTTTATGAGAAACAGGTAATTAACATGGAAGATTACAAAAGAGTGTACAGATGCTGAAGAAAAAAAGGAGGCAATGTAGAAGCTATCAAGAAGAGAAACCTGGAAAATTATGGCGATATTGGAAAACAATTGGAAAATAGTTCAGGTGTCAACTGCTATGGAAATATTGGGGCATATTATCAAGGGGGTTTATCTCCGCTTTTTTGGCTTTAAAAGCCAAGAAAGCGGAGATAAAATTATCTCCCTATTACCTAGCTGTCGCTAACACCAGTTAGCACCAGCTAGTAGGAGATAGCGACCATCTTGGGCCCCACTTTGCATGTCAGAGAAATGTATCACTAATGACATGCAAAGTGGGCGTGCCAAGAAGTTAGCGACTGGAAACAGTCGCTAACATCGCTATCTCCTCTTACCAACTTTTGGAGATATTCGCGCTAAGCACGAATATCTCCAAAAGCTAACACCTGCCCTGAGCAGTTCTTAGCCATGTTATCCAATGGGAGGTGGATAACATGGCTAAGAGCATTAGCTCGGTAATGCCTGAATATCGCGGACTTTTCAGCGATATTCATGCATTGCGGCCGATTTTTATCGCATTTGCGATAAACCTTGGTAATACCAAGGTTTATCTGCGATAAAAATCGCCGCAGGTAGGCGATACATTTTTGTCTCTAACCAAGCAATAGCGATAATTATCGCTATTGCTTGGTAATATGCCCCATTGTTCTCAATGTACTGTTTCATTTACCACATCTAGTAAACCAGATTCAACAAAAAACAGAAAAAATATTGTGTTCAGCACTGGATCACTTGATCCAATGTTTACTGACTGTCAGAACTGTGTTACATGTTGCTTCATTTATTCAAGATCTTTTAGATATAACTACTGGATTAGTAATGTTTACTCTAAAAAGTCAAGAAGACTCACAAGAATGTATTATGATTATGTTTGGAGTTTTAGAAGAAGCAAATATAGACAATTTATTTTACTAATGTTACACATGGAACCATGACTATGAAGATTGTGATCATATATATTTACCACTCAAAACAATTCTGACTGTTTCTCTATTTAACATTATCAGATTCCAAAACTGTGCCTTTTGACACATTTTTGAAGAAGGCTAACCAAAATATGACCTGCCCAAACTTCAGATCAGATATTATGTCTTAATTAATGCTAACAAGAACTGGAAATGTCCTTGTAGTAATGCTACAACCATGCAGAGCAGATGGTTCCAAATTGAAAACCCAAATTACATACTTCAAAGCTGGACAAATATAAATTTCTGGAAGAATTACAAATACTTTCGCTATCATGTTTCATCAAGGAATTAATGCAGCCTCTGGACACTGCACTGCCTATTTAAACAGTGAAACTGGAAGGACGTAATGTAACAACACCAACATAAAGTTCAAATAAAACTTCCTTTCAAACTACTAAGCTCTTATCATTTCTTTCTTCAACTGAAGTTCTAAGGTGAAATTCTAGCTAAAAAGTAGTATATGGTGTTTCTTCTACATGGTTCAACAGTTTTTTAAACATTATTGTGCCTATTGAGGATAATGTCTTTAAAAACATCTCCAAAATTCAACAGCCTTTTTATATTCCACATAGGAGTTAATACCACAACTAAAACTGAATGGACGTAATCCAATTACAACAGCGTTAAGTCGAAAGCAAAAACTGCCTTTGTAACTTAAAAAATTATCCCTTTTGTTCATCAACCAAACTTTTACGTACGTTTGTAAGAAAAAAACTACAGTATTGGATCTTCTCTATATGGATCATTAGCATTTAAACATCATTTGGACTACATGGAATGACGTTTTCAAAAGGATCTCCAAAATTGAAGAGGGGTTTATATTGTCTTGCAATATTGTACCAGATATTATAATTTGAGAAATATTTTTAACACTAGCAGCCCGTCCCGACGTTGTCCGGGTATGAAATAGAATGTGTGTACTGTGTGTATTTGGCAAGGGCAATTTATTTTAAAATCTCGCGGTAGACAAAAGTTTTTGTTTCATTAGAATAGGGATGGAGAAGGCCCACTGCAGCCCTGGTTGATGTTAGCAGGCGCGTGCAATTGGTGTAGTGATCCGTCGCCTGAGCCCGGCTACAGCCCTGGTTGATGTTAGCAGGCACATGTAATGTCGTTGAATGAGAGAGTTATCAGCCGCAGGTAAATCCTTTTAATGAGAGAGTTGAGTGACAACGAGTAGGAGAGGCTGCAGTTATTGTCCCCGCAGACATGCTTATTTGCATGTTCCCCCGGTTGAGGCCCAGATGTAGGCCTGTTTGATGTTAGCAGGCGCGTGTTCCCCTGCTTGAGGCCCAGCTGCAGCCCTAGTTGATGTTATCAGGCGCGTGTAATTAGTGTACTGATGCGCCGCCTGAGCCCGGCTAGAGCCCTGGTTGATGGTAGCAGGAGCGTGTAATTTTGTTGAATGAGAGAGTTCAGTAACAGCACGCAGGAGAGGCTGCAGTAACGTTACTTACCAGGCATCCAGGTGAACGTGTTTGTCACACCCCCAGCACACGGCCACAGCAGACGATCTTCTGATTAATGTACGACCCACATGGCATGAAGGGGGGAACGTAGCACACGCCCCCAGCGTTTCTCACGCCCCCAGCATGCCCCTTGATGCGGCACAATTGCATTCACATGGCATGAAGGCCAGACACACGCCCCCAGCGTTTCTCACGCCCACAGTGTGTCACACCCCCAGCGAGCCCCTTGATGCTGCGCAGCAACGTAATTGGAGCTTGTATGTACGACTCACATGGCATGAAGGGCGGACACACGCCCCCGCGTTTGTCACGCCCCCAGCGTTTGTCATGCCCCCAGCACACGCCCACAGCCCACAATGTGATGACCGTACCACACGCCCCCAGTGTTAGTCACGCCCCCAGCCCACGCCCACAGCACAACGCAGAAATGCCCAAAAGGGACTACTTTGCTGGCACGGTTCTTTTACCTTTTAAATGTATAGAGGAGTTGGCCTAACGGCTAAGGCGCTCGACCTCGGACATTGGGATCTGGGTTCGAGTCTTGGTAACGACGCCAAACATCCTGTGATTCTGGGCAAATCACCTAATCTCCCCGTGCCTAACAAAAATGAATGTGTGTCCTCATGTAACGTAACTGGTGCTATGTAAAGCGCTCTGATACCTGATTCAGTTCGGGTCACGTTCGCGCTATATAAAACTCTGCAAAAAAAAAATATATATATATGGTGGCCGTCTGCATAGCCTATGCCCTTCTGCTGCAACTGCCCTTTCCAACACTGTATTGGGTGTTGTGATTGGTGCTGTGGTTACTGAGATTACCCGCCTCAAAGGTTTGGGCTCTCTCTTTATAATATTAGTATGGATAGGTTTCTTTACATTACTGTAGTAACTCCAGGAAAAAGCAGCTGATTAATGAATTATAGTGAGTGCAATGCATACTGTCACTTATTTCTTATGATCTACTGAGCAGCCTTGGTTTCTTTTTTTCACAATCTATTGATTCATAAAGACCACAGTGTATGGTTAATGAGAATGAAAGCTGAGAACAGTAAAAAGGAACATTATCATTTTTACCATATTTTAATATAGTGTTATAGTATGAGCAATGTACATTGCTATGATTCCGTAATTTTGAAGATTAAATACAAACATATCGTTATATTCTTTTTTTTCTACTGTGCAGCCTTGGTTTCTTTTTTTTCACAATCTATTGATTCATAAAGACCACAGTGTATGGTTAATAAGAATGAAAGCTGAGAACAGTAAAAAGGAACATTATCATTTTTACCATATTGTAATATAGTGTTATAGTATGAGCAATGTACATTGCTATGATTCCGTAATTTTGAAGATTAAATACAAACATATCGTTATATTCTTTTTTTTTAATAGCCGCTGCAATTGAACATCATTAGGTGTCTCAAAAAACTTTTTCTACCGCAGACATATTGCTTAGAGATATCCATGTAGAATGTTTTTAAACAAAAAGTACTCTTGCCATAGCTTCCCATTAGCTTCTTTTGCCTATTTTGCAATTAAAAAACGTTCAGTGTAATAGAGCATATTTACTACCAGTCACAACAACTCACTCATTCATTCAGCCACATATTCATGCAGGTACTCACACAACCAGTCACTTACCTGTACAGCCTCTCACACAAGCATTCGCTCAGTCATACAGATGCTCAGATACCTATTATTTCACTCATTGAGTAGATCACACCCCTACTCATTCACTCAAACAGCCACTGACACACCCATTCCATCACCCATACTCAACTTGCATACCCTGTCACTCACAGATATAGCCCCTCATGCACACACTCATACACATATACAGTCAGTCTCATACCCACTCACTCACCTATCCATCCACTGACATACCCCCTAACTAAACAATGCAGCAAATCACACAGCCACATAGTTACTGTTTCAGACACTCACACTAGCACTAACTCACCCATACAGCCACTCCCACATGCAGCATGCAGTCACCTACCCATGTAGCCACTAACATACAGACTCCTTCGCCCATACAGCCACTCACACCTTCATTCAGTCACTCATACAACCACCCACACAGCCACTCACTCTCCAATATGGCTGCTCACAACCCCAATCTCTCCCTTATACAGCAACTGACACAATTAATCACCAGTGGCATCGGTGCCCACAGTTTTTTTTGTGTCCCACTGGGTGAATTGGGAAATTGGCAATGTTAGTTTTCTTTTGTTTCCCCTCTCAATTATAGGCCTAAAGACTGTACCTATAACCATGTTCCGTCTGGAACAAAGTGTGCTCACTGACGAAGATGGCTGAGTGCTTCCACTCACTAATAACACACTATCCAGGAAGCCCCTAAGCATATGGCCTCTGTTAGAAGCGGCTGTCTCTAGTTGGCAGAGGTCTACACTTCTGACAAATAGGGACACACCTTTTCTAGTCAGGGCAAGGAGATCACACACTTAGATAACCCCTGCTCACCCCCTTGGTAGCTTGGCAAAGCAGACAGGCTTATCTCAGAGGCAGTGCGTTAAGCATTTATGACCACATACAGTAATAAAGTGAATACACTACAAATGGACACGACACAGTAGTATTATAAAAATATGGATTTTTATATAAGGTTTAGCACAAGACCAAATAACGACAAAAATATACCACAGTCTCAATAAATACTCTTGGAAGGAAAAATAATAGTTCAAGCACGGTTTCTTCTTAGCACAAAAGTCTTTAGTATCAAAAAGCAACTCTTCTTCTCTAAAACACAGTTCTTGGCAACAATGTAACCCACACGGGAGTCACACGACGTCGAGGCAAAGTTAATCCAAAGGTTCGGCGTCGACCGCGAGGAGCGCTACGTCGAGCCCGGAGTCGCACAGACCCCAACAACACAGTACCTTGGAAAAAGGGAAGCACTCGATGATCAGCGGCGTCGAGATGTCCGGCGTCGCGTCTCCGGCGTCGATCGGGCCTCGGAGTCGGGGCGATCTGCAGCGGCGTCGACCGAAGTCAGGCGGGAGCAGCGCTCACGGGATGAAGCAGGATACGGCGTCGTCGATGTCGATGTTGCAAGAGTGAGCAGCGCTCACGGCGTCGAGAGGGCTCGAAGTCGATGCGATCAGCGGCGGTGCAGACACGGGGTCACTTGGAGCTGGAGCCGAACTCACTACTCACTGGCGTTGCTGCTGGCGTCGATCGGGCCCGGCGGCCGGCGTCGAGGAAGCGGGACACTGGAGCCGTTACTCACGATGTCGAGCTGGATTCGGCGGCGTCCGTCGGCGTCGAGATTGCTGGATTCTTTCAGAGGTGCTGGATTCACAAATCCCAGCAAATAGCACTTTAAGCAGATGAAGTCCTTTAGCCCTGTGACTTCAACAGGAGACTGGCACTCTTCCAGTCCTTGGAGATTTTCTCAGCAAAGAGTGAGAGTACACACAAAGTTCCTCTCTCCTGGTTCCTTGGCAAAAATAAAGAAGCAATGCAGGATTCCCCCAACAAACAGCACTCTGGCAGAAGGGGTAGGCAGTCCTTAGATCAGCAGGCTTCTTGTCCTTGGTTCAGGTTTCCTTGTCAGAAGTGATCTGATTTCTTGGTTCAGGGGTCCTTCTCTTATACCCCTTTTTGGCTTTGATCCCTTTGTCCATGCAGGGGAAATTCCCCCCATCCTGGGTTTGTTGTGGGTGTTGCCAGGCCAGAGCACCTGGCCTATTCACTGGGCAGGGCAGAGTCCTCAGCCGCTCAGCAGGAGCGGAGCCAGCATTGTTACTGGCAGGGGCAGGGCCATCAGCTGCCCGGCAGGAGGCGGGCCAGGAAAGTCCCAGGCAAGCACAGAGTCATCAGTCGCCTGGCAGGGGGGCGGAGCCAACATTGTATCAGGCAGGGCAGGCTATCAAGAGCTACTCTCCCCTACTCTCAATGCAAATGCCCCACTCATCCCACACTGACTCATTCAGACTCTCTGGAGCCACCCAGCTCCTGTCACACGCACACCAGAACCAGCAGAGACCGGTAGACAGTTAGACAAGAAAATAGCTACTTTCTAAAAGTGCTATTTTCAAACACAGAGTCCAAAAACCATCCACACAAACGGATGCATTATTAAACCCTGAGTTCAGGGATACCAAACTCGACATTGCACCATGCTCCCCGAACCCGCTAGGATTATAGCATTAATAATCCTGGCAGCCCATTCTAACTGATGGAGAGCAGGCTACCTTACAATAGTGAAAAACGACTATGGATGTAATTCACTATTAGGACATGCCAACCTTGTCAGGCTTGTCCTACCTTATGCTTACAATGCACCCTGCCCGTGGGCCTACCATAGGGGTGACTAACATGAAGTTAAGGGAAGGTTTAGGGACTGGCAAGTAGGTGTACTTGCGCAGTCCTCGTGACAGTCAGACTGCACGTGGTCTGGCAATGGCAGACCTTCAGACATACTTTTACTAGGCCGCTCTTGTGGGTGGCACAACATGTGCTGCAAGCCCACTAGCAGCATTTGTATTTACAAGCCCTGGCACTCCTGGTGCACTCTACTAGGGACTGACAGTAAACCAAACAAGCCAAACATGGAAGTCAATCAATACAGCAATTTCACATAGGGAGCACTTGCACTGTGGCACTGATCAGCAGTGGCACAGTGCCCAAAGCATATACCAGCAAAAACATCGTAAACAGAAGAGGCAAACAGAAAAAATGGAGGAGAGACTCATGCCAATGATGCCAGGTCTAACACGTGTCCCCTCCAGCTGAAATGTGGGGAGAACTACCCTTACCCTAGGGAGTCCTCATCACTAAGGCGGAAAAATCTGGACAGACCATCAGCATTGGCGTGATCTGTACCAGGGCGGTGTTCCACCGTGAAGTCCATCCCCTGTAGGGAAATGGACCACCTCAACAGCTTTGGATTCTCACCCCTCATCTGCATCAACCATCTGAGGGGCCTGTGGTCTGTCTGCACCCGGAAGTGAGTCCCAAACAGGTAGGGTCTTAGCTTCTTTAGCGCCCAGACCACAGCAAAGGCTTCTCTTTCTATCGCACTCCACCTCTGTTCCCTGGGAAGTAACCTCCTGCTGATGAAGGCTACAGGTAAGTCTCGGCCCTCTTCATTCACCTGAGCTAGAACAGCCCCCACGCCATGCTCTGAAGCGTCCGTCTGAACAACAAATTCTTTAGAAAAGTCGGGTGCCTGGAGTATGGGTGCTGTGCACATTGCAGTTTTCAGGGTGTCAAAGGCCGTCTGACAGGCGTCAGTCCAGTTCACAAGTCGTGGCTGCTTCCTGGAAGTCAGCGAAGTCAAGGGGTGCACAATGTTACCATAATCCTTGACAAACCTCCTGTAGTAACCCGTGAGACCCAGGAAGGCTCTCACCTGAGTCTGGGTTTTGGGCGGTGCCCATGCCAGGATGGTATCAATCTTGGGTTGCAGGGGGGCCACCTTGCCGCTCCCTACTTGGTGCCCCAAGTACACCACTGAACCCTGCCCAATCTGGCACTTACTGGCTTTGATTGTGAGGCCTGCTCTGCGCAGGGCCAACAACACTTCCTGGAGGTGGCACAAGTGTTCCTCCCAGCTGGCGCTGAACACTGCGATGTCGTCCAGGTAGGCGGCACTGAAATCCTCCAGTCCAGCCAAGACCTGGTTGACCAACCTCTGGAAGGTGGCAGGGGCATTCTTCATTCCAAAGGGCATAACCCGGAACTGGTAGTGCCCATCTGGTGTGGAGAATGCTGACCTCTCTTTTGCCCCATCGGTCAAGGCGATCTGCCAGTACCCAGACGTTAGATCAAACGTACTAAGGTACTGGGCAGCCCCTAACCGATCGATGAGCTCATCAGCTCTGGGGATGGGGTGCGCGTCAGTCTTGGTGACTGAATTGAGTCCTCGGTAATCCACACAGAACCGAAGTTCCGGTGAAGCACCAGGCGCTGCAGCCTTTGGAACCAAGACCACGGGGCTGGCCCAAGGACTGCTAGAGGACTCAACCACCCCTAGGGCAAACATCTTGGAGACCTCCTCCTTGATGTATGCTCTGACCTTGTCAGTCACTCTGTAAGCCTTGTGCTTGACAGGAGTGCTGTCCCCGGTGTCTACATCATGGACACACCACTGAGTAACACCAGGAATCAAGGAGAACAGATCAGGGAATTGCCCCAACAAATGGCGACAATCCTCCTGCTGTTCAGGGGTCAGTGTGTCAGAGAGGACAACACCATCCACTGACCCATCTTGCTCTTTTGCATACAGGAGGTCAGGAAGAGGCTCACTTTCCTCCTCCATTCCAGCATCTGTAGCTAGGAGCATGCCCACTTCGGACCTTTCTAAGTGGGGCTTCAAACGGTTGACATGCAGGACCCGCAAGGGGTTCCTGGGAGACTTTAAATCCACCAGGTAGGTGACATCGCTCTTCTTCTCCACAACCTCAAATGGTCCAGTCCACCTGTCCTTGAGCGCACAAGGTTCCACAGGGGACATGACCCAAACTTTCTGTCCAGGCTGAAGCTCTACCAGAGTGGCCCTCTGGTCGTACCACCGCTTCATCTCCTCCTGGCTGGCCTCCAGATTTGCCTGAGCAAGATCCCTGAAGCGCCTAGTCTGGTTCCTAAAGGCCAGCATGTAACTGTATACATCCTGGGGAGGTTTCCTGGGAGATTGCTCCCAGCCTTCTTTGACCAGACTTAAAGGTCCTCTTACCGGGTGACCATACAAAAGCTCAAAGGGGCTGAACCCTAGAGACTTCTGTGGCACCTCACGGTAAGCAAACAACAGGCATGGCAAGAGGACGTCCCATTTACGCCTCATTGGTTCTTCAAGACCCATGATCATGCCTTTAAGGGTACGGTTGAATCTTTCAACCAACCCATTACCTTGGGGGTGGTAAGGAGTGGTGAACTTATAAGTTACCCCACACTCCTTCCACAGAGACTTCATATAGTTGGAAATGAAGTTGGTGCCCCGGTCTGACACCACCTCTCTGGGGAACCCCATTCGGGAGAAAACACCCATCAGCGCCCGTCCCACCACGGGGGCAGTCACTGTTCTGAGAGGGATGGCTTCCGGGTACCGTGTGGCATGGTCCACCAAGACCAGGATGAACCTGTTGCCCAGGGCTGTCTTGGGGTCCAGTGGCCCAACAATGTCAATCCCCACCCGGTCAAAGGGGGTACTGACCACGGGAAAAGGTTGGAGGGGAGCCTTCTGCTTCCGCCCGCTCTTCCCACTTGCCTGGCAAGTCTGACAGGTCTTGCACTGGATGTCTACATCCCTTCGCATCTGAGGCCAATAGAAATGGGTGACAAGCCTGTCATAGGTCTTGTCCTGCCCCAGATGTCCAGCTAAAGGAACGTCATGAGCCAAACCCAGTAGGAAGGCTCTGAAGCGCTGGGGTACCACCAGCACACGGGCTGACCCAGGCTCAGCAGCCTTAGGCTCGCTATACAGGAGGTCGTTCTCCCAGTACACAAAATGTGACCCTGACTGATCACCTGAGGTTTGGGCTGAGGCCTGCTGCCTCATACCCACAAGAGAAGGGCACACTTTCTGTTCTGCACAGAATTCCTCCCTGGAGGGACCACCATCCTGCTGCCAATGGGTCAGCTCGGGCAGGTCTCCCAGTTCGGCAACTTGTTCACCTGTGGGTTCCAGGGCATCCCCCTCGAGGTCTGCCTCCTCCTGGACCACGGGAACTACGGGGGACGGTTTCCCGCGCCCCCTGCCTCTTCTCTTCACAGCTGGGTCCTGGGCCGTACTTTCAGGCTCCAGAACCCCATCAACACCCTTACTTGCTGTCATGGATCGAGTGGTTGCACACACCCACTCTGGCACACCCAACATTTTCAAATGTGTCTCCCTCTCCACCTTAGCCCAAGGGGAGTCTTCTAAATCGTTGCCCAGGAGACAATCAACAGGCATGGCGGGCCTCACAGCAACCTGAAGAGTACCCGAAACTCCCCCCCATTCAAAGGAAACTTGAGCTACCTCACACTCTTTCTGGGAGTTGTCAGCAGCTATCACAGGGTAGAATGCGTGGGGAACAACCTGCTCTCTGGACACCAAGTGACACTTGACAGCTGTCACACTCGCTCCGGTGTCTCTGAGAGCTTCCACTCTATGGCCATTAATGGTCACCCACTGCCTATATTTCTTAGTGTTACTAGGCAGAGGGGGTGGAGGGACCAATTCCATGTCTCCTAGAGAGACCAGGGACATCTCCGCGGGACCCTCCCCACCATGGGCAACCATCTCCTCCCCTCCCAGAGCTACACTAGCCAACTGACGGGGTGGTGCACTGGGTAGTGCACCAGACTTCTTCAAGGGACACTGAGGGTCATAAAAACGGTGTCCTACCTGCTTACAAACGAAGCAGGTCAGGGGGCCCCTATGACCAGGTTTACCTGGCGGGGCCTCTGATTTCTTCACAGGGGGAGGCTGGGAACCTTTCCCTTGGTTCCCTTGGGGATTACTTTGGGGCCCTTTCTGGGACTCCTTCTGTTTACCCTTGTCCCCCCCACTCTTCTGCTGGGGACCCTGCCCACCTTTGGCTGAGTCTCCCACTGGACCCTTGTGGACCCTGGTACTGACCCAGCGGTCCGCCTCTTCAGCAAGTTTTCTAGGGTTAGATATCTTGCTATCAATAAGGTGCTGGCGCAGCTCTGGAAAACAGTTATTAGACAAGTGCTCCCAAGCAAACAAATCATAAAGAGCATCATAACTTTCCACTTTGCTGCCCTTTACCCAACCATCCATGGCTCTGCAAAAATATGACACATACTCCACCCACGTGGTACCAGGCAACTTCTTACATTCTCTAAAGGCCTGTCTGTACTTTTCTGGGGTTAGGCCATACCTTAACATTAAAGCATCTTTCATATGAGCATAAGACGTCCTATTCTCAACAGGCATGTCTAACAGGGTATCTCTTCCCTCATTCACAAAGCGACCCCACAACCCCGCTCCCCAATCCTTCTCAGGGACCCGGTGGGCCAACAATGCTAACTCATATGCTTTAAACCATTGACCAATATCCTCATTCTTCTGAAAATCTTTGATCACATCTTTGGGAAAATAAAACCTACTTTCTGCAGGCACAGATGGGGCGCTGCCACCAGAGGGATTCAATTCTAACTCCTTAGCTTTGAGCTCCATGTCCCTCACCATTTTCTCACGCTCAAAAGCTAACTTCTCTCTTTCAAACTCTAATCTTTTGATCTCCAAATCAGCTTCTCTCCTGCCTCTTGCATTCTCTATCTCCAACTGCCCATTTATCTTAAGTTTTGCCATTTCCACGTTGTAGGCTCGCTCCTTCGCCCTTTCTTCTCTTTCTTCAGGGGAAAGACCTTTGGAGGAAACACTGCTGCCAGGAGGGGATACAGGCCCAGTCACGGGCACTTCCTCCTCCCCTTCCTCTGTCGGTCCCACCACCGGATCAGAGGGATTTCTGGCCTCTAACCAGGCTTCCAATGCTTTGAAATATTCTGCTTTCTTGGAGAGGCCTGGAGTAGGGACTTTCAATTGTTTGCAAAAGTGTTTCAGCTCCTTTAAGGAATAACCATTTATCTTACTCCTATCAAATTCCTCCACAACAGCAACAACAGGTGTAGTGCTTCCAGCAGTACTCATGGTCAAAACTGGCAGTTTCAAAAATCAAGCTTCAGGAAAAGCGGAGAACAAAAATAGAATATCCAACCCAAACAGATTGTGGCTGCGCTATGGTCTGCTTTCACTATGTAGCGCACACTAATCACTGCACATGGGTCATAAATGCAAAGTTCAAAATCCCACCGCTGACCCACCAATGTTAGAAGCGGCTGTCTCTAGTTGGCAGAGGTCTACACTTCTGACAAATAGGGACACACCTTTTCTAGTCAGGGCAAGGAGATCACACACTTAGATAACCCCTGCTCACCCCCTTGGTAGCTTGGCAAAGCAGACAGGCTTATCTCAGAGGCAGTGCGTTAAGCATTTATGACCACATACAGTAATAAAGTGAATACACTACAAATGGACACGACACAGTAGTATTATAAAAATATGGATTTTTATATAAGGTTTAGCACAAGACCAAATAACGACAAAAATATACCACAGTCTCAATAAATACTCTTGGAAGGAAAAATAATAGTTCAAGCACGGTTTCTTCTTAGCACAAAAGTCTTTAGTATCAAAAAGCAACTCTTCTTCTCTAAAACACAGTTCTTGGCAACAATGTAACCCACACGGGAGTCACACGACGTCGAGGCAAAGTTAATCCAAAGGTTCGGCGTCGACCGCGAGGAGCGCTACGTCGAGCCCGGAGTCGCACAGACCCCAACAACACAGTACCTTGGAAAAAGGGAAGCACTCGATGATCAGCGGCGTCGAGATGTCCGGCGTCGCGTCTCCGGCGTCGATCGGGCCTCGGAGTCGGGGCGATCTGCAGCGGCGTCGACCGAAGTCAGGCGGGAGCAGCGCTCACGGGATGAAGCAGGATACGGCGTCGTCGATGTCGATGTTGCAAGAGTGAGCAGCGCTCACGGCGTCGAGAGGGCTCGAAGTCGATGCGATCAGCGGCGGTGCAGACACGGGGTCACTTGGAGCTGGAGCCGAACTCACTACTCACTGGCGTTGCTGCTGGCGTCGATCGGGCCCGGCGGCCGGCGTCGAGGAAGCGGGACACTGGAGCCGTTACTCACGATGTCGAGCTGGATTCGGCGGCGTCCGTCGGCGTCGAGATTGCTGGATTCTTTCAGAGGTGCTGGATTCACAAATCCCAGCAAATAGCACTTTAAGCAGATGAAGTCCTTTAGCCCTGTGACTTCAACAGGAGACTGGCACTCTTCCAGTCCTTGGAGATTTTCTCAGCAAAGAGTGAGAGTACACACAAAGTTCCTCTCTCCTGGTTCCTTGGCAAAAATAAAGAAGCAATGCAGGATTCCCCCAACAAACAGCACTCTGGCAGAAGGGGTAGGCAGTCCTTAGATCAGCAGGCTTCTTGTCCTTGGTTCAGGTTTCCTTGTCAGAAGTGATCTGATTTCTTGGTTCAGGGGTCCTTCTCTTATACCCCTTTTTGGCTTTGATCCCTTTGTCCATGCAGGGGAAATTCCCCCCATCCTGGGTTTGTTGTGGGTGTTGCCAGGCCAGAGCACCTGGCCTATTCACTGGGCAGGGCAGAGTCCTCAGCCGCTCAGCAGGAGCGGAGCCAGCATTGTTACTGGCAGGGGCAGGGCCATCAGCTGCCCGGCAGGAGGCGGGCCAGGAAAGTCCCAGGCAAGCACAGAGTCATCAGTCGCCTGGCAGGGGGGCGGAGCCAACATTGTATCAGGCAGGGCAGGCTATCAAGAGCTACTCTCCCCTACTCTCAATGCAAATGCCCCACTCATCCCACACTGACTCATTCAGACTCTCTGGAGCCACCCAGCTCCTGTCACACGCACACCAGAACCAGCAGAGACCGGTAGACAGTTAGACAAGAAAATAGCTACTTTCTAAAAGTGCTATTTTCAAACACAGAGTCCAAAAACCATCCACACAAACGGATGCATTATTAAACCCTGAGTTCAGGGATACCAAACTCGACATTGCACCATGCTCCCCGAACCCGCTAGGATTATAGCATTAATAATCCTGGCAGCCCATTCTAACTGATGGAGAGCAGGCTACCTTACAATAGTGAAAAACGACTATGGATGTAATTCACTATTAGGACATGCCAACCTTGTCAGGCTTGTCCTACCTTATGCTTACAATGCACCCTGCCCGTGGGCCTACCATAGGGGTGACTAACATGAAGTTAAGGGAAGGTTTAGGGACTGGCAAGTAGGTGTACTTGCGCAGTCCTCGTGACAGTCAGACTGCACGTGGTCTGGCAATGGCAGACCTTCAGACATACTTTTACTAGGCCGCTCTTGTGGGTGGCACAACATGTGCTGCAAGCCCACTAGCAGCATTTGTATTTACAAGCCCTGGCACTCCTGGTGCACTCTACTAGGGACTGACAGTAAACCAAACAAGCCAAACATGGAAGTCAATCAATACAGCAATTTCACATAGGGAGCACTTGCACTGTGGCACTGATCAGCAGTGGCACAGTGCCCAAAGCATATACCAGCAAAAACATCGTAAACAGAAGAGGCAAACAGAAAAAATGGAGGAGAGACTCATGCCAATGATGCCAGGTCTAACAGCCTCCTTATATATTTCTTTGGTTGTGAAGAAGACCATAGACCCGTAGGGGCTGTCACATGCCAAAACATGCATACCTGGTCACTAGGTGTTGTGGACCAGTGACTCATCCACTAAACACTGCTTTTGTTTTTAGACTTAGCCTTATCCCCAATAATGATTCACCTAAACTTTAGAGATAAATGTAATCCACTCACCACTGTCAACATATAGATAGTCTCCCTCCTTGTGGAGGTTTTGATATCACTTGTAGAAGTGACAAGACCTGATGATGACGCTATCCATCGAACCATTCTAAGAGGAGATTACATTCACTGCAGTATGTGAACGTTCGGTTGACTGTCTCTGAGACAAAAAGGTATGATACTCTGTTATTGAGACTTAAGTGGTTCATTCCCTCCTTTCTGATAGATAAACACTTAGTCATTCACCTACACAGTTACTTATACAACTACTCACTCACCTATATAGTTACTCACACACCCACTCATTCACCCATACAATCACTCAACCTAGTACTTGCTCACTCATGCAGCCACCCACAGAACTATTCACTCGCCCATACAGCCACTCACATGTCCATTCACACAAACATTATATTTGTAACAAGGGCACCCATTGGATACCTTCGGACCATGGGCGGACAATATATTGTAAAAAACAAGGGTCTTTAGGCTAATTTAATTGTGCGCATGATCAAGTTATAGACTCAAATCAGTACTATATCTGTTTTCCTGTACCCAGCCGGGTCAGGAGAATTTTATTCAAATTGATCAAAAAGAGGAATAGGTGACCAACCAGATGGTCAATTGCAGCATATGATAGGGTACAAGCCTGTACCTATCCAGAAGTTATCAAAAGGTTTATAGGAAAGTAGGAATGGGAAAGAAAACATACATTAACAGGCAAGAGAAAGTAGGAGCCACAAAGTCCCTTGCAGAAAATAAGCTAATGCGCAAGTTTAGACAAACAGTTCCTACAACCAAAATAGACACAATGGATATATTGTAGAACTGTTTCAAATTGTCGACGTTTCGATCCCCTGGCTCCTAATGAACCGGGATCATCTTCAGGACTATGTAATTAGTTGCCTGTTTGATTTGGATGCGCCTTTGGTGTTCAAAATTTGGAACGCTGGAAAAATCTGGTGACTGGAGTGTGCCCCTATCGGCTCCACTCTCTTCAAGTTGTTGTGACCTCTTAGTACTGTCTTAGTACCCCGAGTAGTAATAGGAATTCCTCGTTGGTATCCTTGATAAGGGATATTCTTAAAATAAGGGCGCGTGAAGGTTCACTTGACTCTGCGCGAGCCACCCAACTTTTAGTAATTTCGGCGATGCGGCCAGTATCGGACGATATTCTTTGGTGTCGGTGGACGCAATGGTCGATTCACCTGACTCCACGAGATTCGTGTGAGCTCGTGGAGTCAGGTGAATCGACCATTGCGTCCACCGACACCAAAGAATATCGTCCGATACTGGCCGCATCGCCGAAATTACTAAAAGTTGGGTGGCTCGCACAGAGTCAAGTGAACCTTCAAGCGCCCTTATTTTAAGAATATCCCTTATCAAGGATACCAACGAGGAATTCCTATTACTACTCGGGTACTAAGACAGTACTGAGAGGCTTGTACCCTATCATATGCTGAAATTGACCATCTGGTTGGTCACCTATTCCTCTTTTTGATCAATTTGAATAAAATTCTCCTGACCCGGCTGGGTACAGGAAAACAGATATAGTACTGATTTGAGTCTATAACTTGATCGTGCGCACAATTAAATTAGCCTAAGGACCCTTGTTTTTTACAATACATTCACACAAACAAGCAGCTACTCCTGCAGGACCTAATTCGCCCATACAGCCACTCATGCACCTTCTCACTCATGCAAACACGCATTCACACACTCACTCATACAGCCACTCACACACCCACTCAATCAACTATACAGTTACTCACATACCCTCTAACTCACCTATAGAGCCATTAACACATGCACTCACTCACCTATACAGTCACTGATATACCTACTCACACACAGCTACTCTCATACCCACTCACTAAGCATGTAGCCCCTCATGCAATCACTCACTCATCCATACACTCTTGCTCACTCACACAGATACTCACTGATCGATACAGATACTCACACTACCACTCACTTGCCCATAGGTATTCACTCACCTATGGAGCCACTTACACAACCATTCACTCTCCCATACATTTACTCATATAACTATGCACTCTCTCATATAATTGCTCACATACTCATTTATTCATACAACCACTGACACAGGCACTAACTCACCCATACAACCACTCACACAAATATTCACTCACCCATACAGCCACTCCTACAACCACTCTCACTCTGATATGGCCACTCACACAGACAGCCACTCACTCATTCAACCACTCGCACAGGAATTCACTCACCCAGACAGGCAATCACACAGACATTCATTCACCTACATAGTCACTTCCGGAACCACTCGTTCTCCCATACGGTCACTCAAATAGCTACTCACTTAACCAAACAGCCACTCACACAGACACTAACTCACACATACAGCCATTCACACAGGCACTCACTCACCCATGCAGCCACCCATACAACTATTTACTCAACCATAAAGCCACTCATACAACCACTCACTCTCCCATGTGGCCACTCACACACCCACACATTCAAACAAACAGCCACTCACATAAGCACTAACTCACCAATACAGCTGATCATGCATCTTCTCACTCACTCATATATACAACCACACACTCACTTATATAGCCACTCACACACCCACTCACTCATCTATACAGTTATTCACACACCTTCTCACACACACATAGAGCCTCTAATATATGCACTCACTCACCCACGCAGCTGCATACACACTCACTCCCTCATCCATACAGCCACTCACGTACCCTATCATTCACTCATACAACTACACACACTCACTCACCCACCCATATAGCTACTCACACACTCTTTCACTCATCCATACAGCTCACACTAGGCATTCACTAACCTATAGAGCCACTCACACAACCATTCACTCACCTACACAGCAACTCACACAAACACTTACTCACCCATACATCTGCTCTCACTCTTACTCACCCAGAAAGCCGCTCACACCGGCACTAACACATCCATACAGCCACTCACACAACCATTCAGTCACCCATATAATCACTCCCACAACTAAACCCGGGCGTCGTACTCCGCTCCAGCAGTGGAGTCTGCAGAGTTTTACCAACTCTGTGATCCGCTGGAAAAGCGAAGATGGGCAAAACTCCACCTCCATGGTAGAGCAGAGTACAAGGCCATCCCCATACATTCCTTTTTTTTAAAACACCCCTTACCTCATCTTTCTGCCTTCCTTCCTCCTCGCCCCAGTGTATCCTTTCTTCCGGTGTCATCCTCCTTGCGTCCCTGCAGGTATTACATCATGCGCGAACTGTGCATGCACAGTTCACGAAGACGCACTTCCTACACGGATGCAAGGAGAACAACACAGGAAGAAGGGAGATACAGTGGCGAGGAGCAGGGCAGGCAGAAGACAAGGTAAGTGGTGTTTTGTTTAATTTTTTTATAATGCTTGTGGTCCCGGGGCGGTGCGGAGCCATGCATAGTTCCACAGAATTTTTGTATACTCCGTGGAACTACGCGGACCAGTACTACGCTTACTCCGCCCTGAGTTACCCATACCTACTCACTCACAAAGTGAGTTCTGACAAGAACTTTTTTCTTCTTTTTTGTAGAGCTGAATTTTTTTTTTAATTTTCTAATATTTTTTATTTTTGTATATTTTCTGTTTTTTTTAAATGGCAACGAGGGGTGTAAAGAAATTGTAACCAGAAACATAAAAACAGTGCATGAACTGGGATAAATAAAAAAATAAAAAATATGCTGCCTTGCTGCTTCTAGGATGGCATCAACAGACTGCTCACCAGCTGTCAGCCTAGGGCTGCAGTCAAGGCAATATGTGCTGAAATGCCTTAATTCTGGTGCAATTTGTGGACTACACCTCTTCACTTCAGAAGGTACTCTCTCCCCAGGAACAGATGGTGCAGCCATAGATTTAGATGTCTCCCTCCATCTCTCTCCTTCTGTGCACTCATCAAGCTATTCCTATGGTAGGTCTTCAAGTGGTACTACATAGAAGTTGTATCACAGGAATATTTCATACTAGTTCCTCTTGAGAGGGTCTTCTTGCACAAACTACATGTAGCAAGCTTGACCACAGTCTTGGTTTCTCCAGAGGGCAATGTAAACACATCACAAGCAATGCTTTGCCCTTTGGCTGCAGACCGCTTATCACTACAGTATTGCTGTTGTTCCTCTTGCTCCTCTGGCTGTTGTGGCACTCCTGCTGGTCACTGCTTCCTGTCGTCATTTTTCATGATAAAAAAATAACAAAAAAAGTCCTAACAAGAGTTCTCTACTAGAAGCACAGGACAGCTTCAAAGAATTATTGGAAGATTCAAGAAGAGAGAAATTGGTGCAAATGTCCTTTGAAGAACAATTAAACTGTCTTCTCCAATCAAAGCTCTTTCTTAAATATTCACAAGATCGGCGCAAATACCAATGTCATTATGATTACCGGTGTCGTCGTGAAGACCAGAAACGCAATTTAAAATTGCTTTACATTAAAAATTGATTACAAAAATTGAAGTTTGAAAACTACATTAGTAAACAGTTATTGTCAAATATTAATTGCAATATGTGTATATGTTTGTTTTACACTTTTTCAAAAACACAGTCTTCACGACTATTCCGTGAAACTGAAAAACACCTCTCACATTTGCAACAACTTTGTGAGAATTATTATTTTTTTAAACCACATTTATTACTCCACTGAAACAAATGACAAGGAGTGGCACATCGAAATACATAAAAGAGTGGTACATTATGCAGGTGTAGTGTATAATATTGATGGGCAGTGAGGTATCCTTTGCACACGATTCTGTGGTTTGATATTTGAAACAAAAACTACAGAAACTGCATCAAAGGGAACCCAAACAACGACCGCCCCACGTTGACAGTTAACAATTGCAACTTGCAAATGCTAAATAATAAAAAAAAAACGTAAGTTCCCTGAGCAAACAGAATTTTTTTTATAATCAGATTTCAAATTGTTAGTCCATATGAAACAATAATGTCAGATGTTAGTCCTTGGTCTTTATTTCATATCTTGTACTCTCAAGAAGACTTGTTTGTACACAATTCAGTTCTTTGATGACATAGCCAACAGCCAACACATGTTTCGTCTATTGGACAATACCCAAAGACTTCATCAGGGCTGTAACAAACAAATACAAAGCCAAATTACAATCTTCCACACCTATGAACCTATGTTAGGCCTAACCTCCACTAATAAAGAGGAAAAGAACAAGAAGAAAAGATACAAGAAACACCCAGTGTATCACACCAAGTACCAAACCGATAAAACCTTAATACTGTTACACCTTGAATGAAGAAAATCCCAAACACCGGAGAACTGTATCAAAACTCAACAGATCAAAACTTTGACCTGAGGGAATCACACATCTGTGACCAACATGTCTGAATCTGATATCACCACCAACCAATTTATACTACATATGGAAACAGACTCACCCTGAACTGCTTATTCAAAAATGGAAATTCACAAACAGTCTTCCATTGACATTTGTATCCAGCTAGCTATATTGGTATCAAAGTGGTGGGATGGCACCACATTGAAGGAGTATCAAAGAATAGAGAGAATCCCTAGAGGTCTGTGTTCGCAGATCTTTCCGACGTATGACGATCTTGAGCAAGATCTTCTCTTGTTATGGGAACATTTTCTATGCGCCTAATACATGTTTTAATCGAAAATGCTGATAGAAAAGTCTTAAATACAGTGGAAGATGTAGAGAAGTTAAAAAAGGAGTTATTGGATTTAAATATGAAGGAAGTAACTAAAAAGAACTATGTTATACTGGAGGAGGTACTGGGTAAATATGAGGAAGAGATTAAAGAAAGGAAGACATACAAATTAAAGTGGGATGAGAAAGACTACTGTAGTGGCAGAGTCTTCACAATCACAAAATGATTTAATAATCTGGTAAGACTAGATTTACAATGAGGCGAAAGTAACATCTCACTTATGAGTGGCCACAGTACTGCATCCTCTAGTACGGTCTCTAGTCTTGGTGCAGAGGTGGCATTGGAAGGGGCTACTGGGGTGAGCCCAGGTAATTCTTTTTTACGGGAAATACAAAGAATCCGTATGGGCAACAAAGAGCCCACCATCAAACCAAGAGAGGGTCGTCAAAGACAAAAAGAGGGAGCAGGGGGAGAGGAAAATCCAAGAGTGAGAGAGGGAATGCAAACCCGCTCTTGGAACAAGGGCAAACAGTAACAACAAATTTTGATGCGGGTATACATGTGATTAATCTATCAAATGTCACACTGTCTAATAATATGATAACTGTCATGAGTAAGGGGATGAGCTTCTGCCCTATCCCTAAATGTGATATGTCTAGTGTCAAGATTGATCTGTATAGATTTGTTAGAAACCTAAAGCTTAAAAAGTACTTTGCAACTTTGCAACTGATCTTTTGAATAAACCAAAAGAACAAAATCAAATGATTGTGGGTGATCAATCTATTCAGGACATTCTTTCAATAACGGAAAATGAGCATGATCCCACAACTATGCATCGAGTCCTGAAAGATCTGCAATATTGTACTGATGCTAGTGTGGATAGCGGTTTAAAACTTAAATCTAAATGGATACCGCAACTTCCCAGTGGTAATAATATTGAGGTTTTACATAAAATTGTGAATAGTGAGCTTGACAAATGTGAGGATACAATGAGAAGTAAAGATAACAGATGGTCAAATGTGCATAATCTCACAAGAGGGGAACAGACTGCCCTTAAAATTCTAAGTACAAAAAATAATATTATCATAAGAGCATTTTTATCTAAAATTGTCAAATAATCATATCTTTGAGATAACTCGTGTTGCTAATACTGAGCTTCAGAAGTGTAATAATAAAGGCTTATTGAATGATGATGAGTATGCATATTTTAGGATTGATAAACCGCGTTTTCCATGTCTTTATACACTCCCAAATATCCACAGAGATGTCTATAGACCACCTGGGAGACCTATTGTCTCTGGTTTGGAGGCCCTATGGAGATCCCAGAGTGTGTGGATATATTATTGCAGCCTTATGTGTTAAATCTGGCTTCCTATCAGAGACACAAAACATTTATTGAACATATTTGTGGACATGAATTGGGAAACTACAATGACGTTAGTAACATTAGACGTGGTATCATTGTATACAAACATTAGACATGACCAGGGACTACAAGCACTTGAACATATCCTGTATAAAAGACCGGCTGAACTGTTGGAACACTCAGACATGTTGTTATCTATGTCACGTATGATTTTAGAACACAATGTTTTTTTGTTAAAAAAAGATTGGTACAAACAAATGTGTGGAGTTGCGATGGGCACCAGATTTGTGCCATCTTTGGCCTGCCTATTCATGGGGAGGTTTGAGGCGGCGCATGTTTGGGGTCCTTTGGGTGCCAAATGGACTGAATACATTGTATATTACGGCAGTTATATAGATGACGGTTTTATCATCTGGACAGGTGGCGAAGAAGATTTATTGAATTCTTTAAGCACATGGATAACAACGATTAGAACATTGGAATGTTGGCAGCTCCATTGAAAACAATGGAGTGCTCCGGGCTTATAATGGCTGGTATAAGCCTGGAGCTCCAACATTCCAATGTTTCTTTGTTCACAGCTCTGGCTGTGAACAAAGGCTTCAGGGAACCTTCAGGCTTTTTTTTTTTGTTAGAGCATTCTATCCTCTAGTGACAGAATATTCTAATAGCCTTATAGCCCTTCGTAGATGGGCTATACAGCTATTAAAGTCCCTCTCCCTTGTTAAAGGCCCTCGCCTTCGGCTCGGGGCCTTTAACGCTGGAGAGGGCCTTTAATAGCTGGTATAGCCCTCTACGGCGGGCTATAAGGCTATATTATAATATGTCATTCATTATGTCGTCTAAGAAAGAGAGAATTGTATTTCTTGATACCAAATTATTTGTGGCTGATGGTAAAATCAACAGCAGACTATACAGAAAAAGTACCTCCTGTAATTCAACATTGTATGCAACGAGTGCTCACCCGAAGGCCCATGTGAATGATATACCATATGGGGAACTATGTAGGGCCCGTAGGATTTGTAAGAGTGATGAGGATTTCTGTTATTGTGCTAGGGATATGGAGTCACGATTTTTAGCTAGAGGCTATGATATTGACACCATACACAAGGCAAAAAAAATCTTTGAAACTGCAGAGATATGGCACTCTGAGGACTAAAGCTAGGAGGGACAGTAGCAGTGGCCAGGGCTTGAGACTAGTTACCATTTATCATACTAGGTGCCATAACATTAATAACAATCTTAAAAAGCACTGGCACATATTAACTTCAGACCAAACTATAAGTTCACATATCCATAAATAAGCAAGCATCTCATATCACAAGGAGATCACACTTCGTAGTCTGATCAGCCCAAGCTACCCAAGAATAAACACCAGTGAACACATTTGGCTACACAAACCTAATATGGGATCTTTTAGGTGTGGCCATTGCAGTATGTGTAAATTCGCAGAGGATGGCAAAATCGACGTTCAATATAATGGTTCTGTTAAATACAGGATTTATCAACATATTGACTGTTCAACGAAATATGTTGTCTATGCTGTTCGGTGTAAATGTCTGAAGGTGAATATATAGACAGCACAATTAGATGCTTAAAAGACCATATCTCAGAACATTTTAGAGCCCTTAAAAAATTGAACAGTTGTACTCCTGCTTGTAGTTTCATGCATTTAGATTTCACTAATGTAGTTTCTTCTTTTTACACTTGTTTTGATAAAGTGTTTTCTCCATTTATCGTTTAGCTAGTTGTGCGTTTACTGTACTTTATTGCCACCTTTTAACATGCTTATTTCTATTTTATTTTATTCTTAACTGTATTATCATGGTTCTACCCCTCCCTCCCCTTCTCCTCCCTCCCCCTCCTATGAAAACTCTTTTAAAAATGCTTTGATTTTTCTGCTCATTGTGCCATCAGTTGCCTATGTTCTTTCTTTCCCATGATTGTCCCTTTTTCGCTTTGTTCTGCTGATGTCACTTTATTGTATTGACAAATTCGTTTCAATAAAGCTTTCAAACATAAAAAAAAATAATAATAATTGGATCTAAGATATCCGTTGGTTAATCATGCACGTAAATGCCCAAGTCAGAGTGGCAATTTATCTTTCACCTTTCATGGTATAGAGAATATACTGAGTGATAGTCGTGGAGGTAACAGAGAACTCAGGGTTCGCCAATGTGAGTTGCGATGGATGCCATAGAAACAAGGCATTAACATTGATTCTGAGTTACAGTATTTCTTAGGCTGTTACGTGTATGGAACTCACTGTAAATTGCAGTTTAATCTGTATAAATGTTGGTCTATTGATACTCAAGTACTAATAAGAACAAGAACTAGTGGGTGGTCCTATTGTGAAACTGGATGCTACAAATATTTACAATGTTGTAATTAGCAGAAGGGTGAGGCTTCACCTAAGACTGTGGTTAATATAGGAGCATTGACAATGTGTTGGTCTAGTAGTAAGTACTTATTATAACCGTCAACTTAATTCCATCAGATATGGAATGTAAGGATCAGTATAGCTATGAAAACAAATGTATGTGACATAATTATTAGGTGTAAAACATTAGAGAGTGTATTATATTTCTGTCTGTAAACTAATATTATGTAAAGAAGTTAAGATCTACCTGTATACATTGAAAATGAGATATGATCCTATGATGCGCGAAATAATTGGTATGTTTTATATTAGTAATATGTCTTTAGAATCACAGGTGAACTTGCACTGTATATATTCCTCTTCCCTTTTCTTGTTTCCTTTCAAAACTTTGAACTATGCTATTCCTTTGTGTTTATATGTTGAAAGAGATTGATGGTAGCCTTTTAGTTGAGTACCCTGTAGAATTGGGACATTTTGAATTTATTTTGGTGTTTGAATTGCAGTCGGAGTCCTTCTTTTGTCCTGTGATGTCGTGGCTTGCGATAGCGTTCTAGTGATGATGTGGGGCACAGTGGCATCTGTTTGTGCTGTATGGATGATTCTTGCTGTGGGAGTGCACATTGTGGGTCTGTGGCCGCCTCAGGGGGAGGCTTTGGATTTTGATGACAGACTAGTTTTTACGTTGGAATGATTTGTAGTTGGAATGTTATTGCACTGAGGATATGAGTACGTATTGTGAGTTTGTGGTCCTGTTTCGATGCAGAGTTTGCGGTTTTGAGGATGGGATGGTTTTAATCGTGCAATGACCAGTAAATGAAATATTATTACGATGGATATTACAACGTTTTAAGATGGTGCTTGTGCATGACCGAGGACTTGAACCGGCGTAGTTTAGTCCGTTTTCAGTGCCGGTGATATGCAGAAATAAATAGCGTCTTCAATATGGCGTTGACGCTACACACCAAAGTCTATGTCAGCATTACTCTCCGTAACCACTGGATTCTGCATTATAGGTGAGAATAGTAATGAGCAGACACGCTGCCATTTGCTGCTTTCTATAAAAATGAGTTTTAAATGTTATTAATTATGGTTTTTTAATGATGTAAGAAAATCGATTCGGTATGTAAGAAGACCTCTGTGAGAGATATGGTGAGGTTGCATTCTTAGGAAGATGTTAATGATATCTATACCAAATACGTAAAATTAAGTAAATCTGGATTTTTAGGCTATGACTTGGCATGTTAGATAGTTATGTATAAGAATTAAACATGAGAATGTTTTATTGTGGTATATAGTTAGGATTGGCAATAAGAATATGTATGAAAGCAGTTGGTTGTGTCTTATTCTTGGTAAAAAGAATACTCGTTATGCGATTTAGGGGCATCATGAATCTAGTAGGAAGGTAATTGCTTTATAATTGTTTGTGTGGGAAACAGCCATCACAACGCGGTTTTTACCACAAGTTGCTATTACATTGCATGCGTTACAACGTATGCGATGTTACAACGCATAGTAAAAAACCATGCATACCATTACATCGCATGCGCTTTTACAAAGCATGTGATGTAATGTGTAATGGCCGCGGCGGCTATCCAAGTCGTTGTGAGGAAACTTAGGCTGTTTCCTCACAACAAAGTGCACCAAGCAGAAAGGAGGAAGCAGGAACCAGGAGCAGAGACAGTGATGCTAGAGAGGAGATTTGAGCTTGGGGTCGTGGTTTATTTTGTAGGGTTTAGGTAGTCTAAAAGTAGTGTTCTAAAGTTTGATTTTTTAAAACGTTTTAGTGTTTTTTTTGTAGTGTAGTGTTGTAGTGTTTGTTTAGTGTAGTGTCTTAGGGTTTAGGGTACTGTTGGAGTGATTTAGGTTTAAGGGTAGTGTAGTAGTGTTTGTGTAGTGTAATGATTTAGGTTTTAGGGTAGTGTAGTAGTGTTTGTGTAGTGTAGTGTTTAGGGTAGTGTAGTGTTTTAGGGTTTAGGGTAGAGTAGTGTAGTAGGTTTTGTGTAGTGCAGTGTTTTAGGGTTTAGGGTAGTGTAGTGTTTTAGGGTTTAGGGTAGTGTACTAGTGTTTGTATAGTGTAATGTTTTAGGGTTTAGGGTAGTGTAGTGTTTTAGTGTTTAGGGTAGAGTAGTGTAGTAGTGTTTGTGTAGTGTAGTATTTTAGTGTAGTGATTTAGGTTTTAGGGTAGTGTAGTAGTATTTGTGTAGTGTAGTGTTTTAGGGTTTAGGGTAGAGTAGTGTAGTAGTGTTTGTGTAGTGTAGTGTTTTAGGGTTTAGGGTAGTGTAGTGTTTTAGGTTATAGGGTAGTGTAGTAGTGTTTGTGTAGTGTAGTGTTTTAGGCTTATGGGGAGTGTAGTGTAGTGTTTTAGGGTTTAGGGTAGAGCTGTAAAGTAGTGTTTGTGTAGTGTAGTGTTTTAGGGTTTAGGGTAGTGTAGTGTTTTAGGTTTTAGGGTCATGTAGTAGTGTTTGTGTAGTGTAGTGATTTAGGTTTTAGGGTAGTGTAGTAGTGTTTGTGTAGTATACTGATTTAGGTTTTAGGGTAGTGTAGTAGTGTTTGTGTAGTATACTGATTTAGGTTTTAGGGTAGTGTAGTTGTTTTTAAGTAGTGTAGTTTTTAGGGTTTAGGGTAGTGTAGTGTTTTAGGGTTTAGGGTAGATTAGTGTGGTAGTGTTTGTGTAGTGTAGTGTTTTAGGGTTTAGGGTAGTGTAGTGATTTAGGTTTTAGGTTAGTGTAGTAGTGTTTGTGCAGTGTAGTGATTTAGGTTTTAGGGTAGTGTAGTAGTGTTTGTGTAGTGTAGTGTTTTAGGGTTTAGGGTAGTGTAGTGTTTTAGGGTTTAGGGTAGTGTAGTAGTGTTTGTGTAGTGTAGTGTTTTAGCATTTAGGGTAGTGGAGTGTTTTATGGTTCAGTGTAGTATAGGAGTGTTTGTGTAGTGTTTTACGGTAGTGTAGTAGTGTTTGTGTAGTGTTTTAGGGTTAAGGGGAGTGTAGTAGTGTTTGTGTACTGTAGTGTTTTAGGGTTTAGGGTAGTGTAGTGTTTTAGGTTTTAGTGTAGTATAGTAGTGTTTGTGTAGTGTTTTACGGTAGTGTAGTAGTGTTTGTGTAGTGTTTTAGGGTTGAGGGTAGTGTAGTAGTGTTTGCGTACTGTAGTGTTTTAGGGTTTAGGGTAGTGTAGTGTTTTAGGTTTTAGTGTTTATTTATTTATTTATTCATTTAAAGAGTTTTATATAGCGCTGGCTAGACCAGTAGGTACCTGAGCGCTTTACATTAGGAAACACATTATTACACAATTAAAAACAATTGCAGTTTACGTTGGTTAAACGAAAACACAATTAAGGAGTATGGAAGAAGGATAAAATTGGGCTGATAGGGATAAGGGGGAAGGAGGGAGATAACAGCAGGAGAGACGAAGGAAGGTCTGCCCAATGTCCAGCTGGGTAGGTGACGGCCGAGGAGGCAATCCACGGCCCATCTCCCCTATAGCTATCAGGGTAGCTCCACCGGTCATCAGTCAGGTAGCAAGGTCTCCAAGGTCAAGGGAAAGTTTACAGGGTAAATGTCCTTAAGGGTGTGCATGTTCCAGGTCGGAGAGGGGTCAGAGGGAAGATGGAAGGGTGAAGGGGGAGGGAGGGAGATGACAGCAGGAGAGACAAAGGAAGGTCTGCCCAATGTCCGGCTGGGTAGGTGACGGCTGAGGAGGGAATCCACAGCCCATTTCCCCTATAGCTATCGGGGTAGCTCCACCGGTCATCAGTCAGGTAGCAAGGTCTCCAAGGTCAAGGGAAAGTTTACAGGGTAAATGTCCTGAAGGGAGTGCAGGTTACAGGTCAGAAAGAGGGAAGGGTGTAGGGGGAAGGAGGGAGATGATGGCTGGAGAGACAAAGGAAAGTCTGCCCAATGTCAGGCTGGGTAGGTGACGGCTCAGGAGGGAATCCACAGCCCATCTCCCCTATAGCTATCGGGGTGGCTCCACCGGGCATCGGTCAGGTAACAAGGTCTCAGCAGTCTAGGGACAGATTACAGGGTAAATGTCATGATTGGTGTGCAGGATCCAGGTTGGATGAGGGCTGAGATCAAGGTCTGGTGGATGACCAAATGTTTGATAGTCCAGGAGTATAAGTACATCGTGGTGAGGTCAACCATGGCGGTCATCTTGTGGTCAGGCAAAGTTCTTGTTGCAATTATCCTCAGGCTGATAGGGTTCATCCCAGTATGTCTGAGACCCATGGATACTGTTACAGTGTATTATTGCAGCCTTTAAGTTGAGGAAACACAGGGCATCCCATTGTGTTGTAACTTTGCTCCCTGGTGACGATCGGCGGCAGGCGCCATTTTGAAGTCAGGCGCGTTTCCGTAGGGGCACTCTAGGAATACAAATTGCTGGCTAAGACCAGAGGGTTTTGGTAGAAAATAATCAGGACCCCCCCGCCACACCAACGAGTTTCTCGGTGCTTTTCGTGAAAAACCAAGAAATGCCCCCAGCTCACCGTCCTCCGTCACGCGGTGGAAGCCAGCAATGGCGGATGTGGTCAACAAGGGAATGGTGTGGCGTAAGGAGCATCACCCAATCCACCTGCCAGACTTGAGCAGTGCCCTCGCTGTGTCTCCCGCTGTGTCTCCCTCTGTGACTGCGCACCTCCGTGATAGCGATTGTAGCCAGGGCTCAATTGAAATATATCAGGGCTCCCGCTTCAAGATTCGAGCCCCTCGCATCCACCATCTTAGGGTCAGGCATGGCATGCATCTAGGCTTCAGGGAGTAGCAGGTATGAGAAAAGTTACAGTCCCCAGGAGAAAACCAATGTGCCAATCTCGCTATAAAAGTCAATTGTGCTAAGAGGATAGTGTACCCTGTGTCTTCAGTTCCCCAGGCGTACCTTGTGATATCACGTGGATCGACGTGGTCTATTACTGCATGCTGCCATTCTGTGTTTCATCGCCACAGCAGAAGCATCGCTCAAACAGCAGCATCTCCCAGATGATGCCGGCAGAGCGTTTCGAAGGCTGTTAAAAAGCGTGCAGGCGCTGCAGAGCCCTTATCGATAGAGCGATTGAATCTCCGATCTGCGGCTCGGATTTGCGTTCAGGGGATTGGTGTTTAGTGTAGTGTTTAGTGTAGTGTTGTAGTGTTTTAGGGTTTAAGGTTGTGTAGGGGTGGGAGTAGTGCGGGTAGTGTTGTAGTGTAGTAGTGTTTTAGGGTTTAGGGTAGTGTAGGGGTGGGAGCAGTGTGGGTGGTGGTTTAGGGTAGGATAGTAGTGTTTTAGGGTTAGGGGTAGTGTAGGGGTGGGAGTAGTTTGGGTAGTGTGGGTAGTGTAGTAGTATTTTAGGGTTAGGAGTAGTGTAGGGGTGGGAGTAGTGTGGGTAGTGTTGTACTGTAGTAGTGTTTTAGGGTTAGGGGTAGTGTAGGGGTGGGAGTAGTGTGGATAGTGTTGTAGTGTTGCAGTGTTTTTGGGTTAGGGTAGTGTAGGCGTGGGAGTAGTGTGGGTAGTGTTGTAGTGCTTTTGGGTTAGGGGTAGTGTAGGGGTGGGAATAGTGTGTTGTGTAGGTGTAGGGGTAGGGTTGTCACTTACCTCACAAACTTTAACTACGAGTATAGCTTTACCACGCATGCCTTTGCATTGTAATGGCATGCGTGGTAAAGGCATACTCGTGGTAAAAGTATGCAATGTAATGGCCTGTTGTTGAAGTTGACATTGCGTAGTAATACCGGCACGCGTGGTATTACTATGTGATGTAACGTCATACAACCATTTGTGTGCATAGATATAAGTTTTTGTTTTTCTATTTAATTTTGGTTTGATCTGAGGTATTTGACACAAATTAAGGACCAATATGTGGCTTTCTCTTTTTTCTATTTTATAGATATGCCTTAATGAGGAACTCTATTGCCGATCTACAATTTTGTAAACATCGCTAACTATAATATTTGGATTCTGGTAAATGTACCCCTGAAACCAGTATAGCTAGCTGGATGCAATTGTCAAGGGAAGACTGTTCGTGAATTTCCATTTTTAAATAAGCAGTTCAGGATGAGGCAGTTTCCATATGTAGCATACATTGGTTGGTAGTGATATCAAATTCAGGCATGATGGTCGCAGATGTGTGATTCGCTCAGGTCGAAGTTTTGATCTGTTGAGTTTTGATACCGTTCTCCAGTGTTTGGGATTTTCTTCTTTCAAGGTGTAACAGTATTTGTGCCATTGGACTACTGAAGGATTTTGATTGGAAAGTGTAATAAGGTTTAATCTGTTTAGGTTTGGTACTTTGTGTGATACACTGGGTGTTTCTTGTATCTTTCCTTCTTGTTCTTTTCCTATCTATTGGTGGAGGTTAGACCTACCATAGGTTCATAGGTGTGGAAGATTGTACCTTGGCTTTGTATTTCTTTGTTGCAGCCCTGAGGAAGGCCTTGGGTATTGTCCTATAGACGAAACACATGTTGGCTGTTGGCTGTGTCATCAATGAACTGAATTGTGTACGAACAAGTCTTCTTGAGAGTACAAGATATGAAATAAAGACCAAGGACTAACATTATTATTGTATATGGACCAATGATTTCAAATCTGATTATAAAAAAATTCTGTTCGCTCAAGGAACTTACCCTTTATTTTGTAGTGTATAATATGCAATAAACATTTGCACAATAACAATATAGTAATTAATTTCCCAGTACAAAATGATGCAGATGAGTACTCATTTTCCACAAAACTGTAAACTCTTTAAAAAAATGTAGATTCCATTAAGTTCCTGATGTTTATTTCAGATAAACTAAACCTCGATGGGAAACACAAATATAAACATAGCAGGTCCCAAGTAAAGCTCCGCTTGAGTAAAATGGAAGCAAATCTATCTTCTTAGGCTTGATGAATAGAAAGCAAAAATATTCCCTCTAAAAATCCTTATTGGTAAAAGATCTGAAATCCTTAATAGACATGAGTGCATAATAAATACATTGGAATAAAAGATGAACTTCAGTGGGTGTGACAAATGAATTCTTTAATGAGATCTGCTTATAAGAGCAAAGAGCATGGGTCTGTCCTTTAAATACACTAAGTACGGAAATATACAAAACCAATAGCACCACTCACACATCAACTTGCAGACTCATAAACTCACTAACATACCCACCCAAAGATCCAAAGCAGCACTCGCACTGCTACTCACAGACACACACAGGCTCTGACACCACCAGTGACAAACCCACAGATGCATTCACACAGTCACTCATGTAATCATAGACCTCCTACGACAGCCACTAACACACTCCCCATCCCACTCAGAGATCCAACACACACGTATACACCCACTAGCACACTGACACAGGTGCTCATACATCCACTGTGAAAAATTGTAGGTTGCAGTTATGGATTTTTTTTATAGAAAAACCATATAGATTCACCACAAAAACCAAAGTTTACAGGAATGTTAAAGTAAGGAAACACATTGTTTTTTAAAACCTTAAAAATTCCCAGAAAAAAAACAACGAGTACAGGGACATTATAGCTAGGAAATAGAATTGAAAAAAGCTTATAAATTCACTAAAAAAATTAAATGTTACAGGTATAGTTAGGCTCACATTTCACTGTAACATTACATTTTTTGAGTGAATTTATAAGGTTCTTAACATTCTATTTCCTAGCTTTAATGTCCCTGTAACCTTTGTTTTTTCTCTAAAATTTTAAAATCTTATTTTAAACTTAACTTAAGCACCTGCAATGCACTGCTTATGACCTCACATATCGAATCACTCATGAAATGGTTAGTGACATCACTGATGACATATCAAATGGCATCCCTGATGACATCATCCAGTAAGTGTAAGTTGCTACTATTTCTAATATATGTCAGCTGAGTGGCTATGAGACTGACTGAGTTTGTCTGTCTGTGTGTGGCTGTCTGAGAGGCTGTATAGGTGTGTATAGGTGTATGGTGCCAATTTGATTGACAAAGACTGTTGTAGAGCTGAAGCACAACTCTTTTTGCTTTTGTGACACTGGGTCCAGAGTGGCCTGATCCAATAAAGCCAGTGGAATGCCTTGTCTCCGAGTACAAACTCTCCAGTGGTGGAGGATTAGAGACATTTTAGATGCTATGAGGCACCAGCGTTTGTGCTTCTCCATGTACCACCAGCGTTCAGGTGCACGCAAGCATTAACCACTGCTTGTTCTTGGAAGTAATTCAATGCTGGCATGCCCCCAAACACAGGAATAGAGATGTGGTATTGGCTGAGCAAGAGGCAAAGATATGTCACTGAGAGGTGAGACTCCCTTGGCAGGGACCTTGTCCCCCTGCATTTTGCCTTAGTCTACGTTTGAGGATTGTCACCAATTTCTGGAGCTGGGTACCGCAAATGCAGATGCCAAGCAGTGGCGACCCGGGACCCTGGAATTTTCTTTGAGGATTGGACTCCTCCATACTTAAGTGAAACAAATTAACTGTGCCACCCTACTTGTGATATTTTGAGGTGATGGTGAAACTCACAGTTTGTTGCTGGAAGACAATATTATGAACTTTCCTGGGTGCAGAGGTGACTATATTGAAATATTTAGCATAATGCCATTGGAGATGTCTGATCTATAATTCACTCACCTGGGAGCAAGTATGAGCCATTGTGGTATTTTAAGGCTGACCATGTCTCTGGTAATGCATAATGACTTTAGAATGCAAACATTTAAAGCACACACATTTGCAATAATTTAAAATGTGCAAGTTTGTTTCTTACCAGATACTGTGAATCTATTATGAGATTCCTAAAACGTATTGTACTAAGTAATCTTAAAAGGCTGTGATTGTGATGTGGTGAAGGACATATATTTCATTTGTTTTGGGAGTTTCTCAGGAAAACTTCTTAATGAGATAAGTTACCAGGAGCAGTTGAGTTGAGCTGTGGTTGGCCAGAACTCGTTATGGTGAAAGGGCAAAAAACAAACTTTTAAACTGCAAAAGGTGTCTGCTTCGATCTTTGGAAGGGAAAGAATGTGTGTGGATATTTATATATAACCCACTAGGTAGTTATACTGAGGATCATGTTTCTATATAAAATGTCTTTATTGCGTTGTTAATGTCTTTGATGCAGTTTGACGAATCACCACAAAACATTTCAAAAACCTTTGACTTGTTTGCACATGGAAAGTTTCAGGGTGATCCGTAAAGTGGTGGCCGAGAAAAAAGTGGATCCAAAAATGCATTTTCCCCACACAATTCCCCGTAAAAACCTTAGAAACAGCTCTAGCCAAATATCTGTGATGTTTATGTTTCCAATTGTTATGTTGACAGTAAAGTTCTTTAACCTTTACCATGCTCATGACAAGCTGAGCTCGTCTTGAGGCACGGTGCTCCGGTGCTCATGATGAGCTGAGCTCGTCATGAGCCTTGGAACGCTCAGGTGCGGGGAGAATTCTCCTGCTGTGCTGAGCGTTCCACGGGAGCCGGTGCACCTGTGACGAATGAGCACAGGAGCGCCGTGCCTCATGACGAGCTGAGCTCTTCATGAGCATGCGGGCGCTGTGCGCGCCCCCCTCCCCCAGCACAGCGGGGGAATTACCCCCGCAGCGAAGGGGATAAAGGCATGTTTTCACCTTGTTCTGTCATATATACATCAACTGTTTTATATACTGGACTGCAATAAAGTGCCACAAAACTATTTTAAACTCCTGATGGCAAGAACGTACCCTGAAGGGCACCGGGGATGGTGGCAGTTTTGGCACATGTCTACTTTGAGTGGGTGACATTTCAAAAATAGAAGGGGGCTGTTTTCAGTGGAATGGATATTTCGAAAGATTGAAGTAGGATGCTGTACAGCACATTGTCCTTAAGATCTCTAGTGAATAAGTTGAAGACGTACCTTTTAAAAGATTAGAAAAAAGAAATTACAGGACCTACCCTTAAACTCATAAAGGAGCATGGAAAAGAGGATACACTTGCTCCCTTTGCATTCATTATTAATCATGGCATCAATTAGCAGTAGAAACAACCATAAGTCATACTGTTTTTGAAACATTAATATAGAATAGAGACTGTCCCGGTAATTTGGAGCAGACTTTGATGTTCAGTGCAGCCCCTCTGGACAATGTAAGTGAGTTTTTTCACCCCCTCTAGCTGGTGGGATGGATTAGCACCAGATGCAGCACAGATACATGAGTGAACGGTGGAGATGGTGCTCTATGTGGATTTAAGTAAATGAATTGGGGTTGAAATGTTGTATCGTTAACAATTTTGGATTTGCATAGAGAAGGACCTTTGGCACACACTTAGTATAAAGGTGGTCACCATAGGACATGGGAGGCAAGCGATGTAGTAGCCCTGTTCATGTTTGGTGCTTGGTAGGAGGGTTCTTTCTCTTTGGGGCACACATACACAATTGGAATTTTAAATTTTATTTCAATTTAATTCTATTATTAGTTTATTTCATTGCATTTTTCTTAGAAGGTTCATCAGCACATTGACTAGGTGTAGGCAACTGATGGTGAGTTTGGTTCATTATTTTCTAGGTTTGTTCCTTGTACCCTTGTCATGAAGAAGCCCAGATGACAGAACCGAAACATGTCGACCGCATGAACAAAGAGAAGTCCATTGAATGAAATATTTTTTGTTCAAACATTTTACATACACACTGTGGATGGATTCAGAGATGGAAGTTTTTTTTACCTCGTGTGTACAGGATTACCTCATAGTGAATTGCTGTTAGTTATGGAGAAAACACAAATCTCCTAGTTTGGGGTGCGAAGGAATATAGGATGATGTATATTAGTATGTCTAATTGATTGTATGTAATTGTTTTTGGGGTTGTGGCAATTATTCATTGTATTTATTTGTGTTATTATTGATATATGTCATATATTGTTTGGTGTCTACATAAATTTGAGAACAATGAAAATAATTTACTAATTGTTCCTATTTGGAATCATTGTTGGTATGTGCCTTAACACTAATATATACAAATAGATAGGGACTGTGTCCCATAGAATAGGATGGAATGTATTGTGTCCTATTGTTAATGTTAATGTATTCATTTTTCCACATCACTCTCTTTGTATCTTTTGATCCTCCCTTGCTCAGATGTTGGAAGAGCATTAAGGAAAACTCAATTGTTATATTATCTTTGCTGAACTTAGGCAAATGTTACATGTCAAAATGCAAAATAATCGTAAAAAAATTTAAACTCTTTTATTTGGGAAATGATAACATACAAAATGATTTTCATTTAGGTTCAGTCTGTATAAATACATCTCATTTGACCATCCAAAAAGTCATGAATTTCACTGGAAGCCAACTCAACCAACAAGAGACATCCCAGTACAGACCACATTTTGTTAAATACTACTAGGACATTTAGTTGATTATATTAGTTATATGCTTGGAATACAATAGGCAATACAGCAGACAACGGTGGCTTTCTAATATTCAACTTTGTTATATATAACAAATATTTATTTTGGCCCACCTATCCCATAGTACTCTCTTAGAATATTTTAACAGCTCTTGTGGGAGTCCCATAGCACCTTGCTTGGTCCCCTATGTTGCCCATGGGAGCCAGCATGACCTTGTGCTTCTACAGCAGTCTTGTGTGACTGACAAAAATAAAATAAAATAGGGAGAATATTGAGAGAGGGTTCTGAAGCCATGTCTGGTGGGGGGCTAGCCATCTGAGTGGGGTTGACTGTCCATGGAGATTGGATATGGCAATAAGATCACATTTTACTAATTGTTTTAAACTAGCAATTCACTGAAAAAAACAAAGGTTAAAATGATGCTATTCTTTGGCATATTAAAAAGATGTTGCTTTAAATAAAAAAAAATAGAAATTCACTGAAAAAGAACAAAAGTTATAGTAACATATTAGTTAGGTAGGGTAATATCTAACTTTACCGTAAACAAAAACCCTATAAATTAACTGGAAAAAACCAAAGGTGAAAGTGATATCATAGATAGGTGAACAATTCAGTAATATGTCACGCTTTCAACACAAACACACTCACAATCACCTGTATAGTCTACTGAACTAAAAATAACTTGTGTCCCAGCATGCCTTGCTTATGATCCCACATATCACATCACTTATGACATGTTAAAAGACATCATTGATGACATAACTGATGAAATCACTACTGACATCATCAAACCTGCTTTTCAAATTACTCTTTGAACCAGTACAGGTTTTCAGAGGTGAATAAGCTATCCTGTTTTAAGCTTATACTTATAATAGCTACTACAAACCCACCGACACATGTAAAAACTAACAAATACCTGTCAACCACAAACTAAAATGCCATTCAATGAAAGGAAAGAGAGAGAGAATGTGTCAGCTGGATTTCTTTCTGAGGGGGCCAACACAATGTAACTTGTTTGTACAAGAGGCAGCATATAGAAAGTCTGCCCTAAGATTTGCGTTTTATTGATTAGGGATATCACTAAAATATTGCTTCTTCTTGCTTTGACTCCTACAGCTATGTGTGGTTAGATAAGAGGTTCAGGGTTTCAGAGTGCGTTTTATTTCTGATGTAATTATTTTTCACACTGTAAAGATTCTGGTAATATTAAAACAATATTTGATATGTCAGCATTGTTTAATTGTTTCTCTGATTGGTTAAGTGGTTGGCTCATAAGAATCATGGCCACAAACACAGAATGGGTAAAACCCATTGATACATAAGCCCCCTTTTCTAACAAGTTAGTATTAATAGCAGGTCTCCTGCCAAATAGAGCAGGTTGGAACCATTCAATGCAAGGTGCAGTAACAGGTATCTGGGAAAAGAGTGCTGTCACCCTGAACCATGGGATAGGGGTGAAAATATAACAGAAGACCTTCCATATGGCAAGAAGATTCATAGATGCAAGGTGTCAAATATTTCTGTGTGATTACCTCAGCTAATCCTGGCTTTTTGCCCAACTGCACTTTTACTGCTGACAGATTTAGCCCATAGTTGCAATGTTAACTGCACAATATCAAGTTCCATAATACAATGTGATGTCTGCTAAAGGGTCTGGATTTACTTAATGTGAGGCATTTGCCATGGGAACATTCAGCAGCTATGAATTTCCACATAACCGCAGCACCACCTTATATAGTCATTCATGGATTGCAGAAAAGCAATGGTGAGCATGCTTAAAACATCACATTTCAGGTGCCATAGAATGAATGGTTACAAACTAATCTGTTGTAATTCAAAATGTTAAAGGTTTAACAAGGTACTATGTTGTTGGAAGAGTTGATCACCCCTACAATGTTGTAATAATCAGTAATGAGTAGGTGAATCTAATAATTGTCCTATAAACCAGACAGAGTCCTGAAAGAATGAGTGTGAGACTTAATGAGATGTGAGACAAGGTAAAGCGAAGCGTTAGCATGAGAGTGAAATACACAGAATAGTTATGCTTAAAACAGGTTAACATAAGTCCATTAGATACACTGTCAAAAGGAAGAGAATACATACCCTTCATTACTTCTTATTAAAATGAAATATGTGCTTTATAACTATTAGTGTAAAAACAGCATGTTTTATCAGCACTGGTAACACACAGTTTTTATCTATTTTGGGGGGTTAGGCAGCACTGGTATCATTTTGTTTGTGTAAATACTTTGTTTTGTTTTGCACACTTTATTGCAGTAGTGTATTATAAGGTCCTGACGAAAGCCTGTAGGGGAATGTCCCCTTGAAATGGCAGAAACATGTTGACCACAATACTATCTCCCTTTGGCAGTTATTATGTCAACCTGTCAATACACTCATTTTTAACATTGACACCATGATTTTGCCCTAATAAAATTATTCCCTGTTATCATGGTAGCCAATTTTAAGTTATACACTTGTTTTTTGTTTACACATTTTTCTCACTGCAATTAATATCCCACACCATTTCACCCATTCTTTGGTGCCTTTGGTTGAATCTATTGCTGGTGGTCCTGGAGAATTGGAGAATAACACACAATATCAACAGGTGTGTCTCCTTATCTAGACTACTATCTACAAGAGTTCCAGATGACGATGCTCCGCCATATGGGTGGTCTGATGGGATTCATTTCCTGGTGATGGTGACACATACATCATATCGGACACATAGGGGGCCCATTAGGATGTCAGGCGGATTGCCCCCGCCAGGCTGGCGGTAGCCACCGCCAGCCTGGTGGGGGCAATCCGTCCGACATCCTTCCCTGAATTTCCCCTGCCATATTAGTATGGCGGGGGGACCACGGCGGAAGAAAACACCGCCCGCCACTTTTCTGCCCCGGCCGCAATGCCGCCACGGAAAGGCATGCGGTGTTCACTCTGAGGGGCCCCTGTGGGACCCCAGAGTGATGGCCAAAGGGGGGTGGCACACGGGGGGGTACCTGTGGTAACCCCCTGCATTTGGTCAGGGCGGTGCCTGCAGCTTTGATTATGCAAATGCGTGCATTTGTTTTTAACATTGTGGCGAGTTTGCCTCTAGTTATAGCACAGACCACTGACAGTCTTTTTTGTTTGGTTCTACTATCTACTGCAAACAGTTTCAATTTGTGCTGAATCACTCCATGGAGAATTCTTTCCCTATACACACCCAAGGCCCCTTCGGTGGTAAAGGCCCTACTACACATAGCCTTTGCTCTGTACAGACCTCTTGTGGGTAAAGAATTGACTTAATGTGGGCAATCAAGCACACATGAATGGTCAAGTGTGGCTCAGTGGTTAGAGGCGGCAGACCCGGAAGCTGAGATCGGCCGTGGACCAGGGTTCGATTCCCCGCCTCGGCGGGTCTCGGGCTCTAAAAAAAAAAAAAATTCCACAGACTCGATAATTCTCGCTCCGGTGCCTACTCGACTCACGGGGTCACACTCTGCGACTCTGGGCAATAGCTTGCTTAATCTCCACTACGGCCCCTCGCGGCGGGATGCCTGGCTTTCACCTTGTGGATACCCTGCCGGGGTATCTCACAGGGGAATACCAGGACGGGTTCCCTAAGCAAGCGCTTAGATACCGTGTCGGTGATTTGCGCTATATAAATACATGTACATTTACATTTACATTTACATTCTTCACTCCTTTTTTTTTAGTTCATATAAAGGTTTATTGATGCAGATAAGATAAAGATATACAATATATGATAATTATGATGTTGAGAAAAACATACAGCAAAGCAAGTGAAATCGATAATGAAAGAATAAATAAAGAGTTACAAAACAATATGCAAGTAAAACTGGCAATAAGTAAAGTACATAACAATAAAATACATAAGGAGCTTTGTAATAGAAAAGTCAAAATGTATAACAATAAAAAGAAATATATCAACCTAAAGGAAGTCACGGAAGTTTAGCAACTTCTTGTTGTAAAGGGGTTTGAGACAGAGAACACCTAGCACTCATATCAAAAATTGTTGTGACTGGATCCCATAATTCTCTCCTCTTTGGGGCTAAAGATATTGGGAAAACAAATGTCGTGTCCAATCTATGATTATAGCAAACAGCATACCACCACGCCTGATAAGATAGTTTGGTAAAGTCTTTCCAAAGTTTGGTGATTTGTTGGAAGGCCACCGCTAATAGTAAGTCAATTATTTTTGTGTTGAAAGTGCAATGATCCCAAATAGGAGAAGTGCTTCCTAAGAAAATGTGAGTAATGGAAAAAGGGTGAGTGGAGGAGAAAATCGTATTGATTTGAGACCATACTTTAACCCAAATGTGTGAATTAGTGGGCATTTGAAAAGCAAGTGGAATAAGTCCGCATGTGGTGAAGAACAGGTCCAACATGTATCAGAAGTGTCGGGGTGTCTTTTGCTACGAAAAAGTGGAGACAATAAAAGTCTGTTATAAACAAAAAATAATGTTTGAGTGGTGTTTGCAGCTCTAGATGATTTGTGTATCTTCATCCAAATTCTATCCCATAACTCAATAGGCCAGGAAACATCCAAATCCTCTTCCCAAGCTTCTTCTGTCTTAGTTTTAACTTGTGGTACCAAGGGAGCCTGAAGAAGTGCATAGATTTTGGAAGCCCTGGTACCTTTAAGTACTAAGGATCGTAGTGTAGAAATGTTAGAGGGCTCCTGACACGGAGAAGAAGGAGAAGTGATATAAGCATTATATGCTAGTTGAAGTGCATGCGTTAGTATCGGATATTTAATGCGGAGAGTGGAAGGGAAATGAAAAGAGGCAGCAGCTAGTGAATATGAGATAATCTGATCTTGATGAAATAGTTCGTGTACCCAAATGAGGCCTCGTTGTCTCCAGGTTTTCCAGAAAATTGGTTTATTATTTATTAAAATGGAGGTATTATGCCAGATAGGTTGCTTGAAAAAAGAGGAGATAATAGGGGAAGGGAGGATTTTAGAGGTATGTTTAAGAATAGGAGAAGATAATGATTGTGGCTTGCGAGAAAACGAAATATATTCGTTAAAAGAGAAAGGAGATATAAAAGACTTTTCTAGGGTCGCCCAAAGAGGGGAAGACATAGTGGAATCAGAAATCCATTTAGAAGCCTGATTTAACAAAAAATATTTATGATAGAGGTAAAAGTCTGGAAAGTTCACTCCGCCCTCTGTTTTAGGGCGTATCAGTTTAGATATAGACATACATGATTTTTTATATCCGCATAAAAAGAGAGACAGGATAGAATTGATTTTCTTAAAAGATTTCAAAGGAATAGAGAATGAAATATTAGAAATCGTATATAGAACTATGGGGGAAAGCATCATTTTGATTGTATCTAATCTCCCCCACCAGGATAGATATAGAGGATGCAAATTTGTGGTGAGAGTAGTTATTTTTTGTATGCATTCTTTCATACAGCGAATGACTGTGCCCGAAAGGGAGGGCGTAAAATGACGACCTAATTATTTAATAGAATTAGGATTCCATGTGAAACCCGAATCAGTAAAATCTGTTTTATAAGTGAATTTAGTAAGGGGTAAAATTTCGCATTTATCCTTATTTAATTTGTAGCCAGAGACTCGCGCAAAAATAATCAACCTCATCTAAGAAAGCAGGAAGGGATGAAGTGGGTTGAGATAAAAACAATAAAACATCATCAGCATATGCCGCCATCTTAATCGTGGTCTGT
This sequence comes from Lissotriton helveticus, assembly GCF_964261635.1. Classification (NCBI taxonomy): domain Eukaryota; kingdom Metazoa; phylum Chordata; class Amphibia; order Caudata; family Salamandridae; genus Lissotriton; species Lissotriton helveticus. Next base: position 2,121,841,156 of record NC_136057.1, on the reverse strand, counting down.
TGAAAGTCAAAACCATGGATTTCATTTTTTTGGCGGATCCAAAATAAAAAAGGTTCTAAGGCAAGATTAAACAAAAAGGGAGATAGTGGGCAACCCTGCCTAAACCCTCTACCAACGGAGAAATAAGAAGATATGCCACCATTCGCCGAGATTGCCGCTCTTGGGTGGGAATACAAAAGCGAGATCAGAGTAGAAATTTTTGGGCCAAAGCCGAACCACTTTAGAGTATGAAAAAGATATGACCACTCGACTCTATCAAAAGCTTTTTCAGCGTCTAAAGCTATGGCTGCAAGGGGATGTGAGGAGTGCGAGGTCTTAGAGAGAATGTCAAAAAATAATCTAGTATTATCTGTAAGCAATCTGCCTTTAAAGAAGCCAGACTGTTCCCTTCCTAAAAGGTCAGGTAAATAGGATTCTAGACATAAGGCTAAAGCCTTTGAGAAGATTTTATAATCGATATTAATCAAGGAGATTGGACGATAATTTTTGCAGTATTGTGGGTCTTTACCCGTTTTAGGGAGAATATAAATGAGAGCATCCGAGAAGCAACCAGAAGCAGTGCCGGATTCAAGAAAAGTGGATAAAAGAGTATGCAATTTTGGAATGAGTAATTTTGAGAAGTGAATGAAAAATTCCACTGTAAAGCCACCCGGGCCCGGTGCCTTCCCGCTTTTGAGAGTTTTGTGCAAGAAGGAGCTCTTTTTGTGTGAAATCTGTTTCCAATAAGGAAAGATCTGGAGTGTTACCAGAAGGGGGTTGGATATTAGACAGAAATTGGCAAATGGAGTGCTCAGAGGAAGATGATTCGGAGGAATATAAGGTTTTGTAAAATTGGAGAAATCCTTGTAAAATTTCATCATCTTTATGTTTCAGTAGACAGTCTTGGCCAAAAATGCACTCTATGTTTACTTTATTTTGTTTTACTTTCAAATAGTTTGCCAATAATTTACAAGCCTTATTTTGACCACCATAAAATTTTGCACTAGATTTTAATAAATAATTGGAGGCATTTTCTGTGGTATCCTTGTTAAATTGGAATTTAGTAGCAATGAGTTCAGTTAGACACTCCTTTGATTTAGAAGTATAATAAGAGTGTTCCAGTCACTTGATTTTAGACAAGAGATCATTAGTAATTTGTTGTGCTCTTTTCCGTTTGCAAGAGACATAGCCAATAATGAAATCTCTAGCAGATGCCTTGAAAGCGTCCCAAACTACGGGAAAGGAAATGTCATCAGTTTGATTCAGCAAGAAGTATTCATGAAAAAAAGATGTAAAGGAAGCAACGAAATCTGAATCAAGAAGGAGGGAGTTATTAAAATGCCATTTCCGAGTGGTATTAGGTTTTTGTAGTATATCTAGATGTATAGTGACTGGTGCATGATCGTATATCAAAATGGAGCCAATATCGGAAGCAACTAGGGATTGGGAAAGGTGATGTGTAATGAAAAACTAATCTAACCGTGATTGAGTTTGATGAGGCGGTGAGAAAAATGAATATTCTCGCAGGGTAGGATTGCAAAGCCTCCATGCATCAATGAGTTTATATTGGTTAATAAATTGTGCAAAAGATTTGTGTAATTTGTGAGGAATGTATGCACTAGAAGAACATCTGTCTAGAAAAGGGTCAAAAACTTAATTACAATCACCAACAAGAATGAATTTGTCATCGTAATGTTGTGTAATATGTGGGGCCAAAGAGGTCCAAAATGAGGCATCACCGGTCGCAGGAGCATAAATGTTCAAAAGGGAAATGGGAACATTATCTATTATGAATTTCACCAGAACCCATCTGCCTAATTGGTCTATGTGATTCGATGTTATCTTGACAGAAAGGGACTTTCGAAATAAAATAACCACTCCATTACGCGTGCCATCACCTGGGGAAAAGAAAACCTCGCCCACCCAGCCCCTCTTCAATTTAGCAGATTCTTCAGCCGATAAGTGTGGTTCCTGCACGCAAGCAATATCTGCGTTAAGTTTGGCTAGGTGTGTTAAAACTCTCTGTCTCTTAATAGGAGAAAGCAAAGCTCTAACATTTCAAGACACAATTTTTAAAGGCATATGAAAAGACCATAAAAATATACCAAAAGCCAGTTAAAGCATATTCGTAAAGAGCAAGAAATATAAAGGCATATAAAAAAGGCATAAAGATACATCAAATGCCAAACAAAAGATATCCATAGAGAGCAAAAGCTTAATTGTAGAACTATCCAGCTGTATGAAATTAGAAGGAACTAAACATGAAAAAAGGAGAACAAAAGGGAAAGGAAAAAAGGAAAACAGGAGAGTGGCAAGAAAAGAATGTCAAGAATAGATAAGATTCGAAACACATTTAAATTGAAAAGAGAGAGAAGAAGAAGATATGAAAAGGATAAAAACAAGTATAGAAAGAGAAGGATGAAAAATATGAAGAGAAAGTGGAGAGTAATTAACTTACACAATGAATGAAACATAAGACAGAGAAGTAAAAAGATGACGAAATAAGAAATTAGTATAAAAGGATGGGTCACCTTACATAATGTTGGGAACATACAAGAGGGTAGGAGGATGGAGGCCACATAGAACAATGACGGGTCTAGAACTCTGGAGGGAAAGCGGGAAAGGAAACGATCCCAACGGACTTCAAAGACAAAAGGAAGGAGGGTAACTTGTGGGATGAAAACCTGTGTGGAATCAAAAAAGAACAATGTTAACAATATTAATAAATAAAGAAATATGTTAAGTGTACATCATTAATAGGTTTCTTATAATTAACAATTATAAAGAACAACAAAGAGAACAGCAAAAAATATAAAGCCATCAGTTAAGTATACTCATTTAAAGCTTGATGAAGAGGCCACGTCCATCGTGTCAACATTGTGGAAATAAAGAAAGCTCTTCAGCTTTAACGGATCATCATAAGTGGTAGTTCTATTGTTAAAAGTCACTTTGAAGAGGCAAGGGTGGAATAGCCCATATCGTGCTCCCAGAGAGCGAAGCTGTGGACGGAGGGACAAAAACTCTTTACGTCGATCTGCAGTAGATTTAGCGTAATCTTGTGAGAAGAAAATAGTATTCCCGGACCAATTAATTCGAGACATGACTCTGGCAGCTTTTTAAAAATGATAACACCTCTTGGTCTTTTGACAACAGAAGTAGACAACGCAGTAGGAGGAGGGACCAGTCGATGTGCTCTCTGTATATAGAGATTAGTGCTTTCTGGTAGTTGAAGAATTTTTGGCAAGAAGGATTTAAAGAAAGCAAGAGGGTCAGAACCTTCTGTCCCTTCCGCAAGGCCATAAATGCGGAGGTTATTTCTTCTATTTCTGTTTTCCAAGTTTTCAATTTGCTTATGGAGAGCAAAGACTTCCAACAAGGTGGCACGTTCTTCGACATTTGACCACATTTCAGAGAGCATTTGGAGAGTAGTTTTGGTATCTTCAATAAAAGGACGCAAGGCCCTAATCTCATCTAATAGAATGTCCATTGTGACCGAAGTCGGCTGTTTGGGAGGAGAAGGAGGATCCTTTTTTAACCTTTTGATGGAGCCTTTATTAGTAGCAGACGTTAATGGAGCCGAGGCTGCTGAGGAACTTTTAGATGATGTATCAGGTGAATCGTCCATTGCGAGACACTGGTATCGAGAACTTGTGTGAATTAAAAATGTACGTGAGGCGGGAGATGGCTTATGCAAATCCTTAGATGTCCTCCCCATAAAGGAGGTGAACAATTAAAGGAATTTAGGTGAAGATTAACAAAATCACAATGCACGATAACTCAATGTATAGTACAATGGCCTTATGACAAAATATATATATCTATCTCACAAAACAGTATAGATGTGAGTAAAACAAAACAACTATAGTTACATGTCAAAGCCAAATTATAAGTGCCACATGAACAGAGTGAGTGAATTCAAAAACAGTTTATGCATGTACAATAAAATAATGGAGGTATATACAGTAGAAGCGTAGAACCATAATTGAGGCAGAAATAGGCAATTAAATACAAGGTGAGAAATTATCACTAGAAATTTAAAATATCAATGCGACACAGGAGTGTATTATAGGACTGGCACTAAATGAAGAAGAAGCACAGTCAATTGAAAATCATTGAAATAGCCAAAATGGTCAAAGCGCCTCCTAAAAAGTAAAGAGAACTACATTGACTAGACTGTTGCAAGGCTCTAGAGGGACTGCACGGGCATTTCACCGGGTGTCCTCCGAAATGCTGGCATCTGCACTCTCCTCACATCCTTGTCAACTGTCTGGTTGCTTAGAGGAGGATCTGGATCTGCTACATAGGTGGCTCGTTGACAGATTTGAGGAGCTAGCCCCCATGGTAATTTCTGGTAACATCAGCAGGCGTGCGTCTGCCCCGTGGTTCACTCCCTCTCTCGGTGAGTTGCGCCGAGAATGTAAAAAAGCCGAAAGGGCTTGGCGTCGCCTGTATGATCCTAGTGATAAAAACAAATACAGGGAACTAACTAGGCTTTATCACCGCCATATTTTGGCTGAGAAAAAAGCCTACTTTGATAAAAGAATAGAGGATGCGGCGAATAGGAGTAAGGAGATATTCCGCATTGTAAAGGACTTCATTTCTCCTACCTCGATTTTGCCCTCTCATTCCCATTCGGAAGCATGGGTCTGCCAACTTGCTATCTTTTTCGCTACAAAAATCAAAGCCATTCAAGATACTTTTTCCCCTACTAACTTAGTATCTGTATCGGAGCTCAGGCTTCCTCGTCTCCCATCCTCTGTTATGAAGGGCCCCTCTTTTTCTGAGTTTCCATCTCTGTCTCTCCCTGCCTCACTCGACCTTCTTACTCAGCTCAAGTCCGGCTCTCCGCAAGATCCCTGCCCCGCAAAATGTCTTGGAAGAGTAGCATCTGCCATAAATTCCGTGATCAACCCGGTGCTCAATATGTCCTTAAGCACGGGAGTGGTCCCCCAGACCTGGAAGCATGCATTGATCCTGCCACTTGTCAAGAAGCCCAATTTGGACCCTTTGGTCCATGCTAACTATAGGCCGATTTCCCTTCTCCCGGCTTTAGCTAAGGTGGTGGAGAAGCATGTGCACATCTCCCTATCGAACTTCATTGAGAGTAATGACATTCTTCACGACACTCAGTCGGGCTTTCGTGCCAATATGAGTACGGAGACGCTCTTCTTGAAGTCACCGATGCCATCAGGGATATATTAGACACTCTATATGGCCCCTCTGGCGGCAGTGGCGGAGTCGTTTGGTGCCCAGATCGTATCCTACGCTGATGACATCCAGCTTCTCTTTACTTGCACAAAAGGCTCTGACTTTGATGGTGATGGTGTGCGGATCAGAGGCTGTCTGGGGGCGGTCTTTGACTAGTTTAAACAGCATAGTCTGAAATGTAATTCCGACAAATCAGAACTGCTTTTCTTTGGCTGCTCCCCTGATCCTAGATGGAAGGCTTGGTGGCCCCCTGACATGTACCCTCCGGCAGAGGCCTCTTCTAAAGCAAAGAACCTCGGTTTTCAGATAGATGATGGCCCTTCTTTGGGCCTCAGATTCGCAAGCTCACAGGGAAATGCTTTGGCATTTTGAAAATGCTAAGAAAATTTCTTCCGATTCTGTCCCTGGAGCATAGAAAGACTCCTGTGCAGGCCTTGATAGGCTCACGCCTCGACTATGCGAATGTGCTCTACCTGGGACTGCCGAAATTTCTTCTTGCGCGCCTCTAGCTAGTGCAGAACACCGCCGCAAGTGCCATTGATGGCCTTCAGCGTATGGCGAGTGCATCGGAGCTGCTTAAAAAGCTTCACTGGCTTCCTGTCTCAAGACGGATTACTTTTAAGACACTGACTCTTGCCTTTAAGGCACTCCATCAGGTAGGGGCCAGATATATTAGGAGGCGTCTGACCTTCTATGTAACTTCTAGAGCTTTGAGATCTGCTTCTTTAGCTATGGCTTCTGTTCCTTCCATCAGGCGGGCTAGAATCGGAGGTCGCTCTTTTCGATGCTTGGCACCTCGATGGTGGAATTCTCTGCCCGTCTCTCTAAGGAAAATCAGCAATTTACTCGTTTTTAGGAAGGAGCTGAAGACATGGCTTTTCACTCAGTAATCTTCTTGTTTTGCCCACATCTGCCCTGGACTTTTTCTTCTTGGGTTTTTTCTGTTAAAGCGCCGGGACACTCCATGAAGTAGCCGTGCGCTATAAAAGACCCGGTTTAACATAACATAACATAACATTGTGGAGCTTTCTAGAATGTTAAAACAGGGGTACTTAGCAATAGAAACATATAGCAACTACAAAATTGTGATTAGGCATTGGTCGCTGTTGGATTTCGCCATATGAAGATGTGAGCGCTAAAAATATAATTGCAGGAAATTCAATAGCGCTGTTTGTGTAGGAAAATAGGAGCCGTGTTGAAGCGGGAGCTGAGGCTGCGTCAGCGGTGAGTCAGAAAATGGCCACAGCAGAGGGCCGTGAATGCAAATGTAACACGCGAAAAAGCCCCAAGACCAAGAAATCTCCCATAAAGTACATGAAGAAAGAGTCAGTGCGGGGCATCAGCGAGAGGAGAAAGCAGCATTGGTGCGCCTGCAGCAATATACGCAGCAAATGAAGACCGCTTGGAGCGAAGCTCCGTCAACGGTTCTGTAAAATGGTGGCCACGATCCCACCAACCGGCGCCTCACTCACTTGGCAGCAAAAAACAATTGAACCAAGGGGCGCCTGTCCAAGCCTCAAGATTTCCCACAGCACCTCCCGCGATTTAGCATCTGGTCGCGGCCGGAGGAGTCACGCTGGGCTCGCCGTCACCTCCGCCTCCCGGGAGAGTTAAGGAAGAGCCGCCATCTTCTTTGGGCGCTAGCCACGCTCCCCCACATTCTTCACTACGTGACATTTCATGCTGAGACCACTCCCTCTAGACACGCCAGGCCTCTGAGAAGAGTAAGCACCCACTACATACAATCTTTGCCCTGTAGCAAAGCTTTTACAAATAGTCACTCTTGTGGGCAATCAACAAGACACAAGTCGGCAAGTTGGCATGTCATCAGTGATGTCAAGAATGATGTCATTGAATATATAATAAATTATGTGATATGTGAGGTCACAAGAAAGGCATGGTGGAGGTGTGCAAATATATTTTGCTCAGAAAACTATAACAGGTGAATAACCGTATTTTTGCATTTAAAATGTGATGTTATACATGATAATATACCTACTATAACTTGACTTTAGTCTTTGTTTTTTCAGTTAAAAATATATATAATATGAGAGTGACACATAAATGATGCAAAGAGAGCAGGGATCCCTGGGTAGATTCCAAGTTTAGCCGAGAGCTAATGTGTCCCAGAAAGCCTCTTCATATTAGAAATAAAATAGATAATGTATGCCTGCTCCGTTGAGTCTTTCTTGAGCTAATCCATGTGCTGTATCTGCAGACAGTGCTCAATGTATAAATTCTTAAAAGATGTGTGTGAAAACACATTACATTTCTATGCATGTATCTCCTGTGTGTAGTTGAAACCAACTGCTTCATTATGATATCAAGTGTTACACTGTTGTGTTCTCTGACAACTTTGTAGCCAGTGGCAATAAATATTGTACATTTGTGTATGCATAACCTTGTTTTCCAACCTGGTAAGATAAGAGGGGTTTGCGAGAAGAATAAGTCAGTATTTCCTGATATGAATGATATTTTCATTTAAATGATGCTCATGTGTAGACACCCTCTTGATCATAGATAATGATAACTCTTGCTTGCTAATGTTGCTGGATCACTCAGCTGCCTTCGAAACTATTGACCGTCTCCCTCCATCCACACACTGAAGTCTTGAATAGGATTCATTCAATGGTTCTCCTCCTGCCTTTCTGTTCTTCACCAGCATTTTAACAAGGCCACCTCCAGATCCCAGAAGATTCCTATCGCCTGTGCAGTCCCTGATGATTCAATATTGTCACCCATCAACTTCAGCTTCTACACGAAGCCCCTTGGTGCTCGACTAACAGATCATTCTGTCAAAATTCACTCATATGCAGACAATACACAATTCTAAATGAAAGTCCCATCAGCTCCACATATCCAATGCCTCAAACATTGACTCCCCTTTTATTGCCTACCTGAAACAGAACTACACCAAGATAGATTTCAAGTTATTAGCCAAGAACAACAGCAATATGTAGCACAAACCTCAATGACATGAACATTGATGGCTTCAAATTCCAACTCATACCCAATGCTAAGTCACATGGAATTACCAAATACAGTAACCTCACCTGCAAGGGATACATTGTCATGTAGAAAAAGACAGTTTGGTACCACCTCTTGCTACTGAAGAAAGTGTACCTGTTCCTCTCAAAAAGAGGCTTCAGAACAGCTGATAAAGCCCTCATATTTGTGCATCCAAATGGTGGAAACATCCTGCTGTATGGCTTATCAGACTCCATACTGGTCCACATAAGGGCTACCTACAAGCCACAGAATGTCTCATCTAGTCTTGAAGGAATGGGATCACATCCCCCCCATCCTGATGAAATCTAATGTTTCCTCTTGCTGGTCACCTTCATCTTTAAAACTAACTTCATCATTTACAAAGCAATCACCTTGCCTATATTGCTGATTAGTTCAAAACGTCTTTTGACTCTGGGTACACCCTCAGCCAGGACATCATCATTCTGGAGATGAAGTAGATGAGCAAAAAGCACACAAAAACAAGGCAACAGACATTTTCCATCGGTGCACACATAATCTGGGAAACATCTCTGTATCCATTAGGGATGTCAGAATCGTACCCCAATTCAGGAAAGCTTTGAAGACACACCTCTTTTGAGAACAGTGCATCATGACACAGTAACAGTTCACAAATAAGATACCTTTCAAATAACTCGTTAACTGTACACTTGCCTTTGACCAGGTACAACATCCCGCTGCCTTTGACTAGGTTTGAGCGATGCATACATGTATTCATACATATGACAGGAAATGCAGGTTGCATGATATGTTATACCAACATAACAATTTGGCTCAGTAGACGGTGAATGGAGCCAGCAGAGCAAACTTCCAGTGGTCATCGACTTGAAAATAGCTACTCTGTATAATTTGCTCATGTCTGGTCAATTCTGTTGATGCAACACGAAAAAATGAAGATTTAGGAATAGTGATATTATTATTTATTGAGAACGTAAAATGACTACTCTTGCAGTTTATGCTTCAACTATAACAAATGCATTAGTCGGTTAATCCTCACAATTTCAGCCAGAGCAGCTTAGGCACATAATATAACTCGTTGTAGGTTTCTGTCTTCATGGCTGCTTGCAAATTTGCAGCATGCTGTTTGTTCAAAGATTAGGAAAAATGACATGGTCAAAATAAGTGTTTCATTTCCAGTGTTATCTGTGTTGTTATGAGCAATGAGTTTCAAGGTCAAACAGAAACCTGGGTGTTGAAATAATCATAGCAGCAGTGAAAATATATGAATTACATTTTCACATTTGCACATGTGCACATGTTTTGACATGTTGGGTATTGGTTTTTCGGTGTTGCATCCTTGACAGTAAAAGTCCTCAGTCACCATCTGTGGCAAGCATAATCCAGCGTCTCTGTATACTGTTAGGATCAAGGAGGTGTACTGTGGTAGGAGTGAGAAAAAACTTCCCCCGTCTATGACAAGAAACTTTTCAAGACCTCACCATCTGGCAGAAACGTTTTGATGGCAGGTGTCTACAGATGCTTAGCATTTTAGGATGGACTAGAGATGTCAATATAATTTTTAAAGAAACGTGACATCCTTCTGCCCGCTCAGTGACCCACCTCATGCACCATTAGCTGAGGGCCAGGCAGGTCATTTATATAGAATTATTTCACCTTTCTATTGCTCCCATTCCACTTCCCTATAATTGTGCATTTTCTCTGCGTGAAACACCAGTTGACTGAAATGTTGAAATAAAACACAAAAGCGAGTATTAGTATGTAGCATTTTTGAGTTGCAATACTTTTTCATTTAATAAGCAACATGAACAATAGGCTTGCAAATTGGAACAACATACAACAGAATTTTAAAACCTTTGCCATAACCTTTGTTTTCAAACTTTTTGATAGCACTCAAAGTTTGTCAAGAGTCTACGGGGACAATTTTAATCCAAAAGTCGTTTGGTCTTTTCTTTGATTTGTACTTCCTTGAGAATATCTGTTCTTTGTTTTGTTCTTGAGCAAGCAATACACTGTATTCTCAAGATACTTGAGGAAAATGGTCTCTCTATTTCATTGTTGTGCTCTTTCATGAAGTTATTTTTCCGTTCATGCGCTGCAAACAAATATTATAGAACACGTTAAAGGGAGTGTTGCTTGTTAGAAAATCAAAATATTATAAATCAGTCATTCACAACGATATCTCTGTTATCACTCGCACAAACTAGTAAATTGATAATCAGAGAGTGTCCTTCGAAAAAAGTGAACTTGACGTTATAAAACATAATCTAAGCACATTGTAAAGTGAAGACAAAATGCATATCTCAGCTAAGCTGTCCTGATAGGTCTAACTTATCATTTTGTAAGAGCATTCTTTGTTTTGCAAATGACTTTTACTCTGTCTGCCAAGAAACATAAGGAGCAAGGCAAGCACTGACAACAAAAATCATATCAACGTATTATTTCTATATGTTAACTTTAGGCAGCACCCCTCAACTAATTGTTTATTGAATGTGTGTTGTATTTCTCTGTATCTGGCCTTTACTGTTTTCATGTTTCTGTGCTCAACACCCAATGCAACGGAGAGAAAGTTATGTGATACGTCATAAAGAGAATTGATACTTTCATAAAATGTTGCATCACCTTTACTAATATAGAAAGATCGATATTACTTAGCCATACTTTAATCATTCGCTAGGTAGAGAGGCTCTACATTACTCACAAAACAACTTCCCTTCAACCCTCTTAATTAAGTGTGGCATTATTTATGGCTGTTTTATGATTGAATGGTTCATGTGCACTATTTGGTAAAAGCACGTTTGGTATTATGTTGCCTGTATTGACTGTCACAAAACTTTATATGATTTTGTTCCTATGTCATTAGTATGGGATTGGTTGGGGAGAAGACTTCAAATTAGGCTTCGCTTAGAAGAATTTATTCACATCATACAAACTCCTAACTTGAAAGACAAAACATAGTAAGGGATGTAACAATACGGCTTCCATTTTTTAATTGTTTGAAGGACTACATCTTTACCTCAATCCTTTCTAACATGTTTGTAGCCGGTGCACAGTCAAAATATTGATTCCAAATTATCGAACACACATTAATATCGAGTTAAAAATATCGTAGGTGAAGAATATCGAGGTCAAGAATATCGTTGGCCAGAATATCGACCCTAAGGTAAGTAATATCAATTTTTTTTATATCGATGTAAGTAATATCAAAGTTAGTAATATCGATATTTGTTTGTTGTTATGTATTTTATTATGTATTTTATATGTATGTGTTATATGTTTTTTGTTAAGTTTTTTATTTGTTTTAAATTATATGTGTACTATTTTTTATATATTAAAATTTGTATATTTAATTTAATTTTATGTTTTAGTACTAGAGCGGATTGTGGGTTTATAGGGGAATAGGGTGGGAAGTAATTTAAATATAGTAAATTAATTATTAATTTTTAGTAATTGTAAATTAATTTTAAATCATTTTTGCGTTTAAGTTCTGTAGCGGGTTGTGGGTTTATAGGGGAATTGGGTGGGAAGTAATTTAATTGTAATTCAATAATTATGTATTTTTAATTTATATTGATAATTATTTTATTTATAATTAAATATTAATTATTAATTAATTATTTTAATTGCTAATTAATTTTTTTTAATCGGTAAATCATTTTTGTTATTGGTAATTACATTTATTAAATGGCAATACATTTTTGTAGTTGGTAATTAAGGTTTGTAATTGGTAATTACATTTTTTAATTGGTAATTAAATATTTTAATTTGTAATTAATTTTTTTTAATGGGTAATTGATATTTTTAATTGTTAATTACTGTTAATTAATTGGTAATTCATTTTAATAATTGTTAAATCATTTTTCATTACAAAAAAAAATGTATTTACAATTTTTTTATTGTTAATCAATTTTTAATTATTAATATGTTTTTTGTTTTGGAAAATATTTTAGTGTTCAATATTTATTCTTTGGTAATTTACATTTCTTAAATATTATTTATTGGCATTTATTGTTATTTATTTTTAATTAATTATTCAATTGTGAATATGTTTTAGTAATTATTAATGGGTATTTGCAAATGATGTAGTTATTTAAAAATAAAAAATGTAATTATTTTATTTACAACAATTATTTATAAGTATGTTATATATAACTTCTACGCTATCCAATGCTTTCCCTACTGTTGCACTCTCTGGAGTTGGAACAGTAATTTTTACCCCTACGCTATCCAACGCTTTCCCTACTGTTGCCCTCTCTGGAGCTGGAATAGTAATGTTTACCCCTACGCTATCCAACGCTTTCCCTACTGTTGCCCTCTCTGGAATTGGAATAGTAATTTTTACCCCTACGCTATCCAACGCTTTCCCTACTGTTGCACTCTCTGGAGTTGGAATAGTAATTTTTACCCCTACGCTATCCAACGGTTTCCATACTGTTGTACTCTCTGGAGTGGGAATAGTAATTTTTACCCCTACGCTATCCAACGCTTTCTCTACTGTTGCACTCTCTGGAGTTGGAATAGTAATTTTTACCTCTACGCTATCCAACGTTTTCCCTACTGTTGCACTCTCTGGAGTGGGAATAGTAATTTTTACCCCTACGCTATCCAGCGATTTCCCTACTGTTGCACTCTTTGGAGTTGGAATAGTAATTTTTACCCCTACGCTATCCAACGCTTTCCCTACTGTTGCCCTCTCTGGAGCTGGAATAGTAATTTTTACCCCTACACTATCCAACGCTTTCCCTACTGTTGCACTCTCTGGAATGGGAATAGTAATTTTTACCCCTACGCTATTAACGCTTTCCCTACTGTTGCACTCTCTGGAGTTGGAATAGTAATTTTTACCCCTACGCTATCCAAGACTTTCCCTACTGTTGTACTCTCTGGAGTTGGAATAGTAATTTTTACCCCTACGCTATCCAATGTTTTCCCTACTGTTGCACTGTTTGGAGTTGGAATAGTAATTTTTACCCACCCGCTCTCCAACACTTTCCCACCTGTTGCACTCTCGGGAGTGGAAATAGTAATGTTTACCCCTACGCTATCCAATGTTTTCCCTACTGTTGCACTATCTGGAGTGGGAATAGTTATTTTTACCCCTACGCTATCCAACGCTTTCTCTACTGTTGCACTCTCTGGAGTTGGAATAGTAATTTTTACCTCTACGCTATCCAATGTTTTCCCTACTGTTGCACTCTCTGGAGTGGGAATAGTAATTGTTACCCCTACGCTATCCAGCGATTTTCCTACTGTTGCACTCTTTGGAGTTGGAATAGTAATTTTTACCCTACGCTATCCAACGCTTTCCCTACTGTTGCCCTCTCTGGAGCTGGAATAGTAATTTTTACCCCTACGCTATCCAACGCTTTCCCTACTGTTGCCCTCTCTGGAGTTGGAATAGTAATTTTTACCTCTACGCTATCCAACGTTTTCCCTACTGTTGCACTCTCTGGAGTGGGAATAGTAATTTTTACCCCTACGCTATCCAGCGATTTCCCTACTGTTGCACTCTTTGGAGTTGGAATAGTAATTTTTACCCCTACGCTATCCAACGCTTTCCCTACTGTTGCCCTCTCTGGAGCTGGAATAGTAATTTTTACCCCTACACTATCCAACGCTTTCCCTACTGTTGCACTCTCTGGAATGGGAATAGTAATTTTTACCCCTACGCTATTAACGCTTTCCCTACTGTTGCACTCTCTGGAGTTGGAATAGTAATTTTTACCCCTACGCTATCCAATACTTTCCCTACTGTTGTACTCTCTGGAGTTGGAATAGTAATTTTTACCCCTACGCTATCCAATGTTTTCCCTACTGTTGCACTGTTTGGAGTTGGAATAGTAATTTTTACCCACCCGCTCTCCAACACTTTCCCACCTGTTGCACTCTCGGGAGTGGAAATAGTAATGTTTACCCCTACGCTATCCAATGTTTTCCCTACTGTTGCACTATCTGGAGTGGGAATAGTTATTTTTACCCCTACGCTATCCAACGCTTTCTCTACTGTTGCACTCTCTGGAGTTGGAATAGTAATTTTTACCTCTACGCTATCCAATGTTTTCCCTACTGTTGCACTCTCTGGAGTGGGAATAGTAATTGTTACCCCTACGCTATCCAGCGATTTTCCTACTGTTGCACTCTTTGGAGTTGGAATAGTAATTTTTACCCTACGCTATCCAACGCTTTCCCTACTGTTGCCCTCTCTGGAGCTGGAATAGTAATTTTTACCCCTACGCTATCCAACGCTTTCCCTACTGTTGCCCTCTCTGGAGTTGGAATAGTAATTTTTACCTCTACGCTATCCAACGTTTTCCCTACTGTTGCACTCTCTGGAGTGGGAATAGTAATTTTTACCCCTACGCTATCCAGCGATTTCCCTACTGTTGCACTCTTTGGAGTTGGAATAGTAATTTTTACCCCTACGCTATCCAACGCTTTCCCTACTGTTGCCTTCTCTGGAGCTGGAATAGTAATTTTTACCCCTACACTATCCAACGCTTTCCCTACTGTTGCACTCTCTGGAATGGGAATAGTAATTTTTACCCCTACGCTATTAACGCTTTCCCTACTGTTGCACTCTCTGGAGTTGGAATAGTAATTTTTACCCCTACGCTATCCAACACTTTCCCTACTGTTGTACTCTCTGGAGTTGGAATAGTAATTTTTACCCCTACGCTATCCAATGTTTTCCCTACTGTTGCACTGTTTGGAGTTGGAATAGTAATTTTGACCCACCCGCTCTCCAACACTTTCCCTACTGTTGCACTCTCGGGAGTGGAAATAGTAATGTTTACCCCTACGCTATCCAATGTTTTCCCTACTGTTGCACTATCTGGAGTGGGAATAGTTATTTTTACCCCTACGCTATCCAACGCTTTCTCTACTGTTGCACTCTCTGGAGTTGGAATAGTAATTTTTACCTCTACGCTATCCAATGTTTTCCCTACTGTTGCACTCTCTGGAGTGGGAATAGTAATTGTTACCCCTACGCTATCCAGCGATTTTCCTACTGTTGCACTCTTTGGAGTTGGAATAGTAATTTTTACCCTACGCTATCCAACGCTTTCCCTACTGTTGCCCTCTCTGGAGCTGGAATAGTAATTTTTACCCCTACGCTATCCAACGCTTTCCCTACTGTTGCACTCTCTGGAGTGGGAATAGTAATTTTTACCCCTACGCTATTAACGCTTTCCCTACTGTTGCACTCTCTGGAGTTGGAATAGTAATTTTTAACCCTACGCTATTAACGCTTTCCCTACTGTTGCACTCTCTGGAGTTGGAATAGTAATTTTTACCCCTACGCTATCCAACACTTTCCCTACTGTTGTACTTTCAGGAGTTGGAATAGTAATTTTTACCCCTACGCTATCCAATGTTTTCCCTACTGTTGCACTGTTTGGAGTTGGAATAGTAATTTTTACCCACCCGCTCTCCAACACTTTCCCTACTGTTGCACTCTCGGGAGTGGAAATAGTAATTTTTACCCCTACGCTATCCAATGTTTTCCCTACTGTTGCACTATCTGGAGTTGGAATAGTAATTTTTACCCCTACGCTATCCAACGTTTTCCCAACTGTTACACTGTTTGGAGTGGGAATAGTCATTTTTACCCCTACGCTATCCAACACTTTCCCTACTGTTGAACTCTCTGGAGTTGGAATAGTAATTTTTACCCTTACGCTATCCAACGTTTTCCCTACTGTTGCACTCTCTGGAGTGGGAATAGTAATTTTTACCCCTAAGCTATCCAACGCTTTCGCTATTGTTGCACTCTCTGGAGTTGGAATATTAATTTTTACCCCTACGCTGTCCAATGTTTTCCCTACTGTTGCACTCTCAGGAGTTGGAATAGTAATTTTTACCCCTACGCTATCCAATGTTTTCCCTACTGTTGCACTCTCTGGAGTTGGAATAGTAATTTTTACCTCTACGCTTATACAACGGTTTCTCTACTATTGTGCTCTCTGGAGTGGGAATGGGAATTTATAATTCTATGCTATCCAACATTTTTATTAATGTCTTTTTTTTATTCATGGATTTTGAATAGTATTTTTATTTATTTAGTTATTTAATTTTTTTTCTATAAATTTAGATAATGTAGTATATAATTAATTTTAAAAATATTAAAGGTATATTTAATTTTTGTAAATTTATTAAACATAATTCTTTACTTTTTTATGTTTATGTTTTATGCTGGTAAATGTATTTGTAATTTATAATATTTTTTATTAATTTATAAATTATTAAAATAATGTTTACAACTTATTGTTAAGTGTGTATATATTATATGTTTTCTGTATATGTTTAAATAATGTATTATTATTATATATGTATTATTTATTAATTTTAAACATTATTAGATATTTTAACTATGTTTATTTTATTCATTAGTGTTATTTACTTTATTTTAAATTCATATTTTTACAGAAAAAAACGATGTTTTTAACATCGATATTTTTAATATCTATATTTTTTTCGATATTTTTGTACTTACCATGTTGTAGGTAGGATGCCAATATTCTTGCCTTCGATATTTCTGCATCAATATTCCTGTAGGTCGATATTTTCAACATCGATATTTTGTCAGTGATTCGTTTGTAGCCAATTTGTCTTAGTCACAGTTTGTCGAAAGACCGATTATCTGGAAATGAGAGTCCCCAAAATAAACATTCTGCATATATCAATGATCTAGAAAAGAAAAGAAGCCTAACTTCAGGAGTAACTTCTCAAAACCAAGGTTAACAATCCTCAGGAGAAAAAAGGTCTAAGCAAAAATTGATCACGAACGTTAAGTAACTGGAATAGGTATAGAAATATGATTTGTATGGGAAGTGTATGGCACGTATGTGTAATTTGTTAAACATCTTAGAAATTAAAAAGCAATGACGATTAATACTTTCTGAATTCTCTACAGCTACAATGTTCTATTCAGTAGAATCTGTAACATATCTGTGATTCACTGTCTTATTCAGCATTGGTAGATCTTCTGTTTTTAAATGGGGCAGAAGTGGGAGCTTATCTACCATTATTATTACAACAGTCGGACCTCATAGAAGAGAGGATGTGGCATAGGACATCAGTGTTGTGTGCTGTGTATCCCCCTTTTCCACTACTGGCAGTAAACTAGCGTTGGTAATAGCATGGTGCAAAGCAGAGAAGCTTCACCTAACATTTGCTTCTACTAGAATATGGATGTGTGTGCTATTGAAGCAACTTCCATCACTGAAATGAAGACACTTCAACCCGTTAAGAAATAATAATAAATAAAGTTACTCAGACAAATGCAATTTAAAGGAGACAACTTTTAAAAACAACAATCATACACTCAATATACCTTTCATGAAGAGTCTTTAGAGTATTCTTTTTAATGAGAATTAAGAAAATAAACAAGTCCTATTATTACATGTCTGTACTCCATTCTGATTAGTAACTCTATAGCACTGTTCCTTTTAGTTGCAGCAAACTGTGGTAACAGCAGGGAAATGGAGGATTTCTAAGGCAATTAAAGAGAATATGCATGAAAGTAGACAACATTTTTGAGGTAGAGATCTATTTAGCCACATTTTTAAAACCTTTGAAAAGGTTTAACAACCAATCAATGTCTATGTGAAACTGCATATGTGTATTTCAAAGAGCTGGATTGATCCAGTTTACAGGATAGTTGTATACAAAAACGTTGCACAATATGTGTTTTTTTGTTGTCATGTAATCATTATCAAGCGTAACACTTCATTGCTCTGAATTTAGTCCGAGCCTTTGTTTAATTAAATTTGCAGATGCACATTCTTTCTCTATTTCCAATCCTAAAAACCTTTTCAAGACACTGGATTCTAGCACCAGACTATTTTACTCCTTTATCTTCATTTGGACCTCAATATATGTGGATTGATAACACTGACATAGTCGGTAAGAGAAGATATCAGTCCGTTTGGAATTACAAGTTTGCGATGTTTCACAGGAATATTTCACCTGCTGCAAAAGGCAAAGTCTTTGAACAAAATAGTGGGGAAATATATGCTGTAATGAGCACAGTAAGTATAATGTACATACTATACCACAAAATTCAAATTTTTTACCCACCTCATTCCCAAACATCTCTCCATTAGGAGAACTGGAACCCCCAATATTGGTAATCCTGAGGCAGAGAAATACCACAAACATTATGTGCCTCTCATAATGAAGATCCACATCTTCCAAAAACCAACAAGATGTTTAACTTGTTAAAATTGGATAAGACCATACGAGTTAAAAATTTGAATTTTAGCAAGAATGGACCTAGAAGGAGGACTCATTTCTAATGTATGGGCCTGATTCATGGTGGTCTTTGGAAGATCAAAGACCCCTTTCAAGCAGGCTCCTTCCAAAATGTAAAAGTAAACATGTTTGCTATGATAAAAGAATATTGAGGCCTAAATATTGCCTGACCAAAAAATTATGTCCTAAGTGTTGATTAGAAAAATAGTACCCCTTTGGAGGTAATGATAAAAAAAGCACATTCAATGGAACAATATTTTATTAAACACTATTTAGGACACAATATTTAAAACACACGATATGCTTGTTTACTGATATTCTGAAATACGACTAAATGCTCACCAATAGTTAATAATTCTTTGGTGTACAGAATCATTGGGACTACTTTTGGTCTATAGGCTCTATATAGCTGCACTGCAGATGTTGGAGCAAGAATTTGCAAATAGGCAACTTGCTCGGATATAATCCTCTCATATAACCTCATAATAAATTATTAATAACGTTCATAATACTAATCGTACACAACATTTTACATTTACTAGAAAAGGGGGAAGCTTGCCTATGTGCTTTAATAACTAATAATCAGAGTGCAACTAAACATGGCTGCTAATGCGGGTAAATAAACTGGGCATGCGTCAACTGCATGACGTCTTAACGCTTGAAGGGAAAGCTTTCTTCTGTGCAATGAACGCTAAGATGGCTGCTTAAGAACTTACATGCTAAGCATCTGCTCTTCTGAAACTAAACTGCGTTATATACTAAAAGCTAATGCACAAATAGTCTTTTAAATTAATTGGGATTAGAGTAGAGATAAGTGGTATACAGTGAAATCATTTTATTGGAATCTCACATTTTGTCTTTTTGACCTCTCTGTTAGTTTATATGTGGGCCTTATTTAAAAAGAGCTAAGGGCTGACACCCATGTGAGACCATCCGCATGCGAGGTAGAGACAACTCCGGAGTCATGAGCTCAAGTGTTGAAACCCGATCAAGGACACCCTTTCTACATGTCCTGGGAAAAGGCTGATCATCCTGAAGACTCAATGGACAACTGTACAAATTATATACATTGTTGTTAACGCATTATGAACATGGGTGGGAAATAAAGCTTGGAAGAAACAAATTATTGGGCTAGAACATAAGACAATGCTCTTAAGAAAAAGTTTATGGTGTAATGGTAATCCCCTCGACTGGCCCAATCACAATTAGGAGTTTCATAAAGTTGAAACATTTAGGGGTGGTACATGCCATTAAGAAGGTATAATTAGAATCAGAGACATCAAATCCAGAAGAGGATACCTGTCCAGTCCTATTCTTGTCCTGAACCTGTCACCTGAATCTTTCTAAGGGGCCCACAACTCTTGGCCAGAGGGGTCCAATCTTGCACCATCCTAGGTAAATATAAATCTGTGTATTGTGTCAATGGCCTTTTCTCTCTCTCCTCTCTTCCTGAGGTACTTGTAATTGAAATTCTATAGATTAAAGAAGATAACCAAATTTTACCTCTTCAGTATGATGGAGTTAATACTGTAATTGATCTCATGGTAATATTCAGATAAACCTTTAAAACATATCCAAGTCTGTGGTTATTTAATGAGCTGAACAGGTAAGTGTTTAATTGCCATAATTACCAAATAAAATCACCTAAACTAGATCCATTTGAAAGAAAGGGCTTAGTAATTAATTAGGCTCAAGAGTGAGAGGCAAACGGACATATAGAATTAGCCCTAAAATTGATCCCCAGCGGGGTTTAATCAACCAGATAATGAGATAGTGTGGTATAAGGGCCCGATTGAGTATTTAGTGAATATTGTCCACAGGTTGGTCTCTCGCTGGTTTACAGACAAACTTCGTATTGGGCATTGAATTGCACAAGGCCATTTACTTTATGACTTTAGCATATGTCTGTTCCAGTTGTCTCATACTGGACTGACAATGTTCTGCTAAAGGGTAATCCTACATATTCATATTGAACCACTAAATGAAGAATGTGCCTGTATGTAGCAACAGTTACAATCATGTACTTTACAATAATCAACATGTTTGTTTTCTTCAAGTTAATTACTAGATCATTAGTTAGAGGATGTCACATGGTACACCCGTGAAGAAACGTGCTTAACTCCCATGCCACCACATATCGAGAGAACGAAGCAGCACTTTTGAGAGAAGTCAGAAGGTAAGTTACTTATTAAATGTTCAATATCCATCATAGATACTAGATGCCCTCAGGAAATGTCACATTCATCAAATACCCCTACCAGCTCTTTGGAGTTGTGCTTATAAGAAACAAAGAAAGACACTGTGAATGTGGAATTTTTTTATAACAACATTACAAACATGTTTGCAACTGCATAATGCAGTAAACACCAAACGTTTCATTAGTTTTTTGCTTTAGGAGGGAACATTTTAAATGCCTATTTTTGTAATGTATGTTTTTCTTGATACATTATATGTGTTACTATTTCTATTGAAAGGAGGGGGATCCCTTAATCATCTTTAGCTGTTAGATATGTTGCATTGTGTACTGAGAAGTATCAGTCAAATCTATTGCCTTCATCACTAGTTGGACACAATTAGAAACAGGTTTACCGGGGGGTTGGAATCTTTGACTCCGATTAGTATCCCACACCAAATTCTGACTATTCCACGTTTTCTTACTGTATAGGGAATAACTGCATGGTCCCAGAAAAACTGGGTCATTTCTTCTCTATTCCAGGCAGAAACCCACTGCCATTTTCTGCCTGCTCTGAGCATACAGAAAGTATCAGCAGGTAGACAGCAGAGGGGTGGGTTGCTGGGGTGAGAGCTCAGAGATTCAGGACAGGCTTATGCATTCCAGGGGGAGCACTGTCTGCTATGTCCCCGTGTTCTGCATCAATGATCGGCTGGGTGCTGGTCTGCGTTACCCACAACCTGCAGGCCTTGCAGCAGCAAAGTGAGGTTCGGTTTCTCTAGGCCCATACTCAATGGACCCAATAATTCCGTACCCATAAACACTTATAATTCATATCTTTGTATGGTTAGGCCGTAACATGTAATGAATTATGAACTATGAAAATTAACCTGGTAGATTCCGAATACCTGGCTCAGGATACCTAACAACTGCAGCAATTGATGACTTTCAAGAGAAATTAAACATGATCAGCTAATTATTGTTGTTGGCACTGACATCCTTGTTTCCTCATCTTTTTGTCTTCCAGCCTTCCTCTTTTGCTGACTTAGTTTTTGATGGCCTGGGGACTTTGCACTCTTTACCACTGCTAACCAGTGCTAAAGTGCTTCTGCTGTCTCCTTTAAACATGATAACATTGGCTTCTACCCAACTGGCACTTACATAAAATGGAAATACTTAAGGTTTAGACTTAAGGTTTAGACAATTGGGGAGTTTGAAATGTCTTGGAACCAGGCATTTTAAGGTATACAAGTATGTTGGCTTTGTGGAATCGCAAAGAAACTCTTGAACATTTTATGTGCATTTGCCCAAAGCTGTTGCCCATATGGAGGATATATTTACGCCCCTTGTTTAATAATGCTAAAATAAGAACAACTGCAGAGGCTGTACGCTATTGTTTCAGGCTCCAAGAGGATAGTGCAATTATAAGGACAATTCAGTTTTTAGAACATGCCTATAAAATATTAATTGGTTAGACTGCTTTTAATATATGGATATATATATATGTATAAACCTGGTATTATGAATTATGTATGTTCTTTTATACAATGTTTAATGATGGAACTTATTTTATCTTAATCTTTGCATTTTCTCTTGTATTTTAATCAAATGATTAATACAATAAAGTATTTTAAACTAAAAGAAAAACTACCCAACTGGCACATTAACCTCTTTGATGCGTCGGACGGCCCCCGGCTGTCGGACGCAATGGTGGGCGTATGCGTCGGACGGTCGAGGGCCGTCTGTTCTGCGCTCGTGCCACGGCGAAGCGGTTAAATGTACTTATAGACCCTAGTAAATTAGTAATATATGTACTCAGAGCATGTACATTAAATGCTATAAGTAGACCTGCAGCACTGACTGTGCCACCCATTTAAGTAGCCCTTGAAATATGTATCAGGCCTGCTATTGTATCCTGTGTGTGCAGTTTTAAACTGCCGTTTCAACCTTGCAAGATTAGGCCCAAATCCTCTCTTTTTATTACATACAATTCACCACTAGGATAGGCCCTAAGGAGCCTAGAGGGCAGGGTACAGTGTATTTAAGAAGCTGGCCATGTACTTTAAAACTTTACATATCCTGGTAATAAAAAACTCCAAAATTAGTTTTTCACTACTATGAGGCCTACATTTCATAGAGGAAATAATTAGGTTAACCTATTACATTTATTAAGTGATCATTTGAAATTGGAAGCAGTTAGGGAATTTGCTGTCTAAAGAATTTTAATTCTAAGCCCTCCTTAATGGTCATGTTGGATTTTAAATACAATCAGAACAACATTATTCTGCCTATGTACATAGTCTAGAGTGTAATCGTCACTGATAATAACACAAACATAAAAAACTGGCCTTCCAGAATATAATCCACAAATACATGGGTACTAAAACATATCAAATTTATTGAATAAATATAATGTTGCAATTGTAAAAAAACACAGTAAATAATCTCTCTTGAATGACCCAAGCGCATCCTACACCACACACACACAATTGTTCATACAAACAGAGGCCTACCCATACATAGTCATACGTTCAACAAAATAAGGTTTTAAAAGCTTTCAAAGTAACATTATATTCATGGAGACAAAGCCCCCCTCTCTTAGGATGAGACAATTGATGACTCTGTCAGGTCCAAAAAATTGGAACAATTAGGTCAGTTTCAGAGTTGATCAATAACTGAAAAAGCAGTTCATAGTATAGTTCATTTTTTGAAGCTCAGTAGTTTTGCAACATATTGATAAATGGAGAGGGAAGCTCCAGCGCCAACATGCGTTTTGGTGGGTGATGCCCAATGTGGGCCAATAATAAGTGCTCTCATAATTTGTTTTGAAGCATCTAATAATTTTGTATTTAAAAAAATCCCATGTGGGCACCATTACCCTTTGGCATTTCTTGTCACAACCATTTGGTGTCTGCTACCTGTATCATGGGTCACATGTCTGGGCATAGCTGGCAGTGGGTCTTTGTGTATAACTTTCAGACAGTGAGACAAAGGGCCATAGATGATGGCAGGGTGGATCATCTCTGACTTAATGAGGGGGAGAACCAGTTACCTACCACACTTGTACATCACAAAGGCTCTGTCTGAGCACACTCACAAAGGGGTTGGCACTAGTCAATTGTGACCCCAGACAAATTGAGTGCCATGGTAGGGGGACAGGAAATTCCAAACATCTCTAGGGGTGGAAGCCTCCAGAATCTTCAACTACTTCAAAGTGGGCCCCAAGTATAAATGTTGGACCCTCAGATCCAACTCTTCAGTTCACCTCTGGACCTGTGGAAGACTCAAAAGGGCTGATGTGCTGCTCTGCAAGAAGACTGCTAATCTGTTGCCCTGTTGTCCTGCTGCCTGAGTGAGGGACTAGACCTGCATCCTGAACCACAAGAGTGACTCCAAGGGCCAGTTGGCTGGTCTCCTGATGAGATGTATGAGGGAAAGAACTGGCTCCAACTACCTTAAACCCAGCACCTGGATTCTGTCTGCTGTGTGTCTTGTCCACCAACTAGTGTCACCCCAGTCCTGGGCCCTTGAAGGTGGACCTAAAGTTGCTCTGCCAGCAAAGCTGTGGTCTAGTGAACAGAAATGATGCAACATGACCCACCTCTTCACAGCTACTTCAGAACTGCTGCGCTTCTTGACACAGGCCTTCACAATCACATGCCCCTCATTGACGGTTTCCTTAACAACGATGCAGTAGCCCACATCTCAGCCTCACAGCTTCTTTGGAACCAGCCGGTGCTTCAACTCAGGACTTCTCATCGCAAGTCCCTCATCGACGGCATCTTTGATGATGATGCAGGACGTAACATCACAGCCTTGCAGCTCTCTTGTACCTCCACTGTGTAATGCATTCTTGACATGGATGTGGCAATGCTCTACAACCAGGGTTTAAGGTACTCTTGCTCAGTGGCATAACTTGGTCCCTGTATACAGCCCTCACTCCATGGCAGTTGGCCTGAATTTGTGACTTTGTCCCGGTCTGGCATTACCAGGTAACCACAGCTAACCACAGTTAGCACTTTGTGCTTACAGAAACTATTTTGCTTAACTCGTTAAAATTGGATATCTCCAGTTCTACTGATTGGATCTTTGCTGTTTTGATATCTAGTAATTTAATAACATTTACTCTTTTTATAAATTTAGTGCGGTATTTTTTCCATGTTGTGTTTTCACTTTATTACTGTTTCAAGTGCTGCATAAATACTTTATACATTCCCTCTAAGTTAAGCCTGACTGCTTTTGTGCCACCCTTCCAGAGGGTTGAACACAGGTTAATTTGGTGTTTGATTGAGTTTCACCTTGACAGATATTGTGGTTGCTGCTTTAGCAGGGTTTTAATTCCCCCTCAATCAGTAACGCATTTTCCAACAAATGTCTTATAACCTTCTGTCATTAGATTTTACTGGTGTTGCCATATTATTGTTTAGGTCAATGTATCTCAAGCTTGAAATTAGGGAAAAAGAGGAATCTATTTCTCTTATGTTCAATTTACTGGTATATATCGTGCCTCTAAATTTAGGAATACAAATCATAATCATCTGAGTAGGTACCATAGGTTGGGATCATTGTCCAGCAACAATCCTTTAAAAATGTCTTTGGAGGAAAATAATTTAAAAATGTAGTCTAGTTCTAATATTGAGCTTCATTTATCCTTTTGTAGAAATATCCATGAGATGTTTTGGAATTCACCGAAAGATGGGACACACATCGGAGAGACCATGCAATGGTGCACTGGATCACTGTCTACTGCTTTCCAGTGTCAGCAGCCACCAGAAAAAAAGAAGTGCTATGATGATGTAGGTCCATAACTGATCAAAATTTCAGTAACAAACCATTGAGGTGTTTCATAAAATCAAAAAGTTGAGGAGTACGCCTTTTACGCAGCCCCCATTCATGTCTGCATGAAGGGGGCTTTCATTGTGAGCCAGACAGACATCCCGAACAGCCAATATCACCTTTGTACATTTTGCTGCACTACTGTGAAGTTGCAAGTCTTTGATTTTGTGAGTCACAGGCTTTGCAACCTATAATATCTTTGTACATGACGCTACAAATTATTAGTTGTCTGGATTCATTCTTATACATGGGATGGTCCAGAACTGTGAAAAGGTCTTAATTGAGAATGAATAAAGTATTGAACGTGACCCTGCTAAACGATTTATTAATCATTTTTGCTTTCACATATTCAATTATTTCTGTAAATACAGATCGCAACTATTTTCCTGTGATGTGTGTCAATTCAAGTTTGGTAGCCAACTTCCTTAGAAAACAACTCAAAACTGCTGTCTTAACAGATAAGCCTGTGACACTATTGAAACATAGCGGTCTATAGATAAGAATATAATATGCAAATGTATAAGAAGGTTAAAAAAAATCTTTAATGAAATCATTGTTGATGTCTAATTACATTTATTGAAATAGTTTAAATATATTCAACTGTGAAGGAAAATGAGTGTGCGTGTTTTCTTCAAAATAGTTTATATTTACCAGATCGAAAAGAATGGACAAAGACGCAAATTCAATTCCCTAAGTAAAGTGGGAATTATTTTATATCTTTTAACTGCTTTAGAATTACATTCATGGTGGGTCATAAAATGCTAGTTGTATGCAAAGCTCTTTGGCTAATGAATGGATTTTGAGACGCATAGAAATAAGCACCCCATTCCATAATTAAACCCAGGTTACTGAAATATGAATAAAACAATATTTATTTTTCAGATAGGAAACCCTGTTTCTTTGTCATCGCAGTAAACTACACAAAATATAGGAAACCAGAGTAACTTGTCATTATTTAAATGTATGAATGTAAAAAAGAGAGACATTTCTACACTTGCCTAGTTTATGCTAACAAAGACACAGATCTATTTTTCAAGTGTTTAATGTTGTGTAAAAATTCCGTGCTAGAACCTTAATAAGCAATACTGAAACACCTCCGGGAAGATTAGCAATTTGCACCTTTAGAAAAATTAACAGCACTCTGTTGTTTTATGTAGAACTCCATTATCAATTTGCATCTCTAAAGAGGTGTAACCTTTCTCAGATGCTTCCTTCTGCTTTCTTATATTTACCTGGGAGAACGTAATGCTATGTTGCTTGTGCGTCATTTATTTCTGCACAATTAAAGTAAACTGGTAAAAAAAAAAGATCTTAGGCACTGGGGTGCTATTCATATTGTTGTAAACTAGGTTATAAGAGCTGACTGTTAATCCTGCCGACTTTTCACCCTGCAGGTTATTAGAGAAAAAAATGTTTCAGAGAATATTTCAACAATAATTTCTTCATGCTTGAAGAGGCACAAAGCCATAACCTTGCTTTTCATTAAACTTTCTCGAGGGAATAGGCCAGCCTTCAGACGACTGTGGTGCGATGAATTCGGCAAGTTGTATGATAGGAGCAATCTTGACTGATAATCCTTTTTTCCTGCCTGCTTTGCCCTACCCATCTACATCCCGTTCATGCTTGATATAGTAACAGATTATGCACCTTCGGTAATATGGTCTGCGTACTATAAATCAGCTTACTTGTGTTCTTCTGTATCAATACTCAGCATATGGGGTTTATTTTATACATACAGACAGCAGAGGCAAATTATGCTTCTGTACTGTACTCAAGACACCAAGTAATTTAAAGGACATTTGCACACCTAAATATGCTCCTAATACTTACATTTTCTTTTAGTCTACATCTCTAATGCATTTTAATATAATAATTTAATACAAGAGTGAAATAGTTTGCTTTCTTTTTTTGTATTCTCCGCGTACTTTGCAATCAATTTAGTAATATTTTTTCTTTAATGCTAGAAAAAAAGTTTGCTATAGCAACTTACAGATTTACTGGGTTTCTTCATTGTTGACCGGGTCCGCTCAGGTACCAAAGCAATACTCTACAGTTATGTCTACAATATGCAAAGCACCTAACAGTACATAAAGATGCAAATGCATGAATGGAGTGCTGTAAAGGTACTTTATACTATGGGTCATATTATTTATCAAGGTTTTGCATCACCCTTGCTTCATGCAAGGGGACACAAGAGTGATGCAAAACTTAAGCAAGATTTATCAACCCCTGCACGGCTACCTTGCGTGGCCTTGCATGCCCTGATAAATCTAAAGTAACGTAAGGCAGCGATCATTTCTGCCTTCCCTTACTCTGCTTTAGTAAAGAATAAGGATCAAATCAATAAAGTCTCAATCAGTACTATATTTTAGCCGCTATCCAGCCGGATAAGGGCAGTTCAATATGCAAATACATGAAATAAGACAGACATGTGAATCAATTACAGTGGGACACAAGCCTGTATCCGTGAACTCACATAGCAAACACGCACAGAGAAAGGCTCAGGCAGCTTGTGGTTGTCTGTATCAAATAATGACAATAAAAAAACAACAATTGCAGAAGGATCACCCTTACACATAATATAGTATACAAATCACTGTGTATATGGTTGATGACTTTGTCGACGGCGTTTCGAACCTTAATCAAGGGATATAGGATCTTCATCACGACTTTCAAAGTATAGTGCCTGAAAACTATTCATCCCTAACTGTAGATATATCCTCAGAGTCTGATTCATCTTCTGACTTAATCACCCATGCCACAGTTTTTTGTCTTTCTTCTTTAGACACACTTTGAGAAAGTAAGCACGTGCTAAGGGTTTTTAGATCAGGGGAAATCACTGGGCGCTCTGCTAACTATAAACGCAAGGATATTTAGAAAATAACGGCTTATAATGTGGTGCAAAAAGGATGAGGGGATACGCCCTGTAACCCCTCGGAATGTGTGTTTGAAAAACAAACACACCGTATAGTTGCAACAAAGTACCCAATGCACACAACAGAAAAGTAAAACAAACATGTGTCGCTGTTGACACTAGTGAAATTCAATTCAAAGCTGTCAGAAACAACCACAATGTCTTCATGTATGATGTAAAAGTAAAGGTCTTCATTTATTCCCTTAGACAAGCCAGCCGACACCTGTTTCGTCGCATAGGAATGTTAATTTCGCGACTCCTCAGGGCTGTATGGCGGAAACAACAGAAGTAGAAGTCGCTCCGCTGGTGATAATTCCGACCCGGCAGGTCCCGAGACTTGGAAGGTGTCTGTGGTATGGACACGCCAATCTGTTTCAGAAACGGGAAAACCACCATTATGGGTTCCTGTACGTCTTACATTAAATGACCTTTGAAAAAAGTAGATGGAGTCCTGTTATTGGACCCAATACCTGGAACAAGGCATCCCGCAGGATCATCGTCCACTTCACTGCTCCACACCAGCAGTCACCACTTATGGGAGATCACCCGCTCCCCGAGTTTGCGTCCACCAGCCTGCGGGACCACGCAACAACGAGTCTTAGATACGGCATATTGATTACCAAAAACCTAACGGCTTACACAGTATGTGGAGTTGTGTGCAGGGAGGCTGTGCAACTTTGTACAATCCTACTCAGAAAACAACTGAATCCATCTCGAATTGGGTGGAGTGCGGTTTTGCAGTGAATGTATGTTTTAGAGTGCGACCAAATGGCCATCTTTATAACAGCTGGCAGCAGCTAACCCAGATACCTAAGATACCAGTCAGTCAAATACACTTTATTCGATTTGCTAAAATCATAAAAGGGCATAAAAATTTACATACATCCATAAAAATAGAGCAATTCATATATTTACAAATTCAGTGCAAGATACCATTTAGGGACTTCTAACAAACAGAGTGCTCAGAACTTCTGTGGGAAGACCTTGTACTGACCTGGTGTACAGCACACGTTGGCGAAACACAGTGTGGAAGTAGGAGACTCTGACAACCACATGAAGGTGTAGTACAGCACACAAATGCACAGGTAAACAATTGGGAGCAGTATCACTGATACAACAAGGCTACATTAGTGACTGTTCCATTCTCTTCCTGCTGTACGCTGACTGAATTTGTACAGCGTGAGGTTCCAGAATTGTTCTCAATATACGGTAAGAAATATTTTCCCATCTGCTGCATCAATTCATTTTATATTTACTGTGTACCGAATAGCTCTGGACATGTTAACTTGAGGGCACTTCAGAGAGCTTGGTTATTGACTGATGTATGTGATTTTGTAAAACTTTGTTTATATCCAAAAGATAAACATGTTAACTAGTTAGTGAGAGAAACATGCCAGTGTTATAACTGGAACGCACAACCAGGCATAGGATGCCATAAATACTGCTGAAGGTAGGTAGACCCACAACCTCATGGGAAGAGCTGAGCTAGAGCCAGGCCAGGGGTCCAGCTTGGCTCCGACAGTCAAAGCATGAGTCAAGCCAAGAATAAATTGTCAAGATAATCCTGAAAACACCAAAATACCAATGAATATATAGGACTGGTTGGATGCTGTGTTATAGCTTGAAAGTTGCAAGTACTGGCATTATTGAAAATATAAAAAGTGCTAGACAGTAACAGTCAAGAAAATGTCATGCTACTGACTCTATCTCAGCACTACCTGCCTTTAACACTGGCCTCACGATTTTAGGCCTCGCTTCCACATGCAATCAGAGATAAACTGCCATTGTTGAGGTTAATTTTTTTTGTTTAAATAGAATAGATACAAATACGCCATCAATCAATGTATTACTTTAGAATTATATGGTAGTCCATTGCAAGAGTTCATGAACCACTCTCCCCTGATAGAAAGGGGTCTCTATACCCAAAGACTGCAGCGCCAGAGTATACAAACACAGCTAGAACATGGTGCATTATGCGTCAACCGTGGACATAGGGTATAACATATTGAGGACAACATAAGATAATGAGGGGTGGGAGGAGTCGCCTGTGACCTGTGTCTGCGCCCCGGGGGTGGGGGGGAAGAAGAGGACTAGAGTTTGCCCAACCGAATGACACGGACAGGATTCCAGACGCTTGGAAATCAGTGCTCTTCAGTCTATGCGAGGGGCAGAGGTAAGCCTTGAGTGCCAGCCTCCGTCAGCTCACACAAACCCCATGCGCCAGTGACCATCTCCTGAGATTCAGTCCCCTAGCATCCCACTGATGCGCCATGGGGAGTTTGCATTAGTCAAGGAGATCTTCCCTTTAGAGTGCCATGGCCTCCACCCTGGCTCAGTTCAGTAGAGATCGTCGCCAAGCAATTGTGGGGGTGAAAGAGGGGACTTCCATCTCTTGGTTATGAGACGCTTTGCTTTTATTAGCCCCAGGTCTAAAATTCTAGTGGTGGCCTTATGTTTCTTGTTTCTGCTGAATCGATGCAGGAGGTGGCACTTCCAGCGGGGGTGTATTACCCAAGAGGTGCAAGCCGCTAGGATAGTTGATACGTGGGGCCAGTAGTCATGCAGGATTTGGCAAGACCATAACATATGGAGAATGTCAGCGTTTATGTGTTGGCAACAGGGGCAGTTTGCGTCATTTCGATGGAAATACCCATTGATTTGGGCGGGAGTGAGGTAAGCTCGGTGCAAAACAAATAATTGTATCTGTTTAAAAAGTTGGTTGCGTGGGATGTATGTGGGGCTGCCCCGAACAGTGGTCCAGTCTTTATCTGTGAAAGCCCTGCCCAGAACCTCCTCCCAGTGTTGCCTAAGCCGGGTGAGATCAGTTTCTGTGTGCTGTCTAATGAAAGATGTGAACCAATGTATCAGGGATCGCCTTGTCCCCATCACATGAAGGTATTGTAGTGTGTTTTGCATGGGTGGTTCTTGCTGAAGGGTCCCCCACGTAGATGCCAGGGAAGCAATAAGTGCTCGATGTAATTGGAACAGCCCAGGGCGTAGGTCCCCTTCCGATATGAGCTCCTGATAGGGGATAAGGGAGCCATCCTAAAAGAAGTCGCCTATGCCCACAATATCCTCCGAGGATCAATGCTGTTGCTCTACTGTTGAGGTGTAGATGTTTTCCCACGGAGTTCCCAGCTGTGGGATGGCAGGAGCATATGGTTTAGTGGCCGTAGTGATAAAAATACATCTTTGGAAGCATCGGTGTGCTATGTTGAGCAGGAGCACGTCAGGGGTTTGAGTTTGGAGCAAGGATGGAAAATCCGTAACAGGGAGCTCAGGGACAGCGGGTGTTGCAGTGAAGCTGTGTCTAGGAGGTATTGAGATGACATCCATCCGGCAACCCACTGCAGCTGGGATGCTAGATAATAATGTACAAAATTAGAGACTGCCATACCACCTAGGGCGGCAGGGAGAAAGAGTTTCCCCATGGATACTCTGTGGCATGACATGCCCCTTATGAAATCCCTCACTGTCCTTTCCCACTGCCTGAAGAAAAAGGGTGGGATGATAAGAGGTAAGGTGGTAAAGTAGTAAAGAAGATGAGGAAGGGCCATCATTTTTACAAGGGCAATCCTTCCAGAGATCGCCAGCGGGAGAGTCTTCCAAAAACTCATTTGTGACTGGATTGCCATGGTAGCACTGAGGATGTTACCATCAAAAAGATCAGCCTTAGTTCTGTATATTCTAACTCCCCGATAACGGAAAGGATCTATACACCAGGTGCTCGGAGTAGCCCGAAGGATGTATCCCGGATCCGTTGTCTCCCTTATGAATGGGGAGAGAATAGATTTTGCGGCATTGACTCGAAGTCCCGATGCACGCACAAAGTGGCTCAGGGCCTGCTTATGCATGTCGGGAAGGTCGTGTAGATCTCGCACAAGGAGCAGCAGGTCATGTGCGTAGAGTGGTGTGCTTGTCCTCCCCTAACGGGATTTTCATGTCTACATGGGCGCTTATGTGAGCCGCCAGTGGCTCCATGGCCAAGACAAATAAAAGCAGGGAGAGCGGGCAGCTCTGCCGGGTCCAGCGATGCACCTGGATGGGGTCAGATAGATAGGGCCCTGTACGAACCCGAACAGATGGTCCGTGATATAGCAACCGCACCATACTAAGAAAATATGGCCTCACCCCAAATCGGGCCAGAATGGCAAACAAGAAACTCCAGACCAGCGAATCAAATTCAAAAGCCTTTTCGAGGTCTAACATCATGCAACATGATCGGGGGCAAGGCTGCTGGGGCATACTCCACCACCCGGAAGTAACATCCAAGGTCTGGGGCCATGTTGCTTTGGGGGACAAAGCCATTCTGGTCAGAGTGCATCAGCTTAGGGACTAGCGGAGCTAAATGGTTGGCCAATATTTTCGCGAGGATTTTGTAATCCGTGTTTAGAATCGCGATCGGACGATAGGCGCTCGAGACGTTGGTTCTCTGCCAGGTTTCAGCAATGAGACCACATTGGCTGTGCACATGGTTGGATGCAGCGCCCCCTCAGAGACCGCTGTGTTGAAAAGAGAAAGTAAATGCGGGGTCAAGTGATCGACGTAGGTTTTAAAAAACTCAGCCGGGAGGCCATATGGGCTCGACGTTTTCCCGGAAGACAGAGAGCACAGTGCCTCCTTTACCTCATCCTTAAGAGGTGAGTCTAAGTCGAGGAACTGCTCTATTGTAAGAGTAGGTAGCTCCACGGTGTCCAAGAAGGACCCCACACAGGGAGCATCTCCACCCCCTCCAGGCCCCATACAACGCGGTGTAATGATCCGTTATCAGCGCATGAATGTCTCTATGGGAGTGTTCACGATCAAGATCGTCCACTAGTAGCTGTATGGGGCGCTGCGGGTGCTCCTGCTGGATCAGGTAAGCCAATAGTCTTCTGGCTTTGTTTGCCGAGAAGTGCGTGCGGACAGAGTGTGCTAGAAAGTTGTGGCACCACAATTTCTCAAGTAGGACCAAATGTTCTGAATGAGCCGACTGTAATTGGTCTTGCCGGTCTAGGCCAGCAGCGACCTACATTTCGAACCAGAGTAATCGCTTCTCGATGCAGAGAGCTAAGTGTCGAGCTGTAGGAGGATGTTCCAGGTTAGACCAAGGTAGTTTCCCCTGATCATCACCTTCAAGGCCTCCCATTCAGTGAAGAGCGAATCCATGGAAGCCTCATTAAGCTCAATGTAACAGGCCACCGCCGCCTCTAGTGCACCCCAGAAGGCGGGGTCCTCCTAGGCAGTAGTTTGTAGTCGCCAGGTCAAGGCCAGGAGGGGCTGCACCTCCTAGGCTAAACATAGTACCAACGGGTTATGTTCCGAATGCGTCCGCTCGAGGTAGTCAACGGATTAGATCAAAGGAAGCAGTGCCCCGGAGGAAAGGATTCCGTCCACGCGTACATGTAAGTTATGGACTGATGAGTAAAAGGAGTAGACCCAGTTACCCATCCAAGATTTAAGCGAGTGTGCGTTAGAGGAAGCTGTGGGGGTATTAAGAGGGGGAAGGAATGGTCAAGGGCAACATCTAACACAGCATTAAAATGACCGCCGAGTAGCCACGGAACTTCCCTCCATCTAAGTAGTGCCCCTGAAAGGTCCTGTAGGAAGGTGCCCTGTGCAGTGTTGGGTGCATATATGGATCCCAAGACAATTGGCTGGCCATTCACTGTCACTGTCAAAATACTCTTTATTCGATTTTTGTTAAAATCATAAAAGACATAAAGCAAACACAAATACAATTACTTTAAAACATCACTCGATCTCATTACAAAAAGTTTTCTGCTCAATGATTACATTTCATCAGGTTGTTTCTCAAAAGTACAAATCTATTTACAAATTTAAGAATTAATCTTTAAGAACAATTTTGAGTTTAAGACAGGTCTATCTGGGGTAATCTTTTTTTCCTAGATCTAAATGCAGCAGTTAAATAGCAAGCAACGCTAAACATGGTGTAGGTATCTGCTAACATTTGGAGAAAGATTAAGGCTGGCCTTATTTGAGAAAAGCCCGCCGCTTTCAAGACAGGGAATAAATATTTTTTCCTTTCGCTACTATAAAAGTCACAAAAAAATATAAAATGAAGAGTGTCTTGAACTGAAAATTGATCACATCCGCATGGCGGACCATCATCAGGTTTTGACCACACCGGAAAATTTCCTAGAGAGTAATGGATTAAGTTCATCCTGAATTTAGTTAAGAGGAGTCTATGAAGAGGATTAGTCACAATTTTTAAATATGGTTCCATGGTGGGCGAAGTCGTTAGAACAATATGTGCCCTCACCATGGGTTTCCTCAATTCCAATTCTTCTCTATCCATACAAACCCTCTCCAGAAACATCTGCTTAATCAATCTGACATCCTCCCTCCTGATGCTAGATGGGTCATTAAAAAGTTCCGGTCTCCCCAACATTAGTAATGTAGATTTAATATATTTTAGCCAGGGAATTCTCATGGCGTTATCCCTTGCAATGACGTCCTTAAGAATGGCATGGTTTAACGTCAGCTCGGGGTTCAGCCATGTTTTGACCCAGAAAAGGAGGGGGGCTAATTTTAGTTTGTCAGAGATATATGGTAAACCTATTTCCTCATGAATAGAGAAAGTGGGTGTGGAATCAGGGACAGATAAAATATTCCTAATGATACCATTTTCTATCCTCTGTAGCTTTGCCGTCTCTACATAGCCCCAAATCGC
Source organism: Lissotriton helveticus (assembly GCF_964261635.1). NCBI lineage: Eukaryota > Metazoa > Chordata > Amphibia > Caudata > Salamandridae > Lissotriton > Lissotriton helveticus. The sequence continues at coordinate 2,121,806,134 of NC_136057.1, read as the reverse complement.
AGATCCATACATAGCGATTGGAACGCACTTGCTGTTGTATATTTTAATCAGCGCCTCCATTGGTTTGGCTCCCAGTCTTTTTGTAAAGGCCAACAGGGCTGATGAGGATCGTGCTAAGCTAAGACTTTTTGCTTTGATCTGGGGGGCCCAGGACCCTCGTTGGTCAAAGAGGACTCCCAGGTAAGGAAAGACTGGAACCCTAGAAAGAATCTCCCCTTTGCAAATAAAAGTTTTTTTCTGCAACATATTCACTTTGCGACCAATAATCATGGTGTGGGACTTGGCGACGTTGATTTTCAAGTCTAGATTCTCCATGAAGGAACCAAAACGGTCCAGAAGAATCTGTAGGCCTATCAGGACGGCATCGTCCGCGTATAGGAGGGCTGGGATCTGAGCTCCTCCTACACGGGGAACATCAGCCAATCCTGTTTCTAGGTGTTTCCCCAGGCCATTTATATAAATAGTAAAAAGAAGGGGGGCCAGGATACAACCCTGGCGCACCCCTTTTTCAGATTTAAAACTTTCCGTGCACCTTCCATCCCTGGTGACTCTTATTTTTGCCTTAAGATCTTGGTGTAACCTTGCCATAAATGCCACCAAAGACTCCTCTATACCTAGCTCTAGTAGAATAGTCCATAACTTACTCCTATTCACCAGGTCGAAGGCCGAGGAGAGGTCCATAAAGGCCAAATAAACTGACCCCTCCCCGACCACCGTATACCTGGAGACTAGAAGGTGGAGATTGGAACATTGTTCCAATGTCCCCCTATTCTCGCGAAAGCCATATTGAATATTCGAGAGTCCCCCATTCAATTCTAAATGTTCCCTTAGTTGGACCAAAAGGACTCTACCTAAGATTTTAAAAGTAGAGTCGATAAGGGAGATTGGGCGATAACACCCGGGGTCCTCCCGATTTCCCTTCTTAAAGATGGGAACTATTATGGATGTTGCCCATGTTTGAGGTAGGAATCCTTCGGCTGCTGCTCTAAACACTCTGGTCAGTACTTTACTCCATATTACTGGGCAAAATTTAAACAAGTCTGCCGGGACACCATCAGGGCCAGGTGCCTTATTTTTTGTCGTGTCCATAATGGCTTTTAGGACTTGCTCTTCCGTAAATACCACTGTGGCTGCGCAATGGGCCGCCACAGTAGTAATTGGGCAGACTAATGGTTCACCCCCATAAATAGAGCTAAAATGCTGTACCCATCTCTCATCGGGAATTACACAATCTGTGTTCAGATTGTTCTCCCCTATAAAAAAGGGGTGGTTAATGATTTCCCAGAACTGTTTACTGTTTTTTAGAACATCTACATTAAGTAGATCGTTCCATGCATTGTTCTTGATCTCATCCTTCCTTGCCCTCACGTTGGCTTTGTAGGCCCGTCTCAAATGAGAGATTAACTCTTTATCCCTTTCCTTGGCCTTAAGGGCCAGTTTCAATTCTCTATGTGACCTTGAGCATTTGCTATCAAACCATTTGTGGGGCATTGTGGGGTACTTTGATTTGGGTTTTGTAAGATCCCTGACAGTTTGTGCACAGATACAATTAAAAGCTGTAACAACCTGAAGGTTCGAGGCAGTTTGGTCAAGACAAGTTTCTATTGGTCCCTCAATTTTGGGGAGTAAGGTTTCCATAAACCGTTCCTCCATAGCCATACCCCATCTAAGCCGTCTGCCCTGATCACTGGGCACCGCCAAGGCGCAAACCCGGGGCTGATCCACCTGTCTGCGCCATAAGTCACTCCAGTGTATTACAGTTGACAGAGGGTTATGATCGCTATGGGGTGAGACAGTAACCTTATAGTCACTTGTCTTTGAGATTAAGCCTATGGACATAAATATGTAATCAATTATCGTCCCCTTAATTGTGCCTTTAAAGGTGGGGACCTTCTCATTAGAAGCAGTTTTGTATGATTCGTAAATATTAAAATTAGCACATAATAGGTCAAGTGACTCCCCCATTTTGGTATGTTCAAAGTGAGGAATGCAGACTCCAGCCGGAGAATCTACATCTAGTGATTGGCAGGGCAATTGACATTTGTGGCTATTAAAATCACCCATTAAAAAAATTTCGAAAGGAGTATGTGAATTTTGACTGTATTTATTTATCAAGTTCTCCAAACAATGCACATGTTCAAATTCATTTGGTCCACCCCAGGCATTGTAAAAATTAATTACTAGTATGGTACAGCTTGGGGAGGCTATCCATTCTATCGCTAAAATGTTTGGGGAACCTGAATTCAAAAGATTAAAAGTTCCTGCTAAGTCCAAAGAAAAAAATGTAATAAGCCCCCCTTTTGCTCTCCCCGCGTTACTGGTACTAGCGGGTATTATGAAACTTAGGAAGCCATCTAGGGAAAAAGAAAGTGAAGTGTCCCATGTTTCTTGCAGAGCTATGACCTTATGTTTAGAAATATATTGTATCCAAGTAGGGTCCGATCTTTTAGCTCTTATTCCTGCAACGTTCCAGGTCATAAATGAGCATGATAGGGAAGTTACCCTCTCAGGCATAGCTATTGTAGGCGCTGTTAAAAGTGTGGGTAGTCAACCGTTAATGTTCAGATCACTTAAAGGATTAAAACGATTAACCAAATCCATAATAGGGCCTGTGTTATGGTACGTTGGTAAGTTTCCACAGTATCCCCATCTCGTGTAACCTGCGCCACCATCAAAATTATATACCTGATTGTAACCATCATGTGGACGCAAGAAGGGAGCAGGGAGAGAGCTAGCCTCTACCCGTGGAGGCAAACTAAATCTCAGTGACTCATTCCCCCCTGGGTAGGATGACTGAGTTCTTGGATAAAAAAAGGTCAAATCCACAACGCCAATCCCACCAATGCTAATATTCCATCCAGGTTTCGTAATTAACCCTACTACCCTTGGGTCTTGAAAATTAATTATAATACACTCACCCCCCTGCTTTTTATAAGTGTTCCCAATCCAATTGACCCTTCTGACCCCAATGATCAAGCCATCCACATCTCCTGGCAGGGGTCTATTTACCCGCAGCCAATGCATGGCTTTATTTTTTAGCATATCATATGTTTCCCTTTGGCCATCTGGTAGGGGAGGAACATTGGTGAGAATGGCCACATATGGATAGGAATCAGGGGTAAGTTGGACCGGGGGAATCCGAGTTAAAGGTTTATTAGCATAAGGTTTTGGTGGTCGGCGTTCTGGGGCAGCAACACTCGCGGGAACACTATTTCCCACAGGCATACTAGCATTGTTTCCACTGGCTGTGTGATTACCATTTCCTACATGGCCACCCTTATTTACTAACTGAGAGACAGGCGGCCCATTTAATCCATCAATAGTTATAGCGGGGTTTTTATCTGTATCAATCAATGTACCCTGCACATAGTCCATAGTAGATGGTAAAGGTGGACACTTTTTCTGAACCACAGGGGCACAGTTTTTTATACTATCCTTAGTGCTGTTGGCCGTTGAGCTAGTGCAGTTGGTATTAGTACGCCCAGGGCCACTATTGTTTACCGGTGGTCGGGGTACTGCTAAATTTCTTTTTTTTATTATTCAGTCCCTGTTTCTGCTGAGTAGAAACCCCACTTGCTTTAGCGGGAAACAACTCGACCTCCGTAACACCCAAATCCTGCTCAACTGGGTTATTTTGTCGCCCATTCTCATCCAATTTGTTCTGAGCCTTAATTAATGATTTTACTGAGAAAAAATTATCCAAACTAGCTTGTTCAAAATGGTCAAGTTGTTTTGCTAACTTCTCCAGTTTAGTTTCAAGGGGACTTAAGAGGGAGCGTATAAGTTTTTCCAAACCCAATAAATGATCCGGATGAATCCTCATTTTCCCTGGAGATGCTATGGCAATGGGGATTATTTCTGTTATTGGTGATGCCGGAATCTGGGGATTTTCTACGTCTATTAGGGTGACCAATTCCTCCCCCCTTGTTACCCCATTCTGTTGTTCAGCTAGTGCATGGGTTATGGGTGTTTTGATGGCCAATTTCCTAATCTTCCTTGCTGGGTTAGGGACTATGGATTTTTTTAAAGTTGTAACCCTCTTCCTCTTTGAGCATACTTTGGGCTTAACAGCGTGTACTTGAACAATTACTTTTGGTGTAACATTTTGTCCTATACGCGCAGCATTAGAAGCCTTTAAATGCTCTGATGATAGGGCGGTAACCACTGTATCTATAGGAGAGGCGCCCAACAGCTCATTACATACAGATATATCATACAGTGTTTCTTGTGTAAGTGGCAATACTGTAGAAGATAACGGGGTGACTAGTGCAGGGAAACTTTGTCCTATGTGTTTTTCAAGGGGATTTTTCATCAATTCGATCGATAACCTTCGTCCAGCGCGTCTTTCCGCCAAGGCAATTTCCCTGTCAATATCTTGGGGCAAACGCTTAAAATACGAATCCAGAGGCCCCATCACCGCGGTTTCAGCATCACCCATGGAAGTCAATAAGGCAGAGGTATTTAAGGTATTCGCCATAGTTTTCAACCCCCTGCTGTCCTCGAATGACTAGCTGATCCTGGAAAACAATTAAGTGCTGAATTGTAATCAAACACAAGCCTGTAAATGGAAAAGGGGTGGCCCAGCCCGGCCTCCTGCGGCCCCGGACGGCCACAGACGGTCCCGCCCTTGTCCCGGGCTTCTCCCGGCGCCCTCCCGCGCGCTCCCGCGCCGCGGGGGAAGCTGCACCTAATATAGGGAGTGGGTGTTTATGGGGCGTGTCCAGCAGGGAGAGGGAGAGCGTCCAGGTGCAGGGAATGATGGCAGCACAGGGACTCCTGGGCAATGGAGTCCCTGATCCTCACCTGGCGCTCGCAGCCCTCTTCCCGAGTTTCCAGCAGCTCCCCTTGTCCACACGCAGTAATGGTGCGCCCAGTCACACAGGCAAAGCGGGACCCGCGGAGCGGGTACCGCGAGGTAAATCAGCAGAACAAAGCAGACAAATCCAAACAGGACGGACCTCGCAGGGCAGAGCTCGCACTCCCCAAACAGTCAGTGTCTCCCAAAAAGCTCAAGGCGAGCAGGCTCTTTACAGCGGAGCTTAGGGGGCGTGTCCAGCAGGGAGAGGGAGAGCGTCCAGGTGCAGGGAATGATGGCAGCACAGGGACTCCTGGGCAATGGAGTCCCTGATCCTCACCTGGCGCTCGCAGCCCTCTTCCCGAGTTTCCAGCAGCTCCCCTTGTCCACACGCAGTAATGGTGCGCCCAGTCACACAGGCGAAGCGGGACCCGCGGAGCGGGTACCGCGAGGTAAATCAGCAGAACAAAGCAGACAAATCCAAACAGGACGGACCTCGCAGGGCAGAGCTCGCACTCCCCAAACAGTCAGTCAGACAGTCAGGCTGGCCATTCATTATGCCCTTTACTAGAACATAGCGCCCCCCTGGGTCACTAAGACTTTTTCCTCCGCCCACGGGACTCCGGCTTTGATCCAGACCACAACCCCTCTGGCCATAGCTGAAAAGTTAGTGCTATAAATCTGGCCCATCAAGCGGCAGTGGTGGAGGGCTGCCTCCTGGCTCATTAGATGTTTCTCTTGCAAGAGTGCCTGGGTAGGAGATTGCAGGCCGCCGACTAGATGAGTGCAGGACTGCTCGCCGCAGAGGCCGCCACGGTACCACTCAGGCCACAGTTCAGGCACCAACACAGTGGCAGCCCCCACAACTGCAAGTGAGTGTGCGGCAGCTGTAGTTAGTGGTGGAACCAGGCAGCGAAAGCAGCCGCCATCATAGCTGATAAGGCCCGGGGGCAGAGAGTGCAACTCCCTCTGTGTGTGGGCCCAGTCTCCGGTTCCACTTGCTGCATCCGAAGGCAGGCAATGTCTACTGGCCAGATTGCGGTGTCTCCAGCCAGCAAAGGTGGCTGATGAGCAGGATAAAGGCAAGATTGTATCCCGGATAGCAAGATCCTCACATATTTACGGCCATCTTGTTTGGCGCTAAGCATGGGCGTAAAATCCGTTCCGTTCATGGAATTTGCGGATTTTCTGCAATTTCGCGGTCCGCGAATCTCGCGAAATTGCAGAAAAATCTGCGAAATCGCGTTCGGGACGGATTTTCAAAAACTGAAGTACATGAAGCACTTACAGGGTAACAGCAGGTGCCCAAGTTGAAGCTAATTTCTTTGTAACCATTTACAGAAATTATCTTCAACTTGGGCACCTGCTGTACCCATGTAAGTGCTTCCTGAGCCGCGCCTCCAGAGTTGTTGCCTACTTGCAACTATTCTCTGACCCTGCTCTGACCCTCGAAGCAGGGTCAGAGAATAGTTACAAGTATGGCATAATGCTCCAGGCTGTCACAAAAATTAAACCAGAACAGGAAGCACTTACAGATAAGGAAGCAGGTGCCGGACTTGAAGCTCAAATTCAGTAACATATTAACCAGCGCCCGGTTGAGGCTGGGCTGGTGTGCTTTCTCCCCATAATCTACAGTGGTGAACCAGAGGGTGCTGTGATGAACCAGAAGGTGCAGTTGTGAACCAGAGGGTGCTGTGATGAACCAGAGGGTGGCAGTGATGAACCAGAGGGTGACAGTGATGAACCAGAGGGTGACAGTGGTGAACCAGAGCGTGGCAGTGGTGAACCAGAGGGTGGCAGTGATGAACCAGAGGGTGGCAGTGGTGAACCAGAGGGTGGCAGTGATGAACCAGAGGGTGGTGCTGCTAAACTGCCCGGGAGTCCTGTGGGTGTGAGCCCCTGCGCTGCTGAGTTGCCCTGGGGTTGTGAGCCCACGCGCTACTGAACTGCCCCGGGGCCCAGTGGGTGTGAGCCCCCATGCTGCTGAACTGCCCCGGAGGCCTCTCAGTGTGAAAATCATTCATGCTAATTGCCTGAGAGCCCTCTGGGTGTGAGCACACATTATGCTGCCCGCAGTGCATATATACCCGTACCGCACAGCACCATTATGCTCTTGCACCATGAAGTCTGGTGCCTGGATGCTCCTGATCCATGTAGTTGGTACCACCGTCTGGTGCAGTCAAAATGTAAAGTCATAACTTGCTACACAGCACCAATAAACACGTGTCCCCCCCGGCACCGGTATGCGCATGTACCAGGCGTGGAGCACCTGCATGCCACTGCACCCTACTGCCCAGCCCCAGGATATGCCTGTACGGGGCAGTTTAGTATGAGATGGGACATTGTCCAGCAGCAGCAGCTGCATGCGCCTGAACCCACTGAGCAGGATCAGAATGGCTTTGTACCAACACGAGCAGCAGAGCTATCTTGCACATCTGAAGGATGCTAGGGTCCTGTGCCAAACGTATTTTTGCATCCATGAGTTTCCCGAGCGCCATCCCCATGTAGCTCCTTTGACCAGGAGGCTGCTTTCTCCTCATCTGCTGCTCTGCTCGGTCTCTGACCCTTTATAAACAAGATGCATGTGAACTCGCATAGAAACCCCGCCCGTTTGGCCCCATCCACCACACACTAGCGGTATGAAACGTCTTCCCGCACGTCCCCACTATAATGGCCAGCTCACTCAAGGGACCTCGGCACCTTTTGGCGCGCTGGCAAAGTTACAGGCACACATGGTCACATATTTGTGCAACTGGCACAAAAATCGCTGACTTTTTTTTGCATTTTCGCACTAATTCGCGGACCGCAAATTTGCAAATCTCGCCCATACTTATTTGGCGCCCTCTTGAGCCCCCCGCCATCATTGAGGTTCATGACTCAGAAATTACCTTGCTGGGTTCCCTAGAGCTCCCCAACATATTGAGAGCTTCGAGAAGCTGCAAAAGGTACACCCAGCTAAGAGAATCAAATTATTTGTCGATATTGGCTAATAATAATTGGCTGCTGGGTGCCCTAGCTGCTAGGCCATAGCCGTGGATCCAACAAATGTTGTGGTGGCTGGTCCGGTGTGGCATGAACCAGATTGATCTGGCTGGATCAGGTCCTGTACGCAAGCCCGCAGTCGATCGGCTAGGATCTTATCCAAGAGTTTGGGCTCAAAGTTGATAAGGGAAATGGGACGGTATGAGGATGGATACTCCGGTGGGCAGCCAGGCTTGAGGAAGAGGACAATCTCGGCATGCTGCCAATCCTGGAATAGCAGGTGTTGTTTAACGGTGTCATGTATTGCCTGTAGCAGGCGAGGGCCCAATGTGGGCATGTGTGGCTGAAGAAACTCCATGGGGAATCAATTGGTCCGGGACCCTGCCCGGGATGCATTGCTACAAGTGCCACGCTTAATTCGTCCATGGTGATAGGGACATCTAAGTGATGACGCATCTGGTCCACAAGTTTATGGGGGCATATATCTAAGGAACTCCACGATGAGCTTTTCGATATCTGTTCTCGCCGCGCGTACAGTGCAGAAAAGTAGTGCGCAGATTCCCTGATAACCGCCCCCGGAGATGAATGCAGACCCCCATCCATGCCGCAACTAATTGGGATGGTGGCCGGACACCTCCCTACTTCACATAATCTATGAAGCATTTTTCTGGATTCATCCCCCCATTGATAAATACGATGTTGCGACGCCACCCAGATTTCTTTCGCCTCACCTATGAGGTGTTGTTGAATCCGCTGTTGCGTGTGAAGTATGCTGCGATGGAGGGGGGCTGGGTTTCTGAACATGTTGTTCTTCTAGGGATGTGTAGTGGGCTTCCAATTTGGCCCGATGGGCAGAGTGTTTGTGTTTCTTATTCGAGCGATAGCTGATGTCAACCCCTCGGGCTGTGGGTTTCAGTGCCTCCCATAGGGTAGCCTTGGATGGGACCGATGCAACATTCACATCTAGATATTCCTAAGTGACGGTTTCCTGGTATTCAGGATCGCGAAGGTGCCATGGGGATATATTCCAAGTAAAGGGAGGTTTTTGGGAGCATGTATGGAGTTTAACAGAGACCGGGAGTGATCCGACAGCCCCCTAGAAAGGTGGGAAACTTGAGAGAATCTATGAATATAGCTACAAGGCGTGAACATGTAGTCCAACCGGGATAGGGAGCCATGAACTGTGGACAGGTAGGTGTAGTTCATTTCATTGGGGGGGTATTCGCACCATATGTCCAACCATCCCAATGTGGTGGCAAGGAGGCGCAATTTCGAGGTATCTAATGAGGGGCCGGTGTTGGACCCATGCTTTCTATCTAGTGATGACATGACATCATTTCAGGGCCTGTCCATCCGGGAGTTCGCTCCAGAGACAGGACATTTTTTCAACTAATGTATTCCCTAAGGGGGGCGTAGATACTACTAATGTTCATGTGTTAAACACATAGTGCGCCCGCTATTATGATGTATCTGTCCAGTGCTTCCTGTGCACAAAGGGGACATGATGATGGATGAGAACAGCAGTCCCCCGGGAACCCCTGGTGAACCCCGCATGGAATATCAAGTGGTATTCGAACTTCGCCAGACAGGGAGACTTGGTGCCAAATAGGTGCATCTCCAGTAGGAGAAGGATATCGACTCCGTAACGCTTGGCCTGACGAAGAATGGTGCCCCTCTTGATTTTTATTGAGTAGCCCCCTGACATTCCATGATACCACAGTCAGATCCCCAAGTGGGGAAATGTGAGCCTGGGCAGTCATTTAGCATCTATATACCTGCTCTGAGGACCTAGCATATCGGGATGTGGACCGTGTGCGAAAACCATTACTAGTCTAATGAAAAAACAACTGTGAACACCCCCTCTCACCTCACCCCGCCCGATACTGCCATGAACAAGGAGCATCTGTCGAAGTGACGGACACCCCAAGCCCCCAACAGTGGAGCCCGGAGTCCCTCCACCAACGATTCCCAACCTTTCCATACAACAACCGTCAGCTAATTCAGTTCAAGATGTTCATTCTGGACCTGAGGCGCAATGGTCAGAACCAGACCCATGTCAGCGCTTTGATTTGGTCCTTCTAGATCTGTTCCTCTGCACGCCACGGGAGTAATCTGACTCGAGCGACGTCGAGGTATGATGCCTCAGGTGAGTATGTTTGTCCGTCCACCCGAAGACAGCTTCTGGCATGTCGAAGAAGAAGGACTTGGAATTTAAAATAATGTATAGTCTGACAGGATAGAAGAGCATAAACTGAATATTAAGATCTCTTAGCTTCCGCTTTGCCCCCGTGAAGGATTGGTGTTGTTATTGTACTAGGCAGGTGTAGTCCGGAAAAATCATTATAGGCCGGGACTCCACTATGAGTTTGTCCTTGTGTGTCCTGGCAAACTGCAGTACAGCATCTTGGTCGGCATAGTTAAGCAGTTTAGCAATGACTGGCCGTGAACTTTCCCTCGGGGGGGTTTCTTTGTCAATGCCCAGCGAGCTCTCTCTACCATGAAACAGGGGGATAGCATGTCCTCCAGTAGGAGATCTCTGAGCCACTGGGTGAGGAAGCAGTTCAAGGAGGCACCCTCTCAGACCTCCGGGAATCCCATGAAATGGAGGTTGTTGCACCTGGCTCAGCCCTCTGCCTCCTCCACCCAATACGCCAGCTCCAGTGACACTACCGTCAGCCTATTGACTTTTTTCTGCAGGGTAATCACGGTGTCCTCCGCGGATGAGACCCCTGTCTCCAACTCCGTAATGCAATCCACCGCCTTTCGAAGATCCTGGTGCAGAAAAGAGACCTTGGATCATACCGCACTGATTTTAACATCAAGTGTATCTCTGGCCTCTGTGATAGCTGCCAGGAGCACTGCATAGTCCGGTACAGCTCCACTTGCGCCCCCTCCACCCGGGCCCTTGGTGTAATGGTTGAGGGTGCTCTATTTGAATCTTGCCCCGCTTGGCTTATACTTGCCCATGATTTCACGCCATGGAATGGTTGGCCAGAGGTCCCAGGAGGTCCACAGCCGGTGGGTGCCCACTCTACATGGAGGATCACTACGGGTCACCAGAAGTCGCAAATCTGTCTTGCCGGCTATCTCACAGGGGACACCAAAGTCCAGTCCTCTCAGAATATGATGCGTCCCGGGCCACAAGCCACACAGAGCCTAGCCTGACCACCTCTGCAGCCCACGATGGCCAGCCAAGTATGCCCCCTTACTGGGACGAGACTCACCGGACCACCAGCCCGCCGCGTGCCACCACCAAGCCATCTGGTGTCGGGCCCGTTCTTTTATTCTGGGGCACAATAGCAGGGCATCCCTTCTTTGTGCAGCCCTAGCATAAGATGTTCTACTTGCCCAGCACAGGGACTGAGGCCAGGTCCGCCAATTATGCCCTGAAAGTGTGGAGGAGATTCAAGGCTCTACTGGGGAGGGACGACCTCACCACCACGTCAATCCGGGCCCACTGATATTTCACCCACATGCACTATAACAGAGGAGGAGGCCCCGGGGCCCGCAGGATCTTTGTTGTTTTTGGCCAGTGTGCAGCTCCGTCTGCCCCCACCGCAGCCGGGAATGTATCCTCCAGCCAAAGGCCAGGCCAAGGCGTGACCCGGCGGCAGGGAGAATCATCCCAAAGGAAACCCACTGGGCTGGCATAAAGCACCACCCGATCTTCAGTATGTGTCAGGGCATATCTTCCCGGCCAACGCAAGGTCCAGGAAGGCATCACCACTGACGAGGATCCAACTGGACACCCACAGGGCCAGCATTGCGGCACAGAGCTCAGCGGCCGCCACCCAACAATCTACTACCGCAGAAGGCCCACAGCAGTCTCAGGGGACCGCCACCACAGCCACCTGCTCCCACGTCAGGGCACCCCACCTCACCTCTGGAACCCGATCCGGCCCCGCAATCTGCCGTGAGCACTAAGTCTGAGGTCAGGGAATGGACAGCCCGCACCCTGTCACACCTCAGATGGCCCTGGCAAGCAGCATGCTGCCGATGTCCGCCGCTCCACCCCTCCAGTCCGCAGATGATCTCCCAGGCGTTCGCGTGATAGCACTGATGTTCGAGTGGCAGCACTAAGTAGGATTTCAAACGAATTGTATAGGATTTTTGGTGTGTACGTGCAGAGCTCGATCAAGCTGCATCCGTCATGCTGACTGCCCAAGCCACAGCCCCCAATTCTGGCATGCTTAGGTATCCAAGCACATACAGTAGGCACTGGTCAGCAGTGCTCCAATGTGCAGAGTTCAAAAACAGCTTCAATACACAAACATTCGGCATGACCCGAAAACAAGGCACTTTCTGGCAGATATGGATGACAAGTGCTTTCACAAGGCTTATAAAATTTCAGTTTCTCTCTGACAACACAAAATCTGCTTAAACAATAGCACTCCTACACTGACTATCACATTGTATTCAAATGTTGTTTTTTAATATGTATTTGGAATTCAGTAATTTCATCCCCACACATCAGCTTACCAGTCTCCTATAATATGCATATTTTGCTATGAAATGCAACTTAATTACCCCAACAAAGATCTGTCATTTTCATAAACACGAATTTTGTGCCAAAAAATAACATTCTTCAACTTTAGTAAAACTTGCTTGCTGCTCAACAACAGCTTGTCATTTGTATTTATGTACACACAAGTACTGCTTCCACAAATCGACAGATTCTATAAAACAAGCTCATGCATCACCACCAGGGAAGCCCTTCATAATGCAGCTATTCCATCAGGAATGTGCACCGTCATGCAAAGAATGCTTATATAATACCAAGGATTTCTACCTTCATGCCAGCTGTGCCCCAATTTATGTCTATGATGACCCAGAGTACCCAGGAGCAGTACATGTTATGAGTGACAGCTTGGTGCCTGATTGGCACTAGGGAGGGGCACTTCAATGCAGTGCTTACCTGATTTAGGACCCAAATCCCAAGTGAGATGTAAGAGCTACCTCACTCTCAGTACAGTATCTCCAAAATCCCATCCCCAAGTTTTCCAGCTGTGACTGCCATCTGTATCACACCCTTTCTAAGTTCCTGTAAGGATGGTGCTCACTATTAATCAGTTCCATGCTGGTGGTTTTTAGAGACAGAGGTAAAAAGTGTGTAGAGGGGAATGGGAAGAGTCTATGTTCAGTGAAATGCTTTACACACACAAATAAAAAATATCTAAAATGTCTCAAACATGCCACTTTTGAAAAGCGATATGCCAAATGCAGCACTCTTGCAAAGACTACAAAACAATATTAACTCTGTTTTGAACTGAATTCATTATTATTTGCCTGTCCACACACCACACTGCAGGTCACTCTTTGATTTCCTCCATTGAAATAATGCACTAAAGCTCTAAGGAGGAGCAGCAGCAGGTGACTGATTGAATCCCATGGAGTTCCAACATCAGCCATGGATTCATGGTTCGCTGCAAAAGATATGTTTCACGTTCTTCTGAACAGACCTGAAAACTTGGATCAGCTGTGGCATCTGAAAAACATCTATGTTTGAGCTTATGTGCAGAGATCATTTTTTCCCATGCCCAATTCGATGAGATGGACCTGCGGTAAAGAACTTATGAAGGAGTTGTATGGAGCAGTATGGAGCTGTTTTCCTTCCTATCAGAGCCTTAAATACATATGCATAACAGCCCCAGGGCCAGTGTGAACTAGAGTTAACCCAGATCAAAAAAGGGTTTTATACTATATACTATATACTATATACAGTATACTAATGCCAATTTGAGGAAGTAACTCGATTAAGGGCCTTCTCCTTCTGAATTGTAGAAAGTGTCTTCAGTGGATGATCCACAGTGGAGCTTGTACAGTTGGGTACTGCTCTCTTAGCACAGGGGAGCTGATATAAAAGATAATGTGAGACACCTCTCCCTGGTAAGTAGCCTTTGGAAAGACAGATGAACAAAGTGTGACTCTTCCTCTAGTAGATCTACCTTGGGGTGAGGTAGTTTAATCTCTTCCTGTCGTCTCAGCTGTACCAAAGACTTTTGAGAGAAGTTTATGTTTCAAAGAGGATTAAGGACTCCAACATGGTCAAATTAGACATTCCCAAACTCAATCACATATTGGCTAGAACACCAGGAATAGTGGACTTTCAAACCCCCAAAGGAAACATGTAAGTGATCTCCTTAAATTTCAAAAGAAATTGGAGGATTTAAAAAGATGATGTTTCTGAAACTCATTGTAATCCTCATAATTTTTAGTTATACGGTAGGAAACAGCAGAAATACACTGTATGTAATGTGAGATACTCCTAATAACCTTTCATTCTCAGTGCTTAACTGTTAGAAATTGTTATTCTGGTTGACAGAACCTTTCAAAATGCGTGTTCACAAGATATTCCCCCAAGCACGCAAACAGCGTTCGCGAACAGGAACAGAGCATTGCGAACGGGCGGAATAAGCAATTCCGCGTGTTCGCGGAACTCTGCGTATTTGCGGAGATTTTTTACCATTTCACAGAGCTTTGCATAGCATGACTACGCAAATTCTGCCCACCCCTAGTATGCATCCTGTCCAAGCAGGAACCACAATCCTATTCAGGGTAAGTCAGATGCACACCAAATGATAACCTATGCTCACCCTCTGGTATCTTGGCACAGAGCTCTCAGGCTTTTCTAAAGAGGCAATGTGTGAAGTATTTGTGCAACACACATTCACCGTAACACAATGAGAACCCCACAAAAAGATTCTACACAGGTTTAGGAAAATAGGCAATAATTGTATTAACCAATCAAGACAAAAACAACAAAAATCCAATAAGTAGGAAATAGAGATATGAATTTTTTAAGAATGAAATAGTTCTTAGCACTACGAAGCAATAAACACCAATGGGAGGTTATCTGGTCATGCTGGATCGGGGCAAAGTGAAATGTTCAGGCCGACCGCAATGGAATGCAGACAGGAAATATGAGCCATGCAGGCTTGCTGAACAAAGTACCTTGATCCTTGTTGCATCAGCAAGGTGTTGGGTGCAGCCAAGTGATGCATCGGCATCAATCTCGCAGTCGAGGTGATGCTTCGGTTTTCTTCATGTAATTGTGGTAATGCATCGGTTCCCAAGACAAAGCGTCGAAGCCGAAAAGCGTTGGTTCTAAAATTGATGCACAAGATTTCTTCTTGCAGTTGTGGGGATGTGTCGCTTCTCTCACACTGCTGCAGCGGTGATACATGGTTTCAATGCATCGGTTTCTGGAGGCGATGTGCTGGGTACGAGTGTGATTCACTGGGTTCACTCCGGCAATAGGAACAATACATTGGTTCTGCTTCACACAAGCAGAGATTACATCAGTTCCACTGGAACAAAGCACCTGGGTCCACATCCAATCAACCAGACACAGTAGCAGATGATGAGATTTTGATATCCCTGAGTCTCAGAAAACAGAAGGTAAGACAGCAGGCCCTTGGAGCTCACTCTGGGTTCAAAGCAGAGTCCAGCTCTGCCTCAGCAGTGTCAGGGAGTAGCAGGGCAGCACAGCATAAAAACAACCCTTTCAGGGAACCAGTACACCAGAGTGAAAGTACGTGTATCAGCACAGCAGTCCTTTTGACAGAGGTTTTTACAGTTCCAGAAGTGTCTGATTTGATGGGGTCAGAGACCCAGTTCGTATATCCAGTTTTTCCTTCGAAGTGAGTTGACCCCAAAGAAGTGCCTTTCTTCCTAGCCCTGGCCTGGCTCCCTTTGTGTGGGAACAGACCACTGCCTATTCAGGTATAAGTGGTAGCTCCTCCCTCCCATGCTGCCTAGAATGAGCCATCAGGATGCAGTTGTGCACTCAGACACACCTAACCTTCCTTTGTGTGTGATTGTCTAGGGGGAATGCACAACATTAAATTGTCACCCATCTCATATGTGTAATGAAGATAGGCTGCAGGCAATTAGAGCTTTAGGAGCTCAGAAATGGCAACTTTCTAAAAGTGGCATTTCAAAAATGTTAATGTTAAATCTAACGATACCAGTAAAGATTTATCATTACTATTCCACAGATATAAAACATGACATAGCTACTTCTTCTCAATCAGGAATTATAGCTTAAAAGTGTAGTAGGGATTTCCAATGTTGTTCTATAAAAGGGGTAGGCCTCACAGTATTGAAAAACATAATGTACGTGTTTTTCACTACCAGGACATGCAAAACATAAAAGTATGTGTCCTACATTTTACTTACACAGCACACTGCCCTATGGGCTACCTGGGTCATACCTTAGTAGGATTTCATTTACAGGTCATTGGTATGTGGTATATCACTCTACAAGGGACTTACAAGTAAATTAAGTATTCCAATTTTAAATAAACCAATCTTGCCAATTTTAGGAGGGACCACAAGCATTTTCGCACTGGTCAGCAGTTGTAGAGTGCTCTGAGTCGTAAGCCCAACAAAAAGAATCAACAAAACGATGAGGTAAGCAGGCAAAATGTCTGGGGAAGGACCACTCTAAGGCTGACAGGTTTAACACTTTGCCCCTCCAGCTAAAAGTGGGGCAAGCTGCCAACATCTAGGTACTTCTCATCACTTTGCTGGATTAACCCAGAAAGACCATCAGCATTGCGTGTTTTGTCCATGGTCTGCGTTCCATCCGGAAGTTCATACCCAGTAGGGAAAGGTGTTAGAAATCATCATACATGTCCCATTTGTCGTCATCCATTTGGTTTACATATGAATCATGTGTCAGTTCTTAAAAAAGGTTGTATAAATAAGAGAGATGGGAAAGACTATGTATGATAATGCTGTGTACTCTTTTTACTTTATAAATAAAAGTCAGGGTCTTGCTCCTATTTCTCTTGCATTGCAAATGCTTGTTTGTTGCATTGCCATCGCTTGTTGGTTTACTTATGATAGTCTTCATGAGGGATGTCTCAAAACAAGGAAACTGTCTAGAACAAGCGTACGTGACGCAAGGACGAACACCCTCATTTTGTGTATAAATACCTGCACCCAAGATGTCACGATTGCTTTGTTGTATAGCGTTTTAGGACCCTAGTGTAATTTTCCAGATTCATGCCCTTATATAGGTATAAAGTACTGTATCTTTATATAGGCATATAAATCTTAACCATATTAAGACATAGCTCAAGTAGTCCTATCACGGCTTGGCTACTTTCACTAGTTCCGAAAATCTACAACGATTTCTTGGAAAAAACGGCCTTCAGCAGTCAGGGACCTTCCACTGCAAGAATATTGATTTATCCAAGAACTCATGGAGTTTTCAGAGAATTAAGTCTCTAATGACGTTATTATGTCCAAACTTCCGTCAAACTTGGCACCTTCAAGGTATAAATATGCCCACACTTGTCCAAACAAACACACGGTGGTTTGGAGCAGTTCGACTATCTACTTGCCCAACTCGCCCTGCTGCAGCAAGTGCCAAAGGAAGCCGACCCTCCAGCTGACGCACTGAGAGACGCTGTACTTTCTCCAGCTGAGAAATCCAGCTCCGGTGTTTCCAGGCTACCCTTGTGGGTTGCTGGGAAATCGAGTCCTGAGAGAGAGATACCTCCTACATTCTAAAACCAAGGTACCGAGCTGATTAGACCCTAAGAGAATTCTTGGATTCGATTCTTGGCAAAGAATACTGAAACTAACCTACACCTCACTTACTTCTTCCCTTGTACTAGACCTAGGTTAGGTACACCAGGGTAGGCGTATTTTAGAAGCACCAGTTGAGTACTTTTAGTCATTATTTATCAATGTATGTATTTTATGTACGATATGGCTTAGAAACCATATAATGCTTTTACAGTATTATTTTATAATACTCTTCATACTGTACGCATTGTACTTTACAATAAGTATTACGATTGTAGCAGTTCATTTCTTATGCTTGAGAAAGAAGACTGTTCAATAAATGCCTTTTATTGAAAACGCCCGTCTCTCTATTTCTCTGCACCTCTGGTGAAATGAAGCATGCACGATTGACTGAGTGAAATAACTTTCTGTTGTTTCCGCGACTCTAGAGATATATTTCTTATTCTTGGGGTACAAAGTTGTCATGTTTTAAGCGGTTGTCAGAAACTAATCACCTCTTGTTCATTTGAGAAAGTTTCTAGTGACCTCTGAGCTAGCTGGCACATACACAATTAAGTCTAGTATATTCGGTAGAGACCTAGTCGGCCTCAGTCCTACGTCTAAACTACAGGATATACTATTCCAATGCACAGAGCCTATTGGGAATATAGGAACTACAGTACATGGCGCCCAATGTTTGGTAAGGTGATAATTTAACGCTAGATACTAGAGTAACTCAGTCGTGCTTTTCACACAGACCTCTTTTTCCCTTAAAATACTCCAATAGACGTCTGGAGGGGGTTAAAGGATAAAATATCTGCCATAACTGAGTAGGACGAAAATCCTATGTATTAGTTTTTGGTTTATTCAACGTTGAAGGATAAAGTGTTCCAAAAACATTGTGCACCTAATCTTTGTTTCCTTGAAACTTGCTCTGCAAACTTTTGGTCAACTCAATGAGTGACGACGAAAGGGATAGAGCTGCAGCAGCAGCTCAGGCAGTTTTAGACAACACAAATCTCCGACAAAATAATCTGGATACTATACTCATCCCGGTAAATATAAGGAAAACCATCACTATAAAACGTATAGAAAATGGAGTATCATCGAGAGGTGGTAAAGTAATATTTGTTATAGAGGCACATGCATATTGGCAGACAGAGGTGTTCTATTCATGGATTCGGTTTCCTGCAGCAAATCCAGTAACACACGAGTTCCACTACTACAAAGTAGAGGAACCTCCAGCAGAATACGTTCCCTTCGAGGACGTTGAAATTCCACTAACATACCATGAGCATCAGCTCTGGTTTAATGGCGCCCTACAACATCAAAATCACATTATCAGGCTTGGTCCATTAGGGAGACCAGGAGCAACATGGCCGGTACTAGTCAGCTATACACCACATCCTGAGAAAGAATGACAGGTCCAGAACCATTAGCTCAGCTAAAACAGCTAATTAAAATACATAGACAATTTTGTTCAATATATCATGCAGACTTTAACAGTCCAACCGACTATAAGAATCCCACAGCACACCCCTCAACAGGGGAACACAAACAAAATTACACCACAGACTATACAGTCAGTAATCGGTAAATTGCCCGCAAAATGGGAACAAATTCCGTTCTGGTTAGCTCAAAAAATAACTCAAATAGAGGCAGTATTCCCTGATAGTACACCTCATGAGAAACACAGAATTCTGACAATCTGTTTACCAATGGGGATTGCACCACACGTAGAGGACTGCGACACTTGGGGTACAGTCTTTGCTTCAATCTACACAAAAACACATGGTGTTGCATCTATGGCGGTAATACCAGACGTCCTAAGACAGATTCAAAATGAATACGGACCAGAACCTGCCTTAAATCTTGGTATGAAGTAATTAAAAGATTTCAAACAGGTCTCGGCTATACTATTAGCCAACATTAAAGGTGAAGCAGCATCTGTGGCGATCCCCCAGAAGCTAAAAGAAACAGATATTAATGAGCAACCATATGAGCTTGCCAGAATTATTGAAAAATCCTATGAAGAGCTAGGTAGAGATAGTTTGGGTGGGAAACCAGTAAAACCCCAACTAACTGAAAATCCTGAAAAAGTTTTTATTAAAAATAATCTCACTACTCCTAAAAAGAAGTGGGAAAACACCAAACAGACACTTCCTAAAGAGAAGCGTTCCCATTCCAGAGGAAGGTCTCCTCAACAGCAGCCCTCAGAAAAGAGGTACAACCTCAGAAATAGGGATAATTTGAGAAAACCTGATAGATATCAAGATAATGATACACGTTCCTCTCGTACCTTTCAGACTTCCTCACAGAAATCCGAAAGAAGAGGACGATCAGAACAAAAAGAAGAACGAGTAAAGTCCAAAGACGAACAAGTTCCAAAAAATAAAATAACTAAATTCACCAAAAGAAGGTAGCAAGTCTAAATATCAGACATGCCGAGGATCTTGAGGACACAACTCAAGAACGGGGAGTGGTCCCAGACAATGCTAGACAGCGCAGCAGAGGTAACCATAGCTCGCAAGGCCTGAAGGATCATCTGGAGACATTGGACTTGAATGAAAGCATCCAAGTTAAAACTGCAGATACCAGGGTTAGTGTACCACATAAGTTATATGAAGTAACAGTCCGGATGGAAGGGGACAAACCAAGAAAAATTAGAGCACTCTTTTGGGAGAAGCTCTCTAAGGGTTATGACATCCTTCTAGCTGAACAAGGCTGGCCACCTGCAATTGTCAGGGAGTGCCCACATGGCGAAGAGATAATTATGCCAGCCTTCTCAAATCAGATTCCAATACATAAAAAATACACCTATGCAAGGGAATGGGCTGTAGCCCAGGCCCCAGCACTATACAAAAATCATGGAGGATATGATGAGGATTCCCCTCACCATAAAATCCAGTTGAAAAGTCAACCAACAATGCAAAGGCAATGTCCTGTATAACAGGAAGCTAAAAAACAGGTCAGGGAGATCTTAAATCAACTTGAATACCAAGGGGTGATTGAAACATGCACCTCGTCAATGAACAATCCTTTGTTTCCTGTCTCCAAACCGGACAATTCATATCGTATAGTTTTGGATTACAGACATCCAAACTCTTGTTGCAAAACTTTTGCAGTACAAAACGCACATAGTGCAGCACTGATGAACAACATTGTGCGTAAAAAATATAAAACTGCATTAGATATCTCAAATGGTTTCTTTAATCAAAACATTGCACCGGAAAGCAGGTATTTAACCGCTTTCTCAATTATGGAGGCATTGCGACAATTTTGCCTGCTGTCTCCCCCAGGGATTCAAGAATAGTCCAGGGTTATTTTCAGCCAGAGTAACAGAGTTACTACAAACGTATGATGATGAGGCATTATCCTATGTCGATGACATCTATCTTACAGATGATGATTTGGACGTACACTTGAATAGAGTGAACACCATCATACTGGGGTTCGCTTCTGAAGGGTATAAATTCAATTTTAAGAAATCACGAATTGCCCACCTCAACGTCCTATTTTTGGGATATGAGTTATCAAGCGAAGGCAAAAGCCTGGAAGCAAACATTTTAGAGAAATGTGCGCTGCTCCAACCTCCAAAAACGCTTAAAAACTTACAGTCAGTTCTAGGTTTCCTGAATTTTGGAAGAACTTATGTTCTAAATTACGCAGAAAGGGTTAAACCTCTCTACGAAAGAATAAAACATGATTTCAAACCTACTAATTGGACACAAAAGCACACAGAAATTTTGTGTTCAGTGCAAGCAGACATGTTAGCAAAAACACAGTTACAAACACGCGACAGTAATAACACTGCAGATGAGGAGGTAGACGTGAAACAGATTCTAAAACACAAAGGAACCATCCTGATTGGAAACTATGGTTAATCTGGCCCATAGACACAAACAACTGTCAAGATAGATTTATGAACAGAACACAATGGTTCAAAATGAATAGGCCAGATCAGAGATATTCCCAGAGACAACATCCTGGGATAGTAACAACATACAGTGTAGGAAAACTATGCCTTGACTGGCTACAGAAATCCACACTTCCAGAAATTAAAAAACACTTGACTTTACTTAAAGAAGGCGTTGACTTACGAGACTTCTTACTTGGGCCTCGTAAACAACGTCAAAAACGTTTTATATACGCCGGTATATACGCAGCGTACAACGAAGCTTGGAAAATAACACAAATGGAAACTGCAGAAAAAATATGTGAAATTGATTGTATTAATTTAGAGAAAGCACTCTCTGTAGTGGACAATGGGTTAACGACTCTGTCCTCCAGAATTCATTCTTTGGACAGCATTGTATCATCTGCCATTGACATAATAGAACAGGATTTGCTAATGTTACAACATGGCCAGTCTCAATTACGTTCTATAATGCTGCTAGGCTGGACGTTACAAAATCTCTGTTCAGGCTACGTGCCATGGCCTCTAATCAATACCACTTCATTGTTTACTGTCTTTAACCTTACAGATAAACAAATCTCTTTGGCACAAAGAGAAGCAGACTATATGGTGCTAAGCATTGAAAAACTGGAAAGATTACCATTAACAGTTTCTGAGAAGCCTGTCATAGAATGGATAATACATGGCACCATCACGATACCAGTGACGATTTTCCAATTTCAGTATTGTCTACAGCATATACCAGTAGGCCTGTATGAAAGGTTGGGTAAAGGATACATTAAGTCAACCTGGACTTTACCATACACACACAAATGTTGGAGTGGGGGAAAGGAGGTATTTCTTAGTACTAAAAATTATAAAAACTCTCTAAGCAGTACACTTTTATGTGAAGGTATTAATTTACATGGCGCCTGCAAAGGTTCTTTAAATAACCTTTCTTGCCACATGCACGGTAGTCCAGCAGCAGTGATAGACCAGATTTTCAGGCAGCTTTCCAATGGTAGCTACGTTATGCTCAATGATCACAGCTGTTGTGGCATTTTGCCAGGAAAAGCATATCTAGTTAGTGTGTCGGCCAGGGTCACTTGTTGTATGCAAGTATTGTATCCAAAAAGCAAGACAGATGGGGAGATGGCATTATAGCCTTCACTGAATATCTCTTCTATACAAATTGATACTTTAGGCAGAATGAAAGCCATTCTTTTACAAAACATGGTGCCACTGACCTCGTCTAGAGAAACGTATGATCTGCAAGTTGCAAGGATTTCTGCAGAGATACATGCATTATTATCACCAAACTGCCCAGTACATTTTGCAGAAATTTTAAACATGTCTGATACCAGTGCCATCGCACATGTATTTAAGACAATCTTTTCGGGACTGTTAGCACCATTCAAAGCAGTCCTCTGCATTTTTCCAAATTTCGTGCACTCTGTGTTTGGTGGTCTCCCTCTCATTTTGGGACTTGTAGCAGGAATTCTATTTTTGTTCCTTCTGCGCCGAATGGCAAATCCAGTCACCAAAAATACCCAGATTACAATGTAACGGGCTCTCCTGGCCATGCGGTATCGTGACAGAATTACACAGATTCTTGGCTTGGCTCGTTTAAGGGATCTGAATACCACTTGGTTCCTTTCATTCAGACCAATCTGGCAAGATTGCATTTTACCTGTTCTATGATGCCTGCTTTGCGGAAAAGAATGCGTGTTAGACATTTGTCTTACACTTCTATCAGCACTGCCAACGGATGTTGACACTTTGCAGGGTCCCGTAACGACTCATACATCGTGTTGCCCCCAACGGCTGCCAATCCTAATGACGGCATTCATTGAGATCTCACCGGCAAATCCAGCTATTGGTGAGGTATGTGGAACAACAGGCACACAGGTACCATCTCTAGCGAACATTGCTAATGCGGATGACGCTGACACCGATGCTTCACATCAATGCGCATTTGATCTACTTGATGAAGTAGTTCCACTTTCACCAACTGTGGTAGACGGTTTCTTTGCCAGCTTAGATGATTTGATGTTTTCTCTCTACACCGAGAATAACTTTTGAAAAGTGCACACAGCTTTCCATGAACTCTGAAATTCGGCCTTCGGTTTTTCAAAACAAACCCTCTAACTTGGGAACTCTATGTTTCTACAACCTACATTTGAAAATGTTTTCTCTCCATCCCAGAATATAACTTTTTTCAATTGGCACAAAGTTATCTGCTTAAAGTAGAACTATTTTTAGAGAACAAGAAATTCATTTGATACTTCCTATAGACAATATTTGGCATTTTATATATTATGCTATGGAATGGTCTGGACTTTTTTTCTTCTGTAAATTTAGAGCCATTTCATAAATGTAATTTCATAATTCATTTAGATAGCATTCTTTAATGACAGCTATTGCTTATAAAATACGTGCAAGACAAATACTCATGTATGTGTATAAACCATGTTTTGATGGATTTCATGTATTTTGGGTGGGATTATGAACACATGCTTTAGTTATGTTTTTTATGCTTATAGATTTAGTAATATTAGACATTAAAAGTGAAGAGGGTGTTGTATAGCGTTTTAGGACCCTAGTGTAATTTTCCCGATTCATGCCCTTATATAGGTATAAAGTACTGTATCCTTATATAGGCATAGAAATCATAACCATATTAAGACATAGCTCAAGTAGTCCTAATACGGCTTGGCTATTTCCACTAGTTCTGAAAATCTACAACGATTCCTTGGGAAAACCCGCCTTCAGCAGTCAGGGACCTCCCACTGCATGAATATTGATTTATCCAAGAACTCATGGAGTTTTCAGAGAATTAAGTATCTAATGACGTTATTATGTCCAATCTTACGTCAAACTCTGCACCTTCAAGGTATAAATATGCCCACACTTGTCCAAACAAACACACAGTGGTTTGGAGCAGTTCGACTATCTACTTGCCCGACGCGCCCTGCTGCAGCAAGTGCCGAAGGAAGCCGACTCTCCAGCTGACGCACTGAGAGACGCTGTACTTTCTCCAGCCAAGAAATCCAGCTCCGGTGTTTCCAGGCTACCCTTGCGGGTTGCTGGGAAATCGAATCCCGAGAGAGAGATTCCAGACCTCCTACATTCTAAAACCAAGGTACGGAGCTGATTAGACCCTAAGAGAATTCTTGGATTAGATTCTTGGAAATGAATACTGAAACTAAGCTACACCTCACTTACTTCTTCCCTTGTACTAGACCTAGGTGAGGTACACTGGGGTAGGCGTATTTTAGAAGCACCAGTTGAGTACTTTTAGTCATTATTTATCAATGTATGTATTTTATGTACCATATGGCTTAGAAACCATATCATGCTTTTACAGTATTATTTTATAATACTCTTCGTACTGTACGCATTGTACTTTACAACAAGTATTACAATTGTAGCAGTTCATTTCTTATGCTTGAGAAAGAAGACTGGTTAATAAATACCTTTTATTGAAAACGCCCGTCTCTCTATTTCTCTGCACCTCTGGTGAAACGAAGCATGCACGATTGACTGAGTGAAATAACTATCTATTGTTTCCGCGACGATAGAGATATATTTCTTATTCTTGGGGAAACAAAGTTGTCATGTTTTAAGCGGTTGTCAGAAACTAATCCCTTCTTATTCATTCGAGAACGTTTCTATTGATCTCTGAGCTAGCTGGCACATACACAATTAAGTCTAGTATATTCGGTAGAGACCTAGTCGACCTCAGTTCTACGTCTACAGGATATACTATTCCTTTTTTTTTTTTTTTTATGTTTTTATTGTTTTTTAACATATATATACATATACCCCCTCCTCCCCTGGACAGGTAAGCATTCTACACATTAACATCATGTGTTTTACGTTGTTCTTATCATACATACATAATCATTATAGACATTTTTCCAAAAAAAAATATATATATTATATATATATATACATATATACATATATATATATATTCCCAATATCACGGAAAAACAACAAAAGCCATAGCCTACATAGGCAACAACAGTGAAAATTATCAGTTTTGTTTTATACATCTCGTCATTGAGTAAGAAAAATCCAGGTTTTCATACCCCTTAGGATCGCAATCTGCCTTTCAATTTATATAAAGTTTTCTCTATATTATACATAACAATATTGATAATGATGATTAGTTTTGTGCGTCTCGCCATTGTGTAAGAGGGCTCCAAATTTTCTTGCCACTTTTACGTCGCGATCTGCCTTTCTGCTTGTATATAGCTATCTCGATATTATGCACAGCTAGAAGTCTGGCTAGCCACTGTTGAAAGGAGGGTGGTGACGTATCAAGCCAAGCCGAGGCTAGGCATAGCCGCAAGACTGCCATTGCTACAAATATAAATTCATGGCCACTCTCGAGGCTGTCTAGGTCTTCCGTCCCAAGTACCATTACTTTATGTGACAGGGTGACATTCCTGCAAAGAACTGAGGTTAGAAATCTCTCTATATCTTCTATCAAGGGTCTTAGCGCAGGACAAGAGGCAAAGATATGAACAGAATCTGCTTTTGATAGATTGCATCTCGGGCAGCAAGTCCCCTTGCCGATTCCCCATTTTGCGATCTTGTCAGGTGTGTAGTAGAGAAAAAAGCAGGTTTTATAAAATTGTGCCTGTAGTTTGGTGGAAATAAGAATAGTTTGGGCTAGCTGATAGGAATATAAAAATCCTTCCTTTGAAATTTCGAGTTTGCGTTGCCACTTTATTGCCATTTTATCTAGATCGTCTGGGAACATATCCAGCAATAAACCATAAACTCCGCCTATTGAATGTTTTTTAGAGTGTATTATTGTCTCTACTACCGTACATTCTTCCCCAATTATCCTTGCCCCAAATTTATGTGTTAAGAAGTCCCTTATTTGGAGGTACTTAAAGAAATCCCGCCAATCTAAGTCAAATTCTTCTTTCAGATCGTTAAAGTTCAAGTTCAAGTTCGGGCATTTATATAGCGCACTACTCACCCAGAGGGTCTCAAGGCGCTGGAGGGAGGGGTTCACTATTTGTTGAATAGCCAGGTTTTCAGTTCTTTTCTGAAGGAGATGTGGTTCTGGGTAAGGCGGAGGTGGGTGGGGAGTGAGTTCCAGGTTTTGGCAGCCAGGAAGGAGAATGATCTGCCACCCATGGTGGTTTTTTGGATGCGCGGGACTGCGGCGAGGGCTTGATTGGATGATCTTAGTTGGCGGGTGGGAATGTAGAAGGACAGTCGGGTGTTGAGGCATTCGGGTCCCAGATTATAAAGGGCCTTGTGTGCGTGGGTAAGAAGGCGGAAAGTAATTCTCTTGTTGACGGGAAGCCAGTGGAGATTTTTTAGGTGTCCGGTGATGTGCTCTTGGCGCGGGATGTCTAATATGAGTCTCGCTGACGCGTTTTGGATACGCTGGAGCTTTTTCTGCAATTTAGTTGTAATTCCGACGTAAAGTGTGTTGCCATAGTCTAGTCGGCTCGTGACCAGTGCATGGGTGACAGTCTTTCTTGTCTCGAGGGGGATCCAGCGGAAGATCTTTTTGAGAATGCGGAGGACGTTGAAGCAGGAGGACGATACGGCGTTGACTTGTCTGGACATTGAGAGAGAGGAGTCTAGAATGAAGCCAAGGTTACGTGCATGGTCTGTGGGTGTGGGTGCTGATCCCAAAGCGGAAGGCCACCATGAGTCGTCCCAAGCTGAGGGGGAGGATCCTAGGATGAGCACCTCCGTTTTGTCTGAGTTGAGTTTAAGGCGGCTCTGTTTCATCCATTCAGCTACTTCTTTCATGCCTTCATGAAGATTGGTTTTGGCGGTGTTGGGATCTTTGGTGAGTGAGAGGATTAGCTGGGTGTCGTCGGCGTAGGATATGATGTTGAGGTTGTGTTGACGTGCGATGGAGGCGAGAGGACTCATGTAGACGTTGAAGAGGGTAGGACTGAGTGAGGAACCTTGAGGAACGCCGCAGATGACTTCGGTGGGCTCTGAGTAGAATGGGGGGAGTCGGACTCTCTGGGTTCTCCCAGCTAGGAAAGAGATGATCCAGTCCAAGGCTTTTCCTTGTATGCCGATGTTGTTGAGGCATTGTATGAGGGTGCTGTGACAGACAGTGTCGAAGGCGGCGGAGAGGTCGAGTAGAATGAGGGCCACTGTTTCTCCGTTGTCTAGGAGTGCTCGGATGTCGTCGGTCGCCGCAATGAGGGCTGTTTCGGTGCTGTGTTTGGCTCGAAAGCCGTTCTGTGAGGGATCCAGGGAGTTGTTGGATTCAAGGAAGGCGGCGAGTTGGCTGTTGACGGCTTTCTCGATGACTTTGGCCGGGAAAGGGAGGAGGGATATGGGTCGGTAGTTTTTCAGTTCTGAGGGGTCTGCTGTGGGTTTTTTCAGAAGGGCGCTGAGTTCGGCGTGTTTCCAGATTTCAGGAAAGGTGGCAGAGTTGAAAGAGCAGTTGATGACATCACGGAGATGGGGTGCGATGATGGAGTCAGCTTTGTTGAAGATGTAGTGGGGACAGGGGTCAGAGGGCGATCCGGAGTGTATTGAGATCATGAGGCGAATGGCGTCTTCAATGGTAATTGGGTTCCAGGAGTTGAGGTTGTTAGTTGGAGGGGTGGGATCTGAAGGGGGTGGGGCGGGTTGGTCACTGGGAGTATTCTTGAAACTGTTGTGGATGTCGGAAATTTTGTTGTAGAAGAAGGAGGATAGCGCATTGCAGAGGTCTTGGGAGTTAGTGATATCGTTGGATGCTGCGGAAGGGTTGGTGAATTCTTTGACGATATTGAAGAGTTCCTTGCTGTTATGAGAATTGTTGTCGAGACGGTCCTTGAATGCTGATTTCTTGGCGGATCGAATCAGTTGGTGGTGTTTGCGGGTGGCTGTCTTGAGGGAGGCCATGTTGTCTGGGGTTGGTTCTTTTCTCCAATTCTTCTCCAGGGTGCGGCATGTCTTTTTGGATTTTTTAAGGTCATCATTGAACCAGGGAGCCTTTTTGCTGGATGATATCGACTGGTGATTTTTCAGGGGTGCTAGTTCGTCCGCACTGTGGGTAATCCATTGCCTGAAGTTGGTGGCCGCTTGGTTTGGGTCCGATGCTAGGGTGGGAGGGTTTTGGTTGAGTGATGTGAGGAGTTGGTCGGTGGTGATTTTGTTCCATTTTCTTCGGGGAATGGGTTGTGGACGGTTGTGTGTCAGGGTGGTTTTGTAGCTGAAGTGAACACAGCTGTGATCCGTCCAGTGGAGAGCTGTAATGCGATCGAAGGAGATGTGTTTGCTGGAGGTAAAGATAGGGTCGAGCGTGTGTCCGGCTGTGTGAGTGGGGGTGTCAACAAGTTGTTTGAGTCCGAGATTGGACAGGTTGTCCAGAAGGGTGGTGGTGTTGTTATCGAGAATGTTGTCAAGGTGGTAGTTGAGGTCTCCTAGAAGAATGTAGTTCTCGGAGGCGAGGGCGTGCGGGCTGACGAAGTCTGTGATGTCGTCGCTGAATTGAGATCGGGTGCCTGGAGGCCTGTAAATGAGGGTGCCTCTAAGGGTGGTCCTGGGGTCGGTGTGGATCTGAAAATGGAGATGTTCGGCGGTTGCAAGATTGTCGTCAGAGCTGGTTGTGATTTTGATGGTGTTTCTATGGACGATGGCGATGCCTCCTCCAGTTTTTTTATTGGTGCGGTCTTTACGAATGATCTTGTAAGTGTCCGGTATGGCTATGGCGATGTCGGGGGCAGAGGATGCGTTCATCCATGTTTCAGTAAGGAAGGCGACGTCAGGTGACACAGTATCGATTAGGTCCCAGAGTTCTGTTGCATGTCTGTGGACTGAGCGGGTGTTCAGTAGGATGCATTTCAGGCTGTTGGGTTCGGAGCTGTGTGTGGAGGAAGTGGGTTTGGTGAGGGTCCTGAAGCAGTTGAACTTGCAGGAGAGGCAGGCGAATGGGCCGTGGGTGCGTCCTGGGGAGGCTTCGCAGCATTGTGGGGTGCGTCCGGGGTTGAGGGCGAAGAGAGTAGCGGCATCATATGTGACTCTAGAGGGTTGGGAGCGGCGGGGACCAGGGGGTCTGGCGCTGGGCGCGGTCCAGGCGCGGACGGGCGTAGACGGGCTTACCTTTGGCGCACCTTCGGCGCGACCGCTGCGCGTGAACGCTGCACGCAAGGGCATCTGTCATAAGTGGATGGAGGAGAGAGGAGGGGCGAGGGCGGGGCAGCTGGGAGGCGGGAGCGTGGTGGGGAACTGGGCTGGGGGACCAACAACAACCAACAAACAACAAAATGGCTGCGAGCCAAAAGCCTAACACGGACAGATTAGGGCACAACCTGAGTTATGGCTAGGGAATGGGCAATGGCGTCAGCACAATCAGCCAGAAATCGATTATAAAGTTTAAAGGCAGCAAAGCGCGGTTGAACGGTGATTAATGTGCACTGTGGCAGTATAGTGCTCAGAATTGATTCAAACAGCTAAATAGCGCTACGAAAATTAAACAGCAATCTGGCACATGTGAAAGTGGCAGTAATGCGAGCAGAGCGCTACTTCATACAAATAGTCATGCACAGAGTAAAGCAACAGTAATGCGAGCAGAGCGGGCACAAATGAGATCAGCAGTAATGCGAGCGACTGTAATGTGAGCAGAGCGGGCACAAATTAAATTAGCAGTAATGCGAGCGGAGCGTAAATTAATTAATTCCAGCAAGTAGCAGTCTGGCAAAATATCGCTACGATACCAGCTTTAGGGTCTGGGTCAGGGCAGGGAGCAGCGTTAGGAGCGACCGCTTCTGGCGAGTGCAGGACGGTCACAGCGTTAGGGCAGGACGGTCGAGCCTGACTATCAGTGGGAGGGCGGGGCAGCTGGGAGGCGGGAGCGTGGTGGGGAACTGGGCTGGGGGACCAACAACAACCAACAAACAACAAAATGGCTGCGAGCCAAAAGCCTAACACGGACAGATTAGGGCACAACCTGAGTTATGGCTAGGGAATGGGCAATGGCGTCAGCACAATCAGCCAGAAATCGATTATAAAGTTTAAAGGCAGCAAAGCGCGGTTGAACGGTGATTAATGTGCACTGTGGCAGTATAGTGCTCAGAATTGATTCAAACAGCTAAATAGCGCTACGAAAATTAAACAGCAATCTGGCACATGTGAAAGTGGCAGTAATGCGAGCAGAGCGCTACTTCATACAAATAGTCATGCACAGAGTAAAGCAACAGTAATGCGAGCAGAGCGGGCACAAATGAGATCAGCAGTAATGCGAGCGACTGTAATGTGAGCAGAGCGGGCACAAATTAAATTAGCAGTAATGCGAGCGGAGCGTAAATTAATTAATTCCAGCAAGTAGCAGTCTGGCAAAATATCGCTACGATACCAGCTTTAGGGTCTGGGTCAGGGCAGGGAGCAGCGTTAGGAGCGACCGCTTCTGGCGAGTGCAGGACGGTCACAGCGTTAGGGCAGGACGGTCGAGCCTGACTATCAGTGGGAGGGCGGGGCAGCTGGGAGGCGGGAGCGTGGTGGGGAACTGGGCTGGGGGTCCAACAACAACCAACAAACAACAAAATGGCTGCGAGCCAAAAGCCTAACACGGACAGATTAGGGCACAACCTGAGTTATGGCTAGGGAATGGGCAATGGCGTCAGCACAATCAGCCAGAAATCGATTATAAAGTTTAAAGGCAGCAAAGCGCGGTTGAACGGTGATTAATGTGCACTGTGGCAGTATAGCGCTCAGAATTGATTCAAACAGCTAAATAGCGCTACGAAAATTAAACAGCAATCTGGCACATGTGAAAGTGGCAGTAATGCGAGCAGAGCGCTACTTCATACAAATAGTCATGCACAGAGTAAAGCAACAGTAATGCGAGCAGAGCGGGCACAAATGAGATCAGCAGTAATGCGAGCGACTGTAATGTGAGCAGAGCGGGCACAAATTAAATTAGCAGTAATGCGAGCGGAGCGTAAATTAATTAATTCCAGCAAGTAGCAGTCTGGCAAAATATCGCTACGATACCAGCTTTAGGGTCTGGGTCAGGGCAAGGAGCAGCGTTAGGAGCGACCGCTTCTGGCGAGTGCAGGACGGTTAAAAGATTTAATCCCCTGCGTAGTGTAAAAATCCCCTAATTGAGTTATTCCTAAGTTATACCATTTGTTTATGCAGTTATCTTTAAATATTATTTGAGGAAGAATCGGGTTATTCAATACCGGAGTATAGAGTGAAACTGGTCCAATTCCTAATATTTTCTTGACAACCTTCCATACCTTAAAGCAGCTATATAGAGTCTTAAATTTGACCTTTTTGTGGTAGCTGTCGTGTATGTGCCTCCAAAGATGCCCATAACTGGAATTCCCCACTAATAGCTGAAAGATTGAAGCGGTCTGTTCCTCTGTATTTTCCCCCCCTTGCAGTAATTCTTTGCTATATAATAGTACACATGACCAATAATATCTCCTTAAGTTGGGAAGAGCTAACCCACCTCTATCCTTGGGAAGGGTAAGAAATTTATATGCCCGGCGAGGTTGTGCATATGACCATATAAATCTAGAAAAGATACGTTCTATTGATGTAAACCACTGACTAGAGAATTCTAGACAGATTGCCCTAAATAAGTACAGTATTTTGGGAAAATACACCATTTTAATTGCATTTGCCCTCCCAATAATGGATAGGTGGAGATTATCTAACCGTTGTAAATCTTTTTGTATTGTATTTAACATTGGCTTAAGGTTTATATCCACAACTTCCTCCAGCTTTGAGGAAATTGTGACTCCCAGATATGTCGCTTCCTTCACTACCCTTTGATCATCCATTGCAATTTTTGAATTTAGAACGATTTGCGTCTTTCCTTGATTTAGCGCGTAGCCAGAAACTAGCCCAAATTACCTGGCCTCGGTCTCGATGGTCAACATTGCAGCAATTGGATCTGCAGTGACTATGGCAATATCATCAGCATATGCTAATGTTTTGGTAGCGAACCCCTGTGACATAATGGGTGTTATGTCATTATTTTTATCCAAATAACGAACAAAGGAATCTATATATATTGCGAAAAGCAATGGCGAGCTTGGGCATCCCTGGCGGGTTCCCCTGGAAATGATAATTTCCTTGGTTAGGCTTCCATTCACAGATATGACAGCTCTGGGATTAATATACATTTTTTGTAAAGCCTGAATAAACTTGATTCTGAATCCCATTATCGCCATTGCCTTCCAGAGAAACTCCCAGGAGACCCTATCAAAGGCCTTCTCTGCATCCAACAGAATTAGGGCCATAGGGTCTCCTGTAGTTTCTGTTCCATCAAATAGCGTAATCACCCTCTGAATATGATTAATAGTTGACCTTCCGGGAACGAATCCATGCTGACTTTTAGTAATTACCTTGTGTATTATAGGTGCAATTCGGTTTGCCAACATTTTAGAATATAGCTTGGAATCGGCATTTATAAGGGTTATTGGGCGATATGATGCTAGCTGTTCTGGGGGTTTCCCTTTTTTAGCAGAAAATTACAATCTTGGCCCTAGACCAAGAGCTGGGCGGTTCCCCCCCCGCAAAAAATATGGACAATTAAATCCCTTAAGATATATTTAATTTCGTCTATGAATATAGCATAGAACTCAGAGGGGATGTTATCCAGACCAGTTGCCTTCCCTTTAGGAAGGCTCTTGACTGCGGTCAACACCTCTTCCATATTAGGAGCTTCCTCTAATATCTGTTGCGCATTATCCTCAAGGCTTACCCCTTCACAATTCTCTAGGTACCTTTCAATTTCCATCATGTCCCCTTCACCATTCTCCGTATATAATTCTTTATAAAACCTCCAAAATGCTTGCCGAATCAGTTCTGGGTCTTTTAATTGCCCTGCCACTGGATCTATAATCTCCCTAATTAAGTTTGCATTAACCTGTTGACGAAGACGTACTGCCAGTTGGTGGCCCACTTGTTCATTAACTTCATAAATTAATTCTTTGCGTGCCGTGGCTTTCCGGATTGCCTTATCTGTAAATAGGTTAGTGATCGCTGCCTTGGCAATTGCTACTTTAGCTAAAGTGTTAGAGATATCCCCAATAGTATCCCTGTTGCTGGTGGCATTTACAAGTCCTATTTCGGCTAGCATTAGCTCATCCTGTAATCTCTGTATCTCCTCTTTCTCACGTCTATTCAACCTAAGTGAATATGATATCGTCTCGCCCCGAATCCCAGCTTTCAGGGTATCCCAGACGATCTCTATTGACATGCTATCAATATTTTCAACTAGGAACTTTGGGATCCAGTCTTTCATATGGAGACGATATTGAGGATCATTCAGTAATGTTTTTTCGAATGTCCATTGAATGGGCTCTGATTATGTTAGTCTAATAGTCAGCGTACAAAAAAGGGGATTATGATCGGATAGTATCCTTGGCAATTTGATTGTATGGCAGTTCTTACTTAGTGAATTTGAAAGTAATATATAATCAATTCTGGCATGTGTGCGATGTGGTTTTGAATAGTAGGTGTAGCCAGGGTCACCAATATTAGTATTAGAAGTCTGTCAGCTGTCCACCAGACCATGTACAAGGCACAGATTTTTAAAAGACCGAAATACTTTGGGTTTACATCCTTTATATACCCAATCATCATTCAAAGACCAGTTGGACGGGAGGTTTATATTGAAGTCCCCACCAATCATCACTGGAAGAGGCCAGTGGGACAATTCGTTAGAGACCTCATTAAAAACCCCAGAGTCGTCTGTATTACTCCCGTAAATGGCACAGATTGTTAGTTTCTGTCCTGTTTGATAACTGCATTCGGTGATAGCCCAACGGCCGAACTTGTCAGTTTTGGATTTATTAAACACCAGTCCACTCCCTTTAGCCAAAATAGCAACCCCCCGAATTTTAACACTTTGTGAGGTAGCACAATTTATATCCTAATGTGTTTAACAGCTGGTTCTGGGACCCCTCAATATGCGTCTCCTGCATACAGATGATATTAGCTCCCCAATTTTGTAGGCCAATTGCAACTGATTGTCTTTTTTTCAGATCGTTCAAACCACAAACATTCAGGGATAGTATTTTTATCCCAGCCATGCTATTAATTGGAAAAAGCCATAATTTTTATCCCAGGATTTCCGTTTTCCCGTGAACCCTATATATATTTCTCTATAAGATTTGCAACCTTGTATGTCTAACCTGTCCTGCCTTCCCCCCTCCCCTTCCCCACCCCCCACCCACCACCAACTTTGAAGGTTACCTGGGCCTGTCTGGACCAGGGTTGTGACCTCCGCGCAAGCGGGCCCTGCGGGCTAGGCTAAATTGTTAATAAATGTAGTTTGCTTATCTACTACTAAAAGCTGGATGCTCTAATGATATCTCAGGTTTAATTTCCCTAGGCTGCTCAACCATTCAGCTTATATAAGCTCCACATTTCCTAGTGTGAGAAAGAGAAAAAAAAAAAAAAAAAAAAACCCACAAGAAAATAGTTAGTTCAACTTGTCAGTTTTTTCAACAACCTTTCATTAATATGATTAGAGTTAAGATTGTTTCCCTGGAGTTCGAAAGTCGGACTCAGAAATTTCATGTAGATAGTTCTCCGCCTGTATTTCGCTATTAAAGCTTCTTGTCGTGCCTTTGAATATTATTTTCAAGCGTGCCGGATTTTGCAAAAATACTTTTGCTCCAATTTTTTCAAAAGGTCCAAATAGCTGACGCATTTTCCATCTTCGCTCCACGGTGGCATGAGCGAAGTCCGGTCTGACAAAGATTTTGAACCCCTTGTAGTCTCTTTGGGCGGTGGGTCTTGCTAGATCATAAATTTTTTCCCGTAGAAGGAAATTACCAAAGCAGACCAGTATTGCCCTGGGAAATTGGTTTTGCTTGTTGGAGTGTTTTGATATCATTAAGGGAAAGCGATGTGCCCGCAATACTTCCCTTTCCATATCCCATGCTTCCAGCTCCGGAAATGACTTTTTAAGAATATCGATAATTGCCCCTCTTGCATCGCTTCCCTCAAAATTCTCCGGAACTCCAAGAAACCTTAAATTGTTCCTTCTGGATCTGTTGTCCTGGTCTTCCATTTTAAGCAAGAGATCCCTTATTGCTCCATCTTGCTCTTTTCCTTTTTTCTAGAGCATCGCAACATCGGTTTCAAGGTTCTCAGTACGAGTTTCCACCATGACCATTCTCTCAGAAATCTCAGAGCAAATGCTTCCCACTTTTTTCACTGAGATTTGTAATTTTTCTATAGCCAAGCGATTCTTTTGGCTATCTTTCTTTACATCTGCGTGAAAGTTTTTAATTGAGCTAAGCACCTGGCTCAATGAAGGCTCTGTTGTTTTTTGGTATCTGTCTTTGCTCTCTTGTGAGTTTGAAGTTTGAAATGGTGTTTCTCTGGGTGATTTATGCCTTGGGCTCCTTCGGGGAAAGTTAGGTCTGCTTAAGGAATAGTCCGTATAATTACCAGGATCAGTTGTTTCCTCAATCAGCAAATTTTGTTCTCTTTTATATTTTGACCTTCTTTTCCCCCCACTCCTTTTTTTCCCCCCCTTGGCTTTAAGTTCACTAAGTGGTCTGGAATCGTTGGAATCGGAGATCTCTAGTGGTACTGTGCCCATTTGTGCACTTGGACTAGATTCTCTAGAGTTACTCATTTTGTTAAAGCCACTTGAATCGCTAGAGTTGCTTGAGATAGACATCCCTGTCTCATATAGATCAGATTCAGAATCTTCATCAGAAAGAGAGTGGTTTGCTGAGTGCGATTCTTTACCAGTTGACATTGCGACATACTTTGGAGAAGGGTTTAAATTCCCCCCTTCCTCCGGTGTATTTTTTTTTAATCATATTGTTCAGTTTGTACTTTCTGGTTGGGTAGCACTACGTCTATTTCTATGGATGCCTTTGCCTCTTTACTGCTCATTTTTGATTCAGCATTTGGATCAGCATACCAAGTACCTCCATAGGAACCTGAAATTTGACTTTCCTCTAGGTTGGTTGCGGGCATGCCTTGAGCGTCTTTACTATTTACACTCCCCTCTTTAGAGGTCTTATTCTGGATTGCAATCGATATTTTCCCACTTGCTATTATATCATTCTGGCAATCCTTATGTAGAGGGCTAAATATATTAGAAATTCTTGGTTGGGATGACGCGGGTATGCCAGTATTCTTTGCTGATGCTTTTAAGTTTTTAATAGACTGTAATCTCTGTGCTTTTTTAGCCATTAGTTCAAATTTGGCATTTTCTTCTGTCTCACCTCCAAACTCCTCCCTATGTTTGGTTGCTTTGTCTCTTTCTTTTCCCTTCTCCTTCTCTCTCTCTCTCTCCTTCTCCTTCTCTTTCTCTTTCTCCTTTCGCTTATTTTTCTCTCTTTCCTTTTCAAGTTTTTTTTCAATACTTTTATCTTTAATTCCCCCCCCCTTTTTTTCTTTTTCTTTCTCTTTTTCCTGAAGCTCAACTCGTGCCGGATCTTTCACCATATCTTTCTCCTTTGCTCTTGCTCCTCTAGTTTCCGGGCCTTTAAGCCTGTTAGATATGTATTGAACAGGTGTCTTCTCATTTTCTACGTTCTCGAGATACGGTAGGGTCGGTATCAGTGTCTTTTCCTGCGAGGTACCGTCTATTTTGCCCCCCTTTTCATTGTCTGCTGCACCTGCTGCACCTGCACCAGTACCAGCACCTGCACCTGTTGGAGTTTCCTGCCATTTCTGTTCCTTCTGTAAGGTAGCCTCTTCCCATTCGTCCTCTCTAGTATCCCTTTCCATGTCTGTACCTTGTGGGGGCACAATACAAATCAGATAATTTGCTGGCGTTTGCAAGAACCGCTGAGTAATACGTTGAGACTTGCTCTCATACCTATAATCAGACCTTTTCACAACAGCTTTTCGTCTCCCTTGGGCCTTCGTGGTTATGCCCTTCCTTAAGTGGGTAAATTTCCTTGCACAAGTAGTTAATTTGCCCCTTTTGAGGCCAAAAATTAGAGGGTAAGGATAGCGTTTAGCTAACTTAGCTGCTTGAAGGTTTGTCCGATGTTTTGACGGTATATCAAATATACATATACCTGGAGAAATAACAATCGCAAGAAAGCCCCTTTATCCCTGGTTTAAATCTATATCTTAACACCATTCGCTCTTCCAGCTCCAGTTCCAATTCTCTCCCTCTTCCTCTAAGCGGCGCTCCCCTGGCAACAAGACACGTGGTACACTCGTGAAATTAAAGCCTCGTATTCCCGTGTCTGCAGATGACGTCTGGGAGCCAGAGTGATCAGTCGAGGGAGCAGGGCGCCGAGCATGTAGGAGTGCAAGAGGTGAACAGCAGCACAAGAGGAACGCTCGCAGCTTTCGTGAGTAGTTTAAGACTTAAAAAATCTGCTGCTAAATACTCTACAAGATCAGTCCAAAAAAAAAAAGGCAGCCTGTCACCCAAGAAGACAGCGGGTAACGAATAGCGCGCCGCGCCGCACTGAAGTCTGCAAGTTTTAAGAGTGTCTTTTGCCAGTATTTCGAAAAGCTTTTTTTTTTTTAAACAATTAGCAATTTCCGAAAAATGCGGTATTCAACAACATTTTCAATATCAATATTAATGTATGGCATGAAGAAAACTTGGGGCTTATTCACCAAAATCCATCTAGTTGAGTTTCTTTTCATCACTCGACACTCATCAGTATGCCTTTTTTTTCTTTTCGCGCATTTCGTTCACGATCTTCAGCGCTTTTCTTCTCCCACCTGCTGCATCTTAACATTCCGGTATCGCGAAGGAATTTTACAAGGTCGCAGACAGGCAGCCAAAAAAAAACCTCGGACCGATATCAAAGATTTTGTCCGTCACCAAAGCAGGCCCAGAGCAGGTCCAAAAAGGTTCGGAAATGTGGTGATGTAAAATCGTAATCACTCGTACACTCGTTCAAGCATTTTCAATCTAGAAAGCATTTGTTAACAGAATACGGCCCAGCACCAGCAGAGCACCACTGCGACCGCTCACGCTGACACCATCTTCCTTCTACTATTCCAATGCACAGAGCCTATTGGGAATATAGGAACTACACTACAGCTTGGCTTTTCGTTCCTTTGCAAAAAAAGAACACACTTCCTTGGAGCTGAGAGAGCGCAAACTGACCTAAATGTATGAGTGCATCACACTTACCCGTAGTAAGCACAAATCATGAGGAGAAATGCCATGAGTGCTAGTAGTATCTGCAATTATATTCTGAATGTATAGCTAATGTAGAGATTTAAGTAGAAGTAGAACTAATACAGAAATGTGTGACACTATATGATTTTATTAGATGTGATTATTCCTGAATCCATGTCGTGTAGCTGCTAAAATGTAAGATGGCATGTGGTTAAACGCAGAATGTGGTAGGCCTCAGGGCCAGAGCTAGAAGGGAAGGGGAAGGTGTTTCTTTTCACGACATAGATTGAACTAATGTTTTGGTCATTGCATTAATGGGCCATGATTTATAGATGTGTTTACTGAATAATAGAATAAGAGTATTAACATGCTTTAATTAAAGAAGAAGTTGAATGCTATAATCATTATGAGAAATGTTGTAGGCCTGAAATGTTTTAACATTGATTTGCACGTATTGGTCTGGGCCGAGAAATGTTGCGAACCTTTTTGGAAGTCTATGAGAGTTGGGTTCTTGGCTGCAGATGTCTGTCTGCCAGAGAAAAGGGAGGATCCGATTATAAATAATATGAATAGAGGTCTGTTCAGTAGACGGCCCAGACATGGAGGAGGGTTCCGGAATGTTTAAGGGGTATCAGCGGGCCGGAG
This sequence comes from Lissotriton helveticus, assembly GCF_964261635.1. NCBI lineage: Eukaryota > Metazoa > Chordata > Amphibia > Caudata > Salamandridae > Lissotriton > Lissotriton helveticus. The sequence goes on along the minus strand of NC_136057.1, from coordinate 2,121,767,233 downwards.
AAGAGTCTGAGAAGCAAGGTCAACTCCAACGTATGAGGCCCAATACAAAGCAGCATGGAAAAAGCCAGAAGCTACACCACGTGAGGGGCGTCTCACGAGGGGCGTCTCAAATGTTGTTGACTGTTTTGTATTAGGGACAGCACCCCTGGGTGGAGTTAGAGCAGATGCCTGAGGACCCTTTAGAGAGCGGATGGGTAGGCAGAGAGGGGTCATGACTGGAGAACTATAGGTTTTCACCAAGAGACTAAGAGTGAGTGACTTCCCTTGGGGGTCATTCACTGCTGACACCTTTTGTTAGGTTGAGACTTGGTTAAGTAGGGATACCATCTAGAGCAGGGTAGGGACAGCCTAACCTGTGTGTTTTCCTCCAACTTAAATGAAGGAGAGATCTCAATATGCGTCAATGCTGATAGCTTTATTATTCTTAGAACTTGTGCTGGTAATTTCCGTTGCTCGTCTGAGGGCTTTCAGAGAGCACATGTATGTAGTTGGACCTGTGTATCTCGTGAATCTCATTCTGAGATGCCTGTATTTGCAGCTTATCCTAAGCTTACAATAAACTTTTGAAAGCTAGAAGTTGTTTGTGATCTTTTGGAGCGGAGTCCTTTATTGGGTGAACTAACTTGGTAAGAGAGGCACTTTCTTCCTTCAATGACAGGCAACAAAGGTTCAGTCGACCAGATCGAGGTTTAGATCAATAGTGATAAGGTATCGATCAAAATCTCGCCCTTCCAGTTGGTAGCTATAGAGGATGGTTGCCTTCTTGAGGACGGTGACCTAGGCCAGGTTAGCTTACCCCAAGGCCCCTAGAGATCGATGATCGGAAGAACCGCCCGCCGAAGAAGATCCGGATGACGTGAGACAGAAAAAGCAGCAGTATCGGTCGAGAGTGAGTATAAAGGGTCATGCGTGTTAGATTGCGGTGTTTTTGTATTGTATCTATGTTGTAATGTCTGGCGGAGTTGAATGTCTGTAGAGTGACTGTGGAACAGGTTGTGAGCGCGCGCAACCGGTGGAAATCTTAAGTTCAAGGAGAGCTTAAGTGGTTCGGGTGTATCGGACACCCAGAGTAATTGTCAAATAGTGTGAAGGGGGTCATGAGGTACCATTGATCACCCGAAAGACCGAGATAGGGGGAACGTAAGAGTGAGTGCGTGAGTAACGGACGCTGGTCGGAGGTTACTGTGTGTGTAAGCAACCTATCAGAGAGACGATAGACATTTCGTCAGTTGTGTTGACAATTACATATAGACTGTGGACGTACAGTCGAGGGAAGTGACCGCTTGGTCGGAAGTAGTCATTTTTCGGCGTATGAATGGGACGCATGCATGACCGGGAGACGAGTTGAGAAAGGAGGGGTGCTGCTGCGAAGCGGAGAAAAGTGACGTCAGGAAGTGTCGCGCAGTGATTGGCTGACCGGAGAAAGACCGCGCTGTGATAGGCCAGCTAGCAAAGACGTCAGAAAGTGTCGAGCTGGGATTGGCCGACCGGAGAAAGACCGCGCTGCGATAGGCCAAGTTAGCAAAGCCGCGTTAGGATTGGTGGATTGTCATCAGGAAGTAAACAGAGTAGCGAGGCTGGATATTGTGCGCATAATTATGAAGTGTTTTAAATGGCTGAGAGCGGCGTTTAAAAAAGAGAAGCGGGGATCGGATGAAGGGGAAGAAGCCCCGCCGGAGGGTACGCCGGCTCGTTACATGGCAGTGAATGTTGGGCTGCATACGATCCTTTGGATATCAGAGTGGAGTAAGATTACGGAAGGAAATGAGGAACTGACGTTCCCGAAGTACGGGACGTTCAGATTAGAGGTGTTACATCGATTAAAATCAGTCATGACCTCAATGAGACCCTTGCCTAGACCGACCCAGTTTGAAGCCCTTGATGCATGGATTAGGGCAGCGCATGAAAAAAATATGAACAGACGACAAGAAAGGGTGAAACGATCGGTAAGGGCAGTGCAGGATGCCAGGTGGGATGCGGATGCTAAAAGATGGAGAGTGCATAACATGGAAGTAAATAAACTGTACCCAGTGTTAGAGGTGCCCGGAAATAAAAGCCCCCTAGAAGAGGATGATGAGAGCGAAACAGAGGACAGCCTGATAAACAGATTATTGACAGACAGGCCACCCCCGTATAATAGAGCAGGGGGAGAGGTCGAGCATAGTGAAAGAGAAAAGGGGGGCAATGCAGGGGAGCATGGACCGCTTCCCAGTTCAGAGTGGGATCCAGAGGCAAAGAAAGAGCTGTCCCAGCCTAGTCAGGTGCAACAGGTAGTCGGGAGGTTTGTGGTACAAAGAGCGCCGGAAACGGAGTGCGCCACATCCTACGGATTACCAGCTGCACTACAGGTACCTGTTACCATAGGTCCTATAGTATCGATATATGACCCAGAGAGAGCAAGAGGGGAAGAACGGGTACGGAAGGACGGAGAAAGAGCAGAGACGGCAAGGAGGAACGATACGATCAATTCCCCAAGTCAGATGCCGATACCCAGAGAATGGAGCACCCCGATGCACACAGCAGGGGATCCAGGAGGGGATCCTGGGGGCCCTAGATGGCCAGTGGATCTGAGGGGATCTGGACGAAAATCCTTTCAAGAGCTAAATGAGTACATGAAGAAGTGGGATGAGGCAGTGGAAGCTCACAAGAGCATCATAGCTGCAGAAGCTGAAAGGGAAAGTCAGGACAGCAGAGCTCGGACTCACTGCGGGGCTGGGGAGAGCAGCCCGGAGTGGGACTGGAGAGAGAGAGATAGTAGGGGAGTCACCCATTGGGCCCGGAGTGGAGATAGAACGGACCTGGAAAACGGGGGCCCCGGGAGTGGAGGGGTGGCGCGCCCAATACTCAGTGAAGGGGAGAGGAGAACGCAAGAGTACAGAAACAGCTTTAAGTGTACCCACTGTGTGCCCGGCACCAGAGAACTGAATGGGAGTTGTGAGAGGTCGCACCATAGTCCCTGTGATGACGGAAACGAGCGCAGCCCAGGGAATATGGGGAACCAGGAAGGATCGTATCGGATACTGAGCGATACTAGGCAAAGGGAGAGTAGCGACCAGAGGGAAAATAACAGAGAGGAGTACGGTGAAAGGAGAGAAGCAGGAGAGAGTGGGCAGAGCAAGAGTGGGGGTAACAGGCCCGTGTTCCATCACCTTCCGAGATCGGATGGCCGAGCATGGGACCTGGAGAGATGGGAGCAAGGGAGAGCACTCATTAACTCTCCCGAGCCCAAACGTAGAGCTCGGAGTTGGGATGGTAGGGAGACCAGTGAGCCCCCTTCGAAAGACATATTGCGAGCTGAGATAAAAGCCAAGAGACTCGATGTCGCCAGCTTAAGGTCAGACCTGGATGACATGGTAGATGGTACCCTGCCTTTAGAAAGAATGGAAATGTATGAGCAGGATGAAATACTGTATATGGCAAAGGACATCACTCGAAAAGCGAGAGCAATCCATGAGAAGTTAGTCGAACTAGCAGGCAAATATATGGTGGACCTGTCAAGAACCAAAGCATTACAGGGTAACCACAGGCTACATTATACAGATCGAGACCTAGATGAGAGGAGAACGATCGGGCTGAAAACGCACATAAGGGAACTGATCACTGGAATAAGGACATGGAGGGCACTAGATAAGTGGGAAGAGAGGTGGTCCAAGAAAGGGACCGTCAGGAGAAGCACGCTTGGTACGACACCAGGAAGGCTGCAGGGAATAGAAGCATACCCTTTGCGTGAAGTCGCAAATGGGAATTATGTACATGTCCCTTGGAGTAGGGGAGATTTAGCTGCTTTTACCACCTCCTTCCCCAAATTGCGGGAAAGCCCAGTGGAGTGGTACAAGCAAGTTGAGAGATTTGTAAAAATCTCAAAGGTCCTATGGATAGATCTGAACACGCTGTTTGACATTGTAGTACCAGGAGATCTGTGGACAGCATGCAAGGTTAGCGCTGAGTGGCCCACAACGGAGCCGGAGAGAGATGCTAAGACTAATGGGCCGTCCGAGATTGTGATGGCAAAATTCGAGAGAGTGATGACTTGGCTGAAAGAGAAAGTGCCAATGCAAGACATAGATTGGGTCAAAATAGACCGAACCAGACAGGAACCCAAAGAGACAGTCCACGAATATTATGAGAGATTGCTGAAGGCGTTTAAACAGTATAGCGGCTTGGATGTAATGGATCCAAAAGACATAGGGCAATTTGTGTCCAAGTTCGTCCTGGGACTGAGACCGGATATTAGTTTAATGATTCAGCAACACTTGATTTGTTGGCAAAATAGACCCCTAGACGAAATACTGAGATATGCCAGGTACTGCTGTGATGAGATAGACTCCAAGGCTAAGAAACTAAAAGAAAAATTGATGGTGGTACAGATGCAGGCAGCAGGGAAGGGGGGACAGCAGCAACAGCAGCAAGGAACAGGTACAGGAGGAAAGAAGCAGTATAGTCAGAACAAGGGCAATGAGGAGAGTTCCACCTTTAGACCCAGAATAGACATAGCTGCCTTGAAGAAAACGACAAGGTGCCACCAGTGTAACGAGGTGGGGCATTGGAAACGCGAGTGTCCCTACAATGTAGAGATAGGAGAACAAGAGGAAGAGGAGGAAGAGGTCCAGAGAGCGCCTACGAGAGGGGTGACGCCATACCAGGGAAAGGTGCTCAAAGGGGGGGGGGCTCCTCCCCGAGCCCAGTTCCCGCAACCTCCCCGAGTAGGGAATATGGGTAAGACCTATAGACAGATGCCCCTGTTTGTAGAAGGAGAAGAGTGCTATTATGTGGACCCATTAACCGGACAGAGAGTGGAAAGAGAAGACTGCACCCTCGGGGCAGCCTTGGAGGTGGACCAGAGGGGACCCTATGTCGAAGCAGAAGTAGCAGGGTGCCCCACGACATTTCTGGTGGACACAGGAGCCACTAGGTCCACGATCAGATCAGCTGCAGTTCCAGACCTGCCCATGTCTGGAGAGACCATACAAGTGGTGGGGGTCGCAAACAGGAGAATAACCAGCCAATTGACAGAACCGGTACAGGTGAAAATAGGGAAGTACAGCGATGAGCACCAGTTTGTGGTTTGCGATTCAAGTCCTGTGTGTCTGCTAGGCAGAGACCTGTTGTGTAAATTGAATTGTACAATATACTGTACACCTCAGGGAGTGGAGGTATTGACCAATGATGATGACGCAGATTTCAAAGTTGCAAACTCAAGAATATGCGTGGAGCTGTACCCTACTTTGACAGTAGATGAGCTCCCCTGGGACTTGAGAGAGACAGTGGCACCAGAAGTATGGGACTTCACTGGGGAAGAGATTGGATTGGTCAAAGGGGTGGACCCAGTGAAAATTGTAGTGAAACCGCATGCTGAGTTCCCAAGAACACCCCAATATAAATTAACTCCAGAAACGATTGCAGGCATAAAACCCGTGATCGAGTCCATGATTAAACAGGGAATACTGAAAGAAATCGTGGGTAGTCCATGCAACTCCCCGATTATGGGTCTGCAGAAACCAAATGGGAAATTCCGGATAGTACAGGACCTTCGAAAGATTAATAACATAGTCGTTTCGTGTTGTCCAGTGGTACCGAATCCATCAGTGATACTGTTTCAGATTCCATTCCAAGCTGAGTGGTTCACTGTGATTGATCTTTGTCAGGCTTTCTTTTCGATCCCTCTGGACGAAGAAAGCCATTTTCTTTTCGCATTTAAGCTGGAAGGTCGCGTCCTAACATGGTGTCGTATTCCTCAGGGGTATACAGAGAGCCCATCGATCTTTAACCAGCTTTTGAAGAAAAATCTTGAAAGTCTAGTGCTGCCCCAGAAGTCAGTTCTGGTCCAGTACATAGACGACCTCCTCGTGGCGTCAGAAACAGAAGAAGCTTGCAGGGAGGACTCCATTGCTTTGTTAAATCACCTAGCTGCCAATGGGCACAAGGTGTCCCCGGGAAAGTTGCAGTACTGCCTGACAGAAGTGCAGTACTTGGGACACAGAATAGAGAAAGGCAAACGAAAGGTGTCACCAGACAGGATAGAGGCGATCATGAAAATGAATGCGCCTAAGACACAGAGAGAGGTCAGGATGTTCCTAGGGATGGTGGGTTATTGCCGACAGTGGATCGCGAACTTTTCACTGAAAGCAAAGCCCTTGCAAAAACTGACGCATAAGGAGGTGAGCGATCCGGTACCATGGGACAAAGACTGTTTGATGGCATTCCTACAGCTGCGAGAGGACCTGTGTCGTGCTCCGGCATTGGGAATGCCTGATTACAATAAACCATTTTTGCTTTACTGTTGTGAGAGAGAAGGTTGCGCGTTGTCTGTGTTAGTCCAAATCCATGGGAATGCCCGTAGACCAGTTGCTTATTTCTCGGCTACTTTAGACCCAGTAGCCGCAGCGTTGCCCGGATGTCTCAAATCCGTTGCTGCAACGGGTGTCAGCATTGAGAGATGTGAAAATATCGTCATGGGGCACCCGTTAGAGGTGTGCGTGCCCCATTCTGTTGAACTGTTGATGACCAGGACCAAAACACAGCATCTGACCAACAGCAGGCTCACGCGCTATGAGCAAGTTATTCTTGCTGCAGAGAATGTGACCCTCAGGAGATGCTCTGTTTTGAACCCTGCCACATTGATGCCACTCCCAAATGATATCGAGGATGATGATGAATGTACAGACCATGACTGCCTCGATGTGACTGAACTATGCACCAAACCCAGACCCGACATCGTAGATGAGCCACTGACCGACCCAGACGAAATTTTCTTTGTCGATGGCTCATGTGTAAGAGACGAAGTTGGGCAGTTGAGAGCAGCTTACGCTGTTTGTACAATTACTGGAGTGGTGGAAGCTGGGTGCCTGGAAGGAGTACACTCCGCTCAGGTAGCCGAGATTATTGCCTTGACACGTGCTTGCTTGGCAAGCAATCAAATTCGAGTCACCATATACACCGACAGCCAATATGGTTATGGGGTGGTTCATGATTACGGGCAGTTATGGTCTCAAAGAGGGTTCATGACCTCTTCAGGCTCTCCCATTCGCAATGGAGAGTTTGTGCGCCTGTTGTTAGAGGCGTTGCAATGTCCAGCAGGTATCGCAGTTGTAAAGTGCACCGCACATACCAGAAATGAGGACTTCGTCTCGAAAGGCAATAGATATGCCGACGAAGTCGCGCGGTATTGCGCAGAACAAGGGTACTCTTTCACAGAGGTGGAAGTGGGTGGAATAAATGTAAGGACTGAATTAGCCATGATATTGGAAACTGTTGATACTTGGGACGAACTGGCAAACATGCAAGAAAATGCTCCTGATTTTGAAAAAGAAACATGGGAAAAGGCAGGATGTGTAGTGGGTGAGTCCCATTTTTGGGTCTCAGCAGACGGTAGAGCAGTGTTGCCCAATGAGATGGTGAGCCCAATGGCCAGACACATACATGGTCCCGTACACCTAGGGAGAGACGCTATGCTGAGAGTGTTTAGACAGACCTGGTACAATCCTAAGTTTAGAATAGCAGCAGAAGCAGTGTGCCAGCGTTGTGTGACCTGTCAGCAGTTGAACGTAGGGAAAAGAACACCAGTTGCACTGAGCCACATAGGAAGGTCTGGAGGTCCATTCAATCGAATGCAGATAGATTTCATTGAAATGCCGAGGTGCAACCGCCTCCGCTATGTCCTGGTGGTTGTTTGTGTATTCTCCAGATGGGTTGAGGCATACCCTACACGTAGGTGCGACACCCTCACAGTGGCCAAGTTACTGCTTAGGGAACTCATTCCGCGCTTCGGGGTGCCGGCCTCTTTGGAATCAGATAGGGGAACGCATTTCAACAGCGAGCTTGTGAAGATGATTTGTGCGGCTCTGAACATAGATCAGAAATTGCATTGCAGTTACCGACCAGAAGCCTCAGGAATTGTGGAGCAGATCAATGGCACGATCAAAGCCAGAATTGCAAAAGTGTGTTCCTCAACGACCCTGAGTTGGCCTGACGCCCTGCCATTGGTCCTCATGAGCCTTCGTAGTACCCCAGACAGAAGAACGGGGTTGTCACCACATGAGGTGTTAATGGGGAGAGCAATGAGGCTGCCATCTGTCCCAACTACTGCACTGTTAAATATCACAGATGATATGATCCTGGACTATTGTAAGGGGCTGTCTGACGCCATTCATTCTGTGTCCCTTCAGGTGCAGGCTGCCGAGGTTCCATCGTGCCAGGGCCCGTGCCATGACCTGTACCCTGGGGACTGGGTCCTGGTGAAAAAACATGTGAGAAGAAGCTGCTTGGATGTTCGTTGGCGTGGGCCCTTCCAGATCATCCTGATCGCGAATACGGCTGTGAAGGTGGGAGGCCTGCCCAATTGGATCCACGCGTCACATACGCGAAGGGTTCCAGCACCTCGGGAAGAAACAGCTCCTCTCTCGGATAGACGTCCAGCAGAGGACCGAGAAGCCATAGAGGGGGCTAGCCAAGCTGAAGAGGTGCCAGCGGAAGCAGGGAACGAGTCTGACCAAGCTGAGGACGGTCAGTACAACAGCGAAACAGACGACGCTACAGAAGGAGAAAGTAGCTGGGAGTACGAGTCAGACACTGACAGGTCTGACAGAGAGCGAGAACAGACAAGAAGGAGAAGGAGTAGAAGGGCACGTGGAGAAGCTAATTGGCCGCAAAGAAGGAGCTCTAGCCTGAGGTCAACTCCAGAGATAACCCCTCCTCCAATATCAGAAGACTCAGACCCGGAAGAAGGTGCTCAGGGCGCTGAAGCACCGGACCGAAGAAGGTCAAGAAGAGTGCGTGTGCCAAGCAGAAGATACTCCACCCCTGAGTGGACATATCTGGCGACAAATGTCTTTGAAACAGGAGACAGGGAGGATTCGAGCGGTGGTGGTGTCCAGTTCTGAGCCCATCGTCACCGTGGAAATACGACTGTTGGTACCCGGAGTCGAACAAGAAGGGTCACTAACATTCATGCTCCCCAGACCTCCCCGCCTCAGCAAGTTAAAACACATGTTTCTCTCAGAATTGCAATTCCCCGACTTTGGTACAACGATAACAGCCCATGAAGAGCACAATCTTCGTTTGGAAATACTGAACTTTGCTATCGAAGCTGCAGGCACAAACCTGATAGTAGATGCTTAAAGGACTTTGTAAATAAAGCGAGCAGAAAAAGAAGATTACCTAGCGCCCAGGAAGCAGAGAATATTAGGGAACTTCCCTTGAGTTGATGGAGAAGGGCTAGGGTTGTCTTTATTGAACTGTTAAAGGACTTTTTGCGAAGAAGGTTGTCAGCTTCCAGTTGTGTGAATTCTAAAGACAAAAGGAGTAAAAAGAGACTGTAAAGGAACGAGAAGAAAGGAACTTGTGCCAAGATAAGAGAGAGCTATATTGTCTGACGAAATGGAAGCCGGCACCCAGAACCGCAGAGCTAAATGTATAATAGGTACACTAATAGTAGGAGTGATAATATTAATAGCTTTAGTGGTAACAATTTCTTATGTAAAGGGACATGAGGAAGAGGCGAAGGTAACTGATGTGAAATCTGTAGAAACGCTTACACCCACTGTTGCTGGTGAGAAAAGGGAAAACACTCAAGAGAAAGCGTTATTAGCTGCAGAAGCCCGCAGGTTACATGTAGATGAGTCCCAAGGAGACTTTAGGTCAAATGCTTATGCTAAACTCTTATATGAATACGTGGATGCCATGGAGGTTAAGGACTGTTACGTCTGCATGCAGTTGCCGGCGTCTGTAGATGAAGGCATTAGATATCATCACCTCCCGCTGACATATGGCATTACATGTAGCTTATTGCTTAGTATATTTTATGGGAGAGATAGTTTTGAATACTATTTCTCCAACTATGATTCAGTGTTGCCAGAAGTCCCAAATTATAAGCAGATGAACAAATGGGACTACTGGAAGAGTGAAGACAGACTGGCCAAGTTCTTCATTCCTTGGATTACCTTAGATACTTCACATGCCCGTAGAAATAACCTGACATGCAAAGTGTCAGAAGTCGAGAAGAAGTTCATAGGGCAGGTGGATGATCGTTACAGGAGACAAAAGATTTTGAAAAAATCAGGACAATGGAAAACAGATTGGACCGAGGAAGAGAAGGCACACAAGAGAAAGGGTAGTAGTGGTCCAATAGCTTTAGATAAGACGCAGAAAGGAAAGCTATGTCTTCACCGAGCCAAAACGTATTATGAAAATGTATACGTGGGAGAAGTCAGCTGTGAACATGCTTTCAATATAGAGTACTATACTAAAGATTTCCTGAAGGGAATGCAAGTGATTCCAAATGTGTATTTTGTATGTGGAAGAAATGCCTACGTGAGACTACCTGACAACTGGTATGGATCATGTTACCTAGCAATTGTCTTCCCCAAAATATATCATGCACAAGACTTAGAGATCATCGAGGGCAAGACATCATCGAGGGGAAGGAGAGATATAGGAGATGCAGAAATGGTTGGAGATGTCTTTGGAGCTATGTTCCCTCTTTTGGGACTAATCCTTAATGATGTTAAAATTAGACGACTGGCAACAGTCGTCGACAGGTTGTCTGCCAGCACTGCTCAGTCCTTAATGCTGGTAGAAGGAGAGATGCAATCGATAAGGGCTATGGTTCTTCAGAACCGTCTTGCGTTAGACGTCCTACTAGCAAAAGAGGGCGGAGTCTGTAAGGCTTTGAAGGTCCAGGAATGTTGTACCTACATTCCAGACAATTCAAAGCCCCTTGAGAAAGTTATTAGGAACATAACTGATATTCACAAGGAGATCGAAGACTTGAGTAGAGAAAATGTCTGGGAAAAGGTGGGCCACGGAATGAGTGAAGTTGGAGGGTGGATCTCCACCTTAGGCAAAAGCTTTGTGTGGTATATACTAAAACCTATCATCATAATATTGATCTGTGGGATCATATTGTGGGGATTGGTGAGGGTATTCAAATGGTACAGAGCAAGAAGGTCAGAAAGGGCCCAAAGAGAGCAGCTGCAGAGATTGGCTGCCATACAAGATAATCAGTACAGGAGTCTGAGGGCTCTGGAAACGCAGAGACAAGTTATGCTAGCAATAACTGCAGTTTAAATGTTAGTGATGACCCCGAGAGGTCATCAAAGGGGGGAACTGAGAGAGCGCAAACTGACCTAAATGTATGAGTGCATCACACTTACCCGTAGTAAGCACAAATCATGAGGAGAAATGCCATGAGTGCTAGTAGTATCTGCAATTATATTCTGAATGTATAGCTAATGTAGAGATTTAAGTAGAAGTAGAACTAATACAGAAATGTGTGACACTATATGATTTTATTAGATGTGATTATTCCTGAATCCATGTCGTGTAGCTGCTAAAATGTAAGATGGCATGTGGTTAAACGCAGAATGTGGTAGGCCTCAGGGCCAGAGCTAGAAGGGAAGGGGAAGGTGTTTCTTTTCACGACATAGATTGAACTAATGTTTTGGTCATTGCATTAATGGGCCATGATTTATAGATGTGTTTACTGAATAATAGAATAAGAGTATTAACATGCTTTAATTAAAGAAGAAGTTGAATGCTATAATCATTATGAGAAATGTTGTAGGCCTGAAATGTTTTAACATTGATTTGCACGTATTGGTCTGGGCCGAGAAATGTTGCGAACCTTTTTGGAAGTCTATGAGAGTTGGGTTCTTGGCTGCAGATGTCTGTCTGCCAGAGAAAAGGGAGGATCCGATTATAAATAATATGAATAGAGGTCTGTTCAGTAGACGGCCCAGACATGGAGGAGGGTTCCGGAATGTTTAAGGGGTATCAGCGGGCCGGAGAAGAGTCTGAGAAGCAAGGTCAACTCCAACGTATGAGGCCCAATACAAAGCAGCATGGAAAAAGCCAGAAGCTACACCACGTGAGGGGCGTCTCACGAGGGGCGTCTCAAATGTTGTTGACTGTTTTGTATTAGGGACAGCACCCCTGGGTGGAGTTAGAGCAGATGCCTGAGGACCCTTTAGAGAGCGGATGGGTAGGCAGAGAGGGGTCATGACTGGAGAACTATAGGTTTTCACCAAGAGACTAAGAGTGAGTGACTTCCCTTGGGGGTCATTCACTGCTGACACCTTTTGTTAGGTTGAGACTTGGTTAAGTAGGGATACCATCTAGAGCAGGGTAGGGACAGCCTAACCTGTGTGTTTTCCTCCAACTTAAATGAAGGAGAGATCTCAATATGCGTCAATGCTGATAGCTTTATTATTCTTAGAACTTGTGCTGGTAATTTCCGTTGCTCGTCTGAGGGCTTTCAGAGAGCACATGTATGTAGTTGGACCTGTGTATCTCGTGAATCTCATTCTGAGATGCCTGTATTTGCAGCTTATCCTAAGCTTACAATAAACTTTTGAAAGCTAGAAGTTGTTTGTGATCTTTTGGAGCGGAGTCCTTTATTGGGTGAACTAACTTGGTAAGAGAGGCACTTTCTTCCTTCAATGACAGGCAACAAAGGTTCAGTCGACCAGATCGAGGTTTAGATCAATAGTGATAAGGTATCGATCAAAATCTCGCCCTTCCAGAGCCTCTCGGACGCCCTCAGATTCTTTTCAGTTTCCCAGAAGACCGATCTGGAATTGCAGAGCCCAGCTTGATGACACACACAGCTGCTGCAGCAAGGTCACGAAGCTAAGTACAGAATTAGCTTTCATTTCATTGCGCATGTGTGGAAATAACTGCGTGTGCGTTAAAGAAGACTTACTGTGGCATGCTTTATTTTTGAATGCTTTGAAACTCACACTTCTCCTGTGTACCTTGACATTTTGAATTATTGACACCAGCACAAGCTTTTACAAAGGAAGTCTTTCCCTTGACATACATTGTTTGAGTACTTTTAAACTGAACCGTTTGAGACATACACTCTGTATTTGTGCTTTTATTTTGTATAGTTTTAAGGTTTAATCAGGGTTAAGAACTTCATTTTACAAAGAACTTTGCCCTTGATGGTGAAGAGACTTAATGTGTGAAGATACCTCCAGACATTTGATGATAAACATTCTGAGAATTTTTGAATGTTAACACCTTGGATGCTAAGGCAATTCCCGCTGGGTGCTGAAGAACTTTGAAACCCACTTTACATGACAAGGTCAGCTCGTCATAAGCACAGCTCCAGGGTACTGCATGACGAGCTGGCCTTGTCATTAGCATGGAAGTGGAACAGAGGCGTGGAGAATTCATTTAGGACAAACTGATACGAAAGCAAGGTACTAAATCCAATTATTAGGCACATTAGTCATACTATTGAAAAAGAGGCATATCTGATTAATGTATCTATGGCCTGTTTTCTTTTCTTTGGTAATTATTTTCTTGTTAGGTTGTACATAGAAATTAGACAATCAACCCCAGTGTGACATCAGTGCATCAACAGCCACACTATAGAGGTAAATCTAAAGATTCGAAAGAAAAATAGATACATGCTTTAGACATAAGCTAGTAAGTTTAAGTTATTAAAGTCATTCTTTAATTGCACAGGTTGAAGTTAAGGCACAACGCTTCCACTTAGGCACACAGATCCTGGCTGGTCCAGGTAGAAGAAGGTTGCAGTGTCTTCTATTCTCTCTCTCTTTGTCATCCTAATCCCCTTCCCTCCTGGAACATCTGCCAAAGCTCCTGTTACCATTCAGTAGCGCTGAGAGTTGTTCCATGAGGACTGGAGCTCTAGCATCGCCCCTGCAAACGTTCCTGAAATTCAGGTGAGTGGCTGGAATCTCATCTAGCAAAAGGGACTACCTCAACTTTTTCGGGATTCACACCCCTAATTCTTATTGGCCACCAGGTAGGTGACTTCACCCTTCCTCTCAATAATCTCATAGGGCCCAGCCCAGCAGTCCTGGAGGGACCTTGCTCCATAGGCTCCATCACCCACACTTTCTACCCCGGTTGCAATTACACATTGGTAGAATATCGGTCATACCTCTGCTTCATCACTTCTTGACTGGCTTGACTAATGCTTAGTTCCACAAATTAGCGATTTGACTTTTGAAGGCCAGCATGTAGCTAAATATTACCAGGGGGGTTCTTTCTAGGAACTTGCTCCCTCCCTTTATTCCCCAAACTCAGAGGTCCTCTTATGGGGTGACCATACAGAAGCTCAAAGGACCTGAAGCCCAATCCCTCCTGTGGCACCTGTCTGTGAGCAAAGAGGAGGCATGGTAAGAGGACATCCCATTTATGCCTCAAGGACCCAGGCAGGCTTTTGATCATGCCCTTTAGGGTCCAGTTGATCCTTTCAACAAGCCCATTGGTTTGTGGATGTTAACAGGAGTAGAACTTGTAGGTTACCCCACACTCCTTCCACATTGACTACATGTAAGCAGACATGAAGTTGTTGACCCATTAGACACCACTTACTTGGGAATACCCACTCTGGTAAAAATCTCCATAAGGACCTTAACCACTAAAGGTGCAGTTGCAGTCCTCAGAGGGATGGCCTCTGTGTAGTTTGTGGCATGATACACCTGAACCAGGGTAAACCTGTTGCCTGAAGCAGTTTGGGGATTCATAGGCCCAACAATGTCCATGCCCACCCTCTCGAAGGATGTGCTAATGACAGGCAAGGGATTAGGTGGGGCTTTAAGCCTCAGCCCCATCTTCCCACTGGCCTGACAGATCACACAAGTTCTACAGAAATCATCTGAGGAACTTTTAATCCTAGGCCAATAAAAGTGTGGGACAAGCCTTACAACGATCTTGTCTTGGCCCCGGTTTACTGCATGGGGTATGTCATGAGCCAGCTCCAGTATGAAGGCCCTATAGTGTTGGGGGACAACCAAGGCTATTGTTGTCCCATGCATAGGAGCCTTAGGCTCACTGTATGGGAGGTTGTCCTCCCAGTGAAAGTGATGATTTCCAGAGGCATCACCTGCTGCTTGGGCTTCAGCCTGTTGCCCTCTAGGATTAGACACTCTCTCTGTGCCATTCATAACTCCTTCTTAGTTGGTCCTGCTTCCACTTGCAATCCAGCAAGCTCTGGCAGGTTATCAAGGGGAGCAATGTCCTCCTCAGTGGGCTGCAGGGAAATCACAGCAGTTGCCCTATCCACCTCAACTGGGAATCATTCAAGGACTAGGTTCCAACCCCCCTTTGCCTTTCCCTTTTTTAGCAGCTGAGTGGGCCATTTTACAGGCTCCAGCCCTTTTTGGCTCCCAACCTAGGCAGCCATGGACCTGGTGGTTGCACACATCCACTCAGTTCACCCTAACATTTCCAGGTGTGCCTTTAGGTACTGTGCTCAAGGACATTACCTAACATACAATTCACAGGCATAGCAGGGCTGCAACCTTCAGAATACATGAGACCCCCCACACTCAAATGGAAAAAGGACCACTGGATAGTGTTGCTCCTTGTTGTCAGCCACCACAACCTGGTGAATTGCATTGGATATCACCTGATCTGAGGACACCAGATGACTCCTTACCATAGTGTTCTTTAGAGCCTCAACAACCTGCCTATTGATTTAAACCCATTGCCTATATTTTGCAGTATTTGATTGCACATGGATTTTAGAACCATCTCACTGTCACCCAGGGACACTAGGAGGGTAACCTTACTGAGCTCCCCCACTGACTGGGACAAACTCCAGCACTACACTCATCATACCAGGGACTGTGGGAAGCTATGCTCTTTTTGGACACTTGGTATTCACCTTGTAGGGCCAATACTCAAAACATAGATAGCACTTGGAAGTTTTTCGCTGGTGACTCTTGTCAAGGAAGCTCTTCTTCTGGAGGCCAGATTTGGAAGTGGTCCCTTTACCCTGTGAGTTGTTTCGAGGTCCTTGAGGGAACTCCTTCTTGGCGGGTGGGAACCTTGACCACTCTTTTGGGAGTCCCCCCAGATACCTTCTTAGCCATTCTGGAACTGACTCAGTTGTGCATCTCCTCAGCAAGCTTCCTGGGATCATTAAAAGCTTGATATCAACCAGATGTTGGCACAACTCCGAAAACAAATATCATGCATGTACTCTTTTAACATCAAGTTGTACAGTCCTGAATAATCATCAACCTTGCTGCCCCTTGTCCAGCCCTTCAGTGCCTTTATAGCAAACTGTAAGAAATCCACCCATAACTGTGATGAGATCTTGTGGCTGCCTCTGAATCTCTGTCTATATTTCTCAGGGGTCATTCCAAACCAACTGACTGGAATAGCCTTCATTGCACTATAGTGTGTCTGGTCTATCACCTCCAGTGTTAAGAGTGTATCCCTCCCCACTGTAGGCATGAACTTCCACAAACTACCTGACCCAAGACTCCTCTGTGACATTGTGAACTCTTAGAGCCACTTTCTAAGCTGCAAACCATTTATCTATGTGATCCCCCAACACATAACTGGGCACCAAGTCTTTGGTAATACAGACTCTTACTTCACCAGTGGACACTAGAGGTATTTCGCCACCATTATTGCTGGACTCCACCTGAAGTGCACTGATGTCCAGCGCTATGAGGCTTAGCTTATGGGCCATCGTCTTCTCCTCTAGAGCTAGCCTGTTTTCTACTAGAGATTGTTCTTTCTCCAATTTCAGTTTGGGATGAGAGAACGTTTAAGCTCTAGCTTAAGCTATCTCTCCTCCCTCCTGTCCTCCAGCTCCTGTGGGTACTGGATTTTGGAAGAAAACTGCTCCCTGCTCTGGGAACAACAACTGTTCCTGACATGTTGTTGACCCTCTGTCCACAGGCAGTTCCAGATCCACCTCAGAATCCAGGATCAAGTCTTCATCCTCCTCAATTTCATGCTCCTCCTCTTCTGGGGGTTCGGCCCCTGCATTAATGGCATCTGCCCAGGCTCTAAGCATTTTGCAGCTACACTTTCCTGGTGAAGTCTTAGGTGGGCAGGCCAACCCCCTTTCAAAAGACTTTGAGCTGGTCTACAGAATATGGCTCCAGCTTGGCCAGCTCGAAATCCATCATTACAGGTGCAGATGCTGCTACTCCATATAGAGACATGGTATTGCAAAAATCAAAAATGCCAATTAGGGAGAATTGGAAATGGTTTGAATTGGTCTAAGTATAGAGCAGTTGTGTACACTAAGTTACTATATGGTATTGCACAAACACAAGTCCTATCTTCACTGTTGATCACCAATCTTAGGAATTGGTGTGCCAGATTTCTGCATGCAGTCAAGGGGATGATTGCCGTCAAGGGGATGTGTTGAACTTCTCACACCGCTGTGGCAGTGAAGCATGGTTCCGATGTGTCAGTTTCTGGAGGTGATGCGCTGGTTCAGAGTGTGATGCATTAGGTCCACTCGCACAACTGGGGTGATGGGTTGGTTCTGGTTCACGCATGCAGAGGTAATGGTGGTTCCACTGGAGCAAGCACCTGGGTCCACTTCCAATGGACCAGGCAAAGGAGCAGATAATGAGACCTTAATGTCCCAGAGTCTCAGAAAATAGGAGGCAAGCTGATAAGCCCTGGGAGATCACTCTGAGTTCAAGGCAGAGTCCATCTCTTCCTCAGCAAGGTCATAGAATAGCAGGGCAGAACAGCAGAAAAGCAATCCTTCCAGGGCCGCACCCCAGTAGAGTGACAGTCCTTGTAGCAGCACAGCAGTTCTTCTGACAGAGATTCTTTACAGGTCCAAATGTATTTAATATGATGGGGTCATAGACCCATTACTTATACCCAGTTGTGCGTTTGAAGTGGGAGTTTCTTTGAAGTGCACAGAAGCCCTTTCTTCCCAGCCCTGGATCACAAATATCTGCAGGGGGTGATCAACCCTGTGTGTGGGGACAGTACACAACCTATTCAAGTATAAATGTCAGTTCCTCCCTCCCATCCTGCCGAGGATGTGCCATCAGGGTGCAGATGGGCAGTCAGACACACCTCACCTTCCTTTGTGTGTGGCTGTCAAGAGGGAATGTACAAAGTCAAGCTGTCATCCACCCAGACCATGTATTGGAGACAGGCTGACGGCACATAAATGAATGTAGGTGTACCAGGACATGCAAAACTTAAAAGTACATGTCCTACCTTTTACATACACAGCAACATGCCTTTTGGGCTACCTATGGCATATGTGCATTAAAAGGGGAGTTTAAGGCTTGGCAAGGGGTTTTAAATCCCAAGTTGAAATAGCAGTACACTGCACACACCGGCTATGCAATAGCAGGCCTGAGAGATGTTTCAAGGGCTACTTGTGTAAGTGGCACAATCAGTGCTGCAGGCCCACTAATAGCATTTATTTTACAGGCCCTAGGTATATTATATACCATCTACAAGGGACTTACAAGTAAATTAAATATTCTATTCGTGGTTAAACCAATGCAACCCTGCTTAGGAGGGAAGCACATGCACTGTGGCACTGGTCATTCATGGTAAAGTTCTCAGAGTTCTAAGTCCAACAAAAAGAATCAGCAAAAAGAGGAAGTAAGCAGTCAAAACATCTGGGGGAAGACTACCCTAAGGCGGGTATGTCTAACACTAACAACACAACATTTTTTTCTAGCTGACAAGATCTTGGCCTTAACCCCTTCCCTGTGCCACGAATTTGGCCGCGGTGTGCGGGGGCTAGGGGGTGGGCGTGGCGCTTTGGTGCTCATGACGGCTCCACGCCATCATGAGTCATGGGCGGCGTGTGCTCATGACGGCGTGGTGCCGTGATGATCCCACCCACTCATTAATTCGCCTGCACAGGTGGGGAATTAGTGCCGCGTGGGTGGCGCAGCAGCGGCATTACGGCTCCACGCCATCATGAGCACACGCCTTCTGTGACTAATGACGGCGTGGAGCGGTCATGAGCACCCAAGGGATTAAGGACAGACTCATCACACAGTGATGACCAAATCTCCTATAACCAAAAATAATGACTTTGCTAGCTTGGGTTGTGCCAAGGCTGCCTATTCATCCAATCTCCCAAACTCTGTTTGAGTGAAGAACAGGAACAGGGGCCTTTTCACAATGGTAAATTTGCACATGAATAAATCTACACATGCAAATTTACTGTTACACATCGTAGTGACTTTACTACTTTTGGCATATTCATCATTTTGAAGTGTGAAGTTACTACAAAGTGTAAACCCACATGTCTACTTTAATCATCAAATGTAACTATACATATACACTAGAAGTAAATTCACAACCATATTTTTTGTCCAGCACTCTTTACAGAGACCTTCACATTAAGGGTAGAGATATCCTCATGGTAATGTACAGGAACATTTGTGAACATTTATTAAAGTTTTAAACAACTTTAAAATAAATGTAAAAATAATTGCATATATTTCGTTTAAATATAGAACAAAATAAAAAAAAGCTGCAGCAACATTACCTTATTTTTTAACTGAATTTCTAATTAAATTAAGTTTATTAAAGTAAATACTTCAAAAATATAAATATTGTATAGCTTTTTTAAGCACATTAAAGATTGTTTAAAGAGTTCTAAAATTCCCACATAAGGCAAAATGTTTATATTTATTTATTATGCATTAAGAATCTCTCAAAGTTGTGTAATTGAATACATTTTTCAATTATAAAATGTTATTTTGTTAATTTATATTTCATTTCTAACATTAAATGTATATTTCTTTTTATTAAGTCAAAACAAATTAATTTCTTTTAACACTATTTCATAAGTCTTTGTACTTTAAGTCACAACCTTCATTCTTTTATATGGCAGGGTGTTGCAGTAACAGTGCGGTGCTGGACTTACTCCGGGCCTTATGTAATGCATTTGGCTGTGCCATGCTGCATTACTTTGGAAGCAAAGGGATGCATCATAGCTGCAACGATATGACAGACCCCTTTGCTCCTACACTGCACACAATGGGCTGCCATGCTCCTACACAGGCGCCCTCGCACCATGGTGCACCAAGGTGCAAGGGTGCTTGTACTGCAGGGATGATTGTTTTTGTGCCTGAAGGGACACCTTCCTGCCCATAAGCAATTTCATGAGTTGATTTTCTCTTTCTATGCATGCTGCAAAATGCAGCATGCATAGAAAGTTAAACAAATGGGGATAAATGACAACATTTCTCCTTGTTGAGCCTCCGTACGCCTACCCTGGGGAGGCATAGCATCCTGATGCATTCCCCAGTTTACGGTTTCTTGTAAATCTTGAAATGCGGCAGAAGCCATGGGTGTTGCGTGGGAACATCCATAGCAACAACCATGGCATGCCTCTTTCACCCTAAGTGCTGCATGTAAAGGAGAAGTATTTACAGGGACATGAAAAGCCATGTAGAATGGCTTTATGTGTCCTTGTAAATATGGGGCAGCACGTTGCGCTGCCAGTGCAGCAAAAAAAGTGATGCACCGGCGCCTGGGGCTTGTAAATAAGCCCCTCCAAGTCTAGGCTGGAGTAGATTCACTGCTGTCTCTGGTCCTTTTTAGGGCTTTCTTGAGGCCGACCATGTTCTCTCTGATGTGAAACATATTGTTATCCCATAGTGGGCTAAAAGCCCGCCTATTGCTTACCTTTCTTTTTCTTTATTGTCACTGTCATTTTCTTGCTTCCTATTTCTTATCTGTGTGGGCCTTCCTGTGTTTGTCTTGCCCATGGAGCATTGACGCATTAGTCTGTCCTTCCACTGCTAGTTTTTTCAGCTGCTACTTTATTCTTTTTTTTTAAGCACACTATGAGAATGCATGTGTTTTCCTGCTGTCTCCCTCATGTGCTTCTCTACCCACTCCGCTGACCTGTGTTTCTCTTTCTCATGGAAAACAACCATTACAACATGGCCGTTTCAACGTCTTACCATTACAATGTAGTTGTAACAGCGCAAGTGCAGTTACAACGCAAACCATTACAACACAAACTTTTACAAAGCATATCACTTTACAATGTAAGCCTTTACAATGTAATGGCATGAATGGTAAAGGCATATGCATTTTAAGTGTATTAAGTACGTATTAAGGGCCTTGTTATGAGTTTGGCAGTTTGTGAACCGCCATACCCATGGTCGAGGTCCGACCACCTTATTACAAGTTGGACAGATTACTATTGCAAAGACCGTGGCTAAACCGCCCACACCACCGGCACACTGTAGACCGCTGAGGTCACAGTCAGCGAAAAGCAGCTGCTATAGGGAGGAACAGAGAAGTTCCACCGCTATCCGTATTACAAGTTGGCTTTTCAATGAGCTGATGGCGGCAGTGGGACTGCAAGTTTTAAGTTGGTAGAAACAAAGGAATTGAAATGCATACTCCCCTCTTTCCTCTTCTTCCAGGCAGAGTTTGACGTAGATCCCTTTCTCTAGGTCCCCCCTTCACAGCAGCATCCTCACCCCAAGGCATAGGACTCTGTTTGTGGCAATATAAGGCTAACTCCTTTTTGTACCATATACCCATGGCCTGCACTGCCAATATATGGGCCAGACGCCAGCAATGGGTAGGTGGTGTTTTACCACATGTATCATGCATATGTGCACATTTGACACATATGGAGTCGAAATGCTTACACAGGCTTCGTTATATATGGGGAAGTAATCACCACCACCACAATATCTCTGCAGCCACACCGCAGGCACTGCTGTAAACTCATAATAGGGTAGCCTGAAGACCACTGATGTTGCATTCTTCTAGAGACCACGGCTGCGATGTTCTGACGGACGGACTCATACACCCACTCACTGACCTGCTGAGAGACTTTTGCACCCCGTTACAGAGCTATTCAGAGACTATGGCACCCAGTTAAAGAGCCAGTCAAAGACACATACGCCCCCTTAGAGACCTATTCAGACACTCATGCACCCACTGACAGACCTACTTAGAGACTCTCGCACCCACTCACAGACACACACAAAGACTCATACACCCACTCACAGACTCACATGGACAGTCATACACTCATTCACTGTCCCACTAAGAGACATATATACCCAGTGACAGTCCCACTCAGAGACTCATGCTTCCACTCAAAGGCCCACTCAGAGTCTCCTGCACCCACTCACAGATCCACTCAAAGACTCATTTACCCACTCACATATCTACTCAGAGAATCAAGCTCCCACGCATAGAGCTATTCAGAGACGCATGCATCCACTCACACATCTACTCAGAGACTTACACCTATTCACAGACCCAGTAAGAGACTCATGCACCCACTCACAGACTCACTCAGAAACAAATGCACCCACTTGCATGTCCACATAGAGTCTCATGAACCTGCTTTCAGACCTCAGGCAGAGATTTATGCACCTAGCCAGAACAATGGAGGCACCTATGCACTCAGCTGCTTACTGACTGAGATAGTCATTTACCCACTGAGGTGTTATGATATAAACACAGGCAAAGCAGCCAGTGACATACTCATTTAGAGAGTTATGCACAGACTGGCAGACTCATTCAAAGACTGATGTGCCTACGGATATGCCTTGTCAGAGATTCATGTACCAACTCATATTTTCACTAAAACAGTCATGCATCCAGTGACATACCCACTCAAAGACTTATGCAGCCAGTCACAGATTCAGTCAGAGACTCACGTACCCACTGTTGGATCCACTAATATGCATGCAGTCTCACTGAGACAGTTATGCATCCACTCACAGACCCTGTTAGATATATCCATTAATCCACTGATTCAGAGATGCACACAAAGAATAATGCATGCAATCAGAGACCAACTAAAATATTGATAGAGTTGCAGCAACACCTAGAGAGACATTTATGCACTCAGTTAGAGGCCACTCAAACAATGATGCAGCCATTCAGAGACCCACTTAAACACTGAAACGCCTATTGAGAGACCTGCTCAGATACTTAGACAACCATTCACAAGCATAGACAGACAGCAATGCATCCACTATGAGTCCCACTTAGACACTCATGTATCCACTCACAGATCCACTCAGTCATACACTTAGAAATGCACTAAGGCACTCATGCACCTACTCATTGATCAACTGAGAGACTCACGCAACCAAGCACAGACCCCTGAGACACCCATACACCCACTCATAGATGCACTGAGATCGTACCACAGTTATTTACAGAACCACGTATAGACTGATGTACCCTCTCACAGATACGGTCAAACACTTTTATAGTGAATGTGAGAGTTACTGATATAGTGATGCACTGAGTCACAGATTCCATTGAAAGAGTTATACACAGTGATATACAGATAGTAGGGGATTTATATATTTTAATATAGGCTTATTTAGATAATGATATGTTTAGTGTGTTGGTCATAATCCATTTTGCACTTATAAGTTTTGAATGTGGTGGTGGCTACTGTATGTCTGCTTGTATTTTGTCATTTCGTGATGTATTTGCTGTGATTATGGTACCTATGTCATCACAACGCACAGTGTCAATGTGAAAACAGAAAAACGGTTTTAAAGATGGTTTTATAGAAACTCCCTACAATAATATGATTGTAAAAGGTGCACTATTAAGCCCCGACTGTCTAAAATACTGTAAAATGTGTGCATATATGTTTTACAATTTACATAAAAAGGCGCAGTTGTCGCGGTTACTAATGTCATCACCACTCTCGGTGTAATCATGAAAATGGAAAATCGGTTTAAAAGATTGTTTATATACATACTACTTATAAAAATATGACTTTGAGCAGTGCAGTAATAAACTCCTAGTGTCTTAAATACTATAAAATATGTGCATATATGTGTTTTACACCTCTTTAAAAAGGCACGATCAGCACAGTTACTGAAGTCACGCGACTCTCTGTGTTATCGCGAAGACGGTAAGTAGGGTTCCAACACAGTTTTTTTTAAACTTCCTTAAACAATAAATGTATATAAATTTATTTTTAAGCAGTGAGGTAGTTAGTTATGTGATATTAAAAATAAATGTTTAAGTGGTCATTGAATATTTGATTTTGTTTTACTATTTTGCAACGTGATTGCAAACATTGCGATGTCAACATGAATTTCAAAACATTTTTAAAAAATATTTAAAAAGAAAATGATTATAATTTTTGAGCTCTTTGGTGGCTTTGACAAGAACATTTGTGTTGAGAGTGTGTATAAGCCTGCTACAGTTAGGACTGTATGCATAGGTTCAGGTTGCTTAGAAACACCATGTTCCCTTCATCTGTAAAGTGAACTCCATCACTTATATAGATTTCATGCATGTTAAAATGATGCTTTTTTCTTGTAGATAGAGCTCCTGTTATCGTCATGAGGACAGCAGAAACAGTTGTATTAACTTGTTTTCTGGCTTTGTCAATCTGTGGACAAAATTGATTAGACCACTTCCATTTTTGTCTTTGGCATATGTTAGAGTATACCAAGACAGTGTGAGGGAAAAGCATCATCAATTCAGAAAAAATACCCTTCGTTAGGATTTCCAGTCCTACTCTAGTTAATGTGCCTAGGTCATTGCCACCACAGTGCACAATCATGAAGTCAGGGGCAAGTGCATCCAGAATGGTTTTAACCACAGGCAGTAATTGATTAAACTCAATCCTTTCTCCCCAATCCAGGTAATGTCCACATTAGCCAACCCAAGTCCCTGTTAATACTTCTCTTTCTTGGAGCCTCAGCAGCCCAATAGACATAGCTGTGGCTCAAAATCCACACTCTAAGCATTTTGTAGGAAGAAGGAGTAGCACACAGGACAGATCTGCAGCTGAATATCACAGTTGGTACTATGAAATATAGTGAAATGGCATGTGTTCTAGTGGTTTAAAAAAACTACAGATTTGATTGGATGGAGGTAATATACAGGTGAAAAAAGTAGTTCATTTTATAACTAGTCTGGCACTTCTGGAATGTGCGGTTAACTTGTGACCTACTGGTTCTAGTGGGTTTCTATGGAGAATATGCAGAGGGTGTGCTGGGGAAGGGTGTTAAAGAGGCAGGTATTTATTTTTGTTAATTGGAGAGGTTTGGGTTTGGGTTTATTGTTGTATAAGGTAAGTGAGATTTCCTGGTTTTAAGGATTTTACAAAAAGTGTAGTAAAATGTTAAAAATATAAAGCTATAATGGAAAGTATTTCGACTCCAGCTTTTTTCACAATGATCGCGATTACGATGCGAGTTTTAACACAAAGGCATACGTTTTGGGCTACCTCGAAAAAGGAGTGAAAGGGTTTATATACAGTAACCATTCAGAAATGTACCTACAACAATGTGATATGTAAGGAATGTTTTTATACACTGACTTTTTCAGTATCAGGCAATGCAAAGTTACAAATATTGCTATTTATGATTGCTTTGTATGAGAATGGTATGCCATTCTTGTGCTAAAGTTTTACAAACCCTGAGAATAGTCCAACTATCTAATGAGAGGAAAAAAGCAATTTTGCCAATGAACTCAATAGTCTGGTATGTTAATTACATTTCTTTGTAAGTCAAAAAATGGATTAATTAAGTATATAATTATGTCATATTGTAATAAAATATTTTGAAACATTTATAACTATTTAAAAATGAAAGAATGATATATAATCTAAATTGTAGGTGTTTTTATATATGCTTTATTAGGCAACTAATTATTAAAGTATGTAGCGTACTCCCTATTTGATAGCTGGTTAAAAATAACTGATTCTTCTCTACTTTAGTGTGCTACACTGGAGTGCATGCTGTCTAACACGCTACTTGGTCATATGTATCATTAATTCAAGTAACTGTACTTGAAGCCAATGTGCAAAATTTACAATTTTTTCAATATTTTCAATTTGATTTGTATTTATACTGTTTTCTTTTCACATAAATAAAATGTAGTTGCTTAATTATATATGTTGATCATCACATATATTCATCACATAATGCTTAAACTAGCACATGTATATATTCTCCATTTTCACATTGCTGGCTTGACATGCAAGTTTGTTTTCTATGCCCAATGCATTTCGAGACAAAGTCCCTTCATCAGGGGCCAATGAATGTCAACCTCAAAAAAACACTTTCCGCAGAGTCTGTTCCTCATTTGCTTCTACAGTTTATTAGTAATCCTATAACATCCTATGAACAGATTTTCTTTCTCTCGTTTCTCAAAGAAGTAAGTTCTGTTCTCAGTGAAAACTGGACGCTGATCTCGATCTCAATCTCTTTCGCTACATAGTTTGCTTCAGGTGCAGACTAGGTGTCTCTCAAGTTAGTTTAGAATGTGTTTCCAAGGAGCTTAATATTGCAGTTGTACTCCCTTACTTCATTATGTAAGTAGTAGAAGCAAAGACTACACACACATGGTTAAACTTATATATAATAATTTAGTACAGGATGTCAAAGTTTTATATGTGTATATATGATGTGCTGCTCATAAAAAATGTTTTTATTTGAATTCTGAGAGTTGTAGTCTTATTTGTTCCATTATAAAAGAAGAAATGAACACTCACATTTGAAAGTGGAAACTATGCACGGTAGCTGTATATGAATTTTGAATCTGTCAATGTTGATAGGTAAGTGTTATAAACTCTTTAGTGTAGGTGTTGCATAATTACAGGGTAGATTTGATTGTGAATACATGGTGAGATATGTTCTTTAATTATAATCAGATTGATGTAGTAAATATTACAGTGCTAGGCACTGTTTTGTCAAGCACTGTATAAAGAATAGCACCTATAATGCAAGCAACATACATGTTTGTAATGCATAGAGGCTCTCTCTCTCACTCATTGGTATATCAAAAGAAGCACTTATACATTTACTAAGATACTTACAAAGTAGATATATATGTAGCTGTATCAAAGGCAGGTATAGATTTGTTTGTAATTCATAATACAGGCACTGAGGTCTTTATTCAGTAATGAACACTCATATGTCTAGTGTTTTTCGAAACAGATACTCAGATCCTGGTACATTTACTAAAACAGGTTATGGGACTGCTAGCTAGGCCGTAGCACAGGGTCCTATGTGGTTATCATGTGATATAAGTACTTTGAATATTTGAGTGAGCTATATGCATTCATAAAGATTATTTTTCTGAAGTGTACATGCAATGTGCTATCCACATTTTAATCTGACATACCTACCTAGAAACCGGTACATTAGGTGTTGGATGTGGTGTAATTGATCTGTTCACGCAGTTTTACTGTTAGGGTGAACTTCTTACTTCAAAATCCTACACAATGTTTAAACGGCTCTTTTAAACATATAAGTACACACTAAGGAATGGTGTAGCAAGGTCATAGTGTAGGGAGCTATATGTGTAAAACATAAGACATTGACTGAGATTGATTGAGGTACATGCACTCCTACAAACCCATGTTCCCAATTATACATGCACTATACCACCCAGGCTTCATTGTGACACAGCTAAATACAAAAGCACAGACACAGTAAAACACCCAGCATCCAACCTACACACAGATTTAAATCTAACATACCTAACAAGAAAAGCAGACAGACACTAAAACAATCAGTGAGCTAGTTAGAGAAGCATGCAAATATTCACTTACACAGAAATGCACAACTGATATGTATCTTGTGCTAATGGAGGCAGTTTCACACATACTTAAATAACCCAATATTCACTAATACAGCCAGGTGGCAATCTATGCAGCCCCTTACTGACACATTTAGAGAGCTACATATTGCAGAAAGAGAGCTAGTGACTTAGGACCAGATGTAGGTATGCAAATACCCGTCGGTACCGGCCGAAAATACCGATTTTCGGGCGTTACCGACCAGTATTTGGATACTGAGATGTAGGGCCACCTAAAATACAGATTCGGTAATTTTACAGAATCGGTAATTTTACAGATTCTGTAAAATTACTGATTCTGTAAAATTACCGAATCTGTATTATGAGATGTAGGGAGCACTGTAATCAGTGCTACAGTGCTTTAAGAATTCGTAATTTACCACCAACTAGAAGTTGGTGGTAAATAATTAAAAGCCTTGAAAAAGCATTTTTTTTGCTTTTCAAACGCTGCCATGTTGCAGACATACATGCCCTTAGGGCATGTATGTCTGCAACATGTGCACCCATACACGATTGAGGGGTGCAACAGGGTGTCAAAGTGACACCCTGCCACCCTTCAATGTTTCCCCCAATTACCGAATCGGTATTTACCGATTCGGTAATTGACATTCATTCCTATGAGCCTCCAGGCCCATAGGAATGAATGGCAATTACCGAATTGGTAAATACCGATTCGGTAATTACCAAATCTTACCGATTCGGTAATTAAAAAAGAGAAATTACCTACATCCCATTTACCTACTCTTAAATACCGAATCGGTATGATTCGGTATTTAAGAGTAGGTAAATCGAGATTACCTACATCTGGCCATTAGTAACAAATGTGCATACACATGGAATCACAGTTATAGATAGGAACTGAAACACTCATTCAGATATCTAAAAACAGCTAATACTTTCAAATTTACTATGCAGAGAATTAGCCCTTGGATCATGTCTCAGGCATTCTATAGTTGAGCCTATACATGCAGTTTCACTGCTAGGCCAACCTTTACATTTCTAGTCCTAGTGAAGGTATAAACTGCTCTTTACCTTGTATAACTCACCACTGAGCTAGGCTGCAGCTAGGTAATATTGGAGGGTGTTATATGCTTAAAAAGTAACACATATACTCTGAAGTTTAAGTGAGCTATATGTAGCCCTCGAGACCCCTATGCCCAATTATATATTCACCCTTCTGCTGACACTTCAATCTGACACAGCTAGGTGGAAAAGTATATAGAGATTAAAACAGCCATACAGATTGTTTCAGAAGCACATAAACATTCATTTACACAGACAGGCACAAGTTGTATCATGTCTCCGGCTTGCTACACCTTTGCCTGTACATGCAGTTTTATGGCTAGGCCAACCTTTACATTTAAAAGTCCTATGGAAGGCATAAAATGGTCTTTTACCAAATATAGCTAACCGCTGATGTAGGCTGCAGCTCGGTCGATAGGATAGGGTGGTATATGCTTAAAAGGTAGCACATGTAATGTGAAGTTTCAGTGAGCTATATGCACTTCTACAGACCTCTGTGTCCAATTATATATTCACCCAGCTACCCAGACTTCAATCTGAGATCTGAGAAAGTAGAAAAGCAGCGAGACACTAAAAGAACCAGTGAGGTAGTTATAGAAGCACCTAAATATTTACTCACATAGACATGCTGAATGTTATTTATGTAGTGGTAATGGAGGCAGCCTCACACATATTTTAAATACCAAATGCTCATTAACACACCCAGGAGGCAATCCATGCAGTCCCTTACAGACACATTTAGAGAATCACGCGTCACAAAGAGAGGCAGTGATTAAGCAACAAACTTGTATACACATGCAATCACAGCCCCAGATAGGAACTGAAACACTCATTCAAATATCTAGTAAAGACCTGATATTTTCAACTCTACCATGTAGCAAAGCAGGCCCTGCATCATGTCGTGTTACTGCTACACTAGAGCATGGACATGCACTTTTCCTCCTAGGCAAATTTTCACATTTAAAAGTTCTACAACACGCTTACATTACTCATTTACCACGTATAACTCTCCAGTGATAGACTGCAGGTAGGTCTTAGGGCAGGTTGGTATGTGCTTATAATGTATCAAATCTACTGCAAAGTTTTAGTGAGCTATATGCAGTAGTAGTATATGCATTGGGTCCAGGTGCCAAATTATACATTCACCTTGCGTCCCAGACTTAATACATAGTGTCTGAAGCTTTTGTGAGCTATGTACACTGCTTGACACCAATGTGCTCAAATATGCATCCACCCTGCCACCTACACTTCACTCTGACATACCTAAGTGGAAAAGCAAAGAGACACTAACACACTCTGTGACATACTAAGAAAATCACTTAAGTATTAACTCGCACAGAGAGGCAGCCATTATACGTATCTTGTGCTAATGGAGGCAGATGCACACGCACTTAAATAACCAGATACATGTTAACACACCCAGAAGGCAATCAATGCGGCTCATTACAGATACCTTTGGGGAAGCAGACATGTCACAAAGATAGTTAGTGATTTGGTAACACATATACATACACATCCAATCACAGCCCCAGATAGCAACTAATACACTCATTCATATATTGTGTAAAGAACCGACAGTTTCATCTCTACCATACAAACAAGTAACCTTTGTATTATGTCTTGGAGCTGCTATACTGTAGCTTGTGTATGCAGTTTTACTGTTAGGGCTGTGTTGTCACTTCAAACTCGCACACAAAATGTACCCTGCTCTTATTCCACATATAAATGAGCACTAAGGTAGGCTGTGGGTAGTTAATAGGTGAGCGTGCTACCTACTTAGAAGGTAACACATGGAAACTGAAGACTGCCTGAGCTATATATACTTATGTAAAGTAAATGTTTAAATAGTTAGATTATGTAATGTGATACTATGTAATTAAGTGGTGAACGTACGTCTCTATTTTTGTTTTCAGACATCAATATCTAGTTAGCTACACAGAAGTGCCATGCTAACAAAAACTCAGAGAAGAAAGAAACAGCAGCAAGCAGAGCGTCTCCTTAGAACTGAGAATCAAAAGGGGTAAAATGCAGAAAAGGTAGTGATAGAGAAAAGGACTGCTGGTAAGAGGTCAGAGACATTTCTTAAAATTGTTTGTGCACAAATGGAAACTGTGTCAAAGGAGTCAAACAAAAACCAAAACTATAACACCAAGTATCAAAGCACTAAAAGTTTCTGATGTAAAAAGTAAGACGTTATTGAAAAAAGGAGAGACTTTAAGCAGAAGGCAGAGGCAGTTCAAGGCAATCTGAAGTTGAATGTTCCATATTAGAGTAATTCACAACTTGTTAGCTTCTATGAAGAAGTTTAAAAGAAGAACTCAAGCAATCAGACAAAATTAATATGTTGAAGGTATAGTCGATAAGGCAATTGCTCTGAAGAGAAAACTATTTATCTCGGTTTTAAACAGAATGAAAACACTGGACAAAATAGTGTTGTTTATGAGGAGAGAGAGCCAAAGAAAAGACTTGTCAATAGAAGTAACTTTTGCAAAGTTTTTAGTGGTGAATGGACACATACTTCAAGTACTAAGCCTTTCTTTAATGAAGGCGGCTACTTGCAAGATAACCCTTTAGTGCATGCAGTTGATGAATCTAACCGACATTATGAGATGAAAAATGGAACTCGTATTTCAAAAGTAGTTATGGTACCTAGAAATGTTAAGGAAGTGATTGCTGAAGAGTTGCAAGGAAGGCGTACACAGGCCCTGTGCACAAATGGAGTTGAGTAGTGTTTGTGGTATTCAACAAGAATCAATTGATATATTGAGACATTTCCTCTCTATGTTTCCTTGCACAAGTTTAAAAAAGAAAATACGGTCTTTGCAAGGATAAGATCTGTACAAAGTATCAAAGCATACTAATTTACAAGGACACTCACTAGCTTCTCTGTCAAAAAAAAGTGTGTCAAAGCAGCTTTCATCATTTCACAATGTTAGGTGTACACCACTCAAAAATGAGAACTTTTGTTAGAAGGCTTTACTATGTAAAAACTCCTGTTCTATATTTAGGAGAAATGAATTTGAATGGAGCTCTTTTGCATGATAGTGTAGTAAAAATAGAAATGATTTGAGATGATGTGCATTTTCCTTTCTTTGGACCGGAACAGGAGTAAAGGGAAAATTAAGAGTTGGCAACAACAGGAGTTGCAGGACAGAACATAAGTATTACTGTTAGTAATTTTGAAAAGGAGATTAGAAACTTTAACACAGTTTATTCAGAGCAACCACATTTTGTTTGTATATGTTGGCGAAGCACTCAGTATAAAATCAAACTCATAAGATTGATTTGTACACTAAAAGTGAAAAAGAATAATGATAAGTCGTGTGAATTTGGTGTTTACTTATTAGTAGATTAACGGTTTGATTGTCCACTCAGCAAGTTATATGTAAATACTGCTATAATAGGTAAGAGAAAAACAAAATGTCTTCCAGAGCAGAACACAATAACTTAGAAATAGTACCTGTTCCAGAAGTACTTAAAGATTTTAATGTTTATGAATCCATATTAATACAGTCTATACATCCATTTCAAGCTATAGTATGCATGGAGCCAAGGACAGGGATATTACCTCCAACTGAGCTCGAGAAAGGTCTCAAAGGTAGAGTTGTATACTTGCCATTACATTTTTAGGAAAATATTGAAACTATAGGGGTAAAGAGAAATTTGGAAGAGGGACTTATAATGCTAGTAAATGATGTCCCAACCAAGAATAAAAAGATATGGCAAGAATTAGTAGATGTTAGAAAAGCTAAAAATACACCTTCATATCTAGTACAAAATAACATATATTATAAAAATGCAGACATTCTTCAAGATATCACACATCTGGAGGATAATACATCATTATCGACAGGTCAGATACTTGGAAGCCTAAGCCTGTTTCTTTGACTCCTTCTGTCCAAAGTGGCCAATCTTTCCTGTCTGACACCAAAGCTGTTAAGTTATTTGGCAGAGTTCAGCCCTGCGAGATAAGAGTAAAAGAAGATGAGCGTAGAGGTCAAAGAATAATGTTTAGTTATATTTTACTTAATTCTCATTTAGCGCTGAAAGCAATGATAAAGAATTAGATGTTTTATAGATAATCTATCCACATATACCTCACCTGTTGAATATCCCCAGGCACCAGACTGGATCTGGAGATTTTTCTCAGCAATTCCTTTGTGCTTCAGTCGGTGGTGTCTTACTGATCCATAGTTCCATCCTAACCCATAAGTGACATCAAGGCCAATATATAAACACCTTTTACCACATGTTGATGTCAGTTCCCTTCTTTCTGTACCTTTTGACATGTATCCAGAGCTTGATCCTTTGATTTCTATCTTTTCCAAAACTCCTTTAACTTTTCTAGTGTGCAAGGGAAATGTATTCCTGCAAAACAACTGGTTTTAATCCTTGCAAGGATTTTCACAAACACCTGTCCATGATGAACCCTCACAAGGTTTTGCTCTGGTGACTGGGCTTCTTATATGATTACAAAATGTGCAGCAACAGTGCTTGGATGAACCCGAAGGCCATCCAGAACTGTGGAGCCATGCTTTAAGTCACCAAGCACTGCAGAAAAGCTCAGAATGTCTAGTACCGGTAAAAGTGGAGGACTCAGAGGCATTTTGATTTCTGAGTCTGTTCCTATGAGATGTCATTATCATACTGCCAAGTCCTCAGGTAAGTCGAAGAAAAAGAAGCACAAGAAGTCAAAACATGGATACCCACTCCCTCCAAGAGACGTTGCATGGAAGCCAGGGTACATCATAGTTGAAGTTCCGATCCAACCCAAGTTCCTGAGTCCATTGGCAGCACCTCAGAAGATACAGGCCTTAAAAGAGACCATGCTCTGAATCTTCAGAACCTCACAGGATCCCTGTGGAGTGCCTCTGGGCCCCATGGATCTAAGACATTTCCAGTCAAGTTACTACAGGTGGAATCAGTGCCACGGGTCCCTCTGAACCTCATTCTGGGTTCTATTGCAACTCAGCGGCAGACGCCTGCTGCCCATATTACGTCAAGACCTGCTCCCAGGCCACATGTGTCAATACCTGTCAGTGGCTTTACAAAACATTATAGCATCCATGCCCCACATTATAAAGAAATTGTACAAACACTGGTGGCCGAGTGCTGATCTACAAGACTTTATTCAGAGGATCCTCGATTTCATCAATGTATCCCTTATATGTTTCATTTACCATTTGAAAGTGATTTGTCTGCATTGTATTATGCAGTGAATCAAATTTGGATAACAGAAGTAAATCTGCAAAATCTATCTACAAGAGAATTTGTTGAGAAAGTTCCCGGAAAAGATGAACAGCTGAAATACAGCTTGATTACTATCATGGCATGTCATTGTGGGACTAACAAATATTGGTATCATTGTCACGATGAGCTAAAATGAATGTTGAAAAATTTAGTAGCACCTACATGGTTTCTGACACTCAGTTGTGCTGAGTATGCATGGGATATTTCAGAGCTCCGTCCTTCATCCCCTTCTGTTTACTTTGTTCGCCCTTAGTTGGCAGGGTATGTCCCTTGCTCACTTTGCCACTGGATTCAAGCTAGCCTGGCTGATGAGGGCTGTTAGCCCAAAACTGGTCCCAGGATGCTTCTTTCGGTCCAGGGAAGACATGGCTTGGCAGTTCGGGCTGGACTGTTCCCATGAGGCACAGGGTCAAGATTGATTTGCATATAACCATGTCTGAACTAGGGTGGCAAAATGAGCTAAAGAACGATGATGGATTCAACCCAGATTTGTGGCTGAGGGTGAGTGTCTGAAAAGGTTCAGCACTCCATCCATCATCTCCTTGTGTTTGCTATGCATGGAATGACCTGCTTTATTTCTTGCGAGAGGTAAATTCAAATATAAAAGACTTCAATCTCTAGACATCATAAGAACTTTGCTCATTGGAGCCTGCACATGTTTGCAGATATTTTAACCACAGATTACAAGCCATGATGGCTTTTATTTGCGACAAGAGCAATCCTCCTCATGGTGAAGTAATTGATTTAATTTGGCGTAAGGAGTATCAAGCTAGAGGTGCTCTACACATTCACATTCTGCTATGGGTAAAGGATACCCGAAAGTTTGGAACAGTTAATGATGAATCTGTATTGTCTTTCAAAGAGCAGTATGTAACTTGCTCAATCCTGAAGGATACTGGTGACAAGATCTTAAAACAAGTTCTATGTTTCTAAAATCATTGGTGAGCAAAATACTGTCATCAAAAGTACAGATTCAAAGGGAAATTTTACACAAGATGTTATTTTTGATTCCCATGACCTGTCATCTCACAAGGAAGAGTCAACAGCTTCTTGTCTGCAGTCAAACACACTTACACAGAAATCACCAAAAAGTACATACAGACTAAGAAGAACAGAGGCCTCCAAGTACATTAATGGCTACAACATTGTCATTCTGAAGATATGGAATGCAAACATGGATATACAGTTTGTTGCAGACAACTCTATTTTTAAGCTCTTTACATCACTTCATACATAAAAAAGTCAGAGAAGAAAGAGATTGAAGATATTTCGGAGGAGATTTCAGCTGAAAAAAAACGTACAAAGAAATTGTACAGTTGTAGTTTGAAAATGTTTTGCCACAGAGAAATAGGTTCATATGAATGCTCAGACAAGTTATGCCCAGCTAGTTTATTCTCTAAGTCAAGAGGAATTGTGTGGGTAATCCTAGGCCATGCAAGCAGTCGAATTAGAGTATTAAAGTATTTCCCAAAATACAGTATCTCACTCACTTTGAACCTGAAAGTAGATGCATTTAGAAAATGAACATGCTGGATACCTACTACCCAAGAAGAAGTAGGCATCTTGAAAACATACGTCTATATGAAATACTTCAGCAGTATACATATAAAAGTAAAGCTACAGAAAACATAGAAGAATGAAGATGTGCACTACTTAGATGTGGTTGTTTGGTAAAACATTAAAAGGTAATCTAATCAACCACAGAAAGTTGAGTTTCCAAAGAGCAGAGAATTTCTTTTTTTCTACTTGCCACTTTTGCAGTTGTTCTAGCCATGGTGTGCAGAATAAGAATTGCTTGGACACTATGACTGCTATAAAGATTCTTTCAATGTGTCAAAGATGCCCTAGAGTGTTCAGTATTTCCATATTACCTTAAAATGTTGAGAGATAAGGTTGAACAGGAGGAAATAACTGCTGTTGAGATAGCCAAGGACAGTACTCGGAGTAGTTCCTTTTTTATCTTTTCGCTCATTATTGATTTTTGTCACTTGAGCACTTTGCAGTAGCACTACTATACAGGTCCTGAGGAAGTCAAGGACTACTTGTTCCATCTTTGCCGAAACCTGTTGACCTCTGCCAAAGGGTACCACGTTGATAAACGAAAGTGAGGATGAAATCCATCTTAATATTGAGACTGCACAACAGCTCAGTCTCTCGCTTTCGTTGGGTGAAGTGGAGGAGGCCCTGAGAAGAGGTATTCCACTCAAGGCAACAGGTCCTGACGCTGTACCCTTGGATTTGTTAAAAAATAATCACGAAGTTTGTGCACCCCTGTTGCTTAATGTTTTTAAGGCGATCAGCGTGGGGCGTATTCCATCATCTCGAAAAGAGGCAGTAGTTGTGCCTATCTTTAAAAAAGGTAATAAAAGCGACCCCTGCTATTATAGGCCAATCTCCTTAATAGACACCTCCTGCAAGCTATTGGGGAGAGTAATATTTGCCCGCCTGGAGACATGGGCGAACTTCTCTGCACTCATTGTGGATACATAATATGGTTTAAGAAAAGGTAGGGGGACAACAGAGCAGTGCCTCAATCTGGCCCTGATCATGGGTAAGTACATTAAGGCCATGGGTGTTTCCATGCACCTGGTCTTTATGGACTTATCCAGTGCTTTTGACACTGTGTGCAGGGGGAAATTGTGGCTGCTAATGGAGTCCATGGGGTTCGAGGAATCATTGGTTACATTGTTGCGTAGATTACATGCTGCTACTTCTGTGGCCATTCGATATGACCCTGGGGGCGAAAAAACAGGGCTTATCCCATCAACTGAAGGCGTCTGTCAGGGCTGTATTTTGGTCCCATTGTTGTTTTTAGTATACACAAATGGTATAGAAAATTTTTGGGTGGAAAAAGGTTTGAACTTCCCTAAAATAAATGGCAAACACATATCTTTATTGTCTTATGCAGACGATACTGTGTTAATGACTTTAACTGCAAATAGTATGCAAAAATGTTTGAATGCTTTCAATAAATTTATGCTGGGATTGGACTTAAAGGTTAACTTTACAAAATCATTCACAATGGTTTGCGGCCCAAATAGGACTAAAACCCGTAAATATGTTATGGATAACATGGTTATTGAAAAAGTCCCACATTTTAATTATTTGGGAAATCTTTTTTTATAAAACTTTGAATTGTGACCCTCTAATAACAACTCGGGTACAAAAGACAAGCAGATCGATAGAGGCCCTCTTTCGTTTTGCAAGCAAATTAGGTCAAAAACCAATAGCTGAACTGAAGATACTGTATAAAACTAAATGCTTGCCAGTTGCGACCTATGGGGCAGGGGTATGGGGATACTACAAAAGTGCTCAACTACAAATTATTGAGAACACATTTTTAAAATGTCTTTTATCTGTTCCAAATAGTTCTTCCATCGCTTTTTGTCATTCAGAGGTGGGTTTAGACTTCGTGAGTGATAGTATTTATGTGTCCCCACTGCTCCTTTGGGGAAAAATATGGTCCTCAGAAGACCTGCTGTTTTCAAAAGAAATCCTAAAATATTGTGTAAATTTGGATAACGCCATGCAGATTCCATGGCTGCGCTATGAAAAGGAAACCTTTTTTAAAATTGGTCTTGGTAACTTTTATGATAACCCAGATTCCATTAAATCAGATACCAAGATGGTGATTAAGAATGCATATCGTACTATATTAGGCTTGTCCAAACATGACAAACAATTATCACATCAAGCAGTTATATCACAGCAACAGTTCTATTTATCTTTTACTACACATATGCAATGGCGTTTTTATTTGATTAGATTTCGGTTAAATGCACTGCACTTCTTAGTTGTCTTTCCGAAGCAAGGGGGTTGGTGTGAGAGGCTACCCCCTTGCCCATGTGATAATGAAGCTCAACAATGCACATTGCACTTTGTTCTTTTTTGAACTCTCTATAAAGCTCCAAGAGATCGTTTCATTAAACCCCTCCTAAGGGAAATCTGACCTTGTAATTTTAAGGGCGGTTTTAAGCATTTAAGATCTTTAAACTGCTGCTATATGTAGCTCTATGCTTAGTATTATCAGATCGGCCCTTTTAATCAGGAATCGCTATTGATAGCATGTTTTCTGATATGATATATTGTGCTGCCACTGAAATCTATGGAAATGGAATATTGATGATGATCTATATGAATGAATTTGGCCTAAAATGTACTAAGTTTTGGCAGTTGTCCTGCCTAATCAAGGGGGTTGGTGTGAGAGGCTAACCCACTTGTATATGTATATGCACAGTGCACTTTACCTCTTTTCGCTTGCTCTTAAAATAAGCTATTAAGCACTTCCTGAGGGATATTTGATCTTGAATATGTAAGAAAGTTTGGAGCATCTGAGACTATTATTAACTGTTTTTTAATGTAATTTTATGCTTAGCTCCATTGGATTGAATTTTAGGAATTTCCATGTATGAATATAATGTTTACTGATCCTGTGCTTTTTGATATCCTGTGTTTTGTGCTTCTGTTTTTGAACCTTTGGATATGAAATACCATTTGTGATTTTTTATGTTAAATTGTATACTTTTACGATTCTCTTAAATAAAGTTATTTATGATGATGAAATGAGAGAATAAGTGTGAAGATTGTCAATTCACCTCCACTACTGAAAACAATTCATAATGCTTCCTATACTGGACATTATCAGACTGTAAAACTGTACCTTTTTCAGCATTCACCAAAAATGTGAAGCAAAATATGACCTGGTCAAACTGCAAAACAGAGCTTCTATCTACAATATTTTTAAAAAGAACAGAAAATACATTATTATAACATTACAACAATGTAGACCAGATTATTC
Source organism: Lissotriton helveticus (assembly GCF_964261635.1). Lineage (NCBI taxonomy): Eukaryota > Metazoa > Chordata > Amphibia > Caudata > Salamandridae > Lissotriton > Lissotriton helveticus. The sequence goes on along the minus strand of NC_136057.1, from coordinate 2,121,728,838 downwards.
AAAATTTAATACTGAAATAACAAACTTTGTAGCTGGACAGATATCAATTTCAGAAAAAACTTTAACTATTTTGGCAATCATCTTTCATGAAAGAGTAAATACAATTTCTGGACACTATACAGTGTATTTAAGATGCCAATCTGGATGGACAAAATGCAATGACACTAATCTAACTTTAAAATGGAGGCTACCTAAGAAATTACCAACCTCAAATCTGTTATTTCTTCAACCAAAGTTCTGAGGATTATTTGTAGACAAATACTGGTGTATGTTTTTTTATTGTTGCAGCATTTATGGTTTATTAGACATTATTCATCTTTCTTGGGTAATGTCTTCAAACTATTGGAAATACAACAGTACATTTACATTCTAGAAAAGACTTTATGTAGCATCTAATCACTATATTCTCTTGTTACAGTTAAATACTGAGTATATATTCTAAAATAACAGCAGTCAATCAATCAATCTAATTTCTTTATTCGGTTTTACAAATAAAACCATAAAAGACATAAAATATCAATAAAATTAACATACAAGGTGGCGTGGCTTGGAGTGTCAACATGGCGGTAGCACTCTAAAAGTGCTCTGGACCCCTCTGTCATCCACCCAACTTTCGAGACCCATCAGCGTAGAAACATCAGCTTTGCGGTACGATACCATCCCGCTGGAGTCTTTGGTGAGGTCCGGCGAAGTGCGGGATCGATGGATGACTGCACACGACCAGACTCAGCTTGCCTCTGTGTGGCATGGCCTGACAAGATGGCGGTGCGACCTGAGGCCTGACGCCTCCCCTGCAAACCGCCTGTTGAAGGCGACTCTTGAACCCCCGGTGAACCTGAGATGCAGAGGAGCAGGGAGCGGGGCCTCCGGCCCATTGGGAGAAGGCCTGGGGTCCTTCATTTGCTGTATTGAGACCTAAGGGTGTTGGTCACGCTGGGGGGTACTAAATTCATTTGCTGACTTCGAGATCGAGACTAAAGCCTCACTTGCCATTTTGCACATTTATTTACGTATTTTTATAAAAATTGTATTATTGCCTGATTTTAACTTTTTAATTGTGCAGGACCTTTGTGCACTCTCCCTTTAGCGCTCCTAGCGCTCACCTCTGCCTTGCTCACGCCGTTCTCTCTCGCCCAGCCTATTAAGGTGCTGGGGCGATAGACGGCTTCCATCTTGGAGGAAGGCAGGGCAGCGCTCTAGTCGCTGGCTGCCTCCTACCCTCCCGGATGTTATAAAAACACCGGTAGCCAGACCACATCAACCTAAGGGTGTTGGTCACGCTGGGGGGTACTAAATTCATTTGCTGACTTCGAGATCGAGACTAAAGCCTCACTTGCCATTTTGCACATTAATTTACGTATTTTTATAAAAATTGTATTATTGCCTGATTTCAACTTTTTAATTGTGCAGGACCTTTGTGCACTCTCCCTTTAGCGCTCCTAGCGCTCACCTCTGCCTTGCTCACGCCGTTCTCTCTCGCCCAGCCTATTCAGGTGCTGGGGCGATAGACGGCTGCCATCTTGGAGGAAGGCAGGGCAGCGCTCTAGTCGCTGGCTGCCTCCTACCCTCCCAGATGTTATAAAAACGCCAGTAGCCAGACCACATCGACCTAAGGGTGTTGGTCACGCTGGGGGGTACTAAATTCATTTGCTGACTTCGAGATCGAGACTAAAGCCTCACTTGCCATTTTGCACATTAATTTACGTATTTTTATAAAAATTGTATTATTGCCTGATTTTAACTTTTTAATTGTGCAGGACCTTTGTGCACTCTCCCTTTAGCGCTCCTAGCGCTCACCTCTGCCTTGCTCACGCCGTTCTCTCTCGCCCAGCCTATTCAGGTGCTGGGGCGATAGACGGCTGCCATCTTGGAGGAAGGCAGGGCAGCGCTCTAGTCGCTGGCTGCCTCCTACCCTCCTCAGCCGCCTATAAATGTGCACCAATACCAGACGGCGCAGCGGGCTGGCGCAGCGGGCGCGCCGGATGCGTGCCGAAGTCGTGCCAAAGTCCAGCCCGTCTGCGCCCGTCCGTGCCGGACACGTGCCTAGTGCCACACCCCCTGCTCAAATAGCAAGACTGGTCTACGCGCCTTCATCCCTAAGAGCACTTCGTCCATCAGGAAGTGAGTGTTGTCACAGACATGATCCAGCTACTCACTTTCATGCGCCCTTTCTCTTTATCTGCCCGTACTGCACCTCTAGGATACCGATTCTCAACACCAAGATCAATACTTCGATTAATGCGACCTCTCCCGCTGCCACTTTTCATTTAGCACTCATTAATGCTCGCTCCATGTGCAGACACAGGCAGGAAATCGCAGATTTAATAACAGATTTTGACCTGGATGCACTGTTCATCACGGAAACATGGACGGATGGTGCATCTGACCCAGACCTGGTTATAGCGGTCCCGAGTGGGTACACGATACATAGGCAGGATAGAATAGGCCAGCGGGGAGGTGGGCTTGCCATTATCGCCAGAGATAATTTGCCAATCAGGACTTCCCCTATACCATCCACCTCATGCGAAGCCATAATGTTCAGTATCAAGTTCACTGCCCTTTTCAATTTTAAAGGCGTGCTGATATATCGCCCACCAGGAGCCCGTGCCCCTTTTTTACTTAGTTTGGGGTCGATACTAGAATCCATTGCACTTGAAGACTCCTTCACGGTGCTAGGGGATTTTAATTTCCATCTCGAATCAGGCAGTGACGTCGACACAACATGCCTTATAGCTGACATGGAAACGTTAGGTCTGCAACAATTAGTATCCGCCCCTACTCATGAGGCTGGTCACACATTGGATGGCATATTTACCAATACTAAGACGCTACACATCTCAGCTGTTCTCCCCATGCCATGGACTGATCACCATGCCATTCTAAGTAAGTTAGTTATTCCTGATAGCTCTAAGACTAGAGTCCTTGACCATACCCCCAAATCGGTGAAAGCATGGAAAGACTTAAACGAGGGGGAATTGAAAACATTTCTGGAAAGAACACTGCCTTTGTTGTCAGACGACCCCATCCTCGCGACAAATCAGTTCCATAATTGGCTTAGTCAGGCCACACACCAGTTAGTTCCATTAAAATCTATCTCCCGGAACCGAATTTCCCCCAGTGCACCGTGGTTCTCTGAGGAACTAAAAAAGCAGAAACAACTTAATAAACATAGGGAAAGACACTGGCGAAAGCTGTACGACACCGAGAGCAAAATAATATACAAGGAATCACTTGCTCAGTATAAACAGATGATTGCAGAGGCGAAAAGAATTTATTACGCCGAACAAATTGAAAAGGCAAAAAACTCAAGTAAAGAGTTGTTTGACATCACTAAGCTCCTGTCTGGCAGCATGCAGGATCTCACACCTCCCCCCTCACAACATCTTTGTGATGCCCTATCTAATTTCTTCTTCACGAAAGTAAACGACATTTACCAGGCTTTTGCCTTGAACACTAATATCGGTCATCGGTCTCTCCCCCTTACCCCGCAGGATAATTCGTTGACACGCTTTGCCGACCTCTCTATGGATCAGACGAAGATCATTATTTCCAGGATTAAAACGGGGTCAGCACTGGACCCTTGCCCGCTTAAAGTCCTCGCCCCAGTTATGGACACACTGATTCCGGCCATCACTTCGGTATGCAACGCCATGTTCAGTTCCAGGATCTTCCCTGACTCACTGAAACATACGCTGGTCAAACCTTTATTAAAAAAAGTCAACCTTAACAAAGACGAATTAAAAAACTACCGGCCTATAGCCAGCCTCCCGTTTTTGGCCAAAGTCATAGAAAAAGCTATGAATCAGCAGCTTTCGGAGTTTATAGAGCAACATCAGCTGCTTGATAACACCCAGTTTGGATTCCGTAAATGCCATGGCACGGAAACTGCCCTCCTAAAAGCGGCAGATGACATCAGAGCCATACGGGATCAGGGGGGGACAGCAGTTCTGGTCATGCTGGACCTCTCTGCGGCCTTCGACACGGTCGACCATAAGATCTTGGCCGACCGTGTCGAACGGATGGGGGTCCAGAAAACTGCGCTGGACCTACTTGTGTTGTTTCTGGCTGACAGAACGCAGGCGGTATCCCTAGGACCATACCAATCCTCTAAGGTGTCCCTGCCTTGTGGGGTTCCGCAAGGCTCATCCCTAAGTCCGACACTGTTTAATATCTATGTGTCGGACCTTGCTATTGTCATCAAAGCATTTGGGATGAGCCTAACCTCCTATGCCGATGACACCCAATTGGTATTGGCCATTAAAGGGGATGGTGAGGAGGTGGCCACTCGTTTCACAAGAGGGATGGTAGCCATAGGTGACTGGATGGCCACGAACTGTCTTAAGCTTAATTCAGAAAAGACTGAAGTGGTCATTTTCGGTCACCTTTCTCCTGGCTGGTCATCAGTTTGGTGGTCGACATCGTTTGGAACGCCTCCTAGTCCAGCTCTCAAAGTTAGGAATTTGGGCGTTACCTTTGATGTGGGTCTTAATTTCATGGCGCATGCTAACAAGATGGCTGCCACGGCTCACATGAAACTTAAGATGATCAGGAAAATTCTACCTTTTTTACCGGATTCAGCCGGGAACACTCTGGTCAGTTCATTGGTGTTGTCCGCCTTGGATTATTGTAACGCCCTCTTACTACATGCCCAAACTCGAGTGACAAACAAGATGCAGTCGATTCAAAACGCAGCAGCCCGGCTGCTTTCGGGACTTCCCAAGTTTGCACCTGTTTCCAACACCATCAGGAAACTTCATTGGCTCCCGATATGCAGTCGAATTAAGTTTAAATCGCTGTGTATTGTCTACAAGGCACTCAACAATCAAGGCCCCCACTTCCTCAAACATAATCTTCTCCGTTACATACCAACTCGTTCTCTCCGTTCCACCCATCACAATCATCTAGTAGTACCACGTACTAGAACAGTCACCTGGGGCGATAGGCATTTTTTGGTTGCCGCCCCAAAACTCTGGAATTCCCTACCTTCTTACATCAGGACCAGTCCATCCCTGCTTATATTTCGTAAACAACTTAAGACTTGGTTGTTTGATCAATAGTTAGGAAGGTTCAGTTGGTTCTCCTGGATGTTGACCCATGCCCTTTAGCCAGCGCCGAGACGCCTACGGGTATTCGCTGCGCTTTAAAAATGACAATAAATAAATGATATAAATAAATAAATATTGAGGCTATGGGGTCTGCAGCCCAGGTCTGATGTGAACGCTGTCATCCCAGTGTACCCCCTTCAAGTGTAGCGGTGAGCGTCAGAGCTCGAATGGGGGTATCATGGGTGTGGCATGGCCACAGCAGCCCCGGCCCGAGCGGGGACCCTGCACCAGACATGGCCCCTCTCAGAGGATGACTCACTCCTCTCCAGGAAGGAACTCTTGCACTCCAGCACTGCACTGAGGCCCTCAGTGGAGGGCAGAAATCCCCAGGCAGTAGGTGACGTCTCCATCCGGATAGGATCAGACCCGGGGCCACTGATGAGTGGCAGAGTCAGTTGGTGCCCTTGGCCCAGTTGGGTGCGATTTGCCTTCGGCCCAGCACTGCCCCCCTTCTGAGTGGTGTGGCTCACTGGTTAGAGGCGGCAGACCCGGAAGCAGAAGTCGGCCCGGGACCAGGGTTCGATTCCTGACGCGGCAGGGTCGTGGACCAGGGTCAGCGGACTCGATAATTCTCGCCTCGGTGCCTACTCTAACCAGGGGTCGCACTCGGCAACTCTGGGCATTAGCTTGCCTAATCTTCACAACGGCCCCCTCAACGCCGGGAATGCCTGGCTCCACCTTGGGGATTCCCAGCAGGGACCATCCCACAGGGAAAGCCAGGACGGGTTCCCCAGCGGTATACAGCGCCAGGACGCCGGCTGGCAACAGTGCGCTTTACAAGTATACATATTACATTACATTACATTCTGACATACAGGTAAGCGGAGGGACCGGGGTTGGCATCGCAACGGTGACCCTCAACTCAAATTGCTATGGGTCAGCCCTGCTCGAGGGATGTAATAGGCAGAATTGGGGCATAGGGCAGTAGCCCGAGATGCGATCCGGGTCCCGCTTTACTGCAGATGGGTCATTGCTGGACCCACAAGCTTCCCCGTCATTGGTGGTAGATGGCTACAGGGGTGAGATCCGATGGAGGTTCCCTGGGTCTGAGGGAACGTGGAACTGCTGAGCTACCACACATGGAGCCTTGACCGAGCCTGTCATCCTGAGTTGGAAGCTGTGGGCTTGGAGGAGTCCTGGGTGGACCCGCCTGCTTCCCTACCTCTCCTGCTGACCACAACCTCTGGATCACAGTGACCCCCCAGAGAGTGCTTCCATCCCATCTGCCTATTAATTCACCTGCATAAGACTACACCACTTGGGAGCCCCGCTGGATGGGCCCACCACCACCAGAACCTGCGGACTGAACCTAGGAAGAGCAGGTGGCGCGCCTGACCCCACACTGGCCCTATCCATCTTCCACACACTCACGAAAGGGTCGGACAGAGACTAATCTTCCCCCAACAAAATAAACATGAATGCCCCAGCGTGGTTGGAGCTGAGGCGACCCAAGCCCGACCGGCCCCATGGTGATGGACCAAGGGACCAAGCCGACTCCAACACAGACCAAGAAGGACCAATATACAACAAATGACCCGGGCCTAACTGCCGGGGGCGGCGAGAAACCCGTTCCGGCTGGAGCAGACCTCAACACAATCCTACACGCCATTAACACCTGGCAGGCCTCAGTTGAAAACAACATCTGCGAGGTCCGACTGGATGTGTCCCTCCTCCAGTAGGACCTCTGAAATGCGACGGCTCATATCATGGAAGCTGAATCCCATATCTCTTCTGTTGAAGACTACATAACCCAACTAAAAGAGCAGGTAGCTCACCTGCGGACCCTTACCAGGGAGGTGCAGAAAAGGGTAGAAGATCAAGAGAATAGATCACGGCAAAACAACCTCCACCTGGTGGGTTTCCTCGAAGGAACAGAACAGGGACAATTGAGCAATGGATTGTATCCTGGATTCAGAAAGACTCTCTGTTTGCATAGTTCATGGTGCAGCGTGCCCCCTGCTCCCTGGCTCCTAAACCTCCCCCGGAGGCCCTGCAAAGACCAATAATCACCAGGATCCTTCATTTTATAGACAGGAACTCCATCCTGAAAGAAGCCCATAACCAAAAGACCCTGACCTACCACAACCATACCATATTGATTTTCCCTGACTACACACAAGAGGTCCAGACTCAGAGACCCTCATTAACCAAAGTCAAACAGAAGCTGCATGCTATTAATCATCAGTACAGGTTGCTCTTCCCAGCCCGTCTCCGAATTGTGTTTCAGAACAAGAACTTTTTCTTCGACATCCCAGAAATGGCCTGGACCCAAGAGTGTCCCCTCGGACTCAGTGCAGTAGTTCTGTCCTCTGGGGCTGGGGCTGCCCTGGCTGGTTCACCCAAGATGAGCAGAAGATGCACATGTTCCCGCAGGGGCAGAGGTGTTCATTGAGCCATGTCGGGCTCGCCCACGAGTACTGGCCATAACCCCGGAGATCAGGCAATGCTGAGCAACTCCCACACCTTGCAGCGCTCGGGCTCCCTGGATTGGTCGTCCTCTAGAGACAACTCTCCTAAGACTCTGAACATTGAATTCACTGACTCTGACCTGTCTCACAGTCTGGCACATATGGGATGACCGGCACAACCAAGAGCCCTGTAATCCAGTGTGCCACTAAGGCAAAAGAGACTCACACAGTCCTGTTACAACAGAACTTTCAAATAACTCTGCCTAGGCAATGAAATATGCTTACTTAAGAGGGGTCCTCCACGCATCTCCGAACCTGGACGTTTCAGTTTAGCCTGTTAACTTTAGCATTAACCAGGGCAACAGATGCTTCCATTCTGAAGTATAGGGTGGGGCGGAGGGGTTAGGATTGTTGTCCCTCGTTCTTGTTGGACTGTATTATTTTGTTACCACAGCACTTCATTTCTACACCACAGTAGACATGCACTTTGACCACACGACAACAATAGAAGTGCCGCTCTGCAGCCAGAGAATACCCTACATCCTACATCCAGATTGGGCCCTAAAGACTCTCAGACTCGCCCAAGCAAAACATGACACAGACACAAAGTAGCAGGGACCCTCTCTGAGTACCATCATGGAAAGTCAATGGTCTGCTCGACAGGGTCAAGCGGACCGCTGTCCTGCAATGCATCCAATGACATGCTTTTGATATACTCCTGCTCCAGGAGACCTATCTCATGGGCAATCACTGTCCCTTCCTCGCAACATACGGGTAAGATAGGAATTGGCACTCGGGCTTTGATCGAGGTTCATGCGGAGTGGCAATTCTGTTGAGACACAACCTCCCCTTCTTCCTCACACATGCCACCAGTGACTCCCAGGGATGCTTCATGGCCTTGACCGGGACACTAGGAGGGAAGTTCCTCACTATACTGTCCATCTACACTCTTCCACAACGCTCACAATGACCTTGAAATGAACTAGCGACATCATTGCTTTCCTGCCCCTTCAATGAGGTTATGCAGCAAGACCTCGATATCACAGGTATGCCCTCCACCACGAGGATGCTACAAGCCAGACATCTAGCAAACTGGGCAAGTACCCTAGGCTTTTGCAATGTCTGGAGGACATGGCACCCCCTTGGCAGGCTATACACTCACACCTCTGTGGCACATCACAGACATATAAGAAGAGATATGATCTTCATGCCCAACCCCCGATTGCCAGAGGATCAGAGAGATCACTATCCTCTACCGGGGCATCTCAGACCACTCACCTCAGCCCCTGAATGTAGGTGACCCCTCTGACATACTCCGCCCCATGTGGAGGATGAATGTGTGTTTCCAAGATAAAGACTTCAAGAAAGCAATTGAGGGGGAGCTCCAGCAATATTTCCTCACCAACCGTAGCTCCGTCCCCCGGGTACTCTCTGGGAGGCGGGTAGGGCCACCATCCGTGGTTTTGCTAAAGGCCACCTCAAGCATTTGGCCCAAGTCAGCCGGGTCACCCTCCTCAAAGCCCATGTGACCCACCTCGAGAGATGTATACCTGGGGAAGGGAATGGCCCATAGGCACAACAGCTTGCACTGTTGAGAGATGAGATCAAACAAATCTCTCTGGAGTCTGCTAAGTTGCTATGGAGGTCTTCCATTGTCCGAATATATGGCTGGGGAATAAAAATGGGAAGATTTTACACAGAATGGCCACATATCCCCTAGCCAATTGCATAATCCCAGAAATTTGAGACTCTGAGGGACTCGCTCACCGTGCTCCCCCGGTGGTGGCCCAAACATTCGCCGACTACTACCACAGACTCTACTTGGCTCAACAACCCAAGTTTTCCCTCTCTGAACTGATTGATCTGTAGGGTCTCTGCCTTCCCTGCCTTAGCACAGCTGAGTCAGACGGAATTGATGGCACCATTACACATGAAAAAATCAACGAGGCCATATTACGAATCGCATTGGGAAAGACACCAGGTCCCGACGGCTTCCCACAAGACTACTATACCGCATACCAAGACGTACTTGTCCCTCATCGTTCTGATCTATTCGCTGAGGCCACCAAAAATGCAAGGCTGCTGCTTGCGGCTGGGCGGTGATTTTCTTTTTAAAATAATAATTGTGTATCTTTGTGCTATCCTCACTATAGCTGACTACTAGCTGTGTGTGTAGTTTTAACTGTGTACCCTTGTGCCATTCTCACTATAGCTGATCACAAGCTGTGTGTGGAGTCTTTTAACAGCTGTGCTTATCCTCACCTTAGCTGACTAGAGCTGGGTGTGTGGTTTTTAAAACAAAACTTCCCCGCACTTCCTCCCTTCCTCCCTTGTGTGTGGCTGTGCCGCTGGACTCCCCGTTCCACCACGAGCTGATTGCAAGCTTGATTGATGTGGAGGGAGCCCATTGGCCGTGACACCTGCTAGGGATTCCTCACTTCCGGTAGAAGGAGGTGAGCAGTCTAGCGCTCCGACCCCCTTCTCTTTAAAAGCCAGGGCTGGAGAGACACGCGCTGGACGCGCTGCTGCTTGCGGCTGGGCGGTGATTGAAATTATTTTCTTTTTAAAATAATAATTGTGTATCTTTGTGCTATCCTCACTATAGCGGACTACTAGCTGTGTGTGTAGTTTTAACTGTGTACCCTTGTGCCATTCTCACTATAGCTGATCACGAGCTGTGTGTGGAGTCTTTTAACAGCTGTGCTTAACCTCACCTTAGCTGACTAGAGCTGGGTGTGTTGTTTTTAAAACAAAACTTCCCCGCAATTCCTCCCTTCCTCCCTTGTGTGTGGCTGTGCTGCTGGACTCGCCGTTCCACCACAAGCTGATTGCAAGCTCGATTGATGTGGAGGGAGCCCATTGGCCGTGACACCTGCTAGGGATTCCTCACTTCCGGTAGAAGGAGGTGAGCGGTCTAGCGCTCCCACCCCCTTCTCTTCCTTCTATCCCGATGCAGCCTACGACGCGCAGCTAGCGCACCGGTGGCGCGCCGAAGGCACGCCCAAAGCAAGCCCTCTGTGCCCGGCCGCGCCCGGCCGGGACCAAGGGCCAATCCCCCTGCCCGCCAGCCTTCAACCTGGGTGTGCTCGGCGCAGGAACTGATGGCATTATGGGATAAAGCACCCCCCTCTATGCCTATGCTGGATCGAGACAATCCGATTTGCCCCCACTTAGTGCAATCTTCCCTTTACACCCCGACCATAACCGCACCACCTTCTGGGGACTCTGACTCAGACCCTTCACCCATCACTCTGCCCTCAGACAGGCCGGGTGCTGGACGTGACTGCCTGTCCATCTGGTACCTTAACACGAGATCGCTGGTCAAACACCAGGTGGAGATATTCTACCTCCTCGACACAGTCAGGCCGGACATACTTTTACTATCGGAGACTTGGCTCACAGCAGAGTCCCCCCCGGATATATTGGCAGCAGTCCCTGATGGCTACTACGTCCTTCAGGCAAACCGCCCCCAGGGTAAAATTGGAGGGGGGTGGCAGCCATCATCTCTCACTCTCTCAAATCCAAGTCGCTCCCTATGCTCCCAATACCCTCAGCTGACTATGTCCTTTTCAAACTACAGCTAGAAAACACTCTCCCCCTTACGTTTGCCCTATTCTATCGTCCCCCTGGTCAGTCACCCAATTTCTTACACCACTTTGGCAGCATGATGGCTGAGCTAGCAATTAACCATGCCAGCATCCTTGTAATCGGGGACTTTAACTTCTGGCCCAATGCCCTGCACAAAAGTGCCCACTCTAGGGAGTTCACTGACCTGTTAGTCGGTCTCAACTTCTCTCAGTTCTTTTACGCTCCTACCCATGTTAAGGGTCACACTCTTGACCAAATTTGGTCATTGAACCAAGACATCTTTGATGTCCAGATCTCCCCATGCGCTTGGTCGGACCATTTCTCCATCTCTTTCACGGTCCCTATGTCCTCTATTGTGACAACACGGCCCTGTAACCATCCACCAACTCATAATTGGGGCCGAGTCGACCTCCCTCTACTCTGTCTCTCGCTTGCCACCACGACCCCTCATCTGATTGGGGAGGATGGTCTTCCTCTACCTGTCAACACTCAGGCAGAGAAAGTTCACAACTGGCTGGCAGACGCTCTGGACACTTTTGCCCCTTTAAGGAAACTCAGAACTAAATGCCCCCATGACGCCCAGCGTTGGTTCACTAGTGATCTCTCCAATATGAAACTTGCACTACGCCAAACAGAGCGCAAGTGGAGGGCTCACTACTGCCCTGATAAGAAGTTGATCTTCTTGACGGCATTGAAAGAATACAAGGCTGCCATTCTTGGTGCCAAAACAGAATACTTCTTGCAGAAAAATCTTTACTCCTCAAATAAATCGAGGGAGATTTTCACAATCATCAACGAGCTAGCAAAACCTGACCGAATCACAATGCCTCCCCTGCTCTCCCAGACTCTTTGTGACTCCCTCAACAACTACTTTGTTGAGAAGATTGACCTTATCAAAGCGAGTATCCCAAGCCCTGACCCGGGACTCGACATAGGCAGCCCCCCAATCAATCCTTTTTCACTGTTGAATTTCCCCCCAATCACCACTGACACCTTTCCCCCGCTCCTCTGTAGAGTCCGCTCTGGCTCGCCTTCCGACAGCTGCCCAGCCCATGTTGCTTGGAAAGTTTTTCTTGACCTCCCTGAGTTCCCCCTCACCCTGCTTAACAACTCCCTCAGCCAGGGTATGGTTCCCAGCTCTTTTAAATCAGCCATTGTCACACCCATACTGAAAAAATCAGGGGCGGACCCGGCCACCCTCAGTAACTTCCGGCCAATATCCCTGCTTCCCTTCCTGGGCAAGCTGCTGGAGGCTCATGTCGCCAGCTGCCTGGGCTCCTTCATCGAAAACTCTGGGTGCCTTGATCAGCACCAGGCCGGATTCAGACCTCAGCACTCTACTGATTCGGTCATGGTAGCAGTTCACGATGAACTCAGGAAGGGAGCGGATCAAAACATCTCCCATGCCCTGGTGCTCCTTGATTTGTCGGCGGCATTCGATACCGTTGATTATTCCATCCTCATTCAGTGGATCGAGAATGCCGACATCAGGGGTTCCCCGCTCAGGTGGCTTACCTCATTCCTCCAAGATCGCAAGCAAGCAGTTCGTCTTGGTTCTTTCATGTCCGAGGCGAAGGACCTTACTTGTGGGGTCCCCCAGGGCTCTTCCCTTCCCCCCTGCTATTTAATCTCTACATCCTCCCGCTGATTGCCAAACTTAGGGAAAAACCAGTGGTCATTTTCAATTATGCAGATGACATGCAACTCATCTTCAACATTGACTCCTCCCCATCCTCTATAGAAAATTTTCAGAGCACAATGTTGTTCATCTGCAGCTGGAGGAATGCTAACCAGTTGAAACTCAACCCAGACAAGACTGAGCTGGTGCTCACTGGTCCCCCAAATAATCCATGGAACGCCAGTTTCTGGCCGCCCACGCTGGGCGGAGCCCCCTGTCCGGCGAGCTCGGTCAAGAGCCTTGGAGTAACTATCAGTAATGATCTGTCCATGAAACACCAAATTTAATCTGTGATGTCGGCTTGTTTTTTCCACCTGCGCCGCATCAGGAAGATCAGCAGATTTCTTACCCACAATGCCCTGGTTCACATCGTACTAGGCTTAGTAGTGTCCCGCATTGATTATGCGAATTCCCTCTACATCGGGATTCCCCTCTACCAATCCCACCAACTCCAACTCGCCCAATACCAGGCCGCCAGACTGATCTTTCGTCAACCTAAGTCCTGCTCTGTGAAACCGCTACTGAAAAGCCTGCATTGGCTCCCAGTAGTCCAGCGCAGTCTCTTTAAAGTTGGCTGCACCACGTACCTTGCCCTTGCTAATCAAGGTCCCTCCTTCATAGGTGCTCTGCTCCATCGATATGCCCCCTCTTGAACGCTTCGGTAGGCTGGACTCAATCTTCTCTCCACCTGCACGATCAAGCGCAAAAAGCTTGGGGGCCTCAGATTTGCATCAATAGCCCCTCGCCTGTGGAACTCCTTTCCACCTGACTTACGTCACATTACCTCCTATCCGGTTTTCAGGAGAGCCCTGAAGACGTGGCTGTTTGCACAGGCCTTTGATTAAAAGCCTCAAACTCTGCTGTTAGTCTCAGTTAGTCCCAAAGCGCCAAGAAACCGCTGGTGTACGTGCGCTGTACAAATGTCTTTTTCATTCATTCATTCATCATTCCCACCAAAAATGGACGTGGCTACTATAGTTGTCATCCCCAAGGCCCAGCCACCCTCGTCAGACGGCGCAGACTACAGCCCAATCTCTCTCATTAACACAGAGATCAAAATATATACCTCTGCCTGGCTATGCATTTAAGGCCCTACCTCTCCAAACTGATCCACCGGATCAGTGTGGCTTCATGCCGGCACGAGGGACTATACACTGCCTCAGGCGCCTCCCCCTGGTTCTAGCAAACCATCAGTCGCTAACTCCATACCTAGCACTCCTCTTAATTGACTTTGAAAAGGCTTTCAACTCGATTGCCACTACCTGAAGGATGTGCTGGTTGAATGGGCCTGGGCTAACATTTCCACAGCTTAGTCAGGGTCTTGTACTCCAGACCCAAAGTGCGAGTGCTCATCAATGAAGCACTCTTGAAGATGTTCCCGAATGGAAGAGGCACGAGACAAGGATGCCCCCCCTTGCCTTTCCTCTGTTCCCTGGCAATGGAGCCACTGGCCTGCCTCATTCTGTCTGATGATCACATTCAGTCATGGAAGTGACAAGGCTCCTGCGAAGACAAGATCAATTTATACATGGACGATGTCCTGCTTTTCCTTGTAGAACCGTCTCAATCCGGATCCCGATGCCTCCAAGTAATACACTCCTTCGAGCAGGTCTCCAGCCTGCGTCTGAATTCAAATAAGTCCACCTTGGTCCCCCTACATATATCAAAGGACTGCTTCGACTGGCAGTCAACTATACCCATTAGGCGGCAATCATTTAAATATTTGGGAATCTGGGTCGCACTACTTACCGAATTAGCTTGGTCACTCAACATCACCCCATTAGGTAGGGGGGCCAGGGAGGACCTCTGAAAGTGGCAAACCCTGCCACTTAACCCTCTCGGCGGAGTCACCCTCTTCAAAATGATGATTCTCCCCTAGTTCCTATATATTATCCAAAACACCCTGTCCTACCTTCTTCAGACCTGGTTCAAGGAACTAGACAGTCTCGCCACCAAGTTCCTTTGAAACAGAAGGAGACCACAAATGGCTCTATCCCAATGCCAGATCCCACCTTTTGACGGGGGCATGGGCATGACCAATGTTACCTGTATTATCTGGCAACCTCTCTACTCACCTTACATGATTGGTTCAACGGGGCGCCGGTCTGACCCGGCATACAGAGTTGAACTGAATGAACTGGGCCTTCTCAAAATTCAAACAATGATGTATGGAGGACCAATACCCAGAACGCTGCCTGTGGTGACATGTGAAGTTCTGCTGGCTTGGCGTGTCTCCCTGCGCCATACCCAGTGGACAAACAAACTAACCCAACACACACCTCTCTGGCGGGGCGTTTGGCTTTGGGAGGTGAGTGAATTTGACGGGTTCTGGACATGGGACCTGATTGGTATTTCTCAATTAGGTGATGTATGGGTTGGCAATCATATATGCACATTCCATGAGCTGCAGACTCGCTACTCACTCCACCCATCGCAATCCTACAAATATTTGCAATTATGCCATTCCCTCTACACACACATACCAAGTGGCACAACACTTCCAGAATACAGAGCCCAGAAGCACAGACCATGATGGGAATCCTGGGGAGTTGAGGGGTATCATGTATATATCGCTCCTTAACGAACAACACTCCAATCAATCTGGACCGACTCAGAAGTCAATAGGAAATCTGGGTGGATCCTCTCGAGAAAGAGGACTGGAGATATGACTTGATGGCACCCAAAACCATAACTACCTCAGCCAGGCTCCACCTTATCCAACTGTTCTATCTTCACACTGCCTACCTAACCCCACAGCGTCGCTACAAAGCAGGCCTATGACCTACTCTGTCCTGCACACACTGTGCCCAGGATCAAGCAGACTTCTACCACATGGTGTGGACTTGCCCCCTCCTTGCCCAATACTGGGAAGCACTAGCAAAGGAACTCACTGAGGTCTTAGGCTGGGTGGTCCAGCACAACCCCTGAATATACTCCTGTGGATCATGGAAGAATTAGATGGGTCTAGAGCTAATAAACTGTTCTTAGGTACGGCCATGGTAGTGGCCAAAAGGGATATTGCTGCCACCTGGAAAAACCCAGCCCCACCTAGTATAACTAACTGGTTCAGGGGGGGTGGACTGGTGTGCAACACATGAAAAACTTCTTTACAAAACCAGTGGGTGCCCGGCAAAACATTGCAAGATTTGGGGTAAATGGTTAGGTCAGAAATAATACACATATTTCTTGCCTCATTGTCCCTAATTAATCTGTATGTGATCTTGTGGGACTATGGATTGCAGTGTGTGCTGAAACCCTGTGGACATAATAGTTGTTACTGTTTATTGACATCACAAATGTGCTGCATTGTTTCTTTTGTTCACTAAACATCAATAAAATTAAGTATCACAAAATTAACATAATAGGCATGTGGCTTGACAGCTCCCTCTGTTTCAATCATCAAGCCACCAAACGCTCAGCTACATGTTTTGGCCTGATGAGGATGTTAAGGAAAATCCTTCCCCTCCTTCCCTTCCAGGCAAGAAGGATTATGGTGCAAGCCCTCATTTTGTCCTGCCTAGATTACGGGAATGCTCTGTATCTGGGCGCCCCTCAAGCCACTATCCAAAGACTACAAGTGATCCAGAATTGTGCGGCCTGCCAACTCCTCCAGATTCCTCGGAGACAATCAGCAAAACCCACATTGAGGATCCTCCACTGGCTCCCAATTCAGTCTAGGATACGATTCAAGGCCATGTGCCTGGCTCATAGAGCCATCTGGAAATGTGGTCCTGCTATTATCCTTTCCCTGGTCACTCCTTACCAGCCTTCTTGGACTCTTCGCTCTAGTTCCGCCTTCCTTGCTACCGCAAGGAAAGTACGTAGATCTAGATGGGGTGAACGTTCTATCTCCCTGAATGCTTCTATCTTCTTGAATTCTCCCCCCCCCTCTTCGTATGGAACCAAGCTTACGGACCTTCCGTAAACTTCTCAAAACCTATTTTATTAGTATTATGCACTTACTTGATGTGCTTCGCGCTTGTTCCGGTCCATACGCGCTACAAGGCCTCAGGGTAGTAACGCGCAATAGAAATTTGATTTCATTGATTCATCATAGTCAGACTCATTCATGTTTTAAAATAGTGACATGTAAAGTGTTGTTAGTCATTATATTGTCACCTTCACAGAGGGGCATGTCTGAGTTTGAAAATCAACTGTGATTAGAGGGAATGAGGTGGGTAAATAGATTCAGCCTGAAATGGGTCAACAGACGATGTTGATGGCGTGTCATATTTCAGGTTCTATATGGCTGGACGTTTGCACTAATATTGCATGTTGCATAGAATATTTTGTTAGTGCAAAGTCCTCGCGCTCTGATTCCAACTTGTCTCTATAAGCTGTTTTGACCTTTTTGCTAACAGAGCGAGTTAAAACACGGAGATTCATACAGATTGGACCACCATAGGGCCCACAGATTAAGTGCCACATTTGCCAACCACAAGATCAAACAGGATTTTACCAATAGTAAACAATCCTGAAAATGTAACCTTTGAAAACTATGTTCCTCCTTTAACCAGATTGAGTTCCAGAGCTTTAAGGGACCGACGCATAGCTGATCAATAAGGAAGTCTAAACCTAGCTCCTCATGGACAATTTCAGAGGGAACACTTTGAAGGACCCATAATAGACTTCTCAAAAATGTATTTTTGGCTACTTGGAGAGGAGTAACCGACACACATCCCAATATTCCACAACCATAGCTTACTAAGGGGATGCACTTGGCCCTGTAAATTTCCGGGACCGATTGGGTGTGAGCACTCCCTAGCCGACGGGAATCTTTTTTAATATTGGATGTCACTCTATTACAGGAAAGAACATTCTGAGATATGAGTGAGTGCCACTTCAGCTCTGAATCTAATAAAAGTAAAACCCCCAAATACTTGAAAATGTCTACCTGACTAATGTGTTGGCCTTCGATTACGTGTTTCATCGTTTTAGCGTTAGGGGGCCAAGTTTCATAATGTAAAACTTGGAAAAGTTTGTTGACAGGTCAAGGCTACTCATGAAGTTAATAAAAAGGTTACGAAGTTTTTGTAAGCTTTTCGCTGTGTGGGCAATTAAAACAGTGTCATCCGCATAAAGCCAGGCAGGTATAGAATGAACTCCTGCTTTGGGGACATCATCACCTGGTGCTGACAAAATAAAAAAGGTGCTAAAATAAAACCTTGTTGCACATCATGCCGCAATTTCAAATGCTCACTGTACTCCCCACTGTAGCCAAACCTAACGCTGGCTGAAAGGTCAGTGTGCAAATTACGCAGGAATCTTATTAAAACTGGGTCCACTTTTATCTGTCCATCAATAACAGCAGTCTTAACTTACCACCTAAAGCTATCTACAAAATACTATATGATATTTCATGTATGTCAATCATCACCATTTTTCAAATATTTGACATCAAGAAAAGATGTTTTAACCGCATCTGCCTCACAAAAATATGCTATATTGTACCAGATATAATCATATAAAAGAAACAGTTAAATACAATGTTTCTTTAGATTATTGCTGCAAGTTTAGAAAAAGTAAATATTTAGTGAATTGTATTATTATGCATAGTATTATTTATTTGTAAAATGTGCTGTTCAACATTAGGCTTCTTTTTACAATCCATTGTTATTTTTCCCCCACTGTTTGTTGATGATGCT
The DNA here is from genome assembly GCF_964261635.1 of Lissotriton helveticus. NCBI lineage: Eukaryota > Metazoa > Chordata > Amphibia > Caudata > Salamandridae > Lissotriton > Lissotriton helveticus. The sequence continues at coordinate 2,121,710,414 of NC_136057.1, read as the reverse complement.
TTCTGTAGACCACTGTTTATAGTGAACTAGTATGAAAGCTGAGAACAGTAAAAAGTAGAAACAATGTTTATGCTATATTGTAATAAAATGTTATATTATAAGAATTGTATGTTTGTATAATTTTGTAAATTTCTATATCAAATAGTAACATATTATTTATTTTCTTTATTTTTACAGAATGGATGAAGTACAGCCACATTACAATGGCTCAAATCACTTTTCTATCGTTTCTATCCTAGGCAGATTCATTAGTCATAAGTAAAGTAATATAGCCATTCACTCACATATACAAGCCCTCATTCATTTTTTTTTTTTTTTTAAAACCTTTATTGTGTATCAATAGCATACATGTACGGGACTACAACCACTCTGGCCGGCCTCGAAAGCAATTATCAGCGTATTTGTCAATAACAGGGTCACTCAGCAGTCTCCCCAGTACGAAATGTGACAGTGTCCCCAAAATTGTACTGCAGTTGAACGTGACCGTTGAGTTACAGGAGTTAAGAAGGTTAATTTTAATAACACAAAATAAAGAGGATCAAATGCAATATGATCAACCAAGGACAGATAATGGGTGATGCACACAACAGAAGAGATACAAAGCGGAGAATCATAATCGAAGTATCGGTGCAGAAGTATACTTATCAGGATGAAAGAGCACGTAATCACATTTCGCACCAGTCATCGCCCGCCCAAAGAACATAAAGCTACCGCAGTATGGATTACTAAAAAGGCAAAGAAAGAAAAGAGAAAAGGCAAAAAAAGAGGCCCATAGAAACTGAGACAGGACAAAACAAAAAAAAACCCACTCCCAACCCCCCACCCTGCACCCCTGCAGAGGCAACGGCCAACCCCCCCCCTAGCAGCGTGCCTGTCGCCCACGAAGAATACCCGAAATTTAGTCACAGAAAAGAGAAGGAAAAAAAGGTTAGTTTTGTAAAAACTGGGGGAGGGCCATCCGTACGGGCTCCCGGCCACTCCCTCCCGAAAAATACACTCCTCCCCAAGATACATAATCCACAACAGTAATCGATCGAGTCAATCAGTAATGGGGAGAAGTATCAACACATTGTACTAATAAGCATAGCAGAATAACACGCGACCCCCACCCCCGCCAGCCACCCAATTGTCAACATTGTAAGGGATACATCTTATCCTTGGCCAGTCCTTGCAAGTCCCCGGAGGCACGTCTGCCGATTGATTCCAGCATCAGCCGACATAGGGAAACAAAGTGGCCAAGCAAGGCCGGAGAGCAACACGAGCAAACAAGATGGACGTCGCTGGCCACCAACAGAATCATCGGCCCATACGGCCATCTTCCCCAAGACAGTCCCAGGACACGTATTCCACAGCAGGGATGCGAGGACAAAGACGGAAGAAACAGGCACGGGAACCAGCCGCCGCTGTGACGAAGCATAGGACGTCGGTAGTGGGGCAGCGTACGGAACCGCTAACATCTGTCATGAAAGGGAACCATCAGAATAGTCGAAAGCCACGGATAGTTGTCCACGATTCATCGCATAGTCCATTAGCACCCGTACTCTTCTGTATACACGGGTGGACACGGCACCCCCCTCGGAGACAGTGCGGGGCGGATCCTCCTGCACCAAGAAGTCGTCTGACCGTGAGTGCCCCAGCGCGAGCGTGACACCGTCCAGCTTCCGCTCCAGCTCACGGGAACAATGTTCCCAGGCAGATCGAAAGTCACCAATAGCAGCAAGTATGTCACCACGGAACAGCGTAGCCCTTTTAGCACATACCGCAGCGCCGCGGGACTGTACACACTCCACCTTTTGCTGTACCCCGGTAGCCAGGATAGCATTCTCCATCTCAACCGGGCAGCATTCTGGTGTTTCCATCGCAGATGGGGACTGGCAGTCAATCAAAGGCGAGGCCAGCTCGATGCGACCACAATCGGTTCGCGGAGACATGGAAGGCAGAACCCCAAGGACCGGTCTCCTGTAGCGATCATCTGTGCTCCGGTTCAGCGCCAGCCGAAAATTCGGGAGTGGCCCGCAAAAACCGGGCCGAATCCTAAACAGCGTCGAGGCATCTACCATCTGCGCTCCTCATATATATAAAGTTTCCACCAGGCCATCGCTTCGGGAGTGCCACGCGCCCGCTTCGCTCGTCAAGCAGGACGCCTGTGGGAAAAATCCGACCGATGGACACTGCGCTCCAGTAGACCGACTGCGCCCTTGAACAGATGGCCGCTGTTGTTGCATCAGCACCCGGCCATATTTAGAAGCAGACGCCCCGGTTCCAGAGTCTTTTAGAACCGCTGACTGCCGTCGCAGATTTCTACGGTTATGGGGCCGGCAGGGGTCTCGGGATCGCGCTATCGGCTTCAGCGCTCATTCCCAAACACCAAATTGAAGCGCAATATCAGGATGATGACAGGAGAGTCGTGTGGAGCTCGGAGGTTCACGGAGCCGGGAGCCTACGCGTCCGTCCCGTTCGCCATCTTGGCTCCTCCCCCCTCATAAATATCTTATTGAAACATCCATGTACCACTCATGCACTCATACAATAATCCATACACCAAACATGCAGTCATTCAAGTATCCATCCAAGTGTCATGTACTTACTCTAACATATATACACCACTGAAACACAAATTCAATTTTCCATTTACCACTCGTGGACCAGTGCACAAGTGGTGACATGTTCACTTTTTCAATCATCCATGCACAACTTACTCACTTATTCGCTCATCTATGCACTACACATGCACTCATTCAATTATCTGTGCACCTCTGATGCACTTATTCCACCCTCTATTCACCACTTATGCTCTAATTCTAACATCCATTAACTACTCATGCAATCATTCTAACATCTGTGTGCCACTCATGTACTCATTCAATCATACATATATCACGTATGCACTCATTCAATCATCCATGTACCTTTCATACATTCAGACTAGCATCCATGCACCAGTCATGCACTCAGTCAGTCATTCATATACCATGCATGCACTCATTCAATCACCCATGCACACACATTAACACATTCATAAAACACTCATGCACTCTTTCTAATATAAATGCACCACTCATGCACTCATTTACTCATCCATGCACCACTCATGCACTCATTTACTCATCCATGCACCACTCATGCACTCATAATATTATCCATGCACCATGCATGCATTCTTTCAATCATCCATTCACCACTCATGCACACATTCAATCATTCATGCACTCATTCCATCATCCATGCTCAATAGACGTAGTTAGTATGTTAGTATCTGCCGTGAGGGGACAGGCCAACGTTTATCAGTGCACCTACCTCAGTGAGAGCCCTTGCCATGCCATTGCCACATTGCCAGAGCCGCTAGAGCAGCCCTGAGGGGAACGGCTCGGCTCGCCTACACTACCCAGGGGGCCCTGGGAGGCACAGGGTTCGTGATGCTGCCGGAGGGTGCCAGAGGCCCTCATAATCGTCCCGGCCCTCCCACAGCGCGGGACACGCATGGGCGTGCCCGGGCGCTGCCCGGGCAAAGCCCGAGCCCGTCCCGCACCGGTCGGAGACCGGAGGAGGCTGGGCTGTGCCACCCTCCTGACACCAGCCATCTACCCTAAGGAACTTTAAGGTACTGTGAAAGGGCCTATTTTTTGGCAATTCATTATTATTTTCTTCTTGCCCGTCCTGCACCTTCCTTCTGGAGATTGGCTTGGCGTACTTATCATCCCAATATGAATAGGAAGAAAGGAGTTGTGGGAACCTTGGACGCTTTCCTTCTGAGGGCAGAATCCCTGTTGACTCATGAAATCCAGATTACTGAACGTCGTTTGTCCTTGGATCCAGCATTGTTACAATCGTGTTTGCCATTGCATGATTTGAACCCAGCATGCACACCCCAGGCATCCCAAGGAAACACCACTGTGGAGCCCCCCAGAAGCCTTAGAGGTTGTCTCTCCTACTCAGGATATATCTGTTATGACTGTTGCAGCAGCGCCCCGTATTAATACTAGGGCGCAGGTGGCCATATCCAGTGGGAGTGCTAAGGTTAATAAACGGAAGCGAGCAGGGTGCACACAGGAAACCTTGAAAGCCAAGCGTCCTACCCCTAGCAATCCCCCGGCCAACTCTGCAGTTACCACCCTTAATGTTAATGCTAATTTGGACTCTAGGGGCACGCAGACTGATATAATTCCAAATCAACAGGTGACCATAAGTGATATAAACATTACTGCGGAAACCATGCTAGTAAATGCTGTGGAGAAAATCCTAGACTCTGCCTTATTCCAACTTAAGAGGCGATTAATAAGAACTTCGATCTACTTTGGGGAAGACTTCAAAGGATTGACTCTAACATGGACAACTTTAGTGGCACCAGAGAGTATTGCTCCACTGATAATGGGGGAGGGGGAATTTGATAGTACCAAGCCCTACACATTGTGGGCCAGATATGTTACCTCCAAGATCTGTTGCACATAAGGATTCTACAGTAACCAATTTATGTAGTGCTTGTGGGGATCATATTAATCCTCTTGTCCCACAGTTCTACTCTGACCCAAGGATGATACAAAATACATCCCGAATCCCTGACGTCAATAATATAAACACAGGTAATGATAGTCATTTTAGGCACCCATTACCTGATAATATATCCGGTCTCAAGGCAACTAATTTAAGCTGGGGTGCAACTGTTACCAATCATATGAAAACCAATTGTATGAGGCCAAATGAAGATGTTCTGAGTTTACCCCCTAATTCCTGCCCATACGTGCTGGCGTTAGCTGGAGTCCCTCATCTTACTGGTGATCGGAGGGAGTCCTGGGCAGATTTACGCAATGAATCAGTCGACTGGTTGGTAAAACATAAAAGATTTCATGCCTAAGACATGAACGAAATCCTTATGGTGAGACGAGTAGGGTGGGTCGGCCATTCGTCCAACAATATCAGTAGTGATTGCATTGTTATTAACTTTCGCAAACCTCAAATGGTCCGTCGATTACTAGGTACTCAAGAGCAATTTGTACCGCTAAATACCAGCATTAGCGCATTAGCGCTGGGCTATTTTTACAAACCCCAAAACACCCCTGTTACCAATGCTCATGTTTCTTCTTTAGGTAGTAACAGGTTTCAGACACTTTCCAACCTAGACGCCCAAGATTGACAACCATGTATGTCGGTTGGTGCATTTGAATGCATGAGGAATATATCAGAGGATATACCAGGTACCACATTAGCTACCCAGATGGAGCAGTTAGATGTCCGGGAATTAAAGAATATCAAATTACCGGCACCAATTGATTTCCAACAACAGGTAGGGAATGATATAGGACCTGTACCAACCGTCCTTACCGATATTCTTATTATTGTGCCACTCCCAAAAAAGAGTAAAGCTGACACTGACCTTAATGTCTTGACCTGGAACGTAGCAGGTCTTGAGTCAAGGCTAGGGGACGAGAATTGGCTGCGTATGGTATCTGACCAAGATGTTGTAATATTTCAAGAAACATGGGCTACACATGAACTACATATAGAAGGTTTTCACTGTTTTAGTTTAACTGCACCTGAGCCCAAATTCGGCCGTGCATCTGGGGGTTTGTTTATCGGGATTAGCATAGCCTCTGGAGGGAGTATTAAGGTTATACCGACTAACAGCTGCAACATCCAAATACTGAGATACAAAAGGAGAGTCCTTTTCTATTTGATTAATTTTTATAATAATGATTTTTATTCCATTCTGAATAGGAATTTTATTGAGCTTTTTATCAACATCTCTAACTTAGACAGACAGCAAGGTTCAGATGGGGCTACTGGGATCCTTCTAGGTGGGGATTTTAATGCTAAATTTGCATCCAAACCGTATGGTTTGGACACACTATATGCGGATCCCGCCTTACGCAGGAGCACGGAACTGGATACTTTCCTGAGTCAACATATCCTTATTAACGCTATGGACGTTGTGGGTATTACATATGTTCCCTTTGCTATAAATCAGTACCCACATTTAGAGGAAGGAATTGCTCCTCAACCATTGATTTTATTTTTGTCTCCCCTTGCCTTGCAGACCGTTTACTGGCTGCTAAGGTTAGTGCTACAGATTATGGGGATCACAACCCCCTTAAAATAGCCCTGAGATTAGCATCCTGCCCTGTGTATATTACTCAATGCGGGGCCAGGGATATAATACCTTCAACCGATAAACTAAGATTAAAATGGAGGGTGGTTGACAGTGGTAAATTACTTCAGACATTAGTAGAGGGGCATATGCATCTAATCACCTCATGTTTATCGACTGATGGACTACACTCAAGGGTGATCGAGGATTGTACTAAACTCTGTTTGACAATTAAATCCCTCTAGCCAGCACCAAATTCCCAGGTAGAAAAAGAACCAAGGTGGTTTGACCATGAGTGTTCGGAAGCCAACAGGAATTTACGTAAGGCTTTAACCTCTAAACCAAGGTGCATCGCAGATGTAAGAACAGCTAGGAGGAGGTATAATATAGCGATAAGTAAGTGGAAGGGTGCTCTCCTTAGCAAGAGCTGGGAAGTATTTTCCGAGTCAGCTGGCGCAAAGAAGGGCAAAATATTTTGGTCCGCTGTTAGGGATTTGCGAAATATGGGTCCGTTACTAACACCTGTGAGTTGCAGCATCTGTAGGAAGTTATGGGAGAGTCATTTTTCCAAAATGTATGCCACCCCGCCACATGGATCAGATCAGTATGAACCTGGTCAATTATCTAGTTTGCAAATTATTTTGTCAGAGGTGGAAGAGGCAATTGAACAGAGCCTTGGTAACAAGGCTCCCAGCCCAGATGGGCTTCCTATAGATTTAATCAAATGGAAACCAGAGTTCTGGGCCCCCCTCCTCTTGAATGTTTTTAATAACTTACCCTATGCTCCTATGCCAAGTACCTGGGCCATGAGCATCATCATCTCAATTTTTAAAAAAGGGAACAGATCGGAATCTATTAACCATAGACCTATTTCTCTGCTCGACAATACCTTAAAGATATTGGGCCGAGTCATATATAATAGGGTCTTAAAATGGACAGAAGAAAGTTGTATATTAGAGCCATGTCAACTGGGCTTTCGTAGTAAGGTTGGGATGACCGAACAGTGTTTAAATCTTAATCTGGTCATCGGTAAATATACCATCGCCCGATCTTCCCCAGTGTATTTGAGGTTTCGGGAGCTATCGGGGTAGGCAGGGGAGTCAGACAGGGGTGTGCCTTAGCACCCCTGCTTTCTATTATTTATATTAATGGGCTGAGCAATTCCCTGAAACTGTCAACTCCCGACGTGCCTATAATCAATGGCAAATTGTTACCAGTATTTTTAAACGCAGATGATGTGGTCCTCATCGGCCTGTCACCGAACTCTTTGTGTATTTTAGTTAAGACCTTTGTTGACTATATGGACAGTCTGGACTTACGTGTTAATTAAAAAAAATCTTTTATTATGTCCTGTGGACCAAGGAAATGCCAGCTTAACTCTATATCTGTAGGGAATGATTAATTAACGTCCACCTGCACTGTTCTCTATCTTGGGATGGTCTTTGCTGCAAATGGCTCATGGACTGGGCATTTGGCCCACTGCACGAGCACGTTTTCAAAGGCCATCAATTCTATCCTTAGTCTCCCTCGGCCAAAGAAAACAGGTGCTATTTTAGCCATTTTAAAAATCTTCAAACTACAATGCGTCTCAGTAGCTATGTATGGGGCTGAGATGTGGGGGATTGCGAACAGTCATCGCATTCAGCAGGAAGAAAATAGGTTTTGTAGAAAGCTGCTGGGTGTTCCAATCTCTACCTCCCAATATATTTGCCATAGAGAACTTAACTTAAATTTTATGAGTGATTTTATTAACGCCCATCCTGCTCTATTTTGGTTTTCAGTCTGGAGGAATGAATCTGCGTTCCTATCGAGAGAAATTATAAGTGACGGTCTTAAATGTGAGAGAGGAATTGATATTCCCTGGCTCTCTGGGGTCTATCAGAGCCTATGTAGTATTGACAAAGGCAGCCTCTTTTTAGACCCGAGTACAGCCGACACACTTCATAAAAACGAGCTGAAAAATTCATTTTATACACTTTATAACTCTGAAAGGATTAGCATGGAATCTAAGAAATCCTCCGTACTAAGTTATATGAGTACCAAATTGTACAGGCATCCTTTACCAATATATCTTACTTTGCCTATGACTTACTGGGAAAGGAGTCTCTTATTTCGTTTGAGAGCAGGGACTGTAAATTTTTTGTTATGTTTCCCTTGAATACACACTATGCCCCTGTAATGGGGTGAGCGTACAAACTGATTTGCATTTTTTGTTTTTTTGTAATTATTATCTAAAATATGTGAAGCGGTTTTTAACTCAATTTTTTAAAAAACAGAGACCTGTTCTCTTGGACAAAGCCTATCAGATGCAGCTTTCTTTAGAAAATGAAGAATTAGTTTTCCGCACTTGCACTTTCTTGAAAATCGCCACCCGAGCTCGTAAGATGATGTCCAACCCCTGAACTTTTAACCTTGTATGAAAACCTTGCTAAATCAATCGATGAACCGTTAATGGTTTATTAAAATTAACTGTCTAACATTTTTTATATGGATTTAATCACTTTGCTGTAAAATTGTTGATTGTGCTTTTATGGATTCTTGGAATCCGAATAAAGTTATTCTGAACTGAATTGAACTCATTTAATCATCCATGCACCACATATACACTCATTCAATCATCCATGCACCACTCATGCATTCATTCTATAAATCATCCATGCACTATTCATACACTCATTCTGGCATCCATGCACCACTCATGCACTCATTCAATTTTCCATGTACCACTGATGCACTCATTCATTCATCCATGCACCAATCTTGCACTAATTCAATTGTCCATGTACAACACATGCACTCATTCAATCACCCATGCACTACTCTTTCACTCATTCAATGAACCATGCACCACTCATGCATTCATTCAATCATCCATGTACCACTCATTCAATGAACCATGCACCACTCATGCACTTATTCAATCATTTATGCACTACTCATGGACTCATTCAATCGTCCAAGCACCATTCATGACTTTTTCAATCATCCATGTACCACTCATGCACTCATTCAATCATCCATGTACCTCTCAAACAGTCATTCTAGCATCCATGTACCTCTTGTGCACTCATTTTAAAATCCATGCCCCACTCATGCACTCATTCAAACATTCATGCACCGCTCATGCACTTTTTCTAACATCCATGCACCACTCATGCACCCATAACTGACATCCATGTAGCACTCATTCAATCATACATGCACCACTTATGCAATCATCCAATCATCCATGCTCCACTCATGCACTCATTCAATCATCCTTGCACCACTCATGCCATCATTTTATCATCCAAGCACCAGTCATGCACTCATTCAATCATCCATGCACTTTATGTACACTCATTCTTGTATCAATGCTCCACTCATGCACTCATTTGAGTGTCCATGCACCACTCTTGCACTCATTCAATCCTTCATGCTCCACTCATACAATCATATAAATATACATGCACCACTCATGCACTCATTCAATCATCCATGCACCACGCATACATTAATTCAATCATCAATGCACTACTCATGCACTTATTCAATCATCAATGCAACACTCATTCAATCATCCATGCACCACTCAAGGACTTTTTCAATCAACTATGCACCATTCATGCACTCATTAAATCATCCATTTACATTATATACATTCATTCCTATATCCATGCACCAATCATGCATTCATTCAATAATTCATGCACCACTCATGCACTCATTCAATCATCCATGCACCATTCATACATTCATACTATCATCAATGCACTACTCATGCACTTATTCAATCATCAATGCAACACTCATTCAATCATCCATGCACCACTCAAGGACTTTTTCTAACATCCATGCACCCATACTGACATCCATGTAGCACTCATGCACTCATTCAATCATACATGCACCACTCATGCAATCATTCAATCATCCATGCTCCACTCATGCACCCATTCAATCATCCTTGCACCACTCATGCCCTCATTTAATCATCCAAGCACCAGTCATGCACTCATTCAATCATCCATGCACTTTATGTACACTCATTCTTGTATCAATGCTCCACTCATGTACTCATTTGAGTGTCCATGCATCACCTTTGCACGCATTCAATCATTCATGCTCCACTCATACAATCATATATATATATATACATATATATATATATACCTGCACTACTCATGCACTCATTCAATCATCCATGCATCACTCATACATTCATTCAATCATCAATGCACTACTCATGCACTTATTCAATCATCAATGCAACACTCATTCAATCATCCATGCACCACTCAAGGACTTTTTCAATCATCTATGCACCATTCAGGCACTCATTAAATAATCCATTTACCTTCTATACATTCATTCTCATATCCATGCACCAATTATGCATTCATGCAATAATTCATGTACCACTCATGCACTCATTCAATTGTCTAAGCAAACTCATTCAATCATTCATGAATCACTAATGCAGTCATGCTAATATCCATACACCATTCATGCACTCATGTGCTAATGCATGCACCAATCATGCACTCATTCAATTATACATGCACCACTAATGAACTCATTCTATCATCCATGCACCTCTCATGCACTTATTCAATTATCCATGCAGCACTCATTCAATCATGTATGTACCAGTCATGCATTCATTCAAACTCATTCAATCATTCATGAACCATCCATGCACTCATTCAATCGTTCATGCATTATACATGTATTCATTCAATCATTCATGTAGTACACATGCACTACTTCAATCCTCCATGTACCTCTCAAGCAGTCATTCTAACATCCATGCACCTCTTGGGTACTCTAAAATCCATATACCACTCATTCACTCATTCAAACATTCATTCACCTCTCATGTACTCATTCTATCATCCATGTATCACTCATGCACTCATACTGATATCCATGTGCCACTCATGCACTCATTCAATCATACACACACCACTCATGCACTCATTCAATCATCCATGCTCCACTCATGCACTCATTCAATCATGCATGCATCTTACATACATTAATTCTATGCTCCACTCATGCACTCATTCAATTATTCAATCATTCATGTACCACTCATGCACTCATTTGATTGCCCATGTACCAGTCTTGCACTCAATTAATCATCAATGCACCATTCATGAATTCACTCAATCAACCATGCAACACTCATGTGCTTATTCAATAATCCATCCACCACTCATTCAATCATCCATGCACGACTCATGGACGTTTTCCATCATCCATGCACCAATCATGTACTCATTCAATCATCCATGCATCACACATGCACTCATTCAAGCATTGATGTACCATACATGAACTCATTCAGTCTTTGATGCATTACACATGTACTCATTCCATCATCCATATACCTCTCATGCAGCCATTTAAATATTCATGCAACTTTCATGCACTCATTCTAACATCCAGGCACCATTCGTGCTACAATTCAATCATACATGCACCACTCATACACTCATTCAAACATTCATTCACCTCTCATGTACTCATTCTATCATCCATGTATCACTCATGCACTCATACTGATATCCATGTGCCACTCATGAACTCATCCAATCATACACACACCACTCATGCACTCATTCAAACATCCGTATACCACTCATGCAGTCATTAAATCATCCATGCACCATCCGTGCATGTATTCAATCATCCATGTACCACTCATGCACTCATTCAATCATCCATGTCCCACTTGCACTCATCCAGTCATCCATACACTGCTCATACACTCTTTCTAGTATCCACGCATGCCCCACATACTCATTCAATCATTTACGCTCCATTTATGTACTCATTCAATCCTTCATGCTCCATATATGTACTCATTCTAACACCGATTCACCACTCAGTCATTCAATCATTCATGTACCTCTGATGAACTGATTCAATCATCCATGTAACAATGATGCACTCATTATAACATCCATCCACCACTCATGTACTTATACTGACATCCATGTACCACTCACGTACTCATTCAATCATACATGTACCAATCATGCACTCATTCAATCATCCATGTTCTACTCAAGCACTCATGCAATCACCCATGCACCACTCATGCCCTCATTCAATTAATCATGCACCACTCATGCACTCACTCAATCATCCATACACCTTAGGTACACTCATTCTAGCATCCATGCTCCACTCATGCACTAATTCAATCATTCAGGTCCCACTCATAAACTCATTTTATTGTCCATGTACAATCATGCAATCATACATGCACAAATCATGCACTTATATTAATATATATGCACCACTCATGCACTCATTCAATCATCCATGCACCACTCATGGACTTATTCAATCATTCATGCAGCACTCATTCGCTCATCCATGCACCACTCATGGACTTTTTCAATCATGCATGTAGCAGTCCTGAACTTATTCAATTATCCATGCATCACACAGGCACCCATTCAAGCATTGTTGCACCACACATGAACTCATTCAGTCTTTAATGCATTACACATGCACTCATTCAATCATCTATGCGCCTCTCATGCAGCCATTTAAATATTCATGCAACTCTCATGCACTCATTCTTACATCCAGGCACCATTCATGCTTTGATTCAATCGTTGTTCAAGCGTTGATCCTCAGCCGGATTGACTACTGTAACGGTTTACTATTATCAGCCAATGAGGGTGTGTTGGATAAGCTGCAGGTGATCCAGAACACGGCGGCTCGCCTAGTTCTGAATGCCCCTCCGAGGACTGCTTCTAAACCTCTCCTGAACCGCCTACACTGGCTTCCAATACGACAGAGGGTCAAATTTAAAATATGTTGTTTGATCCACAAATGTCTAAACTCAGAGGGACCTATCTATCTGGAACGGAAATGTATTCCTTATGCTCCAGTACGGTCTCTTAGATCTAGTAGTAATCTCCTTCTGGTGGTCCCCCACATAAAAAAAGTAAGACATGGAGGCAGAGCCTTGTCTTTTACTGGCCCTAAGTTGTGGAACAAGTTACCTTTGGCCTTAAGACAATGTAAAGAACATCTGACTTTCCGCAAACTTTTAAAAACAGTTCTTTTTAAAAATGAAGTCTAACTCATCCCCTCACTGTTAATATGCTGCTGATCCTTGGTCAAAAGCGCAGAGATACTCCTGTAGGAGTGATTCTAGCGCTATACAAACCTATAAATAAATAAATAAATAAATGCACTACTCATGCACTCATTCTGTCATTCATGCTCCTCTGATGCACTCATTCTAACATCCATGCATGCATTCAATCATCCATGCGCCACTCATTCAAACACCCTTGCACCATTCATGCACTCATTCAATCATCCATACACCACTCATGCAGTCCTTCAATCATCCATGTACCACTAATACAATCATTCAATCATTCATGCTCCATTTATGCACTCATTCTAACATCGATTCACCACTAAAGCACTCATTCTAACATCCATTCACTGCTCAAGCAGTCATTCCATCATTTATGCACCTCTGATGAACTGATTCAACATCCATGCACCTCTGATGTACTCATTCTAACATCCTTTCACCACGTATGCACTTTTTCTAACATTCATTCCACGTACCACTAATACACTCATTCAATCATTCATGCTCCATTTATGCACTCATTCTAACATCGATTCACCACTAAAGCACTCATTCTAACATCCGTTCACTGCTCAAGCAGTCATTCAATCATTTATGCACCTCTGATGCACTGATTCAACCATCCATGCACCCCTGATGAACTCATTCTAACATCTATTCACAACGTATGCACTCATTCTAACATCCATTCACTGCTCAAGCAGTCATTCCATCATTTATGCACCTCTGATGAACTGATTCAACATCCATGCACCCCTGATGTACTCATTTTAACATCCATTCACAACTTATGCACTCAGTCTAACATCCATTCACTGCTCAAGCAGTCATTCAATCATTTATGCATCTCTGATGCACTGATTCAAACATCCATGCACCTCTGATGTACTCATTCTAACATCCTTTCACCACGTATGCACTCATTCTAACATTCATTCCATGTACCACTAATACACTCATTCAATCATTCATGCTCCATTTATGCACTCATTCTAACATCAATTCACCACTAAAGCACTCATTCTAATATCCATTCACTGCTCAAGTAGTCATTCCATCATTTATGCACCTCTGATGAACTGATTCAACATCCATGCACCTCTGATGTACTCATTCTAACATCCTTTCACAACTAATGCACTCATTCTAACATCCATTCACTGCTCAAACAGTCATTCATTCATTTATGTACCTCTGATGCACTGATTCAACCACCCATGCACCCCTGATGTACTCATTCTAACATCCATTCACAACGTAGGCACTCATTCTAACATCCATTCACTGCGCAAGCAGCCATTCCATCATTTATGCACCTCTGATGAACTGATTCAACATCCATGCACCCCTGATGTACTCATTCTAACATCCATTCACAACTTATGCACTCGGTCTAACATCCATTCACTGCTCAAGCAGTCATTCAATCATTTATGCATCTCTGATGCACTGATCAAACATCCATGCACCTCTGATGTACTCATTCTAACATCCTTTCACCACGTATGCACTCATTCTAACATTCATTCCCCACTGATGCACTTATTCAATCATCCATGTACCGGTCATGCACTGATTCCAATATACATGCATATTTTATCTTTTTTTTTACTGTAAAAGGAGGTTCCAATAGGAACCTTTTTTATTTTATAAATGTTTTTGTGGTAATAAAAACCTTAGAAATTCACTGGAAAAAAACGAAAGGTTACAGGGATGTTATAGTTAGCACAAAGAATCAAAATGCCCTTAGAAATTCACTAAAAAACAAATATGTTACTGGAATGTCACAGTTAGGAATTGGCATTTAAAAAACCTTAGAAATTCACTGAAAAACGTAAAGGTTACAGGGACGTTATAGTTAGAAAATAAAACTAAAATAACCTTTGAAATCAATTCCAAAAAACTGAAAGTAACAGGAATATTATAGTTAGGAATTAGGATTTAAGAAACCTTAGAAATTCACTGGAAAAGCCAAAGGTTACAGTGATGTTATAGCTAGGAATTAGTATTTAATAAAAAAATTAAGGTTTTCTCTAACCCATTATTCATTAATTAAATAACAATCAGGTTACATAATTTTGAAAACAGGACAATAGCATTAATACAGAACATATTACAGTCTGCATATAAGCATCACATGAAGAAAGGAAAATGTGTCGCAAATGTCAGTCAAAACTCTTAAAGAGTTTCTAAGAAAAAGAGTCTTGCAAGGCTAATCAATAATTATGAATTTGCAAAAATCACCCATAAAGAGAAATAAATGCATAAGACAAATAAATCCTTTAAAAAAACTAGTTAATTAGTCAAAGCATGAACTTAGAATTTTAGCATCTAAACATGTTCTAATCAGCTGCACTCTCTGCTTTGGTGATGCTCAATCTGTCTCTCTCCCTCTCCATCATCGGACAGAAAGGCTGCTCCTTGAAAATGCCCCTCCTTAACAAGTCCTCAGACGAATGTGATCTGCCTTGCCAAAAATATGACGTGCAAGGACTTCTCTGATAAAAATATGAGCAAAGGCTCCCCCACCTCTCTCTGTCTCTCCTCGGACGTAATATCCACCGAGGCTGCACCCGCGACGATCACAAAACTGACCCATATGATGTCTGATCTCATCTGCTGCCTCACCTCTCTCCTCCCTCTCTGACAGAGGCCCCCTGGCTTAAAGAGAAGAAGCCCACATGCCCCCTAAGAGGTCATTATTTATACTCTAATTCTTGGCAGACTACACAAAATATTGCATTTTTCAGTAAAGCTTGTACCTGATTGGTTAGCCAAGATGGCATGAGGGTCTCACATCCTGATCTCCTTGGAAATTCCAAGCCATACCAGTTTTAACAAAAGAAGTGTTAATGATTAATACATTTATATGTTTTAGCAACATTTACTAGGAAAAATGTTTCATTCTATTTTCCTCCTTCCTGTCACATCGCACGCAGGAAGGATACTTTAACTAACACTGGTACATTGGCACAATAACAAGAATGTACAGTTCACAGTGGCCTTGACTCCTTCTGTACTTGAGGCAAGTTGGTATAATCTACACATGCTCTCTTCTTATATATTCACAGCCTTGCTGGATTCACAGGCAGCCATTTTATCCTAGGCCCAAAAACAAAACAAACACAAAAGAGTATTAACTTTATGTAAATAAACCTATTATGTTTTTCCACCCCATACTAATACCCTTTATCGATGATTACCTAGCAAAGCTATTAGTTTAAAGCAGCTTTTCTTACTGTTTGTGCACAACATGCAAAATGTGCAATTTGCAACATAGCATGATACATGCACTAGTGTAAATTTTCAAAGTGCACACAGTTAATACATACTCATAGCAACATGCTTTAATGCTTTAGATAGCTTCTCATGCAAAAAGTGTTTTGCCCCGCGTGTAGTGTTTGGTGCATTGTTAATTAATATGCATTATAAAAAGAGGTGTTATAAACTGAATATGTTCATCCAAATGTGCAACAAAGCCAAAGTCTCTTAAGACAGGAATAGTGAATGTAGATTGCAAGGAAAATGAGATGGGAAGAGTGAACACATTTTATGGTTATCCTCAACGCTAAAAAAGAAACCACTGAAATCACAAGTTTTCTCTACACTGCAAAAACACATGTTAATTCAGCACAAGCATTTCAGACTGACTAGGCCTCATTTCCTGTCCTATGTGCCATGTGTTTTCACTTGCACCAAAATATGCGTGTCAATTTAAGTGCAGTGTGTCTAAAGCACAATAATAAAGCAATGCCTGACTACAGATGAAATCTGCTCCATCAACTACATAAAGTGCACCACACCACCAGTGTTGCTTTGTTGCTTCCACTCACACCCCAATGCTGCTGTTCCCCACATGCTTTGCCAATGCTTGGAGGTTATAGTAACTGCAGAAATGTAGTTGGTAAATAGCAATGGTCTTACTCCTTTGTGGGTGGCTGCATGTCCCTCCCTACCACTCAAATTTCAGTAGTAAGTATTCTCCATTTTCCTGAAACTCCCCTTTCTCCCTCGTACATTAACTATTAAAACATAGATGTATGTATGCAAATATCACCACAGTTGGAGCAGATGTCTTTACACAGAAAGGATAAGAAAGGCAGATGCATGCATCTCTGCATCAACGTTAGTAAGTAGCATTTTTTAGTTTATGAGCTGCATCATTGTAGTTCTACTAAACATATCTATAGAACGCAGTTTGTGAATAGGCCACAAAAATTACAAGGATCATGCCTGAGTCAAGATAAACATGGAGATCTAAATTTCCTTTTAGGACTATACATAAATTATTTTTATTAGGTGTAAAATGCATTATCAATTTTTTAAGTCAAGGGTTAAGCCAACGTCAAATGTGTTATTAGTAACTCTTAGTACTAACTTCCATATTAAAACTGCAGACTTTCTTTTATTCGAAGAGTTATTAAAATTGAAGTTGATGCCCTATAACTTGATCCAATATCTCAGTTTATTTCTTATGTCTGTGGTTCACCAAGCAGCATATTTTCAGTGAGGTAGGGGAAATAATTAAGTATGGGCGGAAAAACCGTTCCGCTTGCGGAATTTGTGGATTTGTCGACAATTTGCGATCCGCGAATCTCGTGAAATTCCCGAAAAATCCGAAAATCCGCTCGCGGGCAGATTTTTTTTTTTTGCTGGATGCTCCTGTCACAAAAATGAAACCTCCACAGGAAGCGCTTACAGAGTTAAGGCAGGTGCCCGAGTTGAAGCTAATTTCTTAGTAACCATTTTCAAAATGGCGCCGGCAAGCTGCCAGAGTTGAAGTTGCTTACTTGCAACTGTTCTCTGACCCTGTCCTGACCCTAAACAGCCGGGTGCCCGAGGCAGGGTCAGAGAATAGTTACAAATGGCGCCGGCAAGCTGTCAGAGTTGAGGTTGCTTACTTGCAACTATTCTCTGACCCTGTCCTGACCCTAAACAGCCGGGTAGGGTCAGAGAATAGTTACAACTAAGTCATGCCCGAGTTGAAGCTCAAATTCAGTAACGTTTTAATCAGCACAAAACATTAGTGAGCACGGTCGAGGCTGGGCAAGTGTGCTTCATGCCCATCTCTGCCGTCGAAAATTAGCTGTAATCCTTGAGGGAGGTCTTTGCATCTATGAGTTTCTCGAGCGCGATCCTCGTGTAGTTCCTGTGACCAGGAAGCTGCTTTCTCCTCATATGATGCCCTGCTCGCTCTCTGACCTATACACAAGAGGCATGTGAACACGCATAGAAGCCCTGTCCGTTTGGCCCTGCCCACCACACACTAGTGGTATGAAAGGTCTTCCCACCCATTCCCCTCTATGATGGACAGCTCACTCAAGGGACCTCGGCGCCTTTTGGTGCGGTGGCAAAGTTACAGGCACACATGGTCACTGGAGACAAATCTTCTGTCCCTTTACGCAGCTGCAGTGTAGGAAAAGCACTATACAATTACCCAACAAGCTAGCACTTACTGATTAGCCAGTAGAAAATACTCTAGTATATATTTGTGCAGAGTTTTATGCAATCTCGCGGATTTTTTTGCCATTTTGCAAGATTTCGTGGACCGCAAATCCGCAAAATTCGCCCATGGTTAGAAATAATTTTCTTCACCACAGTAGCAGTACTTTTAGCAGACTTACTGGAGTTCCTATATCTAGACCATCTACCTTTTATATAAGTCGGTATATCAGCTGTAAGCCCAGGGACCTGAACCCAAAGAAAACATATAATAAAAAGGAGGATAGCATAGTAGATATTGGAATTGTTTCTCTGGGAGAGATAAGGAGCATATGACAACAACAACCCACATTGAGGTAAACCCTTGGTAGCTCTAGAATGACCTTAGCAACCTTTCAATTGATAAAGATTACTGGGACGATTTAGGCTTTTGCTGGTGGAGCCCAGTCTGTCAGGGTTTTGGAGGACATTACCTCCCTACCCCGGCACATGAAAGTAATATGTTAAAGGTGGCTATAATTTCTGTTATTCTGAAATCCAAATTGACAACTGTGAGGAGTTTCCTAAAGCCCTCATCCAAACTCTAATGAGTTTTGTATGTTTGTGGCATTTCGTATAGCTTACACAGTGCCCAATTGCTATTGTTGGTGCTCTCTTGCTGTTAAAGCCCTCCAGTCCCATAGACACTATTTGTACTTGACTATATAGTGATATGGCAACATTGTTGATCCTTCCAACAAGCCAAATGGTGTTCAATACTTTAAATAGTTAGTAGGAGGGATTTGTACATGTGTGATCCAGAGCACAGAAAGCACTGATTCCTGTCTTCTCTCTACACTAAAGTGGTATCAAATGCTGGTCTTTAGACCTTAGCTACAAATGTGTGTTTTCACCACCTGAAAAATTCTAAAACTTGAGGATGAGCAAGAAACTATACTCCCTTAACATTGTCTCTTCATGATTACTACATTTTCTAAAACAAAAATTAATAAAATTACAAAGGCATGTTGCCCTTAAAGCTTGACCTACTACCCACTACCTTCTCTATCACTGTTAAGTCCACATTTGACTATGCTTTCTGGGGGCAACAGCACAATCCCAATACCTAGGAAGGACACTGCTATATGTTAGCTTTTATACATTTCTCATGAGTATTTGATGCAATTCTCTAATAGAATACAGTCATCATTTTCTCCATCTGAATGAGGATTGATATACCCAGTTCTAGAAAGAATAATTTCTTTCCTCACTGACCTAAGTCATTTAATACCTATGGAATATTCCAGGCCCCACTCCTTTCCTCTGCAATTTGGAGGAGGACTGCTGGAAACAATATTTTTGCTCATGTACACAGAGTTGATAGATGAAATGCTGAAGGACACGAAAATTTCCATACATCAATATTTAAATGGTATTCTGCTTTAGGCTCTCATCACAAAAACATTTGGGCCTGATTTAAAGTTTGACGGAGAGGTTGCTCTGCCACACATGTGATGGATATTCTGCCTGTGTCATTACAAGGTCACTATATACTTTGGCACTTGTAATCAGGTGGGCAAGATATTCATCATGTTTTTTGACATAGTACACATTTGCATTCTCTAAATGAGACCTAATTTTATTTAACTATGGTTAAATCTGAATTCCATAAAGAAATCACTGCATACCCACTTCCTAACACATAACTCTAGTAAAACTGAAATTCTGTTTTTACTGCATTCTTCTCAACATGTTTTTGTTGACAACTTCAATGGATTTATCATTGACTCTAGGTCCTGTGTAAAAAGCAAACATTACCACAACTGCCACGCAAATTCTCATTGAAATGTAATCCCCTTTTATTGTCTCAACATCCTTTTTATTAAAATATGATTGTTGGTCAGCTGAAAAATTTACTCTGTATGCAGATTTATCGTTTACCATGAACCCAGCTATATAGTAAAGGAAAAAAGTATGTTTTAGTGGATAGTATGGAATAAGGATTTAATATGTTCACCTTAATTAAGAGATGTGCAGTCTCAGGTAACATCTTTTGTCAAAACTCCAGAATCTTATTTGTAATGAGGACTGCAACACTGAGGGTTCTATTTATGTGGAAGTCAAGTCATATTTTTACTGTCTGATATATGTGGGGGGAATTGATTGAGGTTCATTCCTGAACTTAAGCTTTTGTGAGTCTATTGGAAATTAATACAAACTCTGTCCTCAGAGGGTAGGGCATCAAGTATGTCCTTGGTATTTAGGCTGGGATAGTGAACATTTGTTCTCAATCCATTGATTTCATTGATAGAAGAGGTCTCCTGTTAGAACAGAGTATTATTCACAAATTGATGGATGTTGATGTTTTTATCTAAAAGCATTACTCCAAATTGTTCTGTGTAGTGATTAAAAATCACTGGTGACAAACTATAGACACAGACACACAGAACGGACTCTACTAGCCTGCAACGTCTTTGCTCACAGCTAGGGTGGGACTCAGTGCCTCAACCTACCACTCTCCTGCACCTGAGAGAGGGAGGAGTCTCCTTGCATTCCAAAACCCGCAGCAGTTTCCCACTGAGCTGTACACACAGAACGGGCTCTGCTAGCCTGCAACTTCTTTTCTCACAGCTGGAGTGGGACACAGTCCCCTAGCCTACCAGTCGTCTGCACCTGAGAGAGGGAGGGGCCTCCTTGCAGCCAAAACCTGCAGCAGTTTTCTGCAGTGCGGGATGCCAAGGGCGGGCCCGTCTGCGCGTGTCCGCAGCTGTCCAAGGCTGAGCTGGGCCTACTCTCTTGGCCCTTTGTTTCCTGGACTTAGCGTCTTACCTCAGCATTGGAAAGCAACAAGAGATGCAGCTAGAGGTAAAACCCTCCTCGCTGCATCTTCTGTTTTGTTTTACCTGACTACTAGCCTGGGTTGACTGAATTATGGGCAGACGGAAAACCCCCCCAGCCCCAATTTCCACTGTTACCATGCTGGACGGTTTCTGCAAAAAGCTGTTGGGGCAATCAGCAAAGACATTGAGCTCGTTGTGCGGTGACTCTCAGTAGCCTCCACCTCCTCTCTACCCCCTGGCTATTGCAGATGCTACCACAGACTCTTTTGTGACTTGCATTGAGTCCATGATCCCAGTACCACTCTCTCACAAGAGGATTAGTAATAAAGATGAATTCCTTGCTAATGATGAAAGAAACGTGCATACTTTTAAATTGACTGGGGAGGAGAGTACACCTTCACAAACAATAGGGGTGAAGTGAAAGAGATTAGAGGTGGTAGAGGAAGGACTTAAATCAAAGGGTCAGTCTCTCATGATCAAAAGAACCAGACAAGACCCCTCAATAGGAAGTATAAATAGGACAAGGGGGGCTGAGAAGAAGGGCAACACTAGAGAGAGCAGGCGTTCCTCATTTTAACAAAATTTGTAAATTGGTATCAGAGGCGCTGGCTCCTACCACAAAAATCTCTGGGTCACATTGAAGAACAGCTTTCCCTTGTAGTAGGAGACTCAAAGAAGAAACCAACACACACAATACTGAGGGATGTGGCCACAAACATTACCAACAAAGATACTGAACCCCACGACAGGATTGTCCTCCTATCAACAATACTTACCCCGACCAGAAATGAGATCCCTTGTGAATCCCCCGTGAATCCCCCTGAATGGATCCCCTAAGAAATAGTACCCCAGAGAACAAAGTCAAAAGGTGGGACAAGGGGTTTCCAATTGCATTGGGCATGATTGGCCGAATGCGGGCAGATGCCAGCATGCAAACCCAAATTTCATCGGCTTAGTATATCCACCTATTAGCGGGGAAGGAGCAATAGCTATATTACATTTAACACCATACTTCACCTCCTGTACACTGATACTACAAGAGTCTCCCCTCTCCCTCCCGGCCGGCACAAAGACAGTCAAAGTCTCATAAATAAATCAGCCCACATCGCAATAGGCAAATGTGTTTGATAACATTCTTATGGCTTGGTGTGTGAGTTGGTTGGGCCACACAGCAAAATCTGTGGAGGGGGATTGTGTGGTTCTCAACTTTAGGGACCCTAGTTATGCGCTCTCTCACTGACGTGCCTCAAGGAAGCACTTGGCGAGAATGACCCAATATAAGGTCCTTACTCCTAGGTTTCCTCTGTCCTCCCTATAGGGGACATGGCATTATACAAAGGTCACTCCTAACATGTTCTAAAATCCATCATTTCATGCAGTTAAAGTCGATCAACCACCCAAACTAAGGTATAGTTACATGTGAAGAAGCACCTGAAGCTGTAGGGATTGCACCCTCAGTTATCGATACACCGTATGTACCTGTTAATATAACCTGGGGACCAGTAAATCAGGGAAACTCCACTTCGATTTTTACAATTACATCATGGAACATTGCAGGAATTCGTTCAAAACTGGAGAACGAGGACTGGCTAGGTTTTATTAGAGGTTTCAATATCACTTGCCTCCAGGAAACATGGTCTATTTTTGTAGATGGTTTCCAATTCTTCTGTGTTCCTGCAACTACATCGCCTGCAGGAAGGGCCAAGGAAGGGATCGCATTTCATCTTGGTAAAATATGGGTCTGTAAAAGTTCATCACCCTGTACTAATTAATTATGTTTTTAAACTCAGCGAAGGTCAAAGTACTACTGGTGAATTGGTATTAAAACATCTTTGACAAAAATAACTGTCATGTAATAGTGTCCCTTCAAATGGAAATCACACAAGTCGCTGTAAAGTGGCAGCCTTTATGCATCCTCTGGGCTGGGGATTTTAATTGCACAATCTGTAAGCACAGTGTCCAACACATATGTGAGCTGGAAGACACAGAGGGCCAGGCTCAGACTAATTTTATTCACTCACCACAGGGTGACACCTTAAATCCTATCCTTGTAGGTAATTATTTATGCATCATAAATAAGTATTCCTGTAACTCTCCCCCGCAGTGACCCACCTAGGTTGGTGGTGGTAGAAAAAGGTCCATTGATGTTGTGTTAATATCTAAGAACTTCCACAACTTGTTCGTGATTTCATGGTGAAGCCAAATCGTGCCTGTGATCACTATCCCCATATTGTCTCCCTCAATATAAAGACCCAGGTGGGGAGGGAGACAATCACCTGATTAAATATCACCCAAATAAAAGAGTTAGACTAAATTGGGGGCAGATAACCCCTCTTAAATTTGAGGAAGATACCATCAAAGGAAATACCCATTCAATAGTTCACTGCTTGCAGTTATACTCCTCCCGGTCGACCTTGTTTGGGAGTTTGAGCTACTTTGCTTAGACATAACCAAAAGCCTGACCAGGAATGTCTTCCAATAGAAACCCGTAGAGGCACGTTGGTTTAACACCAAATGCTCCAGGGCCCATAAGAAATTAAAAAGGGCCCTTTGCACCACTCCTCGTGATAGAGATCTAATTAAAACCTTCAAGGCATAATTATAAAAATATGATCGGAAATAAAAAGGCGAAACTGAGGCGGATGGCATGGGAAGATCTGGAAAGAGTGGGATCCCTAAAAGACTCTAAAGAAATTGGGGATATTATCAACCGTTCTCTTTTCACCAAAGAAGTAAGACAAGTGGACTCGCTGACCATGTCCAACACACAATATGGCTTTAGGAGGGGGATGGGTGTGACCGAGCAATGTCTTAATTTGCCCTTAATTGTTAATAAGTACACAAGGGCCAGGAAGGGTTCTATCCACCTGGCCTGCATGGACTTATCTAGTGCCTTCGACACCCTCAACTGGGATACATTGTGGGCCATGTTGGGAAGTATGAGTGTTGAAGCAGCACTATTGACCTTACTCCTTAGGCTATACTCCAATACCAGAGTTGCCATAAGATATGGTACTCATTGTGAAAAACAACCAGATCATCTCAACAGAGGAAGTTCGGCAAGGGTGTATCCTAGCCCCATTCCTGTTTTTAATTTACACAAACGGACTGGTGGTGTTTTTGTTATGTAGGGAGCTCAATTTCCCCAAATCGGAAATAAATGTGTCCCTTTACTATCATATGCAGATGACACAGTCTTAACGGCAAGGACAGCTAATATCCTGCATAAATCTCTTGATCCTTTTACCGTTTTCATGTCTTCCCCTGATTTAAAAGTCAATTTTATTAAATCTTATATAATGGTATGTGGCCAGACGACCACACAAACCAAAGCCTTTGTTGTACAGGGCAAAAAAATAGAAAAGATAGTTCATTTTTCATATTTGGGCAACGTATTTAATAACCAGTTGAACTGGGAACCACTTTTAACTGCAAGAGCCCAACAGAAAAGTAGGGCTGTGGATGCGCTATTTCGTTTTGCATGCAAATTAGGTAACAAGCCTGTGAGGGAATTAATTACTCTCTATAGAGCCAAATGTCTCCGCATTGCAACCTATGGGGCAGGTGTTTGGGGTTATCTTAAAAGCCGACAGCTATTAGAAAATAAATTCACCAAAAGATTATTGATGACCCCAAACAGTGCCCATACCCTTTTCTGTCACAAGGAACTGGGATTGGATTTTATAGAGGACCACATAGGCAGTGCCCCCCTGTTTTTATTAGTAAAGATCTGGCTAACAGGAGACCTGAAGTTTTCAAGAGAAGTAATCAAAGACTGTTAAAATGTGGGCAATGCTTTAATGTTACCTTAGCTTTACTATCTGAGGGAATAATACCACGAGATAGGATTGGGGCATTTTAACGAAAATCCTGAAAGTATCTCGCCAAATGCCAAGGTCATCATTAAAGTGGCATACCATACTTGCGGCAACACACGCAATCCACAACATGGGGAGTTGGGCTTATGACAGAGGTTCCCTGTCCCACTTCAATATTATTTAACTTTCTCTACTAACCTGCAGATTTGGTTTTACCTATCTAGATTTTGTTTATTCACTGTGCACTTTTTGTTTGCATTTCCACGCCAAAGTGGGTGGGCCGATAATCTTACGCCTTTCCCGTGTGATAACTTTTCGAGTCAAAGCACTATGCACTTTGTCTCATTATGTACTTTATATAAAATCAGTAGAAGCAGATTTTTAATTCCATTATTAAGGACGATTCACCCTGTACATATTTTGAGGGTTTTCATTTTCTGCACACATTGGCTACCGTGAATATTTGTACTGCGTAACCAATTTTATAAAAGTCTCTTATGGCTATTAGGAAGCGCTACGAGTAAAAGATGCTCATAATGACTGGTGTGATATCATGCTGTTCAAATGCACTATTGTATGCAAAGAACTCTATATTGCTGGAATCTTATGTACTGTTCTTTTTTAACTCTTTCATTGTGATTGTTTTATAAATTGTAAAATCTTTTATCGCTAAACTTTTATGTTTTTTTTAACCGAAATAAAGTTAATCTTGACTCAACTTGACTTGACATAGAGTTTGCCCCTGGACAAAAGGATACACTGACATCATGTGGACTTAATCTTGAAAAGCTTCAATCATTTCCTCAGAAAAAAGAACAACTATTGCAGAATTATACGGATTATAGGGTGTAAGACCAGTCTTGACAAGACATGGTTGAGCAGGGCCTGAAGACCAACACATTTTTAAAAATCCCATGATGTGTATCTCTACATTGTCATCAGCCACTTAAACCTTTTCTCCTTCTCTGCTGCATTGAGTTCTAAAACTAGATTAGTAAATCCAAAGGTAGAAATGGTCTTGATTTTCTCATATAAATGGTTGTGAAAGAGATTTACAGTGATCTTGCTCAAGAATGTAAGATGAATATGAGAACAGGAGTCGGTGAGATCACCAGCATAAATGTTGACCTTTTTTAGAAATGAGAGTATATTTCAGTTTTGAGGGAGTCAGGAAGATGCCGTAAGTGAGGGGATGATTAATAATGTTTCACAGAAGTCTGAGTGTTTTACCATAATGTCTTTCACTATAGATGATGGAACAATATAATCATCACAGGACATGCTCTATATTGGCAAGAATCGGAGTAAGATTGATGACATTTCTGAAAACCTTAAAAGTAGGGATGGGCGTAAATGGCGTAATTCTTCTAGCGTAATTACTCGTAATTAATGCAAAATAACTTGTAATCATGTATAATTGTGTGAGAAGCATCATCTCACCTTGACCACTAATGCACCCTTGCTTCCAAAACAGGAGAGAAAATGCATTTTGAGCTACAAAATTAGCACTAAATGCTTCAGGACCCGAACAGTAGTAGCCAACAGCCATTTACTCTCTCTTAGTTCATGGTTCCTGTGCTCATGAGTAGGATAAAAAGCAAACGTCTAGGCACACATAAGAGAGAGTCAATTCAATGTAGATACAGTTGTTGAGAGAAACAAGAAATATTGTCCAGATGGAAGGAATAATCTTGAAGTGATGTAAGTATGCAGTTTGCTCCTTTAATTCTTTATTAAAATAAATGCAAGTAGAACAAGCCAGCCTAAGTGGACTTAGCTCATGAGTAGGATTTCTGCCTCAAATTACTCTTAATTACTCAAGATGGTGTAATTGCGTAATTTCGCACAACAAGAGTAATGTGTAATTACTGAAATTACTACGATTGCTCTAATGTTATTATATTTTTCACCATACCTAGTTAAAAGGAGCTCCATATTTATAGGAGGCTGCGTTGATTTTGACAATACAATAGGTTGTCTTAATTTCTGCGATGTTTCCTTCTTGTGTGGTAGAAATCATGGGGGTCTTGAGGCATACCTACAGCAAAGAAGTTATCATCACTTCTCTTTCCATGAGATCGCAAGCTTGGTACTGATGGAACAAGGACTCCTGAAAAAGGGACTTGCTTGAATGCAATCTTTTCATGTAATCTCTAACCCCATAATAAACCTGTATTGTGGAAATAATATGCACAACACAACAT
Source organism: Lissotriton helveticus (assembly GCF_964261635.1). Lineage (NCBI taxonomy): Eukaryota > Metazoa > Chordata > Amphibia > Caudata > Salamandridae > Lissotriton > Lissotriton helveticus. The sequence goes on along the minus strand of NC_136057.1, from coordinate 2,121,682,938 downwards.
TTATGAGAAAAGACAAAGCTTGCCTGTGTGATTTATTAATAAGTAACCCAAGTGTAATTCTAAAATGGGCGTTAAACGCGAATCTTTAATGCACATGCGTCTACTGTATGACGTACCTTTTGCTTGGAGGGAATTTTCTGCACTTGCGCCGTAGTTATCAAAATGGACGCTTTAAACTCACATGCTTGCCACCTGCTTGTTGGAAAACTAAACTCCGCTATTTTACTAATGCGGGGAGAGTAATAATAACTGAATGGGAATAGAGTAGACATAGGTGGTATACAGTGAAACCATTTATTTTTTATTTTAACATTTGTTTTTTGACTCTTTCAATAGTGCTTATTATGAGCCTCGAATCATAAGCCACAGTCTATTCCTTCTCATTCTACCGCACATGCGTAGTGCAACCAAGCTGGAAGACGTGATGTCAACTTGAACATCGTCGAAGGTTGCGGATGATACTTTCCTGAGAACCAGAACAACAGTCCACTGAAATGGATGGGAACGTGCAAACTTTTTTTCTATGTGACAATTACAATGTGAATACGGGTGGGAATAAAGTTTGATGTATAAAAATTAGGGGGTGGGATTTTAACAAAGAGCTGAAAGAAAATAATGGGAAATAAGCATGGGGTGATGATCAACTCCCTTTGCCTGCATGGGGTGATGATCAACTCCCTTTACCTGTCCAATCAGAGTTATTATTTTCTTAAGTGTGAAACATTAATGGGTGGTACCAGAATGCAGAAAAGTATAATTGAGGTAGTTCGTAGTTAGTTAGCTAGACTGGAGACAGTGAAGCTGAAGTTCAGACCAGGAGGCTGTAAAATACATCCGACTCTGAGATCATTTTCAACGTGTAAGTATATTGAAATCTTATGTCATTTCACCATCAACAAGTTCAACTAATGGTCCATTGACCAGAGGAAAGAACTCTTCGATCAGTGAAAGATTAGTTAGGGAGTAGAGATAACTAATCTGGAGAATTACAAAACATGATCTCAGCAGTTATTGCCAGTGTGTTGTGAATGAATTTATGGGCCCAGGTGAGTATGTGGTGTTAGATTACCTGTTGCTGGTAACCCGCTGGCTCAGTACTAATTGATTGAGGGCATCAAATGGGATAGACTTGATAGAGTTGACATTATTTTCAGTTGTTCCCAGTGCATGCCATTGGGAAAATCTTTGTAGGACCAAAGTAGTTGTTTCACAGCTTTTGCTTGCCTCAGCTTGAAAGAGGTTAAGAGAGATGGCAGCATGATGGAGCAGTCCAAGATTAGTGCAGGAAACTGAATTATTAATTGAGGCAGATTGTAGTCGCCAAAAGTAAGGATGTCACTAACCTGTTAGGTCTAGATAAAAGCTTCTATATTTTACTACTGAGCTCAGCCTCTAGTAGTCATGGCACATAGAAGACAGTCTTAGCTTAGAAAAAGTGTTACAATGTTTGGAGGCACCAAAACAGTTCAAACTCAAACCACACAACACAATCATTAGGGAGACAGATTCCACACCAGCAGGTGATACCTACTGGTCTAGGAGCAGGCAAAGGTCTCAATAATTGAAACCTGAGCTCATTCCATAGTAGCTACAGTATAGAGCAGACAGGCTTAACTTAAATAAAAAATTTGAAAAGCATTTAGAAGTGCCACAAAAGTTATAAAGTCAACAACACAGCACAATTATTAGGGGCTCAGGTCTTACTCCAGCAGAGGCTACCAGAATGTCCTGTCCCATCCACCTGCAACCGGTCAGTTGGGCATTTCAAGAAAATGGCCTATGGCAGCTTGTTATATCCCGATAGACGCACAGGAGTGCAGCATATTCCTGGAAGCAAGTGGGAGCAGGTCCAGCCCTTGGGTCCCCTCACAGGTCTCTAACAGCAGGTGCAGTCCTTCTTCTGTTCTTCCACAAATCCAGAAGTTTTTCTGAGGAGCTAGTGGTGAGGTGCATTTGTTTACAGTTCAGTAGTCAATGGTTGGCAGTGACTCCGGGACACTCCCTTACCAATGGGGAAAATGTTCCTCAGGGTAATCCTACCCATGTTTTCAACAGTTCCTGCTTGTCCTGCTGCAAACAATCTTGCAGTGCATTTTACTCCTAGAATCCAAGATGGAAAACATTAATTTCCTACTACAGAGCCCTTGTGTCCACCCAGAGTTGTGACCAGGGAAATTAGCAGTCCCCTTACCTGTGTCCACTTCAATCTGGTTCTAGTGATGGCTTCCCTCCCACTGGGCTTGGAGCCAGCCTGGCAAGTGTGGGTCTGGGGACAAGTGTGGGTCTGGGGAACAAAGGCTTTCCCTTTCTTGTGTCTCCCCTACACTAAACCATGCATAGGCAGGCGTCACCTCTGTCCCATTAAAGTTAATGAAGATCCTGGAACCTCCATAGCTGCCCCATCCTGAACTGGCATGTATCATGCTCTCCACACACAGTCCATCCTGGTACCTAGCCAAAGCTATTGTCTTTGATTAGGAGCATTCCTCATTGAGAAAATGTTGTCAAGGTAAAGCAAATTGGCCTCCAGGAGCGTCAGGCAGGAAAGAGGTAAATTTATAAAAGTTACTTTTCATAAGTATTTATGAAAAAAATAACTTCACCAATTAAATCAATTTTTAATAAATCTTAAAAGGTAGTGGTTGACCATTTCTCTAGCTTTTCCCAAACTCAAGATAGCAGAAATATTATTTCAGTCCAGTTTTAATCATAGGATAGCCAGGGCCTTCCAGTGAAAATAGGTTTTAGGGACTTGTTACTCTAGGGAATTATTAATGTTAATTTCTACTTGCTCCACTATTAAATACAATGAACACTGCCTATAGCACTACGTCATAGAAAATAGTAATTTAATAATATTTAAAAGCGGTTTTCCCCTGTCATAAAAGGGTATATTAACAGGGCTGATTGAACATATAAACAACAGCAGCCAGGCTACAAGGATAGGCCTAAAGCCACATTTTTCTTTCTGACATTAGTGGGTTGCACAATTAGTGTGACAATTCACAGATGATATTTAACTTTCCATGCAAAGAGTGTATATCTGGACTATATACTGTGGCTGCACAGGAAGGTTAAATATGCCTATAAGGAATTAGCCAGTTTCATCAGATTTGATGGGTTAAGTCACATACACTAGGCTGTGTAGCAGAGTCCCAAAAAAAACCAGCAACATAAGTCTAAGAAATAAAATGAGGGTGACCACTCCAAAAAGGGCAGTTTCTCACAGGTAGTTTAGGGCAGAGAGTTTGCATTACTGAGCTGATGAGTAATATGAGTTTGCCTTAGATGTGTGTTGAAAGATTAAGTGGTTGACTGGCATTAACCATTTAATTTCTAGCAGATCATGGACTTTGTGCCAGCATCTCCTGGGTGGTTAAATTCACTGGGGAAGTTACTGTTGAAGTAGCTGGTGGATGCTGTGGAAGGAGTTTGGAGAACAGGTGATTGAAGGTGCATATGTGTTAACGGAGTGATGTAACTAAGAGAAAAGATAACAGTTGTAGTTATAGTATGTGGTAAATGGCAAAAAAGGCAAGACTTACTTACAATTTTGCACTCCTCACATTTCAAAGCGATTGCCAACTCAGCTATTAACTTTATTTCAGGACTAAGAACATTCAACCACTTCACCTACATGTATAAACGTCCTCTAACTCTTCTATATCTAGAGATTGATTATCCACTAAGAACAAAAGTGCTTATGTACCTTTGTATATAACACTATTGTAAACTTGGGGGCGCTAGGTAGCGTACGAGCCGAATGACCGCGATTCCGTGAGGCTCCCACAGTCCGGTCACTAATCCTATAATTATTCTGTGTTCCTGCTTGTGATGAAGGATTTCCAAGCACGTAGCTGAAACCGCTGACACTTGTGGTGCAGGCGGTGCTAATCCTGCCACCCGCGGAAGCACAACAAACGCTCATCGGCTGGTGAGAACTGCCGAGCGGCGGGACCCCTGGAGAGTCCTGGATCTGTGCCTGGGAGTGTGGAGCTACGCGAGAGCTGCGGCGGCAATCTGGTGAGTGGGCCGGACGGCCGCGCGTGAATCGACACCCTGACTGCGAACACCGCGGGCAGCAGTGGGCAGATCGGGACATCCGCATGGTGCGGAGACCTCGTCCCTGAAGCGGAGCCCTTTTTTGTGTGCCGCCACAGTACAAGAGTGGCAGAACGGGTGAGTGCTGCCTGCCACGGTGTCCTATGCATGACAACATGGCGGCCGTTACCGGCGGGTCGCGAAGAGCTAGCTACTAAGGGAGTGTGGGCTGCCGGCTGGACTGGGGGCCTGACGCAGCAGAAAGCTGAGGGGCTCAAGCATAGAGGCCTTGGATACCGTACCTGCTGCGGTGCTGTTTGTCTTATGGTGTTATGAAGGCTACCCCGCGCTGCATAATTCCAGGGTATCTCGCCATATATCTCTAAACGGTGCATACGATTCTACCAGCCTTGCTATACAGTTTGCAGGGGATACCTGGAACATTCTTGGTGAGCGACACTCGTGCCACGACGAGAGGTTCTAATTTGTATTTGCGCTGCTGGAGTGAGATGCGACTGGGCTTAGGAGAGTGGTAACTTGCAGGTTGGAAGCACAAACTTCACTGGGACAAGGCTTTCCACCTATGCTCCTGACATGATAAGTGGAAATTGATCTGTTTATGTTACTATAAGGCAGGACACGGATGTGCCGCAAGGCACCAAAGCCAACCAGATGTATTGAAGTGGTGATGGAAAGGGGGGCAGTCTGATGTGACACTGGGCTCTGATGTTTATCATTAAACACGGTTTCTCTCTTGCAATTCAGGAAGCCTAGAGGTCATAGTTATAATTGCTGATTCTGACTCCTACATGCCCAGCGATTTTGGACGACACTCTATTAAGCCCGGGCATTGTACGATGGGGAGGATGGATGCGCGCCAACCGCGTCTAACATTTGAAACTAAAAAGAGTGCGCGTCAACAGGCTGCAGAGGCAGAGAATAGCACAGTGGAGGCGCTCCCTGAGAAGGGTGATGGATCGCGCAATGACATGCACACAATTTTGTCGGAGGTACGTCAAGGCTTTGCGACAATAGCAGACAAAATGGATACTCTCACTACGTGCATGGATGCCATTGCCCACAAATTAGACGGGCATGATACACGCCTCAAAGAAGCAGAGCAAAGAATATCAGACACAGAGGATGTCACGACACAACTGAAAACCGCGGTGTCCCAGATGGATAAATTGATGAAAATAATAAACACTAAAAATCAGGACATCGAAGCTCGAAACAGGCATAATAACGTTCGAATTCTAGGTGTGCCAGAGAGCACAAATACGGGCAGGCTTGAGGGCTATGTTGAGAAGATGCTTGATGCGGGGATTGGCGCGGACTCACTCTCCCCTCAGTTTGTTGTGGAGAGGGCCCATCGATCCCTTGGCCCCAGACCTCCTTCTGGAAGTGCACCCAGACCCATCATAGCACTCCTCCTCAATTACAGGGACAGGGACACTGTATTGAGAATTGCCAGGGAGAAGAGGCAGCTGAACTACGATGGTGTATCCTTCACTATCTTTCCCGATTTTACGGCACAGGTACAGGAGGAGAGGCGCAAGTTCAATGTGGGAAGCAGAATCTGCAATAGGCGCAGGTGGATTATGCCCTGTGTATCCGGCGCGTCTCCGGGTAACATACCAGGGCACTCATATGATCTGCATGAAACCGCAACAAATGTAGGATTTCCTCAAGAAAATTAAGCGGAGAAAGGCCACGACTCCAGAACGGGATGACACACTAAAGACACATCTCTCGGATGAGGAATGAACTTCTTCAAGGATCATGCAGTTTCTACTCGGAGTACCGTTGGGTCCCCTTGAGAGCGACGCACTGATTGACATTTTCTGCGGACTAAAAGTGTTTTTTTTTCTCACAACTGCCCTGTAATATAGGCCTCTGCATGGGAATGGTGCAGGTTAGTGGAACACGGATGATAAGAAGAGCCGGACACCCTCACTGTCTAAAGGGGACAGACCAGCTGTTGTAGGTCTCTTATACAGGTGTGAGGTACCCGTGAGCCACCTTGTGGGATTCCCCCAATGGGAGTACCCCTGTTGTATTGTTTTTCCTGGTTGTTGGAGGGGGTGGGGGGTGGGATTGATTGATACTGGCATAATTGGGATGCTTCAGTGGGTGGGGGGTGGTTGGGGATAGGGAGTTTACAGCGTTGATGATAGTACCGTATATTATGCAGATATGGCATGTGACGTACAATCAAGAGGCGTGTTGTTTCACTTCATGTTGCTGGATTGCCAGTGTGATAGCATAGGGAAGTATGGCAAGAGAGGGGGATGAATCGGACCTGAGGGTGAAATCCTGGAATGTCAGAGGGCTGAACGATGCAAGGAAGTGTAGGCAGGTCCTGGCTTATTTGGACAGGCAGCAGATACAGGCGGCATTGCTGCAGGAGACACATATACACCCACAGTCCCGCAATACATTTGCCAATAGATTGGCGAGTATACAAGCATTTTCTTCTTATTACTCCTATGCGCGAGGCACTGCCATATTAGTTAAGAATCGAGTCCCCTTTGCACTTGCAGGCACAATATCGGATCCACAGGGGAGGTAGATCTTTGTATGGGGGAGAATGGGCAGGGATTCTGTAACAATTGCGAATTGTTATGCCCGCAATGTGGATACGCCTGAATTTTTCATGTCCCTGTTGGGTAAAATAGTGGACTTAGGTTCTACGCACATTATATGGGGGGGGGGGTTAACGTTGCTTTGATTCCTGCCTAGGATAGAGCTGATGCCGCAGTACATTATATTAACAAATCTCGTGAGGTGCTGGATGGCATAGTGGAAAAGGGGGGGTCTGGTGGATAGCTGGCGTCGACTACACCCGCTGCAGTGGGAAGGGACTCACTTTACGTCACACACGGGGACATGGGCGCGGCTAGACTATTGCCTGCTTTCCAAGGGGTTAGGCATAGGCCTATGTAATGCTACACATCTCGCTAGGACATACTCTGATCATTGCCCTGTAAGAATTACGCTTAGTGTACCTGGTTATTATGATAGGCCCAGGCAGACATGGCGAATGCAGCCAAATGCATTGTTGAACTTAGTCTTTCGGACTGAACTAGGGGAGGAAATAAAGGACTTCTTTAATATATACGAAATAAAGGCTCCGTAGAAAGTGTGGAGATAATATGGGAAGTCTTTAAAGTTACTATACGGGGGCATTGTATCTCCAAAAGCTTCAGGGTATTGACAGACATTCAGCGAACACTGAGGAATCTAGAGCAGGATCTGAAGAGACTGGAGGGTTGAATGTTTGAGGGGGAAACCGGTCAGGTACAGAAGGATTTTAGGACCAAATTGTCTGCCTACGAGGAAGAGGCTGCCAGGGAAGTCAATTTTAGAGGGCGCTATTGGGTGGCGCGGAGGTATGGGGAGGGGGAGCGCAGGGGGAAGGCATTGTCTTAGATTAAACACTGTCTGCGATTTAACAACAGTAAATTGCAGATAGAGAAACCGGGGGAGTGGTCTGTCAAGACATGGTAGGCATCCTAGAAACCTTCACTTCCCATTACGCTACATTATACACCACACAAAGACATGGAGAGGTGGAGCTTGATGAGTTTATGGGGGATGTGGCGTATGCTGGCTCAATGATATTCATAGACAATTCCTTAGCGCTCCACTTGAGAATGATGAGATCAGGAAGGTCATCATGTCCCTAAAAAACTGGAAGGCACCAGGCTTGGATGGGCTGACTGCCGAGTTTTATAAGTGCTACATTAATGTTATGGTTCCAGTTTTACGTGAAGTATTCAAAGAGTCCCTGCAAGTGGGGATACTTCCTCCCTCGATGCATGAAGTGGTCATCACATCTTTGCTAAAACCTGGTAAACCTCCCAGGGCTTGCGACTCTTTTAGACCACTGTCGCTCATCAACTGTGACATAAAAATATTAGCCAATGTTTTAGTCACGTGACTGACACTTCTTCTGGATAAAATCATTCTCCCCAACCAATCAGGCTTCGTCCCTGGTAGGGCTACTACTCACATCTTATGTACTCTGTTCTCTCTGATACAGACTGTGACGCTAGAATTTCCGGTCGCTGCTGTATTTCTAGATGCCTCTAAGGCATTTGACTCTGTAGAGTGGAGTTACCTGTTTAAAGTCCTACAGAGAATGGGATTCTCTCAATTATTTATATCCTGGGTGCAGCTGTTGTATCATCGGCCTTCTGCTAGAGTGCTGATAAATGGTCATCTGTCCAATGCTCTTTCCGTATTGAGGGGCACCCAGCAGGAGTGCCCGCTTTCCCCATTACTTTTTGCCATAGCGATTGAGCCGTTGGCGTCTAGACTGCATCAGCTCCACTGAGACAGTGCGTTTCAGTGCTTTCAGCGTCAAATTTTGATTTTGCTATACGCTGACGACGTCACATTATATATCAGGGAACCTCAGCAAAATATGAACCCCCTATTGAGAGAATTTCTGGTGTTTGGACAGGTCTCATGTGTCAATATTAATTGGGGAAAATCGAAATTTTTCCCACTTACGCCTGCGGTCTCCAAATTCCCATTGGACTTTCCTCACGAATGGTGCGATTCTGACCTTAGGTATTTAGGCATACAAGTATCTAGGGACAGGGAGGAAACACTCAGATGAAACTATGGCACAGCGATCACGAGGCTGACAACAGGTGTCACACGTTGGATCTCTCTGCCCTTGTCTCTGGCAGGAAGAGCCTCTTTTATAATGATGGTGGTTCTCCCCCAATTTCTGTATTTATTTCTTAATATTCCCTATTACCCTGGAGCATTTTTCTTCAAAACCCTGCGCACAGAGTTAATACGCTTACTATGGGGCGGCAAACAACCACAACTCAAATGGTCAGTCCTCACACAGCCCTATGATAGAGGTGGATTTGACATTCCCAACTTTGAAACCTACTATCTTAGTGCGCAATCTCATTACGCATATCACTGTATGTTACCTACGCCATACATGCCGCAACTAGCAACTGAGGATTGGCTGGCACATCCTCTCCCTTTGAGCAGCCTCATACATTGTCCTATTAGTGCTATAGAGACACCATCCACAACAGTAACTTGCACGGTGGATGCATGGAGACGCATGGCGCGTCTCCTGGAATCTCAGCTGCTGTATTCTCCGCGGCTTCCACCCACATATTACCCAAATATGGTAATTCTGCAGGAAACGGGCTTTCGAGCTTTGTGCAAACGACTTCATGTCGTTACATGGGGTGATCTGTTCCATGAGGGGATGTTTCGCTCAATGGAGCACCTGTTCCAGGATGTGCGGCCCACAGCATTGAAGGTCTTTCTGTACATGCGACTGAGGCAAGGAATGAGGGCGGTTCTTCCCGACTTCCCCTGTGAACCGGAAATTTTTGTTCCATTGCACTTTATGCTTAGCTCTCCTGATGGGAAGCACTTGGTGTCGGGTATATACAACGTAGCATATGGGCACAACGACGCGGGGTGGAAGGTTTGGCTCGCATGCATTGGAGTGAAGATTTGGGGCAGGAGGTTAGGGATGATCAATGGAAGTATTGCTGTAGTGTCACAGAACATGTATCGGCTAGTTGTAGGTTCAAGGTCATACATTATAAGTTCTTGCAACGTATCTATTACACCGCCACCAAAAAGTACAAATTTCAGCTCTTAGATAATTATAGATGTGACAGATGTAAAGGGGCTGGAGCGGGCTTCTTTTATCTGTCATGGGAATGTCCGGCGGTATGGGAGTACTGGACGCAGGTGCATATGGCCCTTGAACACATGCTGGGTACTACGTTGGAGAGAGACCCGTTGATCATGCTGTTGGGATATACTGCACAGATACCCAAACACAGTAGAAAATTCCTAGATCTTGCTCTATTAATGGCCAAACGCAGAGTGGCTTGCCGCTGGGGTAGAGGGAGGGCCCCAAAATTTAAGGAGTGGCTACCGGATATTATATATTGTCAGGAGCAAACATCTGTTTATGCTGAAACACTACCGATGGCCTCTAGACCAAGAGATGTGTGGGGTCCGCTACAAACATATCTCACGCGAGGGGAGGAGGGAGGATCTGACTCATCCTCAATGAATGGTGAGTAACTGTCGGATGCTGAAGATGGATCATCCTGGCACCCTGGTGGCTTAATACTGTTTGGACATTGCCTATGCTGACTATGTATCAAGACATTTCATGTATTCGTCTCCCTTACTGATGATCAACAATGTACTGCTATGATGGGCATCTCCGTCATAATTTATGTTCTTTCTAATATTCCTATGTCTCCACGACAGTGCTTTTAGAAATGATGTAATGTGTATTGAGGTATGTCGCTACTACTGGTGAGCAATGTGGAGATGATATACCGCATCCAATGCAACTACGGCAAAGGTATGAATACGACGGCACTGTCCATTGTAACTTCTGATATAGGCTGCATGATTATGTATTTTTGTTCTTGTCTGAAAAATGAAATAAATAAATGTAAAAAACAAATAACACTATAGTAAACTTAAAACATTTCAGCAGTTTCTCTACAAACATCTGCAGAATATGAAACTCTCTACTACAGACATCTGCCTCACTCCTTTTCTTTTTTACTCTTTATTGCCTACTTAGTTGCTCTCCACTGTCAGTCATGATAAAGCTATCATGTGTGTCTGCTTCATTGTACCTGCCTCTCCACGACTCAAGTCAAGGCATGAAGCTTTATTCGGTGCATAAAAAATGACCATAAAGCACAAAACACATACATTGCATAATAAACAAATACAATGGTTTACAGAATAAAAGGGCTACCAGAATATAACAAACATGATAATTTAAAAACACATACGTTTCCTAACTTTAACAGATTGAATTAAAAACGTAGCAGTTAAAAAACAGACATCGACATGTTGCAGGTTAAAAATAAGACTCATAGCCTGCATAACTGTGCGTACGCCATACTTAAGAAATAAAGGTTTTAAATAGGTTGTAGGAAAATTCATATACAGTTTACAGATCAAAAGAAAGTGCAAAGTGCTTTGTCTAGATACACCATCACACATGCATGGCCCCTGCGGATATTTTGGCAGAGCTACTAAGTGATGTGCTACACCAAACCTCAGCCTGGTTAGCACAAACTTGTGGGATGGCCTAGTCACCCATATTAAATAAAGGGGAAAACCTTCAACAATGGTATGACTATTGTAAAATGTGACAGTGGATAAAGATCCGTTAGCAACAGCTCTCTTTCTCGCGGAGAAGGCCAAAAATTTAGATTTCAGCTCAGACTTTGGGATTAGAGCCGCTGTGCCAGGGTCAACCAGGACATTTAAATTAAAAATCTCAGAGAAACAACTAATCACATATTTTAGCCAGGGTATATTAGAGTATTTGTCCAACAAGAGACAACCCTCAATGATCGATCTGGTAACAGATTTTTCCTCCTGAAGCCAAATTGACCACCAGATCATAAGTGGCCTCAGGGATAATTGATCGATCAAGAAGTTGGTGTCCGTTTCCCGATGAATTAACTCGGTAGAAGCAGAAGTTGGCAACGACAGGAGCTTTTTTTAAGAAAGAATTTTCCTCCTGCTGCAACTTATGGTCACGTCTATGCCCCCAGACACCGGCCCCATAGAGAGCAATAGTGACACACCTGGCTTGATAGATCTTAAGCATATCATTGATACGTCGGTACCCAACCTTATGAGCAAATCTAAAAACTCTGTGTGCATTTTTTGCCATTTTGATACGAATGTTTTTAAATTCGTTGGACCACGATCTATCTTTGGAGAAGGTTATACCGAGATAACAAAATGTATCCACCTGACGCACCTTGTCTTTATCAATAAAAAAAGAGTTTGAAGCTTTACTTTTAGCCCCACAGGTCATGGTAAACGTTTTCTCCTTGTCAATTATTAATTTTCTATCGCTGATAAAGGTGGAAAATCTATTAATCAAATGCTGTAATCCTAACGGGGTTCTGGAGAGCAGGACAGTACGACTCACATTTCCTAACACTCCCTTCATTCATTTCCCTTGCACTCTCCTACCCTAATAAATAAAATATCTGCTGCTATCACTCTCCTACATGGCCAGGACACTCTTGTCCAGAAAAACCTGTTATGATCTACTCCTTTTCATTTCAATGGAAAACTCATGGAAAAGAGCTATTGCTATTAATTTAGGGCATGTTCTCTTGAAGTGTAATATATAACCCAGATGTGTAATTAAAGAAATTGTCACTTTGTATACATGAAATGCCTTGTTGAACATAAAAGAATAAAAAGAGAGCTATTATATATGCATAGAATATTAAACACTAAAACAGCAGCAAGACCATGATATCATAAGAAAATCAGTAGACAATTAAATAATGTGAGGTGCTGTAAGCTGCTATATATGTTTTAAGAAAGGCAATTTATTTAAAATAATTGTTCACACTTAGAAATTAGACATAGTGGGCCTTATTTACAAGATTTAGCCATAGGGCAGCGCAGCAGGCCTTCCTGCTGCACTGCCCTACGGCAAAAGAAAAGAGCAGGAATGCGCCATAAGTATCAGTTACGGTGCATTCATCCTTTTCCCCTGCACTGGTGCACAATGGGCTGCCAACGCAGGCACATTTGCGCCATGGTGCAAGGTTGCCTGCATTGCAGGGATGAATGTTTTTGTCAAGGAAGGGAAACCTTTCTGCACAAAAACAATCACATGATGATTTTTTTGGGGAGGCATACGTTTAGGGCGTTGCCTCAGAGTTGCGATTCAGGGGCAGTGTCAAAAAGCCATGGGTGTTGCTGAGAATGCCCGCAGCAACACCGAATGCATGCCCCGTTAACATAGAAAAATGAATTAAAGGGAATTATATTTATAAGGCTGCATTAAGCCACCCAAAGTGGCTTAGTGCTGCCTGGTAAATATAGTACAAAAGGGAAGGGGTCCCAGAACACTGTTATACACAATAGATACAACTTAGTATAGGAATAAAAAACAAATAAGATCAACTGTAAAGGAACATTGTTATTTAATCACAATGCGCCATAACACAGTGTATTGTACACAAAAATGCAAGTTGTCATCATAAAAAAAATATAGTAGTGCCCCACAGGATAAGGGAAGGGGGGTGTTAGTGCAAGGAAGTAGTGCAGGGTTAGGGAAGTGTTACAGTGAAGGTCATGTGACCTTAATCAAAACAATTCTCAATCCTGGCTTCAGCACAGAGCCAGCTAAATATACAATAAATGTTCATAAATTGCGATAAGCCATGAGTCTAAAATTGCTGTATAAATCCACTCAGGGTAGAAGCTGGCAGGGAAGTTCCAAGGCAAAAACGAATTTGTAGGGTGATCACATCAATGAATACATGAAGGATGTCACCTTGGATCTTCCCTGCCACATGACCCGTGTGTAATTACGTAACTCACGGAAGTCCGCCCCTATCCCTTCCCCTGTCTTGAGGAAGACCCTCCTGTAAGGTCTAACTGCTCCCTATCAATTTGTGGGGTCGAAACGTCGACAACCGGTCCACCTGCCTGCTTCTACCCCGAGTGGATTGATTTATACAGCAATTTTAGAAGCATGGCTTATCAGAATTTATGAACATTTATTGTATATTTAGCTGGCTCTGTGCTGAAGACAGGATTGAGAATTGTTTTGATTAAGGTCACATGACCGTCACTGTAACACTTCTCTAATCCTGCACTACTTCCTTGCACTGACACCCTCCTTCCTTTATCCTGCGGGGCACTACTATATATTATTTATGATGAAAACTTGCATTTTTGTGTGCAATACACTGTGTTATGGCGCATTGTGATTAAATAATGTTGTTCCTTTACAGTTGATCTTATTTGTTTTATATTCCTATATTAAGGTGTATCTATTGTGTATAACAGTGTTCTGGGACCCCATCCCTTTTGTACTGACATGCACGCAGGTCCCAGCGACACTCATTGGGTTTACCCTTCTCTGTAACGCCTGGTAAATATAGAGCAGACCCCTGTGCCACCACAGCCTAGCATAAACAGACGCTCTCTTGGTGCAGCCTCATTGCAAAAGAGGCCCTATATATGCAGACTTACAGAGTAATACACTGTTATTACAATTGTTGAATGTGAGGGGTGCCATGTCTCACGATTGGCGAGTCATCTTAATGCCCCTCAAACATGGTAATGAATACAAAATTAAACTCTGCTTATCCGAAAATATGATTTATGCCATGGCAAGCAAACCCAGGAATGGGCAACATTTGTGCAGAGTGGAAAAATCCAAATGATCTAGAAGTGTTTTCCTTTGTAAAATGATTGTTACATGCAATCTTTGGGGCAGTAGTGTTTTTCTCCGCTCAATTTTTCTGTACTGTGATAATACTCGAATTTGACATTTTCCACTGTTACAATAAATGAGTTAATGTGTATTTATTAGTGCAGTTGCTCCAAATAACTGTGTTATTTTGCCATATTGATTTTCACTGGCATGCGAATAGCATATTTTCTATTATACTTTAATACCAACCAAATGAGGTGTTTCCTTCTTTGCGCACCGGCTCCAGAGCAGTTGTTGAATACAAATGGACTGTTGCCACACAAGCAGGCTATTCTAGGAAAATGGGAATACTGCACGCAATCTGCTACACATCTTGGGAACGGGAAGAGCTTGTCAGCGAGAAAAACCCTGCTCTGTGTCAAAGAACGCTGCAACTCCGCGAAAAATGCTCAACACTTCAAAACACAGGAGCACAATGCCATCTGTTGTCTGAAACATCTCATACATCAGTGGTATTGGCAGATATGAGTTCTATCGTATTGTTAGTTCCTGGAAAGTATTGGTTTTGTTATTACGCAGAGAGAGTGTCACTCCCAAAGGCATTCTTCTCACTACAGATCTCACAGAGCATTTTACAAATCTTCGCGCGTGGTTATGATTTTACGAGAAGAGAGTGAATTAGTTGTCGGATTTTTGTAGTCTTGATAACTTCTTAGTGCGAAACAATAAACGATATGGTCCTGCTGGCAGCTCTTTCTGCTCCGTGTGAAATGCAGCAGGTGCAGTATTGTCACTTTTGTCGTCAGCGCTTCCACGAAATGAACCAGTCTTGTACACTTGTACTTTCGAATTGATTCAGACTCAGACTGGTGTCTTTGTTAACATGCTTGCGTGATCTGCACCAAAAAACAGTTTAACATTCATGAGGCTAAAGTACTCTCTTAAAGTTTCAGGGGCTTATTTATGAGCCCTTGCGTCACTTTTGCGCCGACGGTGCGTCACTTTTTGTGATGCACCAGCAGCGTAAAAAATGCGCCTTGTTGCACCATATTTACAAAGTGACGCATCTAGGTAGATGTGTCACTTTGTATACCCCTGCGCCACATTAAACCTGCACCAGGTATAATGGATGTAGGGGGGGGCGTTCCGATGCAAGAAAGGGTCATAGAAGTGAAGCAGTGAAATCTTTAAGATTTCATTGCACCACTTCTTGGACGCAAATGCGTCAATATCAGCTGTTTTCTCACAGCGATTCATCACTTTTCATAAATGAGGCCCTCAGATGTATAGTCAGGAGAATTTGCGACCCTGTAAAATGCTGATGCTTTGGACTTACCATTCGCTGCCCAGACTGCAGAAATATGCTGGCATGTGCTGACACTCACACCCTTGTGCCATATTGCAATATTGTGATATTGCAAAAGTAAAACAAGCCCATTGCAAAGCATTAGTAAATCTGTGCTGGTTGTGTGGCAACAGTCCATTTGCATTCAACAACTGCTTTGGAGCCAGTGCGCAATGAGTGAACACCTCATTTAGGGGCCGATTAGGATCACGGTTTTCCAGCATCCTCCGGGCCGGCGGAAGCCACCGCCGGCCCGGAGGATGCGGGAAAACCGCTGGGGAGGCACAAAAGACCCACCGCCAAATTAGGATGGCGGTGGGTCTCAAAATCGGTCCGCAGCTTTTCCGCCACGGTCGCCTTACGAGCTCTAACATGGCTGGCGGTGTCTATCAGACACCGCCAGACATATTAGGATGGCGGAAAACAGATTCTCCGCCATGGAAAGGCATACGGGGAATTCTTTGGGGGCCCGTTGCGAGCCCCCAGGGTGAGTGGGGGGTTGGGGGGGCACATGGGGGATACCTATGGTACCCCCCTGCATTTGCGTGCACGAAGCGGCAGGCACCGCGCGGTGCCTGCCGCTTTGTGCATGCAAATGCTAAGCATGCATATTTAACCTTGCGGCGGGTGCTGCTTCAAGCAGCACCCGCCGCAATGTTAAATATTAAGGATGTGACCGCCAGGCTGGCGGTCACATCCTAATTGCACTGGAGGGACCGCCGCTGCCCCTGCGGACGGTCCCTCCTCCTCTAGGGTGGCAGACGGACGCAGGTCCGTCAGCCATCCTAATGAGCCCCTTTGTTGGTATTAAAGTACAATAGAAAATATGCTCATAGCCTGGCAGTATATTGTACAGGAAGGGCGTCCCCTTCCAGTACAAAAGTTATCCTGTAACACTTTTCCTTCTTTGTAGGTCTGCTGTACAATGCGGTACAAAAGGGGGTGGTGATGGAAGGAGCATCTGAACCAATCAAACACTCACACCCAGTCAAAAGATCTGGGTTCAGACATGGCCAGACATGGCAATATGCAAATCAGTCTGACCCTGTGCCTCATGGGAACAGTCCAGCCCGAACTGCCAAGACATGCCTTCCCTTGTTGAGTCCCTTGCTCACTTTGGCACTGGATTCAAGCAAGCCTGGCTGAAGACGGCTGGAATGCCAGAAACAGGAAGCTTGATTCCGGTCGAGGGAAGGCATGGCTTGGCAGTTCGGGCTGGACTGTTCCCATGAGGCACAGGGTCAGACTGATTTGCATATGGCCATGTCTGAACTGGGGTGGCAGAGTGGGCTAAAGAACGGTGATGGATTAAACCCAGATCTGTTGAATGTGTGTGAGTGTTTGATTGGTTCAGATGCTCCGTCCATCACCACCCCCTTTTGTACTGCTGTACAATGCAGCATGTATGCAACATAGGGGAAAACGAGGGGAAATAAAAACATTTCTCCTCATTACTCATGCCTTGAGCGGCTTTCGATTTTGCCACAAATCCCTGTTTACAAATGTGTGTAGCTAGGGATTTGTGTCAATACCCAAGGATGTTTGCATGGGAATGCCCAGGCACCACAAAAAATAGTTTAAGGTTACGCACTCCGCTGGTGATAACATGAACCAGTTGTGGTGTGCACTCGGGATATCACTCCCTGACAAAGGTGTGGAAATCAGAACATAGTCAGCGACATCTAGGGTAGGTGCCGACTTCCTGGGCACAACCAATGTGAACGTAACTCCTGACGTTCTGTAGAAATTTCAATCAATTAATTGATTGAAATTTCTACAGAACGTCAGGAGTTACGTTCACATTGGTTGTGTCCAGGGAGTCGGCACCTACCCTAGGTGTCGCTGACTATGCCCAGGCACCACCCACAGAACACACCCCTTAACACAAAGTAATGCAACTGTGAGTTACTTTTCGAAGCTCCAACGCAAATTTTGATTTGCTTTGGATACTAAGTCAGGGTATAACAATTATGTTAGTTTCTATTGCACAAGTAACACAGGCCCAGAGTAAATCTAGGCCTAGGTGTGGTTTTCCTCTCATCCTGCGCTAGCAAACTTTTGGCCCACCTTTGCACCATGACGCTAGGTTGTGTGCATTCTGCTAAGCATAGATTATTTACTGGAAGGGCATGGTTCCAGTATAAAAACTATGCTTTAATACTTTTCCCACTTTGTATGTGTGTTGTACAGTGAAGCACACATGCAACATTGATAAATGAGGAGACTTTTAAAAGTTCCTACACTGTTATGCCTTCATAACAGTGGCATATATTTTTGGCACAGACCAGTGTCAACCAATGTTACTTGATGGGGATTTGCATACAAAATCCATTGATTGTTGAATAGGAATCTGCCTCAACCGGTTTTGTCACCCATAAACTTTGCAGGGCAAGATATCCATTTAATTTTTTCCAACGTCTGTTTTTATCTGCTCTCCCAAATCCTCTCTGTGGTCTGACCATCATCTAATTTTCTTAATTGAACCTCAGCTAACCCCTTTCAGCAAGGAAAGATGGGGGACCTTAATGCTTTCAGAGCGTGGAAGAAGGTGAAAACCTCAGACTGGGTGGACTTTCTTGTTACTACATGCCCCCATCTGACTAATGATGTCAACCAAAATGTAGAGGCTGTGAACACCTGACTTATAAGGGCAGAGGATGTGCTAGCTCCTTTGCAGGACCAGAAGAAAAGAAATGGCAGATCTTCTGCTCCGTGGTTCTCTCGGCACCTTGTAAAGGAATGTGAAGCTTGCAAAAATCATGAACGCATCTGGTGCAAAGACTATTCCTCGGATAGTAAAGCCAGTGGTGTCCCCTCCTCTAAGAGGAGGAGCGTCGCGCCACTGCTCTCTGAGCAGTTAAAAAAGGAAAAATAAAATGATAATAACGCAATGTTATTATAATTTCATTTTCTCGTATTGCTGTGGCTCAGTTGGGTGTTTTCATGTGGGGCAGGGTGTGGCTGGACTGACCAAAGCGGGGAGGAGGAGTGGTGGTCACTTTCTAAGTCTGCAAAATGGTTTGGCTGGCAGTCTTGAGCCGGCTAAACAGTCATACGCACTTATCATGTTCTCCACCAGGCTGGTTCGAAGGATCCCTCCTCTGGCCAAGGATGATCATACTAGTGGCCCTTTCTCTTGGTCCAGCAGGCCAGTAGATGACAAAAAGGCAGTGTGAATGCCTCACCCTCTTCTCTGGATATTATCTCTCTAGGGGTTGGCCTGTCTGACCAGCGCATTCCGAGGGAGTGACAGATGTCCTTGTTATCGCTCTCCCTAAATGCAATTAAAGGTACCATACTGCTCCTTCTGCATCTCAATTTTTTCTCTGCCAGGCTTTTCTGGCAACATATCTCCTAGACAGCCCCTCCCCAACATCAACATCCCAGTGACATATGGGCTGAGGTTAAGGGCCTTCCTCTCCACTTGTCCATGGGCTCATCTCTATATGGGACCCGAGGCTGAGCTCCTGTTCCCTCAGGGGTGGGGGAGTTGTTCTCCCTCCTTGCTTGGCTTCCCAGGTGAGAACTCTCTCTCTTGTAAACAATGGGATTCTATCAATGTGAGTGGTGACTAATTTTATGTGATTTTGTATAATTCTCTAAACTCGTGAATACACCTCAATGTGAAAATTAGGCCTCTCTGCGGGTGGCAGAATGAGGGCACTGTGTGTTTTTAAAATACCCCTCACACACTATGAATCCCATAGTGTCATTCTCCCATCATTGGGGTCTTCCCGTCCCTCTACGGGTCGGGGCGTGCTTCGACCTACGAGTGACGCGGGAGCACTTATATTTTTTAGACAATAGGCTATGTGATGTGATGAGGATAGTGATATGTGTTAGGGAGTGTAGGGACCTATTTGCGTGAATGATAGTGTAAAAAGGGTTACAAATTCCCTGGCTAGTCGAAAAAATTAACTTTAATGGTTTCGCAAGCTGGGAACATTAAAAGGGGGTTAGTAAGTAGAATTACAAGTTTGGTCTACTTTGTCGACATGACATGTTTTATAGGCAGACCTCTCCTGCCTACTCATCATGACCTCTGTTGATCCCTACAAAAATACTCAATTCTAAACTAAATGTTAAATGCCTATGGTCCAAAAACTTAACAGCAAAAACTGGCTTCTAGGTTTAGCCTCGGGGCTTGAGTTGGCCCTTAGTGAGGCATTATCAAGAAAAAAGACCTAATATGGTCTCTGTGGAAAGAAAAAATACAAAAAGGGTACATGGTTGTAGAAATACAATATGTAAAGCACAATTCACACATGACTCATTTTTGCGTGAGTCACAATGTGGCTTAGTATCTCAAAGTATTCTCAACATTAATTATGTATATGACCCGATGAACTACCATTCGCCATCATGGCCAAAGGGTATGAACCCTTGGAAAACTTCAACACAGAGCGTCATATACACTTCAAACACAAACACATCTACACAATCCAAAACGACCCATCTGGTTGTGTTTTTTTTTTTTAAAACAAGCAAGGGTGTGGACTTCCTTGCAGTTCCAAGAAAAGTGTCTAGTTTAAGAAGAAACTTCTCACTAGCGGCGTGACATAAAAAAATCTACTCATCATACTGATAAATGGGTCATTATCACACATGCCAGTTGATACATTATTCGTGAATAAAACGGCAGATGATGGCTTAATGCTCCCAGACATCAACCTATCAAGCCCCCAAAATGCGTCTTAGTCAAACATGCTGGTTGGAATAGTGATCGTGAAAACGAGCGACAGCAAATTATGGCAAATGCCTCCAAATGTGCAAGCATGCTACAATTGATACATACATTTGAAGCGTGGTGATAGGGCCTCATGAGCCTGCGTCTTAGGGTGATTAGTTGACTGGTTACTATGGAGGAAAGTTTAAACATAGTCACTCACCCTGTTTTATGGCGGCAGAATCTCACTGTCAGAGACACACCCCTCCGCTATCACAAGACCAAGTTTTTAAAGACCCATGGTCAGAGTCTCACTTACGTGACCGCATGCCTAATCTGGCTTTATTCCATACCCTTCAGCAGCTCCGTAGATGTAGCCGGAGTCCTGCCTCGGCTTGTGTTCTTATACCGGAAGATAAACCTAGTCATGATTGCCTCTGAAAAAAGACTAGAGAGCTGACCTAAAATGGCGGCGCCCGTCGGGACACTGCTGGTCTATAGTCTGTCGTCTATTTTTTCTTCTCTTGGTCGCATTTTTTGGGAAAAAGTTGCTCAGTGCTCTCTAAATAAATCTCATTTGTGCCGCAATATATTAAATTAATTTGAAAGTGATTTCCATTTTATTTTAATTAGCCTGCCAGGGGGCTCCCTGAATGTGATAGGCGGGCTCGAACTTTCTTAAAAGTGAAAGGTGTCATATTAAATGTATGATCCATATTCCCAGCGTGGTCCGAGTCTATGCACTGTCTTTATGAGAATTGGGGAGCTTTTCATGGGTCCTTCTACAAGTCATGTTGCACTATGTTCATATTATGCTGAGTCTCACATTAGCCCTTGTTCTTATTGTTTGTTTCTATCTGCAGAAATTATGATACGGATAGCCTAATAGTTCAAGATCTCAAGGTCTTCTTGTTCTCATGTCATCATGTTTACGGTTGCTGTGGCATGCCATGGGGTGGGTGTATGGCGTAACCATTAATGTGATGGATGGCCGTTCCGAACGTCAGAGTTGGCCCCATGGAATATCATCATTAAGGCTGCAGTTGTTAGTGTCCAAGCAGAACACCCACCTTTGTTCTTTCTCCAAGAGCATATGTTCCCTTGTTACCTGCTCTATCACGGTCCATGAGATATTATCAGGCTTGTGTCCTTTCTCCAAAAAGTGAGCGGTCAGCTTAGTACTAGCTCTTTGGCATCTGATTGTGCTCTTATTTTCCCCTATCCTGGTCTTGATTGCCCTGCTCGTCATTCCCACATATTCGAGGCGGCAAGGGCACGTGATGAGGTACACTACGTTGCAACTATTGCACGTTGTAAAGTTTCGCTGTTCCCAGGTGGATCCATTTCTAAAAACCAGGTTGTTGGTCTTCTTTGTCAGGCAACATACTTTACATTGACCATATGGATGGTGGCCTTTCACAAAGTTAGTGTCCCGTCCTTGGTTATTGTTGATGGTCTTTGGTCTAGTGTGTACAAGGATGTCCCGTATGCTCCTCCCCCTCCTGTGGGAGAACATAGATTTAGGTAACTGGAGTCCCCCACTGTTTAGAATACTCCAATGTTTGTTGATGACTTTCGAGACCCTGTCTGAGCAAGTATTGAATGTGGTAATGCATATGGGTCTCTGTTCCTCTTCTTTGGGTGTCTTTTCTTCAAGGAGGCTCTCCCTGCAATTAATCCGTGCCCTCTTACATGCCTGATTTATTATCCTATCAGGATATTGGCGGACTGCTAGTTTTTTCTTCAGATCCTTAGATTGAGCCTTGAAACTCTCAATTTCCGTGCAGTTCCGTCTTAGACGGAGGAATTGCCCGTAGGGCAGGTTATCTCGGAGATGTTTGGGATGGAAACTCTGGTACAAGAGGAGGCAGTTCCTGGCTGTACTTTTGAAATGCGCTGTCGTCATTAGCCTTCCATCCTTTGGGAAGATGTTCAGGTCAAGGAACACCAGACTGGTTCTGGAGACCGTGCTGGTGAACTTGAGAAATTTGTCTTGAAAGTTCAACCATGTCAGGAGTTGTTTTGATGTATCCTCATCCCCATCCCAAATAATCAGAATATCGTCGATGTATCTCTTCCAAATTTTTATCCTTTGTCTGAATGGGTTATTGGGGTGTAGGATCCTCCTGGTTTCCAAATTGTGTACGTAAAGGCCAGCTATGCTGGGAGCAAATGTGCTCCCCATGCTGGTCCCATGTTTTTGTAAGTACAGAGTCCCATCATTTTAGAAGAAATTCTCCTTTAAGGCGAGGGAGCAGCACTCTATCACGATGTTCCTTGGTGTCTGGTATTCCCATTCATCATCAAATAGGACGTCTTCAATGATAATGAGTGTCTCATTGTGGGGGAGACTCGTATAGAGACTCTCCACATCACAACTGATCATTAGTTGGCAATTTGGATCAAAAGGGAGGTCTTCCAGCAAATTCAGTACATCCTTGGTATCCCTAAGGTATGTACTAGTGCGTTGCACCATCGGGTGTAAGAAAGCATCTGCGAATCTAGAGATCGGTTCCAACACTGAACCGATGCCAGACACAATCGGTCGTCCTGGAGGGTTATCCAATCGTTTGTGTATCTTGGGTAACGTATATAGGTATGGTGTCCTTGGGTTTTTTTGACACAGAAAATCTCCTTCCTTCTTTGTTATCCAGCTATGGGCCAGTGCTTCTTCCACCATGGTGTTGATTTTTACTTGGATCCTCTCGGTTGGATCAGTCCTGAGTATTTCATAGTTTCGTTGGTCCTGAAGCAATCTCACGCATTCATTATTGTATTGTAATTTGCTCTGTATGACCGTGGCTCCCCCTTTGTCCGCTGGTTTTATTATCAAGTCGGGGTTGTTGCTTAGTTCATGTAAGGCTTCTCGTTCATCCTTGGTGATGTTTTGGAAAACCTTCTTTTCCTTTGGGTCCATATCCTTGATATCTTTCATAACCGCCTTCTCAAAAGTGAGGAGTTCCACAGGTAGGGTGCTGTTCAAAGGTGTAAAATTAGAATTGGGTCGGAGACCTGTGTCTCCCAGATCCATTATTTTTTCTTTCTCCATGAAGAAAACCTGTATCTTCAAACATCGTATGAACTCTTGGATTTCCTGGCAGAGAAGGAATTTGTCCATGCTGGCTGTTGGGACGTACCCCAGGCCTTTTTCCAAAACTCTCATCTGGGCTTCTGTCAGGGTTGAATTGGTCAGGTTTACAACAAGGCTTACTTCCTGTTCTTGGATGCCCCTGTCATGCTCCTTGTGGCCACTCTCGGAGGATCTTCTTCTCCTTCGGTCCAGTGTACGGTCGTTCCCCTCCGGTTGCGCCCCCGGTTGCCACCATGGCGCACCTCTAAAAAATTATTCTGATTGTCATAGCCATAGTCTTGTTGTTGGTAAGACCATGGTGGGTAAGGTCCTTGTGGGTGTTGGAATGGTGGGGGCCCGTATTGCTGGTGTGGGTATATCATTGGCGGCAGATGGTTGTTCCAACCTCTTACCCCCTGGTAGTGTGATCGTCGATAGTTCTGGCGAGTGCCTTGGTATCCTCATCCTCTTCCTCTGCTTGAGTTTGAGCCGGTGGAACCGCTGTCTGAGGAGTCATCATCAGTGGTGTTGGTTCTAATGGAACGGTAATCATCCTTGATGTAGGGATAGACCTTCTCTTGTGTCCATCTAGATGAATCCTTCTTGAATTTCTCGTACTTGCTCAGTTTTAAGGATGTTTCGAAATCATTGAGTGTTTTATTCAGTTCTTCCAGGTGTTTTTTGAGTGCGGCAGGGGACTCGTAGTTCTTCAGTCGAACTTCAATGGCTTGAATTTCAATTTTTAAATCAGATGCTAGTCTGCTGGCTGTTTTTATAATTAGTACAATCCAATCCCGGGTGCATCGCCACGAGATCTGGGACCAGTCGATTCTGAAAGTTTTATCCTCAAGGAAAATGAAAGGTTCGTTGTGGACCACCAAGCCTGGTGGTGCTGTATTTACTGTTAGATACTCGGTCATGAGTAGGCCATGGAGCGCAGTCTTGATCTGGGTTCTCCTCAGTTCCTCCAGTTCATCCCAGTCGCTGTTACTTGTACTAGGCACCGCCGTGTTAAGCCCCTCAAAAGTGCCTAGTGATGACATGAGGTTTGAAATTTCTTCCTCGGTAAAGGCAAGTCCTAGATTAGACATGTTTCAACTCGTATTTCACTTGTCGTATGGAACTTCCGTGGAAATGGAATGTGTAAAGGTAAGTGGAGGTGTTATATCTCTCTGTGGAGAAGTTGGTGGTTTGACTTCCGCAGCTGCACGCTGACTGTAATTCCAAAAAATCAATTGGGGAAGTGTAGAGGAGATGATAGAATCACCCTCCTGAGCTAGACTTGTAAGCAATGGGATTCTATCAATGTGAGTGGTGACTAATTTTATGTGACTTTGT
The DNA here is from genome assembly GCF_964261635.1 of Lissotriton helveticus. Taxonomy (NCBI): domain Eukaryota; kingdom Metazoa; phylum Chordata; class Amphibia; order Caudata; family Salamandridae; genus Lissotriton; species Lissotriton helveticus. The sequence continues at coordinate 2,121,658,244 of NC_136057.1, read as the reverse complement.
ATAATTCTCTAAACTCGTGAATACACTGCAATGTGAAAATTAGGCCTCTCTGCGGGTGGCAGAATGAGGGCACTGTGGGTTTTTAAAATACCCCTCACACACTATGAATCCCATAGTATCATTCTCCCATCATTGGGCTCTTCCCGTTCCTCTACGGGGCGGGGCGTGCTTCGACCTACGAGTGACGCGGGAGCACTTATATTTTTTTGACAATAGGCTATGTGATGTGATGAGGATAGTGATATGTGTTAGGGAGTGTAGGGACCTATTTGCGTGAATGATAGTGTAAAAAGGGTTAAAAATTCCCTGGCTAGTCGAAAAAATTAACTTTAATGTGTTCGCAAGCTGGGAACATTAAAAGGGAGTTAGTAAGTAGAATTACAAGTGTGGTCTACTTTGTCGACATGACATGTTTCATAGGCAGACCCCTCCTGCCTACTCATCAGGACCTCTGTTGATCCCTACAAAAATACTCAATTCTAAACTAAATGTTAAATGCTTATGGTCCTAAAACTTAACAGCAAAAATCGGCTGCTAGGTTTAGCCTCGGGGCTTGAGTTGGCCCTTAGTGAGGCATTATCAAGAAAAAAGACCTAATATGGTCTCTGTGGAAAGAAAAAAGACAAAAAGGGTACATGGTTGTAGAAATACAATATGTAAAGCACAATTCATACATGGCTCATTTTTGCGTGAGTCACAATGTGGCTTAGTATCTCAAAGTATTCTCAACATTAATTATGTATATGACCCGATGAACTACCATTTGCCATCGTGGCCAAAGGGTATGAACCCTTGGAAAACTTCAACACAGAGCGTCATATACACTTCAAACACAAACACATCTACACAATCCAAAACGACCCATCTGGTTGTGGGTTTTTAAAAAAAAAAACAAGCAAGGGTGTGGACTTCCTTGCAGTTCCAGGAAAAGTGTCTAGGTTAAGAAGAAACGTCTCACTAGCGGCGTGACATCAAAAAATCTACTCATCATACTGATAAATGGGTCATTATCACACATGCCGGTTGATACATTATTCGTGAATAAAACGGCAGATGATGGCTTAATGCTCCCAGACATCAACCTATCAAGCCCCCAAAATGCGTCTTAGTCAAACATGCTGGTTGGAATAGTGATTGTGAAAACGAGCGACAGCAAATGATGGCAAATGCCTCCAAATGTGCAAGCATGCTACAATTGATACATACATTTGAAGCGTGGTGATAGGGCCTCATGAGCCTGCGTCTTAGGGTGATTAGTTGACTGGTTACTATGGAGGAAAGCTTAAACATAGTCACTCACGCTGTTTTATGGCGGCAGAATCTCACTGTCAGAGACACACCCCTCCGCTATCACAAGACCAAGTTTTTAAAGACCCATGGTCAGGGTCTCACTTACGTGACCGCATGCCTAATCTGGCTTTATTCCATACCCTTCAGCAGCTCCGTAGATGTAGCCGTAGTCCTGCCTCTGCTTGTGTTCTTATACCGGAAGAAAAACCTAGTCATGATTGCCTCTAAAAAAAAACTAGAGAGCTGACCTAAAATGGCGGCGCCCGTCGGGACACTGCTGGTCTATAGTCTGTCGTCTATTTTTTCTTCTCTTGGTCGCATTTTTTGGGAAAAATTTGCGCAGTGCTCTCTAAATAAATCTAATTCGTGCCACAATATATTAAATTAATTTGATATAGTTCCCAGAGACAATGATAACAATTGGTATCTGATATTCATAATCATCAAGAAACAATGTGGCACAATAATAACAGATTGTTGAATTCAACGCGCGTTTCGGCACAAGACCGTGCCTTCGTCAGGAAAAGGGACCACAATGATCATAGTTGATTTCTTATCTCTCTGAAAAAGAATAATCAAATATTTTCTGTAGACGCCACAGGCCGTAGAGATTTCACTGAATCTGGCAAAGTATGAAGATAAACTTAAACTGTAGACCTCCAATAGAGAGTGTATTGTGTCATAACACCTCAGACCCAGAGTATTGTATTACTGACGTCCAACTCGATATGGGTCGTCCTTTTTATTTTAATTCCAATATATTTGGTTGTTAAACAGATAATATATTTGTTTGGTGATTTCAGACTGCCGGATTAAAGATTCCTCCTCACACCACGATATTTGTGTGAGGACTCCCTAGGGACTTTACTATGGACATATGAATAAATTAAATATGCCAATAGGGGATAAGCCAGTATTAGTATGTTATAAGGAGTCAGCACATGCACTTTAGTACTGGTTGGTAATGCTAAAGTGCTCAGAGTGCTATGGCCAACAACAACAGGTCGAGTAAAATGTAAAGGCAAAAGGGTTAGGGGAAAGACCACCCTATGGCTGATTTGTCTAACCACTCTCATGCAGATAAACAACCTGTCTTCTTTATTACAGCTTTCAACACTTTGTCAGAATCCAAATTTTATATATTTCCCTTTACCTCGAGAGCATTCATTACATTCAGTCTAAGTAGTGGGCCATCATCATCAGAAGAGATGCTCATGCTTTGCTTTAAAGAAAAAGTGAGGAAAAAGAGAAGACCAAAGAATCTCTATCTTTGCTGCAACCTTTGGTGTTTCCTTTACCTCTACTTCTATATTTTGGAAAACTTTTTTTAATGAATTCAACATTGCCTGAAAGAAAGTTCTTTCATGTAGAGCCTGCTGTTGAAGTTTTTCCAGGATCTTTGTGGATATTAGGACAACTCAATGTCCCCTTCTCACCAATGGACATGTTCCAAAATTGCCCCGGGGGGACAATGCTCTTCTGGAGCCTTCTAGAACGCAACCCTTTTTTGGCCCAGATCACACAGGACACATTTTGCACAGGCGTAATCATTAGGGTGGCTCCATTCAATGAGGGAAGACTTTGCCTTCATGCTTGTGCTGTATTACAGACAGAGGTTCATAAGCAAAGGAATTTTCGAGAGTGTACTTGATGGAGCAAGGTTTCGGAGAGAACAGACTTGCTCAGAGCAATCCACTTGTTTAACTCACTAACAAGTTATTAATAAAGTTTTGTGGAAACTAATACGCATTTATAGGAACATTTTTGGGTTAGTGAAGCTTGCTTATGAATGTACTAATGCAGATAACATTGAAGAAGGACTAATACCGCTTTAAACGGGAAATCTGTTTTGCACATGCGTCAGCTACATCTACGTAGTATGACGAGGTAATGTTTGGAGGGAAATTCTGGCGCATGAGCAGAAGCTATTAACATGGCAGCTTGGAGACTTTCATGCATGTCACCTGCTTATCTAAATTAAAGCAAGCTATTTTACTAATGCTAACACGGGGATATATCTAATAAATAACATGGGATAGAGTAGAGGTGGGTGGTATACAGTGCAAACAGTTATTTTGAGAAATTAACATCTGTCTTTTGACTTTTATCATTAGTGCGTATTTTGTTTTTTTTTCTCATAACTGAATGAGCTGAATGATGCGAAGTCCGTGCATTCATGAAGGTCAATGACATAGCAGTTGAGAGCCAAATCAAGTGCTACACCAGGGGAACGGATGGTGCCGAGTTCAACAAAGAAAAGTTCTATTCATCATAGTGTCTTAATTTTTCAATATTGATACATGTAGTACATGGGAATAAAATGTATGAATAAAAAGTAAGGGGTTGGGTTTGCGAAGAATGGTGTAACTGAATTTAGTGACATGTAAGCATGGTGACATGAAGATCCCCCTTTGCCGGACCAATCAAATTTGGTATTTTCCGATATTGAAACATTAAAGGGTGGAACTTGCGGAATAAAAGGTTTAATTAAGATAGCTTGACTTAGTTAGTGAGAGCAGAGACCTGAAAATGCTGGGAAGAGAAGCTGATTCTGTGAGATTCTGATGCAGAACTGATCGCAGAACCTAAAGCAGAAACTTCTATCCTAATTTAATTGGGTTAGATTTGAAGATTGCGGAAGAATCTTGAGGAGGAAGAGAGTGTCAGAGAGTTGTGTTGCGCAACCGTTTGTATCTTAGAGAGTGTGAATATCCTGTCCTGATTCCTGTCCTGAAGTCTTTGTCTCCTGAACCTATCTCGGGGGACCCCTACCAGCCCTTTGGCCAGGGGGTTGGTCTTCCACTCCATTCTTGGTAAATATAATTTTCTGTTATTTGCTTATATATTTTTTTCTTTCTCTCTGTCATCTCCCTTTCCGATATCAGTTATTGCGTGAGTCAGAGATAAATGCATTGCGTTTATTAATTGAATTTTCTCTCCAATGAATGATGGTGACCGCACTGTATTGAGACTGTTCACATGCATCTAAAATTTAGATAAAGATTTGAAAACTTCTTGAGTCTGTTGTGATTCACTTAAAGTATACAAAAGCTAGCTAATTATCACCATCAATTAGATCCAATTAATGGTCCATCAACCAGAGGAAAGAACTTGTTGAGCTGTGAAGGGTTATTTGAAAATTGAACAAAGGTATTAAATAAACTAATCCTGAACTGTTTGTGAAATTATATAAAACTTGAACCCCCCCCACACCATCAGTTTAACCACTGTGAGGTTTATAGGCCCAGGTGAGTATTTGGTAGTGGAGTATCTGTTGTTGGTGAACCGCGAATGTATGACGTTACAACGCATACATTTACAACGCTCGCCCTTACAACGCAGTTTTTACATCGCAACATCCACTACAACGCATTCCATTACATCGCATTTAAAAAACTACCTTTACAACGCATTCCATTACATTGCATACTACCTTTCTGACACATACCATTACAATGCATACCTTTACATTGCAGTTAAGGTAAGTATTGTATAGTATAGGGGTAAAAATTACTATTCTAACTTCAGGGGGTGCAACAGTAGGCTAAGTGTTGGATAGTGTAGGGGTAAAAATGACTATTCTAACTCCAGGGGGTGTGACAGTAGGGTAAGTGTTGGATAATGTAGGGGTTAAAAATTACTATTCTAACTTCAATGGCGTGCATTGTAATTGTAAGAACAGACATTTTTTAAATCATTTTCATTAGTTCCTGGTCAAAGTACCAGTATCGGTGAAACCTGTCCATAAATCAAGCTTCAAATACAAAATCTTTCAGTCAGTTCATACACGCAAAATTTGCATTTCCTGAGTGTGGTGTTGGGAAGGATGGTACAGGTCTACTATGGATAGAGGGAGGGGGAAAATTCATGTTAATAAGCCAAGTATTATAATGAAATGAAAATGATTTTAAAAATGTCTGTTCTTAACCTATGATCTTTTCAAACCTCACACCATCACTCCCCAACTCCCCTTCTCGCTTTCTTGAGGCAACCTCTGACCACTGCATATTAATGTGCTGGATGTAATTAAAAATAAACCAAAATTCCTGTGATACTTGTAAGTCTGGCGCGTCTGTATATATTTTTGTCTTTTCCCTTGCTTATTAATTAGCACATGCATTCAGAAATATGTATGCAATTGTAAGATGAAAGTATTTTCTCCTTAAGGATTATTCACCAGTATTATAGTTTTGTAAAATAACACACGATTGATCAAAGACAGTATTGGTTACACGCCGAATTAACCACGGACCAATTTTTGAATTCCAGTATTATACCCAGGTCTGTTGATTTTTGGGTTACCCCATTATCTATAATGGTTAAGGGGAAAAAGGGCAGAGTACAAGCAGTTGTTAACCTCCACAAAGAAAGAATGGGAAGCGAATATCTGGGATGAACTATTAGTAGCCGTGAAAGCAAAAGACCAAGTTGGATTTTGGCGGCTAATCTCAAAGGGCAACAAAAAAGGTAGATGTAGTAGGGACCTGTTTTTAGATGCTGATACTTGGATAACACATTTTTCTAGTCTCTACTCTTCTTTCTCAAATGATATTGATTATTGCTCGATGAGTTATGAAACTATACTAAATGCCACACCCTTATCCTTTAGTTTAAAGGAAACCCTCACAGTCAAAGATGCATTAAAGCCAGGAAAGGCACCTGGTCCTGATAAAATGCCTGGGGTTCTATGGAAGCACAAAAAACGTGTGTCACGTCACTGTTTTCAGAATTCAATCTCACTGATAAACAGATCAAATTAGCACAAAGGGGAGCAGACTACACAGTGCTTAGCATTGAAAAACTGGAAAGATTGCCATTTACGGTAGCAGAGAAACCAGCTACTGAACATACGTACACACACAGATGTTGGAGTGGGGGACGTGAAGTGTTTCTTAGCGGTTCAAACTGTGAAAACGCACTAACCGGTTCTCTCCCTTGAAAGGGTATAAACTTACATTGGGCTTGAGATGGTTTCTCTAACAACTTATCCTGCCACCTGCATGGTTCACCAGCTGTGGTGACTGATCCAATTTTTTGACAACTTTCAAATGGAAGTTACCTCATGTAGAACGATCATAACTGCTGTGGCATGTTGCCAGGAATACCATATCTAGTAACTGTGTCATCCAGGGCTTCACTGAACATCTCTTCTATACGAATTGATACTCTAAGCAGAATGAAAGCCATTCATTTGCAAAAATCTGTGCCACTGACCTCTGCCAAAAAGACCTATGATCTACAAGTCGCAAGGACTTCTGCCAAGATACATGCCCATTTAAGTACAAACTGCCCTATACATTTCTCAGAAATGTTAAGTCATATCTCAAACATGTTTGATACGAGCGGTATTCTAAGTGTATTTAAGACAGTATTTTCTGGACTGTTAGCACCTTTTCAAGCAGTCGTAGGAATATTTCCAAACTTCGTGCACTCTGTGTTTGGCAGATTGCCCCTCCTTTTGGGACTCGTTGCAGGGATGCTATTTTTGCTCCTATTGCTACGATATGGCAAGCCAATTTATCAGCGACACACAGTTCGCCATGAAGACAACTCTACTGGTGATGAAGTGTCGTGAGCGCATCGTCCAAATTTTGGGACTACCTGGTCTACGAGAATTAAATACCACATGGTTTATGTCATTAAGACCAATTTGGCAAGGTTGCATCTTACCTGTTCTACGCTGCCTGCTATGCAGAGAAGAATTCGTGTTAGACACATGTCTCACACTCCCATCAGTCATGTCAACGGATATTTTGCTTGAACCGGTAACGGCCCATGCTCTGTGTTGTCCCCAGCAGCTACCAATTCTGATTACGGCATTCATTGAGATCTCAAAGACGCAAATTGCAACTGCTGAGGTACGAGAGTAAACAAGCGCGCAGGTACCATCCATTACGAACATTGCTGACGCGACCACTGCTGTCGGCGATGCTTCACATCTATGTGTGGTTAATCTTCTCAACGAGGTAATCCAACTTTCGCCTACAATTGTAGACAACTTTTTGTCAACAGACATAGAAGGTTTCATGTTTTCTCCAAGCCCTAACACTGACTTTTGATTTTGCCACACAGTGTTCTGAGAGACTTTGAATTTGACATTCATTTTTCAAAACAAGCTACTAACTTTGGAACTCTTTTTCCTATGATTAATTTTTTTTTCCAAATCTGAATTTGTTTCTTTTTTGGCACAAAGTAATCTGATTACAGTAGACCCATTCATAGAGAACAAGAATTCTTTGAATACTTCCAGAGGCAATATTTGACCTTGTCCACATACAAACAGTTTTATGTAATCTGACATGAAATGGTTTCTTTTTTTTTTCTTTTGTATTTAACGAGCCCTTTCATAAATGTATATTTTCATGATTCATTCAGTTAGCATTCAAATGTCAAAAAACTGTGCTTCGAATTAAACATTGCTTTAAATGCGTACAGCACCAATGCATCTTTTATGTGTACAACCAATTCTGATGCATTATTTATGTATTTTGGGTGGGTTTTTAACCCTTCATGTTTAAATAAATTTAACGTGTTTAGAACTTAGTAATATCATACATAAGAAAGTGGGGTGGGTGTTGTGTTTGATTTTAGATTCCGTATGCATTTCCCGATACATGCCCTTCTATAGGTATATTTCACATTGCCCTTATATAGGCATAGATATCCAGTGCTTATTTAGACATAGTCCATGCTACCCAAATACAGGCATGGCTACTTCCATCCTTTCATCTACGTCACAACGAGTTCTAGGAAAACCAGGCTCTTAAGCTGTTAGGGACTTTCCCTTGCTTGGATATTGATTTCTCCAAGAACTCTGTTATTATGCATGAACATCTATTCCTTGGGGGTTCATTCATGACGTTCATATGCCCGACTTTATGTCAATACTGGCATTCCTAAAACACCTTCAAGGTATAAATATACCTTCACTTGCTATGGCAAAGCACGGTGTGGTTCGGTGCAGTTCGAGTACCTACTTGCACGATGCAGCTCGCTACAGCAAGTGTCGAAGGAAGCCAACTCTCTAGCTGACGCACTGATCAGAAGCTGTCATCCTCCTGGCGAAAAATCAAGCTCCAGTGTTTCTGACTCCCCTTTGCGGGGTGTTGGGAAATCGAGTCCCGAGACAGAGATACCAACCTATCATTCTAAGGTATGGAGCTGATTAGAACCTAGAGATACCTTAGGGAATTCTTGGCAAATCTAAACCTATGCTAAAGACAAACACCTACTTCTTCCCTCGTACTAGACCTAGGTTAGGTACACTGGGGTATGCGTATTTTAGAAGCACCAGTTGAGTATTTTAGCCTGTGTTATTTATGTATGTATTTTTATATGACATAGCAACAGACAATGCAACAGGCAACAGACAGTATTATTTTATATTACTGTTTACGCTATATCGCATTATACTTCGCAATTCTGTCTAACGATTGTAGCAGTTCACCTCTCTTGCATGAGAAAGAAGACTGTTCAATAAATCCTTTTATTAAAACGCCGTCTCTCTATTTCCGTGCAACTCTGTAGAAACAAAGCATGCACGATTGACTGAGTGAACTAGTTAGATATTATTCCGGTTCTAGAGGAAACAAAGTTGTCATGTTTATGCGGTTGTCAGAAACCAATCCCTTCTTGTTTATTCAAGAAAGTTTCTAGTGACCTCTGAGTTAGCTGGCACACACATAATTAAGTTTAATATACTCAATAGAGACATACTGACCTCAGTCTTATGTCAAATCTATAGTGTGTATTATTCCAATGCGCAGAGCCTATTGGGAATATAGGAACTACACTACAATAATTTGATAAAAAATGTGTAAAACCTTTAGATCAGACAGTCTAACTTTATTCTGGATATATTATTACAGCATTAAATAATCATTCTTTGCAATATGAAATACTCTCTGTGTATTACCTCCAAATCTTGCCCCATGTAACTTGGGCCTTTACTATGTCTTATTTTCACGAATTATTTTCATAAATTTGACCAAAGGCCAGGCAGTGCATTCATCAGATATTTGGTGTGATTAATCTTTTTGAATGTAAGAATGCATTACTTTTGCCGATTGCAGATAATTCTTATAGTGGAGAATGGAAATAATGTACTACTAATTGTTCTTTAACTACTGCAGATGCAATACGTAACAGACATTATACCTCATTTAAAATTAATTAGACAGGGTGCTCTGCCATAAAGGTGCACCCTATATAGAGTCAGACAGACCACAATGTTCTGTTGACAGGAATCTAACATCGATGGACCGATGGAGTTGGAGCCATCGGTACAGATACATCCGACCATTTTGAGACTATTTTGAGTGGATGATCTGATGTCCTTTGTTCTTTTCAGGGCTGCTAGGGGAGTTATGGTACTCCTAAAAAGAAAAAATTGAAAAATTACCCACACCCTGAGAGAAAACTCTCAGGGCATCAAGCTCAATTATTTATTTGTTTTTAAAAAACAAATAATGCCCAGTTGAGAAGTTTGTTTTTGGAAAACAAAAACGTTTGGAGTGTGCTGGCCTTAAATATCGTGGCCACTCAACAAACTTTCAACGCCTGACTGTGACTCCTTTGAATGAACAGAGATCTCTAAAGGACCGGAGGTGATGTCCTCATATGGTGGGCAGTAATACAATCAGGGGACCTGATTTAGTCCTCGGAGGAGGGGAATACTCCATCATCTAATGTGACAGCTATCCCATCTGCTGGATTGCGATCCCATTATATCCTATTGCGATCGTAATTTTGCAGAGGAGATACCTGTCACATTTGGGAGGGAGTATTCTATCTGCCGCGATGTAATAAGGCCCAGGGTGGCAGATGATACACCTCTTGAATATAGCCAGTTGGCAAGCAAAATATATATCATGTCCATGGACTGGATGCTCCTCAGCTGCTTACTTTGACCCAGAAATGTGCATTTCTTGAGAATCCCCTTGTAAGACATCTTGAGAAGATAACAGGAACCCTTAGACCTATTCAAATATCTAATAATGAAGTGTTACATTTTCCGCAATTTAAATAATTCCTCCAAAGTATATTGCTCACCCTATAGATATCTAATTTCCATTTGATAATGTTACCTATTATTTATTTTAAATACCAATGCTGAGAATTACATGTACAACAAGAAAAAACAGTGCTATTTATGTAGTAATGCATTCTGAGCTGTGATGGATCATTCACAATATATTGATTGATATCAAAGTTTTGAATTCATTTTCTCCTTTTGTTTCGTTTTTCATTACAATAATTAATATACTATCTTTTTGTAACATTTCTAGAAGATATTTATATGTTAGTGTAATCTACTAATGTGTTGTATCTAGTATTTTGATTACTTTCATACATAAAATACAATTGGGGTTGCCATGTCAATGAAAATGACAACTTGTGAAATGGATATTGTGAAAAAAGCTACAGAGGTTTATGGGCCCCCTTTTACTGTCATGAAACCTGCAAATGTCATTTGCATAGTGGAAGCAATACCCGATGAATAGAATGTAATGTGTTAATTGTAAACCAATGACAAGAGCAGATCGGCCAACTTTGAAGGTGGGGAACCAGGTTCAAGTCTAGCGTGAGTCTCAAGCATCCTTGTATTCTGGGCAATTCACTTAGAGACTTATCACGATGTCGTCGGACCTCCAACCTACCGACACATCTCGGACTCGAGACCGACTAGCCTGAGGTGGCCACTGTTCTGACGGATTCCCACTGTTCTCTATGGGAGCTTGTGTTACGCCCGTAAACTGGCCCTAAAATAATAGGCTCATATGCGGGAACACTCCGATCGCCGGGCAGAACCGAGTCGGAGTGACTGGCCTGTTTACGTTTTGACCACCGGCATCGTAATCAGGCAGTCAGACCGCAAACCAACCGAGTCGGTCCGAAAGTCACTGACAGCATTGGAAAGCATCTGACTAGCGGTCAGAGTCTTTCTGACCAACATCGTAATCAGCCCCAAATGACCCCATGCCTAAAAAGAAAACGTTGAAAAAGGAATGTGTCCATCTGTAATGCAATAGTGTTCATGTAAATTCTGATACCTTCGGGTCGAGTTTGCACTATATAAAACTGATAAAAAAAGAAAATGGTAAACTTTTAATGCATTCCAGCATGTATCAGTGGTGAAAAGGTATTGATAGATTTCTTTGCAAATCACAAGGATGGTGGACCACCTTGCTACCACCTTGTTTTCTTTGTGACTTAGTAGGAAAGACGTTACCATTGTCAATTGCAGTGATTTTTGCAATTCATAATGCAGTTTTAAGGCACTGGTATTTTAGTTTTCAGCTTTGCATCCCTGGCACTATGCCCAACAAATGTTTTGCGTGCGAGAAAGACCTTTGATACATTGTGCCCAAAGTATTTGGCATCTTTTACACTCATAACCTAGCACCAAAACTGGGCCTACCCTTATTGTAATACTTTTTTAACCCCTTATGGTGTGCCTTTTACGAACCCTATCCTTGTACAACCATTAAACCTTTTTCTAACCAAAAACCTATTGTAATCTTATCCTTCCCTAGTAATGACACAACCTATAAAAATGTCCTTAACTTTATCCCTAAGTCTAATATTAACCCTAAATCTTACTGTAAATCATATACGTGCAAAATATCAAAATGATGCATTTTGCTTGGCTGCTAGCCAATCAATACCTACGAGGAAGGCTCACAGACAGAAGGTGAGATACACCTTTTACAATCACTACCCACATATCACCATGCCTTCTTTTCACAACACCTGTCTGTGAAGATCGTGTGTTCTAATAAAGAATATAGTGTTAAGTTAGCTTAGAGAGTGTGCCAACAATGGTGAGCAAGCTGCAAAACAGTATTGTAAGTCTTTAGCTGTATGATCTGAATACAGAATATGGAGGCACAAATGATTCTTGTCTTTGCTGCCACATATACAAGTTAAATAATATCAATATAAACTATTTTCAACTTGAAAAAATATTAAAGTGTGTAATACATTTAGCAGTATTCTTTGAAACAACTATTCAAGCTATCATGGAGCTGAAAAATAAATAAAAGTTTCAATCTTCAGAAATAGTTTCTTTGGTTTTATAAACCACAAAATCTCTTGAACATAAAAGACATAATGAGATTCATTTGAAATCAAAAGAAATATGGACAAAAAAAGCTTATTCATCAATTCTTGACATTCTCAAACTAGAACTATCCATTTATGTTGCCATGTTATAGTACGAAGCCTCTTTCTGGGTTAAATCAAAGTGAGTTAGCAGGTACTTGCATATCATCCTCGAATTGACCAGCCACCAATAAAGAAGACATATGCTCAGATATTTTGATCTGTGGAACTGCCTATTTCAAGACTATAGGGCATATGCACAAGGACTTAACGCAGCCTTAGCAGCACTTTTCAGACGGTTTTCCGGCGAGATTTTAATCGCCTTATGTACAAGCTGCTGCTACCCTCGGTTAGATTCGTTTTCCTGCAAAAACGTCCATTGTAAAGATCGCCACTTCTGTTAGCGATAATGACATGCAAGGGAGGCGTCCCGTGCAAAAATGGCCGCTAACCCCACTTTGCGATATTTACAAGGAGATTCCTGAACTTTGGAGGAACAAATAAACTACCCCTAACTGCAGGTAGAGGCAGTTTTTTAAGAACAGAAAATAGCTGGTCTTAAAAATGGAGATAACACTTGGGGACTCTTTTCAGCAGGTGTTGTGCTGGGCAGCGCTGCAAGCAATGTTTCTGCGCTGCCCTGCAACAAAACTACAGGGTAGGAATGCACACCATCAATAAGATAGTGTGCAATCCTGGGCCTCAGTCATGAAAAGTGGTGCAGCGCTGCGACAAGACAGCGTTGTAACACTTTTCACTACCCCCCTCTTGCGACGTCATGGATGCTCTGTATTCATTGGATAGTGCTCCACGACGCAAGTAATGACAGATACATATGGAATCCTGATGTATCTGTCTGCGCTGAAGTCACGCATTGCTGCAGTTGTGTCACAACCATGACCCAACTCCAGCAATGCATGAGGCCAGCATATCCCTGTGGCACTACGTCACCCTTTCGCCTGCCATCAGGCAAGCATAAGGTACTGACGCAGTGCTATTCTTGAGCGGTGCCAAAGGTGTCGGCGGAGTTGGAGATCCATCAGTGGCAGCTGAATGCTGCGGTGTGATAGTCTGTAAGCGTTGGAAGAGTGGTGGTGCTGAGGGAGTTGACAAGAAGTTCTTCGGTGGCCTTGATCCAGCTGCAAGGAAGGGAGATGATGGCAGTGGCGGACGGTGGGCATAATGAAGACATGATGTTTGCAATGATGGTCGGTCCAGGAGAGTCCGGTGGTGTGGCTGTAGTTGAAGTTCTCGCTGGTGGAAGAGACGTGCTTGATCGTGTGTCCTGCTATGTGGCTTGCTGCGGTGACTAGCTGGTTGAGTCTGATGTTGGGGTGCTTCCCTAGGAGAGTGTGGTGTTCTGGTGACTGGGGTTGTCCAGGTGGAACTTGAGTTCACTGAGTAGGATGTTGTCAGTGGATGGGAGAGCCTGGGGTGCAATGAGGTCTACAAGGGTTTTGGACAATGGGGTTCCATGGCCCGGGGGCCTGCAGATGAGGGTGCTGCAGAGGATGGGCTTGATCCAGATCTGGAATTTGAGGTGTTCCATGGTCACCGTTGGGTAGTTAGAGTACATGGTCATTCGAAGTGTGCTTCTGTGGGTGATGGCAATGCCTTCTCCTGGACGGTCGGGGTGGTCCTTGCGGATGATTTAGTAGACGTCAGTGTTGGCAATGGCGATGTCCGGTCCAGTGCAAAAACAACACTTGATGGACAGAATGCAGAACAATGTCGTGCATTCACCCCAGTACAGAGATCTGGGCCTAAATCCATCGTTTTTTTGCCCACCATGCCATTCCGGTTTGAATCCAGCCATAAGCAAATCAGTCTTGACCCTGTGCCTCATGGGAACAGTCCAGCCTGAACTGCCAAGCCAGGTCCTCCCTGGACTGGAAACAAGCATCCTAGGACCGGTTTCGGGGTTTCACCCCTCTTCAGCCAGGGTAGCTTGATTCCAGTGGCATGGAGTGCACGGGACTCACGTCTGGGCATACCCGTCCCACTCGGGGTGACAAATGCAAAAACAACAGTTGATGGACAGAATGCAGAACAATGTCATGCATTCACCTCAGTACAGAGATCTGGGCCTAAATCCATCTTTTTTTGCTCACCATGCCATTCCAGTTTGAACCCAGCCATATACAAATCAGTCTTGACCCTGTGCCTTATGGGAACAGTCCAGCCTGAACTGCCAAGCCAGGTCCTCCCTGGACTGGAAACAAGCATCCTAGGACCGGTTTCGGCGTTTTGACCCTCTTCAGACAGGATAGCTTGATTCCAGTGGCATGGAGAGCACGGAACTCACGTCTAAGCATACCCGTCCCACTCATGGTGACAAATGCAAAAACAACAGTTGATGGACAGAATGCAGAACAATGTCATGCATTCACCACAGTACAGAGATCTGGGTCTAAATATATCGTTTTTTTGCTCATCATGCCATTCCAGTTTGAACCCAGCCTTATGCAAATCAGTCTTGACCCTGTGCCTCATGAGAACAGTCCAGCCCGAACTGCCAAGCCAGGTCCTCGCTGGACTGGAAACAAGCATCCTAGGACCGGTTTCGGGGTTTCACCCCTCTTCAGCCAGGATAGCTTGATTCCAGTGGCATGGAGTGCACAGGACTCACTTCTGAGCATTCCCGTCCCACTCGAGGTGACAAATGCAAAAACAACAGTTGATGGACAGAATGCAGAACAATGTCATGCATTCATCACAGGACAGAGATCTGGGTCTAAATATATTGTTTTTTTTGCTCACCATGCCATTTCAGTTTGAACCCAGCCTTATGCAAATCAGTCTTATGCAAATCAGTCTTGACCCTGTGCCTCATGGGAACAGTCCAGCCCGAACTGCCAAGCCAGGTCCTCCCTGAACTGGAAACAAGCATCCTAGGACCGGTTTCGGGGTTTCACCCTTCTTCAGCCAGGATAGCTTGATTCCAGTGGCATGGAGAGCACGGGACTCACGTCTGAGCATACCCGTCCCACTCAGGGTGACAATTGCAAAAACAACAGTTGATGGACAGAATTCAGAACAATATCAAGCAATCACCCAAGTAAATACATCTGGAGCGAAATCCATAGTTTTTTTTGCTCACCATGCCATTCCAGTTTGAACCCAGTCATATGCAAATCAGTGTTGTCCCTGTGCCTCATGGGAACAGTCCAGCCCGAACTGCCAAGCCAGGTCCTCCCTGGACTGGAAACAAGCATCCTAGGACCGGTTTTGGGGGTTCACCCCTCTTCAGCCAGGATAGCTTAATTCCAGTGGCATGGAGAGCACGGGACTCACATCTGAGCATACCCGTCCCACTCGGGGTGACAATTGCAAAAACAACAGTTGATGGACCGAATGCAGAACAATGTCATGCATTCACCCCAGTACAGAGATCTGGGCCTAAATACATAGTTTTTTTGCTCACCATACCATTACAGTTTGCACCCAGCCATATGCAAATCAGTCTTGACCCTGTGCCTCATGGGAACAGTCCAGCCCGAACTGCCAAGCCAGGTCCTCCCTGGACTGCAAACAAGCATCCTAGGACCTGTTTCGGGGTTTCACCCCTCTTCAGCCAGGATAGCTTGATTCCAGTGGCATGGAGAGCACAGGACTCACAGCTGAGCATACTCGTCCCACTCGGGGTGACAAATGCAAAAACAACAGTTGATGGACAGAATGCAGAACAATGTCATGCATTCACCCCTGTCCGGAACAGAGGTTGGTCCTGGCAGGCCATGTGGCGTCCAGGGTTGATGGCGAGGAGGGTTCTGGTGTCGTAGCGGTGGAGTGTCCGAGAGGAAGGGTGCTTGGTGGTGAGTGCGTTCCAAGAGGAGACAGATGCAGACAGGCTTGCCTGTGGCTCACCTTTGGCAGGCATGACATCGTAATGCATTTACAACGCAACCCCAACAACGCAGGTGCATTTACATCGCATTCCATTACAACGCATTGTGAGGTCGGTAATGGGATATTTTAAAGTTTTAGGGTGGCAATGGATTTTGGGTGTCGGATATGACATTTGGGGTGCATTATGGGGTGAAATTTAAATTTTGGGTGTATTTTGGGGTCAATTAGGAAAATTGGGGTGTACATTTGGGTCAAATATGATTTTCAGGGTGTGTTTTGGGGGCTCAGGGATGAATTTTATGGTTCAGGGTTTGCTTTGGGGTGCAAGTCTTAGTTTTAGAGTTGCACTCACTGAAGTGGGAATAGTAATATTTACATCTCTGCTATCCAACACCATCCCTACTGTTGCAGTATGCCTAGTATTAGTATGCACTGTAATGGAGTGCAATGTAATGGTATGCATCTTAACTTCATATATATCTTTGGCACACCAGTGGTACGCCCGCTGTGCACGGCCGCACAGCAACCGCCATTGAAAAGTGCTGCGGGGGAACTGTACAGCTGGGAGGTAAGCAATGCCAGAAAGGACATTGGATGGGGCATGGACATGAGGTTGTGTGTTTGAGGAGGTGTTGTAAATATTTAAATGAGAGAAATCTTACCTCAAGGCCAGGTCCCGTGTCTTCATTGCTCCTGCTCTCCTGAGTCTGCTTCTAAGAACAAGAAGTAGGCAGCCAGGCTCCCTCCCAAAAGCCAATCGCAATGCTGCAATGCGGCATTGGGATTGATCATTGGAGCTGGGACAAGGCGTGCCGCCAGGGGTTGGAGGGCTGGGTATATTCTCCATGCAGGCTGTAATGCAGCCTGCATTGTGAACAGGACAGTGCGCATGACTGCTTAAGACTGCCTGAGTGGGCCGACTAAACAGTCATTGCGCACTTGAGTGGGCATGCCACTCCACCCCTGCCCTGCTCCATGGGTGGAGCAGCCCTACCCAACCTCCTGTCCGTAAAGGAAACATAGTACAATTACATCAGGAAGTTATCATCATGTGATGATTTTTCCTCTTCTTGCACTGCTTTAAAGCAGTGGGGTGATGCTCTTCCACCCTAGTGCATCATCTACAGGTGCTCTGCCTAGGCGAATCGAACCTGGGTCTCCTCCACTACGATTACCACCTTCTCCTAACCTGGACATTGACACTGTGGCGCAATCTACTGCACTCTCTCCAAATCTGTGTGGTTACAGCAGTTGCCGACAAGTCCGCTGATGAACCTATTTGATGCAGCAGGGCCCCCTTAGGCGTGAAGTTGCAGCGCTCCCACCACACTAGTTTGGCGCAGCTCAGGAGCCTCACCCTCCATAGCGTCCAGCCAGCGAAAATTAATTTGGCCTGTGATGCAGAGAGGTGCCACCCACCGATGGTAATCCCCTCCGTGCACCCCGGTGTAGTGGTGGATTGTAGTATGTGATGTAGACCTCTGTACTTTGGTGCTCAGAAGCGCCTCTACCATTCACAGATACAAGGGGCTCATGGCGGTCTTCTCACACAGGTCAGCAATGTGTCTCCATGCGACCTGCCAGACTTCATCACCAGGTACGGGCGATTGCCGCGCCGTATTGTCAACCGTCATGGCTCATCGACTTCACATTTCCAGTGAGGCATCCAGTAGACAGGCGCAGGTCCTGCAAGGCACCCAGGCTCTCACCCTGGTCATCCTGGATGTTGGGTGGCTTGAAGGGGTTGTTGATGTGTGCTGCACTTGACCATTTCTGCATTTCATTTTTTTTTTTGCCTATCCCTCTTCGGTGTCCGTGCTGCATGTTCCATGGCATCTGTTGCCCTTCCGATGATGCCCTGGGCAGGGCTCCCTATTTTGGTGCAGGCTGCCGTCCAACTTTACACCAGGTCAGAGCAGGTCTAAAATCCCTGCTGCTAAAGCACCTTATTGCATGTTTTGTGTTGTTATTGCCGATCTGTCTGATCGTTGTGAATGCTGAGGTGTGGTGTTGTTGCAGGTTTTGTCACAGGAACGCCTACTCTGCATCTCATTAGCGATAGTTGCAGGAGTCCTCTGTGGTGATATTTTTTGCGGATACTATCGCTGGCAAACTGGTGCTATGGGCTTGCAGCACTTGCTTGTGAATGGTGGTGTAAGTTTATCATGACTTTGGCTGCGCAAAAGTGCTGTTAATTCGGCAATAGCTCTTTGTGTATATGCCCCGTAGTCGCACAAAACCGAATCAAAGTCGAAAAATTTGAATGACCGTAATGGAGCGTGAGTCAGATTCAAAAAGTCAATTGGGTCCAGTTGGTACTTACCTTCGGAATTAGAAGAAATGTCAGCAAGAGTTGTCTGAGAAGGTAAAGTTCAGCAAGGGAAGGCTGCAGGCGGTGTCCTCGGAGTTGGCGTTTTCATCAATGAGCTACTGGATGAAGTTGCGATGAAGATTTCTACATTTGGACTTAGTTTCTTTTTTGGAAGTCAGGAACCTCCAGTGGGATGAAACTGGAGGCTGTAGCTGATGAGAGCTCTACGAGGCCGGATACCCCTTCAGCAAAATATTGCTGAGCAGAATTTGCTGCTGCAGAGAAGAAAGTAGTTGGAGCTGCTGAAAAGTTGGGCTGACTAGCGATGCACCTTGGATGGATAGATGTACAGGTTGGTCCTGGTCTCGTGTCTGTTCTCAGAGCAGGATTTAGACAAAAAAAGTCTCAAGTTTCATATTCAAGCTATATGAGCACTTTTAGAAACACCACCAAGGGTCTAGGAATGGTGGGTCACAACTTGGGGGGTTAGGACTCACTTGAGCTGGGTCCAGGTAGAGGTTCAAGTTGAATAGAGCCTTTTTCTGTCCCTGTTGCTCTGATAAGGAGGTCAGCACACTAGATCTCGAATTCACTCTGCTAGTCCTGGGTTCAAGTGGTGGAAAAGGGCTCAACAGCAGGGCAGGCTTCTGAGGGTTCAGGGTAGGCTCCAGTCAGCAAAGTAGGACTTCCAAGTACAGCAAAACAGTCTTGTGGGGTACACAGTAGGCCACAGCAGCAGACAGTTCTGTGAGGGTCCTTCCGAATGTCCAGAATTTGAACTGAAGAGTGGGTCTAAGGGTCTTACTTTTAGATCAGGTACCTTCTTTGAAGTAGGAGAAGTTTCTGGAGGAACCCCCCTTAAAGTGCTTGAAATTGTCTGCTTCCCCTGCCCTGGCCCCTGGTTATCTGTATGAACAATGCATGGGTGACAAGCCTTTTGTGTGTAAGCAGGGCACAGCCTATTCAGTTGCAAGTGTCGCTGTGCTCAGCTCCGTCCCTCATCCTGTCAGCAATAGCTTTTCCAGGCAACCTAGTCCCTCAATTGTGCGACTGTCTGGGAGGAATATTCAAAGTCCAACTTCCTACTACACCCAGTCCTGTGACCTAGGAACAGGCTTCAGGCACCAAAATGCAGAAAAATGCCAACTTTCAAAAAGTGACCTTTTCAAGATGCTAACTTAAAACTCGACTTTACCATTAAAGAGGATTTTTAAACAGAAGTTAGTACTTATGCCAATGCCCACCGTCCTAGCCATAACGACAGGGGCATTAGCCCATACCATTTGGGGAGTCACCTCTATGTTTACAGACCACTTTTTTGCAACCAATACAGCATGATGTCAGGAGAGCATGCAGTAGGGCACATAAGCAAGGCGCTACTATAGCTGAGCTCGCGAAGGAGCCTCACTTGTTGCAAAGCACCAACACGCTGGCATCATAACTACCTTATCCATGCCTATGAGAACAATTGCATGGGTGTTGGTCTGACATGTCTCTGTGGTTTTGAGCCTTAATTTGTAACTTTTAATTTTAAATGAATGCCTCCTCATTATGAATACGTATTGTCATTTGTGATCTGCAACTGACTAGCACGATGCGCAATGATTTTTAGCCATTCATCACGCATCTCGGCTGAGACACTCGGATAGGCCTTGATAATTTGATTGTGTTATTGTTTGTCTCTCCCTCCAGGTGCATCTAGAAGTTTCACAGCATCAGTATAAATGATATAACACTACACATCTAGAGGCTTATTTCCAAGCCCCTTGCGCTGCTCTTGCATCACTTTTAACATGGGAAAGGAACTTGTAAATAAGCCCCCTAGTATCTTAGGGTATGGTATCACACCGACATGCACTTTCACCGTCCCTACATGATTAGACAAGGATCTCCTGGTCCTGATGAAATGCAAAGATCCTTTGGCCTATGAAAGGCATAAAACATGTTGACACCTCTCATTTCACGAGAGGTCCAGAATAACCTGCTCCAGATTTGACTTTTTTGTCTCTTTTTTGACCATAGCATAGGAACCCAGCTAATAATGAACCTTGAGGGATTCCTGTAGCAATTTTTATCTTGCTCCCACATTTCCCTCCACATCTACTCATACCTCTTCTACCCACATGCCCCTCCACCCCAGCCATCTAACATCGGCAAAAAAGAAAAGCTCTCTGGCAAAGAGCCCCCTTGCGGGGTCCGTAGGGCATTGCAGCGTGGGTCAAAGGAAAAGCTTCCCCACGATGAAGCATGACACCCCTTGAGGTGTGTGAGGGTAGGAGCAATCCCCCATTTTTCTATTATCCTTGACACATGGATACCCTTCTCCCTCTCATTAGGGACTGCATACTCATGTTTTTTCAATTGCTATGTAGGGGCACTTATGCTGGACCTGTCTCAAGCACCCAGACCTCCTTGTAGAGGCTTCCATGTGAGACTTTCATCAATGATTTTTCCTCAACAATTATATTTTACGGCTATCTCCAGTCCATTACTTTTTATAGTACCTTAAATGATTTCTTAGTCTTTTTATATAAATTAATTGTTTGGCTGATGTTCACATTCACACTTAAGGAATTAAAAATACAATGAGCTTCAAGACAATCTAAACGCTGCTACCTTTTAGGTGTGGCTGAAAACCATCATGTAATTAGCATAGAATAATGATCGAATGTGTGTAGGGTAAAACCTAGGAGCCACCCTGTTCACAGTTAAGAATTTGATATGCATGTTGAAATTCAACAGATTAAATAATAGAGGGGCCAACAGGCATCCCTCAGATATTTCTCAAACAAAACAACTACCTGGTCCTTACTTGAACATACCCTTAAAGCAATACAGAAATCCTTGCTTGCAAAATGAAGCTTTCAAAATCCTTGCAGTTCAGGGCAAATCCATGAATCAGAACCATCCTTATAATGTAAAGGTAAAGCAAGAATGCCTATGATTTTTATGCCTACATGTATGCAAGTGTACATTAACTAGAACTGTAAAGTTAAATAAAAAACGTATGCATAGTGTAAGAAAGTCCTCCTGTTTTTCGGGTATCCCCATTTTTTGCTGACTGGTATTGTTTGTGATTTTTGAGAAATGCAGAGTGGGGCATTGCTTGCCAGTTCCCGTTGTACGTGCTTTGACCCCTAAAATATGTTAAAATTGTATATTCCCCCTTTGGCATATTTATTCTGCCAGTAAATATTGAGGAAGTCACTCCTAAGTAGGCCCTGTACCTCACAAGGTAGGTTGCCTTGCGTTCAATAGTGAAACCTGTAAGAATTTAAGATTAGCATTTTCCTACAGTGATTTTCCCCCAGAAACTATTTTTAATATATAGGATGGTAGCTGTTCCTATGGGACAAACTAATGGACATTTATAATTTTATTTTGGTTTGGAGTAAGATACAGAGTGCATTCAGCCACTGTTTTTTATTATTTATCAACAAATACACTTAAATGATGTCTTTAGATTTTTTGTAAAAATGTAGTCAAGTAACTGAGGCTCCAGTAGAGCAATTAGCATCGGCATGCTTGCAGCTGTCTTCTCTGTTAGTGCTTTCCCCTACATGGGGTGTGTTAAAGCTTCTCCTAGAGCAGACACAATGGCTTGGGCCTTTTAGCCGTAACATCTACTTAGTTGTGAAGTATGTGACTCATACTCCCTCAGGAAAGGATTTATGGAATGTATTAAATTGAAGGGGACCAGAAGGAAGCCTGCCCATTATTAGGAATAGTAGAAACCCCCATCTTATTCACAGCAGACCAACATGCATCTGTATTGAATAATAAAAAGACACATTCTGGACTTGTGCATTTTAAAGTGTAATTGTAAGAAAGTGGGTTACTGGTTGAGGGGGGAGAAAACATACTCAAGCAGCAACCACAACCCTTGTCAGAGTGAAGTCACAAACAAACCCAAAATTAACATGAACTCAACCCACTGGCAGCTTAGCACAGAGCAGTCAGGCTTTACTTAGATGCAATGCGTAAAGTATTTCCGCTGTAATTTCCAGAGTAACAAAGTGAAGCACAATACAAGAAAATCCCAAGTGGATTTAGAAAAATAGAGTAAAATGTAATTAATAATGTAAGAGTCAAGTCAAGTCAAATGTATGTTTATTATGACCGTAGTCTTTAAACAACGCAGTGAGCATAACGCAATCGGGGGCGTCTACAATAAATATTTGGTTATTTTTAAAAATGTTGTTCTTTAAAAAGCAATTCTACATTTCATTTTCAAAAATACAGAGTCCAAACTATAAAATACTAACAACCAGTAAAAAATTGCAAATACCTTAAAACTTGTTTATAAAAGTTAAAACCTATTCACTTTCTTACCACCATAACAGTTTCAATAGTTAAAATTCATACAGTACTACATTTTTCCTTGGTTCTCAGTGCACTCAGGGCCACCTTTAAAAATTTCCCAAGGGCGATTACAATATCAATGAAGGGTATTTCTGTTAGAAGGCTGGCTGCCTGCAACCTTGTTTTTATTCCATATTTTAGGAAAACCGGGCGCAGCCATAGTTTTCTCTGCTCAAGGAGTAACAGACAGTCCAACAGAATATGCGACCAGTCTCCCTTGGTTCCCAACTTACACCTGCAACGGCCTTCTTGATCTAACAATTTTGATTTGAGCTCTTTGTTTATTATCCACGGGTTAATCCCAATTCGACACCTCAGGATCTCTTGCCTGAGCCCGCGGTTAGGTAATCTATCAAGGTAGGGGAACCAATTTTCGTTGGACCAAGCATTTATCATATGCGCCACTGATTTTTTCTTTGTTAGATAGCCTATGTCAATCGATTTAGAAACTTCCTTCCCCCTTTGCTTCAGCTCCCCTTTGGTATTTAGGACCTGAAGCGTTTCCTGGACCAAATCTAACTCTAATGAGTTACAGATTCCTTTCAGTTTGTCCCTGCAGACCTTTGCCCATTTTAGCTCGCTTCTCAGTATTTCATTGCGACACCAATGTGCTACTTTTTGGCTTTCGGAGTCTTCCAATCTCTTCCAGAATCTAATCACAGCCATCTGGGTTTGTATTTTCCACGATTTTGTGCCTAATTCTATCCTGATGGCTTGTATCATCGAAGATTGAGGAAGGGATAGGAGCCTTTTTAAGCAATTCCCCTCTATCACGTCCCAGGATCCCTTACCGCTCAAATAAAGGATCTCAACGCCATACAAAACTTGAGAAGGAATCATTGCTTCGAAAGCTCTCAGCATAGGTCGGTGAGACATCTCTCCATAGACCCCATTAAACCTTTTTAGACCACCTATGGAGGAGAGTGCCTTTGCTTTTTGGGTATCCAGGTGGGAGTTCCAATTTAAAGCCCTATCGAACCATAAGCCCAAATATCGATATTCATTAACTGTCTCCAGTTTGAGATCACCTATATACCAAATAAATGTACTTTTCTTTTTCCCGAAGCATAGGGTTTTGGTTTTATCCAAATTGATTGTTAAGCGTTTACTGGCACAATATGTATTGAAAGCATTAAGCTTCCTTTGGAGGCCCCTCTCGGTCTGGTCTACTATCACCAGATCGTCAGCATACAATAAGCAGGGTATTTTATTGCCATCCATTTTAGGGCTGGCGCTACCCTCCACCTCTAAATGTGCCGGAAGATCTGACAGGAAGATTGAAAAAAGCTGTGGGGCCAACACACATCCCTGTCTTAATCCATTAGCAATGGGTATTTTTGGAGTCAAAGAGCCCACCTTATCCTTAATTACTTGCCCCCAGTTTTCCCTGTGGAGTTCTTTTATTATAATCAATAGTTCATTGGGGATCTTCAACCTCTCTAATAACTCCCATAGACAGGCCCGATCCACAGAGTCAAAGGCTGCTCTGAAGTCGACGAAACAGCAGCATAGCTTGCCGTTCTGTTCCGTCGACTTCATCGCCATCGCCCATAGAGCAAAACCATGGTCTATTGTAGAGTGGCCTGCTCTAAATCCACCCTGTTCTATGGGTATTATTTGAAACTCGTCTACCCATGCGTTCAATTGTTTCAGCACTATTTTAGAAAACACTTTCTCGCCTATGTCTAGCAGGTTGATTAGCCGGTAGTTTTTTGGCTCCTCTTTGCTCCCTTTCTTGTGAATTGGCCTAATTATGGCCCCCTTCCAGGTTGGTGGCATTACCCCTTCTTTAAGGACTACCAGGAACATCTTGGCAAGAAATCTTGCCCACCATTTAACCTCGGATTTCAAAATTATTGCAGGAAGTTTGTCCGGACCTGCTGCCCGAGTTAACTTAAGTTTTATTGTGAGCTCAACTTGTTCTTCATTGAATTGAGTTAATAGATCCTCTGAGATTTCTTGCCATATTTTAGACTCCACCTCCTCTCTAGGAGTCCTTACCCCGTACAAATCCCTTATGTACACTTCCCATGCAGCCTCACTCACCACACAGTTCAATTCACCATCTGATGTTCCCGCTACAGACTTTACTAATCTCCAAAATTGCCTTAGATTTTTATTCTCTATGGCTTCTAATAATTCTAACCAGCATTTTTCTTTATATACCCTTTTTGCATTGGTTACCATTATCTTAAATTCTCTTTTCAGCTTAACTAGCTGGTCCTGTCTCTCTAGTGTAAAGTTCTTTTTTTGTCTTCTTTGTACTGCACGTATCTCCTTTTTCTTATTTTGGCACGCCACAGAAAACCCTTTACATCGGTTTGTTTGATTCACCCTTGTGAGTTGGTTCCCTTTTAGTTTTATCTTTAGGCATTGGACCACCTCTTCTAATTTCCCTAAAAACCATTCCAATTTTTTATTCTCACAGCTTTCCGGAACAATTTTTATTTGCATGGCCTTCAATTTTTCCATATATTCCACTGTGAGACGTGTCGTCACCCGTTTGGGGTACTCGACCTCCTGGGTGATCACCCTTTCTCTCTGTAGTTCCCTTCCCCCTGCTATTATTATATACAGGAGTTTGTGATCACTCACTTCTTTTTGTTCTAGCCTAAAATCCCTAATCTGGGTGAAATTCCAGGCCTGCAAGAATATATAATCAATTGGGCAATTCTGTTGGCCTTG
This sequence comes from Lissotriton helveticus, assembly GCF_964261635.1. Lineage (NCBI taxonomy): Eukaryota > Metazoa > Chordata > Amphibia > Caudata > Salamandridae > Lissotriton > Lissotriton helveticus. The sequence goes on along the minus strand of NC_136057.1, from coordinate 2,121,632,644 downwards.
GATGAATGTCTTTCCTGCTGGGGAGTCTGTCTCTATTCTCCCATTTACGCAGTGAAAGCCCCTACCTCCTAGGGTGTGTACTAGGCCAAGATCTTGTTTCGAGATTTCCCCAGTTGGGAACTTAGCCGGGTTTATTCCGTACACCTCTAACTGTTCCCTATTCCAAAGGTCTGCCTTTTTTGGATTTAGTTTATGGTTAAAATCCCCCATTATTATTATTGTCTCTGCGGGATATTTTTCTAGGGTACTGTCTACGTCCTCTTTAAAACACTTCATTTCCCTTTCATACTCCTCCCCGTTATCCCACTGCATGTATACATTCATTACAATTATCATTTTATACTTCTGTTCCACCTTCATAAGTTCAATTCTACATGATTGTACCCATTTACATTTTGTATTCAACAGTTCAATATCCCTCATAACTTTTGTTGGTATCCCTCATAACTTTTGTTAATAATGTAAGACCAAAATGACAAATTAATTCATTAAGTAGAACCCAAATTTAAAGATTTAAGTGAATAAAGCACGAAAAATCCCAAAGCGCCAACTGCAGTTATCTGGTTGCGCCTGACCATAACAAAGTCATACATTCAGGCTGACAGTGATGGAGCACGGGTCGGCTACAGGGACACAATTACGCCCATTAAAGAAGAGTACCTACAATTCTGGTTGCGAAGCTTTGTGAGGACCATTGTCAAGGATGTGTCAAGCGGCCAAGGCGATACGAGGTCCTGGTGAGGAGATGCTTTGTGCAGCGGGGGTTCGGGTAGCTGCAAGGCTGCAACTTAAAGTCCTGCATTGTTGTTGAGGATGCTGTCAATAATCGACTGGTGATGAAAAGACCTGTGTCAAGGATGCATCACACAGCAACAGCTCAGAGGAGGCTTGTGGCTGCGATACGAGGTCCTGCGTCAGGGCTGGATTGCATAGAGTTCCAAGGGGAAATTTGGTGAGGTGATGCATTGTGCAGCAGCTCCAATGATGAATTTCTGGGGGGCAATGTGTTGGTTCTGTTGACACAACTGTTGATCTGGAAGAGCACCTTTAGTCCCATTTCCGAGAGTCCAGGACTGAAATGGTACCAGTTGGGGGGTAGGCATCACTGCAGGAAGAGTTCAGGTGCTGGATTAAAGGTGAAATGAGCCTTCTGTCCCTGGGGCACTTGGAGTCACTCTGGTGGTCTGGGGTCCAAGAAGCGGATTCAGTCCTTCATTCAGGCAGTAGGGCAGCAGAGCAGCAGGAGAGTGGAATAGCAGTCCTTCTTGCAGCACAGCAGTCGTCTGAGTATTCCACAGATCCAATGAAGATGAGTCTGATGTCCAATATTTATGCCTGTTCCAACTTTGAAGGACAGGTTTATAGATGCTTCTACCACCCTAAGGTGTCAGGCATCCACTTCTTCCCTACCCGGAGCCCAGCTGATTTTCTGAGGACACAAAAGACTAGTGACAAACCCTTTGTGAGAGTGCTCAGACAGAGCCTTTGTGATATACAAGCATGGTAAGTAACAGCTCCTCCCCCTTGTTAAGTCAGTGGGGACCATCCTGCCAACACCTATGTTCCCTTAACCTCACTGTCTGAGATTAAGTCACACATACCAACTGCCAGCTATATCTAGTCAGGTGAGCCAGGAACAGGCTGCATGCACCAAATGGTTGGGACAAGAAAATGTCAAATTCTAAAAGTAGTATCTTGCAACAATGCCTCAATCTGAATCAGTAGGGGGATATGAATATAAGGGTAAATCTATTACAAAAGAAACAGTAACACATAGTTCCAAATTGAAGATTCAATGTAGTTGTATTATCAGCAGAGGCATACAGTATATGCTTCACAAATTATAAGGCATAATCTACCATGCTTTAAAATTGAGTACTAAGTGCAAGGTGAACACATTGTACTTGTGAATACATAATTAAACGGCGCTGGCCCAGACTCAGGTTCTTTACTCACTTGGGGAACCCCTCTACGTGCTTGAATATCATGTACATTAAGCAATTACTGGGTGCATGGTTTCATCTGAATCATAGTAAGTGTGACATACATGCCTTAAAAAGGAAGGCTTGGACCTGGCCAAAGGTTTATTTTGCCATGTCAAAAGGCAGTTTGAAACTACTCACACAGGATGCAATTGAAAACCTGAGGCGTGTTTTCAGGGCTACTTAAGTTGGTGGTACAATATATGCAGCAGGCCTTCTAATAGCATTTATTTTACCAACCATGGGGACATGTAGTACCACTTTACCAGGGACTTACAAGTAAATTAAATATGCCAATTGGGTATAAGCCAATTTTACCCTGATTAAAGGAGGGCGAACAAGCAATTTTGCACTGATTAGAAGTGGTTAAGTGTGTATAGCCCTAAGACCAAAAAAAACAAAATCAGCAAAAATAAGAGGGGTGAAAGAAATATGTTTGGGGGAAGACCACCTTAAGGCTAACAGGTCTAACAGTAATGGGCTAAAATAATGTAAGAAGATGATTTACTTACAAGAATTCAGAAAAAGCTGTACTTATTTCATTTTGCCACACTGACAAGGATGAAAGCTAGATTCATTTAAATAACTGTCAACATGCACAAAACAAGACAAATGTCCTATTATTTTTCTTTAGAGAAATAATTAGAACATTTTTTTTTACAACACTGTACATGCAACCCAAACATGAAAAGCTGTCTATGGAAAAACAGTGTAAGCACTCATGACAAGCCCAGCTTCATATAACAATGAATGTCTTGGCAATCTTGTGAAAACTGAGCAACTGACATCTGACATCAGCCATTTATTCTTCAAGGGAACTCAAGGGCAGTCACACCCAGAGAAAAGAGCATAGTATTCCAGTACAGTGAATAGAGCATCCATTTTTTCTACAAGCTGAGCAGCTTACTCAATGGTGGCAGTTAGTACTGTACTGAAAGAAGCTAAAGAGAACAAAGCCTCCCAAGTACCACTGAATTCTAGTAAGGTGAAAGATCTTGTTTTCCTTACACAGAAGTGTTGGAAGAAACCAATATGCAGCTATATCAGTTATTCTTGCTTTAATCAGAACGTAAAGTTATAGTTCTTGAACCAAAGTACCAGTAACTGAATTTTGAAAAAAATATTTGTAGAACACTGCATAGTTATTGCTTCTAAAGCAAAAGGCTAGCTTTTATGAAGAGAATGTTTGACTTTCAATCAAAATAAACTGATTAATGTTGAAAGCACTCAAGTAAAAGACTGGTAAATCTGAACAATTTAAGGTATTTGGACAAAATATTGAGTTTTGTAATATCAGGAGAAAGAAATGTCAGGAAACAAATATTGTGATACAAAAATATCAGATGCAGAAATAGAAATATCAGACATGGGTGTTTCCGGATGGGATTTCTTACAAAAATAAAAAATGTTTTACCAAGAAATATATCATTTTTATGCATAAGTAATATTTTTGTTAAGTATATTGTTGTTTTTTATATTGTTTTCAATGATATAGTTGTTAAAAATATTGTTTGAATATTTTATTGTGTTTTAGTGTATATATCAATTGTATGTGGCCTCATTGTTTTTATAATTGTTATTAATTGTTTTAAATACAGTTTGTAATTTTGAATAGATTTTTTTAAATTTCATTGCTAATTGTAATTTGCAGTGTAGGTTTTTGGGTTTGTAGTGGGATAGAGTGGAATGTTAATTAAGTAATAATTCATTATTAGTTAATTAATCATTTTCAAGTAAATATGTAATTGATACTCATTTTGTAAATCATGTCATATTGATTGATTTTAGTTTTATTTATATAATTATGTAATCATTTTATTCATATTTCAATTTATTAAAAAGTATGTGTTTTACATTTTGTGTATATTATGTGATAATTATATATTTAATTATATGTTAGGCGTGAGATGCTGGGTATATAGGGGAAATAGGGTGTGAATCTCAAGTAATAAATATTTAACAATTAATGATTAATTTGTCAATTATGTCATTGATTATTAATTATGTATATTGTGTTATACGTATTTGTTTTAGTTATATTTTAGGTGTGGGCAGCTAAGTTTGTAGGGGCATAGGTGGAAAAAGAAAGTAATAATTAAATAATAATTATTTGTAGTTGAAAATGAATCAATTAATTGTTTAGTAATCATAGAAATAGTTAATGTTTTTATTTTTATGTATATTTTTATGTAAATTAATATTGTTTATATTAAGAGTTTTATATTTGTTTGGTGTGAAATACTTTTCGTACTGTTGCACACACTGAAGTGGGAATAGGAAAGTTAATCCTTCCGAAGTCCAACACTTTCTCTATTGTGGCACAGACAGGTGGGAATAGTAAAATCTTACCCAACAGTTTCCCCACTGTAGCACAGACTGGAGTAGGAAAAGTAAATATTACCCCACCAAAGTCCTATGCTTTCTCTACTGTTATACAAAGTGGAGTGGGAATGAGTAAATCTTACCCCTCTGAAGTCCAATGCTTTCTCTACTGTTGCATAGACTGGAGTGGGAATTGTATATCTTCCCCTCTCTGAAGGTCAACGCTTTTTCCTCTATTGCATAAACTGGATTAGGAATAGTAAATTTTACCCCTCCAAACTCCTATGCGTTTCCTACTGTTCCACAGACTGGAGTGAGAATTATGTTGTTGTAGTAAGCTTTTATTCGATATACCAATATCTTAGAAGCAAATTACATACAATAAAAACATTTCAAGACATGCAGCTAGACAGTACATACAGCATTAAAAAGTTAAGAACCGGGTAGCTCCCGAATAAATTAATTAAGAGTTCAATTAAACAGAAATTGACAGCCTCTTGGAACGAATCAGCCAGAATTGTTTTAAAAATTTGGAGACACCACAAACAATAACGGGGGAGGTATCTGACATTAGAATGCGAAGGGCAGCCAGGTGACTGCGTGTTCCCATGTTGGAAAAAAGGGGCTTGAGCCAGTACTTCCTTGGTCTTAGGTAGTCCGGGCATTCAAACATAATGTGAGCCACCGTTTCAGGTCTAGTGGGACAATGGGCATAAAACGGAGACAGAGGAGCACCAGATTTCCATTTCGATATAAAAGCTCCGATTGGGAGAATGCCCACTCTAAATTTAAAATACAGAGCCCTATCGGCTGGGAAGGTGATAAAGTCAAAATAGGATTCATATCTTGTCATGTCCTTTAGGAGCAAAAAAGATCTCGTAGAATTACAATGGGAAGAGTTCATGATTAGCTGACCCGCAGCCCAGTCCCAGTAAAGTTTCTTCAAGACATCTTTTGGGGGTGACGTTTTTGCGCTCCAATGTTCGCCAAGGCTAAGGTCGTATAGCAATTTCTTGGTGTCCCTCAGCCATTTGATTTTGGCACCGCCGGCCATATTCATTATCTCAGTTAGACCGTTTGCATAAGATTTCAGTTCCTCCACCCTCCAGATCCGGGACCACAATAAGAGCGGGCGTAAGCGTGCTTGGTTTTTAATGCTCTTACAGCCCGTATCTAATAGAACGGGCACTGTTGGTGTACTTAAGGGGAGACAAAGAAGGTCCTTCAGAAACCTATTCTCAGCTTTTTCCAAAGAGTCCAGGTTTTCATGTCCCCATAACTCCGCCCCATATAGGGCCGACGAAACACCTTTTGCCTTGTAAATTTCGAGAACTGGCGCTATTCTATGTCTGGGTGACTCCCGAAATTCTCTCAACAGGGCACCACCCACTCTCTTGTGACGTAGAAGCATTTTATCTATGTGCGTAGACCAGCTCATGCTATCTGTTAAACGAAGGCCCAGATAATCAAATTGGGAAACTCTCTCCAGGGGTATAGAGTTGAGAACAGGAGGACTTCCGAGCTTCCTCGGGGGATGTAGAATTAGGTACTTCGTTTTGTCTACATTAATGACAAGACCTCGAGCGTCACAAAAGTTCAGGAAGCGGTTGAGTAATTTCTGCAATCCTTGGGGGTTTTTCGAAATTAGAAGAGTGTCGTCCGCAAAAAGCAGAGTCGGCACTCGTACACCCCCCAAACAAGGGGCGTCAGCCGGTTCCTTCTGGAGATGGTCAACCACCCCATTAACGTACAATGAAAACAGGGTGGGGGCCAACACACACCCTTGTCTCACACCCCTTGACACTGGGATCTTCTCCGTGGTCTCGCCGTTGCTCCCCCACCGTACCTGGGCAAAGTTACCTTCATGCAGCTTGATAAGCAGGAATAACATATAGGGAGGCATCCCCAGGTTGTGTAAAACCTCCCACAACCGCCCCCGTGGTACTAGGTCAAAGGCAGTCTTCAAGTCAATAAAGGCTAAGTAAAGACTGCCCTTGCCCAGCACCACCACCTTCCAGTTAATAAGGGCCAACCTAAACGCCTGCTCCACGGTTCCTGTTCCTGTACGAAACCCAGCTTGAAAATCGGAGAGTATTCTATTTTCATCGACCCAATGCAGAATACGCCCCAATAGCACCTTTCCCGCTACTTTCTGCGAGGAGTCAATCAGACTGATGGGCCTGTAGTTCCCAGGGCTATTCCTGCAACCTTTTTTAAAGATGGGGACTACCACTACCCCTTTCCAGGAATCAGGGACCGGCCCACCTTTCATAATATCGTTAAGTACTGCCGATATTATTTTCCCCCACTCCATTGGGTAAGCCTTCAACAAGTCTCCAGGCAGGCCGTCCGGTCCTGCCGCCTTCCGGGGAGCCACCCACTGAATAACATTCTCAACCTCCTGAGGGGTAAAGAGATCAAGGATAGTTGGCTCAAAGGAGGGTGCTAGAGGAACCATTTCAGAGGGAGCCCCTTCTCCGAGGGCATAAAGTGCCCCAAAATGATTGGCCCAACACTGGGAGGGGATATTACAAGTCCTTAGAGTGTCATCGGGCTTGCTACGCTTCCCCACAAGTAGCCAGAACCCTCTTGGATCTTTATTTCTACTAGCTACTAGCAGATCCTCCCGAAATTTTTCCTCCCATTCCCTCTTTGCAAGAGAGATTGACCTAGAGTACATTCTCCTTGCCTCTTTCACTCTGGATGGGGAATTGGATTTTACCGCTTCTACCAGCCTTGTTTTTAACACTCTACATGTGTGGGTATACCATCCCTTTGCTTGAGTTTGCTTTGATTTTCCCTCCCAGCTACTTGATGGGACAGTAAATAAGTTTGTTAGAGTCTCTGTCAAGATTCAAAACTCCCCACAAGCTGCTCCCACTTCCCCCAGGGATGAATCTAAACTTTGTTGGACTTTAGATAGAACAAGCATTACCTGTTCAACCCTCTCCTAGGAAAGTGAAAGCTTTTCCCACTTTAGTCGCCTCCCGCAGGAGGCAACTTGCGATCCGCCGAGACCTACCAGACGAGAGGTGAATGCACCCTCCCTTCCTGATACCCACCAGCACCCCAATGTGAGAGAGAGTAGATTGTGATCACTCTCTATGGTGGGTACCACGACCATATCTTTTAACTCGCTCCATAAGCCCACATCGAGCATGATATAATCAATCCGCGATGTGTGGTTTGGTCTATTATATGTGTGAGCCCCCCCCATTGTCTGATTTGGTCCTGCCATTCACCGCCCGTAGCTCAAACTCAATAGAAAGGGAGTATACTTGGAGGGCCACCTGCGACCACCTTCTGATTGGTTGTATCTCTAAGCCCGGAATCCCTCTAGCACTATCCAGCTCTTCCTGGTGCAGGGAAACGTCCGAGCCCAAGGGCTCGAATGTACAATTAATGTCACCTGCGACCATAGTGCAAGATTTGTAGGGAGTTGTTTTTAGAAGACTCTCCAATATTTTAATAGTTGGTGACTGGCAACCCCCTTTAGTGCTGCGTGCATAAATATTAAAAATATTCAGCACTGCTCGATTCCGGGAGTCTTTCAAGATGATGTTTTGAATGTCAGGGCAACCCGTTTGACACTCCACTATCCTACAGTTTAAAGACGCTGACACCCAGATTAAAAGACCACCCGAAGGGCGTCCTTTCTTAGAAGACGAGCATATAGCCGGGACAGGGCTGGTTGCATAACCTGCTCTGTGCACAGGATCCATGCTCCATGTCTCCTGGAAAATGCATATGGCATATTCCTCTACCAAAGCGTTCCAATCTGGCAATTGAAGCTTCCTAGTAATTCCAGCCACATTCCAGCTGGAGACCCTGAGGTCGGGGTCCACTACTGCCGCAACACAGCAGCTCGCAGGGACAGGGCATGGGGGCAAGCCCGCCAGGGGACCATCAGATCCCAGATAAAGACTGGGGGATTGGGGCCTACTAGCTCCCGCTATGTCATTTGATATTAGCAGTAATTCCTCCAAGGAAGAGGAATTGGGCGTCTGTTTCAGGTCGATGGTTACACTGTTCAGTTCCTCCCCTAACAGCCCACCGGCTCCCTCAGGTCAACACCCCCCAAGATTCCAATGGGGAACAATTCAGCCGACCTGGGGGTAAGACAGAGGTTCCGCTGGCCAACATACACCCATGTTTTGACAAAGAGGATTAAGACTCACACCCAATTTTTGTGATTTAGACACGGACCTGGGGTAAAAATAGGACAAATCTACTGCCTGTATACCCTCGCTAGCTCCCTCTTGGACCGAGGCACAAATTAGTCCTGCCACCCCAGGGTCCTGAAAGTTGACAATAATGCAGTCCCCCTCTAGATGCTTCTTACCTTGACCCACCCAATCCACTCTACGGACGGCTAATATCAGCCCGTCCACACCGGGGGTAAGGTTTTTTTTAACTTTAGCCAATAAATACACTTGTTTTTTAGCATCTGGTGTGTTTCTGTTTGATTTTCCTTCAAAGGGGGAACTTTTACCAAAACAGCCACATAAGGATGACAGTCCGGGGGAAGGTTTACCGACTGCCTCCTTTGTGGCGGCCTCTGGGGACCAACTACAGGTGGCGCAAGAGTTGTCTTGTTCTTAACGGGGATAGGTGCAGAGCTGGGGCTAATGCCCTTTACTTTCTCTGCCCCCTCCACGGCTTGGTTGGCCTTGGACGGATCCACTTTGTCTACTGCCTTGGGCTGGAATGGCTTTTGTGATTGGCTTTTAGAAAGGGCAGGGGATTTGTGTTTAGATTTTGGGTGGCATCCTACTGAGGGGACAGAAGGAACTGCAGTTAAGGATACAGCTGTTGTTTTCCCACCCACTGATAGTGCAATAGATGGAGCCAACGTCTGGACCTGAACTACAGGGAGTGATTTCCCTACCACCCCCACTATATTATTATTCTCGCTCACTCTAGTCTGCAATTTAATCAGATTTTTGAGCGAGCAAAAGTTATCAAGCGTTGTTTGCTCTAGCTTATCCAATCTTGTGCCCAATCCTTCAACTATACTTAACAGGGGGGCTAAAAGGCTAGTGAGCTTATTAATAATAATGTTGGAGTAGTCGGGGACTGCCATACTCGGTGTATTACTATTAAGGTTTGGGAAGCGGCACCCCTCTTCTGATGTTGGGCTTGGGAGATTCCCCTCTGTTGGAACTTCCTCTAAGGCGGGGATTGGGAGGGGATGTGTTCTTGGCCCCAGCCCTCTGCGTACTTGCTTCTTGGAGCGTTTAGAAAGGGTGACATACTTCCCCTTCCGACAGCAGCCGCCCCTCTTCCCTTTATCGTGTACGGGCAGGACCAAAGGACTAGCGGGCTCAACTACTTCTTCCACAATAACCTGGTTAATTGGAGAAGGTACCACACTGGTCGTCGGAGTCTGCATTTCATTTGGGGGCGAGGCGCCGGACTCCTTGAAAACCTCCTCAGCCTCATAGACCTCTGGCCCCGGCAGAAGCGCTGCCAGTTTCTCGAGCCTATCAACACTGTCCCCTATTGTTGAGATCCAAGACTTCTGTGGATTACCCGCTGTTGGTGGCGGTGGAACGTTATTAGGAGATGGAGACATTGCCAGGGCCACGGCCCCTAGGGAAGAACCTCTTACGCCGACGACACCCAACTTGTGTTGGCGATTAAAGGGGATGGAGAGCAAGTAGCTGAAAAATTTAAGAAAGGGCTCCTAGATATTGGAGACTGGATGGCTACCAACTGCCTAAAGCTAAACTCGGAAAAAACCGAGGTACTCATTTTTGGACCACTCTCACCTGCCTGGCCTACCAGTTGGTGGCCAGAGACCTTCGGTACTCCTCCCACCCCCACCTCGAAGGTTAGGAACCTCGGTGTCATCTTTGATGATGGGCTAAATTTCATGAACCACGCCAACAAAACAGTATCAACAGCACATTTGAAATTAAAAATGATCCGGAAGATACGCCCTTTCCTCCCTGACTCTGCCATTAAGACACTGGTTTCTGCCCTTGTCCTTTCATACTTGGATTATTGCAATGGGCTATTCCTTAATGCTCAAACTAGAGTAATTGCAAAACTTCAAACAATACAAAATGCGGCAGCTCGCCTTCTCTTCGGCAAAACAAAGTTTGAATCCATTTCCAAAAACATAAAAGATCTACACTGGCTTACTGTACAAAAAAGAATTCATTTTAAATCCCTCTGCATTGTATTTAAAACAATCAACAATCAAGGACCACATTTTCTAAAAGATCAATTACAGCATTACAAACCCACAAGAGCTCTACGATCAGCCACTCTCAGCCAACTGATCGTCCCTCGCACCAAAACAGTTACCTGGGGTGACCGACGCTTTTTGGTGGCGGCCCCCAGACTTTGGAACACCCTGCCTCTTAACATCAGACAAAGTGTCACACTCCTTCAGTTCCGTAAACTTTTGAAGACCTGGCTGTTCTCTCACTAATACTCTTCTTTCTTTCCCTCACATCTGTTTAATTAACTGGCTCATTTCCTCACTTTTCCAGAGTTTATAATGGTTTTTAGCGCCAAGACGCCCACGGGTATATGCAGCGCTCTATAAATATTAAAAATAAATAAATAAAATAAATAAATAAACGCCTCGAGGGGAGATATACATCAGAGAGGCGGTTTTCTGTTATCACTATTTCTTTTTCAATTACCGCCGCTACTCTGCTAATGAAACGGTCCATGGTGCCGATCATGGTAGGCGCAGTAGGCCCAGCACCACCTCCCTCACTCCTCAGAGACTTCCCTGACCTGGTAGACATCGCGGGGTTGTTTACCTCGAGTATGGTCTCGATAGTCACACTATCAGCACGCTAGCGGAAAGGGACGTGACCCAGCCCAGCCTTGACAGCCCCTGACTGCCACAGACTGCCCGCCCTTTGCTCGGGCTTCGCTCGGCGTCCCGCTTGCGTCCCGCTGAGCGTCCTGCGCGTTGTTAATAAGGGGCGTTGCAGGCGGGTGGGCGTGTCTGTCAGGGGGCGCGGCCGTGCACGCCTGTGCAGAGCAGGGACTCCTGGTCATACGAGTCCCTGCTGGCGCGCTCCCTCTGGCGACTCGAAGTTCCTCCTCCTCCTCCTCCGGGCGTCCCACTGGAAGTCAGCTGGCAGCTGCCCCTCACCGTGAGCTGTGCAGCGGCACCCGCGAAGCGGGTGCTGCAAGTTGTATTTTCAGCAGCAGCAGTACGGTGGATCCCAACCGGGCAAGGGCAGGCTCCTCCAACTCACAGGTCAGGTCAGTGGCGGCGTTTGTAGGGACCCGCTGGCAGCACCTCCCTCGGCAGCAGTTAGGCAGTTCAAGGTGTCAAGTGAGAATTATAAATCTTTCCTCAACGAAGTTCAGCACTTTCCCTACTGGAGCAAAGACTCAAGTGGGAATAGTAACTCTTACCCCTCCAAATTCCAATGCTTTTTCTACTGTTGCCTAGATTGGAGTAGGAATAGTAAATTGTATCGCTCTGAAGTTCAACGCTTTTCCTACTGTTTCACAGACTAGAGAAGGAATAGTATATATAACCTCTCCAAATTCCAACACTTTCCATACTGTAGTGGGAATAGTAAATCTTACCCCTCAGAAGTTCAATGCTTTCCCTGCTGTTGTATAGATTGGAGTGAAAATAGTCAATTTAACCCCTCCACAGTCCAACGCTTTCCCTACTGTAGCACCGACTTGTGTGGGAATAGTAAATCTTAACCCTCCAAAATCCAATGATTTCCCTACTGTTGTATAGACTGGAGTAGGAATAGTAAATGTGATTCATTCGAAATCAAACGCTTTCCCGATTGTACAGACTGGAGAGGGAATAGTAAAGGCAAGCCCTTCGAAGTCTAATGCTTTCCCTACTCTTTATAGTATTTATTTTTTAGGGTTTTACATTTGTGATGTTTCATTACTATATATTTTCTATTCAATTGGTTATATTTATATAATACATATCAGCCGCGGCTCGTGGAGGGAGTTGCCGTGGGGCAGGCAGGCGGGACGGGGGAGGGGCAGGGTGGGGGGGTGATAAACACCGTAATATGGATGATTACAGGTAAGTAAACAATTAAATTAATAAAATGAATTTCGTAGGGCGCCCTGCATTGCATTTTGTGATGCAGGACACAGAACGAAAGTCGTTTTATTAATTTAATTGTTGATTTACCTGTAATCATCCATATTCCGGTGTTTATCACCCCCCACCCTGCCCCTCCCCCGCCCGCCTGCCCCACCGCAACTCCCTCCACGGGCCGTGGCTGATACATATATACATATATATATATATGCTTGCTCCAAGATTGCACCAATGTCCCAGCACTCACGAGCGGGTGCCCTCAAGCGGGTGGTGCCCCCGCATCCATGCCTGCTTCAAATTTCTTAGTTTACGCCACGAAAAAGACCAGCACTCACGGTGGCGAGCTTTAAAGATTTTATTATAAAGCTCACGGTGTCCAGACGCGTTTCGGCATTCGCCTTCGTCGGTGGTAACATGGCGTCGCCGAAACGGCCGTTTTTTATGTTCACATATCATTCATGGACATAGTCATAGGACAACAGTGCTTATTTACAGCCGCCATCTTAGAATGGTGTAACATTTTGTAACTGTTTGCATTTGATTAAAGCGCAAAGGTGTCATTTAATGCAACCACATTTTACCATTTCATAATGCCCATAGATGAGCTCACCTTGCCATGCTTATTAATGCATCACTTGTCTTATAATCATAATGCCCTCCGATGGGCTCATGTTCCCGTTACAATAATGCCCTTGGATGGGCTTTAGCATCACAATGTCCATGATGTCCACAATTTCAATCAACCACCTACGTATCAATAACAAAGGTTCCAACCCAGAAAATCAAAATCTAACAGTCTCATAACATGGTCCTCCATCCACCCTTATTCTCCTTCTAGTGCCATCCCTAATTAGTTACCCCCTAAATGTACTGCCAGTTCCTCATGCGAATTCAAACCTCCAGGTGTCTTCGTATTGAGGTCGATGATATACCTGGACTCTAGCCTCCTAAGGGTCATTAATCTATCTCCCCCCCTTGGATTCTGGGGTACGTGATCCAAGCAAAAGTATGTCAGGAGGTTTCTGTCCCCATTATGGAATTCTTTAAAGTGGCGCGCCACTGGGTACGTCATATCTCCATTATTTATGGCTCTAGCGTGTTCTAAAACCCTAATTTTGGCCTGATGAATCGTGCTTCCCACGTACTTTAATTCACACGGGCACTGTAAACAGTAAACTGTATACGGGGTAGAACAGGTCAAAAATGTAGTTATCATTCTAGGCTGCCTCATTCCTGGTATATTAGAAAGTGGAAACTTCTTTACTCCCCGCGCACGCCTTACATTTTTTACAGGGATGAAATCCCTTTAGATCTTTCTCGTAACCCTTTGTTAGCTCCTTTTTAGTGTAACTATTAGTGAGGCTATCTCTGAGGGACCTGGCTTTACGAAATGTTATTATATATATATATATATACAAAATTAAAAAATTTAATAAAAGATAAACATGACTATTAAACATCATCGCAGACAAGACATGAAATATCATCAACTTATGATCACATTGAAAACAAACAAAGAAATTGTCATAAGAAACAGCGACAAAGGTGGCCATATTGTTTTGTGGTCACAGCAGGACTACAAAACAGAGGCATTCAACCAGCTCAATGATAGGAGCTGTTATGCACAGATAAACATTACAATCCTAAAAGAAACATATCAGACTTACTATGCTAAACTGTCTACGTGGCGTCAGAGAAGAACTTGATCAGTGACGAGGAATATAAATACTTCAGAAAAGACAATCCAACTATTCGTCCATCTATTTTATTCCTAAAATCCATAAAGATCCTAAGAAACCACCAGGTCGTCCTATCATTACTGCCCGTGACAGTTTACTTGAAAATACCTCTGTGTATGTTGACTATTTTCTACAAGGATTTGTAAAAGCCTTGCCCTCATATGTGCGGGACACAAGCGATTTTATTAACAAAGACAAAGACATTGCATGGAACCCAGATTTGTTACTTATCGCACTTGACGTATCACCACTGTATACGAGCATGATTGTATTAAAGCAATAGAGTTTTATCTGGCTCAAAGACCAACAATATATCAATCACATAGTGAAATGTTGATAGCCATGATCAACTATTGCTTGCATAACAATATGTTTATGTTTAACAATCTGCTATACCAACAGATCCAGGGAGTTGCAATGGGGGCCAGCTTCTCCTCCAGTTATGCCTGCCTCCATATGGGCAGGTGGGAGGGGCTGGTCCTCAGGGCACAACATGCTGAAACCATGGCGAGTAATGTTAAAGTCTGGCTCCGTTTTATAGATGATCTGTTCATTGTTTGGCAGGGAACTAAAGATGATGCGGAAAAGTTTGTTATTCAAATCAATCAAAATTCCCTGAACCGCAAATTTTCAGCCACTATTAGTGAGACAAGTGTCAATTTCTTGGATACTCAGGTTTACATAGAGAACAACAAATTGGAAACAAGGCTTTAATGCAAAAAAACTGCGGGCAACTCTATATTACACGCTACGAGTGCCCATCCACGCCATCTTGTAAACAGTATCCCATATGGTGAAATGCTCAGGCTTAAGCACATCTGTAGCACTAACAGCGAATTATCAGTGGCTCAGGAACAGAGCAGGCAGTGCTTTTTGGATAGAGGTTACTCTTCCAAAACTGTCGACGAAGCCATACTCAAAACACAAACATTAGATCGTACCCAGTTACTTGCTGGTAACAAACGATCCAAGTCCATGTCCTGCATTAACCATGAAGGCACAAAACCGAATATACCCGTGTTCCGCCTGATAATGGGTTACATCAGTCAGCACAAGGAAATTAACAACATTGTGCCAACCAGTTGGCCTTTAGTCCTAAATGATCCGGTAATAGGACCACTGCTCCCGCAGAGGGTGTCCATTACCCATAGTAGGGCCCCCTCTACGAGGGACTGCTTGGTCATCCCGAACTCAGAATTATTGCTAACACCTCGTGGCTGCAAAACCATAAGGGTTTTTTTCGTTGTAAAACATGCAAGGCATGTACCCATGGTGTCAACACTACAACATATCTAACTCCGTTCAGTCAGAGGCCCACAAAAAATGTCAAAATTGTTGACTTGTAAGACGGACTTTACCGTCTATGCTTTATCATGTCCATGTGGCCTACGCTACGTTGGTAGCACCAAACTCCAGGCCCACATCAGAATTCTCCAACACCTTCGAGCCATTAGTAATATTGACAACACTTACCCAGTAGCGAGGCATTTTAAAGAATATCATAAATCTAACAATAATTGCCTCAGCTACTTCCTGATCGATGCTGTCCCACCAAATAGAAGAGGAGGTGATCGGGAGGGTAAACTCAGGAAATTGGAGACGAGATACATTCTGCAATTGGACACAAAACATCCCAATGGCCTCAACATCACGGAGGATATGTATACATGTCTGTAACCCTTAGAACTCAGCCATTCATACATTAGTTTGACCCTCTGAATTTCTTTTAAACCAGCTAAATCAGTATTTGTTCAGAGATCCCCTCTTTTAAAATCCAGATCTATTGTACTAGGTAGTCTTGGTAAGATACAGGCACTAACAGTATAAGGGTGGGACTAAAACCAAACCTCCCCCTCCCCCTTCTTTTATTAGAATTGTATAAAGTGTATTTATTACAGATGTGATATTTATATCTATATTTATTATTTAATATTTAATATTTAATATGTAATATTTAAAGGTAGGAATATTAGAACTGATTTTACCTAATAGTGGGGCGCCACACACAAAATACCCCTTGCACTACAGCACTTTGTACACACTAATGATAAAATAAAATCTCTGAAATCTACTGTATAAAATTTATATCGCTCATCGAACAGTGGGGTCAGTTACTAATGTTAACTTGGATGAATTATATTATGCTTTGCTGGTTTTATTATCAATTTTTGATACAAGATCCAATGTTCATAGATCTTCTCATGATGTACCTTTTGGAAGCGGGGATCCACCATTAGGTACCAGTGTTATTGTACGAATTGAGTAGTTCATGTAAAAGAGTTCAGAATGAACTATTTTTTTACACTTTTTTACCTCTCCTTTTCGTTTAATCAATGAATTGTCAATAGTGTATTTTACATTTGACATTTTTGAGATTAGTATGTTGTTAGCAGAAGCAGAGAAATCAGCTTCCAAAAAATGCTCTACATCCATTTTGCACATGCACGTTTTTGCACTGTATTTACACAACGGATTACTTGGTGCACGTGAGTCATTCGGAGCATTTACTCTATTTCGAGGCATTTTATGAGGGGACTATATATATCTTACACGATGACAATTCTAAACTTGATTATTTTACTATCTTAGTATGATCAGTAATCACTATTGTACAGGATGTCTTAAACTGTGTTAATGTATTTTACAGTTATTTGTTTTTAGTTCCTACTATTTCTCGAAAAGTATTTCTTTCAGCTCCATTATTGAGATGAACACGTGGTAACCCGGTTTTGTATGCACTGTCACTTTAAAAAACACTCTCTGAGCATCACAAATTTGTCGAGTGAGCAAGCGGCTGTGGGCTGCGAAACGCATCATGGCATTCGGGAAAAATAAACAACTCTGAAGCACTAACTTGAGTCTGTGTCCAGTTTGCGGCGAGTGGTGCTCAGTATCTAGCAGTGCGAGTCGTACTTTTGGATTTACTTCATATATATATATATGTATATATATATACATATATATGTTTTATTTTCACGGTAATACATTTGAATTATTTAAAAAATTCATACAATGTAAAATTAATATTTTATTACTAATGTTACACTATAAATATAAATATTTATATAAACACAACTGTATATATATATATATATATGTAAATGTATCTTCAGAACAACAGCGCGGCCCTTCCGGGATCCTCTCTCCCCAGCCAGGTGGCGTCTCAAAGTTCGGCGGACCACGCCGACCGAAAAACAATTATTTTCCACAGTTCTGCTTACAAGCAAGGAGACGCACTCAGGAATACTCAGCATAAATTTATTTGCCCAGTTAACACGCTACGCGTTTCGACAATGAATCTTGTCTTGATCACACGTGATTACCCCTGTGGGTCACAACATAATATACACTTTGTCGGTTATTCATGGACATAAAGGAAGTCCCCTTGCATTGTTATTTTCACTGTTACAAGGCGCCACCATCTTGGAGTGGTAACCATCCTTCATATTTACAATGAAATTATCATTTACAAATACCATTGATTCCCGATACCATTTACATATGCATTGTCAGAGAACTCATTATGATAGGTAAGGTAAAAACCACAATTATTATCACAATCGCGATATTTGTATATGAACTGTTATTAACACAGCCGCGGGGAACCACCATCTTGGAATGGTTTAAGTTAGTATTGACTAAACTACATTGCTTGTATTTAGGCAACACAGTATATTTCCTCATTTTTATACATTTTCACTCATTTTGTCAGGTCTAGATTTCTTTCGGACTAGTGCCCCGGTTGGCCCACAAATTGAAATAACCAAGGATTAGGTCTTAAAGTCTCCCGGAACAAAAGCGCCCCATGTTTCCTCACTTTTGGTTCGGTCTAGTGCCCGATTTAACATCTGTCCCGTGGAGACTCATCCCATGGCAAAGGGTACCCTTCGTGCATACTCCCGATTGAGTGTACAATGTTTATAACCCATAATACGGTGCAAAATCAATAAAGTGAAAATATACTTTCATACAGGTGCTCAGTGTCTTTCATCCAATTTTCAGAAGGTCCAAGGACCGTGATGTGGACGTGACAGAAGTAAATTTCCTTCTCCTACAAAACACATAAAAACATACAGTTAAAAATTACATAAAATTATTTTGTTCCTTATTAACATTTTAACTTGTTGTAAATACACAGGATTTACGTTACATCTCTATCTCTTTATGTGCCTAATCAGTTCTGCTTCCAATTATTGGAAGAAACATGTAGAATTTCTTGATACGGCTATAGAAGTGATTGACAACCATCTCACTTCAATGCTCCACAGGAAAGACACGGCGGGTAACACTCTCCTCCACGCCCTCAGTGCTCATCCGGATTCACTTAAATGGAGCATTCCATTTGGTGAGCTACTGAGGGCGAAAAGGAACTGCAGTGGCAATGAGAGTTTCTTAGCCGAGCAAGAAGTCATGTTGCAGAGATTCAGGACAAGAGGGTACCCGGAGGGTGTGCTCACTAAGGCAGTCCATAAGGTTTCTCTCATACATCGGAAAGACACACTGAATCCCCCTGAAACTAAAGATAAGGATGATGGGATGAGTACTCGGGTCATTACGACCTATAACCAGCAATCCAAGAAAATTAGTAAAATCCTTGCAAGCAACTGGAACATTCTCAAAACCGATAATATAGTGGGTCCGAGCCTAAAAGAAAGACCTCAAATAACTTACAGACGAGGCAGGAACCTCAGGGACATGCTAGTCAGGGGTGACATAACCGAAAATAAACCACACTCCCAAGGCCTAAAGGGGTTTTACCCCTGTGGGCACTGTAGAGCCTGCACCAACAGTACAATGGTGAAGCAGATAGACATACCTGGTAGGCAAGAGCCAAAAATGATAAAACAGTTCTTGACATGCACTACATCGTTTGTCATTTATGTTTTGGTGTGTCCATGCAAAAAGAAATATGTCGGCAGTACCACGTGTATGGCCAAGAAGAGGGTACAAGAACACCTTAGGGCTATCACTCATGTGGACATCCGCTATCCCATTGCAAGGCATTTTGAGGCCGAACATAACTCTGACAACTCCCTTCTCAGGTACTATGCTGTGGAACAGGTGAATATGGGGAGAAGAGGGGGAAACCGTGAGCTAGCGTTGAGAAAGAAGGAATCACGCTGGATCATGGAGCTCGAGACCAGGTTCCCTGGGGGGCATAATTGGGATGAAGAGCTTGCCACCCACTTACATGAGGAATAAAAAATGTGATGAGACAGTGTTGGGTATGACCAATAATTGGAAGCAGAACTGATTAGGCACATAAAGAGATAGAGATGTAACGTAAATCCTGTGTATTTACAACAAGTTAAAATGTTAATAAGGAACAAAATAATTTTATGTAATTTTTAACTGTATGTTTTTATGTGTTTTGTAGGAGAAGGAAATTTACTTCTGTCACGTCCACATCACGGTCCTTGGACCTTCTGAAAATTGGATGAAAGACACTGAGCACCTGTATGAAAGTATATTTTCACTTTATTGATTTTGCACCGTATTATGGGTTATAAACATTGTACACTCAATCGGGAGTATGCACGAAGGGTACCCTTTGCCATGGGATGAGTCTCCACGGGACAGATGTTAAATCGGGCACTAGACCGAACCAAAAGTGAGGAAACATGGGGCGCTTTTGTTCCGGGAGACTTTAAGACCTAATCCTTGGTTATTTCAATTTGTGGGCCAACCGGGGCACTAGTCCGAAAGAAATCTAGACCTGACAAAATGAGTGAAAATGTATAAAAATGAGGAAATATACTGTGTTGCCTAAATACAAGCAATGTAGTTTAGTCAATACTAACTTAAACCATTCCAAGATGGTGGTTCCCCGGGGCTGTGTTAATAACAGTTCATATACAAATATCGCGATTGTGATAATAATTGTGGTTTTTACCTTACCTATCATAATGAGTTCTCTGACAATGCATATGTAAATGGTATCGGGAATCAATGGTATTTGTAAATGATAATTTCATTGTAAATATGAAGGATGGTTACCACTCCAAGATGGTGGCGCCTTGTAACAGTGAAAATAACAATGCAAGGGGACTTCCTTTATGTCCATGAATAACCGACAAAGTGTATATTATGTTGTGACCCACAGGGGTAATCACGTGTGATCAAGACAAGATTCATTGTCGAAACGCGTAGCGTGTTAACTGGGCAAATAAATTTATGCTGAGTATTCCTGAGTGCGTCTCCTTGCTTGTAAGCAGAACTGTGGAAAATAAATATGTAAATGTATGTGGTTGTGTATTTATAAAATTATACATAGTACTAAATATTATTGAAATGTATTTAATGTACATGATAATAAATATTTAACTTTTACTACTTTAAACTCTATTTATCTTACAAAATCCATATTTTTCTATCTTTTTTGACAATATTTGTTTTAACAATATTTTTTTCCTGATATGTTTGTACTTACCATTATAAGTATAGGGACATAACATTTTGGTAAGCAATACTTTTGACATGATATTTGCATCAAACTATATTGGTTACCTCGATTGTGGCAGTGGTACCAATTTAAAGCGCTTTGAATGAAAATCGCTTAAGGACAATAGGTTAGAAAAATATATTTCACAATCTCAATGTGGATAAGGAAAGTAAAGTATTCTTAATCTCATCTGTAAAATATTATTAGGTTATAAGCGTTCTAAATCATCCATATGAGTTAATTGTAGGAATACTCATAGCTATTGATATGTCTCATTCCAGAACTCCCTCTCCACAGCACTCTCCCTCAAATCCCTACAAATCGTCAGGCCAATTTGAACCTCTGTTTACTTTATTAGCACAGACTCAGTGCTGCTCAACAGTGGGCATTTGAGAGCACTGCTCCTGAGAAACTGGGACCCTGTCACCATTCAAATGTAAAATGAGATATGAGGCAGAGGGGCTTTTGATCCCTGCGTATATGTGGCAGAATCAGTTTGATGTGGCTGAGGATGATGATACTGCTCATTTCCCTAGAAACGCCCCTGGTTGGGCACCAACTTCCCTCAGGGGCAGTTCTGCCATGTTAGATTTCACTCAGAATGATGCACTACATGTTATTGTGCTGGAAGATAAACAGATGTGCTACAAAAGAGTGAAGGTTTACCCATGAGAAATGTTTTCCTGTTGGTCAGGGAATGGCCAGAATTCATCATCGCCCACTGGTTAATGCTTTCAAAACACATCCAGACATGTGGAAGAAGCGAATATGACTGGAGCTGATGTCTCTGACCTGTATGAAGACCAGAAGGGCTGGACCTGTTCCCATATGTACCGAGGAGCAAAATGTGGATTCCAAGGGTAGTTGGCTAACCTTTTGTGTGGCTACAGATACATTAAAAGCTGCAGGAAGCATTTTCCTTGAGTCACCAGAATACCAGTTACAACAGGACCTGGACTAGACCCTACTGGTGTAAGTTGAGGCCCTTAAGTGTTATCGTCGAGGTCCCTAGAGCTGTAAAAATGAGAAAATGAATGTCAAGTCACAGATAATATGGGAAAATTGATAACAAGTGGAAGATCATACTATGAAAAGACAAAAACACCAACCACCCCACCCCTCACATTTTAACTCTGGGAGATTATCTATTTGCATTAATAACAGGAAGTAAAATAATATCCTTGTGCTGTGCTAATGCCCTGCAGCACGGTTTCTAGCAAAGGCTGTGAACTGTACAGTTCCTTTTAGAGGAGGGATACTCAAAATACAGCCAGGGGGAAGAATGCGGCATCCTGACCTTTGATTGTGGTCCCCGGGTGACCAACAGCTGTGGGCTGCTGTTCACTTGACAGTTCAGGAACATTCCGAAAGCTGTTAAACGGGCATATATTAAGGTTTTTGGGTTTCACATTTTGCAATCCAGCCACCATCAGATGAGTATATCTTTCCCTCTCACATAATACAATAGAAGTTTACTTTGTCTTTGACTTTCATTCTTGGTGCATGAGAGTAGAGCATGAGAAAAGAGCATTGGTGGCAGGCAATTATCATGTGACTCAGTTTGTTGTCCTCACCATGCAAATGCTTCACATCTCCCTACGATCACCTTTCATTACCCTGGGTCTCACCCCGTTAGCATAAGTTTGCCCTCCAGCATGCCACAGACAGTAGTTTGGGGCCCCTTGGTAAATGTTTGTGAGTTCCCATGTGTTAGAATAATATGTGGTCCATGTGCCCCTCACCTTCATTATCAGTGCATCGAATTAGTACTTTCACTACAACTCTTGTGAAGTGACCAAAGAACATGCTTCAATCAACTGGCAGACTGAAAGTATACATTTCTTTAACCTCTTCCGTGCTCATGGCGGCCCCCGGTGGAATGTCCCAGCACAGTGGCGGAGTTCACGCCGCAGCGACGTGGTTAAACATGTCAGACTGCGTTTTGAGATGCTTGGGGGAGATGATTTTGAGAACAAGAAACCGTATTTCAGCACTGTGGGCTGCTGGTCATAAATTCAATGACCGCTTCAAAAGGGAAAACTTATCTCTCGCAAACGGTGCAAAAATCTTTAGAAGGATCAACATTTTTTCTATGGTCAAAATGTCATTAAATCCACCACAGTTCCTAAAATCAGTGTAGCATCACCAAATAATTATTTAGATTGTGACTAAAAGCCATGACATTTTAATCACTTGTTCCTTTGTAATAACCCCGAGTTATTCACTCATGTGCATTGCAACAGAAGGTCTGTGTTGCTGTGGAAGAAAAAATGGTGGTTCCTTATCACCAAAAGACAACTATTCTTCATGTGATTTCCACTCCTGGAGTGCCATGAAGAAACACATAGCCTCTTTCTAAAATATTGTGCACTGTACCCAAAATGTAAAGGGTCTGATTTATAATGCCAGTATTATCCAGGGAGGAAAGTGCTCTGCTCCCTGCTGGTGGCTATTCACGTAGCAGCGCTAACAGTGTCACCGTGGGTCCTCTGACTCAATCCTTGTCCACGCCTACCTAGTAGCTCCATCTCTATTTGCTATTAGAACATTGGAATTTTGGGAGCTCCATTGCAGACAATGGAGTGTTCCCTGCTTCTACGGGCCGGTAAAGGCCCGCAGAGCAACATTCCAATGTTCTACAAAGGCTTCTCGAAGTTCGAGGGGATTTAAATCCCCTCAAGCTTCGAGAACCCTTTGTTTAATTTGTTAGAACATTCTGCCCTCTAGTGGCAGAATGTTCTAATAGCCTTATAGCCCTTCGTAGCAGGGCTATACCGGCTATTAAAGTCCCGCTGTTTCGTTAAAGTCCCTCGCCTTCGGCTCGGGCCTTTAACGATTCAGCGGGCCTTTAATAGCCGGTATAGCCCGCTACGGCGGGCTATAAGGCTATATTATTACTTGAATGTAACCATTACACTCTAAGCCTACAACTGAATCCAATCGAGTCCTCTCCTTTATTACAAAATGTACAATAGACTTTAATCCTTACAGAAATGTTAGTAATCCTTTAAATAAAAATATTAAAAAGGTAGCAATGCAAAATATTTTTTATTCCGAAATGTACTTAATTATTATCGGATGGAGTACAAAATGAATATGCGTTTTAAATAAACGCTTAGATTGCATCATGTAATTGTAATTGTTTGAAAATTATACATTTTACAAATTGTTACTTATATTGTGTAAAGTTGCATGTAAAAAAGTTACAAAGACAGAAACGCATGTATATGCAATGCCTGAGAACATAAATGTGGCAGAAAACATGTTATTTAGCACATTTGTACTAATAAACATGCGTACAAATAGTTATTGCTTCCTGTGCTAATGTCAAATTGTACATTACAAAACATCATGAGATAAACCATATAAGAAGATCTGCATTTGTAGTATGGATAATCCCCACATTAAACAATGGTGGTAGATAGATAGATAGATAGATAGATAGATAGATAGATAGATAGATAGATAGATAGATAGATAGATAGATAGATAGATAGATAGATAGACAGACAGATAGATAGATAAGTACGCATATGTTCGGAGACCGGCATAAACAAATAAAAAATGGAATTACGGATTAATACATAAATACATCATAGCATTTAGGATCATCTGATGCTTAGTAAATAAATGAAAGTGCAAATAGGCCACCGAAAAATTAAAGTGTTTTATAAAGTTGG
Organism: Lissotriton helveticus; assembly: GCF_964261635.1. Classification (NCBI taxonomy): domain Eukaryota; kingdom Metazoa; phylum Chordata; class Amphibia; order Caudata; family Salamandridae; genus Lissotriton; species Lissotriton helveticus. Next base: position 2,121,608,423 of record NC_136057.1, on the reverse strand, counting down.
AATAAAGACCTTTAAGGAAGCAGCAAGCACTATCTTTCATTTTCCTTTTTGAACAATACTTCAAATTTCACTATAAAGGAAATTACACATGTTTGAAAACATCGACACAAAATACAAATTTGTATGTATTCTGGCCGCAAAGAACTCCTTGACGTTCCTCCTCTTTCGAATCTGCAGATTTCTCTCTTGTGGGGTTCTGAGCAATGACAAACTGCATGCTCATTAAAAGCAAAACGCTCTAAGAATAAAATACCCTATTTAAAATGAGGTTGCTTGGCGGTGCTGCAGCAGTAAATTGACAACAGGATTTATATAAATCCATAATTGTATCACTTTTATCTGCAGTTAGGCCAGCTAATGATGAAGAAAGTATACAGCCTACCATATAGTTTTAATGAGGCTTCTTTTGAGTGAGTTAAAAAAATCCACCACATACAATTCTGCCAATTTACTCCATTGCAAATTGAGCACCACCCTGTGCGCAAAAAAATCATCAAGCGCGCTTATACCAGTTAGATTTAAATGTATAAGTCAGCATGTGCTTTAGCCTTTAGTCGAGAAAAGTATATTAGATTTTAAAAATAAATGGCTTTCTGCTGAGTTGTCATTGCGATGACTTTCTGGCTTTTAATTAAATTTGCAACACTTGTGGCCACTTCTCGGTGCACTTACAGTGGCTACCTTGCTGTGCCTGTATCATTAACTACAGTAGAAACCAAATTGGAGATTATTAAGCGTGTTCATTTTTTGTCATTTAGTAACATGAAACTTAGGGAAACTTTTCTCCAGTTACACGGCGAGAACCTGCCGCAGTTCATGTCCAAGGAGAGCTCATATGGAGGATGGGCGCAGGATTCATACATAAAACATGATTTAGTCCTTTTCTATCTTTTGTGACTGTTTTTTTTAATGCTGTGTGTTGTTGGTCAGCTTTATGGCCATTAAGATTCCAAAGCACAGGGTGGATTAATAAATCTAATAGTTCACCCCGTGGTCCAGGAGGAAATGTAGCTTTACGATGGGAGAATCGTGGTTCCCTCTAATTAGCTGATTCGGCCTCTTCCGGGCTTTAGGTTGTGGAAAAGGGAACACTTCGGAAACATTGTTAGCCTCTCTGTAACACTGGCACTGCAAGAAGACTCTGAAAGGGACACACTATTGGGAACTGACTAGAAATCAGATCCATGAAAGTAAGACGTTCACCTTAACAATCATGGGAACAAGGTGCAGTCCTGGACAGATAAGCTACGCTTGAGCTGAAGTTGACAGATGGCTTTATTTTGTGTTGATTTTATATTTTGAACCGTGGAACCTCTGTTGCAGATGGTTCCCCTTGTGTTCTAGATTATTTCTTTTCTTTCTCAGTTCTGAAATGTTGCCTACCTTAATAAACTCCATTTCATCTCCCTAAAATGTACGTGACTATTTCGAATAAACTGTTTGGAAATGTAGGAAGTGTGGAGAACAGTCAACAATGATGCATTAGTTGTAAATCGTCTAAGGCATTAATCTCGACTGGACACTAAATGGAGTTTGCGGACCAGTCTGGACTACAACACATACTTTTACCTGGCATATATTTTGAAATGTGAAACGGGGCAGAAATTGTGCATGCAACATATCACAACGTAAACAGTTTGAATGTCTTGCATGTTATGAAAGAACACAAGACAAAATGATGTCTGACATTTCAAATATTAATATCAGTCCCAATCCCCCCTACCATCCTAAAGCATCACATTGATCACATATGTTTTTTAACATTCCAGTCTTGAATCAAAATTCCACCCCGCTCTTAAACTAATAGATCAGTTTACTAGAGTCACCTTCCACACATTATTGTGAACCCTGTGTAAAAGCCTTCTATGGTAAATGTTTCTATCTTTGGTGCTATATAGACAAACGTTACACGTTGCGATGTTATGCATTTCACTGTTTCTGCTCTACCTCCTATTCTCAATTATTACACACCATTCTGTGAGGCGTCTCCAAACAAAAGCACAACACTTTACAGGCCTATCCAGATTACTATACATTACAACAAGGTATCACATGTCATTTCAGTCAACAGGCTCAAAGTGGCTCCCATATTGAAAGATATGTGTCTAATTAGTCATCCATCTTGTATGTAACCCTTTCACAACCAGAAACTCTGAATACCTCATTAAGCAATTCTCCTTGTGTGGGGAGGATAGGCTCACTCTAGTGGCGTAGTTTTGCTGTCAGTCACCTCCTCCTGTGTTTCAATGATACCACGTTTTTCAGTATATTGTAAAGAAGGGTCAAATGGCATGAAGGTGTATATGGTTACACCTGGAGTTGAGGTAAGAATGTGGCACATTTCTTCCCAAAATTGAGTCCAACATTCTGAATCTAGTCGGAGGCCATCCATGTGTAAATGTGAGGGTGTCCAGTATCACTTTTTCAGCATTGTAACAAGGAGCACTTAAGTTTAGCTTCTCTTAGCAATTTATCATGGGAAACCTTAATGTCAACCCATCTTCCTCGGTGTAATCTCAGTGGAATGCTGTCCTCCAGAGTGTCCTGACTCTCACTTGAGGGGCTCAGTGTAATATACATATCAGGACACTATATGTCCTATCTACTACCCCTTTCCAATTTCCCAGTTCCTCTACTTAGTGTCCGAGAGGTGACTGTTGAAGAGTTAAGTTAACTAACAAGAAAAGGTACCCCCTAGAACTACTTTTAGGTCCGGAAGAAAAGGGAAGGGAAACAGTAAATAAATAAACTTCCACACAACCTCTTTTGCTTCTATGTGGGCCTACTAAGGCCCCATGGTCTAACCGAAATCATAAACATGGAGGAACAACAAACCCCCTGAAACCCACACAACCTTCAAAGCTCCAATAACCACACACCACCTCCTCCTCAAAACCACTAACAAAATAGCCCTCCAGGACAGAATAAACACCAGCGAACACAACAGTAAAGAACTCTTAGCCACCGTCAAGGAGTTCCCCAGGCCCAACAGTGAGACCACAGATGTCCCACCCTCCCAGGACCTCTCTAACAAACTTGGCATATTCTTCCACTACAAGATCAGGAAGATTAATGACAGCTTCGACACCCAAGATCATCTTACCAAGCCCCACACCATCGCCCCGAACCATGCCTTCCCCCCAACAGATCCTACTCAACTGGATACTCTTAAGACCATGAAGAGCATTCCATCCAGAGCCCCCTTGGACCTATGTCTGCACCAAATCTTCCACACAGCAGCAACCACCGCCGCCCCCAAGCTCTGCTGCACCATCAACTGCTCAAGCAAGACCGCCACTTCCCTGATGACTGGAAACATCCCAAGATCAACACTTTGCTAAAGAATCCATATGCTGACCCAACCAACCTCAAGAACTTCAAACCCATTTCCCTGCTCCCTTCCCAGCCAAGGTCATTGAGAAGGCCATCAACGCCCAACTCTCTGAGTTCATTAAAACAAAGCACGTCCACGGCACTGAGACCGCACCATCTCCAAACACACCCTAATCAAGAGACTCCATGATGCCAGCATCCGTGTCAATGCCCTGGACTGGATTCACTCCTTCCTCACTGGGTGAACACAGCGAGTCAGATTATCTCCGTTCCCCTCTAAACCCACAGAGATCAGCTGTGGAGTTCCTCAGGCTTCCTCCCTGAGCCCCACCCTCTTCAACGTCTGCATGGCCTATCACACGACCATCGTCAGGAACTATGGACTCAACATTGTCTCCTTTACAGGCAACAGCCAACTGCTCCTCTCCCTCACCAGTGAACCATGAACCACCAGAAACAACTTCCACAACGGAATGAAGGCTGTCATCACCTGGATGAAGAGCAGCTGCCTCAAACTGAATTCGAACAAGACTCAGGTCCTCATCATAGTACCCTCACCCTCAGCATGGAATGACTCCCGGTGGCCCTCCACACTGGGAACCCTGCCCACAACCTCAGCATCATACTGGACTCCTGGCTCATGATGAACTTTACAGTCCATGCCGTGCTGGAACTGGTTTTGGTTTACGCCAAAAACTGTTACTGCATAGCGCCCATTTTCAGGGGACCACCATGGGAACATAAAAAAGCCCACCAGACATGAGAAATACTTGTAATCAGGCATGCAGCCCGACCACGGGTTTGGCAGTGCAGTAGCGGGGCGGACCTGGCACCGCGTCACTAAACTCGTAATCAGGCCCATAAATACTTGACTCCACTATATGAGACACCCTGACACTACACAATATAACACTTTAGTACACTGTACGATATAATGCACACTCTCTTCTACTCAACACACTTCCAATCTACAATTCTCCAGTCTATGACAATAGACTTTACAATACTCTCCTCCACTTTACTGTATGACAATCCACATAACAACTCTCCATTTGTGACACTAGAGTCTACGATTTGAAACATATTTTTATAAAAATAAATTTAAAAACCACTGAAATTCAATGAACAAACCAGAGATTAAAGCTAGTTATACTCAGGAAAACATATTTTCCCTCTGCAAACCAAGTTTAAACTACACAAACTTTAAAAATTCTAAAGTTATAATTATAACTTTCATTTACAATTTATCCACCACCTTCAAATTATTATAAGTAGCTGACCTTGTTACACACTCTTTTCAGCTCGCTAACCAGACAACACTAATTGTAATTCAATACTCTACCAAACACTGTATTCTGACAAATATTGTCATTTGATAAGTTATAATCCCTGGGCCTCCCCCAGGAGCCCCAATGAGGGTATCTACTGGTTTACCCCATTTAACAAAAAATGCCAGCACTAGTCGTGGTATGCCCTGGGTGAACGCCACTTTAAAAAAAAAAGACATACCGGATCCTGCAGGAGTAGCGAGCCTATGGAGTTGTGAGGGCCCTGAACTACTCCCCAAACCCACAATGTGGTAAAAGCTGTGGCATGCCCTGGCGTGGGCACTAGGGCATGCCAATATACATATAAAAAAAACTTCATGCCTGCAAGAGCAGGGAGTAGACTAGGCCGCAGAGGCTCCAGGGCTCCCCCATCTCCTCCAAGAATTATAATGGTGTAGGGGTCCCGGGGTGGGAGTTTGAGCACCCCATAGATAAAAAATGTTTCCTCCCACTTAGCCCCATGAAAGGGGGCTGCTTGCAGGGAGCCAGCAAGGCCGTGGTGGCCCTGGGATTCCCTCCATTGCCCATTGTAAAAAGAAGAAAAAAACTGTGGGTCTCGTGGGTGGTACCAAATTAACCGTAAAAGTATTTTAAAAAAGCAAAAGCGAATAATAAATGAGCAACCACCCAATGCAGTACATTCTCTGGCATGGATCAAAGTTTTCCTCCATTTGAAAACTAAAGAATATTTTGATTATGTAACTTATGAGGCATATTATGTGGCAAGACCATAGCTCCAAAATATGCAATGATCCAAGCAGCCACAGAATCTCATAAATCCACTGACCCTTACAATTGTCTGCTGTTATACCAAAAATGTATTTATGAAAGCTATACAAAACTCAACATTCTAATTCCAATCAGTTAGCTGTGTTTTGGGGGAAACATACTTAAAGCGAGCTGCCCCTAAATGAACATGTAAATTGAGAAAGAAAACGCTATTGTTTACGTACTGTGGAAATGCTCAGGTATGTCTTAGCCTACATTAATGCATTTTATAATTGATCTACTATGTCGTTCTTATGTCAGCCTGCAGTCCACTAAAATCCTAGTACTCTGCTAAGTTCTATGCATTTACTAATTACCAAAGCCATTTTATTTATAGAGTTACTCATTTGCACATTTTATCCACTGTGTAGTAAACATAACCTTGTTCCAAGGATTGTCACAACAAAGCACAAATCTTAAAATTATTGGAGGCAGCGCTTATACGTGCCTTCCATATGTGCTCTTCAAGGATTTCTCACATTCTTTCTTGTGAGAAGATCCTGGAACCTGCTCATTATTTAGAATCAGTTACTTGCAGTAGCGATCACATGCTGTTTTTTCTATGTACTTGCCTTGAGTAAAAAAAACAAGAATGCTTCCTCGGTATATGGATTTTAGGATTAAACACTCAAACTGTTTGAGGACAGAAACTCTGGTCCGTTGAAACAGCAAGTGCCTCACAATATTTTGCCTGCATGTAGACTATTTTTGCATTAAACAAATTCTAGACTTTCTAGGCTGTCCTGAGAGTTGTGTTTTTCATTCACAAAAAATAGAGGGTTACATATGTGATATGGTCTTATATTTCTATCTATAGGTCTCTGGCGACATTTATAAGCCTTTGACCTTGTGGTTCATGATGCTAAAAGAAATCCTCATAAAGGTATTATTGTACCATTAAAATAATTACCCTTTATGTATTCTCTCTCTCATATATGTGGGATAAAGTACCATATGCCATACATTATAAGGGTATTGTACTCACCGAGAGGTTCCATAACCATATAGAGGAATGAGACCGAAGGCTGAATTCCTTTATAGGGTTATGGAACTCTGAGGGTCCCTCATTATCCTTTTCTTGTGCTACGGGGGTAATTTAGCTCATATAATACATGATCACATCATCACCTTCCTCACAAACAACTTACAACTCTGAGTAGCTCTTTCATATGAAAGACAGCATGTTTGCAAACATGAAGAATACAAATAGACCCTCTAGTGCAAAAATAAACACATTAAATGCCTGTTAGATATTTGTTGCAAATAGATAAGTATTAGTTCAATACAAATCAGTTTAAAAAAAATGCTGCAGTAACTCGAAATGTGTAGAAAGATGCAGAAAGAGTGTAACTTTTCTATAATTATCTAAGGATTGCAAAAAATAAACGTTATTTATAATTGTCACTGTAAGCTAGAAAAATAGAGGAGAAAAAAGAAAAAGCAATGTTTCTTTTTCATTGCTTTAAACAGCTGCTCTGTGAACTGACCTGCCTTTCACCTCAGCTGCTGGCTCTGGAAGCAGACATTGTGACATCGACTGTAATAACTTATTACAGTTGATTTATGATTTATAATCTGTGACTTACTGTGCCACAAGCCACCAATTATAAAGAAATTAGATACAGGCATTTTCACTGGGAGTGCAAAATCCCACATATTATATATGTATCTCATATATAGCTTCACTTAACTAAGGTTTTAAATAGTCGACATCTGTGCCCCTGGGGAATCTTTTGCACTCCCCCACGCCCCTCCCTTGGGCACCAATATCTACCTCTATTACTGGGCCAATCATTGGTTCACGTCTGCCAACTTGTGGGCAATAAGGCGTAATGTATTTATTATTATTAATAATAGTGTTATTATTATTATTTTTCATATTGTCCTTTTTATTATTCATAATATTATTGCAATATGTTGCATTGGTTTGCCTACTTGGGTGTAAAAATAAGCCTAAGAGCTATACTGTTTTGCTCAAGTGCACCATTTACTGCTTCTTGTCTCCAGCTGAAAGTTTACAAGAGCTGCAGTCCTACTTTGGCTGTTAGAAAAATGGCTGGCGAAGTACCTGTACGTACACCATCGTTCTGAGGAGCGAGCTGACAGCCGCTAACTTCTCCAAATTCATGCAATTTACACTTTAAAATCTATTGAGATTATCTTCTAATGAATGCATATAGCTGCAAGCAGACGAGAAACATGCAGATTAGGCCCCAGTGAAAAAAGAGTAGAGAGAGCTACTGATTATGGCCTGTAGGGCACAGACTTTGCAGTTTGAAGAAACATTCCTTACTCTAGCAAAAAAGTGCTGCAGGCGCCCGCATTCTGAAATTTCTTTCGGCCTTATTTTCAAAAGTGTTTTTCTCATTCCCTGCCTGGAGCAAAAATCTTTTGAAAATAGGTGAAAGTCACAAAACAAGATCTGTGTTTAATGTATTTTTTCATACAGAGTTAAAAATAAATGAATGTGCTGCAGAATCGAAATCCTCAGCGTTCATAGCTGGATCAACAGTTTTCTTTAAAGCACCACCATTTTCAGAGTTGAGAATAAAGAGTGGTAGAAACGTTCACTTGACTTGTAAAACATTATTTGTATTATAATGCTTGGAGGCCTGCAATGCCTCTATATCATCCTATCTCTATTATTTTTATTGCAGTGTATTTGTGACAACCGGTTCACCTGCTATTGCAGGAGGGTTCACTACCCTCCTGCAATAGCATTCTACCTGTAGGTTATGATGTCACAATGGCTACCAGAATCTGCATACATTGTGGAAAACATGATTTTCACCAGGTCTCCTTTCTTTATATCATTTCTATGACGAGGTCTTTCTTCGTTCCATTCCTATCAACATAAGATGTGCAGCCACCCGTACAGATCTACCCTAACTGCTCTCTTCATAAATAAAGGTATTTCCTACACCTTATTTTTTTTATAACAAACGCCCTTCCCCAATCCAAGCGTACTTACAATTTTTTTCGGGGGTTATTGCATCTCCTATCCTGTAATGTCTGGTCTGGTGCGATAAGTGCTCTTTACCCCTTGATAAGTGTGCAGTGCAGAGCCTGGAAGGAGGGGATTTTTGGAATTGGAGAAGTAGTGGGCCCTGTTCCTAGTACTGTTACAATGAGCAGATTGGAGCTTTATATTCGAATCCAAAAGGTCGATGGTGTAGAATGTATTCGGAGTGTTGAGGTTAGTGTTTGACCTGAAGAACTGGAATGTGTGAGTCCCCGACATCTGGTTCAAGATGGAGACCTTACAGCAAGTGATTAAGATGTTTAAGATTCAGGACTTCTTGATGTTAGTGAAACTCAGATATGTGAACCAACACAGGTGAAACCAGCATGCAGACAGGAAGATTCCAGCATGCAAAATCTCTTCTGGGAATAGCCTGCATAAAAATTCTCTTTTAGCACTCACAGTCAAAACCCATTCTGAAATACTAGTGCCCAATTTGGACTCCAACTGGTGACCGGCTGAACTCAGACCCACATCAACAACCAGAACCCATACCAGGAACCTCAGAATAATAATTGTGAGCAAACTAGTTATGACCACACAAGTCAATGTCATAAATGCATCCTACTTTCACACTCTGAAGATGCTGAAGAAGATCTCCAAATGACTCCCAAGCAACTCCTGTCACTCACACCCTAGTCACCAGCAATTTGGAATATGGGAGCACCCTGTATGCTGGGATCACCAAACAACTCACTAAAAGAAGTCTACAATCATTGCAGAACTCAGCAGACAGTCTCATCCTTAACCTCCCACACAGAACTCACCTCACAACACACCTCAGGTAACTACACTGGAATCTGATACACAAATGTGCTTAATTCAAACACCCAACACACTCATTCAAGGCACTTCACAACTCAGGCCTCATCCACCTGAACAGTCTCATCTCCTTCCACCTCCGCTCTAAAGGATTCCTATTCACACACATCCTATGCATACACAGTACCAGATCAGGAAGACGAGCATTCTCTTGCATCACTTGTAAAGCATGGAACGACCCACATGGAACGACCCACTCCACATCAAACCATCCTCCTTTATTCTTGAATTCCGCAAGAAGATGAAGACCTAACTTTTCAATTAACCAACACACCAAAGGCAGAGCTAGGCACATACACCACCTAAGCACCAAGTTACCCTCACGGGTGATAGTGCATTTGACAAATACACATAGCATAGAATAACATAACATGTCATAACATAACACAACATTTGACTAGAGTGTGTAATTTCTGCCTGTCCAGTAGTGCTGCTCTAGACCCTCAGAAAGGTACTTTTGTGACCCCATTGTTGAAAAATACCTTCTCAGATTTGAACAATTTAAGCCCAAACACTTGAATGTCATGGTTGAAAAAGGTCCTAGAACAAGTGGTAGTGTTTGGTTACAGGCTCTTCTTGGATCTATGCATCAGGTTTCTGTTCCAGGCACTAGTTCTAGACAGCAACGCTGGAGGTCTGGGATGACTTGCTGTCCATTGCAGACCAGGGGAAGCTGTTCTCATTGATTAGATCTTTAACCAGCTCTCAACAGCATGCCTTCAGCATGTCCTCTTGTTGTAGCATCCTTACAAGTATCAGGAACTTCTAATTTGACAATTGAATCGTTGTACCCCTTTCTCTATAAATGCACTCAATCTGCAAAATGTCAACTATCTTTTGCCATCCCAAAACATTAACTGCAATGACCCACAAAGGTCTCTCCTACTCTTTCAAATTTTTATTAGGCCATTGTTCCACCTCAATAGTCCTGACGGTTTTCAAATTCACTCCTAAGGGTAGTGACATCAAGTTTCAGCTGGATGGTTCCGATTCCAGTGACTTACTTTCTGAACTAAATTCAGTCATTTCAGAAAAGGCACCCTGTTTTGGAACAAATAAAATATAAAGGAGGCCCTTGGTTTGGGGAAGCTCTAGTCACACCTTATACCTCACCTTAAATTCAAGATGGCAGCGGCATCCACTTCATCCCAACTCATACCTTCTTTGCCTTCACCCTGCTTTTAATATCAGATTGAATGCAGGGTGTAGGGGGCCCACGTTTGCATGCTTTGGCGACCTCAGACTGCCAAGCTCCACATGAAAGCAGTGGTCATACCATGCATTTGTATGCTAATAAGCAAGTCCATCCTGGCATTCTCAAATCATGCAGCACATTCTAAAATGACTATGTAAGGAACTGTGATGCATATGTCAGAGAATAAGATTCCTTAATTAGCGACAACCCAGGAGTATCTGCACTCCTCAACCATGGTATGTAACTGTTGTCTCCAGAATTCCGAGAAGCTCACATTCTAGAGTACAAAAGTACCACATTAGTGCATACCACATTTGAGAATGCTAAATAACAAACACATCACATCTCCCTCCTTGAAATGTTGAAAATAAATTAACCATAAAATGATAAATTGTATCTACAAAAACGAATAAATAACTCTGCACAATTATCAATAATTATGGGGCTGATTAGGATGGTGGGCGGACGATTGGATAACGAGACCTTCCTACTTGCTGTTGACGGTCCCGTCAATGCAATTACAATGTGACAGCCTCCAAGGCAGTCACAATGTCTATGTTTTGTATTGCGACGGGTGCTGTGTGCTGCAGCACACACCACAGTACAAAAAATAGACATAATACAAATCGCTGCACATGTGGCAGGCACCATGCGGTGCCTGCCACATGGTGCAGGAAAAAGTGCCCCCAACAACCAAAACTAAGGGCCAGGGGGAAGAGGGGCCCACTATGGGCCCCCAATGTCCAGTTCCACCAGCCTTTTCATGGCATGTAAACCAACATGAAACGGCTGGAGGGGAGGGACATCATAATCCCTTCAGCGGTGCCTAGTAGGCACCACCACCAAAGTAGGGATTATGGCTGCCTGCTACAAGGGCTGAGGGGAGCTGGGATCGGCTCATCCGGCGACGCCTGTTCTTAAGATGGCCGCCACCTGTGAACAGAGGGATGAAGGAAGATCCCAGTAGGCTGTCCCTCGCTGAGGATTGGGTCTGCTGCCACCCCTCACCACGGAACAAGCTAAGGGCTGGGGCGGGAACACCACCCTCCCCTCCCCCCGCTGCAAGAACTGAGGGGAGCTGGGATCAGCCCAACTGGCGGCACCTGGTCTCAAGATGGCCGCCGCATGGGACCAGAAGATCGGAGGAAGATCACCTTAGGCTGCTCCTTCTGAAGCTGGAGCACGCCTCCTTCGCCCTTGCCCTGCATAGTGAGTCCCCTGCTCTACCCCAACAGAAGCGTGGCAAAGAGATGGATTCACCCGCAGAACCGGCTCAAATTGGCGATGCCTGGCTCTAAGATGGCCACCGTCCGGGGACTTGAATGATCTAATGAACTAATTGAAGACGACGTCAAGCCACTCCTTCTGAAGCCGGAACGCGCTTCCACCTCCCCTGTTCACATCTAACACGCCATGAGCTTTTAAGACAGCACCTTGGTCGCCTAACCAATTGTCCACGCAACCTAAGGTCATACGAAGGACTCCCAATCAGGCGTGATCTGCCCCCCACATCTCCCATCCTGATAACAATTAAGGGCAACCCTCCGTAGATCTATGGACCTCTCAATGAAGATCTACAAGAACCAACATGGATCACCCTCCGCTCTACTCCAGCGACGCTAGTGACTTTGAGTTTACTCTAAGGTACCTGACCAGCGCCTAGCCCCCTACCGCAATTATCCTCCTACCTCTATCCACTGCGTACCCCCCTCCTCCTGCCCCTAGCCCCCGCAGCAACCATCCCTTAACATAGTACACTCTGTGTCCCTCTCTTCTTGCTCCACGTCGCTCTCCCCCCTCAGCTACCCCCACCTTACCATAGTCCACTCTATGCCCTCGTAACCTCAGCTCCCACCAGTAGGGTAGAATCCTAAGTGCCCACCAATCATACATCGTGGCCAGTCACCCACAGTCGATACTCCCAGTCCTAGGCAGTGTTGCCCCCTGAAATGCTATTAGTAGACATATACCACTGCTCCTCCGAAGGGCAGGTGAAGATGGATTTCATCTTCCACACTGATAAACCTGAGAGCTGGAACATCACCCTAAGAATGCAACTGCACATATCAAAAACGACGACCACCTCACATAGCTGCAAACTGACGACCTCTCTTCCTAATCAGGCAACAAGAAAAGGTAATACATCAGGGACCATCTACGCAAATGGCACAGTTCTGATACAGGCCAACAACGAGAACTTGGAGGCATTTGACTACCTCATCCCCACTCTTTGCGCCTCTCATCTACACACTCTTTGGCCCGTATCATCCCAGCCCCACTCCCTGATCAACCGGCCCCCTCAGGAGAACAAATTACCTACCTCCACTCCCACATTGAGACCCCCCAAACCTCCCCAAGAAACTCCTCCCACTCCTCTGTCCCCACGAATCGAGGCAAGGAAGATCAATCCCCAGAGCCCCTCCAACCGGATCCTCCTCTACATTACCCCATCATCCCTTGGGTCCGGTCTACTGACCCCCTCCTCTCACCTGAACAAGAGCAACCCTCATCGCCCCCTCAATCGCATCCTCCTCAATAGCTCAACAGTATCCTTCGGGCTCGGTCTACTGACCCTCCCATCACGCCTCTAGTAGCATTGGGGAAGAACACTCGACTAATCCCCCTACCAAGGGTCCCGAACAGAGACAATCTGGTGGTCCCTTCCAGCATTAGACCTCACAAGACGATCCTGCCCCCCACCCCTCGTGATGTCCCAACCCAAAACTGCTAGGCACCATCCCCGAAAGACTTGGCTCACCGGCTAGATCTACTAGAAAACCAACTAGAAATTGTACTCAGAGGCCTTGATGAAATCCTTTCCAACCTAGGCAAGGTGAGACAGCCCCAACAACCACAATCAGTGCCCTCCTATCCGGCTGAGCCTACTCCACTAAAACGCCAACTCGTGACCGCTCCCGCATGCGGAAACAGACTTCTGAGGCCCACTAAAATAGACATGATGATCCCTCCTCATTCTCTCACAGAAACCAAAGCACGCACGCCCGGAGCTCAGAGCCACACTAACAAGGATGTGGAGACACAAATACAAAGACCATCCAGAACGAAAGCAGCAATGTCCGCCAATGAAGCTTTGGACCTAGCCTCCACCTATGACTCCTCTTTCCTAATGCCCTCTAACTCCAATATCCAAGTAATTACTCGCTTTGGAAGAGACCGCCCTCCCGCGAAAACTGAAAGACCCCCGCCCTTCCTCACCTCCATACCAAGGGCCCCACTAGAAAAACATCTGAACAAAAATAATCCAGCAACCAACTGCATGCTCATTAACTGTAGATCCGCCCCAAACATACAACGGAATTAGCTGAAACCATCCTATCTCAGAACCTTGACATTGCGTTCATCACGGAGACATGGCTAAAGGAAACCTCCCCACCCTGTCTAGACATGCTGGTACCCCCAGGTTTCAACATCATCAACAAAGACAGAAAAGGTCAACGCGGGGGGGTGTAGCCATCATACACATCACTGTTACTGACTCATGCAAATACAGGTCTTTTGAATGTCTATCTGTCTCCATCAAGAATAAGGATAACCGCCCTTTAGTCATTTATCTTCTCTACCACCCACCTGGCAATTCCTCCACTTTTGGCGAACACCTATCTGACCTGATTGCCCACTGCGCTCTCAAAGACACTAACTTCATAATCCTGGGTGATCTCAATGTACGCTGGAACGTTACCAACACCACATTAATTCAATCCCTCAACAATCTCCTCTGGGACAATAACCTTACCCAACACTGCTCTGAAGAAACGCACAACAAAGGAGCGACCTTGGACGCCATCATTGCCCACCAAGATGTAATCACGATTGACAACTTCCTCCCAGTGGACTGGTCGGACCATCACATGATTCTATTCCGCATCAACCAAAGAATCCTATCCCGACCCCTTGCTCAAGATCCCCCCAAATGGTCAAGAAATCTAAACCCAATCCCCTTGGACATCATGGAGGAGAGACTCAAGTTTCTCCTACCCAATGACAAAGATCTCTCCACAAAAGACCTCACCTCGCTCTATAACGAGAGTTTGGGCTCCCTTCTTGACCAACTAGCACCCTTAAAACAAAAAAAAAAGGGAGCCACCCCATCCAGATCCTGATTTGACTCTGACACTAATGAAGAAAGGAGACAACTAAGGGCTGCAGAAAGACGCTGGAGGAACTTGCCTTCTACCTACCATTGTGACAAACTCAGAATTATCCGGAAGAAATACAATAACCACATCAAGAACCAAAAATGTATGTTCTTTTGCTCTGCTCTGGAGAGTGCAAAAAATAGACCTAAGGAACTCTTCAGTATCATTAGACAGCAAACCTCCAAACCAGATACTTCCCTGGAGTTGGCCTCCAAAGAACGATGCGACAACTTCGCCAACTTCTTTGATGGTAAGATCTCCAAGATCGAACACTCTCTGGCCAACGACCACTCCCTTCCCCCTCACAGCAAACTAGGTGGGTTACCTGAGAGCGCCCCCTCTCCCTCTATTAAACCCTGGTCACTCTTTAAGCGCATGCTAGAAGAAGAGATAGTCAAACTTATCGCCACCTCCAAACCTTCATCTCACACCCTTGACCCCCTTCCTGCTCAACTCACCAAAAAACTAAAACTCTCCCATGCCCCACTATGGTGCAGGATTATCAACAGCTCCCTAAAAACCGGAGTAGTCCCAGACTCTTTGAAAGTGGGACAAGTCACCCCTCTATTAAAAAAACCTGTCCTGGACAAAAACGACATAAATGACTTCAGACCCGTCTCTAACCTTCCTCTTCTCTCCAAAATCCTAGAAAAATGTGTTCTCCACCAACTAACTCGGCACTTGGACAATACCAGTCTCCTCGACTCACATCAATCGGGATTCAGGAAAGGGTGCAGCACAGAAGCCGCAATCCTCAAAGTAATTGATGACCTACACAATTCACTGGACTCCGACCATTGCTCCCTCCTCATTCTCCTAGACCTATCGGAGGCTTTTGACACGGTCGACCACATTCTTCTACTCAGAGCTCTGGAAGAAAGGGCTGGACTTGACGACGTGGTCCTTAACTGGTTCTCCTCATTCTTACACAACTGCTCACAAAGAATCAAAATCAGAAGCTCAGAATCAGACCTCCATCCAGTCATAAGGGGAGTACCTCAAGGCCCAGTGCTCTCCCCTCAATTCTTTAACATCTACATGGAACCCCTCACCACCCTACTCAGAAAAGCTAACATGCCCTTTCACCACTACGCTGACGATACACAACTCTACCTAGAAATTTCCTCTTCTAAAGACATCCATAGACTAAATGAAACACTAAAGGAGGTCCAATGTTGGCTGTCAAGCAACCATTTAAAGCTTAACACAGACAAAACTGAACTACTTCTTATCTCGAACAAAGATGAGAATCCACAATTGAACGAATGGCTAAAGGATATCGACGCGCTCAATGGGAAGCTCTCCTTGGCTGACTCCGTCAAGTCATTAGGCATCACGCTAGACTCTAAACTTGATCTGACCAAACACATCAAGATTTCGGCCAAGAGTGCCTTCCTTAACTTGAAACTTCTAAACAAAATTAAACCTTTCATTCCATCCAAAGATCTCCAACAAGCCACCCAAGCATTGGTTCTGTCACGACTAGACTATGGAAATGCAATCCTCTTGGGAATTCCCAAAACTCACCTTGCTCCTCTGAAAACAACCCTCAATGCGGCAGCCAGAATGGTCACTGGAACAAAGAAATTCGATCACATTTCTCCGGCACTAAAAGAACTCAAGTGGCTACCTATTGAAATGCGGGCGAACTTTAGAACAGCCTGTCTCACCCATAAAGCCCTTCACACAGGCAAACCCGAATATCTGGCATCCAAACTCAGAAAAGCGGGTCAGAACAGGACTCTCAGAAGCTCTAACACCCTACTTCTCATCCCACTCAAAGCACGAAATCAAAGAACCACGGCCAGGTCCTTTGCCGGAAATGCTCCCAAAATAGGTACTTGCTCTATTGCTGCAGGTCGCGCTGCTGCGGCGCTACGCATTTCATTTTAAAACTACACGTTTTTTATCTTGGTTACTTATTATTTTATTTCCCCCTGTTTTTAGGCATCTTGCCTGGGAGTGTTTCCTCGCCCTCTTACGTCCACATAATCGGCTGAACCAGTTCTGTTTGGCGGGTCCTGGGTCCCGGGGTGGCTGGGGGGGCGCCATCTTGCCTTGGGCTTGCATCTTTGGCCACGGGCGCCATCTTGGAGCGTCTTTGCGCTCGCTGGGCTCACGGTCGCGCCTACTTAAGGCGGGCTCTCTTCAAGGAACCTGGTCAAGGTACTTGCTCTATTGCTGCAGGTCGCGCTGCTGCGGCGCTACGCATTTCATTTTAAAACTACACGTTTTTTATCTTGGTTACTTATTATTTTATTTCCCCCTGTTTTTAGGCATCTTGCCTGGGAGTGTTTCCTCGCCCTCTTACCTCCACATAATCGGCTGAACCACCGCTGTTTGGCGGGTCCTGGGTCCCGGGGTGGCTGGGGGGGCGCCATCTTGCCTTGGGCTTGCATCTTTGGCCACGGGCACCATCTTGGAGCGTCTTTGCGCTCGCTGGGCTCACGGTCGCGCCTACTTAAGGCGGGCTCTCTTCAAGGAACCTGGTCAAGGTACTTGCTCTATTGCTGCAGGTCGCGCTGCTGCGGCGCTACGCATTTCATTTTAAAACTACACGTTTTTTATCTTGGTTACTTATTATTTTATTTCCCCCTGTTTTTAGGCATCTTGCCTGGGAGTGTTTCCTCGCCCTCTTACCTCCACATAATCGGCTGAACCACCGCTGTTTGGCGGGTCCTGGGTCCCGGGGTGGCTGGGGGGGCGCCATCTTGCCTTGGGCTTGCATCTTTGGCCACGGGCGCCATCTTGGAGCGTCTTTGCGCTCGCTGGGCTCACGGTCGCGCCTACTTAAAGTCGCCCTCTCTCGCGCAGCGAGATCGCGCAGTGGGACGCCGTCGCTTAGCCGGAGTCGTGCCTGAGTCCTGCCCGTCTGCGCCCGTCCGCGCCAAGGACGCGGCGGGTTACAGGCATTTGGACTGCAGTACTGGCCACTTAGGCCTACAGGATGATTGTTTATTCTGCCACAACTTTACAGCTCATAGGGCGGTCTCTCCCTAGATGCTCTTATGCACCTCTATATCCGCTTTGCGGTCCTCACATATGTCCTTGTGGCCAGTGGACAGTGGACTCTCCGGCTAAGATTCGCAGGGGGGCTATACCGTCTGCCCCGCGTATTCATCGTCGGCTCTCCACCTTACGCATCTTGAGTCTTAACGCAAGGTCCGTAGTCCAACATCACCAAGCTATTAGAGACCTGATGCGCGAGGAGGCCCCCGACATTGTGGCAATCACGGAAACGTGCTTGAAGGACGATGACGTGGCTATTATCAATCTGGCATTTCCCTCGGATTATTCGGTCTTTACCTTAAATCGATCGACTAGAGGGGGGGGTATCGCTCTCGTAGTAAGAGCATGTTTTTCATGCCGTTGGTCCGCATCTAATATCGCAGGTTGCGAGAGCGCCGCTTTCAAGATTGCGGTTAACCCTCAGTTCTCCCTGTCAGGATTGGTAGTCTATCGTCCGCCGGGAAGTGAGGTGTCATTTAAGGCTGCCTTCCCAGATGCTGTTTGTTCTCTGGCAATGGGATGTGCCAATTTTTCTATTTTGGGAGACTTTAACTTTCATTTTGAGAATCAGAGTATCCCCACGGTGCGTTGTATATTAGCCGACTTGGAGGCACTTCAACTTCATCAATTAGTGCAGCTTCCTACGCATACTGTTGGCCATACACTAGACCCGTTCTTTACGAACTTGACCGAGGCCACAGTCATGGCTGTTACTCCGCTCGGCTGGACGGACCATTCTCTAGTGGCCATTGAGGTCCCCGTGCCGGGAATTTCGTCATCTGCATCAGTAAGGATGGTCTCCGCACGGCACTGGAGCAAATTAAGACTTGAGGACTTTCATAGAGTCCTTGCTGCAGTGCCGCTGGGACCGCTGGAGGATGCAGATGCAGGCTATGACCGGTTCTGCTCTTGGGTTACCACGGCTCTTAACTCCCTGATTCCTATTTCAACTAGGAAAATCAGTTCGCGGGAGCCTAGCCCCTGGTATAACAGCGCACTACGTGCACTCAAGGGCAGTTGTAGGCGAGCAGAGAGGGAATGGCGGAAGGTGTATGACAGTGGTAAGAAGGTTATCTACCTTGCTGCCGTTAAAACCTACCATCGTGCTATCTGTAAGACCCGGGCAGCGTTTTATGCTGCGGAATTTGGCAATAGCCCTAATCCAGCCAAAGCCATCTTTAAGGTGGTAAAAGATCTGACTGTGAAGCGGGCCTCGGCTATCACTACGAGATCTACGGCACACTGTGAGGCACTTGCCCTGTTCTTTTTGGAAAAGGTCCAGAACATCTACCTAACTTTTTCTGAGACTAGGCCTTTGGCAAAGACCCCATGTAACTTGGCTGATGATTCCAATCTGTCTGTGGTGCCCCCGTTAACAACTGAGGGATTCGACATTCTGGCCCAGCAGGTGAAATCTGGGTCGCCCGCCGATCCGCTTAAACCAGCCCTTTTCAGAGACCACCTGTTCACGGGACGCTCTTCGATCCTCTCTCTGATGAATATTTCTCTAGCCTCCGGCACTGTCCCCACTAGCTGGAAGCGGGCCGTGGTTTCACCCATCTTAAAGAAACCCTCCTTGGATCCCGGAAAGCCGGAAAGCTATCGGCCTATCTCCCTGCTCCCCTGGCCGACCAAAGTTTTGGAGGCCCATGTGAACGAGACTCTTTCTGACCACCTCTCCCGTCTGAACATCTTAGACTCCACCCAAAACGGTTTCCGTGCTGGACATAGCACGGAGACCGCCCTTCTCACCATGGCTGAACACCTTCGCACAGTGATGGATGGGGGACAGACGGCGGCGCTGGTATTACTTGATCTGAGCGCCGCCTTTGATACTGTCTCCCATCCAATCCTGTTGCAGCGCCTGGTGGAGATAGGAGTGAGTGGGTCTGCCCTTCAGTGGTTTCGGTCGTTCCTCGAGGATCGTTTCTTCAGCGTTGCGGTGCCTCCGTTCCAGTCCAAGTTCCATCCTCTGAAACAGGCAGTACCGCAGGGATCCTCGCTGAGTCCCACGTTGTTCAACCTATACGTGAGACCGCTGGCTGAGGTTGTCAGGCAATGGGGTATGACCATGGTGTCATATGCCGATGACACTCAGCTAGCGGCTACGATCAGCGGGGATGTCGATCAGGATGCTCCCAAGTTTCAGAGTGGACTTAGGGCGGTGGCAAGCTGGATGGAGACCAACTGCCTCCAGCTCAACGCGAAGAAAACCGAGGTTATGATCGTCGGTAGACGGGTGGACCTCTGGGGAGATAGATGGTGGCCTCCGGAGCTCGGGCCGGCCCCCCTCCCGGTGACGGAATTGAAGAACCTGGGAGTGTGGATGGATCCCACTCTCAGTTTTGAGGGGCACACTAAGAAAACGGCAGCTTGCTGTTTTGGAATCCTCCGGTCCCTGCGCCCAGTCCTAAAGTTTTTTTGATTCAAGCACTCGGCAGCTGGTTATACAGGCGACTGTTATGTCTCGCCTGGACTATGCCAGCTCTCTCCTGGTGGGTGTTAACCAGGCCGAATTTACTCGCCTTCAGCGAGTGCAGAACGCTGCGGCTAGGGCAATTGTGGGTCTCCCCCGTTTCTGTTCTGTTTCTAGTACTCTGAAAGCTCTACACTGGCTACCAGTCAGAGCCAGAGTTCAATTCAAAGTACTCTGTTTAGCTTTTAAAATCTTAAAGGGTACGGCTCCTCAAACTTTGATGGACCTTCTGACCTGGTACGTCCCTACTCGGCACCTGAGATCTATGGGTCAAGCTCTCACTATTGTCCCTAGATACAAGCTGTGCCGTGTGGTGGCCGGTCTTTTCGGGTCAAAGCGGCCGAACTGTGGAATTCCCTTCCGGTGGGGATTCGGTTGTCTGAGGATCTTCTGTCCTTTCGTAGGGCGATCAAAACTTTCTTATTTTAAATTCGTCCTGACACCTCTTAGCTGTTGTGTTTCCTGTGGTTGTTGCGTGGTACCTTGCCGTGCGCCGGGACGCCCCTTAGCTGGGGCAGCTGTGCGCAGTACAAATCCACGTAACATAACATAACATAACATATGGAACTCTATCCCCCCCACATCAGAACTATTCCTCAGTTCCCGAAATTCGAAAGCCAACTCAAAATCCTTTTCCTCGACCGCTCCCTATCGAACAGATAGGAATCGTTTTGATTGTTCCAAACGCCTTGGCTCTCATCTTCGATGCGGTTGACCATTTCTACTTGATGCATATCCTAAACGCCTTGCTGAATGTATTATATTTGCTTTCTTTTGCACTGCTCTCTACTTGTTGTAAAGCACTCCGATACCTTCCGGTCAGGCTAGCGCTATATAAAACTTCTTAAATAATTGTAATATGGTGGGCGGAACACATGCTTACGATGGTGGTGAGGCCGCCACCGACAGGCTTTCTGTGGCAGTCTCACAATCATTGAAATCAGGCCATATATCACAACCGGCCAAAGATATTAATGATATTTGTATATTTACTGGATCAAACACATGAAATCTTCAAACTTATTGGGATTGATTGCCTACTTCTGGTCTTACACTCCTGACTCACTCTGCTTTCACCATTTTTTCCAAGAATGCAATTGCTCACACAACCACTTTCCCGTCTGACAAAATTGTGTTCAGCAACTATTTAGATTGGACTGATGTAGAGTGCTTATTTGTTTCAGGTTCTGGAATGTCAAAGTTATAAAAACTTCAACTGCTTCCACCATCCGAATACTTTGTATCTCCATCACAATCATCAAAGTCACAAATACTCTCTATACACCACGGCATACCTATGGAAATGCCACACTTGTCCATCTCATAACTTAGCAGATTTGTGTACAATTCCAAAACACTTAAGGTTTTTGAATATTTGCTACTTCCCTTACTCATCTTTCCAGGCGTTTTGACCTTCACTCAATCGGTAACATTTATCCTAACTTCTGAAACTCCATGCTTGTGATCATACTATTTCTTATACACATGATGTGCTTTTTTATATTAAGTATAACTCTGCTGGGGGTCAGTCTCTATTTCTCTCAGCTGTCATCCAACACAAATTGTGTTTGGTATATGGTTCTTTTCCCTTCAAAACTTTAAAAGGTCTAAGGGCCGGATGTACAAATCATTTTTGCGGTCGAAGTATTGGGTCTTTTGCAATTGCACAAATGCCTTTTTTGAAATACAAATCTCAAATTTTAATACAGTAACAAGTTGTGTGACTCAATTCTAATAGCAAAACATTAATCTTTTACCATCCTCTCAAAAGAGGTGGTAAGCCCATCACAAGCGGGAAGTGGTCCCCAAATTTGGCCTTATCAAATGAAACTTACACTTTTCACTTTTTTTAATTCATCCCATTTTCCTTAAAGGAAAAGATTGCTCTATCTAAAAGCAATCAGAGGCTTAGTGGTCTGCTGACCTCAGCAGGCCACCATCCCTGTGATGGATGCCATTCCAAATGGGTCACATATTGCGACCTACCCCATTAATATTCATGAGGCAGTTCGATCTGCGACACATTAGGAATCACTCATTTAAAAGAAAAAGCACACTCTTTAATAAAAGTAATTACCAAATGGCGATTAAAAAATAATGCTATTTGGAAATCTCCAATCTAAGTGTTTGTATACAACTTCCCATATACCCTGGAGCTGTAGGTGTTGTGCTAAAAGCCCAAATCATCTTAAATAAGTCATGCATTCATGACAACTTCTTCTTGTTAGAAATGTGTGCACTACCCATGATAACTCTGTTGAAATGCTGCACCTTGCTTTTTTCTGCAGGTTGGTACAATAATTACATTTTGTGCTTCACTCTTTTGCTCCCCAGAATATGTTTGACTTCTCTTAAATGTTTCATCCATTTGTTCCCCATCAACTGCATCAACATTGGGACCACTTTGATTTGGCAATTTTGAAAAAATATCAACTCATTCAAGTACATACCTAAACTTACCATCTGACTTCCCAAGGGACCTAACATACCTCTGGTCAATATTTTCTACAGAGATTTTGGAATAGTTATTTGTCATAATGGTGGTCTGAATGTAATATGCAACTTTTTGGGGGGATATATTTTTACTAGCATGTCAGTTTTATACATATCCATATTATGCACACTACAACCATTATTTAAAGCAGTTTTCAGCAACAACAAAAAATGCAGTATGGCCAGTATTGCTGTGTGCGTCCTCTAAGTGATTGTTCCCACAGAACATAACATAAAATGCTGTAAATCTCTTATGGAACACAACATTAAAATTAAACAATAACCTACATTGTAATTACAGGCCCCATCCCCTCTCCCATGCCCAGCTCATTACATAGTTTACATTCCAAAGAATATCAATCATTACAGGTCAACCTCAACAGTTATTCTCTCAGGTTGATTCCAACTCTAGTTGGCAGCATCCAACCTCATATTTATCCCTTCACTCCCCCACCATAGTCAGGAAACACACAGCCTGAAGAATAGTGTCACTGTAGTTAAAGAAATGTGCAATCGGGGTTCGTGGGGGTGCTTTGGGTGGGGCATTGGCTCTAGTGCTCTCTGTGCCCTCTCCACTGTAAAGAAGTTGGATAGTCATGGAGGCTTGAGAGTTTTTGTAATCCAGTTCTCCAGAAGGAGCTTCACTAATGAGTCCTCCGCGTGCTCCAGCAAGTCTACCAGGCATAGATTATTTCGCCTGACATGTCTTCAGCGTGCCCCAGGTGCTCCTCCTTGTGCATGGTGCTGCAATTTAACTCTTCCACCACAGCTTTCAGTGACTTGACTTCTTTTTCTAGACTGTCCACATCATCTTCCACCACTGTGATCTGGTCCCCAACCTTCCATAAATCTAGGCACAGATGATTAATCTTCATATCCATTGAGTACACTTTTCCCTGCAGCACAACACAGGAGCCCTATATTGCTGGCCAGAGTTCTACAGTAGTAGGCCCTTGCGCTAGCACACCCATGGATTAGTCACAAACTTTGTGTGTTGCCAGCTCCTCCGGCATTGTCACAGTGTATTGATTGATTCTGTTGGCTTGTGCCAGATTTTCCCCCCTTGTCCTTCCCCTTTGTCAATGGCTTTTAGAGGTTCTTCATACTAGCAAGCAGCACCTGTCCACAACCTCACCAGCAACTAATGTATCTCCTTTGCAGCTTCTCCACCAGGTCCTGAGGCCCAGGGTCATTGTATCAGGAGGTGCATTTTTGATGTGTGTTCAGCGCCTGATCTATTCAGTCAGACCAGCTCTCAGACTGGAAGCCCACCTCCACTTATTTATTTATTTATTTGCGGGTTTGTATAGCGCTTGATTCAACTCCCGGAGGAGTATCTCCGCGCTTAGGCAGCCACAACAGCAAGATGTATAAGTACGTTAGCTAAAATAGATGTTTAAAGTTGGAACAAAAAGGTTTTAAGTTGTTTCCTAAATAGGAGGTGTTCTGAGCATTGTCTGAGAGCTCTAGGAAGACTGCTCCATAAAGAAGGTGCAGCCACAGACAGTGCTTTACCGCCGTGTCTAGCCTTCTTAGTCCGAAGGGACACATAATAAAGCTTGGTCACTGGACCTGAGGGGACGCGCAGGAATATAGGGGGTGAATTTGTTTGTTAAATATTCAGGTCCTGAACCATTAAGGCATTTGTGAATAAAGCAGCAAGTTTTAAACTTGGTTCTCTGTTTTATGGGCAGCCAATGAAGTTTTGCCAAAAGTGGTTTGGAAGGGGTTTGGGGAGGGGCATTGAGGACTAGTCGCGCTGCAGTGTTCTGAACCACTTGGAGTTTTGCCAGAACTCCTTCATTAGTGGACAGAAACAGGCCATTGCAGTAATCTATGCGACTTAAGACAAGAGCCTGCACCAGTGTTTTTCTGACTGAATCGGGGAGCAGTGGGAATACTTTCCTTAGGAGTCCAATTACATGGAAACATGAACCCACAATGTAGTTGCCATGCGGCTTTAAAGAAAGTTCCTGGTCTAGTTTGACTCCTAGGTTTTTTACAACCTGCTTTGGTTCTGGGACTGGGCCAAGATCTTGTGGCCACCAGTCAGGAGTCCACAGAAGTTTAGCTTCTCCAAACAGCATGACTTCGGTCTTACCGACATAACACTGAAGGTAATTGGAGGACATCCAATGTGCCACAGCCTTCATACCCTGGGAGAAGGAGTTCTTGACCTCAGCGGTGAGTTGTATAAAGGGGAAGAGGAGCTGAGTATCGTCGGCGTAGGACACCGGAATGAAACCGTATGTTCTCATGATGTTAGCCAGGGGTGCCACATATATGTTAAAAAGGGTGGGGCTCAAACAAGATCCCTGTGGCACCCCTTTTGAGATCTCAGCCTCCTCTGAGCGATAGGCCCCCAAGGTCACACGTTGGGTCCGATTCGAAAAGAAACTCCTAAGCCAGGCTAAGGCCTTGTGTTCCACGCCGATGTTAACCAGCCGAGTTGTCAGGATGTTATGGGACACGGTGTCAAACGCCGCAGACAGATCCAATAGTACAAGGATCACGGAAAAGCCCTTGTCCTGATACATATGAAGATCATCTGCGACTGACATCAAGGTAGTCTCGGTACTGTGCTTGGTTCTAAAACCTGATTGGGAATAGTCCAATCCACCTGCTAATTCGATATAAGCAGATAGATGGTGGTTGACATGTTTTTCAACAACTTTGCCCAAGAACGGGTGTGATGTATTCCTATAGGTTCTGAATCGATCCCCCTATTCCTGACCCTATTCTGGTTAAACAAACCAACAAGTTAACTAGCAGTCAGCCCATGAGGCAGAAAACCCCCATGATGCAGATACCGTTATCTGACGCAGTCACACTACGGCACAGGAACGTGTTATCTGATTAGGTCATAACGCTTGCGATCTAATTAGACAAGCGATATTCCTCCAGCCCCTGATAAGGCATACGGAGTTCTCATAACAAATCAAACCTATGACAACCTGGGCAAAACCCTGCGGCCATTGTTTTGATTTCACCGAGAACTTCAGCAAAAGAATGTGCTAACGAGCAAGTCGTATGACATCCTTATTGACGTATCTATGTCCATCCTTACGTCAATCTCGGCACCTTAAAGGTATAAATATTACCGATATTGCCCTATGCAAACACACGCGGTGGTGACGAGACGGAGCAGCCATACTTGCCGAAGCCCAGAGCAGAGCAGACCCCGCTGGCGCAGCCCCGCCTTCCTGACGCGCTGAGAACGAGACGCGCTGCTTTCTCCTGCCGAGAAATCCAGCACCGGCGCTTCCGGGTAGCCCTCGCAGGCAGCCTGGAATATCGAGACCAGAGAGAGAGATACCATTCCTCATTCAACCTAGATTCCAGGTACAGAACTGAATAAACCCTCGCAGAGAATTCTTTAGTTATTCACTTGGCAAAAACAAACTTAACTTAAACTGTAACTTTCTATTCCCGCCCACGTATTAGGCTTAGGTCAGGTACAAGGGGTAGGCGTATTTAGAAACACCAGTTGAGTACGTTTAGTCAAATGTATATGTGTATGTAATATATTTTATTCATTTTAAAACATCTTATGGCTTAGAAACCATATCAATGTTTTTACAGTATTATTTCATACTATTGCTTTTAATGTATGCACTTTACTTAACTATAAGTATTGCAATAATATTGATCCATTTCTCTTGTATGACAAAAGAGACTGATCAATAAATAACACCTTTTTATTGAACACACCCGTCTCTTCCTTTTCCCTACATTCTGATGAGACTAAGAACGCACGTACTGACTGAGTAAAATAAATTGCCTTTTGTTCACACGACTCTCGAGATACACTCTTGATTAGGGGAGAGCAAAGTTGTCATGTTCTATGGTTGTCAGAAACTAAATCCCTTCCTGTCTAATCAGGGAAGTTAATTCCTTCCTGGACATTCAAGAAAGTTTCTAGTGAACTCTGAGCTAGCTGGCAAACCCAAAACTTTAAGTCTAATATCGACAGTAGTAGACCTAGTTAACGTCTGGTCTAGGCCTTTACTATTGAAGGTATTATTCCAATGCGCAGAGCCTATTGGGATAATAGGAACTACACTACATGGCGCCCAACGCGTTTGGAAAGGGCGATAAAACTAACGTAAGACATTTAAAGTAACTCAGTCGTGCTTTCTCACTCAGACCCCTTCCTCCCATAATACTCCAAAGACGTCTGGAGTGGGTAAAAGGTTATATCCGCCAGACCTCGCAGGAGGGAACTCCTATGTATGGTTCTTGGTATAGTCAACGTTGAAGGATACACTGTTCCAAAATATTGTGCATCTAATCTTTGTTTCCATAAGAAACCTGATCTGCAAACAAAAGAAATAACCATCCTGTCAGTAAAATGGTAGACAGTGATGAAGAAAGAGAGGCAGTTAGATTAGCAACTGAACTCGCAGCAGCTGATGCTACCATGCAGGAAGCAGACCAGGATATAATACTCATCCCGGTCATTAAAAGGAAATCTATAACCATAAAACTTATAGAAAATGGACTGACACCTAGAGGTGGTACAGTCATATTCGTAATTGAGGCACACGAATATCGGCAGACAGAGGTATACTATTCATGGATAAACTTTCCAGCAGCAAATCCTGTAACAAAGTACTTCCACTATTACAAAATAGAGGAACCTCCTGAAACGTACACTCCTTTCGAGGAGGTGGAAGTACCACTCAAATTTCAAGAGCATTTGCTCTTATTTGATGGCGCCCTAAAACATAACAATCACATCACCAGGCTCGTCCTTTAGGTAGACCAGGAGCAACGTGGCCGGTCCTAGCCGGATACACACCACATCCAGACATCGACGGGATGTCTGCAGCTAACCTGTTAACACAGCTAAAACAATTAATAAAAATACATAGACAATTAGTCCAGTATGTGATGCGGACTTCAACAATTCAGCCAGCGATTAAACTCCCACAGCTGACCCCTCACCAGGGGAACACAAATAAAATTACACCACAGAACATCCAGTCCTGCCTAGGTAAAGTACCGGCTAAACGGGAACAAATACCATTCTGGCTAGCGCAGAAAATCACCCAAATAGAGGCGGTGTTTCCAGACACCACCCCGCTAGAAAAGCACAGGATTCTGACTATCTGTCTTCCAATGGGAATCGCACCACACATTGAGGACTGTGACACTTGGGGTACAGTCTTTGCTTCCATCTACACAAAAACGCACGGTGTTCCATCCATTTCGGTAATACCAGATGTGCTAAAACAAATTCAAGACGAATATGGTCCAGAACCCGCTTTAACTCTTGGTATGAAATTACTAAAAGACTTCAAGCAGGTCTCGGCTATATTATTAGCCAACATAAAGGGAGAAGCAGCAAACGTGGCGATCCGCCAGAGGTTAAAGGAAACAGATATAGCAGACCAACCGGCTGAAATTGCCAGAATCATAGAAAAATCCTATGAGGAACTAGGTAGAGATAGTTTAAGTGGAATACCAGTAAAACCACAACTGATTGAAAGTCCTGAAAAAATATTTTTTAATAATAATTCAACATCACAGAAAAAGAGCTGGGATGGAAACAAACAATCCAATCCCAAAGAAAAGAAATTCCAGTCCAGAGGAAGGTCTCCTAGGCGAAGAGAGAAATCTCCGAACCAAAGACACAGGTCACCCCAGAGTGACCCCTCTGGGAAAAGATATAACCTTAGAAACAGGGATAATATAAAAAAGCCTGATAGATATCAAGACATTGATACACGTCCCTCTCAATCTTTTCAGACTTCCTCGCAGAAATCGGAAAGAAGAGGACGATCAGAACAAAGAGAAGAGCACGCCAAGTCCAAAGACAAGGAACCTGCTCAGCTAAAAAAGAAATTACAATTTCCAAAGAAGAAGGTAGCCAGCATTAAAATAGTTAACAATGCCGAGAATTCTGAGGACACAACTGAAAAACGGGGAATGGGCTCAGACAATGCTAGACAGCGCAGCAGAGGTGAGCATAGCTCGCAAAGTCCTTATGAATCATCTGGAGACAGTGGACACGAATGAATATCTTCAAGTGGAAACTGCAGACACCAGAGTTAGCAAACCTCACAAAATATACGAAATAACATTGCGTATAGAGGGGGATAAGACTAGAAAAATAAGGGGACTATTTTGGGATAATCTCTCCAAGGGCTATGATATCCTTCTAGCTGAAAAAGACTGGCCACCAGAGTTTGTCAGGGATTGCCCTCATGGCGAAGAAGTAATTATGCCTGCCTTCTCAAATCATATCCCAATTCATAAAAAATACACACTTGCTAGAAAGTGGGCAGTGGCACTAGCTCCTGCTTTATATAAAAATCACGTGGGATGGGATGAGGACTCTCCTCCTCACAAAATCCAGTTAAAATCACAACCTACTGCACAAAGGCAGTATCCAATTAAGCAAGAAGCTAAAAAACAGGTAAAAGAAATACTAGATCAGCTAGAATACCAGGGGGTGATTGAAACTTGCACCTCGCAAATGAACAACCCTTTGTTTCCGGTCTCCAAACCAGACAATTCATATCGTCTAGTTTTGGATTACCGACACCTTAACACATGTTGCAAAACTTTTGCAGTGCAAAATTCGCATAGTGCTGCACTAATGAATAACATAGTGCGCAAAAAATACAAAACAACATTAGACATCTCTAATGGATTCTTTTGTCAAAACATTGCACCAGAGAGCAGATATTTGTCTGCGTTCTCAATAAATGGCACTCAAAAACAATTCTGTCGGTTAGCCCAGGGGTACAAGAACAGCCCGGGAGTATTCTCAGCGAGAGTAACAGAATTACTACAAATATATGATGATGAAGCATTATCTTATGTCGACGACATATACTTAACAGATGATGACTTGGAGACTCACTTGAAGAGAGTGAACACCATAATACTTGGGTTCGCAGCAGAGGGTTACAAAATCAACTTTAAAAAATCCAGAATTGCCCATCTGACAGTCCTGTTCTTAGGATATGAACTATCAAGTGAAGGCAAAAGCCTGGCTGACAATTTCCTAGAGAAATGTGCCGTAATCCAAGCACCTAGAACACTAAAAAACCTACAGTCGATTCTAGGCTTCCTAAATTTCGGAAGAAAATACATTGCAAATTACGCAGAAAGGGTCAAACCCCTTTATGATCTGATAAAACCAGATTTTAAAAGACCCAATTGGACTCAAAAACACACAGAGATTTTGAGATCCTTACAAACAGACATGCTAATTAAAACAAAATTAGAAACACGTGATAACACACGCAATCTTGTGATTCGAGTCATCCCAGGGAGATGCGGATTCACATACCTGACCTCTAATGAGGGAGAAAAGGTACCAATTGCATTCAAATCACACTTGTACACTAAGGCTGAAATGAAATTTAGCCCTACGGAAAAAAT
Organism: Lissotriton helveticus; assembly: GCF_964261635.1. Classification (NCBI taxonomy): domain Eukaryota; kingdom Metazoa; phylum Chordata; class Amphibia; order Caudata; family Salamandridae; genus Lissotriton; species Lissotriton helveticus. Next base: position 2,121,578,425 of record NC_136057.1, on the reverse strand, counting down.
TCTAACTGCAACACAGACAGCTATAGCAAAAGAACGAGCCCTGGCACAAGGTAAACGAATAATAATCGTGACACCGATACCAGCCCTAGAGGCGGTAACAAAGGCAAGCATTCCAAATGCTAAAGCGCTCCATCCGAGATGGATACAATGGGCTAATTCTCTTGCTGCAACGGACGTGGCATACGAATTTGATCCTAACTTAAAAACACAAGAATTTCTCCAATATGAATTTGAATGTCCTCCGCCGACCGAAATTCTGCCTCTAGATCATTACGGCTGTATAATATATACAGACGGATCAGCACAACCCGCAGTCGGGGGTAAACAAGCTTACAGTGCTGCGTGCGCGATTGTTAAAGGTCGCTGGCACGAAGGGAAATTTAAACCAACCCTCACTAAAACGCAATCTCTAGGAGATTGCACAGCTCAGCGAGCTGAACTACTGGCATTCAAGATGGCGCTTGAAAATACCGATCGAGAATTCCCCACGCTCATAGTGTGCGATTCGTATTATTGCGTTCAGTCTTATAATGAATTCTTGCAGATCTGGCTTTAAAATGGTTTTAAGGATGCAAAAGGAGGCACAATCAAGCATAAAATGCTCTGGGAACAAATAGTTCTTTTACAAAAAGAACTACCAAAGACTCACGTGATACACACACTGAGTCATCAACGTGATGGCGTTCACGTTGCAGGGAATTCATTGGCTTATGAGGCCGCGAAGGCAGCTGTGCAAACGGCTTCCGTAGCTGCCATCACCCGGTCAAAAACAAAAATAGACAGCGAAATATTACAAGCTGTCAGCGCTTTAGAAAAGGATTCGATAGAAACACTCCCGAAAGGCTTTCCAGTAAAATACTCATACATAACTGATGCAAACAATGTTCCTTTTGCTCGAATCCCTGGAGTGGGGGATAGGGCAATTCCAAACATGGAACATAGGTTAGGACTAATAATAGCGGCACACGAAGGGCTTGCTTCCATCCATGCTGGCGTCTCAGCCACAGTATCATTATTAAAACAGAGATACTGGTGGCCACAAATGAGAAGACAAACAAGGAACTATGTTCTAGAATGTGAAATATGTCAAAAAATGAAAGTATCAACGGTGAGACGTCCAGCTCAGACGCCCCTTCTAATCTCGGATAAACCATTAGCCTGTGTTTATCTAGATCACTGCGGTCCCTTACAAAGGGACGGTAACTATAAATATATCTTGGTCGCAGTGGATTCATGCACGAGATTCATATGGATGTGGCCCCAGTGAACGGCTGACGCCAGAACTGTTATAAAAGATTTGCGAGTCTTTATCGGCACATACGCAATTGGCATGCTGCATTCGGACCACGGTCCTGCTTTTAGCTCTAGAGCTTATAAGGAGGCCATGGTCAGCATGGGCGTGGCATTGCGGTACTCTTGTCCATTTCACCCTTAGGGGAACGGAATTGTTGAAAGAAAAAACCGTGACATAAAGCAATCTATAACGGCAAAGGTATTAGGTTCGGGAGCTGGGTGGGTCAAACATCTAATAAGTGTCCAACGTAGTCTAAATAACTTGCCAAGAAATTCTCTGAAGGGATTCAGTGCGTACGAATTAATATTTGGAACTAGGATGTTGATCTCTGACATTGATAGTCAGACTTCAGTGGTGAAAGGAAAAAGCTTTGATATCAAAGACCGTTTGGCTATTTTGCAGGACTTAAACAAAACAAGAAAAGACCTGAGCAACATAAAGTTGAAACAACAGCCAACAACCACTGAAGAACCACCACCTGTCCCAGCAAGACCTGTCTGGATTCCAAAAGTCGGGGATCTAGTCAGGGAAAAGATCGCGGTAAAGAAGGAATTTGGGCCTTCTTACAGAAAAGCAGTTCCTGTCTTGTCTATCAACGGGACAAGGTCAGTTGTACTACCGCCACTTGCTGGTAAAAAGGAGAACCGAGTTGTATCCATCGACCTGGTAAAACCACAATCATGTGGCCGATAACAAATAGTAGGCCAAGTGGACTCCCAATAAGTAGCAGAACACCAAGGTTTGCTACCAGTACAGAGGTCCTAACTAAGAGGCTCATTACATTTGAAACGCCTAGAGAGGAACAACAAGGACTATGCAACAATGCAATGGAACTTAGACCTCTGAAAACCCAAAAAAAAACATTTAGCAGAGACACACCAATCTATAATGAAGTACCAAGTGCAAATGCAAGAAACAGTAATCCTGGACCAATTGGAACAATTGACAGAACTGCATCCGGCTACTTCATAAACTTCGATGATTCCTCTGAAGGCTTCAGTGAATCAAAGACACAGCCATCATCAAAAACCTTTAAAGATAAAGCAAAAGAACTTTTGAATCAACTAAAAGAAACATATCTGATTTCTCCATGGATCGAATTTTGGGTGGGTTTTGGTGCATTTATCCTCATACTTTGGCTCATCATGGTACTTACTTTGGGACGCTTCATTGAGGGAAAATATGCTAAAATGGACACAGCAAGTCAGAAAATCAACTTGATCCTCAAACCACACACATCTTCACACGTCGAGAAAAGAGAACTTTCTTCAGTCAACTTCACAGCCAATCCGATACCGGGTGGGGTAGCCTGGGACAACACTGACTATGAAATTTATGGTCCGGTCGAAATCCTGAAATATCCACACCAAATTAAGATCTCATTGAGTGACTTTGCAAAACCAAGCTCATTTGCTGATGATTGGGACTTCGAAAGCATTAATAATATGATGTCTGACTTAGTAATGTCTGCTAAATTTACCAAACATGATTATTTGCAGGGTTCTACAAATTATGATAGTATGTACTGTTATAACCCCTATGGTAACCATTTTTTACATAGATCTGCACAACCTAGAAATGTTTTAAATTATAATCAATGGGAACATTGTGCAACCACTCCAAAAGGAAGCTCAAGAACCTTCTATGACAAATATTCATACTTTTCAGGTTTTAACACAAGTAATGCTGAAGCATTTTATTTCAAATTGTCAAACAAGACAGGAACTAAGACCATGATAACAAACACAAAATTGATATATTCAGACTCATTCTTTGAAAAAATGAATACTTTTGGTTTTGATTATTGGGACAAAAATATTGAATTGAAAAGTGTTTGGGGTACAAAAGAATGGCAAGTACAGGGTATAGAATCTTTGTTTAGAGCCTGCATGATCCCAGAACAAATGATATTTTTAAATGACACTGTTCAACAAACTACCTGTCTTGGCCTAGCCAAAATCAAAGACTTAAATAAACCGTCTATTCCAAAGCCAACAATGAGCAGCAATAGCTCTATAGATGAAGAGATAGACGTAAATTATGTATTAAACCAAAACAGAACACATCCAGATTGGAAACAGTGGTTGATCTGGCCCACAGATACTAATAACTGTCAAGACAGATTCCTGAACAAAACACAGGGGTTCAAAATGACCAGGCCAGACCCTAGATATCCTCAAAGACATCACCCAGGGATAATAACCACCTACAGTGTGGGCAAATTATGCCTTCAATGGCTACAAACTTTCACACTGGCAGAAATTAAGCAACACCTAACTTTACTTACTGATGGTGCTGACTTGCGTGATTTCATTATGGGACCACGCAAACAGCGTCAAAAACGTTTCATAGCAGCCTCTGTATATGCAGCATACAATGAGGCCTGGAAGGTTACTCAAATTGAAACAGCAGAGAGAATACGGGAAATTGACCGTATTCATTTGGAAAAATCACTTTCTGTAGTGGACAATGGGTTAATGACTCTGTCCTCCAGAATTTTTTCTTTGGACAGCATTGTGTCTTCAGCAATCGACATATTATCGCAAGACTTACTGTTGCTACAACACGGTCAGTCTCAATTGCGTTCTATTGTACAACTTGGCTGGATGTTACAAAATCTACGTTCAGGCTATGTGCCTTGGCGTTTAATCAACACAACGTCACTATTCCAAATCTTTAACCTTACTGATAGACAAGTCAGTATGGCACAAAAGGGCGCTGATTATACAATCTTGAGCATTGAAAACTCGAAAGATTACCAGTGACAATGTCAGAACGACCTGTCAGTGAATGGATAATACATGGGATAATAAATATTCCAATCTCAACCTTCAGGTTTCAATACTGCCAAAAATATATACAGGTTGGCATGTACGAGAAATTGGGAAAGGGGTACATTAAAACAACATGGAACCTGCCCTATTCACATGCATGTGTCAGTAATAAAGGACAGAAAGTGTTTCTTAGTGGCAATAATTGTGCGATGTCACTAAGCGGCACGCTTCTGTGTAACGGAATTAGTTTGCATGGAGCCTGTGAAGGGAATTCATACAACCTTTCATGTCACCAGCAAGGCGCACCTGCAACAGAGATAGAACCATTCTTTCAAAGACTCTATAATGGGAGTTACATTCTTATTGTAGATCGCAGATGTTGTAGTCTTATGCCCGGGACTCCTTATCTCGTAACTACGACTGCGAAGGTCAAGTGCTGTGGACGCTCATTGTTCCCCAGCTCCTTTCCAGACAGGGAGGCAAGGGCATGGCCCAATTTGAAAATTACTTCTATTCGAATAGATACTTTAAGCAGAATGAAAACAGTGCTTCTTCAGACGCCTACAAAGCTCACGTCATCAAAAGAAACGTATGATCTACAAGTCGCAAGGACGACTGCAGAGATACATTCATTGTTATCAACTAATTCCCCCATACATTTCGCAGAAATCCTGAATGAAATCTTAAATATTTCTGATACCAATGGGGTCTCAAAGGTATTTAAGACAGTATTTTCGATGGCATTAACACCATTCAAAGCCATACTGGGTATTTTTCCAGATTTCGTCCATTCGATTTTTGGCGGACTTCCCCTGATCTTGGGACTAATTGCAGGAATCCTATTCTTAGTCCTTATTTTTCGTTATGGCAACCCATGTCACAGACAAAACTCTTGCGACAAGGGAAGAAACAATCCTAGCCTTTGGATACCGGGACCGGATATCAAAAATCCTGGGACTCTCCCGGCTTAGAGACCTGAACATGACTTGGTTTCTATCATTTCGACCAATGTGGCAAAGATGTGTTTTACCTGTATTAAGGTGTCTGCTATGCGGAGAAGAATGCGTGTTAGACACCTGTCTGACGCTACAATCGGATGCGCCAATGGATGCAGAAACATTGTTGAGCCCGATCAAGGTTCACGCTTTGTGCTGCCCTCAAAGGCTACCAATCCTGATGACGGCATTCGTGGAAGCTTCACCACTACGATTAAGGGGTAGTGAAGTTCAAGATGAAAGCAGCATCGATCAGGTACGACCTTCTGTCAGCAATGCGAATCAGAATGTCAATGGAGACAATCATGCGCACGAATGCATGGTTACACCTTTTTCCGAGTTAGTGGAACTTTCCCAGGAAGCTGTTGACAGCTTTTTCGAAAGCCTAAATGATATGATGTTCTCACCAGAGCAGAAATAGAGACTTTTGAGCAAGCTCGCACACGGCGTTCCCTGAATTCGGCCTTCAACTTTAAAAATAAAGTCACATGAACAATTTTACCTCCAGTTCACGGACAGCAATTTTTCAGCAGCCCCAAAATATTTTTGCATATTTTTCGGGACACTATCTTCTGCTTAAAGTAAGAACTATTCTTAGAGAACTAAGGTTTCTAAATTTTAGATAGCTTATAGACATTAGCTGCCCGCTGGTATGTTCATAAATATTTTATTCTGTGTTGGAATGGTCTCGAACTTTTTTTCTGTATTAAGAGCCATTTCATGTGTAAATTCTCATATACCAAATAGCAATAATGTATACAAATGCGTGATTACTTTGGCATTATTCTACAGCTTGAGTGCATACAATACATATGATTGCAATTCTTCTGTATATTTGAAAAATTTCAAAATGCATTTATGTATTTTGGGGTGGTAAGGTATACACTATACTCTATAGTATGTTTTACTATGCATAGATTAGTAAATATGTCCATAGTTAGCGTGGAGTGGGTGTGATGTATTCCTATAGGTTCTGAATCGATCCCCCTATTCCTGACCCTATTCTGGTTAAACAAACCAACAAGTTAACTAACAGTCAGCCCATGAGGCAGAAAACCCCCATGATGCAGATACCGTTATCTGACGCAGTCACACTACGGCACAGGAACGTGTTATCTGATTAGGTCATAACGCTTGCGATCTAATTAGACAAGCGATATTCCTCCATCCCCTGATAAGGCATACGGAGTTCTCATAACAAATCAAACCTATGACAACCTGGGCAAAACCCTGCGGCCATTGTTTTGATTTCACCGAGAACTTCAGCAAAAGAATGTGCTAACGAGCAAGTCATATGACATCCTTATTGACGTATCTATGTCCATCCTTACGTCAATCTCGGCACCTTAAAGGTATAAATATTACCGATATTGCCCTATGCAAACACACGCGGTGGTGACGAGACGGAGCAGCCATACTTGCCAAAGCCCAGAGCAGAGCAGACCCCGCTGGCGCAGCCCCGCCTTCCTGACGCGCTGAGAACGAGACGCGCTGCTTTCTCCTGCCGAGAAATCCAGCACCGGCGCTTCCGGGTAGCCCTCGCAGGCAGCCTGGAATATCGAGACCAGAGAGAGAGATACCATCCCTCATTCAACCTAGATTCCAGGTACAGAACTGAATAACCCCTCGCAGAGAATTCTTTAGTTATTCACTTGGCAAAAACAAACTTAAATTAAACTGTAACTTTCTATTCCCGCCCACGTATTAGGCTTAGGTCAGGTACACGGGGTAGGCGTATTTAGAAACACCAGTTGAGTACGTTTAGTCAAATGTATATGTGTATGTAATATATTTTATTCATTTTAAAACATCTTATGGCTTAGAAACCATATCAATGTTTTTACAGTATTATTTCATACTATTGCTTTTAATGTATGCACTTTACTTAACTATAAGTATTGCAATAATATCGATCCATTTCTCTTGTATGAGAAAAGAGACTGATCAATAAATAACACCTTTTTATTGAACACGCCCGTCTCTTCCTTTTCTCAGTCCTTTTCTCAGTCAGAACGCACGTACTGACTGAGTAAAATAAATTGCCTTTTGTTCACACGACTCTCGAGATACACTCTTGATTAGGGGAGAGCAAAGTTGTCATGTTCTATGGGTGTCAGAAACTAAATCCCTTCCTGTCTAATCAGGGAAGTTAATTCCTTCCTGAACATTCGAGAAAGTTTCTAGTGAACTCTGAGCTAGCTGGCAAACCCAAAACTTTAAGTCTAATATCGACAGTAGTAGACCTAGTTAACGTCTGGTCTAGGCCTTTACTATTGAAGGTATTATTCCAATGCGCAGAGCCTATTGGGATAATAGGAACTACACTACACGGGAGAAGGGATATTGGCCTTAGATTGGTGAGTTCTGTCCAAGGGATAGAGGTGTTTTTCCTAATGGGCCTAATCAAGGCCCTTTTCCATTCCTTGGGGACTTCTCCGTTGTTTAGGGAGAGATTAACCAATTTTTGAATCCCAGGGCCTAGATCATTGGCAAGCATGGGCATTAGTCTTGCCGGAATGATGTCAGTTGGGCATCCACTCTTAATCTGAGAGATTAAGGATATTACCTCCTCCAAAGAAATGGGTGGAAACATGTCGAGGGAATGGGTGGAGGAGGTTCCTGCAACTGTCTCCCCCACTGACCTTGGAGGTATTTTCCTCCACCAAAAGATTGAGTTGAGCAGATGATTTTGTCATAGATTCCGTCTATTTTTTGGGTAAAAAATAGCGAAACGTTGTCGCAGAGTTGCTGCGATGCCAACTCAGAACTTTCACAAGCTGTGGGTTTCACGAAAGATTGCAGTATTTGATAGAGCACTCTGGGTGAGTTTCCCTCAGTCATAAGCTGGGATGCAATGTGGTTCTTTCGTGCAACGCGAATGGCTTTGTGGTATATGGTGAGAGAATGCCAGTAGCATTTTTTGTCCTCGGCCAGTTTAAATGTTCTCCATTTCTTTTCGAGTTTTCTGGATGCTTTTTTAATGATCTTAGATGCTCTGAGTACCAGAATTCTTGTTTTTGAGCAGGGCGAGTTTTAAAATGTTTTAATGGGGCAATGTCATTTACTGCTGTGGTAATCGCCACTTCGAATTTGGCCATAGCAGTCTCAATATTCTCAGTAGAGGTCAGGGTAGGCTCGACATTTCTGCCTTTGAAAGATTCCTGAGTCATTTTGTGCCATTGTCTTTGTTTTGTAGACAGGGAAATCTGACTGGTTGGCGGGGGGTTAACTGTGGGAATGTAAAATTCAATAATAAAATGATCAGTCCATTCTACTTGGGAGGGAGGTAGACATTTTATCAATGAGGATTTGGTCAGGACCAAGTCCAGGGTGTGACCTGCCTTATGTGTCGAACCACTATTAGCTTGTTTCAATCCCAGTGAAGACAGGTATGCTAATAGGGTTTGTGCTTCCTTACATTCTGCTAGATCACTATGAACATTGAAGTCACCTAGAAGCAGAAAATCTTCACTTTCCTGTACGTATGGAGCCAGTAATTCTAAAAGCGAGATGGAGAAATTAGTACATGGTCCGGGGGGCGGTATACTAGGGCTCCTTTCTTGCTCCCTTTGGGTGTAGTTTTAATTTTAAAAATCAGAAGTTCTAGCTCAGGGGTACAAAGTTCTTCAAGTACTGAGATGTCTATTTCTAGCTTATGGACAATTGCAACTCCTCCTCCAATTTTGACGGGCCGATCTAGTCTAACCATTTTATATCCAGCTGGAATTCATAAAGTTATAGCTGGGACCGAGTGGGGCTTTAGCCATGTTTCCGTCAGGAAACATGTGTCCGGTTTTTCAGAGGAAATAAGGTCCCAGACCTCTGTGGAGTGTTTGGACAGAGATCTGATGTTGCAGAGCAGATTCTTGCTCCCTAAGGAGATATTTGAGTTTTCCCCGTGGCTATGGGTGGTGTTACAGTGTAATGGCTCCCCCTCGAGTGGGTATGGTTGGTTATCACTCGGAGTTATTTCCTTAGGTAGTATGTGGAATTGGGCTTTACAATGGTTACAGGAGAACGGACCTTCCATGTAAATATCTATCAGCTTACTACAATCCCTAGGGTGGTGGTTGCGTACGCCTAACAGTGCCTGGGCAGTATACCTTCTCGGACAGTTGGGAGCGGTTGTTTGGACAGTGGTGGAAATAGCCATAGTGTCTGGCCCCTGGCCACGTCTTGTCGCGGACGGGCGCAGACGGGCCAGTCTTTGGCTCGTTTTAGGCGCAGACTCAGGCGCCCGTCTGCGCGCAACCGCTGCGCGCTTGGGCCGACGAGTGGCTAAATAGCCCTTTCAGATGAGAGGCTAGAGCGCTAACCGCTCGGCTGTCCCGGGGTGCCTGGGCTTGTCTGGCTCGTACCTGTCCCGCCCTCCGCTCAACGGTATAGGATACCGAGTCGGACCAGGGCGGGCAGGCTGAAACACTGAGCGCAGGCTTCTAAGATGAGCCCTGATGCCCCTAACAGTACCGGGGGGATCGTAGATACACGGTGAGTGTGATATTAAAATTAGCAATCAATTTCTATTACAATTCCCAAAATTAGCAGCGTGAGTGGTTTAAAATTAGTATGATTCAATTCTAAACGGCGAAAGTGATTTTTAAAATTAGTATTCAATTTCAAACAGTTCCAGTGTTTACAGTGTGCTTTACAATGCTGGGTAATGTTCCGCTTTTGCAAGTATTACCTGGCGCCAAGCGGGGTCGGGAGACACTGCCACTGTCCTACCCTTACCGCAGTGAGCCAAGACTCCTCGCCGCCTAAATAGCCCTTTCAGATGAGAGGCCAGAGCGCTAACCGCTCGACTGTCCTGGGGTGCCTGGGCGTGTCTGTCTCGTACCTGTCCCGCCCTCCACTCAACAGTATAGGATACCGAGTCGGACCAGGGCAGGCAGGCTGAAACACTGAGCGCAGGCTTCTAAGATGAGCCCTGATGCCCCTAACAGAAGCGGGGGATCGTAGATACACGGTGAGTGTGATATTAAAATTAGCAATCAATTTCAATTACAATTCCCAAAATTAGCAGCGTGAGTGGTTTAAAATTAGGATGATTCAATTCTAAACGGCGAAAGTGATTTTTAAAATTAGTATTCAATTTCAAACAGTTCCAGTGTTTACAGCGTGCTTTACAATGCTGGGTAATGTTCCGCTTTTGCAAGTATTACCTGGCGCCAAGCGGGGTCGGGAGACACTGCCACTGTCCTACCCTTACCGCAGTGAGCCAAGCCTCCTCGCCGCCTAAATAGCCCTTTCAGATGAGAGGCTAGAGCGCTAACCGCTCGACTGTCCCGGGGTGCCTGGGCGTGTCTGGCTCATACCTGTCCCGCCCTCCGCTCAATGGTATAGGATACCGAGTCGGACCAGGGCTGGCAGGCTGAAACACTGAGAGCAGGCTTCTAAGATGAGCCCTGATGCCCCTAAGAGTACCGGGGGGATCGTAGATACACGGTGAGTGTGATATTAAAATTAGCAATCAATTTCAATTACAATTCCCAAAATTAGCAGCGTGAGTGGTTTAAAATTAGTATGATTCAATTCTAAACGGCGAAAGTGATTTTTAAAATTAGTATTCAATTTCAAACAGTTCCAGTGTTTACAGTGTGCTTTACAATGCTGGGTAATGTTCCGCTTTTGCAAGTATTACCTGGCGCCAAGCGGGGTCGGGAGACACTGCCACTGTCCTACCCTTACCGCAGGGAGCCAAGCCTCCTCGCTGCCTAAATAGCCCTTTCAGATGAGAGGCTAGAGCGCTAACCGCTCGACTGTCCCGGGGTGCCGGGGCGTGTCTGGCTCGTACCTGTCCCGCCCTCCACTCAACGGTATAGGATACCGAGTCGGACCAGGGCGGGCAGGCTGAAACACTGAGCGCAGGCTTCTAAGATGAGCCCTGATGCCCCTAACAGTACCGGGGGGTACTAGTTCCACCTGCAGTGTCGGGCCCCCCCACCAACCACAGTAAGTATGTCCAAGCCCAGTGTGTCTCACCCTACCATCCTGCTTGCTTCACTGCCCACACTCTCTTCCTGGGCTCAGTCAGGGATGTCAGATAATTGAAGAGTACTGCAATCAGCCGGGGACTACTGTCCCCTCTCCCCAGGCCCCGCCCAGGGGCCCTCTTACTGCAGCGCTACTAGAGTTGTTCAGGTTCCCCCTTGCCTCCTTCCAGGCTCCTGGGACCCAGCAGCTGGGAGCCGGGCTCAGTTCCTTGCTCCCCTCATTGGCGGGAGCACTTAAACTTCTGCGATGTTAGCAGAACTCTCATTTTAGCAGAACATATCCAATTTCATTAAAAGCACGGCCCCAGGCTGCCACACTGGCAGGTCTCTGCATCAGTGGCAACATCAACAGGACGGCCCAGCATGAATGCAAAAGCCAGAGCCGCCACAACCACGCAGGCCTGTTCCTTTACTGCAGGATTCCTCAAGGGGGTCCCCCTCTTCACTGCTCATGCAGATAGTTTAGTTTTGCAGTCCCCACACTGTGCCGCTATCAGAAAACTGATGTGAGGCAGGCCTCAGACATGGCCTCACTCGCCTGCAACCCCCGGCGCATGTCCTCTTGAATTTGGGGACAATTCAATCATACACTAGCTCCCTGGGGTGGGTGGGCCTCTTACCGCTGACCCCTCTAGCGGGTTGGGCAGTGCTGCTCCATGTGTCAGCTGGCTTCCCCCTCACTTGCTAGGACCAGGGTCACTTCTCCGTGACATGACCTTAAGCCACAGCCGCACTGGGTCCTCAGCATGTCCACTGGTGTAGTGGCCCTAGTAGTCCCACTGCGTAACACCACCCTGCAGGCGTGCACAGATCCTTTTCAGGTCCCCCTCCAGACCATAATCAGCAGAGGGTGTGGCCACAACAAAGGTAGAATCTCTCAAGCATGACTTGGCACAGGATTATGAAGGATATTGAGCTCCGTGGCGGGAGCAGTCAGGAAAGAAGTCTAGGTGGCCATCTTGGCACGCAATTTATCTACATTGGAACAACCAACCAAGTAAAGACACATTTCTCAAAGTTAACATAAATGCCTAGCAACCAAAACTGATTCTTGATTCTATGTTTCGTTTTCACAATGTCTAAGTGCCCCACATGAATTATTTTGAGAATTCATTGTCTCCATGTAAGTGAAGGAATTATGCGATTACCACTTAGCACAAATCCCGCATCATCAATGCATAATTCATGACTCACTTCCCAAAACGTCTTCAAATTTTTGTCTAAAGGCTTTTTCTGTACCCTGATGGTCAACATTTTGTGTTTAACATTACACAAATTGTCATCCTCACCATAGCAGTTTTTCATTCCTCTGCGGATATAGTGCTGACACTGAATACAATGTTTGCCACGCAATACTCACTTCATTCACCCAGCAGATCACAAACAGAGGACAGGGGATCTCTGTTCAGGTAGTCTGCAATGATATTCTTGACTCCAGGTACATACTGTAATGTTCCTGCTTTCCCCCAAAGAATGACACTGACACTGTTAGTGGGTTCGAGGGTGTTTAATTCAAGATATCGCTCTCTTAGAGCGCCGAGCTGACAGCTCCTTGCTCGGCGTTCGCGCCTCACTGCGCGCATGCGCATTGCCGACCAAGATGGCCGCCGCCGCATTGCGTCATCACGCAATGCGGAGCAACTAGTCCGTAAACACTACATATCTCCCCCTTTTATACAACGTGAACAATTTCCAAACTTACAGTCCTTCACCCATCTCGAAGTCTCGAAATCGGGAAGGTCTCACTACAGCTCTGCCTCTGCGGGTATATCTTGCCGGGGCAGCAGGGGTATCTCTGCCCAAAGTCTCATCGCTGCTCCCTCCACCATGGGGCTCATCTGGGCTCCCCCCGATCTCCTTACTTCCTCCTCTTCATTCTCCTCCAGGGCAGTTCGGTTTTCCGGTACCTCACTCATTTCTCCACTTTCCAGGTCCGTACCCCAGTCGGCGAGTTCCGCTCCATCACTGGGCTCTGTCGCAGTTCCCTGCTCTTGCTCATCCTGACTCCACCGCAGTACCTTGTTGCACCTCGCCATGCGGTCTTGGGACCACACGTTGCCATCACTCAACAAGGCCGCTCGATCATACACCTCCTTGACCTGGAGTGGTTTACTGTACTTGCTGTCCCCCTTTCTCTGCATCACTGCCAACTTGACTCTTACCCATTCGCCTTCTTCCAGCCTCGTCTCCTTCACATTTCTCCGTGCATTTTAGTATTTTGTGTATATCGCTTGTGCCCTTTCCAAGTTTGCTTGCACCACTGCTGGGGACTATTTGCTGGTTACCGTTTTCTCCTTCAATGTTCTGTTGTCTTGCGTGAAGAGATCTCGGCCTCTCAGGATTTGGAACGGGCTGTACCCTGTGCCGGTAGGGGTGATTCTGTACGCCCATACCATCTGTCCTATCTCCTTCTCCCAGTCCTTTCCACCTGTTATCGCTGCTTGCACAGATCCCATCACCACCCGGTTAAAACGTTCCACTAGTCCATTGCCTGCCGGGTGGTATATGGCAGTGTGTTTGGAAAGGATGCCATTCCTCTCCATGAACTTGGTCCATTTTTCTGAGGTAAATTGAGGGCCGTTATCACTCAATATTGACTTGGGGATGCCTTCCCTCACGAACGTGTCATCTAGGAACCTTAGAATTGTCTCTGTGTCCATTACCTCTCCTACTTTCGTTTCTGGCCACTTGGAGTATCTGTCTATGAGGACACAGACGTACTTCGGTGTTCCTTGATTGTCCAATATTGGGCCCAAAATATCAATGGATAACTCCTCCCAGGGATTCCTTGGGGAGTCAAATTGTTGTCCTAGCGCCGGTCTTAAGGGCTTGAGTGTCTTATCCGCCCCTTGGCACTGAGTGCACTCTCTGATGTGATGCTCAACTTGCATGTCCATGCCTGGCCACCAGTATCCTTGTTTTGTCCTTAACTTTGTCTTGCCAATCCCTAGGTGTCCTTCGTGGAGTATCGCCAATAACCTGGGAATTATTCCTGAGGGAGGGACGACCTTGTCTCCTCTGTACACGAACACGCCCACATCGTCTACTGAGAGCTCCTCCCTGACTTCATAGTATCTCCGTAAATCCTCATTGAGGTGTCTTTTCTCTGGCCAGCCCTTCACAATGTACTCCTTCACCTTCTGTGCCACTGGGTCTTCCTCATAAGTTGTTTCCCATTCTTGTCTGCTAATGACTCTTTCCTGGTCATCCATTAGAGCTACCATTTCTTCTCTCCCATCTCCGTCTTCTTCTTCTGGTTCCATGGCTGCCGCTCTACTCAAATAGTCTGCCACCTTGTTGCGACTGCCCGGAATATACTCCACATCATATCTGAATTCCAATAGTTTTAGAGTCATTTTAGAGATTCTCGGCGTGGCGCTGGCATGCTCACTGGAGCTGAGCACCTTCACCAGCGGTTTGTGGTCCGTCTTTAGCTGACAACGAGTCCCCCACAGGAACTGCCGGAATCTTGTCATCGCCCACACCACCGCCAGCATCTCCTTTTCTATGACGCTGAACTTCATCTCACTACTGCTGAGCGTGCGAGAAGCAAAGCTTAATGTCTCTATCACTCCTCGTCCTCTATCTTGCATTAAGACGGCACCTAAGCCCTTGTCGCTGGCATCCGTTGGGAGCACCGTTCTGCCTTGGGGGTCATAACCTTGTAGTGGTACAGCACCTACGATATCCATCTTGACACTCTCAAATTCCTTATGCGCTTCTGCGGTCCAGCTGAACGTTGTTTTCTCCCTAGTCAGTTGTCTCATGTGGTGGGTTTTCGTTGCAAAATGTTGAACAAATTTACTGTAATATTCTGCCATGCCCAAAAAATACCTGACTTCTTCCTTGCTGGTGGGGGGTGGGGCATCGCAGATGGCCTTTACATTCTCAGCTTTAGGCGTGATCCTTTGCACTCCAATTTCATGCCCCAGGTATGTTACAGACTCCATTCCTAGGCGGCATTTGTCTCATTCTGCGGTCAAGCCTCTTGTCTCCAACACTTCCAGTACCTTAGAGAGTTTAGCGTCATGGACTATCCTGTCTCGCCCCATTATCAAGATATCATCCTGAAAATATTGGATGCCATCCATGTCCTTGAATAACTGGTGCATCAATTTTTGAAACACCGCCGCTGCTGACGCCAGCCGAAATGCATGCGGCAAAATTGGTAACAGCCAAAGGGGGTGATGAAGGACGTCAACTTCCTGCTTTCCAGATGGAGGGCTATTTGGTGGTAGGCTGAGGTTAAATCGATGGTGGAGTACCACTTTATTCCCCTTGTCTTGGCTAACATTTCTTCGATTCTTGGTAGGGGGGACGTCTCCACTACGATGTTTTTGTTCAATTCCCGCATGTCCACACATAGCCTGACCTTCCCGCTGGGTTTCATCACCACTACCAGTGGTGCCAGCCATTCGGCACACATGATCGGATCTATGATGCCCTTTTTTTCCAGCTCTTGTAGTTCCACTTGTACTGCCTCTCTCACCGCCAAGGGCACATTCCTCACCTTATGGGACACTGGCACTGCTCCTGCCTTGAGTATGATCTTGTGTGCAAATTTTTCTAGCTTCCCCACCTTGCCTCCAAACACCTTCGGGTATTCCTTCTTCCACCTGTCTATGTCGGGCCACCCATCCGGTTCGGTAAGAGGGATCTGTACTTTTCCTCCTGGGTCCAATTTTATCTCCAGGTCACCCTGGTCCAGCCATCCTAGCACCGATGGCCCTCTTTCTGAGACGTACAGTTTGCAGATGGCACTCCGTCCTCTGAATTCGAATTTCAAGGGCCTGAATCCTACCATGGGTATGCGGTCTCCATTATACATGACGGGCCTTATGTCCAATTTCTCCAGTTCTAGGCCTACGTGGGGCTTGAATGTCTCGTTCCACACCGCCCTCTGGACTATTGTGTATGGTGAGCCGGTGTCTGCTACGATGTTTATTGGCACTCCTCCAATAGTCATGTCCAACACCGGCTTGCTTGTTCTATTGGTGTCCACGCATAAAATTTCGTCATAGATGCAAAGTACTGTGTCTTCCTCTTCACGGTCGTTGTCCTCTGGGTCTTCCTGACCTTGATCCACGTATCGTACCATGCTCCTGCCTGACTTCTTGCAGCATACCTTCTCATAATGCCCTACGATCCCGCAGAACAAGCATTTGGCGCGAAACGCTGGGCACTTCCTGTCGTGGGCCTCATGCGTCATGCTTCCTCATCGGTAACAGCTTTTCTTCCCACTTCCCATTTCTCGGTTTGGCGGGCCTGGATTTCCTTGCCACCTTTGTGGTCCCTTCTGTGCGGTGCCTTTGTGCCTGTTATCTCTCCGGGAGTCGTCTTCTTCTATCCTGTTCACCATGGGCCTGGCCGCAGTCTCTTTCTTCGCCGCCTCCGCACAACGTCGTGCCAGCTCAGCTTTCTTTACTGTGGCCATGACCTCTTTGAGTGTGGCGTCCCCACTCGACCATAATTTCTCTTGTACAGCCTTACTCGTGGTATGCATCATGATCTGATCCTTGATAAACTCATCTTGGAATGCGTCGTACTTACACGTGGACGCCAGTTTCCTTAACGCCGCCACATACTCTTCGACCGACTCCCCTACTTCTTGCTTCCTTTGTTGAAAATTGCATCGATCAATCGAGACGCACACCGCTGGTCGGTAGTGTTCGTTCAATTCCTCGATCGCGTGGGCGTATACGTCGTTGTCTGTGGTCGCTCTCTGCTTGGGAACCAGGTTTTTAAATACTCTGAGCCCCTCCGGGCCCAAGTTATGGATTAGTCTTCTTCTCTTCCTCTTACTTGTGAATTTCTCCTCATTTTCATCTTCTAACACCTCTATGAAGTTGTCTATGTAGTCCCTCCAGTCCTCCCATCTCATCAGGGGTTCCCCTGGCTTGGGCAGCAACGGGACGGGCGCCGTCGTTGAAGACGCCTGCGCCCACATGGTTTCACGCTTGGCTGTTGGCGCGGTTTCACTTGGCCCTTTGGGGCTCCCTGGCGCTCCATCTTCCTTCTGCTCCTTGTGGCGAATCTGGGGGCTCTTCGTCTCTACCCCTTCGCTTTTCCCTGGGGTCGCCAGCGCTCTGTCTCCTGGACTATGTGGTGACAGTGGGGGCTGTGAGGTTCTGCGTCCCTCTGCGTCCCTCTGTGTGCACTCCCTGGTCTTCAATGTGCTCTGGTTGGTCCCCACTGGGTGTTTTGGGGGGCTCTGCCGCGCTCTCCGAGGCTTATTTCTACTCACTTCCGCTGTGGTTGTTGGTTCTCTCTCTGTGGCCGTGCTTTGCTCCAGCCGGGTTCGGTGTGCAGTGGTGTCCCTCGTTTTTTCGTTTAGCTTGCTGGTTATTTTCCACTGATCCCAGCCTCCGTCGCCATTGTAATGTTCCTGCTTTCCCCCAAAGAATGACACTGACAATGTTAGCGGGTTCGAGGGTGTTTAATTCAAGATATCGCTCTCGGAGAGCGCCGAACCGACAGCTCCTTGCTCGACGTTCGCGCCTCACTGCGCGCATGCGCACTGCCACCCAAGATGGTCGCCGCCGCATTGCGTAATCATGCAATGCGGAGCAACTAGTCCGTAAACACTACACATACTTTAACACATACATTCAACCCAACAATCACGACAATCTAGCAATTTGTGTCATGGCGTTTGACATACTTAGTTGTGAGAAATTTTTTGAGAGGTTTTTGACTTGTTTTCAAAGTCAATTCTGAACCCCATACAAATTGTCTGAAATGATTTATAATCTGCACACACACAGATTTCCTTTTCTATGACTCAATAACACTCTTCCAGTCATGTTTGTGACCCTGAGGCAAATGCAATGCTAACTTATTTACCGACAGTGTCAAGTTGAGATAGCATCACCCTTAAACCCTTGCACTGGCATCAGTAGCAAGTACTACTTTAAGGGATGGATCAAAACCACTTAATGGCATAGCTGTGATTATCTCAACATCAATAGTGTCTAAGTTACTTTGTAAACTATGACTTTATGCAAAGTTTTAATCTTTCTTAAGACGTTGACAAATCTCATAAATGCTGTCAGCAAAATTCAGCACATATTTTACATTGAATTATGAAAGACCAAGAAATGATCTTGCATCATTCTTATTGGTAGGGGCAGGTGAGTTAATAACAGCTTTCACTAACTCAGGCGTTGGTAGAATGCACTGTCAAACACAAGATGTCACAAGTATGTAACCGACTTCTCTATACATTTGCATTTAGAGAACTCCGCAGTCAAACCTTTCTCCTCAAGTACTCTTAACACATTTCTAAGTCTCAAGTCATGTTAAATTCTATTTTTTCCCATAGTTAAAATGTCATTCTGCCACAGTCAAGGCTTTTTGTTGCAGCCATCACATACTTGCTCTTGCTCCTTATTATTAAAGTTTGCTGCCAGTGCACATCTTTTTGAAAGATCTTCTTAACAAATGCTATTGCATCTTTTAGTGGATAATCCCCAAATAACCATAACCTTTTATGGACACAATGGTGTGCAAAGTAATCTCATCCCTTATATGTTGTCATGAAGAATTTTAAGTTTGCATGGAAGTGCCATTTTCCGCAAGAATGATACATAATCCTCAACTGATTCCTGTTTGTTTTGTTTCTTCTGGAAAAAAGGGTAACGGTCTATAGCCGTGCAAATATTTGGGGAAAGGTCACATATATACGTGTAGACATCCGACTCATCACTTGCTCTGATTTTTTTCTCCCTCTGATTATAAATCCGTATACCTTCAGTACCAAAGTGTGTAATTTTTTTTTTTTGTCCTGATAAGTGTCAAATCTTCTTTTTCTTATCTTCTGCTGTGGAGATGTAACTAGAGAAGTGTTCATTCCCCTTGGCCATTCCATACCTAGTTTGTCAGGTTCTGGTATAAATGCTTTTGGTGGAGTCAATGAGAATGTTTGTAAAGCACACATAGTTGAGGGCGTATACAAAATTGCATGCACAAACCAACCTCAGAAAGTGCAGCTGCGGAATAAAAGTGGGCAGACGTCAACTGATGAGTGTATAATGTTTATCTGCTACTTGTAGTTTTTTTGTGCGAAGTATAGTGCAAAATAAACGTGCAGTGTGAAAAATTGCAGTGTAGTTAGTGAGTTGCCCAAGACAAAATGGTTGCACGATAATATTGTCAAGCCGCTATACATGACGGCGGTCCTTGTTAACAGAATTACGACTGCATGTGGAACATACACTGTTACAGGATGTCCCATAATAATGGACTCACTCTGCTCAAGGCTCATGCAGGTTGCAGCTACTGCTTTTAGGCATCCGGGCAATGCAGATGCCACTGGGTCTAATGTGGAAGAAAAATATGCCACAGGACGTCTCATCAGTTTGAGTCAAAACTGAAAGTGCACAATTATCCGGTGTGTCACAGAATAGTGCAAAAGCTTTCGAATAGTCAGGCATCCCTAATGCTGGAGCTGTACACAAACATTCTCGTAATTTCAGAAAAGCAGTCATGCTTTCACCATCCCACTCTACTGGGTCTTTTGCTCTCTTCTTTGTCATTTGTATTAATGGCTTTGCTAGGACTGCATACCCCATAATCCAATGCCTGCAATAACCTACTACTCCAAGGAACATTCTGATTTCTTTCTGAGACTGGGGTAAATTCATGTTTCTGATTATTCTGATTCTCTCTGAGGTAACTCTTCTGACAGCTTTTTCTATCTGGTGCCCCAAATATTTCACTGATGTAGTGCAAAACTGTAATTTCTCAGGTGACACTTTATGTCCTCCTTCACCTAAATGATTCAGCAAGGCAATGGTATCAACAACACAGTAATTTCGAGTTGTAGACGCCACCAATAGGTCGTCTATATACTGGACCAGAACTGACTGTCCAGGCAGCACTGAAGATTCAAGGCACTTTTTCAAAATCTGATTAAAAATCGATGGACTTTCTGTATACCCTTGAGGAACGCGATTCCAGACATACACATGACTGTCGAATTCAAAAGAAAAAAGAAATTTGCTATCTGGGTGTAATGGAATCGAAAAGAACGTATGACATAGGTCGATCACAGTGAACCATCCAGCCTCCCACGGTATCTGGTACAGAATCACCGCAGGGTTGGGCACGACTGGACAGCATGGGACAACAATGGTATTAATTTTGCGGAGGTCTTGTACAACCCTGTATTTTCCGCTTGGTTTCTTGATGCCAATTATGGGCAAATTACATGGACTGCTGATTATTTCTTGTAAAATGCCTGTTTCAACCAACCGTTTTATTTCTGCTGCAACACCTGCTTTTATTTCTGGGCTCATTTTGTACTGTCGAGTATTTGGGTAAACTGCACCTTCCATCACTGTCACTTTTATTGGATCGACATTTGCCATTAATCCTACATCTTTTCTAGTAAAATCCCACACTTTAGGATCTACAGTCCATTGTAATACTTCTGGTAAGTCATCTATAGTCAACTTTTTATTTTCAGTTTCCTGTTTTGCTAACATTAATTTATAAATTCCATCTTCGTCTGGGGTTTGAATTTCAACACCACTTGGTGAGCAAAAGATAGTGCAATTCATTTTGCACAACAAGTCTCGGCCCAACAGATTTACAGGACTTGAATCACATACAACAAATCTATGCATTTCTTTAAAACTGCCTATTCTAAATTTCATTGGTTCTGTAACTGGGGTATTAATTTGTTTATTAGAAACGCCCACTACTTGGATCTCTTCTCCCAACAGGGGTAGGTTTGGAACGTCTGCTGTTCTCACAGTAGAGCGGGTAGCACCAGTGTCCAACAGAAAGGTGACATCATTTCTTTCAACCTTTCCTTCAATGTATGGACCTGACTGATCTACCGGCAAGGAGGTGCCAAGTACGCACTCCTCGTCCTCCCCTCTCAGGCACCGTCAGTAGGTGTCTTCACTGAAAAACGTGTCACTCATGAGAAATTGTGATGTCGCTATGTCTCTCTTTTCACTTCTCTCCCAATTTGTGGTGTCTACACTCTGTTGTGCTTTGCTCCTATAATTTGGCATAGGTGCTAGGGGTAACTGGTTTTGTATTACCTGCTGCTGTGGCTTCCGTGGCATCTCATTCTGCATCTGTGGACTCAAATCATTATTTTGCATATTACCATTTTGCACAGTCTTACACTCATTCTTACAGTGCCCCAACTTGCCACATCCATGACATGGGAACTTCTTTTTTGCTTCCTCCCTATTGAATTTTCCCCTGGGCTAACCCCCACTTGCATCACTTTGATTCTGATTATTGTTTATTTGACTCAACTGAAGCTCTTGTTGCTCTGCTAATTTCACTTGTGCCCACATTACTTTTTCTTTTAGCTCTTTTCGTTTATTGTCAAGTTCATCCTCCCAATATTTTGCGTATTTGAGGATTTCATCGATCGGTTTGGCCTGCCAGCAAATCTTAGGAGATTTCTGGCCTTAATCCGGTCACAAACCGATAAATAAAATGCGTCATATCCTTCATGTCAATGTTATCCAATCCACTGTACTGTTTAAAAGCCTGTAATAATCGTTCATAGTATGTATGTACGGATTCATCTTTATTCTGTGTGGTTCTATCTATTCTAGTCAAGTCAGTTTCCTTAGCGGGCACCTTCCCTTTGAGGTAGAGTATAACTTGGTTATACTTCTTCATAACTTCATCAGATGGCGCCTCTGTCTTTGGGCTCTAGGGTATTCATTACTAGGCCAATCAATAGCTATTTTGCGTTCTGTCCACAGATCTACTGGTACAACAATGTCAAATAATCCATCTAAGTCCTTCAATAGACATTTTGAAACCTTCACAAATCTCTCGACTTCTCTGTACCATTCTACAGGTTTTTCTCGAAGTTTTGGGAAATCATTTGTAAATGACAAAATATCCTGTCGGGACCATGGGACATGTACATAACCTCCACCTGGTACTTCTCTCATAGGACACAACCTTTCCACTTTTTCTGTTTCTTTTTAAACATATTCAGATGCAAGTTTTGATCGAGCCTCTTCTTTTTTCTTTGCCCATTTAGTTCTTAGTTTGTAATAAGGTCAAGAGCACCCTAATTTGTACTTTTCTTCCTGACATAATTCATATTTTCCAAATCTGTCAGAAAATTCAGCTCGATATGGTTTCTGTAACACTTTAGACTTGCCAATGTCAATTCCCATATTATCAGCCATATCTGTTAATTTTTCGTGCACCACTCTGATGTTTCTAGTAATGCTTTTACATATGAATAATAATTCATCTTCAATGAGCGTATTTAATCTGTCCATTCCCACGTTCCCAGCCATCAAATCTTCTAATTCAATTCTTACATATATCTAATAGTTTTGGCTGTGACTTGGGTTTCTCTATTTCTCGTGACCATCTCTCTATTTCTTCTGGAGTTACTACTGTGGCACTTCTTGTACCTGAGGATGTCTCAATCTGTACCTCTCTAGAATTTATAGGGGTAGTTTTCCTAGCTGAGTCACTCACTGGTTCCCTTATTGGTAAGTCCATTAGGGAAATCACTGGCTCACATTCACTTGCTTGATCATCGACTATTAAAGGTTCTTTTCTTGGCTGTACTACAGGTGTAGTCATAACGGGAGTTTTGGGACTAGCTTGCTTATCTCCGTACAAAGGAACAACTGGGCCAATAGTTACTGGAATTGTTAGGGCTTCAGGACTTGTATTCAATTGGGAAATTTTCTGAATCAACTCACTCCTTTGTTTATTTAATGCTTCTCCTTCCCTGTCTTGCAGTACTTTTTCTAACGAAGTCTCATGTACCACTTGCGGAATCAGAGGTGGTTTAAAAAACAGAGCACTAGGATTACTTGTGCTTGGCTCAACATTATACGGTGGTGGATTTTTCATTAACAAATCCTCCAAATAATCATCTTCTGGGTTATCATTAATCATTAGGTTTCCTGTCTTGTCTGTACTTTTACTTCCTGACGGTTTTTCTTGTGTAAATACAGGATACAATCCTTCCACCATCATGGACTGTCTTCATTGTTTCATTTGCTTGTCTCTAGTTTTTCGTGCAAACTTAGGGTAGAACTTACTCAACCCATTGTCACTTCTGGGTCTGTCTCGTTCATAAGCTTCAATATCCCATTCTTCGTGCCTCAAATTGCGTTAGTCTAGGTCTGGATTTAAGTCATTCATACGTGTCCTCAAATTAAACAGAACTCTGCCATTAAAAGTACCATATTCGTGAAATGCCAAAACTCCGTCATCTTTGGTATATTCCACCCACTTCTCTAACCATACACAAGTGTGGTAGCCCCTGTCAAGCATCATGTATGATGCGTGCATATTTGGTGGTGGAATAATAATTCCTTCTCTGGTTTTAATTGGTTTATCTTTCTTAAAGACATTTTTTACTCTCTTAATGAATTACATTTTTCTTTCACCTCCATACATAATGTAAGGTCTGCCCCTTATCATCTGTTCTCTAGCAAACCCTAAGTATCTTCTATCAGGTCGGTTTTCTGTCATTCCGGATCGCGGACGGAAACGTGTCCCGTCCGCCAAGGAAGCGGGCAAGATACTCCAGACCGCTCTGCGGATAAACCGCCGTAGCGATTAGGATTATACTGGTACGAACCCCCGACCGCGGCGGACGGAGAACACCAAAGTCCGTCCGCGGCAGACAGAGTACACCAGAGCCCGCCGCAAGTGGACGGAACTGACGAAACCCCGTCCGCCGCGGACGCACATGAACACGAGAACAGCCACCTCCACCGCCATACCTGCGAAGGCTCCGTGTCCGCGATTAGGATAACGCCGCCTCTACCCCAGTACGCACCGCCATCCACGTCCGCGGCGGAAAGAATGCAATGAGAAACAGTGCATCACAGCGGAAGCCCAACACGAACAACATCCCTACCGTCAAACCAATGTCAAAAAGTGTGACGGAAGTAAATTGCAAACACACGAAAAAGGACTACCCCCCACCTGAAACACCAACACCAATCACAAGCCACAATGACACCCCCCAAGTACCCATTAATGCACACTAGTCAACACACCCACCTACCACCTGACTGCCAACAACTATTGAGACACAACTATAAAATGACACACACCCACTACCACAATCCTTTGCATCACAGCATAGCTGCTAGCAAGAGGCCCAATACGAGCGACAGCATACACCAATTGAAGACACACAACCACCACCCTACCACACCCACCACACAAACACCCACCACACCATTCCTACACACCACACACCACACACCTGCACCCCTCAACTCACTCAACCCACACCTCGAGCACCACACACCATGGCACCAAAAAAAAAAACTACATTCACGGAGACGGAGTTGAAGTTAATGGTGGATGAAATTATCCGTGTTGAGCCCCACATATTCGGGGCCCAAATCCAGCAGACCACCGTGGCGCAAAAAAATCACATGTGGGACAGGATCGTCAGTCGGGTGAATGCGTCAGGGACCGTGCCAAGGACAAAGCACGAGATACAGAGGCGGTGGCATGACCTGAAAACCAGGGTGAAAGGCATCCGTGCCATAAACCATGTGAGAGCTACTCACACTGGCGGCGGCACCCCCCCGGAGCCCATACCCTACACTGATTGGGAGGAAAAGGTGCTGGGCATACTGCACCCAGAGAGCCTGGATGGACTTGAGGAAAGAGAAGAGGCTGGTAAGTACTAACCAAGCACCACGATCAGAACGACATGGTCAGCCTCACACAACTGAGAATACACATCTCCCAGGCCCCAACCCATGCACGTGGGCCACATACTCACCAAAATGTAAATGGCTACCAACAGGCCCCCATGTCCACAGGGTGTGAGTGAGAGGTGGGTGGGGTGTGTGAGAGGTCAACACTACAACTCCCAACAGGCCCCCATGTCCACAGGGAGGGCGGTGGTGGTGTGTGGGGTGTGTGTCAGGTCACCACTACAACTTCCAACAGGCCCCCATGTCCACAGGGTGTGTGTGAGAGGTGGGTGGGGTGTGTGAGAGGTCAACACTACAACTCCAAACAGGCCCCCATGTCCACAGGGTGTGTGTGAGAGGTGGGTGGGGTGTGTGAGAGACCAGCACTACAACTCCCAACAGGCCCCCATGTCTACAGGGTGTGTGTGACAGGTGGGTGGGGTGTGTGAGAGACCAGCACTACAACTCCCAACAGGCCCCCATGTCCACAGGGTGTGTGTGAGAGGTGGGTGGGGTGTGTGAGAGGTCAACACTACAACTCCCAACAGGCCCCCATGTCCACAGGGTGTGTGTGAGAGGTGGGTGGGGTGTGTGAGAGGTCAACACTACAACTCCCAACAGGCCCCCATGTCCACAGGGAGGGCGGTGGTGGTGGGTGGGGTGTGTGAGAGGTCACCACTACAACTCCCAACAGGCCCCCATGTCCACAGGGAGGGCGGTGGTGGTGGGTGGGGTGTGTGAGAGGTCAACACTACAACTCCCAACAGGCCCCCATGTCCACAGGGTGTGTGTGAGAGGTGGGTGGGGTGTGTGAGAGGTCAACACTACAACTCCCAACAGGCCCCCATGTCCACAGGGTGTGTGTGAGAAGTGGGTGGGGTGTGTGAGAGGTCAACACTACAACTCCCAACAGGCCCCCATGTCCACAGGGTGTGTGTGAGAGGTGGGTGGGGTGTGTGAGAGGTCAACACTACAACTCCCAACAGGCCCCCATGTCCACAGGGTGTGTGTGAGAGGTGGGTGGGGTGTGTGAGAGGTCAACACTACACCTCCCAACAGGCCCCCATGTCCACAGGGTGTGTGTGAGAGGTGGGTGGGGTGTGTGAGAGGTCAACACTACAACTCCCAACAGGTCCCCATGTCCACAGGGTGTGTGTGAGAGGTGGGTGGGGTGTGTGAGAGACCGGCACTACAACTCCCAACAGGCCCCATGTCCACAGGGTGTGTGTGAGAGGTGGGTGGGGTGTGTGAGAGGTCAACACTACAACTCCCAACAGGCCCCCATGTCCACAGGGAGGGCAGTGGTGGTGGGTGGGGTGTGTGAGAGGTCACCAGTACAACTCCCAACAGGCCCCCATGTCCACAGGGAGGGCAGTGGTGGTGGGTGGGGTGTGTGAGAGGTCAACACTACAACTCCCAACAGGCCCCCATGTCCACAGGGTGTGTGTGAGAGGTGGGTGGGGTGTGTGAGAGGTCAACACTACAAATCCCAACAGGCCCCCATGTCCACAGGGTGTGTGTGAGAGGTGGGTGGGGTGTGTGAGAGGTCAACACTACAACTCCCAACAGGCCCCCATGTCCACAGGGAGGGCGGTGGTGGTGGGTGGGGTGTGTTAGAGGTCACCACTACAACTCCCAACAGGCCCCCATGTCCACAGGGAGGGCGGTGGTGGTGGGTGGGCTGTGTGAGAGGTCAACACTACAACTCCCAACAGGCCCCCATGTCCACAGGGTGTGTGTGAGAGGTGGGTGGGGTGTGTGAGAGATCAACACTACAACTCCCAACAGGCCCCCATGTCCACAGGGTGTGTGTGAGAGGTGGGTGGGTGGGGTGTGTGAGAGGTCAACACTACAACTCCCAACAGGCCCCCATGTCCACAGGGTGTGTGTGAGAGGTGGGTGGGGTGTGTGAGAGGTCAACACTACAACTCCCAACAGGCCCCCATGTCCACAGGGTGTGTGTGAGAGGTGGGTGGGGTGTGTGAGAGACCAGCACTACAACTCCCAACAGGCCCCCATGTCCACAGGGTGTGTGTGAGAGGTGGGTGGGGTTTGTGAGAGGTCAACACTACAACTCCCAACAGGCCCCCATGTCCACAGGGTGTGTGTGAGAGGTGGGTGGGGTGTGTGAGAGGTCAACACTACAACTCCCAACAGGCCCCCATGTCCACAGGGTGTGTGTGAGAGGTGGGTGGGGTGTGTGAGAGACCAGCACTACAACTCCCAACAGGCCCCCATGTCCACAGGGTGTGTGTGAGAGGTGGGTGGGGTGTGTGAGAGGTCACCACTACAACTCCCAACAGGCCCCCATGTCCACAGGGAGGGCGGTGGTGGTGGGTGGGGTGTGTGAGAGGTCACCACTACAACTCCCAACAGGCCCCCATGTCCACAGGGAAGGCGGTGGTGGTGGGTGGGGTGTGTGAGAGATCACCACTACAACTCCCGACAGGCCCAATGTCCACAGGGAGGGCGGTGGTGGTGGGTGGGGTGTGTGCGACAGGACACTGAAATGTAATCAAATTGATATGAACATGTAATGTCCACAGTACTGATCAGCACAATCTTGTCCCTCAGGTGATCGTAATCTGACTGGTGAAACCAGCAACCGGCCGCAAGACTCGCCTCACACCCATACCGGACTCTCTGGGGAAGATGCCACAGCCAGCTCCGGTGCGGAGGATGGTGCGGGCCCAAGCAGACTGCCAGGGCCATCTGGCTCACAGGAAATCCCGGCCCGACAACCGTCGCCTGTGTAACTCCTGCAACACCGGCCACAGTGAGCTGCAGACTCACCACCACCAGTACCACCACTCCTGCCTGTGCCACCCTGCCTAACCCACCGCACGACGCAGGGCCATCGGCCTCCCACCCAAGCAGAGAGAGTGGGCCAGACAGGAGAGAGGCGAGGCCACATCAGCCAATCAGGAGATCCACACTCCGTCGCGCTGAGGAAGGCCACCCACCCCATCCTGTGGCAGAGTCACTTGAAGCCCTAGCCAGGTGCCAGGCTTCCTACGACCGTAGCCAGGAACAGGCAGATCGTGCCCACCAGGACTCGGTGGACAACACTAACATGTTGCGGGACATTGAGGGCGGCCTTGGCCAGATAGTGGACATCATGGGCCAGCAGACAACAATGTGGAGGGAATGGATAGCCCGCAACAACCCCACCCCCCCTCAACCAAGTGTCCAGATGCCACGGGCAGCAACACCACCGCCACCGCCACCTGTGCCCCTGGCGACGGATGTGGCCCCTCAGCAACCTGCCCCCCCAGCTGACTCCGTTCCACCTCAAAGACGGAGGGGCCGTCCGAGGCTGGAAGTGGGTGAGAGCAGTGGGGGGGCTCCATCCACACGCTCCAAGAGGGGCCGACAATGACTCTGACACTGCCTGAGCCAGCCATTCACCCTGGCAACTATCCTGTCCCACATAGCCAATCATTGGCACAGGTCTGCTGGACTAGCCTGACATCACCCAATGTGGTGTCAGCACGGACATTTCATCTGCCATTACCTTCAACTCACACTCCCCCACCCCACACTTACTTGTAAATATTCACCAGCACCAATGCACAACCTGTAAATAAATGCCACTTACACACTCAATGATGTGTTGCCTCCATGTTTAATCACATGATTGCCTCAGAAACAGACGTAACCAGGTGCAGGGATCCAAGTCGTACATAATCATGCTGCTGCGGGAGTAACCTAGGGAAATTCAGAGACAGCAAACACACGTCAGGAAACATATTCACACCCATCACAACACACAGCACAGCAACATTCCACAAACCACACTCAACACAAAATAATTGGATGAGAGGACACACATCATGGAGACTTGCATGTCCAAATAAATGAACACACACCTATGCAACCATCACATAGCAGAACACCCAGCTGATGCACACCACATCCACACAACACCAGCAAACATACATAAGGCATTGTCAACCGGCACAAGAGGTAGTTACTCACATTCAAGGGAAGTAGCGATCAATGAGCTGGCGCCTCTGGTCCACACCTTCCTCCTCACCACTATCCTCATCAGTCGACATGGGTGGGATGGGAGGCCGAGGAACTTGTTGGTCTTCAGGGTCCAAGAGCAGTTCAATGTCATTGTGCACGGCCAGGTTGTGGAGCATGCAGCAGGCAATCACGATCCTGCATACTTTGCCTGGTGAGTAAGGCAGGGCCCCTCCGGTCTTATCCAGGCACCGAAACCTAGACTTTAGCAGTCCAAAAGTAAGTTCCACCACTCTACGTGTCCTTCCATGTGCATCATTGTAGCGCATTGCACCCGCTGTAGTAGGATTACGTATGGGACTCAGGAGCCAGGGCCGGTTTGGGTACGCCGAGTCGCCTATGTAGGGGGATGACAGACACAAATATTACAACCAGAATTGGTGGGTACCCCATGCCACACAGAAATCACAAAAGTCCCCACAGCATACTCACCAACAAGCCACGCATGACCGGGACGCAGATTTGCCATCAGTTGGGGGACAATGCTGCTCCGCATGATGTGGGCGCCATGTGCGGAGCCTGGAAATCTTGCACACACATGGGAGATGATGTTGTCGGCCAGGCACACCACCTGCACGTTCAGCGAATGGAAGTGCTTCCGATTCCTATAAACCTGCTCACGTGCCCGTGGTGGAATGAGAGCGATATGTGTGCCATCAATGGTACCCACTACGTGTGGTATCTGGCCCAGTGCATAGAAGTCTGCTTTGACAGCTGGCAACTCTGCCGGCCGTGGGAAATGGATGTAGTCATCCTTGTACAGCATCATAGCTTTTAGAGCATCCCGAAGTACCATGCTGAACATGGACTGTGACATCCCCCCGGCATGTCCAACTGTGTACTGAAAGGTGCCAGTAGCAAAAAAGTGTAGTGCCGCCATCACCTTTGCTGTGGGTGTAATGGAACCAGGATACGTCCTGCGTGGCTGCAGATGAGGAGACAATTGGGCAACAAGCTCCATCAATCTACGTCGATCTAGCCGGAATTTCCTGATCACCTCCTCGTCAACCATATCCTCCAGCACAGTGTATGGCCGATGCACATTTGGAGCCCTCCTGTGTGGGAGAGAGATGTAACTTGAGTCAACTTACAAACAACGCATAGGTGTGCAACTCCATCACATGTAAGCCAACATGAGCAAGAAGATAAATGTTGTGGACAATGGTCATATGTGTGACATCTCTGATAGTGACTACAATACGGAGTTCCCCATCAACAATGTGCAGCCACTAGCAACAGGAAGTGTGTCAACACGTACAACGCAACTTAGTCACATGTCAACATTACTGACAAGACGTGTGTCATGACTCTAATGTGTAGAAGCCACATCACAGACACACATGCAAGTGCATGCACACAAACGATAATGATACGCACACACCATGTCATCATGCAGCAATGCCAACACCAATAATGGTGAGCATACGGACATTACATGCATGGTGACACAACAGGCAACACACATACACTGAATGCATGTGTACCCCCACCATTGTAGTGACCTCACATGAACCACACACTGACAACAGATTCAGAATGTGTCGATACAGCCGTGATGTACTGTGTAGATGTGAAGAAGTAAAAACGTCTGTAGGGTCACCCCCGACATCAACACGTCGACATGCAAATGTGTTGCACATTGTGTGCACACCGATGGGCATAGTATGGACACACATGGAATAGTGAATGACAAATGAAGTTTCCCTATCACGCTCACAACCCTCATGACGCAACTGCAGCCAATACACCACGGTGCAGCATCTGAAAATATACAATCATTGGCGCCGCCATGGCGGTGCACTGCTTCCGCTATTTTCGAAAGGGCATACGCGGGCCGCGTTCCCTCTCCCCATTGTCTGCATGTGCACGGACCGTCACGGTCACACATCGGCAACCGCATGTGCAAGCTTCCGGGACGGATGCTTCTTTTGCAACAATGTTCTATCACTGGCGCCACCATGGCGGTGCACGTATTCGGCGGGGGAGGTGCAGGCCAACACACCCTTTAGATGTAGTCAATGGACATGGCAGTTCATGACCCCCCTTACAGTCACATTGCATCATCCACCGTATACCAGCCGGGCCGGCCCGGCCTAGGACCGCCGTGCCGGCCATGTGCACAACCGCTGTGCCAGGCCCGGCCTAGGACCGCCGTGCCGGCCATGTCATCCACCGCCGTGCCAGGCCCGGCCTAGGACCACCGTGCCGGTCATGTCAGCGTAGGATGACCAACCGTCCGTAAATTTCACGGGCAGTCCGTAATTTTGGCCGTCTGTCCGTTGTCCGTGAAGGATTCTTTAACGGACGCCATTTGTCCGCCATTTTAGCTGGGCACCGGTCACCCCACCCTAACGCCGGCACAGCTTGCACCCACCTCCTTTCTTGACTCCCTTGCTCTTCCAAAGCTCAGCTACCCGGCAGCATTAGAGAGGCACAGTGGGGTGGCAACCCTCACAGCTTTCATCACTTGATGAGCTGTTAAGAGGTGCTCGAGGGTGACTGAGAGGAGGGGCTGCAGCTTCAGGAGCAGGGGCATCCATTCAGATGCAAACAGCTCTGAATGGTCACGTCTCTGCAATTTAGAGGGGCCTCACACATTCCATTTCTGCCCAGGGCCCCAAACATCCTAGACTCGGCCAGATTACACGGAGGCAGCACGTGGATCTCTTCACAGAACTTGATTACTGTCACTAAATTGTAAGCAAACCTCCGTTCTTCAAACATGCAGTCTATAATGTAATAAAATAAAGAAAAGGCACAATCGTACCCACACTGGTTAACAAAGTATGGAGGACAATCAGTTCTCTTAGAGTATCTCCTGTAAGTACTGTACATCACAGTGGGGGGTGTCATTTTGGACAGAGAGCCTGTCTTTGTTGTCTTGTGCAGGAGGGGGCGAGGAGCCCAAGATGATACTAGTATACTGCATGCCCACCCCTGTGCCCACCCTGGTGGATCCTGTTCCCCCTCCTGTGATGGCTCCTGTCCCCCCCTGTGGTGGCTCCTGCCCCCCCACCTGTGATGGCTCCTGTCCCCCCCTCCCACCTGTGATGGCTCCTGTCCCCCCCTGTGGTGGCTCCTGTCCCCCCCTCCCGCCTGTGATGGCTCCTGTCCCCCCCTGTGGTGGCTCCTGTCCCCCCCACCTGTGATGGCTCCTGTCGTACCCCTCCCCCCCTGCCTGTGATGGCTCCTGTCCCCCCTGTGGTGGATCCTGTCTCTGCCCTGGGTGGCTTCTGTCCCAGTCCTGGAATGTCTCCTGCAGCGAGGGTGAAGTTCTCAATGGGCCTCTTCTCAAAAAGGCTCAGCACAAAATGAATATGAAAAGGTGGGCGAGTGAGTAAGTGAAGGGATGGTGGATGGCTGGATGAATCGTTGAAAGTGTGAATGGATGAATGAAAGATTGAATAAATGGATAATGAGAGAGGATGGATGGATTGATGAGTGAGGGGAAGGATGAATGAGAGAAAATGTAAATTGCTGGATGTATGGGTGGAAGGGTTGCTGGATGATGGATGAGGGGAAGGATGGATGGATGAGGGGAAGGATGGATGGATGATGAGGGGAAGGATGGATGATGAGTGGAAGGATGGATGGATGGATTGATGGATTGATAAGTGCAAGGGTGAATGAATGGACGTGTGAGTGAAAGGGTGGATGTAAGGATGGATGAGTCAGTAAAAGGGAGGGTAGATGGACAAAAGGATGAATAGATGTGTGAAGGAGTGAAATGATAGATGGTTGAGTGATAGGGTCAATGGATGGATTCATGAGTGGATGAGTAGATGGATGGGTGGGTGGATGGATGGATGGATGGAAGGAAGGTTGGCTAAGTGAAAAGGTCGATGGAGAGAGAAAGGGAGGATGGATGGATGACTAAAAGAGTGGATGGGTGAAAGGATTAGTTAGTGAAAGGATGGCTGGATTGGTGAAAGGGTAAATGGCTGGATGGATGAGTGAATGGATGGATGGGATGAAGAGTGGATGGATGAGTGTACAGATGGATAGGGTGAAAGGGTGGATGGATGGATAATGGATGGATGAGTGAAAGGATGGATGAAGGGATGGATGAGTGAAATGATAGATGGAAGGATACATGATGGATAGGTTTACAAATGGTTTATTATGTTTGGAAATGGCTGGGCTTACTTATATACTATTGCGCGACCTCTGATGTGTCTGTAAAAATTACCTATTGTCCTGAAGTTTTGTCCTGAATGTTGACCCTTTGTCCTGAATTTTTACACTCATCGTCCTGATTTTGCACCAATGCCAGTTGGTCACCCTATGTCAGCCACCGCCGTGCCAGGCCCGGCCTAGGACCGCCGTGCCGGCCATGTCACCCACCGCCCTGCCAGGCCCGGCCTAGGACCGCCGTGCCGGCCATGTCAGCCACCGCCGTGCCAGGCCCGGCCTAGGACCGCCGTGCCGGCCATGTCAACCACCGCCGTGCCAGGCGAGTGAACACCCGTCGGTGGCTGACATGGCCGGCACGGCGGTCCTAGGCCAGGCCTGGCACGGCGGTGGCTGACATGGTCGGCACGGCGGTCCTAGGCCGGGCCTGGCACGGCAGTGGCTGACATGGCCGGCACGGCGGTCCTTGGCCGGGCCGGCCCGGCCGGTATTCGGTGGATGATGCAATGTGACTGTAAGGGGGGTCATGAACTGCCATGTCCATTGACTACATCTAAAGGGTGTGTTGGCCTGCACCTCCCCCGCCGAATACGTGCACGCCATGGTGGCGCCAGTGATAGAACATTGTTGCAAAAGAAGCATCCGTCCCGGAAGCTTGCACATGCGGTTGCCGATGTGTGACCGTGACGGTCCGTGCACATGCAGCCAATGGGAAGAGGGAACGCTGGCCGCGTATGGCCAATCAAAAGTAGCGGAAGCAGTGCACCGGTACACCAGGGCCAGTCATTGGCCCTTTTACAAACACGCATCCAGGGCTGACCAATTGCTGGCGACATATAGCACTGACATGTGCTCAGGGCCCTATATATGTGTGATGTCAAAAAGCACACATCCTACCCTGGGAACCAGTGCTGGCTGTTCACCTCGACCTGCTGATGCTGAGCTGACCACCGACTGCTGCCTGTGACCATCACCTCGACCTGCTGCTGCTGAGCTGACCACCAACTGCTGCCTGTGACCATCACCTCGACCTGCTGCTGCTGAGCTGACCACCGACTGCTGCCTGTGACCATCACCTCGACCTGCTGCTGCTCAGCTGACCACCGACTGCTGCCTGTGACCATCACTTCGACCTGCTGCTGCTGAGCTGACCACCGACTGCTGCTCTAGTGCCATACTCCGTGATCTTGCCATGTCGAGAGTCAAAGAGATCCGGTCTCGTCCCTTCACCGCCGCGGAGCTTTATGTCCTCGTGGACGGTGTGCTCCGCAACTTTGGACGGCTCTACGGCGCACCCGGACTGGTGGTAAGTGCAGTGTGGGACATGTTGGTGTGCATGAGGTGGTCAATGACTCCTGGCTTCTGCAATCTTAGCTGTGCACTGTGGGCCCGACATATTTGTCGGAATGTGCATGGCTGCTGACAGATACGTGTTGCCCCTATCTGTGTGACTGGCAAACTGTCCACTGACTTGCACCCTTTTGTCTCCCATCATGGTAGGTCAAGCTGCACCTTCGCAAGGACATGTGGAGGAGCATAGCACGTGATGTACGGGCATTGGGGGTGTGCAATAGACGACATACACACTGCCACAAACGCTGGGACGACATTTCCAGGCTGAGCAAGAATGTAGCGGAAGTGACACTGGGGATTATTCCAAGGACGCCACGTCTGGCCCGACGCTCCATGACCCCTCTCATGCACTGTATCATTGCAGTGACGCATCCTGACCTGTCCGAACGGCTGAGTGTGGATCAACAGCAAACTAGCGGTGAGCAGACTGTCTGTGTATGTTACTTGGGAGTGCAATACATGTATTGGTGCCCAGACACAGTAGTGACTTCCGTGGTGCGTATGTATCGCTGCGATGCCATGTTGGCGCCATTGGGTGAGTGTAATTTGACATCCAGGTCCGGCATGTTGACACGCCACTTGCTTAGTAGTTGAGTGTTGGAGCACATGCCGTAGTGGTCCGTGGCCCCATGGCAAGACATGTGTGCAGATGTACATGCTCCTGCCCTGTCCGCATGCTGTACATGTGTCACGGCCAACAACGCTGATGTCATGTGAGGATGACTGGTAGAGGTGGGCCGTGTGCAGGATGGGGGCTAGAAGAACTTTGTCAGCAATGGAATTAGGGATTCCTTGTCCTTCTGTACGTGAGTGTGCCCATGACTTACACCTCTTTTCTGTGCATTTCAGCTTTGGCAGAGGGCACTCAGCCACAGACGGCGGAGATGAGTGGAGGCAATACATCCGGATCAGACTTCGCGCACACGCAGACTGACACAGAGGAGGGCAGCGCCGGTGAGGGGGACAGGACCGTCCCTGAGGACTCGCATGTGGAGACACCATCGTCCTCATCTACCGAGAGTGTTGGTGAGCCAGCACTGTTGTCACAGACTGGGAGTGGGCAATTAACACCTTCGGTCGGGACACAGCACACAGGGCCCACACTGCCGCCAACTGCACCATGTACTGTTCGTGCACGCAGGAGTAGGGGGAGCAGAGTGGCGTTCGGTGCAGGCACCGCTGCCCCTGCCACGGTGACCCAAAATGCACTTTGTGCTGAGGCTGTTGATCTGCTGCGACAGCTGTGTGTGGGGTAGACCAATATGACAAATGCATTCCAAGACCATGATAGGAAGTTGGGGCAGGTGGTGGCATTCATGGAAGGGATGCATGGCGATCTTGCTGGTCTACACAGGACAGTTCAGTCATTGGCAAGCAGTGTGTCGTCTGCCATTGTACAGTCGCATGGACAGGGTGCTACTTCTGTTTCCCCATCTACACCACTGGATGTCTCGGGGGGGAGTGAATATTCTGACCAGGACTCTAATACAGGTTATTGCACTAGAAGCAGCGTCAGACAGCACGTCAGGGCACGGAGGGCACAGACACCATCCCCTAGGTCAGCAAAATCTGTTCACAAAGACAACGTCAGATACACTGGAGTACACACACAGGATCTACAAGTGGTGTTGGGGGACATGCCTTCACATGCTACACAGGCATTCCACACAAAAGGTACTCCCAAGGCAAGGGATACTCCCAAGTCCATGGACACTCCCTTGGACAAGGACAGTCAGAGGACAAATGCACCTCAAAGGAGCAGGGACACTCCCAAGGACAAGGACGATACTAAGGAAGGGTCCATCTCCCAAGGGCAGGGACAAGGACAGTCAAAAGACAATGGCACCTCCAAAGAGCAGGGACACTCCCAAGGGCAGGCACACAACAGAGCAAGGGCCATCTCCCAAGGGCAAGGACACACACAGGGAGAAGGTGTCTTCTGGAGACAGGTACACCACAGACAACAAGTCTGCTGCCAGGAACAGGGCACCGTCCAGGGCACAGGGAAAGTCCAGAGCCAACCCTCCTCCTACGGATAAGGCACATCCTAGGGACAAGGCTTCTCCCATGGACACTGGCGCAATCAAGGACAGGCATACATCACCCCTGGCTGCACTGAGGCTGATGTTGTCAAAGGAACGGAAAACGGATATCTCCGCGGCGGAGTCCCCCCATACCTCCACTCCCATCCAGGCCCGTCAGAAGCAGAGGAGGGAGTCCCCTGTTGTTGCATCCCCCATTACACATGATTCTGAGTCCAGGCGGCAGGCACACAGCAAACGACAAGCAGGCTCCAGCACGTCCCCAGAAAGCCGACCCCCGGCAGCAGATGCTCCACCTATGGTGGGTGATAATTCTTTAGAGTCCCCACCACTTGCCAGTCCTGTCCTGTCCAGGGTGCACTCACATATCCCTAAGAAACGCAGACGCACACCATTGACACCTGCCCACCCCGATGTCGCTCAAGTACAGCTATCCCCAGCTCCCAGGGCCACCCTGCCTCCTGGCCCATACAGCTCTGTGGCTCATCATTTCTGTGGTCCCAGTGGCGCTGGTGCAGTAGACTCTCATGTATCAGATAGTGGCACTGTGTCTGTTGTTTGCTGTCATGCATCATGTAGTAGCACAGTCTCAGTTGTGCCCTCTCCTGTTTCAGGTGCTGGCAGTGTATCTGGGTCTATGGCTCATGTGTCAGTCAGTAGATCTGTGGCTGTGTCTCACACTCCTGTTTCTGGTGCTGGCAGTGTGTCTGGGTCTGTGGCTCACGTATCAGTCACTACATCTGTGGCTGTGTCTCACATTCCTGTTTCAGGTGCTGGCAGTGTATCTGGGTCTGTGGCCCATGTGTCTGTCACTCGGGCTGTGGCTGTGTCTCACATTCCTGTTTCTGGTGCTGGCAGTGTGTCTGTGTCTGTGGCCCATGTGTCTGTCACTCGGGCTGTGGCTGTGTCTCACACTCCTGTTTCTGGTGCTGGCAGTGTGTCTGGGTCTGTGGCCCATGTGTCTGTCACTCGGGCTGTGGCTGTGTCTCACACTCCTGTTTCTGGTGCTGGCAGTGTGTCTGGGTCTGTGGCCCATGTGTCAGTCAGTCGGGCTGTGGCTGTGTCTCACACTCCTGTTTCTGGTGCTGGCAGTGTGTCCGAGGCAGGTAGTTCACGCAGTCCACCTGATTCTGTGATGTGAGGTGCTGTTCACTTCACTCACATGTTATTGCACATGGTGTGTACATTGTCCATTGAGAACAGCCTTGCACTGTTGTGGTCCTTGGGACGGGTTGCTTGGAACACGTACTTGTGCTGCCTCTGATGGACATGTTCAGTGCAATGGACTGTTGATGCACTTAGCCCCTCTCACGTGCTGCCTCTGATGTACCTGCTATGTTGGGCACATTGCCCTGTTGATGCTCTGATACTGCATTCTGCCCTCTGATGTGCTGCCTCTGATGTACCTGCTCTGTTGTCCACAATGCCCTGTTGCTGTTCTGATACTGCATTCTGCCCTCTCGTTTACTGCCTCTGATGTACCTGCTCTGTTGGGCACAATGCCCTGTTGATGCTCTGATACTGCATTCTGCCCTCTGATGTGCTGCCTCTGATGTACCTGCTCTGTTGTCCACAATGCCCTGTTGCTGTTCTGATACTGCATTCTGCCCTCTCGTTTACTGCCTCTGATGTACCTGCTCTGTTGGGCACAATGCCCTGTTGATGCTCTGATACTGCATTCTGCCCTCTGATGTGCTGCCTCTGATGTACCTGCTCTGTTGTCCACAATGCCCTGTTGCTATTCTGATACTGCATTCTGCCCTCTGATGTGCTGCCTCTGATGTTCATGCTCTGGTGCCCACTTTGCCCATGCTCACGCATACGCTGTGATTATACCCCTATTATGTGTAATAAAGGTAGTCAATCATGTGTCGTTGTTTGTCGTAGTCATTCCTGCTTGCGTACTACAATTGTGTATTTGTATTTGCTTGTGATCAGTGGTTTCGGTAACATGACACTCCCCCTCCCAACGTCACGACCCTTGTAGGTATTCCCCTCCAGACAGCGATTGGTTTGTGCCTTACCTGCGTCGTCGTCGATAGTGGGCCAAGACTTGGACGTGGTGGATCGCGAAGAGCATCGGGAAAGCGTAAAGCGCTGGGTCCATGGTGGCGAGCAGCTTGCGGCGGGTATCTCTGCTATGTATGGTATCTTCGCTGTGGGGAATCCGCCGTGTTCAGACAGGTTGTTTTTCCGCAGCGGCTTTATGTGTATTTTCCGCCATCTTGATTTGGGGGATGGTCGTAGACGTCAGTCCGTACGGCGGAGTCTCTGGATTGGTTACGTCCGCCGCGTGGTCGGGTGTAGTTGGGCGGCGGTGCGTGCTCTTCCGTCGCGGACGGAATTTTGACACTCTTTCCTATCCTGATATGGCGGACGGAGTGTCCGCGGCAGGCGGACACGGAAAAGGCATTTTCCGCTTACTCCAGGGCTGTGGATGCACTTCCGTCCGCCATCTTTTGGAAATTTAAACCTGTACAAAAACTCTCGATTAGTTTACAAAAAAAAGTGCTTCCAATACCAGCGCATCTGTTATTAGCCAGCGAGCAATCACATTTTGGAATTAAATAAATCCAGCCAATAGTTGCGCGACTTCTCTCTCGAGACTAGTTCTCACGCACCGGTACTCACCTTTACAATTATTACCTCAGCTACACACCCGCTGTTTCAACCAATACCAGCACGGTTCTGAGTGACGTCAGAGCAGCTCCCCAACTGACTCCCTCCTTTGCAAGGTAATACGAAAACCTAATTTCTTTTATTTTAAAGTGCAAATTTTTATTAATCAACAATGTAAAAACATTCGCCACTGTACCTGAGTGACTAGAAAGGAAAGATATTTTTCACTGCAAGTAAATACCTTCCGCTTACTCTTCATATACTACGAGTAGATCCCTTCCGTCTACCCTTCACGCAAGCATTGGAGAACCTGCTACTAAGACCAAAGTTTCACCTGCTAACCCTTTTGCTATCACTCAAGCTCAGACGAACCTGCTACTCCTTCCGTGTGACCCTTTCTAGGTGATATCACACCAAAGGTTTTGCCAGTGAACTCTTTGCTATAATTTGTTCATACATTCATACAGAAAATCTCTAAATAGTGCTTCCGGTTCTACCTAACCATGCACTAGTTTCCTCTAGGTAAGTGACCTCACTGCAGTGTGGCTTCCATTTACCACCCGCTATTCTGCCCTCGGGGATTCCAAACAAACATTTAACAGGTACGAACAATTTTGGTTAATACATAAAATCAATACAATCAATAATACATTTCAAATATGCAAAAATATTTTTACTTAACCAACTAACTACCTACCTATTTTACTAAACCCTAACCATCATTCTGCTACCAAAAGAATATACTGATAGAGCGCGCAGGTCACCCGACTAGTTTTTTTTATCAATATTCGCCTGGGCCTATAACTCAATAAATCTATTACAATTTATGCAGGTAGCCTTCACTCTACTTTCAGTGTATTTTATACATTTAGGACTTTTGACCTGTCTATACCTTGACTTACCAATCCGCATCACCGGTACCTAAAGTCCTAAGAGATCAAGGGTGTTAGAATAATAGGATAATAACATTTGCACTCATATAATAACCACAAACTCGGGAAGTTTTACATTCTTTATCTAAGATTCTTAAATGGTCATGATCCAAAGATTAAACACCAAAAGACTTTCGATTATGAAGATCAGAATCAAAATGTAACTATGCAAAAGATGTATTAAACTAATTTAGATCATTTATCAATAGAGAAGGTAAAGAAAGGGAACATATAATACGATCAAAACGTCTAAGCTTTTATCAAAAGGGAGGGGAAAAGAAGGAACATATGTCAAACGTTATCAATGGGAAGGGAAAAGAGAAGGAACATAATATGCAAGCACAATTATCAAATATGTAACATTCAGGGAGGGGAAGAGAAGGAAACAAGTGAATGACGAACCCACATGAATTTATATTTACCTAGGACTGGTGTGAAGAACTAACCCTGGCCACTGGTCAGGTGCAGATCAGAATCAGGACAGGTAAAGCCAAATTGGATCAGGACAGGACCACCAAAGGTTAAGACTGGCACCCGCAGTTCAGTTGCAACGCCTGCGCTACTCCCTCTCTGAAGCTAACTGTCAGAAACCCGTTTGGGTTATTGATTTCACCGAGAAAGTGCTTCGCCAGCACCTCAGCTTCCCTGACCCCGATTGGGTCTGCGAACCTTCTGACAGAGTGCTTCGCAGCACCTCTGCTCTCGATCACCTATTAAGTGCGTTGGGTCAGTGACAGGTCAGCTATTTGGACAAGTTGGACAAATTAACTAGCTAAGCCTACCCTAGTTATACTGTTTTCCAGATCAGTGTACCAAGCCCCCAATGTTGCAAGTGTAAGGATCCCCAAATTTGACTGGACAAGGTGTGGAAAAGTAAATTTTGCCATGTTCTGTGTCCCTACGTGTTCCCCATCTTATGTTATATGTGCATGATTAATATGCATATGTATTCCCCATGATCGATTAAAGACGCAATTACAGTTGTGTCCAACTCTAGTATGCCAGTTTCCAGTCCTCGTGAAAGCTACGAGTATTAGGCCTATGTAAAGCTACATTGCCACGTTTCTCAGTGTGCACGTTATTTCATTGAAAGTCCCCGTTTCTAGGCCTCAAAAGGGCCCGGACTCAGATTCAGCTCCAGTCTCCTGAACCCTCTCCGAGGAGCGATACAGCCCCCACCTGTATCTCTGACCCTTCACTTACTTCCTGCCTCACAGTGCCCAGCTCGGCCTGGCTCTGCCTGCCAGTCTGCCAAGAGTATGTTATGATTCTAGTTATCAGTCCAGCTCTCCTTCTCTGCATTCCTAAGCTACTGAATCGCATCAATAGTTTCAGTCATCGTCTAGCCTTTACGTCTCCATGTAAGAGAAATACTGTATTTATGGTCATTTAATATTCCTCAACACACACTACATGTAGAATAATGCATGTACCAGTCTTAGTGTCTGCTAGCCTTTGCCCTGATAACTTTTGGATTCTATCAACATGTTCTCTAAACATCAGATACTAGATAGTGTTTAGGTACATGTCGCTCTGACTCTCCAGACTTTCGTCTCTCCTTCTAGCTCAGAAGTCATAGCCCCCAGCTTCTCCCTAGTAACACGTCATTGCCAGCTTGCGCGCACCACTAGGTTAGAGGTCCCGGCTCCTTAGGTAGCCCCCTCTATGTTTCCGCCCATTTGTGACATATTCCGTTACGTTTACATCACATGTCTATGTATACGCCCTGTTCACGCCTCTTGTTACACCTACTTTCTGCCTTATCTCTCGCGACTGCTACAGGCCCTGCCTACTGTTACGCCTATTGTATTGAATACCATGTATTTTGTTTAAGTATATATACTTGTGCACTGTTATTAAAAGTTGCCATTCCATTCCTTTGTCCCTACCCCGTGCAGCGCTGCCATCCTATTCCCGTGCAGGTTGTCCTGTTCCTGTCCTTTATGCTGTATTAAACCTGCAAACTCCTACTACCTCGAATCTTGACTCTTATTTATTGAGCTATCTGTTATTGTATATCCAGTCAAAAATAGAGGTATTATTTATTTATTTACCACATAATGGCGCCCGAATAGGGACTTGCCCTTTCCCCACGCGCCGGTGAAGCCACGCAAGCCCCCTGATCCTCTGCAGCCGTGACGGAACCATACCGGCCACGTGCAGATATTTCTGCTTCAAGTATCCCTCAGGCCCACGGAGGAGACGGAGGTTGCGGTCCAGCGTCCAGACGAGGCGGTGGAGGAACGCGGCGAGTCCCGACCAGAGCCCAAGCCGAGAGTCCAAGGTCCGAGGTATCCGGAGGCCCACCTGTAACTGAAGTCCGAAGTTCGTCCGTCCGTCGTCGTAGCAGTCCAGTCCAGTCCGAGGCCTTCCGTTCTTGCTGCCCGGTGAGTACCGTTGCTGGGGTAGTATCTAGACAGGGTCAATTGCATTGTCTCTGGTCCGTGGGTTTGGGTACACAGATCCAACACGAAGTGTCCACTTAGGTGGATGCGGGTCCTGACGTGTCTCTTTATGAGACCGGTAAGTTTCGTGCTGTTCTAGCAGTGCACCTCGTTTCTGTTCTAGTCCATTCTGTTCTCGAGAAATTCATGTATTCTGTTTCCAGTATTCCAGGTAGTATTTTGTCCGAACTGTTATTTTGAATGTCATTCATGTATTTCAATGTCGTGGTATGAAAGTGGTGTACCTTCAGTAATTATCGTGTTCATTGTGTATTGTAATTGTGTCTAGACTCCAGCCCAGTCATGCCATTGTTTTCAAAGTTACGTCAGTTAAGAACTAGAAAAGGTCTGTTAGAAGAAGCAGTTCCTGTCCCGCCTAGGGACAGTCCAGGTCATTTTATGTATCAAAAGCATGGCATAAGTGCCATATTATATCTAGATTTGTGGGTGGAGTACACCAAACAGTTAGAAGAAAAGTATAGATGGCCCGTATCGGGTACATGGGATGCCGAGTGCATCATGCGAGTAGAAGAAGCAATATGGAAAAAGAAAGCCAGACAGTCACAGAAAGATGCCATCGAGTTATGGCGCAAAGAATCTCATAAAAGAACGGAAAAAGAAATCAGAAAGTCAGAATTAAGTAGAGAATCCTCAGAAAGAGCCCAAGAAAGGGAATTAATCGAAATAGGTGAACGAGTTAAAACCGAACAGTCAGACAGACAGAGGAATGCCCTTATTAAGGGTATGTATCCTCTTCTTGCCGAGGGCTTGCCAAAAGCAACCCCGGAGGCATCCAGTAATTTTCCGCCACCCTTAGTTCCGACCAAGCTACGTCACAAACCAACCGCAGCTGATATTTTTCTCTCTTCCTATTTGGACGACACAGTCCCAGAATATGCAAATCCTGTTCCGCCAGCTCCTGTAAATAATGTAAATCCTGCTCCTCCAGTCACCGGGGCACCTGTTACAGCACCTGTTACGGTACCCCCGGTCCAGCCTACATTACAAGTACCCGCTACACTGGTCACTCTGCCAGCACGAAGAGTATCAGTCGACGATTCCAGTTTAGGGGCCGCGGGAGGAGGTCCTCCGGGAACCCCGCCGCCACACAAACGTGTAACGTCAGTCGAGTTACATGAACGTGCGTTACAGCGCACGCCCAAACATCAGTCTGTTGCAGATATCAGACGAGCTCTTACCGAATGCCGTTATGATCCGGTCCCAGGTGATGATAGTATGGTTATATATTCATTACGTGTAAGACGGGTAACCGAGTATTTGGACACCCTACCGAATATGAAAGAAGATCTAGACAGAATGTATTGTTTCATTCGTACAGGACAAGATCCAGAAAGTATTGGTGAAGTCATGTCTCACAGAAAATCTGAGATCCAGTTCATGCTGTTAAAGTTTCTGATCAATTGTTTAATTAGGGAACAAGATTCCCCGACTAAAGATCCGACCGAAATGAAAATTCTGACAAAGTGGAGTGATAATATAGCCGAGGGTAAGCACAAGACACTCAATAGTATAGAGAGTATGTACAAGAAAATACGTAAAGAAATAATAAGGTTACACGAACAACGCAAAGAAGCTCTAGGAAGCGAGAAAGAAAATGACTCTCCTACTGAAGAGGTAGACGACGAGAACACCGCCAGAATAGCGTATGTAGGTAAATCTAGATTTCCAGACCGACATTTACGCCTAGAACACAAGAAAACTGTTCCTCTTCCAGCACCAGAACAAGGTTCTCTAGAACAAGTATTTCAAGCTACCGATCATATTCTGAAATCACGAATCGGTTATAGTGAGTTAAGTACCATGCATGAACAAGAACTAGCCCGATCAGCAGTCCGATGGATTACTGATTCTACCACTTTTCCAGACGAAATAGTGGCACAAATGTTTCTGAAACTGCCCCCAGCCGAGCAGCGACTGGTGGGTATGTATATGATCCAACACCTCATTACTCTGTATGAGGGTCAACATTCTGATCCAGGTCCGTTACATGATGTCCTGAACGAGTTACTCCAGTATAGATGGAAAGGT
This sequence comes from Lissotriton helveticus, assembly GCF_964261635.1. Classification (NCBI taxonomy): domain Eukaryota; kingdom Metazoa; phylum Chordata; class Amphibia; order Caudata; family Salamandridae; genus Lissotriton; species Lissotriton helveticus. Next base: position 2,121,534,097 of record NC_136057.1, on the reverse strand, counting down.
TTAGGCACCGATTTAATTAGTGTCATTCTAGAACAGCGCCACAAATATAGAACGTTCCTAAATCCGCATTTTGTTCATGTCTCACCTCCAGAAAGTAAACCGTTTTATATAGATAGACAGCATCCGTTACGAGAAGTACACCCAGTTAGGACAGCGGGTGGTGAAATGCAACGAGTATTTGTTTACACCCCAGTTACCAAGATGGAACTCTTAGAGATGAAGAAATTAATTCCCTGTCACGACAAAGATCCAGCAGGGTTCCACCGAGAATTAAAAGACATGCTCCGTATGGGAGAATACACGTATCCAGATATTATTAAAATGTTAAAAGTCCTGTTGCCTGCGGGCATATACGAAAAACTCAAGGAAAAAGATTGGGAGGTGGGAGAGAAAAAGATCGATTGGACAGCTCTAGGAGCTGAAGATAAGATACGTGTACCAGGTACCGGTCTTGGAGACAAATGTAAAGAATTACCAGAATTATTAATACAAGTTTTGCCTAGATTATTAGCCACTAAAAAGGAAGACTGGGATGCAATCTCAGCCTGTAAACAGAAACAAGACGAAGACACTAGTGATTTTCATTCTAGATTTGAGAAATGTTTTATAATAAACAGTGGTTTGAAGACGAGTAGCGAGTCATACCCTCATCTTTTTGTTACTAAATTAGTCGAGAATTCAAGTCCACAAGTTAAAAATAGAGTTTTGAAAGTCGAAAGTACTTGGCAAGCTAGTACCCCGTCCCAGATGCTCCAAATGCTCCAGTATCACCAGAATAGAATCAGAGAAGAGCAAGAGCACGAGAGGAGACGTATGAAAGACACGAAAATGAAAGTACTAGTTGCACAATCTGTTCCTCAAGACAGTCAGAAGAGGGGTCCGAATCAAGCCAGTCATCCTGCAGCTCCCGTTAAAGGGACATGCAATTATTGTAAACAACTAGGTCATTTTATAAACGAGTGTGCAGTTCTGAAACACAATATAGCCACTGGTAAAACTAAAGAAAGACCACGTCCGCCTAGACAAGAACAAGTTTCACAGACTTCTCAGTCACCGCAGAATGCACAACAGACAGTTCCAGCACCGCAGCCTATAGCTGCAACACAGCATGTTACCCAGCAGATGTACCAGTATGCACAATCCGAGTATCCAGAGTATCAAGCGTATTCATGAAACAGCCTAGAGAGGGAGGTAGGCTTGCCTCTCATTGAGATTCCTGTAGATCAAGAAGGTCCCTACGTACACAGTCAAGTATTAGGGAAAGACAGAAAGTTTCTGATTGATACAGGGGCAAGTAGGACTACCATTAGTCACGACGAGGTTCCAGGGGCTCCGCTCTCAGGCTCTAGAAATGTTTCCCTTGGATTTTCAGGAAAGCCTATTGTAAACGAGATATCAAAGCCAGTTACTTTAGAAGTTGGTCCATTGTCCCGAACTACTGATCTATTGCTTACGAAGTCATGTCCAGAAAATTTGTTAGGCATTAAGACACTGAAAGAATTAGGTGCAGTTATTTGCTGTTCCCCAGAGGGGATACGTTTGTTTTTACGTGACTTCAAGGGTCACTATGTATTACGAGATTTTGATCCGAGATTGTCAAATGTCCCGCAACATCTATGGGCGCAAGGTCCAACTGATGTTGGTTTCATGCGAATCACACCCCATCGTGTGACTCTCAAGCAAGGTGTAGTGTTACCACGAATCAGACAGTACAGATTGCCACCTGAGGCTGTAGCAGCCTTATCCAAAATTATTGACGAGCTTATGGCTCAAGGAGTAGTTGTAGAAACTGACTCCAATGTATGTAATTCTCCTATCATTCCAGTCATGAAACGTACTGATCCAAATGCACCCCCAGTATATCGATTAGTGATTGACCTTCGAGAACTCAATAAATGTATCATTCCCCAGTACCCAGTTGTTCCAGATATCTCATCTCTATTGACAGCTATTGATCCTGAGGCAATATTCTTTACCGTAATCGACCTCAAGAATGCATTTTTCAGTGTCCCCATTCATCCAGACAGCCAGTACCTTTTCGGATTCTGTTTAAATGGAAGGAGCTATAAATTCACACGAGCTCCTCAAGGTTTCACAGAAAGTCCTAGTATTTACAGTCAAGCACTTAAGAGACAACTAGACAATATTCACATGCCAACTGACACTGCCCTGCTCCAATATGTCGATGATCTACTGATCACAGCCCGTTCTGAACGTGCTTGCGAGCGAGCGTCACTCACAGTTCTGTATTTCCTAGCCGAGATGGGGCACAAGGTGTCCCCTTCAAAACTTCAATTCTGTGTCCAGCAAGTGATCTACTTAGGCCACTTACTGTCCAAGTGGGGTAGGCAGTTGACACCTGACCGTATCCAGTTAATAGCGAGTCTCCCTCAGCCCAAGACACAGAAGGAGGTACGTGCTTTTATCGGCCTTACTTCTTATTGCAGACAATGGATTCCTCAGTATGCATTTCTAGCCAAGCCACTGATACAGTTAACGACACAGGAGGCAGCCGTATCGACTGTCCTCCCTTGGACATCTGAACATACACTTAGTTTCAATGAGTTAAAGAAAGCTTTATGCCAAGCACCTGTTCTAGCTACACCGAACTACAGTAAGCCTTTTACGCTTTTTGTTACAGAACGTGATGGTACAGCATTATCCGTTCTCACACAAGATCAAGCAGGACAATACAAGCCCTGTGCTTATTTTTCGAGCACATTAGATCCAGTAGCCCAGGCTCTGCCTGCGTGCCTCAAGTCAGTTGCAGCCACAGCACTAGCTATTAGACAAAGTGATTCCATAGTATTAGGACATTCCCTGACAGTACAAGTTCCACACTCCGTGGAAGTTCTTTTAAACCGAACACAGACTCAGCACTTGACAATTGCACGTTTGACGGGTTATGAATTGACACTATTCCAGCCACACATAGAAATCAGACGCTGCAACGTTCTAAATCCTGCTACACTGTTACCGTCAGTTACTTCAAATCCTGCCACACATGATTGTGTGGAAGTTGTTAACACTATGACTAAGCCAAGACAAGACCTGACAGATATTCCATTACCAGACCCCGACCTGACACTTTATGTGGATGGTTCATGTATGAGAACGAGTACAGGAGAACTAGTAGCCGCGTATGCAGTGACTACTGACACTGAAGTTATTGAAACACACCGTATTGACACCCTGTCTGCTCAAGCAGCAGAGCTAGTTGCTCTGACTCAAGCCTGCATACACGCCAAGAACCTGAAAGTTAATATTTACACAGATTCACGCTACGCATTCGGAGTTGTACACGACTTCGGAGTGCTCTGGCAGGAGAGAGGTTTCATGACTTCTCATGGAACCAAGATTCAGCATGGTCTCCTTATTCAAGCTCTGTTAGATGCAATACATTTACCGACATCTATCGCTATCATGAAGTGCAAGGCACATACGAAAGTTACTGACATTATTTCCCAAGGTAATGATCTAGCAGATCGAACAGCCAAGCTTACAGCACAGACTCCAGACATACCAGTTAACAAGACACCGACATCCACTCTCGAACAGACTACTTGTATGACAGTTAAGGACCCTACTCAAGATGTCATAGATATCCAGTTACATGCTACTCCCGAGGAAATCAAGAAATGGTCCGAACAAGGAGGGGTCCAGACAGATCAGGGATGGGTGACGAAGGGAAAAGCCACATGGTTTCTGCCCGACTCAATGGTTCAAGTCATTATCAATACCGCACATAGTCCAGCACACTTAGGAGAAAAAGCCATGTTAGACAGTATCCAGAACATTTGGTTTAACAAGCATTTACGAGCTGCAGCCAAGCAGAAAGTCCGTACCTGTATGATATGTTGCCAGTTCAATCCAGGTAAAAGTGTCCCGGTGGAACAAGGTGGATTCCAACCTCCTGACCACCCTTTTGAAGTCCTCCAGATGGATTATATTCAGATGGAGCGATGTCGAGGTTCCAAGTATGTCCTTGTAGTTGTATGCGCTTTGTCCAGGTGGACAGAAGCATATCCAGTCCCAGATTACACAGCCGCGACCACTGCCAAGCAGTTGGTTCGTGAATTCTTCCCCCGTTATGGACTCCCTAGGGTCGTGTATTCTGATAACGGCCAGCCATTCTCATCTGAACCAATGAAGCACGTTTCCCTTTTGTTAGGGTACCAGTGGAAGTTCCATTGTGTACGCCATCCAGAAGCAGCTGGTCTCGTAGAGAGACATAATCAAACCTTGAAAATCCGCATTGCCAAAATCTGTCAAGAAAAAGGTGTAGACTGGTTAGTTGCTCTGCCAGTCGCTTTGTTTTATATGCGCATGGTCGCACACTCCAGATCAGGTCTGTCCCCTTATGAGGTCGTATTCGGCCGCCCCCCGAATATGTGGGGTACACCTAGACCCCGAAGTATTACAGATGTTTCCAGTAATATGCTGACAGATTACCTAGCTTCCTTGATGTCTGCCCTACACTCTTGTCGTTCACAGGTTGCCGCTGCATTTCCCGACAATACTGAAGTCAAGCCACACGAGATCCTTCCCGGCACCCTGGTCCTCGTCCGCAATTTTGATCGTTCAAGTCCGCTGGAGCCTCGCTGGAAGGAGCCGAAGTTAGTCCTTCTAACCACCCGTACTGCCGTCAAGTTGGAAGGCAGGAAGGGGTGGGTGCACCTGTCGCATGTCAAGAAATTTCACGGACTCCGACTAAAAACTGTTTCCAAGAACATTTCCAAGGATTGTCAAGATTTTAAAGACTGCCAAGATACTATTCTTAAGGACTGTCCCGCAAATGACATTGATATCAAGCCCTCCCTGTTAGAGAAAACTCCGCAGCAGGAGTATAAAAGTAAGCTACGGTCTAGTAAAATAAGTCAGCCAGTTTAATTGTCTAAGTCCTCCCCTAGGTGAAACGGTTAGACCGGTATCTGACATGTATGAGATAGACCCCCATAGTGAGAGAGTTAGTCAAAACTCAATCCGATGTATCGTTTTTCTAAGTTTTATATTGTTTTTAAGCTTAATGGTTACCTGCACGAGTTATGCATTTCATTTATGTTTTCCAATTTCTCATGTAAATATGTTTTCTAATGCTACAGTAGAGCACACATTTAGTGATCTGCCTCCTCACGAACTATCCTATCGTCTTGCTATGCGCAACAATACCTTTATCCGTATGTTGCATTATTCACACCAGACCAGCAATGCCACTAATTGTTGGGTGTGTGGTCGACTCCCCCCTTTCCAGACACCGAAGGGAGTTCTGCCACTCTTTCCTTATCCGTTTTCACATAATGGTTCATGTGGAGCATGGTCCACGTTAACGTCATCCTCAACTGATATGTCCCTTCTGAACAGTACATGTTTTCCAGACAAGCAAGGTCTTCCCCACAGAACAGGGTTAGATCTAGAAAATGAAGTTTATAATTTGGGTAATTATTCTTCGAATTTCATGGTTCTGAATGTTCAGTCTGATCCTACTCCAGACTTACCTGCTATTTCAGTATTACCAGTCAAAGGCGAATTATGTGTCCGAAATAATGGTTCCGTACATGTAGGACATAGTGATTGTACTACTATTGTCGAGTATAGTGACAGTGGGAAATCTATTTTCAAAGCTTCACGTCATTCTTATTTTGTTTGTGGTCAGACCGCATATGTTCGTCTGCCCCTCGATTGGGAGGGAACCTGTTACATTGCCTTCCTACTGCCACCAGTTTTTCTAGCCCCATCTGATTATCATAGAAACACACATCTAGTACACATTAGACATAGAAGGGAGATCGAGTCCCCAATTGTCGATCAAACTGAAACTGCTCTAGAACAGTATACAGATTTCAATAGAGGATTCTTTTTCTTTATAGGACCTATCCAGAATAGTAAGTTAATACGTAGGTTAACAAGAACTCTTGAAGCAGTAGTGAATGAGACTGCCTCTGCCCTAGGTAACTTAACCGAAGAGCAATCTGCTATGAGATTTGTCGTGCTCCAAAATCGTCTCGTTCTTGACGTCATACTGGCCGATAGAGGAGGAGCATGTAGAGTCATCGGATCTAGTTGCTGCATTTTCATTCCTAATAACACGCCGTCTGTTTATTCAGCTATAACCAGACTTCATAAAATTGCCCATCAGTTACACCAGAATCCAGGCACCTGGACATGGTCCGGTTGGTTTTGGAGTATAATTTCTGCCTGGGGATGGAAAGTATTGTCCTTTCTAGGTATTGCAGTAGCGATCATATTCAGTTGCTGCCTCTGTATACAATGTGGCCCTGCGATTTGCGGCATTTGTGCTACCTCTTGTATTCCTAGTCCCAAGTCCCGTCCTAGATCCCGTTCCAAGAAATTTCGAGACGAGCAAATGATACTGTATGAAATGATAGATGGTATCATGAATATTGATGTTTCCTGATGGAAACGTAGTGACAAGGAGGGAATGTGGAAAAGTAAATTTTGCCATGTTCTGTGTCCCTACGTGTTCCCCATCTTATGTTATATGTGCATGATTAATATGCATATGTATTCCCCATGATCGATTAAAGACGCAATTACAGTTGTGTCCAACTCTAGTATGCCAGTTTCCAGTCCTCGTGAAAGCTACGAGTATTAGGCCTATGTAAAGCTACATTGCCACGTTTCTCAGTGTGCACGTTATTTCATTGAAAGTCCCCGTTTCTAGGCCTCAAAAGGGCCCGGACTCAGATTCAGCTCCAGTCTCCTGAACCCTCTCCGAGGAGCGATACAGCCCCCACCTGTATCTCTGACCCTTCACTTACTTCCTGCCTCACAGTGCCCAGCTCGGCCTGGCTCTGCCTGCCAGTCTGCCAAGGGTATGTTATGATTCTAGTTATCAGTCCAGCTCTCCTTCTCTGCATTCCTAAGCTACTGAATCGCATCAATAGTTTCAGTCATCGTCTAGCCTTTACGTCTCCATGTAAGAGAAATACTGTATTTATGGTCATTTAATATTCCTCAACACACACTACATGTAGAATAATGCATGTACCAGTCTTAGTGTCTGCTAGCCTTTGCCCTGATAACTTTTGGATTCTATCAACATGTTCTCTAAACATCAGATACTAGATAGTGTTTAGGTACATGTCGCTCTGACTCTCCAGACTTTCGTCTCTCCTTCTAGCTCAGAAGTCATAGCCCCCAGCTTCTCCCTAGTAACACGTCATTGCCAGCTTGCGCGCACCACTAGGTTAGAGGTCCCGGCTCCTTAGGTAGCCCCCTCTATGTTTCCGCCCATTTGTGACATATTCCGTTACGTTTACATCACATGTCTATGTATACGCCCTGTTCACGCCTCTTGTTACACCTACTTTCTGCCTTATCTCTCGCGACTGCTACAGGCCCTGCCTACTGTTACGCCTATTGTATTGAATACCATGTATTTTGTTTAAGTATATATACTTGTGCACTGTTATTAAAAGTTGCCATTCCATTCCTTTGTCCCTACCCCGTGCAGCGCTGCCATCCTATTCCCGTGCAGGTTGTCCTGTTCCTGTCCTTTATGCTGTATTAAACCTGCAAACTCCTACTACCTCGAATCTTGACTCTTATTTATTGAGCTATCTGTTATTGTATATCTAGTCAAAAATAGAGGTATTATTTATTTATTTACCACAAAGGAATGGGTAGAGGTCGTCACACCATACCAAAATGACACTTTCTGGGTCTCATAATTAAATTTTCGTCCCCACCCATCAGTTTTATTTTCTCATGACATCTTTATTCCACCCGACAATGAATGTTCTATCATTTGTTACATTTAGTTCACATTAGAATTCTGTTTCCCCTGTGGAGTTCAGAAGGTGAGGTTCCCAGGCGCATCTTGGTCAAGACTGTCCCTGGCACTCATTCAATGACATGACTCGCTGAATTTTCAGTCTCTTGTGCGCAGGCTCAAAGGTTTCAATATGGAGTTCAGCGACAAGCTTCCGGCCCAAAATGTATTCATGTATAAAAATAGAAAAGAAACAGTTTGAGAACACAGAATATATGAATGCACTGTATACCACTTATCTCTACTCTATTCCCATTTATTTAGTTTTAACTATTGCGTTAAGATTAAGCAGAACAAACAGCTTGGCAAAAGCAGCAGTGCAAGCTTCATGCATGCTGTAACACTTAGCAGCCATTTTAATTCTAGTGCGCAGAAGCGAAAGATTCCCTCCAAAGCAAAGAGTACGTCATGTCACGTGAGTATGACAGATGCATGCGCAGTAGAAAATCCCGCGTAGCAGCAGCCATTTTAGTTGCAAGTGGATTACTGTTAGTAAAAACACATAAGCAAGCGTCCCCTAGATACTTTAATGTCGTGAAATGCAAATGTTAATACACAATACATGTTGATTAGTTTATTACGAGTTATTCGAGGTTCATGAATTCAAGCAAGTCACTTCACGTGCGACTCCTTGCTCCATCAGGGTGATCAAGAGAGAGATTGACAAAATATGTAAATTTATTTTTGAAACCCGTGGTACCGAATTCATTCATGTGTAAGGGATACGCAGGACATTTTGAACAAGATAAGTGATATCACATGTAATGAAGACATGAGATTTGTCACTCTAGAGGAAACTCGTTTGTGTACATACAATAAAAGACTTGAGGACTGAAAGCTTTCCTGCATTGCTTAAATTGGTCGGCTGGCTTTTATGAGTACAATTAAATGTCCAAACTCTTTCTAGGCAGTGGCTGGGTTTCTACACAAGAAGTTCTGGTATCAACACATGCAGTGCATAGCGCTAGATTCACTCCCTGTTATGCAAATCCCTTAATGGGTGGCTTGTGAGGGAGTGAGTCTGGGCCCAAGGTATTGATACATGGAATTCCGAAATCTTCTAATGAGGAATCTTTATCAATTATATCTTGTTTATGGTTAGAAGGCAAAGAATTTGCATCTTTTTCTGCATACCTTTGTAGCAACAACGTTATCATTAGAATTACCAAGATACACAGCCCACACAGAATGTTTTATTTCGATGTGGAGTTGTTCATTGAAGGTGATGGAGAGGGCAGCGGATTATATTAACAATAGTGTGTATGTAATACCATCTTATATGCCGACTGCTCATGCCCTTTCCTCCAAAGTAATTGCCTAGCTAAAAATTGTTAGGATTTAGAAGATTTGTGGTACAGAATCTAACAACAATCACAGATGTAGAATGATCATTTTAGCTCAATTATACAAGATTGGTGTTATAACAGATTTTGAAATGATAGAACTCTTATGCCTAAACTCAGATGCTATAGCAGAAACATTAGTGAGATCTCGTTGATCACAGGTTATAGCAATAACAATAAGATATACAGTATACCCAATAGCCATTATCTTTTTTTACAGGTTGATTCCATATTGCCCTCACTAATTTTTATGAGATTTTACGTTGAATAATGTTGTTAGCCTGAGTTATTGATCAGAATCTAAATCAAGCCATACCTGGTATTCATGAGCATTGACAGGTGTGCTGGTTTGCAGTAAGTGGATGAAGGATGTTTCAAAGCAGCTTATATAGTTTCCAACAGATTAAATAACTTATCAATTTTCTGTCTGAATATGTCATATGTATTGAGATATGAGCGGGAAACAAAAATACATTGGTGTTAAAAAGACGATTTTGAATGAGAGTATCATGGAAAATTCATATGCTTTTTGAAAAAATGATCCTAAATGTATACTAACTGTACATCGCAATGAAATTTATTAAGTGTTGTGAGACCTCTACTTAAGGCTTTGTGCAGTAAATATAACTATTAAGTGTCATAGGGTAGGAGACAAGTAATTAACTTTGAAGAGATCACAGAGTCCTTGGATCACAAAGTTCAAAACAGTCAAACTGAGAGTCCACTGTGATAGTGAGATACAATATGGAGTTGAGCGCTTTGTAAGAGATGTGTGCCTCAGTTAACATATTTTTGCATGTATTCATGAAATATAGAACCTTTGTTTTTACTTTTGCTATTCACCCTGAGCAGATTGATATCTGGTTAATGAATACGTTGTGCAAATCCATGAGGAGTAGGGAAATATTTTGTATTATTTGATGTTTTAGTTATCTAAACCATAAACAATTGCATGTCGGAAATGAAATATACTTCAAGAAGTATGTCATTTTGTCATTCATAACGATTTACTTTTTTTTGGTTCCATATGGAATAATATACTTTATGACACTGGGATAAATATGGTGTTATTGAGAGAGAAAGATTCTTATTTTAACTTGTACAAAGAATGTGCATACTGTGTGGCCTTGCATGATATACACAGCATTTACCCACTGGATAAGTATTAGTATTCTTTTGATTAGTAAGATTAAAAAATGAAGGTAAAGGTGGAGTCTGAATGTACGTTTCCTAGATTTTCCTATTCATCTATATGTGTGTAAAACTGACCTGACAACAGATTTCCAGGAATACTTCAGGGAAGGTCAGATGACTATAAAAATAGGATCCTGATCCTACTGTACCGTAACGTACCATAGTAGATACATCCACACTGTTCAAACAGGATCCCCTGTACAAACACACACTTTATTATTTCTCTTCAGAGAAAATATTTTCCACATAGAGAAAACTCTTCCCTTTAACCACAGCAGATCTGGGGGTAATCCGTTCCCTTCTATGTTTAGAAATGGAGTTACAGCGATACTTCAAGTAAATCCATGACCTTTCCCAGGGTGGACAGGGGAGAAGAAGAGAGTATAGAAATGCCTACAAATATATGATTTGTGGATCTTCCCAGATTTCCAAGACAAACTTTGCTGCGGAATACCCACTTCCTACCACTTGGTTGCGATTTATGACTATGGAGATCTCTGCAGTCCACGGCAGAGATCTCCACCACATAAATGTAAACAGCTTTATGCCAGTAAGCAAACATTCTGTGCATTGCTGACAGGCATGAAAGAACTACATTTGGCTTAAATCTATCAATGAGGTACCTAGTTTTTGTAATGTATTGGACTAGAGGGTCTATTCACAAAGGTAAATATACTTGTGTGTATTTACTTACATGCATATTTACTACCACACCAAGATATTACTCCACGCTTTTTTCTATTCACCATTTCTAAGTGTAGATGTACATCAAGTAGTAGATTTAAGTGTCTCCACCCAATGAAAACAGGTGTTAAAATCTCCTACAACAGGATATACATATGCAAAATTGGTTAATAAATGTGGCAGCGTTCTCTCTATGGGAAATTATACAGACTTTTCTTTACCTATGTGATTTTTAAAATATTTTAACTAAATAATGTATAATCTGGATGTAAATTAATATACCATTTTTATCATTTACCTATAACTACTAAAATAAAATGTTACAGCACATTATTTGATCAAATAAAATGGGTATTAACTGACAAAATAATGTAAATGTATACATTTTTATTTAATTCTTGTTCAGGGTCTTACAATTCATTTTTTTTCAAAAATAAAAATAGTCACAAACAAAAGACAGGCTCAATAACATTAAAAAACCTTGTTCCCTTGAAGGGAACAAGGTTTTTCCCTTACCCTTACCCCCATTGAGATTGGGAGATTGATATTGAGATTGAGAACTCGGTTTATTTAGACCGTAGTCTTTAAACACAAAAAGATCTCGTAAACAAATAAAATCATACAATTCCTTAAAACTAGCTTAACTTAGTACATATGTTAAAAGGTCCGGTATCCACCTTCACTCCCAATAGCATCAACGTTTTCAATATGATATAAACCAACTAAATAATTAAAATAGCATAAAATTCATTGAACAGCGGTACCATTACTACTCTAATTTAAAGGGGTACATTTTCGACATCCTTTTCCCAATAGCAGAAATAATTTCAAACAGTTGGATCCATAAAATGTTTGTTAGGCTAAGATATTTATATACTTGGAATAGGGTGATTTTCAAGGTAAATAAAATTTCTAACCTTGCATGTGTTTATCCCGTACAAAACGGTTTATGCCTTTCATGTAGTTTCCTAGTGCAATACCAATATCAGGGCTTGTCATTTCTGTCAGTAGAACAATAGTTTGGGCTTGTGACTGTATTCAATATTTTAAAAATACTGGGCTTAAAAACACTTTTCTCAAATCTAAAACCGCAAGGCAATCTAGTAATATATGCAAAATTTCGGATCTGGTCCCAAGCCCACATTTACAGGTTCCTTCTGGGTATAACATTTCTGCATATATTTTTCCCTCCATTAACCATGGGTTAATGCCGATTCGTACTCTTAGGATTTCACACTTAAGCCCGTGATTAGGCAGAGTTTCCAGATACAGATACCATGCAGCATTTACCCAGGAGTTTATTACACCTTGAACTGATTTTTTCTTACTCAGGTACTCCAGATGGTGATTCCTTGACTGCGCCATGCCTTGGTACCTGAGTGATCTCTTGGTAAATTCTACATCCAGGGGTTGCTGTGTTGAACTCACATTTAAACTTCCTTCTATTACCTGGATTGTTCTTCTCGCTTCCTCGTCCCATTTTAAAATACTGTGCCGGATCTCCTCACTACACCAGTGTGAGACTTTCTGCACTCCCCCTGGATCCTGTCGTTTCCAGAATCTTAACAGAGACATTTGGACCTGGCTGCTCCACGCTACTGTTCCTGTCTCCATTCTAGTTGGCTGAATCATTGCGGAGCTAGGTAGGGACAATCATTGAGATTTCCACCTTAGGTTCATCACTCAACTAAATTTTTTATCACAGAGCAATGTGATGCTTCCTGCCCTATATTTTAACCCTGCCCAACTGGTTAGGAACTTTGCCCCTTCAAGACTTAGTATGGCTCAGAATTTTTTTAAATAATCCCTCAGTATTTGAACAGTTTCAGTTTAGGTGGAGCATATCGGTCAAGGCAGAGGGACTTTAGATATCATATTAGAGGGATCCACTTCCTTCAAAAGTATCTGCCTCTTGTTATAAATCAAAGGTAACTTTCATCAGGGTTAAAGTCTACCAATATTTGTTAAGCCAGAAATTAATCCCTGTGGTATGTACCTTCGTCCAATGAAGGTGCTATCAGCGCCTTGGCCACTCCAGGTAACGTCTCCATGGGGCCCTATGTGTGACATGCATATGGTCAGAGCCATCTTCCATAAGTCCCAACGAGCTCAGCCCTGGATCTTTGCACAAAGTGTATCCCTATATCTACCTAATATAGCTCAGAACCTCCTATCAGTAGACCACTATTATAGGACATTCCACCAAATATACATCATTGTCTGAGTTGTGCAGCAGGTGTCTGGCATCATGTACCACTTATATAACATGTTGTAGACTGAATCGCTGGAGGAAGTGTACCTGAAGTGCTTAGGGCTATACTTCCAAAACCTCTCACACTTCGTTTCGTGAATTTCTTTCTGATGTGCCATGCTCCACCTTTCTGGAAATATTTAATTGAATTAAATTCACTCTTCAGCAAGAATTTTGTGTAACCCCAAGATCAATCTTAGAGATCCATAGTGTGTTCTAACACATTGTCCTAGTGATGTTAATTATCTCATGCCCATTAGCTTGTTGGTTGGATGCAAGGTCCAATCTCAAAACTGTAAGTTTTGTATTCTCTTGAATTTACCAAGGAAAATGTCCAGTTTGCACTGATCAAAAGATTTAATTTGGCTTTTACATAATTGGTTTAAGAGGAACCTGCATTCACCCTCCCATCATCTTTTAAAATGTCCTCTCCACAGAGTCTGTGTGTGAAGTTCGAATTATTGTCTGAGTGTTTGGTGAGGAAGGACAGTAATTCTACCATGATTCTTTTTTTAAACCCAGAGACTAACACCCTGTACATAAGTGCACACTTTTTATCAATTTCACTTTCTCTTACTGTCCATTCTGTAATACAGCACACCTGTACAGTGTTACAATAACAGATAATATTTGGGCAGGTAAGTGCCTTTTCTCTATTGGAGCTATTAGTAAATGTTTATTGATCTTAGCACTGTGGCCACTGCACACAAACTCAAGGAGTTTCTCTGCAACAACTGAATCTCGGCTGAAGTTTGGCTATTGGTATTGGGGTAGATAAAGTCTGGAAGAGATATAGAAGTCATGGTAAGACATTCATTTTCAGAGCATTTATCTTGTCATGACATGATAAATATAGTGACTTCTTTCTCTTGAGTTCTCCTAAAATATTCATTTGAGGGTATTTCCAGTTAGCCACATGCCAGTCTTTGAGCTCAGCAGTCAAATATATCTCCAACTACCTCATTATCCCCTGTGACCATCAAAGTAGGCAATTTCCTATTATTTGATCTTTCATTTACTCAGGGAATGTTACACCAAGGATTTTAGATTTCTGCATATTGATTTTGTAATCAAAGACATTCTAAAAGTGTTCCAGTTTCAAAAGGAGGTGAGGGTGAGTGGGCATGGCATCATATGCATATACACAAATTTCACCAAAGAGTAGGCCTTTTATACCTACATTCTGATAACTATTTTTCTGCAAGTGGCTTTACCATTAAAGCAAAAAGAAGGGAAACAGTGGACACCCCTTTCTAGTCCGTGTGGTAAGTGCACCATGTCATACCTTTTGCCATTGAACTTCATTTGGTCAAGGAAAATTTCATAGCTCGCTAAGATCCAATTAGGCATATTGGGGCAAAGCCATGTACGCTTTATATTAATATTTAAAAAATATATATTTAATTTAAAATCCCAATCTCATTAACAATGTTAGTTGATATGTAGAAAATGTGTATACACGTTATGTATTGAATTAATGTGAATTGTTTAATTCATTTTTCGAAATTGAAGTGTATTATTACAATTTAAAATAATTAATTAATTACTATTATGTATATATTTCAACGCTGATTATTAGTACAGAGGTCCCAAGACAACCGTGCTGTCGCTGGCTGTCCGACCGCCACATCCTCGGCTGTCCAACCGCCCAATTACGAGCCGGACAGTTTAACCACCACAAGACTGCCGAAACTGCCAGGATCCTGCAGCAGTGGCAATCAGGAAAATAGTGGTCTATGGAGGTTGCGCCGGCACTGGGGCAATGACGACCTGCCTGTCCAACAATCTTCTCTTGGCGGAGACTCTGCCATGAAAGGTTGGTGAAAAGGCATGGATGGGACTCAAACAGGGCCCAGGGTGATTTTGGCCATTGTGGACTGGGCATGGGGGTACATGTTGTGCCCCCCTCTGCTTGCACTGTCATGCATGCAATGTGTGCCATGCATGACATGGTGCCTGGTACACAGTGCACCCGACGTTCAAGTAGAGCTGAACAGTGGCGACATTTGATTCAGGCTCTCTTCATGAGCCGAGGCTTGCTGCTGTCGTGGAATGGGTTGGAATGCCACCGGCTTTCTCCCATATATATTTTCACCACTCTCTCCCCTTCTTTTAAATAATATATATATATATATATATATATATTAGATTTTGCGGCTTCAAAAAGAAAGATTCTGTGCCAGAAACATTGGGATTCGTGTTGTCTTTTTGGCTCGCCGGAAGGAGGTGCCGAGACAGCTTGTTGCGTTTATATATATATATATATATATATATATATATATATATATATATATATATATATATATATATATATATATATATATATATATATATAGGCAGTTCAGTTACAGTTATGAGAATAATTCCACATGAAAGCATTTTTGACCTGTATATCTGGTGCGGTTTGACGAATCTTCACAAAAATTTCTAAAGGAAGTGCGCCTGCATTTCTAGTTGTGCATGGTAAGTTTCAGGGTGATCCATCAAGCTGGTGCCAAGAAAAAGGGCTTAATAAATGTGTTTCCCATGTTAATTCCATAGGAAGTTTCAACACAACTACAGCCCGAACCGCTGAACAGAATTACATCAAATTTGCAGGGAGGTAGGTCTTGGTTCAGAAAGTGCCCTATTTGCGATTTGGTGTAAATCTGTTCAGGAGTTTTGGAGATATTAACATAAATCCAAATTTGTATATATATGGTCGCAGATCATCCGAGGATCCGACAGTCCTTTCTTGATATCTGACTGTCTGCCAACACTTCAGCCAGGAAGTGTGGGCAGCCAGCTTGGGCCTCAACCTCAGCTGAGTCACCCCCAAAAATATAAAAATAAAGACAAGGGGGCAGGGTTGGAATAACCTGACCCCCTAGCCTTTGTCTTGGGCTCCCCATGGGACCCCTCAGGGCAAAAAAAAGCATTTAAAAAATTTTATCACGAAATTGTGACAGAGTCACAAATCCTCTGCAAAAATAAAAAAAAAAAGCGTGGGCTCCCGGCGCTTATATGAATTTTTGCCATCAGGTGAGCTAGTTCCTGGGGGATTATTATTCTTTTAAATAAGGGCAGGGGGAGCACAAGGCCAATCCCCCTGCCGTAGCCAATCTTGACCCCAAGACCGCCCCCTCCCCGGAGCTAGCCAAGTGTTGCAGAAAGTTGGAGGAGGGTCACTCATCCTGAGGCTCCTGGAACATGGGGACAACCACCTCCCTGGGGTTTTATGTAAGAAAATGAGGGGGCCGTGCAGACCCCCGTCCATTGCCCGAAGGGGCCCTGGTGGCCACCACTTCCACAGGGTCATGTATATAATAGACAAAGGGGGGCCGTGTGGCCTCTCTCCCAGGCCATTTACGGCCCCAGGGCCACCACCCCCCTAGGACTGTCCTTCTATTTAAAGTAGAGGGGTCAAATGGCAATTATTGGCCCTGGGGACCGCCACAACTCAGAGCCAGCTCCTGTTATCTCTCGAGGTGTCCACCCTAGGGAGATAGCAGTTGGAAGATGTCATACTGTTCCTGAGTGCTGGGAGCAGAGTTTTCATCTGTTCCCCTGCCCACCCTCATGCAGGCAGGGAAACAGATGAAAGAGTGCTCCCACGCATAGGGAGCTACATTCTAGCAGCTCCATGCATGCAGTTGCAATTCCGACTCCCAAAGAAGGTCGGGAGCTGGCTCGGACTGTGGGGGTCTTAAGTCTTCCCCTGTGCTCACCAATGGTACACATTGGGTGCCCTGGTTGGGGACAGTGCACTCAGGGAGATGTAGCAAGGGGATGGCTTCCATGGGGCCACAAGCAGCCTTTTACATTGTATTTTGGCCAGGCCCGGTGGGATGGGGTCCCTGGGGTTGAAATTGGCCTACGGAGGGGGGCATGGGACCTCCCTCTCCAAAGCAGAAATGTGGAAAACCAAGGGCAGAAAAGTGAGCAGAAAAACTAGCAGAAAAGGCAAAACAGAGGGCAAAAACTGAGCAAAAATGCAAAACAGAGCAAGAAACGAGCTGAGAGGGCCGCAAGTAAATAGGCTGCAGATGGTAGTTGACTATGTGCAAGTTGGAAAGGAGAACTGTCGCAGGGAGAGCTGGCATGAAGACCTGCCTAATTTTTAGAGAAATTAACCACAATGGGAAACACTTACATGTATAAATATAGCAGGTGCCCCAATAGAAGCTCTATTTCTGTGAAGGACAAAAAAATCCTGACCTCCTGCACCTGACAAGGGCAAAGCCAGTGTGTTTTCTCTGCAATTCCACATTGAAAGACGATCTGAAATGCTTCGTAGAGGTAAAGGAATTGTTGATCCATTGGAGCACATTGTGTAGTGACTGTGACGAGTGGGTTCTTTCCTGTCCTTACCTGGTGAGAGCCATTATTGTTCTCCCCTTAAATGGCTGCGAGTATACAAATGTGGAAAATCACCTGAAACTCCGTCCATTTAGCCTCGCCCTGTCCACCTTAGTAGTACACAATGGTTTTCCTGCCTTTTGCTAGCATGATGGGTATCTTAACAAAAGCCCCCCCAATGCTTTTCACACCCATTTGGTGATGTGTTCCTGGTGCTGATAAATATGAGGACATCTCCAGCAAACAAAGAAGCACTTACTTCATATAGTTTCTATGAAGGTCCCTTGTTTGGTGGAGCTTTACCTCTCTGTACTCTCGTCATCTTCTTTATGGGAAGCTTCATGTTATCACAGATTTCTGGATGAGGACGAATGAGGAACAATCACATTGCCAAAATGCCCACAAGGTTATTAGTGAAATTTCCTTGTGCTCTATTACGTAGCTTAGTGTAGAATACGTACTGGACATTTAACCAAGGAGGGAGCACAGAGTAATGAACCAGTAGAAAGTACTCCTCTTGGGTGGATAATTTGTGCAAAATTGTGGACTTTTTTGGGATAAATGAGAAGGTGTGGTTCCACTGTGGCCCAGTCACTGACACAACTAGTGACACTCCCACACAGACACTAAGGGCCTCATTACTCTGCCGGCTGGACGGACTGTCTGACCACCATATCTGTTGTCCATTTCTGACCGTCGATGCTGCAAAGTTACTCCTTTGCCCAGTGGATGCTTGTGCCAGCGCGCACGACATATACGGACATCGCTCCGCCACACCGCGGATCCAACCATTGAAGGACCGCTAACCCAATTTGGGGACCATCGCGCCCCTGCTGTGTTCACTGTATAATCCCGTGAACCTCCCCCGAAAGAACGCGCCAACTGCGGAAGCTGGCTCCCATACCGACACTCCCAGCTCCATCCGAGCCCTGTTACAGATTGGACTTGTAGTAACTTAATCACTGAGGCGCATCATTGTTCCAACCAGGCATAGTAAATTTGTAAAGTCCTGATGATGATCCCATTGTAATTTAGAGCGCGGGATCGAAACGTCGACCTTTTAAGTAGCCATACAGTGTAACTATTTTTGTACTAAGTTCTGTATGTACTACTCTGGTATACACTTGTAACACTGATTTAAAAGTGCCCAGATTGCTCACTTCTCCTTTGCCTGCAAAATCTTTTCGTCTTCTCTACTAAGCTATCCTTCAACCTTTCACTTTGCTCTCTGTCCCGAGTAAAGCACAGGATTTTGTCCGCCATTTCTGAAATATCGCTCTATGATTATTGTATATAAATAAACTCCACGTCCGGCTGGACTTGGACAAACATATAGCAGCCTATTATGGTCTGTCTATTATTTCATCATATCTCTGAAATTGCTCTGGACCATTGTTTTTTCCTAACTGAAGCAAAGTTACTCCTGCCATATTATGATGCATGCAAACCAAATTTCCGGCCATGCCGTTTGAGCCGTGGCGATCGGAGTAGCCTTTGTAAGGGTGCGGCAGTTAGAAAGGTTCCTGACAGGGACTCTGACGCTGTCAGGGCTGTGCTACCACTGCCGAGCATATTAAGATGGAACCACTGCACTGATGGTCCCACAGGAGTTTTACGACAGCACTAGACCACTATGTTACTGCTACTGCAAAGCACCACAACAGTGCACATTGGATGCTAAAGAAAACAACACAGCTGATGACCTTTTACAAAATGGACACACCTACAATTCACACTATAAAACACACCCATCCCAGACCATGTTCCTTTGCCTCTATACAGCATCCCAGCAATTCCAAGCAGCACTAGCACAGACATAATTTAGCCCTTTTCAGACAATCAGGTCACACGCACTCCACACCTGTTTAATTTTTACATTTTTCCACATATTTCCTTTGTTCACAGGTATTTTATTTTCGACTCTCTCACTCACTATATTTACTTTAAATGTCACCAGCCAAAAATCCATGTTTTTCTGACATCGAGTTGTCAGTGGTGGTATATGAAATCACTAGAATAGAGAGAGACACACATTTTTGGAGCCCAAGTTCAACAAACATTTCTCGCTTGTAAGAATAAAATGTGGGAAAGGATAGTCAACAAAGTGAATCCTGGCGGTACATCCATGTGCAAAAAGGGGAACTTAAGTGGCACAACTTCTGGCAGATGGTAAAGAACCTGAGCTCCAAACACCAACGTAGGGCTCAGAAGGCTGGCAGTGGTCCTCCTGGCCAACCACAACTCACACCCTGGGAGGAGAAGGTGCATGCCAACCTGCATTCTGAGGGCTTCACAGGAATCCCTGGGAAAGTGGGTAACACCACACCAACTGTCATAACATCAATGTTCTGTTCACACACATCTCAGCTCTTGGTATCCTATTTCTCGAATACATTTCCTATATGCAGTAACCAAAGTATCAGAGATGTGTGAATGGCAGTTATAATCAGTAGCCCTGCACATAAGATCATATGTATCAACCAAAATTACTTCTCCCATATGGTAATGCAGTCTGTAAGTGCATTACAATCTAATCAACAACCCAGGATACATTATATTTGCAAATGTGTAACAGTAGGGCCCACCACAACTGCTTTCTTCAAACACCTATGTAACACAAACCACTTTTGCTAGTGTTTGCTAGTATTGGCAAGTCAAAATTGAAATTACCACAACTACCATGAGGTCCTCTACCTCTGTCACTAAACAGGAGGCCCCAGTGTTGTTTGTTCATACTCACTTGGCAGCCACTTCACTACTGAGGTACACCTCGCAGGCAGTTATCCCTTGGCCAAGTGTGGGGTGAAGTGTTTGCAATGACTATAAATACCATGAAGTCCTCTACCTCTAAACAGGAGTCCCCAGTGTTATCTGCCCTTACTTCCTTATCAGCCATTTCACTACTGAGGGTCACCTCACAGGCAGTTAACCATTGGTCAAGTGTGGGGGAGGAGTGATTGAAATGACTACAGCTACTTTGATGAGGCCTTAATGCTTGAACATTTAACAGGAGGCCCCAGTATTGTTTGTCCATACTCACTTGTAAGCTGTGTGAATACTGATGGGCCATTGTCACAGGCCTGTGGGGACAGCGGTGGTGGGAGTGTAACTGTGGACCCACGGAGTGAGGCAACTGGTGCCACTGATGCCCAGGCCAACATCGCCCAACTCATTGGAGTCTATCAGGGCTCCCAAGGAGTGATGGGCCAGGAACTTGAGGAACTTCGGGAAATTAAGCAGCTGCAGAGGTCCATAGACCAGAGGCAGGACACTCATAATAACAGCATTGACCAGCTCATAGGGGTGCTGAGGGACATTAATACCACACTCTGCTGGACTTTTCTCCTAACACGTACTCCTTTCTTTGGCCCATCTACATTCAGCCCTTCAACATCTGTGGCATCCACAGGAAAGGAGGCCCTGTCAGAAGATGACTCCTCAGACTCCCCGAGTCTGCAGCAGCAGATTCCACCCCCCACCATGGACCAGGCTGTCCAAGGAAAACTCTAGGAGGTTTGGATGGCAAGGCACCCACCACTGCCAGGGAGAGATACCACAAATGATGTCCTCCATTGTGTGCAACATGTTCACTTCGTTCTGCCACACGTTTCAGCTTCTGATGGGAGGAGTTTGTTGGACTTCGGATTTCTGACAATGTGGTTCATACTGCTATGGTTTCATCTACCAACAGTGGCAACTACACTCCACTGTTGTCACTATTTCACTGTGTTTCACGTTTCATGTTTTCACTTTGAGCACTGCAATAAATCCACTTATCACTAAATCACAAGCTCCCATAGTATCCTTTACATCTAGGAAATTATGAAGTTATCCCCTTGTGAATTACCAAATGTAAGTAGATTCTACTTGTGTAAGCATGGACGTGTGAGATGTCAACAATGTGCAAATGAGTATCACAGACATCACACCCCAACACAGACATACAAGTGTACAGTCTCATTACATCTTTATTCCATAGTTCCAACCTTAGGCTGCCATAATGTCAAAAATGTTGTTAAATAATACGTCACTGAAGTGCTCTGTGTAAGTGACCACAAATGTCATGTGCAGACCCCAACAACATGGTCAGAGGAGATACATCAGACAATGCCAAATAGAATCGACAAATAACAATTGGTTCATGGAATTAGCTGGAGTGACATTGACAACCTCACAAAAGAAACCCCTCTTCATTGAAAACAAAGAAATAGAACATGGCAATACAAAGGTTTCTGAGTACAGGTTCATTCCAATCCAGTGTTGCAGCATCTGGTGGACTGTCACAAACATTTGTCAGTGATGTGGCAAACAATGATTATACACATCAATAGCTACATTCAGTTGATACACATTGAGGACTTAGCCAATGTGAAGAGAGACTAGCATGATTTGACCCAACAACAACATTGTATTCGAGAACATGATGATACACACACATTGCAAAAGGAACCCCACAAGACAGGGAACAAATCCAATGGAGTATCCACAACTTCCATCTTATCGCAGTTTAAGTCGGCTTGGTACGGGAATAGAACACCCAAAGTCTGTTCCAGACATTCCCAGGAACATTCCATGTCCATTTCATACTTCTAAACAGCATCACATATCTGCTGATGTCACAACTTATAAATGTCCAAATGAAGATGACACAGTGAAGGTACCTACAACAGACCAATACAAAGAGATTAGCTAGGAACCTAAATATAGAACACCAATGGAGTACACAGTACATGGGTAAATGTCCTCTACACAAAGCAACATCAGCAACATGAACATTTCTCAAGATCTTCCTCCACAGAGAGCCGTGAACAGGGTTTCATACAGCTCTACATAACTAACAAGTATCCATGAACTTCCCACTCACAGCATCGCAATAACAGGCCTTTTAACAGTCAAAGTCATGACATCTCGCAGCAGACTTACACTCATGAGTAGAAGTTGTTGATGAACTCTAGACGCATATCAACTTCTTCCTCTTTGCCACTATCATCATCATTTGGCATTTCAGGATCTTTAGCGGGTGGGTACTGCTGGTCTCCATCCTCTGCGATGAGAGGGATGTTTCTTCGCAGTTCAGGTTGTGGAGCATGCAGCAGGCAATGGTGATCTGATCCACCTTCCCGGGTGAGTAGAGGAGGGTTCCCCCAGTCTTGACAAGGCATCTGAATCTGCCCTTCAGGAGTGAAAAATCTCACTCCACTGGCTGCCTTGTTCTACCACTGGCCTCTTTGAAGTGGACTTCCTCTGGCATTGTTGATTCCTCAGGGGTGTCAACAACCATGGGCGTTTGGGATATGCTGAGTCTCCTACATGGAAGACACACACATGTGCAATAATGAGTCAAACATTTGCAGATGATGTGACCAGACATCACACATACAAATGTTGGACACATCATACTCACCAACAAGCCAGGCCTTCTCCAGTAGTTGTGACATCAACTAGGATTTGGTACTCTTCTGCACTACAAAGGAGGAGTCATGGGCAGATCCTGGGAATCTGGTACAGATGGGTGAGATGTAAAATCTTTAAGCATACCACTTGCATGTTGATACAATGGAAGTGCTTCCTGTTCCTATAGACCTATTCTCTGATTTGCATTGGTATTAAGGCAATATGTGTGCCCTCAATAGCTCCAACAACATGTGGGATTAGACCTAATCCATTAAAGTCACCCTTCACTCTGGACAAATCTCCACATCTGAGGAACTGAAAATAACTGTCAAAGTTTCTCATCAGCGCTGAAAGCACATCACATAGCACTCCACTGAACATAGATTGTGACATTCCACCAGATATAGCTACAGTCTACTGAAAGGAACATGTGGCCAGGAAATGCAGTCCTGCCATGAGTTTCACCATTGGTGCCACAGATGTGGGATAGTTTCTTCAAGGATGTAAATGAGGCTCCAAATAGTCACAGAGATCGTTTATTGTCTGCCTGTTGTGATTAAACTTTCTGATGAAGTCTCTTTTATCCATAGTTTGTAGGTCTGGAAATGGCCAGAAAACTGGAGGCTGTTGTCTCATCCCTCTGCAAGGGCATCTATGTGTGGAATGTAGATACAAATGGATATAGTGTGGACATATTGGTCACAGTGTCGGCACTAACATATACCAAGACATAGCCAAAAATCATGTGAACAAACAGTACTGCATATGTGAGCAGTACACAGCACATCACATCCTAATTGCATGAATGACAAAAGCATACATTGCACCTTCTTATATGAGGAAAGTGGTAGAGATGTCTGAAAAATATCTGGTTAAGGCATATCCCCTATTAACCACTGTTGTGGGATAGCCCATTCCTGGCAGAGGACAGCCTAGAGAATGGCATTGACTTATCTGATATATACGGGAGTCACCCGGATGAATCTGAGCCATTCCTATCATTACAAGTTCCACCTATCATCACCAAACTGGACCCAACATGTGTCTGTAACAGTACTGTGCACATCATACAAATTTCATTTGTATGGTGAAAATGTTCATATTTTGGATTCTGCAGTGTACACATAACTACTTTCACCGCCGGTGTACACTGCACCACAGTAATTGTGTGTTCATTCATGCACAGTCATATACAACACTGATGTGTGAGCAATGGTATAGGCAGAGGAGAGTTGTCATGCATCAGGTGAAATGTTCCAACATATATGTAGTGGAAGAGCCGCACTTAGAAGTTTGCATTACAATGTGGTTATCAACACTGACACGGTGGATGCCTGACCGGATCTACAGGACATGCCACTGCCGGTGGATTCAATCCTGGCACTAGGCGGCTTCAACCACTGCGGTCACATCCATGGGCTAAATTTGGAAAATGCGTCTGTCGCAGTTAAATGGCTGTGCCCATCTACAGAGAAGACTGCCTATGTAGATGCCTAACCTCGCTTATGGGTCACACTCATTCACCGACCGGCAGTGGATTTGAAACGCATGGTAGGCAATTTCAATGATGACTGCCACAGCCATGGGCTACATTTTTAAAATGTGACAATCGTGGTTCAACGGCTGAGGCCATCTTACACAGAAGCCCACCTATATGGATGCCTGACCTCGCTTATGGGACACGCTCATGCGCTGACTTCTGGCTGATTTGAACAGCACGGTAGGTGGCTTCAACCAAGGCTGACTAGTCTATAAGCTAAATTTGGAAAATGCAATTATTTCGGTTCAATGGCTGTGACTGTCTACACAGAAGACCCCTTCCTTAACTCCATTGGAGCTGGAGACCCTAGTGAATGAGGTCCTTCCCCTGTAGCACCAGCTCTACGGCCCACCAGAGGAGCAGGTGAGTACTGCTAATACAGTATGTACTCTGCAACACTTGTCCTATCCAAACCCATTGGCCACAATGTGGCTCAGAGTTCCAGACTTTTGTAAGACAGATAGTCTTGCCCCAACATAGGACAATTATGTCATGTTTCGTGTGGTACTGTACTTCGTGCAATGACATCGTCATGGTGATGTGTATACATTATTAAAAAAACAGGGGGTTTTGGGTCTCAGGGATTATTTTTTATGACCACTCAACACTATACTCCCCGGGGATAACTGAACAACATACAAATAATAGTGGAGGGTCAAGAATGAATTTCCGGATAAACGACTATGTGTGATAGCAAGTGGCAACAGTCCACTATTCAGGATACCTCATTCATGGTTAATGAAAAATACCCATCAGTAGCTCTTCCTAGGCGCCCTTTTCATCATATGGGTTCCTTCTGACCACGAAGGATGGTTTTTTTGTATAATCAATTTTGACTGGACAAGGACCAATGATAGTCTATCAGGGTCACAGGGAGCTACTGAAAAGCAGTGCGTGGGGGTGTGGTAAAGTGCAAAAAATGTGCAGGACAGTGGTGTATAAAATTAGATAACCATGAGGAAAAATTATTTATTACAGACCTCAATGTTTCTAAGGATTAAAAGAGTAGTGCGAGATTGGTAGTTTCACCTAATAGCTACCAACAGGTTGGTCGACATGTTTCAGCAGATTTGAGGATCACAAAGGTATCCACTGCATTCCTCAGGACCTGTATCGCTACTGCTTGTGATGCGTGAAAAGTAAAAAAGAAATATTTCACCTGGGTTCTATTGAAGAATCATTCTCCCAGCTGAAAAGTCAAATACAAACAAACATAGTCGAAAACAAAGAAAAACATGCAATTAGTATATGTACGATATCCAGAACACATTCATGGTCTATCATATCTGTATAGAGAACCCATGATTCAGTTCCCTCTTTAGTACTGTTATTCCTAAATTCAATCAAAATACCTCTTGATGATATTAAGTTAGACTCTCACTTACCATTTAATGCAGGAGAGTACCGCCTCACCTCACCTGGCTCACAGCGCAGGTAATTGAAGCACCTCTCTATAGTAAAAGAAAGACATACAAAGACACGTCAGCTACAGCTGACTTCACACTTAATCACTACTTTCTCAAGTATGTTTGCGGACCAATTGGCCATTTAGCCCTGTGCAGGGCCACAGCAGAATTATTCAACATGGCAAGAGCGAGCCCTCTGATTGAAGAAGAAACGGCTGTATTTCATCGATTATCTTTATGAGAAAAACAATCCTTGTCACTGATGGAGCAAAACGTGAAAGGCATACGTGCTTGCTCAAATTACCGCATTTCAGTGACAATCGGTCGTCGGATATCAAAGATCCAATGTTATGATTTTTGCACACATGCGTCCCTGATGTTGTGTCACGCATTGTACCTCAAACCATCTGGGTGGGCCACAGGTATAATACTAGCACCTAATGTTATAATTACTGGGGGTTCGGTCGCTTTTAAACAAACATGCGGTCGACTAATGCACCAAATAAACCGCGCGTCTTAGCGGTGATTAAAGCATATATTTCGTCGCTTGCTGGTGGACGGGTAGAGAAGTGTATATTCTCCTACCTATAAAGCGCTAGCAGATTGTGCTTAAAAAGAAGGCAGCTTCAGTCAATTTAAAGCACCTACGCGGTCAAGCCTAGCCTTACTCTGGGCGATTGTCAACATGTCCTCCATTTGATAGCGGCGTCTAGTACCGATCACTGACAGACAGGCATAGAGAGATGGTCTCTTACCTGTCCGTCGGTACTTCCAGCGTCCCTCTGGCTGTAAGGGGAGGTGACGTGCGAATCGAACACCATCAGTTTTGCTTCCTTGAATGGGCGTGTCCCCTAGCATTACATGACTGCAAGGATTCTGGGACATGTAGTCCGTAATCGGGCTGACTAAAACTATATCGGCCACCTGATTATTTAAGTGTATTCCATAATAATCATCTGCGCATAAATAGGCACAAGTGTAATTAGACATTGCATCTAGAACGCCAAAAGACCCCCATGGGCAGGTCGATGTTTGTTGTACACAGCAGGGGTACTGTGGGATATGTAGTGCCATGGTTATGAAATGCACATAAATGATAAACTTGTCCATAACGAAATCGACAGTAATAAGTGTGTTTATTTTAATTCTTATCCCATCGATATTAGGTGGTCTATAGATGATCCTATTTATTAGAGACAGAACCGAGGTGCTTACTACTTACAGTAAGCTTGTATATACAAATACTCTCGCATTAAGGGGGAATATTATGTTTACAGATATCTCCTTATTTCTGGTCAGAACTACTGCCAAGCCCTCTCAAGAGGCAAAAAGCCGATCCTCAAGCTGCTGAAGGGGAATTTACTTCAGAGTGACATCCAAGGGATGTCATCATTCAGCCCGTCCTTATCGGAGTTAAGGGTATACACCCATTTCTGTTCTTTCTTAAACAAAAACTTGTTTATATCTGTAATGTGGTTTGGTATCAGTGGTTGTTCTATCACCGTCCAACGGAAATCATTTGGGCCGTGTCCCACCTCCAGAAAATGATTGGTCATTTTAGTGGACTGTTTCCGACATCTGATAGTACTCTTATGTTCGGAAATGCGTGTCTTCACTTTTCTTGTTGTCATTCCCACATATTTAGAATCACAAGGACAGACTATCAGGTAAATGACATTTTGACTATTGCAACTGGTGAAGCGCCTTTGTTCCCACGGACGCCCACTCCCAATGTCAATAGTTCTTGATTTGGCGGTCTGAGGACATGCAGCACAGTTCCCACAGGGATGATGACCTGTTTCGGCTGGCATGTCCCAGAGAGTGCCTATTGCTCTGGGGATCACTGATCTTGGTCTGGTGTGGACCAGTTGGTCTTTCAAGTTTTTTCCCCTTTTGAATGCGAACAGTGGTGGGGGCAGATTGTCGTTACCAGTGTTCAGAATACCCCAGTGTTTCTTGATGATCTTCTGGATTTGATTGGAGCGAGTGCCAAACGTGTTGACACAGGTAATCCGTGTTTCTTTTGTTTTGGGTACCGATGGCTCCAAAAGGCTTTCGCGATTATTATTGAAGGCCCTCTTTTTGGATCTGCGTATCAAGTGCTTGGGGTACTTTTTTTCAAGCAAATTGCTCTCCAGAGTCTTGGCATGATTGAAAAAACTCTCCTTTGTCGAGCAATTCCTCTGTATTCTCAGGAATTGCCCGTAGGGCAAGTTGTCTCTCAGAGCTTTGGGGTGACAACTCTCGTAGCTCAACAGAGAGTTTCTTGCCATCAGTTTCCGATAGAGTTCGGATTGAAGACCAGTGGGTGTGACATTGATCTTGAGGTCCAGGAAAGCCAGATATGTTTTGCTTTGTTCTACTGTGAACCGGAGGAATTTATTCCTACTGTTTACCCAAACATGGAAGGTTTGTAGCTCGTCCTCGATGTAACGTTTCCATAGGCGTAGGGAGGTGAAAAAGGGGTTCGTCTCGGTGAGGATGACTTCTTCTTCGAACCGGTGGACGTAGAGATTCGCCAGGCTTGGGGCAAAAACGCTGCCCATGCTGGTCCCAGAGACCTGTAAAAACATGGAATCCTCGAATTGGAAGTAGTTCTCGGTCATCGCTAGATTGGCCAGGGTCATAATGAAAGAGACAGGAGTAATTGAGTCTAAGTCTCGTGCTCGTAGCAAGGTCTCAATCACATCAAGAGTTTCCCTTTGGGGAATTGATGTGATAAGAATTAAAATAAACACACTTATTACTGTCGATTTCGTTATGGACAAGTTTATCATTTATGTGCATTTGATAACCATGGCACTACATATCCCACAGTACCCCTGCTGTGTACAACAAGCATCGACCTGCCCATGGGGGTCTTTTGGCGTTCTAGATGCAATGTCTAATTACACTTGTGCCTATTTATGCGCAGATGATTATTATGGAATACACTTAAATAATCAGGTGGCCGATATAGTTTTAGTCAGCCCGATTACGGACTACATGTCCCAGAATCCTTGCAGTCATGTAATGCTAGGGGACACGCCCATTCAAGGAAGCAAAACTGATGGTGTTCGATGCGCGCGTCACCTCCCCTTACAGCCAGAGGGACGCTGGAAGTACCGACGGACAGGTAAGAGACCATCTCTCTATGCCTGTCTGTCAGTGATCGGTACTAGACGCCGCTATCAAATGGAGGACATGTTGACAATCGCCCAGAGTAAGGCTAGGCTTGACCGCGTAGGTGCTTTAAATTGACTGAAGCTGCCTTCTTTTTAAGCACAATCTGCTAGCGCTTTATAGGTAGGAGAATATACACTTCTCTACCCGTCCACCAGCAAGCGACGAAATATATGCTTTAATCACCGCTAAGACGCGCGGTTTATTTGGTGCATTAGTCGATCGCATGTTTGTTTAAAAGCGACCGAACCCCCAGTAATTATAACATTAGGTGCTAGTATTATACCTGTGGCCCACCCAGATGGTTTGAGGTACAATGCGTGACACAACATCAGGGACGCATGTGTGCAAAAATCATAACATTGGATCTTTGATATCCGACGACCGATTGTCACTGAAATGCGGTAATTTGAGCAAGCACGTATGCCTTTCACGTTTTGCTCCATCAGTGACAAGGATTGTTTTTCTCATAAAGATAATCGATGAAATACAGCCGTTTCTTCTTCAATCAGAGGGCTCGCTCTTGCCATGTTGAATAATTCTGCTGTGGCCCTGCACAGGGCTAAATGGCCAATTGGTCCGCAAACATACTTGAGAAAGTAGTGATTAAGTGTGAAGTCAGCTGTAGCTGACGTGTCTTTGTATGTCTTTCTTTTACTATAGAGCGGTGCTTCAATTACCTGCGCTGTGAGCCAGGTGAGGTGAGGCGGTGCTCTCCTGCATTAAATGGTAAGTGAGAGTCTAACTTAATATCATCAAGAGGTATTTTGATTGAATTTAGGAATAACAGTACTAAAGAGGGAACTGAATCATGGGTTCTCTATACAGATATGATAGACCATGAATGTGTTCTGGATATCGTACATATACTAATTGCATGTTTTTCTTTGTTTTCGACTATGTTTGTTTGTATTTGACTTTTCAGCTGGGAGAATGATTCTTCAATAGAACCCAGGTGAAATATTTCTTTTTTACTTTTCACGCATCACAAGCAGTAGCGATACAGGTCCTGAGGAATGCAGTGGATACCTTTGTGATCCTCAAATCTGCTGAAACATGTCGACCAACCTGTTGGTAGCTATTAGGTGAAACTACCAATCTCGCACTACTCTTTTAATCCTTAGAAACATTGAGGTCTGTAATAAATAATTTTTCCTCATGGTTATCTAATTTTATACACCACTGTCCTGCACATTTTTTGCACTTTACCACACCCCCACGCACTGCTTTTCAGTAGCTCCCTGTGACCCTGATAGACTATCATTGGTCCTTGTCCAGTCAAAATTGATTATACAAAAAAACCATCCTTCGTGGTCAGAAGGAACCCATATGAAGAAAAGGGCGCCTAGGAAGAGCTACTGATGGGTATTTTTCATTAACCATGAATGAGGTATCCTGAATAGTGGACTGTTGCCACTTGCTATCAC
Source organism: Lissotriton helveticus (assembly GCF_964261635.1). NCBI lineage: Eukaryota > Metazoa > Chordata > Amphibia > Caudata > Salamandridae > Lissotriton > Lissotriton helveticus. The sequence continues at coordinate 2,121,503,566 of NC_136057.1, read as the reverse complement.
ACATAGTCGTTTATCCGGAAATTCATTCTTGACCCTCCACTATTATTTGTATGTTATACATTATTAAACCCTACACCTGCTGTATCCACACATCTATGCATGTATCAACCTATTTTGCCGATGATGATTTGCAAATCATTTCATGACAGATGCGCTAACAAATGTATAGTCCTTATATCCTAACTTGTGTATGTTTCCTGTGCGTAGCATGCAAGGATGATGTGAGTGATATGTAGGTTTCCTTAGCAGTGTCCTGGTTGGAAAGTTAGTTGGCAAAGCTGTGTGCTGGGCCACATCCTTGAATATGGACAGGCCATTGGCCTTTGTTTTTGGATTACAACGTGGACTCCATAATAAACAACTTACTTTGTTTAAAAACTTTTGTCTGCCAATTGCTACTGACGCAACTTTTTTTTTTTACCAAGTTTTATATAGCGCAAACTTTACCCGAAGGTATCGGGTATCAGAGTGCTTTACATAGCACCAGTTGCTTTACATGAGGACACATTCATTTTTTTGTTAGGCACAGAGAGATTAAGTGATTTGCCCAGAATCACAGTATGTTCATCGTCATTGCTGACACTCGATCCCAGTTCCCGAGATTCGAGGTCGACTGCCCTAGCCATTAGGCCAACTCCTCTCCCCAGTTGTTTCTCAATATTTTCTTTCAAAAACTGCCCTCAGCTTACCTTGTATAATTAAGCTATGTGGTGGTGGTGGTGAGACTGTGGTGCAACTCCAGAGGTTAAGGACACATCAACACATAGCTCACCAGGGGGCAAACATAAAATAGGGGGTCCCACCAGCATCTACATGTCAGAACTCCATACTTCACAGATCTGAAGAAGTGAGTTATTTGAAGATACACTGCCCAATACATAGACATGGCTCAATCCATGAGTACATATGACCTGAGGAATGCCTTCACCCCCCCCAAAGGGTAGATATAAGTAGAAACATGTCTATAACCAGAATTTGAAGGGTTCCTAACAAACTGTGTTCGTTTTAATTTTGTGAAAGGTCATGTATGAATGAAGATTTAATGTCTTCTATTCTTAAACATTTTCAATTTTTGGTCCTTTGGTGTCACATGGTTAAATACAAGATATGTAAGAATCTAGCCAAAGTGAATAGCTAACACATTAATGAATCATATTGTGGATGAAGGCTGGATGTCACCAGACAACATACCGGTAAATAAAACAAGGAAAGCAGATGGTAGTTCATGGAGGGAAAGACTGGGGTTCTAAATTTGTTTTATATATTTTAAAATGTACAAGGAAGATGTATTGCAGCCTCATAAAACAATTCCTAACATGCCCTCCCAGTTGGAGAGTACTGACTGGACTTCCTATTTATACAGGGAAACTATCCATGAGAAAACTGTGAGCATTGGGGGAACCAACAGTTGAGTCCAATGGAGCGCAGAACTCTGTTGCCACTATCCCTGTTGTGCTATTTTTCTGACATAGCTAACTCTGCCTGTTAATGGACAAGAGATGCTTTAACTGTACTTTGTGAATGCAGAAACGGTGGTCCCTTGCATGCTTCCTTCTCTGCATACACAGTTGGTAGCAAGACTCTCCAGAAGATTCCTCCCTGATAATATGGTTGACAGATTTGTGTAAATCCTTGCAACCAATCCTTAAGCTTAGAGGATTCTAAGTCTAATTAGAGTCTAATCTTGCTAATGGATGTGGTTTCATCTTGAGTGCTTCATCTATCCATGCAAACACCTGCTACGGAGTTTCAAAGAAAAGGGACTGTGATTTGTATGACACTCTCAGGTGGGCCGGGCATAGCAGGGTATACTGGAGTTTCAAGGCACGGAGCCGGGCCTTCGTCCCCTTGAAGGACTGTTGATGTTGCTAGACCATCTTTCAACAGTCCAGAATATCATTATGCTATGTGAGTGATAGAAGAGCAAGTTTTTGTGTAGCTTGTTGTAGGATTGTATCCTGATTGTTAAAGTTGAAGGATTTTTGTGATAATGGGCAGTAGTCTAGCCCCAGGAGGGGCTTTTTGAAGCTGGGCCCGATGAACGCGTTCTAACTTCTATCACAAAGCATTGTGACATGGAGTTAGGGAAAATGCCAGTCCGTGAGCCATGTTGTGAGGAATTGTTCCAGGTTGTTTCTTTTGCAGCCTTCAGGGAACCCCTCAAATCGGAGGTTATTTCTGCGCGTTCGTCCTTCAGATCTCCCACTCATGTTGCCAGGCCTTTTGTAACTGATTCTAGGGTGGACACTTTCTTTTGGAGGGAGGCAACTGAGTCTTCCACTGTTGAGATCTGAGTTTACATCTCCGTGATTATTTCTACGGCATTGCAGAGATCCTGACGAATGAGCATAGTGACGGATCCTACTGCTCCAATTTTCAAGTCAGGAATATCTCTGGATTGAATGATAGCCACCATTAAGGCTGTGTTATCTGACATGGCAGCTGCTTGATCCCCAGGAAACACCGCTTGGTTCACGGTTGCGGTATATCTTCCCATCGTTTTCTGTTTGGATCCAGTGCTACATATCTTGTCTTTTGTCATCGGGTGACCATGAATGGTGGGCCTTCCCCAACAATGCTCTATCCACCAATAAGGGAGTAAGGACCTTTCCGTTGAGCAGATGGTACTCCAACCCTCAAGCCGCACCAGGGACTAATGCAGTCGTCTCCGCAGGTGGCACTTCTTATCTCCTCATTCAGCTAACACAGTTTAGGCAACACAAGTCTAGCTTTTCCAGTGGGAGTAGCAGCGATCACTAGAGAACTGCCTCCCAGCCATGCGAAAATGTGTCTCGTAAATTCAGTGGACCCAGAGTCCTCACTTTCTTGTCAAGCGGTTGAGAGAACTTCACAGGGCCACCTCATGGTGCCACAGCTCTGCAGGATGGCCATGGTGTCCACTCTGGTCGCGGTGTAGCTCCCAGGGATCTTGGCTCCAAGCTGGTTCTGATCCAAATGCGCTGCCACTCGGAGCCACACCACTGATTAAAGATAGTCAAATTGACTGCTGCAGGAGTAATGTTATTGACAATTGCCAAAATGCTTCCTCAATGCTGCGTTACTTCAGGTCCGGGGAGAAACCCATCTGCACATAGCCAGCTTCACAGCGGGGTTCCTCAGCCCGGGCCGGCACGCTGACTCCATCTCCCACCAGATCACTAAAGGGCAGCCAGGGGGCTCCCGGTTTGTCACCCGCCTCACTCAGCTCTCCAACTTTGCCACTAGGGGAGGGAGGGAACTCCCCGAGCGCCATCTTAATCACCCGTGAATCCAGTCACCTTAGGGTGTCAAGGACTAGACTGCCCCCTAGGCATCTCCAACTAGGGTAGGCCGCACTGTGCTACCAGAGCCCGCTTTGTTGCCACTCCGTCACTCTGGGATTACAGGAGCATTAGTATGTCACCATGGCCGAACCTTGCCGCCGAGTGCAAGATCCCCGGTCACCTTCGATAGCCATCTCCCAGCTATCTCCAGGGGTACACTGCTTGGGGCGAAGGCCCACCTCCACACAATCATCCCGTGGGACAAGCCTGGAGCTGGCAGTGTCGCCACAGCACTCCTCTCAAAGACTCAGGTGCAGAGTCGGGGCTGAGCACCCCTCTGATCATCTTACAGGGGAGAGAAGGTCACTCTCAGTGCTCCAGCGCCCACCCAGGCCACCTCATTTCGGCAGCAGCAAATGTGTAGCCAGTCCACGGCCAGCAGGGTTGTACAATGCCACTACCTGCAGCGTGTAGCTCCGGACATATCCATATGGTCATGGGAGTAGAAAATATGTGTTGATGTGACAGGATTATGGAATACATGGCTACGGGAGCTTACCTAAAGGGTGTCCACCATGTTGGACCGCTGGCCACGCCCCATGGCCTGTACCTTTTGAATATATCACCGGCACCACCTCCCCCCTGACAATCATTCCACTTTCAATATTTGGAAATTCTGTGTCACTGAAGCATAAGCAAAGTTTTGGCAAGTTAACATCTCCAAGTTCATATTGTTCAATGTTGATGACCAGAATGAATCATGTTGCACAGGTTTAGGTGTCGATTTTTCACCAGGCAAGGTCAATTGTTTCACTTGTAGACATTTGTCTGATTCTCTCACATTCTTTGACAGATAGTTCAAGATAACTGTCAAAGACAATATGCAGTTCTTGCAAGGTGCACACTGACTTTGAGATCTGTAGAACAGTCTGAAAGAACTGTCCAAAGTTTTCCATGGATTAAATCTTGACCATTTGCAATTGTGCCATATAATCCACAATAACAGTACTTTTCAATGAGGACACCTTTTCAAATTGAAATTCTTCAGTTGAAAATGTATGTTCAAGCTCTTATATGAGTTTGTGCTTCACTGGTTTGTTTGCTGCATTTTCATCAAATAATGTGTTTGGTGGAAGAAGCTCGTGCAACAGAATGTCCTTGATAAATTACCCCTGTCTTTTGCTACATCCATCACTCTAAGTGCTTGCAAAATTTGTTTTCTTTCACCTGTTTTGTAGTTGCTGGTTGGATGAAACTCTTATTATGGGAATTTAAGCGTGGAAGTTTAGCGTTATTGATGATGTCAAACAGCTTTTTCGCTTTCAATACAAATCTCTCCTGATTCAGTTCTTCAATACTGATGGGATAGCTTTGCTTCCAAAGATTTCAGCCTCACTACGTGCATTGTCTATGCCACATCCACTGAGATACCTTCCTGCATACCACAACACAACTTTTGTCATGTGGAAAAGGCCCATCATTGAATAAAGATCATCAAATTCTTCTGAATTGTCCAGAAAAATACCAACTACAATATGGAAAACACCTTTATCACATAAAATTGCAAGGATAGGCTGGTCTTCAAGCTGAGCACACACATTTTGGATTTTTTTTTAGAGCTGAGTATACTGTTGCATACTGGAGATGGTATTACTGGTAAAAACCCAACCTTCTTCAGTGGGACCCTATTCTGGGAGATCAGAGAATGAATTCCAGCCCACAGAGGAACTGGCTTTTCTTCATCCTTCAGTCCACATAAGTCTGAATAAGCGATATTATAAATTAATTTAAACCAGTTTTGCAGACTGCGGTATCAGGTTGAAGAAGATTCAAGTCCTCTGCCACTGTGAAGCTTTCTGGTAGACTAGGACATATTAATCTCTTGTAGTGATTTTGCACACATTGGAAAGGCAGTTGGGTTATACGTTTGCAGCTTCATTTGTTTATGCCTACTGCTGACACAGCTTGGTTTTCAGCAGCTACTTCATTGGCACAGTCTTGAAAAAAAACCATGTCATTATAAGGTGTGCTGGATGTTACAGATAAAGAAGAGCTGTCTTCAAAATCAAAATAATCAAGAACAGCTATTGTAAATCCTTTCCTGGCAAAGTGACTTGGACGTGGTGTGCTGTCGGATTCCCAAGATTTTACAGCATGAGCTGCTAACATGCTCCTGCTCTGTACTATGTCATTATAACTTGTTGATACACCAAACCTATTAATTGAAGTGATCAGCTCTCTACTTTTGCACTTGTCATAGATTTGTGGGGGCACTCATCATGTGTAGTTGAGCTTTATTTTTGTTGTGATGTCATTCATAAAGCACGATTTGGAAAAGACAGTTTGTTTGCATAGCATAAGCCTTTTGCATTATGGGATTGTCTTCCACTTCTTTGCATATACTTTCAAAGCCATCAACACTGTTGTCGGCTTCTATTCTGAACTCAAAAACTTTAGTTTGTAACAGTTTTGCTTTGCTGATTTTAAACAATGATATACAAAATGTTAAGTCAACATCAGGCGTTCTTGTTGACTCCCATGATTTGCAGAGCTCTGGGGCCTCATAAAATGTGTCACTAAGTCCAAAATCTAAATATTTCAGGCCATTTCTGAAAATGGTTCATGCTGATTTTACTGAATCCTGTGATCTTATTTTGACAGCAAGAACTTCAATAGTCAAATCAGCTGAGAACACCATAAGTGGTTAATTTTGTTTGTTAGACTGATGCAAACTAATTCTGCCATTGTACAGTTTTTTTTCAATTTTGACCATTATTTCTCTGATCTCACTGAGTGAAAACCCATAGCCAGCACCAAAAAGAGGGGGTTTAAAACTTAATTTGCTTTTTCAAGGAGTTCAGACTTAACTGAAAGCTTGTGGTTATGTTGCTGGTGGGATCTCATTTTAGAGTTGTATTTTTTAATGTGTGCACGCATGCATTTTGGGTAGGCATACAAATCCGCTGCAAATACATTCACCTAACTGTTAAGATCAGCTACTGAGCTAAAAACTTCTCTTGCATCTTCACATAGAGACACTCACTCACACACCCACTGAGAAACCAAGGCACTCAGTCACACATTCACTCTAAAAGTTTACAAGCTATCCTTGTGAAATAAAATAAAATACCTTAGCAATTTACTTAAATAACCAAAGGTTACAGAGACGGTATAATTTGGAAATAGATTTTAAAAAACTTCAGAAATTCACTAAAAAGAACTCTAGTTACAGGGACGTTGTAGTTAGGAACTTTTTTTTAAAAAACCTTAGAAAATCACTGAAAAAAACAAAGGTTACAAGGACATTCTAGTTACGTTCAGATTTCACTTGCACACACAATAGAAAATCAACAGTTATAGTTACCTGCACTAATTACAACTTACTGCCCCTTAATGCACTGTTTATGACCTCACCTCACATATTACATCACTCAGGACATGGTCAGTGACCACTAATGACATAACTGATGACATCATCCACAGAATCACTCAGACACCATCTCACACCCTCATAGAACCTCTGATACGTCCACTGCTACACTACCCTTCACATACCCATTCACTGACCCATACCAGTACTCACCCAACTAATCTCTCATCCATGGAGCTACTCACATATCCACTCACTCATATAGCCACTCACACATCTACTAACTGACCCATACAACTCTCACAAAAAACAGCACATTTTACAAACCTTCACTTAACAAAACCGCTAAGAAGAAGTTACCTTTGCCTTTATTATAAAATGTACATTAGATCAATGGGCTGGTATGCCAGTATAACCAAATGTTGACGATGTTGATTGTTGATCCCGCTATCATATATTATTAGATACCTGTTAATTATTTTCATGTTCTTTATCTCATAGAAAGTCAAAGAAGCACTCTACTTTTGCGCTTGGTGAACGAATCTAGTTAGAGTCACTAAGTCTGCTAAATGTCACCGTTCCTTCAGGTAACAATTATCGGCAAGGATCTTTTCTTAGATAATGGAAATATTTTAAAATCTGAGCCATTACCAATTAAAAATCATTTGTTATGGTAGGTGAATTTTAGAAATATTGGGCCACATAGAAACTTGAGGTCACCACCAATGTCAATATTCATCTTAGATACAAGAAATTAAGAATCTTAATATTATATAAGTGCACCTTAATTTTTGTGCATGCATATATGAAAATGTTGATCACTTTTTTAACTATGATCTTTTTCTATATAGGGTGAATGATCGTTTCACATAAAGTGTATTGGACATGAATAAACCAAGACACTCTAGTGAAATAACCTTTCAATAGGTAATCACTTGCAACAAGCAATTTTATATATATTTCCTTAATTAAACACAATCGCCAATGGGGTCGCTGATTAATAGAATATTGCAACTCTCGATATTTATTTTTCAGAGTTAAATTTTTTTTAATGATATTTGGAAGTACGGCAGACCTACCTCTAAGATGGGGAATTAATTCACTCACCTAATTAAAGGTAATCATATTGCTGCTGGTGCCAATACAAATTAAGATTTTATGGACACATCTTGGAAACAGTAAATAAGCTTATGTTTCCTTTTAGGTACATTTTCCTATTTACCAAATGCGAAAACCAGGACTGGTCTTGAAAATTTCCAGCTACAGATTTTATGAGGTAGTCTTATGGTTACATAATCTTAAGAAATTCTTGGTAGGTGATCTTCAGTACTTTTGGCTAAAAAGAAATGTCACGTCTCGCTATGACCTGATGCATTTTGAGCACTCTTCTGCCTAAAGCTTTAGAACTAAATGTTACACTTCTTTTGGCTCTGATCTAATAATGGCACTCTTTTGCTAAATCTCCTTCCACATTGGTCTTAACTTCTGTTCACGTGTCTTCTGTCTGCACAATTTTTCACAATAGAACATCACATTTAGGTTCAGTCTGGGTCTTGTTCATTGAAACGTCACTTAACAGTGCACACTAACACATGTGAAATTGACAACAAAAAATTACGGTCCTCATGTTAGCCACTCTTTGTTGCAGTCTTGAGAAAGTTACTTTTCAGTAACGAAACAGGTGTCGGCTGCCCGCTTCATCTTCCTTCGTCTGGATTACAGCACAGAAGGATCCTTTGACTACAACATCTTATGTGTCAACATTATGAAAGACTGTATAGATATATCTTTCAAATGATTTATTAAAAATTCTAAGTCACAGTATTTTTTCAGATGTTCTCTTCATACTTGATTAAATATTAGTGTTGTGTATTTAAAGCTGTAGGCAGTCTTGACTCCTTAACTAGGCCAAGACAGGGAACAACTCCCTTAGAAGCATTAGCTTCTATGACATTACTTTTTTGGAGTGCCGAGGTACGACGAACTCTGTTTAATAGTGACCCATACAACTACTCATGCACCCACTAACTCATCAATACAGCCACTCACACATATAGTCATACAGACAGACTGACACTCACACAACTACTTATATACCCTTAAAGCCACTCAGACTCCCACTCAGTCACCCATACAGAAACTCACACAGCCACACACTCACCCATACAGGTATGCACACTTACCCATACAGCCACTCACACTGCCACGCACTCAAAAATACAGCTACTCACACATCCAATTATTCATACAGCCACTGACAGAGCCACTTACTCACCCATGCAATACTCCCACTCAAACACCCATATAACCACTTACAAACCAATTCGCACATCCCAAAAAATCACTCACACATCCACTACTCACCCTTATAGCCACTCATTCAGGCATTCACTCTCCAATACAGCCACTCACAAACACTCACTTACCTATACACACACTCAAACAGCTACTCACTCACCCACACAGCCACTCACAAACCAAATCCCTAACCCATACAGCCTCTCACACAACCACTCAGACACCCACAGAGCCACTCACACACATATGCAGCCACTCACACAGCCACTAACTCACCCCTGTAGCCACTCACACACCAACTCTCTCTCCAATACAGTCACTCACACAGCCACTCACCCACACAGCTACTCACATACCCACCAACACATCCATACAGCAATTCGCATACCCATACAGCCACTTAGAAATCCACTCACACACTGATACATACAGTCACACAGCCACTCGATGAGATATGTTAGAAATAGTATGAATGATTACTAGTACAGAAAGAATAGTAATTTAAGTTATGCTGTAGCTTAGTATATATCTTTAAGTCTCAGACACGTTTATGAAACACTTACACTCACCGGATGATGTCATCAGTGTGTCATCAATGATATCATCAATGATGTCATTTGAGATGTCATCAGTGATGCCATCAGTGATGTCACTGACCATCTCATGAGTGACTTAATATGTGTGGTCATAAGCAGTGCATTATGGGTCGTAAGCTATAGTTAGCTAAAGTCACTCTAATTGCTGAATTTCTATGGTTTTGTTGGGATGTATTCCTATAGGTTCTGTTTCGATCCCCCTATTCCTGACCCTGTTCTGGTTAATAATTAACTAGCAGCCATCCCACGGTACAAAAAACCGTTATCTGATTAAGCCACACCACGGCACAGGAACGCGTTATCTGATTAGGTCATAACGCTTGCCATCTAATTAGGCAAGCACTATTCCTCCAGCCCCTGATAAGGCATACGGAGTTCTCAAAACAAATCAAACCTATGACAACCTGGGAAAATCCCTGCGGCCATTGTTTTGATTTCACCGAGAACTTCAGCAAAAGAATGTGCGAACGATCCCGTTCATATGACATCCTTATTGACGTATCCATGTCCATCCTTACGTCAATCTCGGCACCTTACAGGTATAAATATTACCCACATTGCCTTAAGCAAACACACGCGGTGGTGACGAGATCGGAGCAGCGAGACTTGCCGAAGAGGCCAGCACAGAGCGGACCCCACTGGCGCTGCCCCGCCTTCCTGACGCGCTGAGAACGAGACGCTGCTTTTCTCCTGCCGAGAAATCCAGCTCCGGCGCTTCCAAGCAGCCCTCGCAGGCAGCTGGAATATCAAGACCAGAGACGAGAGATACCAGGCCTCAACCATTCTAGATCTCAGGTACAGAACTGAATAACCCCTTGTAGAGAATTCTTGAGTCAGTCACTTGGCAAAACAAACTTAACTTAAACTGCTACATATCTACTCCCGCCCACGTATTAGGCTTAGGTCAGGTACACTGGGGTAGGCGTGGTTAGAAGCACCAGTTGAGTACGATTAGTCAAATGTATATATGTATGTATCTATTTTATCAGTTTTAAATATCATATGGCTTAGAAACCATATCAATGCTTCTGCAGTATTATTTTATACTTCTGCTTTTATTGTATGCACTTTACTTAACCATAAGTATCGCAATAATATCGATTCATTTCTCTTGTACGAGAAAAGAGACTGATCAATAAATAACATATTTTATTGAACACGCCCGTCTCTTCCTTTTCTCTACAATCTGGTGAAACTAAGAATGCACTGAACTGACTGAGTAAAATAAGTTGTCTTTTGTTTTCACACGACTCTAGAGATACACTCTTGATTAGGGGAGAGCAAAGTTGTCATGTTCTATGGTTGTCAGAAACTAAATCCCTTCTTGTCTACCCAGGGAGGTTAAACTCCTCCTTGCCTATTCGAGAAAGTTTCTAGTGAACTCTGAGCTAGCAGGCAAACACAAAACTTTAAGTCTAATATCGTCAGTAGAAGACCTAGTTAACCTCCGTCCTAGGTCTATACTATTGAAGGTATTATTCCAATGCGCAGAGCCTATTGGGATAATAGGAACTACACTACATGGCGCCCAACCGTTTGGATAGGCGATAAAACTAACGCAAGACATTAGAGTAACTCAGTCGTGCTTTTTCACACAGAACCCCTTTTTTTCCCATAATACTCCAAAGACGTCTGGAGTGGGTGAAAGGTCATATCCGCCAAACCTCGCAGGAGGAGACTCCTATGTATGGTTCTTGGTTTAGTCAACGTTGAAGGATACACTGTTCCAAAATATTGTGCATCTAATCTTTGTTTCCATAGAAACCTGATCTGCAAACAAAAAGAATAACCTTCCTGTCGGTAAAATGATAGACAGTGATGAAGAAAGGGAGACAGCTAGAATAGCAGCTGAACTTCTAGTAGCAGACAATACTCTGCTGGAAAATGACCCAAATGCAATACTCATCCCGGTCAACATAAGGAAATCTATAACCTTAAAACTTATAGAAAATGGACTGACACCAAGAGGTGGTACAGTCATATTCGTAATTGAGGCACACGAATATCGGCAGACAGAGGTATTCTATTCATGGATAAACTTTCCAGCAGCAAACGCTGTAACAAAAGAGTTCCACTATTATAAAATAGAGGAACCACCGGATATCTACACTCCTTTCGAGGAGGTGGAAATACCACTCAAATTCCAAGAGCACCTGCTCTTGTTTTATGGCGCCCTAAAACATAATATTCACATCACCAGGCTCGGTCCACTAGGTAGACCAGGAGCAACGTGGCCGGTCCTAGCCGGATATACACCACATCCAGACATTGAAGAAATGCCTGCAGCAGAGTTTTTAATACAGCTAAAACAACTAATCAAAATACATAGACTATTAGTCCAATATGTAATGCGGACTTCAACAGTCCAACCAGCAGTTAAAATTCCACAGCTGAACCCTCATCAGGGTAACACAAATAAAATTACACCACAGAACATACAGTCCTGTCTGGGTAAAGTACCCGCAAAACGGGAACAAATACCCTTCTGGCTAGCACAAAAAATCACTCAAATAGAGGCGGTGTTTCCAGACACCACCCCGGTAGAAAAACACAGGATTCTGACTATCTGTCTTCCAATGGGAATCGCACCACACGTGGAAGACTGTGACACTTGGGGTACAGTCTTTGCTTCCATATACACAAAAACACATGGTGTACCATCCATGTCAGTAATACCAGATGTGCTAAAACAAATTCAAGATGAATACGGTCCAGAACCCGCTTTAACTCTCGGTATGAAATTACTGAAGGACTTCAAGCAGGTCTCGGCTATATTATTAGCCAACATAAAGGGAGAAGCAGCAAACGTGGCGATCCGCCAAAGGTTAAAAGAGACAGATATAGCAGACCAACCAACTGAAATTGCCAGAATCATAGAGAAATCCTATGAAGAACTAGGAAGAGATAGTCTGGGTGTAATACCGGTAAAACCTCAACTGATTGAAAGTCCTGAAAAGATATTTATTAAAAATAATTTAAACACTCAAAAAAAGAGCTGGGATGGAAACAAACAATCCAATCCTAAAGAAAAAAGATTCCAGTCCAGAGGAAGGTCTCCTCGGCGGAGAGAAAGATCTCCGAACCAAGGACGCAGGTCTCCCCAAAGTGAGCCCTCTAGGAAAAAATACAACCTAAGAAATAGGGATAATATAAAGAAACCTGATAGATATCAAGATATTGATACACGTCCCTCTCAATCTTTTCAGACTTCCTCGCAGAAATCGGAAAGAAGAGGACGATCAGAACACAGGGAAGAGCACGTCAAGTCCAAAGACAAGGAACCTGCTCATCCAAATAAAAAGTTACAATTTCCAAAAAAGAAGGTAGCCAGTATTAAAATAATCAAAGATGCCGAGAATACTGAGAACACAGCTGAAAAACGGAGAATGGGCTCCGACAATGCTAGACAGCGCAGCAGAAGTGAGCATAGCTCGCAAAGTCCTTATGAATCATCTGGAGACAGTGGACACGAATGAATACATTCAGGTGGAAACTGCAGACACCAGAGTTAGCAAACCTCATAAAATATATGAAATTACATTGCGTATAGAGGGGGATAAGACTAGAAAAATAAGGGACTATTTTGGGATAATCTGTCCAAGGGCTATGACATCCTTCTAGCTGAACGAGACTGGCCACCAGAGTTTGTCAGGGAGTGTCCTCATGGCGAAGAAATAATTATGCCTGCCTTCTCAAATCACATTCCAATTCATAAAAAATATACACTTGCTAGAAAGTGGGCAGTAGCTCAAGCTCCTGCTTTATATAAAAATCATGTAGGATGGGATGAGGACTCTCCTCCCCACAAAATCCAGTTAAAATCACAACCTACTTCACAGAGGCAGTACCCATTTAAGCAAGAAGCTAAAAAACAGGTAAAAGAGATCCTAGATCAACTTGAATACCAGGGGGTGATTGAAACTTGCACCTCACAAATGAACAATCCTTTGTTTCCTGTCTCCAAACCAGACAACTCATATCGTGTAGTTTTGGATTACAGACACCTTAACTCATGTTGCAAAACCTTTGCAGTGCAAAACTCGCATAGTGCTGCACTAATGAATAACATAGTGCGCAAAAAATACAAAACAACATTAGACATCTCTAATGGGTTCTTTTGTCAAAATATAGCACCAGAGAGCAGATATTTGACTGCGTTCTCGGTAAATGGCTCGCAAAAAAGCTTCTGCCGTTTACCCCAGGGGCACAAGAACAGCCCAGGATTATTCTCAAAGAGAGTAACAGAATTACTACAAACATACGATGACGAGGCATTATCATATGTCGACGACATTTACCTAACAGATGATGACTTGGATACTCACTTGAAGAGAGTGAACACCATAATACTTGGGTTCGCAGCAGAGGGTTACAAATTCAACTTTAAAAAATCAAGAATTGCCCATCTAACAGTCCTGTTTTTAGGATATGAATTATCAAGTGAAGGCAAAAGCCTGGCTGACAATTTCCTAGAGAAATGTGCGGTACTCCAAGCTCCTGAACACTAAAAAACTTACAATCAATTCTAGGCTTCCTAAATTTCGGAAGAACATACATTGCAAATTACGCAGAAAGGATCAAACCCCTTTATGATCTAATAAAACCAGATTTTAAAAGAATCAATTGGACTCAAAAACACACAGAAATGTTGAGATCTTTACAAACAGACATGTTAATTAAAACAAAATTAGAAACACGTGACAACACACGCAATCTTGTGATTCGAGTCATCCCACGAAGATGCGGATTCACATACCTGACCTCTAATGAGGGAGAAAAGGTACCAATTGCATACAATTCACACTTGTACACAGAAGCTGAAAAGAAGTTCAGTATTAAAGACAACATTGTTCATGCAGTTCAAACTGCTATAGCAAGAGAAAAAGACAACGCTGACGGTAGACGTATCACAGTCAGAACAGCGGAGTCAGCCTTTGAGGCATTAACAACCCCATGTAATTTACCAACAACAACGTTGAATCCAGAATGGATACAATGGGTGAATTCAATTACAACGGACAGAGTAAAATACTACTTTGATCCAGAATTAAAGGAATTAAAATATCTAGAATATGAAATGACATACCCTCTGCCAATCGACATTCTGCCTTTACGACAGTACGCCTGTGTAATACATACAGACGGGCATGCTTAACCCTCAGTTTGGGGAGAGCTGGCTTACAAGGCCACATGCGAAATTGTAAAAGAAGTGTGGCGCGGAGGTAAATTAAGACCTCTACTTACAAAAACACACTCAGTGGAAAATAATTCAGAACAACATACTGAAATAATAGCGTTAAAAATGGCGCTAGATAATGCCGATCGCGAATTCCCGACACTTATTGTGTGCGATTCGTATTACTGCGTCAAATCATACAATAACGATTTAGAGAAATGGATTCAAAACGGTTACAAAGATGACACAGGTGCAACAATAAAGCAAAAAGTGCTTTGGGAACAAGTAGTTCTATTACAGAAAGAACTACCAAAAACTCACGTGATACACTCACTGAGTCATCAGCGTGATGGCGTTCACGTTGCAGGGAATTCATTGGCTGAGAAAGCCACAACGGCAGCAACTGAATCGGCTTCCGTAGTCAAGAAAAAGCATACAGTAAAACACATTGACGGTGAAACTTTGCTGGCGGTAAAAACGTCATCAAAAGGCGACTGCTCAGCACTACCGATCAATTATCCACTCAATTATACATACATAATCGATGTAAACTCAGTCCCTTTTGCTCGAATCCCTGGAGTGGGGGATAGAGTGATTCCAAACAAGGACAGGAGAGGCTTGTTAATAGCAGACGCACATATGGGTGAGGGTCTCAGACACCTCAAACTAAAAGATTCTCTGGAAGAATTACAATCAGTGTACTGGTGGCCAGGTATGAGCCTGCATCATCACATCTTTGTAAAGAACTGCCCAGACTGCAATAGAGATCGCAGTGGCGAGAGAAACGGTATATTAGCATGGCGTTTCACTCCAGAATTGATCAACAATAAAAATTAATGCGTCCAATTAACATATAAAGACTAGTTTCCACTTGTGATGTAGACCCCAGCACTCGGCTGACGTCTGGACTGTTATAAAAAGATTTGCGAGTCTATAATGGCATATACGCTAGAAGCATGCTACGTTTGGCTGAAGGTTTTTTCTTCTTGCCCTAAAGCGTATGAAAAACATGGCCAAATGAGCATAGCATAGCGGGACTCTTCTCACTTCCTACCTGAGGGAACGGGATGGTGTAAAGAAAAAACCAAAGGCATAAAGCAATCTATAACAGCGAAGGTATTAGGTTCGGGAGCTGGGTGGGTCAAACATCTAATAAGTGTCCAACGTAGTCTAAATAACCTGCCAAGAAATTCTCTGAGGGGATTCAGTCCGTACTAATTATTGTTTGGAACTAGAATGATGGTCTTAGATCTTGACAGTCAGACTTCAGTGGTTAAAGAAAAAAGCTTTGATATCAAAGATCGTTTGGCTATTTTGCAGGACTTAAACGAAACAAGGAAAGACCTGAGCAACATAAAGTTGAAACAACAGCCAATGACCACTGAAGAAAAACCACCTGTCCCAGCAAGAACTGCCTGGATTCCAAAAGTTGGGGATCTAGTCAGAGAAAAGATCGCGGTAAAGAAGGAATTTGGGCCTTCTTACAGAAAAGCAGTTCCTGTCTTGTCTATCAACGGGACAAGATCAGTAGTACTAGCGCCCCTTGCTGGTAAAAAGGAGAACAGAGTTGTATCAATCGACCTGATAAAACCACAATCATGTGGCCGATAACGAACAGTAGGCCGAGTGGACTCCCGATAAGTAGTAGAACACCAAGGTTTGCTACAAACACAGAGGTTCAATCTAAGAGGCTACTCACATTTGAAATGCCAACAGAACAACAACAAGGACTATGCAACAATGCTATGGAACTTAAACCTCTAAAAACCCAAATAAAAACATTTAGCAGAGACACACCAATCTACAATGAAGTAACAAATGACTATGCTGCTGCAACAAAACACAATAATAAAGCAAACAGCAATCCTGAAACAATAGGAACAATAGACAGAACGGCATCGGGTTACTTCATCAACTTCAATGATTCATCTGAAAACCTGAGTGAATCAAAGGAACAAACATCAACAAAAACCTTTAAAGACAAAGCTAAGGAACTTTTTGAACATCTGAAAGAAACCTATCTGATTTCTCCGTGGATTGAATTCTGGGTGGCCTTAGGTGCACTTATCCTCATACTTTGGCTCATCATGGTACTATGTTTGGGACACTTCATTGGGGGAAAATATGCTAAAATGGACACAGCAAGCCAGAAAATCAACTTGGTCCTCAAACCACACATGTCTTCACACGTCGAGAAAAGAGAACTTTCTTCAGTCAACTTCACAGCCAATCCTATACCCGGTGGGGTAGCATGGGACAATACTGATTATGAAATCTATGGTCCGGTTGAAATCCTGAAGTATCCACATCAAATCAAGATCTCATTGAGTGACTTTGTAAAACCAAGCTCAGTTGCTGATGATTGGGACGTTGAAAGCATTAATAATATGATGTCTGACCTAGTGATGTCTGCTAAATTTACAAAACATGATTATTTGCAGGGTTCGTCTAATTATGATAAAATGTTCTGCTATAATCACTATAGTAATCATTATCTGCATAAATCTGCACAACCTAGAAATGTTTTAAATTATAATCAATGGGAACACTGTGCAACCCCTCCAAAAGGTAGCTCAAGAACTTTTTATGACAAATATTCATATTTTTCAGGGTTCAACACAAGTAATGCAGAAACATTTTATTTCAAATTATCAAATAAGACAGGTACAAAGACCATGCTTACAAACACTAAATTGATATATTCAGACTCATTTTTTGAGCAAATTAGTACATTTGGTTTTGATTACTGGGACAAAAATGTTGAAGTAAAAAGTGTTTGGGGTACAAAGGAATGGCAAGTACAAGGTATAGAATCATTGTTTAGAGCCTGCATGATCCCAGAACAAATTATATTTTTGAATGACACTGTTCAACAAACTACCTGTCTTGGCCTAGCCAAAATCAAAGACTTAAACAAACCGTCTATTCCAAAGCCATCAATGAACGGTAATATATCTCTAGATGAGGAGATAGACATAAACCATATATTAAGCCAAAACAGAACACATCCTGATTGGAAACAGTGGTTGATCTGGCCCACAGATACTAATAACTGTCAAGACAGATTCCTGAACAAAATCCAGGGGTTCAAATTGACAAGGCCAGACCCTAGATATTCCCAAAGACAACACCCAGGGATAATTACCACGTACAGTGTGGGCAAGCTCTGCCTTCAATGGCTACAAACATCCACACTGGCAGAAATTAAGCAACACCTGACTTTACTTACTGATGGTGCTGACTTGCGTGATTTCATTATGGGACCGCGCAAACAGCGTCAAAAACGCTTCATAGCAGCCTCTGTATATGCAGCTTATAACGAAGCCTGGAAAATAACTCAAATTGAAACGTCAGAGAGAATACGGGAAATTGACCGTATTCATTTGGAAAAATCACTTTCTGTAGTGGACAATGGGTTAATGACTCTGTCCTCCAGAATATACTCTTTGGACAGCATTGTGTCTTCAGCAATCGACATAATATCGCAAGACTTACTGTTGTTACAACACGGTCAGTCCCAATTGCGTTCTATTGTACAACTTGGCTGGACGTTACAAAATCTGCGTTCAGGCTATGTGCCTTGGCGTTTAAGCAACACAACGTCACTATTCAATATCTTTAACCTCACTGATAAACAAATCAGTATGGCACAGAAGGGTGCTGATTATACAATCCTGAGCATTGAGAAACTCGAGAGATTACCATTGACAATGTCAGAACGACCTGTCAGTGAATGGATAATACATGGAATAATTAATATTCCAATATCTACTTTCAGGTTTCAATACTGCCAAAAATATATACAGGCTGGCATGTATGAAAAATTGGGTAAAGGGTACATTAAGTCAACATGGAACTTGCCCTATTCACATGCTTGTGTCAGTAATAAAGGCCGGAAAGTGTTTCTTAGTGGCAATAATTGTGCCATGTCACTAAGCGGTACACTTCTGTGTAATGGTTTTAGTTTACACGGAGCCTGTGAAGGGTCCTCGAATAACCTTGCATGTCACCAGCTAGGCACACCTGCGACACAAATAGAACCATTCTTTAGGAGACTATCGAACGGGAGTTACATTAAAATTGTAGACCGCAGATGTTGTAGCTTGGTGCCCGGAATACCTTATCTCATAAGTACGACTGCGAAGGTCATGTGCTGTGAACGAGTATTGTTCCCCAGCGCAATGCCAGACAGGGAGGCAAGGTTATGGCCGAATTTGAAAATTGCTTCCATTCGAGTTGATACTTTAAGCAGAATGAAAACAGTGCTCCTTCAGACGCCGACCAGGCTCACGTCATCAAAAGAAACGTATGATCTCCAAGTTGCAAGGACAACGGCAGAGATTCATTCATTGTTATCAACTAATTCCCCCATACATTTCGCAGAAATCCTGAACGAAATCTTAAATATTTCTGACACCAGTGGAGTCTCAAATGTATTTAAGACAGTGTTTTCGGGGGCTTTAACACCATTTAAAGCCATTCTAGGTATTTTTCCGGACTTTGTCCATTCCATCTTTGGTGGACTTCCTCTCCTTTTGGGACTAGTGGCAGGAATCCTATTTTTGATTCTGTTATTTCGCTATGGCAAACCGTGTCACAGACAAAACACCTGCGACAAGGGAAGAAACAATCCTAGCCATTGGATACCGGGACCGGATATCTAAAATCCTTGGACTGTCCCGGCTTAGAGACCTGAACATGACTTGGTTTCTTTCATTTAGACCAATGTGGCAAAGCTGTGTTTTACCTGTATTAAGGTGCTTGCTATGCGGAGACGAATGCATGTTGGACACCTGTCTGACGCTACAATCGGATGCGCCAATGGATGCAGAAACTTTGTTGGGTCCGGTCACAGCTCATGCATTGTGCTGTCCCCAGCGGCTACCAATCCTGATGACGGCATTCGTGGAGACTTCACCACTACGATTGAGGGGTAGTGAGGTTCAAGATGAAAGCAGCATCGATCAGGTACGACCTTCTGTCAGCTATGCTGATCGAAACATCAATGAAGGCAATCATGCTCATGAATGCATGGTAACATCTTTTTCCGAGTTAATGGAACTTTCACAGGAAGCTGTTGACAGCTTTTTCGAGAGTCTAAATGATATGATGTTCTCACCAGAGCAGAAATAATGGCTTTTGAGCAAGCTAGCACACGGCGTTCCCAACACCCTGAATTTGGCCTTCAACTTTGATAATAAAGTATTGTGAACAATTTTTCTCCAGTTTACGGACAGCGGAAGATAATTTTTTCAGCGGCCCCAAAATATGTTGCAATTTTTCGGGACACTTATCTTCTGCTTAAAGTAGAAACTATTCTTAAGAGAACTAAAATTCTATTTTAGGAACTTTAGAGACATTAGCTGCCCTCTGGCATGTTCAAATATATTTTATTTTGTGATGAAATGGTCTCGCATTTTTTTTTCTTCTGTCTTAAGAGCCATTTCATGTGTAATTTTCATATTTTATTAATAATGATGTATGAATATGCGTAATTTATTTAGCATTGTTATACTGCTTGAGTGCATATAATGCATATATATATCTTTTCGTATATTTCATGTTTTCAAAATGCATATGGATGTATTTTGGGGTGGTACGGTATACACGTGCTCTACTGGTATATTTACTATGCCTAGATCTTGTAAATATGGACATAGTCTGCGTGGAGTGGGTGTGATGTATTCCTATAGGTTCTGTATCGATCCCCCTATTCCTGACCCTGTTCTGGTTAATAATTAACTAGCAGCCATCCCACGGTACAAAAAAACGTTATCTGATTAAGCCACACCACGGCACAGGAACGCGTTATCTGATTAGGTCATAACGCTTGCCATCTAATTAGGCAAGCACTATTCCTCCAGCCCCTGATAAGGCATACGGAGTTCTCAAAACAAATCAAACCTATGACAACCTGGGAAAATCCCTGCGGCCATTGTTTTGATTTCACCGAGAACTTCAGCAAAAGAATGTGCGAACGAGCCCGTTCATATGACATCCTTATTGACGTATCCATGTCCATCCTTACGTCAATCTCGGCACCTTACAGGTATAAATATTACCGACATTGCCTTAAGCAAACACACGCGGTGGTGACGAGATCGGAGCAGCGAGACTTGCCGAAGAGGCCAGCACAGAGCGGACCCCACTGGCACTGCCCCGCCTTCCTGACGCGCTGAGAACGAGACGCTGCTTTTCTCCTGCCGAGAAATCCAGCTCCGGCGCTTCCAAGCAGCCCTCGCAGGCAGCTGGAATATCAAGACCAGAGACGAGAGATACCAGGCCTCAACCATTCTAGATCTCAGGTACAGAACTGAATAACCCCTTGCAGAGAATTCTTGAGTCAGTCACTTGGCAAAACAAACTTAACTTAAACTGCTACATATCTACTCCCGCCCACGTATTAGGCTTAGGTCAGGTACACTGGGGTAGGCGTGGTTAGAAGCACCAGTTGAGTACGATTAGTCAAATGTATATATGTATGTATCTATTTTATCAGTTTTAAATATCATATGGCTTAGAAACCATATCAATGCTTCTGCAGTATTATTTTATACTTCTGCTTTTATTGTATGCACTTTACTTAACCATAAGTATCGCAATAATATCGATTCATTTCTCTTGTACGAGAAAAGAGACTGATCAATAAATAACATCTTTTATTGAACACGCCCGTCTCTTCCTTTTCTCTACAATCTGGTGAAACTAAGAATGCACTGAACTGACTGAGTAAAATAAGTTGTCTTTTGTTTTCACACGACTCTAGAGATACACTCTTGATTAGGGGAGAGCAAAGTTGTCATGTTCTATGGTTGTCAGAAACTAAATCCCTTCTTGTCTATCCAGGGAGGTTAAACTCCTCCTTGCCTATTCGAGAAAGTTTCTAGTGAACTCTGAGCTAGCTGGCAAACCCAAAACTTTAAGTCTAATATCGTCAGTAGAAGACCTAGTTAACCTCCGTCCTAGGTCTATACTATTGAAGGTATTATTCCAATGCGCAGAGCCTATTGGGATAATAGGAACTACACTACATTGTATGAGTGAAAATTGAGCCGAACAATAATATCCCTGTAACTTTTGTTTTTTCAGTGAATATATATCTGTATGCATAATGTATGGATAGATAGATATTAGTATTATTATTGTTGCTATTATTATTATTATTATTATTATTTCAGTCGAGTTCTGAGTCTGACATCAGAATGCCTGCTGCTGTAGCCAGCAGCCAAGATGAAAAGCAGGTTAGGTCAAAGAGCCTAATTGAGGCAGCTGTTTAAATCAACTAAAAGGGAAGGTTGCTATTCCTTCTTCTGCTCTATTTTAATAGCTTACAATGACAAGCAAAGAGAACATGTTAATTGTTTGCACTACTTGGACACAGAAAAGCTAGAATCTTTCTGTCAGACATCAGCTGCAATAAGTTATTGCAGTGGAGTTAAAAGGTCCCAATTCTTAGCACCAGAGCCAACAGCTGAGGTAACAGACAGGAGAGGTCATGGAGCAGCTGCTTAAAGCCACAAAAAGAAAACTTTGCTTTTCTTTCTTCTGGTCTATTTTTCTAGCTTACAGTGACAAGGAGAATGAACATGTTTATTTTTTGCAATCCTTTTATGATCTTGGAAAAGTTAGAACCTTTCTGCATGATTCTGCACCTTCTGAGCTATTGCAACTTTTTTTTTTTTTAAAAAAGGAACTGACTTGTATGTAACTATTTCTAATATCTGTTTGCTAAAAATTCCTAACAGGTTTTTGATGTGTTCAATTTTGAGCTAGAGATTTTATTTGTATTCTTCATGTTTACACACAAGCCTGCTCCTTCATATGAAAGAGCTATGCACCAAGGTTTTAAGAGGTTTGTGGGAGGGGTGATGGTGGGACCATGTATTAAAAGGGATAAAGTACCCCGTGGCCGACATAATAAAGATATTGCAAGTCACCTAAGAGTTCCATAACCTTACAAAGGAACTCGCCTTTTGGCCTGATTCCTCTGTATTGTGATGGAACTCCTCGGTGATTTGCAATATTCTTATAATGCATGGCAGGGGAATACTTTAATATATATATATATATACACACACACACACACACATATATATATATATATATATATATATATATATATATATATATATATTTAGTTATAGATATATATATATATTTTGACTTATCTACCTTGCAATATATTTTTTCAAAATGTTGTGTTGGTTGTTGTGTCCCAACGCTATTCTGGAGTCGATATTCAAGGTGTACAGCTCATGCGGTCTTGTTGTTGGCCACACTTCTGGCTATTAAAGTGGTTCTCCTACTCTGCTCCGAAGGTGGCTGCTGAGGCCGTGCACCTTGCTGCCCCTGGAGTGCAGCTAAGCATGAGTGTTTCAAGTCAGTTCCTTAGCGGCTGGACATTTGAACCCTAGCCGCAGTATTAGCAACTCCCTACTACGTGCCCTCCTGGCAAGCAGTTTGGCGAAAGCCCCATCCTAGCGGGATAACATTCTGTACACCAACCCCAATTATCAGGTCCTCGGGGTCCACTTTAATTGCATTACCTTTCGAACAGATAAATCATTGCTCATCCCAAAGATACACACCTGAACCTTGAGTGCATCGTTCACCTGTGGGAGACTCGGGTTACATTTTTGCTTTTAATAATGACCCATGAATGCAAAAAAAAAACATACACATTGGCATGAGAATCAAAGTACGTGAGGTGAAACAAACAAAAGACGCAAACAAATTTCATTTTGGACGATTTTATTTTAAATCAACCGTATTTTTGTACATCAATAATTATTGTTTTTAGAATGTCCATTTTAGGAAGCAACGAGAGTTTCCGTCTGTCTATTTTTCAATTCAAAACAAACCAAAATAGCTTGTTTTTAGCAATAGCAGAAACACAGTCCCTAGAACTCGCAACGTGCGATAAACCAAAAAAGGCTAATATTTCACATGCAGGTGGCATGGACGAAAACATAGTAATGAACATCTATGGGACACGGAATGGTTCCCACTTGTGAAGACGCGCTTCGGAACTCGTTTGTGCCTGAAGCGTTCTTGAAATATGAAGCCTCGCGCTTCCTCGTGGGACCCATCCCATATTCCACTGATAATCATTATATGCCTTGAAATATTTGTATCATTCATTTCCTTGGTTAGCCACATGAAACTGTGCTTGCTGCGGCTTCCTCCAAACGTGCGCCTCGACCGTGTCCCCCGACGCTCGCGGCGGCGAATACACGAGACCAGTGCCCGTGACACCAAATTAACACCGCGAGCAGATCACAAGGCCCGGTCTTTCTTTCCGTCGGGATTTTTGGACAGACTTAACGCGGACAACTTTTCAAATGCTAAGGACAAGCATTTAATCTTTGTTTAACTTGAAATTTAGTTAGCAATGTTGACACCTCTGCATTTTCAGGCTGGGATCTCTTTGTTGGGAGCAATCCCTTTCACTCAACTTAATATCCCATCTCGGTCTCTAAGGAACAATAATTGAGTTTAGGCTGGCTTTAAATAGCGGTAAGGACAGGGGGACACAGATGGGTATTTCGTTGATTAACACCAACACTGGCCTAAGGCCTCGGTGTCAGGCGGTGGATTAGGACATTACGGAGAGAATGACAGAGTTTTGGGACTTTCTCCTTCCTCAATAACATTCTTTCACATATTAAGTCGATCCACCCTAGGTAGCTACTTTATCATGCAGAAGCCCCTAATCCACCGGCGTGACTCTATCTGCTCTCACTTTGATGCTGCTTCTGTTTACAAGAGTAATGCAGCGCTGGGCGAGACAAAGTACTCGTGACAAGAAGAACTGAACAAGGCTTTTAGATGCGCATCGACCTGACCTAGAAAAAAATGAGGCTTTTTGAAATGAAGTTATGTTGTTTGCTTCGCGAAGAAGCTGACATGAGTTTTTCATCAAGAAGATTCAGCTTTACTGATCTTCTTGTGCCGCACTTTATCTTTTCGTCACCTCTGACCCCGCGCTCGGTGGCTCCTCGAGGCGCCTTGAGCGTAAGCCTTGTGGGGCTTTTTCTGATGTAGGATTGCTGGTCTCCCCTCTGGTGAGTTTAAGCAGCTGCCGGGGCCGCGGACGAGGTTGGCGACAGATCTGGTACGCGGGCTGGGAAAGAGATTATGGGTCAGTCCCCAGTACCAGAGTACAAAAGCGTCCAGCAGGTTAGGATTTCGGGGACATCCGAAAAAGATTTCATGAAATTTGTAAAGATCTGAGGGTGCCTTGCAGGTTTCACGCGGTCTAAACTGCTTATAGCGAGTAAAACTCTAGGCAATCGGTAAGTGGCGTTTTCACAGCTACAGTATGCTGTTTCCTGCGATATATCCAATCCGTTCCAGGAAAATGAATTGTCGGCAGATTCTTCACGCAGCCAACCAACAAACACCATTGAAACACTGCCACTATAGGGTCTGCGGGCCCTAAAAGGCCCCCCAGCGACATACTGCGTTTCATTCTGCTCTACAGGAAATTCGGAAAGTCTTTTCCAAGACCATCTGTATACACATTGAAATGGAGGCTCCTCTTCAAAGTCAGAACACTTGTTATTTGTCCCCAGCATTGTAAGTGCAAAAAAAGTTACGGATGAATTGTTAGTGCTATATCCTTTCACCATTTTCCTCTAGGAAAGACTGTTTCTTGCATTTCAACAAACATTCACGTAAAGTGCCTCACTGTGCGCCTCTGATATTTTAAATGTGACAAGGACAAGGGTGTTCATAGCACAGCCAATAGCGTCCTCCATATTCAAAGAGGATACAATGTCTAGGTTAATATTTTTCAGTTTTGTTAACTGTTATAATACCATTGACCGGGGTAAAGAACAAGTAATAGTCAGCGTTTTTGACAGATTAAGACACTGATGCTAATAAAAAAGGGTGTCATGGCTTCAAACAAATGAGGCTGGTCTAAAGGAAACATGCACAGCGTGCTCCTATGCAAACTTGGCTGCCTAGATTGTTTCTTTTAAATCTGGGCCTTCTGTCCATCACAGTATCACAATCTCATCTATTTACATGACATCATCATTATCTGTGTGCAAAGTAACAGGTCTGATTGGTGTGCTTGCTTTGATCTGTCAACTGATCTAAGGTGCATTGTGGAAAGCACTTAAAGCTTCGCACAACAGAGGTCCTGGGCAGGAGACTCAGGAAATAGTGGTGCTAATTTGCTAACATTGCACCTGAGTAGGCTCTTTCTACTGCACACATATTACTTACACCTTCCTGGGTTGGCATAGAGCACCACGGCCATGCCTTCCTCAGGAAGCCGTTTTAAAATAATACTTGCATCTCTATTGATTCTCACAGCAAGAAGAAAGGCTCTTTGATACCTGCCTCTTTGGTATGGGGTCAGACTTTGCTACCCAGCTGGTGACATGGAGGCCACCCATCAGGCTACATTTTTTATTGTAACAGGGCTAGTGTAAACTGGAGAAAATATAACTATGAAGAAGATAGTATGTGCCTATTTACAGCACCCAAAAATATTATGTTTTACATTCTGAAAATCTTGTAAACAAGGCATTACAAACATGAGAATATACTTTCACTTGTTTACGATCCAAAAAACACTGGTGTAGCAGTTTGATGCCTTCATAGCATGCAAGTCTAGAATGAGACAGCTGACACTAGTGATATATGGAAATATTGTCCATAGGTCACAGGGAAGGCACAGAACTCACAGATGTCAAATTGAGTTTCTGGATCTTCAGGAAGGCTTTTTAGTGGAGAATGTGGGATGGCAGTTGGTTCTAGAGGGGCACCACTAGTTCTAAATGTACTTCCTACTGTGAATCCTTCCTTAAAGGTGAATGGACTTTGCTGAAGACTCAATCTGTGGGAGAAGGTGTTTTTTGAGCTATACATGGATTGTACGTAGGACAGAGCATGTATTGTTTGATTGAGTGGGTAGGAACGGGTTTTCGTGGACAGGAAGTAATGGCGCCTAAGCAATATTTACGTTAATATTCTATCAACACAAATTAAGTATGGTGCTGTCAGGAAGGGGAGACCCTAAAATCCCTCAATTTGTGAGGACAAACCCAACACAATTCACATTTAGCAACAGTCCTGCGCACTCATACAAGATAATACATCGAGTAGATGAATGTAACATAAACGTAACTTAAACTTTGTACTTATATGGCGCGCAACTACCCAGAGGTTTCTCGGCGCTGTACTCATACCGCTGTAGGAACCCTTCCTGGTTTTTCCCTGTGAAGTGTCCACTCCTGGGCACCCCCATGGTAAAACCAGGCATCCCAGCGCTGTTGGGGCTGTTGTGGAGACTAAGCAAGCTATTGCCCAGAGTTGCAGCGTGGCACCCATGAATAGAATAGGCACTGAGGCGAGAATATCAGGTCTGAGGAATTTTGAGCCCGAGACCCGCTGAGGCGGGAATTGAACCCTGATCCTGGACCAGAGTTCTGCATCAAGGTCTGCCACTCTAACCATTGAGCCACACTTCTCCACAAAATTAATGGAACCAATCCAACGTTGGGATCTTTGTGTTTCTTTAATTGGTCATCAAACATAAGTTACACACAGCCAGCCGAAACGTGTTTCGTCAGGGAAACAGTGTTCTCCAACTCTTCAGGGCTCTGTGGCTGAATCCAAAATTGCAAAAACACAAAACTGGTGGTAGGGTATATTCAATCTCAGTGTGACGGATATTTACATCAATAGTAGGATTCAAGCCGATCTCAGTTTTAGTCAAATTTTACGCCAGTTTCAGTACGTAGAAAGAGTTCAAGTCAATTAGTTCATAAAGTCACGATTGGAGTATATAAAACGTGACCGGATCAGTCCCGGTGGAGCTCGTGTGCCAGTTCTTTCGAGGTTTAAGTTCCATATGTTCCCTGCTTCCTGGCGTCTTCACACAATCCCGGGGTCACGTTTTGCATATTTTGCATTTTCAGATGGACTCACAGGAGTTTTATCAGAGCACGCACTACGAGATCCAGAAGGCCAGGTGAGCGGCCACACCCACATGGGCTGGGACTTTATGAAATAAAAGTGCGTGAACTCACCCGTCTGTTTGTAACAAGCTGCCACAGAAGAAGGGGATTCTCTTCCCCGAAACGCGTCTGGTTAAGCTGTATGAAGGAATGATCTGGGAAACGGAATTTCGCACTGGTGCCTGCTTGCAAGCGTGACGCCTAATAAAAGTAATTATTTTATCTGCCGGCTGGTTTCTCTCATTCGGGGCAACCTTGAGACTGGATTTGGAGCGGCTGAGCCCAGCCGCGAGAGAAGTTCACCACGAGGGTGTGGGCCTGGGATAGCACCACAAAGGTGATATCCGTGTCACAGGAGGCAGTTTTCTATGGTGACTGCTATAAAGCGGACAGGCACGTGGTGCCAGACTCTGATTCCACCCACTGGGGTGACTACGAAGCTTTTTTATTTAGCATTTTCAGACGGACTTACAGGAGTTTTATCAGAGCACGCACTACGAGATCCGGAAGGCCAGGTGAGCGGCCACGCCCACATGGGCTGGGACTTTATGAAATAAAAGTGCGTGAAATCATTTGAGATGTCATCAGTGATGTCACTGACCATGTCATGAATGATCTAATATGTGACATCATCAGCAGTGGATTGCGGGTGCGCGAAATATAGTTAGTACAACTAACTATATAGGAGCAATTTCATTGGTTTTGTATGAGTAAAATGTCCAGCTAACTATAACACCACTAAAACTTATAGTTTTTTGAGTGAATTTCAAAGGTTTTTTAAAAACGAATTCCTGACTATATAACTCCTGAAACCTATGGTTTTTTCAGTGAATTTCAAAGGTTTTTTAAATGCTGATTCCTAACTATATAAGGCCTGAAACCTATGGTTTTTCAGTGAATTTCAAAGGTTTTTTAAATGCTAATTCCTAACTATAACTATATATATAAAATTTCTATGGCAAAATGAAACCCCTCATTTTGTTCCTTTTCAAATTAAATGTATTAAGTGTTACCACTTTATTCCAATCAAGATGACTTCAGGTGTGCCATACTTTTGTCATAAGTAAGGCTGTTAGCGTTCTAGTTGTTCTTTAGAACACTCTGGGACATTCTGTCATTGGGCTATAGTTGGGCTACATCTGGCTGATATTTGGGCTACATTTGGGCTCTTTTGTCTCTGGTGGCCATCTTGGGAGACTGCATATCAGAATTTTTTTAATGAAATATAAGAGGATTTGAGAAGTCACTCAAAATGTGCCCTAATTTTTCTTTCTTCAGCACTAATCATAATTTCTATGGCAAAATGAACCCCCTCATTTTGTTCCTTTGCAAATTAAATGTTTTAAGTGTTAACACTTTATTCCAATCAAGATGACTTCAGGTGTGCCATACTTTTGTCATAAGTAAGACTGTTAGCGCTCTAGTTGTTGTTTAGAACACTCTAGGACATTCTGTCATTGGGCTATAGTTGGGCTACATCAGGCTGATATTTGGGCTACATTTGTTTTTTTTTGTCTCTGGTGGCCATCTTTGGGCTACATTGGGCTACATTTGGGCTCTAACATATATATAGCCCAATGTAGCCCAATATATATTTTTTCAAAGTTAATTTTCGATAAAAACCACTGGAGCACATATCTTGAGACATAGCAAAGGCACATCGGGCTACCAGTCCCTACAATTTTGCCAAGTTTGGTGGAAAACCATTCAGCCGTTCGGGCTAAAAGTGAGTCCAACCGCCCTATGGAAATTAACATGGGGAAAACACGTTTTGGGGCCCCCCTTTTATCTCGGCCCCCGCTTGACGAATCCCCCCCAAACTTTCAGGGAAGGAGCGGAGTGCCGCGAGGCAAAGGTAAGGAAAATTTCAGGATGATTCCTCAGCCGGCGCCAAAGTTATTCCCAATAGAATGTTGCGATTTCCCTATGGAAAACAATCCTAAATATATATACCTACTGGCTATCGCCAGTAGGTAATAACATTTCTATGGCAAAATGAAACCCCTCATTTTGTTCCTTTTCAAATTAAATGTATTAAGTGTTACCACTTTATTCCAATCAAGATGACTTCAGGTGTGCCATACTTTTGTCATAAGTAAAACTGTTAGCGTTCTAGTTGTTCTTTAGAACACTCTGGGACATTCTGTCATTGGGCTATAGTTGGGCTACATCTGGCTGATATTTGGGCTACATTTGGGCTCTTTTGTCTCTGGTGGCCATCTTGGGAGACTGCATATCAGAATTTTTTTAATGAAATATAAGAGGATTTGAGAAGTCACTCAAAATGCGCCCTAATTTTTCTTTCTTCAGCACTAATCATAATTTCTATGGCAAAATGAACCCCCTCATTTTGTTCCTTTGCAAATTAAATGTTTTAATTGTTAAAACTTTATTCCAATCAAGATGACTTCAGGTGTGCCATACTTTTGTCATAAGTAAGACTGTCAGTGCTCTAGTTGTTCTTTAGAACACTCTGGGACATTCTGTCATTGGGCTATAGTTGGGCTACATCTGGCTGATATTTGGGCTACATTTCGTTTTTTTTGTCTCTGGTAGCCATCTTTGGGCTACATTGGGCTACATTGGGCTCTAACATATATATAGCCCAATGTAGCCCAATATATATTTTTTCAAAGTTAATTTTCGTAAAAACCACTGGAGCACATATCTTGAGACATAGCAAAGGCACATCGGGCTACCAGTCCCTACAATTTTGCCAAGTTTGGTGGAAAACCATTCAGCCGTTCGGGCTAAAAGTGAGTCCAACCGCCCAATGAAAATTAACATGGGGAAAACACGTTTTGGAACCCCCTTTTATCTCGGCCCCCGCTTGACGAATCCCCCTCCAACTTTCAGTGAAGGAGCGGAGCGCCGCGAGACAAAGTTAAGGAAAATTTCAGGAAGATTCCTCAACCGGCGCCAAAGTTATTCCCAATAGAATGTTGCGATTTCCCTATGGAAAACAATCCTAACTATATATACCTACTGGCGATTGCCAGTAGGTAATATATATATATATATATATATATATTCACTGAAAAAACCATAGGTTATAGACCATATATAGTTAGGAATTAGCATTTACAAAACCTTGAAAATTCACTGAAAAAACCATAGGTTATAGACCATATATAGTTAGGAATTAGCATTTACTAAACCTTATTTTACTCACACAAAACCATTGAAATTCCATATATAGTTAGTTGCACTAACTATATATCGCGCACCCGCAATCCACTGCTGATGATGTCACATATTACATCATTCATGACATGGTCAGTGACATCACTGATGACATCACTGATGACATCTCAAATGACATCACTGATGACATCACTGATGACATCTCAAATGACATCACTGATGACATCATGACACACCAATACCAGTTACTACATACGCACTCACTGATTCCTACGTCTACACACACATTCACTCATTCACCCATACAATAACTCATACATACAGTCACTTATTATTACAACACTATCATATGCACTCATACACCTATGCAGACAGTCACACACTGCCACTCATCCATGGAGTTACTCACACACCAAGTCAGTCCTGTAAAGAATCAATCACACTTCCATTTCTTCATCTATACAGTTAAACACAGAACACCATACTTCAGTGACATCACTGATGACATCACTAATGACATCTGAAATGACATCACTGATGACATCTCAAATGACATCACTGATGACATCATGACACACCAATACCAGTTACTACATACGCACTCACTGATTCGTACGTCTACACACACATTCACTCATTCACCCATACAATTACTCATACATACAGTCAGTTATTATTAGAACACTATCATATGCACTCATACACCTAGTCAGTCCTGTGAAGAATCAATCACACTTCGATTTCCTCATCTATAGTTAAACACAGAACACCATACTTTTCACACATATACTAACACATACTTACTCTCTTATACAATCACTGATACAAGTACACATTGATATGCACAGAGTCACACACCTCCCAGCCAGCCACACACACACTCAGTCTTCCATACATCCAGTCATTCTTCAATATGTAAAACGTATTTAAACTTTACAAAAACACACAGACACTAGATGATGTCATCAGTGATGTCATTTGAGATGTCATCAGTGATGTCATCAGTGATGTCACTGACCATGTCATGAATGATGTAATATGTGACATCATCAGCAGTGGATTGCGGGTGCGCGATATATAGTTAGTGCAACTAACTATATATGGAATTTCAATGGTTTTGTGTGAGTAAAATAAGGTTTAGTAAATGCTAATTCCTAACTATATATGGTCTATAACCTATGGTTTTTTCAGTGAATTTTCAAGGTTTTGTAAATGCTAATTCCTAACTATATATGGTCTATAACCTATGGTTTTTTCAGTGAATTTCATTGGTTTTTTAACAGCTAATATCTGTAGCTGTAAAATTTATTCTTCTTTAAATCCAAAAATATATTTTATATGTTTATGAATAATTATTTTTTTAAATATTTTTTTTTCTTCGTTCCCGCTTCGCGAATCGGGAACCTTACAGTAAAAAAATGTTCAGAAAAATAAAAAAAAAAGTTCTTTTCAGAACTACCTCCCCGTTATTAAAAAATTGGTACAATATTTGGAACTGTGCCAACCTCTATTTCTCTTAGTTCGCTTCCTAGTTCGCTCGCTGGTACGCGAACTGGAAGCGAACCAAAAACAGTAAGTATAAGGGAAGGAAACACACACTTATGTTAAAAGAAAGACAGCTATAGGGGAGTAAACTAGAGATACTATTACCCATAATCCACTACTGATGATGTCACATATTACATCATTCATGACATGCTCAGTGACATCATCAGCAGAGGATTGCGGGTTTTTTGGCAACATGCCTTATCGACGGTTTAATAACGCTGCCTTTTGCTTTATATAAGTTTTCAAATTGTATGAAATATATACCAATAGGTCTTTATGAACCTTTAGGTAGTGCTTTTGTTCATGAGGTCTGGTCGCTTCCATACACATACAGATGTTTCAAAGATGATCAAGAAGTTTATCTGAATGGAGAGGAATGCACTGAGACGCCAGATCATTCACTAATGTGTAGGCACATACAGTTACACGATTCATGCAACAAACAGCGACCAAATATGGCTTGCGTGATGCAAGGCACGCCAGTTCCTGCTATCATCCCCACGTTCAAGTTGTTGGAAAATGGTAGTTATTTGATGCTCAATAATGAAGATTGTTCTGAGTTAATTAAAAGTATTCCTTTTATCGTAACAGTAAGTGAACGGGTTATTTGCTGCAGAAATGTTCTATTTCCTCCCACACATGAACATAGGGAGTTTTCAATCTGGCCACAAATACCAACCTTGGGACACGTTTCAACAGCATGACAAGAATAAGAGCTCTTTTGTCTCAGAGAGAGGTGGCCTTGAGTTCGGCCCGTGAAACTTTCGTACTTCACATAGCGAACACCCGTACACAGGTTTGCCTTTCAATTTCAGCAACATGTTTCCGACTATCTTTAACGCATCCTCCACAAAATCCCTGGCACACTTTTTTAAAGTTGTTACCAGTGGTCTCGTGACTTCATTTGAGAAAATCTTTGGAGTCATCCCTGCTCCCTTTCATTCCATTTTCTCCACTCTGTTTCGTGGATTGCATTTTTACTTGCATTACCAGCGGACGCTCTTGTACTTTTTTACATTTTTAAATATGGATGTCCCTCCTATGCAACCTCCGACCCTGCAGCTGCTGACACTGTTCCGCAATCGCATGCTAGAATATTATGGCACAATGCCGTTGGCGATATTAAGCACGGCATATGGATTATCTTTTCGGTTCTCCTACTTCACCTGTGTCCAGCCTGTATTTCACTGCCTGACCTGTGATTTCGATTGGGCCATTGATTTGTGTCTCTGCGGACCGGTTTCTCCTGACGTCGACTTTAATCAGCTGATGACTCCTATCATTACTCACGAGTTGATTTGTCCTGGCGAAAGGATTATGGCTGTGGCATTGATGCATGGACTACTTGGTCCCTGGAATTTACTGGCGGCAGCACAGTCTTTCTTGGAACACAGCTTTCTTGAAAACCCACCGAGCTGTCCTCTGATGGTGATAGAGGATCCGGTGCTGGGAGAGCACGTATGTTCTTTTCCGCTTTTAAATTGGATGGCTGAACTGTTTTCGGATGAAGACGGTGACTTCCTGTTGGAGGCTGTTGCAGCTTATTTTGCATACACAGTTATGTCATAGACCTTTTTCATGTTTCATATGCTGAGTACTAGCATTTCATTGACAATTCATTGACTTAATTGTCAAGTTTTTATTATTTACCTTGCCTATTGGCTTAAGACTCGATAAAGTACTTGGCTGTTTTATTTTTCTTTAGCATTGAATTTTCCTAGTTTTTAATGCTTTACCTTGCGGACCGTCCACATATAAACTTGCAATCTGCTCTCATGAGATGGCACTTCTATTATCTTATTCAGTTCGTTTCCGGATCATGAGGAGGTGTCATCTAGGTCCTGGATATCTTTACACCGTGTTAAGTTAGCATGGGCTCATTACCGGTTTAAACGCCATTTTTCCTTTTTTGCAACTTCTGCACACGACATTTAGTTGTTGCTTTAGCTTTCCACCTAGTAGTTCATCGTGATTTACATGAGAATAATATGTTATTGGTCTACTATCTGCTTTACTTGTTAAACTATATCTGTACAGCGAGTGCTAAAGTTTCAAGAACAACACGGTACAGAATTGTTATGAGGTCTGATCTCCACGACTTCATACTCATAACATAAGTGCAACTTCTGCCAATTCTGGGCATGAGGCGGGTTTTATATTGCTTTGCCGAACACACATACACAACAGTTGATGCGGTTCACATGAAGAGAGAGCTGGTGTATGCTGATGTGATTCCTTCAAATCTAAGACACTAAAGTATGGGCACGCCCTAAACCAACACAAAGAGACCTTCTTAGCAAATAATATAATATGTGTATTAGGGAGGGTGAGATATAAGCAGCCGCGGGCCGTGGAGGGAGTTACGGTGAGGCAGGGAGGCGGGGAGGGGGAGAAGCAGGGTGGAGCCCTCTCTACCTTGCCCCTCCCCCTCCCCGCCTCCCTGCCCCACCGTAACTCCCTCCACGGCCCGCGGCTGCTTATAAGTGTTGCTAACTCTTATTCATTTACAGCATGTTAACATACTGTCACCATTCGCTTTTTATGTACTAGTAACTATGCTGGTAATTTTGCTACTGATAATATGTGTACTTGTATTCTCCACCCTGCTTCTCCCCCTCCCCGCCTCCATGCCTCACCGTAACTCCCTCCACGGCCCGCGGCTGCTTATAAGTGTTGCTAACTCTTATTCATTTACAGCATGTTAACATACTATCACCATTCACTTTTTATGTACTAGTAACTATGCTGGTAATTTTGCTACTGATAATATGTGTACTTTTATTATCTAAGGTACTACGCCTGAGAAGACGGCATTAGTAAATAAACATTTCAAATACACATGTGTTCTTCTTAACTCCATGTTCTGGTTTCTAAGAAATATATAACGACCGACTGTTCATGAGTTCCACGTATCCTGAGGTACTATAAGTTCATATTCTGGATTGTCTAAACATTGAGAGTTTGTTATATCCAATGTGACACTGTACCTAGCTTGCTAAATAGTTTTTGATTACTAACGTGAGTTTTGGGACACCCTAATTCGCCGAGGTTCCAATCCTCTGTCCACAGTTCTGTGTGAGAACAGAAACCCTGCGACAGGGGCACCCCCGACCCTTGCTGGAGCTTCATCACACTTGCGATACAACTCCAGCAATGCGCCACCTTTACGGCACAGATACATCACGCATCTGTGCTGTTTTTGCCCCGTGATGCGCCGCATTGTAAATGCAGCACACCATAGGTGACGGAACAGCGGCACAGAATGACTAACACATCCCTGGTGATGCGCCAGTCATCATAAATCTATCCCTATGCTTCTTATCTTGTTAGAGATGAACCGCCATATGTATCATCAAAGTTATTTGCATTTCCTAAATAGCGAACTTTAAGGAATAAATAGCGATTCTTTACCATTCCTAGTTTGCGATGAGCTATTTGCTAATTAGCCGAATGTAGCCCAATGAAGCCCAATGTAGCCCAATGTAGCCCAAAGATGGCCGCCAGACACACAAAAAAACAAATGTAGCCCAAATATCAGCCAGATGTAGCCCAACTATAGCCCAGTGACAGAATGACCAATCAGCTTCGCAAACCTCCGTTACGCGAAGCGGAGCGCTGTTACAGATATATATCTTTTTTTGAACGTTAATTTCTCAAAATCCACTGGAGCACATATATTGAGACCTAGCAAAGGCACATCGGGCTACCAGTCCCTAATATTTTGCCAAGTTTCGTGCAAATCCATTCAGCCGTTCAATTATTATTTTTATTATTTTTTTTTGCCCCGCGGGGCCCTTTTAAAACCTCCACATCAAACCTAGGGGGTCAGCGAGGATCTACTATGCCCCCTTATAGTTATTTCCCCCTTTGTTTTGACCTCCTCTTGTCTCTCGATCCTACCGAGAGACAAGATGGCGGCCGCTACGGACTGTTTGGAATGTTGACAGACGCCGGAGAACCAATCAGCTTCGCTTCACAAAGCTCCGTTGCGCGAAAAGTCCGCGAACCAGAGCGCTAACCGGTCCGCTGTTACAGATATATATCTTTTTTTAAACGTTAATTTCTCAAAATCCACTGGAGCACATATATTGAGACCTACAAAAGGCACATCGGGCTACCAGTCCCTACAATTTTGCCAAGTTTCGTGCAAATCCATTCAGCCGTTCGGGCTAAAAGTGAGGCCAACCGCCCTATGGAAAACTCAATGTTAAAAACACGTTTTGGGACCCCCCTTTTTTCTCGGCCCCCCCTTGACGAACCCCCCCCAAATTTTCAAGGGCTGCTCAGAAACAAAATGTGCCATTTTCCTGAAAATTTCAGCCAATTCCGTCCACAAACGCCAAAGTTATTAGACATAGAATTTTCAAAAAACCCATAGAGAAAAAATCCTAACTATATATACCTACTGGCGACCGCCAGTAGGTAATATATATATATATATATATATATATATATATATATATATATATATATATATATATATATATATATATATATATATATATATATATATATATATATATATATATATATATATATTACCTACTGGCAGTCGCCAGTAGGTATATATAGTTAGGATTTTTTTGAATAGGGATTTCTGAAAATTCTATGTTGAATAACTTTGGCGTTGATGGACGGAATTGGCTGAAATTTTCAGGAAAATTGCACATTTTGTTTCTGAGCGTCCCCTAAAAGTTTGGGAGGGTTTCGTCAAGCGGGGGCCGAGAAAAAAGGGGGGTCCCAAAACGTGTTTTTAACATTGAGTTTTCCATAGGGCGGTTGGACTCACTTTTAGCTCGAACGGCTGAATGGATTTCCACAAAACTTGGCAAAATTGTAGGGACTGGTAGCCCGATGTGCCTTTGCTATGTCTCAAGATATATGCTCCAGTGGTTTTTACGAAAATTAACTTTGAAAAATATATATTGGGCTACATTGGGCTATATATATGTTAGAGCCCAAATGTAGCCCAATGTAGCCCAATGTAGCCCAATGTAGCCCAATGTAGCCCAAAGATGGCCACCAGAGACAAAAAAAACAAATGTAGCCCAAATATCAGCCAGATGTAGCCCAACTATAGCCCAATGACAGAATGTCCCAGAGTGTTCTAAAGAACAACTAGAACGCTAACAGTCTTACTTATGACAAAAGTATGGCACACCTGAAGTCATCTTGATTGGAATAAAGTGGTAACACTTAATACATTTAATTTGAAAAGGAACAAAATGAGGGGTTTCATTTTGCCATAGAAATGTTATATATTACCTACTGGCGGTCGCCAGTAGGTATATATAGTTAGGATTTTTTCTCTATGGGATTTTTGAAATTTCTATGTTTAATAACTTTGGCGTTTGTGGACGGAATTGGCTGAAATTTTCAGGAAAATGGAACATTTTGTTTCTGAGCAGCCACTGAAAATCTGGGGGGGGATTCGTCAAGGGGGGGGCCGAGAAAAAAGGGGGGTCCCAAAACACGTTTTTCCCATGTTAATTTCCATAGGGCGGTTGGCCTCACTTTTAGCCCGAACGGCTGAATGGATTTGCACGAAACTTGGCAACATTGTAGGGACTGTTAGCCCGATGTGCCTTTGCTAGGTCTCAATATATGTGCTCCAGTGGATTTTGAGAAATTAACGTTCAAAAAAAGATATATATCTGTGACAGCGCTCCGGGTAGCGCTCCGGTTCGCGTACTTGACGCGTAACGGAACTTCGCGAAGCGAAGCTGATTGGCTCTCCGGTGTCTGTCAACATTCTAAACAGTCCGGAGCGGCCGCCATCTTGTCTCTCGGTAAGATCGAGAGACAAGAGGAGGCCAAAGCGAAGGGGCAAATGACCATAAGGGGGCATAGTAGATCCTCCCTGACCCCCTAGGTTTGATGTGGAGGCTTTAAAAGGGCCCCGCGGGGCAAAAAATAAATAAAAAAAAATTGTTTTTTTTCGTGGGGTGCGCCCGGTACGCGTAACGGAAAGCGGACAGGGGAGCGTACTACAAGGAAACAAGAATGATTGACTTTTAACTTATTGTATGTTTATAGACTTTTTTTTTTTTTCTGCTGAGTGACGTCTCGGCCTATCTCCACGGGATGCAGTCCCTACCATCTCGGCGTTTAAGCCCAGGGGGACCGGTAGTGTGGGAGAGATAACGTCTGTTAACGTTCGATTCGAAGGAAATCAGGAAGTGTTGATAAACATTGTCTGCGCCATCTTGCCTTTTTTCAAATGCCACACTTTTGTCGTGCACGGCAGCCATTTTAGATGCCTTGACCAGACCCACTCTCTGCACGCTGTCGATCCTTAGCATGGCTCCCCACCCTCGCAAGCATCTCCCCCAGGCACTGGTCACCCCCGCTCTCTGTCTTATGCATGGGCAATAAACCTCCCCCCATCTGCGCTGCTCTTCCTTGAGAATCACACCCTGTGCCCGCCCGACACCTCCCTTTCGCCCTATTCACTACCGCACCCTCTGACACTCCTCTTCCTCTGTGTCCGATTGTCCAAGCCGGTCCCAGGCTATCACCTAGCCCTGCAGATGTAGTTTATGGCCCCAGCTGTAAAGAATCACCCCTCTTCAAAGGAGTTACAGTAGATCAAGGCCCCTACCCGATGAGATCCGTCACACCACACGCGTTCCTACTATCTGAAAACCATCCTGTATTGTGATTGGGGAGGGGACCGAGCCTGAAGCGGAAGATTCCAGGGATGCCTCTTTGTACATCAAATTTTTTACAATTATGTGTCACATTAAAAATATATAGCACTCCAACAAAGTAGTAGGATTATAAAACTTTAATAACTTATAAATATATACAACGCAACAAAAACAGTAAATACATTTAAACATTTTTTTGAAAAAAGAAGCAACAATGGTCAGTAGCTGTGTTTTGTGCGAATAGTCCCAAGGCAGCACAACGTGCTGAGTTCTGGACGGCACCCAGGTGATGTTACCTGGGTGCCGCACTGGTTTTTGGTATCCTACAATGCAGCTCCGAAAAATGGCGTGGGGCGTCCCGAGGGGTGCGGGGGGAGGCCTCGTCAGTAGCGGTCTGTTGTGCGAATAGTCCCAAGGCAGCAGAACGCGTTGAGATGTGGATGGCACCCAGGTGATGTCCAGTAAGTTGCCGCAATGGTTTTGGTATCCTACAATGCTGCTCCGAATAACGGCGTGGGGCGCCCCGGGGGGGGGGGGGGTGAGGCGGCGTGAACGGGCCTCCCCAGGTGGAGGCTCGTCTGCTGTAGTGGGGCGCCCCTTTACCGTTTCAGTTGCCATTCCGCCCGCTTTTGGAACACTGTGCCAAAATCCGCCATTCAGCTGAGTTGTGCCCACTCTTGCGGTGCAGCGATAGGCGGCTGCCACAGGACTCTCAAAATGGCGGCAGGCTCTTTCCTTTTTGGGCCTGGTCCACTGAAATGGCCCTGGGACACCTTGGAACTCGGACGCTTGTCTGCTAGGTCTTGGACCCCATTCTCGAAAGCGTCCCCTCAGCCTTGAAGATTCTACAAAAGTCTTGGGGGCCCCCGACTCCTGCAGGCTTCCGGTGGGGAGCGGCTGCCATGATTGTTCGCGGAATGACCACGACGGAGCCACGAGATGGTGGTGCTTTCATGCTGACGCCAGCTTCAGTCTGAAACATCCAGAAACAAGGTGGGGCTTTCATCGTTTGGGAAAAAAAAATGTTCTAATCCAATGAAAAGTGTTATTTTTAGGTCATATGATCAAGCCTTCCATCATTAGGAAACCAAAAGTAAAATGAACCAATGAAAAGTTTTATAAACAAGTCACATGACCTGTTATGCGGCATAGGGCTATAAAAAGCGTAGAAAATCCGTTGGCACGTGAGGCGCGTCAGTAGCGGACCGATGTGCGAATAGGCCGAAGGCAGCACAACGCGGCAAGATCCGGATGGCACCGAGGTGGTGTCCAGCAAGTTGCCGCACTGGTGTGGCCATCCTACAATGCTGCGCCGAAAGTCGGCGTGGGGCGCCCCGTTGGCCTGTGAGTTCGCGTCAGTCAGTGGGGGCTGTTTGAGGATCTGACTGCATTGGAAAGCAATGTGATGCTGTGCGTCGCCCCCAAGATGGAGGTTCCTCGGCTGCAGTGAGGCACACCCTTGGTGTTTCACTCGCTATGCAGCTGAGTTGCGTGTGAGGCGGTGTTAGTAGCGGACCGATGTGCGAATAGGCCGAAGGCAGAGAATTTGATGTTAATAACACACTATCATAGACATAAAGGAAAGAATATGACCTACTACCACAGGCAGCACAACGCGCCAAGATCCGGATGGCACCGAGGAGGTGTCCAGCAAGTTGCCGCACTGGTGTGGCCATCCTACAATGCTGCGCCGAAAGTCGGCGTGGGGCGCCCCGTTGGCCTGTGAGTTCGCGTAAGTCAGTGGGGGCTGTTTGAGGATCTGACTGCATTGGAAAGCAATGTGATGCTGTGCGTCGCCCCCAAGATGGAGGTTCCTCGGCTGCATTGGGGCGCCCCTTGGTGTTTCAACGCGCCAAGATCCGGATGGCACCGAGGTGGTGTCCAGCAAGTTGCCGCACTGGTGTGGCCATCCTACAATGCTGCGCCGAAAGTCGGTGTGGGGTGCCCGAAGGGGGGGGGAGGCGGCGCAAACGAGCCTCTCCCGCTTCTCCATGTGGAGGCACTTCATCTGCAGTGGGGCGCCGAGATCCGGATGGCACCGAGGTGGTGTATAGCAAGTTGCCGCACTGGTGTGGCCATCCTACAATGCTGCGCCGAAAGACGGCGTGGGGTGCCCGAAGGGGGGGGGGGAGGCGGCGCAAATGAGCCTCTCCCGCCTCTCCAGGTTGAGGCACTTCATCTGCAGTGGAGCGCCGTCTAGCTGAGTTTCGCCCGCTCTTGCTGCTACAGCGACAGGCGGCTGCAACAGGACTCTCAAAATGGCGGCCTGTTCTTTGGATTTGGGCCTGGTCCACTAAAATGGCCCTGGGACACCTTAGAACTCGGACGCTCGAATTTTTTTTCCTTTCCTCTACATGCAAAAAAGGTAAATGCCCGGTACGTTACCTGCCTCATCTGCCACGATGTACTCTCCAGAGGAACCGAAAAAAAATATAGTTATGGTAATTATACCATGCTTCGTCATATGGAGAGGTGGCACCGATTAATTATAGTGCTGCACAAAAGAGAGATTTGGAGGACAACCCCCGACCTGCCAGTACATTCACCAAAGAAGTGGCACTGACAGCATCAGAGGCAAGGGAAACGGTCCCAAATATTCAGAAGAACTTTGGAAAGATTAAAATGACATGTTTAGATTGTGGCAAATTAATTTCATGTGGACAGATGAGTGTTACTCTAATAAATACAGCATATGAACATCATCATAGTCGATGGTTGGTGGAGACATTTTGACTATATCCTGGACCTGCCTGTCCTCGCCCAAAATGGCGCCGGAATAAATGGGACTCGTAACTCCTTGTTGTGTACTGGTTGCACAACCTTGATATCACGAGATACGTATGCAGTTTTGAAGCACATGGCGGGCGGGGACGAGAATTGATTGAATATTTCGACATCCCTATTGATATTAAGTTCTGATGTGTTATTGATTACTGTATTATTGAAAGTTCGAATTAACGTCACCCATGGTATTTGCCCGCAAATGTATATCTAGATTATTTTATTGTAACTGGCCCTGTCGTATTTTAATTATAAAATGTACGTCCACCGATTCCGCAACTGTTAGACACCTTAGTTCTTGCAACCTAATGGCCCGCCCGTTACGTTCCTCTACAGTGTAAATGTCTCCTCATCATATACGATTACAGTTTGCTCCGTGGCCGGCCCACGTGGTTATAGGCCCGTATTTGTATACTGACATTTTCACAATAAAGGTTTTTAAAAGAAAACATGGTAGTAGTATTTACATTGGTAAAGTTTTTAATAATAGTCACTGTTTTCGAATCAGTAAAAGGCAAGTGAAATAAAGCAGTCCAATTACATGAAGGGTAAAAGGTATAATACGCAGGAACGCAGTAAAGATAAATGGTCAAGGGCTGTTGTGTTTTCTACTCCTGCAACATAAAGTGATCGATAAGAATCTGATATTCAGGCGTATCGGCGACTAAGACAGCAGGCCGAGCCTCTTTTGCTCAACGGCTCCGTCATGGGACGCAGAAACGCCCTTTTTCTCGAAAAAGGAATATATTTTACTTGCACGACAGTTGTAAATTTTCCGGGAAAGTACATTAGCCTGGAACATTATAACATATATGTTTAAGAAAAAATAATGTTCGAAAGTAATAAAAAGTGTAATTTTTAGGTCATATGACCAAGCCTTTCATCATTAGAATAAGAAAAGTAAAATGAACCAATGAAAAGTTTTATTAACAAGTCACATGACCTGTTATGCTTACGTTACGCGCTGCGCGCCGCGCCCCGGATCGCTTCCGGGAAGCTGTGCTTCGCGCACCGGAGCACTTCCGGATGCGCTAACGCGGCGCGTCATATGACGCATTACGCGACAACGCAGGTCCAGAATATAGTCAAAATGTCTCCACCAACCAGCGGTCGGAACACAACCCCTTTCAGCAGGCTAAATAGTTCTGTTAAATGACAACAGAAGGGACAGGCAACAAGAACCATCAGTCAAAGAGGGGAGGGCAAGTTCTTCTCTACCGGGTCACGTTGGGGCGCTACCGGAACTGATCGAATTGGTAGTCTACAGTGTTTCTGGATGTTTCAGACTGAAGCTGGCGTCAGCATGAGAGCACCACCATCTCGTAGCTCCGTCGTGGCCATTCCACGAGCAATTATGGCAGCCGCTCCCCACCAGAAGCCTGCGGGAGTCGGGGGCCCCCAAGACTTTTGTAGAATCTTCAAGGCTGAGGGGACGCTTTCGAGAATGGAGCCCAAGCCCTAGCAGACAAGCGTCCGAGTTCCAAGGTGTCGCAGGGCCATTTTAGTGGACCATGCCCAAATCTGAAGAGCCGGCCGCCATTTTGAGAGTCCTGTGGCAGCCGCCTATCGCTGCACCGCAAGAGCGAGAGCAACTCAACTACATGGTGAGCGAGACGCTGTAGTCGCAAGAGCGGGCGGTAAACAGCTGAATAGCGGAAGAGGCACAGTGTAGCAAAAGCGGGCGGAATGGCAACTGAAATGGTAAAGGGGCGCCCCACTACAGCGTGTCTTTAGGTCAAACGGATTGTGGGACAAGGTCAAGAATGGAAGAGTCACCAAAAGGCAAAAAGTTCCGCTTGACCCCGGGAGCCGGCCACCTATGTCGGGGGCGATCTCAGGCCACACCAGGGCAACACGACTTGGGGAGGGGGCCGGAGCCAAGCTCCCCCTCCGAATCCGCGCCATCACACCGTCCCTCGGGGGCCTCCGTCAAGCGGTTCAGGGAGGTACCGCATCACATTGTTTTCAAATGCAGTCACGTCCTCAAACAGCCCCCACTTACATTGAGAATCGTGAAGCTGTAGCAGGTGCAAATAAGCTTCAGACAGTCTAACAAGCACTCCTCAAAACTTTGAACTATCAGAGTGCATGAGTTTCATGCTCGATCGATTGAGCTAGCCGGATCGGGCAACAAAAAGTATAAAATAGTTATGTAAATAGTTATTTAATAAAATGTTTTACCCTGTTACTTTGCTGGTGTGTTGTATATATTTGTAATATTTGCATAGAGTTTATCGTTATTTTGGGCGGGGTGGGTGGCGGAGCCGAGCTGTCTTGCAGCCATCATGGTGTGGAGCTCAGTTCATCTCACTAGTTTCGTATTTCTCATGAGGGGTTGTTCCTAATGTTTCTATTTTAGCGAGGTCAAAAAGAGATCCCATTAGTGGCCTACTGATTTTGCTCGATTCCTTTTGTTTTTTTACACGATTTTTCACTATCTGCAAAGACTAAACAGAGTATTGCGACTCTGTGCTTGTTTGTAAATAGAGAATGAACGAAAGAGAACCAATTCTAAAACAGTAAATGCTTGGATAACAATCAATCAAATGGAGAGAGAAGCAGGCACGACGGATTACAACGGGGGCAAAGGCCTGCGTTAACTACCCTTCACTATCTGTAAAGAGAGAGTACTCCTAATAGAAATGAGGGGGGGGGCAGCATTCAAAGCAGATCAGTGTGCATAAACACGAAAATGTTTTTACTTACCACGTACTTGACATTCGACAGCTTATGATATTTGCTATTAAAAAAACATTGAAATTCACTGAAAAAACCATAGGTTAGAGACCATATATAGTTAGGAATTAGCATTTACAAAACCTTGAAAATTCACTGAAAAAACCATAGGTTATAGACCATATATAGTTAGGAATTAGCATTTAAAAAACCTTTTTTTACTGACACAAAACCATTGAAATTCCATATATAGTTAGTTGTACTAACTATATATCGCGCACCCGCAATCCACTGCTGATCATGTCACATATTACATCATTCATGACATGGTCAGTGACA
The DNA here is from genome assembly GCF_964261635.1 of Lissotriton helveticus. Lineage (NCBI taxonomy): Eukaryota > Metazoa > Chordata > Amphibia > Caudata > Salamandridae > Lissotriton > Lissotriton helveticus. The sequence continues at coordinate 2,121,458,751 of NC_136057.1, read as the reverse complement.
TCACTGATGACATCACTGATGACATCTCAAATGACATCACTGATGACATCACTGATGACAACATCCAGTGACTGTATGTTTCTGTAAAGTTAAAATATGTCTTACATATTGAAGAATGAGTGGATTTATAAGTGTCTGGATGAAGGATTTATTAGGTGCATGACTGACTGTATGAGTGACTGATTAAATGTGTCTCACTGAGTGCATGGGTTAGTGACTAAACTGTCTTAATTTGTGCATCATTATGTCTGTTGTTCTGTAAACTGCTGCATGTGTTGATCATTAGCTATATGAGTAACTATATGGGTTATTGGTTGATTGCCTAAGTATTTGTATGGGAGACTGAGAGTGTGTGTGGGTGGCTGGGAGGTGTATAACTCTGTGCATAGATGTGTGATCAGTTGATTCACTAGATGTATGGGTTCAAAAGTGCATGTGGAAACACCTGTATGGGCGGCTGACTGTGTGCATGAGTGTATTGGTGAGTGAATGGATATCTAAGTGCTACATGTCAAAGTAAGTACATATGTAAAACACAGTACATGTGAGAGTTGACATATATAAATAACTATGCATAAGAGCCAGTGAATGTGTGAGTGGCTGTATGGATCATTGTGAACTTGTATCAGGGATTGTATAAGAGAGTAAATATGTGTTAGTATATGTTTGAATAAGTAAGGTGTGTATAACTGTATAGTTGAGGAAATGGAGTTGTGATTGATTCTTTGCATGACTGACTAGGTGTGTGAGTAACTCCATGGATGAGTGACAGTCTGTGAGTGTCTGTTTACACTGAGTGTATCTAAGGTTATATTAGAGTCTGAAGAGGTTCATCGTATTATCACATGAATGATGTCATCAGTGATGTGATCATTAATGTCAAATGAGATGTCATCAGTGATGTCATTTGAGATGTCATCAGTGATGTCGTCAGTGATGTCATCAGTGATGTCATTTGAGATGTCATCAGTAATGTCATCAGTGATGTCATCAGTGATGTCATCAGTGATGTCATTTGAGATGTCATCAGTGATGTCATCAGTGATGTCATTTGAGATGTCATCAGTGATGTCATCAGTGATGTCATTTGAGATGTCATGAGTGATGTCACTGACCATGTCATGAATGATGTAATATGTGACATGATCAGCAGTGGATTGCGGGTGCGCGATATATAGTTAGTGCAACTAACTATATATGCGAATTTCAATGGTTTTGTGTGAGTAAAATAAGGTTTTGTAAATGCTAATTCCTAACTATATATGGTCTATAACCTATGTTTTTTTCAGTGAATATATATATATATATATATATATATATATATATATATATATATATATATAACCGTGATGTTATCAGTGATGTAATTTGAAATTTCATCAGTGATGTCACTGACCTTGTCATGAGTGATGTAATATATGAGGTCCTAAGCAGTGCATTGCAGGGGTGTAAGTTATAGTTAGCTGAGGTAACTATAACTGCTGAATTTCATTGTGTTTTTACAAGTTTAATCTGAGCCTAACTATAATGTCCTTGTAGCCTTTTTTTTCAAGTGAACTTTTAAGGTTTTTCAAATTCTATTTCCCAACTATAACGCCTGTGTAACCTTGGTTTTTTTAAATGAATTTCACAAAAAATTATAAGGTTATTTGCTAACCATAACCTTTACCATAACCTTTGTAAGTGAGATCATGTGTTTCTCAGTGGGTGTGTGAGAGTCTGAGTGGGGCTGTGATTGCCTGCATAAGTGCCTCAATTGGTGTGTGAGTATCTGAGTGGCTTTGTGAGTGGGTGCATGAGTGTCTGAGTGGGTGTCTGAGTTGGTGCAAGAGTGTCTGACAGGCTGTGAGATTGTCCAAGTGTATTTGCAAGTACGTGTATTTTGCAAAATTGTGTGAGTCTGTGAGTTGGTATATGAGTGTCTGAGTCGGTTTGTGAGTGAGTGCATTCGTCTCTGAGTGGGTGTGTGAGTCTCTGAGTGGATCTGTGAGTGGGCGTATAAGTCTCTGAGTGGGTCTGTGAGTGGGTGCATGAGTGTCTCAGTGAGTCTGTGAGAGTCATCCATGGAATTGCCAGGAAAACACACTTAATGAGGGAGGGGGACAAGCGGGCCTCATTCCATGGGCTGAATTCGGTCCAGGGGACCCCATTCTCCAGGGCTGTCTTTCTAATATTTATATACTATAGTGAGGGATGGGGTCTGCACACCCCTTCTCCCTGGGCCGGTCCCCAGGTACCCCATCCCATAGGGCCTGATGACATCTCCTGGGTGCCTTTTTGTACCCAGTGTGCAGGATCGGGACAGTGGGAGGAGCCTCAAGGACCCCACAATCCCAGCCTCCTTTCCACCTCCTGCAGTAGTTGGCATTATTGCTGCATGGAGGGAGCTGCTGAAAAGGTAGATCTCTCCTTGCAGGAGCAATCTTTTCATCTCTTTCCCTGCGTGCATGTTTGAGGGCAGGTAAAGAGATGAAACCTCCGCTTCCACTGGACGGGAGCTCTTTGACAGCTCCTGTCCACTGGTAGGAGCTGCAAAAGCTTCTGCCAAGCAAAAGCAAACATCTATGTCCCAGGGGTGGTCACCACGGCATATAGCAGGAGCCCACCCCAAGGAGGCGTGGCCCCAGGGCCATTTCTGGCCCCCTCCTTTGTTGTGCACGGGCCGGCTCCTGGAGGTGGTGGTCCTCGGGGCAGTATAGGGTCCAGGTGGGGTGCCGAGCAGTGCCCTCCCTGTTTTTAAAGCTATTTGCCCAGGGTGGTGGTGGTCCCCATGACATGGGGAGGTCCACAAGGCCCCTATCTTACTGTCTTTTTTAACCACTTGGATGCTAAGGTGTTTTATGGCTTTGCATGTAATTTCCATTGAAGTCAATGGAAACTCCATGACGAGCTGGGCTCGTCATGAGCGTCGAAGGGGTTAACCCAGGAAGGTGGCGGTCCCCGGAGCCCTGAGGGGGTCCATGAGGCCCTCCCTTTTTTATGTATTTAGCCCCAGGGATGGTGGTCCCTGGTCTCCGGGGGCTCTGTGTGGCCCATGTGTATTTTTGGAATTATTATCCCAGGGAGGTAGTGGTTCCCGGGGCCCAGTAGGGGTCCTTTGGGACCCCCATTAGGTGTTCCTTAGGCAGAGGAAGGTGCTTGGCCCTCCAGCAATGTTTGTTTATCCCCGGAGAGGTGGTGGTCCCTGGGGCTTATAAAGCCTCAGGAAGGAAGCCCTGTCTGCCCCCCTTCTTCTGTATAAACAAAGCCCTGGGGAGATGGTGGTCAACTGGACTCTAAAAGCCTTTGGAGGGAGAACCCATGCATCCACTTCCTTTATTTAATTAATACCTATGGGACCTGCCCCACCAGTGGGCGATTTTAAAACAAGAGCAAGAGCCCCCACTTATGTTTTTTTAAAAACTATTCTCATTCTCTGGAGACGAGGGACCACCATGATTTTTGGCAAAAATTGAAAAGAAAATATTTTTTTGCCCTGGCAGGGTCCCTCTGGAGCCATAAAACTAGAGCTGAGGGGCCAGGGTATTCCTAGTGTCAGTGACTGCATAGATGAGTGAGTATGTGTTAGTATAATTCTGAGTAAGTAACTAGCTTTTTGGGTGACTGTCCCAGTGTGAGTGGTTGTATGAATATATGAGTGGATATGTCAGTGGCTGTATTAGTGAGTGAGTGGGTGTTTGAGTGGCTGTATGGGTGAGTGAGTGGATTTCTGTGCTGATCTATGAATTAGTGAGTAGCTGTGTAAATACTAGTATGTATGTGTGAATGGGTTTGAGAATAGTAGTGTGGTAGTTGGACTGAGTGTCTGAATGATTATATGGGCTGCGAGTGTGTGTGTCAGAGATTAAGTGAATGATGTCATCAATTATGTCATTTGAGATGTCATCAGTGATGTCATTAGAGATGTCACATACCATGTCATGAGTGATGTAATATGTGAGGTCATCAGCAGTGCATTGATTGGGCGTGAGTTAAAGTTAGCTCGCTGAGTATAACGGCTGAATTTCTCTGGGATTATATGAGTGAAATGTTAACCTAACTATAAAATCTCTATAACCTTTGGTTTTTCTAGTGAAATTCTATTTTTTTTAAATTCTGTTTCCTAACTATACTGTCCCTTTATCCTTTGGGTTTTTTCAGTAAACTTCTAAGGTTTTTTAAATGCTAATTACTAACTATAACATCCCTGTAATCTTTGTTTTTATGATGAATTACTAAGGTTTACAAAGCTGTGGAGAAAGGGGGTTGGGATTCCGACCAGCTCTCGGGAATCCTGCTGTGTAAGACTTTCAGTAGGTACCAAGTGGACTTCTTGCCCCCAAGGTCACTCAGGAGTAAAGGGGACTTTCTCTCCCAACCAGTAGTGCACCTGGAGCTGTGTTTGCAGAGTGGTGGAGAAAGGGGGCCTGACCTACAAAGATCTTTTAGCAATCCCATTGTGTAGGTTTTATTGGAGATAACAGGAGGGGTAGTTGGCACCCAAGGACGTACGTGGGAGCCAACAACTACTCCTATTACCTCCATTAAGTCCCATACAGCAGGATTGCTGAGAGGTTTATCGGCTTGCTCAAAGCGGACCCCTGTTTGCTATGGCATACAATGGAGTGTCGTTGACTGTCGTCACGTCTAATGTAGTGGCGTGAAGCGGAGTAGTGTACCATGAAGTGTTGTAGAGTGAAGTGGCTTTGAGTGGAGTAGGGAAGAGGGGAGTAGCACACGTTGGAATAACACAAAGTGGTGTTGCGTACAGGGTATTGACAAAGAGTTGAGTGGCATATAATGAAGTGGAATAGTTTAGAATGGAGTGGTGTACAGTGGAATAGCATACATTGGAGTGGCACAGAGAGGAGTAGTGTATAGAGTAGTGGCATTCAGTAAAGTGGCATACACTGGAGTGTTGTAGAGCAGAGTGGCATAGGTTGGAATAGTACACAGTAGAGTAACCGTGGGCGTAGGACTACTCTACGCTTGCGTAGTTTGAGTAGTTTGAGCAACTACGTGCTACGCAAATTGCGCTCAGCACAGTCCAAGAACGCGTAGCATAGCGGGAATTTTTTGCTTGTTCGCGGTCCTCAACGTCAAGTTGGCAACCGCGAGCGAGCAAAATGACATCCAGGCAAGACTTTTTCCTCGTTCACGATCAGCAACATCAAGTTGCCGATCGCGAGCGTGGAAAATAAACCTCCCGGTGAGATTCTCAACGCGGGGAGGTCAGGTTTCTCATTGCGAGTGGTTGCTTATGCTCGCGACCACCCACGATGAGAAACTACCAATCCACATTGAGAAAACTGCTGCTCCAGTACAAATCTACTCGAGTGTCAGAAAACGACCGCTTGCACTGTGCAAGATGCCGTTGGTAATGACTGCACAGTGTGACAAGCATCCAGAACTGTGCAATCAGTGTAAACAGCATTTTCCCTACCCCACTACGCAGCTCGCGTAGCTAATCGTAGCTGGTATAGTGCAAAGTGCACTTTGCATAGCTACTCTTAGTGCTACTACGCAAACTACGCCCAGGGTTACAGTAGAGTGGTGTAGAGTGGAGTGGTGCACAGTGAATGCCATGGTGTGCAGTGGGGTAAAAGTAGAGTAGTGTTAGAATAGTGGTGGACTAGTGCACAGTGTAGTGGCGTACATTGAAGTTGGGAAGAGTGGCGTGACATAGAGTCGAATAGGGTAGAAATGAGAGGTGTAGAATGTTGCGGTGTACAGTAGAATAGCATATAGTGGAGTGGCATAGAGTGCAGTGGGGTACAGTAGAGTGGCATATAATGGCGTGATGTAGAGTAGAATAGTATAGAGTGCAGTATTGTAGAGTAGAGTGGCATAGAGTGAAGGGACATACAGTAGAATAGTGTACAGTGGTGTGGTAAAGAGTGGAGTGGTATCGATTGGAACAGCATACAGTGGAGTGAGGCACAGTGTAGTGGCCACTGCACTGTATGACATGCCACTCTACTCTATGCTCTTCCTGTCTAACACACTCTACAACATGCCACTGTACAACACTCTACCACTTTATGCCCCTCCACTCTTTGCCACTCTATTTCACTTGACAACACTAAACTACATGCTACTCTACTCCACTCTATGACATGCCACTCCACTTTTACATGCCACTCCATGCAGTGACGCACCACTCTATTCTATGGCAATTCACTCTGCTCTGTGAGAATCCACACCACTCCACTCCACTGTATGACCTGCCCCTCCCCTCTATCACATATCACTTCACTCTATAACACTCCACTCCACTTTGCGACATTCCACTCCACTCTATGCCATTCCAATGTAGTCTTTGACATGCCACTCCACTCGATGCCACTCCACTGTTACGCCACTACACTCTATGTCACTCCATTGTATGCCATGACACTTTACGCCAAAGCACTCTATCCCACGCCACTCAATGACATGAAACTCTTCAACACTTCACTCTATACAACTCCACTCTATGCCACTCCCCTTCGCTCCACTCTACGATGCTCTACTCCACTATATAATTATCAACAACAGGGGACCCACTGAAAACCCGAACCAGGGGCAAACAATACTGGAATCCTAACGGCGTTTCAACCTAATGTTTGTAGGAATTGGCCTTTTTTGTTAAAGTTCACTAAACTTTTTGCTTTTCCCCTAGACGGTTTTCCTGACCTAGAGATGCCAATTTAGATGCTTTGGGTACTTTGCCACTGCTGATCAGTGTCAAAGTACAGGAGTTCCCTATGACAAATATAATGGTGATTGGTTGGCTATGATTGGTATGTTTGCCTTATTAGTAAAAGTCCCTAGTGATGTGCACTGTGTGTGCAAGGGCTAGTAATGCAAGGGAGTGCAGAGAAGGGAACTCAGACCTTCAGTGTAGGGCCTGCGCACAGAATGCTAAGTTAGCATGCACTACTGACAAGTGCAACAAATTGTCAGGCCTGACTTTCGCTTTTACGTACACATTGGGCACCCCTGTGGTAGGTACCAGGTAACCCTTCGGCAGGGTGCAGTGTAGGTAAAAGGCAGAACATAAACTGAGGTGTGTTTTATATTCTGACAGTGAAAAACTCTCAATTTTGATTTTCACTGCTGAAAGGCTATTTTGCCCAAAGGACAGAATGGGGGAGGCTGGGTGTTGTGTTTGTTAGTCTAGTTTTCTGTCAGTTTATAATGGAGAGGTGACATTTAGTATGTATGAACTCACAGTGTCATAATGCATCTTTCTGTGAATGTGGTTTTGTCACTGTGTGTTTATAAACCACTCTTTTAGAAAGTGTCTGAGTTCTGTGCTCTGAGCATTTCTGTGTGTCTCTGAAATGTGGATTGTCTGTTTGGAACTGAAAGGTGAGAGGAGCTGGGAGAGGTGTTGACTCATGGAGGGGTTGAGATGGAAACAGGCTGGGCTGCATCTGGAGAGTAGGGGGAGGAGAAGCCCGGGAGGTGAAAAGACCTGGGCTAGGGCTATAAACCAATTGACCCATCTCCTGCTTAGTAATTAAGGATCAAAGCCCCCAGTATCAAATGGAGAGAGGTGACACTGGGAGGGAGACACCCAGAACTGATTTAGGGAGGGGTCAGGGACCCCTGAGCACATACAGACTTTAAAGACATTAAGGGGCATAACTATGAGAGTTGAACCCCCTGAATGTTGGAAAGAAACAGATATGGATTGAGACTGAAAAGGCTTGGACCCATTCTGTTGTCAAGAGGAACCACTGCTAAAGAAGGAACAAATGAAGAGACTGCTGTGGATAGACCAATGCTTGCTTTGCGATCTGGGGCTGGTCTGCAGTTTGCTGTTATAACTAAGGAAGAGGTTTTTGGGACTGTACTTGGAGGTGCTGGGTCCCCCTGCTTGAAGAAGACTGTGCTTTGTGCTTTGTCTTATAACCCCAAGGGCCCTAGGTGAGTTGGCTCCTTGTTGGGAAATACAGGATCATAAAAGTTTCCAGAGAAGTCCCAAGCAATGGGGTGTGCGTGTGTTTTTTGCAGCTTGTGACCCTCAGAAGTTGTGCCTTGTGATCGTGGGCACACAGGAGCAAGCTAAGTCTCAGATGCGCAGGGTGCATGTCATGGTGCAGGCCAAGGTGTTGGTGAGGAGTGTCTGGGCCTCGTGTGCACCAAAGAAAGAAGCAAGACTCAGATGCGCAGTGTGGGTGTCGTGGTGCAGCCAGGGCATTGGTGTGGAGCACCTGGACATCATATGCACCAACGGAAGAAGTAAGTCTCAGACGCGCTGGGAGTGTATCTTGGTGCAGTGCGGGTGCTGGTGAAGAGTGCCAGGGCCTCGTAAGCACCAAAAGAAGAAGTGAGTCTCCAACATGCAAGAGTGCTTGTTTTGGTGCAGCCAGGGCATTGGCGAAGAGTGCCTGGACATTGTGTGCACCCTGAGAAGAGGTGAAACTGCCTGAAATCTTGCTTTAGTTTGGGGAATTGAATACAGCAGCTGGGGGGTATTTGCTATCTGCCAAATCATTCTTAAAATTGAAAGCTATTTTTTAAATTGTTTGTCACCACATTGATTGAGCACATTTGATCTTAGTATTTTTAAAACTTGATGCCTACATTTGAGTGACCGCTGTGTTTGAAATAAATATCTGCATTTGTTTTGGGGCACGTGACATGAGAGCCACACGCCTGGACTGAGATCCACTTCCTGGTGGTCCGCACTTCGTAGAAGGGCCGCCTTTTTGGGGAGATCAGCATTCTAGTTGCTGAGCACTTTCCCTCCACCTCATCCTATAAGACCGCGCCAAAGGCAAGCCCGTCTGCGCCCGTCCGCGGCCGGATCGCGCCATGCGCCACACCTCCTGGTCACATTTCTAGAATTAACTATGCCAAATCAACTGTGATGAATCTACAGTATATGGCTAAGAGCAATGTATGTCAGCCCATCTTTCCAAGAAAGGACTCTCATGCACTGGTTTGTCCTACTTGCAATTTTGTCTTAAATAAAAGCCACTCTATGCCCCTTTTTCCAGAAGAGGCAGACACTGCTTGGTTCGACACACTTAACAAGTGTTCTACTGAACACTAGATCTCTTCCTAAACATAGGCATGAACTTGCTGATTGTATTGAGTTTCACTCGCCAGACATACTGTTTCTTACAGAGACTTGGACTCACTCCGCCTCTGAACCAGACCTTAACGTCGCCATACCTTTGGGTTATGATTTATATAGGATTGATAGGGAAGGACAAAGAGGGGGAGGGGTTGCCATCGTTTACCGCTCACAAATTAAAGCAATCCTCTCCGACATTCCCAAATTTAAAGAAGAGGCTATCTTGTTTAGTTTCAAAGCTACCAGTACTGATGTCCTTAATGGACTCCTAGTCTATAGACCACTGGGACCTAGAAACACGTTTATCGAATCCATCTCAACTGTTATGGAATCATGCTTGGTACACTCTAATTTCACCATGTTAGGAGACTTTAACTTCCATTTGGAAGCCATTGATAACATGGACACCAAGGAGTTAACAGGCTGTTTTTTTAGCTTAGGTCTAAAGCATATAGTCAATAGGCATACACATACAGGTAAACACAGCCTGGATGGTATTTTTACAAATCACCCACACGTGTTAGGAGACTTTAACTTCCATTTGGAAGCCATTGATAACATGGACACCAAGGAGTTAACAGACTGGTTTTTTAGCTTAGGTCTAAAGCAAATAGTCAATAGGCATACACATACAGGTAAACACACCCTGGATGATATTTTTACAAATCACCCACAGACAAATTTTTATAAAAGCATTACCCTTACCTTGGACGGATCATAGCGCTGTCTTTTTCGAAGTCCACACAAATGGTCTCCTGATTAGAAGCTTTGGCACAAATAGAACAAAGGTATCACGCCCCTGGAAACAAGTAAACACTCTTGATCTTCAGACTACTCTGCGATCACAGAGCACTTTTCTGGACACTGATCCTGATCGAGCAGCAGTACATTTTAATCGCTGGATGGAACAGGCTGTGGTAAGCCTAGCACCTGAAACTAGTTTATGTGCTAAAAATAGATTGTAATCGGCCCCATAGCATAATATCAAGCTAAAACACTTTAAAAAATCTTCAGAGCCAAAGAAAGACTTTGGAGAAAGGAATACTCAGAATCAGATAAAAACAATATGGAGACGCATTAGCAAAATACAAGGAAGCCATAAATGAGGCAAAATCCACTTACTTTACCGAGAAAATTATGGCTTCCAAAAATACCTCTCGAGAACTTTTCAAGACAGTTTCTAAACTAGCCAATTTTAGCAATACTAAACATTTTAAATCAACAAGTCAGTTCTGCGACAAACTTCCACGATAACATGATAAAATTATATGACGAATTCTCTACTGATACAAACGAGACTAGACTAGCTGAATGCAAGTTGGACATATCAAACATACAATTTTTCCTAAAAAAGTTCAGGCCTCTCACACAGGATAGAGTAGAAAAAATCATCATGGCAATTTATTCAGGCTCTCTTTTGGACCCTTGACCGGACATGATCTTTCACATGGCCCCTAAAGTTATTGCTAACACCCTGACAGAACTTTTGAACAACATCCTAGATCAAGGACAGTTCCCAACGTATTGGAAGAATGCTCTGATAAAACCTATTCTGAAAAAGCCAACCTTGGACCCTTCCGAAGTGGCTAACTACCGGCCTATTACTTCTCTACAATTCCCCTCAAAAGTCAAACGACATATTAGATCAAGCACAACATGGTTTCAGGCCACAACACAGCACCGAGTCTGCATTGATTACAGCCACTGAAAGCCTACGTGCTCAATTAGATCAAGGCAGAAGGCAATAATAATATTACTTGATTTATCCGCCGCGTTCGATATGGTTGACCACCGTATAATTCTTCAGCGGTTGGCAGAAATAGGTATCATTGATAATGCAGCAGACATTCTTCGGTCTTATCTAACTAACCAACAAACAGTGACATTAGATGAGCATAAATCTCCCTCCTTCTTTATACTATGTGGGGTACCTCAGGGTTCAGCACTCTCACCTACCCTGTTTAACATATATGTAGCCCCACTGGCTATGCTTATCCGTTCCTTTAGCTTTACAGCCATTTGCTATGCTGACGACACACAAATTGCTGTCTCATTGACTGCCAAATCAGAGGTCGTGGCAGTACGTTTTAACCTATGCATGAGCCATATCATTAAATGGATGCAAAACCACTGTCTAAAATCGAACACTGGGAAGACGGAGGTAGTTATGTTTGGTAAGGACTCTTCACTTGGAACTCCAATTGGTGGCCGGGTACAGCGGGGCCTTGCCCCCAACCCGTAAAGAAGGTAAAAAACCTTGGAGTTCTAATTGATGATCATCTTTTCCTATCAGACCAGGTCAACTGCATTACTTCTTCCTGTTTCTATACCTTGAAAATCCTCTGGAAAATCCTTCCTTTTATTCCTTTGCCCCTCAGGAAAATGGTAGTTACAGCCCTGATTTTGTCAAAAATCGATTACTGTAACTCACACTACCTTGGAGCCAAAAAGAGTGTGACACATAAACTGCAGACTCTGCAGAATGCTGCCGCATGACTACTACTGAACCTTCCTAAATTCAGTTCCATCAGTCGAGTAATTCGAGAACAGCTGCACTGGCTCCCTATTATGGCTAGGATCCAATTCACGTCTATGTGCATTCTACATAAGACATTGCACGGAAAGGGACCCGGACAGAATAGCCAATATGTTGAGCGCTATGCCCCACAGAGATGTCTCCGCTCTGCCTCGGCGTACTTGCTTATAGTTCCAAGGATAAAGACACTGAAGTCGGGCAGTAGAAGCTTCCGACATTTAGCTCCAAAGCTATGGAATTCCATGCCCTTGCATCTTAGAACCCAAAACAATCTACTTCAGTTTAGGAAGGCTCTTAAAACCTGGCTGTTTACCTGTACATAACCAACTGGATGTCTCCCTATTTGTATTTTATGGCAGTAAGCGCTAAGACGCCATGGCATACACGCGCTCTATAAAAACACATATTACTTTTTGTTTCATTTCAAACTCGGATGCCCAAGAGTGCATGTCATGGTGCAGCCAGGGCGTTGGTGAAGAGCACCTGGACATCGTGTGCACCGGGAGAAGAAGAGAGGCTCGAACGCGCAGGGTGCGTTTTGAGGTGCAAGTAGAGGGTTGGTGAAGAGCGCCAGATTGTCCTTAGTACCAGAGAAGAGGCGAGTCTCAGAGGCACAGTAAGCATGTCGAAGTGCATCCTGACGTGCTGGTGAGAAGTCCCTGGTTAGGGTGTGCACCAAAGTGAAGTAAAGCCTCCACAGTGCTGAGGGTGGTTCTAAGTGTGGACTGAGACTGCCGGAGTGAGGGCCAAGTAATTGGGCCCTCGGAGTCAATCAGCAGATCACAGATCGGCAGCCTCGGCAGAACTGAGCTGCCGGCATGAGTCCGCCGCAGCCCATGATCAAGTTCTAGATCAAGGCCCAAGTCGCTGACATCAGGGAGGAGAGTGCGATCGCGCCCCACCAGGTAACATGGTAGGTGCGGGCCTGGAGGGACACTCTCTCGGCCTCCTGCTTCAGTCAGTTGTGCAAGCTGCTGCTTTGGCTCAGATCCCGGCCCGTGCAGACCCAAGCCGGGACAGTACTGGGGTCGGAGTGGGAATCAGTACTTTGTGTGTCATCATTTGATCCATAGTGGGGACACTGTTAACGGAGCACGTAAAACTGTTGTGTTATACTTTGCATTATTGCTGCTGAAAAACTATCAAACTGTTGTATGACACCTGACCTCATTTGTGCCTGACGAACTGTATGCTGGGTGTGCTACGCACTACGTTATTTCTCCCTTGCATATTACCTGATTGTAATGTGGCTCATTGCATTATTTCTTTAGTGCACAAGATCTGAGTATAACGTTGTGCAGTGTATTATTTCTTCATTGCACCGTACATGATTGTAGCGTGATGCATTGCATTGTTTATTCCTGGTACAGGGCATACTGGTGGTGTTACGCATTGCATAATTCCTTCAATTGCAAAGTACATGACTGTGGCACACGTATGGCATTGTTTCTCTGTTGCCCAGTATAAGAGAATATTGTTATACATTGCATTATTGTTTCCTTTTGTAATGTGTGTGATTCTAGCAATACGACTTGCCTAACCTTTTGGGAAATAGTTAGAAGTGAGCTTAACTGCTGGTTAGAAGCGGTGGTTGGGATTAGAACCTAACAACCCCCCCAAAAGAATATTGCCCATTCTTCTATGTTAATTTTGTATCATGTGGTCATATCATAATTGCTTATATAAAGATTATACTCATTTATCAATACTCGTGTGGAGGATATTTGTGATGACATCATGGGGTTACTGTGAGCGTGATTGCACATTCTGAACGATCGTGCCTTGGAGATAAGTCTGGCTGCTCGTGCCAAGCTACTAAGGGTGTGAGCAGGGATATCACAGACTGTGTCCTTACTTAGCATAACATTGAAGTGAGGGGTCGGGGACGCACGCCTCCAGCATTTGGTGGCAGCAGTAAGCGATACCTCCATTTCCAACAATGTTTATAAATGATCATCATCAGGACAGAATAACAATAATAGGAGCATCCGAAACAATTCAATAAAACATTTAGAACAGGAAAAATGTATTCATGGGTATCAAAGATTAACATTTTCAGAGTTATATCACAGCATAAGATGAATATAAAATTAGAAAGTTAGGAATGAATCAATAATTTTCTAATCATTGTTCTGTCCTGATGATGACCATTTAATTACATTATGGTTGAAACGCTGTCAACGCATATATGTGGCCCAAACTGAAGAGGACGTATTTATTGCCTGGTGTTGTTTTTGTCTTGTCCTGAACTTCCTATTTTGTATATTTTTTTCCTCAACTACATTGTATTGTTTATTCTGTTGTTTGTGTACCATGTTGAGCTCCAATGTTATTATATGTTTATGGATTTAATCCTTTGTTAATACATTTCCTACAAATTACATTTACTTATGCATGGGTACTTTATATTTGAATGTTTCTCTCTTTGTATTCATGATTCTTTTTCTTTGAATAGTATAAAGGTTTATTTGATGTATGTTTTGTGTATTTAAGTGTTAAACTTGCACCTCTGTTAGGATTCCACTACTCCACTATATGACACTCCACTCTACAATTCTCTATTCCACTCTATGTCACTTTAAGACACTCTACTCCACTCTATGCCACTCTATGACAGTGTACTCAACTCTATGACACTCAACACAACTTCCTCTGTGCCACTCCATTCCAGCTTACTTCTCACTACTCTATGGCACAGTACTCCACTGTACTCCACTGTACTTGACCACTCCACTCAATGCCACTCAACTCAACCGCCCTCAATGCCACTTCAATTTACAATACTATATGTCACTCCACTCTACCACACTCTGCTAAACTCTACAACATTCCAGGCTACGCCCCCTTCTCCACTCTATGCCACTCTACTCTACTCCACTCCACTCTAGAGGACTCCACTCCACTGTATGCCCTCCACTCTACGCCACCCTACTCCATTCTGCTCCAGTTAACAACACTCCACTCCTTGACATGCTACTCTACTACACTAATCTCTGTGATTCTATACTATATGACACTCTTCTTCACTCTATGCCACCCCACTCTAAGATACTCCACTTCACTCTATTGTACTCTAGCTCATTCTATCTCACTCTACTCAATGACACTCCTCTCAATGACACTCCACTCAACAACAACACTCCACTGTATGATTTGAACCATATTTTTATTGAAAAAAATATTATAAGTCTATGAAAAAACAAAGGTTAATACTAAGTTATAGTTAGGAAAACGTTGGCAATATTTTATATGCAAAACCAACTTAAAGTACACAAACCTTAGAATTTCTAAAGTTATAGTTATAACTTACACTTATAATTCCTGGCCCGGTCAAAACTTAATATAACTCACACACCTCCCTCCACAGATTTTTTCAACTTGCTATCCACACTACATTAACTATAGCTTGCCCCGCTACCTTGCATACCGTTCTCGTAACAGATGTTTTTGAGATGTCATGAGTCTTGTTATGACTGCTATAATTGAAGATGCTATAACTAATCTAGTATAAAAGGGTTTAAACAGTGCTTGGGGATGATGTGACCTTTAGGTAACGTGTGATTTTTCACCTAAATATAACGTCTCTTTACCCTGTGTTTATTCCAGTGAATTTCTGAGTTGTTTTTTTATGCATTGTAAGTTTGTGCACCGCAGTGGGTTGGCTGGTGCTGGGGGTGTTTGATGCCAAGCCCTGTGACCAACCCCACGCCACACCTGGCCAATGGCATGGGGTTGGCCTTAAGTGCAAAGTTTAAAGTGATAGTTCGGTATGGTAATAATAACTTAATGGCATTAACCACAACCTTAGAAATTCACTGAAAAGACTAAGGGGCTGATTATGAGTACAAGAGTTTTAAGACTGCCGTACCATTGGTGACAGTCTGACCGCCGCCTCCTCTGGGGTCTGACCACTTGATTACGAGTAGAGCAGTCGAACTGCTACAAGACCACCACAGCCACCGGGATCTTGGATCACACGGCGGTGGGGAAAACAGTGCTCTATGATCAGCAAGGCGGTGCCGATGCCGGCACCACCTTGCTGATCATGACCTGCCTTTCTGCTGATGTTTTTCATGGCAGGTGCCCAGCCATGGAAAGGTCATACAGAAAGGCCGGGAAGGGACCCCAAACAGAGTCTTAGGGCTATTTTGCCCATAAGGACTGTGCATGGGTGCAGAGAATGTGACCCCCTCTGTTTGCACTGTTGTGCGTGAACTGTGTGCCATGCACTACATGGCTCATGGTACACAGTGAACACGACATGCAAGTGGCACTGCACTGCAGTAGCATGTAATTCAGGCTCTTTATATGAGCTGGAGCAAGCAGCCACCTAAGCACCGCTGCAGCAACACGGCAACCCAGTGGTAAGTTCATAATTCGGTGATCAAGGTGCCGATGGCTTGGTAGCATTCTCCAGACCGCCACTACAGCAGTTTGGTGGTTGTACAACCAAACACCAAGGGGCATATTATCAAGCACTGCGTTAACATTACCGCCACTTTAGCGGCAAAAAACAGCCACTAAAGGGGCGATAATGGGCATGATAATACACAGTAGAGAATTCCCATAGAAGCCATGTTCACACCAGAACATGGGCTTCTATGGGAATTCACAAGGGCATATTATCAAGCCCATTATCGCCGCTAATCGCTAATGCGGCAATAATGTTTACGCCATTTCTTGATAATATGCCCCCTAATCGGGCCTGAATGTTAAAGGGATGTTATAGTAAGGGGAAAATGTCAGTTTAACTTAATGCTTTAAACTAAAAAAAATAACTGAAATTCAACAGTGATAGTTATTTCAAGTAACTTTGAATTTCTTCCCCACCATGCACTGCATATGACGTCACTTATTACAACACTCATGGCTTGTTCTGTGACGTTATTGATAATATTACTGATGATAACTGAACCAACACCATTGATGATAGTACTATGTATAACAGGTGTTGGATTTCAGTGTTTTCTTTTATCTTAAAACATTATGTTTAAACTGAAATTTCACCTAACTAAAACATCTTTTTAACCTCATTTTTTTCAGTGACTTTATATATGCTGGCGAGAGGAGCATTAGTGGGGACCGCCTTCCTAGTCAACTGTGGCCATGGGGACCCCATCCCATGGGACCTGATGGAAAGATGTCTCAGTGATGCCATTCCCTAGGGCAATGGAAAATGAAGCTGGCACAGTCGTAGTGCAGTCCCAGGACCCAATCTCTGTGTTCCCAAATCAAGAAGAGGAAAAGAGGGAAACATTTCTGCTCCCTCCACGTGGTATTCTGCCACTTCTGCTCCAAATACTCGTGACCAGGCATAATGGGGAACATATCTCAGTAGTGTACCCTGCAGGAAGAATGAAGGTACCTGCTACTGCACTGGCATGCCAACAGTGTAGGCCGTGCAGATAGTTAGCCAGGGCAGCCAGAAGAGGGCTCCCCGGGTTGCCCATATGGTGAGAGACAATCCAACTGCCCAGTGGGCATTGATACCTGGATTACAAAAAATAGGCCACAAGAACAAAACAAGCTGCAATACTGATAATAAAATATTCACAGCTCCTGGTCTGGAGTGCACCACAATGTCCCTCGTGGACATTATTTGCATATTGTTTAGGTACTGTGGTGCCCCAATCTCAGCAGGGACACCATTAATGGATTGTACGCCAGGGCCCGGGAGAGAGTGATGGTTGCATTTTATATTTATATGCAATTTTAGGGTGAGGGACATGAGTGGAGTCACCCTCCAAAGCCACATTTTGGCCCAAAAGGTTCCGTACCATGGGGTCTAATGCAAAGATATCCTGGAGAAGCCAACTGCTGGGACACAGCAGAAGGAAGATGACAAGGGGGCATGGTGGTGTTCCACTCTCACTCCCTGAGTCCTAGAGTGAAGTGAGCGGGGCACAAACCGCAGTAGTACACGCTGAAGAGAGAATGAAGGTGCCGGCTCCCGTGCCAGCACACCAACAGTGCTGGCTGGGTGGGTAGCAAGCTCAGGCAGCCAGGAGTTGGCTACCCATGCTGCCCCTATGCTGGGAGGCAATTCAGGTGCCCTGTAGAGATTGGCCCCAGTTAAAAAAACAAAGAAAATGTAAAATGACATCTGTGGTTGAGGCTGTAGGAATAAAACAAGAGTGATGCCACTAATAAAATATATTCATGGTTCCTAACCTGTGAGCACCCCATACTGCCCTTTATTGGCCTTCTTTACAGATTGTTTAGGCTTTGTGGTACTCCAATCTGGGACACCCGCTATGGATTAGAGGAGTGTTGTAGGGGCAGCAGGAGTGGCAGCAACCCCCCAGTAGTGATGTATAAACTTGCCATAAATTTCAGGGGCTATGCAATTGATTACCCTTCAGGTAAAGTTTGTGATTGAATTAAGCACCCTGGTCAGTAGCTTTTGCTCTTTGCCTCGGGAGGACAGGAACCTCTTGTGGTTGTTCAATGGTGGGATTATTTGGCCTAATGAGTAATAAATAAAAATTCAAACACATTTTTATTGTTGCCATTATTAGAATCTACTTTATTTAAAATACTTTAATGACAATGGTTGTTAATATTGCAATGTGTAGCAATAATAAATACATTTAATTATTGTTATTGATCCCATTGGTTTTAATTGGAAATTAAGATATGTGACTGATTTAGTAATGTGATGACCATTGAACAAATACAATAGGTCTGCCTTGAAGTGGTGACCCCATGACAAAAAAAGCAAATGGATCTGCTTTATACAAATAATTGCATTGATCCCTTGACAAAGTCAATTGGCATTCCTTATTAAAATGACACTTCCTTATAGTGTGATGTTACATCTGATATAGGTTGGGGATTTTTATGGGGTTCATCATCAAAAAAGGGTCAAATATTAATTGAGGGTTTCACTAAGGTATTTCCATCTATCGTATGTACAACTTTGCAATTTTATGTTCAGTGGTTAATGTACTGTTTTTTTATATAAGAAAATGCACTGACTGGACAAGGCTGTATAGAGGAGTTGGCCACACGTAGAGATTTGGAGCAGAGCCTGGCTGTGGATGGATTGGCATGAAATTTGGAAATGCTTCAGGTTAGTCAGCTAAGGTTCATCAGGCCAGGATTCACATAGATTCATGCAGCCATGAAGGTGGAAAAAAAGAGTTAAGAATGGAATGAAAGTAAGTTTGTTTCTTTTTTTACATCACATAGGTAATTGTGCTCACACCTACAGCTGAAACTGCTCAATGGATTTATATCAAACTTGGCAAGTAGGTAGAACTTTATTGATAAAGTGTGTTTTTTGGTTTGATGCACTTACATTCAACATTTTAGAAATACTAGCATTTAAATCAGTTGGAAATATAATTTAAGGGGTTAACACGTGCATATCTCTGACATTGTAACTTTTGAGTCATGACTCACAATGTTTGTCAATCACGTTATGACGTTTTTACGAAATGTGATCAGTTGGAGAAGGGTTCTGAAATTTCTTTTTCATCCATCTTGAAACTTGCGAGTTAGATCTGACTTACGAGTTTTGCACTGTGGAAAACAATTTTGCACAAAAATGAGATACTGTCACAGAGGCGTCCTACACTAAGAGAGTTCTGGGGGGAGGCATGGAACATGTAGATTTGCACCAAAATATAATTTAAAAAATATTGTGAAATAAAATTTGGGGCAAAAGTATTGTGATTTCAATATATTGCAGCCCAGAATATAGAAGGTAAGAACATAATTTTGAAATCCTTTTATATAATTTTTTCGAATATAATTGTACATAATAAAAGTATTATTTAATTATGTAGTTTAGTTTTACTAGTTTTTTATGCATTGATATTGATATTATTTTAATGTTAAGTACACTTAATTAATTTTAGTGTTTTAGAATTGGAAATTTATTTTACGTTTTTTTATTTTACATTGTTTGCTGTATTTGTAGGGAAAAAGTATTGAGGTTTTCAATTTTTTCATTGAAGATCATGTTTTATATGTTTATGTATTTTAATTTAATAGTTTATCATATAAATATTTTTTAGGTATTTAAAAGATAATTTTTAATATATGGCTATTTTTTATGTATTGTTAATTATATAAATAATTGTGTAAATTATGTGTTTGCTTTCAATAATTTGGAGATTCTATCTATCTATCTAAGTATATATCTTTCAATCTCTATAGATATGGATATATATATGTATATATATATATATATATATATATATATATATATATATATATATATATATATATATATATATATATATATATATTACCTACTGGCGGTCGCCAGTAGGTATATATAGTTAGGATTTTTTCTCTATGGGATTTTTGAAAATTCTATGTCTAATAACTTTGGCGTTTGTGGACGGAATTGGCTGAAAGTTTCAGGAAAATGGAACATTTTGTTTCTGAGCAGCCCCTGAAAATTTGGGGGGGGTTCGTCAAGGGGGGGCCGAGAAAAAAGGGGGGTCCCAAAACGTGTTTTTAACATTGAGTTTTCCATAGGGCGGTTGGCCTCACTTTTAGCCCGAACGGCTGAATGGATTTGCACGAAACTTGGCAAAATTGTAGGGACTGGTAGCCCGATGTGCCTTTGCTAGGTCTCAATATATGTGCTCCAGTGGATTTTGAGAAATTAACGTTCAAAAAAAGATATATATCTGTAACAGCGGACCAGGCAGCGCTCCGGTTCGCGGACTTTACGCGTTACGGAGCTTTGTGAAGCGAAGCTGATTGGTTCTCCGGCGTCTGTAAACATTCCAAACAGTCCGTAGCGGCCGCCATCTTGTCTCTCGGTAGGATCGAGAGACAAGAGGAGGCCAAAGCGAAGGGGCAAATGACCATAAGGGGGCACAGTAGATCCTCCCTGACCCTCTAGGTTTGATGTGGAGGTTTTAAAAGGGCCCCGCGGGGCAAAAAAAATAAATAATAATAATCGAACGGCTGAATGGATTTGCACGAAACTTGGCAAAATTGTAGGGACTGGTAGCCCGATGTGCCTTTGCTAGGTCTCAATATATGTGCTCCAGTGGATTTTGAGAAATTAACGTTCAAAAAAAGATATATATCTGTAACAGCGCTCCGCTTCGCGTACTTTTCGCGTAACGGAGCTTTGCGAAGCTGATTGGTTCTCCGGCGTCTGTAAACATTCCAAACAGTCCGTAGCGGCCACCATCTTGTCTCTCGGTAGGATCGAGAGACAAGAGGAGGCCAAAGCGAAGGGGCAAATGACCATAAGGGGGCATAGTAGATCCTCCCTGACCCCCTAGGTTTGATGTGGAGGTTTTAAAAGGGCCCCGCGGGGCAAAAATAATAATAATAATAATAATCGAACAGCTGAATGGATTTGCACGAAACTTGGCAAAATTGTAGGGACTGGTAGCTCGATGTGCCTTTGCTAGGTCTCAATATATGTGCTTCAGTGGATTTTGAGAAATTAACGTTCAAAAAAAGATATATATCTGTAACAGCGCTCCGCTTCGCGGAGATAAAATTATCTCTGTATTACCTAGCTGTTGCTAACACCAGTTAGCGACCGCTAGTAGGAGATAGCGACCATCTTGGGCCCCACTTTGCATGTCAGTGATATTTATCACTAATGACATGCAAAGTGGGCATGCCAAGATGTTAGCGACTGGAAACAGTCGCTAACATCGCTATCTCCTATTACCAACTTTTGGAGATATTCGCGCTAAGCGCGAATATCTCCAAAAGCTACCACCTGCCCTGAGCAGTTCTTAGCCATGTTATCCAATGGGAGGTGGATAACATGGCTAAGAGCATTAGCTCGGTAATGCATGAATATCGCTGAGTTTTCAGCGATATTAATGCATTGCGGTCGTTTTTTATCGCATTTGCGATAAACCTTGATAATAGCAAGGTTTATCTGCGATAATTTCTGACAATGCTTAGCGGTAAAAAATTCGTTGCTAAGCATCGTTAGGGATAAATATCGCTTAACTTTGGTAATATGCTCCAACGTCTGTTAACGTTCGATTCAAAGGAAATCAGGAAGTGTTGAAAAACATTGTCTGCGCCATCTTGCCTTTTTTCAAATGCCACACTTTTGTCGTGCACGGCAGTCATTTTAGATGCCTTGACCAGACCCACTCTCTGCACGCTGTCGATCCTTAGCATGGCTCCCCACCCTCGCAAGCATCTCCCCCAGGCACTGGTCACCCCCGTTCTCTGTCTTATGCATGGGTAATAAACCTCCCCCCATCTGCGCTGCTCTTCCCTGAGAATCACACCCTGTGCCAGCCCGACACCTCCCTTTCGCCCTATTCACTACCGCACCCTCTGACACTCCTTTTCCTCTGTGTCCGATTGTCCAGGCCGGTCCTAGGCTATCAGCTAGCCCTGCAGATGTAGTTTATGGCCCCAGCTGTAAAGAATCACCCCTCTTCAAAGGAGTTATAGTAGATCAAGGCCCACACTCGATGAGATCCGTCACAGCACACGCCTTCCTACTATCTGAAAACCATCCTGTATTGTGATTGGGGAGGGGACCGAGCCTGAAGCGGAAGATTCCAGGGATGACTCTTTGTACATCAAAGTTTTTACAATTATGTGTCACATTAAAAATATATAGCACTCCAACACAGTAGTAAGATTATAAAACTTTAATAACTTATAAATATGTACAACAAAACAAAAACAGTAAAAACATTTAAACATTTTTAGGGAAAAACAACGAAGTAGCGGTCGGCTGTGCGAATAGTCCCAACGCAGCACAACGTCCAGGTGATGTTGCCTGGGTGCCGCACTGATTTCGGCATCCGGCGTGGGGCGTCGCGGGGGGTGGGTCATCAGTAGCAAACTGTTGTGCGAATAGTTCCAAGGCAGCAGAACGATGGCACCAAGGTGATGTCCAGTAAGTTGCCGCACTGGTTTTGGTATCCTACAATGCTGCTCCGAATAACAGCGTGGGGCGCCCCGGGGGGGGGGGAGGCGGCGTGAACGGGCCTCTCCAGGTGGAGTCTCGTCTGTTGTAGTGGGGCGCCCCTTTACCGTTTCAGTTGCCATTCCGTCCGCTTTTGGTCCACTGTGTCAAAAGCCGCAATTCAGCTGAGTTGCGCCCACTCTTGCGGTGCAGCGATAGGCGGCTGTCACAGGACTCTCAAAATGGCGGCAGGCTCTTTCCTTTTTGGGCCTGGTCCACTGAAATGGCCCTGGGACACCTTGGAAATCGGACGCTTGTCTGCTAGGTCTTGGACCCCATTCTCGAAAGCGTCCCCTCCGCCTTGAGGATTCAACAAAAGTTTTGGGGGCCCCCGACTCCTGCAGGCTTCTGGTGGGGAGCGGCTGCCATGATTGCTCGCGGAATGACCACGACGGAGCCACGAGATGGTGGTGCTTTCATGGTGACGCCAGCTTCAGTCTGAAACATCCAGAAACAAGGTGGGGCTTTCGTCGTTTGGGAAAAAAAAGTTTTCATCCAATGAAAAGTGTTATTTTTAGGTCATATGATCAAGCCTTCCATCATTAGGAAACCAAAAGTAAAATGAACCAATGAAAAGTTTTATAAACAAGTCACATGACCTGTTATGCGGCATAGGGTATAAAATGCGGAGAAAATACGTTGGCACGTGAGGCGTCGTCAGTAGCGGACCGATGTGCGAATAGGCCGAAGGCAACACAACGCGCCAAGATCCGGATGGCACCGAGGTGGTGTCCAGCAAGTTGCAGCACTGGTGTGGCCATCCTACAATGCTGAAAGTCGGCGTGGGGCGCCCCGTTGGCCTGTGAGTTCGCGTCAGTAGCGGACCGATGTGCGAATAGGCCGAAGGCAGCACAACGCGCCAAGATCCGGATGGCACCGAGGTGGTGTCTAGTAAGTTGCCGCACTGGTGTGGCCATCCTACAATGTTGAAAGTCGGCGTGGGGCGCCCCGTTGGCCTGTGAGATGGCGTCAGTAGCGGACCGATGTGCGAATGGGGCCAAAGGCAGCGCAATAATATTTTCTGAATAGAAGACACCACAAGGCGCTGAGATGCCAAGATCCGGATGGCACCGAGGTGGTGTCTAGCAAGTTGTGGCACTGGTGTGGCCATCCTACAATGGTAAAAGTCGGCGTGGGCGCCCTGTTGGCCTGTGAGATGGTGTCAGTAGCGGACCGATGTGCGAATGGGGCCAAAGGCAGCGCAACAATATTTTCTGACTAGAAGACACCACAAGGCGCTGAGATGCCAAGATCCGGATGGCACCGAGGTGATTTCTAGCAAGTTGCTGTACTGGTGTGGCCATCCTACAATGCTGAAACCATTAGCCTGTGAGATGGCGTCAGTAGCGGACCGATGTGCGAATGGGGCCAAAGGCAGCGCAACAATATTTTTGGAATAGAAGACACCACAAGGCGCTGAGATTCGGTTAGCACCGAGGTGGTGTCTAGCAAGCTATGCAGCTGAGTTGCGTGCGCACTTGCGGCGAATAGGTCGAAGGCAGCACAACAATGTTTTCTGAATAGAAGACACCACAAGGCACTGAGATTCGGTTACCACCGAGGTGGTGTCTAGCAAGTTGCTGCACTGGTGTGGCCATCCTACAATACTGCTCCGAATAACGGCGTGGGGTGCCCGAAGGGGGGGGGGAGGCGGCGTGAACGGGCCTTCCTAGGTGGAGGCTCGTCTGCTGTAGTGGGGCGCCCCTTTACCGTTTCAGTTGCCATTCAGCTGAGTTTCGGCCGCTCTTGATGCTACAGCGACAGGCGGCTGCAACAGGACTCTCAAAATGGCGGCCTGTTCTTTTCAATTTGGGCCTGGTCCACTAAAATGGCCCTGGGACACCTTAGAACTCGGACGCTCGATTTTTTTTTCCTTTCCTCTACATGCAAAAAAAGGTAAATGCCCGGTACGTTATACGCTTCATCTGCCACGATGTACTCTCCAGAGGAACCGAAAAAATATATAGTTATGGTAACTATACCATGCATCGTCATATGGAGAGGTGGCACCAATTAATTATAGTGCTGCATAAAAGAGAGATTTGGAGGAGAACCCCCGACCTGCCAGTACATTCATCAAAGAAGTGGCACTGACAGCATCAGAGGCAAGGGAAACGGTCCCAAATATTTAGAAGAACTTTGGAAAGATTAAAATGACATGTTTAGATTGTGGCAAATTAATTTCATGTGGACAGATGAGTGTTACTCTATAAATACAGCATATGAACATCATCATAGTCGATGGTTGGTAGAGACATTTTGACTATATCCTGGACCTGTCCGTCCTTGCCCAAAATGGCGCCGGAATAAATGGGACTCGTAACTCCTTGTTGTGTACTGGTTGCAGAACCTTGAAATCACGAGATACGTATGCAGTTTTGAAGCACATGGCGGGCGGGGACGAGAATTGATTGAGTATTTCGACATCCCTATTGATATTAAGTTCTGATGTGTTATTGATTACTGTACTATTGAAAGTTCGAATTAACGTCACCCATGGTACTTGCCCGCAAATGTATATCTAGATACTTTTATTGTAACTGGCCCTGTCGTATTTTAATTATAAAATGTACGTCCACCGATTCCGCAACTGTTAGACACCTTAGTTCTTGCAACCTAATGGCCCGCCCGTTACGTTCCTCTACAGTGTAAATGTCTACTCATCTTATACGATTACAGTTTGCTCCGTGGCCGGCCCACGTGGTTATAGGCTCGTATTTGTATAATGAAATTTTCACAATAAAGGTTTTTAAAAGAAAACATGGTAGTAGTATATACATTGGTAACGTTTTTAATAATAGTCACTGTTTTAGAATCATTAAAAGGCAAGTGAAATAAAGCAGACCAATTACATGAAGGGTAAAAGGTATAATACACAGGAACGCAGTAAAGATAAATGGTCAAGGGCTGTTGTGTTTTCTACTCCTGCAACATAAAGTGATCGATAAGAATCTCATATTCAGGCGTATCGGCGACTAAGACAGCAGGTCGACCCTCTTTTGCTCAACGGCTCCGTCATGGGACGAAGAAACGCCCTTTTTCTCGAAAAAAGAATATATTTTACTTGCAGGACAGTTGTAAATTTTCCGGGAAAGTACATTAGCCTGGAACATTATAACATATATTTAAGAAAAAATAATGTTCGGAAGTAATAAAAAGCGTAATTTTTAGGTCATATGACCAAGCCTTTCATCATTAGAATAAGAAAAGTAAAATGAACCAATGAAAAGTTTTATTAACAAGTCACATGACCTGTTATGCTTACGTTACGCGCTGCGCGTCGCGCCCCGGATGACTTCCGGATGCGCTAACGCGGCGCGTCATATGACGCATTACGCGACAACGCAGGTCCAGAATATAGTCAAAATGTCTCCACCAACCAGCGGTCGGAACACAACCCCTTTCAGCAGGCTAAATAGTTCTGTTAAATGACAACAGAAGGGACAGGCAACAAGAACCATCAGTCAAAGAGGGGAGGGCTAGTTCTTCTCTACCGGGTTACATTGGGGCGCTACCGGAACTGATCGAATTGGTAGTCTACAGTGTTTCTGGATGTTTCAGACTGAAGCTGGGGTTAGCATGAGAGCACCACCATTTCGTAGCTCCGTCGTGGCCATTCCGCGAGCAATCATGGCAGCCGCTCTTTATCGTTATTTTGGGCGGGGTGGGTGGCGGAGCCGAGCTGTATTGCAGCCATCATGGTGTGGAGTTCAGTTCATCTCACTAGTTTCGTATTTGTCATGAGGGGTTGTTCCTAATGTTTCTATTTTAGCGAGGTCAAAAAGAGATCCCATTAGTGTCCTACTGATTTTGCTCGATTCCTTTTGTTTTTTTACACGATTTTTCGTTATCTGCAAAGACTAAACAGAGTATTGCGACTCTGTGTTTGTTTGTAAATAGAGAATGAACCAAAGAGAACCAATTCTAAAACAGTAAATGCTTGGATAACAATCAATCAAATGGAGAGAGAAGCAGGCACGACGTATTACAACGGGGGCAAAGGCCTGCGTTAACTACCTTTCACTATCTGCAAAGAGAGAGTACTCCTAATAGAAATGAGGGGGGGGGGCAGCATTCAAAGCAGATCAGTGTGCATAAACACGAAAATGTTTTTACTTACCACGTACTTGACATTCGACAGCTTATGATATTTGCTATTAAAAAACCATTGAAATTCACTGAAAAAACCATAGGTTATAGACCATATATAGTTAGGAATTAGCATTTACAAAACCTTGAAAATTCACTGAAAAAACCATAGGTTATAGACCATATATAGTTAGGAATTAGCATTTACAAAACCTTGAAAATTCACTGAAAAAACCATAGGTTATAGACCATATATCGTTAGGAATTAGCATTTAAAAAACCTTATTTTACCCACACAAAACCATTGAAATTCCATATATAGTTAGTTGCACTAACTATATATCGCGCACCCGCAATCCACTGCTGATGATGTCACATATTACATCATTCATGACATGGTCAGTGACATCACTGATGGCATTACTGATGACATCTCAAATGACATCACTGATGACATCACTGATGACATCTCATTTGACATCAATGACCACATCACTGATGATATCATTCATGTGACAATACAATGCATCTCCTCACACTTTAATATAACCTCTGTTACACCCAGTGTTAAATACAGAGTATAATTTTTGAAACCATTGACACACCAATACTAGTTACTACATACGCACTCAGTGATTCCTATGTTTACACACACATTCACTCATTTACCCATACAATCATTCATACATACAATCACTCATCTTTACAACACTATCATATGCACTCATACACCTATACAGACTCTCACACTCTGTCACTCATCCATGGAGTTAGTCACACACCTAGTCAGTCCTGTAAAGAATCAATCACACTTCCATTTTCTAATCTATACAGTTAAATATAGAGCACCTTACATTTTGAAACATATACTAACACATAATTACTCTCTTATACAGTCATTGATACAAGTACACATTGATCTGCACAGAGTCACACACCTCCCAGCCAGCCACACACACACTCAGTCTCCCATACAAATACTTGGGCAATCAATCAATAACCCATATAGTTACTCATATAGCAACTGATCAACACATGCAGCAGTTTACAGAACAACAGACATAATGATGCACAAATTAAGACAGTTTAGTCACTAACCCATGCACTCAGTGAGACACATTTAATCACTCACTCATACAGTCAGTCACGCACCTACTAAATCCTTCATCCAGACACTTCTACATCTACTCATTCTTCAATATGTAAAACATATTTAAACTTTACAGAAACACACAGTCACTGGATGATGTCATCAGTGATGTCATTTGAGATGTCATCAGTGATGTCATCAGTGATGTCACTGACCATGTCATGAATGATGTAATATGTGACATCATCAGCAGTGGATTGCGGGTGCGCGATATATAGTTAGTGCAACTAACTATATATGGAATTTCAATGGTTTTGTGTGGGTAAAATAAGGTTTTTTAAATGCTAATTCCTAACGATATATGGTCTATAACCTATGGTTTTTTCAGTGAATTTTCAAGGTTTTGTAAATGCTAATTCCTAACTATATATGGTCTATAACCTATGGTTTTTTCAGTGAATATATATATATATATATATAAATATCCAACAAAGTACTCCATTCAGTCGAATAGGCGTCTCCGACACTCAAAAGTTGCTGTGCACGCAATGTTTAATCAGCAGGAAAACAACGCGTTTCGCATTACAGCTGGATCACGTTTACAAATTGAAACCAAACAATTGTCCTTTTACTCTTTCAAACAACATAGAAAGTGAACTATCACCCATATGTGTAAAATTCGGTACTTAATATAGCGGACATTTTGGAAGAGTCAACGTACAGTATAACATATCTCAAAATTGCATTCAGATATAGTTTAACTTAATAACGCTGTGCCATCAATTTTTTAGTTTTTACAGTCAGTTTCAATGTATCCGACTCTCAGAATATTTACCCCAAGATTGAAAATAATCACAATTTGTGTTTTCAATATTAATATGCCTATGATAACGGGCAAAATACAGGAGCTATTATGGTATAAGTCTATTTTAAAAGACACAATACTGTTTACAAAGCATTCGTTCATCATTTGAAAAATTGTACCACAGTGGGCTATGGCAGTTCGAATAAGTTCCGCCCAAGTGGGCTGTTATTGTGACACGTGTTTAAATAGTCCGTATAGAATATTATGCAAATTTATTAGAAAAGGTCCAAGCCCCAGTGGGCAGAATCCTGTATGGCTGCCATGATCAAAGTCAGAACATTCAAAAAATTCATCCATCAATTAGACCAAGGTAGTTTGCTTAAATTAAGTGGGCTGTTGTTACGACATATGCCTCAATACTTCATATAAAACTTTATACAAATTTGTTCACAAAATTCCAAGCCGCAGTGGGCAAAATCCTCTATATCTGCCATGATCATTATGAAAACCAGCTCTTAGGCAAGGCATTTTATATATATATATATATAAATATATATATTATGCACTTATATGTATTTTTATATATATATATATATATTTTTATGCACCTAAGGAAACATGACAATATGGTTTCATTATGCTATTATTGACGACCAAATACAATGTATGTATTATTGTGTAAATATGTTTTTATATACCTACACAGTTTGGAATCTATGTGGTAAACACTGTTTTGGGAGTTTGAAAAAACTGCAGTTGACGAACCACGGTTGTCCACCCTTTTTCTTTCTGCCCAGTGAAGACTGGCTGAATAAGAAGGAGTTTACTTGGATTTATGTATGTATATATATATATATATATATATATATACATATATATAAACAAAGACTCCACACGCCACCTCCAATCATCCAGATCGGCGAAGCAAAAGGAGAAACGGACCACAGGATCTGGCTTTAGCAACTTTTAATGTGCAGGTGAGGCAACAACAGCACGACGCGTTTCAAGCCCGTAGGCCCTTGGTCACATGTAAAGTTGTTACAATTTTTTTCTTTTTTAAATGCTTGTGCAAAACACCACGCCCACTGAGTGCATTGGTTACAGCAATCACCTGATCATAAACATAGAGAATATACTATATTAAAGGAATTTTGTTTCTTCCTCTTTCATTTGATCAGTTAAAACATTTTCATTTTCTGTAATATAATTGATTTGCTTATTAAAACAGAAAATAAATACATAAGAAATTGGATTAATTGTTTACACCAAATTTCTTATCACCGCATAGATGCTTGATGTCAAGTTACCAACATAACAGTAAGAACATAGATCTAACTGTAGATGGTTCCACTGTACAGGGTGTAGAGATCTTCCGGGATGAATCCCTATTGGTTTGCATTCTTCCTGTAATACATCATAAAAACAATTTCTCATAAAGGGAGCTGATACCAAGACTAACAAATAGGACCAAAGAAATTGCTCTCGGGTGAAGACAGCATAAAATATAAATAGGGAAATTAAAAAAACCTGATAAACTACCAGGTAAGAACTTATCTAATTTGTGCAAGCATAGCTATCCAAAATAGTGCAAAGATTGTAGTTTCAAAAGTGCCACAAGGTTGCTGTAAAAGGGTAGTTTAAGACTATAAGTATAGATATGTGCATACCATAAACATTTTTTTTGATGTTAGCCAAAATTTCATAACAGGCATCACATAAAGATACAAAAGTTAAAACCTCTCCCTACACCCTGTATCATAAATAGTGAGCACCCAATAAAAACAGAGAACAGATATAAGGGGCTACAAAAAGACTACAGAAGGAAAATGAAACACGTGTAGGGGCAACAGGGAACCTGACTACCCCTATATAAAATATGAATATATTTGCAGATACTAAATAGATGCAACAACTGAAGCAGTAAATATGGAGAAAGAATGCCATATTCCATCGGCCTCCGGGAGCCTGATAACCTATAAACAGAATTTCTTTTGATTAGCAAATACCATTGGATCTCATTATTTGTGCACATAGTGCATCATCTGATGTTAGAGATGCAATCACATTGCCACAGCAGCTTTATAAATGAGTATACATATCTTCAGAGTTATTCAGCCCACTAGGCCATCTACTATCAAACTGTAAAATCATAGTAGTTTCAAGCTGCCTGAGGAGAAGTTCCCTATTGCCTCCTCGGTGTAATTTAGGAACGGCACCCACCACATAGTAAGACAGGCAATTCAAGTCATTATTGTGTTTGATTTTAAAGTGCCGTGCCACTGGGTAGGCGGGATCGCTGTGTAGAATAGCTCTCAAGTGTTGTAATATCCTGACGTGCACCTGTAATTTAGTACTGCCTATATAATTAAGGCCACAGGTGCACGTCAGGACATACACAGCAAAATCAGTCTTACAATTATAGCTGCTGAAAATAGGAAACATATGATTACCAAAAGCAGTTTGATAGTGACTTTTATTGGTCCCAAATTTGCAGCCCCTGCAAGACGAACATTTGCGAAAACCACTGGCTTTCAACCAAGTGGTTTTTTGTCTGGTTTCAGGACTGCTGACATCAAGTATTGACCCCATATTTCTAGCCCTACTCAAAGTGACCAATGGTCTATCAGGAAGCAGGGCACCCAATACCGGGTCAGTATGAAGAATGGGCCAATTTCTTGTAACAATACTTCTGATTTTATTTTCTTCATTGCTGAAGTCCGTGATCAATCGAGGACAACCATTGCCTTCAGAAATGGACTCTACACTGTCTGTGGTAGAAAAATTAGAGTCCTTGGAAACAAGCAAATTATCCCTTGAGCGCATTTCTGCTTTCGAGAGTGCTTGTTTTAAAATGGTATCAGAGTAGCCCCGTTCTTTAAGTCTGGCATTCATTGAGCAAGGCATCGATCAAACTCAGTAGAAGTACTGCATATACATTTTAAACGCAATATTTCACCCAGCGGGATACTGGTGATGGTATGTTTTGGGTGCAGACTGGTTGCATGAAGGGTGGTATTTCCCGCAGTGGTCTTCCTAAAGAGGGTGGTCTCCATTCTAGCATCCTTAATAAACACTTTTACGTCCAAAAACTCAATTTCTTCCTGACTTATCTTGGACGTAAAGTGTAAATTAAGGGAATTATCATTGATTTCCTGAGCAAAAAGAGCTGCTTCCTGTGCATCGCCCTGCCAAAAGATGAATACATCATCTATATAGCGAAGGTACTTCACTATTTTTTCATTGACCCAGGGGCGATGATGAATATGCAGGACCTGTTCCTCCCACCAGCCAACGTGTAAACACGCGTAGCTGGGGGAGAAACAGGATCCCATAGCGACTCCCCTGAGTTGTCTCCATACATCCCTTCCATACAAGAAAAAGTTGTTATGGAGACACCAGTCTATAAGACTGAGGATAACCTTATTATGTTGGTAGTACTCTACTGGGCGCTTGTTCAGAAAGTGCTCAATAGCCTTTAGGCCAACCTCATGGGAAATTCTGGTGTAGAGATATTCTACATCCATAGCAATCAGTAGCATATCATTATTCCACTCAAGATCCCTGAGTTTCGACAAAAAATCACCAGTATCTCTAACATAACTAGGCAGTTCCTTCACTAGGTCCTGTAAGAAAAAATCAATGTATCTTCCCACCTGTTCACAAGCACTTTGATGGCAGAAATTATAGGTCTGCCGGGAGTAGGGTGTGAACCTTTGTGAACTTTAGGTATAAGATAAAATACAGGAAGGACTGGAAAATCAGTGTGCATGAATTTAAATTCTTCCAAAGAGATAAGGCCCTCCCTCCGCCCTCCCTCCGCCATTTATGTAATAGCTTTAGAAGAATTTCTTTAGCCTTATCATATTCTATATTACCTACTGGCGGTCGCCAGTAGGTATATATAGTTAGGATTTTTTCCCTATGGGATTTTTGAAAATTCTATGTCGAATAACTTTGGCGTTTGAGGACAGAATTGGCTGAAATTTTCAGGAAAATGGAACATTTTGTTTCTGAGCAGCCCCTGGAAATTTGGGGGGGTTCGTCAAGGGGGGGCCGAGAAAAAAGGGGGGTCCCAAAACGTGTTTTTAACATTGAGTTTTCCATAGGGCGGTTGGCCTCACTTTTAGCCCGAACGGCTGAATGGATTTGCACGAAACTTGGCAAAATTGTAGGGACTGGTAGCCCGATGTGCCTTTGCTAGGTCTCAATATATGTGCTTCAGTGGATTTTGAGAAATTAACGTTTAAAAAAAGATATATATCTGTAAGCGCGCTCCGGGCAGCGCTCCGGTTCGCGGACTTTACGCGTACCGAAACTTCGCGTAGCGAAGCTGATTGGCTCTCCGGTGCCTGTCAACATTCTAAACAGTCCGGAGCGGCCGCCATCTTGTCTCTCAGTAGGATCGAGAGACAAGAGGAGGCCAAAACAAAGGGGGAAATGACCATAAGGGGGCATAGTATATCCTCCCTGACCCCCTAGGTTTAATCTGGAGGCTTTAAAAGGGCCCCGCGGGGCAAAAAAAAAAAAAAAATTTTGTTTTTTTGCGTGGGTAGCGCCCGGTTCGCGAACCGGGAAGCGTTCTGGGCAGCGTACTATAATGAAAAATGAATGATAGACTTTTCAAATACTGTATGTTAATTGATTGTTGGTTTTGTTGATTATTTTTTAATTTTTTTATTTTTTAAGCAATTATTTATTATTGTGATTGTGTTTCAAAATGTAATAACATTTCTAACATTTAACTAGTTTATGAATTACATATAAAAATGATTAAAGACTCAAACAATTTTTTAATATTACATACAATTTTATTTTTCGGATTGTTTTTCAAAATTTTATAGAACGTCTAGCATTTGACTGTCCGATATGTCCTCTTGTTGAGTGAACATAAGTTCCAACATTTGACCGTCATCATAATGGAGTAAATGATCGACAGATTCTACACATTGAAGTAATTCATAGTCCCGTGACTCATCCATGAATTCTAAGTCATCAATGGGTTCCATAACTTGTTCATTGTTGCTGTCCAGAACAATTTCGAAGGAAACATTCTGCTCACCTTCCATTTTATTGCTGTAATTTGCATAAAAAATAAATATATCAGTAGAGATAGGGCACTGTTGGGTTTAAGTTCAGACAGGTACTTGTGAGTTTATAACAGAGAAGTAATCTATGGGCACTGTATGGTTTCAGGCGTGAAGTAGTACTATTAAAAAGTGCCTGTGAAGAAGCCTAAGTAAATTCATAATTATACCACAGAAACCTAAATCAATCCATAATTATAATAAAGAAGCCTTTCTCAATGTCTAACTCTTACAGAGGGATAGTATATAACTATCTGAAAATGTTTTCAAATTTATAAAATAATATCTCACCTTCTAAAAACAAGTTTAAGTTGTGAGTGAAAATGATCTTGCAATGTAGTTCAGGAAGTAGTAGTCAAAATGGCTGTGTTTCTCTCTCATTCTTTATATATATTCAGGTACATAACCAATCAAATGTCAGGTAAAAAAAGTAGAAAATGAAAGTAACATTTTAATTGGTTGTCAATTCCAACACTTCAGATGTGTTTTGAGAAGTAATTTACCTCAGGGTATTTAGAGAGGTCTACAGGCTAAATGGCTAAATGGAATTCCAATCAAATTTGTGAAAATGGTAGGGATTGGTATGTAGTATGAGCTAATCTATATTTGGTGAAATTGTCTCCAGTCGCTTTTCTGTAAACTACTTTCCCACCTTTTTTGATGGTGCGCTTCCCAGGGAGCAACCCGGTACGCGAACTGGTGAGCGCCCCGGTTCGCGAACCTTAAGCGTTACGGGAGTCCACCATTTTGTGTTTCGGTCGAATTAAGATACAAGATGGAGGGCAAATAATGTTCAGAATGGGTAGAAGGGGGCACGGTAGACTTATTTTGACCCCCTAGGTTTTCTGAGGGTGGCTGAGGAGGCTTATATGTGCGAAAATATATTATTATTTTTTAAATTTCGCGAGGTTAGCTCCCGGTTCGCGTACCGGGAAGCGCCCCAGGGAGCGTACTTTGTTGAAAATTAGTGAAAAATGTTAGAGTAAAATAATAATTGTGAGTGATCAGATGTAGGGTAGCTCTGAGAAGAGCTTTTGGGTTTATGGTACATTTAGGTACTTATAAGTAGGTACCAATGCACAGTCTTAAATTCAGAATGAAAATTCTGTTGCCCTCATCTGAGAAGTGAACTCCATCTCCTCTGTAGATATCTTGCATGTAGTAACGCAAGTTATTGTTGTACAGGGAGCCCATTCCATGGTCTCTCATGTAAGCTGAAACAGATTTGTTTACATGCTTCCTCGACTTCTCAATTTGTGGACAAAATTGGTTTGACCACCTCCATTTCTGTCTTTGGCATATATTTGAATATACCAAGGCAGTTTGAGGAAAAAGTGCCATCAATTGCTCAAAGGTGTCCTTTAAAAGCATTTCCAGACCTACCCCAGTCAAAGTGCCCAAATCATTACCTCCACAGTGCACAATTAACAGGTCAGGTTTTGGCAAATGCATAAAGGTTTTCACCAATGGTATCAATTGGTGACATTTTAATCCTCTGTGGCCAAACCACTTAATTTCCACATCTTGTAAATTGAGGTTAGGTAAATTCCTGTTCTCAGCATACCTCTGAGCCCAATAGATGTAACTATGTCCAACAATCCAGACAGAAAACATGGTGAGAGAAGGTTCTCCTGCAGTCAGATGAAGTGTGGCAATGAAATGGCAGTTGAAAAAATAAGAGTTTAAAATGAAAAAAACTGTGGAGTTTCTGTGTTAATGAAGCAGTAACAGTGATTGGTGGATTTTGATTGCTGAAAACAGAAAGTTAGGGTGCATGGATGAGTTGTTTGAAAGATGTATTTTGAGTGGTCAAGAAAAAATCATTAAATGAAAGAATGCACTGGATATGAGGTGCACTGAGAGTTCAGAGTTCAATTGCAACATTGTTGTGTGAACTTGCAAACACCAGAAGTCTTCCAAGAGGTGGTTGCCATGCAGAAAAGGCATGAAATGGCATAGGGGGGGTTTTCATTTGAAAAAAAGTGAGGGAAGAGTTTTGATTGGGTGACATGAGAGATATGTGTGAAGAATTACAGCATTTCTGTGCTTTTGATAGCTGCAGACTCTGGAGTGCATACCTTTTGCTCTGCTGAAGACAAATTGGTGTGTTTCTGAGACTGTTTTGAAACTCAAAGTATTTGCTAAGGTGAGAAAATATTTCTTTAATTTAGATAGAGAATAGTGTGCTTTAAGGAGAAAATTATGAAGAAAGTTGTGTTTTTCAAATGTTGCTTTGTCTCAAGTGTTTTACAAATAGATTTTGTTTCTTTGAGAAAATGTAATTGGAGAAAATGTGAAGTATTAGTACTGACAGGGTGTTTTTCTGCATAGGAGCTGTGGAGTCTTTTTAAACTATGACTTGAAAATCTTTTTTGAGGAAAATGAATGGTTATAATATTTCTGACAAGGACATAATGGTGTATGCTTCTTTATAAGGCAATTGACTGTCTCTGATGTTATTTTTCCCATTTTAATGTAAGACCTTTCTCTGTGGCGCAAATTGCTTGTAAATATGCTCCCACCTGTGCATGGCAAATTTAGATTTTGAATGTTTGTGTTACATAGCCATGTTAAAAGTGATACAAACATGCTGCAAAGGCAATCAAAAAACGCTTTTATGTGTCTTAAGGACATTTTAAGTCATTTTCCCATGTGCAGTGTTTTGAAATTATGATTTGAAAATCGTTTTTGGGGAAAAGGAATTGTTTTTGAATTTATGACTAGGACATAATGGTGTATGCTTCTTTATAAGGCAATTGACTGTCTCTGATGTTATTTTTCCCATTTTAATGTAAGACCTTTCTCTGTGGTGCAAATTGCTTGTAAATATGCTCCCACCTGTGCATGGCAAATTTAGATTTTGAATGTTTGTGTTACATAGCCATGTTAAAAGTGACCCAACCATGCTGGAAAGGCAATCAAAAAACACTTTCATGTGTCTTAAGGACATTTTAAGTCATTTCCTCATGTGCAGTGTTTTCAAATTATGATTTGAAAATCGTTTTTGGGGAAAAGGAATGGTTTGTAAATTTATGACAAGGATATAATGGTGTATGATTCTTTATAAGGCATTTCAGTGTCTCTGATGTCATTTTTCCCATATTACATTAAAAGACCTTTCTCCGTGGGGCACATTCCTTGTAAATATGGTCACACTTGTGCATGGTAAATTTAGATTTTGACTGTTTGAGTCACATAACCATGTTAAAAGTGACCCAAAAAAATTGCAAAGGCTTTCAAAAAACACTTTCATGTGTCTTAAGGACATTTTAAGTCATTTCCCTGTGGGCAGTGTTTTCAAATTATGACTTGAAAATCGTTTTTGAGGTAAAGGAATGTTGTTAAAATTTATGTGCTCCATATGCCCCCAAATTTATTTTTCAGGGGTGCAGCAGGGTGTTCTTGAGACACCCCTGCACCTTTGGAAAAATTCGTAATTTGCGATGAGCTAATTGCTAATCGCAAATTGCACCTTCATTCCTATGGGCATCCTGGCCCATGGAAATGAATGGGTAATTTGCAATTAGCAATTTGCTCATCGCAAATTAGGAATGGTAAGGAATCGCTATTTATTCCTTAAAATTCGCTATTTTGGAAATGCAAAATAGTTTGATGATACATATGGCGGTTGATCTCTAACAAGATAAGAAGCTTAGGGATACATTTATGATGACTGGCGCAATGAAGTGGACATCACTTACTTCATTGGTAGAGCTTTACATGTATTATCTCCTTTGTATACTTCATCAAGCGTAACTTTAATCTGCAATCCTGAGTAGGCCTCACCTTAAACAAACCTCTGGATAGGCCACACCTTATCGTCATCATGAATTAATCATTTAAAATGCTAGGGACAGATTTATGATAGGTGTATGCCTCTTTTGCGCCACTTACAAAACACTGCCCACGGGGAAATGACTTAAAATGTCCTTAAGACACATGAAAGTGTTTTTTTAAAGCCTTTGCAATTTTTTTGGGTCACTTTTAACATGGCTATGTGACTCAAACAGTCAAAATCTAAATTTACCATGCACAGGTGGGAGCATATTTACAAGGAATGTGCTCCATGGGGAAAGGTCTTATAATGTAATATGGGAAAAATGACATCAGAGACACTGAAATGCCTTATAAAGAAGCATACACCATTATGTCCTTGTCATAAATTTACAAACCATTCCTTTTCCCTAAAAACGATTTTCAAATCATAATTTGAAAACACTGCACATGTGGAAATGACTTAAAATGTCCTTAATTCAAAATTTGCTATTCCTTATTTTGCGATTGCACTGAAGGATTTGCAAATTTTGCGATTCCTTAAATGCAATGTATCAAACAAAAAATATGTAAAAAATGACATTAAGGATTTGGAAACTACCACCAACTTCTAGTTTGTGGTAATTTGCGAATTCTTTTCAAAAAGCTTTTTTTCCAAAAAACAAAAGGTGCCATATGACGCCAATACATGCCCTTAGGGCATGTATGTGCGCCATATGCCCCCAAATTTCTTTTTCAGGGGTGCAGCAGGGTGTTCTTGAGACACCCCTGCACCCTTGAAAAAATTCCTAATTTGCGATGAGCTAATTGCTAATCGCAAATTGCACCTTCATTCCTATGAGCCTCCTAGCCCATGGAAATGAATGGGTAATTTGCAATTAGCAATTTGCTCATTGCAAATTAGGAATGGTAAAGAATTGCTATTTATTCCTTAAAATTCGCTATTTAGGAAATGCAAAATAGTTTGATGATACATATGGCGGTTCATCTGTAACAAGATAAGAAGCTTAGGGATACATTTATGATGACTGGCGCAATAAAGTGGACATTACTTACTTCATTGGTAGGCCTTTACATGTATTATCTCCTCTGTATTCTTCATCAAGCGTAACTTTAATCTGCAATCCTGAGTAGGCCTCACCTTAAACAAACCTCTGGATAGGCCACACCTTATCGTCATCCTGGATTAATTATTTAAAATGCTAGGGACAGATTTATGATAGGTGTATGCCTCTTTTGCGCCACTGTGCGTCACTTTTATGATGCAGCGGCGGTGCAAAAGATTTGCTATGAGGCGACAAAATTACAAATTGATGCATTTAGGCAGATGTGTCATGGTGTAAAAAAAACGTGCCACATGAAACCGATGCAGCAGTGATGCAAAAGATGCACCATGTTGCAAGACAGGCCTCACTTGGGGCCATATGTATCAAGCTAATTAGCATTCGCAAAGATCAAAATTCTGCGAATTTCGGCCTTTGCGAATGCTAATTAGACAAATGGTATGTATCAAACAAGTTTGATGCAAAATAAGGAATAGCAAAATTTGCTATTCCTTATTTTGCGATTGCACTGAAGGATTTGCAAATTTTGCGATTCCTTAAATGCAATGTATCAAACAAAAAATATGTAAAAAATGACATTAAGGATTTGGAAACTACCACCAACTTTTAGTTGGTGGTAATTTGCGAATTCTTTTCAAAAAGCTTTTTTTCCAAAAAACAAAAGGTGCCATATGACGCCAATACATGCCCTTAGGGCATGTATGTGCGCCATATGCCCCCAAATTTCTTTTTCAGGGGTGCAGCAGGGTGTTCTTGAGACACCCCTGCACCCTTGGAAAAATTCCTAATTTGCGATGAGCTAATTGCTAATCGCAAATTGCACCTTCATTCCTATGAGCCTCCTAGCCCATGGAAATGAATGGGTAATTTGCAATTAGCAATTTGCTCATTGCAAATTAGGAATGGTAAAGAATTGCTATTTATTCCTTAAAATTCGCTATTTAGGAAATGCAAAATAGTTTGATGATACATATGGCGGTTCATCTGTAACAAGATAAGAAGCTTAGGGATAGATTTATGATGACTGGCGCATCACCAGGGATGTGCCAGTCATCCTGCGCCGCTGTTCCGCCACCCATGGTGTGCTGCATTTACAATGCGGCGCAGCATGGGGCAAAAATGGCACAGATGCGTGACGTATCTGTGCTGTAAAGGTGGCGCATTGCTGGAGTTGTATCGCAAGTGCGATGCAGCTCCAGCAAGGCTCAGGGGTGCCCCATCTCCACAATGTTGCGTCAAGACCTATGCCTGCTTAAAGCAGGCGCAGGGTTTTGACGCAGCTTTCTCCTATCTGATTGTAAATGCGGCACACCATGGGTGGCAGAGCAGCGGTGCACGTTAACTGGTGCATGCCTGGGGATGTGCCATTTAACATAAATCTGCCCCTTTACATTTAAGTATGTGCAGGGGACACAGAGTCGGTGAGGCTTATCCAAGGTTAAGAAGAGATGAGTCCTGTTCACTGAAAAATTAGACATAGGCTTCACCTGCTCAGCATCGCTGGACATGGCTAAATAATAGCTGCAAAATGTTACTCTTGTTAAACAATTTTACTATTATAATCTCTGAGATTTGTCTCTTACTCTGCAACATCTCATTGTTGTTATCTTTCTTTAAAGATAAAGACAACATCAACATGAGCGATAATCTGCAATCAGTTGATTTTGACCTCATCATTGAACTTGTAATTGAAACATCAGTGGATGTTGATCCCTTGGATGATTTAAATCCTGAGGATGAAGAAGAACGTGATGAGGATGCAGATTTGTCCGAATTATATGACATAGGGTGGGAAGCTGACCTGCTTGATCCTATGGAACTATAAACATTTATTTTTAAAATTTATAATAAATAAAAAGTAAAAATGTAAACCGTTTAATTTAAAAATAAAGACACCTTCAAAAACAGGTTATGTGTAGTGTCTTCAATAAAATATTAAAATATGCTCATAAAATTAGATCAGATTCACATATAAGATAGCACAGGTAACATGAATGTAAATTCCATTTCTTTTCTGCTATTTCTGTATTCTAAAATTGCCATGCACTAAAAAATCTTATATGTAAAAATGTAAAGTAGTGTTTTAAGTTTTTGATTACTGTTATTGATGTACTGTTGGGTAATAGTGGTTAATAACATTTTTTAATATATTTTACCACAGATTCAACTGCAGATCATTTCAACATTTCACCATGCCAACGAAAGAAAGACTGAGAAAGGCTGCAAAACGTCAAAGACAGCAGGTGATTGAAAAAAAGCAGCAGTCCTCTAACAAAAAGATTTGTCAAGTCAACAAGAAAGCACCGGGTAAGAGTACAAAAACATTCATAAGAAATATTTGCAGTAAAAAAAATATTACTACAGAAAATGTTTCAGTCCAGAAAAAGAGAAGCAATTCAAATGGAAAGGAAAGGCCAATCAAAAATGTTACTGCTAGAGCAAGAGATAACTCTGTGCATGATAGTAGAAGGAAACAACAGTTTAGGGACATTCGTAAACGAATGTTCCGCAACAGGATAATTGGCAATTTGTTAAAAAATATTAAGAAAGGTCAACAGAAAGTGGTTTTTTATAAGAGAAAAAAAAAGTTGAGAAAGTTATTGATCAGGCATTTGAAATTAAACGTAAGTTATTTATTTTGATAATCAATAGAATTAGGAAGCTAAACAAGGCAATTTATGATTTCAAAAGAAATAGTAGATGGAAGAGAATAGTTAATCGTAGTAATTTTTGTGAAGTTTTTTCTGGAGAATGGATGCATAGTTCAAGCTGTGAGGCATTTTTTAATGAGGAGAGTTATTTCCAGGATAATGATTTGGTGCATGCAGTTGACACCAGTGGTCGTGCTTATGAAGTGAAAGATGGTTGTCCAGTTGAAAAAGAAAAACTTGTGACAACAGAGGCAGAAGAGGTGTTAGGTAATGAGGTTTTAGGAAGACGTGCTAAGGGTCCTGTGTACACCTGGAAGTGTAGTAGTATTTGCAGTGTGCGACAGGATTCCATCAATTTGCTTTGTGATTTTGTACGGTCATTTAATAAGAAAAGTTTGAAGCAGAAAATAAGGTTGTTGCAAGAATTAGATCCTTGCAGAGTGAGAGAAGTGACAGGTTTGCATGGTCATTCACTGGCTTGTCTTTCCAGGAGAGTATGCCAGAGTGTTTTTCATCATTTCAGGATGCTAGCAGTGCATCATAATAAAGTGAGGAAATTAGTTAGAATGTTGTATTATGCTAAGAGTCCAGCAATTATGCTTACAAAATTATGTGCTGCTCTTTTGCATGGTTCTGAAATAGATGTGAAGAATATATGTGAAGAAATTGAGTTTTGTTACTTTGGAAGTAAAGAGGAGAATGTTGAAATTGACCAAGAAGAAGCGGGTAATGTGGAAGATAGTGTACAGGTTTCCAGTACAGATAATTTCCAGAGGGAAATTGCCACGTTTCAGGTCAAATCAAGTGAGAGGCCAAATTTCACTTGTGTGTGTTGTCGACGCACTTATTATAAGAATCAGACTAAGTTAGTGGATTTATATGCAAAAAGTGAAAGGGAAAATAATAGTGAATGGAAGGATTTCGCAACATACTTGATGGTAGAAAATTGTTTTGATTTGGGATTGGATCAACGTGTGTGTACTTATTGTTGTTGCAAATTAAATCAAAACCAGTTGCCTGCTAGAGCAGTTCATAATAATCTGGAATTGGTTGAGATTCCTTCTGAATTGAAGGATTTAAATACTTATGAATCTATTTTGATTCAAAGTATCCATCCCTTTCAGGCTATTGTAAGAATGGAGGCAAAGACAGGGAAATTGCCTCCATCAGATTTACAGAGAGGATTAAAGGGAAGAGTTGTTTATTTGCCTCTAGATTTGAAGAAAAACATTAACACAATTGGAGTAGAAAAAGTGGACGAGGAACCTCTGGTTATCTTAGTTAATGGGGTTCCGACAAAGAATAAGAAAATATGGCAAGATTTAGTAGATGTTAGGAAAGTTAAAAAGGCAACATTGTATTTGAAAAAAAAAAATATACTATAAGAATGTATATGTTGCAGAAGAGGAAGTAAGTGAGGAAGAGGATAGCGATTTGTGTGCTGGTCAAATTGAGAAAGTAGAAACTTCTACTAGTGAAGAAATATATGAACATTATAGTGTTCATCCTTTGCATTCCAAGGAAGTCATGGGGAATGCTATTGAGTTGTTTCAAATGAAACAAGCCAAAGGGAGTCCCATTAGTGTTTGGGAGGAAAGTTTGGAAGCTCGGTGTTTCCCACAGCTTTTTCCAACAGGTCAGGGAGGAAGATATGATGAGCGACCTCATCAAATTCCTGCTTCTGAATACCGGACTTTGCGATTGTATGCAGGAGATGCTAGGTTTCGACAATGCATTCCTTATTTGTTTCATCTCCTGTTTGAAAGCGATCTGTCTGGACTGTCATATGCAGTGAACCACATCTTGAAAAGTGGTATACACATGCAAAACATCTCGGCAAGTGACTTTATGGATAAAGTCAATGTCCAAGACAGTATTTTGGATTCTCACCTGATTAATCTCATGGCGTGTCAGCGTGGTACTAATGAGTACTGGTACCGTCGTCATGGTGATTTAAAATGTATGCTGAGGAACTTAGGTACTCCCACATGGTTCCTCACTCTGAGCTGTGCCGAGTATGGCTGGGAAGACTTACTTGAATTTCTACGAGAGGCAAATGCTAACGTAGAAAACATCGAATTCAAGACACCCGGAGAACTGTGCTCTTTGGATCCAGTCAATGTATGTAGGTACTTCAATCATAGATTTGAAGCTATGATGTCTTTCATCATGAATAAGAAGAATCCACCTCTTGGAGAGGTGTTGGATTTCTTCTGGAGAAAGGAGTACCAAGCAAGAGGTGCTCCTCATATACATATGTTGCTGTGGATCAAGGATGCACCTAAATTTGGAACGGATCCAGAAGACTCAGTGATGAGTTTTATACAACAGTATTCTACGTGTGCTTTTCCAAACGCAAAGGAGAAGAAAAGCCTAAGAGAAAAAGTTCTGCGTTTCCAAAGCCATCGATGTGGAAAGTACTGTCGTCGTAAATTCCGAAACAAGGACAAGTCCTACACCAAATGTCGTTTCGGCTTTCCACGACCGGTGATTTCTAAAGGAAGAGTAAACAGTTTGATGTCTTCGCTGCGACATAATGTGATGAAGAAATCACCTAAAAACACATACAATTTGAAGAGGAACGAATACTCCAAGTACATCAACGACTACAACCCGGTGATTTTGTCCATGTGGAATGCTAACATGGATATACAGTTTGTGGCTG
This sequence comes from Lissotriton helveticus, assembly GCF_964261635.1. Lineage (NCBI taxonomy): Eukaryota > Metazoa > Chordata > Amphibia > Caudata > Salamandridae > Lissotriton > Lissotriton helveticus. The sequence continues at coordinate 2,121,415,017 of NC_136057.1, read as the reverse complement.
ATAACTGTATGGCTGTGGCTCGGTATGTGACGTCTTACATCACCAAAAAAGAGAAGACAGAATTGAAGGATATGTGGGAGGACATTTCCCATGAAAAGAGCCTCAGCAAGAAGTTGTACAGTTTCAGTCTGAAGATGTTGTCGCATCGAGAAATCGGAGCGTACGAATGTTCTGACCGGTTGTCTTCAGCAAGTCTCTATGCCAAGTCCAGGAGTATCATTTGGGCGAGTCTTGGTCTTGCTGCAACGCGTAATCGAGTTCTCAAACCTGTGCGGGAAATTGAGTATTTGGCGGAAAAGGAGCCAAACAGTACCGACATTTTGAAGACCAACATGTTGGATACATATTATCCAAATCGAAGCATTCACCTCGAGAATGTTTGTCTGTATGAGGTTCTTCAAAATTACATATTCAAGAGGAACATCAAAGAAGATACTGAGAAAGGAGTGTATGCTGTAATAGGAAGTGAGGGATGTCTGGTCAAGCAAAGAAAATGCCACTTGGTAAACCATCGAAAATTGAGTGGCGAATCTCCTGAAAAAAAGGAGTTTTTCTATTTAGCACTTTTGCAACTTTTCAAGCCTTGGCGTGCAGAAGAGGAACTGCTTGGAGATTTTCTCTGTTACGAAGACTCTTTCAATGCCGCCAAGGAGACCATAGAATGTCCTGCTTTTCCCAAATATGTACAAATGTTGAATGCGGAAATTGAGCAGGAAGCAATGATTGCAGCCAAGATTGCCAGAGACAGTTCTCAGGACAGTCAGAGTTCTGCTTCATTGAGTCAGGATCCACTAGGAGGACCTGTTATCGAAAATGAAGCTGCCACTGCTATGAATGAAGTGGAAAGAGCCATGGCACATGCTCAGGAGGATGCGGTTAACTTAGAAGAGTTGGAAAGACAACTCAACGTTGAGCAGAGGAAAATATATGACGAAGTTACCATGCAAATTGATCATGGATTAAGTCATGACAAGAAAGAGTGCTCATGTACGTCGTTGAAGCCTGTCCGACTGTACGTGAGTGGAGAAGCGGGAACTGGAAAAAGTTTCCTCATTAAAGCAATTTCATGCTATTTGCAGGAAAGGACAGAGTCATCGCTGTCTTGTGTTGTCACCGCTCCAACTGGACTGGCAGCACATAACATTAAAGGGATTACTTTACATCGTTTACTGATGCTGCCAGTGGAGCATGACACCAAATTACAATATCACAAGCTATCTGGAGATGCTTGTTTTGAAGTTTCAAGAATCTTGAGGAAAATGAAACTTCTTATCATTGACGAAGTAAGCATGGTTTCCAATGTCATGCTTGCCTTTGTGCATTTGAGAATGCAAGAAGTTCTCAAAACAGAGTATGATGTGTTATTTGGTGGCAAACACATCATTGTTTTCGGAGATCTTCTGCAGCTGACACCAGTGAAAGGGCAACCTGTGTTCAAAATGCTCACGCATGAAGATACCAGGAAGTGCCTAGGCAGCATTGGCAACGTCAATATATGGTTAAACTTCAATTATGCTGAACTGCATGAAAATATGCGTCAGGCGAAGGATGAAGTTTACAAGACTATTCTACAAGATGTTAGAATTGGAAAAGTGACCGAGCATGGGAAAGAAGCTTTACATGCACGATTACTGTCAAATTTATATCCAGAACAAGATGTTGTGCCTGAGAATATTTTTCAGAAAATTACTGAGAAGAAATCTGGAATATGTTTGATGCCAACTCTTGCAGAATGTGCCAAATTCAACAACAAAATGTTGCATTTAGAAAAGCAAGAGATTGTGAAACTGGAAGCTATTGACAGAGTAGAGCATATGGGATCAACAATTATTTTGTCTGAGAATCTGAAAACAAAATTGGATTCATTAGAGAAGAGTATATCTAAAACTGCAGGTTTTGAAAAGACTCTGAATGTGTGCTTGAACTGCCGTATAATTTTAAGAAGGAATTTACATGTTGAAAGAGGTCTGGTAAATGGATCAATGGGTAATGTTGTTGATTTTGTAAAATACAGAAATAGAGATGGAATTGAATTTTTAAAAATTAAATTTGATGGCATTGAGGAAGTACAGCTAATTGGTCGTTGTTCTGCTAGATTTTTGCTTGTAAAAGACTTATATGTTCGCCGTAAGCAGTTTCCTGTTTGCTTGGCATATGCGGTGACAATCCATAAATCGCAAGGTTTAAGTGTAGACAGTGCATTGGTGAATATTGGCAGTTCTGTGTTCAAGGAGGGTATGGCATATGTGGCATTGTCACGAGTTAGAACTTTATCGGGATTGTACTTGATTGAGTGTGATGTCACAAGCATTTGTGCGGATCTAGATTGTGTTAAGGAATACAATAGGTTAAGAAGAGAGTATGCGCCACATTTGCCTCAATATCCTTTGTTTGAGAAACGTGTGGTAGGCCGGAAACGAAGAAATGTGACCAATACTGGGGAGGTTGTAGCAAAAAGACGAAAAGTCGATGAACCTGAAATTATAAGCAGAAACAAAAAGGATTCTGTTGAAGATGTTGTTGGTTTTCAATTTGAAAACAGTTCTGGTGTCAACTGCTATGCTAATATAGTGGTTAATGTTTTGTTTTCTCTAGAAAATGTAAAAGAAGAGATTGTGGTCAATTCTGATCAAAGATTTAGCAGTTTGTTAAATTCTGTGTTAGAGAAATGTAGCACTGATAGAACAAACATAGAAAGTGTGTCTGAAATTCGAAATCTGTTAGACAGATGTTCAGGCCAAACACAATTCTCTCAAAATATTCAGCAAGATTGTCAGGAGTTTTTAATGTATATGCTTGATGTATTGCATGCTGAAGGTGTAGATGTAGATCAGCTGTTTGGGCTTTCTTATCAATGGCAGCATGACTGCGAGAACTGTATGGTATCAAGTACTACTAGTGTAGACTCAGAAAGATTTATATATTTAACTTTGCCAGACAGTAAATCAGTCTCCTTTAATAAGCTAGTAAAAGCAGCTGATCACAACATGGAGTGTAGCCAATGTAAATCTGAAATGATGTCCACATTATTTATACGAACATATGGCCAGTATGTCATTTTAATGTTCCAACGATGTAGGCCTGATGGAACAAAATTGACAACTTTAATTAAAAATTTTGTGGCTTCGCAGTTGTCAATATCAGGAAGGACTTTTGTAACTGCAGCAATTATATATCATGACGGTCCTTCAATAACATCAGGACATTACACAGCTTATTTAAAGTCTGGAAATGGCTGGTCATTCTGCAATGATTCTGTTTTAATTTTCAAAAAAAAATTGCCGTATGACCTTAAAAACTCTTACCTGGTGTTTTTAAAACCAAAATTTTAGGGAAAGAATCTCGGGATGTGCTCTGAGGAATTTCAAGAAGTTCTAATGGCTCCTACACGATTTGGCCTTGAGGATAAGTGTAGTTCAGAGACATAACTTCTAACCATAAGACTGGACGTCATCGAGAAATAAGTGCACTTTGAATGAGTTCAGAAAAACTATTTCTTTTTATAAGCTAATTGAAGCAGCCAATCAAAACATAGAGTAGAGGGAATGTAAGTCTGCAATGCTGTCTACTGTTTTACATTGCTTTGTGATTAAAAGTGATGTAGAGAATTAAATAATTGTAGTAGTCATAGAGGTAGTGTAAGTCTGCTTCATAGTAAGCAGTATCAGTGTCATAGGAAATGTAGAACATGACTGAGCAAGAAGGGGAAGATATTACTATTCCAGGATTGTGAAAATGATCTTCAACATTTTAATTCTAAAAGTTGCAGAAATGCCAAATGACGGGATTGGCTTACAAGAAATCCAAGAGTTATAAATGGCTCTGACAAGATTTGGCCTTGTGGAAACTTGTGGTAGAGAGCAAGAAGTCATTTATTGCATGTAACATGTTTTTAAAAACGATGGAGGTTTTCTTTCAGAAAGTGGCGGGCTGAAAGTAATAACAGCACAACAGAGTGTAAGCTGTTCATAGGACATCCTTTGACGTCATGGAAAGTAAGTTAACTTTAAGGAGTTCTGAATTCTGATTTGTTATGTTGTATGGGTTTTTTAAACACAATCATTTTGATTGTGTTTTTTTTTCCCCGCTGTTATATGATGAATACCTTCAAGTCACTGTTTTTAGTGAATTTTGATACATTCTGAGAACAGCAAAAATAAACCATTTAACATGTATAATTAATTCTGTACTGTTTGCATTTATGATGTATATGTAGAACTGTGTAGGAGGCATGGAGAAGGTGAGGCTTCTGTAAGTGTCAAAGTTGTTGCATGCAGTGCTGCACTTCTGCGTACTCTTTCATATGCTGGACTACATCTGCACAATGAGATACCTAAGCAAAGGAAACACAAGTGATGTGATTGTGAAATGAGCAAAAGAAATTGCACGTATTTCAATTACATCACCTGTGTTTCCTATCATTACGAATCACATTGTGCAGATCAAGTTTAGGTCTGTCCAGGGAAACAGAGGAGGTTTGGCCTTTGTTCAAGAGTGCAGTGGACATGACTCACTTCATTGGTAGGCCTGCAAATGTATTATCTTCTCTGTACTCTTCAACAACTCTAAATTTCATCTGCAACCCTGAGTAGGCCTCACCTCAAACAAACCTCTGGATAGGACACATCTTATTGGCATCCTGAAGCAATCATTTAAAATTTTAGTGTCTTGCGACACTTTTCTGAGACAACAGCAATGCAAAAGATGCACCATGTTTTAAGATAGGCCTCACTTCATCTGCATCAAGATACTGTTAGTTTAAAATGTATATCTTTAGGACTGTGTAGGGGGCCTGGAGAAGCAGAAGCTTCTGTAAGTGTCAAAGTTGTTGAAAAACTGTTTGTCCATCAATCTTTTCCCTTGTCTTTTGTAATTTTTAAATACATGTTTTAATATTTTTCAAATGTTTGTTCTCTCTTTCACAGATTGAAAGTATAAAAACAAAAAGTGAGTAATTTAACGACAATTATAAGGTAAATGTTTTGTACTCTTTTCGTTACATTTCTATCACATTTAACTTCTATTAGTTCCACTGCTTCATTTCTTTAACCCTCAGTTTCCTGCCTTTGCTACTTCCCTCATTCCTTTCTCTATTACCTACTTACTCAACTCCTTCCACTCTTTTTCTCAGTCCCTCTCTTCTCATAGTTCCTCACTCTTGTTCACTCACTCCGTCTCTATTACTCTTAGTGTCTTTGACTGATCACTCTATCACTACTTGTTCATAATGCTTTCTCTGTGTAGTTGAAGCACACTAAGGGGCATATTATGAAGACAGCCAATAAAATTATTGCTGTTTTTATTGGCAGAAAACTGGTGCAAAAGTGGTTTTAGCGGCAGTTTTCTGCCGCAAAAGCGGCTTTAGCGACACATTTCTGCCGATAAAAGCTGCAAAACTTTTATTGCCTATGTTGATGATATGGCTCTATGTTACTTACATTTCTTTGCTGTTTCAATTAATCTTTTTCTGTTATTTTTTGTTTTCTGTTTTCTATTTTTTCTCTCTGTTATTCCCCATGTTTTAATCTTATTTTGAACATTCACTCACATTCTCCAAGAAACTCTTCTTTGTTATTGTTCTACTCTCTTTTTTTTTCTTTCACTTCCTTATCTATTTTGTTTTTCACAATTATACCCTCTTCCGTCTTTTCTTCGGTAAATAGATCTATTAAACAGTATCTCTTCTTTACTCCCTATAGCTGTCTTTCTTTTAACATCACTCTCTGTTTACTTTCCTTATACTTACTCTTTTTTTTTTTTTTTTTGGTTAGCTAGGTTTATTGAATTGATACTCATGTTGCCACATGCTATCAACGCACCACAGTGCATACAAGTATGTTTCATGTGGCCAAAATTCTCTTGGATGTTTGGCACAGTTTCCCGTGCCTCTGCTGGTGTCAATGATATTGACGATCTTGATCTGGCCACAGGAGTTGATGTTGGATTTTCTTCCATATCCCGTATTTCCGCCCGGCTGTAATTGAGTGGATGCCTCCTGGTCATGTGCCTATGCATGGTATAGTTCCCATAACTATACTTTTTATCAGTCCCTCTTGATAATTTATCTTTGCAGATGAGGCAGGTGACATACCTCGCATTCACTTTCTTTTGCCCTGGAGGGATTGAATAAAACTGCCAGATGAAACTGGCTTTCCTATGGGAAACCCGGGGCATCTCTTCCAAGAACTGTGGTTCTTCTCTCTCCTCTTCCTCTATTTCTTCTTCTTCCTCCTCTGTGTTGGTCATGACCTGGGGAGGTGGTCCTCTCTTCCCATGAGGAGGTGGAGGTGGTGGTGGGGGTGCACCAGCTGAAGCAACTACTGAAGCCATTTCTCAAGTATTAATAAAGGTCTTCCTCTCACAATGATGAAAGTCAGAGTGAGGAAAGAAGGAGGGGTTTTCATCATTTGGGAAAAACAATAGTTCTCAACCAATGAAAAGTGTTATTTTTAGGTCACCTGACCTAGCCTTACATGATTATGAAACCAAAAGTGAAATGAACCAATGAAAAGTGTTATTAACAAGTCACATGACCTGTTATGCTTACGTTACGCGCTCCGGTCCGCGCCCCGGATAGCTTCCGGGTCGCTGCGCTTCGCGCCTCGGTCCGCGCCCCGGGGCACTTCCGGGTGCGCTAACGCTGTACGTCATAAGACGCATTACGCGGCAACGCGATAGTTCACGCTTTCGCGCCGCGGATCGCTTCCCGGGAGCTGCGTTTCACGCCTCGGTCCGCGCCCCGGGGCACTTCCGGGTGCGCTAACGCGGTACGTCATAAGACGCATTACGCGGCAACGCGATACGTCGCGCTTTCGCGACGCGTCACGATGTTGATTTCTAAAGCGGCAGTTGCGGAAACGGAACGTTTACCGGTTCGCGGACCGGGTCGCGGCATCAATTTGAGCTAACGGAAAGCTTTCCGGTTCGCGGACCGGGAGCGAAACATAAAAAATATTTAAAAAAAAATTATTAATAAACATATAAAATATATTTTTGGATTTAAAGAAGAATACATTTTACAGCTATAGATATTAGCTTTTAAAAAACCAATGAAATTCACTGAAAAAACCATAGGTTATAGACCATATATAGTTAGGAATTAGCATTTACAAAACCTTGAAAATTCACTGAAAAAACCATAGGTTATACACCATATATAGTTAGGAATTAGCATTTAAAAAACCTTATTTTACTCACACAAAACCATTGAAATTCCATATATAGTTAGTTGTACTAACTATATATCGCGCACCTGCAATCCACTGCTGATCATGTCACATATTACATCATTCATGACATGGTCAGTGACATCACTGATGACATCACTGATGACATCTCAAATGACATCACTGATGACATCACTGATGACATCTCAAATGACATCACTGATGACATCACTGATGACATCTCAAATGACATCACTGATAACATCTCAAATGACATCACTGATGACATCTCATTTGACATTACTGATCACATCACTGATGACATCATTCATGTGATAATACAATTAACCTCTTCAGACTCTAATATAACCTTAGATACACTCAGTGTAAACAGACACTCACAGACTGTCACTCATCCATGGAGTTACTCACACACCTAGTCAGTCATGCAAAAATCAATCATACCTCCATTTTCTCAACTATACAGTTATACACACCTTACTTATTCAAACATATACTAAAACATATTTACTCTCTTATACAATCCCTGATACAAGTTCACAATGATCCATACAGCCACTCACACATTCACTGGCTCTTATGCACAGTTATTTATATATGTCAACTCTCACATGTACTGTGTTTCACATATGTACTTACTTTGACATGTAACACTGAGATATCCATTCACTCACCAATACACTCATGCACACAGTCAACCGCCCATACAGCTGTTTCCACATGCACTTTTGAACCCATACATCTAGTGAATCAACTGCTCACACATCTATGCACAGAGTCATACACCTCCCAGCCACCCACACACACACTCAGTCGCCCATACAAATACTTGGGCAACCAATCAATAACCCATATAGTTACTCATATAGCTACTGATCAACACATGCAGCAGTTTACAGAACAACAGACATAATGATGCACAAATTAAGACAGTTTAGTCACTAACCCATGCACTCAGTGAGACACATTTAATCACTCACTCATACAGTCAGTCATGCACCTACTAAATCCTTCATCCAGACACTTATACATCCACTCAAGACATATTTTAACTTTACAGAAAAATACAGTCACTGGATGTTGTCATCAGTGATGTCATCAGTGATGTCATTTGAGATGTCATCAGTGATGTCATCAGTGATGTAATTTGAGATGTCATCAGTGATGTCATCAGTGATGTCACTGACCATGTCATGAATGATGTAATATGTGACATGATCAGCAGTGGATTGCGGGTGCGCGATATATAGTTAGTACAACTAACTATATATGGAATTTCAATGGTTTTGTGTGAGTAAAATAAGGTTTTTTAAATGCTAATTCCTAACTATATATGGTGTATAACCTATGGTTTTTTCAGTGAATATATATATATATATCCAGCTCCCAGGTACCAAAAAATCCCAAGGCACTCGTGGGCGGGTGCTTTCACACGCCGGTACCGTGTGTATCAAATTCAAGCTCCAACACTTTGCTCCATTCTCCAAACAAAGTACAAGCACTCCGAGGTGGGTGATCAGAAAACTTTAATCCGGCAAACAAAACTGTTTTGTTTGCCGGATTAAAGCTTTCTGATCAGCCACCTCGGAGTGCTTGTACTTTGTTTGGAGAATGGAGCAAAGTGTTGGAGCTTGAATATATATATATATATATATATATATATATATATATATATATATATATATATATATATATATATATATATATATATATATATATATATATATATATATGTTGCACACCCCCTCGCAACGAGGGATTGAGTCCGCACTCACAAAGGTTTTCAAAGTTTTCCAATTTTTAATTTATTTTCATAATATCAGCTAATCAGTCACAAAACCGACGCGTTTCGCTGCTCCCACACGCAGCTTGCTCACGGTTAAACATTAGATTCGTTCTGACCCCTCCTATTTCTACAGGGTAAAACGCCAAACAGATTCCTTTTACAACACCTCACTTCCTGTATCACAACCGGAAGTGACCTGGGGATTGTAGTTTTTAGATGTTTTACAAAACTACAATATCACGTTATGTATTACATGAATATTTTTGTATGCATTCATTGTGAGTTGCCGACCTTGCATGTTTCAGTGCATTATTGATCACGTTTTTGTGAGCGTGTATCCTATTGTGGTTAATTCACATATCTTCGATCATTTCATCAACAATACATTGTTATGCCCCCCAGTGGGCTTGGAAGCACTACATTTATCAAACCACTTAACTTGATACTACTTGTATCTTATATTGTGCTAACTTCGCGCTATTTCATCATTACTTAGAAAGATTTTATCCGCCCTCTAGTGGGCGTTTGTCATGTATGTTGTACTATTAACCCTTCATTTGTTACACACTACCTTACTTTCATTTATACCTATGGCCAAAGCCATCTCTCATTGGATGTTGAATGCAAACAAATACTTAATACAAATCATTTAAAGTCCCCTCTTGGATAATAAAGTTCATCATGAATATTGTATACTGTCATTCAAATCATATTTTTGATAACCCAAACTGTCCCACTGTTGTATTCTTACGCGTCACAAATGTACATGTAGTTCTTCACTCTGGTTGAGCCCCCTTGGGGTCATTGTCCTGAAATTTAGGATTTGACGCGATTCTCTACATCTCAAAGTTTTTTCTCTGTCACCTCCCCTTTCATGTGGGAGAATTGTTTCCAAGGCATAGAATTTCAACAATGTCCAATCACTATTGTGTGAAGTCTCCATATGCTTTGCCACAGCATTGTTTCTATCTTTATTCACTGTGGCTCTTACATGTTCAAGGATTCTTTTTTTCAATTCATTTTTGGTGCTGCCGATATATTTCAGTGCACACGGACATTCAATCACGTATACTACATGCGTGCTCAAACAGTTGATTAGTTCTTTGATTTGCCACATTTTGTTATTGGGCATCAGCACCTCCTTTTTGTTTACTGCTATTTGACACACCTTACAGTGCTGGCATTTTATGAACCCTTTGGTTTTCATCCATTGAATGCCTTTTGCTTTTTTGGTATGGTCTTTATAATGGCTTTGTATGAGTCTATCTTTAAGGTTTCTTGCCCTTCTATATGTTATCTCAGGATGTTTACCCATAATTTTGTTAACAGTTGGGTCCAGTTGTAGCAGTTTCCAGTTTTTTCTGATGATCCTTACAATTTGTTTGGATTCTCGTGTATAATCCAAAATCAATCTTGCTTTTCTGTCTTCTGAAAAGTAAGATTGATTTTGGATTAAACGTGATCAATAATGCACTGAAACATGCAAGGTCGGCAACTCACAATGAATGCATACAAAAATATTCATGTAATACATAACGTGATATTGTAGTTTTGTAAAACATCTAAAAACTACAATCCCCAGGTCACTTCCGGTTGTGATACAGGAAGTGAGGTGTTGTAAAAGGAATCTGTTTGGCGTTTTACCCTGTAGAAATAGGAGGGGTCAGAACGAATCTAATGTTTAACCGTGAGCAAGCTGCGTGTGGGAGCAGCGAAACGCGTCGGTTTTGTGACTGATTAGCTGATATTATGAAAATAAATAAAAAATTGGAAAACTTTGAAAACCTTTGTGAGTGCGGACTCAATCCCTCCTTGCGAGGGGGTTGTGCGACATAATTAAGGCTGGGCTCAGCTAAGGAGTTCTGCACCGAATCTTGGAGCGCCAGGGGTCTTGCTAACCAGGAGCCATCTCGGAATATATATATATATATATATATATATATATATATATATATATATATATATATATATAAATATCTCATACTGGTGGTCGCCAGTAGGTAGTTATAATTAGGACAGTGTTTCCATAAGAAAAGTGATTGTTGACTTGCGTATATCTTAAGCGCTGTTAGACGAATCTTCACGACATGTTTCAAAAACAGTATCATAGTGAGTCTTGTTGTGCATGGAAAGTTTTGGGGTGATCTTTCAAGTGAGGGCCGAGAAAATGATGGGGTTAAAAGATGTGTGTTTCCTATTTTAATACCCATAGGAACTCTAAACATGACTAAAGCCTGGACTGCTGGACGTAATTATACTGAATTTGGCAGAAAGGTAGATTTAGTTATGCAGATCATGCGTTCACTTATTTGTAAAATTGTTCAGTAGGTGTTGCAAAATTCAAGGAAATCCAAATTTGTATATCTACGATCACATCTAACTCACAAATAATAATGTTCTGGGATATAGAACTGCAGAGCTCTGATTGGCTACCAACATTTCAACCACGAAGTGTTGGCAGCCATCTTGGGACTTGGCTTCAGCCAAGTTCCCCCAAAAAAATTGAAAAAAAGAAAAGGGCGGAGGGTAGGAATACCCTGAACCCCAAGCCTTGGACTTGGGGTCCTGGAGGAACCCCGGAGGGTAAAAAAACATTGTGCTTGCTTTGAAAAGGGCCCCCGGGTAGGACAGGTCCTGTGGGTATTCTGTAGAAAGAGGAGGGTGAACAGGACACCCTCCTGAGGCCCTTGGAGCCCTGGAGACCACCACCTCTCTAGGGCTTTATTTTAATTAATCGAGGAGGGCTGCACGGCCCCCCTCCACGGGCTGAAATGAGCCCTGTGAACCACCACCTCCCTGGAACTCATTTTATTAATTGAGTGGGGCCGCAAAGGCATTATTATTATCATTTGTTAAGCGCTGTGAATCATTGCCGAGGGGATCTTTCGGCACCGTAGCATCAGACAAAAGTTAATAGAACTATGTCAGGGTTACAGATAGATCAACCAGGATTTGAGAAATGTTCTAAACTGAGTTAAGTTAGTACAAGAGCGAATGCATGAAGGCAGCCGATTCAAAAGGTGGGGAGCCAAACAAGAAAAGGAATGACCGCCCAGTCTGGGTTCGTAAATCTGTATAGGGCACAACAGTAAGTGATCACTAGATCTGAGCTGCCGGGTAGGTATATATGGCTGCAATTTATTTTTGGAATAGCACGGTCCTCTTCCTATCAGGGTTTTAAAGACCAGTCATAAAAGCTTGAATAGTGCCTGCTTTTTTACAGGCAGGCATTGAAGAAGGCACCGTAGAGATTTAGATGGGGAACAAGGAGGAATTGAAGACGAGGCGTGCCTCACTGTTCTGTACCACCTGAATTCTAAAAAAGGCCTTCATTCATACCAATCATTATGGAATTACCGCATTCCATATGACTCACTATCAAAGACTGGGTCAGGGTTTTTCTGGAATGGAGAGGAATCCAGTGAAACACCTTCCTAAGCATGTGCATCAGGCCAAAACACATGCCCAATATGATTTTAACATATTCATCCATGGATAAACCATCAACCAATAGGACATCTACATTTGTTACTCATTTTTTTGGAGTCGGAGGTGGTCCCAATTCCGGGGGCCACCAGTCTGAGGACCATACTGAGTGGGCTTTCCCAAACAAGAGAATCTCCGTATTGTTTGTATTAAGCTGGAGGAAGTTCACTGTCATTCATGAAGCAATCATTTACATACACATTTTAAATTTCGCCTTAATCAGAGTTGGATCAGTGTCCATAGTGATGATCAAATATGTATCATTAGCATAGGAGATGCCAGAGAGGATATATAAATATTTAAAAGAGTGGGACTAAGACTCGATCCTTGTGGCACCCCTTTGTCTAAGATCATGGACTTTAAAATAAAAGAGTCCAGCTGCACTACATGTGTTTGTTATGTTAAGAGATGTTCTAACCAATTTAAAGCATTCCCACAGATGCCAATCTCTCTTAGTCTTTGGACTAAATTCTGATGAGGATGGTATCAAACGCCGCTAGTAGGTCTAAAAGCACTAGCATGGCGGGGGGTCCCCGTGTCAGGGACATCAGTTAAGGCTGATTTTGTGCTATAGGAGAATAGATAGGATACCGTTTGCCAATTCAATAATGATTCTAGAATTTTGGAAAGGTTAGGTAGTAGTGAAATGGGTCTATAATTCAACATCTCCATAGGATCGGCCAAGGATTTTTAAAGAATGGGTCTGATCTATGTTGTCTTCCATTTACTTGTGAGGGATGCTGTCTTTAGTAAGAGGTTACAGAGGTCTGTGATGGGGTCTATCAAAACAGAAGCCAAAGAGGTAATGACATGAGGAGGGGTCAGATTCAGTGGGGAGCTAGCTTTAATCTTATTTAGTAGGACCTGCACTTGGTCAGGCGTGACAAAACTAAAGAATTCCAGAGTAGGAGAATTGGGATTTGTCTTAACTGTAAAGGGGTCACAAGATATCTTTATTTCATTATTATTGAATGATCTATAAATCGTATTAATCTTCTGTTAAAAGTGTTGTGTATTGATTTAGATTCCGTATGAATTTCCCGATTCATGCACTTATATAGGTACAAACCACATTGCCCTTATATAGGCATAGAAATCCAGTCCTTATTTAGGCATAGCCCATGCTACCCAAATGCAGGCATGGCTACTTACATCTGTTCATCTACGTCACAACGATTTCTTGGAAAACTAGACTCTTAAGCCGTTAGGGACATCCCCTTGCTTGAATATTGATTTCTCCAAGAAACTCGTTATTATGCATGAACATCTATTCCTTGGAGGTTTATTCATGACGTTCATATGCCCGACTCTTACGTCAATACTGGCATTCCTAAACACCTTTAAGGTATAAATATACCTTCACTTGTTATGGCAAAGCCTGGTGTGGTTCGGTGCAGTTCGACTACCTACTTGCACGACGCAGCTTGCCACAGCAAGTACCAAAGGAAGCCAACTCCCCAGCTGATGCACTGACTAGAAGCTGTCATCCTCCAGCCGAAAATCCAGCTCCAGTGTTTCTGACTCCCCTTGCGGGGTGTTGGGAAATCGAGTCTCAGGAAAGAGATACCAACCTCTCTCATTCTAAGGTATGGAGCTGATTAGAACCTAGAGAAACCTTTGGCAACTCTTGGCAAAACTAAACCTATGCTAAACCACACCTACTTCTTCCCTAGTACTAAACCTAGGTTAGGTACACTGGGGTAGGCGTATTTTAGAAGCACCAGTTGAGTATTTTAGCTTGTGTTATTTATGTATGTATTTTTATATATACCATGATATTACAGTATTATTTTATATTACTGTTTACGCTGTACGCATTATACTTCGCATTCTGTCTTACGATTGTAGCAGTTCATATCTCTTGCATGAGAACGAAGACTGTTCACTAAATCCTTATTATTTAAAAGCCTGTCTCTCTATTTCTGTGCAACTCTGTAGAAACGAAGCATGCACGAATTACTGAGTGAAACAGTTATCTATTGTTTCAACGACTCTGAAGATATTGTTCCGACTCTAAGGGAAAAAAAGTTGTCATGTTTATGCGGTTGTCAGAGACTAATCCCTTCTTGTTCATTCAAGAAACTTTCTGGTGACCTCCTAGCTAGCGGGCACACACAATTAAGTTTAATGTACTTGCTAGAGACATACTGATCTCAGTCCTATGTCAAATCTATAGTGTGTATTATTCCAATGCGCAGAACCTATTAGGGTTATAGGAACTACACTACAGAAGGGATCTGCAAGATTATCACAGAACTTTTGAGATGAGGTGATTGATGGCAGTTTACGCTCAGATTTGTAAATGCTTTGAGAATTTTGAAAAGCTTTTTTGAGGAGTTATTCACAGAGCTAATTCTGTCCCCTAAATGGGTTCTTCTAGTAGTATTACAGTTTTTTTAATACATCCTGAATGCAGTTTTATAAGTAAGTTTGTCCTTTTCAAGTTTAGATTTCCTCCACTTCCTACATGTAGATGTTTCCTTTTTTAGGGTTTTGGTATACCAGGGTGCTGGAGAGTTTTTCTTTTGGATCTTGCATTATTTCATTGGGCCAATAGTGTCTAAAGCCTGAGTTAGTGAGTCCTCAAAGGCTTTATTGCAAGCTCACTGGCCACAAAATCATTTATGACCAGCTGTTTGAAAATGGGGAGGAAAGTGGAGAAGGCCACTTTCCCCCATGGGCTAATAAGTCTCAAGGCAAAAGGGGGTGTTGTACTAGGTTTGGGAATGTTTAAAAAGAACTTTAGATACAGATGATCAGTCCACATCAGAGCCATGGGTGGGTCAACTACTATATTTGAGGTATTGGTAAGTCAAGAGTATGTCCACTACATGAGTGAGACCAGACACCTTTTGGTGGAGACCAAGGGATTCCATAGCAGCCAACAGAAAGTTGGAATCAGGGTTAGATTGGTTATCAAAATGATAATTAAAATCTCGTAACAGTAAAAAGATATCTGCTTGTAAGACATTTGGGGCTAGCCATTCCATGAGCAGTAAGCTGAAGTCTTTTTTCTCGCCCAGTGGGCGATAGACCAGTGTCCCCGTCCATGTTAGATTGGGGGCTGTCTTAAATTGAAAAATCATTATTTCTAGCTAGGCGGTGGAACATGAGCCCAGATCTTGGATTTCTAGTGGATTTCGTACCTCAATAGCTACTCCGCCTCCTTTTTTCTGCTATCTATCCAGTCTAGTTACCATATAGCCTTCAGCAAATGCAGTAGCTAGGGGTGGAGATGCAAATGCATGCAACCAGGTTTCAGTAATAAAGCATAGGTCTGGCTTGGTTGTCTCTTAAAGGTCCCAGAGGTCCATTGCATGCTTAGGGATGGAGGGTGTGTTAAGGTAAAGACCCTGTAGTTGCAGCCCTGTACAGTTGGCATTGTTCTGAGGAACTCTCTTACTTTTGCCCAAGGGTGTATTTGGTATGGTATTGTGATTTATGGGCCCAAAGACCCTCTGCTTAGTTAGTCGATGGGAAGGGAGTAGAAAAAGTTACACCTATTGCATTGCTAGGGTGCCTCCCCATAAAGATGAGATAACTTCTTTTTACAGGTGGTCCTAACAAAGTGGCTTCCTATCTCCAAGAGCTCAGATCTAGGGTAAGTAAGAGGAGGCATGCCTCACCAATTATTAAAGAAAGATGCAGTCTTCCTGGCGGCTTGTGGCGTTCAGGCATGGATGGACGCCGACGGGCTTCCCTCCTGGCTTGTGACAAGCCCCAGGGACCACCACCTCCTGGAGTTATTTCAACAATATTGCAGGGTGCCACATAGACCACCTCCATCCTGGCGACCACCTCCTCCCTCTAGGCCAAAATAAAAATTTTAAGTGGGAGGGGGCTGCACAGACTCCCTCCTGTGCCCTAATATGGCCCTGGGGACCACCACCTCCCTGGGCCGCCATTACCGATCAAAGGAGGGGGCCATGCATCTCCCCTACTTGAGTGATATATGAATCTGGGGACTGACATCCCCTTGGGCCGGCTCCTCCTATGTCATGGGGTGCCCACCCTGAGGCATAGCTGTTTCTTTTGCTTGGGAAGAGCTGACAGCTCCGCCAAGCAAAAACAAACACTCCACTTCCAGCAAGCGGGACCTGACTAACAGCTCCGGGCGTGCTGGACATGGAGCTTTCACCTCTTTCCCTGCCCACAGACATGTGAGCAGGGAAAAAGACAGAATGATGACTAGCACATGCAGGAAGATGCATTTCCAGTAGCTCCGTTTGTGCAAGAGCAATGCTGGGTCCAAAGGAGGTGGGGAGCTCCCCGGGACCACAGGGGCCTTGAGGCTCCCCGTGGTTCCAGGAGAAAAGAGCAACAAGATGCAAAATAAAGGTGAGAAATGAGCAGAAAGAGCGAGAAAAATGGTCAGCAACAAGCAGAAAGAGGCAACATATAGATGAGAAATTAGCAGAAAGAGACAGAATAAAGGTGAGAAATGAGCAAACAGAGGCAAAATAAAGGTTAAAAATTAGCAGAAAGGGGGGGGCGTGGTCTAGTGTCAACCAAGATGGCGTGTTTGAGCAGAGAGCTCAGCTGAGGCCAGGAAGAAAGCCCAGAATATCCTGTCTTTATCCGGCAACTGAAGGGGCGAAAGAGCGTGCAACCCTGCAAGAAGCTTGGTGATACTGAACGAGGCCATCCACGGGACGCTGTGCCCTGGAATCACCAAGCAACACAACGTGGAGGCCGTGGGCCTGAACATCCACAGAGGTCTTTGGGTGATTTGGAGGAGCCGCGGCGGCTCGCAGCTCCACATCCTCTTGTGCAGTTGGGGAAGCGCTGTGGGCGCCTGGTGAATGCCAGACCGGGACACTGGGGCCCGTGACACAACCGAGGCCCCGCCCAACAGGGGGCTGCATGCTGGGTGGAGTGGAGTATCAGAGTGTCGGTGGGGAGGCTGATGGTAGCAGTGGCTCCTGCCTCAAGCTCCGTAAAAGTGAGACGGTCGGCGGATGAACCACCGTGAGCATCCTGAAGGTGCGTGGGCTATGATGAGGGGGATGGAGGACGCCCCAGCACTGTGCTAACTCCCCGGTACTGCCTGGATATTGTGAGAGAGCCTACGGTGTGGCCTGTGGCATTACCCTGCACTACGACTGTCGGCGGTCTCCGGGGACCAAGGAATATTGCAGAGGGCTGGAGAGACTAGAGCCACGGTATTGCCGGCACCCGGGGGGGGTACTGATTGTATGCACAAGCTGGGCCTTCCCCTGTACTGACTATTTTGTCACCTGGCGGTGGAGAAACGTGGTGTGGGATGCCCTGGGGGCAGTGTGACTGACGAACCCGGAGTGGCACATGGAGGTGGGACTTTGCCTGGGGCACCAGCCAGCGCCTGCTCCGCTATGGAGTGAGCCTCAGTTCTTGGGTGTGGGGTCCAGCCGCCGGGGACTACCTGCTACGAGTGACACTCCTGATCTGTCTCTGCTATTGATGTGCGGCGGACCGGACTCATACTTGTGAGGGATGGATATCCAGGGCAGCCCCGGGGGACAAGCGGGTGCCCGCGCCCGGGTATTCTCCCTCGGACCTAGGTGCCGGAAGGTCGAAGGGACGTGGGCGACCCATACCAGCTCTGACTTTGATGGGGCAACGACTAGCTCATAGTCCGCCCGGATGGATGGAGCCACACCGGTGGGGCAGAGAGTGGTGGAGAACTGCTGCGGCCCATCGTGCTCAGAGGCTCCAGGGGCCGTGCTTGGGGGGCCCACCAGTACAGGCCAACAAGTGGAAGAGGATACCGCGGGTGGACAGGCCGCAGCCTCGGCGCCATCTTTAAGTTAAGCATGGGCTGAAAATTTGTTCCGCTCGCGAAATGTACGGATTTTCAGCAATTTCACGTTCCGCTAATCACGCAAAATTGCCAAACAATCCTCAATTCGCTAGTTTGCGAATTTTAAAAATACAATCTCGCGTGCGCTGCGTTGGCTTACCTTGATTCTGAGTTTGCCGAGTTATTTTCCTCCTGCGAACAAGATGGTCGCGCCCAAAAACGACCACATGGGTAAGTTCGCAGTAGCCGCGCTGAAAAAAGACCCCGTGAACACGCAAAAAAAATGTGCAAGTTTGCACAAATTTGCGGATTTCGCGGACCACGAATTTGCATTCGTGCAAATTCGCAGAACGCGAATTCGCAAATTTCGCCCATACTTACTTTAAGTTCGATCATGGCGGCAATACCGGTGCTGGGAACGACGCTGGAGACCAAAATAGACAAAATCTCCATCGAGTTGACTCTCCTTAGAGCTGATATTAACAAAATGTCCTAAACGGTGAAGGTGGCAGAAACAAATATTGTCAACCTCCAGTCCACCACTTGGAGCCTAGAGTAGCGGGATCAGCAATTGGTACATCAGCACCGTCGAGTGGCCCTAAAGCTGGAGGACCAGGAGGGGAGGGCCCGCCGGAACAACATCTGTGTAGTGGGGTCCCGGAAGGGGCAGAGGGCCCCAGCATGGACCTGTTCCTTGAAGACCTCATATTGACACACCTGAAGCCAAAATGCCTCTCCCCTTTTTTCACAGTGGAAAGGGCACAGAGGGCCCCTGTCCCCCCACCGAAGCCGGGATCGCCCCCCAGAACTATCATCGCCCAGATACTCAAATACCGGGATCAGGATGCTAACCTACAGGCAGCTCAGCAGCATGGAGACCTCCCATATGAGAATGCGATGTTGAGGTTCTTCCCGGACTTCACATTAAAGGTGAAACAGGAACGCTGAACCTTTGAAGGAGTGAAACAAGCATTGCAAGTCAGAGGTATCAAGTATATGATGTTCTTTCCGGCAAAGCTCAAAATTATCGCCGGTGGGAAATCTTGGTTCTTCACAACCCCGTTGGAGGTCCAGGCATGGCTGGATGAGCCGTGGTCACACCCCGGCCCTGCAAGAGGGGCGGGAGGATGGAGAGATACCCACGAACATTCTCCAGGATCCTCCCGTGGGCGCGGAGAGAGGGACAGGTGCGACTGGCACTCCCGCTAATCCCGATCACTGAGCCTAGTGCCATCCGAAGCCTGGATGATGACAGCACCGATATGTCTGTGTGGTTGGGGCTCTTTATTGTATCACGTAACGTATATTGCGGGGTGGTTTGTTGGCCACAGCATGCCTTAAGATGACTGCTTTTCTAGATATGCTGAGTTCTTTCAGTTGTCTATCGCCTGGACTTGGCCTGGAACGGGGCCCTGTGGAGCTACAGATGGGTGAGGCTCGGCACCCCCCAATTTTGGTTTACTGTTTTGTGGGTGACAGGCGCTCTGCAGGTTGGGGATGTGGGTAGTTCTGAGCCCACGTAGCAGGGTAGCGGGGGGGTGGGGATACGATGCAGGGATGGGGTTTAGTTAGTGGGGTTTATTGTTGATGATTTCAATGCTTTCTAATATTTGCAAATGGGGCATGGGTGGTGGTGGGCGGCATGGGAGGCACATGGGAGGGGAGGGGCGCTGTACACTTCTCAGATAACTATGCAGTGGGCTAAGCCAATCAAGATGCTATCATGGAATGTGAACTGCTTCGGTGACAGGATTAAATGAACTCTGGTACTTCAATATTTACATAGACATTCCCCAGATATAGTGCTCCTTCAGGAGACGCACTTGAAAGGTAATAATTATCTAGCCCTGAATCCGTTCGGATACACCGTGCTGGCTCATGCAGGGTTTACTTCTGGTTCAAGGGCAACGGTGCTCCTGTCCACGAACTCCCTACCATTGGTGCCAAACTGCACATGGTGCGATCTTATGGAGCGATATGTGATTCTCACGGGGATGTGGGAGGGGCTTACCCTGAATATATGCTCTGTATACATACTGCCAAGGATGCACAGAGTGGCATTTCCCGACCTAATTGAGCTCCTGCTAGATATGTCTATGGGCACTTTGATTATGGGGGGAGACATGAATGAGATGATGTCGCAGGACCTTGATAGGGACACTCTATCGCACAGAACCCAAGGGACATGACCACTGACTACATTTGTGAATGCAATGGGATTGATGGACCTATGGAGCGCACACAATCCTGATGCTCAACACTACACACAGATCTCTGCGGCCCACAGTAGCGGCGCCCACTTAGACTACATGTTTACACACACAACCTCGGTTGGCCTGTTTAGAGCCAGTTGCCACAGGGCCAGAGGCATATTGGACCACTCTCCTGCTGCTATGTCGCCCTCAGAGAGTGGACTTTCCCTCCACGTCTTAACCCATATTTATTCAGAGACTGTGAGTTCAAGGACCGGTATCAGGAACGAACGGAGCAATATTTTGTTGAGAATGCTGGGACGGTGCAATCCCAATGTGTGTTATGGGGGGGCATATATGGAAAGGGATTTTGTGCAAGCAGAAGTAGGGGCCAGACGCAAGGAAAAACGGGCGCAATATGATGATCTGGAACTGGAGTTATTACTAGCGACGGGGGAACCCGGGTTCGGTGAGTGAGGCAGGACGTAAACTCACCATTCAGCTTAAGCAGAAGGAGCTCAGAGATATTGGAGAGAATTTGGCACCTGTGCATGCGATATTGACACAGAGACGTGTGTATGACCTGGGGAACAGAGCTAACAAAGTTATTGCCTGGCTAGAAAGGAGGGATAAGAGTAGAAATAGGGTCTCAGTCATTCAATCCAATGAGCTTACACCAAGACTGGTGGGGAAGGATATTGTGGAGGCATTTGCACAATACTATGAGGGGGTATAGCAGTCACAGACGGGGAAAGGGGAGGAGGACGGTCTTGAGTTTCTCAAAGATATAACGCTGCCCACACTTGTTTGGGAAGAACGAGAGGCTGCAAACTCGGACCTGACGGTTGAGGAAGTTGAAGGGGCCACAAAAGATATGCAGGCAGGGAAGGCACCAGGCCCCAATGGATTCCCTGCAGAGTCCTACAAATGTGTGGTGGGGATGGTCACCCCATACATGTTCAGTATGTTCAATGATGCACAGGTAGCAGGCCAACTGCCGGAAGATCTAAGAACGGCGACCATTGTTGTGATCCATGAACCGGGCAAGCTGTAGGAGCTGTGTAGCTCCTACAGGCCTATCTCCTTACTTAATTTTGAGACTAAAGTGTTCACAAAGGTATTGGCAAACCAGTTAAGCCCAGTCATTCAATCTCTGTTACACCCGGACAAATCAGTCTTTATGCTTGACAGGAGCACTTGGCTTAACCTCCGACGCTTTTATGCCGTGATGCATGTGGTATTGTAACACCCGGAAACAGAGGCCGCGCTCCTGTCACTTAATGCTCATATGGCGTTTGACAGTATCGAATGGGCATACGTATTTGTGGTCCATGCAAAGTTAGGCTTTGGACCGGATTTCCGGGCGTGGGTTAGGCTCTTATACACGGCGCCTTGGGCACGGGTCAGAGTGAATGGGAATGTGTCTAGGGTCTTGGAGCTGGCCAGAGGGACACGACAGGGCTGTCCACTGTCCCCGATTCTCTTCGCGCTTGCGCTTGAGCCGCTGGCATTGTGGGTGCGGGGTGACCCGCTGGTGCGGCGCAGTGACACAGGAAGAGGATGGGAGGAGCACATCTCCCTTTATGCTGATAATGTCTTATTCTATGCACACCGCCCCAGACAAACTTTCCATAGGCTCATCCACATTTTAAGATCTTTCGGAGATTACTGGGGTTACCGCATTAACTGGGGCGAGTCACCTGTGTTCGTGCTTGCGATTGCGCCACCAGTGCTGACATCGGCGTGTAAAGACCTGACATGAGAGAAGACGTTTAAGTATCTGGGTATATGGATCATGAAATCTGAATCGACCTTTATGCGCCTCAAAGTCTGCACACAATTGGATAGATTAAAGGGAGATGTCACCCACTGGCGGAGTCTGCCGGTTTTGCTCATGGGACGTGATGTCCTGTGTAAAGTGAAGGCCCTCCCGCGCCTATTGTATGCGCTGCAGAATACTCTCTTCTTAGTCCCGGACAGTTTTGTTCGTGCACTCGAAGTAGAACAGCGCACACTGCTGTGGGGGATGGAAGCCCCAGAATCGCCTTATGTAAGCTTCAATTGGGGGTCATGGAGGGAGGTGCCGGACCTCCGAAAGTATTATTGGGTGACGCAGCTGGTAAACACTAATGGGTGGGTATTCTCCACTGAGGAACCAGCGTATCAGGTGGATCGTATGGCTCTGGGGAGGGGCAGCTATCTTGCAGCCCTGTACACAAGGCGGAGGGACACGTCCACTCTCCCAACTCATACGAAGACAGTGGCCGCTCTATGGCGGAAGGTAACTAAGATGACAGGGTGGGAAGCTAAACTCACGGAACAGACCCCATTATGGGAAGGGAATTTTCTGTTGGAAACCACGTGCCTGAGAGGCCTCCATGGCTGGAGCGACATCGGTATAGATCTCCTGGGTGACGTCTGGAAAAAATGGAGGATGATAGACTTTGCTGCCATGCAGTCAGAATACCAGATGGGGCAGGGGGAATATTTCCGTTATCTCTAGGTCAGGCATGCAATACACTGTCATCTGAAGGATGGGGAAAGATTCTTAGAATATGCCCCGTTGGAAGACAGGCTTCTGCTTGATCCAATGATTGACAAAGCTATCTCACTCACGTAAAAAATCTAATAAACAACATGCCAGATCCCTGGGACCATGACAAGAGGCCTGGGAATCAGACATGGGCCTTCTCGAGGATGATTACTGGTCAAAGGCCGTACAGAGCCCAAGAAAATAGCGATACGGGCACGGTTTTGTCTTGTCCAGCATCAAATTCTTCATCGTTCATACGTCCCTAGGACAGTGCAACATCACATTGGCTACTGTGGGTCTTACAAGTGCATGCAGGGCTGTAATGAGACTGGGACATTCTTCCATATCCTCTGGGAGTGTTCTCTGATTCAAAGGTACTGGAAGAAGGTGGCCCAGGTCATGTCTGAGGTGGTGGGTTCCACGGTTCCTGTCGATGCTAGGTGGCATATCTTTGGAGTGACTGGGGAGGTAGTATGGCCCAAATGGGTTCGATCTGGTTCGCATTGGCGGGCAGAGTGGCGAAACAAAACATAGCCAGACTCTTGGGGGCTAGTGAGGTTCCCTCGGTGGGGGGCTGGAAAAGGGATCTCGGTTGGTGTCAAAAGGCAGAACATGCTGTGTACCAGAGTAGAGGGTGCCCGCGGAAGTGGGATAAGATTTGGGGGGCCTGGATGGCATACCAAGGGTATTTATTGACCGATTGAGGGGCATCGCCTACCAGGTGCGGGGGGGCTCTTGGGAAAATGGGGATCGTCTTGGGGATATTAGAGAACTAAGGGAAATGTACATTATGAATAATGCTATATAACTGTATTTGCTGACCCACTGCTGAGTGACATGTCTCATTGAAAGGAAAGCATTTGGTTGTGTTTTTTTTGTCAATAAAAAAAAAAACTAGCAGAAAGTGGCAAAATGAAGGTGAGAAAGGAGCAAAAAGAGGCAAAATAAAGGTGAAAAGATGAGCAGAAAGAGGTAGAATAAAGGTCAACAACGAGCAGAAAGAGCCAAAATAAAGGTGAGAAACAAGCAGAAAGTGGCACAATATAGGTGAGAAAGCAGCAGGAAGAGGCAAAAGAAAGGTGAGAAAATGAGCAGAAAGAGACAGAATAAAGGTCAGCAACGAGCAGAAAGAGGTAAAATAAAGGTGAGAAACAAGCAGAAAGAGGCACAATAAAGATCAGAACGAAAGGCAAGCAGCAAAATAAAGGTGAGAAACGAGCAGAAAGAGAAAACATTAAGATGTGAAACGAGCAGAAAGAGGCAAAATAGAGGTCAGGAACCATCGGCAAGAGGCAATATAATGCTGAGAAATTAGCAGAGCGAGGCAAAATAAAGGGGCAATGAGCAGAAAGTGGCAAAATATGGTGAGAAACAAGCAGATGTAGGCAAATTAAAGGTCAACACAAGAAGAAATAGGCAGAATAAAGATGAGAAAGAGCAGAAATTATTAAAATACAGGTAAGCAACTAGCAGAAAGAGGTAAAAGGTGAGAAACAAGTAGAGAGAGGCAAAATGAATGAAAGAAACGAGCAGAAAGAGGCAGAATAAAGGTCAGAAACAAGCAGAAAGAGTTAAAATAAATATCAGCAATGAGCATAAAGAGGCAGAATAATGGACAGAAACAAGCATAAAGAGGCAGAATATAGGTCAAACACGAGCAGAAAGAGACAGAATAAAGGTCATCAATGAACAGAAAGAGGCAACATAAAGGTGAGAAAAGAGCAGAAAAAGGCAAAATAAAGGTCAGATATGAGCAAAAAAAGGCAAAATAGAAGTTAGATACCAGCTGCAAGAGGCAAAATAAAGGGGAGAATGTGCAGAAAGAGGCAAAATACAAGTCATCAACAAGCAATAGAGGCAAAATAAAGATGAGAAACTAGCAGAAACAGATAAAATAAAGGTCAGCATCGAGCAGAAAGAGGCACAATTAAAGGGAGAAAGAGCAGAAATGGGCATTATAAAGGTCAGCCTAGCATAAAGAGGCAAAAGGTGAGAAAAAGAGCAGAAGGATGTAGAACAAAGATCCTACCTGGGAGCAGAAACTGACTAGCGCTGTGTTGGGGAGCCATCTACACGTCTTGCTGACCCAGGGACTGCTTTCTGTGTTCCTGCACGCCGCTTCGCGGGTGCCGCTTCGCGGACCAAGGAGGGTGTGAGCAAATTGGAGGCGCTGGGCTCCTGAAGGCGCCGGGAGCAACACCAAACCGGCGTTGGCGCTGTAGCAGGGACTCGAAGATCCAGGAGTCCCTGCTCTCACAGCTGCGCGAGTGGACGCGCCCACCACCAGCCACGCCCCCCGCCTGGCCAGCCTGAAAAGGCGCGTGTCTCTAGTGCTCCACGGGATCCTACCTGGGAGCAGAAACTGACTAGCGCTGTGTTGGGGAGCCATCTACACGTCTTGCTGACCCAGGGACTGCTTTCTGTGTTCCTGCACGCCGCTGCCCCTCGCCGCACCCGCTTCGCGGGTGCCGCTTCGCGGACCAAGGAGGGTGTGAGCAAATTGGAGGCGCTGGGCTCCTGAAGGCGCCGGGAGCAACACCAAACCGGCGTTGGCGCTGTAGCAGGGACTCGAAGATCCAGGAGTCCCTGCTCTCACAGCTGCGCGAGTGGACGCGCCCACCACCAGCCACGCCCCCCGCCTGCAACACTCTCTACTTCAACGCGCTGTCAAGCGCTCCGCGGGACGCGAGCGGGACGCCGAGCGAAGCCCGAGCAAAGGGCGGGCAGTCTGTGGCAGTCAGGGGCTGACAGAGGCTGGGCTGGGCCACGTCCCTTACCAACTGCCAACAGTGAGTACATTAACCAGGTGTGTCGTCCGTTTTGTTTCCAGTAACCATGTCTACTCGCTCTGGGAAGCCTCTTAGGAGCGAAGCTGACAAGGGGTCAAATGCCGCAAGCCCTGTTATAGGAACTATGGACCGGTTCATCACCAGGGTGGCGGCGGTGATTGAAAAGGAAATTGCCATTTCTGAGCGACGTTTATCTGAGGTATACCTCCCCTCAAGACGTTCATCTCTAGGGGTTGCCGCTCAGTCGCTTACACCGGCCTGTACTCGGCCCCAATCTGTTTCCCCACCCAGTGTCCCAGGTGTTCCTGCAGACCCCCCTCAGTTGGCTGGCGTAGAGTATAACATAGATAGGCTGGAAAACCTGGTCGCGCTTCTCCCTATAGCTACAATGGAAGATGATGACCCAAGCAAGCTGTCCATACCACTATCACCAAATGTTCAAAGCGAGGCAATTAGCGACCCAGAGTCCTCAAATCCTCTCGCGCCCACCATAGTTACATCAGAAGGGGGGTCAGTTAGGGCGTCCCCCAACTCTCAAATCCCCGAGACTGGGCAGGAGACTAGACCATTCAGCAAAAAGCCAAGAAAACGCAAAAAGGGTAGGCTAGTGAGTCAGGCCGCTCTTTACCAAAGAGCAAGAAGTTGTTTAGGAATGAGTATGACAACCAAAAGGGATACGCCCATGGTGAATGTAATTGATACAGACAGGGATGCTCAGATCTCTCCCATAGGGCTACATCCAGACGCTATCACTGCTAAGGCCCCTAAGCTCTCTGATTTGGCTTCACTGGAAAACATTCTTGAGAAGGTATACAGCCTCTTGAAACCATTACTATCGCAAGTCAAGGGTTTAGGAGAGAGGATAGATAAATTAGAGCAATCAACCCTTGATGGGTTGTACTCACTTAAAACAACTTTTAAACAAATAACCAGAGTGACCGAAATCAGGGATTTGGGCGTAAAGGGGAATGAATCATCACCTCAGAGAGACCCTAAACCATTCACTGGCCCAAAAAAAGTTGTCGATAAAAACACACTAATTTCAGCTCTTAAATCTCCTCCCCGTCCCAACTCAGGGCCAAAACTCAAGGGACCTTCACCACACTTAGAACCTGCCATAAATAATTCTAACCCCCCCATACAAAAACAGCCACAGCCAGTTAGTGGTAAAAAGGAAGTTTCCCAAAAACCAGGGGCAAGTACCATATCACATGGGCTACCTACAGGGAAAGCCCCCAAGTCTGTATCCCATTCTACAGTCCCCCCCACATCCTCAACGGTCCCCAGCAAACCAGTGCGACGGATCCCCCCTGTTAATCTCCCACCAGACTGCCAACCTTTCGTTGCTGTCATGCTCAACGTGCCCCCTTTAAAGGATGGCCAGGTGGAAAATCACCAATCACTTAAAAATAAGTGTATCCACTGGCTGAAGGCGAATAAGCCAATTCCGCTGAGTGTGGACGGCATTATTCTAAGTGTCCGCAGAGTGGGCTGGGTAGGGCTGGGGAGAAAAACACAGGAGGGGGATTGTATTATCATAAACTTCCAAGACTCAAGAGTAGTCCCAACGATCTGTACTCCGATTAAAAGTATGGGGATCCCGGGGGTAAAGGTGGTAGACCTTTCTTACTTTTACCCCAGGCAAAATGCTAGCCCAACTGAAGGAAGTTTTGGTTCCCCTTTGATTGGTCAAAACTGGGCTGGGGTCTCGGGGGGCATTAGGGAGAACCAACTGTGGGCATTAGGCCCTCATTGACTGGATATTGGGAGCAGAGTAGAGCCCGCAGGAGTACTACTTACCCAAGTAAACCACACTAATGAAATAGGAACCTCTGTAGCTTCCCCACAGGGTTCTTCTTCCCCCCAGATGCTGGAGAGGAGGCCCTTAGATAGGGGCTTTGTAGTGCCCAACTGCACTCCAGCTGTGACGGACCTAGTCTTTAAGGTTTTCAGCTGGAATGTGGCGGGGATTGCAAGAAAACTGGCTCTACCAGATTTTAATGCTTGGGTTGATGAGTACTCCTTGTGCCTCTTTCAAGAGACATGGAGCTCGGTCCCGGCCCACAGGGTGGGTTTCTCTTCCTACTTTACCTCAGCACAAGTCTCGCCATCAGGGAGAGGGCGACCATCGGGCGGCCTCCTCATCTGGGTCGCAGCATCCCTAGACTGTAGAGTAGTGGAGTGCCCCACAGGCTCCCCGGACATACAAAACATCACCCTATTAGATCAAAGGGCAAGAATTGTCGTAAACATTTACAATGTTTACGCCCGGGGAACAAAGGGTGGCAGGAAGTCTTCTGTAATATCACTCCTCGAGACTTTGTTAAATAACACTCCCCATAAAACATGCACATTGGTCGCAGGTGATATGAACTGTACGTTCGAGCCCTTGGGCTCGGATGTCTCCCTCGACCAAGATGAGGAGGATTCCAGGAAGGGGATCCCGGCACTAGAAATCTCACCGATTAGAAGGTGGACAGCAGTCGCGCTCCAGTTATACTCACTGTGCCTCGAATTTAATCTGAGGGCAGCAAATGGGAGGACACCCTCGGGTAGGGGGGGGGCCCACACCTACAATAGGCCAGGACACTCCTCTAGATTAGACTATTTCCTAATAGACGTATGTCTATGGCCTTATGTAAGGGACATGCAGGTGGTCCCTTCGACTGAAAGTGACCACAATTCACTCTCTCTAAGTATGGTCCAGTGGTGGTGCACTTCAAATAGGGTTAATATTAACCTGGTAGCCCCATCCCCGGATGAGTCCGAAGTCTCCCCTTGTGGCAGACGAATAAAATGGGCGAAATTGGTCTTATCCGAGGCAAAGGTAGGGGAAATTCAATCCCTTTTAATCCAAGCAGTAACAACCCTTGGAACCTCCCTAGAAGGGGCGGGTGGAGCTAGTGGGCTTTTTGTCTCCCTGGTAGAAGCCCTAACCAATGTGTTTATCATGTATCCAAACCAGTCGGGCAATAAAAAATCAAAAAAACTAGTTGATGGCTGGTATACCCAAACCTGTAGGGTCCACAAGGCAAGGCTAGTAGAGGCGGTTAAACTTAAATCCCGAGGCGTGATTCAGGAAGCTAGGAAGGCTTATAATAAATCTATTAAACTTGCCAGGATGGAATGGGAAGCAAAATTTTGGGATGACCTCCTCCAGGCTAGCAAGATCAGGGACTCAAGGGCATTTTGGAATCTCATTAGCACACGGAATAAACCCGATGCATCAATGAGACCCTGTAACATCCCGCCCCAAAACTGGGTAAAACACTTTGGGAATTTATATCTCCCTCCAGATGGGGAACTGATCTTGGGGATGGACCTTACACGTGAAATTGAACCCCTTGCCTATGACCTTTTCACTCCCCTAGAGATTGAGGGGGTTATAGGTTGGGTAGCACCGCGTAAGGCAGCAGGCCCTGATGGCCTACCGGGGGACTTTATGAGGGCATTCCCAACGGAGTGGGCTAGGGTTATAGCAGCTCTCCTGAACGATATCATGGCGGGAGGGGCAGTGCCAGAATCCTGGAAAGGGGCAGTGGTGGTCCCGATTTACAAAAAAGGGTGTAGGGAAACACCTGGGAACTACTGCCCTATAAGTCTGATAGACTCCACCCAAAAGATAGCCGGGAAAGCTATCCTTGGTAGGATTCTTCATTGGGTGGAGGAGAATAAAATCCTATCAGACTTTCAGGCAGGTTTTCGGGCAGGCATGGGGACAATAGAGCAGGTGTTTAGGCTGGCACTATTGGGGTGGAAGGTGGTGGAGCTAGGCAAGGGTAGTCTTTATTTGGCCTTTATAGACCTGAAGACTGCCTTTGACCTGGTTCCCCGGGAAGAGCTTTGGAGGGTACTCTACGAGATGGGACTACCTCCTTATATCTTGTCCCTTCTCATTAGCCTTCATACCCATACCTATGCACAAGTCCGCTGGGGTAAGAACGGAGAGCTCACCGAGAAGATACCAGTGTCTAGGGGCGTAAGACAGGGCTGTGTCTTGGCTCCCACCCTCTTCTCGTTATATGTGAACGGGGTGGTCCAACATCTTCAGCAAGAACCAGCCGACGCCCCCTGCCTCGGAGGAGTCCGCATCCCCACCCTACTCTTTGCGGACGACACGCTCCTGATTTCGAAGACCCCACAAGGCCTACAGAAATTGCTAACACGATTTCAGGAGTTTTGTACAGCAAAAGGGTTAACAATAAATGTGGATAAAACAAAATATTTAGTCCTAAACCCTCCTAAGAAACTAGGCCGCCCACCGTCACTTAATTCGATCCCTTTAGAAAAGGTAGCCGAATTCGATTATCTCGGCATTCGAATTACGGATAGGTTGTCCTGGGCAAACCACATTGAAAAAATGGTCCTCAACCATAGGAGAGTTGGAGGAGCCCTTATGAGGGAGTTCAGGGCCTCACCCAGGAGATCTCTTACCCCAGTAATTGACATCTACAAGGCCAAAGTTGTGTCATCGGCCTTGTGTGGGGCCACTGCCGAATGGACACCCTAGTGACAGCGGAGAGTAAGCTACTGAAATCCATTATCTCCGTTCCACTGAGCACTCCATCTGTACCAGTGTGGTTGGACACGGGCTGTAAAAATATCAAAGACCAGGCCCAGCTCCGGCCGCTCCTACTATGGACACGAATATGGAGGGCCGAAGAATTAAAGTCCTATGCTGATGCCCTGGGGGATATAATGAGTCTGGGGGGTTGGCCAAAGATAAGATGGTTAAGTGAAACTAAAAACCTCCTAGAGAAGATCGGTCTAGGAGACTGTTGGCCATCACGTTCAGCCCCACCAAAAGAAGTGGTTAAGACACATTATTGGAAATGGATTTCGGAGCGCTTAAGTACAAACTCCAACCACTGCAAATCCACGGTTGCCTTTTTACAAATTAAAGACATTGTTGCCTTTGAACCCTACCTGGACATGATTACCATCCCCTTTGATCAAGCACTTTATTTTAAATTCAGAGTTGGATCCCTCCCGGTAGGTGCTGTGGTATCAAAATGGTCATTAGCGGGCCGAACTTCCCCTAATTGTGCATGTTGCCCGAGTAGGATTGAGTCCATTGCCCACGTTCTATTCGAATGCCCGGATTATGCAAGGCCTAGGAGCTCTTGGCTGAAACCTCTATGTCGAAATATGGGCACACGTAACCACCTAGTAGCCTTGCGTATCCTAACCACAGACACTTCTCCCCCTATAGTGTGTGGAATAGCAAAATTTTTAAAGCAGTTTTGGCTTATTCGTTGTAAGAGATTGTCAGTAGCTGTTTAATTCATTTTTTTAGCTAATTTATTAGTGGGCACTTCATGCCCTTTTATCCCTCTTAAATGAGTTTTATACTGGCTTCTTGTACGCAATGTTTTTCTATTTTTTGAAACTGTAATGCTTGTATTTTAAATGTGCTTACAAGATATCTTGCATATCGAATAAAAGCTTATGACTGACTGACTGAATAAAGGTCAGCAATGAGCGGAAAGAGGCAAAATAAAGGTGAGAAAATGAGCAGAAAGAGGCAGAACTAAGGTCAGCAACAAGCAGAAAGAGGCAAAATAAAGGTGAGAAATGGGCAGAAAGATGCAAAATAACTGTCAGAAACTAGCAGAAAGAGGCCAAATAAAGGTGAGAAAGGAGCAGAAAGAGGCAAAATAAAGGTGAGAAAACAAGGAGAAAGAGGCAGAATAAAGGTCAGAAAAAGGCACAGTAAATGTAAAAACGAGAAGAAAGAGGCATAATAAAGGTGAGAACCAAGCAGAAAAAGACAAAATAAAGATGTGAAACGAGCAGAAAGAGGCAACATAGAGGTTAGGAATAAGCAGTTAGACACAAAATAAAGGTGAGAAATGAGCAGAACAAGGCAAAATAAAGGTCCGCCATGAGCAGAAAGATGAAAAATAAAGGTGAGAAATTAGCAGAAATAGGCAAATGAAAGGTCAGCAACAAGCAGAAAGAGGCACAATAAAGGTGAGAAAGAGCAGAAATAGGCAAAATAAGGGTCAGCAACTAGCAGAAAGAGGCAAAGGGTGAGAAACAAGCAGAGGGAGGCAGAATAAAGATGAGAGACGAGCAGAAAGAACCAAAATAAAGATAAGCAATGAGCAGAAAGAGGAAAATAAAGGTCAGAAAGAAGCAGAAAGAGGCAGAATAAAGACCAGAAGGAAGCAGAAAAAGGCAGAGTAAAGGTCAGAAATGAGCAAGAAGAAGCAACATAGTGACAGAAATCAGCAGTAAGAGGCAGAATTAGGTTCAGAAACCAGCAGAAAGAGGCAAAATAAAGATCAGGAGCGAGCAGAAAGAGGCAAAATAACAGTACGACTGAGCAGAAAGATGCAAAACAGAGGAGAGAAATGAGCAGCAAGAGTCAAAATAGAGGTCAGAAAGGAACAGCAAGTGGCAGAATAAAGGTCAGGAGTGAGCAGAGATGATCAGAAAAATTAGCAGAAATTCAGTAGAGGAGGCACAAAATCAATAAGCAGCAGAGGGTAGCGGACTGCAGGCAAGCTGGACAAGAGGGTCATCACAAGGGGAGCTGACATGAGGACCTGCTCCCAAGTGCCTCGCTATCTTTTTTATAGCACACCAACTGACATACCCACACCCACTCACAGATCCACTCAGAAACTCATGCACCCACTGAGAGATGCACACACACACTCACATACCCACTCAGGGAGTCACATACTCACTCACACACTCATGCACTCACTCACAGTTCCACTGAATGACTCACACACCTACTTACAGCCCCACTCAGACACTCACACACCCACTCACAGATCTACTCACACACTCACGCAACCACTCACAGACCTACTCAGGAACTCACATACTGACTCACAGATCTACTCAGGGATTCTCACAGACCCACTCAGACACTCATATTACCATTCACTGACCTACTCAGAGATTCATTCACCTACTCACACATCTACATAGAGACTCACACACCCACTGACTGACCCACTCAGACACTGGGTCACCCACTCACAGACCCACTCAGAGACTCAAACAACCACACACTGACACAATCAGACACTCACACACCCACTCCCTCACTAAGAGACTCATTCATCGACTCACAGACCTTCAGAGACCCTCATGCACTTACTGACAGACCCAGTCAAGAACTCATGCACTGACTGACAGACTCACTTAGACACTCATGCACCCACTGATAGACTGATACACCAACCTTAGAACCACTTAGATACTTACACACTCATAAACCCACTCACACTAGTAGTCACTCCCCCATAAAGCCACTCACCTACGCTACTAAGAACACCCCCGTTCACTCATTTACACAATTACTCATGTAACCACTGAGTCACTTATACAGATGATACAGCCGAGAACGTTGAAGGTTCTGCAACATCTCTCTCATTGCTTGCTCTCTTTAACTCTTTTGAATGGTAGGTTTTTAGATGGTACACCATTGATGTGGTGCCAGAAGAGTATTTTTGCTTGACCCCCTTGAAAGGGTTTCACCAAAGACAGGGCACTTAACACATTTGGCTGCTGTCTTTGATTCTCCAGACGGAATTGAAAACAATTGTCCAGAAACACTTCCTTTCTTTAGAGCAGGCTATTAATCTCCAGAGTATTCATTCATGACCTCCTGCTCCTCCTCCTCTGGTTGCTGTGGCACTTTATTCTGATCACTACCTTCTGTTGCCATTTTGCTAACCTAAAAATCCAAAATCCAAACTCTGAACAGAGTACTCCAGTAGAGCAGAGGCATCTGGTCAGAATGATGGTAAAAAGAATGTAAGATTCAAGAACAGATGTATTGGTGGGCACTTCATATTAGGATACTGGAAAACTGCCTTGTCAAATCGTATCGCTTTCTTTCCAGGTCACACGATCTTTGTGACTTCCGTCGTCATCGCAAGCACCAGAAATAAAATATAAAATAGATTTTCACTAAAAATAACTACACATGGGGAAGTTTAAACAATATATTAATAACACATATACTCAAACACCGTTTATGATGTCTTTAATGTCTGTTTTAGAGTGTTTCAAAAAAGGTAAACAACGAAACTTTTACAACGCACTACCATTACAACGCGGTCATTACAACGCAAACCATTACAACGCATTGCGCTGGGGGGCGCTCTAGGATAGGGATTAGGTTAATTTACTATCCAATAACCTTCCCTAGTGTCCACGGGGACTGGAGTTGGAATAGTAAATTAAACTACTCACTATCCAACACCCAAAAGCACTATGCGTTGTAATGGATTGCGATGTAAAAACCGCTTTGTAAAGGCAGGCATTGTAATAGCCTGCGTTGTAACGTCATACATCCTTCAAAAACATGTGTTCTTCACCATTAGCAATGTCATCGCGACTTTCCGGCATCACAGAGGAAATGAGAAATACAATTCAGAAGTTTGTTTCTTTGAAAATAAATACAGAAAGAGAATTATAAACATTATGTGAAGTAACACCTATTATTCAATATGCTTTACAATATGTGTGTATATGTGTTTTACACTTCTTGGGAAACACGTGATCTTTGCGATTACCAACGGCATCACGACATCCGGCGTCCTCCTGAAAACAGGAAATACTATTCAAACAACCCTTTCTTTGGAAATAAATACAGAAAGAAAAGTTTAAATATTATGTTAATAAACACCTATTGTGACACATATTTTTCAATATATGTATATATGTGTTTTACACTTCTTGGAAAACACAAGGTCTTAACGATAACCTACATCATCACAACTTCCGGCATCATCGCAGAAACAGGAAATGCTTTTCAAAAGTGGTTTACTTTGAAAAAAATAAAGAAAAGTTTAAATATTATGTAAATAAACTCCTATTGTCAAATATACTTTACAGAGTGTGTTTATATGGGGCATATGTAGGAAGGCGTTTGCGATTCGCAAACGGCATTTTGGTATGTAGGTGCCACTTAGCAAAATAAGGAATCGCAAAAATTGCGATTCCTTATTTTGCTCAAGCATTTAAGGAATCGCAATTTTGCGATTCCTTAAATGCTATGTAGGGGTGCCTTTAAAATTGCGATTTTGGCTTAAGGAATCGCAAAATACCTTCTACTTCAAGTAGATGGTATTTTGCGATTTCCTGCAAAATGCATTTTTTTAAAAAATGTAAAGTGCCATGCGGCGCACAGACATGCTCTTAGGGTATGTATGTGCGCCACATGTACTTACAGGCACATTCCAGGGGTGCAACAGGTGTCCTTTGGACACCCTGGCACCCTTGGAATTGCGATTCTCAAATTGCGATTTTTTCATAGAAAATCGCAATTTGAGAATGTATCCCCATTCATTCCTATGGGCCTCTTGGCCTCTTGGCCCATAGTAATGAATGGGACACTCATTCCTTAATTGCGATTCACAATTTGCTAATCACAATTAAGGAATGTTAGAGATTCGCAAAAGAATTGCGAATTATTACCTACATTCCATTTTGCAATTCTCAAATAGCGATTCCTTAATAATCGCTATTTGAGAATCGCAAAATGGAAATTACCTACATATGCCCCTTAGTGTTTTACACTTTTTAAAAAACATGCGGTCTTCGCGATTATCAACGCCATCATGTTTCCGGCATCACCGCAAAAATGGGAAATACAATTCAAAAGTAGTTTTCTTTTAAAACAAATATAGATAAATTTAAATATTACATTAATAAACACCTATTGTCAAACATATATTAAAATATATGTATATATGTGTTTTACACTACTTGGAAAACTTGAGGTCTTTGCAAGGTTTCCACAAAACCAGACCATACAGTGAAAAAACACCAGAGGTTACATAGACGTTATTCTTTGGAAAGCATTTTGAAAAAAACCTTAATTATTTGGTGAAAAAAAGTCTGTTATAGTTAGGAAATAGATTTTAAAAAAACATTAGAAATTAACTGACAAAAACAAAGGTTACAGGAACCTTACAGTTGGGAAATAGAATTTAAAAAAACTTAAAAATTCACTGAAAAAGCCAAAGGACGTTATAGTATGGGTTCAGATTTTACACACACAAAACCATAGAAATTCTGCAGTTATAGTTATCTCAAGAGATAATAAATCATGCCATAAGGTAACTATCATTTACAACCTTACCACTCACAGTTTTCTCATCAATAATTTCAGTGCAAATGTTGCAATATTATTAGCAATGATGTAATGTAAAATATCATGAGTCATTAAATATTTGGGATGATTAGCAGTGTATGGCGGGGGTGCAAATGATAGTTACCTTAGGGTACAAGCATATATATGTATAAAAAAATAAAGATTACAGGGATGTTATAATTAGGCTCACATTTCACTCTTACAAAATCACTGACATTCAGCAGTTATAGTTATCTGAGTTGACTATAACTTATGCCCATGCAATGCACTTCTTATGCTCTCATATATTTTGTCACTGATGACATGATCAGTGACATCACTGATAAACATCACTGATGACATCTTAAAATGACATCATTGGTGACATCACTAATGACGTCTCAAATAGCATCACTGGTGAAATCATCCAGTGGTTGTGAGTGTTTTAAAAATGTTACACACATATACTAAAGTATGTGGCTGTGGCAGTGCATGTATGGGTGAGTGAGTGCATATGTATTTGGTCTATAGAAGCGTGCGTGGGTATGCAAGACATTGTATATATGAGTGAGTGGGTGTTTGATTTTTTTGTATGGATGAGCAAGTGGCTGTGTGTTAGACCTGGCATCTGTGACGTGGTTTCCCCTGACTTTTTGCCTCTACCTCCTGTATTTTTGACGCTGTGTTGGATTTAGTTTTTGCTGGTTTAGATGCTTTGGGCACTTTGCCACTGCTTATCAGTGTCAAAGTGCAAGTGCTCCGTGAGTAAATTGTTATTGTGATTGGTTATCCATGATTGGCATATTTGTATTACCAAGAAGTCCCTAGTAAAGTGCACTGAGTGTATTGGGCTGGTGATTCAAATGTTACTAGTGGGCCTGCAGCACTGATTGTGCCACCCACATGAGTAGCCCTAAAATCGTGTCTCAGGCCTGCCACAGCAGTGCCCGTGTGCAGTTGCTAACTACAATTGCTGCCCTGACCAGTGTCCACACAGGCCAGGCCTAACACTTCCCTATCTGTACACATTGGACACCCCTATGGAAGGCCCTAGGTACCTCCCCCCCCCCCCGGGCAGGGTGCAGTATATATGAAAGGTAGAGCATGTACTGGTGTGTGAGACATGCTCTGGTAGTGAATTACAGCCATTTTCGTTTTTCACTATTGAGAGGGCTATCCTGCCCATAGGCTATCATGGGGAAGGCTGTGGATAATGTTTACCTGCATATCTTCCCATAGGAGCAAGACAGAAAATTAAAGTCTGCTATCCCTGAACTCAGAATTTAATAACACATCTTTTAGGAAAGATGCTTTTTAGAACCTGTGTTTGAGAACAGCACTTTTAGAAAGTGGCTGTTCTCTTGTCTAACCTTTCCGTGTGCCTTGCCTGTTTGTGAATTGACTGTCTGGTTTGTGAGTGGCAGGGGCTGGGGAGCCCCCAGGAGGCTGGATGAGTCAGCCCTAGGCTGAATGACTGCATCTGCATCTTGAGTGGTGGGAGGGGATAGGACCTGGGCCTGAATAGTGCTGTGCCTGCCTTCCACAATGCTGGCTCCACCTCCTGCTGGGCGGCTGATGACCCTGCCCCTCTCTCTGAAAGGAGAGGAGAAGACAGAAAAACAAAGTGCTCAGGAACTGACCTGAACTGGTTCTGACCAAGCCAAGGCCTCTCTGCCTCTAGAAAACAAAGGAAAGACTGGTATAAAAAGGGCTACCCAAACTACAGAAAATTAGATCATCCTGGAATCAAGAAGGAAACTCTGCCAAGGAGAAAGCTGGAAGACTGAAGAAGAAGGACTGTCCTGCTGTGTGCTTGTGGACTGACCTTCAGTTGCTTTGCTGCCAAGGAGAGGGGAAGGACGTTGCTTTGTTCTGTGTCTCATTGTCTGAAGAGATCTCCAAGGGCCTGAGGACAGCTGGCCTCCTGTCTCAGGAACAAAAGGACTTCACCCCCAGCTTCCCCCTAAACTCTGCTGAGAGAGTTCTGCCCTTCCTAGAGTGCTTGATCCAATTGTGGGGCCTCTGCAGGTTGTGCCTGCTGTTTGGGGAGCTTGTCAAGAAGAAACAAAGACAATCTGCAATTTTCACGCATCGCTGGCTTGCGGAGCGCATCCCCAACAGTGCGAGGAAATTCCCGCCACTGCGAAGAACGAGATCGTCGCCGCGCATTTTGCCATTGCAAGAGCCGACGCATCCTTCGCTTGCGGAATGCATCGGCCCAGTGCGGGAAGATTTCTGTCACTGCAAGTATCGTCGCAGAGCCTGTCGTTGCTGGGTGAGATCGTTGCACTGCCTGCTTCCGGACCGCATCACATCGCTGCGAACATCGTCGCAGAGCCATCGCATCGAGGACCCTCGACCCTCGAGAGGAGAAGATCGATGCTGCCCATCGCTGCCGCACCTGAGATCGTCACCGCCCCGAAGATCGTCGCATCGTGCCTGTGCAAGACGCTTCCTACTGAACCTGCGCACTGGAATCCATACAAGGTATCGCACCCCTCCCCATACAGACCGGATTTATTGCAACACGCCCGCTGCATCCAGCGGGGCTCTCACATTGCCTCCCCAGGGTCTCAGGAGTGATGCATCGCTTGTTTTTCAATGCTGCAGCTTTCCTTTGGAACTTTTGTCGCATCTACAGGTACTTTGGGCTAAACATGACGCAACTGTGGATTATTTTGACGCAAACCCTAGAACTCTTTGAAATTCATATTCTTGAACTGTGTATGTTGGATTTTTGTCATTTTGGTCTTGTGTAGTTTAGATAAAGATACTTTATTTTTCTAAACTATTGTGGAGTCCATTTGTGGTGTTTTCACTGTGTTACTGTGAGTGTTGGTACAAATACTTTACACATTGCCTTTGATAAGCCTGTCTGCTCGTGCCAAGCTACCAAGGGGGCGAGCAGGGGTAATCTAAAGAGTGTATCCCCCTTACCCTGACTAGAAGCAAGGGTCCCTATTTGGATATTGGTACCTACCTCTGCCAACTAGAGACCCCCAGAACACTGTGTCAGTGGGTGCATGAAGACGTGAGTGGTTGTATGAGAATCTGTACTGGTGAATGATTGGGTGTATAAGTGGCTATAATGGTGAATGAGGGGGTGAATGAGTGGCTGTATGGGTGAGTGTGCGGGTGTCATTGGCTGTAAATGGTGAATGGGAGCATGCAATTGTGTCTAAATGCCTGACTGAGCAGGTATATGAGTCTGTATGGGTGAGTGTCAGGGTGCATGACTGGCTATATGGCTGCATGAACGGGTGTGTAAATGGCTGTATGGGCAGGTGACTGGGTGCATAAGTGGTGTATGGGTGAGCGTGTGGGTGCGAGTGACTGCAGGGGTGAGTGAGTAAATTTGAGAGGGGTTGAATGGATGTGTATGTGCTTCTGTCAGTGACTGAATAGGTGTGTGAGTAAGTACATGTGTTAATATCTGTATGAGAAAGTGAATGGGTGAATGAGTGGTTATATGTGTGAGCGAGTGGCTGTATGATTGACTGTATGGGTGAGTGAGTAGGTGTGTGGGTATCTGTATGGGTGACTGATTCAGTGTTGGTGTGGCTGTATGGTTGTATCAGTGGATCAAAGTGTGCATATCATTTTATGTCTGGATGTGTGATTGGCTGTATTGGTCAGTGAATAGGTGCATGAGTGGCTGTATATGTGAGTTAGTGGCTGTGTTAGTAGCTGTATGAGTGAGTAAAATTGTGAGTGGCTCTATGGATCAGTGAGTAGGTGTGTGATTGTTCATATGGGTCTATGAATGGGCATGTCAGTGGCTTTGTGGGAGTGTGTGTATGAGATTTTGTATGGGGTGTAAGTGGGTGTGTGAGTGGGTCTGTGGATAATGTCATTAGTGATGTCATCAGTTATGCCGTTTAAGGCTTTTTAATTGTATTTCCTAACTATAACGTCCCTCTAACCTTTGGTTAGTTCTAGGGGTGGGTGGAATTTGCGTAATCGCGTTACGCAAATATCCGCAAAACGGTAAAAAATCTCCGCTAACATGCAGAAATTCCGCGAACACGCGGAATTGCTTGTTCGCGATGCTTTTTTCCTTGTTCGCAATTGCTGTTTGCGTGCTCTTGGGGAAATATCTTGCAAACACGCATTTTGAGAATGCAAACAAGCAAAAATTTTGCGAAGTCGCGGAATGCAGAATTTTGGGCAATTTCGCGTTCTTTGCGGAATGCGAAATTACCCAAATTCCGCAAATTCCGCGAGCGGAACAGAATTTACCGCCCAGGCCTAGTTTGTTCCATGAATTTCTAAGCTTTCTTAAATTCAATATTAAAACTATAACACATTTGTAGCCTTTGGTTTAATCAATGAATTTCCAAGGTTTTTTAATTGTTATTCACAAATAAAATGTCCCTACAATGTTTAGTATTTTCTGAATATAACTAAGATTGTTTTTATTTTTATTTCATACTCTTTATTTGTTTTTTAGAAATGAATTATCTAAGTATAAGATACCTATAAATATGAAACTTATGACCGTTTGTAATATTTTTTGGGGCGGGAAAAGTGGGAGTTGCTTACCAGTCAAGCAACTGTCGTGGTGGGTGTGTGGACCCTGCGTGGTTTTGAAGAAGTTACACTATACTCCAGATTCATGCTGGTAGAATTTTCTTTCTTTTTCTTTTTAAATCATAAAGGAAGGGGGACCGCATGGACCCCGTTCAATGAGCTGTATTTGGCCTGTGGACCCCTTCTCTCGTGCACTGCCCTTTATTTATTTTTTTTAAATTTATTTACAAAACTAGCGTGGGGCCACAGCAACCCCCTTTTGGTCTGATTTTGGCTCCGGGTACCCCATCCCTGGGACCTGGCCACAATACTGGGTGCCCTCGTACCCAGTTTCTCACTTTGGGGACCACGGGGATCCTCAAGGATCACTGCTGTCTCCCTGCGGCCTGTTGGTGCCAGCACAGCTTTTGGACAGAGGGGGCTGTTAATATGCAGCTCTTTCTGTCCAAAAGCAATTCTGCTCCTCTTTGAGTAATGGAGAGCATTTTATAATCTTGCTTACTAAAAGGGGAGCAGTGTTTGTTATGGCCTGACGAGAGCGGCGTTCCATTCAAACCATATCAAACAGCAATGTTGGCGGTCCCCAGGGCCATCTATGGCTCCATGAGAGGTGCTGCGTG
This sequence comes from Lissotriton helveticus, assembly GCF_964261635.1. Taxonomy (NCBI): domain Eukaryota; kingdom Metazoa; phylum Chordata; class Amphibia; order Caudata; family Salamandridae; genus Lissotriton; species Lissotriton helveticus. The sequence continues at coordinate 2,121,374,013 of NC_136057.1, read as the reverse complement.
CCCCCCTTTCTTTCATGTGGCCCGAGACGGTGGTGGTCCCTGGGGGTTAGCAACGAACCCTTTAATAATTCGATATGTGCCCCGGAGTGGAGGAGGTCCCCAGGGATGCAAGGGAATCCCTAGAGCCTCACTGCATTGATTTTAAAATAATGTATGTGCCCCGGGAGGTGGTGCCCCCCGGGGCAGCAAAGAAGTTGCATGGCTCCCCCGCCCCTAATTTACATTTACTTACACGGGGAGGTGGTGGTCCCTGAAGTTGCGAGGGAGGTCATATAGCCTCCCTGCATTGTTTTTCAAATAATGTATGTGCCCTGGGGAGGTGGCAGTACCTGGGGCTGCAGGGGCGCCAAGTGCCCCCACACATTTCTATTGTTCACTGCCCCGGGGAGGCAGTGGTCCCCAGAGCTGCAGAGGGGCTGGGCGTGCCACCCCACATTTGTATACTATAATGCCCAAGGATGTGGTGGTCCCCGGAGCTTTTCTAAAGCCTTGGAGGGGGGTCCCATGAGTCACCTCCTTCATTACTCTCATGCCCCCATGGTGGCCTGGCCCCCTGGGGGCTGATACTGAATGAAATGAAGGAGCCTGCACTTTGATTTATTTTTACATTTTCAGATGGATCTGTGTATCCCACCAAATTTCTTTAAAAGAGGCCTATGGGGTCAGGGTATTTCTACCCTGTTCCCTTTTCTTTTTTTTACAATTTTGTTTGTGGACAGAGCTTAACCGAGTGCCAAGATGGCTGCCAACACTTCCTTTGAAGTTCTGTCAAACAACCAAATTTAAGTAGGGTGTCAGTAGGATTTTGGGCTCCCAGATATCAAATATTTTTTCAACTTAAATATCTCTGAAACTACTGAATGGATGCACACCAAATTACAAAAAGCACACTCTCTGAACCAACACCTAGCTTTCTGCTAAATTTTGTGGAATTCGGTTCAGCGGTTCAGGCTGTAGACGTGTTCAAAAAATGAAAAATCCCCACAGACATAACATTTGAAAAATGTGTTCTGGGACCCTTCTTTTTTCTCTGCACCCGCATATTGGATCACCCCCAAACTTTTAACACAGCAGCTGAATCAAAAAGGGGACATTTTTTTAAAATGTTGTGAAGATCCGTTAAAGAGGCGCAAAGTTTTTGGCAAAACAAAACAAGCAATGGCATAGTCAATAGGTCTCGCTTTTGGGATCGTTTAAGTAAGTATTCTTCCTGCATTAGAAAAGGCCCAATAGCAAAACTTATAGATTGAACCTAAAGTACTTACATGACCCGCACACTTCAGCAGGATGTGCTTTCAACGTTCAGAAAATAAACACACCCGACTGCAGAAATAGAAAGTAAAGAGAAAACGGAGCCACTTTGGCAATGCCAACAAGCTCTGCATGGAAACTCCTGACTAACAGAGCATTCATCGATACCCACTCCTTGCCAGGGTTTGACCCATAGACTGGCACTTCCTTCGGAATCAGGCAGCTCTCTTTACCACCCTTCGATACAGAATGACTAACTCTTGAACTGATTGCTGCCTCCCGAGAGCGCCTCATCAACACCTGCGAATCCCATCTTATTGCCCGCTGCAAAAACGTCCCTAGTCCATGTATGTTCACGAATTCAAAGCTCTACCTAACGATGGCCTTTACTGCACCTGCGGGTGTCCGGGCGGGAGGGCGTGCATGCACACCACACAGACCAAGCTCACGAAGCTAGCCAAAGTCACTGGAATGGTTAGTGCTCAGCACCTGTTCGGCAGTATTTACAGGGTAACGACCTGCCGCTGAGTAAAGAAGCCTCCTCGACAGTCTCTGGACCAAAATGCCAGTATCCCAAAAAGGCATGTAAAAAAGGAAACTCGTCATTTCTGAGGCACTGTATGGCGCGCGCTATCAACGGTCTGCCTGTAGATGCATCCTTTCTGTCCTTATCCTCGGGAGGGCCCTAGAAACTCAAGCACCGGGTACCTTAACCAGACAGAATGGACATACTCCACTGCACGAAGCCTTTCCCTATAAGCTCCTCTATACCTGCTGCCACGTCTGGGCCATCCGTGCTTTAAAGACCCGCAGACAGCCACTCATACAGTAACAGAGCACTGGCGGCAGGATAGAGCTGCTTGGGAGCAGCGTGCAGCCCACAGGCACTTTTTTTGAACTTCGCAGCTCTGTATGTTAAAAGTCGTACACATTGAAGAGAATCATTAATGTGCAGGGAGATACGCCCAAAGGTGAAGTTAGAGAGGAAAAAAGAATATGGTGAACAATATAAAAGGAAATACATGGGCTTGAAAAAAAGCCTGCAAAACTCAAGCCGCGTCTGTTTTAACGCAGCTAAACACAAGTCTGTGTGTGACCGCAGTTTATGCTGCTGAATGCCTGCATCAAGATTTGCTTGTTAGCACATATATAGCATACTCGATAAGTCTAGTGTCGAGCACAGTACCATACTGAGGTTTTTAACCCTTTAAGCACGGCTCTGGACTCACTTCCAAGTTACATTGCTGCAACAAACAAGCGCGCACGCCTGGTGGCAAAAGTGAAAGAGTTTCCCTTGCGGGATCGAGCAGCGCCAGGAGTGATAATTGCTAACACATGGCGCCAAAGCCCGCTCCCACAAGGGAATCACCAAACGTGCACGCGTTGCCATTGAAAGCAATGCAGCGCATTCAAGTTTTTGCCTGCAAAGCTGTGCCGTTACAAAAGGTCTTTTTCCTATCCAGCGCATGTGCGCTGCGTAGGCGAGACCTAAACACGCTTTTCCTATGGAAACATCCATCCTAACTATAGCTACCCACTGGTGACCACACACACAAACATATATATGTGTGTGTGTGTAATATTTATTTCATAATAATTCAATCTATATTTTAAAATTTTGTTATTACTTAAACTAATGTGCTGTGCTATTTTTTTTCCTGGTATTAATTTAATTACTTTTCAGGATTGTTAATAGGGTGGAAAGTATTTAAAATCTATTTTTAACATTTTTAATAGATATAATGGCTAAAATATAATGTTCTATATACTTTAATTAATTGATTTTTCATATAATGTATCTAAATTATATAATGGTAACAACATTTTGATATGTTTATAGAAATATATTTTAGGTTTCTTTATTTTATATATGTGATTATTTTGGTCATTTTTTTTCCACCGCAACATCCATTCATTTTTACGCTGCCCCCTATATACAAGGTAGGGGTACATAGGAGGCAGCGCCCACATTAGGACCAGGTAAAACTTGGTCTCAAGTTGGCAAAACAAGTAGAAATCCATTATTTCTCCTCGTTTTTGCTTTTTCCATGTCTGCGGCTTTGTGCAGCACACATGGAAAAAGCAAAATGCCATGGATTATTTATGTACAGGAACGTGCCCCTTCCTGTACATAAACAATCCTTTAAAAAAATGTGATTTTGTCGCTTTCATGTGTGCTGCATGAAGCATCACACATGCCAGTGACAGAATGGCATTTTAGGAGCGTTTATGTGCAGGAAGGGTCACCTTCCGACACAAAAACAATCCTCCCCTGCACGCAGACACCCTTGCACTGTGGTGCAAGGGTGCCTGCGTTGGTGCTCACTTGCCAAACTTATCGCCATCGCAGGGGAAAACGCAAGGCTGCACCACATTCTTATAAATATGGTGCAGTCTTGCGTTTCAGAAGTGGCGGAGAGAGGCGTTAAGCCAGGATGGCTAACACCTCTGTCCACCACTTCCGTCTAGATATACCCCTCAGGGTCTTTTGGTATTGCTTCCAGTAATCAGGTATGGAACCAGATCCTTCCAAAAAAAAACAGAAATCTGTCCAGTGATTTGCAATATGGAGATAAGAATTTTTGGGCATATTATCAAGAACAGGCGATAAAATTATCGTCACTTTATCGGCAGGAAACTGCCGTTAAAGCGGCGGTAATGGGCTTGATAATATCCCCTTGTGAATTCCCATAACAGCCCAGGTTAACACCAGAACCTGGGATGCTATGGGAATTCACAAGGGCATATTATCAAGCCCATTATCGCCGCTTTAGCGGCAGTTTCCTGCCAATAAAGCGGCGATAATTTTATCGCCTGTTCTTGATAATATGCCCCTTTGTTTTTGTCCACCATTAGAGTATACCATGCAGGTATTTATACAATGTGATGTGAAACAATCAGTGATGTTAATAGTACTCTGTTGTGTAAAATCATTGGTGAAGTTATATGGGATGTCAAAAGTTATGCCATTTATGATGTTACTTTTAAAGCCATATGTTGGTATTGGGGGGAGGGCTGGGGCGTTCCCTCCCCATGACTCCTTTGTTCTTTTGGTAGTGTTAGTATTCCAGAAACACATGTTTTCTGAAACCGGATACGTGTACATTTTTATATGTGTAAAAAGTCTTTTGAAGCTATGATTTGGTGCATTTTAAAAAATACCCTCATTGTATTTATTTCTGAGATGTTGAACAAAATCCACAAAAATTGTGCACTAGGAATGCAAGTGAATCTTTATTGTTTATTGTTGTTTTCACAAACCTTTATGATATTTTTAAGCAGGTAATCATACAAAGCACATAGCAATTTAATTAATTTAAAAAAACGTATTCATCTTCAAAAAAAAAAAATCAAAAAAATATCAACACAAGTTTCATTTTATAGGCTAAAAGTTTAAAAACATTCAAGTGCTCTTCATGAATATGGTTGATATAGTTTCGATAAAGTGCTGGTGGAAGTCTTTTATCAGCCAACGTGTTTCTTGGGGGACATACCACTGAAACCACAGGGTGAAACTTGAACCTTAGTTTTCTGAGAACTATGGGGCATATTACCAACGATTAGCGATATTTAACGCTAACGAGGCTTAGCAACGAATTTTTTAACGCTAAGCATCGCCGGAAATTATCGCAGAGATAACTTGCTATTAGCAAGGTTTATCTCAGAGGTGATAAAAATCCTCACGCTAACTGCCAAATGAGAGATTATCACTGGAAAACCAACGATAATCTCTCGAAGTTTGGAGTTAGCTTGATGATAGGGGCTCACAAACTTAGCCATGATATCCACCTTCCATAGGATATCATGGCTAAGTCAGGAAAATAGCAGGTGTAAAAAAAGCAGTGCTAACCGCGGTTAGCACTGCTTTTTTTATCACTAACCGGGTTAGCGAAATCCTTGATAATAGGAGAAATGTCGCTTAACAACATTTCTCCTATTATTTTTCTCTGGAACGCCCCCTTTGCATCTCATTAGAGATACAAGGGGAAGCGTAAAGATAAAGGGTGCTAACATGCGAATTTGCGTGTTAGCACCCTGTTGCTGATAGGGAGATAATTTTATCTCCGCTTTCTTGGCTTTTAAAGCCAAAAAAGCGGAGATAAGTCCCTTGATAATATGCCCCTATGTAACTCCTACAGTAAAATTCTTCTGGGGAAGCTTACTTTTACCCCACGGAATATTTCACACCTTCTCTTTTTCTTATGCAATTATTTAATATTTATTTTCAAATGTATGTACTTATATATTTTAAGTCTGATGTGCTATGAAACTTGAATTTACAAAGTAAAGGAGAAGTACACAAGCTAAAAACTCACTGTAGCACAGGGCCATCATTCACATATCACTGTTGTAGAATCAATAGTTTAATAACACAAAAACATAAGGCACTAATAAAAGGGTGATGGCATATGGCCCATCACATTCTGAGGCATCTTCATTTGTCAAATACTAAATAACGATTCTGCAATCCAGAACAGAAAGAAACAATGTCTAAAATGTAAATCCACCTGTTTGCTCAAAATTGATCAATAGCATTTTCTAGGGGGAAAAAAGTCGAATGCAAAAATAAAAAGTTTTGTTCCCACTTTCATTGACAGATGGGATATGTACCGATAATAAGCCGGGCCTACCCGTCCGGCCACAAGCACTGAGTGGCCGATGCTCCCCCGCGGGCACCTCTAAAAGGCCATAAGCTCGAATAGTGAAACAGAAAAGGCCTGGTGCTGGTGTTAATTACGGAGAAACCACACAGAAAGCGCCCACTGTCACGGAGTTGAGAGGTTGTGCATCCCTCCTTGCGCAGATAAAAGACACGGTATGAAAACATTTTGCCGAGGACAATGGCGGGAAGATTAGCATAAGCTCCGGCAGTATCCTCGGTAAGCTAGCCATGAGTGAGCTGCTTTTTTCTCATTCCCTTTGCTCTAATGTCTGGATTTAAGGGCTGGCTTTGTAAGAATAGGCTTTGTCCTTGAAGCTTGACAGTTGTGTTTTCCCGCCTTCATGTGATCATCCCTGTTGCTGGTGTACTACTCTTCTAGTAATCAGACAATAGGGGGAAAAAATGAAGTGTCAGTTCATTGACAGAGCGTTATCCTTGTTGTGTTTGGCCTAATCCAAGCTCATCGGGGCTTCTCGTTGTTTCTAACAGTTTTCTCTAAACATCTTTTTACTCGGCCCTGTTTTCCTCTGTACCTCACTTTCCCTGACAATTCCTCACACAAGTAACCGTTCAAGAGTACAGGATCAACGCACTTAAAAAAAAAAGATGACTGGAAGGGTTCCAAGTAACGAGAGGCTTGTGGCGGAATACAAACCTCCTGCCAAGCGCCTTCATTAGATTGCATTAATTTCCCCCTGCGTTTTTTCTCATATATTTCTCTTTAATTAAAAACAAGTTATATTGGCTTTTTCTGCCCTTTTAAAAATTATATTGTGAATGTCATAATCCTGTAATAAAATGCGAAGTAGTTACAGTGATTAATATTTTGTAGAGTCTCCCCAGCCCCTGCCTTCTCGAATGTTCCACACATGTGCCTGATATGGCCTAACACGTCCCACCTCTGGCGCTGGCACGGAGGCTACTGTTCTCCTTTCTGCCCCTTTGATCAAAAGTGCCCTGTTTAAGCCCTGCCACTGCGGGCTAACATGGCATTTTGCGACTGCAGGGAAGAGTCTGGGACTCCCGAAGTTTGGAGGCTCTGTCCTCGAGATCAAGACGCAGAAAGGGGTCTGAGGTCACATAATTGCAGGGTCCCCCAGAAGCTCTTCCGATTTACAGCAGGAGAATGTCTGTTATGTACATAAATCGTCATTAAGATTCTGACAAAGAAGTGGACCATGGGATTGCTGCAGGGCAAACTTTGAATCATTTTTGGCTGACGAGAGACAAGGCGAGTTCAAGGGAGGCCTTAAAAAGCAGATTACGTTTCGAGAGTGTGGCAGCAGTGTTTGGAAGCATGGCACGTCATCATTAGGCCGAAGATCACTGAGCACATAGGGGACTCAAAAGTGCATCTATTCGGAAATCCCGAAAACAGTATAAGGGGCTTCACGCTGAGAATTTCCAGCTGCCTAAAGCAGAAACAGTTTCACAGACGATTCGTAATTATTATCATAAGGCATGGTTGCGATGTCATAAGCATGTGGGGTGCTTTCTCCCAGAAGTATGAGCAACAGTAGAACTGCCGTGAGTGCCCCTCGAAACCATTTTTCTCTAAGGAGATAAATACAGTGCCGGTTGTGTCTACATACATAAAGTAATGTGGAGGGAGATTGATATTTGATTTCACACGTACCGGGAGTCTGCAGACAATTACAAAGAATTGTAATGTATATTTTCATTATCCTGCATTTTCGGCAGACCTGAAAAAATTGGTGATGCGGATACACTCCAGCAAAGTACCTACATACAATTTCAAGTAACAATGAGTTATGAATTCGCAAAGTGATTAAAATGCAGTAGTGAGCATGTTTTACATTTAGGGGTGATGAGTAGGGTTTGGTGGAGCTTGTGGAGTTTAATTCGGCAAATTTTGCAGAGTTACATAAAAACTTTAGCGGTGGCAGCTAAATTCTGCTCTGCGTGCCGGGAAAACTCTGCCAACTTTTGTGTGGCAGAGTTTTTCTTGTACGTGGCTCAGAAACATTAAGTTGGTGAGCAGAGCGAGAATTGGCATTCTTTAGTGCGATTTATGGGTGCTAAGACGGCATCCGGCGAGATTGTCTCAATACATGCAGTTGTGGGCAGTCACTACAATTCGAGGTGAGAAAGCTGCCACGCATGGTGACAAAGCTTCAGTTTGATTAGAAAATCTACTCAAGCATCAGCAAAGAAGCAGCACCCTCTGTCACACCGCATGGTGTAGTTCTCGCTCATTTTGCAGCGTGGAACAAGCTCCTGGTGCTAAAAATCAGCTTGACGTGCTGATTCCACCCGCTCGCAGGAGACTGTGGAATGTTGCAGAGTTTTTATGTAACTCTGCGGAATTTTGCAGAGTGAAATTGTGCGAGTTTTGCCCAGCCCTGAAAAAAAACTCTGAGATTCCACATATTTCAGCGAGTGGTTGGAAATCGGTATGTTGCACTAGTCATGCTGATTTTAGCTCCAGAAGCTTGTTCTGTGCTGCAAAATCTGTGCAAACGGATCCATGTGGTGCACCATAGGGCACTGCTTCTTTCTCACCGTGAACAGGTGCGACCGACTGCGTTAAAAAAATATCACAAGGTACCATTCTAGTGCTTGAAAAAGGCACTAGGGAACACCAATTATCTCTTGTGCTTGCCAGCTTTACATTGGCAAGATACGCACCACAAAAAACGTAATCACATGATGGTTGACGAGGTTTGCTGGAACCCTTGTTACAAACATAACACAGAATGGGCAAAACTCTGTGAACTCCACTGGCGGAACGGAATTTATCACCCGCAGTGATGAGTTGATAGCCAGGTGCAATGTTTAGAGACAGAAGTTATAACGGTTGCAGACAGAATTAAAACAAAAGAAACACCATGGGCCATATTATCAAGCAAGGGCGATTCGTTATCGCCACTTTTATTGGCATTAAACTGCCAATAAAGCGGCGATCATGGGCTTGATAATATGCCCTTGTGAATTCCCATAGAAGCCCAGGTTAACACCAGAATCTGGGCTTCTATGGGAATTCACAAGGGCATATTATCAAGCCCATTATGCCGATAAAAGCGGCGATAATGTATCGCCCTTGCTTGATAATATGGCCCTAAATCTTAAGATACATTGATGACAGAGTGGACCAATTCTGTATTTGCAGAGTGAGTGGTGCAAGGTTATTCGAAGTTATTGAACAGGTTCAGTTATGCTCAGAGAGTGCAATTGTGATTGCGTGGTACTTACATCAAATGTTATAGTACAGAGTCATATACTGTTCTGGAATCAAAGAGCTTATCCCATTGCACAATTCCTCAGTGTTTTGATGATTTTAGCACACCCGGGGCAATTCAGCAATAAATATCTTCTATTCGTAACTCTGTTAAATTATTATGTTGAGTAAGTTAATGAATACATGCGCTTCCAAATATAACCTGTGGTTGAAAATGGCACAGTTGCAAATGGCACACACGTTATCACTCCTGCAACTTTGGGATTTCACAGAGTTTTGGTGATTTCTGCATTTTGTCTTTAGTGAAGGGGTAACAATAAATTAAATTCCATTATAGTTTGCCTTACTGAAGCTTGTGGAGTAGGTTACTTAGCAAGCATATATTTTGCAGTTTCAGACTGAAAATATTTAAGATAAACATGTAAAGGTAAATCAGAAACAAATGTATGAGCAAAAACAGACCTTGCTGAAGCTAATTGATCCACCTATACCTACTGGCTTTGCTAATGTGCTAACTTAGCCGTGTTGTACAGCATTGTAGCTGCTGTGCAGCAAGGCTGAGAGAAAGACCCAACAATGAGGTTTCAACATTATTTTCCAGCCCCATGCATGCATTTAACACTTATGCATGCGCCTACAAAAGGACATAGGTTTTTTGTTTTTCCACGATAGATCAATAAGAAAAAAACATTAGCACAAAACTACTGCTTTAAAACGTAGTGAAAATGCGCTTAACAAATTAATAGATGAGTGGGTTGCGGAAGCAGGTTTAGGAGAGGGTGGGTGGTTTGAATAAAACTGGGGGAGAAGCAATGCAGCAGGCGGGAGAAAAGCACCAAAAAGTGAGTGAATGTGGAAGAAGGACAAAAAGCGGAGTATGGGGAGCAGAAGCACATAAGTGAGAGAGTGCAACACAAATGCGGGTGGGAGAAAGAAGCACATGTGCGAAAGAAAGCAAGGGGATTCTAATAAGGGAGACTGCTGGAAAACACATACACTCTCATGGAGAAAAAAACAAACTAAAAAGCAGTGCCCAAAAGCGAGCACAGGAAGCATAGAAGCAGCCGCGGTCTGTGCAGGTAAGAGTGGTGAGGCACGGTTGGAGGGATTTCGACGGACGATGACTAGGGAAAATTAAATAAATAGTTAATTTTCCCTCCTCGTCATCTGTCAAAATCCCGCATCCTCCACGTGACTCCACCAGTCTACCGCTCTTACCTGCATGGGCCCAGGCCGCATAGAAGCCAGACAATGAAAGAGATGATAAAGTGGCTAAGCTACATGGGAGAAACAAATATAAGATGGACACGCTAAAACAAGGAAAGCCATCCAATAGAAAACAAGGAAATAAGATTTACAGCAAAGACAGCCCATGGCAAGCAATGGGTGAGCTACCAGTCCATATATGTTCTTGGTAACCCCACAATATGTCTTTTGCTGCCTGATAGGCTCGGCCTTAGTTACGACATGTTAAAATTCATGAAGTAAAACAAAAAAAATAGTGTGTGTATTGGTGACTAATAGAGCCGTATTTGGGAAATTGTAAACATCAGTTTCATGGCAAAGCTGGTGAACTATGTGGTTTTCCGCTTCCAACAAAATTCCACAATATATAAGGAGCATTGAAGCCCCTGTGTAATACTGATTATGCCAGAGCCACTGAGAGGTCCCTTCCTCATTTGCATGGGAAATTGTTCATTCAGATGAGGGAGTATCCACTGCTCTTGCACAACTACCAATTATGCACTCTCTGCAGTACAAACATGGCTATTAGGGAGGTGCAAAATAGCCACCATCCCTAAAGCAGGTAAAAGTGGTTATAATGGCTCTAATTGTTTAGGGGTTTGGTGAAGCTATTGGCCTTTCCTTAAATCTGGTTGGGGTATTCTGGAGAAGATCCAAAAAGCACACCGCTCATTTCTGAATCAAGCAACTCTGAGCACAATAATTAAGGGACTGCAAAAACTCTTGATGGGTGGGGACTCTCAGACCACTCTCAAAACCTGGAGATCCTCTACACCACTTGCAAAGTGCAGAGTAAGGCTGACACACTGTCATTGTGCATGGGATGCTCTGCAGTGCTGATGTGCTGAGGTATCCTTTCTGATATTACTGTAAAGAGTAGGTATCACAGAAAAACTGCATGCACCGTAGCACTTTACCGTAGAAGACAGTTTCATAGTGAGGCTCGTGATATTTCAGGGTATTGCAGCTCCTAAGCACCGCCCAAAATGACATGAAAATGCAGAAACTCAGCTGCACTTTGCGGAGTGGAGTTTTCTGCACTCCCCAAGCTCTGCAGAGTGCAGAGTGCTGAAAACTCTGCAAACTACGTGAACGGAGCGGAGTTCAAGGCCCAGGACTACAGTCTAAACAATCAATGCAGTCAATAACAGAAAATATAGAGGTGGAGCAAAACGTAATCAAATCTCCCAAATTGCCAATTTTTTCTTAACATCCAGCTGCTCCATGTATTTGTTGCATTACAGAGTTGTACAAATGTCAAATGCATTGGCCAGGATCCTTTGTCTCTACATTCACCTAAAGGGCTGTCCTTAATGTCATGGAAATTTTACTCTACAAACAAAGTAATCCTTTTTTTCTGGCATACGTTTCCGTTCCAGGACCTGTGCCGGGCCACAATCTTCCTTGGAAGGCTGAAGAATGATGAGACCTAGAGGTGGCACTTCTGGTTGGGTCACTCCTGGGGACCTAGGGTGGTCCCAGGGACAGCCGGGTGGCATAAGTGCCTGGGCCTTCGATAGGGGGCCTATCACAGATCAATCCAGTGAAGCCTGACTCTGTATCAGAGCATCCAACCCAGTCACTTGAAGGAGGGTCTTAGAGCTCCAAGAACTTCATCAAGAGCCACACAGGCTCTAACACTTTCTGGGGATTGTCAAGAAAATAATGACATTCTCTTAGAGGAAACGGTTCCTCGGATGGCACACACTCAAGGGCTTTTTACATGGCATGCTACCTAGCAAGAGTCTGAGTCAAGCACAAGGCCTATGCCCCTGCATTCACTACTAATACCTGCCTGTTGGTTATTTCTGTAATGCTACCTAGATACAAATATAGAATCAGAATCTCAGGAGATGTGTGAATCTTTGTGTCTGGAGCGGATGCATACCATGTCACCAAGGTCCAGTGTACTGTCAACGACGTCTCCAGAGTATCCTTTTTTGATTTTGTTGAGAAACTGTAAATCAGTATGCCTCTGCACCATGAAGAGATGCATAGAAAAATGGTAAAAGGCTGAAGGTTGAATGCCAACATCAAATCACAAAGAGCATACATTATATTATAAAAGGACAAGTCGGATTCTGGTCTCCTTCAGAAACAACATATTTGTTTGCTGAGGCACCCCAGCCAGCAGGCAAGGCATCACTAACAACAGTATGTGCACTAAACAAATGCTAATAACACAACATACATACCATGCCATATCTGGAGCAATAGCACTGAGGCTACAGTAACATTAAATTATTTTTGTCTCTGGACACACTTTCTCCCTGATCCATCTGATAACAAAGACAGCTTGTCTCACCATAGACAATCCAAAATACATAAAAAGTCCAAGTTCCCACCATATCACAGACGCCACAATCATACTATGAAATGTTTTTACACATCTCAATTACTTCAATGCTCTACACTCAGGTTTTGCCAACGGCATACTAAACAAAGCCCAGCTGGTAACACTTATGCAGCCCAGCTAATAATCAACTCACCCAAGTAAGAACCAACTAGGCATGTCCATTAATATTCGTGGAAACTTCCTGATACAAGATCTGAGTTCACAATCATTTCTGAAATGTATACAAGACAAGATTTGCTTCTATCTGAGCAATGAATTGCATCTGTTGACGGATACTGGCACCCCTGACCTGACTGTTGGCTCTCAATGAAGGTGCCAAACTATCATGAGATCTGAGTCACCAAATTCCTATTGGTAGCCGAAGTGGCGATTGCTACTATTTGACCATGGAAGACATCAAAGTGCTAGTCCTAGTACTCTAACACATTTGCCCCTCAAAAGCCTACTATTTGCTGTTAGAAAAGTACTCCACTGAATGGAAAATACTGAAAGGAAGCAAAACTCTTCATACCGTTTTTTATTTCTATTGCTGTTGCCATCTTCACCAATGACAGTGCTATGGCCGCCAAAGAGCAAATCAGGGGTAGCATGTGCTACAATAAGCAACCCCTATCTGTCATTGTGCCAGGTGGTGAACCTATTAATTTGGTGTCCCTCCTTCTGATGTACTGTTTCCCCACAGATCATCTACAATGTTTCACATGCTAATAAATCATAATTGGTTTGCAAAACCTGGGTCTCACCTGCCTTCCCCAACACCATTTTCCCGCCCTCATCTGTTGCAAGTAACTTGATATTTCTTGTGAAAGCATGTTTGTTATGTCTTAAGAAGCGAATTGAATACAATTGTTTTCGGAATGCTTCTCAACATTTATAACATGATCCCCTAGTGCACGCAGAGACAAAGGACATGGCAAAGAAAAAGTAACTTGGTTCTTTGTAAATAGTTAAGGTAAAGCAGCCTTTGAACCAAGAGTTTGTATAGGAGGAACGTTTCATCAGATTTAAGAAGTCGCCCATACGATTCCAGAAATGTATTATCCATCCCAAGTGTGACACCTTGAAAGACATTTGGTGATTCAGCAAACAACACATTTATTTTTGGAATGTGGTGTTCCACTTTTCCTAGTTAGTCCTAGGATGCAGAGTGATATTGTCTAAAAAAATAAACTGTATTAAAGTGTTTCTTAGTGTATACTATGCCAAAAAGCAAGTAGACTAAGAATTACCTACCAGGGTCCGTATTACAGTAAGTATCGTGGAGGTGCAATGGGCATTTGCGCCCGCTTTGCGCGCCTCTGGGTCACTTTGCTATTGCAGAAGGGGGTACAGACGCTTGTGCATCCCCTTCAGTAATACCAATAGTGCTGGCTCACTTAATGCGTTAGCGCTCCCTTCAGGGGGTGTTCCGTCATTTGCATGGGGGCGTGCCCTATGCAAATGAAGGAAATCCTTTGCCTCTGGGCTCGCACCGTATTACCGACGTGGGCGCAGAGTCAAAGAAGCTTTTAGGGGGGCGCACTGGTGATATCAAAGGGGATGATGGATGGAGCATTTGAGCAAATCAAACACCCATCCCCAGTCAACTGATCTGGGTTTAATCCATCACCATTATTTAGCTCACTCCACCACCCCAGTTGAGACATGGCCATATGCAAATCAGTCTGACCCTGTGCCTCATGGGAACAGTCCAGCCCGAACTGCCAAGCCATGTCTTCCCTGGTCAGGAAACAAGCATCCTGGGCCCGGTTTCGGATTCATAAACCTCATCAGCCAGGCTATCTTGAATCCAGTGGTAAAGTGAGCAAGGGACCCACGTCTGGGCATACCCTGCCAACTTAGGACGAACAAAGTGATACCACAGGGGATGATGGACAGAGCCTTTGAGCAAATCAAACACTCACCCCAGTCAACTGATCTGGGTTTAATCCATCGCCATTCTTTAGCTCAGTCCACCACCCCAGTTCAGGCATGGCCATATGCAAATCAGTCTGACCCTGTGTTAAATATTGGACGGATTTGTTAGCATGAGCTGAAAGCCATTTTGTAGTTCTGGCAGCCATTTTGTTTGCCATGTGCTCACCATGTGCTATGTCCTACCTTTCTGTTAACTGCTCTTGAAGTCTGCCTAGAGACAAACTACATTTAGCATCTTCCACCTTCGCACATGCTCAGAAGGGCCTAGATAGTAGAATGCACCTGCTTCTCTTGTAAAACTGTCAGGCTATTTTTGCTGCTGTATGGAGAAGTAACTCTCCTCCACCCTTTGTTGAGCAAGCAGATCTTGTATGCCCATCTTTGTCATTTTGTATTCTTACATGAGCCAGGACTGCCCCTTGGTTTTATGCTTATTATGTAACCCTAAGCATATATAAAGCCCCAGGTTTCTGTACTCCTTAGACTGCCTCATTCAGTTGATAAGGCTTCTCTGTGACGTAGTCTCACTCATTTGAGGTTAATAAAGATGTACTTTTATATTTCAGCTTATGTGTCAATTTTTTCTTTGTTGGTTTAAAAGGACCAAGTATCAGTGGGACCCCTGTTTCAGGTTTCAATGTTCTTCAAATGGCGCTCCAACGTGGACCTCATCAGAGAAGTGCCTATCTGAGGGAGTGATCTTGTCAGGAGACAGAAATCTACTGTGGAGGACAGGACAGGACTCTACTAAGGAGGTACTCTGTGCCCGTAGATCCTGGGGATTCTCTGTCTCTGCAGCCCGGTATATTTCTGGTCTTCCTGATTTTGATCCTCCACATGATGTTACCCCTGACTGAGAACATTTTTGGCGTGAGTATTAAAAAAAAAAGACCGTTAGGTCATTGGGAACTTGGCAGTTAGAATTTGGACAACCATTTGTTTGGTAAGAGTCGTTCTGCCGCTCTTATTGTTGGTTTTGATGCCATGGATTGGTAAGATAGTTTAGTAACACTTACTGTGGCTTAGATTTGTGTTGGCCAACTTTGGAGTTGTATGGGATAGATATGTAAATTGCAATTTATGTAGGCAGGTAATGAGGAAATTTTTCTCTGTTTTTAATTTGTTTGAACGGTGCAATGTACGAAGAGTACCTTAAGAGCTACTTTGATGATATAATATTTGCATATTCTGCAATATTTTTGGCACACCTGTTTCAAGCACACATTGAAGAATGTGTTGCTTTTTGGAGGTACCATAGTGAGATGTGAATTAAATTAGCTGGCTCCCTTGAGGGAATAGCTAGATAGGTTTAGGTATAAAAACGTATTTCTTCCTTGGTGATTCTGTATCCCCAGGGAATTAAAACAAGGATCCTTTTTCTGCGCAATTTTATGAATAGAGATATGCAAAGCGATTTTTTGGTGTTCTGCCAGACAAAGCAAGTGAATTGAGTGTATTTTGGCTTCTTGGAAATAAAACAGTTTTTTGGGCTGTTTTTTTTTTTTGCAGTCTTTTGGAATACTATTGAGAAGCGCTTCTTGTAAATATGACTTACAACTAGTATTTACAAATGGTTTGGTTTAAGTACAGTCTGTGGGCTGTCCTTTGTTTCTGTCTTAAGTGTTGATCTGTGGGTTAAATGTGTGTTTAAATGTCTATGTGGTTCGTGGTTTCACATTAGTGATACTTCTGTAAGTAAATAGCGATTGCGCTATTTATGAAATAATGGCTTTTAAGCGCACTGTATTATGTGTCCTGAGTGTTTGACCCTTTCTGTACATGTCTGGAATGAGCTCAATGTTTGCGTTTGTGGTTTTTCTTGTTGTCTTCAGTCTGATTTTCAAAATGTAATTTAATTATTATTAAATACAAATTAAATAAAAAATCCAGAAATGAACCATATGATATGCTAAATAAATTAAATGTTACTATTTAAATTATACAGTAAGCAACTATGCACATGTACAAACTGCCAATGCTTAAAAGATACAATTAGAATTCACATTCAATAGGAATAAAAAAGGCCTCAAAAACGAAATTGTGTGTTTTGCAAAAAATAAACTTACAGCATTTTCTTAGATACATTGTATTAGATATTAACAGGCACACACATCATCTAAATACATTGGATGTTGCTGAACTGCACACACATTTTAGAACTAGAAATGTCTCAGTTTTAAAAGACGGGGTCACAAATCAGAAAGGAGAAATCGTGCATCAAGTTTTTTAATGCCCTGCTGAGAGTCACAGACCGACCAGACGGCGAGGAGGCTTTGCTTGAGGTGACCCCTTTTGAAACAAGGGTTGCTTCAGAGATCCTAGCATCAGACCTTTGAATTCTGGTCCCAAAGTGAATACAAGTTTGCTCCTTTGTTTGTTGGTTAAGAGATACGTGGGTACACTGGATGTAATATTTGGTCCCAACGAATGAGCAGTGTGCCAGCAGAGCAATACAGGAGTTAGGGAAGGACTTGAGATTAGGGTACAGGTGCTGTGTCTCTGATGCCTGTTAGATTGAAGTGAAGAAAACTGGTGCACTGCCTGAGACACTGGACAGGATCGCTAAGAGCATTTGCCTGGGGGGTGACTGCCCTATGCTGAAAGAAGAGACTTTTTCCTTGAAACTGGACTGTGATTTTTGATTGCGAGTTGTGCAGCTCCACCGTGGAAACAACAAGAGCCTGCCTGTGAGGCTCAAACAGACACAGGGAGAAGACTCCCCTCTGGCTTGGTTGTACAGCAGCTTCAATTTCCCCAAGGACTTTTTTTTCTTTTTCTTGTCAATAATGTATCCCTTTAGTCGTCCCATTTTTGAGGAGGAGCAGCCCTTTGCAGCTCTTTGTTCTAATTCCTATGGCCCTGTGTGGCCCTCCTGGTCCCTTGGAGCCAGGATTGTTTTTGTAATAATATGTTTAGTCGCTTTAATATTTGCATTAGTTAGACTTATTATGCACGAAAAACATTTTTCTGAGCAATTGAAAAATGTGACTTTGCCCTTTCCTTGAATGTATTAAATTGATGTTCTAGCCCACATAAAAGGAAAATGGAACAGTCTAGTGAAGATATTTTTATTAGAGATGTCCTGTTAGCTATTCTGAAATTTAAAATGAATAGTCACTGAAATGCATAGGAGCCCTAGAAATGTTTACTAGATGATTTTAGGATTTGCTTTAGTTTAGGACTAGAACAATGATTATTCAGTTTGTAATCGTGGTCATTACTTTCTCCTGCTATCTGTATGTTAATTATGATCTAATGCTTCGTTCCCTTTGTATTCCTGCATATACCTTATATATACCCGCTTAATGAAATGTTTAGAATAGAAAATGCCCACCTAGCAATGGATTAGGAAATTGATAAAATTATGAAAATTAATGTGTAAATATTTTCTATGTTCCTACTGGATCATAGGAATGTCTTTAGCTCATGCTAAAAGGACTATCTGTTAAATATTGGACGGATTTGTTAGCATGAGCTGAAAGCCATTTTGTATTTCTGGCAGCCATTTTGTTTGCCATGTGCTCGCCATGTGCTCTGTCCTACCTCTCTGTTAACTGCTCTTGAAGTCTGCCTAGAGACAAACTATATTTAGCATCTTCCACCTTCGCACATGCTCAGAAAGGCCTAGCTAGTAGAATGCACCTGCTTCTCTAGTATAACTGTCAGGCTATTTTTGCTGCTGTATGGAGAAGTAACTCTCCTCCCACTTTGTTGAGCAAGCAGATCTTGTATGCCCATCTTAGTCATTTTGCATGCTTACATGAGCCAGGACTGCCCCTTGGTTTTATGCTTACTATGTAACTCTAAGCATATATAAAGCCCCAGTTTTCTGTACTCCTTAGACTGCCTCATTCAGTTGCTTAGGCTTCTGTGTGACGTAGTCTCACTCATTTGAGGTTAATAAAGATGTACTTTTATATTTTAGCTTCTGTGCCAATTTCTTCTTTGTTGGTTTAAAAGGACCAAGTATCAGTGGGACCCCTGTTTCAGGTTTCAATGTTCTTCACCTGTGCCTCATGGGAACAGTCCAGCCGGAACTGCCAAGCCATGTCTTCCCTGGACCGGAAACAAGCATCCTGGGACAGGTTTCGGATTCATAATCCTCATCAGCCAGGCTATCTTGAATCCAGTGGTAGAGTGAGCAAGGGACCCACGTCTGGGCATAACCTGCCTACTTAGGGCAAACAAAGCAATACCAAAGGGGATGATGGACGGAGCGTTTGAGCAAATCAACCACTCACCCCCAGTCAACTGATCTGGGTTTAATACATCACCATTCTTTAGCTCACTCCACCACCCCAGTTCAGACATGGCCATATGCAAATCAGTCTGACCCTTTGCCTCATGGGAACAGTCCAGCCCGAACTGCCAAGCCATGTCTTCCCTGGACCGGAAAAAAGCATCCTGGGACTGGTTTCAGATTCATAATCCTCATCAGCCAGGCTATCTTGAATCCAGTGGTAGAGTGAGCAAGGGACCCACGTCTGGGCATACCCTGCCAACTTAGGGGGAACAAAGCGATACCAAAGGAGATGATGCACGGAGCGTTTAAGCAAATCAAACACTCACCCCCAGTCAACTGACCTGGGTTTAATCCATCACCATTCTTTAGCTCACTCCACCACCCCAGTTCAGACATGGCCAAAAGGTGGAGCAAAGTGAGTGCGCCCCCTGGGAGCAGCCCTCTGGAGTTTGGAAAGGTGGTCCTATGGATCCCCAGACATTCCCTTGCAGGTAGGTGCAGTCACTGACTGCAACAGCAGGGGGATCTCTAATCCCCTGTAAATGGACTGGCAGGTGCCGCCTGCACTGTGGAGACACGGAGCAACTGCAAGCAGCCACTACATGTTTTCACATGAAGGCGCTGCCTTGGGGGCAGCACGAGTAATCAACTGCCATGGGGGCAGAGCATTCACCATAATAGGGTGCACTTTCATTGCTTGCACCAGGAGCACCTTTTAGTAGGTACGCCTGGCGCAAACAATGATAATGCATAATATAGCCCCAGGGGCCATATTACAGTAAGTGAATTAGGCATGCAACGGGCGTAGGTGCCCACTTTGCATGCACCCCCAGGGCACCTTGGTATTACAGAAGCGGGTGCAGATTCTTGTGCGGTCCCTTCTGTAATACCGATATCGCTGGCACACTTAAAGTGCCAGTGCTATCATACCCCATGCAAATGAGGGAATCCCTTGGCTTCTGCGTCCATGCTGTATTACAGGTAGGGGGGCTGAGGCAAAGAAGCTCTCAGGAAGGCACGCTGACAGTGTGCCACCTAAAAGGTGGTGCACTATCAGTGCACCCCCTGAGAAAAGCCCTCTGGTCCTATGGACCCCCCCAGACATACTCTTGAAGGCGGGAGAAGTCAAGGACTGCACCCGCCTTCAATGGGCTCTCTAATCTCCCTTCAAAGAGCAGGCGGGCTGCAGCCTGCACAGTGAAAATACGGAGCGTCTGCAAGCATCCGCTCCGGTTTTCACATGAATGGCCTACCCCCAGGGCAACGCGAGTTTGCAGCTGCCCTGGGGGCAGCGCACTCATGGTAATCCGGTGCATTTCCCTTCATTCCAATGGGTACACCATTTAAAAGGTGGGCCCAGTGCAATGAAGGGAGATGCTCCGCAGCTGTAATACCCCCCCAAGGATACAAGGTGAGCAACCTGTGAACATCACTTTTTTCCATTTATGCTGCACTTTTATAGTTGGTTACATGCTTTAGGGTCACAGAAAGGAGCAGTATGGCAAGTACCACAACGCCAAATGCTAGATGCTGTTCTATCTATCTGGATGCTTGGCTGCTTGCACCGTATTCTGAAGGTATCATGACTCGATACATTCATAGAGTCAGATCAACTAGCCAAGTTTTGACCTTTCTACGAAGAAATACTACCTTTGACTCCTCCTTGAAAGACGGGGAGATGGAAAGCATCTTGGAGTAGCTGATTTAACAGATGGGTTGATGAGGAGCATCTTGGAGAAGCTGATTTAAAAGATGGGGTAATGGGAAGTATCTTGGAGAAGCTGATTTAAAAGATGGGGCAATGGAAAGCGACGATGGAATGTTGAATCTGACATGCCAGAAGAATAGAGAAGGTTATGTGAAAACATTGATGCTTGAAAGAGGCTGCTTTGAACATAACCTTTGTTTGAACGGAAGCCAATGAAGAGATCAGATTGTAGTAAAAACATTCAATAACCACACAGAGTCCCAGTGGTCTCCATAACACTGGGGTGTGATCCAGCAGTCTGTTCTAGATACACGTGCCACATTGTGCACCTCAACCTTTAACCACTGTCCACGCTATGTAATGACACACTGTGTGATACTGCACTTCATATTGACAACCGAGCTGATTTTTTCTCCTTCTAAAGCATCATAGATTTTATTTTTTATTCACCAATCTCTCGGAGAAAATGATTAGGGATATATTTCACAGCGGGTATCTGACACAGCATAAACATGCTGTTTTCAGATCGTCATTCAAGGTGCGTTCTGGTAGCTGCAGCAAGCGGCATCACAGTTTATTTTGTGTATTTTTAGTAGCATTTCAGATGTTTGGTCACATTGTAAATCAATCACTTATCCTTACAAATTAGGTGAGCTACAGGCACCAATAAACTTACACTGCCGCAGCCGCTTGCGCGTTCTGAAACCTAAATGCATATAAAAACTGAAATGTTGCGCTGAATAATATCTCACATTCACAGGATGTTGCTATACTACATCACGTCGGAAGTTTATGTTTTCAGTCTTGGTGTATAAACTGTAAATCATCGCATGTGCAAAAATAACATAAGACACAAACGAGTGAAGCAGAAGTGTGAACAAGCTGGTGCATTGGCAGGAACACAATTCTTTCTTTTCCGTCGTCAATCTGCTCATGATAAGGTGTGCTGAAGGTCAGGAATGATGAACATTGAAGCACGCGGAATGGTTCCTAGACGGAGCAAGATTGATGTCACGCCACCCCACTCTTCAAGCAAGGACAAAGCGCGCGCGAGCCTTGGTGGCTCTGCTCGGGGGACGCGAGGCTGGCTTTTGCATCAGGATTATGAAGCGTTTGAGAAGGATTTGGGTATATTCATTCCAATCAGCATTGCAAGAACCTTTTGCGAAATGCCAAATTTACAAAACAAAAACAATAGGCGACTGCAGAAACGCACGTGGCGTTGACATGAAACAAAGAGCTGGAGGCGGGCGGC
Organism: Lissotriton helveticus; assembly: GCF_964261635.1. Classification (NCBI taxonomy): domain Eukaryota; kingdom Metazoa; phylum Chordata; class Amphibia; order Caudata; family Salamandridae; genus Lissotriton; species Lissotriton helveticus. The sequence continues at coordinate 2,121,352,176 of NC_136057.1, read as the reverse complement.
GTGAAACGCTTCACTCACACTGACAAACGAAGCGACGGAGGCGCGCCTCTTGTTCGCGCTTTCACGCTAACCTTTCGGAAGTCAGGGGAGGTCCAGGGAGCGCACAATTTAATTTACTCGACAGAGAAATTGAGTCATATTTTTGATGTTCCATTGGCACGAGTCCCAAAGCACATACTTACCGAGTAACGTGAGGGAGACTGGAGAGGTGCCGGTGCCTCCCTAGGTAAATATGCTGTAAGGGTTTAAATATCAAGTGACAATTAAAAGCCGAATGCAGGCCCGAACCCACACCCCAATTTAATCACGGTTGGCATTAAATGGCTTCAGCATGAAAACAACATTCGCTCATTTTTAATTAAAAGGAAGCACCTTCGTGTCACAATGTACCTATAGCACGAGGCAGATGATGAATAGTAAAGAGGGAGGATGGCTTCTGCTAATGCTAACCCATTGCTGCCAATTTACAACAAGGGGGCATAAGTGCGGCTATGCAGGGTAATGCAGGGATTACTTACTGGTTACCTTCATTACTCCCAATTTTATTAATCGTTGTCACAGTCATTATGAGGGGAGGACATCCTCATTAGAAGCATCATAGAGAAGAAGAGGGGTGAGAGGGAACAATGGGTTGAGAGAACGTCATTTCCTTACTTGCATTAAGTGCCCCACCTCCCCAAACCCTAGAGTGTATAGTAAATGCATTTGCTCACTCACTCATGAAACTAAGAGATGGGTCAACTCTTGGCTAATCTACCCCTGTATTCGCAACTCTCGAAAAACGCATCCAGAACGCCTCCGCCCGACTCATCCTGGCTCCAACGCATCCAGAATGCCTCCGCCTGACTCATCCTGGACATCCCCCGACGCAGCCACATCTCCGGCCACCTGAGGGACCTGCACTGGCTCCCCGTCAACAAGAGGATCACGTTCAGGCTCCTCACCCACGCACACAAGTCTCTCCACGACCTGGGCCCCAAGTACCTCAACGACCGACTGACCTTCTACACGCCCACCGCAAGCTACGATCTACTAGCCTCGCCCTCGCTGCCGTACCACGCATCCGAAGAGCCACCGCCGGAGGCAGATCCTTCTCTTTACCTGGCGGCAAAGACATGGAACTCCCTCCCCATCCACCTTCGACTGACCCAGGACCATCTCGCCTTCAGGAGACAACTCAAGACCTGGCTGTTCGAGCAGTAGTGGACCCCTTCCCCCAAGCGCCTTGAGACCCCCCGGGTGAGTAGCGCGCTATATAAGTGTTATGATTGATTGATTGATTGATTGAAGACACCCATCATGTTTAGGGTCCCTTTTTTTTAAGTCGAATCTAGAGTCAGCGTGCATGCGCTGCTCTGCAAGACTTGCTGTACTGGAGTCTGTTCTAGAAGCCCCGCCCACTCTCCGCCCATATTTTTCCTTAGCTTGTGTCTTTTTCCTTTGAAAATTCTGGCATCTGATTCAGTTCCTGTGGTTCCCAGCTGTTCATTTTATATGTTTTTAACATGAACATTGTCTATAATTCCCTTTTTATTTACGTGTTGTGCAACGCTTTAAACAGTTAAAATGTGAAGTTTGGAAGGGTAACATTCACTTGTATTGTAAGTCAAAAGACAATCTTTCGCTGTATTTGCACAATGAGCATGTTTACGCTGCTTCCCGTTATATTTAGTATTCAACGAGGATGAGGCGCCATTAATAAATGCTTTGCCTTCCATCAGATCTGGGGCCCGGGAGTATAGGAATAGAAGAAGGACTCGCCTTGCATGGTTGGGTTAATATTAACTGTGATAAAACTGGCAGCTCCAAATATTGAGCAATAGTGTTTTTATGCAAATGCTTCTGATACCTTAATGCCTTTGTTTTATGTGGATTGCGGGTCACTGGATGAAAATGAATTAAGTACCTTTGATTTTTCAAAAAAAATACTGATTTGCGAAACATGTTTTCACTGAAACCGATCATGTTGTTGTCTTTTTTCTTGTGTTTGAAATGTGATACCAAGCCATACTCATCTCGTAACATGAGTTGTACTAATGTGGAAATACTTTTTTCCCCAATATGGCACCCACTTCTGTGAGGTTGCGTAACTAAAGACTGCTCTGCTAACAAAAAAGTCCTCTTTCTATGTCCATGACTGTATCCCATTTGGCTGCCTCAGACACACAGGACACAATTAAACAACGTATTTTTTCCTGGTCAGTATCTACCTCATCTTTTAGCCTCTGATCCCTTTTACCCCATCTGTACTTCCTCTTGAAAAGCTTCAGTGGTGCTCTCATTCTGAAGCAGTTATGTGGCTCTTCTAACCCCAGCAGTCCAGGGTCCAATCTTCCTGCCTTCCCTATACAGCCTCAGTGTGACATTGCTTAAAATAATATTTTGGGATAAGAAGGGGACCCAAGTAAAGTCAGCCAGAGACCTCTAGATTCGATTATTTTAAACTACAGTGGTCCCTAGGAAATTAGGGAAGAGGACACATAAATTAATATAGACCCGATCAGTACTATATTGGTTGAACTTGTCCAGCCGGACAGGGGTCTAGTATTTAATATTTAACAATTCTTAAAAATATGTACAAACAAAAATACAGAGTGGGACACAAGCCTGCACCCTGCTACAAAAACAGGAACAAACATTTAGGAAACACACAAGGAGGCTCAGCCAAAAGCTCACGGTTTGTTACATAAGAAATTCTCAATGTGATAAACAAATCGCAAGAACACCGTTACTGAGTAAAATGATAGAATTTCTAGTGACGTATAAGGAGTTTTAAGGTGTCGATGGCGTTTCCATCCTTGTAGACAATGCGTGGATCATTATCAGGACATTTATAATAAGCATGCCTGTGTGAATTTGCCTTAAATAATTATAAGGTTCGTGTGTGATGATAATGGTTGAGATGTAGAATCAGGCCTGTGAAGAGCGTTCATCTACATATTAGTCCGGGGGACAGAAGACTTCGTTTGAACCATACCGGTGGCACCAGAGAGATAAGGGGGAGTAGGGGCACTGTAGGAGCCATGGGCATGTGCTCACAGGACCTCCCAAGAAATGCGTTAAGTGTGTGAATAGGGGAAAGGTAGGAGCCACAGTTGTGTGCTTGATCGGCAGGGTCGCCTAAGTCCGGTGTCCTCGGGGAGCTGACACCCAGTGCAGCTCCCTGAGGACTCCAGACTTGGGGACCCCGCCGATCGAGCACTCGACTGTGCCTCCTAACTCGCCCCCTATTCCCGCAATTAACTAATTTCTTGGGAGGTCCTGTGGACATACTCCCGTGGCTCCTACAGCGTCCCTACTTCCCTCTATCGCTCCGGTGCCACCGGTATGGTTCAAATGAAGTCTTCTGTCCCCCGGACTTATATGTAGATGAAGGCTGTTCGCAGTCCTGATTCCACATCTCAAACATTATCATGATACACAAACCTTATGATTATTTAAGGCAAATTCACACCGGCATGCTTATTATAAATGTCCTGATGATGATCCACACATTGTCTACATGGATCGAAACGCCGTCGACACCTTGAAACACCTTATACATCACTAGAAATTCTATCATTTTACTATGTAAAGGTGTTCTTGCGATTTGTTTATCACATTGAGAATGTCTTATGTAACAAACCGTGAGCTTTTGCCTGTGCCTCCTTGTGTTTTTCCTGTTTTTGTAGTAGGATGCAGGATTGTGTCCCACTCTCTATATTCTTGTTTGTACATATTTTTAAGAATTGTTAAATATTAAATACTAGACCTCTGTTTGGCTGGACAAGTTCAAACAATGTCATACTGATCGGGTCTATATTTATTTATGTGTCCTCATCCCTAATTTTCTAGGGACCACTGTAGTTTAAAATAATTGCTTAAAATAATGCCTACAATCCCTCACATGAAACCTAATTTCTATCATTGAATTATCATATAAGCAGCATCTTGCACATCTTTTAGGAGCCATGCAGGATGAAAGGCCGAATGCTCCTCTTCTTATTATGGTGCAGATGCACCCACTGGGGACGGGGGAACCCTTTCCAATTTATCTGGAAGTGAGAGGAACAAAGAGGCTAATTGCCTCTTTTGCACTGCCTCATTCTTCGGTGAGCACTTAATATGCCTTGCGCAAGACCGGCAATTGGCTCCTGATGAAAAGGCCTCAAAGTTATCACAAGCTTCTATATTGCGCTCTCACAATGGCAACATTGACTTGACTGTTCTGCACTTCTCCCTACTTGCAGCGCCTGAGGCAAAAGACTAAGTGGCCTTTCGAAGGAAAATTATTTTTGCAGGTATTTAGAAGGGTTACATTACCATATTTTGTTCATGAAGTAGTGTGAAAAGTTTCTTGTCAACTGTTTGATTAAGCAGACTTTAATAAAAATGGGAATTCGAGCAGTACAGATAACAACAGTACAGAGTCAATATGTCTAGCATGTCACTAAAGTTCCATTTAAAGTTATATCATGTGTTATTGTTGGACTTGGCCCTTTTTGCAGGTTCATCCCTGAACTTTTTGCCTTCCTCCTGTATTTTCTCTGATCTATTTTTGTTGGTTTTATGACTCTGGGCACTTTACCACTGCTGATCAGTGTCAAAGTGCATATTCTCTCCCTATGATAAATTGATGTATGGATTAGTGACTCCATGATTGGCTGGTTTGGTTTACTTGTCAGATTCTAGTACAGTGCACTGAGTGTGCCCATGGCTTGTAAGTCAAATGCTGCTGGTGGGATTGCAGCACTGGTTGTGCCACCCAAAAGCAGCCTGTAAAGTGTGTCTCAGGTTTGCCATTGCAGAGCCCGTGTGCAGCCTGGTACTGCCATGTTGACTGGGCAAGTGCACCCATTTGCCAGTCTCTAAACCTTCCCTTTTATGCACATTAGTCACCCCTATGGTAGGCCCAAGGGCAGGGTGCATTGTAGGTAAAAGGTAGGACATGCCCTGATGTGTGTGGCATGTCCTAATAGTGAGTTACAAAAATTTTCGTTTTTCACCATTGCAAGGCTATCTGTTCCCCATTAAGCATGGGCGGATTTTGCGGATCCACGATTCACGGATTTGCGTATTCACGGATCCGCAAAATCCGCGTATTTGCGGATTAGCGGATTTGCGGATTTGGGGCGGGGCTTCCATGCGAGTGCACATGCCTTTTGTGTGTATAAAAGGTCAGAGACCGATCAGAGCAGCGGATGAAGAAGATACAGAAGCTCCTGGCCACAGGAACAGCACGAGGATTGCGCTCGTGAAAGTCAAGGATGCAAAGGCCTCTGTCCAGCATCACAGCCGATTTTCGATGGTATATTTGGGAAGAGGGCACAGCTGCCCAGCCTTGACAACGCTCACGATTGTTTTTGGGCCGATGAATGAGTCACTGAATTTAAGCTTCAACTAGGGCACATGCTTAAATGATATCTGTAAGTGCTTCCGGTTGAGGTTTAATTTTTGTGCCAGGACCATCGTGCCAGAATGAACCCTGCCCTTCATATTTATTCAAGAAGACGCCACCGTTTTGTGCCATACCTCGTTGGCTAAATGTATAGTGCTTTCACTACACTACACTACAGCTGCCTAAAGTGCCAGAGAGTTGTCTACAGCGACCAGGTGTGTGTTACTATGCAATAGCGCCGAAGGGCGCAGGGGTCCCTTGAGTGAGCTATAAAAGCTCCTGTCCCCAGGAACAGCACGAGGATTGCGCTCGTGACAGTCAAGGATGCAAAGGCCTCTGTCCAGCATCACAGCCGATGGTATATTTGGGAAGAGGGCACAGCTGCCTGGTCTGTTAACTATTTTACGATGGCGCCGGCAAGCTGCCAGCGCCATCCTAAAATAGTTACTAAATTAGCTTCAACAGGAAGCTCGAATAGATAAAATAAAGCAGATGCACGAGCGCCTGCTTGATTTTATCTATTAGTGCTTCCTGTTGAAGCTAATTTAGTAACTATTTTACGATGGCGCTGGCAGCTTGCCGGCGCCATCGTAAATTAGTTACAACAACAGGCCAGGAAGGCTTGAACTTTTGGCCTCGGAATCCGCCGCTCGCGGATTGCGAATTTTCAGTAAATTCGCGAGAGTTCGCGGATCGCGGATTTACCGAAAATTCGCAAAATCCGCGAGCGTAGCGGATTTTGCGCTCATGCTTATTCCCCATAGGCCAGAATGGGCAGTTTGATTGTAACACCTTATAATCCTAACTGACTCAGGGAACTAGGTAGACATTTGAGGTTAGTATGCCTGAACTCAGAATGATGAAATACATCTTTTAGTGAAGTTGGTTTTAACATTCTGTGTTTGAAAATACCACTTTTAGAAAGTAGGTATTTTCTTGCCTAAACTATCTAAGCCTGTCTCTGGTAGGTAGTGTATACATTGTCTGGAGTTTAAGTGATAGGGGCTGGGGGATTCCAGGAGACAGGGTGAGTCAGCACAGGGCTGAATAGAGCTATCTGAATGTAGATGGGTGGGAGGAGTTGAACCTGGGACATGAAAAGGGCTGTTCCTGCCTTCCACAATGCTGGCTCCACCCCCTGTGGTGTGTCTGATGTCCCTGGCCCACACTGTCAAAGTAAAGAAGGAGTCTTGTCAACAAAGTGCTCTAGGACTGCACCGAACTGGTTTGGACTAGGCATGTCCACTCTCTGCCTCCAGAGGCAAATCATTTTGGTGTATAAAAGAGGGGACCTAGAGCCCAGAACTTTAGATCATTTTTGGGAAACAAGAAGAAGCTTTGCTGAGAAGAGGACCAGAGAGAAACTGAAAGAGGAGACTATCCCTAAGCTGAGTGCTGTTTGAGGGATTGGCCTGCAGTGGTTGCCTGACTACCAAAGAAAGGAGAAAGGAACTTTGTGCTACTTTCATCAACTTGTAAAGGATCTTCAAGGGCTTGGAAATTGAGCTTGCCTCATGCTGAAGTCTCAGGGATAACAGACTTTACTAACCAGCTCCCTGAGTTCTTTTGAAGTGCCTGCTGTTGTGCTGGGACTTTTGAGGAACTGCTTATCGCAAGGAGCTGGAAGTGTGATTCACTAAGAAGAAGAATCGTGATGCCATCACAGAAGCGCCTCGCCGGAGAAGAGTGTCACCATTGTAGCAGAAGCTGTCGCATCACCGGAGAAGCGTGTTGCAGCCGCAGCCGCTGTCATTGCATCACTGAAGAAGGGTGTTGCCGCTACTGCTGTAGCATCGAATCACCGAAGCATCTCGCATCATCGGAGAAGAGTGTCACCGTTGCAGCAGACGCCGTTACATCACCGGAGAAGCATGTTGCCGCCGCAGCCACTGTCATTGCATCACTGAAGAAGGGTGTCGCCGCTACTGCTGTTGCATCGAATCACCGAAGCACCTCGCATCATCAGAGAAGAGTATCTCTGTCGCAGCAGATGCCGTCTCATCACCGGAGAAGCATATCGCAGGGCCTGTCCTAGCTCAGAAGATTCGTTGAGTCGCCGCACGGCCGTTGGGCATACAACATTGTTGTTGCATCAAGAAGAAGACGCCATTTTGTTTCATTGCACCGGATCTTCATCGCATCACGGGCCGCATTGCCACAGAAGCGCAGTAAGAAACTGACGCATCACCTCCCCATGCAGAGAAGAACCGATGCATCACCATCCCCTACGCAGCAGTAGGGAACCAACGCATCACCGTTCTTGTGTGTAAGGAACCGACACATCACCTTCCCTGCAACACTTTCGCTGTATAGCGTTACGCATCCAAATGCACCTTGAACTTAAACTGTTGCATTTACCATCTATAGAGAACTAAGTTATTTCTATCATTTATAAAGAACAGTATTGTGGATTTTTGTCGTTTGTGGTCTTGTGTTAAGTCTATATAAAGATACTTATTTTTATACTACAACTTGTGTGGTGTCCATCTGTAGTGTTGTCACTGGGTTACTGTATGTGTGCACAAATGCTTTACACACTGCCTCTGAGATAAGCCTGCCTGCTCATGCCAAGCTGCCAAGGGGGTGAGCAGGGGTAATTTTAGGAGTGTAGTCCCTTACCCAGACTAGACGTTAGGGCCCCCATTTGGTCAAAGGTACCTATCTCTGCCAACTAGAGACTTCAAATTCTAACAGTTATGTTATGTTACTGATTATTGTATAGGTCAGTGCTCAATTATTGCTTGGCCTCCAGGTATTTATCAAATTTAACGGACTAACAAGTTCCATGAGTGTGTCAAATCTATTTTTGTGATTTGAAAGCAGGTTTTGGGCCTCGGAGGTTAAAGCAGTGGGTTTTGCTTCACTAAAATTCCTTTTGTGTGTTGATAAATGTGTACCCTGTTCGTTTGAAATATTATTTTCCTTCCTTGTCACATCCACAAAGGTTGTTAGCTGTTTTCCCCAATGCAATGTTCAACCAATCAGATCTGCTTCAGTTGTGATGAAACTGTATGTGAAGGACCCCTGTCCTTTCTTTGAGGGGGATGGAGGGTAGTTCCAATACATTGGATGACTTGGGAAGGCTCCCATGAAGAGTCTACTTTCAATTCATCTAGCCATTTGAGAGGATTTGCTTCGATCAGAAGTGTCTCTCACTCTTAGGCATTCAGGTTTGCGTTTTCGGCCCATCCAGGCGTAGGTAGTCATCTGTCTTTCAGGTCACTTGAAATGATCTTACACTGTTCCCTATGTTGTTCACTCAGATATCCATTTGCATAAAAATGCATAGTGTAATTATGTTTACAAAGCTCAGTGCATTGCAATCATTTGATTTGTTTTCCTGTTCTTTGCAACTTTTTCTTATTCTAAACTTATTGCCCATCTATTGCCATTGGTTCTTTACTATGCTTGTCAAGTCAAGTCAAGTCAAAATAACTTTATTTCGATTCCATATAGAAATCATAAAAGTGTGCATTAAATTTTTTTCTTAAAAGACATAGCAATTAATACATCATAAGATCACAATAAATGTTTACAAAGAATCACAAGTACAGGTTTTTAGAGCTAAATTCCATCAACACTCAGTATCTGTTTCTAATCACCAAAGCTGATCTAATAAAATTTAAAACAGCATTACAAATATTTGCAGTTGACAGAGATACTAAAAGGTCATAAGCTTCTTTATAGTAACACGTTCCAAATGATACCAATAATGGTTTGATGAAAATATTTCTTGGAACCTTATATAAAGTACAGAAAAGGAGAAGGTGGAGAGTATTTTGCGAAACCCTATTATTGCAAGGGCAACAGGGTAATTTCTCCCACCAACCCCCCTGCTTTGGAAATGCAAACAAAAAGTGTAAAGTGCCAAGGCGAAATCTTGTAAGATAAAAACGCCATTGCGTGTTCATGATATATGACAAATAGAATGGGCGGACTAGTTTTCCCCGTACACGTAGTACCCGATCATTTGTACTTAAAGAACCTAGATTAACACTATAGGCATTTTTAATAATTTCCTTAGCATCCTTACTAAGCATTTCAGGATTTACAAACATGTAACCCAGACCTATTTTATAAAAAGTCTCTCTGACATATCGTAGCCACGGGATTTGGGTATAGTGGTCAAGTTTGAGGCAGTCTTGAATAATATCTTTTGTTAGTTTCAGTTCTTCAGATCGCCAAACTTTAGACCATAATGTTAGAGGTGAACGTGAATAATATCGCTTATAAACTCTACTCCAACTTCTTCGTGGCAAAAGGTATTGGATGTGCCCAATGGTACGGATAATAAACGTTTTAAAAACTTATTTTCCATAATTTGTATTTTTTTACAGCCTTGTGATCCCCAAACCCCTGCACCATAAGTCAAGGCAGAAACACACTTAGCTTTATATAACGATGTAATTTCAGCTACACGTCGCTGGCCCAATTTGCTGGCGAAACGAAAAAGAGCTTCAATTGACTGTGTAACCTTCTGAACCCGGGCTGTCAGCAAAGGTTCCCAATTCAGTTTTTTGTTAAAAAGGTTACCTAGGTAACAGAAATTATCCACTTTCTCAATAGTAGCATCCCTAACAATATATTTCCGCATTTTGACATTTTTTTGACCACAAGTCATGGCAAAGGATTTAGTAAAATTGACACCTAGGTCTAGTTTACCCATAAACATATCAAAAGCATTTAGACAAATCTGCATGCTGTTAGGGGTGAGTGTCATTAAAACAGTGTCATCTGCATAAGACAACATTGGGATTCTTTTACCATTTATCTTTGGGAAGTCAGCAGCTGTTTCTAATAAGAAGCCCTCTAAGCCATTCGTGTAGACCAAAAATAAAAAAGGTGCCAAAATACATCCTTGTCGGACACCTTCGGTGGATAGTATAGGTCTTGTTTTCTCACCTCCACGGCCATATCTGATTCTAACCATTGTAGCGGTATGTAACCTGTGAAGCAGGGTGACCAGAGGCTCCTCAAAACCCATAGAATCCATCATACGCCATAATTTGTCCCTACACACCGTATCGAAGGCGCTGGACAAGTCCATAAATGCCAAGTGTATGGAACCATTCTTGGCACCCATGTACTTGCCCATAATCAGTGCCAGATTCAAGCACTGCTCACTAGTTCCTTTCCCCCTCCTAAAACCATATTGGGATTCTACAATAACCCCCGACGATTCTGCCCATGTTTCCAGCCGTGCCAATATCACCCTACCCATCAGTTTACATGACGAGTCTATTAGTGATATTGGCCTGTAACAGCGTGGATCTTGTTTATCACCTTTTTTAAAAATTGGGACCAAAACGGCCTCTTTCCAGGAGTTCGGAATAGGCCCAATTATTAATGCCTTAAAAACATTCAAAAGTAGTGGAGACCAAACCTCCCGATTATATTTAAAAAGATCTAAAGGTACTGAATCAGGACCAGGGGCCTTTAAGGACGCCCCCTTAGTCAAAGCTAGCTCCACTTCTGATAGCATAAGTGATTCGCTAAGCTTCTTGGCTGATTCCATATTAACATTACAGGAGTCATCCTCCCCCAAGGAGGCAGTCTGTAATATCTCTTTGGGGTTAAAAATTTTATTGTAATGAGTTACCCAGGTTTCCTCTGGTAAATGGACTTGGATGGTATTTTCTTCCCCTGTTTTTAGAAAGGGCCTATTCATTACTTCCCAGAAAAATCTGTTGTCTCTTAAATCGACTGCTTTGTCCAGATCTTCCCATGCTTTCGTTCTCAGTTCATTTTTTCTTTTTATGATTGCCTGCCTATATTGTTTCCTAGCCAGTATGACCATATTTCTATCGCTTGGGTTTTGGCGCAGAGCTTTAGTTAAAGTTGTTTGGGCAGAAGAGCATTCAGCATTGAACCATTTAGGCCCCTGGTGTTGATTCTTCCCCCCTATCTTTACCAATAGATGGGTCGCTACATTTTCCATTAGTATCCCAAAACTCTTAATTATATGGTCTGGGTCAGGATTAGATGCTAGGCAGGTTTCTATCTGGGCAAAATTATCCTTAAAAATATCAATCTCCAATTGCCTAACTGGTACTTTATTCCACCTTAAAGTGACACCCTGGTTCTGAGTAAACACTATAGGTTGTTCCGTGCACGATTTTAACTCAGAAGTAATATTACAACTCAAAATTAGGGGATTATGATCGCTAGCTGGGTTTGCCTCAATTTTAAAATCTTTCAAATAGCTAAAAAATTCCATAGATACAATTACAAAATCAATTGTGGTTGTTCTACCCGCCGTGCCATGGAAGGTGGGTATATTCGTAATACCTGAGAAACTAAACGTATCAAGAATACATAATGCTTGTCTTAAATGCTTCCTTTTCATTGGTGCATTTTTGTAGACACTGTCTTCAAGAAATGATGTATTCAGTCTGCGGCTGCATGGATCAATACTTATGAGTTCCCAAAGGCGAGACTGATTGCATTGCAAATGCTTGTGACTCTATACTAATGATTTGCACGTCACCCTCGCAGCAATAGTATAACACACATTTTCAGTGGTAGCTGGACTTTAGCATCAGCCCACCATGGCTCAATGTGTACAACAGTTAAGATTATCTCTTACGCATGAACTCTTTGCCATACCGCCGCCCACCAACATACAATTTAAAGTCCCCAAGCATAAATAAGAGACACTGATTCCAGACTCACATATTGCTGCACCTCATTTTTATTACAAGCTCAATTAACTGACACCTCTTGTGAGGGCAAATGAAGTGAAACGGCATTTTTAGAGAAAAAGAATTGGACCTTAACATTTAGAGTTGGGTGGATGTTGGACATCTGTCACAACATTGCAGATGTTCCTCCCACTGCATTAAGAATGCAGTGATGTCAGAGGATTTTTAAATGTGGTAGGCAGGACATCTGCTACTTTATGGCACGTGTCCCGCTCTGTCAAACTCTAAATAAAGTCCATATTGCTAACTATGTAAGTTAAGAAAAGGGGGAAACGTTGAATTTGTTTTGTGCCTTATTAACCTGATTGCAGTGGTTGCTGCTGCATTGACTGGCATGTCCCCTCTCAGTTTATGGGGTGCCCATTGTACCCATAGATAACATGCTGCAATCCTGGTCTGTCATTGCATAAGTCATTGTAAACTGCCTCTATAGTCCAACAGTTTTTGTGGTGAATTAAAGCAAGACTGTAACTTCCAAAAAGCTTTTTACATTATGATTGTAAGTCGAAATGCATGCCAGTACACCATTACCCCACTTTACGCAACTGAGACTGCATTTGGGTAAAAATCTTTTTGAGAAAGCACAGGAAGAATATGAACCAACAAATCATGATTGATTGTTATATGCGTCACACATGATTTTGTGCTTTTTCTGAATAAAACCCATACTTGTGCTAAAAAATGACACATTTGCACTAAAAATACTGTAAAATGCAAAAGTGAACAATTTGCATAATTTTGCATATTTTTTTAGACATGTCATGTAATTTCCCCAAAGGAAATGACACAAGCTTCACTCAAACCTAATTCATTTTTGCTTTCCATATAAAAAGATGTATCAATGTCAAGTGGTTTGTTTGGCAAGTGAACAATGGAATGCAGGATCTCTCTCACCCAAGAACCAACAGGCTATTTGCACCATGGTAATCAAGACACTTATCAGGAAATGACACAAGCTAATTCATTTTTGCTTTCCATATAAAAAGATGTATCAATGTCAAGTGGTTTGTTTGGCAAGTGAACAATGGAATGCAGGATCTCTCTCACCCAAGAACCAACAGGCTATTTGCACCATGGTAATCAAAAAACTTTTCGACCTTAAGATCTGGATAAAAGGCTGATACATTTGCTTTGATCATTTCCTCATGAACGAGACCCTGAACGATTTAGGGCCATATGTATCAAGCCTTTTTCCCATTTGCAAATGGGCAGATTCTCAGAATCTGCTTGTTTGCGAATGGGAAAAAGCCTTTTGGGATGTATCATCCCAAAAGGTCATCGCAAAATAGAGAATCACAAAATTTACGATTCTCTATTTTGCGAATGCAATAAAGAAATTGCAAATTGCGATTCCTTAAATGCAATTCTGGAAGCACCAGAAATTTGCTATTTGCCCATAAGGAATTGCAAATTACCACCAACTTCAAGTTGGTAGTATTTTGCATTTTCTTTACAAAAGCACTTTTTTGACTTTTTTAAAAGTGCCATATGCCGGACAAACATCCCATTGGGCTTGTATGTGCGCAAAATGTGCACACATGCATATTTCAGGTGTGCAAAAGGGTGTCCCTTTGGCTCCCTTACAACATTAAAATTGCATTCTCAATTTGCGATTCTCTAATTGGTAATCGCAAATTGAGAATGTCTTCACATTCATTCCTATGGGCCTCCTAGCCTATAGGAATGAATGAGAAGATAAGATATTCCATAGTTGCGAATCTCAATTTGAGATTTCCAAATAAGCAATATGTAGGATTCTCAAAATATTTAGAAAATCCTACATACATTGCATTTTGCGATTCTCTAATTGCGATTTGCTAAAAATCGCAATTAGAGAATCTCAAAACTCTTGTTTGATACATATGGCCCTTTGTGATTTAACAATTTGCAAAAAATAACATAAATTGCTCTTTTGTAAAAACTAGAAATTCTGACATAAAGGCCCTCGAAATGTAAAAAATGTGACAGAAAATGAGCAGAAGACAGAAGTAAGAGAGAAGACAGAAGAGAAAAAAGAAGAGAGGAGACCACTGCTGCTTGGACAGGATCACCAAAGAGCAGGTAACCTTTGTTACAGTTGGCAAGTGTTGCAGATTTTCTGCTTCCCTCGATGAAGTCTCTGCCCCACAGGCTCTTCCTTCAACAGTACCTCCAACCTAGGGCTGAATATGGGGAGCCAAATGATGCTGGTACTTCCAAGGGACTGCCAATTGGCATGCAGCGGACCGTAAAGAGATGCGGAAGGGACTTGGGCACAAAAATTCAGGCCTGCATCCTGTATGAACGCATTAGGCCCTAAGGACAATATTAAGAAAAGAGAATTTGGGTTGGGCACCCCTGTGAAAAGCACATGGAGCAAATTCTTAAAAAAAGAGAATTCAGGTCTATTGTCCGTGGAGAATGCAGCGGACCTGGGGCAAATTTAAATAAAAGAGGAGTTGAGCGTGCCGCCCAGAGCCATGCGGTGGCCCCTGAGGCCAAATAAGACAATCAAATTCAGGCCCATCACTGATGGGACATGTGCTAGGCCATTGGAGACTAATAAAAGAAATGAATTAGGGTTCACCACTCATAAGGCATGTGTTGGGCCTTGGGAGGAAGATTAAAAAAAGAGAATTTAGACCCCCCACCCAAAAGACGGACCCTAGGGCAATAAAACAAAACAGGATTCAGGTTTGCTACCTGTGGGGCACAAAGTGGCCCTTTGGGGCCTAATAATAAACTGAATTCTGGCCTGCTACCCATAAGATCTGCAAATGGTCCTGGTGGCAATATTAAATACGTAATTGGGCCTGTCGCCCATGGCCAATGTGGGGGGCCCTGTCAGCAAAAGAAGAAAAAAAAAACATATTTGGTGCCTACCACCTCTGGGGCATATAGCGAACCCTGTAAGCAAATAAAAAAAGGTAATTTGGTCCCCCCCCTGTGATGCACCTGGCAGATCCTTGCAGCATAATGAAATTCTGCGTGTTCGGGTCCATAACCTCCTGTCAACCCTACTGACCCCATAGGAATATGCAGTGGGTTCCTGCTCCAACACCACTCATTCCCACCACTAATTGTATGTTTGGCCTGCTTCAGGCCCCCACTCATCTCTCACACTGCCCAAGCACCAGTGTCCCTTCAAATCCACAAACCCTCCATGATGTCCAGTGACCCGACCCTCACTCAAAGTATGAGTGCCTCCTCCATTCCACCAACATCCAAAAGTAGTTCCAGTTGACCCACCCAAAACTCCAGTAACCCGTCTATAAGACGGCCACCCAAAAGTAAGTTGGGCCCATAGTGGAGCCCCAGTCAACACTCCCCTACCCAAGGCAGTAATGTCCCCTCCCTACCACTACAGCTCAAAATTAAGTTGGGCTCCAGTCAACCATCCAAAAGTAAGTGGTTCAGAAGAGTGCCCTCAGTCACTCCTCCCTTATTCGAAGCACCAGTACCGCTATACCACCACTACCCAAAAATATATTGAAAACGCAGCAAGCCCCTCAGTCACCCCACTCCCAGCCAAAGCACGAGTGCCATCTCCACCCACCACCACCCAAAGTAGTTCTTCGTCACCCCACCTAAAGCACCAGTGCCCCTTTTACCCCACACACACCCAAAAGGAAGCTGAGCCTGCAGAAAACCGTGGCCATCACTACCCCCTACGGCTCTCCACCTCACCATCACCCAAAAGTAAGTTACGCCCACATAGGGGCTCCAGTCATATTACCCAAAAGTCAGTGATATCACCATTCCTCATTACAGTCTGTAGTAGCTCCTACACCCCACCATTTTCCTAGTATGATGAGCCCACAGTGAGCCTATAGTCACACCAACCCCACTCAATTCACAAGTGCCACCACTTGTGATAGGGTGGATGAAACACTGTTGCTTTGGGTAGGGGAAAGGGGACTTGGGGCCTGCTTCATGCCCCAATAATGTTTCAGGTGGTGATTGGATGGAGGGTAGTGTTTTGTGGGAGAGTGACATGGTAGGAGGAAGTCTTTACTTAAAGGAGCAGTATTTAAAGGGGTGGGTTGCACGGTAGGTGGAAGAGATTGGAGCTGGTCTGTTCTATGTATTTTGTTCCTTTGTAAAGTCCTAGCGGGAAAAATCTGATGATTCTAGAGCTGTTAGACACTCTAGTAACTACACTGGGCGCTTCCTGCTAGATCGATCAAAGCGTGATTTAATATGGGGTTATGTGCATGTTTGGGGGGAAAGATTCACATGCCAAGACCCAGAACTTTATATGGTCTGGATCTAGATTTTTGAATTGTTACTTTGAGAGTAGCCAGGGTGCTTTCATACAAAGATTTTGCTTTTGCAATCCTGGGCTTTTCTTGCATGGGTTAAATGGGAACACTTCCTCAGGAGCATTCCATTTTCAGCTCATGCTCTTGTATTCCATATTTTCTTTTTCTTGTCCCTGCAAAGTAGGTAAAGTTTTTGGGCTCTTAATTGAATATAGATTGCCTTCTTAATACTTTGTTTAAAATGGATTTTAAATAGATGTGATACTTTTTTTCTCGGTCCTCTCGCAATGTTGGATCAATGCTTTCCTGTTTCATCCATTTACTGCTTCTTTTTTTGGTGTTGACAGCTTTCTTCATTTTTTCAAACTGCTTCCCTATAACTTCTAAGGTTTCTTATTTTTTTTTCTTTTTGGTTGACTCTTATGTTTTTTAACCTGTTCCAGACAGTTTTACATTTTTGTTGCAAAAAATGTTCATTGCTAATTTTTAAAACGTTTTCTTCCTTTGAGTTGTGGTTACTTTGTGGCAAGTTAATTTGGATTTTCCTTTACCTATTTCACTTTAATGGGTTTTTCCCTAATCACATTACGTAAGGTTGGTGCAGACTTTATATGTTTAACTCATATTTTCCTTACACTTCGTTACCTAACCGTATTTCCCCCAACACGAATTGCTTTACTCACCACTCCCTGTAGACTATATAAAGTAACACTGAATACATTATTTACAGACCCATCCAACAACAGTGTACCAACTACCCAAAGAGAACTCTAATTTGCCCAAGGGTACCCGAGAAGTGTGCCACCTGACTGCAAAGGACTTGTGTGCATCTTCCTGTCTTTAAGCTTTACCAGTGTAACTTTGTTTCAAAATGTTTCAGCTTTATCTTTCTTTGCAATTGACTGTTCCTGTTTTTAAATTGTGTTAGCAACACTGTCTGACAAGATTTCATTTTCAATTGCAGTTTTATTTGAAACTGTCATCACATTTTGTTTAGTTGTAGGTACTTTCAAGCCAACTATGCCCATGTTGAATGTTTTTTCCCTGCATTTTATTTTCTCTTCTGAAGTGTAAGAAGTTAACACTAAATATATTTGCAGATGATTCCTGTCACAGTATACTGTAACCTTACAGAAAACCTAAATTTGCACAGGAGAATCAGACAAGTACATCACCTAACTGCAAAGGATTTCTTTCTTGCACTTAAACTCTGTAACTACAAATTAATTTCAAAAGTTTGCAGGTTGTCTCTTTATTTGCAGTTGAGTTTTGTCTTTAAATTACATTTGCTCAATTCCATGTAAAAAAATTCGATTTTCCATTACGATTTGGTTTCCAGCCATGTTATACATTTTGTTTTATTTGCAGGTGCTTTATAGACGTTTGTGTGTTTAGGAATCATGATTTATGTAACAATGTGGTTCTTTCTCCGGTTGTGGTGACTTTTTCCTCTTAGAAGTATATGGAATAATACATCATATTTGCAGGCTAGTCCAGTGACATTGCACCACACCCTCACAGAGGACACTAACTTGCACAAAGGGATCTGTAATGTGGGCCACCCAACAACAAAGGAATTCTTTCCACTCTGCAACCGTTAGTTCAGTTCAAAAGATTTGTGTGTTGCCTTTTTTTACCGCTTCTTTTGTTTTCAAACACCATTTGCCCAATTCCATTTAAAAAAGGCTATTTTCCATTGAAACTTTGTTCATTTGTTCATTTTTTTGCAAGTGCTTTAGATAGACGTTTGTGTGTTTTGAAATCGCATTTTCTTTCAACATTTGGACTCTGCTTTCTCTCTGACTGCATTGACTTTTTTCTTTGAAGTATTTAAAGTAAAACGTACTATATTTGCAGGCCAGTCAATTGAAAGTCCACACCTCCACAGAGGTTTCAAAGTTAATGAGAGCTATCTATTTCATGTTTATTGTGCATTTACACTTACTTTAGGAAGATTTTTGTGTGTTTTAAAATTGTGCGATCCTTAAAAATGTGGACTATTCTTTTTCCTCCAATTGCAGTGACTTTTTTCCTCTTCGAAGTACATGAAATAATACATTAGATTTGCAGCCCAATCCAATGACAGTGCACTACAAAACCACAGATGATTCTAAATTGCATAAAGGGATCCAAAAAGTATGCCACCTAACTGCAAAGGTATTTAAGCTCTGCAACCACAACGTCTGTTCAAAAGGTTTCAGGATTTTCCTCTTTTTGACTCTTCTGTTTTTAAACTACATTTGCTCAATTCCATTTGAAAAAGACTTATATTATCAATTGCAATTTTGATTGAAGCCATTTCAGGGGTTTCTGTTTTTATTTACAGGGGATTTAGACAGGCTTTTGTGTATTTTGAAATTGTGTTTTGTTTAAACATTTGGACTTCACTTTTTACTCCGATTGTGGTTGCTTGTTATTCTTTGGAACATGTGAAGGAACAGTCAGGGCCCAATTCACAAAGGTAAAGTTAGACCAAGAATCTAAGTTATACCAAAATCCTAACTTTGCTACTTTTAGGTATTCACAAGGAGACTTACGAGTAGTGTCTTTACAAATGTAGCGGTTTTGCACACGGGCAGAGCTTCCACACCTGGGGCGAAATCTCAAGGCATAAACTCTGCATTCAGGGCAGAGACTCTGCTATCGGAGCAGAACACAACTTAGTGAAAGAAGAGGGCATTAAATGGTGTATTCCCCAACACATATGCTTAGATACAGGCATCATGAGATCCATGAAATCTAGATGTAAAACCAACAAAGCACAAAATACCTCACTTAAAATCGAAATTAGCTACATGTAGGCTCCAGGCTGTTAAATATGTGTATGGAGTGCATTGGAGGGGTATATGTGTTGGAAAAAACATACAACTACAACAGTATAGACATTTGATGTAAAAAATGATTATCAAAGCCTAAACATATGACCTTTCAAGTGGCAACCAGAACATCACAAGTTTAGATTATACAACATCCCTACTACAGTTGCACATTTAAATATTAGTTATGTGTCATGTAATGTCTTCCACAAACCGCCCAAATGTGAATGGAATATATAAGTCAAAACCTCTGAGCAAACCTCAGATTTCTAAGTTTATCCCAAGTACACCACAAACACCTGTGTCTGTGCTTAATAGCACCCACCTCCAACTGAAAGTCGTTATCCCAACAGCCAGTACCTGCATGGCTTCATACACAAAATCAGAGCTCCCACCCACAAACCCTTACAGACCTTAAAACATGTTGCTGAATGTGTTTGTTGGTTCACCCCTTGTGGTGCGACAGAATGATTTTGGAGAAGGAGGAGAGCGGAGAGTTGAGAGGATCTTCAGACAAAGGATCAACCTCTTTGGGATGTCTGGCCAATATATATATATATTTTTTTAAACATACTTTATTGTTTTTGTTTTTTTCAAGTTTAAACCACAGCTTGATAATATCAGCAGTCATTTCTGTATAATAGTACATGCATTCACAATATAATCCTTCTGCAATTTATATGCCTCTAATCAGTCTATATAGGAAGTATAATAGCTCGCATATCCTCCTGAACAGCGATTCTCAGTGATGATAATGCAACAACATATTAATACATTAAACAATCCCCAAGTCTTCCCTCCCTTCCCTCCCCAGTCTCACGCGTATGTCTTAATCTTGCACATTTACAACATCTAATGTGTGTATGTGATGGCTCACTGTGTGCTTGCATCCCATCTCCTTATTATTATGCTGTATATAAGGTACAGTTCATCCTTCATGTATTCAGTGGCATACTCCTCCAACAAGCATCTCGGACAGTAATGCTGGGTGTGGGGGAACATTCTATCTAATTTATATGGCGTAAGGTAAGTTCTGTGCAAAACCATTGACTGTATGAATTTGAATTTTGTGTTCCTCGATGTCTTCCTTGGGTGTTCCAATATCTTCATACCTTCTTTATCTGTTAGCTCCCTATCTATGTCTCCCGCCCATGCAGTTCTCAGTGTGTCTAGGGTGGCCTTTGCATGCGAGCTGATGCCTGTATAGAGCCATCATATAACGTGTCTACCACTGCCCATATAATGTACCATTTTAGCCAGGTCATTAGTAGGGGGCTCTTGCCTTTGTGGGGCCCAGTGTGTTTTAATGTACCTCATCAGTGCTGCATGTAGTATGTATAACTGTGCCGGGGCCCCGGTTTCATTGACAAAAGTGTTGTGGTCCAGTAATAGTCCATCCCCAAACAGGTCGGACACCGTGCTAACCCCTGCATCCAACCAAGGCTGCAGTCTGCGTTTCATGAGTCTGCCTCCTGCTAGGGGCATCCCTAATAAAGGAATGTTATCTGCAAACACCGGGGTGACTTGTGTATAGTGTATCACTGCCTTCCAGCATCGGAGCGCTGTGGCCAGTAATGGGGGGCTCGGGGGTCTGCTACCAGGTAATAATAGCGCATGCAACTCACCATTGTCCATGTCTGTCTCTGTGTGCCCTATTTCCTGCAGGTTTCGTCCCGCTGTCCAATAGGATACCCACTGTAGCTGGCACGCATAATAATATGCTCGCAGATCTGGGACTCCTAAGCCTCCCATCCATGTACCCACCTGCAGCTTCTTCAGGCTTATACGTCTTCTACCAATCCCTCAAATAAGGTCAATAGGCATCGTGTTCAGCAGTTTAAATGTGGCATGTGGTACCATTAAAGGTAGATTAGTGAAATAGTACAATAGTCTAGGCAGTACCACCATTTTCGTTAGGGCCACCTTCCCCATCACAGATAGTGGCAATGCCGTCCAGAACCTAATGCTGAATCGAAGAGCTCAGATTGCTTAATGCAAGTTACCATCCAGCATATCTGCATGCGTTCTATAAATTTGTATCCCTAAGTATTTAAAAGTAGTCGGGCCACTGTTAGCTGCACATCTCCAAAATCTATACTTGTGGTTCCTGCCTGCTCTGTAAAGAAGAAAGCATGTGATTTTCCAATATTAATGGCCAAACCAGACACAGTTTCAAAGCAGCGAAACGTGTCACATATTTCAGTTATGGGCACATTGAGGTCATGCAGGTATAGAATAATGTCGTCCGCGTATGCGGAAAACAGGTGCAATGCGTTCCCCAGCAATATGCCCCGATCTGCAAATTCTTTTTGTTTTGTTATGGCTAAGGGTTCCAATGCCAATATGAAAATAAGGGGTGATAGGGGACAGCCCTGCCTAGTCCCTTTATGTATGGAGTACTCCCCTGAAATGTGGCTCCTGGTACGGGCTCACGCCATGGGAGCCTTATATAGCAGACACAACCAGGCACTATACCCCTCTGGGATCCCGAATTTCGTCAAGGCCTGAAACATATACTCCCAATTAATAGAGTCAAAGGCTTGTCTTAGATCCAATGAAAGACAGCCCGCATTTGGGTATCGGCTCGGAGCCTCAGTCATTAAGTGGTGTAACTTCCTAATATTCAGCGATGTGCTACGTGACGGCAAGAACCCCGTTTGATCAATATGGATTAACCGGGGCAGCGAGGGCAGTAGCCTGTTCGCCAACACCTTACTTAGGATTTTATATTCCATAGTGAGCAAAGACAGCTGTCGGTAGTTGGCCATATCTGTGGGGTCCCTCCCAGCCTTCGGAAGTGATATTACCAATGCTCGCGCCGTCGTGTGCGGCAAAGATCCTTTCTCCTGTGCCGTTTTATATAACAGTTCCAATTGAGGTACTAGGGTTTCTGCGTACGTATTATAACATTCTATTGGGAGCCTGTCAATACCAGGCGTCTTGTTTCTCGGTAGTCCCTTCATAGCTATTCTGATTTCGGATTGGGTAATGGGTCCTGTGAGATCTTTCTGGGCTGTGGGTGTCAGGCTTGGGTATATCAAGTCAGAGAGGAAGGCTTCTGTTTCAGCTGCCGTGTTTTGGTCTGGTGCCCTGTATAATGCAGTATAGTAGTGTCAGAAGGCCGCGTTGATATCTGCCTGAGTGGTAACTGCTGTTCTATCCACTGTCGTAATTTCATCCAGAATTAGTTTGGCAAGTAAATCCCCGGCCCTATCTGCTTCAGCGTGAGCTTTTCTCATATATGTTTGGTAGTCGATGACCCGCAGAGTCTCTAGCAGCTCTGCATGTTTTATTCTCACCTCTTGCAGTGGGCCCTTTTGGTCATCATTCGTTACAGCTTCCTGTTCCAATTTACCCATGTTCCCTTTCACATCTATGAGAGAATTATGTAGCTCCTGCTTTACACCCACTATCATGCTTATCGCTTCCCCCGTATGACATCTTTAAAAGCATCCCATTCTACAAGCTGGCTCATCGCCGCTTTACTGTTCTCTGCAAAATAAAGGTCAATAGTCTCTGAAAGCTTACTACGGAATACCGAGTCTTCCAACATCTGAGGCCAGAGCCTCCACGTGGGAACAGGTGTGGGTACCCTCCCCCAAGCCACAGTGATTTCCATTGGATTCTAATCGGAAAAGGTTTTTGGCAAGTACATGGCGTGGATCATTTGCATTGCTATCATGGTGTAGCAATATATCCTGTCTATTCTGGTATGGAGGTCATGCACTGCAGAGTAATAGGAGTATTCTCTGTGTGTGGGGTGTCTCGTCCTCCATACGTCACGCAATTCCCAACCTAGTGCCCATCTAACCAATGCTTCAGCTTGCTTGAATACCCCCACTCCATGCAGTGGCAGGTGTGACCTATCGAGGGCCACATCCATTACCGCATTGCAGTCACCTCGTAAAATCCATGGCTGTGACTCCCACCCTGCTAATACCCCACTCACTATATCCCAGTATTAATCTTGGTCAACATTTAGAGCATATACCGTGCCCAGAACTACAGGTTGCCCATCTAATGTACCCTTGACAAATATGTATCTACCTAGTTTGTCCACCCTCTGTTCGTCAGTAATAAACGGTATGCCATGTCGTACCCAAATAGTGGTGCCCCTCGCATAACTGGAGTAAGAGGTGGAGAAGATTTACCCTCTCCATTTCTTGCGCAGTTTCGCTACCTCATCGTCCATCATATGGGATTCTTGCAAGTATACTATTTGTGCTTTACGACATTGCAATTGTGCATGCAGCCTATGCCTTTTCTGTACTGTTCCCATACCCCGTATATTCCACGTTATTATAGTTTATTTACCCTGTACATTCATTGCAACTAGTCTGTATTTGTAGGGGACTGTAAGTGATGCACAAGTAAAGGAGACAAGTATTCCAGTTCCATACCGTGAGACCTTCCCACCCCCTGAACATCCCAATACTCGGTCTGGTCACGCAACTATACAGGACCATGAAACTGAACTGCAACAATAAAAAAACGTATTGGTCTTGCATAGCGCCTTCGCCATGTGGTGGACATCACCAGTGCCTCGCATGTGATGTATTCTGTCTACAACAATACTGTGGAGCCTCTACGGACCCTGGGCTATATCAATAATAAACATGGTAGATGAACCCATCGTTACTGTAGGCTGTTTACAAAAGACCATTTTGTAGGTAAATACCATATACTTGCGGGTACAGTCAGCCATATAAGTCCTTAATTACTTGTTGGGTCGCAGATGGAAACAGAGCCACACTGCCCTCAGAGTCCGATTCATGCGTCACTTCTTCTTCTGAGGAGGTCTTAGCTTCCACTCCCGAGGTATGCATGAACGTGGATGCAGTTATAGGGACCTTCGATTTATCCTTTTGTATCTGCTGTGCCGTGGGATGTTGCAATGCAGGAGTCCGACGCGTTATTCGGTTACCTCGCCCAGTCATCCTTACTGAGCTTGTTCCGATCTTTGTAGTGAGTTGAGAATTAGTCTTTGCAGCATTCGTAAACTCCATCACCTCTAGCCAATCGTCCACATCTCCAGGGCTTTTGAAGAAATAGGATTTTTGATCGTGCAACATTTTTATACGCGCTGGAAACAGCAGTGCGTATTTCTGCTTTAAGTCTTGTAGTTTCCTCTTAACTGCTATAAAGGAAGAGTGCTGCCTTTGGACTAGCATCGTGTAATCTGGGTACAGTGAGATTTTGGTATTCTCAAAATGTATCGAAGATGACTCACGTGCTTTTTGCAGAAGGATGTCTCTGTCGCAAAAGTTCCGCAGTTTTTCAATGAGAGGGCGAGGAGGGGTTCCCAGTTTCAGGCATCGGGTAGGTATCCTGTGGGCTCGTTCTAGGCAGTATTGCGTGGAGATTCCTTTATTGGTGACGTGGTCCCGGAACCACTGCTTCATATATCTCGTTGCGTCATTCCCTTCACTTTTCTCGGGCAGCCAGATGACGCGGATGTTGTTACGTCGGGCCCTCCCTTCTGCTTCTTCCACCCTACCTAACAGGGTAGCCACTTGGTCTTGCAGGTGTGTGATCTTAGTGTCGGCCTGCGATTGACCTGGGACCACCTCCTCTAATGTCGTGGCATTATCTTTCAGCTTGTCTGCGAGTTTAGCGTGGTCCTCCCGGAGCAAAGAAAGGCCAGTAGTCAGAGTCCCAATTTGCAATTTGATCACCTTCCGTGATTCGCGCACTACCTGCAGTATGAGATCCAGCTTATCCACAGGTGAGGGTACTTCTCTCTGTGGAATACCCTCAGTCCCAGGTTTGTGCGGTGCTGTAGCCGCTGTGTACGGGACAATTTCTTGCTCCCCCTGGTCGTGCTGTTTCACTCCCTTGCGTCCCATCATGTAGATCAATCCAACAACTGACAATACATGTAAATCAAACACAGTGCACAGCGTGCCGACTCAGGTCATCAGTGCATTTCTGCAGTACTCTTCCCAGCATTCACACAATCACGCCTTAACCCACAGTTTTGCTGGTCACCTTTCAGTACCTCGCAGACTGTCTTCTTGCTCCCTGTCACTTACTGCGGGGTAGGTCTCACTCCGCAACCATTCTGGCATGCAGCAGGGCAGGGGAGTCACAGGTATCTACGTTGCCCCTTCAAGAAGTTCTTTTCTGGATTGCTAGCACACTCTCCCTCAGTGCGACACCATGCGCAGTCTGCGCTCTCCATGTCAGTCTGTGAACAACACGAAGCACCCCAACAGGCCAGGAATCATGTGTCCTGCAATCTACCAGGGGGCTACTGTGGGCTACACTCCATCTGCCACCCCCACCACAGTGCACGTATGTCTCAGGTCACCGCTTCTGGTCTCCTTCGATGTGACAGTGTGTAGTCCTTTATTCAACATTGTGCATGCGTGCCCTCCCCTGTTGCTGTGCAGGATGTGCTACCCTTGGCATCCCAAAGGCATTGCATGGTCATATACACTGATATGCAGGCTCGCCTTACCGCCGTGTGCCCCGCACCAGTCAGTATGCCCCAGCAGGGTTCTGTTGCAACCCCGCACCTCATTCTGGGACGCAGTATAATTATCTGTCCCCGCTCCGCCTGCAGTCTGTGTCCTCAATTTGCAGTGTCTGACACCATTTCTAGTATCGCCTGCCAAGCGCCACCTGCAGTGCTGCCTCAAGGCATCTCCTCAATACGGCGAGGGGAAGGCCTCTCCACATCCCGACCTCGCGTACCCACTGGGTCGCCGTCTCGTCACGCCCGTCCGCGCTTGCTCACATATGTGGCGTGCGCCATCGTGACCTCCTCAGTTGCACTCAGCTGCGAAGCACTCCTGATCTCGGGGGCGCTTCACCAGTGCCGCGGCGCCACCAACTTGCGAGCACGATATTACTTGCCACAACGTTGCCACAGCTCGTTATGCTCAGCTGTCTGCCAGGGGGTATAACTGCCACAGTACTTAGTCTCTGTGTCTTCTAGGCAGCCTCGAGTCTTCAGTGTCTTTTGAGCTGCCTTTCCCCGCATTCATAATGTTTTCCTACAGCAAGCAGGCCATGTAGTCAAGGATTCTGTCAGCCCAGGTCTGGACCTCTGTTAGAGGACAGCCGCCATGCTTGGCTGCTAGCCACACACCCCCATGTCTGGCCAATATGTTAGCTCCAAATTCTTTTTCCCCCTAATGTCATCTTGGACATCTGAGTGGTAGCAGGATCTTGACTCTGAGGCATGCCACTCTCATGCCATCCCAGCCTATGTTTAGATCCCAGTAGCTTTCTATGACTTTGTTACTGGATCTTTCCAGAGGGTGTTCAATGACATCATGGGCATTTCTCAGGCAAGCCATTCTTGGTGCTTGTGTCAGGTTCTGAACTACAACAATAGGGTAGTGCATCTCTAAATATGCATTCCACATGCACTGGCAGGAAGGCAAGGGTTGCTAGGGATTTCTTCCTCTATTCCTGCTTCCCACATGTGGTATGTGCAATTGGTTGCACTCGTGTGGCCCTTAAGCCATCTCGTCACACTGCACACACCCTCCGCAACAGACACCACTGGCACTCCATTAATGTGCAGGGTATGTGGGATGCAGTGGCTGCTTTACTGAAGTGCAGTGTTCCCAGACAGTACACATCACACCTACATATTCCATAGGTCACCGCTTGCCCGGCCGCTGGCAGAGGGAGATTTTGGCAACATGTGGCTTCTGGGTAAGTGCTCAAGCACCAGACAAGTCTGATAGGTAGAAATGTTGTTGTAATATACACAATAATTATAAATTAAAAATTCTTGTGACACATGCATGACCCCAACAGACACTGCATGTACCATTTGTAATATATTATGAACTCTACAGATGCAAAAGGAACATGTACCAATATTTCCTAATTTTCTTCCTAAGGCGATGCTGCATACACACTCTCCCCTCATTTCCTCACACCATACAGATGTGCAATGACTGTACCTCAGTATAAGTACAATAGGGCACACATATGTACACAAGCCCTAATAGAGTACACTTTTGGTCACCGAAAGTTGTGATTCAGTTCTCTTGACTGTATGGGGTGGAGGTGCTGCTGTACTCCCCTGAAGTTGTGTGCAACAAAATAGTAGCCTGTTGTGTCTTGCACAACATTGCGGAACGTCTTGGCTTACACACTCCGCTGACCCTCTCCTAGGTCTGAATCCAGGGAACCGGGCCATCATACAAAACAGGGAATGGTATGCAGGTGTGTGTTCAGCTAGTTGCCACTTTTTTCTTGAGCAACCAGTTGTATTACAGACATTAAGTGATTTCACAGTCTGTTGGCAATGATGATTGGTGGACATTTAATACTGTGTCCATAAATTCCATCATGAGACTCCTGTGTAACCCATACATATTTAATGTAAGCAACAGCTGTTGTCAAGATTCAATAGATGGGCCATGCAACACATGATAATGATAAGTGTGTATAACGTCCCAAAGGACTCAATTGTCTTAGGGGAGTAGCTGTCACTGCATGTGTGAGGCCTCCCTGTACAATGGACATCTAACAACTTTGCCAGCACCAGGTGTCACAATGATTCATGAATAGAGTTAGTGACGATTGACATTGTGTACAAGATGGAAACCAACAGGTACATGTGAAACAGATGAGCTTGCAATTAGGTGTTAACATTAGAATTCTGGGCTACCAATCTTACAATCACACCTTCCCCATTGTTTATATGTGGCTTGCTGTGTGGTAAACTGTACTTTGGACAATGACCCTTACAAATATATGTGACATGGGGGTGACAGGAAACGTTGGAAACCTATTGGTCCTCTCTCTGGAAAAGATTTTGACAAAAATAATCAAAATGTAACAAATAATTTACTCTTAATTACAATAGGAATTTGATGCCGGTATTTGAGACACAGTAGTTGTGGTGCTGACATAGTGAGGCTAGAAATATTCAAAACCTCATTGGCCACAATCTACTGCGTACCCATGTTGTATCACGATGGCTAGCAAGATTCCATAGTAACATATTGCACACTCCTTCTATCGCCATGTTGCATATGTGATGTACTCCGACATTACCGAATGCATCAGTGTGAAGTTGTATTTTTAAGACCACACATATCAATGTACATGTATTAAAAATATCTTGCATTTGTGTGTGGTGCTACTTTTGTGGCAGTGTAGCCATATGTCTGTCACACATACACCATGGTTCAAGTGCACCTGTGTAATCACCTGGATTGTCCATGCTCAGAAACAGACTTCTTGATGCGTCCAACTAAAAATTAAGTCCTTTTGTATTGTGTGTGTAATGCTGAATAAATCACACACACACACACACACACACACACACACACACACAGGTCTAATGTCTATTATTATCTTTCACTATCTCATGAATACTTTCAGGTACCATGTGAGATATTTCTCAAGGAGTGGCTGGCACTGTCTGAGCTGTTAAAGTTGAACTAACATATATATCCTCCCAGTGCTTACAACACAACTTGCCCCACCATTGGCACACACCCAACGCACCCATGTCTCGCCAGATAACGGTGTGCGCTGCATTACTCAGCTGGTCATCAGGGCCCCCATAAAGCTGAGGGTAAAAACACCCCCTCAGTTAGGGTATTTAATTCAGTATCACTGAAAAGGGGTGGCTTATCCTCAAATTCCGCAGCCATGTTGTGGGCAGGTTTGAGAAACAGAGCAGTAGGATGTCAGAGGAAGTTGTTCTGAGGTGAGAATGTCACAGAATTACCATATACTGGTTGCATGCAACTTCCTGTATGCCTGAATGCATGATTTGTGAGTGTTTGTTTTGCATTTTGACCATAATATTTTGTAAAATGAGGTAAATGTTGACATTTTGTTACTTGTTTCACTCACAATTATGCAAACATTTCCAAGGTGTACTAAATACACAAATAGAAACAGATTTAGATCAAGGCGGATGGGGATGTCCCATCAGCCGAAATTTAAATCCCATTAAAATCTATGGGCTTTCAATTTTGGTGGATGGAGTATCTGTCACCAATGTGATGGAGTAACTTGTCTGATAAGATCTAAATCAGGCCCTTAATCTCAACAGTGGCAGGTATGTGTTTGTAATAATATATGTAGCTGCACTAAGAAGCACATATGATTGCCAGTGTATGGCACAAACAAAACATTCTTGTGATGCAAAATGTTACCCATGCCATGTAGAGTGTCTGATGTTTATGAAACACCTATCACACCAACTTAGAACATTCAAAAAGAACACAATGTCACAAGTTAAATCCACAAGGTAAAAAAAAGGTTGAATGAATGCATAAATCTTTTAATCCACAAGGCTTTCTCCAAGTCCAGCCAACAGGTGTTTCGTCGTATGGGCAGGTACCCACGACTTCATCAGGGCTGGGAAAGAAACAATACAGATATATATTGTAGTCCCGCCGTACATCGGGCAATGTTTATACTGTACATATAGGTAATCAGTGATCTTCCAACTGTGGTATCATGCAAGTGGGTTTATTTTTACATTTTCTATGCCCACAGATATCTAGGTTTATTCACATTCTTATATCAAGGGTGAGTGATAGTGAATAATTGAAGAAGGGAGGAAGTGAGATAGAACTCCCAGAGAGAGAATACAAGATGCCTCCATAGGAGGCAAGTAAGTTCCCCACAATTTTTGTGAATCAATCCATTCACTGGTAGCATCAGACTTCCTGGAATCATACCGGCACTATGCCTCACTAGTAATTTGTGTGCCAGGGACCCACGTGAGCAGAATAGCGTAAATATCAGTGCTGTACGTCCCTCCGTGGGTGATATATATAACCCGTGCTCAATATATGTCCAAGACTGAGCATAGCAACTCAGGCCTACCTGATACTGAATCGGTGGTGTACTGTGAGCCTGTAAATCATCATAAAGTGTCAGAACAATGCATCCTCAATGTCAACATCAGTATCCACATAATGATCTGACCCAGAGACGTACCTTCTGGCTGGTTATACTTCCGACCCAGCCTCACACGGCTGGTCAGTTATACTTTCAAATCACGGGTCTGTCCTTAATATCACCCTGTGGGAAAATATGTATATATCATATATTACCCTGATGATTAGCAAGTCTATATATAACAGCAATATAAGCTATGATTGCAATATCCATAGTCATGTCGTGTCCCTGGCGATTCCACACTATGTATATCCTGATCCATATTCAAATATCCCACTTCCGATTATCGATCTGTTGTTAGTATCTATGTTGGTTAAACGTCTTTGACAGCTTACCTTTTAATTTTTTAATGCAATTATACAGCTCGTGAATTGACCAAGATCCAAATATTGTATCCGATTCGTAACTGGTTAAGGTTTCAATTGTTCCTCACGTAGGTAATAAATATCAACGCCGTCACCCCAGCTAAAATGAGCACGAGGGAAAAGAAACACACATACGGATATCCATTAGTATTCTGTATGTGCAAACTCACGAGAGATCATGCCGCACCTCATAGCACGTCGCGTTCGTTCTTACCTTCGTATTATGAAGTTCTGGGAAAAACAATCACCGCCAAAAGTAGAGCCGGTCTCTCCGTTATTTGGAAGAACCGCGTCTCCTTACCCGGAAGTCTCTTAAGACTGCCTGGCCTTCCTGCTGTAAATCACTAGACCGTCAGCACCCAAACATGCCGGCGTCCATATCTGCCATTTTGGGTCAGTATCAGTAACTTCCCCACAATCTATGCGACTGCTCCTGA
This sequence comes from Lissotriton helveticus, assembly GCF_964261635.1. NCBI lineage: Eukaryota > Metazoa > Chordata > Amphibia > Caudata > Salamandridae > Lissotriton > Lissotriton helveticus. Next base: position 2,121,321,346 of record NC_136057.1, on the reverse strand, counting down.
TCAGGGCGCCGCTGTTCTCCACCACAACCATCAATCTACTTATCTAATATTAATATCGATCTAGATGTGCTGCGACTCCACTGTTTTATCGGAATAGAAAACCTATAAACAACTAATTTAGTATTCATGTCCAACACGGAACGTGTCACTGTCTGTGACTATATATAGGCCGTTCCTATCTTATTTAGTATGTGTATCTACATAATTAGTTAATATCTAGATGATTACACCTCTAAGTTAAATTAGTAGAGACGATCATCAGAGGGTGTGGCCTCACATTCTTATCAGTAGGGTGCGCCTGTGCTGAATTCAGGATATTATCGCCACCGGTAATGCTTGACACAGAGATGTGGGGCATAGTCAAGTACATCTAGTGTAGAAATAAGGCGGAACAGTTGGCCATAATATTAATCATGCTAATTGGATAAATCTCAAGATATCTAATCCTAGTGCATGATCGGTGAGGCATATAAGTATATTTACATATCATCACACACTCATATCTGAGTTAAGAGATTATATCATATAATACTTCTATAATGTTCAGTGAGCTGGAGAGCACATTAACGTTTTGCTGTGATTGCATTTCTATCATCGTGCAACAGTCACATCTCAATAGTTGATCTAGACATTTTTACATTACATCACGCAGATATACATGTTAATGATAGTATTGGCGGTAAGAAACCTATATTATTCTCTTTTTTTTTTTTTTTTTTTTTTTTTTTTTAATCCTCATATTGCGAAATTTCTATGTTTATGGAAAATTTGGTTTCTACCTCTGAAAATATTTTCCGTACCGTCACCGCCCGTTTCTCACTTGCCATATGATGTTCCTTCTCCTTGTTTTCTCAGAGGAGACCCCTTTGCCATTACATATCCACAAGTCTGTAGGCGAGGGAAGAGGGAGCTTAGCCACCTTGGCTACTCTTATGAGTATCATACTCATAATCCAGACTGTGTATTCGCTTAATCATAGGACAGAGTGTTATATCTTTTTTTTTTATGGATTTACGTGTTTTTCCATAATTTCCCAATAATCAAACCTTTTACTCCTATGACCCCTTCTATCCAGTTTATTTGTTTTGATAACAGAATTCATCCATTCCTCATGTGAGGGGGCTGTTGGAACAATCCACTTAATGCATATTTCTCTTCTTGCTATTACCATTAATACAAAAAGTAGCTTTCTTTCCATTATTGTCAGCCCTATTTGATCTGTTGTGTTACCAATCCCAAAAAGAATAAGAAATTCACTTACTTCTAGATGTTTTCTGAATATCAGGTTTAGCGTCTTACCAACTGCTTCCCAGAATGTTCTTATTGTTGGGCATCTCCAGAACATGTGGATGTCATCTGCCCTTTCCTCCCCGCACTTCGGGCATTTCTTAATTCCTGCATTTTTTAATTTTGAGAGTCTTTTCGGGGTCCAATAAGCTCTATGCAGGGTGTACAAGTGATTTCTTTTCAGTCTTACAGATTTTAGTGTTGACCAGCATTTCTCTACTGACTCTTCCCATAGGTTCTCTAAATCATCCGTTTCCAAATCTTTTCCCCACGTTTGTATTGCTATTTGGTAGCTCTCTTCTTCTTCTGTTAAAAATGTCCAATACCATTTTGCTACCTCCTTTTTTATGGGTAAGGTTTTTGTCATTTCTTTTTCCAGATTTTTGCTGTCTTTATCCTGTGATGGTATTGTTCTTACCCAACTGTTCAACTGATAATATTTAAATTTGGATATTGTCCCATTATTAATTTTATTTATTTCTTCCCAGGAGATTAATGTTTAGCCATTTAGTAGTTGACCCCAATAGTTGATGTTGTTTTGTCTTAGTGGATTTGCCATTACGTCTTTCAGACAGATCGGGGTTCCTGGAGAATTCCATATTGGTGCCAGTGCACTATAGTAGGGAATTTTTAAAGTCTGTCTAATTTGTGACCAGAGTTTTAGTGCTTCTTTAAGGACCTTTAGTTTAACTTTTTTAAAGTATTTTTGATGTCCGAATTTGTACAAATAATGATCCTCTGCTTCTGTAATTATTTGCAAATATTCTGGGTAGTAATGGTGTATCCCCAGAAGATTCCTTATGTTTTTGAATTGGAATGCTTTGCAATATTCCATTAGATCCGGACTTGCAATACCTCCTTTCTCTTTTTTTCTCCTTAGCTTCCTCCATGATATTCTGGTTCCCTTAGATGCCCATATGAAACTTGATAGTTCTCCCTGTAATTTTCTGAGTTCAGTTTTTTTGAATTGCAGTGGAATGTTATTAAACAAAAAGGTAAATTTTGGGAGGATGTTCATTTTTATAATGTTTGACTTCCCTATAAAACTTAAGGGCAGACTAGACCATACTTTAAGTAGTTTCCTTACGTCTCGGGCTACTCTGTTTAGATTGTTTTGTGCTATTTTGTCTATGTTTTGATTTATCAAAATGCCCAAGTATCTTATCTCTTTTTTTATGTAGGGGCTTTGAAAATTGGTATTCCATGTCATTACTTCTGTTTTAGTATGGTTTACCAAATAACCAGAAACTTGTCCAAAATCAGACATGATATTTTCTATAGCTGGTTTAGATTTCTCATATTCCTCTGTAAATAGCATGAGATCGTCTGCGTATAATGCTAATTTTTTCTCCCAACCCTGATATTTAAAGGGGATTATATCATTACAGTTTCTAATTTTAGTAGCTAGGGGTTCTATATACAGGTTAAAAAGTAAAGGGGAAAGGGGACACCCCTGTCTCGTACCTCTAGCAATTTTTATGTTATTTGTAAGATTTCCATTTACCAAAATTCTGGATCTAGGGTTTTTATATATTTCACCTATCACATGAAGAAAGGGTTCCCCTAAATTGTTATTAGCCATTATACTATTTAGGAAAGCCCAGTTCACTCTATCGAATGCTTTAGCAGCATCGACCGTTAGTATTGTTAGAGGATTGTTATTCGATATAGCTAAATCTATGGTGCTTATAAGTTCATGTGACAATTCATGTAGTTGTCTTCCCTTTGTAAACCCTTTCTGATCTGTATGTATGAGTTGAGGTATGATCTTTCCTAATCTTGTTGACATGATTTTAGTGAAAATTTTATAATCTGCATTGAGCAGAGATATCGGTCGATATGATTCGCATTTTTTAGGGTCTTTTCCTGGCTTTAGTAGTATTGTTATTATTGCATCGTTCCATGTATCTGGCAATGTTTCCTTCTGTGTTAATATTAAATTTGTTAATTCTGTTAATTGTGGAGCTAGTGTGTCTGTTAACATCTGATATAATTCATTTGGCAGTGTATCAGGTCCCGCTGCTTTCCCTTTTTTCAGCAATTTTATTATCTCTTTAACCTCATTAGGTGTAATTTCCTTATTCAGCTCCCTTTTCTCCTCCTCTGATAATTTCAATATGGGCAAGTCTTGTATATATTTTTCTATTTGATCTTTAGATGGATTTATATCTTCCGTGTACAACTCTGAGAAGAAAGTCTCAAACTCTTTTCTAATTTCATCCTCCTTCGTAGTTTGTCCTGTTTGATCCTGTTTACTTATGATGTTTATTTTGTTTCTTATACAGTCTGTCTTTAATTTCCATGCAAGCCATTTCCCGCATCCTTCTCCGAATTCATGTTTAGCCAACTTGCTTGCTTCCCATTTTGCTTTCATTCTGTCGTCAAGAATATCATTTAAACATTCTTTTTGTTTCTGTCTCTCTTTCTGCAGATTCTCCTTCCTTGTCAAATCCATTTCTGTGTGTATTTGTGTGTCTAAGATGTTGATACCTCTCTCTATATCCAGTAATTCTTGTTTGAATTTCTTATTTCTGTACGCTCCCAAACTAAGTAGTTTACCCCTAATTACTGCCTTATACGTGTCCCAGGCTATTTGTTTGGAAGTTCCTGTTTTATTATTCTCAAAAAAGATTTCAGTTTCTTCTTTAAGGGATTGTACTATTTCTTGTTCGGAGAACATAGCTCTTTCCACTGTAAATCTTTTCTGTGTATATATTGTTTTAATTGTTAGTGTTAATTGTATGGCTGAGTGATCTGATGAATGAGCTGGAATGTGTATAAGATTTGATATGTTTGTTAGTAGATTCCTGTCTACTAGAAAAAAGTCTATTCTAGACCTGTGTCCTAGCCTTTTATTGTAAAATGTAAACGGTTGGCTTTTGTCTCCTTTTTCTTTCCATACATCAATTAGGTCTAGATCTCTCTTATATATGCTTAACCACTCTCTCATTTTCGGTAAATTAGATGAGTTAACATTCTTTCCTGGGGGAGACCTATCGTTTTTAAGGTCTGGAATAAGATTAAAGTCTCCTCCTAGAATTACCGGGGTATCGGCTGTTAGAAGTTGTGTATACAAATTCTGTAAGGGCTCTGAATCATCAAGATTGGGGCCATAATATCCTGCTATTGTATATGCAGTATTTCCTAGTTTTATTTTTGTTACTACCCATCTTCCTTTCTTATCAACTTGTGACGATTCAATATTTGCCTTTAGGGATTTTTTTTAGAATGATAATTACCCCTTTAATATTACAACTTTGCTTTGTACATATATATGCGTCTACCCATCCTCTGTTTTTCATTTCCTGGTCCCATTCTTCTTTCAGTAAATGTGTTTCTTGAAGTATGATGATTTCACATTCAGATATTTTGAGATATTCCAAGATTTTATTTCTTCTGCTTTTTGTTCTCATACCATTAACATTCCAACATAATATTTTTATGGTTCTACTAGTCTCCCCCATTTTCTTTGATCATCATTTTTTTCCGGTAGGTTTCCCGATACGTTTCGGTAGTATTCGACTTTAATGTTACACTTTTCTTTTTCCATTTCTTTTCCAATATCAAGGATTTATTTTTTAGTTTTTTTTCCCTATTTTGCTCCCCACCCTTTTTTTGACTTTTGTTTTTTGTGCTTTTTGGTTTTAGTGATTTGTTCTTACCCTCCCCGGGGAAGCCTCCTTCTTCTTTTTTCTTAGGGGCTTTCATTTACCCCCTTTCCGCTCCTCTTCTTGGACCTGGGAAATATACTCGGAAGTCTTATGTTTTTTTAGGTGTTTTATTTTTTGTCTATTATCTTTAACATTTGTTTTCATTTATATTCTATTTGCGGATAAAAGCGTTTTTTCTTTTAAATTGTGGAATTTTCCATTTGGACAGTGTCTTTCATTAGACAAATCAGATTTTTTCCCTCTTCTGGATCTTTAATGTTCCTCATTTTATTTCTCCACATGATTCTTAAGGAGGGAGGGAACTTCATTTGTACCGTGGCCCCTAAAGATTGTAACTCTGGCATAAGTTTTCCTAGCTCCCATTGTCTGTCTTGAGACGCTTTGGACATGTCTGATCTAATTCGAAATGACCATGAGTCTTTTTTGAAGGTTCCCTCTTTCAGAGCTTCGCCCAAAATTCTCTCCTTTAAGGTATACGTTTTGAAATTTATAAGAATTTTTCTCGGGTTTTTTCTTTCTTTAGGCTTTCCATAAGGGTCTCTATGAACTCTTTGTATGTCTTCATTTAAGGATTCTGCTTCACACCATGGGAAATGTTCCACAAGTAGTTCCACAATAAATTTCTTGATATCACTACCCTCTTTATTTTCTGGAACATTCAAAACTCTTATGTTATTTTTTCTAGCTTGATTTTCCAGAGATTCCATTTTTTCATTTATGGATTTCCCCTCTTGTCTCAGTGTGTAGATTTCCTTTCTGTTGCTTTCCACTCTATTGTTCAATTTAGCCACTTCTCCTTCTATAGCTGTTATTCTCTCCCCAAGTGCGTTTAGTTTACAATCCAATTTTTCACATACTTCTTGAATTTTGTCTTGTTTCGCCTCAGATATGGCGAATTTGTCCCTCATTTCATTCCATATTTTCTCAAGTATATCATTAGTTTGCCTCCTAGAACTTTTAGGGCTCATCAGACCTTCCTTCTCGGTTACTTGTTCCCCTGCTACCTCATTATTATCAGGCAACGTGTCTTCTAAATCTTCTAAATCTCCCTCTTCTTGAGTAGTGACTGAGGTAACCTTAGTTGTTGATACCCCTCCTTCAGCCATTTCTTGCTGCTCTTGCTGTTCTGTTTGAGGTATTGTTGTATCCAGTTTTTTTACTTCTCTTCCAGCCTTAGTTACCGAGTTTAAAGAAAGTTTCGAGTTCGGAGTTTTGCTTTGTGAATTTAGGAGAAACTCCTTTTGTGAGACGCGATTTTCTTCCCCCTCTTCCTCCTGTGATAAATTTTTTCCTTTCAATTTATCCACTGCTGGTGCCAATGTATTTATATCCTCAGCCTCTTTTATCTTTTGTACCTGGACTTTAAAAAAAGTTCTCAAGGAAGGAGTAATTTTTATTTTTTGATTTGTATCAGCTTTATCTCCGGGTAGTTTTAGGATCTTTTTTGTGCGTTCTAGAGATGATTTTTTTGTCTTCCTTCTTTTAACTTCCCTGGGGGTGATATTCTTAGGGTATTGTTCTTGTTTAAGAAAGTTTCTGTTCCTAAGAGAATAGGTTGAGGTCACAACCACTTCACTTTTCTCTTTCAAAGTGTCTAGTTTCTTTGTGTCATCTTTACCTTGGAGAATCTGTGTTTTAGCTTCTATTTCTTTTCCATTGCTCAAAGCTTTTATTTTATCCTCCTCCTCCTGTACCTTCTTATTCATGTGAATCTTAAAGCTGAACACTGCCTTTTTTTTCTGACTTATGGCTATGTTTTTCTCCAAATTCACTTTTTCCAGCGTCTCATTTAACTCTCCTGTCACCTCAGTCTGACTTGGTTTTATTGCCTTACTGTTTATTTCATTTGCGCAAACTTCTTCTTGAGCTACAATTCCACTTGATACCACTCTCTGAGCTCTCTGTTCTCCCTCGCTACAGCCGTTACCTGTGCCGATGCTGATGCTGTCTCTGCCACTGATCCCTCGAAACAGGAAGCCCAGTCTTCCACACGCCCTTCTGTGTGCCGCTTTCGCTTTCCCTGCCTCAGCCCAAACACTGACGAGGCTCACGGAGTATTCCGGGACGATTCCCTGTCCCCCCGCCGAAGAAACAGCATTTCCTGCGGGCTCCGCCGCCAACTCTTTCTCAAAAAGGTAACCGACCATTTACCCCAATTGTTGAGTTTGCGAGGCTGCAAGACTGCAAGGCTGTGAGGCTGTAAGCTAGCAATATGGCGTTTTGTCCGTTTTTACTATTGGGGATTATTTTCGCTTCGTTCAGCTTGTGCTCCGCTCCGCTTACATTCTGCTTCTCCGTGTCTGTGATTCCGCTTATATCTCGTGTTCTCCGCTTCTTATTCTTATTTCATGGTTCTGTATACGCCATTGATTACACCTCGTAATCAGTATCCCAGGTCTCTTTGTGAGGAGCGCTCCGACCGAGCGTCTCACTCAGCCGCCATCTTCCCCCTCCCTCCGTGCATCTGATTGGTCATTATATTATTCTCCCAAAAAGTAATGTAGTACATGGTCTGAGTTCATCCTATATTCAACCGCCCGCATTGTTAAGATCCATGTTGCCTCTCTACGGCACATATTCCATGAGCAGGACTCTGATTGAATTCCTGGACCTCACACTATTTATTGAGGACAACAAAATACAGAGCAAGATGTATAGAAAACCAACCTCATGCAATGCAAAATTACATGCTGGTAGTTCACATCCGAAACATGAGATCCAATCCATTCCCTTTGGAGAACTGACACGGGCACGGACGAATTGTAGCAAAGATAGAGATTTCTCAGAATGCAAGACCAATATGAGAACCAGATTTAGAGCTAGAGGGTACGATGTAGACACAATATTGAAGGCTGAAGACAGAATTTACAACATACCAAGAGATGACACACTAAAACATAAACAGAATACAGACAGTGGTAACACAAAGATTAGACTCATTACTAATGATGACGATGCAGCAATCACACTAAGAAACAGCATGAAGAAACACTGGTGGATACTGAACAATGACAAATCCCTGAACAACCACATCGCAAAACAGCCCCTAATCACATATAGAACGGGGAAGAACATTAAATCTTGGGGGAGCCCCACTTATCCATCAACACCTAAGATAACACCAGATTGGCTGACTCAGAGTTGCGTGGGCTTTCACAAATGTGGGACGTGTAAACTGTGTCTTATGGCTATGAACAAAACCAAATCATTCTGTAACTACATGGGTAGAGAATTCAGGATAAAACAAATGTTAAATTGCAACAGTTGCTTTGTAATCTACTTGATTATCTGCCAATGTGGAAGCTTTTACATTGGCAGCACTAAAAGAGCCCTCAAAGATAGGATATTTGAGCATGTAAGAGCAATTCGACATCATGACGCCAGATACATGACTGCCACACATGTGAATGAATGTCCCAGTCAAGGAAAAAATAAAACCATTGGTTTCTGTGCCATTGACCAGGTCAGAAATGACCCCAGAGGGGGCAACAGGGAACTGTCTCTATGCCGTAGAGGCAACATGGATCTTAACAATGGGGGCGGTTGAATATGGGATGAACTCAGACCATGAACTACATTACTTTTTGGGAGAATATTATGGGTTTCTTACCGCCAATACCATCATTAACATGTATATCTGCGTGATGTAATGTAAAAATGTCTAGATCAACTATTGAGATGTGACTGTTGCACGATGATAGAAATGCAATCACAGCAAAACGTTAATGTGCCCTCAAGCTCACTGAACATTATAGAAGTATTATATGATATAATCTCTTAACTCAGATATGAGTGTGTGATGATATGTAAATATACTTATATGCCTCACCGATCATGCACTAGGATTAGACATCTCGAGATTTATGCAATTAGCATGATTAATATTATGGCCAACTGTTCCGCCTTATTTCTACACTACATGTACTTGACTATGCCCCACATCTCTGTTTCAAGCATTACCGGTGCAATAGTATCCTGAATTCAGCACAGGCGCACCCTACTGATAAGAATGTGAGGCCTCACCCTCTGATGATCGTCTCTCTATTAATTTAACTCAGAGGTGTAATCATCTAGATATTAACTAATTATGTAGATACACATACTAAATAAGATAGGTACGGCCTATATGGACGCCGGCACGTTTGGGTGCTGACGATCTAGTGATTTAAAGCAGGAAGGCCAGGCAGTCTTAAGAGACTTCCGGGTAAGAAGACGCGGTTCTTCCAAATAACGGAGAGACCGGCTCTACTCGTGGCGGTGATTGTTTTACCAGAACTTCATAATACGAAGGTAAGGACGAACGCGACGTGCTATGTGGTGCGGCATGATCTCTTGTGAGTTTGCACATACGGAATACTAATGGATGTCCGCATGTGTATTTCTTTTCCCTGGTGCTAATTTTAGCTGGGGTGACGGCGTTGATATTTATTACCTACGTGAGGAACAATTGAAACGTTAACCAGTTACGAATCGGATAAAATATTTGGATCTTGGTCGCTTCACGGGCTGTATAATTGCATTAAAAAATTAAAAGGTAAGCTGTCAAAGACGTTTAACCAACATAGATACTAACAACAGATCGATAATCGGAAGTGGGATATTTGAATATGGATCAGGATATACATAGTGTGGAATCACCAGGGACACGACATGACTATGGATATTGCAATCATAGCTTATATTGCTGTTATATATAGACTTGCTAATCATCAGGGTAATATATGATATATACATATTTTCCCACAGCGTGATATTAAGGACAGACCCGTGATTTGAAAGTGTAACTGACCAGCGGTGTGAGGCTGGGTCGGAAGTATAACCAGCCAGAAGGTACGTCTCTGGGTCAGATCATTATGTGGATACTGATGTTGACATTGAGGATGCATTGTTCTGACACTTTATGATGATTTACACGCTCACAGTACACCACTGATTCAGTATCAGGTAGGCCTGAGTTGCAATGCTCAGTCTTGGACATATATTGAGCACGGGTTATATATATCCCCCACGGAGGGACGTACAGCACTGATATTTACGCTATTCTGCTCACGTGGGTCCCTGGCACACAAATTACTAGTGAGGCATAGTGCCGGTATGATGCCGGGAAGTCTGATGCTACCGGTGAATGGATTGATACACAAAAATTGTGGGGAACTCACTTGCCTCCTGTGGAGGCATCTTTTATTCTCTCTCTGGGAGTTCTATCTCCCTTCCTCCCTTCTTCAATTATTCACTATCACTCACCCTTGATATAAGAATGTGAATAAACCTAGATATCTGTGGGCATAGAAACTGTAAAAATAAACCCACTTGCATGATACCACAGTTGGAAGATCACTGATTACCTATATGCACAGTATAAACATTGCCCGATGTACGGCGGAACTACAATATATTTCTGTATTGTTTCTTTCCCAGCCCTGATGAAGTCGTGGGTACCTGCCCATACGACGAAACACGTGTTGGCTGGACTTGGACAAAGCCTTGTGGATTAAAAGATTTATGCATTCATTCAACCTGATTTTGACCTTGTGGATTTAACTTGTGACATTGTGTTCTTTTTGAATGTTCTAAGTTGGTGTGATAGGTGTTTCATAAGTATCTTTAGATCTACGGATCATTTATGGGGTGGGATGATGACCCATACCTAGGCACCCAACGCCTAAGATAATAGAACAACTAATATTGATATTGCCGATATTTGGTGTAGCGCCACTACCATCCAGGAGTATCATCCCCTTTTTTGTTCTCACAGTGTCTGATATTGTCAAGGAATATGGCAACCCTGGAATCACAACTTAACAAAGGTCATATCCAAGACATTGTTTGTGTAGGTACACCAAATTTATCATTGATGTTGTGTTTCACGATGCTTCACTACATATGAAACATGATAGTAAGTGTCCGACTGTTGAGATTTCGCATTACAGAATAAGCCCGGATCCACTTGTAGGTGTGGAGATATCGATCCAGACTGTGTACTATACCCACTTGTATAATTAAATTGGAAGGTAACTATCTTCAAATGTCAGGGACCTCACATTGCACAAATGTCTAAGGCGAGGTTAGGAAAAACTGAAGAGTATACTGACCAACACTGAGAAAGATGGTAATGTGTAAGTGATTTCAGGACATTACAGTGACAGTATATCTACTTTGGGTCCAAGCAACATATTGGTTGGTGAGATAGAAGAAGTACAAAGTCAGCTCTTGATTTATGTTGTCTCAAACTTTATCATAAATTGTACACCAACTACATAATGGTTTGTCTTCACTTTCAGCGTACCAGGCTGGGCAAGAAACATCGAGACAGGACCAGCGACAGAGGAGAACACCCTCAGCTGGTTGGAGGACATGTCCTCTAGACACCACCAGTGAAGAGAAGGAGGAGGAGGAAGCCCAAACAACAGAAAGGGGTTGTGTGCCTACCCAGACAGATTCAAAACTAGCTACATCAGCAGCTTGTAGGGAGGTTGAGGAGACTGAAGGGGGGATATTGAGAAGAACAACACCAGCCAGGGGTAAGATGAATGTGTGTCTCCCCTGGCCCATAAGAACTTAGAAAAGGAAATGGTACCCCTGATCAGGACCCAACACCATCTGGGCCTGCCACTGCCTAACTTTTGAAGCCCCCAGTCCATTGCTGCCTTGTTGGACTTGGCTTTTTTTGCAGGGTCATCCCATAACTTTTTGCCTTCCTCCTGTATTTCTTTCTTACCTGTTGTTGATGATTTTATGACTCTGGGCACTTTACCACTGATGATCAGTACTAAAGTGCATGTGCTCGCTCTTGTAAACTTGGTAGGATTTGTCTACACCTGTATGACATATTTAATTTACCTGTAATTCCCATGTACAGTGGTATCCCGTATACCCAGGACCTGTAAATTAAATGCTACTAGTGGACTTGCAGCGCAGCTTGCGCCTACCACCGAAGTAGCCTTTCAAACCTGTCTCAGGCCTCTGCCACTGCAGGGCCTGCCTGTGCTGTTTACTGCTTCCCAGATGTGGCATGTAAAGTGGTTGCCACGCCTGCAACTCCCCTTTTACTACATATAAGTCTCCCATAAGGTAGCCCTTGGCTAGACCTATGGGCAGGGTGCTGTGTATGTAAAAGGTAGGACATGTGCCTTAACTGTGTGGCATGTCCTGGTAGTGACAAACAGCCTATTTGGTTTCTCACTTTTGTGAGGCTGCCCTCTCGTAGGGTTGCATTGGGAATTCCCTGACATGTACTTTAGTGGTAATTTCTGAGAGGGGTAGTGTGACCATGTTTGGTATGTCTAGAATAGCAGTGATACATCCTGCTTATTGGTGAAAGCTGAATTATTATTATTTTAGAAATGCCACTTTTAGAAGTGGGCATTTCTGTGTGCTTATGCATTTTTGTGCCATGCCTAGGTGTGTATTCACCATCTGGTTTTGACTGACAGGAGAGAGAGGATGTGCATTCACTCTAGAAAGTCACAAGGGGGGTTGAGGTGTGTCCTGTCTTTCCTGGAAGACTCTGTGCTACACTGAATAGACCTTCACTGAATTTAGAGTAGCAGGAGGAATTTTCCTTGCACCTGAATAGCCCTGGTCTGTATTTGGAGTGGTGGGAGGAGTTGCACCTGTACCTGCACCTGCATAGATCTGTGCCTTCTAAAATGCGGTCTCCACCCCCCAGTGGTGTGTCTGGGGCCAGGGCTTTAAATGTGAAAAGGGGTGGTGTGCACTTTTAAAATGTGTTTGGAGACTATACTTTCAGGGATCATTTCTATAGTTCTTAAAATGTGTTTGGAGGGGATGTGACCAAGATGGTGGCGAGATAAGACTTGCCTCTTTACCTCGCCGCCAACCGCTGCATGAAAGCACCAGCTTAACGGCCCTTCACAGCACCCAAGTTGAGAGCGGCAGCCTCCAGGTATCGTGTGGAATCCGAGTTGTCCCCGGTGGGGGGGAAATTTGCCGCTTACCTACTTCCAGAAGGTGGTGCGGCCCAGCATCCGGAGCCGGCGTTCCTCCAGATGCGGCGTGGCCTTCAACTATCGCCTGCTGCGCCGCGCGTGCTCAACATGCCATCTCTTCCCCAATGACCGCCCTTTAACAGCTCTGGGCTAGTCGGTGGGCCTCTGGTGCCAGAAACGGCAGCGAGAGTTGCCGGGCCACCAATGGTGACCCCGGGGGTAATGGGAGAGATCACCATGACCCAGCCTCACAGAGCCAGAGCCGAGTGCAGCAAGTTCCGGACAACGAGTACTCCCCAGATTCAGGGCTCCCCATTCCTCAACAGATGATGAACTTTGCTGCCAAGCACTGGCATTCCTTTGGCAGCGGGACTGACTGTACCCATCGGCTACCACATTGCGCTGGCTCAACAGACTGCTCCAACCCTGATGACCGCCCCATGGCGATGCGGGGCCCGTGGAGGTGTTGTTAGAGCCAGGAGCAGCCCCCTTTAAGATGGCCTTCCTGTGCCCGCCACCCCCCTGCAGCAACGTACAGCCTGTTGCCTCTGGGATTAGAGGAACGGGGTGACAGTGGGAGTCACCATGCCGCTGCGTACAATCCCGGTTCAGGGGAGGGCGAGTACTGAATCCCTGTGGAGTGAATAGGCTGGCCACGCTGCCGCAGAGAAGCATGAGAGGTGGCTAACCAGGATTTGAGTGGGCCTCGGTGGGCCTTAAGCACCTCGGGCCCTCATGGGAACACTTGTGGCCGGATCCCCAGGGGTATAGCAGCACTGAGGAGCCAGCAGCAATGGGACACCTGCGCCTCATTCAGCCCAGGGCTTGCCGTGGGTGGCGGCCCCTGATTTGCCCACGCCTGCTTGATCTCAGTGGCAGTCTGCCTTTAGTGGGCCCCACACAACTAATGGGCCCCTCAGGAGGGGGTGGACACGGCCCCCATTGGCGTCCCCAGTCGAGCTGCGTTTTGGGAACAACAAAGCTGTGGAAACAGGAGACAAGGGAGGAGCCACCTGCCGGGACCCCTTCACCCACAGCATTGAAAACTGCCAGGTAGGTGAGAGAGAGACAGAGGCTGTGAGGGTCTGCCCTGACTGAAGTATGTGGCCCCTCAGGGAGGAACCATAGCCTTGCCACATGCTGGACTTGGTGTGCTTTGGACCAGTGCAGCAACCCTTTGGCACCCGGAGGGAGCGGGTCTGCTCTCTGTGCGCCCCACAGCACTAGCCTGGGCTATGACCTCTACTCGGCCAAGAGGGACAAAAACCTGAAAGATGCCAAACCGAACGTGACATTGAAAGACCTCTCTTCTCGTGCCACCATGGCCACACACGGATCTCTCAAGATGGCCCACTCATCCCAGGGCGTCGCTGCCCAGTCCTAGACGGAGGAGACACAGGACAAACCAGTGACCCACGCTTTTCTCGTGTCCCTCTTCACGACGCTACAGGAGGAACAGTGAAGCACGACCTCACCGTGGAGATAAAGGGCATTCTCAGGGACGTTCATGGTATCGGGGAGCGGGTGGTGGCCTTTGAGGACAAGGGTGACTCCGAACTCTCTGCGCTCCAGGAAGAGGTCATACACATTCATTAACATCAGGTTGATTTCCAAACATACCTCAAGGACCTGGAAAATCATTCTCAGAGATACAACATTAGAGTCCGGGGTGTGCCTACAAATACAGAGGCGGGAGCCATTTTTGCATATGTCAGAGGCTTGTGTCATCACATCTTGGGAAATCCACCAAAACTGGACAGGGCACACCGGGTGGGGCCCCCCCGGGGGACTGGGCTGCTCCGGCTGACATCCTGGCCTGTGTCGAGGACTTTTGCACCAAGGAAGAGAATCACCGTAATGCTAGAGCTAGGGCTGCAATCATACTGCAGAAGCGCAGGCACTTCCGCCCCATCACGTCCCACCTTCACCAACGCAATATTCCCTATACATGGGGCCACCAGTTCCGGTTGATTTTCCGGCTGGATGGGAAACAGTGGCAGCTACGCTCTCTGATGGAAGCTTGCAAACTTCTAGTAGGCACTATACTGGAGGAGGAGATGGAGGCCCGCAACTCAAGCCCCGACACAGGAGTATCACCATCGGGATGGCAGAGACAGCAGCGCAGATGACGCCGCAAGCGGCCAGACCCCACCGAAATCGCATCAGGGCAAGAGAGCCGTCCTGGAGTCCCTTCCAGGAAGGCTAGCACAAGCTTGACTTTTGTAAAGGGCTGACTATTTCTAACCTCATTGAGGAGGGAGGCGGGAGAGTATGACTTTGGTCATTCTATGGACCCCACAATGCATTTTTCCTTTTCATCCTGGGATGAAACACTATGTTACTAATGTTGCAAGTTTTTCGACATTTTATGTCTTCCCTTTATTGGACTTCTCTCTTTATCATCGGCGACTGTCATAATGACTCTATCTTTACTTGGTGGTTTTGCTGTTGATCTTTGTTCGGGGTTCTTTCACTTTGGTTCTGGGATCCCTCGTCCATCCGCTCACCCTATCATACAGACACCTCCCACACCATCCCCGCAGCTCCATTGATTGGCCCTGAACACTGCTGGAGGCCATCTGTGCTCCTGGCCACCTACGCTGCTACCCTTACACACACATAGATGCCATTCACCACTCTTAAAATACTCACACTCAACGTTCGGGGACTCAACATCTCAGTTAAGCGTAAAGCAGTCCTGAAGGAGACACATCTCCTATCTAAGAACTGCCATCGTCTCAAATCTCAAATCTCACATGTTCCCGATCCAAATGTTTTCCTCTGGCCCCACCAAATCGGCCGGGGTGGCCATCTTGGTTTCCTGCCCATTCCCCAGGAAAATCTTCCAGAAAGAGGCCAAAATCAGGGGGAGGGTCCTCACCATATCCATTCACATTGGGTGGCTTGACCTTTACTCTTGGTTCGATTTATACCCCTAACAATGGGCAGGAGAAATTCTTCCACGCAGCACTTACAGAGGCCACAGCTACAACTGTGCACTGAATACTGTTAGGCGGAGACTTGAATCTAGTCTTTGACAACATAACATACAGATCATGCCAACGTATAGGCCAGACAGGTAGGCTTTCAGCAGCAGGGCTAGTTCATTTTCACAACCTAGACCTCAAGGATCTGTGGTGCAGCGCTCATCCCCATACCCTGAATATTCCTTTTATTTCAATGCTCACAAAACATAAGCTTGGCTTGACTATCTCTTGGGCACATCACCCATGCATACCCTCATGACTACTGCCGAAATAGGGGTGGCTTCAATCTCTGATCATGCACCTGTCATAGCTACTTTCATGCTTCCTCCCCAACAGACCTGGAAAATTGTTCTCAGAGATACAACATTAGAGCCACGTCACTGGCGCCTGCGAGACACTCTCCTTCACCGCACTGATGTATTAGAACAGGTGCAACGTGCCATAACAGATTACCTCTCTCACAAATTTAATCAGGACTCCTCTCTTGTGACACAATGGGTAGCACTTAAAGCGGTTATACGAGGGGAATTCATTGCCATTTCTGCGGCAGATAACACGGAGCGTTGGCAGGGGTTTGGGCCAAACTTACCCAAAAAACAAAAGAACTAGAGCAGATGCACCAGAGGACAGGAGCACCCAGAGTATGGAAGAAATTACAGGCAGTTCGACAGCAACTATCCTTGCTAGATCAGGATAGGGCTAAGTATGCAGCCCTCCAGTTAAGCCATGCCTACTACACTGGAGCGGACAGATGTGGGAACCTCCTTGCTCACAAACTCCGGGAGGCTAGACAGAGACAAAGGGTCAGGGAACTTCAAAGGGGAGGCGACAAGTGGGTCTCGGAAGATTCCGAGATAGCCGAGACCTTCCAGGATTTTTAAACATGGCTCTATACAGGACTGTCCCTAGATGCCGCCCAGGGCGGTGCCTATCTAGCGGACGTCGACCTCCCCACCCTCACTAAAGTGCAAGCAGACCACCTTGAACGGGACATTAGACTGGAAGAGGTCATTGCGGCTATATCACGCCTGAAATAAGGGAAATCGCCAGGACCAGACGGCTAATCAGCCGCTTTCTATAAAACATTTTGCACCCAAGTGGCCCCACTCCTAACTGCACTATTCAATTCCTTTGCCCAACCCGGGGCGATTCCTCGAGATATGCTCGAAGCCTCCATAGTGGTCATACCGAAACCTGGACGTGACAAGACCGTTTGCGGAGCATATCGCCCCATATCTCTCCTTAACGTGGACATTAAACTATATACTGGGATACTGGCTGCTCTCCTGGCGCCATACATACCGGGACTGATAGACCCAGACCAAGCGGGCTTTATCCCACAACATCAAATGAGCGACAATACCTCATAGAGAAGACCTCCAGAACACAGGGAGAATATATGTTGCTTGTTATTGATGCCGAGAAGGCCTTTGATAGGGTGCACTGGCCTTATCTAGAACAAGTGTTCATTCAAATAGTACTAGGGGACAAACTGAGAATGTGCATTTTAAATTGTTACCGCTTCCCCAATGCTTCATTTCGAAAAAATGCTCACACATCAGCTAGCTTACCTATAGGAAGGGGTACACGGCAGAGATGTCCCCTTTCACCCCTCCTTTTTGCACTTTATATGGTCCCTTGGCCCAGCAAATTCGGCAAAATCCAGTGATAACAGAGATTAAATTTGGGATTGACGTTCACACTATTAGCCTCTACGCAGATGATGTTCTGATCTCCCTCTAAAACCCTGTTCCCGGTCTGAGGGCCTGCTTACAGGAGCTAGACTGCTTCACACAAGCTACAGGGTTTAAAGTAAACTTAGACAAATCGGTCACGCTGGACCTCTCCCTGTCACCTGCTACCCGAATGTGTCTCCAGGAACAACATCCTATACAATTGTCGGAGGACTCAATCTCCTACCTAGGTATCCACTTGGCTCCCACAATCCCGGCTACAGCCATAGTCAACTATGCCCAGTTACGCGCGCCCGAATTTGTTCCGATTCGAGGCAATGAATGCATTACCCACTCTCTTGGCTGGGTAGAGTGGCGGCCACTAAAATGACCATCCTGCCCCAGATCTTGTATATTTTCCAAACCTTGCCACTCGGTCCTGCAGCTGGATGGATCCAGCAGACCCAATCAGAGCTGGTGCAATTTATTTGGCAAGGCCACAAACCCTGGCTAAAATACGCGATAGCAGTCCTCTCACCAGAGGAGGGCGGCATAGGTGTCCCCGATCTTCAGCTGTATTTCCAGGCAACACAAATGCACTGCCTTGTTGAATGGAATCGACTGAAATACGAAAAGCGGCTGCCACATCACTTCAGAAGACCCCTTTACTTAGAAAGGCACACAGACCTCCTAATCTTTATGCATCATATGTTACAAGAGTGGTTTTGGAATCCTGGAATCAAACTAACCCTTAACATAACTTGACCACATTTCCCTCTCCGGCCACCCCAATATTCGACAACCCAGACTTTCAACCGGGCATGGGCAAGGCGACAGACTCACATTGGCGCCCGACGGAGTGCAAATCTCTGGGTCACCTGTTTGATCTGGGCGGGATCATCTCATTTCACCAGATACAACAGGAATATGGGGTCCTTGAGACAGAGAGACTGTGGTATTTGCAGATTTACCACTGGGCACTGCATGCAAGAGACAAGCCGTACGCTCTCTCTCAACCTATGAAAAATGGCTTCTCACATGCACAACAGACAATAATCTCATCTCTGACCTGTATAAAGTGCTGCTAGCCTGAACCAAACACACGTATAGCACCAGTCGGCGTGCTGCGAGTGGGACATTGGGAGGCCCCTTAGTCACAAAGAGTGGGATGGGATATATCACAGAGCCTGCCACTCAGCTTATCATAGGGCACTGACTGAGACTATGACGAAAATAGCTACATATTGGTCCTACACCTCTGCATGCATACATTCGCCAGACCCTCGACAGAGCACAGATTGTTGGCGGGGATGTTGGAAAATTGGCACCCTGGTCCATATTCTCTGGGACTGTGAACATCTTCAAACCTATTGGACACAAGTTCTTGATGAAGTGGACAAATACCTAGACACTCAAATACCAATGTTCCCAGCCTACGTTCTCCTAGACCTTCTAAATCCCCTGACATATCCTCTCAAATACAGAGTGGGTTGCCTGATTGCAATAGCCCTAGGCTCCATGCTTCAAAATATCCTGATTCACTGGCACACTCCTCAGGCCCCCTCATTCACAGGTTGGCTTCAGCAGCTATGACATGTTTTAGGGATGGAGAAAATGAGCTTAATACTGGCAGGGAAAAGTGCGGAGTTTAGAGACCTCTGGCAACCATGTTTGTCCCTTCTTGTCTCAGAGTTCCGGGAAGTTACCTGCCCAAGGTATTTGAGGCTCCTACGGCTCTCAGATCAACAACCCACAGTGCCTTAATTAGAGTTTCACCCACCCGTTTCTGGTTGATTTCCTGATTTCTCATTTCCCAGATGGACGAGGGAGGGGAGATAGCGTACGGTTCCTTTTGGTGTTTTTGTATAATGTTCATTACTTGGACCCCCTAGCGTGGGTACTCCACTCACTCCAGAGCTTTGCTGCCTAAGTTGTCTTAAATATATTCGGGGACCAGTAATGTTAATGTTTGAAAATCTCAATAAAAGATTTAAACCATAAAATGTTTTTGAAGTGCCCCTAGAAAAAAGACAAAGGAGGAGTCGACCCTGCACAGGACTTGTAACCAGGTGCCTCTGCCTTTACATACTGCACCAGAGGATTGCTGTGCTGCCAGGGAACCACCACAGTGACTTGGCCTTGTTGTGCTGATATGCTGGAAAGACTGCATCTATGCACAAGGAGCATGTGTGCTGGCATGCTGCCTGCTTTCCTGAAACTGCATGCCCACAGTGCTCTCACAGGAGCCCAGAATGAAAGGATGTGCTCCTGGGAGCTGCTTTGTGCTGGAGAAAACATAGCTCTGGTGAGCGCTTTCAATTCTGTTGCCCAAGGAGAGTGCACACTTTGTGCTAATCAGGAGAGGAGCGCTTTTTGCCCTGCAGCATGGGCAGGACCGCACTCTCCTCTGGAGCCAGAGCGATGCTGTATTGCCTGCATTTGTTTTTGAGGGTCTGCAGTCGGGGCTCTGCTACATTGTCCCAGGCTGTGACACAGACCAAAGCAGGAAGAAATCCTGGCCCAGGAGTTCCTGGTGAGATCAGAAGAAAGACCGGATCCACACTGCCTCAAGGCTACAGCTTCCTCCTGACTAAAAAGGCAAAGAGAAAAGCACCCGTCAGTGTTGGGTCTCGTCAAGGAGACCTCGGCACAGCTGCTAGCACCAGCACTGTTTTTCCTCTGCGGAGAGAGAGTAACGAGCCTTCTTCTGCGGGAGTAGAGAGCGAGTCCCGCTGACAGTATCCGCCTGGAGTGGGCCGCATCGTTATTGGTCATGGGCAGCTACCCACAGTACTGCCAGCAGCAGAGAAGGTACAACTTTGCCGGCAGCTGAGCCGCCAGGTCAATTGAGGGTGGAGACCGGAGAAGGTCTCCAATGTGGTACCCACCATCATTTTACCACCACAATTGAAGTTGGCAGGTGCACCGCATGCCTGTGGGGCTGCCTCGGCCAATTCTCAAGTGGAGGGGACTGAGTGAAGTCTCCCGACCACCGGTGGGGAGGATTTGTTTCCCTCCCAGTTCATCCCACTGCCCTTTTGGTGTCCAAAAGTATATGTCGTCCTGACATTGCAGTGACAGGGTCACATGTGTCCTCGGCGAATGTGTATGATATGCCCAGGGTTTTTGTCAGTGCCTATACAGTCGGGTGCACCTCAGGCCCTTAGAGGATGTATGTTGCTTTTGCCAAACAGTATCAAGATATTGATTATCATTTAGGAAATTACCGTTATGTGAATAATGATGGTGGTTTTGTAACCTGTGCAACCTAGGAGTATTTATCCTATGGCACTACTTGTGTTGTTATAACAATGGCCCGATTGGCCAAGTGATTTATGCGATTCTGTGTGAAGTCATAACAAATGCCTAGTGGCACAAAATGTATGTGATTATGGTCTAATATGTTTCATGTGCAATACAAAGGGTATTGTTTTATAACTTTGTGTGGAGTTTCTTTTTTTGGTGTGCCTAGGGTCACTGGTGTGTGTGCGTGCTGCACAAATGCTTTACTTATTGTCATATTTGATGAGACACCTAATGTTGAGGGACTCTGTATGCTGAATGTTTTATTTGCAGTGCTCTCATCACAGAGTGGCTATCAAATCCACACCCATCTAGCAGAATCAGTATTCATCCTGCATTGCAACCATGGTACTGTAGTGCAAGCGGTTGCAAGGATCCCCATAGATGATAACATTGCCCTTCAGAAAGTAATTTCCTTTAACACAGACAATGCTGTTTACATACTCAAGTGGTACAAAAGGGGGTGGTGATGTTTACATACTCAAGGCATATAACAGTGTTGAAAAAACTATATACCAACTCAATGCAAATCAACTGCTTCGCAAACATCATGAACTTTGTTGGGTAGTCGTTCTGGAAGCTTTTTATGAAGCTGAATTGTTTCATGTTGTAGTTTTTATGAAACATCTACCTAGATGGTGCAGAAAGCAAAGGTACCTGTAATACCTTAGAGAGTGAAATTGAGAATAGCCCTGTACCTTGCAGTACTTGGTGGAATTCTTGGTTTGCTTCTGTCCAGTACAACTACAAGCATGTTGACACCTATGCTGGGTTTGTTTTGTCTGAGATGAAACTCAAAAAGTCTCCCCCTAATAAGAAATGGAATAAAGTTCAGTTGGACATTGTGGCAGAGAAATGAGAAAACATTTTAAGTCTGATGGACCTTTTACAGAGTCATACACCAGCGACCTTGAAGCTGAATGTTTATCCAAATAAATTTTACATACAATTCAGTACTCACTCTGGAATCGCTGTGACCATTAATTAACAGTACAGCAGGGGTGAAATTGAATCTCACTCAGAAAAAAACAGACAATGGCACATCTCTATGAAGCATTTGGAATGTCCTTGTACAGGTGGACAAGTACATGGGTGATGCCCAATGTGACATTGTATGCTTGAGGCAAGTTTGTCTATTCAGTCCTGCTGGACTTTGCTTTCTTTCCCAGGACAAGAGTAGATATTCAGCCATCCCTGATTATAAAGAGGTTTATAGTCAGGAACTTTGTCTCTACTTTGAACATGTAGGTTCAGGCTTCAATTTCAGCAGTGATTGACACTGACCTGTTATGGCAGTAGATGGTTGACTTCATGCCAGGTCATTCACAAGTGGCAGCTCTGTACAATGTATGTAACATCATTTAAAAAAATGTTTTATCAGCTGAACGTTACTCCCTCACCAGGAAATCTATGACTCTCAATCAATCAGGGAATTGTGAATAGCGCTACTCACTCATGATGGTCTCAAGGCTTTAGGTTACTGTTTTCACAATACAATCAGCAGCAGGATGTTGGCTGGATTTCTGCAGATTAGAAGATTTGGGATAAAAACTACTAAGAAGAAGACCTGGCTGCACAAATACTTGAAATAATTAGAGGCGGGCATATCTCGCATAATTCAGTGAAGCATAATTACATGGAATTATCTGAGAATTCAGTGAGATTACGATTAATTACGCAAAAAGAGTAAATCTTCATTTAGTGCTATTCTTTAGCTCAAAAATGCCTCTTCATTTTGAAAATGGGTGCAAGAATGAATTGTGTGCAGAGAAATGCAACAGAACGCAAATAGAAAATGTGAACAGCTGCTTTTGCTTTCTAAATGTGCTCTTGGGGTATAATTATATCCCCAACTTACTCCCAGCATTTAGAGCTATTTGCTTAGTGCAAAATGCATCATCATGTCCAAAATGGATGCAGTAAGGCATTTTGCGCTAAGAAATAACACTAATGCTGTAGAACAGTGGTTCCCAAACTGTGGTCTGCTTACCCCCAGGGGTCCGTGACACAATTCTAGGAGGTCCGCAGACTGCAGTTCTAAAAGCACTGTATAGTTCCTTATATAACCAGCAGTTTTGGGGCAACAATAAAAGTGTCAAGATAACTCTGGTGATTAATGTACCT
Organism: Lissotriton helveticus; assembly: GCF_964261635.1. Lineage (NCBI taxonomy): Eukaryota > Metazoa > Chordata > Amphibia > Caudata > Salamandridae > Lissotriton > Lissotriton helveticus. The sequence continues at coordinate 2,121,298,352 of NC_136057.1, read as the reverse complement.
GCTAGAGAGAGATGGGAGTTTAGTCTAGTGGCAGCTTTGACTCGTCTATGTAGCACAGATGGTTAATATGCCTGCTGCAAAGATTGTGTACATTGCATTTTAAAGAACAGTATTTTATTTGTATAGCTTAGTGGGGTACTGCTTTTGTCCCAGAAATTATTTTGCTACTGTGTAGTTCATGCTCTACAATCGTAATCTAGCTCAGTGAACTATGAAGTGCCATCAAAGACCTGAATGCAAACTGCATGTTACAAGTTAGTAAGGTATGCTTTTCCCAGTCTTTCAATATCCTGAAGCTGTTAAAAATAGTTTGTTTGGGTAGAATTACGTGTTTAATGTTAAGCATAATGCTAACCACTGTTCTTTTCTGAATCCTGAGTTTGTGCTTCTGTAGAACAAGCACTCTTGAAAAATTCTTACCAGTACGGATGGCATGTAAACCCTACATCGAGAAGTCCCCTTTGCCTTATGTAACATTTTCTGTACACTGATTTACAAACGTATATCTTTGTATGTGTGTAATGTAAATTGCTCTGACACCCTACACTGGTATAAGAGGTGCTATAATGCAAATTAAATACATGTGACAGAGGGACTATGGAGAGATGAGAAGCACTGTTGGAGGATGATAGTGAGTGAATCATTGAAGAGCCCCAACAAAGACTGTCATGTTCTGGTGCACAGTAAGGTCATAATCCATTATGCTATAATAGCTAATACAATTGACTATGTAATGACAAATGTGTTGTAGAATGCACCATTTTCTTGGAGAGGGAGCCTCGCTAAAGCCCCCTTTGCATATTTTTAAACATTAAATAATAAAGTCTTTAGTAATTTGACTATTTGTTTGGTGTCTGCTTGTTTGTGTATTTTTTGTAAATTATTACTTTAATGTTTGAAATTTAAATTGTACAAATTGCTTTGAGGTTCCCCAGCTTCCAGTAGTGACTCAATGGGGTCCTCAGGAGTCAAACGGTTGGAAACCACTGCTTTAGGAAATTCATATCTTTACTGTACTTTCCCTTGATTTCATCTTTCACTCTGAACATCTGGTATGTGGACTTCTGAGAATTTGGGGCTTGCTAACAGGTTCATTGCATCTGGATTCTCCAATAAAGAGAAAATATTTTGTAATTAAATTGACATATTTGACCCTTCAGCATGTTTGCTGCAATATGATTCCAAATAGCGCAAGCTGTATAAATGTCAAATCTCAGATGTAAAGTGCTGGAAAGTTTGCTTCACTGACATCTGAAGCAAATAGTAACCTAGGCTGCAAACTGCACATTTGGTGGAACAGACTGAGAACAATGTTTAGAAAAACCCCACAGTTTTCACAATTAAAATGCTAGATGAACACTTTTTAAGTCTGTTGCAAATGTGCATTCTAAGTCTGAATTGCAAAATGTTTCCCTTCTTACATTTAAGAAGGTAATGTGGGCCTAGAAACCATGCTGTGAGCACCACATTGTTTTTAACCAATTGTGTTAGGAAATACCTACAAACTCAAATTGCACATCCATTAATGTACATGCTGAATATTTTATTCTGTTTATCTACTCTGCTAATATGAGTTTTGCACATTTTTCATTTAAACTGTTTAATATATAGTCATTGTAAGCAAATTACCTAATCAGTTTACTCTGCCAGAACTCCAACTTGCAAATCATCCCCATATCATCTTGGAAGATATGAGGCCACCTGCCACAACTCAAAAGCTTTTAGCACAAAAGCATCCTTGTAACACATAGTTAAAGACTGGACAAGAGATGTTTTGTTGAGTGTCCGCCTTAGTTTGCCATGGAAAGAGAGACTCCTATTATGCTATGTATTTTTCTGTTTTCGTTCTGCTTTTTTTTCTCTCTTTATCTCTCTTGTACAAACTGATTTAAATATCTGACATTTATACCATATGTATTTTGCAGTAGGAGGAGGTGGTGAGGGTGGGGGGAGAGAGTGAAAGTTACTCTTGAACCTTTTCTGTTTAATTGGATCTGTAGGTAATTGTGAAAATACTAATAAAGATTTTTTTTTAAAAAGGAAAGAGAGACCCCTATGAGAAGGTGGGTGCTCTATATAGCACCTTTAAAAGAAACATAAAAAAAAGAACTTTGGCAATCTTGTAACTCTTGATTGAACATTAATATAGAAGTTATTAGCATGGCAACAAACTGCCCCCAACATCAAAAAAGAAATAGCCAAGCGAAAATATATCAAGAAGTTAACCTAGTAAAAGTGCCATGTGCAAAAAGCAAAAAGCAAGGACGAAACAGAAGCAAGAGAGCACATCTTAAAAAACTGAGGGGTTTGTTTTGTCGTAGTAGGTTAGTGTTCTAGAAAGGCAAAATGAGGAAACATTTTCTATGAATTCTCAAATATCTTTCCCCATCTGTGCCAGTGCAAGGTTCTGCCATGGAGACTGAAATAGGCACTTTCAGCACTAGCAGCAGTCAGTTTTGACTCGTCCAAATCTACTACAGCTTCCCAGAGTGTTCTAATGAACAACTAGAGCACTAACATTCTGTATTTATAACAAAAAGGGCACACCTGAAGTGATGTTAGAATCAAAGTATTTCTTTTAGAAGTGAACAAAATAAAGGGATTTGTTATGTCATTGAAATTAGTGCTCTACAAAGCTAAAATGAGGGCACATCCTCTATAGGTTCCCAAATATCTTCCTAATCCATTTTAGCAAAAATTATGAAATGTTGAAAGAAACATGTACTTCCAACACCAGTGGAAATCTACCAGGTTACTCCCTAGTAATCCACTGCAGTTTTATCAGAGAGGTCTAATTAAAAACTAGAGTGTTAACATTTTCATTCAAGACAAAAGTGACATACGCCTGAATGTCATTTTGTTAGGTTAGGAGCTGTTCAATGTAATGCCTCTTCTAAAGAGATTTCTGAAGCAAATGAGCAGTGAGTTGCTAATGCAGGTATGAAACTATAGGTTCAAGAATGTGAGGGGAGCTGTAGGTTTTTAGGTATTGAGGTGTAATGTATTTATAAGGGGCTAAAAATAAAGAAAGAGACATCTGCATATGTACAGCATTCCCTTTCCACATCTGTTCAGTCTCCTCAGTCACTTAACATTTAAACTAGTATTATTTTTGGAGACATTTGCACATACATACACACTCACACACACACATGAGCACACTTACATTTAATGGGGAAAAAACAAAGGTTAAAGTGATGTTAAAATTAGTCATGCAATTAAGAACACCAGACATTAACTGAAGAAACAAAGGTAATGTGACGTCATAGTTAGGTTTTAAAATATATTACAGACTAACAATTAAAATAAAAATCTGCCACTGTTTATGACCTCACATATGAGGATTATAATAATAATTTTTTATTGTTTGATTACTTAAAACCATTACAATTTTCGATTTAAAAAAACTCATGTGGTTCTTATATGCAAGAAACAAGACATTAAAAAACCAAGGTTAATACTTAGACTATCTAAAAGTGTGTGGGGTTATGGTAAAGACACCCTCATGGTAATTAATTACCTGTGGCAGTCCAATACTGAGATGTCAGGTCAATCAAAACATCTCCCTTTCTTGTTTTAATATATAAAAACAGCAGAAATTTTATTTTCAAAAGCCAATTTGGGAAGTATAAACTATTAATATTAGCAAAGGGCAATGTTCCAATCAAAAGTAGTTAGCTATCAAAAGTTAATTAGTAGAACCTGGAGCAGGGTTACAGCTCAACCGGGTTGATGGAAATTTGCAGCTCTGTTGTCTCCCAACTTTTTCGCTGCTCTATTAACAAATTTGGTGAACCAAATGTTAAACTTAGTATTGTCTGGGTTTAGGGAGGTGATTATGGCTTTGCGACAAGATTGTATTCCAAGGTCAATCAATCAATCAATCAGAGCATTTGTATAGCGCACTACTCACCCGGAGGGTCTCAAGGCGCTGGGGGGAGGGGGTCCGCTACTGCTCGAACAGCCAGGTCTTGAGCTGCTTCCTGAAGGCGCGGTGGTCCTGGGTGAGGCGGAGGTGGGTCGGAAGGGAGTTCCAAGTCTTGGCGGCCAGGTAGGAGAAGGACCTTCCTCCTGTGGTGGCTCTTCGGATGCGGGGGACGGCGGCGAGGGCGTGGCTGGTCGATCGAAGCTTGCGATTGGGAGCGTAGAAGTTGAGACGGCTGTTGAGGTATCCTGGTCCTTGGTTGTGTAGGGCTTTGTGTGCGTGGGTGAGGAGCCGGAAGGTGATTCTCTTGTTGACCGGGAGCCAGTGCAGGTCTCTCAGGTGTCCGGAGATGTGGCTGCGGCGGGGGATGTCCAGGATGAGTCGTGCTGAGGTGTTCTGGATCCGCTGGAGTCTCTTCTGGAGTTTGGCGGTGGTTCCGGCGTAGAGGGAGTTGCCGTAGTCCAGACGGCTGGTGACGAGGGCCTGGGTGACCGTCTTCCTGGTCTCGGTGGGGATCCAACGGAAGATCTTGCGTAGCATGCGCAGGATGTTGAAGCATGACGAGGAGACGCCGTTGACTTGTCTGGTCATGGAGAGGGAGGAGTCCAGGATGAAGCCCAGGTTGCGTGCGTGGTCTGTGGGTTTGGGTGCGCTGCCCAGGGCGGGGGGCCACCAGGAGTCGTCCCAGGCGGAGGGTGAGGATCCCAGGATGAGGACTTCCGTCTTGTCCGAGTTCAGTTTCAGGCGGCTGTTTGACATCCATGTGGCAACGTCTGTCATCCCTTCGTGCAGGTTGGCTCTGGCGGTGGCGGGGTCGTTAGTGAGGGAGAGGATCAGCTGGGTGTCGTCGGCGTAGGAGATGATGTTCAGGTTGTGCTGGCGTGCGATGGCTGCGAGGGGGATCATGTAGACGTTGAAGAGTGTTGGGCTGAGCGAGGAGCCTTGAGGAACGCCGCAGATGACTTCGGTGGCCTCTGATCTGAACGGGGGGAGGCGGACTCTCTGTGTCCTTCCGGCGAGGAAGGAGGTGATCCACTCCAGTGCCTTCTCCTGGATTCCGACATTGCTGAGGCGCTGTACTAGGGTACGGTGGCAGACAGTGTCGAAGGCCGCGGAGAGGTCCAGGAGGATGAGGGCCGCTGTTTCTCCGTTGTCGAGCAGGGCTCGGATGTCATCTGTAGCTGCGATCAGGGCGGTCTCGGTGCTGTGGTTGGCCCGGAAGCCAGACTGCGAGAGGTCGAGGGAGCCGTTTGTCTCGAGGAAGGCGGCCAGTTGCTTGTTGACGGTCTTCTCGATGACTTTGGCCGGAAACGGGAGCAGCGAGATGGGGCGGTAGTTCTTGAGGTCGGTAGGGTCTGCTGATGGTTTCTTGAGTAGAGCGCTGAGTTCGGCGTGCTTCCAGCTCTCCGGGAAGGTGGCGATGTCGAAGGAGGTGTTGATGATGTCCCGCAGGTGGGGTGCGATGACAGCGTCGGCCTTGTTGAAGACGTGGTGAGGGCAGGGGTCTGTCAGAGATCCGGAGTGGATTGAGTTCATCGTGCGGATGGTGTCTTCGGTGCTGATCGGGGTCCAGGCGCGGAGGGTGGTGGAGGGGGGCGGTGGTTCGGTCGTGGCGTGCGTCGGTTGAGTGCTGAAGCTGTTGTGTATGTCTGCGATCTTGTTGTGGAAGTAGGAGGCGAGGGAGTTGCAGAGGTCTTGCGAAGGGGTGATGTCGTTGTTTCCGGCGTTGGGGTTGGAGAGCTCTTTCACGATGTTGAAGAGTTCCTTGCTGTTGTGTGCCTTGTTGTCCAGTCGTTCCTTGAATGCGGTTTTCTTGGTGGCGCGGATCAGTTGGTGGTGTTTTCGGGTGGCGAGCTTGAGGGTAGTCATGTTGACCGGTGTTGGGTCTCTGCGCCAGGTTTTCTCGAGTGCTCTGCAGTTCTTCTTGGAGCTCTTGAGTTCGTCGTTAAACCATGGGGCTTTCTTGCTGCTGAGTCTGCTCGGCTGGGTCTTCAGAGGGGCGAGGTCGTCTGCGCAGTCGCTGATCCATTTCGTGAGGTTGGTGGCCGCTTGGCTGGGGTTCGTTGTGCTAGTGGGAGGGTTCTTGCTCAGGGAGGTAACGAGCTGGTCTGCAGTGATCTTGTTCCAGCTTCTGCGGGGAACCTGTTGCTGGTGATGGTGGAGCGTGGTTCTTCTGAAGCTGAAGTGGACGCAGCTGTGGTCCGTCCAGTGGAGTCCCGTGGCGTGGCTGAAGGCGATGTCCTTGCTGGAAGAGAAGATCGGGTCGAGTGTGTGTCTGGCGTAGTGGGTGGGGGTGGTCACCAGTTGCTTGAGTCCGAGGTTGGCGAGGTTGTCCAGCAGGGTGGTGGTGTTGCGGTCGTTGTTGTTCTCCAGGTGGAAGTTGAGGTCCCCGAGGAGGATGTAGTCGGCGGAGGGGAGAGCGAGCGGGCTGACGAAGTCGGCGATGTCCTCGCTGAATTGTGTGCGTGGTCCCGGGGGTCTGTAGATGAGGGTGCCTCTGAGGGTGGTCTTGGGGTTGACGTGGATCTGGAAGTGCAGGTGTTCGGCGGGTGCGAGGTTGTCGTCGGTGTTGGTCGTGATGCGGATGGTGTTCCTGTGGATGATGGCGATGCCTCCTCCTGTCTGGTTGACGCGGTCCCTCCGGATGATCTTGTAGCCGTCCGGGATGGCGATGGCGATGTCGGGCGCTGAGGAGGCGTTCATCCAGGTTTCCGTGAGGAAGGCGACGTCTGGGTCTGTGGTGTCGAGCAGGTTCCAGAGCTCGACGGCGTGTCTGTGGACGGAGCGGGTGTTGAGCAGGATGCACCTCAGGTGGGTGCTGCTGGAGTTCGGCTTGGTGGGTGCTGGTGTGGCGTGGGTCCGGTTGCAGGTGAAGTTGCAGGAGTGGCAGCTGAAGGGTCCGTGGGTGCGTCTCGGTGTGGCTCGGCAGCAGCCCGGGGTTCGGCCGGTGTTGAGTGCGTTGAGTTCGGTGGCATCGTAGGTCCGTCGGGTCGGCTTCCGTCGGTGGGGGCCAGGGGTCCTGGCGCTGGGCGCGGTCCAGGCGCGGACGGGCGCAGACGGGCTTACCTTTGGCGCACCTTCGGCGCTCAATCGGTGCTCCCGCTGCGCGCGTCCGCTGCGCGGTCGCTCCGGGGGCGTCATAAGAAGGGGGACGGGAGGGCGGGTCTGCTGGTCTGGGCGATCGGCTGGGCCAATGGGCCGGTGGTGGGCGGGGCCGCAGGGGGCCAGCAGCGGGAAAAAGTGGCGAGCGGGCGGCTCAGCAGAGGCTGGGCCGCTCGGGGGTGCTGGGGGGGCGACGGTGTCGGCAGGCAGGCAGGCAGGCAAGGAGGCTGGCTGGCTATCAGGTCAGCAGGCGAGGGAGCAAGGGGGTGACCCGGCCTCGAGAGGCACAGTGGTCACTCCCGCGCGCAGCCAGGTAATCCCCTTAAGAAGGGGGACGGGAGGGCGGGTCTGCTGGTCTGGGCGATCGGCTGGGCCAATGGGCCGGTGGTGGGCGGGGCCGCAGGGGGCCAGCGGCGGGAAAAAGTGGCGAGCGGCGAGCGGCGAGCAGGCGGCTCAGCAGAGGCTGGGCCGCTCGGGGGTGCTGGGGGGGCGACGGTGTCGGCAGGCAGGCAGGCAAGGAGGCTGGCTGGCAAGGAGGCTGGCTGGCTATCAGGTCAGCAGGCGAGGGAGCAAGGGGGTGACCCGGCCTCGAGAGGCACAGTGGTCACTCCAGCGCACAGCCAGGTAATCCCCTTAAGAAGGGGGACGGGAGGGCGGGTCTGCTGGTCTGGGCGATCGGCTGGGCCAATGGGCCGGTGGTGGGCGGGGCCGCAGGGGGCCAGCGGCGGGAAAAAGTGGCGAGCGGCGAGCGGGCGGCTCAGCAGAGGCTGGGCCGCTCGGGGGTGCTGGGGGGGCGACGGTGTCGGCAGGCAGGCAGGCAGGCAAGGGGGCTGGCTGGAAAGGAGGCTGGCTGGCTATCAGGTCAGCAGGCGAGGGAGCAAGGGGGTGACCCGGCCTCGAGAGGCACAGTGGTCACTCCCGCGCGCAGCCAGGTAATCCCCTTAAGAAGGGGGACGGGAGGGCGGGTCTGCTGGTCTGGGCGATCGGCTGGGCCAATGGGCCGGTGGTGGGCGGGGCCGCAGGGGGCCAGCGGCGTGAAAAAGTGGCGAGCGGCGAGCGGGCGGCTCAGCAGAGGCTGGGCCGCTCGGGGGTGCTGGGGGGGCGACGGTGTCGGCAGGCAGGCAGGCAGGCAAGGAGGCTGGCTGGCAAGGAGGCTGGCTGGCTGTCAGGTCAGCAGGCGAGGGAGCAAGGGGGTGACCCGGCCTCGAGAGGCACAGTGGTCACTCACAGTGGTTGCTCCATTTGTCCCGCAATAGAGGCCGTCTATCAGTGAGCATAGAGGGACATAGACAAACAACATACTCTATAGCTTTGGAGTGATAGCTACACTTCCTGCATTTGATACTAGTGCCTGGGCGGCGCCGTTCAGGCAGGTTCTTTAAAAAAGAACATTCTCCCATCCTCAGGGCAATAAACTTCAGTTTCCAAAAAAGTGCAAACGTGCTTGACAAAAAAGATAGTTCAAACACCGGTTTAAAATCAGAAAATATTGCCCAGGTGTGTTTTCTTTTAGACAGTCTTGCCCTATCTAAGTGGAAAGACCTAAGCCGGACACTTTTCTTAATGACTGCCTTTAGCACCAGCTGGGAGGGATTTGTTCCCATATATTCCTTGACACTAAGTAGTTGAAGGCAATAATCCAGGTGATGCCGCTGTTTGTGGCTGAAGTGGCTGTTCGATATTTCGTTCCAGAGTCTGGCCTCCAGGCTGCCCTCCCAGGCATTGCACAGTCTATTACAGAGCTTTATAAACACACCTGCTTCGACACCATGATGATCTAGTAAGCCCAGTTTGATTCTAACTTGGGCTGATAAAGCAGATCTTGGCAGACAGAAGGTGCATGTACAATTTTTAGTGGCTAGTTTGTTTCATGATCTCATGTCCGCACGACAGAGAATTGGTTATCTTCCCCTTCATCACCTTCAGCAGAGTTAGACTCGGGCCGAGTTGTAGTTTCGACAGTTTTGCTAAGGCAACCTCAAGTGTAATAGCTTTGGCCCTTAATGCATCTTTTTGCTTAGAAAATGAACTTCTGGTGTCGAGGAAAATTCCCAAGTACTTATAGTGAGGCACTATTTCTAGCTTTGCGTTGTTAAAAAGCCACCCATTATGCAGCCGCTTTTACTATCCTAAAGAAATAGTTTTTGTTTTAGACAAGTTCAGCTCAAGGAGGTTTCTTGTGGTGTAGGGGAGCAGCTCGGCAAGTAGCCTCTGTAGGCCTACTTTTGTGTGGCTTAATAGCACAAGGTCATCGGCATACAGCATATTGCTGATGCGGGTTCCGTCTAATTGGGGGGGGTGGCTATTAACACTGTCCAGTATTGGAGATAGATCTGAGATAAACAGATTACAAAGTAGAGGGGCCAGCACGCAGCCTTGTTTAACACCACTTTTGGTCTCAATCGTCCTGGAGACATGGGAACCTTCTCCCAAATTAATTCTTATCCAAGTTTCTGAATTAAGTTAAATTAAGCATTTAAAAGGGCCGGGGGTATGCCCCAGAGCTCAAGTTTTTTCCACTGGCCCCGAGGCACCTGATCAAAGGCCGCTTTAAAATAAACAAAGCAGCAGTGAAGTTGGATGTGTGGGGCTGCCACTTTCTCTATCAAGATGGATAGGGTACATAACTTGGTAGTTGTTCCAGAGTTGGCCACTAAGCCAGTCTGGTTGAAGGAAAGGCACTTTGTCTGCCCAGGCCTGCAGCTCTCCTAATGAAATGCTGGCATAGTATTTGGCCTCGACGTCGAGGAAGCTATCATTCTATAGGTGTTGGGGGCTTTTCTCTTGCCACTTTTGTAGATAGGGTGGATGATAGCACCTTTCCAGGACTTTGGGATGGTATTATTTAGCCTGCAGTGGAGAAACAAGGGGCCAGGTGGTCTGACCACAGGCCAATGTTTGATTTGAACAGGGCCTGGGGAAGGATGTTGGGTCCTGGTGCTCCTTTAGCCCTTGCTTTCCTAATTGAGGGTAAGATTTTGTTTTTCAGTGCTTCTATTGTCACTGGGATCTCGGCCTTTGAGTCATCACTCTTCTCAAGGCCCTCGTTTGTTAATTCAGCCAAAACATTCTTGACTAGGGTAATTAGGCTGGATGAGCTTAGGCACTTTACTTCCACGGGTGATGACCCGGGGTTCGATGATGAAGGAAAATTGGGGTTGTCGTCCCTCTTTCTGTGATTGTTAAAATGGGATGATAAAAACTGGGTCCATTCACCTGCGCTAATATTAGCGCTACCATGGCTGCTTCCACCGTGTAATCCCCTGTTCAGGAGAGACCAAAATTGCCTTGTCTTGGAATTCTTGCTTTCATGAACTAGTTTCAGCCAAAACTCATCAGAAGCTCCTTGTTTGCCCTATGAATAGAGAACTTGAAGGCTCTTTGTGCTTGCGTATAATTGTTAAATAAAGTTTTGTTTCCTTGATTTTTCCTGGAGAGATGGAGAGCCTGATTTCTTTGAACTTTAAGTTTTTTTGTAACTAATGAGATGCGAGGTTGCGTTACATGATGCGTGTTTGTGTCACATATGGGATCACCCATGATCTGTTAAATGAAATAATGACATCACTGATGCCATCTCAAAATTACATCATTGATGACATTACTGATCACTGAAGTGATAACAGGAAAATCATAAATTACTTCATTTCCCTGACAGGTTTCCTGCTCCCCACATTTGGAGACATCGGCAGGCAGGAACTTCCATAACAGTTGTTCCTGTCACTGTTGTAACATTTTAGCTCCATCAAACATGATGGTCAGCCGTCAAAAAATAATTAAGTTTTAACGTGTTCAAAAACAAACTTCCAAAGTAGGAGTTTGTTTTTGAAAAAAGAAAAACTAATGATGCCCACTCCATGGTATAGGGGTCATTGTTTTATTTTCACTTTCCCTCACTACCAAGTTTTGCCTGGTGGTGATGGGCAGTAAAAAGAAAGACATCCCACCACTCACTCTAAATCAGGCAGGAGGGTTGATCGATAAACTCCAATGTTACATATTCTGTTGGTCTGTCAGAGGAGTAGTGTGGCTCACTGGTTAGAGGCGGCAGACCCGAGAGCAGAAGTCAGCCCGGGACCAGAGTTCAATTCCCGATGCGGCAGGGTCGTGGACCTGGGTCAGCGGACTCGATAATTCTCGCTTCGGTGCTTACTCTAATCAGGGGTTCTACTCGGCAACTCTGGGCATTAGCTTGCCTAATCTCCACAATGGCCTCATCAATTCCGGGGATGCCTGGCTCCACCTTGGGGACTCCAAGCAGGGACCATCCCACAGGGAAAGCCAGGACGGGTTCCCCAGAGTTATACAGCGCCAGCAACAGAGCCAATGTAAGCCCTGCTGTTGACATACCGTTGGTCAGTCCTTCTGATTTGGGCAGACATACCGTGAGTTTGCCATAGAGGGTACTTCATTGCCATTACAAGAGTACCCGCTCATCCAAACTTGAAATGAGCCTGAAATGTACACATGTGGATCAATAGCATGGTAAAAGTCAAAGTGCTGGAGACAAGTGTAATTGTGCATTTTAAATGTTATTTGGTGAACAGTTTACAAATTACTAAAGTTTGGAGTGGAAGAAGTATTTAATGTTAAATCAGGTAAAGGCTGAGCGCAGCTAATGTAGGTTGCAGAAGTATAGGTAAAATAAGGGCATGGATTAAAGTCAAAGCTTGTGCTAAAAAATCTATGAGAAAGGCCAGAGTTGCTGTTGGCAATACATTAGCCATCAGTTTCTATCTAGGCAAGGAACCCTTTTTTATGTGCTGTTCAATTTGTGTATTGCCTCTATAAATGTTGTATTCTCTTTAGAATCTTTGTTGAGGTATCACTTCAAATGAAAATCAGATTCCATTCACTTGGCGGCCTGGGATGATCATTTGGAAATGCTGTGTGCTGTTTTTTATCTTCCTCGGCATAAATCAACTTTAAACCTTTGCTGGTGAGCCATTCGTGTGTGGTACCACACTGCACGGTTTAGCTACAAGGATGAACTCATCCCTGCTCAGAGAACAGCACCTTTATTGACCCCCAACTTTACTAGGAATCTTGGCATCAGCTGTGGTAATTAATTGTGTTAATGGTAGGTTGTGCGGTGTCAGAGTGATGCATAACAGGTCACACCAGTGTCAATTCACTATCATTTGGGTTCACATGATATTCAATTAATGCTGTCTAATCCTATTCTTTGCACATGTAGATGAGTTTAACTGCACCGATGTCATGCTACCAGGCATCAATTAGGTGTTTACTGTGTACCTAACATTAGTCGTGCATTGAGAGCTTGCTCATTCTCCTCACCAGTCGAATGCACTGGCACACTGTACCTTCTGTTATTCACAATGCCTGATGGTTGTCCCATGCTTGTGCTGAAGGTAAATGTGGATCTGTCATTGGTACTCCCAACAGTCTGCATTGAATGTCATTGAAGCTCATGTCTCTACTACATTTCAGCTTTCTTTGGGCTCTGCTCATTGGTCTTTGGATATGATATGGTTAATGCCGAGGATGATCTGATTGGAAGGACCTGTCCTATGAGCGGTGGATTGCCATTAACTATTGAATTGTCCCTAGCTTTATTTTCTGTTTACCCGCTATTTAGTTCTGAATGCAAATGCAAATCTACCAGCCTCCTTGCTTCCTGAACATGGAACGTAACTTTTGAAACCTCCTGAGGCACAGCCGGGAGTAGTCTGATAGATTAAGCATTTTTCACTGTTTTAAACTGTAAAACTTAGTTTGTTTTAAAAATCACTCACCCTTCCTGACACACGATTGCAGTGTGCCGGCACCCCTCCTTGCAGCAAAACGAGCGCTGGGAAGGGCGAAATCGCCGATCTTCCGCAACCGCCATTCCCCTCGCCCTGACTGGGACATGCCCACTCTGAGGCCACGCCCCCCTCCCATCGTCCCCTCACTACAAAAATTTGCTTGTACCGGAAGCGCAGCGGACGAGCGCAGCGGGCGGGACGATTGCGCGCCGAAGGCGCGCATAAGGCAAGCTCGTCTGCGCTCGTCCGCGATCAGGACGCGACCGGGCCGGTCCCCCTGCCCGACCCACTAGCCAAATCACCGCGACATACACTCGGACTGAGTTGATGTCTTTGAGATCCCCCCTTTGTGTGACCTGCCTATGCTCCACCTCTGACGCTCGGAGCCAGGACTATACCTGCACAGTCTGCCATTTCTCCCTTCCAGCCTCAGATCTAACTATCTGTTCGACCCATGCCCTGATTCCTGACTCCACTTGTGGAGCTCACACCTCCCTGACCCTCAGATCTGCGCTTATCAACTGCAGATCACTGAGCAAACATGCCTTTGACATTTGGCAGTCCCTCCGGGACAACAACTGGGATTTGCTCTTTCTAACTGAAACATGGCTGAACGATACCACGAATCCCGCCATCACCCCTGCCTTACCGGAGGGTTACAGCATTATTTGTGCCAACAGACCCAATGGTAAATCGGGAGGTGGTGTCGCCTTAATCCATAAATCCATATGGACGGCTACCCTCCCCCCATTCGACCAAATCGAATGTATAGAAGGCTTGCCTTTCAGTATTCAAATCTCCCCGTCCTCCTCCTGTTCAGGAATACTTATTTATCGCCCCCCTCATTCTAAAACTTCACATCTTCCGGCTCTGGTGAACTATGTTATTCAGTTTAGCACACGTTACGCTAATTTCACCGTTTTAGGAGACTTTAACCTCCACGTCAACAACGAATCCTGTTCGCACAGCAACCACTTCATCTCCACGCTTGCAGCCTGTAATCTAGCCCAAATAATAACCCTACCCACACACAAAGCGGGCCACACACTGGACCTGATCTGCTCCAACTTACCATCTATTTGGGCGCCCCTCCCCATTCCGGTCATTTGGTCGGATCATTTCCTCATCCCTTTTGTGATTGGCATTCCCTGCCTCATCAGACCCTCTATCACCCCTAAAACATCAGGTAGAAATTGGAGCCGTATCACCCCTGAAACGCTCCTGGAACAATTAAAAAATACCCAACCCTGCCCACCCTCTGATCCCGACCAGGAGATCGACCACCTGGACGCATGCATCAGTCAGGCCTTAGATGCCCTGGCCCCCCTTAAACCCATCAAAACCCACAGGGCCGTACCCTCAGCTCCTTGGTACTCTGACGAGCTCCGGCAGAAAAAGGCCTTTTGTAAATCTCTCGAGCGCCTCTGGAGACAGAACTATTGCCCGGATAGTAAAATCACCTATAAAACAGCCCTCAAAGAATACCGGAGAATGATTGAGGAGCATAAACGAGATTTTCTAGCCTCTAGAATCAAACTTGCCAGCAATGGTGCCAGGGAGATTTTCAATATAGTTAGATCTTTCACAGACCCCAACGCATTGACTCGAACTCAGCCCGCCTCACAGTCGCTATGCGATAAACTCTCACAATTTTTCGAGGACAAAATCGAGACTATCTACTCCTACTTCCCTACCCCCAACAGAGAAGGACGGGAAGAGGAATCCATCTTTCTCTCACCACCGCTGTCCACTCTGTCCAAATTTGCAGCCATCCCGGAAGCCGACTCCATGGCAGAACTACTCAAATGCAAATCAGGCTCACCAAATGACCCCTGGCCGGCCAAGCAATATAAAAAACTGGCACCCCTACTCAATCCTTACCTGAACCACATTTGGAATGACTCCCTGAGAACGGGCAGTTTCCCTGCTAAATGGAAACATGCTTCTCTGGTCCCCATTCTGAAGAAGCCCAATCTGGACCCTGACCTCCCCAGCAATTATAGGCCTATTTCTCTCCTGCCTGCCCCAGCCAAGATCCTGGAAAAGCTGGTACACTCTCAGTTGGCGAATTACATCGAAACCAATGGGCTTCTTCATGACTCCCAGCACGGCTTCAGGTCGGGCCACAGCACGGAGTCAGCCCTCATAGAAATGGCTGACTCGGTGAGGTGGATGCTTGACCGGGGGTCGAGGGCGGTGTTAGTGCTGCTAGATCTCTCAGCAGCATTTGACACCGTCTCTCATAAGATCTTGCTGAGAAGGCAGGAGGACTTAGGTTTGGGCGGCACCGTGTTGAAATGGCTTTCATCTTATCTTTCCGACCGCACTCAGCAGGTCTTGACCCCTCCCTATACTTCCTCTGCCAGACCACTTAAATGGGGTGTCCCACAGGGTTCCTCCCTAAGCCCACTTTTGTTTAATGTTTATTTCACCCCCCTGGCCAAGCTGATTGCTCAGACTAGGATTAAATCCACTTCATATGCTGACGACATTCAGCTACTCTTTACCTTCGATACCCCCTCCGCTTCTGCCTTCGACCGGTTGAAATCTTGCCTTAGGGACATCTCTAGCTGGATGGATGCCAACTCCCTCCGACTCAATGCAGGAAAAACGGAGATCCTGTTTTTCAACTCACCATCTCCTCTAGATTCTAGTCTGTGGTGGCCAGAAGATCTGAGCCAAGCCCCCACGCCCAAGGACTCGGTGAGAAACCTAGGAGTTCGTTGGGACAACCACCTCAGTTTTAACATTCAGGTACAAACAGTAGCAGCCTCCTGTTTCGCAAAGATCAGGACCATCAAACGGCTAATCAATTACCTGCCAGCGGACTGCCGTAAGACTGTGATCCAGGCATTAATAACATCCCATCTTGACTATGCCAATGCCCTTTACCTTGGCATCACAGCCTGCCTATGTCATAAACTTCAGACGGTCCAAAACGCCGCTGCTCGGCTGGTGGAGAGAATCCCTGTTAGACATCATATCTCTCCCCATCTCTGTAAATTGCATTGGCTACCCATTGCTAAAAGATGCGTTTTCAAGGCAATGACGCTGGCTTTCCGAGCGTCAAAAGGCAACGGGTCGGCTCATCTGAAAAACACCCTGCGACCGTATGTCCACTCCAGGGCATTACGCTCCAATTCCCTATTTTTCCTGGAAACTCCACGATTTCAACGATCTCGTGCAGGAGGAAAAACCTTTGAGGTCTGTGCCACCCAGCTTTGGAACAAGCTCCCGGTAGCCTTACGCACCTGCCAAACAGAATCAGCATTCCGTAAGTCCTTGAAGACCCACCTCTTTTCCTCTTAAATCTGGCTTCCCGATCCTATGCCCTCTGGTTCCAGAGTTCTCAGCGCCGGGACGCCCCGTTGGGGCAGCTGTGTGCTTTATAAAATACACAAATAAATAAATAAATAAATGGAATATAGAAAATAAAATTAAAACAATGGTTTAAAATGTTTAAAAGCTATTTAATTGCAGCTGATGGATCCAAATGTGATCCTGTCCGAAAACAAGCCATCCTGTATATTTGTTTTGTTGTAGAAAGTTAAAGGATTCTTGATCACTTACCAATGCTTTCTTCTCAAGATGCCCGGTGAAACAGATGTTTATTTAAAAGCAGTGGATAGACTTAAGTATTAATTCCAAGAATGACACACGTATTATAGTGAAACAGCATTGCTTTTCACATGCTATCATTTGGAGCATGAATCTATTGACAAGTATCTTGGCTTCTACATGCGATTTTGAAAGAAATCAAAGTAAATATTTACAAGACCAAGTAGTACTCAACTGCTTTGATGGGAGAATATAAGAGAAACTGTTCTGCTGCAGAAATTCTAGCCTTATTGAAACACAATAAATTGCTAGAGGCATTGGAAGATTAATCAGTGCTTACAAAGAGTTCAAACACATTAAAGTTGACACTGTAACAGCTAGCTTGTCCATGACTAAAATTTATGCTTCATAATTTTTTGGAAAGACAAAATTGGATAAGGGTGGTGCCACCACATATAACATGTTTATTGTGGATCCAAGAGCCACTTAGCTAATGCTAAAGGTTGTCTTGCTATAAATTAATATAGCATAAAATGTAAAAAAAAATTGGCCACTTCACACAGATTCCCAAAACGTAGCACTGTTCAATGAGAAAAATATAACTCCATATTGGGAGGATGAAATGAGATGTAGGCACTGTAAATAGAGTATGATTGTCTATTAACCTCTTCAGCGCGACCGCGATTCCCCCTCCGGTGCTGGGCCCTAATAAAAACGGGCGTGGTCATGACGGAACGGTTCCGTCATGAGCACAGCTCAACCGTAGCTCATGACGGAACCGTTCCGTCATGAGCAGCGAAGGCGTTAAGATAGTCTCTTTTCCTATTAACGGTAAAGAAGGCGATTCTTTATGCACCATGAATACAGTCAAAGTTACTCTGGATTCTAGGTCACCTGTAGCTTTTGTAACTGATGATTTGTACTTTAAGGAGTAGAGCCATGTTGACATATCCCCTCCTGATATTTGCACTCTTGTGTTTGGAGGTTTCACAATGCCATGTTGGATTACATATGAATATAGAGAGATTTTCACTAGGGTCTATGTAACTAAGAGAGGTTGCAACATTTTTGGATTAAGATAACAAGGGGAGTTTGGGATGGTGCTCAGACCAGGAACGGAATGCTCTATTGCTTTGGTTCATGTGAGTGTTTCCCAGGAGAAGTCTCTATGAAAATTATTGGAACTACCCATGTCCCTATTTGAAGATAGCACTGTGAAGAGTTTTCAATATAGAAAAGTTTTAAAAGGTCAAGTCATCCCTGTGGTTCATAACGAGTTGAGGGAGTACTTACACATGTTAAGCAAGAAAGGGGCCATTAAATCTGTTGACTCTTCGCTGTGAAGTTACCTAATAGTGGCAGCAAATAAGAGAACAGGGGACTTGGGATTGTGTGTGGATCTCAAGTCCTTGAACAAGAACCATTTGGGGCGTTCAGATTCCTTTGCATGCCATTCACATTGGCAACAGTGGAATCCAATTTTCCGAAACTGATGTGCAATTTGTTTGGTGATATGGGATATGTGTAAGCCTATCATGGCAACATTCTTATCTTTACTGAGACTGAACAGGAACATTAGCTTGTTTTAGTAAAGGTATTGAGTGTATGGCTATACAGAGGCTTGACAGTTAAGAAGAATTCATTTTTTTGTTGAAAAATGTAGAAGAACTGGGGCATCAGTTTTGGCAGAATGGACCAAGCTGAAATTAAGTTTGGTGGAGGCTATAAAGAATAGTGCACCCCCCTCCCGCTCCAATGATAAGGATCAGTTGTGATCCTTCCTTGGGTTGTATGACTACTATTCTTGTTTTGTTGACAACTTCGAACTGCAAACTGACCTACTGATGAAACTATTGAGAGGTGGAGTTAAATGTGAAAAGAAAGATGAAGAACATTTGTCATTTGAAGGTCTGAAAAGTCTGATCATTATTCTCCAGCTTCCCATCTCTATAAAGATGCTGTTTCCTCCACGGTCATTGTTGACACTAGTGCTTGGAGTTAGGGAGCTGTACTTAGTCAGATGCTGGGGAGCAAAGGGTACACATTTGTGTTTGTGTCAAGATTGCTCTTTCAATCAGAAACAAATTACAGCTCAATCGAAGGAGAGGACCTGACTTGTATTTAGGCAACTAATCACTTTAAATATTTGTGACTGATCATAAGGCCCTTGTTTACTTGCTAAATAAAAAGAGGTTCAACAAAGCCAGCCCCAGGCTGGCAGGCTGTTGTCAAAAATATGCACACATACCAGCTGGGAAGAATATAAAGGCACATTTTCTCTAGGGATGTCCATTAAATCCCGTCCCAATAGAAAGTAATATGGATGAAGTGGAGTGTGTGGGTGAGATTGATGGAATCATCATATAAGAAGGTGTGATATTGTCCAATCAGTGGACAAGTTGCTTAGAACATGATGCCTGTTTAGTGATAATCAAAAGTACATTTCAGGAGGGTGGCCCAGAGAATGTAATTTGGAGAAATTTGACCAAGATTATGGAAGAATTGACTATTGAACAGAATTTGGTTTAGAGATGGAATTGTTTGATTACTCTGGCAGAGTTGAAGTTGCATCTGATAAGGTGCATGTAGGTATGGCAGTCACTAAAAAAGGCTTAATGAGTTCTAGTGGTAGCCCGGGATGGATTCTGAAGTTGAAACATATATGATAAGTGTATGGAATGCAAGGGGGTGGAGAAATCCCTTCGGACACATAACACTTCCCTAACAACACGAGATTTTCCTAAAATACCCTGGGGAAAATTGGGAATAGATTTCATGGCCCTTTGAACAAGTTGCAGTAGTACATGAGGTACACTTTTGTTGTGGTTGACTATCACCCCAACTGTATTGAGTGCAAATTCATGAGTGAATCCAATATTTTGGCCATCATTGATTTCTTAAAGGCATTGTTTCAGAACGAAGGGATTTCCAAGAACTTAGTATCTGACAATGGAGTGCAATTTAAATTGGCATGAATGAAAACGTTCTTGGTTTAGCATTGGCATTAGGCATTTGTCAAATGCCTTCTAAAGCCCGCACAGGAATGGAATGGTAGAGAGAGTGAACCGCATGGTAAAAAATACCATCCAATTAGCTTTTGATTGAGTTTGGATGGCCATGAGTAGGTGGGTAAGAGGCTGTGGACCTATCATAATTCTCCCCATTCTACTATGGGCATGACTCCATTTGTGCTGATGAAAGGAAGGCATTCCTCCTACGAATCGTCTCCAAGATAGGTCTGGACAGCACACAAGCAGATTGTCAGACTGCCAATCTGGATGAGGTACGGCACAGATTGAGGTTGGTGCAAGTCAAAAACAAATCTATATATGATGACTTCAAAAGGGTGAAATAGGTGTGTTTTATGGTGTGTTTTATGGTTGGGAACTTGTAGAAAATCCAAATCCTCCGGGGCAGGGAAAGGTAAATTTAAATTTTACCCAACCACATGAGTTGTGAAAGTGTCCAAGCATGCTATTTGGTGGAAAATGGTAAACAGCCATGAGGAAATTGAGAATGCTGTAATTCGGAGTGGAAGGAGGTCTGGGAGGAATGTACCAGTTGAGTCCTATGCAGGATTGTTGAGTCTGCATGGAGAAGGGGTTTCTGATTTAATAGATGACCATAGGTCATCTCTCAAGAGGATCAATGCCAGTTTGTTCTTCTGTGACTGATTCTAAGCTGTGAGTGGGCAGACCTACGTGATGGAATAGTATTTCCAAGTATTTAAATGATTAGTTTTAATCTTCAGGATCACCACATGTATAGGCACTCCAGAAGATTTCTGAAAGTCCATTTTTATTGTTGTGGTGTTGGTTAGATTTAAAGGGCGAGGTGTGTTATGTGCTTTTCAAGTTGTGTAGTTCCTTTAATTGTTGTATTCTCTTTAGAATCTTTGTTCAGGTGTTGCTTGGCTTGAATTCTAGATTCCAATCCATTGGCAGCTGGTCCCGGCACAATCGGTTAGAGACATTGTCTGCTGTTTTAACCTCTGGAATAAATGAACTTTACACCTTTGCTGGCATATTATTCATGTATGGTATTACACAACACACTGTTAAATAGTTGTAACACTAGAACATCACTAAAGATTTTGAGGCATTGTATATTATTGAAAAATATATGGGTATCCCACTTAGAGATGGTTCATCTCATACTAGTGTTGTAAGCATTGCTCTAAATTTGTATGCCACTATGCAATCTCCTGCTAGAGCAAAAGGAGTTAGGTCCTGGGTCGTGCAGGGGGCTGGACCATCTATTACAATATAAACATACAATTTGACCCCCACACCTGTACTTAGAACTTGTTGTTTAGAGAAAAACAATAATCCGGACAATTTCTGATTACGTAGGCTTATTTATTTTAGCCCTTGCTTTTTTTAGGTATTTCAAATCAAGAGTTTGGATATGTACGAGAAAAACCTTACACAAATAGTCATTAAACGAAATTTGACAATTCTACATTATTTACAAATACATTAAGTCATACAATACAAAACATTTTTTTGCACATTATTTACAGTGATGATATATCTTAAGATAGTGAAAAACAGAAAAGATTATTTATGGTGATAACACGTATCAAATAGTGAAACAAGATAGTGATTCTTCTGAGAAAAAAGTTTTTTTACAAGAAGGCGAGTGGATATAAATAAATTAATATTATATCACAATCATTTTTTTGTGTTTTTTAGAGGGGCCTTCTTACTGCCGACGCGTTTCAACCGGTTAAATGAATCAACGCGGTCTCATCAGGGCGTTTTCACTTTGTTCCTTGATCTAAAGGAATTTTTGTGCAAAAAGGAAAAAAGAGAAAGACGTCTTATTTGTGTTCTATTCTTTCAAGCCCATTTGCCTGTTTCTAACGGGTGTCGGAGACACTAATGTACCTTATGCACGAGTGTAGCTGGATCCAGCCGGTTCAACAGCTCCCTTTTCTTATTTTGTGTTGGTAAAAAACTCTGTAAAAAGAGTAGTATTCCAGTCAAGCGGTTGGTGCGTGGAAGGTGCCTGTACTGATTGTTTAATACATATCAGTTTCCTACCTGTGAGCAGCGCCGTGGGTCTTTGCTTAAAAATCCTATTGTTCTTTGAGTCTTTGAGTCTGCGACCAGCGCGATTGTTAATTTGCGTGCCTGGGCGCCCCTGTATAAAAGGAGAGCGTAGTTTGTACTTCTATTCAAATTACTGTGATGTCATACTTTTACAGTAAAAGTGGTTAAAGTACCTTGTGGGGGGAGCGAGCGGCCCTCGCTCAGCGAATGTTTCTATTTTTTCGGGTGCCCACACCGTTCAGCTTCAATCTGCTGAATAACAACGGGGCTCATTACTACATGTTTTTTACTCGCATTGCTTTTTAGAAAAACGCGGTTTAGGGCGGCTGGTTCTTACCTTTAGGTAAAACGAGGGCTAAATCAAAGTCCAGAGATCTCACAGCGCTGTGTGCTTCTCAGTGCATCTAGCGTTTTGCAACAACCTCCATGTTGCTGTGGGCATGACATATAGTATTGGTCACATGACCTGGGGATTCTGGGACATGTAGTTTTGGCATAACAGGGATATTATTCTGTTTTTAGGGGCCATTTACAAGGGACATTCACCACCCCCGATACTCGCGCAGAGCACTATTTCATCATAAATCTTATTTATTTAGCAGACCAGTGTGACCCAAAGCATGAGTCAATGAAATTTCGATTAAAGTCTTGAGACCTCCGACAGTGTATTTAGCCCACTTTGTGTGCTATTGAATTTTAGTATCAGATATGCTTCTTTAGTAAGGAGCATTTTCTCAATGTCAGGCGGGCACCTGCTTTGGTTAATGCTATATAGCACTGTCCATTTGAACTCTGTTTCACGGTGGTTAGTCTCTGTGAAATGCTGAACCATGGGTGCATTCGCCACTCTATTTTTCAGTCTTGATCTGTGCTGGGTGATGCGAGTGTTTACTTGTTGGCAAGTCTTGCCTATATAAATTTTGTCACAAGGACATACAATCGCATACACCACATTACGAGACCGACAATTGGTAAATCCAACATTTTTCCATTTGATGTTATGGTGGGTGAAATCGCTACCTTCTATCGTTGTGTCGCATGAAACACAATTGCCACATCTATGGTGGCCACTGATCGGTTTCAGACCCCATTTGGCCAACAGATCACTCTTAGGTTTTTGTATTCGCACATCTGCGCGAACCAATTGTTGACCTATACTCTGGTTCTTTTTGTAGGCGAATATGGGCTTGGGAAATGGACATTCCAATTTCTCCAACAAATGCCAATTTTTGAGAATCATTTGTCTCACTTTATGAGTGTCTGGATCAAAGGTCGTAACGCAGACCATCTTGTCTGGTTCAGGTTTTTTCTTGTCTTGTGTTAGCAGACACTCCCTCGTTGTGTATCTAGCTCTTTTGTAGGAGTGTTTGAGCAACTTTTTAGGATAGCCTCTGTTGGTTATTTCTCCACAAAATGTTTGAGCATGTCGGTCATAGTCAGTTACTTCAGAGCAGTTCCTCCAGATTCTAAGGAGCTGTCCATAAGGGAGGTTAGCCCGGAGGTTTCTGGGATGTGCACTTCCATGGTGGAGAATCGTGTTTTTGTCCGTCTTCTTTTTAAAGAGAGACGCTTTTAAATGACCACCTTCATTGGAGATTTCCACATCAAGGAAAGTCATCCTGTTATTGCTTGATTCAATAGAGAATTTAATGTCATGATGTTTATTATTCAACCAATGGTGAAATTCCATTAATTCAGTGTGGCTCCCCTGCCACAGGAGCCACACGTCATCAATGTATCTCAACCATTGTTTGATGTGCTTCTTGAAAGGGTTGTTATTTTCAACAAATTTATGTTCGTATTCTGCCATATACAGTACTGCCATTTCCGGCGCATAGGGACATCCCATGGCCGTACCTTTGATTTGAATAAAAAACTCATCGTTAAAGCGGAAATAATCTTTCTTTAGCGTTAGTTCCGCTAGTTGGAGAATGTACGTTGTTGGCACCCGATGGGGCCTTTCTCTAGTCTCTAAGTACATTTCCATAACTTCCAAGGCTTCCTCTTGTGGGATTTGAGTATAAAGAGACGTGACATCCATTGTCACCATGATCTCAGTTTGGGCATTAAATTCTGTACCTTCAACTTTAACTAAAAAATCGGTGGTATCTTTAAGGTACGAGTTGACTTTGCTCACAAACGGCTTCAAAAAGTAGTCCACATATTTAGAGATCGGCTCTAGGCATGAGTCGCACCCAGAGACGATTGGTCGTCCTGGGGGGTCATCTAACCTCTTGTGGATCTTTGGCAAGAAGTATAAGATGGGTGTCCTGGGGCATTTTTTGACCAAAAATTCTGCCTCCTTTGGTCCCACATAGCCATTGTCCACACCTGTCTGGACCAATTCCATTATCGTCCCTTGTATTTGCCTCAATGGATCTTCCTGGAGTTTCCTATACCACACCTGATTGTGCACCTGAGTGGCACCCTCCGCTAGATATTTTTCACGTGGCCAAATTACCACGGCCCCGCCTTTATCGGCGGGTTTAATTACAATTGACGAGTCTTCTCTCAGATTTTTTATTGCTACTTTCTGTCCTTTGCTGATGTTCTGCCTGACATATTTTTTTATCTCTTTCCAGTTTATTTAAAGATGATAAGAGTACCTGTTCAAATGCAATTACCTGTTTGGGGATGTTATGATTGGGGCAAAAAGTGGATTTATTCCTCAGGCCTGTCGTTTCCTTTTCGGTGCTGGGTGGTTGGTTTGCAAAAAATGCTTTGAGTCGTATTTTGCGACAGAAAGCTATTGTCTCCATTTTGATTTGTGCAAAGTCTGTATGTTTTCTAGGGACAAATTTAAGTCCCAGGTTCAGTACAGATTCCTCATCTTTTGTTAATACTTTTTTTGACAGGTTGACAACGACAGAGGGTACTTCTACGACTTGTAGGATTGTTTGCGTGTCCGCATTTCCCATGGTATTTTTTGCCTTGGCTTTGGCTGTTGGCCCTTCTCTAAAAAATTGACTTGTTTTTTGTTGTTGTTGCCTCTGCTTTCAGAGCCCGAGGAGTCTGATGAACTTGTCTCGGAAAAAGTTTTAAATCGGTTGCGAGAGCGTCCCTGATAACTATATAGTGCTCCACGCGAGTCCACCCGTGAGTAGTAGTCGTCCCTCAAAAATGGGTAAGCTTTCTCTAGAGTGAAAGACTTTGAGTCTCTTTCGTATTGGGCAGTTTTGCTGTTGATGGTAGTATCTTTAAACAGCAGGATTTCTTTCTCTATTTTTTCTATTAAGGTCTTTGCATCAGGAATTACATCACTTTCAATGATGCTTTTAGTTAATGCTTCAATCTCAGCAAGTTCTTGTCGGCAGAGTCGTTGGGCAGTCTCAATGGTGTGAACCATGAGGTCCCGGCTACACTTCGTGTTTATCTGACTGAACCCTAGTTTATATTCTGCGTCTTCCGTGAAAATCACGGGGACATTTTTCACCTGGAGTCCCCACGGGATGGTCCCACCCCTCAGGTGCTTCAGGAGGAAATGTCCATGTAACTCGGTTCTAATATGCTTTTTGCTTAATCGAGTGAGTTTGTCAGATTCATTTTGTTGCTGGGCAGATGTGCTTAAAGTAACGTTAGCAAATGGGGATGAAGCTATGAGATTTTGAATATGGGTCTCTGAGAATGATAACGTGTCTTTCTCAGACATAATATTGAGAAGGACAGGTAATCCTTCTTTCAAAAATGGTATCAAGTTGGGACAAAATAATGAGTCTTTTGCCCTTAGAACTCTCGCGGGTGACAACCCGCCCTATGCTGCTAGAGCAAAAGGAGTTAGGTCCTGGGTCGTGCAGGGGGCTGGACTATCTATTACAATATAAACATACAATTTGACCCCCACACCTGTACTTAGAACTTGTTGTTTAGAGAAAAACAATAATCAGGACAATTTCTGATTACGTAGGCTTATTTATTTTAGCCCTTGCTTTTTTAGGTATTTCAAATCAAGAGTTTGGATATGTACGAGAAAAACACTACACAAATAGTCATTAAACGAAATTTGACAATTCTACATTATTTACAAATACATTAAGTCATACAATACAAAACATTTTTTTGCACATTATTTACAGTGATGATATATCTTAAGATAGTGAAAAACAGAAAAGATTATTTATGGTGATAACACGTATCAAATAGTGAAACAAGATAGTGATTCTTCTGAGAAAATTTATTTTTTATACAAGAAGGCGAGTGGATATAAATAAATTAATATTATATCACAATCATTTTTTTGTGTTTTTTAGAGGGGCCTTTTTACTGCCGACGCGTTTCAACCGGTTAAATGAATCAACGCGGGATCATCAGGGCGTTTTCACTTTGTTCCTTGATCTAAAGGAATTTTTGTGCAAAAAGGAAAAAAGAGAAAGACGTCTTATTTGTGTTCTATTCTTTCAAGCCCATTTGCCTGTTTCTAACGGGTGTCGGAGACACTAATGTACCTTATGCACGAGTGTAGCTCAGCAATATTTCACAATTATACATATTTTCTGTGTAAAATGAGCTGTGAAACTCCTGACAAGCATTTAAAAGGAAGGCTTTATCGTGTTTCTTTTACAAAGTTTCAGGTGGAGTTCTTGTTAGGTGTTGAAATGAGCTAATAAACACAATTAAAAAAGAAAGAACTGACATTCACCAGATATAGTTTACTGTGTTAACTATTACTTGCACCCCTTCCAAGCACTGCTTAGTACTTCACATATTATCACTTATAACATGTTCAGTAACATCATTGATGATATCACTGATGAGATCTGAAATGACATAATTGATGACATCACTGATTACATCATAAAATCATTGCGACACTGTCGTATAGGGTTTGTGGACTTGATGTAATGCAATATGCTACACCTGATCAAAATTTATATTCACATTGATGAATTTATCCTGCTACAGACATATGACCCTCAATTTTAATCCAAGAGGTTGATAGTTATACATTTGCCACTTAAAAAGACACCTTCTGCCAGGCTCCAAGGACATCCCTCCAAGGTTTACTAAAATACACTACAGGCATCCCTGAGATGGGTACAAACAAGCTTAGAACCAAACTTATAGCACCAGTGTGAGATAAACCAACTCTAAGTGGGACACATTATTCAGCAATATGTAATGCCTCAAAATGTTCAGCAACATTCAGAAAAAAACATCCACACCATATAAACATCCTTCCTACATATAAATTGACTATAGCACTGCATTACAACTATTTAGTATGGGAATGTGCCAAGATATTGTGAATAGATACTTTGGCCTTTCTCACAGATTTTTGGGAAGAAGTTATGGATTTAACTTACATCATCTGTTCAGACATATCTTTGCAACCCACATCAGGTGCACTCAGCCATTAACTTGTTTAACATGGAATAAGTTTTACAACCCAAGCTATAGTGATTTGTAAAGAGTGCACCATAACCTTCAACATGCGCGATTGCACTTGCTTCCAGGGAATGTTATTTGCATGCTATGGAACACTATGCTATATATTACTATGGTGGTACTAGTGGTGTCATCATTGAAATCATCAATGACAACTTTTTGCATTTTATGAGTGATGTAATATGTGAGGCCACAAGTAGTGCTTGGCAAAGGCACAAGTTATAGGTATAATTGGTGTTATTTTGTTTTTTAAAGATTGAGTTTTATTCAAATTTCAACACATAACCTTAACGTCAATTTACCTTGCTTTTTCAGTGAATTTCTAGGGTTATTTAATGTCAAACAAAGATCTTATTACCATACCTAACAATAATGTCACATTAACATTTGTATTTTTAACCATTTTCTCTGCGCTTGAGAGCAAAGTATCCTAAGAGTATTAACATGGGAAATCAAAGTTTTGGACCCTTCTCCTATTCATAGCCCTGCTAGATAGATTAGTGCAAACTTACCATGAAATAGTGGAGGTTTGGTCAAATGACACCAAAGATATTAGCAAAACAAAAAATGTTCTTCGGCTGGAAAATCTGACTGAGCTATTAGTAACTATAACTAAATATGTATTGTGTGACTATGTATGTGTGTGATATAATTAGAACCGTATTTCCATAGGCAACTGGTTTTTGGTTTGCTAATAATTTTAGTACTGTTTGATAAATCCTCTTGAAAGTTTCCAAAGAAAAGGTTTATCTACATCAGCTCCTTTCTGTAATGTTTCATGGTGATCCATCAAGAGTAAGACAAGAAAACAGAGGGGGGCCTAAAGCGTATTTAAACCCTGCAATTTCCCATATGAACTTTAGAAACAGCCACAGCCAAAAGTGCTGAACTGAATTGCACAATATTTGTAAAATTGCTGGATCTTTACCGAGAAAGAGTGCTTGTGTAATTTGTGTGATTCCAATCAGTGATTTTTGAGAAATGAAGGTACAAAATGTATAGATAAATCAGACCACTGCAGTACTGTAGGAGAGGCAGACCAAAATATAAGATCTGATTGGCATCCTCACATCAAGAAAGATGTTTGGCAACCATTTAAGGGCTAAGTGTCTTGAAAAAAACATAGAAATATGATATAAGGGCATAGACCCTGTAGGCCTTGTGGGCAGGACCACTGTAGTACCATAGTGCTCGGGAAAAAACACAAAGAAGGCAGGCCAGGAATTTTCAATGAAATGGCCCCCCCAGGTTGGACCAGGACCCAAGGGGGGTGGAGTTAGCTTGTCTTTGAGTGGCATGAAGCTCTCCTCCTTGAGCCCTTTAATTTCTCTAGTGACCCCATCGCCTGAAGCCTGAGACATTAAAAACATTTCATAGGAAGGGAGGGTATGCAGCCCCTCCCTGAGTCATTTAATGGTCCCGGTGTCTTATTTGGGAAGCAGGGCTTTGGGCCCCACTCTCTGAGCCATAGAGAATGGCCACGTTGCTCTCATCTCCTAGAGCCTGATGTGAGCCAGAGTCCTGTGGACCCATATCCTCTGTCACTGTGATGTTCCCTGCCCAGGAGAGCATGGCCAGGGAACACAAACCTAAGTCCTAAGCCCAGTGGGACCATGAACAAAACCTGCTCCTACTGAGTGACAGAAAAGTAGAACAGCTGGCTGCCATCAGCAGCCAGGATGGATCCTGGTAGGGGAGCCTGTTGATAATAGTTTTTTAATTCATACTCTGTTCAATCCTAAAGAACAATAAAATATTCTACTAATTGAATTAGCCATGTGATGATTTTGTTCACGTATTGTTAATTCACTGATGTCCGGGCCCATTGTTGTTCCCAGATACATTATTTGGGTAAATACTATGAGTCCAAAAGGCTTAAATCAAGATGAGAAATATTTGTGCATCTAATCTAATTCAGAACCATAGCAGAAACTGGATCAACAAAACGTTGGACAAGAACAAAACTAATAACTATACGTGACTAAACAACATAAGATTAGAATCCATAACCATTGCACCAAAGTCATAATACCTAGTGCTTTAACAATAAAGAAATATGACTTGAGGAGAACAAAAACAAATCTGATTTACAAGGCTTAAATAACACTGGGGCCCTCAACACAAGTGAATAAATCTGTACCAAGGATAAAGAAGTAGGGCTTTGGAATAGTAAATTCCTTAATATTTATACACAAAAAATGCAAATAAACCACGGGAGAGTAGGAGTGTTATGTGGGCAACTTATAAGGCCACAAACATATAAATTATGGCTGTTCACCAACTATTTTTCTCAGAAACCTTAACCAGAATTAGAATCAATGCAAAATCAAATCTCCGGCCATGGTCTAAAATGCTGGCCAGAAAAGCTCATAAAAGAAAAAAGTAAAGAAATAAAATACAAATGCCAAAAGCATGAGCTTGCCATAAATTACTCAAATAGCAACTGCTTAGATAGATTTATTACTTCTAATGATAATCTACCACTTCCATAATTCTGAATCAATACCACAACAGATATGGCAACTGCCAAAACAAATATTAAAAAATAAAAAATCATGAGAAAAAGGCAATCAAAATTGTCTTACCAGAAGAAGCCGTGGGTCAGAATTGCCAAATTCTGGCTATAGGATATCAGGACAGCAAACAAGAGCAAATGGAGCACATTAGGAATTATGGTGATGTTCTGGGTTGTTGGTTGACTGGGGTATGAGCCCTAGTAAAGCAAAAGCCACTATCCCTTGCAGGGTGACCCAAACAAAGCATTACTCTTTTGCTAGCTTGGCATGAAAAGCAGTCAGTCTAATATTTATTTAATTATTTATTTGTGTGGCACAGAAACAGCAGTAAAGTGAACACACAACACAAGAAAAATCCAACACCACTTTAGAAAAATAGAGTAAATTGTAAAAAAATGATTTGACATGAAAACAACAAAAAGCCAATCAGTAGAACCTGAATAATGAGTCTTTAAAGTTTTAGTAAAAACTAGTGCCTAACAATCAAAGCGCCAACTATGGACATCTAGTCGCACAAGACCGAGTCAAAGTAAAAAAATATGGGCAAGGGCAATGGAGCGTGGTTCAAATACAAGAAGTCGATTGGGTCTGGACAGTGCTGACCTTTGGACTTGAAATTTTGAGAAAAATGTTGTGAGAAGGTAAAGGTGAATGGGGCAAGGTTGCAGGAGGTGTCCAAGGAAGGAGCGTCAATGTCATATATCCTTGGGTCGAAGCATGGAGAAGATTTTTACATTCGGACTCAGTCTCTTTTTTGGAAGTAAACAATTTCCGGCTGGACGAGGCAGAGGGCTGTAGCTGAAGAAAGTTTGACTAAGCTGAATACCCCTTTGGTGAAGGACGGCTGAACAGGATTTGCTGCGAAGAAGCCGAATGCAGTGGGAGAAGCCACAAATTCATTTAGACTGGTGATGCACCTTGGGGGGATAGGCCCCTGTCTCCTCCTAGTTCTCAGAGCAAATTTTGTCCCACAATTTTCTATGCCCTTCGTCTTGGGATGTGTCCATCTGGGCACATTTAGCACTACAACCAAGGGTCCAGGACTAATGGGATACCACTTGGGGGGGTTAGGCCTCACTTGGACTAGATCGTTTTATAGGTTCAAGATGAGGGGAGCCCTTGGGGCCCTGTGACACTGAATGGGAGGCCAGCAAACCAGTCCTTGGAGATACTCACCAGTCCTTGGGTTGCGTGCAGTGGGGAGCTTTGTCACAGGGCCTGTAGCCAAATGCCCCCAAAGGGCAGCCCCCAAAAGGCAGCCAACCCCATGCTGTGCAGGACCTTTGGCCTTGCATGGTGAAGGGTTGTTGACAGGGCCTGGCTTGTGGCAAACCCCCACACCTGTGGTGACCGGATATTTTGTTCCATTTTCTGAGTGATGGTGACTGTGGTCTACTACCATCTTAGTATAGTGGATAGATCCCTATTCGTAGCCTATTTTTAGGGTTTGCCTATTGACTTTGACATAATTCAGTGCCCCTTTCATCGTTTTCGGGCCTGAAGATCTATATTGGTAGATGCTTTATTCCTGACTCGATATTACCTATTGGTAGGGCTTGCCTATGCACTTTGACAGAGCTATTTCATCTTTTTCGGGCCTGCAAGGCCCAAACGAGAGACACTCCATTTTCCTTTCCGCCTCAGCTGCCCGAGACGCTTGTAGGTCGAAAGTAATATTTTAGTTATGAGCTGTTGTTCGCTGGAGAAGAACCGGTCAGAGCTGGCCCTTATCGGAAGAATGTAAACGGGGCTCGAGCTTAAGATGTAACAACAGGTGGCCACTGTGGGAGCGTCAAGAGCTCGGAGCCTAGTACAGAAGTCTGGTGGGCGGCAGGTTACTGTCTGGAAATTTCCACGAACGAAGGGCTCTCTATATTATCGAAATGCAGCAAGGTAGAACAGGCAGACGATCTTTGGAAGAGAAATGAGACAAATGATTTTTTCACAGGCAGACGATCTTTGGAAGAGAAACGAGACAGATGATTCTTAGCCACGCAGATGATCCTTTGAAGAGGCCGAAGTTATATCAATCGGTCTGTTAGAGCAGTTGGAGTTAGTTTGTGGCCAGCATTGCCATAATCAGAGTGAAGAAGTTAGTCGACGGATGGTTCTCAGAATAGTGAAAACTATACCAGTAGAGTGAAGCTTGGAGGTGAAGACAGTTCGTGGGAGAGAGGGGAAGTCAGTGCAGATTGGACAGTGTAGAGCTGAGAGGCAGAGACGAAGACCAGAGAAGGATTCCAGTGCTTTGGAGGGGCGCCGGAGGTGAAGGTGCATAGCTGTGCAGACGTGTATCTGTGAGTGCAGAGCAGAGTCTGAGATGAGCCAAGGCACAGATGAGAGAGGGACCCAGACGACAGCCAGAACCGGACTACATAATTATAAGGTGAAGTCTGTCCTGCTATTATAGTGCGCAAATATATTAACTCTTTCCTTTACTTTTCAGGCTATGCTTACATTGCTAGGTGCTACTATGAATGCAATGTTTATTTTTATTGTTTAATAAAGGGACCCCAGTTCTTAATGAATACATCTGAGTATTGTTTCGATGATAGGGTTAACCTTCCTTTTTAGCCAGGTGCTGACGAACAGACGGATGGGACATTCCCTTCTGAGAAGGTATCTGATGACAGGGAAGAGTGTGAACTGTATTAGGAGATAATTCTTGGATGCAATGATTTGGATAATAATAATAATTCATGTGCGATAGATACTTCCAGTAGATATTAGGTACTTAGGAAATTCCCAATAGGGAGCAGGAGGTATTAATAGGATAGTGGGAACACTATAAATATATTGGAGCTGCTCCCCGAAGAGCGAGGGGGTAGAGTAGCTCAGGCCGCATTGTTGTGGGGCTACAAGTGGGAACACTATAAATAGTTGCTCCCCAAAGAGAGAGAGGGGGGAAGGGTAGTCCAGATCGGATTGCCGTGGGATTACAAGTGGGAAGACTATAAAAAGCTGCTCTCCGACACGAGAGAGAGTAGATTAGCCCTAGCCAGATTGTTGTGGAGCTATAAGGTAAGATTATAGGATGTAGGAAGGAATTCTGTAGTTCCTATAGGATTTAGATATTAGTTGTGTAAGCTTGTATATATTGTGGGTTCCCCATTCCCAGGTAAGTACCCCAGTTACTGTTGTAAATAGGGTCTGGGAAGGGATGAAGTTACATGATGAATGGGTTTGTGGTGTTTGGGTGAGCTGATAACTTGGTCAGAAAATCCGGTCATTACAACACCACAGATAGTTGTTGGTGATACATTTTAGGGTTGGTCTTTGGACCCTGAGGACCTCATCTCCTGGGTCCAAAACATATAAATTAAGAGAATAGGGGTGTACAGCTCTCCTCCCCAAGCATTAATTAACTCCAGGGTCCACATCCCCCAGGGCCACATTAAACAAAAAAGGTGAGGGGGCCCACATGGTCCCCTCCCCATGCCTATAGTAGGCAAATTAGGCCCCGGGCTGACATGTATAAAAAAAAGGGAAGAGGGCCGAGCATTTAAAAAGCCTATACGACCCCATCCCCCAGGGCCATTATTAAAAATAGAAGTTAGAGGGGCCAAGTGATCCCCCTCCGTGAGCCTTCATAGACCCCATAGTCCCATTCTCCAGGGCTGTATCTTTTTTAAAACCCATTTTGTGCCCCAAGAACCCCATCACATGGGCCTAAATTAGTCATAGTTTTGTGCCCTGGTGCCCCCCCAGGCAACCCACAAAGTATAATGGTGAGGTTTATGGGGGAGCCCCAGGGCTCCCACTGCATCAACTGGCTCCCTGCATGAGGCAGGAGCCCTCATTGCTTCCACAGGGAAGGAGCAGCTGCTTTAAACGCTGCTCTCTCCAGGTGGTAGAAAAATGTGATTTGTTTCCCATCCTGCATTAGTGGGGACAGTGAAACAGATCTACTATCCACCAGCAGGAGCATTTTTAAAGCCTCTGCCCACTTTGCCAGACTTTGTGTTTGCTCCCCTTTGATGGGAATTTGAATATGCTCCTGCCAAGTGGGAGCCAATACACATTTTCCAGCCCGCACCAGTGCACGCTGGGAAACTACTGTGCCCTGGCTCCCCTCGACACAATTAGTGAGCCACATCAGAGGATGGGGTCCCCAGTGCCAGTAGAGTTTCAGGGAGGGGGGCTGTGCTGGCCCTCTCCCTTATGTTTTAAGTAAGGGGTCTGGTGGATGGGGTCCCTAAGGCCCTTTGAAGTTTCAATATCCGACCCCTTTGCCCTGGGGAATGTGGTCACAAGGGCCTAAGAAGGCTCTGGGAGGGAGCCGCACACTCCATGCCTATTTGTAATTACTTGGCCCTGGGAATGGGATACTTGAGTCACAGGGGAATGGGGCCCATGGTGTGTTATTAAGCTCGGGGTGGGGAATTACGTGTCTCCATCCTCTTTATTAAAATGGCAGCCACAGGGTATGAGGCCCACTGAGCCTTTTTAGGTGGTTTGAAAAAAATATTGTGATACGAGCATATTGTGTAAAGAATATTGGGACACCAAAATATCATCAACAGGAATATTGAAAGTAAAAATATAGTTTTTAGTGTTGTTTGTAATATTGTAAAACATTTTGATGTAGTGAATATCCTTTATATGTAATATTGCTTGGAGGTGTTAATTAGCATGTCATTTATTATACTGGGTTTTATTGTATCCTTTTGTTATATTTATGTAATTTATTTTACTGTGTTTTATGGTATCCTTTTTTTATATTTATGTATTTAGTAAGATACTTTTTTTTAGTTATGGAAATCTTGAAATTTAAGTATCAAGGTGCTGATTGCGATGTTGGGCAGACATGAGACTGTTGCAGAATCGGGACCGACTGGCCTCATTTGGATGCCACCTCAGACTCCCATTTCTGTATGGGAGCTTGTACTGTGGTTGGAAACTGGCCACAGAACAAGCTTCTATAGAGAAATGGGTGCTTGTGTAAATCACTGCACGTCATGGGGCCCCCAAACCCCCAAACGGAGGCTGAGGAGGAAAGCCCAACATGACAAGCCTGCCGGAAACCGTCATTCTAATCTCCACAGTGGAAAAATCATCCATATGGGATTATGTGCATCCTCCGACTGGTGGATGGGCTCCTTGAGCCCATCGGAAGCCAGTCAAATTGACCAGCTGGTTTCAAATCCGACAGCCTTCATTGTAATAGGGCTGTTGGATTTGAAAACTTAGATGTCTGTCGGAAAGCATTTGACTGCAACATCCAAATCTGACCTTTTGTTGTTTTTGATAAAAATAATTCCCTTATTTTTTTCAGTAGCAGAATATTGAGTTTATAGGAGATGAGGGTCGGGAGATTAAAAAAAATATAAAATTTTAAATTCAAATTCTTGTTTTTAATTTTAAAATATAAAAATTAATAATATTGATATTTTAAATTAATTTTGAAATATAATTGTTTTTTACAAATTTTATTTTAAATTTTAAATAATATATATAAATGGTAAAACAATATATTTTACATTTTTGTTGTAAAATTTTGCATTTTTAAAATGTTTGCAAAAAATAAATTTCAATTGTAGATATCTTTGTATTTTTATTTTGAAATTATATTTTTTATTTATAAGATATGGGGCCCGATGTAGGTAAATCTAATTTACCACTTCTAAAATACCTAATCATACCGATTCGGTATTTAAGAAGTGGTAAATTAGAGGGGGGAAATGTAGGTAATTCTGATTCGGTAAATACCGAATCTGTAAGATTCGGTATTTACCGATTCTGTAAATACCGAATCGGTATCCCCCATTGATTCCTATGGGCCTTGAAGCCCATAGGAATCAATGTGGAATACCGAATCGGTAATTACCGATTCGGTAATTACCTATTCTTGCAAGGGTGCAGGGGGTGTCACTTTGACACCCTCTAGCACCCCAATTACAGGCTTGTGTGCCATGTGGCACACAGACATGCCCTAGGGGCATGTCTGTGTGTCACATGGCACAGGTGTGCATGCACAGATGTGCATGCACACCTGGATTCGGTATTTTACCACCCAATTGGATTGGGTGGTAAAATACCGACTCTTGAAGGCCTGTGGCACTCTTCAGAGTGCCACCTACATCTCTATTTACCGATTCTGTACATTTACCGATTCGGTATTTTACCGAATCGGTAAATGTACAGAATCGGTAAAATTACAGATTCTGTACTTCTGTAGCCCCCACATAAGAAAACCGTAATACCGGTCGGAAACGGCCGAATTCGGCCGTTTCCGACCGGTATTAAGGCTCCTACATCGGGCCCTTAGAATTTATTTGCATGTTTTTATATTTTATACATTTTAAATTTGGTATAATAATACATTATTTCATGGTGTAAAGATTAGGAATGTTAGAAAAATGGCAATAAACATAATTTTTTTAATTTAATATTATATTTGTGTATATTTTGGTTTTTAGTCTAGAGCATTTTTTCTTCAGAAAATGTTCTAAATAAATGTTATAGTACAAAACAAGTAAGTAGTATTAATTATGTGTTTAAGTTGTTTAATATGTATTACCTCTTTTAAATTTCGAAGTCAATTATTATTAACCCTGGGCGTAGTGTGCGGAGTGGGGCTCCGCGGAGCTACGCGAAGTGGGCGCAAAACTACGCCCACCCGCGCACTCCGCGTAGCCCCACTACGCACCGCCCGCCTCCCTCCCGCCCTCCCTAAATATGTAAATAAAAGGATAGAAAGGTTTTAAAGACACTTACCTTGTCCGCCGCGTCCCTGGGGCTCCCTCTCGCCGTCCCTGGATTCGCGCCGCCGCCATTTCGGATACTAATGCGCATGCGCGGGTGCCCGCGCATGCGCATTTCTCATGAGAAATGCACATGCGCGGCCGCCCGCGCATGCGCATTAGTATCCGAAATGGCGGCGCGAATCCAGGGACGGCGAGAGGGAGCCCCGGGGACGTGGCGGACAAGGTAAGTGTCTTTAAAACCTTTCTATCCTTTTATTTACATATTTAGGGAGGGCGGGAGGGAGGCGGGTGGCGGCCGGCTACGCACCGTCTGCGGAGCGCGCGTAGTGCCGCCTGGCTACGCCCGCTACGCAAAATGCGTAGGAGACGGCACTACGCGCACTCCGTGCACGGAGCGTAGCTGGCCGCCCACGGTTAATTAATATATAGATTTCATATGAGATAAAGAGTACAGCTATATTAGAAAAACACAAGCAAGTTCCCATTGAGATATCATAAGTACAGGTTTTGGTGAGAGAAACAACAAGTAAAACAGTGGGTGTTTGTAGCCATAAGTGTTTGTATGGAGGGAAGTGAGGAAATTATTGGTGTAAATATGGTACGGATTGCTCCAGCTGACCTCGTAGTGTGCGTGGAGAGAAAGAGCAAAAGATAGAGTGCATATAGGGCAGGCGAGAGGATAGTAAGAACAGAGTCATGATTTGATTTGATTTGATTTTTCAATTTGTATAGCGCGCGAATGCCAGAAGGCGTCTTGGCGCTGAGATTCCCACTGACTCCTAAGTATGTAGTTAGAGCTGTTTAGCAAAAAGCCATGTTTTGACTCCCTTTCTGAAGGTTTCCAGGGATGGGCTGTTTTTGAGAAAGGTAAATGAGGAAGGTATGCAAGAGGGGACCTATATTTTATATGCAGAGACACTACACTCATAAAGATACTACTTGTAAATCCCTTTGTGAACACAAACAACTGTAAACTGATACAAAAGTTTACCATTGAGAATCAGGCCCACTGCAGATTTTTGGAGATGTCGCCATATACTTTGATTAAAAGGATTTTAACAGCCTTGTACGATTGTGTCGAGGGTAGATTTTTAAAATGGTTTAAATCATGGTTTGCTCAAAGTCTGTGAATATTTTGTTGGGGGAGTAATTATTTGATTTGTGTTTGATGTGGTTTAGGAGCTTGCAGTATGTGCAGCTTTGTTTATTTGCTAGTAGAGGAAATATAAAAGGGACAGTTGTGTTTTGGTAGTCACCATGTATGGTGTATATCTGACTAAATGGTTTTGGATACATTTTGAAGGTTTCATCCATCATCCACATGCCACATCATCTTAGTGTTAGTCAGTTATTGTCTGTGGAGAATATTAGGATTTCTTTTTTGCTATTTAGGCTGTCCTATAAAATGAAAGGTTTTTCATTATGTGTCATTGTTACATGTTCATGTATGTGTATGTCTTAGTTTCTTCTAGAGGCAGTTGAGGTATCACTGGTCGCTCTTTTAGTTTGTACAATTAAACGTTTTCAAGTGATCATAGGTGGTAGTTGGCATGTTATATGTTCTGGTACGTAGGTAGCATATCTTCATGGATTTTGCTTGTGGATTTCTGGGAGCTAGTACTTGCCTCTCCTATATCTTGCAATTTCTCTCTTACTTTTCTGTCTGTAACATTTTAGTGGTTGTTGTGCTCTTTTTCATGAATCACAATATCATAGCTTGCATTTGCCCTCCTATTGCATGCATTAGAATAATATTTAGTACATTTCCAGTCTCTAGATTCTGTTGATGCAATTTTTGTCTGTCTGTCTGTAGATGCCGTCCATGTGAATTAGTAACTGCTTTCCTTTCTGTGAAGTGATATACTTTGCAGCTTCCATCATTGTATCTAAAAGTAGTGTAATAGTATAAATGTATATAATATTTTAGCAATTGTTTTAATTACATTTAAAATTATACAATCTCTTCTATTTTGTATACTTTCATGTATGTTGTGTACAGATGTTCTTCATGATTTTGCAGCTTTTTTGTCGGGGACGTTCTTATGTGCAGCTGGTGTATTGTTCGATGAAAACAAAATCATAAGTTTCACTTTTAGAGGCCGATTCCGATGTCGATAGGAAATTGTCCCAAACATATTTGTTCCAGATTAGTTTCCAAACAAATAGGGTCCTGTGTGTCCGGACGACCCATTATGATGCCTCCCAGCATTGTTTAGTCAGACTCACATTGACCTCAATGGGAACCTGTGTCCTGAAAGTGAAGACAAGCTCCCATTGAAGAAAGGGGTGGTTGGGGAAAATATTGCAGCCTGTGGGGGGGCATCCCATGGTGCCTACCACACTGTGCATGGTTTTGAATAGGGGTCCTTTGGGTACCCCCACGGGCCACATTTGGATGCTTCTGGCTGAAGGGGTCCCGCAACAGGCACCCAAAGACAGATTTCGGCAGCCGTTTCGTCTCGGGCAAACTGAAACGGAATGGCTGTCTGAATCGGTCATCTTAATCGATCATCCCGAAACTGTGTCCATAGTGCTGTACGGATCAACTCTGAAAGACTCCGGTTGTCTGGATGGCTTTCGGAACCGATTCGGGCCACTCGGATGGTTTCTGAGCAACGTAATTGGTCGTTGTGAAAACAACTCCGATTTTCCGACAAAACCGAATCCCATCTGAAGCTCTTCCTAATGACATTGTAATTGGCCCCTAAATGTTCATTTGTTTTTAGTTTCTAGATGTTGAGGTTGTTAGGTATATTTTCTTACCATTATTTGGGTGGATTCTTACATCGTTTTGATAGTTGCTATTTTCAGGCAGTTTCAGGTTATCGCTGTTTCCAGTTGTGGGTTTTTCCATAACGTCCCTGTATTCTTTATTTTTCTAATTGAATTTCTACTTTTTTTCAATGCTATTTCCTAATTAAAAAATCCCTGTAATCTTTGTTTTTTCATTGAATTTCTAGTTTCTTTCTTTGTAAAGTAACATGCAGTTAGGGTAACCCTAACTCTGCACATGGCCAGGGGTTGACCCCAGAGCCTGACCTGCGGTCACGCCCCAAAGCATACCCCCACATGCAGCCAATGCATGCCATGCATGCCCATCTTTCTCTGGGCACTTTTGGCCCCAGGGTCCTAATTCCCAGGGGTCCAGCACCTTTTTTAGGAGGAGGAAGCATGGGACCCCCTCCCCGTGCCCAAATTTGCCCCCGGGTACCTCATTACCTGGGGCCCTGCAACATTTCTTAGAAGAAAGGGACACAAAATTCCCCTCCCCAGTCCAGTTTAACCCCAGAGATCCCATAACCTAGGCCCCGAATATATATTCATCCCCAAACTTATTTTGGCCCTGTGGACCCCATCCCCTAGGCCAAACACATTCTGTGGGGGAGAGTGGCACATGCCCTCCTTCTTAGGCCAATGTCAGCTCCAGGGACCCAATCTCATGGGACCCGGTCATATTGTTAAGGGGTATGGGGCATGCATCTCCCCTCCCTGGGCGGATTTAGGCCCTGGGGACCGCATCTCCCGCGGTCCAGCACCACTTTAAATAGGGTATGGCCACTCAGCCCTTCTTCCCTAGGCCAATATTGGCCTGGTACCCCATTGACCGGGGCGCAGCCAATAAAGGGTGGGTACCATGGTGCCCACCCAGGGCACCCACCATATGGACCCCTATGGCTCCCACAGCCCCAGCCAACTCCAGTAGCCAGCATTGCTTCCGTCCAACAGAGCAGCTAAAAATGCTGCTCCCTGCGGGTGGGAGCAATATTCAGATCTGTTTCTCTGCCCGCATCACTGCAGGCAAGTAAACACATTTGAGCTGAGCTCCCAGTTGGTGGGAGCATTTTTAAAGCTCCTGTCAGCTGGAAATTGACTTTATGTTTGCTCTCGCTTATTGGGAGCAAACACAGGTTCCCTGCCTTGCCAGTGCAGGCAGGGAAACTGCAATGTACCAGGGGTGGGCACTCTGGGACATAACCAGAGCCGGCCCTGGGGGTTCAGGTCCCTGGGGGCTAAATCAGACCAGGAAGGGAGCTGCGTGTCCCCCTCCTCCTTTTTAACTTTGGCTGGGCACCTGGAAATGGGGATATTGGCTTGGGATGGGGCTGTGTGCCCCCTCCCCCATTTTATCTTTGGCTGAGCCCTAGGGCATGCGGTGTTTGGGCCAAAATCAGCCCAGGAGGAGGGCTGTGTAGTAAATACTATCTTCACTGTTCCTCTCTGGCTAGACAGTACAACTATATCTATGACATCATAGATTGCCAGGCTGTCACTCTATCTCACTGTACCTTTCTATTACCTGTTGTGGCAGTTGGTCACCTGAGGCTGAGCTACCAACAGCGAGCTCCTGGTGGGGTTTTCTATCTATCTACTTACAATCTTGACCTGTCTGTCTAACCTGGAAGGAACCTGCAATAAAGGATCTTAACCTCAGTGGACTCTGCAACATTCATTTATTACAACTTGGCGACGATTTTTAAAAGGAGGAACCTACGCGTGGTAAAGACTACTTAAAGGACTATTCGAGAAAAAGGAAGGAACTCAGGAATCAAGAATAAACAAGAGACTCTGTTTTCAGAAAAAAGGTAACGCCCTACTAACCCCACCAGTGTCCTAACACACCTGGACAGCCTGCAACCTGGGTGAGTGCCTTTACTTTGATGTCTACTTGTGAACAGACTGCGACCTGGGAGGTTTGATGCTATTTTGCCTGCTGTCACCTTGCTCCAATCAGGAAAAAGTTTATTCTTCCCTGAGGTCTGCGGTGTTTTTCACTCAGCCTTCATTCAGTGGGGGAAGCGTCAAGCATTGGCAGAAACTGGCAAATTATAAGTAAAAGGTATTTTATGGCAGTGACAGTGACAAATGATGTGAAATTTTTTTTCTAAACTGAATTATTGGAGAACCGCTGAAGAACTGTCCCTCTAGTAAAGCCTTGCATTTAAACTCTGACGTTTTTTTTCAGAACTGATGCACATTAGTCTGGTTTTTCCCTGATTACGTTTCACTCTGCATGAAAACTTTTATGTGTGAACATCGGTAGTTATTCAGCAGCGCGTAATTTGAGCACAACTTCAGTACGAATCCTCTATGTCACTGCACTTAACCATATTCGGTTACTCACCGTCCTCGACGGTTGGTAGACGGTTGGTCAACAGCGATCTTCACTCCTTCCTTGCTACCGTCTTCCTGATGACGTGCTTGGAATGCTTCTAGAGTTAGCGAAGGTCTACAGTGACGTCACGTTTTCCAACATACTGCAGCTTTTGCCTTATCTTCCTTCAGCACGCCCAGACCGTGAACCACCCGGCATTGGCGTAACAACGTGCCACCATCTTCCTCAAGATCCCAGCGTATTGAACTTGAAGCTCGTAGTTGATATGTGGTGCTCACAAGGTGACTTCAATTTTACACACACACTATGGTCTTCTATTTTCCGGTGTAATGGTCACAATCTGTGTCAACTATGTGCCGGAAATGTTGGTAATGACGATTCCATTTGTCTTCATGCCGCCGAGCTGACCAGTGTTGAGACGCAGACATTCTCACTCTTTGGTCTACACTTTGTTCATTTCAGTTTCACGGTCAATAGCGGCACCAGAGTACAGGACTGGAGGACACTTTACTTTTGGTCTTGGTCACATTCTACTGATCTGACAAAATGTCCAAGGCAACTAATAAGAGCTCAGTAGCCTCTACAGGCAGCGATGTACACAGAACCCGGGTGAGAAATCGCTCACCGGAGCTAATATCATCATTTATTTATGTATTTGTGTTACAGTAATTTCATGAATGCATTTTAGTTAACACTGTTTTTTTTTCAGGAATGTGGTGTGTGTTTTTAACATAGCGTTGTGCTCTGTTGTGCTCATATGAAAAGTCTGTATTCTGCGTTGGGCATGTGGTTTGGTGTTTTTGGGTAGTCAATGCCCATCCATGTTGTCAGGGTTGGTACCCTGAGGTGCCCCTTTCTAGGGAAGGTGTTTTTGTGTGGGTAGTCCATGCCCATGTTGTGGTGTATGTTCATCCAAGTTGTCAGGGTTGGTATCCTGAAGTGTACCCTATCTAGGGGAGGTGTTTTTGTGTGGGTAGTCCATGCCCCATGTACTTGGTGTTTGCGGGTAGTCCATACCCATCTCTTGTCCCAGGGTTATAGTCTTTACTATGCGCTGTACCCTCGTCTAGGGACGTTGGTGTCTGTGGTAGTCCATGCCCATGGTTGGTTGTTTGGGGATGTTGATGGGTAGTCCATGCCCATATTATGTTCCATAAGTATTTATGGCTAGTCCATGCCCCTTTTCCCAGAGATATTTTGTTTACTCTGCGGTGTACCCTTTTCAGGGGAGGTTATGTGTTTTTTTTGGGTAGTCCATGCCCGTAGTATGTTCTATATGTATTAATGGCTACTCCATGCCTTTGTTCCCAGAGATATTTAGTCTGCTCTGCGGTGTACCCTGTTTCAGGGGAGGTTATGTGTTCTTTTTGGGTAGTCAACGCTCATAGTATGTTTTATAAGTATTAATGGCTACTCCATGCCTTTGTTCCCAGAGATATTCAGTCTACTCTGCGGTGTACCCTTTTCAGGGGAAACTTTGTTTTTCATAATACTGAAGTCATAATGCTGAATCTTTGTTCTTTTCTCAAATAATAACACCTCATGTTAAAGTCATCTTTTGTTGTACACTACTACTTTTGGTTTTTCTAAAATGTGTACTTCCTTGCTGTCTGAGGCATATGAGGTATTGTTGCTGATTATTCCTTTGTTCTGCTATTACTCCATAAAGAGAGAGGATCTGTAGTAAATACTATCTTCACTGTTCCTCTCTGGCTAGACAGTACAGCTATATCTATGACATCATAGATTGCCAGGCTGTCACTCTATCTCACTGTACCTTTCTATTACCTGTTGTGGCAGTTGGTCACCTGAGGCTGAGCTACCAACAGCGAGCTCCTGGTGGGGTTTTCTATCTATCTACTTACAATCTTGACCTGTCTGTCTAACCTGGAAGGAACCTGCAATAAAGGATCTTAACCTAAGTGGACACTGCAACATTCATTTATTACAGGCTGCATGCCCCCTCTCCTTTTTTATTAAGACCACCTTCTTCTTGGCCCACACCTTGACGAATCAGCCCAACACTTAACTGATAGAAGCAGAAGTAAGTGGGACACTAGCTTGGAGAAGTTTGTGAAGATATGCTAAACAGCACCAAAGTTATTAGCAAAACAAAAAACATTTTTCCCATGGAAACTAGGGCCTAACTACAACTACCTACTAGTGATTATATATCGTAATATGTAGGTTGTAGTTTAAATGGTTCTAGTTTATGTATATTTTTTGGGGGCCTATTGTTATAATTTCTTTGTTAGATATTATGGGTTGAATAGTAAATGTAATATATTTTTGTATAATTTAAGTAAGTGTATGAACCTTTTTTTTTAGATTATAAGAAAAATGTGGACCTGGCATTTTCTTCAGATCATCATGGACAACTAATGTTTAATGAACTCTAAACAGATACACAACTGATCGTGCTGATTCCATGTTTTTGTGATTGTTTTTGAGGATTACCCTATAGGAAGTGGAGAGGGGTGCACTTCCTGGTTTCCTTGCACCATCATAATACTGCTGAATTACCATAAGTGACAGGTGTTACATCATTGCCTCAACTCTCTTTGTGTGTTTTGCTTTCTGTTAATTGGTGTACATTTGTTGAGTAGTTTTTGAAATACTAAGGAAAATCCAAATTTATATATCTAGGGGATGCGGAGGACCTGCAATACCTCCTGATCTTGTGCTGAGATCTGAATGACTGCCTACACTTCAAACCAGCGAGTGTGGTAGTCATCTGGTGACTCAGTTCAACCGAGTCACAAAGAAAAACATTAAAAAAAATAAAAAGGGGCAGGGTATAAACAACCTGACCCTCTAGGCCTCTTGGGGGGTACTGCAGGGCACCAAAAAAAAACAATTCTTTGGAAGTCACGCTGGATCTGTGAATTCTGACAATTTTTGTTTTACAAACAAAGCGCGGGTGATCCAAGTCCTGTGGGGGCATTGTAAAAAAGAAAGAATAGGTGCATGGCACTACTCCTGTGACACAATTATGCCCCGGGGACCACTAACTCCCGGGGCTTGGTTAATAAGA
The DNA here is from genome assembly GCF_964261635.1 of Lissotriton helveticus. Lineage (NCBI taxonomy): Eukaryota > Metazoa > Chordata > Amphibia > Caudata > Salamandridae > Lissotriton > Lissotriton helveticus. Next base: position 2,121,254,193 of record NC_136057.1, on the reverse strand, counting down.
CATGTGGGAGAGGCCCACATGCGTTATTTACTGAAAATTGGGGGGCCTCCTACATCACCAAGGCCCACCACATCCCCCTGCCTTTAATTTTAAATAATGCTGGGGGCCACATGGACCTCCCACAGCCCTGGGGGATGCCACTTCCCCAGGACTTTTCTTAAATTGAGTGAAGAGGGTTGTGCCACCCACCCACAGCCCTGGGACTACCATCTCTGTGGGGCAAAATTAAACAAAGAGCCATAGAGGGCCCTGGGGACCACCATCGCATAGACCTCACTCTTGCTGCGTCCCAAGGTGCCCTCCAATGAGACATACTTGTTTGCTGTGACCTGGCTGAAATTTATAGCTCCTGCCAAGCTATAGCAAACTGTGCTCAACGTCTAGCAAGTGAGAGCACAAAAATACTCTTGCTTGCTAGAAGTGGAGCACAATTGCTTTGACATAGAGGGAGCTGCATGTTCAGCAGCTCCCTCTCTGTCAAATAAATGCCGGCTCCCATTGAAGTCTGGAGCTGGCAGGGATCGTTGGGGCCTTGAGGCTCGCCCTGTGGTCCCCAACTGAGGGGTCGATTCCGATCCCGTAAAAAGCGCTCCAAATCGTCGTATGGAGCATTTTTTTCCGTACGAATTGTACCCGTAACCGTCCCCGTACGAACGACGTAGTACGATCCACACCCGATGCAGCTATCCGTACGAATCGTACCAGGGACCGTACGAATGAAATTCCAGTATGAATCGCCCTCGGAAGCCGCTGTACACGACGTTTATACGGTTCGCGGCTGCTTTTTACGACCGGCAAGTACGATCCGTGTTGTGTACGCTTCGTACGACCCTTTTTCTACGGGAGCTGGAAACTGTTGTACAGTCAGAGTTCGCCCCGAAACAGGTACGGAACGCCCCCCCCGGGTATGGCGCGTACACCCCATGATCGCAGGGGTACGGCGCCTACCCCTGCGATCATGGGGGGTACGTGCCGTACGGTGTGTAGGTGATCGTGCACTTTTCCGTACGAATCACCCTTACCTGACGTGGACCGTATGAACCGCGTCCGTGTAACCCGATCGGGATCGTAATCGTCCGGTCGTACGGCTCCGGATGTGAGTCGTATGAACGGAGATTTTTAATGGATCGGAATCGACCCCTGAGTAGGTACCCTGGTGGTACCAGGGAACCAATAATTGAGCCTGGGTCCTCGGAATGGGGTTTCCATGGCCGAAATTGGCATGGGAGGAGAACGCTCTTTCTCCCTCCCTTTATGTTTGTATAAAAATAAAAAGGCCGGACCCTGGGAGATGGGGTTCCTGGAGATGAAATTGGCCTGAGAAGGTCCCCTCCCCCATTCAAAATAGGCCAGGCCCGGGGGATGGGGTCCCTGTGGTCGAAATTGGCCCAGGGAAGGGGGGGCAGCTTGCCCCACTAATAAAAAAAAAACAACCGGCAAATCACTTGAGGCCCCCTCCTCTTTTACCATCCTTCTGCAAACATTCCTCCTGGCACACAACTGGTTGGGGACAAAGTCCCCTTGGCAGCCAAGTGTCTTCGGAGGCCATGCCCCCTTTCTCCACCACTCCGCAAACATGCCTTTTGGCACACTGCTGGTGGGGGGATAAAGTTCTCTTGGATGCTGAAGGTCCTTGGGGGCTAACAAGACCTTCTGTTACCTCCATTAGGTCTGATCAGTGTGATTGATGAGAGGTCTTTGGAGGCCATACCCCCTTTCTCCACCACTCTGCAAACATGCCTCCGGGTACACTGCTGGTTGGGGGAAGAAGTCTCCCTGGCTCCAGAGGGTCCTTGGGGGTCAACAATCTATCCTGTTACCTCCAGTAAGTACCACATAGCGCAATTGCTGAGAGGACTTCAGAGGCCATGGTCTTTTTATCCACCACTGTGAAAACATGCCTCCTGGTGCACTGCTGGTTAGGGGATAAAGTCCTCTTGGATGTTAAGGGTACTTGGGGGCACAGAAGGCCTCCTCTTATCTCCAATAAGTCTGACCCAGCAAGATTCCTGAGAGCTGGTCTGAGGCCTGCCTCTTGTCTCCACCACTCAAATGCAACTACTATTAAAACGCTAATTAAAAACATAGAAATTCACTTAAAAAACAAAAGTTACAGAGATATCATAGTTAGGCTCATATTTCACTCCTACAAAACCAGTGAAATTCACCAGTTATAGTTACCAGAGCTAACTATAACTTATGCTCCAGCAATGCACTCCTTATGACCGCACACATTACATCACTCATGACATGGTTAGTGATGCCACTGATGACCTCTCAAATAACATCACTGATGACATCAGTGCTTACATCTTCTTCAGAACCACTCACACACCCACTCACATCCCCATAGAACCTCTCCTTCACCCACTCACCCACACAAGCACTCACATACTAGTACACAGACCCATATACGTACTCACACACCCACTCACTCCTCCATAGATCCGCTGACACACCCACTCACTTGTATAACCACTCACACAACCATTCACTCATACATATATCCACCTATACAACAAGTCACTCAGGCATACAGCCTCTAACACAGTCACACACTCTGCCATATCTCACACATCTAAATATTCACTGACAGTCACTCAAACACCCACCCATACAGCCTCACAATACACTCACTCACCCATACAAACACTCACTCACCCACATAATCACTTACATCCATACAAGCACTCACACATCCCCACACTCATCCTTACAGCCATTCACACAGACACTCACCAATAGAGCCATTCACACAGCATGTTATGTTAAGCAATTTCTAAAGCGCACAAATACCCATGGGTGTCTTGGTGCTGTTAGGTATAGCAGTTTGGCAAGACAAAAAATGAGGACTAGGTGTTAAAGAGCCATTGTTTGAGCAATTTCCTGAAAGTCAATAAGGTGGGAGCTGCTTTGACATTTAAAGGCAGACCGTTCCAGAGTGATGGGTCTTCAGAGTAGAAGAAACTGCCCCTCATTTGAGTCTCCTAAAACTGTGTTGAGAGACCATCTAGTTGCTTTAAGATCATAAATCTCTGCTGGGTATGTACTACGTAAGAGATTGTTTAAGATGGCAGGATCCAGAGTCATTTAAGGCCTTGTACGTGAGGCACGAAGCCTTGAATTTAATTTGGTTACTCACTGAAAGCCAGTGGAGTCCCCTGATGGAGGCTGAAACAGGTTGAAACTTGAGAATTAGTCTTGCAGCTGCATTTTGCACGCTCTGTAACTTTTCCATATACTGTTTTTGAAGCTTGACATAAAGTCTATTACAGTAGTCAAGTTTGGTGAGAATTAATAATGTAATAACTGTTTTTCTTGAAGTAAGAGGAATGAAAGGTAGGATCTTCTTAATGGTACTCAGAGTGTTACAATTGGCAGAGACAATTGAGCTATTGTGCTTGTTAAAATTCAACTTATCATCTATAAGAATGTCTAGATTTTTCACTTTTTGAACCGGAGTAGGGAGTGTCCCTAGCTCGGATGGCCAACAGGCCGGGCTTCAGACATTAGGAATAATTTCCAAAGAGTATAACCTCAGTTTTAGAGTTCAACTTAAGTCAATGCTTGCCTGTCCATTGACTAACAGCTCTCGTACAGTTATGAAGCTGAAAAGCAGTGACATCTACATTATTAGAGGCTGACAACAATCTGCGTATCATCGGCATACGAGGAAGGGGAGAGCCCAAAAGTTCTGATCAAGGAGGCCAGGGACCATATTACACATTATCACTGTTTGCGCCCAGCACACCTTTCAAAATACAAACAGTGATAATGCGCCCCATTATGGTGTATGCACTGTCCCAGGGCAGTGCATTCATGTGAAAATACGGAGTAGTCGCACCATATTTTCACAGTGCAGGCAGCACTCACCTGCACTTTCAAAGGAGTTGAGAGATCCCCTTGCAGGTGGGTGCAGTCAGCTTGTGGGGGATCCATGGGACCCCCTGTATCCCCTACAGAGGGCTGCTGTTAGGAGGCACACTGGCAGTGAGCCACCTTTTAAATTACGCAGTGTCAGTGCACCTCCTGAGGTCTTCTTTGACTTGCCCTCGTCTGTAATATGACGCAGGGTCAAAGGAATTCCCTCATTTGCATAGGGCATGCCCCTGTGCAAATGAGGGAACACCCTCAGTTGATAGCGCTGGCGCTTTAAGTGTGCCAGCGCCATCGGTATTATAGGAAAGGAAACACATGCGTCTGCCTCCACTTCTATAATACAAAAGTGCCCAGGGAGCATATATTGAAGAGCAAAGAACTCAAGGAGGAACCCTGGGGGACCCCCAAGGGACAAGCAAAGGACTTTGATGAGAAATTCTTCATCACAACTGTGTGGTCTCTGTCTATTAAAAAAGACTGAAGCAGAACAAGAGATTTGTTAGAAATGCCCAGGTTTTTTGGGCGATCAATGAGGGTGGCATGGTCGACAGTGTCGAAAGCCACTGACAGGTCAAGGAGGATGAGTGCTGCAGTGCCACCTTTGTCCAAGATGGTACTTAACTTATCTGTAATCTTTATTGATGCCGTCTCTGTACTTTGTTCGGCCCTAACGCCGAATTGTGTAGGGTCTAGTAACTGATGTATTTGCATGAATAGCGTCAATTGTGTATTTATTAGTTTTTGTACTATTTTTATTGGTAAAGGTAACCTTGAAATTGGACGATAGGTTACTGTGTTGTCTGTGTCTAAATTAGGTGTCTTGAGGAGTGGCAAAATAGACCCTTTTTTCCACACATCACAAAAGGTCCCGGAGCTGAACATCACATTAAAGATGTTAGTTAGATATGAGGCAATGGGAGTAGGAATCTGTTTAAGTATAGAGGGGGAGCAAGGGTTATAGGGTGACCCGGATTTGGAGGAATTAATCAAGTTGAGGACTTCTGATATCATGATACCCAAGAAATGCTTGCGATTAGATAGTGGGCTACTACCAAGAAGATTGGAGACGTTAGTAGAAGATTGAACTATGGGGGGTGCTATCACTGGGGTCAACAGTTGAGGAAGAAGTGCATTGGTTATACATTTGTCCCACTTTATCACAAACATAGGAGGCTATTTTTCACAGAAGGATTTATGTTGTATAATCCTTTGTTCTCTGGGACTTTGGTAAGTATATTTATATCCTGAAAAAGTTATCTAGTGGAATGCTTAGAAGCTTTAATTCGTCGAGTGTAAATGGTGGATTTTTCATTGAGAATGCCAGCCTTATATTTGGCAAGAGAGAGTTTATAAGTTTCTTTGTCGAGAGGATTGTAGTTTGATCTCCATTTCCTTTCGAGCCTTTTATAATTTTGCTTTTCTAGATGAAGTATTTCTGTGAATTGAGGTGACCACACAGCTACCCACACACCTACTTACATATCCACTCACTCACTCATACAGCTGTTCAGATACCCACTCACTCACCCGTACAGTCACTATAGACCCAATTGCCCACCTGTAGAGCAACTTGCACCACTACTCACTCACCCATATAGCCACTGGCACACCCACTCACTCACCAATAGAGCCAATCACAGAGTATCTCACTCAACTGCACAGCTAGTCACAAACCCACTTATACACCCATACAGCCACTCAAATACTCAAACACTCAAGGACACATACTGTCACACAGCCACTCACATACTATATTTTAGAAGTAGAATCACTCAGCAGTAGTGTACCTAGTATATTAATGTAACTTTTATAGTAGGTTAGTATATATGTTTAACACTTACAGTCACTCGATGATGTCATCAGTGATGTCATTTGAGAGGTCATCAGTGATGTCACTGACCATTTCAGGAGTGATGTAATATCTGTTGTGCCCGGGGCACCAACTGTAATATGGCCCCTGTTCGGTAACATATATATTGAAGAGCAAAGGGCTCAAGGAGGAGGCCTAGGGACCCCCAAGGGAAGAGAAAAGGACATTATTGAGAAATTCTCCATCATGACTGAGTGGTCTCTGACCGTTAAAGAAGACTGAAGCAGAGCAAGAGGTTTGTTAGAAATGATCAGTTTTTTCAGACGATCAATGAGGGTGGCATGGTCGACCATGTCGAAAGCTGCCGACAGGTTGAGGAGGATGAGTGTTGCAGAGCCATCTTTGTCCAGGATGGTTCTTAACTCATCTGCAGTCTTTATTAATGCCATCTCTGTACTGTGTTTGGCCCTAAAGCCGAATGGAGTAGGGTCTAGTAACTGATTTAACTGAATGAATTTTGTCAATTGTGTATTTATTAGTTGTTTATTATTTTAGCTGAAAATGGTAACCTGGAAATTGGACGATAGTTTGCTGCTTTGTCTGAGTCTAAATGAGGCTTCTTAAGGAGTGGCAGAATACAAGCTTTTTTCCACAGGTCGCAGAAGATCACGGAGCTAACATACTGTTAACGCTGTTAGTTAGATATGAGGCAATGGGAGCAGTAATCTGTTTAAGTATAGAGGGGGAACAGAGGCCATAAGGTGACCCTAATTTGGAGGAATTAATAAAGTTGAGTACTTCTGATACCGTGGTACCCAAGAACTGCCTGAAATTAGATAGGGGCCTACTACCAAGAGGATTGGAGTCGTTAGTAGATGTTTGAGCTATGGGGGGCTAGCGCTGGGATCAACAGTTGAGGAATAAGTGAATTGGTTATAAATTTGTCCCATTTTATCATGAAAGTAGGAGGCTATTTTGTCAAAAAAGGATTGACTTTTGTTTACTCCTTTGTTCCCTGGCACTTTGGTAAGTTTATTTATAATCTGAAAAAGTTCTCTAGTGGAATGCTTAGAAGCTTCAATTTGTTGAAAGTAAATGGTGGATAATTTTTCTTTGAGAATGGCTGCCTTATATTTGGCAAGGGAGAGATTATAAGTTTCTTTGTTGAGAGGATTGTAGTTTGATCTCCATTTCCTTTCAAGCCTTCTCCAATTTTGTTTTTCTAAACAAAGTGTTTCTGTGAACCAAGGTGCCGACACAGCTACTTACATACCTACTTACATACCCACTCACTCATACAGCCATTCAGACACACACACACTCACCCATACTGTCACTATACATCCAGTTATCTACCCACAGAGCTACCTACACCACTAGTCACTCACCCATACAGCCACTGGCACACCCATTCCACTCACCAATAGAGCCAGTCATTCAGAATCTCATTCAACCACACAGCTACTCAAAACCCCACTTATACACCCATACACCCACTCACACATCCATACACTCAAGGATACATATAGTTACACAGCCACTCGCATAATATATTTTAGAAGTAGAATCACTCAGTCATAACCTGAAAAAGATCTCTAGTGGAATGCTTAGAAGCTTCAATTTGGATTTTCACTGATAATGGCTACCTTATATTTGGCAAGGGAGAGTTTATAAGTGTCTTTGTCAAGAGTATTCTAGTTTGATCTCTATTTCCTTTTGAGCCTTCTACAATTTTGTTTTACTACAATATACACCCAGTTACCCACCTATAGAGCCACTTACACCACTACTCACTCACCCATACAGCCGCTGGCACACCCACTCACAAACCAATAGAGCCAGTCACACAGCATCTCACTCAACCACACAACTACTCATAAACCACCTATACACCCATAGAGTCACTCACACACCCATACACTCAAGGATGCATACAGTCACACAGCCACTCGCCAAACATATTTAAGAAGTAGAATCACTCAGTAGTACTGTACCTATTATATTAATTTAACTTTTGTAGTAGGTTAGTATATATGTTTAACACATACACTCTTAAAAACACTTACACTCACTTGAAATCATCAGTGATGTCATTTGAGATGTCATCATTGATTTCACTGACCATGTCATGAGTGATATAATATGTGAGGTTATAAGCAGTGCATTGTGGGGTCGCAAGGTATAGCTATCTCAGGTGCTGAATTGTATTGGTTTTGTATGCGTGAAATCTAAGCCTAGCTATAACATCCCTGTGTGTGTATGTGTTTGTGTGTGTGCGTGTTGAGGTTCTGTAAAATTACGAATTTGTTCGTGTTCAGCCACCATTTTGTAATCGCCGCCATTTTGTGTTGCCCTCACTCAGGATTCATGTCGGATTCCTCCAGTTGGAACTCCCACTTATGAGCTCTATTCTAAACACGGTATTGGTCCCATTACCTTTAATGAAACCTGGGTTCGATATACAAAAAATAGTGGAGTTTTGACTCCGCCATACAAGATAATTTAGAAACGATTCTGTTTAGACGAAAAGCCCGGCCGGCGATGTTTGACTCTTTTTGCCTTTTCTGGGTTCCTTAAATCTGTCTCCAGCTTTTTCTAGACGACAGTCTCGTTGTCAACTTCCTATGGTAGACGAGAAAGTAGCTTTGGGTTCCCTTGCTCGCAAATGTATTGAGAAAGGATTAGACTATAGTACAGAAGATATTATGAGTTCTTTTCACCAATGGGTAGAGCCCACACAGAGATATGTTTTTAATGTCATGTGCCAGACTCTTATTAAAGGTTGGCAAGATATGGAGCTAGATATAGGCCCCTCTGAGTTATTGCAGTTGCAAGCCGATTTTGATAAAAGTTTTATTGTAGGGCCTCAAGTCGAAGACGCGGTGAATAAACTCATTGCGTTTCGAACAATGTTCTTGTCTTTATCCCTCTCCGAGACTGGTCCTGCCAAAACAAAAGGCGTTAAGAATTACCCGATGCGTGAAGTTCCTCCTGTATGGAGGGATGCAATAGTTGGTCCACCTGCTATCCCTGCTCATTTTCAGTGTATATGGGTCCATGAGCCCTGGAAGAGGTCTGAAGTATTAGCGCTTAAACAAACTCTTCCTGCCCCGCGTTAAAACCCGGCTGGATATTACAAAGAATTGTCTCAGACAGTTGACACTTGTATTATGAATTTGTCCGATATTGATATGTTGTTTGGGAATGTTGTTCCGCAAGCACTATGGGCACGGATTCGCAAGGAAAATCATAATGCTGAATTAGGTGGTGATTGGGCCGCTATTAGAGCCGCTGATGCAGGTCAAGTGGGTGGTGCGAAACCCGACGATCTGATTACGGCCCTACCAGGCAGAATAATTGAATTGATGAAAACTATGATGCCTGCAGTACGAGGTAATTGGGATAAGTTGGCCGCATGCAAGCAGAAGAAAGACGAGAGTGTTTCGGATTTCTTCACCCGTTTTTAAGAGACGTTTATTGATCATAGTGGTCAGGATTTGAGTAGAGAAGGTGGTCAAAGGTTGTTTGTGGACAAGTTTGTATACAACTTGCTTCCTGAATTATCAAATAAATTAAAAAGTTCTGAGAGTGCATGGACTGTCTCTTCCCCTGCTAAAATACTGGCTACCGCACAGTATTATGAGAATAGAGATAAGGAGGAGAAAGAGAAACAAGAGAAGAAAAATAAAGATTTGAAAACAAAGGTTCTTTTACAGCAAGCTTATCCTCCGCGTTCTGCACGCCTCAGTTTTCTCAACCCCCGCAGTTTCAGAAAGTGTTTCAGAAACCTGAGTATTTTACGCCACGTCTTCCGTTGGGTCCTAATCAATGTGCATATTGTAGAGAAGAGGGACATTTCAAGAATAATTGTCCGGTTTTATTACAACATAATATTTGGGATGTCTGTTCCACGAGGACATTGAAATTCTCAGCCAGGATCTAGAGGTAGAGGACGAGGTGTGCCCTCTCAGGAACAGCGTTCTTCTGTTCCATCAATCAATCAATCAATCATAGCATTTGTATAGCGCACTACTCACCCGGAGGGTCTCAAGGCGCTTGGGGAGGGCGGGGTCCGCTACTGCTCGAACAGCCAGGTCTTGAGCTGCTTCCTGAAGGCGAGGTGGTCTTGGGTCAGGCGGAGGTGGGTCGGGAGGGAGTTCCAAGTCTTGGCGGCCAGGTGGGAGAAGGATCTTCCTCCTGTTGTGGCTCTTCGGATGCGGGGGACGGCGGCGAGGGCGTGGCTGGTCGATCGAAGGTGGCATGTAGGAGCGTAGAAGTTGAGGCGGCTGTTGAGGTAACTCGGGCCTTGGTTGTGCAGGGCTTTGTGTGCGTGGGTGAGGAGGCAGAAGGTGATTCTCTTGTTGACCGGGAGCCAGTGCAGGTCTCTCAGGTGTCTGGAGATGTGGCTTCGTCTGGGGATGTCGAGGATGAGTCTTGCTGAGGCGTTCTGGATTCGCTGGAGTCTCTTCTGGAGCTTGGCGGTGGTTGCGGCGTAGAGGGCGTTGCCGTAGTCCAGACGGCTGGTGACGAGGGCCTGGGTGACCGTCTTCCTGGTCTCGGTGGGGATCCACCGGAAGATCTTACGTAGCATGCGCAAGATGTTGAAACAAGACGAGGAGACGGCGTTGACTTGTCTGGTCATGGAGAGGGAGGAGTCCAGGATGAAGCCCAGGTTGCGTGCGTGGTCTGTTGGTTTGGGTGCAGAGCCCAGGGCGGGTGGCCTCCAGGAGTCGTCCCAGGCGGAGGGCGAGGAGCCCAGGATGAGAACTTCCGTCTTGTCTGAGTTCAGTTTCAGGCGGCTAGTCATCATCCATTCGGCTACGTGTTTCATCCCTTCGTGTAGGTAGGCTCTGGCGGTGGCGGGGTCGTTGGTCAGGGAGAGGATCAGCTGTGTGTCATCGGCGTAGGAGATGATGTTGAGGTTGTGTTGGCGTGCGATGGCCGCAAGGGGGCTCATGTAGACATTGAAGAGGGTGGGGCTGAGCGAGGAGCCTTGAGGAATGCCGCAGATGACTTTGGTGGCCTCTGACCTGAACGGGGGTAGGCGGACTCTCTGTGTTCTTCCAGCGAGGAAGGAGATGATCCATTCCAGTGCCTTCTCCTGGATTCCGACGTTCCTGAGGCGTTGCACTAGGGTGCGGTGGCAGACAGTGTCGAATGCCGTGGAGAGGTCTTGGAGGATGAGGGCAGCTGTTTCTCCGTTGTCAAGCAGGGCACGGATGTCATCGGCGGCAGCGATGAGGGCGGTCTCGGTGCTGTGGTTGGCCCTGAAGCCTGACTGTGAGGGGTCGAGGGATCCATTCGTCTCGAGGAAGGCGGCCAGCTGCTTGTTGACTGTCTTCTCAATGACTTTGGCTGGAAACGGGAAGAGCGAGATGGGGCGGTAGTTCTTGAGTTCGGTGGGGTCTGCTGTTGGTTTCTTTAGTAGAGCGCTGAGTTCGGCGTGCTTCCAGCTCTCAGGGAAGGTTGTGGTGTCGAAGGAGGCGTTGATGATGTCCCGTAGCTGGGGTGCGATGGCGGCGTCGGCTTTGTTGAAGACGTGGTGAGGGCAGGGGTCGGTTGGAGATCCAGAGTGGATGGAGTTCATTGTGCGGATGGTGTCTTCGGTGTTGATAGGGGTCCAGGCGCTGAGGGTGGTGGTGGGGGGCATTGGTGCGGTTGTGGGGAGAGTTGGTTGTGTGCTGAAGCTGTTGTGTATGTCAGCGATCTTGTTGTGGAAGTAGGAGGCGAGGGAGTTGCAGAGGTCTTGTGATGGGGTGATGTCGTTGATTCCGGCGTTGGGGTTGGAGAGCTCTTTCACGATGTTGAAGAGTTCCTTGCTGTTGTGTGCGTTGTTGTCCAGTCTTTCCTTGAATGCTGTTTTCTTGGTGGCGCGAATCAGTTGATGGTGTTTTCGAGTGGCGAGCTTGAGGGTGGTCATGTTGTCCGGTGTTGGGTCTCTTCTCCATGCTTTCTCGAGAGCTCGGCAGTTCTTCTTGGAGCTCTTGAGTTCGTCGGTGAACCAGGATGCTTTCTTGCTGCCGGGTCTGCTGGGCGGGGTCCTCAGTGGGGAGAGGTCATCTGCGCAGTTGCTGATCCACTTCGTGAGGTTGTCGGCGGCCTGGCTGGGGTTCGCGGAGCTGGCGGGAGGGTGCTGGTTCAGGGCTGCGGTGAGCTGGTCGGCCGTGATCTTGTTCCAGCTTCTTCGTGCAACCTGTTGCTGGTGGTGGTGGATCGTGGTCCTTCTGAAGCTGAAGTGGACGCAGCTGTGGTCCATCCAGTGGAGTCCGGTGGCGTGGCTGAAGGCGATGTCTTTGCTGGATGAGAAGACGGCATCGAGTGTGTGTCCGGCGAGGTGGGTGGGGGTGCTGCTTGAGTCCGAGGTTGGCGAGGTTGTCAAGCAGGGTGGTGGTATTGCGGTCATTGTTGTTCTCCAGGTGGAAGTTGAGGTCCCCGAGGAGGATGTAGTCAGCGTAGGGGAGGGCGTTGTCTTCGCTGAATTGTGTGCGGGGTCCCGGGGGACGGTAGATCAGGGTGCCTCTGAGGGTGGTCTTGGGGTCGGTGTGGATCTGGAAGTGCAGGTGTTCGGCGGTTGTCAGGGTGTCGTCGGTGTTGGTCGTGATGCGGATGGTGTTCCTGTGGATGATGGCGATGCCTCCTCCCATCTGGTTGACGCAGTCCCTCCGGGTGATCTTGTATCCGTCCGGGATGGCGATGGCGATGTCGGGCGCTGAGGAGGCGTTCATCCAGGTTTCCGTGAGGAAGGCGACGTCTGGAGATGTGGTGTCGAGGAGGTTCCAGAGTTGAACGGCGTGTCTGTGGACGGAGCGGGTTTTGAGCAGGATGCACTTCAGGTGGTTGCTGCTGGTGTTCGGCTTGGTGGGTGCTGGTGTAGTGCAGGTCCGGATGCATGTGAACTTGCAGGCGTGGCAGCTGAAGGGTCCGTGGGTGCGTCTCGGAGTGGCTCGGTAGCATCCCGGGGCTCGGCCGGTGTTGAGTGCGTTGAGGGTGGCGGCGTCGTACGTCCGGCGGGAGGGGTGGCCTCTGCGGGGGCCAGGGGTCCTGGCACTGGGCACGGTCCAGGCGCGGACGGGCGTAGACGGGCTTACCTTTGGCGCACCTTCGGCGCTCAATCGGTGCTCCCGCTGCGCGCGTCCGCTGCGCGGTCGCTCTGGGGACGTCATAGGAAGGGAGCCGGTCGGGAGGGTCTGCGGGGAGGCGGGAGCGAGAGCCAATCGGCTGGCAGGGGGGCGGGGCCGCGGGCTAGGGCGGCGGGAAAAGCTGGAGCGGGCTTGGCGGCCCTCGGGTGGCTGGGGCTGCGGGAGGCTGGTGTGGGCTCGGCGGCCCTCGGGTGGCTGGGGCTGCGGGAGCAGGCACGGGCACAGGAGCTTGGGGGTGACCAGGCCGGAAGGCGCAGTGGTCACTCCCTGGTTCTGGTCAGGCTCCCCTTAAGAAGGGAGCCGGTCGGGAGGGTCTGCGGGGAGGCGGGAGCGAGAGCCAATCGGCTGGCGGGGGGGCGGCGCCGCGGGCTAGGGTGGCGGGAAAAGCTGGAGTGGGCTTGGCGGCCCTCGGGTGGCTGGGGCTGCGGGAGGCTGGTGTGGGCTCGGCGGCCCTCGGGTGGCTGGGGCTGCGGGAGCAGGCACGGGCACAGGAGCTTGGGGGTGACCAGGCCGGAAGGCGCTACGAAATTTTTTGATCAACAGAGAGTTCAGTCCGCGCAGTATTATAATGATAATTATTGCAAAGACAGGGTTGACAATTTTCCGATCGAATAGGACAGCCATGGACGAAGTGAGGGAGTTGTGTCGATTCCAGTAGATCACAATAGGCCATATGTCACTCCCTGGGGCACCTTTGTCTGGCTTAATAAATACTTCTGTAGGATTTTCTGGTGCCCCAGTTCGTAATCCGGTTTCTTGTCACTTGCCTGTTTCGATAGGTCCTTATGATTTGAATGCTTCGCTTATTCTGACGACTGGTTGCGGCGAGAACCTGCTAGGTTTGGATTTGTTGAAAAGATTACATGCAACATTGTACTGTTCCCCTTCGGGTGTGCATCTCACATTAGGAAAGAAAATGACTTCTTCTGTGTATTTGTCCCGAGACGAATTCCCGTCTGAGTTGCTTTCCCTTCCCGAAAGTCTTTGGGCTACGGGCCCGAATGACGTGGGTTGTCTTGCGATCCCACCGTATGTTGTCAAAATTAAGGAAAATGTGAGGATGCCACGAATTCCCCAATACCGTATCTCCAGTGATGGAGAGAGAGCACCTTTGGCTATTGTAGATGATTTTATTCATAAAGGTGTGGTTGAAGAGACAAGAACCAACATCTGTAACAGTCCTATTCTTCCGATCCTTAAAAGAACTGATCCTTCACAGCCTCCTGTCTATCGATTTGTTATTGACCTTAGAGAGGTCAATAAAATAGTCGTACACAGTTTCCTGTCGTTCCAGACATTACAGCTTTGTTGACAATGAATCCTGCTTCGGCAGCTTGGTTTTCAGTTATTGACCTCAAAAATGCTTTCTTTAGTATTCCTATTGCTGAAGAAAGTAGGGATATCTTCGGTTTCTCTCTCGGTGGTTGAAGCTTTAGATTTAAGAGAGCTCCCCAAGGCTATTGTGAAAGTCCTTCTATCTATAGTAAGGCCCTTCAATCACAATTGGATGCTTTTTCCTTGCCCCCTGGTGCTACCCTTGTTCAGTATGTGGATGATTTGTTGGTGGCTGCTGATACGGAAGAAGTATGTAAGGAAGTGACTGTTGCGTTGTTGCATTATTTGTCTACTCTACATCATAAGGTGTCTCCCTCTAAGTTGCAATATGCCCGCCAAGAGGTTACCTATTTAGGTCATCTCTTGTCGAAGGAGGGAAGGCGATTGACCCCAGAACGTATTCACGCTATTTCACAGATGTCTGTACCCACCACACAGAGAGAAGTGCGTGCCTTTTTGCGGTATTACTTCTTACTGTAGACAATGGATTCCTAATTTTTCACTTTTGGCTAATCCGTTGTTGGCATTAAAGTTGAAAGATACACCACATCCGCTCCCTTGGACGGATGAATGTCAGAAAAGCTTTGTCGACCTACGTGCTGCTCTGTGTTCTGCTCCAGTGTTAGGTACACCAGATTACAGCAATCCCTTTACATTGTATGTCCATGAGAGAGAGGGTTGCGCATTGTCAGTTTTGACACAATTATTTGGAGATAAATAGAGACCATGTGCCTACTTTTCCGCTACATTAGACCCAGTAGCTAAAGCTCTGCCCAGTTGTCTCAGAGCCACAGCAGCTGCAGCGACTTCTATCAGACAATCTGCTGCATTAGTGTTGGATAACACACTCATTGTCATGGTTCCACATGCGGTGGACACGTTGTTGAACAGAACCAGAACACAACATCTTACAAGTGCTCGTTTGTCTGGATACGAGCTGACACTTCTAGCGAGTCATATACACATCAGAAGATGTAACACATTAAATCCAGCTACGTAGTTGCCATTGCCAGATGAGAAAGATGGTCAGGAAAAGCATGACTGTTTTCTCCGAACGGAAAAAGAAACGAAGGGTAGGATTGATTTAAAGGACACTCCGCTCAAGGACCCGGATGGGATCCCATGGGTAGATGGTTCCTGTTTCAAGCTTCCTAACGGGGAGACTACTTCTGCCTATGCCGTTACCACTTTATGTACAATTGTTGAGATGGCACGTATCGGACATAATTCAGCCCAAGCAGCTGAATTGATAGCCTTGACTAGAGCATGTGTGTTGGCAAAGGGAAAAAGAGTGAATGTGTACACAAATAGTCAGTATGCTTTTGGCATTGCATATAGCTTTGGTAGGTTATGGAGGGAGAGAGGATTCTTTACCTCTCATGGTACAAAGATTCAGCATGGCCATGACTGATCTTCTTGAGTCACTTACTTTACCTGCGCAAATAGCGATCATAAAATACAGCGCACATATGAAAGTTACAGATGATGTGGGTCGTGGAAATGCATTTGCAGACGAAGTAGCAAGAGCTACAGCTAGAGATACAGCCAGTCGAATGTACGTGGCAGGTCCTGCAAACTGGGTTAGGGAAATTGGAATGTGCGAAGACACGATTGAGAGTGTGAAAACGATTCAGGGAGAAGCAACTGAGACAGAATTAAGAACGTGGAAAGAAAGTACAGGAAATCGGCGGGTTGTTGGACAGAATTGTCAGAACATCAGCGATGGTTACTACCGAACGCTTATGTATTGCCGGTTGTAACTATGGCTCATGGTCCAGCTCACATCAGTGCGAAAGGCATTTGTAAGCTCTTAGCTCCAGTATGGCAAAATGAGGGAATTCCAAAATGTGCAGAGAACGTGGTTAAACATTGTATTGTTTGTCTAATGCATAACCCAGGAAAGGGTACCCCAAAACCGGCAGGTCATTTTTCTCCCCCGTCATATCCTTTTGAAGTATTGCAAATCGACTACATTCATATGGATCGATGCAATAATCTTAAGTATGTTCTGGTGGTGGTGTGTGTCTTTTCCCGATGGATAGAGGCCTACCCTTTGAAAGATAACACTGCTCTGTCAACTGCTAAGGTGTTACTTAAAGAGTTTTTCCCAAGATTTGGTTTGCCGCAAATTGTCTGGAGTGACAATGGCAGTGAATTCGTGGGTCAAATTATGCAGAAAGTATGTTCTGGTCTTGGGATCAGAAAAAAATTTCATGCGGCAAACTATCCACAGTCCGCAGGTTTGGTTGAGTGCTATAATGGTACACTCAAACTTAAACTAGCCAAGATTCAAGCCAGTCCGGGTCTTTCTTGGCCAGATGCCTTGTCCCTAGCTCTCTTGTCAACCAGAACTACTGTACACTCTCGTATGGGACATAGCCCATATGAAGTGGTATTTGGACGCCCAGCAAATGTTTGGGGTGTTCCCCGCCCCAAAAAGTATTCTGACATACCATATCCTTTGATAATTGACTATTTGCATGATTTGACTACTAAATTAAGTGTTATTCATCAACAGGTACAGAGTGCTTTGCCAGAGGCCTCCACAGACCCAGGTCACACCATCCTGCCTGGTGACTGGGTCTGTATTAAAAACTTCCAACAGACTAGGAACTTGGAGCCTCGTTGGTCTACTCCTACACAAGTTTTGCTCGTTACCCGCACGGCTGTGAAAGTGGTCGGCAAGCAAAACTGGGTGCATGGTGTGCACTGTAAGAAAGTGCCATTACCATTACCCTTTGACCAGTGGATTCGTAGTGGTGTAAGAGAATCAGATACAGCAGCAGTCCCTTGTTTTGTGCCCTTCAGTGATGCTCACATTTATGGAACTCAGTCCGAAAAAGCAGATGACACAATTCTTCAAGCTGCTGTGCCTGCGCACCTTCGAATAGACACTACAGATCCAAAGACATTATTTCAAGACCAGACCGTGCCGAGCAAAACACGCTATAACCTGAGGTCGAGTGTTGCCCAGAAGAATTGAACGCTTTGAACACTTTTTTTCCCTTCATACTACTTAAAGACATTTTTTTTTGGATTGCTTTGTCCTTTTGTTGCATTTTTGTGTGTGTAATATTTAGTATTAGAAGTGCCATCCATCTCCGTCGCAGGGTCACAGTAGGAGACTCAGACTGTAACCTGGTTTTTCCTCTTTTAGTAAGTGGCTAGGGCCTCAGGATATACAGAAGTACATAGGTGAGTGATTGAAGAAGATTGCCGTGAGCGACATTTTTTTTTAGATAATGATGGATGGTACAACAACCATAGGTAGGGAAAATAGGAAACAAGAAATGAGATTGAAATATTGCAAATCATTGTGTAGTCGAGTTGGCGTACTTTGTGTATTTTTATGTTTTTGTGTATTTTATTAGCTTGCATAGGTTGAGTTATCCATGTTCTACACCCAAGAAATAATGCTAATTCTGCAACTTATTTTCCCTCTCATCTTTCTGTCCTTTCACATAAAATGCATGCTTACACCCTCATGAACAGATAAGGAGAGCTGAATACATGAATAATACATTCATTCAGTTGTTGCACCAACACCAGTTGGCCATCAATATAACTGACTGTTGGGTGTGCGGTCTTATGCCACATAATACGCAGAAGGGAATGCCTTATCAGGTCCTCCCTTTTTTCATCTGAAGGTTCGGCTTGGGCCTATCTGACTATGTTTTCGGCCGCATACCACAACAAGCTTAGAAATCCTGTAAATACCTCCGGGACTGGGTTCGATTTTAGCCACAGCTCCTTAATAAAAGGTATAGTTGTGATGGCTAAGATTGCAGAAAAGGGAAAAATTCCTGTAGATGAGAAGAGAGCTTATGATGGATGGAATGTCACGCACTATGTTTTGAGTCTTGGTGACAAAACTAAAAAGGGTGAGTCCTCTCCTGTATGGACTGTACCCCATCAAGGTAATATTTGTCTCCAAGTAAACAGTAAGAAAGCTGACGATAAGCAGAGTTGTTTACACACTTACATTTTCTCGTCCTCTGATTTCCCTCCATTGGTTCCATCTCAAGGAACATATTTTGTCTGTAAAGACAGAGCTTACACCTGGCTCCCTTCTAACTTTTCTGGAACATGTTATGTAGCTTTCCTTCTTCCCCCTACATATTCGGCTCTGTCAGACCACCACAGAAGCAGATATAGCCGAGGTATATTTGATACCAAGGACACGGCAGCCCAAGAAGGAGGGGATTTCCTTAAAGGATTCCTCCCCTTTTGGGGTCCAATGATTAACAGCAGACATATCAGGCAATTGGTTCGTGTGGTCGAGACCACTATTAATGTTACTGCAGGAGCAATAGGTAACATTACGGCAGAACTTCAGGCTGATCGTCTTATGACGTTTCAAAATCGAATTGCGTTAGATGTGATCTTAGCAGACCGAGGAGGTGTCTGTAAATTGATCAGATCTAGTTGCTGCATTTATATTCCAGACGACGCTCCGGCAGAATATAAAGCCATTTCTAAATTGCATACTATCTCCGAGTCAATTCATCAGGATGAAGGGGATTGGTCTTTTTTGGGATGGTTTTGGAGAATATTGTCAGCATGGGGATGGAATATTCTCACGTTCCTAGGAGCAATTTCGGCCATCATATTCTCTTGTTGTCTGTGTGTCCAATGTGGTCCCGCAGTGTGTGGCCTGCTGGCTACCTTATGCGTCCCACGTCCTGCAACACGGAGGACAGAGAATATTAGGATGATGGTGCAGTGCTCGAAGACTTTATGAACATCGATGCTGATTCCGACTCAGATTAGCATGAGTTGGTTTGTTCTTGCCTGAGTAATGGCAAAAGGAGGGCCCGAGGTTCTGTAAAATTACAAATTTGTTCGTGTTCAGCCACCATTTTGTATTCGCAGCCATTTTGTGTTGCCCTCACTCAGGCAGCGCGGCGAACGCGATGTTTTTCTGTTGTTTCTGCATTCACGTGTCAGGTGGCTTCTTTGCTCATGTTTACTAGCAAGTGTCAGGGTCTGGCCGAGTACACTAATTCCTGTCTGAGCTGATTAATCCTCGTTCGGACTGTTTGTTGGCTCACACCATTCTTTCCTCCAGGTAATCTTATCTACTGTCCTTCGCTAACTGTCTCATGTATTCTCCTGTTTCACGACTATTCTTCTAACACATACAGCTGTGTTTTCTCTGCTTGTAAACCAAATTGTGTGGATTCACTTGATGTTTTGCTTAAGGAGTCGAGTAACAAACGCAACTGGGAGACTTGAGTTACTTTGGGCTTAAGGCATTGTTTATAACATTTGTTTATGTCTCCTGCTCTCGTGTAATTGCATTTTGCATTGTATTGTACCATATATAAACCTGTACGCAACGGGGTTAAGTGGCTGTCTCTTTTGAACCTCGTTGTACTGACGACTTCAAAGACCACTGTGCTAACTGCAGCTAATAAATATCATCTTCTACGCCAGACGAAGAGTCCGTGTCTCTGTATTTGACAAGGCAGGTGAATCCCGGAGATCTTAGGCATACCCTGCGCCACTGGGCCCTAAGGCTTTGGTTCTCCAACTGGCGCCCAACGTTGGGCGACTTCAGAGGTAGCGGTTAAGCCCGAGGGTCGTGAGGAGCCCCGCAAGAAAATTCTGGAGGGCGCGCACCATGTGATCGACCCCTGTATGTCGTAAGTGGACCAAAGGTCTTTGACAGTGCGGCTACTCCTTTCCGACGGCTACTGAAGACTGCTGCCCTGACTGTCGCCCTGCCTTGGACCCTTCTGATGATGTTTGGTAAAGCGAGACGATAGACGGACCATCGCTGGTGTAGGACGATCCTTAGTTAAGTATTTCGTGGGTCGTTCCCACAATCCTTTGTTTTGCTTTGTTTTTGGGTTTTTGATTCAGTCATTGCAATAACTGAAGCCAAGGGGTAAGTGCGTTTGTACTGTTTCTTAGTGATCTATACCCCTTGTTGTTTGTAATAGCCTAGAGAAGTAACGATGCCTGGGTTAAGTAAGTTCAAAAGAATTTGTTGTTTAGGTTGTACGAGGGATTCACAGTTGGAGGATTCATGTCCGATTCCTCCAGTTGGAACTCCCACTTATGAGCTCTATTCTAAACACGGTATTGGTCCCATTACCTTTAATGAAACGTGGGTTCGATATGCGAAAAATAGTGGAGTTTTGAAATGGCCACAAAATGATAGTTTTGACTCCGCCACACTAGATAATTTGGAAACGATTCTGTTTAGACGAAAAGCCCGGCCGGCGATGTTTGACTCTTTTCGCCTTTGGCGTAAGGAAGCCAAACAGAAAGAAATTAAGCAAGCGAAAAAGGATAAGAAAGCTCAAAATATGTCAATTATAGAGGCGTGCAGCAGTTTAAAAATAATGAAACGGACGATGCGAATGAAATCTCAGAAAGACAACAACGCATGGCGATAGATAGAAGCTATCCGGTGTTGCCTACTTCCTCCGATAAGAGTAAGGAATTAGAAGAAGATTCTTTAATGTCTTGTTTATTACATTTGCCTCCACCTTATGTCCAAAACCCTACTGCACCTTTGTTGCTCCCTCCTATTGCCCAACCAGTGGTTGCTCAATTACCGTTTTATTCAGCAACCGGCTCAGTCCGTTAATGCTTCCTTGCCTATTTCTGTTTCTAAAATACAGCCCCCACCTCTAAAAACGCTCGCTCCTGATCCTCCGTCGTCTCCGTTTCGGTCTCCCTTACCTTCTGTGTCTGTATTGTCTCCTATTCTCTCGAGGGATTCCTCTATGTCGCGCAGGAGATTAGCTTATGCTGTCTCCAATTACTTTTCTCCTCTTCTGGGTTCCTTAAATCTGTCTCCAGCTTTTTCTAGATGACAGTCTCGTTGTCAACTTCCTATGGCAGACGAGAAAGTAGCTTTGGGTTGCCTTGATCGCAAATAGATTGAGAAAGGATTAGACTATAGTACAGAAGATATTATGAGTTATTTTTACCAATGGGTAGAGCCCACACAGAGATATGTTTTTAATGTCATGTGCCAGACTCTTATTAATGGTTGGGAAGATATGGAGCTATATATAGTCCCCTCTGAGTTATTGCAGTTGCAAGCCGATTTTGATAAAAGTTTTATTGTAGGGCCTCAAGTCGAAGACGCGGTGAATAAACTCATTGCGTTTCGAACAATGTTCTTGTCTTTATCCCTCTCCGAGACTGGTCCTGCCAAAACAAAAGGCGTTAAGAATTACCCGATGCGTGATGTTCCTCCCGTATGGAGGGACGCAATAGTTGGTCCACCTGCTATCCCTGCTCATTTTCAGCGTATATGGGTCCATGAGCCCTGAAAGAGGTCTGAAGTATTAGCGCTTAAACAAACTCTTCCTGCCCCGCGTTAAAACCCGGCTGAATATTACAAAGAATTGTCTCAGACAGTTGACACTTGTATTATGAATTTGGCCGATATTGATATGTTGTTTGGGAATGTTGTTCCGCAAGCACTATGGGCACGGATTCGCAAGGAAAATCATAATGCTGAATTAGGTGGTGATTGGGCCGCTATTAGAGCCGCTGATGCAGGTCAAGTGGGTTGTGCGAAACCTGACGATCTGATTACGGCCCTACCAGGCAGAATAATTGAATTGATGAAAACTATGATGCCTGCAGTACGAGTTAATTGGGATAAGTTGGCCGCATGCAAGCAGAAGAAAGATGAGAGTGTTTCGGATTTCTTCACCTGTTTTGAAGAGACGTTTATTGATCATAGTGGTCAGGATTTGAGTACAGAAGGTGGTCAAGGGTTGTTTGTGGACAAGTTTGTATACAACTTGCTTCCTGAATTATCAAATAAATTAAAAAGTTCTGAGAGTGCATGGGCTGTCTCCTTCCCTGCTAAAATACTGGCTACTGTATTATGAGAATAGAGATAAGGAGGAGAAAGAGAAACAAGAGAAGAAAAATAAAGATTTGAAAACAAAGGTTCTTTTACAGCAAGCTTATCCTCCACGTTCTGCACAGCCTCGGTTTTCTCAACCCCCGCAGTTTCAGAAAGTGTTTCAGAAACCTGAGTATTTTACGCCATGTCTTCCGTTGGGTCCTAATCAATGTGCATATTGTAGAGAAGCGAGACATTTCAAGAATAATTGTCCTGTTTTATTACAACATAATATTTGGGATGTCTGTTCCACGAGGACATAAACATTCTCAGCCAGGATCTAGAGGTAGAGGATGAGGTGTGCCCTCTCAGGAACAGCGTTCTTCTGTTCCATCTACTACGAAATATTTTAATCAACAGAGAGTTCAGTACGCGCAGTATTATAATGACGATTATTGCGAAGACAGGGTTGACAATTTTCCGATCGAATAGGACAGCCATGGACGAAGTGAAGGAGTTGTGTCGATTCCAGTAGATCAAAATGGGCCATATGTCACTCCCTGGGGCACCTTTGTCTGGCTTAATAAATAATTCTGTAGGATTTTCTGGCGCCCCAGTTCGTAATCCGGTTTCTTGTCACTTGCCTGTTTCGATTGGTCCTTATGATTTGAATGCTTCGCTTATTCTGACAACTGGTTGCGGCGAGAACCTGCTAGGTTTGGATTTGTTGAAAAGATTACATGCAACATTGTACTGTTCCCCTTCGGGTGTGCATCTCACATTAGGAAAGAAAATGACTTCTTCTGTGTATTTGTCCCGAGACGAATTCCCGTCTGAGTTGCTTTCCCTTCCCGAAAGTCTTTGGGCTACGGGCCCGAATGACGAGGGTTGTCTTGCGATCCCACCGTATGTTGTCAAAATTAAGGAAAATGTGAGGATGCCACGAATTCCCCAATACCGTATCTCCAGTGATGGAGAGAGAGCACTTTTGGCTATTGTAGATGATTTTATTCATAAAGGTGTGGTTGAAGAGACAAGAGGCAACGTCTGTAACAGTCCAATTCTTCCAATCCTTAAAAGAACTGATCCTTCACAGCCTCCTGTCTATCGATTTGTTATTGACCTTAGGGAGGTCAATAAAATAGTCGTATCACAGTTTCCTGTCGTTCCGGACATTACAGCTTTGTTGACAATGATTCCTGCTTCGGCAGCTTGGTTTTCAGTTATTGACCTCAAAAATGCTTTCTTTAGTATTCCTATTGCTGAAGAAAGTAGGGATATCTTCGGTTTCTCTCTCGGTGGTCGAAGCTTTAGATTTAAGAGAGCTCCCCAAGGTTATTGTGAAAGTCCTTCTATCTATAGTAAGGCCCTTAAATCACAATTGGATGCTTTTTCCTTGCCCCCTGGTGCTACCCTTGTTCAGTATGTGGATGATTTGTTGGTGGCTGCTGATACGGAAGAAGTATGTAAGGAAGTGACTGTTGCGTTGTTGCATTATTTGTCTACTCTACATCATACGGTGTCTCCCTCTAAGTTGCAATATGCCCGCCAAGAGGTTACCTATTTAGGTAATCTCTTGTCGAAGGAGGGAAGGCGATTGACCCCAGAACGTATTCACGCTATTTCACAGATGTCTGTACCCACCACACAGAGAGAAGTGCGTGCCTTTTTGGATATCACTTCTTACTGTAGACAATGTATTCCTAATTTTTCACTTTTGGCTAAACCGTTGTTGGCATTAAAGTTGAAAGATACACCACATCCGCTCCCTTGAACGGATGAATGTCAGAAAAGCTTTGTCAACCTACGAGCTGCTCTGTGTTCTGCTCCAGTGTTAGGTAAACCAGATTACAGCAATCCCTTTACATTGTATGTCCACGAGAGAGAGGGTTGCGCATTGTCAGTTTTGACACAATTATTTGGAGATAAATAGAGACCATGTGCCTACTTTTCCGCTACATTAGACCCAGTAGCTAAAGCTCTGCCCAGTTGTCTCAGAGCCACAGCAGCTGCAGCGACTTCTATCAGACAATCTGCTGCATTAGTGTTGGATAACACACTCATTATCATGGTTCCACATGCGGTGGACACCTTGTTGAACAGAACCAGAACACAACATCTTACAAGTGCTCGTTTGTCTGGATACGAGCTGACACTTCTAGCGAGTCATATACACTTCAGAAGATGTAACACGTTAAATCCAGCTACGTAGTTGCCATTGCCAGATGAGAAAGATGGTCAGGAAAAGCATGACTGTTTTCTCCGAACGGAAGAAGAAACGAAGGGTAGGATTGATTTAAAGGACACTCCGCTCAAGGACCCGGATGGGATCCTATGGGTAGATTGGTTCCTGTTTCAAGATTCCTAACGGGGAGACTACTTCTGCCTATGCCGTTACCACTTTATGTACAATTGTTGAGATGGAACGTATCGGATATAATTCAGCCCAAGCAGCTGAATTGATAGCCTTGACTAAAGCATGTGTGTTGGCAAAGGGAAAGAGAGTGAATGTGTACACACATAGTCAGTATGCTTTTGGCATTGCATATAGCTTTGGTAGGTTATGGAGGGAGAGAGGATTCTTTACCTCTCATGGTACAAAGATTCAGCATGGCCAGTTGGTGACTGATCTTCTTGAGTCACTTACTTTACCTGCGCAAATAGCGATCATAAAATGCAAGGCACATATTTTAAAGTTACAGATAATGTGGGTCGTGGAAATGCGTTTGCAGACGAAGTAGCAAGAGCTACAGCTAGAGATACAGCCAGTCGAATGTACGTGGCAGGTCCTGCAAACTGGGTTAGGGAAATTGGAATGTGCGAAGACACGATTGAGAGTGTGAAAACGATTCAGGGAGAAGCAACTGAGACAGAATTAAGAACGTGGAAAGAAAGAACAGGAAATCGGCGGGTTGTTGGAAAGAATTGTCAGAACATCAGCGATGGTTACTACCGAACGCTTATGTATTGCCGGTTGTAACTATGGCTCATGGTCCAGCTCACATCAGTGCGAAAGGCATTTGTAAGCTCTTGGCTCCAGTATGGCAAAATGAGGGAATTCCAAAATGTGCAGAGAACGTGGTTAAACATTGTATTGTTTGTCTAATGCATAACCCAGGAAAGGGTACCCTAACTCCGGCAGGTCATTTTTCTCCCCCGTCATATCCTTTTGAAGTATTGCAAATCGACTACATTCATATGGATCGATGCAATAATCTTAAGTATGTTCTGGTGGTGGTGTGTGTCTTTTCTCGATGGATAGAGGCCTACCCCTTGAAAGATAACACTGCTCTGTCAACTGCTAAGGTGTTACTTAAAGAGTTTTTCCCTAGATTTGGTTTGCCGCGAATTGTCTAGCGTGAAAATGGCAGTGAATTCGTGGGTCAAATTATGCAGAAAGTATGTTTTGGTCTTGGGATCAGAAAAAATGTTCATGCGGCAAACCATTCACAGTCCGCAGGTTTGGTTGAGTGCTATAATGGTACACTCAAACTTAAACTAGCCAAGATTCAAGCCAGTACGGGTTTTTCTTGGCCAGATGCCTTGCCCCTAGCTCTCTTATCAACCAGAACTACTGTACACTCTCGTATGGGACATAGCCCATATGAAGTGGTATTTGGACGCCCAGCAAACGTTTGGGGTGTTCCCCGCCCCAAAAAGTATTCTGAATACCATATCGTTTGCTAATTGACTATTTGCATGATTTGACTACTAAATTAAGTGTTATTCGTCAACAGGTACGGAGTGCTTTGCCAGAGGCCTCCACAGACCCCGGTCACACTATCCTGCCTGGTGACTGGGTCTGTATTAAAAACTTCCAACGGACTAGGAACTTGGAGCCTCGTTGGTCTACGCCTACACAAGTTTTGCTCGTTACCCGCACGGCTGTGAAAGTGGTCGGCAAGCGAAACTGGGTGCATGGTGTGCACTGTAAGAAAGTGCCATTACCATTACCCTTTGACCAGTGGATTTGTAGTGGTGTAAGAGAATCAGATACTGCAGCAGTCCCTTGTTTTGTGCCCTTCAGTGATGCTCAAATTTATGGCACTCAGTCCGAAAAAGCAGATGACGACATTCTTCAAGCTGCTGTGCCTGCGCACCTTCAAATAGACACTACAGATCCAAAGACATTATTTCAAGACCAGACCGTGCCGAGCAAAACACGCTATAACCTGAAGTCGAGAGTTGCCCAGAAGAATTGAACGCTTTGAATACTTTTTTTTCCCTTCATAGTACTTAAAGACATTTTTTTTTTGGTTGCTATGTCCTTTTGTTGCCTTTTTTGTGTGTAATATTTAGTATTAGAAGTGCCATCTGTCTCCGTCGCAGGGTCACAGTAGGAGACTCAGACTGTAACCTGGTTTTTCCTCTTTTAGTAAGTGGCTAGCACCTCAGGATATACAGAAGTACATAGCTGAGTGATTGAAGAAGATTGCCGTGAGCGACATTTTTTTTTAGATAATGATGGATGGTACAACAACAGTAGGTAGGGAAAATAGGAAACAAGAAATGAGATTGAAATATTGCAAATCATTGTGTAGTCGATTTGGCGTACTTTGTGTATTTTTATGTTTTTGTGTATTTTATTAGCTTGCATAGGTTGGGTTATCCATGTTCTACACCCAATAAATAATGCTAATTCTACAACTTATTTGCCCTCTCATCTTTCTGTCCTTTCACATAAAATGCATGCTTACCCCCTCATGAACAGATAAGGAGAGCTGAATACATGAATAATACATTCATTCAGTTGTTGCACCAACACCAGTTGACCATCAATATAACTGACTGTTGGGTGTGCGGTCTTATGCCACATAATACGCAGAAGGGAATGCCTTATCTGGTCCTCCCTTTTTTCATATGAAGGTTCGGCTTGGGCCTATCTGACTATGTTTTCGGCCGCATACCACAACAAGCTTAGAAATCCTGTAAATACCTCTTGGACTGGGTTGGATTTTAGCCACAGCTCCTTAATAAAAGGTATAGTTGTGATGGCTAAGATTGTAGAAAGGGAAACATTACGGTAGATGAGAAGAGAGCTTATGATGGATGGAATGTCACGCACTATGTTTTGAGTGTTGGTGACAAAACTAAAAAGGGTGAGTCCTCTCCTGTATGGACTGTACCCCATCAAGGTAATATTTGTCTCCAAGTAAACAGTAAGAAAGCTGACGATAAGCAGAGTTGTTTACACACTTACATTTTCTCGTCCTCTGATTTCCCTCCATTGGTTCCATCTCAAGGAACATATTTTGTCTGTAAAGACAGAGCTTACACCTGGCTCCCTTCTAATTTTTCTGGAACATGTTATGTAGCTTTCCTTCTTCCCCCTACATATTCGGCTCTGTCAGACCACCACAGAAGCAGATATAGCCAAGGTATATTTAATACCAAGGACACGGCAGCCCAAGAACGAGGGGATTTCCTTAAAGGATTCCTCCCCTTTTGGGGTCCAATGATTAACAGCAGACATATCAGGCAATTGGTTCGTGTGGTCGAGACCACTATTAATGTTACTGCAGGAGCAATAGGTAACATTACGGCAGAACTTCAGGCTGATCGTCTTATGACGTTGCAAAATCAAATTGCGTTAGATGTGATCTTAGCAGACCGAGGAGGTGTCTGTAAATTGATCAGATCTAGTTGCTGCATTTATATTCCAGACGACGCTCCGGCAGTATATCAAGCCATTTCTAAATTGCATACTATCTCCGAGTCAACTCGTCAGGATGAAGGGGATTGGTCTTTTTTGGGATGGTTTTGTAGAATATTGTCAGCATGGGGATGGAAGATTCTGACGTTCCTAGGAGCAATTTTGGCCATCATATTCACTTGTTGTCTGTGTGTCCAATGTGGTCCCGCAGTGTGTGGCCTGCTGGCTACCTTATGCGTCCCACGTCCTGCAACACGGAGGACAGAGAATATTAGGATGATGGTGCAGTGCTCGAAGACTTTATGAACATCGATGCTGATTCCGACTCAGATTAGCATGAGTTGGTTTGTTCTTGCCTGAGTAATGGCAAAAGGAGGGCCCGAGGTTCTGTAAAATTACAAATTTGTTCATGTTCAGCCACCATTTTGTATTCGCCGCCATTTTGTGTTGCCCTCACTCAGGCAGCGCGGTGAACGCAATGTTTTTCTGTCGTTTCTGCATTCACGTGTCAAGTGGCTTCTTTGCTCATGTTTACTAGCAAGTGTCAGGGTCTGGCCGAGTACACTAATTCCTGTCTGAGCTGATTAATCCTCGTTCGGACTGTTTGTTGGCTCACACCATTCTTTCCTCCAGGTAATCTTATCTACTGTCCTTCGCTAAATGTCTCATGTATTCTCCTGTTTCACGACTATTCTTCTAACACATACAGCTGTGTTTTCTCTGCTTGTAAACCAAATTGTGTTGATTCACTTGATGTTTTGCTTAAGGGGTCGAGTAACAAACGCAACCGGGAAACTTGAGTTACTTTGGGCTTAAGGCATTGTTTATAACATTTGTTTATGTCTCCTGCTCTCGTGTGATTGCATTTTGCATTGTATTGTACCATTTGTAAACCTGTGCGCCACGGAGTTAAGTGGCAGTCTCTTTTGAACCTCGTTGTACTGACGACTTCAAAGACCACTGTGCTAACTGCAGCTAATAAATATAATCTTCTACGCCAGACGAAGAGTCTGTGTCTCTGTATTTGACAAGGCAGGTGAATCCCGAAGATCTTAGGCGTACCCTGCACCACCGGGCCCTAAGGCTGCGGTTCTCCAACGTATATATATATTCACTGAAAAAACCATAGCTTTCACGCACGTTATAGTTAGGAATTAGCATTTAAAAAACCTTATAAATTCACTAAAGAAACCTTAGGTGTCAGGGACGTTATAGTTAGTTGAATATTTGACTCATATAAAACCAAAGAAATTCGCCTGTTATAGTTACTTGAGCTCACTATAACTCACGAGCCCGCAATGTACTGCTGATGATGTCACATATTACATCACTCATGACATGATCAGTGACATCACTGATGGCAGCGCCGATGACATCTCAAATGACATCACTGATGACATCACTCATGACATCATCCAGTGAATGTGTGTTTCTGTAAAATTTAAATATGTTTCATATATATATATATATGCCAAGGTGTATTGAAGAATTAATACATTTACAAGTGCTTAAAGGAATTATTTCGTAGGTGCGTGACTGAATGTATAAGTGAGTGATTGAACATGTCTTACTGAATGCATTGGTTAGTTTCTAACCTCTTGGGCGCTCATGACGAGGTCAGCTCGTCATGAGCCACGGCGCTCCGGTGCTCATGACGAGCTGAGCTCGTCATGACCGCGCCCGTTACATGGAACGCTCGCACGCTGGGCTGATTCCCCAGCTGTGCTGAATGTTCCATTGGAACGGGCACGGTCATGACGAGCTCAGCTCGTCATGAGCACCGGAGCGCCGTGGCTCATGATGAGCTGACCTCGTCATGAGCATGGGGGCACTGTACGCTCCCCCCGCCCCCAGCACAGCGGGGGAATCCCACCAGCGGCAAAGGGGTTATACTGTGTGAAAGTCTGTATTAGTCTCTCCATTGGTGTGTAAGCAACTGCATGGGTTGCTGAATAGTTACATAAGTCTCTATATAGGTTATTGATTTGTTGTCTGAGTAACTGTATGGGTCCCTGAGTGTCCGTGTGGGTGGGTGGGTATATGAGTCTGTGCATAGATGTCTGAGTTGGCGATTCAGTGGTTGTATGGATTAAACAGTGCATCTGAGAAGGGCTGTATGGGTGAGTTAGCGTGTCTATGGGTGTGTTGGTGAGTGAATAAATGTCTCAGTGGTATATTTGTGACTAACTACAAATATTTTAAGCCACTATATGTGAGTGTTGGAGTATATAAATGAGTATTCCTGAGACTAAGTTAATTGAAGAGTGGGTGCTTCTATCCGTGATTGTATAAGACAGTAAATATGTTTTAGTATCTGTATAAATAAGTGATGTGTTATGTCTAAAAATACCAAACTAGGGGGCCGATTAGGATGGCGGACGGACTTGCGTCCGTCCGCCACCCCTGAGTAGGAGGGACCGTCCGCATGGGCAGCGGCGGTCCCTCCATGGCAATTAGGATGTGACCGCCAGGGTGGCGGTCACATCCTCTATTATTAACATTGCGGCGGGTGCAGCTTCAAGCTGCACCCGCCGCAATGTTAAAAAAGCATGTGTTGCATTTACATGCACAAAGCGGCAGGCACCGCACGGTGCCTGCTGCTTTGTGTACGCAAATGCTGGGGGGTACCATAGGTACCCCCCATGTGCACCCCCCACCCCCCATTCACCCAGGGGGCCCGCAACGGGCCCCCAAAGTGAATGTCCGTATGCTTTTCCATGGCGGAAAAGCCGCCGTGGAAAAGCATATTTACACAAACATCATAATATGGCGGACGGTGTCTCATAGACACCGCCTGCCATGTTATAGCTTTTCCGCCGCGGTCGGAAGCCGACCGCGGCGGA
Organism: Lissotriton helveticus; assembly: GCF_964261635.1. Taxonomy (NCBI): domain Eukaryota; kingdom Metazoa; phylum Chordata; class Amphibia; order Caudata; family Salamandridae; genus Lissotriton; species Lissotriton helveticus. The sequence goes on along the minus strand of NC_136057.1, from coordinate 2,121,223,715 downwards.
AAAGCGGCGGACGGAATTCCAGACCCACCAGCCATCCTAATTTGGCGGTGGGTCTTTGGAGTCTCCGCCGCGGTTTTTCCGCATCCTCCAGGCCGGCGGACACTTCCGCCGGCCCGGAGGATGCGGAAAAACCGCCATCCTAATCGGCCCCTAGGTGTGTATAACTGTATACAGGATTAAATGGGTTTATGATTGATTCTTTGCATTACTAACTAGGTGTGTGAGTAACTCTATAGATGAGTGGCAGAGTGTGACTGCATGTAGAAATGTATGCGTGCATATTATAGTCCTGTATTGATGAGTAACTACATGTATAAGTGACTGGATGTGTGTGTAGACCTAGGAAATGGTGAGTGCTATGTAGTATATAGCATTCTTCTGTGTATGGTTTCAAAAATAGTAGTCAGCATTTTAGAAAGGGTGTATCAAAGTTTATATTAGAGCATCAGTATGTGCATCAGATTGTCACGTGGATGATGTCATGAGTGATGTCATTTGAGATGTCATCAATGATGTCATCAGTGATGTCACTGACCATGTCATGAGTGATGTAATATGTGCATTGCGGGCGTGCGAGTTATAGTTAGCTCAACTAACTATAACAGGGGAATTTCCCTGGTTTTATATGAGTCAAATGTTCAACTAACTATAACGTCCCTGAAACCTTTGCTTTTTTCAGTGAATTCCTACGGTTTTTCGAATGCTAATTCCTAACTATAACCTGTCTGATACCTATTGTTTTTTCAGTGAATTTCTGAAGTTTTTTAAATGTTAATTTCATATTTTAATGTATCTAAAATCTATATTTTTAATTTTTTAAAAAGATATTTTGGAACTCTATTATACTTCTTTTTTTTAACTTTAAAAATGATGTTATGTTTTATATCTTCCCGAAAAAATATGTATAAATATTTTGTTTGGGGAGATAACTGCACTCCCATACCGGTAGCGTACCAAGCTCCATCACCATGCAAATCCTATCCGCCATATTGCTAAACTCGTAAATTATGCGCATTTCGTATCCGACGAGTTCTTGGCACCGCGTCCCGTGTACTATCATATACGCATGAAGTTACCCCAGCTTCTACTTTGGCATCCTACGGGTACGCAGTACCAAGCCATGCGTTATGTCATGTACGTATGGGGTCGTGCCCGCTGTGCATTGCGTATGCGACGAGTACACGCTGCCAGGCCTTGTGTTACGTCACAGATGTATAGTGTCGCACCGGGTATGCCATTCCCTTGTTTGTTTTTTTTGTCTCAAAAGTATATCTAAAAAACTTTAAACAGTATATGAGAGCAAGCAATGATCTAAAATATTTTAAACATTTACATATTTCTCACTGTAATAAACTTATATTATGATAAATATATTTTGTCAAAATCGTGTTGGGTGCAGCCTTCTTGCACCCTCACTGTGTGATTGCCATGTGATCTTAAAAAAAAGCATTTGATTGCTTCATAACATTTCCCATTGTAACAGTTGGACGACTCCTCCCATGTTACTCATTTTCTCAACAGCGTTTGATGAGAGACACCACTTCTGCGTAGAAAGATTTTTGAAAAGTGTTTTCCTGTATACACATATCTTACCCTACACACAACATGCAATGATCATCGTGATCAATATTCATGCTCTGTACATTGGCCTTCCACGTGTAATTGCCATGTAATTGCCATGCATCTCAAACATTCCATCAAAAAACAAATGTGTGTTACATAATGCCCCTGGTATGTGTGTGTGTGTGTACACATTATTGTGCTCCCTTTCGGCCTGGGTATTCATGGCTCTAAGAAGTATCAGGAGCCACGAGCAGAGTGCACATCCTATATTACAAGTGACAAGCAGTAAACAGCAATGTGTAGATTTCTTTTCCTATATGCTCTGTAGTCAGGATTTATCAATGTAGTAGTGTGTTATATGTAAGAGTTACAGATTCACATTTGACATGCATTGCTTGACTGTAATGAGTGTTATCACTGTGTATGACGTAGCCTCACTGCTGATCCTGCCTCCATCCAAGCACATTAATATTCACATGTGTACCCTTCGCGATAGCAACACTCTCAATAATACCACACACCATTGACATGTGTGTCTGTGCATATCCACAACCTTGACAACGACATGTGATGTTCACCATTCAATCTTTTCAAACACCATCTCATTAGCGATAGTTTCCACCCTCCCGACACATGCTACACTAATGTATATTGCACACTCTGCGAGGTCAAAACTACAAAATAAACACCCATAAGTACACTTCCTGGCCAGGCAGTAACTGACAACGCCCAGGTCCCCGTAAATAATTATTCACACCCCTACTCTGGCCTGGCGTATGCAAGCCCAGCCCACTTTGTGTACGTATAAATAGGATAACCGCAATGCCACATGTCCCTCTTCTTCCACACTGCCTCAGGTGATATGACTGCATCCACCGCGCAATAAAAAAAAGGAATCCATGATGTGTACACCATCCTGACAATCAACACTGGCTCTAAATTGTGAGCCCTACATTTTGAGCACTGCTGCCTGTAGTGTTTGCTCACACAACAATGACAGCAGGTGAGCAGAGAGGCCTGGGTGCACAGGGCCTCAAACTGAGCGCGGTTCGGCAGGAGGGGTAGGGTGCATCAGCTTGACTGCGCAGGTGCGAATAAGCGATGTTGCTGTGCGTGATGATGTGATCTCTGACCTGATTCAGTCTCATCCCTGTCTCATTTTAAAGACCGTCTGGACCGTACTTTAGGCCTGAGCCAGAGGGTAGCGCTGCCCTACGGATACCTGTTGAGCGGAGTACTGCGGGAGGGGTGCGGTGCATCAGCCTGAGTGCGCACGTGCAAATAAGCGATGCGGCCGTGCGTAATGATGTGATCTCTGACCTCATTCAGTCACATCTCTGTCTCATTTTAAGGACCTGCTGGACCATGCTGTAGGCCTGAGCCAGCGGGCAGTGCTGGCTTACAGACACGTGGCATTAGCCTATAGGGCACTGTAGTGAGCTTGTTACTAAGTGTACATGCACACAGCCTTCCGCCACTGTATTAAATGCGCACATTATGCTTCTACCATGCGCTACCATGCACTCTGTTCCTTTCTATGTGAACCTTTGTATAACGTATTACTATTTAACCTTGTGAATTCTCGTGCACTCCAACTGCTCTTTGAACCACGATTACCACTAACAGTTGGTAGATCGTACTTCAAAAACGAAGGATGCACTCAACTCCTGTTTTCTATCAAGCTTGAAATAAACCTTCATTTACCTCCAGACGTTTCCACTATTAAATAATTTCTCCCTTTTCAGACACTGAAGTGATTGGCTCAAGATGGGCGGAGTGGGAGCTCGCCCGGTGATCATGCCCTGGGCATTCTGACGCTTTCGAGCGTGGTATCAAGAAACCGTCCCCGACGGGAGACCAGCTCTCCTACCGTACAAACGTACCCCGGACTCAAAGCTTGCACCAACACGTCGTGGGACACACCGGTGGTGGCAGGTGAGCAGTGAAACCTCGGTGTGCAGGACCCACAATTGAGCACAGTGCTGGGGAAGGGGCTGGGGTGCATGCAAGCGATTTTCCCGTAGCTAATATTATCAAAGAACGGTGATAACATTATCGCCGCTTTAGCGGCAGGAAATTGCAGCTAAACCGGTGATAATAGGCTTGATAATATGCCCTTATGAATTCCCATAGAAGCCCAGGTTCACACCAGAACCTGGGCTTCTATGGGAATTCACATGGGCATATTATGAAGCCCGTTATTGCCACTTTAGCTGCAGTTTCCTGCCACTAAAACGGCGATAATGTTATCGCTGTTCCTTGATAATATAGCCCCTAATCTCTGGCCTCATATGTTTCATTTTAAGGACTTGCTGGACCACACTCTTTCTCGCAGACCCCAGCGTCCTAGACAAACGGGTGACAGGAGGATAAACACTAAGGGCTGGGTGCCATAGGCCGACGCTCTATCTCCTCCTCCCTCTCTTCTTTTGACCCTCCCTCCGCTTCTCCCGTCCACCCACTCCCCTTCCCTCCCATTCTCACTATCGTCCTTTCATTCGGACTACCTTTCTGTACCTCGTCCACATAGCGCACATACTTATGTTTCATTTTTGTCTTGCAGGTTTTCTACGCTGCTTCCACTGGAGTCCAACCCATGTTTTTTATATTATAATGTTTGTTCTATTAAACTTAAGTTTCTTTTTATTTGTGTGTTAATAAAGGTTACTTTTTTTCCAAATAAATAACGGAGTGTATAGGTCTTCTTTTTCTGATAACACTTGTCTGTAGTTTATTGTGAAAATCATCTGTTTATAGGTATTACGAGGGCAAACTTTTGTAATATTACAGTGCAACTACCAAACATAATCTTACTAACGTTTGCACAATGAAGCCTGGGGAATTCTACAACTGCAAGAGTTCTATGAGTGTATCACTTTATAACACCATGAGTACTGCCTGTGTGATTACAGAACCAATAAGGCACTGCCTAGAACAACTGAGGCTTCAGGGACTGCAGAGGCCCACCCTGCATATTTAAATGAAGCCCCGAAGTGTGGTGATCCCAGGACTGCAGTTGGCTGCGAACCCCTCGAAAAATTAGTAAACAATACCCGGAAAGGTGGCGGTCCCCTAGGCTGCAAAAACGGCTGTGTGCCCTTCCGCGCCTAATCTACATGTGGCATTAAAATCCACAGTCCTACAGAGACCCTGCAATATAATAATTGGATTTGCCATGTAACATTACCCACTAGGGGCCTCATTTAAATGAACGGGTGAGACCCCCCTTTTTTTTTCTCTCCATTTTTACCATCCGCATCCCCTCTATTAAAGCGATACGAGGGTTTCCTCCTCTCGCTTCAAGAAGTCAAACAAGTATTTCCTATCTTAGGGTGGAAGCCATGCACCCACCCTCTAATAGCTAACACAAATGTCCAGCAAATGCACACCCCGGGAGATTATATGAAATGCACCTGAGAGGGCGCCCTCCCTAAGACGCATTTGTTAGTATAAACGCATACTAACACTATTTACACAGGTGTAGTACAGCGAGCAGAATGTAGTGAAGAAGCAGAGGGAGCGCAACATCTAAAAATATAAATCCTACCAGAAGTCGGATGACATAGTTCAATGAGCCGATGACCCTGGCATGAGTATAAACATCGTATTTGAGCGTGATCGGAAAATCCAAACACTGAGACTTGCGCACATTTTAAACTGAAACCAAAAAAATCCTTACCGTAAGAATAAGAGAATTCCAAGGGGACTAAGAATAGCTTTGAAACCAATGTGATGTAGAAACAGCAAAAAATGTATTGAACGATGGTATCAGATTTTGAACAAATGTTCATTGGACTTAATCCTTCTTATTGTTCAAGAATTATCAAATTTACTCAAAAATCTAGAAGAAGAGAATTCTGGAATCAAAAAAGAACTCGATAAACAGGTTGATTTACAAGCTACGCTGGATGATATCAATAGTTAACTTGAACGATATGCGAAAGAAGTAAATGAGCGTAAAATAAGAAAATATCGACGTGACACAATTGAGTATAAATTAGAAGAAGTCTATACATGGGCGGAAATCTACAATCAAAAGAAATGGCAGCATCCTAAATCAAATACCAACTCCTCACAGGAAAGTGTAGTTACAGATGCAGATGTGGCCCACACAAGAACACCGATAGCAAGCACATCAAGCAGAGTTGATAAACATCCTCCACCAAACATAACACATAAAGCGGCATTTTTAGACATAAGCCCAGCATCCAACGAAGCTCCGCAATCAGGCAAACAAGGAGGGGCAAAGGAAACAGAGGAGGAGCGAGAAATTAGAGTCACGAGGAGCAAAACGAAAATAACCTAGTTATGAATATCTCCACAACAAGACTCACTAAGGCACACATAGCTGTGTTAAACAAAGGAACATCTTTCATCCCAACATACAACTCAAATTTACCTGAAACAGAAGTTGCATTATTTAAATTCTTCAGAACATTAAGATTAAAATACTTTTTTAAAGACATGCAACCAGTGTCCATTGAAGAAAGTGAAACATCTTTGAAAGAACTTAAACCCAAAAGTAATTTCAGCTCACCGACTTCACACAAAACGATTGATGCTTTTGAAAGAATAGTTCTGGCTGACATCCAAAAAATCAACTTCTCCAAGTCAGTAAAGAATAACTTCACTAAACATGAATGGAGTACCGTACAAAGTCTAATAAACAACCCCAAACTGACCTTTCAGAGAGCTGATAAGGGTGGTGCCCTCATCATCATGGATACAGACTTCTACATGAATAGTGTCAATGAACATGTCAACATTGAAAGTATCTACTTACGATTGGAAAATGATCCCACGCAAACATATCAAAGCATATTGAAGCAAATTTTGGATCATGCTTTAGAAATGCAGTAGATAAGTGACAAAACCTATAACTTTTTGGAAACCAAATACCCACGAAGGCCCCAACTATACATGTTACCAAATGTCCATAAAGACGCACAAAGACCTCCTTTTAGACCTATTGTCTCAGCTTGCGGATCTATCTCTGAACCTATAGGGAAGTATGTGGACTGGTTTCTACAGCCACTTGTACAAAACTGCAGTACGTACATCAAGGAGACGACTTCATTTTTGAATATGCTTAATAACATCAATACAGAAGATCCGACAGAATGGTGGCTGTGCACTGTGGATGCCATAGCCTTATATATGTCAATTCCACATAATGAAGGCCTTGAGGCATTGGAGTGGTGTTCACTACAAGATGATAAAGATGACAACAATAAAGTTTTTCTTTTAGAGCTCATGCATTTTGCACTTTTTCATAGTTACTTTGAATGGCAAGGTAAATGTTATGGTCAAGTAAACGGCACATCAATGGGATTCGGGGGAGCACCCTCGTATGCGAATATTTTTATGTCAAAGTTCGAAAATGATCACATCCTAGAAAATCAGACAGATCATCTGATTGTATTTAAAAGATACATAGATGATATTTTCATCATTTGGAACTGCAATAAAATGAAATGACAAAAGAACATTAAAAAACTGAAGACTCATCACGAGAGAATAAAGTTCACCCATGCAATTGAAAAACAGCGGATTGCCAGACAGAAAAACTTGTTTACTATTGCAGATTTTCCATCAAGAAGCCCTAAAAAAACATCTACCTGTCTCACAATTCATTAGACTAAAGAGGATCGCTTCTGACCCAAAGGACTTGCCAGCAATAATCAATAATCAATAATCAAGTCAAAAAATATTGTGCTCGAGGGTATCCTGAAAATATCCTAAATGAATCCATTAGGAAAATTAATCAAATGCCAAGAGAAACTTTATTAACACCATACATCAAACCGCAAGAAAGGAAGACCGTATGTGTCCTCAGGTTTTCCACTCAGGCGCAAAAGATTAAAAATATAATCAAACATCAGTGTCCATTGATCATGATTGAACCAGATTTAAATGGATTTTTTAATGAACAGATCAAATTTGCATTTCAAAGATCAAAAAATCTAAAGGAAATCTTGAATACTAAGAAAACTACAACCAAAACTTACAAAGGGATGTCAAGATGTGAAAACTCCGACAACTGCACCAATGTGATGCCAGGAAAAATTCTCATGCATCCAACAAAAGGTTATGAAATTCCATTATGACATACAAGCACTTGTGACACTAGAAATGTCGTATACTCAATGAAATGTCCGTGTGGAAAGATTTATGTTGGACAGACTGAGAGAAAAATCAAAATAAGAATGACAAGGCACAAAAGTAACATAAGATTACAATATTTGAAATCGTCACTCGTCACACATTGGCTGGAAAGCAAAACACCAAATATCTCAAAATAAATTCACAATACTTGAGGTAGTTCAGCAATGCTGTGAAATAGATCCTCAAAAAGCAAAATTGCGGGCTGAATTCTATTGGATAAAGAAACTGAATTTGTCACATCCCTAAGGGATGAATGACACAGTTGAATATGTATATTTTCTGTAATCATTGTTATTATCTGTTGCTTAGCTATTCTAAAACCCCGAATTCACTCCATCGACATTCTTCATTTTTCTAATGTTGCTGGCAGGTAATCAGAGCACTTGCTCCTAAAGGAGTCCAGCTCCCACCGGCGCAAGATGGTCCAAGGGAAAAAATGCTCCCTGGGCCAATTAAAACGCTCTGTTTTTGAACTGGCACTCCCTCAAGAGTCTCTCAGTCCTCTTGCTGACCCAACTATCCAGATATACAAATATTTCTGACCTTTAAATTCTAAGAAACTACTGAATGGATTTACACTAAATCACAACAAACACAATATGCTGACTAAGAGCTAGCTTCCTGCTACATTTTGTGCAATTCTTTTTGGCAGTTTTTTCTGTAGCCCTTCTTAAATAAGTCTATTGAAAGTGGACAGGGATTTTGTGTTTTGGGACCCCCTTTTTTTCTCTGCCCCCGCTAGACAGATCACTACAACATTTTCCATGCACAAACTGGTCACAAAGCCGCACCTTTTTGGAAAGTTTCAAGGATATTCATCAAAGTATTAGCAACACAAAAAAAAATGATGCTTATCCTATGAAACAGCTGACCTGACAATAAATTCCCAGTGGCACCTGCCACTGAAAATTGTGCATGTGTGTATTTGTGTGTGTGTGTGTGTGTGTGTGTGTGTATATATATATATATATATCCAAAACACAAAGGTGGCGTGCCTCTGCTGCTTTCACAGCGGGCACTTGACGGGATCGCCAAACCCCAAAATTCATCAGATTCCTGGTGTAATCTTCATACTCAAAGACACCAGAGTCGAGGCCCAAATCGTTTGTGCAGTTCTTAGGTTTATTGGCAAAAAAACAACCCCTACGCGTTTCGAGGTAGGCCTACGTCTTGCTCACGGGTGGAGTGCAAGTTACATCTCCATTCTTTTAAAGTGAAACGGGTACATTACATCATATACCACGTGGTGCATAGACATAAAAGACACACAATTGTGGCTACAATGTTACAGTCTGCTCAAAATTTGTACAATAAAGTTTCAATGTAAAAAAACTTCATTCGCATTAAATAACATGCATAAATATAATTGCACTTAGGCTCCTTATCAGCAAAAAACAACAGATATTTATCTTGCAAGTATTGCCCAAGTGGGCTCGCGCTTTTAAAACGTCCCGCATTATTATTAAGGACATTAACGCAGTTCAAACTACCGATTCAGCAGACTGCCGGACAGAATATCGCCTCAGTAGGCTTAAATATCTTGCACGATGTTCACAATGTAGAAAAGTGATCACAATTCCGCCCCAGTGGGCATAGAGTCCAATACCTGCAAAGAGAGGACAATGTATTTTAAGCCTGTGTGTCAGTGTAAACTTCTATGTACAATTTTAAAATCAAAATTTAAAAGAATGCAGTATTCAAAAAAAGGTACGGCAGCAGGCAACTGTTCATAAAATATGTATAGACAATACATATCTATAATTAATAATTAAAGTTACTCTTGTAGATGAATTGCTAATTCTTCCCCTAGGTTATGACCCACAGGTTGAATCGTATTGTATTTGATTATATATTTGGACTCCAATTTTCTCAGATCCAACCAACGATTGCCACCCCTTTCCTTGATGTCAACACTATCTAGAACCGTGAATTTCAGCAAATTGGGATTCTGATTATGTTCTGTGGCAAAATGTCTGGCCACAGGTTACTGCTGATTAAGATTCTTTATGGCCCTAAGATGTTCCAAAACTCTAAGTTTAGCTTTTTTGGTTGTACACCCAATGTAAAACTTGTCACAAGGACACTGTAGCGCATATATAGCATACTCAGTAGTACAGCTTAAATGTTTGGTATTTTTATGTGCCTCCTGGTCAACTGATATTTTCAATGATTTACAGTTTTTACTAGATTTACATGCCTTGCATTTTTTGCACGGGAAAAATCCCTGTATAGCATAGGGCTTCGGACTTTCCTTAATCAGTGTAGTACTTAAAGTATCTCTGAGTGATTTTGCCTTTCTGAATGTAAGTGAAGGGGTATCATGTGTGACTTCACGCAGGTCTTTATCCAATCTGAGAACATCCCAGAATTTTTGAAATCTACGTCTCATTTCCCATGACTGGCTATCATAATTCGTTATAAAACGAATTTCATCAGCTTTCTGACAATGTTTTGGAATCAGGAGATCCCCCTGATCATCTGGTCCACTCTAGCTAGTCTCAGCCTGCTTAATAATTTTGTTAGTATATCCCCTCGAATATTTATTATACCCACCTTCCAAAAACCGTCTCAAGAACTAATAAACGAGTGGATGGAGAACAACAATACATGTTCAACAAACATGTTAAAAATACTGATCAAACACGCAGAGAAAGAGTGTGCCAAATTGATTGAAGAGAGTGAGGCACTAATAATTAAACTCAAGGAGAAATATTCTGAAAGTGATTTTTCCATTGAAATGGGCAAATTAGATAAACGTTTGGAGAAAATTGAGCAAGAAATAAAAGACAAGAAGCAAAGAAAGTTTCACCGGGATGAGGTCGATTACAAAAAAGGCCAAATCCTAAGTTTTGCGAAGAGATTTGATGCCCTGAGAGACTCCACTAAGAAAAATAGTAAGAGTAAAATGATGGCTTAAAATACAACAGCACTTGATGCACCTGCAGAAACAGAGGATGAGAATGCACCAGTACAAACAGATAGTGACTCTGGTGAAAGCGATATCTCTGAGCCGGTGGAGTCGGTCCCAGCAAAAGACCGAATTTTAAACGAATTCGCCTTAATGGTAAAGGGACGACAAATGGGCACCCCTCCAAGAAATCGTGGAAGAGGCGGCAGAGGAGGCGGCAAAGCAAGAGGAAGAGGAACCGCAAAGTATGCAACAAGCCCGGTGGGAATGCTTACAAGGGGCGAATCAGCGAAGAAATGAAGAAAAAAACTGTGGAAAATTTATCTAAACGCATTTTAACGCATGAACAATTGGAAGTGTTATCACGAGGTCTGTCATTTTGTCCTACAGCGAGATTTAATTTCACAAACTCACGCATTGACTTATTTCGGTTTACCCGCAAGCTTAAGTTAAAAAAGTGGTTTGCCACCAAAATACGCTTGAAAGAAGTGTTACACGGTTTTCATGAATTAGCTGGTTGTGATAATGTAAATGATAACTCTTTACTTAACATGGTTAAAACAGAGCCTATCGACATGAGTAGCACGAGTGGTTTTAAACCTAAATCAGTGTTTGTACCACATATTGTTAATAGGTACATCGATAGCTTTGAACATGGTATGTTGGAAGAAATGCGTAAGATTCACAAAAAAAGACCTAAACTAAATATGAATCTCAATAAGAAACAATTTCTGGCCTTGAAAGATATGGAGAGTTGGTCAGACGTGGTCATTAAAAATAGTGACAAAAGGGGAAATGTGGTCATTTGGCCAATTGACATGTATTTAAAGGAGGGATGTAGGCAGTTAAGTGATCCAGATAACTATGTAACAGCTACTAAACAAGATTACAACACCATGAAAGAAATGTACTTTGATAAACTTTTGGATTGGAAAGCAAAGGGTACAATAGGGGATGAGGAGTACCAATATCTCTTATGTAGATACCCTCAAATACCGGCACTGTATTTGCTGCCCAAGTTGCACAAAAACATAGACACACCGCCAGGGAGACCTATTGTTTTATCGGTAGGAAGTTTACTAGAAAATACTTCTAGATATATTGATTACTTCCTGCAGCCTTTAGTGCATGCTCTACCCTCCTACGTAAGGGATACTTCTGATTTCCTCAGAATTATTGATAAATTTGCATGGAAACCTGAATATTGGTTAATTAGTTTTGACGTAACTAGCTTGTATACAAGCATACCTCAGGACTTAGGTATTGATGCATGTAAGCACTTTCTCAGGAATCGTTCTATCTCCCATTTAGTACATACCAACATGTTACTTGAGATGATATGGATCTGCCTTACTAATAACTTTTTCATATTTAACAAACATATGTACAGACAGACCTGGGGGACGGCAATGGGTACTTGCTTCGCCCCCAGTTTCGCAGGGTTATACCTGGGCTGGTGGGAGGAGCTAGTGGTGAACAACATCTCCCACTTTAGTACCCACGCCGTTCTCTGGTTACGTTATATAGATGACATTTTCTGCATTTGGAGTGGCACACTCGACCAAGCCAAAGAATTTGAGACAATAATCAATAACAATTTTCTTAATCTACAATTTACTAGTCAAATGAGTCAAACACAACTTGAATTTCTTGATGTTAAATTGGAAGTCTAGGATGGAGCTTTGACAAGCTCCTTATTCCGCAAAACCACTGCAGGAAACAGTCTCCTGCATGCGGAAAGATGCCACCCTGCGACACTCAAACGTAGTATTCCGTTGGGTGAACTAATCAGGGCTAAACAAAACTGCAGCACAGTTGAGAGCTATGAGCAAGAGAAGCAGATAATGATGACAAGATTCTCTGAAAGGGGATATACTAGCAAAATTATTAAGCAGGCTGAGACTAGAGTGGACCAGATGATCAGGGGGGATCTCCTGATTCCAAAACATTGTCAGAAAGCTGATGAAATTCGTTTTATAATTAATTATGATAGCCAGTCATGGGAAATCAGACGTAGTCTTCAAAAATTCTGGGATGTTCTCAGATTGGATAAAGACCTGCGTGAAGTCACACATGGTACCCCTTCACTTACATTCAGAAAGGCAAAATCACTCAGAGATACTTTAAGTAGTATACTGATTAAGGAAAGTCCGAAGCCCAATGCTATACAGGGATTTTTCCCGTGCAAAAAATGCAAGGCATGTAATCTAGTAAAAACTGTAAATCATTGAAAATATCAGTTGACCAGGAGGCACATAAAATTACCAAACAGTTAAGCTTTATTACTGAGTATGCTATATATGCGCTAAAGTGTCCTTGCGACAAGTTTTACATTGGGTGTACAACCAAAAAAGCTAAACTTAGAGTTTTGGAACGTCTTAGGGCCATAAAGAATCTTAATCAGCAGTAACCTGTGGCCAGACATTTTGCCACAGAACATAATCAGAATCCCAATTTGCTGAAATTCATGGTTCTAGATAGTGTTGACATCAAGGAGAGGGGTGGCAATCGTTGGTTGGATCTGAGAAAATTGGAGTCCAATTATATAATCAAATACAATACGATTCAACCTGTGGGTCATAACCTAGGGGAAGAATTAGCAATTCATCTACAAGAGTAACTTTAATTATTAATTATCGATATGTATTGTCTATACATATTTTATAAACAGTTGCCTGCTACCGTACCTTTTTTTGAATACTGCATTCTTTCAAATTTTGATTTTAAAATTGTACATGGAAGTTTACACTGACACACAGGCTTAGAATACATTGTCCTCTCTTTGCAGGTATTGGACTCTATGCCCACTGGGGAGGAATTGTGATCACTTTTCTACATTGTGAACATCGTGCAAGATATTTAAGCCTACAGAGGTGATATTCTGTCCGGCAGTCTGCTGAATCGGTAGTTTGAACTGCGTTAATGTCCTTAATAATAATGCGGGACGTTTTAAAAGCGCGAGCCCACTTGGGCAATACTTGCAAGACAAATATCTGTTGTTTTTTGCTGAGAATGAGCCTAACTGCAATTATATTTATGCATGTTATTTAATGCGAATGAAGTTTTTTCACATTGAAACTTTATTGTACACATTTCAAGTAGACTGTAACATTGTAGTCACAATTGTGTGTCTTTTATGTCTATGCACCACGTGGTATATGATGTAATGTACCCGTTTCACTTTAATAGAATGGCGATGTAACTTGCACTCGACCCGTGAGCAAGAGGTAGGCTTACCTCGAAATGCTTAGGGGTTGTTTTTTTGCCAATAAACCTAAGCACTGCACAAACGATTTCGGCCTCGACTCTGGTATCTTTGAGTATGAAGATTACACCAGGAATCTGATGAATATATATCTCATGAGCTATTTCTAGAATTGACAGGCTCGTGGTTAATTGCATTTTAAGCATCAACAAGTCAAGACAGTATGTTGTTTATGTCTATTACTAGCAAGATTTTTTTCATTGGCACTAGCACTTTAAATTGAGCACATACGCCCCTACACGTTGTCATGTGATCAAGGCCGTGGTCGTCCGAAACGCGTAATGGTGGTGTGGTGGAGAGCAGAATAAAATAACCAGCACCAATTCCTGGCTTCGGCTCGTCATTTTTCTGCGTGAATGCTGAGACGTTTTGTATGCCTAAAATACCTTCGGGACTGCTTCCCCGGATTTGGCGAACCCCTCCACGCTTGCGCTCTTGGGCGAGAAGCTGTGATTCCTGCCGGGATCTTTCTTTCCAGACTCCATAAGGAGTGACCTGAGTGCCCCGGGAGAGTTGAAGCTTCGGACATAACAGCAGGGAAGACCGTGGGAGTGGTTCCGGGTCGGAGGTCCGCATCCGCTGACTGAGGACACAGGCTGCATCTACGAGTACCTGTCTGCCAAACAGAGCTCCACAGTAAGTCCAGTGTGGAGTGTGAATTGTATATCCGTCACAAGACACAGCTTATTTAACGGATATACATAGGATTTATAATTCTAAAGCTCACATCTTGACACCATGTCTACCGACACGTTACAGGGGCGAATAGAAGCGGCGAAAAGTATGTTTACTGACTCCCCGGCTGGGGAGCTGGCTGCCAGTACAACGGCAACCTCGATACAAGATACGCATGGCAATGTGAAAGATTTGTTTAAAGCACTGGAAAAAGCCAGTAAGGCCGAACAATCTAAATGGTGGGAACACTGTTCACTCACTGGATATTTAGAGGTCGGTAGAGTACCACGCGGCTTAAGAAACATGCTTGCACCGTCCTACGAAAACCCCGACCCTCGCATGCTTGCAGACTGGGCTGAGTGTAACCTGGAATATTCAAAGAAATTAATGATTATACTTGTACAATATGCAGAGACTGACAGGGCCAAATTACAGGTGGAAATTAACAGACTCAATGATGAGATTGATAAACTGCCGAATTCACCTTTATTATCCAAGTACCGTGAAGATATGGTGGTCCGTTTGAAAAGGGAGGAGGATGTAATTAAGCGGTGCAAGGCGTACAAATTTTAAAGGGATCGCCTTGATTATGAGCATGGACAAATTTTTACGTTTGCCAAAAAGTATGACCGCATCAAAAAATCCTCGCAAGTTACACCAGTCAGTAATGCACAGCCAACAGTACAAGCACCACAGGCAGCAGCGAATGAATTAACATCTATGTCAGAAGGCAGCTCAATTATAGACAGTGAGTCCGACAATGAGCAAACCCGAACCCGGAGAAGAGGGGTTGCGCAAGTTCACCCCGGCACAGGAAATCGAGGTAGTCCAGCGGGACCACAGGGAGACCCTCCGTTCAGGTGCTCAGGGTGCGAATGCAAACAGAACGCCACCACAAAGCGGGCAGCAAGGAGGCGGTGCAATCGGCGCAGGAGGAGGAACAAACCAAGCAAGGAAACCATGAAAACAGTGGAATCACAGATGAGTCAGGGATCTGACGAGTCACAAACAGTAGTGTATCTCACAGACACACAGCTGACTCCCAAAGAAATGCCCATACTCTCCTTGGGCCTATCCTACAGCGCAAAATCTAACTTTGACTATGCAGGAACCAAGATAGACCTTTACAAATACGTGCGCAAGCTCAAATTGAAGAAATATCACAGCTTGCATAAAAGGACGCAACCGACTAATGATTATGTGCAGTCCACCCAATCTGTAATTTCAACCGCTGATGAGTTTGTCTTACTACAGGAATTGATTGATATAGGTAATGACTCAGATCTACCTCTATTGAGTCCTGTTGTGGGCATGAATACTGCATCAGCAGCAACCACCTTTAAACCCAAGTCTAAATTTTGCCCCATGATGCTTAAAGACAATGTTGACCTCTTTCCTGAAAACGTTTCCCAGGAATTGAAAACATTGTTTTTGAAAAGAGGTACTTTTTCCCAAAAACATTATTATCGTGATCTTGAGTACCATCAACTCATGAAAAAATTGCACACAAATCCAAAAATTGTAATTCTGCAATCCGATAAAGGAGGAAACGTTGTTCTTTGGCCCCTTAAAATGTACATGGAAGTTGCACTGGAACAACTGAATGATCGAGCATGCTATCAACGAACTGAAGCCAACCAAGTTCAACAAGCTAAGGGTAATATTTATTCCAAATTGATGGCATGGCGCAGCACAGGTAATATTCCAATGGACGAATACAAGTTCATGAAAAAAGAAAACCCTGTAACACCTGTTGTGTATTTCATTCCCAAGATCCACAAAAACTGTGTACTTCCTCGTGGTCGGCCTATCATCTCTGCATGCAATAGTATTTTATAAAACGTGAGCAAATACGTTGAATTTATTTTGCAGGAGTTTGTTAGGGCCTTACCCTCATTTGTACTTGATACAGGGGACTTTCTGAGTAAGATAAAAGATGTTGAATGGAAACAGAGCTACTTGTTAATTTCACTTGATGTAACCTCCCTATACACCAGCATTTTTCACAGTGATGGCTTGAGAGCAGTCCAACACTTTCTAGACTTAAGACCAAGTGGATTAGCTGAGCATACACGCATGATTATTTCTATAATTACATTGTGCTTGGAGAACAACTTTTTCTTATTTGGCAAGCAATTATTCCAACAGATGAGGGGTGTCGCAATGGGGGCCTGCTTCTCTCCCAGTTATGCCTGTTTACATATGGGTTACTGGGAGGAGCAGGTCCTCATGCCAAGTTACACTGCAATCATGCACACTAAAGTTGTAAGGTGGTTAAGGTACATTTATGACCTTTTTATAATCTGGGACGGGTCAGCCAATGAGGCCAATGCTTTCATTTCACAGCTTAATGTAAATAACTTAAACCTACAGTTCACTGCACAGATACGCGAGACAACCGTGTGTTTCCTGGATGTAGAGGTTTTTCCCAGAGGGGGGAAACTAGAAACTAAGCTATACCGGAAACCGACTGCTGGCAACAGTATCCTCCATGCAGGTAGCCATCATCCTGTCCCTCTCATTAGGAGCATCCCTTATGGGGAAATGCTCCGTATAAGAAGGATATGCAGTGCAGAAAGTGATTGTAGGTCAGCCCAACTAGCCTGTAAAGCAAGATTTTTGAAAAGAGGATACACAAATGATTGCATAGACAAGGCCATCAGTAGAGCAAATTCCAGAGACAGAACATCATTGGTGTCTAGTGTGACTCAGAACAGAACCATACCTTCTCCAATTGCCAACAATGAGACCCGATTTATCCTAACATTCAATAACCAACACTTGGTCATTAGAAGTATAATTAAACGCAACTGGACATTAATTTCTAGTGACCCGGTGTTAGGTAATCTAGTTAAGGAAAGTCCCAATATCACCTATAAACGAGCCAGAAGTATGGGTGATTGCTTAGTCTCTAGTAGCCCAGAAATCAGAACCACAACATCATGGCTAGATTCTAGTAGGGGTTTTCACAAATGTGCCTCTTGTAAAGCTTGCAAAAATGGAGTCAGTAGGAAGGAATATTCCACTCCATTTAGTGATAAGCCTACTGCCATCAAATGCCAATTAACATGTCGAACAGAATATGGGGTGTACGTGCTGGAATGCCCGTGCGGTCTGCATTATGTTGGCAGTACGAGACCGCATGTATACAAACGTATTCTGCAGCACCTCAGGGCAATAACCAACAGTGACACTGCTTACCCTGTGGCTGGGCATTTTGAAGAGGTGCACGGCAAGAATCCCTCAGAACTAAGATATTTTGTAATTGATACGGTGCCCCCTCAGAGGAGGGGAGGAGACCGTGAAGCAATGTTGCGCAGATTGGAGACAAGACACATTATCTTACTAGACACCAAGACCCCCAATGGTCTGAACGCAGGGGAAGACTGTCACACTTACTTGTGAACATGATTTTTTCATATTAATTGCATATTGTAAACATACTAATAGTCCATTTTTATTCCTAATTTTCTATCAAATAGCATTGTTTTTAAACACATATTTTTTAGCTAGTTGCACTAATTTACACTTGGTAGCACTTATCTTTTATGCCAATATTTATTGCTAGTTTTTGCACATATGCCTGTTTTAGCTCATGATATGTCAGTTGTTGTCTCATTACTTGGGGCAACTGAAAGGAGGTAAAATCTGAGTTTATATCAGTAATGGTGGAGCAACATTTATTTTATTATGAATCAGTATAGGAATGTTGTAGGATTGCTGCTATATTTATAACTATATTTATATTTGTATTTATGCTCAAAATTAACATTTATTTTGATATGTATATTTATAATTATTTATTTATATATTTATAAATGTATTTATATGAGTGACTGCCATTGTTTACCTCTGTATTCAAACAGTAATGCCTTTCGGGTTCTCATGAGCTATTTCTAGAATTGACAGGCTTGTGGTTAATTGCATTTAAGCATCAACAAGTCAAGACAGTATGTTGTTTATGTCTATTAATAGCAAGATTTTTTTCATTGGCACTAGCACTTTAAATTGAGCACATAAGCCCCTACACGTTGTCATGTGATCAAGGCCGTGGTCGGCCGAAACGCGTAATGGTGGTGTGGTGGAGAGCAGACTAAAATAACCAGCACCAATTCCTGGGTTCGCCTTGTCATTTTTCTGCGTGACTGCTGAGATGTTTTGTATGCCTAATATGTATGTATATATATATATATATATATATATATATATATATATATATATATAAAATCTACTGGCGGTCGCCAGTAGATAGTTATAGTTAGGACCTATTATCCATAGGAAACCGCAATATTCTATTGCCAATAACTTTGGCGTCGATTGATGAATCTTCTTGAATTTTTTTTTACTTTTGGCCAGCTCAGTTCCGCTCCTTCCCTGAAAGTTTGGGGGTGATTGGTGAAGCGGGTACCGAGAATAAAGGGGGGCCCCAAAACATGTTTTCCCCATGCAATTTCCCATAGGACCTTTAGCCATGGCTACAGCTCGAACGGCTGAACGGAATTCCACCAAATTTGGCAGAGAGGTAGTCCTCAGTTCCGACTTGTACCTTTGGCATATCTGGTGTCAATCTGTTCAGTAGTTTCATTGAAAATTATGGTTAAAGTAATTTATATATCTATGGGAGCGGAGGATCCACGGATTGTGCGAGAATTGGCCTCATAGGATAAGCGCACCGTCCCGATCATGCGCTGACTTCTAATTGGCTGTCAAGCGGTTGTAAACATTCGAAACCAGGAACTGTTGGCAGTCATTTTGTGCCTTGGTAGAAGCGAGGGTGAATAAGTCTGTGAAATATGTTGGCAAAACGTGAACAGGGGCTGGTTAGACACACCCTGACCCCCTAGGCCTGCTCAGGGGGTGACATAGGGACTCGTAGGGCAAAAAAAGTAAGAACATTTTTTTGCAAAAAAAGTCGCGATATGCGTGTAGGATCCGCGCATTTGGTCGCTAAAAAAACCAAAGCATGTATTTTTGAGATATATATCAAGCTTATGTGTTTAGATGTTGGGTGGTTCTAGAATGAGCCCTTGTGTTTATTGAGAGATTTTAGTAATTACAAGTAAGTACCGATGCAGAGTCTAAAGTTCATGAGAAAGACTCGGTTTCCTTCATCTGTAAAATGTACACTATCTCTTTAATAGATGCCATGCATATTGAAACGCAGATTGTTGTGGTATATGGACAATATTCTATAGTCTAGTAGAAAAGTAGAAAGATATATTCACATGTTTATTCACTTATGTGTGCAGATCAGGTATTTTAGTCTTCCTCTATCTCGACAACTGGTTGTTGAAGGCGTGCTCACCCCAGACAGTCGTCTCCCACCTCCAGACTAAGATTGACCTCTTGCACCTGCTGGGATTGTGCATCAACGTACCAAAGTCGCACTTGTGCCCCTCTCAGAAGCTACTCTTCATCAGAGCGGTTCTGGACTTGGCGCAGTTTTGGGTTTTTCACTCCGAACAGCATCACCCAAGGTGGCATGTGAATAAATATAAACATAGGCCACGCAGTTTTTGTCCGTAATACACAGATTTCAGGGGGTGGTGGTTCCCGGGGCTTGAGGGGGGTCATTGAAGCCCACATACTTGTAATGTTGTAGGGGGTGTTGGACCCGAAAGTGGTGCAAGGGGGTTGTAAATCTGGTACACAGTGTTTTGTTTTAACTTGCTTTCCTTTCTGTGATGTAGAAGATCCTGGGTAAATATTAGGTTTTTTTGTACAGCCAGTATTCAATTCAATTCAATTTGACTTTATTCGGTTAAAAAGGTAATAACGATAAAAGTACATAAAAACAGTTCATAATACTACATCATCATCATTATTATTAAAAGAGACAGTTAAAACCACAAGGTTACAGACAATACAACACAAATATGGGTGCAAAATACAGTAAATTTAAATGCAACGTACATTGAATTCAAGTACAAATTGATTTACGTAATCTAAAAACATTACTAAAATATTCCGAAATGGAAGCTACAATAAAAATAACATCTAATTTCTGGAGTTCTAAGAAGGCAGCGCGACAACGTCTAATATTCATTTTCTTTAAAATCTGTACAATCAATCTTTTCCGGGGTAGGGTATAATATTTACAGAATAGAAGGATGTGAATATCAGACTGTTCTGATAAGTCGTCGCAAGGGCATTTAATTAAATTACGAGACCAGCAGTTCATTACGGGGAAACTTAAAACCCTAAAAAGAATACTTAGCCTAAAACGGGTCAAAATGAATCGCGAATGTTCAGACATGGAAAGGATTATATATGGTTGAATTTTTCCCTGCATTAGTACAGATTGATGAGCTACAACAGTCTTTTTCTTATTTTCCGCTGTCATTCTAATGTCTTCCAGGTGTTTCATACATTTTATTTTTAGTGACTTCCTCGTAATATTACACATAGACAAAGGGTCGTCATAGTAACTCATACAGCCGATGTCTCAAAGAAAGTCCCTAATGTAGGTAAACCACCTTATCCTACTCACATAGTCCAAACTTAATCCATCCCTTAAAATAGCACGATTCAATACACACCCATCATTGGTCCAAGCCCTATGCCACAGCAGTACTGGTTGGACTCTAATTGTATCTTCAATGTGGGGTTGGCCGAGTTCCATATGACAAATGTAACTTGAGACACTCTCAGGTACAGCTAAGATGAATCTCAAGAATTTATTTTCTACAACCTGAATAGATTTTACATTGTCATACCCCCAAATCCCAGCACCATAGACGGCAATAGAGACGCAAGTGGCATTAAAAATTCGCAAAAGTTCTACAGTAGGTTTTTTCCCCATCTTTTTAGAAAACATTTTAAGGGCTGTGATGGATTTGCAGAGCAGGACTTTCCTTGCTTTTATGGCATCTGCCCAGGTCCCTGCTTCATGAAATAAAATGCCAAGATATGAAAAGGTAGGGGTAAAGTCTAGAGGACTGCCAATAATGAACATCGGCCTCCTTTTTTTAATAGAACCAGGGCCACAATTCATGGTGAATGTTTTAGAACAATTGATTTGCAGATCCAAGTTTGTCATAAATGTATTAAAAGATGTTACAAGGCGTTGTAAGGCCACTGGCGTGCGAGCCATTATGACCGCATCATCTGCGTATAATAACGCAGGGATCCGTCTTTTGGCTACCCTAAGTACATCACAAGTTGTTTCCACCAGGGCATCCTCTAATCCATTAATATATACCAAGAATAAAAATGGCGCTAGAACGCAACCCTGGCGTACACCACGCCCTAAATCAAATTATCTGGTACAGTCACCATTTTTTCCATATCGCACTGTTGCGATAGCACCTGAGTACAATTCCTTAAGAAAGGAAATTATACTTCCCTCTACACCGAGGAATTCCATAATGTCCCATAGCTTGCTGTGTGAAACACAGTCAAAGGCTGACGTCAAGTCAACGAAGGTAAAATAGATAGGTTCCTGCCGTGCCTTAATATATTTCTGTTGAACGATGAATAAATTCAGACCCTGATCAACTGTTCCTACCCCCTTTTGAAACCCATATTGGAGGTCACTAATAATACAATAATCTTCTGCCCATTTTTGCAGCCTACCCAATATTACTCTTCCTAAAAGTTTTACAGTGCTATCTAGTAAGGAGATAGGTCGATAACACGTGGGATTTTGCCTGTCCCCTTTTTTAAAAATAGGCACTATAACTGACATAAACCATGATAGAAGTAGGCTCGTCTTTAAGGATGCATTGAACAGTTGCACCAAAAATGGGCCCCATAAATCAATGTTATTTTTAAACAAATCGGGAGGTATGCCGTCCGGACCTGGTGCTTTACCGCCCCGTGTTGCTTTAAGACTCTCAATTACTTCTTTTAGGGTAACATTTAATTCTAGGTCCTTAGCTTTAATTTCCCCCTGCTGCTGCGTTAGTGACTGCAACAGAGGATTCTGCCCATCAGTAAAATTACTATATAGACTAGAATAGTGATCCACCCAAGAGTCCTCGGTAATGGCAATTTCAACACGTGTCTTATCTGCACCAAAAAAAGGGGCATTCACTGCTTTCCAGAAAGCACAAACATCCTTACTCTGAGAAGCCTCACAAAGTGTCTCCCAGGCCTCCGTTTTAATTGCCAACTTCCTCCTTTTCAGTGCGCACTGATAAGATCTCCACGCCTCCCTGACCAATATAGGATCACGGGGGACAACATGTAGCGCTTTCTTGAGCTCAGAGTGAGCCTTTGTACATGTGGTATCAAACCATTTTCCCGGCTTTCTTTTACATGATTTAGAGGCCACCCATAGGTTGTCCTTAATTTGACAAGCAATGATCTTAAACTGTTTAACGATCTCCTGACCACCAACACTCTTCATCTAGAACGGTCAGAAAACTAGGCAAGCAATTAGTTAGCAAGGTACACAGAAAGTCATTTGGAACCACCCTATCCCATTTAAGAACATAACCATTTTGCCTTACCATGCTAATATCAGAAACTTTCTGCATGGATGTCTTTTCTACGCCCATTCCCCGGAACGGGTTTATGATCTCCATGATTATCGGATAGTGATCACTTAATGCAGTATGGAGGATCCAGCACCTTTTGACCATATGCCTATGCCTAACAGAAGTTATTATAAAGTCTATTGTGGACAATACGTCCCTGCAAATAAACGTAGGGGCAAAGGGGAACTCTAATTGACCAATTTCATTTGCATACCCTAGATCTTCAGAGTGAACAATATCATTTAGGAGGTCTCCACAGGTGGAGTGCTCAAAGTGTGTTAAATCAATGTCTTGGTCAAGCATGATACCACATACACCTTTCCGGCTTTTCTTACATATAGTGCAGTTGAAGTCACCCCCCCAAACAACCCACACATCTTTAGCATTATTGTCTGTTTCTTAGCTCAGGTCATTGCCCAACTTTTTAAGTATTGATTCCAAGTCTACAAGAGGAATGTTGTTATAAAAGTTTATAATTAAAAGACACAGTTCCTTATTTGCATTTATCCGTACTAACTGATAGTAAGGATTACATGAGAATAATTGGATCTTCTGGCAGTTTAAATAATTAGATATGAAAACCGACAGTCCCCCTTTAGCCCTGCCATGATGGACCCCTACTGTTTGATGTAAACAGAGTTTTGTAGCCGGAGAGATGGAGAGGTTCTAAGGCCCATGTCTCCTGAAAGCATAGGATGTCGTACTCTTCTATTGTCTTTAACCACGTAGGATTTAATATTTTGGATCTAAGCCCTGCCACATTCCAAAACATTAAGCGACTAACTTCCCCATTGGAAGAATCACTTCCCACACGTGCCTCTACTTTTAGTTCTAACTCTGCCTGTAAATCAATTGAAGTGCCACTAATATCAGGACTCTGGGGTACTTCCCCAATAGTTAAATTAAAACTGTCTGTCTGCTTGACAACACCACTTTCCCCTACTACTAGCTGCCTCACTGAGGGAACTTGATGTATATTAATATTCCCCCCATGATTATTCACGGTGTCCTGAGGACATGTATGTTTTGGCTGAAGGACAAATACATTAGTACTAGAAGTAGGTTCTGTAGTCGTGGAAAGTGCCTTTTGGGAACTACCCACAACGTCATTTCCTGTGCCCCCAGGAAAAAGTCAATCGACTCCCTCCATGCCTGTTAAGGCCGCATAGCGGTTATAAACGGGTATAGAGTAGTCAACCGGATGTTGAAAGAACGGCCTCAAGTAACTTTCCTGTGTTCGATATAGGGGCCTAGAACAAACGTTCTGACTTCTAAAGGGAGGCCCAATATTATTATGAAACAGGGGCCTAGGATTTGTTAGAGGGTCCATTAGCCCTCTAGGGTAAAAGTAGGTCAAGTCACGCACAACAATTCCACTACTACCATGTTGGGGAAACCAGTTCACAATATGATTAACAGCCCTACCATCCCTGAAGTTTACTATAATGATGTCCCCCTTTATGTCCTTTAATCTTTGTCCCAGCCAGGGAAGACGCCTGGCGAATAAAATTTCGCCATTTATTTCTGGTGGTAACGGACGATTCTGTCTGAGCCAGAACATAGCTTTATTTTTCAGCTGGTACTGGTCTTCTCTGCCACCCTCTTCTAGAACTGGCACTCCGGTAAGGACTACCACATATGGAACAGCTTCCGGAGGAAGTTCTACTGTGCGCCTCTTAGGTGGAAATACCCTAGCCATGTTACCATGGTCATTCGATTTTGGAGCATTTCCTGGGGTGTTAGATTTTCCCGGAATATTAGGTTTCCCGCCTATCCGTGGCTCTTTATCTACACCTTTAGCGTTAACCACTGTTGTTTTGGAGGGCATTGATTCAGGTGGCTTTGATGTAGCTTGATTAGCAATTTTTGGTACTTTCTGGATGACAACAGTTGGGGTTAATGGAAGAATTGGAGGAACTAGTATGGGCTTTGGTAGATCTTTAATTACCCCTTTAATTTCCCCAATTACCTGTTCTAAATTTCCCAGTTGTTCGGCCACTCTTTTTAGCCTCTCCACTACTGGCAATAAAAGCGATTTAATTAAATATTCCATGCTACCCATTAGACCAATGCTGGATGGATCTTGTGTTGGGAAATCAGGTGGAATAACTTTTGCAGGTGATGTGGGTGCATTAGGTAAAGAACATGCTGCATTTCCAAAATTAATATGGCTACAATTATTTTTCTGTAGAGCATTCCACCTTTTCCTCCTTTTTTTGGAGGTGGTCCTTGAACTCGGGGAGTTTTTAGAGAAATCTTTGTTTTTGGAATTGGCTCTGCTGGTGGGACCTCTAGCTCAGGAGTCGAGTTACATGAAGAGGCTGACATATTAATGACTGGGTCATTAGTTACAACTAATGGCGAGGTGCTGTTTTGGAAGAGTAACGGGATACTATCATTAGGGGAAACCTCACAACCCTCATTCTCACAAGGTGTGGCGGGAAGCAGTGATAAGGCTAACTGTATTGGGCCCAGAGAAGAGCGCTTATTCTTAATAAGTTCAATAGAGCGGCGTCTATCTTCCCGTCGCTCTGCAAGTGCTAATTCTCTGTCAGTGCCCATGGTGGTCCTAATGACATAGTTGTCAAGTGTTCCTTGATTTACCCCTCCTGGAAATAATGTATTGTCCTTAGGAAGAGACGTCATCTTGGTTACCCTTCCTTCCCCTCTCTTCTCTTCCTCTCCTCTTCCCTTTTTCCCTTATCTAACCAGTCAGTAAGTATGAGTTTGCCAAGGACAGAGTACTTAAATGAGTCTGCTTACTGGAATGTAGAATGTAACATCCTGCTCGTGGGTTCGTCTTCGGGAACAAAAAAGGGGGGTCCCAGCCCAGCCTCCTATGGCCTCCGAGGGCCACAGAGGGCCCGCCCTTTGCCCGGGCTAGGGAGCACGGGTGTTTTGTGCGCCTCCGGGCACTCAGGTGGGCGGGTTGAGATGCGCTGGTGGTTCTGGGGAGTGTAGTCCCCCCCGCTCGGCAGCCGCTGATGTTTCCGGTAAGCGGCGGCGGGGGGGACAGCAGAGCAGGCAAGGAGCAAAAGTGCCTCACTGACACGGAGCAATCCCCCTGACGGTTCTCGCAGGAAGCCATGAGTAAAAACGGTGTCTAACCAATAGTCACTATCAAAAAGGGACCAGAGTCAAACAGTAACAGGCCGCTCCAATGCTGTTCAATTTACAGCAGGTAAGAGCGTGTTCATAGAAAGGTTCCTAACGCTGTATTTTCCAGCACAGCAGGAAGTTAATTACAGCCCCACCCGGTTCTGCTTACTAAATGCACTGCATGCAGGTAGCGCGTGCAAACAAAATCCAGAAACAAAGCAATATTGCAGGAAAAAGTACTCGAGAGAAGCGTTCTGACACTTCTTTGTATAGGCTAACACGGTACCTGAATGCCGCCCTGCAGAGTGACGTTTCACGGCCGTCGGGCTGGGGAAATAAACACACGGGTGCTCCTCTGGTCTTTTGAAGTCCTCGGCTCGTTAGAAAATGTGGCTCTGCGGGGTGACGGTCGGTAGATGGGCTGATTCAAAAGTGCTTCATGGGTCTTTTGAAGTCCTCGGAGAATCCCAAAAGGAATGCTGCTACCAAATCCGTCCAGCGGGGAGGAAAAGCGTCCACTCTTCACGAAGCTCAGGGCGTCACTAAAATCAGAGAGCGGATTGAATGCACCTGAAAGACCTCTTCCCTCAGCCAGTAACTTTTAACCCTACCCCAAACGGCTTTCTGCCTGTTACCTTAGTAACAGTTCATGGAACACTTATGTGAGCACAGGGGTTAAAAAATCACCACACTATGTTGCTAATGAGTTAGCCTCAGAATTCTACTTCAAATTATAAATATAATTTCTATTGACGACTGCCACCCCCACAAAAAAAACCAGACGTATGTACTTTTTTTTAATTAACTTTTATTAAAACAATAACTGGAACTATAACTAAAAGATAATGATACAATAAATGACTAGAACTATACCTAACAATATATTAAACAACATATAATATGGAGTCCAAAAAAAGTATTGTAGTTAATCGGCAAAACAAAAAAGAAAATTAGCGTTTAAAATTAGATTGATTTGACTAAATGAGGTCAAACATTACAAGTCAAAGTAACACTTGACGATATATATATATTTTTTAATGTTTCCAGTGTGCCTGAAATGCTTCTACTGGCATTGTACATGCAGACTTAGGTCCACCCTTTTTAGGAATTTTTGCAGTTTGAGATATAACGTCGTACCTCTGTTATTCATCTCCTACTTTCTCCTTTGAAATTGTTTTGTAAAGACGTTAATAAAAATTAAAGGGAACATTTTCTGCATATTTTTAATAAAGCATTTGACACAATGCATAGTGACACCGTAAGTATTGAATATTTTGAAATACATTTTCACAAGTCTTAAAAAAGGTGAATGCAAGAAAAGTTAATTGCCGCATATGCAAGACTGCTTTCAAGAGGAGACCCCAATAAAGAGGACTGGTGTGGAACTGCAAGTATGCTGAAGCACTTGGCGACTAAGAATCCGGTCAACTTTGCAAGGGAAGAGTTAAGGAGATTGAGAAAGGCTCCTCCCTTGTGCTTCATGAGGAGGCCCAAGTACCAGTGGAGCAACACCGTCAACCTCTACTGCACAGCCTAATATTCGTCCCCAATTTGGAACCCTTTAAGAAAAAAAGTAAGAAAGTTGTGAGCTCCGTATGCAGTCCAAAATATTCATCCATTAGTTATATAGAGATCCACCCTGTATCAGACTCATTCATAGAAGTGTGAATATGACATTATCTGCCACCGATAATCCCTCAAGTACTTATATCCGTTACTTTTTCACTTCATCGAGTAGTCGTATTGTGAGTATTTACCTTAACATTGTCTGTTAAAAATGTGTGAATGTGCATGGCTTCGGACAACTAGTAAATGGCATATTTGAGACATCGGTGTAATCAGCTGGAACAGGAGGATATAGTTTTCTTCAACCTTGGCAACAAACATTTTGCAAACTGAAATAAGATTTAAAAATGTACAGGATAGGATAGGATAGGATAGGTTAGAGAGTTTATAAAGCACTCGATTGCCGTGGCGTCTTGGCGCTAGTGTGTGTGAGTCCAGATCCAAAAACCATAGCTTATACCAGCCTAAGTTACAAAAAGCAGAGTCTTCAATTTCTTCCTAAACAGCCTCATATCTAGTTGGAATCTCATATCCAGAGGTAGTCTATTCCAAGGGTGTGCTGCCCCGTTGGATAGCATCCTACCTCCCCATCTGGCCCGTTTAACCCTGAAAGTCTTGAAAAGCCCTAGATTAGTGGATCTCAGATGGCGTGAGGGAGCATAGGGCGTGAATAGTTTAGAGACTTCATCAGCACCCCCGCCATAGAGTGCCTTATGAACCAGGTACAAGGCCTTAAAATCAACACGCTGCTGTACTGGGAGCCAGTGTAATGATTTAATGCCAGCTGAGGTTGGGCAGCCCCTGGGAATATTCAGAAGCAACCTCGCTGACGCATTCTGAAGGGACTGAAGCTTTCCCATCTGCGTTATATCTATGCCCATAAACAGGGCATTGCAGTAATCTAATTTGGGGACTCACCATCACCGTCTTCTGAAGGTCACATGAGATAAATGGGAAAATCGTTTTTAATGTTTTTCAGAGAAAGAAACAGGACGATGTCAATCTATTGACCTGGGCTGAGAAGTTTAACTTATCATCAAAGATGACCCCCAGGTTCCTAACCTTAGAGACAGGAACTGGACATTTCCCAGCCTCGACTGGCCACCATGAGTCATTCCATACGGGGATCCCCCTCCAAATTCTATCACCTCCATTTTTTTTTTCACAACACATTTTTATTGGGTGAGTAGGTAAAGCATGAACGTGGCTCTCCACAAACCGGAGATCACCACCACACATCATGACACATTTCTGTATTGTTGCACAGCTCAATCAATGAAAATAGAAAAATACAAACCACCCGCCCCTACCTCCACCCCTTTGCCCCAACCACCCAACTTCCCTTCTACCCACCCCTTATCCCTCCCGAACCCCTTGCACGTGATCACAATAAGCTGTCAGCATTCGGCTGTAGTGTGTTCGATAAGGCGCTACCCCTTAGGCCCGAGGGTCCTCCTCCACCTGTACACCATCCTCTTGTTCTACCGTAGGGTCCAGAAGCAACCCCCTATACTCCGCCCATAGTTTCCAGATTTTATAGTGTTTACGGGGGCATCCTCTGGCCTCAAACACCGGGCGCTCCAACCCCATAAAGTAGTCCAGACCCGCCTTCCATGCACACAGTGGGGGGGCTCTCAGTCCCTTCCATGCCCTTGCCAGGTCTCTCTTTGCGACAACCAAACCCAGGAACAGCAGGTGACGCTTGTATAAATTTCCCCCTACACCTTCTAGTACATGAAGGAGCCCTAATCGGGGGGTGCGGGGTAGATCCCATCCCAATACCTCTGACAAACATCCCCATACCCCACTCCAGAATCTGTTTAGGCCAGCACAAGACCAAACGGTGTGCAGCAGCGTACCCCTGTCAACTCCACAGTGCAGACATTCTGGAGACACGATCAGACCCGCCTTCCACAATCGTTCCCTAGTGTAGTAGGCCCTGTGTAAGTATTTAAATTGAATAAGCCTGAGTCTTATCGCTATAGCCGTCCCTCTCGGGGACTCTAGTGCCTCCCTCCAATCATCCTCGTCTAAGGGTCCAACGTCTTTCTCCCAAGCCTCTTTAAGGGGAAGTAGGGAGGAAGAGCAGTGCGTTACTAGCGTCTGATAGATTCTGGACACTTTCTTATCGCCAAGGTCACCCATGAAGACCTTCGCCTCTATTGGGCTGAATTCCGGCAGCGACTCCAGACCCACAATGCTAGGCTCCAGTGCATGACGAAGCTGCAGATATCAAAAGAATTGGGTCTTGGGCATTTGGAACTCAGTACTGAGCTCCTGGAAGGACTTGAGGGTGACCCCGGTCAGCACGTGTCCTAGTGACGAGATCCCAACCGCGTCCCATCCACCAAACCCCGTCAGCGAGGCCAGCTCGGGGAGCCTCCCGTTCTTCCATAACGGAGTCTCCGCTGTCAATCTGCCCCACCAACCCATGCGACGCAGCGCCTGCCGCCATACAACAAATACCACTTGCGCAGTACACGGCAGCCCGCGCCGCAACCTGGCAGAATATAGGATCGT
Source organism: Lissotriton helveticus (assembly GCF_964261635.1). NCBI lineage: Eukaryota > Metazoa > Chordata > Amphibia > Caudata > Salamandridae > Lissotriton > Lissotriton helveticus. The sequence goes on along the minus strand of NC_136057.1, from coordinate 2,121,193,474 downwards.
GTGCAGCGTATTATCGCCCATCAACGAGCGCTCCAGAGCATATGCCGGGTCTCCTCTGTCCCCATACCACCATTCGTTAAGTACCAACAAGTGGGAGGCCTGATAGTAAGACAAAAGATCAGACGTAGCCAGGCCACCACAGTATGTGGACAGGAAGCACGTCCGCAACGCAACTCTAGCTGCCCCTTCAGCCCAAAGAAAGCGGCTCAGGACAGAGTTAACCTGCTGAAACCACTGGGGCGCAATGAGGTGAGGGTGGTTCTGTAGCTGGTACAAGAGGCGTGGGAGTGCGACCATCTTGAAGATCGCAGATCTACCAAATATGGTAAGAGGCATTCGAGACCATGTTTTGATATCCGTCTGGACTTTTTCCCACACCGGTACCACGTTGCGTTCCCACGTGACGTCAGCGGACTTGGTGAGGAACACTCCTAGGTATTTCAATCCCCCGGCCGCCACCTGCAATGTCGCTGCCCATGGGTCCGCTACAACCCCACCTCCCAACACCCACAGAGTGGACTTACGCGGGTTCAGACACAGGCCCGAAACTTCCCCAAAGATACGCATTATCTCCACAACTCGGGGCCCGATCTGCGCAAATCTGTTAGAAAGAAGAGGACATCATCTGCATATAGTGCAATTCTGTTGGTGAGGTTTCCACCCCACTCAAAGCCCCGCATCTGCACGTCTATACGAACCCAAGAGGCCAAAGGCTCCATCGCTAATGCAAATAAATATGGGGAGAGCGGGCATCCCTGTCGCGTCCCACGGCCGATCGAAAACTTCTCGGAGACCGCCCCAGAGACTCGCACAGACGGCGTGATATCGGTATAGAGCAGTTTGACGTAGGAGATAAACACCGGGCCCAAGTTTAAGTGCGGCAGGAGCGCGAACAGGTAAGTCCAACCGACTGAATCAAAGGCTCTATCTATATCTGCTAGTAGTAGGGCCGCACGTTCCTCCTTGGCCCCCATAGCGTCTATTGCCGCCTGTGCCCGCCTGATATTATGCCTCGTTGCCCTGTGTGGCATAAAACCAGCCTGATCTGGGTGGACCAGGTCAGCCACATACGGGAGAAGTCGGTTCGCCAGGGCCTTAGCCAGCAGCTTGGTCTCGATATTGAGTAAGGAGATTGGGCGATAGGAATCCGGCCTGACAGGGGGCCTGCCAGGCTTTTGAAAGACCACCACTTCAGCGTGTCGCCAGTCAGCAGGCAGTCTACCCTGTGATCGCGCCGCCTCCAGTGCGGCCCGGTAGTGGGACCCCAGTTGGAGATGGAAAGTCTTATAAAATTCACACGGGAAGCCGCTCGGTCCAGGTGCCTTCCCCGTGTTAAGCTGTCCCAGCACGTCGCTCAGTTCCTCTGCCGTCAGGGGAAGGAAGGTCTAGCGCTTTTCTGGTTTCATCCGAGACTGCCTTCGGAGGCAAGTCTCCAATGAATCTATCGATCGCGTCTGCTGAGAGGCAGTCCCGCGGAGCATATTGCTCCCTATAATAGTGGGCGAAGCTCGCTGCCAGTTCCGCCGGGTCCGTGATCGCCACGCCATTCCCATCGGTAAGGCCCGGAAGTGTAAGTGGCTGGAGGGTACGTTGACATAGCCTATGGAGCATAGTACAGGACTTGTCTCCCCATTGGTAGACTCTGCTCCGCGTGGCCAGCCACGCTTGCCGAGCCTCGTCCAGTAACACAGATGCATATGACTGTTGCGCCTGCAGGAGCAGCCTCACCGCCACCACATCCCCACCCCCTGGCACTGCTGTTCCAGATTTTCCACCTGCACCGCTGCCTCAGTGATGGCCTCCCGACGCTGTCGCCGCGCCGCCGCACACCATGCAATATCCACCCCTCTTATGGTGGGCTTCATGGCTTCCCAAACCACGACTGCATCTATTCCCTCCACCAGATTTTCCTGCCAATAATGCTCAATTGTACCACGCAGGTGCTGGATGTAGTCGGCCCATTGAAGGTGCCATGAGGACATTCTCCAGCGGAACGGCTGACATGTCCTCTGTAGTCCCACCCTAACGGCCACCGGGGAGTGATCAGACAACCCTCTAGGTAGGATCTCTGCCTCCCACACCCTATTTAGGAACGCATGGGGCACAAATACATAATCTAGTCGCGAGAATGAACCATGCACTGCTGATACATACGTAAAGTCCCGCGCCTTTGGATGCATATGGCGCCACACATCTACCCAGCCCATTCCTTCCACCATTGCATTCAACCGGGTAGGGGCAGCCGCTGTCAACATCCCCTGCAATCTCCGACGGTCCATACATACGTCCATCACCTCGTTCCAATCACCTCCCAGCACTGCCAAGGACTCCTGGATGTCCGCCCACACCGCAAACAACTTCTCAGACAGGGACCATTGCAATGGGGGAGGGGCATAAATACTGCCAAATACCACTGGTTCAGTACCTAGCATCGCCTTAATGTATCGACCCTGTGGGTCAGACCACTGTTTCTCATGGACGTATGCCAGCCTGCGATGCACCAAAACAGCAACCCCTCTGGACCCCCTTGAGAACCCGGCATGATAGACTTGCTGATAACCAAACCTTTGCAGGCTAAGCACTTTCGTCCCCATCATGTGAGTTTCTTGCAACAAAAGTACATCCGCTGCCTCCCTCTTCCCCCACCGCAAGATCGCCCCCGTTTGATCTTATCGCGCATCCCCCTCACATTCCAAGTCATCACTCGCATGGACTCCCTAGGGAGCCCTGGCGGCGGTGCGTCAGCCATAGTCGAATGGAATGAACCCATCCGGCCCCCAGCGCCACGCCCGAGCACACATCACAATCATCGGCAAAGCATTAGAAATCACGTGCAATCCCCCCCATCCGCCCTCATGCCCTTTAACAACAACAGCTTCCCCCCACCTCAACCCCAACCAGACCCTCCCAGGCCCACCCCTCCGTCCCCCCGTGCTCCCTACCTCTATACCTCATAGAACTCTGAAGTATCTGTCGCGGCATGGGTATCCTCGGGCCCAAAACATAGCGCCCAAGGCCAACCATACCAATGGATCCCAACTATCCCCGCAAACAATAGGAACCCCCCCTCCCCTGACAACTCCCACTAACGTAGGAGGCAAGTAGCCCCTATTCAGGAGCACCCCGAACCAATACCCCCCCCACGCGATGACAGATAAGCATTCAAGCCACAGCAAGAGGTGCAGCAGTCAATCATCAATACAGTATAAGATATTGGTATAGCTCCTCTCCATTGGCGCCCACGGCATCCGCAGCAGGGCACACAGCCCCATGGTTTCTCATCAGCCCTTTCCAGACTGATCGGAGTCGCCTGGCTCAGCCGCCGGAGACCCACTCCTAGAAGCAGAGCGTTTCCTAGATCGAGACCTTTTGTTCCTTTTGGCCCGGGCCGTCTGGTCCCCTCGGTCTTGCGATGAGTCTCTCGAGCGTCCCGGGTTCAATCCAGGTTGAGCATGGGGCCTGACGCTCACTGTTTCGTCAGTCCATTTGAAGACCTCCTCCGGCGTGTCAAAGAAGTGGGTACGGGATTGAAAAACCACCCGAAGGCGAGCTGGATAGAGGAAGGAGTATTGGATTTTTAGGCCCTGAAGTTTCGCCTTGGCAGCGATGAAGGAGTGCCGCTGCTGTTGTACAAGCCTGGTATAGTCAGGGAAAATCATGATCTTCTGGTTTTCAAAGAGAAGGGAGTCTTTGGCCCTGGCTTCCCGCAATATTGTGTCCCTGTCGTGAAAGTTAAGAATTCTAGCGATCACTGGTCTGGGCCTCTCTCCCGCCGGTGGCTTCTGCGTCAGGGCCCTATGGGCGCGCTCAATCACGAAACAGCGGGATAGGACATCCGGGGGGAGCCAACTCTCCAACCACTGGGATAGAAATTGTTCCATGTGTCCCTTCTCACAGCCCTCCGGAAAGCCTACAAAGCGAAGATTATTTCTGCGCGCCCGCCCTTCCGCGTCTTCCACCCGGAGCGCCAGGCCCCGTTGAATGTTTTCCATCGCTGCCATTTTCCGCTTCAGGGTCCCCACGTCGTCCTCCACAACCGAAATCCGGGATTCCGTCTCAGTTATCCGTGCCACTGCGTTGCGCAGGTCTTGGCGCAATAGGGTCACGTCCGCACCAACCGCCCCAATCTTGGCATCCAGCATGTCCCTGGACTGGGTAATGGCCGCCATGAGCGCTGCGTTGTCTGGGCCCGACCCCTGGCCACCAGACGCTCCGGAGCCTCCACTTGGACCTGTAAACTTGTCAATGGGTCCCTGCTTGGCAGGCCCACCCCCCCCTCTGGTCATGGTTTGGCACAATCCGGGGCTCCTGCCGCCGTATCAGTCACAGGCCTCTCTGCAATGGATCTCGCATCACCAATGATCGCCAAAGAAATAGCCCTTTCTCGCCTCCACAACTCACGCCGACCGCTTCAGTCCTCCACGGGGGGGGGGGGAGGTATGGTTCTATGGGGCAGTCCACAGAACTCGGGTTCACCGCTCCCAAATGGCTCCGCTGCCCCTGGGCAGAAGGTGTGGGTCTGCACGCAGCTCCGGTCCAGAATCAACGAGATCAGCGCGACACCAATCTAACTACACCTCCCGGTGCAAGCGGCTCCAATCTTGGCCGTCCACTGCCAGACACTCGCAGCGGAAGGTTGGGGGTCCCCCACACCTCGATTCATCACCCCAGGGCAGTCAATGAAGTCTCACTGCCGGCTCCAGCACCACTGCCCTCCAGTCAGGTTCCCCCCTCATCGCTAGTCGCTCGGGGCCCCAGAGAGACGCCGTGTGCACTCCTCTCTTCTCTCTCACACCAGGTTGCAGGCACCCCCTCTCGGGGGATCAAGCTCTGGGGGCCTCAATACCAGGAGACCAGGCAAGTCTATATACCCCCGGGCCAGAGCGTGTGCAGGGTCTCACTTCCGGGGGCCCTCACCACCAACAGTCCTGCTGCCGCCCGGCCTCTGCCTCCGTCGCGCTGTACCTTCGGCGAGGGGGGGTCGCCCAACTCGAGGCCCCGGCCTCTGGAGCTCGATGCAGGCTGCAGTTCCCTCTCAGTGCTCCCGTGGCGCCGGTACACTCTCCACCACCGTGTGGCTCTGTAGCACCTCCTTCCGCTTCTCCGCTGACTGCACAGACCCCGAAGCGCGGGTCCCGCCGTCTCACCAGCCAGCCGACACCGGAAGCCTCCGGCCGGGGACCGCCGAAATCGAGGCCCCGGCTGTCCACGATGCACGTAGGCCCCGGGATGCCGCCGCCTCTATCTCCACCACTAAGGTTCCGGGAGCCCAGATATTCTCACTGGAGGGCACCCTTCGTCAGCCGCTACCACCGCCACAGGTGTGGAGTGAGATATGGGTCCGGAGGCCAGGATAAATACACAGATGGATATCGGGCTGGCGGGAGCTCTAGCAAGCCACGTCCGCCATCTTCGCCCTCGTAGCCACGCCCCCTATCACCTCCATTTTGTCTGTATTAATCTTCAAAAAATTGTGGTTCATCCAGACAATGATCTCGGTTAGGCAAGCGTGGAATTCAGCAGCTGTGACCTCAGGCTGTTTACAGATGGAAATAACAAGCTATGAGTCATTGGCATAAGATACCAACGCGAAACCATGTCTTCTGATGAGCCTCGCTAACGGAGTGACATATATATTGAACAGTGTGGGGGATAAAGATGATCTCTGTGGGACCCCACATGGAAGCTGAAAACTCTTGGACTCCAGTCCGTCCCAAACCAACTTTTTTTCCCTACCCGCCAAAAAGGAAGCAAGTAAGGCGAGGGCGGTGTCCTCAACCCCCAGACCCTTCAGTCGTTGCACTAACACCACGTGATTCACGGAGTCAAATGCTGCCGATAGGTCTAGAAGTATGAGGACCGCCCTGCCTCCTTCGTCAACCACCCGCTGAATTTCCTCGGTTGCAACGACCAAGGCCGATGCGGTGGAAATATGTCCAAGATTAATTTAAATGTACATCAAAACATTTGTTCTCAATAGGATTGGGGATGAAAAGTAATTATCAGAGGTTATATTTGGCAAGCAGAATAGGAAATAGCTTTGCATTATACAAATGTTAGGCCAAGATTGGTCACTTACTTTATTTACATTGCAATTTTTGGCTGATAACATATGGAGAGCAGTCAGTGGATCAGGTGTGTCGGGTTTTTCACCACCACGTTGTATAGTGTATGGGCAGGACAGCTTGTGGCGACCAGTACGTCTCATGGTTGAGATATCTGTATAATGAGATAGAACAGGGGGCAAATGAAGTTTAAGGTTATTAAAAAACATGGAGAGCGTGCTAAAATACAACATTGAGCAATCAATTACATGTGCAGTGCATGGGGAGGAAGGAGCATGTGACGCACTACTTAAAATATTATATGCGGCCAGATTAAGGAATTTGCCGAGAAACTTCGCCTACCAAGGCAAAATATTTAAGTTATAAGAGTTGGAAACCGTGCTAAAATACACTTTTGCTGAAAACATTACTTTTGCAATGCATAGGGCATGTGATGCACTACTTACACGAGAAAAACGGCATTGCATTCACTTGAACAGCACGTAGCACCCTGCTGTAGGAGCGGCCACGTGGCGCTTGGCAAATTAAACAAACACACCAGGATTAAGCGATTTGCACAGAAACAAAATTTACAAAGTCAACTTTAACGATATAAAAAAGCAGGAAAGTGTGCTTAAAACCAGCATTGCCAAATTGAACATAAATTTGCATTCGCGCAGTATTTAAAGATTGTTCAGACGCGCTAGAAGGCACTAACCCAGACTATATGTAGGTATACTGCTCGCACCTGAAGCAGCTGGCAAAGGGCTTCGCCCGCTCCACTGTTTGCAGCGCATGAAGTGCTTTATTGTGTTTTATTGTCACCTCTTGATTTTTAAAAGTACACTGCGCCGTACTTTCTGGATATTTTACTCAGACTGACTTCACTGTGTGGAGGGAGATCAACGCAGACCAGAAGTGGTTGCAGGAACCAGCGCTGCATTTAGCGGTCTATTTGTCAGTCTGCCAGTATTTAAGGATGCTTGCCCAGACACGCAGCAGACGTGCTAGGAGCTACTAACGTAGACTTTAAGTAGGTATACTGCTCGCAACTGAAGCGTCTGGCAAAGGGCTTTGCCCGCTCCACTGTTTGCAGCGCATGAAGCGCTTTATTGTGTTTTATTGTCACCTCTTCATTTTTAAAAGTACAGTGCGCCGCACTTTTTGGATATTTTACTCAGACTGACTTCACTCAACCTGCTACCACCAGGTACCCATGCGTTCTCCCCGGTCCACCACGGATATTTACGATTGTGTGGAGGGAGATCAACGCAGACCGGAAGTGGTTGCAGGAACCAGGGCGCGTTTAGCTGTCTAGTTGTCAGCCTGCCAGTATTTAGGGATGCTTGCCCAGACGCACAGCGGGCATGCCAAAGTCAAGCCCGTCTGCGCCTGTCCATGCCTGGACCGGGTCCAGGGCTACAACCACTGGCCCAGCCAACTCTGACAAGTCAATGCACACTCTTTCCTATTCGAGCAACCGATTAAAAAATATTCAACTCAAAAATATCTCCCCTCTTTGCACTTAATTACACTCATGCTCATTAGATAATTTCACCACCTTCAACTGCCCTCCCTGCCCTTTCACACTGAAACCCCATGGCAATCTCAGCCCTCCTCAACTCCGTCGGCCCCACGCCACCCCAGCCAACATTTCTTCAGCACTGATAAACTCACGAGACCTCCCCAAACATAAATATGAATGAGCCGATTTCCTCACCTAGCACAGCCTAGACTGTTTATTTATAACAGAAAACGGGGGTGATCCAGCCTCCGGCCCAGACTTCTGTGCCGCCTCCTCCGAAGGGTACTGTGCAATCAGGCAAGACAGAATTAACAAGAAAGGGGAGGCCTGGCCATCATTTATCGTAACAAACACCAGGTAAGGATAGAGCCTATCCCCACTCCTACCTGTGAAGCCCTAACCTTCACAATAAAAATGAATAATTTGCAATCCTTCAAAGGAATTCTACTATACCGCCCCCCAGGCCCACGTCCTGACTTTATCTCCTCCATAAGCAGACTTCTGGAACCAGCAGCCGGGAAGGACTTCACCATCCTAGGTGATTTCAACTTTCATCTTGAGAATATAATAGACAAGGACACTACTACTCTGCTTACAGGGCTAGAATCTATTAACCTTCACCAAATGGTCACTGGCCCCACACACAAAGCCAGTCACACCCTTGACGGGCTTTTTTCAAACAACTCTAAACTGTCTCTAAGCAAAACACTACCCCTCACTTGGACAGATCACTGGGCAGTCTTCTTTAACATTCATGCTAACACTGCTCTCTCTCCTCAAAGCAATCGCTCCACCCAATTTAGAGCCTGGAACTCCATAAATCAGCAGCTCCTAAGGTCACAGCAAAGGGCCTCAAATTATCCATACACCCAGGATCCAAATCTAGCCTCCGCTAAGTACCTAGACTGGTTAAATAAGGCATTGGACACCGCCGTACCCACAAAAAATCTCTAAAAACAGAACGACTGCATCAGCCCCCTGGTTCTCTGACACACTCAGGCTAGAAAAACAACGCTGCCGGAACATCGAGAGGCGATGGCGCAGAAATTGCTACCCCACTGACAAAGTCTGCTACAAAGCAGCACTATCACAATACAAGCAACTTATCATATCAGAAAAAAGCAAATAATATACCAACCAAATAGAACTAGCCCAAGACTCCAACAAATGGCTCTTCCAGGTAGTCACTAAACTTTATGGAGCAAAAGTTAACCCCCCTCCAGTACCCTCTCAAGACCTGTGCAACTCTTTAGCCAGGACCTTTCAAGACAAGGTTAGCACAATATATGATAACTTTGCTTCTCAATCAAAGAATGACCAGCCGGCCCCCTCCGACAATGAAATCAGGGCCCTCTCCTTCCCACAATTCAATCAAATTGCGGTTTCACAAATTCACAATCTTATCCTCACGATCAAATCAGGCTCTCCCACTGACCCATGCTCTACTTCGGTATCTAAACTCAACCCAGTTCTGCTGGCCCCCAAACTAACAGAAATATGCAATACAATGTTCAATACGGTTATCTACCCAGCTACCTGGAAAAAGGCAATCATCAAATTCCTTCTAAAAAAACAGCACCTAGACCCTTTGGACACCAAAAATTATAGACCCATCACAAGCCTCCCCTTCCCAGCTAAAATATTTGAAAAGATAATGAATACACAACTAGCTCACTTCATTGAGGAAAACAACCTCCTCGATGATTCACAGTTTGGCTTTAGGAAGGGTCACGGCACTGAGATCGCCCTTATTAAAGCTGCAGACGAGATAAGAGCCACCCGAGATCAAGGAGGGACAGCAGTGCTTATACTGCTGGACCTATCAGCAGCAATCGACAAGGTCAATCACTCCACCCTGATCGACCGTGTCGCAAACATGGGCATTAAACTCAAGGCCAAGGATCTACTGGCCTCTTTTTTGGCTAACTGCTTACAGCTTGTGAGCCTCTGCAAATTCAACTCCCCATCATTCACCCTCCTATGTGGGGTGCCACAGGGATCATCCCTAAGTCCGACACTATTCAATATCTATGTGTCGGACCTGGCCAAGATCATCAAAACCCATGGGATGGGGTTAACCACCTACGCCAATGACACTCAGCTGGTGTTAGCTATCAACAACAATGGGGGGGAAATAACTACCAGCTTTCAAACATGCATGCTTGACATCAGCTTCTGGATGGCTAGAAATTGCCTGAAACTCAACTCCGATAAAACGGAGGTTATGATTTTCCGCAAGTTACAGCCCACCTGGTCGCCCGCTGTTCTGGGCCCCACACCATTCCCAGTACAGAAAGTAAGAAACCTGGGCGTCGTATTTGACGACAAACTCATGTTCGCAGCACAAGCCAATGCCATCACCTCCTCTGTCTTCTATACACTAAGAATGATCAAAAAACTCCTTCCATTCCTCCACCCCAGTGCAGCAAAAACTCTAATAAGACACCCTCATAATGTCTAAAGTCGACTACTGCAACGGCTTGTTCCTGAATGCACAGAAAAAGGTAATCAATAAACTGCAGCTAATTCAAAACGCCGCAGACAAGATTATAACAGGCACTCTCAAACACAAACTCATTTCCGCAGTGGTGCGCAAGCTGCACTGGCTGCCCATCTCCAACCGCATTAAATTCATGGGCTTGTGCATAGCATGCAAGGCAATGCGCAACACAGGTCCAACTTATCTAACAAAAGCCTTTCTACACCAATGTGCATAGCAGAAAACTACGCTCCGCATCCGCCAATCTCATCATGGTCCCTCATACATACCAGGTCTCCTGGGGAGACAAAAGATTCACTGTTGCCACGGCAAAACTGTGGAACACTCTTCTAGCACAAATTAAGTACTGCCCATCTCTGCTGGCTTTCAGGAAACTACCTAAAAACATGGCTAGGGGGCGTGGCTAGGATGGCGGCCTGAGGAGACGCAGGCTTACGAGGCTCCTCTGTCCCGAATCCCAAATAGTGTTAATTCTAGCCTGCAAACTCCCCAGCAGTGTCGGCGATTTACAGTATCGACAGCCGACTACCTTAGGCCACTTTTGGAGCAAGCTAAGCGGCCCAACTGGCTGCGGAGCGTCTTCCGCGAGAAGTGTTGCTCAATGGTTAGAGCGGCAGACTCTGATGCAGAGGTCTAGCCCGGGACCAGGGTTCAATTCCCCGCCTCGGCGGGTCTTGGGCTCAAAATTCCACCGACCTGATAATTCTCGCCTCGGTGCCTATTCCAATCATGGAGTCCCACTCTGCAACTCTGGGCAATAGCTTGCTTAATATCCACAACGGCCCCCACAACGCTAAGGATGCCTGGCCTCCACCTTGGGGGTGCCCAGGAGTGGACACCTCACAGGGAAAGCCAGGATGGGTTCCACAGCGGTATTCGTACAAGCGCCTTGAGACCCTTGCGGGTGAGTAGTGCGCTATACAAGTATCAATTTACATTTTTCCAGACGGGACCCGAGACCTGCCACGGCGGCCACGAGGCAATGGCGCCAGCACAACGAAGAGGCGGGCGCTGAGCTCTGGTGATAGGAGGAGTGGGAGCGCCACCGCATACCTGAGGCGCATACCTGAGGTGACCCGCAGTTCCCGGGTCCCTGGCCACACGGGAGGGTTCTGCCGCAAGGAGCACAGATCGGCAGACGGCAGTAGCGGAGTGGACCGGCGGACTCCCAGCAGGTGTCGCGAAAATTGAGGCCCGGCTTCGGGCCTGAGAGGGGAGACGCGGCGGATCTGCAGAGCCTGAGTAGTGCCAGGAGGCCCAACAGGTGAACCCCCGCGTTCAGCCCAGCGGCAATACGGAGAGACTGACCCTCCCTGCTAGAAGACCGGGTGGTCGAACTGCATAGGCACAGACACCTCTGCGGGGGTCCCGGTGCGCCACGAAAATTGAGGCCCAGGCTTCGGGGCCAGCTGCATGGGGTGGACAACGGGGCAGTAACGCCTTGTCAGAACGCCTTAAGATATAACCCGGGGCTCAGACTGCGTGGGCCCGACAGCAACACAGGAAGGAGGCATCCTATCGCATGGTAAGGAAGGGCATGGAGTGACCGGGGGTGCCCTACAGCCAGAGTGACCACCACCGCGAGCCAGTGACGGCTCGCTGATCATCCCGGGAGTGGGAAAGGCACCCTCTGCAATAGGTGGAACCCGGTGCAGGGGTTAAAGCATTGCAGACAGCAGAGACGGTGAGGGCGGGCAGATACTAAATTGGGGCCCCGGCCTCGGATCGGAGGGAGGAAATGCGGCAGGCCTTGCAGCACCAGGAAGCCCTACAAGAGACCCCCTCGTGCAACTCAGGATGCAATTTCACGAGTCTGACCCCCTGGACGAGATACCCGGGTGGACCCCTTTAAAGGCACGCCATAGACATAGGGGCCTAGGCATTGGGGCCTACCGCGCAGAACATACGGCGGGGACGTGATAACTGGTTCCACTGCCCCGGGAGACACCCAGGGGTTCAGGCTACGGAGACATAAAAGACAACCCTGGGAGGGGGCACCCTGCCGTAGGGTTAGGAAGGGCACAGAGTGACCGGAGGTGCCCGTTAGCCACATACTACGCCCCACAAGCTGATCTACGGAGGGGAAGCCGGATTGGTGAGGAAGGGTCGCCTCGCAAAGGCCTTCCCGCTGCCGAAAGCCAGGCCGACTGAACGGGACCAGAGCATGCCTGACCCTACCTGGCCACCCGGGGGAGGAATCCCCGGTCAGGCAGGTCTGACCGATAGCCAGGCATGGGCAAGATCACTAATGCGGGGCGCAGAGGAGGACGTACAATTCCCGAGATGCTCAGCAAAGGTGCATCAAGGCTTTCCTCAAGTCCCTTTTCAATTCCCTGAGAGAGGACTTTTAGACCCTAAAGCATGACTGGCGGGGGAACAGCGCGAACTCCGCCGTGAGGTGGACAGCCTAGGGGAACGGGTTGCGACGGTGGAGGAAGCAGACCAGACAAGAAGTGCGGAGGTAGACCAGCTACAACAGGAGGTTATCCGCCTCCGGGAGCAACAGGTGGACCTCCAAGCGCATGCGGAGGATTTAGAAAACCGCTCCCAGAGGAACGACATCAGAGTCCGGGGAGTGCCATTAAAGGCGGAGGGGAACAGTGTGACCGAATACCTACAGGGGCTGTTTCGAGACATTATAGGCGAGTCCGCAGAATATGAAATCCGCATAGACAGGGCACACAGAGTTGGGATAGCAGGGCGCGCACCCGCCCCACCGCCGGACATCCTAGCCTATCTACCGGATTTCCCTCTGAAGGAAAGAATCTTGAAGGAGGCCCGGCGGAAACAACCTCTCCACTTCCGGGGCCACCGCCCTGCAAAAACGGAAGGCCTTCCAGGTGACCACGACGTTCCGGCTCGTCTTCAAATGGAAGGGGGCACTTCACCAACTCCGCTCCCTTCGGGACACTTGCTCTCTTCTGGAAATTGATCTGGACGATGACGAACCCGGGGGCAAAATGTCACCACGGCATTCGCAGGAGGGGTCCATGCAGCACTCTAGAGGCGATTGGCAGCAGGTGGGGCGACACCGCTCCCCCAGAGCGGAGCTTAAACCGGACCCCGTGACTATGGCCCAGGAACAGGCAGCGGCCATTCAAGAAGTGGTCAAGGACACAAAGGGAAGACGGACGGGGGGGCCACGGAGGTCGCCACTGCCACACTTCCCCCTAGATGACTTTACCACAGGCCTGACGTGGGTTCGCTAGGCCTGGATTATGGTTTGTTTGTTGGGACTCTCAGTTGGGGTTAGAGAGGGGGGAGGTGGGAGGCGGCGGTTGGGGATAAGGGATTTGGGGTAGGTGGGCGGTGGGAGAGGGAGTTCAGGGAAGGAGGGGTGAGAAAGGGGGGGAGGAATGTCCAGTGCTCTGAATTTGGTTGGGATGCTCCGTTCGGCTGGAGGACCCTGATGTCGCGATTGGCCCACCAATATCCACTCATACTCATTATTTGTACACTTACAGATACAACGACTAGCGTAGCTCTTTACTTCATAAATCATGCCACCTACAACCCTTAAGGTCCTGACCCTCAATGTGCGGGGTCTAAACAATCCTATTAAGCAGCGCGCGCTTCTGTCCTGCTTAGAAAACGCCCAAGCAGACATTTCCTTACTGCAGGAGACCCACTTGCTGGCCCGCGGTCCCGCAAATTTCCATACCAATTCTTCTCTTCTTGCTCCACCAAGACTGCGGGGGTGGTGATATTAAGGAAGCGACAGTTCAAAGGAGAGGTCCTACATAAGAGTGCCGAACAGAGGGGGAGGCTGCTTGCGTACGGCTTTGCGCTAGGAGGTCTGACATTCATGATTGGGTCTCTTTATAGCCCTAATGACTGCCAAGAACAATTTCTACACTCAGCCCTTACAAATATTTTGGACACGCAGGATAGGCATATAATATTGGGGGGGGGATTTCAATATGGTGTTTGACATGACTCTGGATAGGTCCGCCCAACGTACCAACCAAGCTGGTACTTTTTCCACTAGTTGCACTGACCGCCTAACAGAACTGGATCTTCACGATCTTTGGCACCGCACACATCCAAGAGATAGAGAGTACACCTACTAATCTAATGCGTGCAATACCTATGCCAGGTTGGATCATCTTTTGGTTACTAGTCCTGTTTGCGCCTTATCCACCTCAACGGAGATAGGGGTGATCTCACTCTCAGACCACGCACCTGTTACTACAACACTCTCTCTGCCACCGGTGTCTTACCCCCCAGGGTCAGGCGCCTTCGGGACACAATGTTGCATAGGAAAGAGGTAGGGAAGCATATCAAGATGCTATCCAGGACTATCTGTCGCACAACGCTAACTCTGACATGACCCTAGTGACACTATGGGTGGCCATGAAGGCGGTCCTGTGGGTAGAATTCTTGGCGCTTGCCTCAGCCGAAAATAGGGAAAGGCAACGCAAGCGTGCAGAACTAACACAACGGGTGCACGAACTCGAGCAAATGCACCAACAAACCGGGGCGCCTAGGAATTGGAAGCAACTGAAAGTCACACGACAACTTCTAGCGGCTTTAGACATGGACCAAGCAGAGTACGCAGCCCTCCGGCTCCGTCATGCCTACTACACTGGAGGGGATAGGTGTGGCCGTCTCCTGGCGAACAAATTACGAGTGGCGCGCCAATTTCAGGGGGTCAAAGAACTCGCCCGACCGGACGGGTCGATGGCCACAGAGGACGCCCAGATTGCAGAACTCTTCCGTAGCTTCTACGCCACACTGTACGCTGGCAGCCCTTCGGCTGCTTTAGCAGCGACCGCATATCTGGACTCTGTTACGCTCCCCTCTCTTGCGCCAGAACAGGCAGAATATCTTGACAGAGATATCCGCATCGACGAAAGTGATCTCAGCCATCGCCAAACTCAAGCCGGGAAAAGCTCCGGATCCGAATGGCTTTACGGCACTCTTCTACAAAACATTCTGCACAACGCTAACACCACTCCTCACGCGATTATTTAACACCTTTTATGTACCTGGCACCATTCCGCCTGATCTACTGCGTGCATCCCTTACAGTTATACCTAAACCAGGGAAGGACAGGGCCAAAAGCGGCTCTTACAGACCGATATCATTATTAAATGTAGACCTAAAACTATATACCGGAATTCTGGCGGCCCGGTTAGGCCTGTATCAACAGGTAGGGGAAGAAGTGGAGCAAGTTATGATCCAGTAGGGCTAAGATTACCATTCAGGGAAAGGAGAATGGAAGGTCCAGCCACAGTCAGAGCCCCAAAATTGTGAACAACAAATTGACCTGGCTGTTCCTAAAGAAAAGGAGAAGGGAAGGGAACGGTCACTAAGGTAGGAGGGATAGTGCTCGTTGGAGGACCACCCCTGGGTATCCAATTAGTTAGATATAATGGCCTCATACACCCTTGCGAGTGTCATGCTTCATCATCGGCAATGCTCCTCGTTGGGCAGGCGGCGCAATGCCCAACGGGCTCACCTCAAAGAGGGGCTCTTTATCGGAGATCTTTTATCCAACTGCCTATGGGTGAAGTATGGGTGAGGGGCCAGGACAGGGTAGATGGTGTGAGTGAGGATAAAATGTGGCACAAGGTACCGGAAAACAATTTTATTCTGGTGGTCCTCTGCCGCAAGTAAAATCAAGAATAGTCTGTGGTCGCTGGAACAAAAGTTTCCAAGGACGTAACAGAACTAAAGTGCAAATGGTGTGGTCAACATGTTTCTCGCTTCTAGTGCATTGACTGCGATTCTTCAGGACCTAATAAAAAACTACTGTCTACAAAACATGACATGTAATAGTATCAGTTTAAATACAGCACATAAGTTGTACTACCTGTTTTACACTGCTCTTGCCTAAGGGTTAGAGTATAAGGGTGTCAACAGTACCCGGTAGGTCTGACATCTGCCAGGCCTTATAGAACCCGATCAGGCAGGCTTCATACCCGAAAGACAGACGGTGGATAACACTAAAAGAGTCATCCACCTCATAGAAAAAGCCTCCCGTATTTCAGGGGAGAGAATGCTTCTAGCGGTGGACGCCGAAAAGGCATTCGACCGGGTTCACTGGCCCTACCTCGAACAGGTCCTAGAGAAAGTTGGTATTGGGGAGAAATTCCACACCCTCATATTTAATTGTTACAAGCTCCCCACGGCGGTGGTAAGGGTCAATAGCTATAGCTCGGAGAGTTTTCATATCGAGAGGGGCACAAGGCAGGGATGCCCGCTGTCGCCACTTTTATTTGCACTACATATGGAACCATTCGCTCAGAGGATCCGTCAGAACAGTGACGTGATGGGGATAGTATTCGGTGGCTTTACGCACACCATCAGTCTCTATGCAGACGATGTTCTGCTGTCCTTAGAGAACCCTCGAACGGCTCTGCCAGCTTGCATGGCGGAACTGGACACCTTTGCGGAAGTGGCCGGGTTCAAAATGAACACAGAGAAGTTCATAGCCCTTGAGTTGTCCCTGAGCCCCTCCACCAGGGCCCACTTACAACACCTCTTCCCTCTCCAATGGACATCTGACACAGTGCCGTATTTAGGAATACAACTAGCGCCTACACTCCCCGCTAAGACAAAGACTAACTATGCTATACTACAAAAGAAGATACAGGAAGAGCTGCGACGGTGAAGGCACGCCCCCCTCTAATGGCTGGGCAGGATTGCAGCAGTCAAAATGACAGTTCTCCCCCAAATCCTCTATCTTTTCTGGGCATTGCCGTTATGGCCGCCGGTGGGATGGATCCAGCAGACGCAGGCGGACCTAGCTAATTTTATCTGGCAAGGCCGGAAACTGAGAATGAAGAAGGCTTTGGCAATGTTAAGCCCGGAAGCAGGCGGCCTAGGGATACCCGATCTGCGTAAATACTTCCAAGCTGCACAACTACGCTATTTAGTGGAATGTAGCAAATGGGAGTCAGAGAGACACTGGCTCTTTCAAGACCAGGCGATAGCAGGACGCCCACTACAGGAAATCCCCTTTCTTCATAAGGCCCATCGACCCGCGAATCTTTACGCCTCGTCCATCACGAGGGTCCCCTTGGAAGCATGGGATGCCACTAACACCATCTATGACCTTACCACATTCCCCTCCCCACTCACTCCACTGACTAATAACCCAGAATTCACACCAGGCCTAGCGAAGGGAGCAGTTACACACTGGCGACCCGCGGGGTGTCGGTTCCTTTACCACGCCTACGGGCCGGATGGGGTACTGCCTTTCTCGCTCTTTAAACAGGAATATAACCTCCCGGAGACGGACCGGATGCGCTACATGCAGGTCAGGCACTGGGCACTTCAGCCACAGGTGAGGGAGACGGCAGACAGGAAATTCCGACCATATGAACGATGGCTCCTCTCACGCACCTCAGACACTAAACTGATTTCAGACCTATACAAATTTCTGCAACCACCTACAGCACACTTCGATAACCCTGGCAGGGAACGCTGGGAACGCGAACTAGGCAGAACGCTGAGTCATAAGGAATTGGACCAGATCTCTTACAGGGCGCGCCACTCTGCGTATCATACAGGGCTTACAGAGACACTCACTAAGATCTCCTCATATTGGTATTACACACCAGAGCGGATACAGGAGATGGACCGCAGCAAGGATAAGCACTGTTGGCGGGGTTGTGGACACACGGGCACCTTGCTGCATCTCTTGTGGGACTGTTCATTCCTCAAGGATTACTGGACTCAAGTGATAGATGACATTGACACTCACTTTCAAATGGAATTACCCCGCTTCCCCGCCTACGCCTTGTTAGGGCTCCCTAACCCCTTAACATACCCCATGCGCTCACGTAGGGGACACTAGATAGCCATCGCCCTGGGCTCGGCATTGCAGAATATTCTTAGACATTGGCGGACGGCTACAGTCCCCTCCATTACAGGCTGGTTACATAGGTTGTGGGGTGTGCTGGGGATGGAGAAACTCTCACTTACACTAGTTGGGGACATAGATCAATTTGAGAACCTATGGCAACCGTTTCACTCTCTGTTGGTCACTGAATTTAGAGAACCTACCTGCCCAAGATATCTCCGCTTGCTACGGCTTACAGGGCCCACGGAGGCGGGCTCCTAAGATGAACCTCTATTGAACTGGGGTGAGAAGACCGGAGGAAGAAGACTTAGAGCACTGGACAGGGGGGAAGAGGGAGAGGGGGGGAGTTGAGGGGTCTGGGGGTTTGGATTTTTTGTTTCTCTCTTTTTCCTGTTTTGGGGGTTCTTAGTAGCAAGACTGAGCCCCATGCCTTTGTTGGTCGAGTTGGCTCCTGCATACGAAATTCATCACTCTGGGGAGGCACCTGCGTTTCGGCTACTTCAGGCCATTGTCAGATCGCATACCATGTGCAGTGTATATTTTTTGCTTTGATTGTGCTACTGTCAATAAAAAGATTTAAACCTAAAAACATGGCTATTCACCCAATGAGCAGTAAAATACCTCTACCACCTCTTCCGTCCTTAGCGCCGAGACATCCACGGGTATTTGTGCACTTTATAAATTGTCTAAATAAACTAATTAATTTAATTACTCTTAAAAAAGTGCTCACCTACGAAGAAGTGGATACTGTGAACACTCTCAATGGCTGTGAATGCGGAATAGGAAAAGTTCAAGAAGGTTGGCAGCTTATAAATGCTTTGCAGAAGGATGATAGGTTGAGTATGATGTCACTGGGTGTGAAAGCTGTGATTGGGCATGTTGCAGTTGAGCATGCGCAAATAAAATTAAATACATTAGTGGTACATAGCTAGACGGTGAGACGTATTGTACACATGCGTAACATTAACACGTATGCGCTACCACAAACATGCATGCGCAAAGTGAAGGCAACTCCTATAGGGTACATACATAGATGGACCTGGTGGTCTTGAAGTGGCTTCAGGAGGGGAGCTTTGCAGCCCTCCTCCATAAAATAATAATATATAATTAGCCATGCCCTGGAATTGGGCACGAGAGAGGGGTTGCGCGACCCACTTCCCATAAAAAAATTGAATACGTATACTCTGCTTATTGTCATCGTACCATAAGCTCACCCTTCCGATCACACGCTGAAGGCTAATTGGCTGTCAAGTGATTGTCAACATTCGAAACTAGAAACTGTTGGCAACCATTTTATGTCTCCGTACAAGGGAGGCTGAAGAAGCGTGTGAAATGTGTGTTTAAAACATGAAAAGGGGGAGGGTAGACACACCCTGATCCTCTAGGTCTCCTTAGGGGGTCCCACAAGGTCTCCCAGGGCCCCTATTTATTTTTATTTTTTTCTGAAAAATCTCCGGGTGCGCATATGATCTGCGGATTCTAGCGATATTTTACAAAAAAAATGTGAAGTTCCGCGCGTCTTTGGTAATTTGTATTCTTTCAACTGTTTAGAGGAGATGCAGCAGTGCTGTATCCAGGATCCACCACTGAGTAAGAAAAGTTAACAATAACACTATTTACCTGCTAAGTGAATATCTACCAATAGGCTAATAGTGCGCAACTCCATAAAAAAGAAAAAAAGAAATACAAATAATTTAAGTATATTATGAACAATGTATAATATTGAAGAAAAATATTTTTATTTAAAAAAATATAATAAAAAAATGTGTAATGTAATTCAAAAAATAACATCTAACAATAAAAAGATTACAAAAATGTAGGTAGAAAATATTAAAAAAAATATTTGCAAATTAGCATTTAAAAAATCTTTGAAATTCACTGAAAAAAATATAGGTTTCAGACATGTTATAGTTAGGAATTAGCAATTCAAAAACCTTTGAAATTCACTGAAAAAACATAGGTTTTAGACATGTTATAGTTAGGAATTAGCATTTAAAAAACCTTTGAAATTCACTGAAAAAACCATAGGTTTCAGATAAGTTATGGTTAGGATTTAGCATTTAAAAAACCTTAGAAATTCACTGAAAAAACATAGGTTTCAGGGGTATTATAGTTAGCTGGACATTTCACTCGTTTAAAACCATTGAAATTCCCCCGTTATAGTTAGTTGTACTAACTATAACTTGCGCGCCCACAATCCACTGCTGATGATGTCACATATTACATCATTCATGACATGGTCAGTGACATCACTGATGACATCACTGATCACATCTCAAATAACATCACTGATGACATCATCCAGTGAAAGTGGTTTGGTTTGTTACTCAAATATGCATTATATATATATATATATATATATTCACTGAAAAAACCATAGGTTATAGACCATATATAGTTAGGAATTAGCATTTAAAAAACCTTATTTTACTCACACAAAACCATTGAAATTCCATATATAGTTAGTTGCACTAACTATATATCGCGCACCCGCAATCCACTGCTGATGATGTCACATATTACATCATTCATGACATGGTCAGTGACATCACTGATGACATCACTGATGACATCTCAAATGACATCACTGATGACATCACTGATGACAACATCCAGTGACTGTATGTTTCTGTAAAGTTAAAATGTGTCTTACATATTGAAGAATGAGTGGAAGTATAAGTGTCTGGACAAAGGATTTAGTAGGTGCATGACTGAATGTATGAGTGAGTGATTAAATGTGTCTCACTGAGTGCATGGGTTAGTGACTAAAGTGTCTTAATTTGTGCATCATTTTGTCTGTTGTTCTGTAAACTGCTGCATGTGTTGATCAGTAGCTATATGATTAACTATATGGGTTACTGATTGATTGTCCAAGTATTTGTATGGGAGACTGAGTGTGTGTGTGGCTGGCTGGGAGGTGTGTGACTCTGTGCAGATCAATGTGTACTTATATCAATGATTGTATAACAAGGTAAGTATGTGTTAGTATATGTTTGAAAATGTAAGGTGCTCTATGTTTAACTGTATAGACAAGAAAATGGAAGTGTGATTGATTCTTTACAGGACTGACTAGGTGTGTGAGTAACTCCATGGATGAGTGGCAGAGTGTGAGTGTCTGTATAGGTGTATGAGTGCATATGATAGTGTTGTAAAGATGAGTGATTGTATGTATGAATGATTGTATGGGTGAATGAGTGAATGTGTGTGTAGACGTAGGAATCAGTGAGTACATATGTAGTAACTAGTATTGGTGTGTCAATGGTTTCAAAAATTATACTCTGTATTTAACACTGGGTGAAACAGAGGTTATATTAAAATGTGAGGAGATGCATTGTATTGTCACATGAATGATATCATCAGTGATGTGGTCATTGATGTCAAATGAGATGTCATCAGTGATGTCATCAGTGATGTCATTTGAGATGTCATCAGTGATTTCACTGACCATGTCATGAATGATGTAATATGTGACATCATCAGCAGTGGATTGCGGGTGCGCGATATATAGTTAGTGCAACTAACTATATATGGAATTTCAATGGTTTTGTGTGAGTAAAATAAGGTTTTTTAAATGCTAATTCCTAACTATATATGGTCTATAACCTATGGTTTTTTCAGTGAATTTTCAAGGTTTTGTAAATGCTAATTCCTAACTATATATGGTCTATAACCTATGGTTTTTTCAGTGAATTTCAATGGTTTTTTAATAGCAAATATCATAAGCTGTCGAATGTCAAGTACGTGGTAAGTGAAAACATTTTCGTGTTTATGCACACTGATCTGCTTTGAATGGTGCCCCCCCCCTCATTTCTATTAGGAGTACTCTCTCTTTGCACATAGTGAAGGGTAGTTAACGCAGGCCTTTGCCCCCGTTGTAATACGTCGTGCCTGCTTCTCTCTCCATTTGATTGATTGTTATCCAAGTATTTACTGTTTTAGAATTGGTTCTCTTTGGTTCATTCTCTATTTACAAACAAACACAGAGTCGCAATACTCTGTTTAGTCTTTGCAGATAACGAAAAATCGTGTAAAAAAAAAAGAAAAGGAATCGAGCAAAATCAGTAGGCCACTAATGGGATCTCTTTTTGACCTCGCTAAAATAGAAACATTAGGAACAACCCCTCATGACAAATACAAAACTAGTGAAATGAACTGAACTCCACACAATGATGGCTGCAAAACAGCTCGGCTCCGCCACCCACCCCGCCCAAAATAACGATAAAGAGCGGCTGCCATGATTGGTTGCGGAATGACCACGACGGAGCTACGAAATGGTGCTGCTCTCATGCTAACCCCAGCTTCAGTCTGAAACATCCAGAAACACTGTAGACTACCAATTCGATCAGTTCCGGTAGCGCCCCAATGTAACCCGGTAGAGAAGAACTAGCCCTCCCCTCTTTGACTAATGGTTCTTGTTGCCTGTCCCTTCTGTTGTCATTTAACAGAACTATTTAGCCTGCTGAAAGGGGTTGTGTTCCGACCGCTGGTTGGTGGAGACATTTTGACTATATTCTGGACCTGCGTTGTCGCGTAATGCGTCATATGACGCGCCGCGTTAGCGCATCCGGAAGTCATCCGGGGCGCGCAGCGCGTAACGTAAGCATAACAAGTCATGTGACTTGTTAATAAAACTTTTCATTGGTTCATTTTACTTTTCTTATTCTAATGATGAAAGGCTTGGTCATATGACCTAAAAATTACGCTTTTTATTACTTCCGAACATTATTTTTTCTTAAATATATGTTATAATGTTCCAGGCTAATGTACTTTCCCGGAAAATTTACAACTGTCCTGCAAGTAAAATATATTCTTTTTTCGAGAAAAAGAGCGTTTCTTCGTCCCATGACGGAGCCGTTGAGCAAAAGAGAGTCGACCTGCTGTCTTAGTAGCCGATACGCCTGAATATGAGATTCTTATCGATCACTTTATGTTGCAGGAATAGAAAACACAACAGCCCTTGACCATTTATCTTTACTGCGTTCCTTCGTATTATACCTTTTACCCTTCATGTAATTGGTCTGCTTTATTTCACTTGCCTTTTAGTGATTCTAAAACAGTGACTATTATTAAAAACTTTACCAATGTATATACTACTACCATGTTTTCTTTTAAAAACCTTTATTGTGAAAATGTCATTATACAAATACGAGCCTATAACCACGTGGGCCGGCCACGGAGCAAACTGTAATCGTATATGATGAGTAGACATTTACACTGTAGAGGAACGTAACGGGCGGGCCATTAGGTTGCAAGAACTAAGGTGTCTAACAGTTACGGAATCGGTGGACGTACATTTTATAATTAAAATACGACAGGGCCAGTTACAATAAAATTATCTAGATATACATTTGCGGGCAAGTACCATGGGTGACGTTAATTCGAACTTTCAATAGTACAGTAATCAATAACACATCAGAACTTAATATCAATAGGGATGTCGAAATATTCAATCAATTCTCGTCCCCGCCCGCCATGTGCTTCAAAACTGCATACGTATCTCGTGATTTCAAGGTTCTGCAACCAGTACACAACAAGGAGTTACGAGTCCCATTTATTCCGGCGCCATTTTGGGCGAGGACGGGCAGGTCCAGGATATAGTCAAAATGTCTCTACCAACCATCGACTATGATGATGTTCATATGCTGTATTTATTAGAGTAACACTCATCTGTCCACATGAAATTAATTTGCCACAATCTAAACATGTCATTTTAATCTTTCCAAAGTTCTTCTAAATATTTGGGACCGTTTCCCTTGCCTCTGATGCTGTCAGTGCCACTTCTTTGATGAATGTACTAGCAGGTCAGGGGTTCTCCTCCAAATCTCTCTTTTATGCAGCACTATAATTAATTGGTGCCACCTCTCCATATGACGATGCATGGTATAGTTACCATAACTATATTTTTTTTCGGTTCCTCTGGAGAGTTCATCGTGGCAGATGAAGCGTGTAACGTACCGGGCATTTACCTTTTTTTGCATGTACAGGAAAGGAAAAAAAAATCGAGCGTCCGAGTTCTAAGGTGTCCCAGGGCCATTTTAGTGGACCAGGCCCAAATCCAAAGAACAGGCCGCCATTTTGAGAGTCCTGTTGCAGCCGCCTGTCGCTGTAGCATCAAGAGCAGCCGAAACTCAGCTGAATGGCAACTGAAACGGTAAAGGGGCGCCCCACTACAGCAGATGAGCCTCCACCTAGGAAGGCCCGTTCACGCCGCCTCCCCCCCCCCTTCGGGCACCCCACGCCGTTATTCGGAGCAGTATTGTAGGATGGCCACATCAGTGCGGCAACTTGCTAGACATCACCTCGGTGGTAACCGAATCTCAATGCCTTGTGGTGTCTTCTATTCAGAAAACATTGTTATGCTGCTTTCGACCTATTCGCCGCAAGTGCGCACGCAACTCAGCTGCATAGCTTGCTAGACACCACCTCGGTGCTAACCGAATCTCAGCGCCTTGTGGTCTCTTCTATTCCCAAAAAATTGTTGCGCTGCCTTTGGCCCCATTCGCACATCGGTCCGCTACTGACGCCATCTCACAGGCTAATGGGGCGCCCCACGCCGAGTTTCAGCATTGTAGGATGACCACACCAGTACAGCAACTTGCTAGACATCACCTCGGTGCCATCCGGATCTCGGCGCCCCACTGCAGATGAAGTGCCTCTCAACTATGAAACCACCACGGTGACATCCGGATCTTGGCGCGTTGTGCTGCCTTCGGCCTATTCGCACATCGGTCCGCTACTGACGCCATCTCACAGGCTAATGGGGCGCCCCACCCCGAGTTTCAGCATTGTAGGATGACCACACCAGTACAGCAACTTGCTAGACATCACCTCGGTGCCATCCGGATCTCGGCGCCCCACTGCAGATGAAGTGCCTCTCAACTATGAAACCACCACGGTGACATCCGGATCTTGGCGCGTTGTGCTGCCTTCGGCCTATTCGCACATCGGTCCGCTACTGACGCCATCTCACAGACTAATGGGGCGCCCCACGCCGAGTTTCAGCATTGTAGGATGACCACACCAGTACAGCAACTTGCTAGACATCACCTCGGTGCCATCCGGATCTCGGCGCCCCACTGCAGATGAAGTGCCTCTCAACTATGAAACCACCACGGTGACATCCGGATCTTGGCGCCTTGTGCTGGTTCCGGCCTATTCACACATCGGTCCGCTACTGACGCCATCTCACAGGCTAATGGGGCGCCCCACGCCGAGTTTCAGCATTGTAGGATGACCACACCAGTACAGCAACTTGCTAGACATCACCTCGGTGCCATCCGGATCTTGGCATCTCAACGCCTAGTGGTATCTTCCATACAGAAAATATTGTTGCGCTGCCTTTGGCCCCATTCGCACATCGGTCCGCAACTGACACCATCTCACAGGCCAACAGGGCGCCCCACGCCGACTTTTACCATTGTAGGATGGCCACACCAGTACAGCAACTTCCTAGACATCACCTCGGTGCCATCCGGATCTTGGCATCTCAGCGCCTTGTGGTGTCAGTCAGAAAATATTGTTGCGCTGCCTTTGGCCCCATTCGCACATCAGTCCGCTACTGACACCATCTCACAGGCCAACAGGGCGCCCCACGCCGACTTTTACCATTGTAGGATGGCCACACCAGTGCCACAACTTGCTAGACACCACCTCGGTGCCATCCGGATCTTGGCATCTCAGCGCCTTGTGGTGTCTTCTATTCCGAAAATATTGTTGCGCTGCCTTTGGCCCCATTCGCACATCGGTCCGCTACTGACGCCATCTCACAGGCCAACGGGGCGCCCCACGCCGACTTTCAACATTGTAGGATGGCCACACCAGTGCGGTAACTTACTAGACACCACCTCGGTGCCATCCGGATCTTGGCGCGTTGTGCTGCCTTCGGCCTATTCGCACATCGGTCCGCTACTGACGCAAACTCACAGGCCAACGGGGCGCCCCACGCCGACTTTCAGCATTGTAGGATGGCCACACCAGTGCTGCAACTTGCTGGACACCACCTCGGTGCCATCCGGATCTTGGCGCGTTGTGTTGCCTTCTGCCTATTCGCACATCGGTCCGCTACTGACGCCCCCTCACGTGCCAACGTATTTTCTCCGCATTTTATACCCTATGCCGCATAACAGGTCATGTGACTTGTTTATAAAACTTTTCATTGGTTCATTTTACTTTTGGTTTCCTAATGATGGAAGGCTTGATCATATGACCTAAAAACAACACTTTTCATTGGATGAAAACTTTTTTATTTCCCCAAACGATGAAAGCCCCACCTTGTTTCTGGATGTTTCAGACTGAAGCTGGCGTCAGCATGAGAGCACCACCATCTCGTAGCTCCATCGTGGTCATTCCGCGAGCAATCATGGCAGCCGCTCCCCACCAGAAGCCTACAGGAGTCGGGGGCCCCCAAAACTTTTGATGAATCCTCAAGGCGGAGGGGACGCTTTTGAGAATGGGGTCCAAGACCTAGCAGACAAGCGTCCGATTTCCAAGGTGTCCCAGGGCCATTTCAGTGGACCAGGCCCAAAAAGGAAACAGCCTGCCGCCATTTTGAGAGTCCTGTGACAGCCGCCTATCGCTGCACCGCAAGAGTGGGCGCAACTCAGCTGAATTGCGGCTTTTGACACAGTGGACCAAAAACGGACGGAATGGCAACTGAAACGGTAAAGGGGCGCCCCACTACAACAGATGAGACTCCACCTGGAGAGGCCCGTTCACGCCGCCTCCCCCGGGGCGCCCCACGCCGTTATTCGGAGCAGCATTGTAGGATACCAAAACCAGTGCGGCAACTTACTGGACATCACCTTGGTGCCATCGTTCTGCTGCCTTGGAACTATTCGCACAACAGTTTGCTACTGATGACCCACCCCCCGCGACGCCCCACGCCAGAAATCTGGACGTTGTGCTGCGTTGGGACTATTCGCACAGCCGACCGCTACTTCGTTATTTTTCCCTAAAAATGTTTATATGTTATTACTGTTTTTGTTTTCTTGTATATATTTATAAGTTATTAAAGTTTTATAATCTTACTACTTTGTCGGAGTGCTATATATTTTTAATGTGACACATAATTGTAAAAACTTTGATGTACAAAGAGTCATCCCTGGAATCTTCCGCTTCAGGCTCGGTCCCCTCCCCAATCACAATACAGGATGGTTTTCAGATAATAGGAACGCGTCTGCTGTGACGGATCTCATCGAGTGTGGGCCTTGATCTACTATAACTCCTTTGAAGAGGGGTGATTCTTTACAGCTGGGGCCATAAACTACATCTGCAGGGCTAGCTGATACCCTAGGACCGGCCTGGACAATCGGACACAGAGGAAAAGGAGTGTCAGAGGGTGCGGTAGTGAATAGGGTGAAAGGGAGGTGTCGGGCGGGCACAGGGTGTGATTCTCAGGGAAGAGCAGCGCAGATGGGGGGAGGTTTATTACCCATGCATAAGACAGAGAGCGGGGGTGACCACTGCCTGGGGGAGATGCTTGCGAGGGTGGGGAGCCATGCTAAGGATCGACAGCGTGCACAGAGTGGGTCTGGTCAAGGCATCTAAAATGACTGCCGTGCACGACAAAAGTGTGGCATTTGAAAAAAGACAAGATGGCGCAGACAATGTTTTTCAACACTTCCTGATTTCCTTCGAATCGAACGTTAACAGACGTTGGGGCATATTACCAAAGTTAAGCGATATTTATCCCTAACGATGCTTAGCAACGATTTTTTTACCGCTAAGCATCGTCAGAAATTATCGCAGATAAACCTTGCTATTATCAAGGTTTATCGCAAATACGATAAAAAACGACCGCAATGCATTAATATCGCTGAAAACTCAGCGATATTCATGCATTACCGAGCTAATGCTCTTAGCCATGTTATCCACCTCCCATTGGATAACATGGCTAAGAACTGCTCAGGGCAGGTGCTAGCTTTTGGAGATATTCGCGCTTATCGCGAATATTTCCAAAAGTTGATAATAGGAGATAGCGATGTTAGCGACTGTTTCCAGTCGCTAACATCTTGGCATGCCCACTTTGCATGTCATTAGTGATAAATATCACTCACATGCAAAGTGGGGCCTAAGATGGTCGCTATCTCCTACTAGCCGTCGCTAACTGGTGTTAGCAACAGCTAGGTAATACAGATATAATTTTATCTCCGCGAAGCGGAGCGCTGTTACAGATATATATCTTGTTTTTGAACGTTAATTTCTCAAAATCCACTGAAGCACATATATTGAGACCTAGCAAAGGCACATCGAGCTACCAGTCCCTACAATTTTGCCAAGTTTCGTGCAAATCCATTCAGCCGTTCGATTATTATTATTATTATTTTTTATGCCCCGCGGGGCCCTTTTAAAACCTCCACATCAAACCTAAGAGGTCAAGGAGGATCTACTATGCCCCCTTATGGTCATTTGCCCCTTCGCTTTGGCCTCCTCTTGTCTCTCGATCCTACCGAGAGACAAGATGGCGGCCGCTACGGACTGTTTGCAATGTTTACAGACGCCGGAGAACCAATCAGCTTCGCAAACCTCCGTTACGCGAAGCGGAGCGCTGTTACAGATATATATCTTTTTTTGAACGTTAATTTCTCAAAATCCACTGGAGCACATATATTGAGACCTAGCAAAGGCACATCGGGCTACCAGTCCCTAATATTTTACCAAGTTTCGTGCAAATCCATTCAGCCGTTCGATTATTATTATTATTTTTTTTTTTGCCCCGCGGGGCCCTTTTAAAACCTCCACATCAAACCTAGGGGGTCAGCGAGGATCTACTATGCCCCCTTATGGTCATTTGCCCCTTCGCTTTGGCCTCCTCTTGTCTCTCGATCCTACCGAGAGACAAGATGGCGGCCGCTACGGACTGTTTGGAATGTTCACAGACGCCGGAGAACCAATCAGCTTCGCTTCACAAAGCTCCGTACCGCGAAAAGTCCGCGAACCGGAGCGCTGCCCGGTCCGCTGTTACAGATATATATCTTTTTTTGAACGTTAATTTCTCAAAATCCACTGGAGCACATATATTGAGACCTAGCAAAGGCACATCGGGCTACCAGTCCCTACAATTTTGCCAAGTTTCGTGCAAATCCATTCAGCCGTTCGGGCTAAAAGTGAGGCCAACCGCCCTATGGAAAACTCAATGTTAAAAACACGTTTTGGGACCCCCCTTTTTTCTCGGCCCCCCCTAGACGAACCCCCCCCAAATTTTCAAGGGCTGCTCAGAAACAAAATGTGCCATTTTCCTGAAGATTTCAGCCAATTCCGTCCACAAACGCCAAAGTTATTAGACATAGAATTTTCAAAAATCCCATAGAGAAAAAATCCTAACTATATATACCTACTGGCGACCGCCAGTAGGTAATATATATATATATATATATATATATATATATATACCATGTCATGAATGATGTAATATGTGACATCATCAGCAATAGATTGCGGGCGCGCGAGTTATAGTTAGTACAACTAACTATAACGGGGGAATTTCAATGGTTTTATACGAGTGAAATGTCCAGCTCACTATAACACCCCTGAAACCTATGTTTAACAAATACTTTTACAAAGAGATGATAAGACAGTTTGTAATTATGACCAGTATAATCGAGACAGACAAATATAATACATGTTGTTTTAAATATTCAGAAATTATTGCTTTATAGTGTATTATTTTTATGTATTCATTTAATTTTAAATTTTGTATAATGGATTGTGAACAAAAAATGGCCTTTTTTAAATAAAAATTCAAGACAAAGTATTAACTATAACACTTTGTTTTCTTATACTGGTGATTAGTACATTAGAACATTAGGATCAAAGGAAAACCATTTTTTTCTATGTTTGAACTATTACTTACTGGAGTTGTCTTTTTTGCTGTAATAAATGAGAACCTGTTGTGAGTGCACTATGCCTAGTTGCATCCTATTTGCAATATATATATATATATATAAGTGATTATTCACAGTCGGTTGGTTTTGTGAACTCTGTGTCAGCAAGTGGGAATAATTCGAGTGAAGTAAAACTCGAGGAACTTTCTTCGAAATATAGACACTATACAATTGAACCTGGTCAGGCTCAAGTCTTTGACACATAGCAAACCGGATAATTTCCAACTAAGAAATAACAATCGTCAAAAAGGATTTTTACAGCATATAGCTCAAATAAACAGTTGCCAGCTCACCATGGATAAAAGAGAGGTATCAAGGAATACTTTAATTCAATCATGTTTTGAGGATGAAACAGTAGCCACAGGAGCAAGTGGCAGTGTCCGTAAAACCGATTTAAAATATAAATTACGCACTTGGGAAAAACTTTCCAAAAAGGAAATCAACAAGTGGTGGGAGGTAGCAGCATTAAAAAAATACCTAGACGTGAAACGAGTGCCTCGTGGCTTACGTATCAACCTGATGCCTAATCATCAGGATACTAGCAATGAACTCTTAAGTGAATGGGGTGAATTCATTCTAAACTCTTCGCTAGGTTTAACGCAAATATTGGTGAAACATATCGAAATCGCACTGGAAAGAACCACAAAACAATTAAAAGACCTAGAAAAAGAACTAGCAACACTTGATCTAAATCCTGAAATGAAAAAGTTCAAGGAAGATCTGGAACAATATATTGACAAACACGAAGAGAGTGTACGCCTAAGAAAAATGTCCAAATTCCAACGTGACAAAGAGGACTACGAGGAAGGTCGCATATTTACATATGCAAGAAAATATGACCATTTCAGACAAAATAATCTGGAAAACATAATATCCATGGGAAGCATGTCCTCTCTAGCCTCAAGCTTATCGACAGAACCGGGTGCAAGTGGTGGAGAAGAGGAACAAAGAGGAACTGGAGTAAAAATTCCTTTTTTAGACGAAATGAAAATGGCTTTTCACCAAAAGAATTGGGAGAAAACAATGGGGCCCCGTCAACCATTTCAAAGAGGAAGAGGGAGAAGTCGTGGAAAGGCACCACAAAACAAACCAGAAGAGGCAGGAGCAAATGCAGCACAAAATACTGGCGCAAACCGGGTGGGAACCATGACACGGAACATGAGGAAGAAATGGAATCATTAAATATGGATACCATCAATCATGAATTACAGGTTATTAATCTGTCCTCAAAAAATTTAAACGATGTGGAATTGAACTTATTGAAAAGAGGTATGAATTTCTGTCCTACAAGCGGCATGAACCTGGCAGAAACACGTGTGGATCTATACAAATATATCAGGAAGATCAAGTTAGCAAAACTATTTGTGGACAAACCAGATATGGCTAGTTGGAGAAGATCAGTCCCGCAACCAACCATGCAATTGCCAGTAAGGGACGCGGAACACTTTGTTAATTTAATGGAACTCAGTCAGGATCCGCAACAAAGTGGAGGAGAAATACAGGATTATGCAGTGCAATTAGGAGCTGGCATTTCCAAAATGAAACCCAATTCTAAATTCTACCCACAATTGCCACCTGGAAATAAAATAGACTTGTTTCACGAGTGTGTAATAAAAGACCTTTACCATCTGAAAATCCCTCATAAAAAGGACAATCTCACGAGGGAAGAACGACAAGCGCTCAACAAATTACAACAAGATGACACTATTGAAATAAAAATAGCGGACAAGGGGGGCAATGTCATCGTCCAAGACAAGGAAGCATATATGCGGGAAGCATATTCCCAACTCCGTAACAAGGAATATTATGAAAAATTGAAGGCTAATCCATCAGTGAAACTTAAAGAAGAACTAGACACTAAGCTTGAAAATTGGTTCAAATCGAACTTATTAGACATTGATGAATATAAATATCTCCAAACACCATACCCGAAAATGGCAACCATATACTTCCTTCCCAAAATACATAAGCACCCCACGAAACCACCAGGGAGGCCAA
Source organism: Lissotriton helveticus (assembly GCF_964261635.1). NCBI lineage: Eukaryota > Metazoa > Chordata > Amphibia > Caudata > Salamandridae > Lissotriton > Lissotriton helveticus. Next base: position 2,121,161,715 of record NC_136057.1, on the reverse strand, counting down.
TAATATCAGCCAAAGGTGCATTGTTGGAGCCAATTGCGAACTATCTTGATGTTTTCCTTTTACCCTATGTGAAGGGTTTAACTTCATATGTGAAAGACACTGGGGATCTGTTAAGACGACTGGAAGATACCCCTTGGCAACCCTCTTACAAACTGATAGCAATGGATGTAATATCCTTGTATTCTAACATCCAGAATGAAATTGGCATAGCAGCTTGCAAATCTTTCCTGATGGATAGGAACATTCAATTTGCGGAGCACAACAAGATGTTGCTCGAAATTATCTCAATGTGCCTGAATCAAAATGTATTTTTGTTTGGAAAAGAATTGTATAGACAATGCAAGGGCACCGCAATGGGCTTTTCTTTTAGTCCATCATATGCCTGCCTCACGATGGGTCATTGGGAAAGGACATGGGCCTGGAGATGTGAAAACGATGTATCAGTATCTAAAACCATAGCCTGGCTGAGATACATCGATGATTTACTTTTGATTTGGGATGGAACGGAGGAGGAGTTTGCAAATTACTTTGAAGTGTTAAACAATTCCAACTTTGGTCTCAAATTCACCTACACAATCAGTGAATCTAAAGTGATTTTCCTAGATACGGAAATTTTCATCGAAAATAATGCAATACAAACAACTTTGCATCGTAAAAGCACGGCGACGAATGCAATATTGCATGCTCAAAGTTTTCACCAGCCATCTCTAATCCGTAATATTCCTTACGGAGAGTTTTTGAGAATCAAAAGGATATGCTCAAAAGAAGAGGATTGGATCATCCACCAGAAATTGACTAGAAGAAGATTTGAAGAACGTAAATACAAGCCTTTCACAATTCAAAATGCAATGACACGATCCGCCTCTATCAATAGACCTGATTTGCTGAAAGAAAAATCAAAACCAGAAATTGAGAACCAAAAGATCCGATTTATTACCACACACTCGACAGCGAATGATTCCATAATCAAAATCTTGAGAAAAAATTGGCATATTCTGCACATGGACCCAAAAATTGCAGAAATCGTAGGAGATCATCCGAATGTGACATATCGCAGGGCTAAAAACTTAAAAGACAAACTAATTTCAAGCCACTTCCAGGAGCAGATCAAAACAAAGGCTTGGTACAAGTCAAAAGGTTTCTACAAATGCTCGAGTTGTAAGGTGTGCTGTATTGCCCAAAATACCAAAGAACTAAAAATGGCAAACAATAAAATCTGGACAATCAATCAATTGATAAACTGCAAAACACAATTTGTTATTTATGTGCTAGAGTGCCCATGTTCACTCAAATACATTGGGAGCACAAAAAAAGAGCTCAAATTACGAATACTGGAACATGTCCGTGCAACGATCAACAGTGACAGAAGTAACGCCATGGCAAAGCACATGGAAAAAGAACACAAAGGCAACTGGAAAGAACTGACATTTTATGGGATTGAATGTGTGGGAGCAAATCAAAGAGGAGGAGATCGTGAGAAAATAATGAGGCAAAAGGAGTCAAAACATATAATGAACTTTCGAACCATGAACCCTTTCGGGATTAACTTGGATGAAGAACTTCATTGCCATCTTTGAACCTCCAATAAACTGTATTGAAAAGGAAACAAACATGAACTATCTCTCTCAGTAACCTTTTAATCCACTTTAATTCATTTTGAGAAAAAAATATATTGTTCAAATTTTTTCGTTTGTGCAAACATGATACATAGGGACAAAACTATGAAGAAATTTTGAGTTTCGTAGGAGTAAATCTGAGTTGAATACCTTAGTTTATTCATTAACGTTAATGAATGATGCCAATTTATTATATACCCACCAGAGGGTTTAATATGATCGAAATGGATTTAAGAAATATCATTGGTTCAAACTCAATTATCCAACAGTTATATTAGAATGTTAAAACTGGCATGTAAATGAAATAAGTTGAAAAACTACATGTCCCATAATTCCGGTGATATTAACAGGAAGTGATGTAACATAATAACAGGATGTTTGCATTTTTTCATTTTTTTACTTTATTTAAACTCACCCAAAAAAATGTAGTAATGTTTTCCTGTGAGCAAGGTCTCTGTAGAGACCGAAACGCGTCAGGTGCAGCTGGCTTGCTATGCTAAAATAAAACGAAGACTAAACTACAATTGGATGTTATGACTTTGTAATTTATCAAATATCCGGGAGTGCGTGGAGAAAAATCTTCCCCTCGGGGAAAACTGGAATAGTTTAATTCGTGGCTTGGTTCTGCCACGCTCTGAGCGCACCGCCCTGAGAGCGCCTGGAAGCCCGCCTTGTGGACCTAACGGATTGGATATATATATATATATATAAATTCACTGAAAAAACCATAGGTTATAGACCATATATAGTTAGGAAATAGCATTTAGAAAACCTTATTTTACTCACACAAAACCATTGAAATTCCATATATAGTTAGTTGCACTAACTATATATCGCGCACCTGCAATCCACTGCTGATGATGTCACATATTACATCATTCATGACATGGTCAGTGACATCACTGATGACATCACTGATGACATCTCAAATGACATCACTGATGACATCACTGATGACATCTCATTTGACATTACTGATCACATCACTGATGACATCATTCATGTGATGATACAATGAACCTCTTCAGACTCTAATATAACCTTAGATACACTCAGTGTAAACAGACACTCACAGACTGTCACTCATCCATGGAGTTACTCACACACCTAGTCAGTCTTGCAAAGAATCAATCACACCTCGATTTCCTCAACTATATAGTTATACACACCTTACTTATTGGAACATATAATAACACATATTTACTCTGTTATACAATCCCTGATACAAGTTCACAATAATCCATACAGCCACTCACACATTCACTGGCTCTTATGCACAGTTATTTATATATGTCAACTATCACATGTACTGTGTTTTACATATGTACTTACTTTGACATGTAGCACTGAGATATCCATTCACTCACCAATACACTCATGCACACAGTCAACCGCCCATACAGATGTTTCCACATGCACTTTTGAACCCATACATCTAGTGAATCAACTGCTCACACATCTATGCACAGAGTCATACACCTCCCAGACACCCACACACACACTCAGTCTCCCATACAAATACTTGGGCAACTAATCAATAACCCATATAGTTAGTCATATAGCTAATGATCAACACATGCATCAGATTACAAAACAACAGACACAATGATGCACAATTTAAAACAGTTTAGTCACTAACCCATGCACTCAGTGAGACACATTTAATCACTCACTTATACAGTCAGTCATGCACCTACTAAATCCTTCATCCAGACACTTATACATCCACTCATTCTTCAATATGTAAGACATATTTTAACTTTACAGAAGCATACAGTCACTGGATGTTGTCATCAGTGATGTCATCAGTGATGTCATTTGAGATGTCATCAGTGATGTCATCAGTGATGTCACTGACCATGTCATGAATGATGTAATATGTGACATCATCAGCAGTGGATTGCAGGTGCGCGATATATAGTTAGTGCAACTAACTATATATGGAATTTCAATGGTTTTGTGTGAGTAAAATAAGGTTTTCTAAATGCTATTTCCTAACTATATATGGTCTATAACCTATGGTTTTTTCAGTGAATTTTCAAGGTTTTGTAAATGCTAATTCCTAACTATATATGGTCTATAACCTATGGTTTTTTCTGTGAATTTCATTGGTTTTTTAACAGCTAATATCTGTAGCTGTAAAATGTATTCTTCTTTAAATCCAAAAATATATTTTATATGTTTATGAATAATTTTTTTTTTAAATATTTTTTTTTCTTCGTTCCCGCTTCGCGAATCGGGAAGCTTCCCGTTAGCTGACCTTGATGCCGCGAAATAGACCGCGAGCCGGTAAACATTTCTTTACCGCAAGTGCCGCGTTAGAAAACAACATCGTGACGCCTCCCGTCCGCATGACGTTCCACGTTGTCGCTTGATACGTCATATGACGTGCTACGTTAGCAAACTGGTACGCGAAGCGAGTGCCAAAGCGCAGGTTTCTGGAAGCAAACCGGGAGGCCCTGCAAAGCGCTTAACGTAAACACAGCAAGTCATGTGACTTGGTAATAACACTTTTCATTGGTTCATTTCACTTTTGGTTTCCTAATGATGTAAGACTAGGTCATATAATCTAAAATGAACACTTTTGATTGGTTGAGAACTCTTGTTTTTCCCAAATGATGAAAATCCCTCCTTCTTTCCTCACTCTGACTTTCATCATTGTGAGAGAAAGACCCTTTGTGATCACTGAGCAATGGCTTCTTTAGTAGCTTCAGCTGGTGCTTCCCCACCACCTCCACCACATCCAAGGAAGAGTGGACCACCTGCTCAAGTTGTAATTCAACAAGAAGAAGAAGAAGAGGAACAGGAGGACGAGCACGAAGAGAGGCAGTTTTTGCCTGAGCAGCCCAAGACGTCTCACCGGAAAGAAAACTTCATTTGGCAATTTTTTAAAATTCCCAAAGGTCAGAAAAAAGTAAATGCAAGATACGTAACTTGCCTTATATGTCAAGATAGACTGTCCAGAGGGACCGACAAAAAATACAGTTTCGGAAACAACACAATGCATCGCCATATGACTAGGTGGCATCCTAACAACTACAGTGCTGCACAGTTTCGGAACGACCTAGATAATCTCCCTATTATGGCCAGAAGATCTGTTGTACCGGAAGTAACGGGACCAGAGGGCAGGGAGATGGTGCCAAATATACAAATGAGATTTGGTGAAGTAAAACACACCTGCGTATTTTGCGATGGATTCATTTCCTACGGAGAAAGAAGCATCACTCTGATCAACAGAGCTATTGACTATCATATGCAAGTTTGTCCGAAACGCCCAAAATAATAAATACTTCTTTTTTTTGTTTTGTTGCTCCTGTTGAGCCCTTTACAATGAATCGTTTTCATTGCCCCCTCCAAGAAAACCCCAAAAAAATATAAAACTGTTCCGAAAAATTCAAAAACAGTAAAAAAATGTTCAGAAAAATAAAAAAAAAAGTTCTTTTCAGAACTACCTCCCCGTTATTAAAAAATTGGTACAATATTTGGAACTGTGCCAACCTCTATTTCTCTTAGTTCGCTTCCTAGTTCGCTCGCTGGTACGCGAACTGGAAGCGAACCAAAAACAGTAAGTATAAGGGAAGGAAACACACACTTATGTTAAAAGAAAGACAGCTATAGGGGAGTAAACTAGAGATACTATTACCCATAATCCACTACTGATGATGTCACATATTACATCATTCATGACATGCTCAGTGACATCATCAGCAGAGGATTGCGGGTTTTTTGGCAACATGCCTTATCCACGGTTTAATAACGCTGCCTTTTGCTTTATATAAGTTTTCAAATTGTATGAAATATATACCAATAGGTCTTTATGAACCTTTAGGTAGTGCTTTTGTTCATGAGGTCTGGTCGCTTCCATACACATACAGATGTTTCAAAGATGATCAAGAAGTTTATCTGAATGGAGAGGAATGCACTGAGACGCCAGATCATTCACTAATGTGTAGGCACATACAGTTACACGATTCATGCAACAAACACCGACCAAATATGGCTTGCGTGTTGCAAGGCACGCCAGTTCCTGCTATCATCCCCACGTTCAAGTTGTTGGAAAATGGTAGTTATTTGATGCTCAATAATGAAGATTGTTCTGAGTTAATTAAAAAGTATTCCTTTTATCGTAACAGTAAGTGAACGGGTTATTTGCTGCAGAAATGTTCTATTTCCTCCCACACATGAACATAGGGAGTTTTCAATCTGGCCACAAATACCAACCTTGGGACACGTTTCAACGGCATGACAAGAATAAGAGCTCTTTTGTCTCAGAGAGAGGTGGCCTTGAGTTCGGCCCGTGAAACTTTCGTACTTCACATAGCGAACACCCGTACACAGGTTTGCCTTTCAATTTCAGCAACATGTTTCCGACTATCTTTAACGCATCCTCCACAAAATCCCTGGCACACTTTTTTAAAGTTGTTACCAGTGGTCTCGTGACTTCATTTGAGAAAATCTTTGGAGTCATCCCTGCTCCCTTTCATTCCATTTTCTCCACTCTGGTTCGTGGATTGCATTTTTACTTGCATTACCAGCGGACGCTCTTGTGCTTTTTTACATTTTTAAATATGGATGTCCCTCCTATGCAACCTCCGACCCTGCAGCTGCTGACACTGTTCCGCAATCGCATGCTAGAATATTATGGCACAATGCCGTTGGCGATATTAAGCACGGCATATGGATTATCTTTTCGGTTCTCCTACTTCACCTGTGTCCAGCCTGTATTTCACTGCCTGACCTGTGATTTCGATTGGGCCATTGATTTGTGTCTCTGCGGACCGGTTTCTCCTGACGTCGACTTTAATCAGCTGATGACTCCTATCATTACTCACGAGTTGATTTGTCCTGGCGAAAGGATTATGGCTGTGGCATTGATGCATGGACTACTTGGTCCCTGGAATTTACTGGCGGCAGCACAGTCTTTCTTGGAACACAGCTTTCTTGAAAACCCACCGAGCTGTCCTCTGATGGTGATAGAGGATCCGGTGCTGGGAGAGCACGTATGTTCTTTTCCGCTTTTAAATTGGATGGCTGAACTGTTTTCGGATGAAGACGGTGACTTCCTATTGGAGGCTGTTGCAGCTTATTTTGCATACACAGTTATGTCATAGACCTTTTTCATGTTTGATATGCTGAGTACTAGCATTTCATTGACAATTCATTGACTTATTTGTCAAGTTTTTATTATTTACCTTGCCTATTGGCTTAAGACTCGATAAAGTACTTGGCTGTTTTATTTTTCTTTAGCATTGAATTTTCCTAGTTTTTAATGCTTTACCTTGCGGACCGTCCACATATAAACTTGCAATCTGCTCTCATGAGATGGCACTTCTATTATCTTATTCAGTTCGTTTCCGGATCATGAGGAGGTGTCATCTAGGTCCTGGATATCTTTACACCGTGTTAAGTTAGCATGGGCTCATTACCGGTTTAAACGCCATTTTTCCTTTTTTGCAACTTCTGCACACGACACTTAGTTGTTGCTTTAGCTTTCCACCTAGTAGTTCATCGTGGTTTACATGAGAATAATATGTTATTGGTCTACTATCTGCTTTACTTGTTAAACTATATCTGTACAGCGAGTGCTAAAGTTTCAAGAACAACACGATACAGAATTGTTATGAGGTCTGATCTCCACAACTTCATACTCATAACATAAGTGCAACTTCTGCCAATTCTGGGCATGAGGCGGGTTTTATATTGCTTTGCCGAACACACATACACAACAGTTGATGCGGTTCACATGAAGAGAGAGCTGGTGTATGCTGATGTGATTCCTTCAAATCTAAGACACTAAAGTATGGACACGCCCTAAACCAACACAAAGAGACCTTCTTAGCAAATAATATAATATGTGTATTAGGGAGGGTGAGATATAAGCAGCCGCGGGCCGTGGAGGGAGTTACGATGGGGCAGGGAGGCGGGGAGGGGGAGAAGCAGGGTGGAGCCCTCTCTACCTTGCCCCTCCCCCTCCCCGCCTCCCTGCCCCACCGTAACTCCCTCCACGGCCCGCGGCTGCTTATAAGTGTTGCTAACTCTTATTCATTTACAGCATGTTAACATACTGTCACCATTCGCTTTTTATGTACTAGTAACTATGCTGGTAATTTTGCTACTGATAATATGTGTACTTGTATTCTCCACCCTGCTTCTCCCCCTCCCCGCCTCCCTGCCTCACCGTAACTCCCTCCACGGCCCGCGGCTGCTTATAAGTGTTGCTAACTCTTATTCATTTACAGCATGTTAACATACTATCACCATTCACTTTTTATGTACTAGTAACTATGCTGGTAATTTTGCTACTGATAATATGTGTACTTTTATTATCTAAGGTACTACGCCTGAGAAGACGGCATTAGTAAATAAACATTTCAAATACACATGTGTTCTTCTTAACTCCATGTTCTGGTTTCTAAGAAATATATAACGACCGACTGTTCATGAGTTCCACGTATCCTGAGGTACTATAAGTTCATATTCTGGATTGTCTAAACATTGAGAGTTTGTTATATCCAATGTGACACTGTACCTAGCTTGCTAAATAGTTTTTGATTACTAACGTGAGTTTTGGGACACCCTAATTCGCCGAGGTTCCAATCCTCTGTCCACAGTTCTGTGTGAGAACAGAAACCCTGCGACAGGGGCACCCCCGACCCTTGCTGGAGCTTCATCACACTTGCGATACAACTCCAGCAATGCGCCACCTTTACGGCACAGATACATCACGCATCTGTGCTGTTTTTGCCCCATGATGCGCCGCATTGTAAATGCAGCACACCATAGGTGACGGAACAGCGGCACAGAATGACTAACACATCCCTGGTGATGCGCCAGTCATCATAAATCTATCCCTATGCTTCTTATCTTGTTAGAGATGAACCGCCATATGTATCATAAAAGTTATTTGCATTTCCTAAATAGCGAACTTTAAGGAATAAATAGCGATTCTTTACCATTCCTAGTTTGCGATGAGCTATTTGCTAATTAGCCGAATGTAGCCCAATGAAGCCCAATGTAGCCCAATGTAGCCCAAAGATGGCCGCCAGACACACAAAAAAACAAATGTAGCCCAAATATCAGCCAGATGTAGCCCAACTATAGCCCAGTGACAGAATGACCAATCAGCTTCGCAAACCTCCGTTACGCGAAGCGGAGCGCTGTTACAGATATATATCTTTTTTTGAACGTTAATTTCTCAAAATCCACTGGAGCACATATATTGAGACCTAGCAAAGGCACATCGGGCTACCAGTCCCTAATATTTTGCCAAGTTTCGTGCAAATCCATTCAGCCGTTCAATTATTATTTTTATTATTTTTTTTTGCCCCGCGGGGCCCTTTTAAAACCTCCACATCAAACCTAGGGGGTCAGCGAGGATCTACTATGCCCCCTTATAGTTATTTCCCCCTTTGTTTTGACCTCCTCTTGTCTCTCGATCCTACCGAGAGACAAGATGGCGGCCGCTACGGACTGTTTGGAATGTTGACAGACGCCGGAGAACCAATCAGCTTCGCTTCACAAAGCTCCGTTGCGCGAAAAGTCCGCGAACCAGAGCGCTAACCGGTCCGCTGTTACAGATATATATCTTTTTTTAAACGTTAATTTCTCAAAATCCACTGGAGCACATATATTGAGACCTACAAAAGGCACATCGGGCTACCAGTCCCTACAATTTTGCCAAGTTTCGTGCAAATCCATTCAGCCGTTCGGGCTAAAAGTGAGGCCAACCGCCCTATGGAAAACTCAATGTTAAAAACACGTTTTGGGACCCCCCTTTTTTCTCGGCCCCCACTGGACGAACCCCCCCCAAATTTTCAAGGGCTGCTCAGAAACAAAATGTGCCATTTTCCTGAAAATTTCAGCCGATTCCGTCCACAAACGCCAAAGTTATTAGACATAGAATTTTCAAAAAACCCATAGAGAAAAAATCCTAACTATATATACCTACTGGCGACCGCCAGTAGGTAATATATATATATATATATTGTCGCTACAAAATCCAACACGCAGTCCTGCGAAATTAGAAGCAGCACTCACAGGGGGGTACAAAGCCAAAACTTCTTTATTTGGCAACCAGCACACACAAGACGCGTTTCGGCGATGAGCCTTCGTCAATTGCAACTTAGAACGCGCCGCCATTGCTTTTAAAACAGATACAATGTAATCGTCATAATGATGGCATGAACAATAACAAAGGACTACTCGTGTGCTACAATGAGCACCATCTTAGGAGTACTTTTTGAAACAGTGAAAAACGACAAAGATATATATCACTCGCTTTTCCTGTTGTTATGGATATGAGAGCGTCAAATACATATTTGGCAATCTACAAACCATTTACTCTAGCCCTGAATGGGCATAAATTTTAACCACATATAATTTTGCCCTCAGATGGGCTTACGTTGTGCCACCAATTTTTACTGACATGATTACATACACACACACTAATTAAAAAGGCAGTTTATGAAACACACAATGCTCTGATGAAAAATAGAAAAGATTTTTAAAGTGAAAAGAAAAGAAAAGAAGAAAAAAAGAGAAAAAGAAAGAACACATCAGAAGCACAAGACCAATTCATTTGTTATTTCAAGATTCAGTGATTTACGATATTTACACAGTATTAGTAACCTAAATGGACTGCTAAATCCTCATGTGTATTAAGTCCATAAGGGCTCTTACTCTGTAGGTCTATAATATATCGTGACTCGAGCCGCCGTAATTTTTGTAAGCGGTCACCCCCCCGGGGTAAGGGTGGGACACTATCTAGACAAAAATAGGCCAACAGATCCCTGTTGCGACTATGCATTTTGTCAAAGTGTCGTGCCACAGGATATGACAGTCATGTAGATTGCCAAATATGTATTTGACGCTCTCATATCCATAACAACAGGAAAAGCGAGTGATATATATCTTTGTCGTTTTTCACTGTTTCAAAAAGTACTCCTAAGATGGTGCTCATTGTAGCACACGAGTAGTCCTTTGTTATTGTTCATGCCATCATTATGACGATTACATTGTATCTGTTTTAAAAGCAATGGCGGCGCGTTCTAAGTTGCAATTGACGAAGGCTCATCGCCGAAACGCGTCTTGTGTGTGCTGGTTGCCAAATAAAGAAGTTTTGGCTTTGTACCCCCCTGTGAGTGCTGCTTCTAATTTCGCAGGACTGCGTGTTGGATTTTGTAGCGACAATATATTGGATGGCCACACCCCCACCTAAAGGAGCACCCGCTCGTGAGTGCAGCAGGCTGGTGTATCGTTGGGAGCAAGCATATATATATATATATATATATATATATATATATATATATATATATATTTATTTATTTATATGTATATATTATCTACTGGCAGTGTCTTGGACTTGCGTTTAACTTTTGCATCTTTAATGAATCTTCATAACATTTTCCAAAATGAGTGCTCCTGTAATTCATGTACCACGTAAAGTTTCGGGGGAAATAGTGAAGCTGGATTTCAGACAAATGGGGTTGATAAAAGGGTGTGTTTGCAATGTTAATTCCCATATTAATCTGTCAACATGACTACAGCCCTAACTACTGAACAGAATTACGCCAAATTTAATTTGCATTTCTGTTGCGCTTACTACCCCTGATGAGTCGTTGAAGTGATTTTCTGGTGAGTAGCGTGCTACTCTGGAACCCCTAAAGGATTAGTTGTGAAGTAGTATAGTGAAATATGAAAGTCATTTGAGTGGTGGATATGTTAGTCAATTATTTGGATTGAGAAGGATAGTGGATGGATCGAAGGGGGAAAAAGGTTTGCATTTATATAGTGCTTGCTACCCTAGATGGGGTGTTGAAATGCTTTTTTGGTGAGTAGCACACTCCTCCGGAACGCAAAAAGGCTTAGTGATGTGTTAGTATAGTGAAATCTGAAATTAATTTGATTGGTGGACATTTTAGCCTTTTATTTGGATTTAAAAGCATAATGGAAGGATAGAAGAGGGAAGGATTTATACATTTTTTGTGTGTGTTTTTTGTTTTTTTTTGGAGCTCATAGCAGTAGGAGGAGGCTTGGGATGAGTAAAAGGAAGGAGGAGGGCGAAGAGTCAGAGAAAAGGGTTTAGAAAGGCTTGTTTTGGGGGATCAGCATAGTAAAAGAGATATGAGATGATGCAAGGAGGGGTAGAGTAGGGAAGAGTCTGGAAAGGTTTTTTGAGAATCATAGAAGTGGTATTGGGTTTGGGATAAATGAGAGAGTTGAGGTAGAGGATATATTGATAGAGGTATAGGGTGGAAGGACTTTTTGCTGGACTGGTGTTTCCCTAGCGCAGGGAGCACTTTATTGTTCCCCTTATAGCGCTTGGGAGAGCTTTACCTGTCCTTCTAGCGCTGGAAGAGCTTTTCTTTGCCTCTAGGGCTGGGAGCGCGGTTTCATTGCCACAAGCTTTATTTTGTCTTTGGCGCTTTATTTGTTTTGGCCGGTGCCCACCCGGCATTTGTTACCCCGTGCCGCTCGAGGCGATTGCAGCGATGCCCTCCACAGCATGACCGGAGCCTGGAGGCTCGTCCAGGGGCCGCGTTGCCATTGGCTGCCCGCAGCCCAACGACCCGGAAGTCAGGCACTCCCGGCTTTGATGGGGGCGGGGCATGAGGACAGGCCGGAAGGGCACCCGAGGACTGTGTGGTGCGCGGGGCTCCCGTGTGGGGAAAGGAAGCCCAGCGCCTTATAGCGGGCCGCTCGACGAAAGGTGTCATTTTGTGTTTAAGCCTAAAAGGCTCCGGGGGCATTTCCTGGATCTCGAGCCCCCAGAAGGGGGGCTCGAACGACGGGGCCATAATTGTTTTACGAGCCTGAGAGGCTCAAGGTGCCCCAAGTGTTCGCGGGTCCCCCATGAGGGACCCCACCACTCCCCTGCCACAGTTGTTCTTAGAGCCACGAGGGCTCCAGGCGGCATTTCTCTATTTTGCGAGCCCACAGAGGCTCAAGGGGGCATATTTGTTTTACGAGCCTTGAGAGGCTCGGGAGGGCCATTCTGTTTGTTTCGAGCCACGAGGCTCTTGGGGGACACAAGTGCTTTGTGCAGAGCCTGGAAGGCTCCAATGTTATCCCCACCAGCTGCCCAGCACTTAGTGGGCAGCTGCCACGTGTAGGCTTGAGGCATCTCTTCTTGGCTGCCTACAGCCTGCCCTGACATTGGGACACAGGGCGCCCTAGCCCCAACAAGGCCAGTTGGCCTAGGGACTGCCACAGGTGGTGGCTTATGTAAGTTTTGTGCAATTATGTGGTTTTACTACACCTCTGAATGTGTTTTTAGGCATCATGTGTTTTTGCGCTATTGAGTTGTGTTCTGGCACCTCTGAATGTTTTTATGCATCATGTGTCTTCCTTGTTTCTCACACCTCTGAATGTGTTGGTTATACATCATGTGTTTTTCCTGTGTTGCACCTCTGAATGTTTTTATGCATCATGTGGTTTGTGTTCTTACCTATACCCCTAAATGTATTTTATTCTTAGGTGGTTGTGTTTTGCCTAGTATAGTTTATACTAGAGAAGTTATGTGTCCATGCGTGATCTATGCCTGTGGTTATTAGTATTGCGTAGTGTGTACCTACCTTATGCCAGTGGTTACTGGTTGTGGTCTATAATTGTTATTTTGTGTTACACTTTTTCTTTATTCTAGAAGTGCTATTTCTACTAAGTGTTAGATCCTGACAGTGGCCCATGTGGCCCTGTCCTGTACATAATCCCTTGTGAACATTGCCTGTGCCAGTTGGCACAATGTACATGTGTGATTACTATCTGATGTGTTTTGACAATACAAAAGTTATAGTTATATAACCTTGTGTAGAGTTCCTTTTGTGGTGTGCCTAGGATGTTGTTGCTGTTGTGTGCGTGCGCAAATGCTTTACACATTGCCTCCGGGATAAGCCTGTCGGCTCGTGCCAAGCTACCAAGGGGGTGAGCAGGGGTTATCTTGGCGTGTGACTCCCTTGCCCTGACTAGAATGGTGGTTTCTGCCTGGCTTTGGCTTCAGCCTTAGCCTACCTGAAATAGCCAGTTCTAACATGCTCTAAATGGGTCCCCGCTTTGTCACCAAAGGCTTATGATGTCTCCCGAAGCTTCAACAGTGTGTATTCTGCTATGTTATTATAAATGGAGCGTAGCTTGCCCTGTAATGCTGTGAGCTGTCCCTGCAACGGGCATGTGGCTGTTTCCTTATTGGCTTTCTCTGCTGCCTCTAATTCCTCCTCTAGAGTTGTGTATTCTTTCGCCATATGCTTATTCAGGACTGCGTTAAGTTGGATGCATGTACCCCTGAACACGGCTTTGAAAGCGTCCCAGGTGTTCTGGGGGGTTGGATCCCATGGGTCGTTAGTGCAAAGTAATTGGTGATCGAGGCCCGTCATTCCTCTTGCAATAGTTTGTCTCGAGTGAGCGAGGATGGGAAGTGCCACCTAGATGTGCCTGGTTTGGACCCCTCCCATGGTAGGCTAATGGAAATGAGGCTGTGATCTGATAATGTGATTGGAAAAATCTGTGCCGCCTGAAAGGGGCCTAACAGAGACTGACTAAGAAAAAAGTAGTCTATCCTTGAATAGGAATGATGAACATGGGAGTAGTCTTTAGAGGTGTGATGAAGTATGTGCCAAGCATCACAGAGGCCCAGAGTGGACATTTTCTGTTTAACTGCTCCGGTAAAGCTGTTGAGGGTCATCCTATGGGAGTGAGAGCAGTCCAGCGTCTCGTGCCTTGTCAGGTTAAAAACCCTCAATAAGATCACGGGGCCCTCCGCAAACCCACTAATCAGATCTACGGTGGTGGTGAAGAAAGTCTGCTGTCCTATGTTGGGTGCTTAGACAGAGATGAACATACAGAGGGTACCCCCCCCCCCAACCTCCCCTTCACGATGATGACTCTCCCTTCCCTATCAGTTGCATTTACATTTTTTAATAAGTTACTGTGTGGTGTGAAATTCCACAATGGTATACAGAGAGTCCTTCGGTTTTCTACTAAATTCTTAAAAAGGATCTAGAAAGTTTGAAATTGCCATCAATTCAGTCTTAGTTCAATATATTGATGACCTTTTGTTGGCATCTAAAATGGAAGAGTATTGTGTGTGTTGATATATTTGCATTGTTGAATCATTTGGCAGAAAATGGGCATAAAGCCTTACCAACCAAATTTCAGTATTGTGAGAATTAAGTTATTTTTCTCAACACCATATTGAAAAAGGCATGCGAAAAGTCTCAATCGAATGTGTTTTAGGAATTCTGAAAGTGAATCCCCCAACCACCCAGAAGGATGTTCAGTTGTTTCTGGGAATTCTTAGTTACTATCATCAGTGGATTTCAAATTTTCCTCAGATTGCAAAGCCTCCAGTAAGATTGACATGTAATGATGTTCAGGATCTAGTACCATTTGATGATGAGTGCCTAAAATTATTTAAGAAACTGAAAGAGAGTTTGTGTAACACACCTGCACTTGAAACGCCTGACTACAATACAATTTTCTATTTATTTTGCCATGAAAAAAGTGCGTGTGCAATGGCAATACATGCTCTGAAACATGGAGGGCTTATTCAAGTGTTGGATCAACTTGCTGTAAGTCTTCTAGGATGTCTAAAATTTGTTACAGAAGTTTGTCTACGATGAGGAAAGTGAAGGAATTTTGATGGGCCATACTTTAATTCTCTATGTTCCACACTCTGTTGAAATCCTTCTAACAAGAACAAAACCGCAGCATATTACATATAATAGATTGACCCTGTGTGATCATAAACTACTCGGAGCAGAAAATCTATCAATCTAAAGGTTCAGTATTCTAAATCCAGCTGCTCTGTTTCCGATTTCAGACAACTGTTAAGTCAGGGAAAATATTGTTGATAATAGGTTGGAGCATGATTGCATCAAGTTGACTGGGTAATACACAGAGCCAAGTCCAGAAATTACAGAAGTCCCATTAGAGGACTTAGATTTGACATTGTTGATGGTGACTCTTTGAGGGATCCATATGGAGGATCGAGAGTTACATATGCAGTATGTTATGTTGAAGAAACATTACAGGCATCCTCCTTACCAAATGTGACTTCAGCAAGAGGAGCAGAATTATTTTCTCTAATGAGAGCTTGCTGCTTGTCAGAGAATCAGAATATGACTACCTATACTGATAGCCAGTGTTTTTCTGGTGTTGTGCATGACTGTGGTCAGCTCTGGTAACAAAGAGGGTTTATGACATCTTCCGATGCACCAGTAAAGAATAGTATGTACATATTTAATTTATTTAATGGATTTCAGAAAACAAAAGAAGTGTGAAGTTGTGAAATGTGAAGCCCTTAAGGCTGGCATAGTTTTAGTCAAAGTAGGAAGCAAATGGCAAGTTTTTGTGCTTTGCAAGAAGGGATGATCACTCAAGAGAACAAATTAGAATTTAGCAAATGATGATGCCACAAAAAGTTTAAGCAAAGTAAACTGTTACTTTATGGATTAATTAGAGGCTTTTTTGTCTGAGCTGAGAGATTTGCAAAAAGATACTCCCAATGATGAAAATCTAAAATCAATGAAATTGGATAAAAAAGAATTATCAGGAATACATAGAAATCAAAAATGTATTCTACCTATTTCAATGTGCAGTCCATGAATAAATATTTGCATAATCAGACTCATACAGTAAGAGATAGCTTAATCAGGATATTTAGTAGAGATTGGGACAATACAGGATTTTGATATGTTGCTGAGGATAAATGTAACAGGTGTCTAGTTTGTCATCTAAAGTGTGAAGGGAAAATTACTTTTTCTGTTATGAATTACATTGGCAAATCAGATGTCCCATTTATGAGATTGCAAGCAGACTTTATTGAAATGCCACTTTGCAATATTCTCAAGTATATCTCGGTATTAACCTGCTTTCTCTCTAAATGGGTTGAGGCATTTCCCACTAGGACAGCAACTAGCCTCACAGTAGCAAAATTGCTGTTGAGGGAGTTAATACCATGATTTGCCTCCCCAACTTCTGTTGAGACTTTCCATGGCGCCCACTGCAGGAACGAAGTGCTACAGATATTTTGGATAGCTTTTGAGATGAAGCTAAGATTCCACTAATGTTATCGACTACAATCATCTGGTGTGGTGGAGAGGACTAAGTGTCCCCTGAAGATCATACTAGCTAAAGTCTATGCCTCAACAGGCTTAAAATGGCCTGACATACTTTCTCTTGAGTTGATAAATATGAGAAGTACTCCAAACAGGAAGACAGGTTCATCTCCAGATTAAATTGTCATGGGAAGAGCAAAGAGACTTGACCATGTACCTTCAGCTGCATTCGTTTCAATAACTGATGATATAGTTCTGATTTATTACAAAGGTCAGGCTAATGTGCTAAAATCTGTCTCTCGCTAGGTGACTGCAGTCACTGAGGATTACAGAGACACTCCATGTCATAGTATAAATGCTTGGGACTGGATTCTTATTAATAAACACGTCCGTAAGGGTGTTTTGATGAGCAGTAGAGTTCCAATCATCAAGTTATCCTGGCCACCATTATTGTAGTCAAGTGTGCAGGAGTGCCTCAAAGGACCCATGCTGCTCACACAAAGAGGGTTTGATCAGTTGAAACAGTAGAAGAGGCAGAAGAAGCTGAAGATCAAGATGCACAGACTGTTAACCAAAGTGATAGTTTGAGTGACAGTTATGTTATGTTATTGTTATGTTATGTTATTGATTTTTGTTATGCGCACAGCTGCTCCAGCGAAGGAGCGTCATGGCGCAGTGACAAGGTAGGACACAACATAACAGAAAACTAGACAGGAAAGACCACTAGGACGACAGATTAAAACAAGAGGGTTTTGATAGCTTTCCGGAAAAGCATAAGGTCCTCCAACAGGCGAATTTCAGCCGGGAGGGAATTCCAGATGGTTGCGGCTTTGACACTAAAAGAGCGTCCGCCCGCCCGGCAGAGCCTGAATCGAGGGACAACAGCAAGAGCCTGGCCTTGGGAACGGAGGGTACGTGTAGGAACGTAAAAGGACAGGAGGCTAGACATAATTTGGGGGCCTATACCCTTCAGAATTTTAAAGGTCAAACAAAGGACCTTGAAATGAATTTGCTTCCTCACTGGAAGCCAGTGCAGGGAGCGGAGGACATTTGACACAGGACAAAATCTGGGCAGGCCAACAATCGCTCTAGCCGCAGCATTTTGTACCCGTTGTAAGCGGGTAATTTCAGCCAGGTTAGCCCCCACCAGGAGAGAGCTGGCATAATCCAGGCGGGAGATGACAGTGGCCTGGATTACCAGCTGCCTGGTTGAGGCATCAAAAAACTTAAGGACAGGTCTTAAGCCCCTAAGGAGGCCAAAACAGCACGCTGCTGTTTTCTTAGTATGTCCCACAAAGGTAAGACCAGCATCCAGCCAAACTCCCAGATTTTTAAATTCCGATACCGGAGTTGGAGTTGGTCCCAGCTCTGCCGGCCACCATTGGTCGCCCCATAGTTCCACTCTCTTTCCGACAATCATAACCTCTGTCTTGATGGCATTAAGCTGGAGACAGTTCCCTGTCAACCAGCTGGCCACCGCCTTCAGTCCATTCTGGAACCTGGGGGCATCTTGTTCCGCATCCCCGCTGAGAGTAACCGCCAGCTGCGTGTCGTCGGCATATGAGACCAAGGTCAGGCCCCACTGCCTAGCGACCTCAGCCAGCGGTCTCACGTACAGATTGAATAACGTGGGGCTCAGCGAGGATCCCTGCGGAACCCCCATGGCCAGCGGCTGGAACTTGGACTTGAAGGGAGGGACGGCCACACAGAAGGAACGACCGGCCAGAAAGGAGCGGAACCACTGCAAAGCCTGACCCCCGACGCCAATCTCCTCGAGCCGGTGCAATAGGATGCTGTGGGAAACCGTGTCAAAGGCGGCGCTGAGATCTAATAATATCAGCGCCGCCGTCCGACCAGCATCCAACACCGCTCGCAGATGCTCTACCATCACGAGGAGGGCGGTCTCCGTGCTGTGCCCAGCACGGAAGCCATTCTGCGTGGGGTCAAGGGCATTGGTCCGGACAAGATGTTCTGACAAGGCCAGATTGACATGAGCCTCCATTATCTTCGCCGGCCAGGGTAACAGTGAGATCGGGCGGTAACTTTCGGGCTTCGAGGGGTCCAAGGTGGATTTCTTGATGATTGGGGAAACCACCGCCTGCTTCCATTTTGTTGGAACCACACCTGAATCCAGTGAGAGGTTGACCAAAGAACATACAACAGAGCGTCCCATGAAGGCCTGATCTCTAAAAAGAGCAGGTCTTACTGGATCCAACGGAGAGCCAGATTTGACCTTCAACGCAAGTTTGTCAAACCCCTCCGGGAGTAAGGGGGAAAAGAATGCAAGGTAAGGTGGTTTAAAGCACCATCTGGAACTCCCAGGTCAGTCCCTGTACTTGGGAAGGCCCGGTAGATAGCCTGGACCTTCCCCAGAAAGTAGGAGGCCAGGGACTCACAATGGGAGGTAGACCCCAAATCCACAGGGGAAGTCCGCTTCGCCAAAAGATCTTTCACGGCCTTGAATATTGTCTTTGACAGATTTAGACTGTTACGGAATTCAGCGGCATAAAATGCCGCACGGGCCCGACAGATGGCCCGGTGGTAGATCTTGACGGAGGCAACATATGCGGCTTTCAAATCAGTTCAAGTCAAGTTCGTAGCATGTATCTGGAGGTGAAGATTTTGTGACTTGTAAAGTTCAAGTTGAAAATAAAATTTTAAGTCAAGTTGAAAACCATAAGCAGAATTGAAAGCAAGTGAGAGAGAGATCAGATGAAGAGCTTGAAACCTCAGAGGTCCAGTTACAAAGAGATCACAGTGAAGGGCTGTTGCCAAGCAAAAGAGCAAAGCATGGATGGCGGCAAAAAAGTAGACTGAACAAAATGATAAGCTTGACAAGTTGCAACTAAAAATCAGGGTCTAAAAGACCCCCTTTTGAAGAAGAAAATTCACTTTAGAAAGAGCACACAAAAGACAGCCTGAACAAAGTACAATATCTCGTGAAAATTAAAGTATTGAGAGAAATCAAGAACTATAGACTGCCACTTAAAAAGTAATGGCTGAAGAAATCTCCAGGAAAAGACATTACAAGCAGAAACATTGTGACCCAGTCATCCTGGGAAACTGATGAGAGTGAAACACCAACTGGTAAAAGATCAGCAAGAAAGAGAATGTTCAATCAAAGTACGTATCACCTGAAAGGATATTTTTGGCTACAATATCAGAGGATGAGACAGATGAAGATAATCACTTTCTATTGAACAGGTGCCATGGTTACTATGAGGATGACCCGGATCTAGAGACTGACACAAAGAGAAAACCATCTTGAGCAAAAATAGAGGCTTTGTTATATTGAGATTTGTTGAAAACCAAGCAAAATCAGGGGAACATTGTCTAAAGCTTTAAGGAATGAGGAAAATGACACGCAGTAAACTTTTATTAATCGATCTGGTGGAGCTGATATTCATTTTCTCATTAACGAGAACTGAGATTTGAAGCTGAAGAAAATTGAGATTTGTACTTGATATTTTTGTTTGTCTATTTTCCGCTGTATTAAAAAAAAAAGAAAGAAGATAAAGAATAATTTTTTTTGTATTTTGTTGTATTTGCTGTTTCTTTTTGGTCTCCACATAAATATGGGAGACAGTACATTCTGTAAATCTTTAGGGATGACATTCTTAACTTTAAAATTATTTACATTAGGTGGCCTGCTGGTGTGCATACTGAATACTGTGGGAAATGACTCAGACCACATAACTAGTAAAGTTGCAATTGGAATTAACCATTAGCAATTAGGACAATAGATAGAAGTACATGAAACACATTTATTTAGTGGTTTTAGAGATGTAGGGGTCAATTCCGATTTGGTAAAATGCCCTCCGAATAGCCATACGGAACAAAGCGGCATTTTCCGATCCAGCAAGTATGAATCGTATCGACAACACTCCGTACGACTCTTTTTCTACGGGAGCTTAAAACGTCCGTAAAAGCAGATTTCGCCTCAAAATGAGTACGAAACGGACCCCCCCCCGGTACGGTGTGTACACCCCATGGTTATAGGGGTACAGTGCATACACCCCTGTATTTCAGGGGTACGGTGCGTATGTCCCCTTGCATATACCCCATGATCGTAGGTGTACGGACCATAGGGATACGGTTCGTACACCCCATGCGTACACCCCTTGATTTTTGTGGTACGGCGCGTATGTGATAGTGTTGCCCTCTGTACAAATTGCTCATACGTGACGTTCACTGTACGAATCGCGTACTCATTTCCCGGTCCGGATCTTACTTGGCGAGTCATACGGCATTTTTACGGATCGTACGGTTCACTGTGTGGGTCGATGTCGTACGAATTTACCCAAACCGAACGTACTACGAGATTCGGACGGATTCGGACGGAAACAGCTACGAATACAAATCGTCGTACGGATTAGTTTCCCAAATCGGAATCAACCCCATTGTGTACACAAGAATGATCAGGGAATGCATTGGAATTAAGTGAGTTAGCAAGTATTTTGTGTGCACATTTCATCCCAATTAGGCTAGGGAAGGGCAGCCGGAGCTTTTTTATTTGCTCTCCTAAAATGTGTTTGTCACTATCTTTATTTATAAGGCATTTCTTTCTCCATACTGGTTTAATTTCAATAAGAGCCACTATTCATTTATGAGGAGAAACAATATTGATAAATATTTAAAAGAGATCATACTAATCAGGGCTAAAACTAACATGGATACTGCATATTAGTTGAATTAAGTAAGGAAGAGAGTGATTTTACAATGGAATATATTGAGAGAGGAATTAAGATGGGTAAATGCTTTGAAAGAGATTAGTGAAGAAGAAGAATGTAGGTTGTCAAGGTTAGAGTCAAGATTTAGAATGGAGCGGGAAAAGGATGGTGCCATGTGCATGGTAAGGCATAGTCCTATGAAGGAAATATGGTAGACAAAGCACATGTGACAAAACATATAAAGCTGGTGCATATTTCCTAACAGGAAGGGAACCTATCACGAAAGAAATGTATTATGTCTGTGAGAACACTGCTTATTTCAATCTACCAAAGAAATAGGTGGGTTCATGCTATTTAGCTTTAGTTTTTCCTAGATTGGATCACATAAAAGAATTGAATAAGGAATACAAGATGAAGTAACTGAAGAGAAGTTTTGGGCAATGGGATTGGACATATTAGAGGTTAAAATTCCTTCTAATGAAATAGCTTTAAATACTGTTACATTTAGAAGGTTATCTAGAGTTGTAGACATACTTGCCATGGACACAGAAGGGTTTTTTAAATTGGTAAATTTAGAGATGTTAGCAATTAGAGCAATGATAACACAGAACCATCTCACCTTAGACATTATTTTTGTGTAAGAAGTCGGAGACTATAAGATGATTGGGTCAAAGAAGTGTTGTTCTCATATTGTGGATTTTGGTGGAGTAATTAACTCATACATATCTTACAACTAATCTGACTCATGAAAATATGTAATTAGAAAAGCCAGCTGTCTGGAAAACTGTAGGGTCTTGGGTAAAGACAATAGGGGATCATTTTGGGAGAATAGGTGAGTGGCTATAGTTTTGGTAATGGAGTAATGCCCATCGATACGGGGCAAATCGACATGAGCTCACTTCCATGAGACCTAGGAAAGCTTCCTGAGCCCAGTGACTCTTGCTGCATGCGGATCGGAGCTCTGGGGATTGAGATCGACTATGTGAGAGACGGAGAGGATGATCCACTAAATTGCAGTGGCGCCGGCCTGAACCTTCCTAGATCCCCAAGCAGAGCGCGAGCACTTAAAATACATCGAGCTGTGGCGAAGGAGCAGAGGGAAGGTGAGTGCGCTGGGCACAGGGCTGACTCTCCCACCGTCCACACTGCTTTGATCTGTGCCGTAATACACAGCAGTCCGTTCGACTGCTTGTGTCACCGTTCAAGTTAGCCCCTGCCTCCCATTTAGCCTTGTGGGAATAGGGCCCATGGGAGTCTTTGCGGGTGCGGGAGCGGCCCCAGAGCCATAGTGGGCACAAACCACCAGATCTGCAGAGTACTGCCACAGCCCGCGCCCAGATGCCCCTACCCTCCCCATGGTGTGATCTCCTCCATTGGCTTGCGTAATAGCCTCCGCAGGACCCGCTGGGTGCCCGCAACTCCGGTACCATGCTGGCGCTCCATCGAGGCCCAGCTGCTTGCACTAAATGAACCATGCAGTGCTGCATTCTACAATAAGGTCCAGCCATGCCACGACTGCCCAAGCGACTGCCTCCACCAGCCCTGCTGCATTTTCATGACTCCTGTGCCATGCTTACACTACATCGTGGACCTGCTGCACGTCCTCAGTAAGTCACACAGTTTGCTGCCTTTGGCGGGTGGGCCTGGCCGTGCCGCAACTGCGGCCTCCCCTTTCTCACGATCGCCTTAAGTGCCTCTGCTTGACCCCACTTACACTGGCTCTGCGCATTAGCGCCTGTACCTGCTGGTCTGCCAGGCTATTACTGGCTACACTGTTCCTCTGTGCCCACACCTTTTTCCACTGCTACTGGACTTCTGCACTCTCCTAGCCTGCACTGCCCACCCTCCAGATGAGACAAAGCGCTTCCCACCTTCTTGGTCATCGATCCATTCCATTGGGTGAGTGCCCTGTCCCTGCTTTCCACCTGAGTCCATCCCTTGTCAACTACCGATTGTGCTGGGGTGTGGCCTAGGCCGCAAGGACCTAAAGCAGAGTACTCTCCCTTTTGAGAAAATTGCGGAGACAGCCCCCGAGAAAAGCTCTGACATGGGGAGGGCAGGCAGAAAGCGATGCATCTTGACGACCCCATGGAACAGGTTAGCTCACTACTACAGGAGATGAGAGCAGGGTTTAAGGGACTTGATGGTTGATTTGACACATTGGACAAAAATTCCAGGTGCATGACAGACGCCTTGATGTTGCAGAAGCCCGCATATCCGACATCGAGGACAGCATGGCGCAGTCCCTTAAACGTCTTGAAAGGTTAGAACGTATACTTAAAGACGTGGAAATAAAGAACGAAGACCTTGAGGCGTGCAGTCGATGAAACAACGTTCACATTATGGGAGTACCTGAGTCGACTGCCACATGTCTTTGTCGAGAAACTCCTATCTGATATGTTCTGGAAAGACTCCTTCACCCCTGGCTTCATGGTAGAGCATGCACACCATTCGCAGGGTTCCCATCCTAACCCTGGATGCCCACCAAGACCAATCATTGCACGCCTAATGAACTTAAGGGACCCGGACACTGCGCTGTGCCTGGCCCACTAAGTGGAGACACCATCTGGCAGGGCTCCAAATTGTCACTCTACCCTGACTTTACCATCATGGTCCAAGAGGCTCTCCACAAGTTCAATGGCGTCAAAGCCACATTCAGGAACCTAAGCCTAAAGTATTGTATGCTATATCCAGCTCAACTGCGCATGGAGGTCAATGGCAGGGCCCACAACTTTGACAACCGCACTGAAGTTCAGGAATTTTGTTGCACATACAAAAACAACACTAAAACGGTCGCAGATGGCGCTGAACCTCCTCCTTCACAAAGTAGATCGGAAGCCAGCATGGAACTTTTTTCTGGAGCTGGCCTTGGCTGATCTTACTCTGGCTCTACTCTGACTTCACTGTCTTGGTCCAAGAGGCTCATTGCAAGTACAACGATGTTACAACACTCTCTGACACCTTGGCCGGAGTTGCGGCATACTCTACCCCACATGACTGCTTGTGGAGATCAATGGCCGGGCCCGCATTGTTCAAAACCCCATAGAGGTATAGGTCTTTTGCCATTCCCACAGCAAAATGCTCAGCATTTTGGAGAAGGCAACAGACCCCGCTGCAGCACAGCAGCTCTGAAGACAGGTTGGAACCTCTCTCCATGACAGGCTCGCTCGGATGCCCCCTCTAATAGGGCCCGAAGAAAATATTGGGATATTGTTTTCACCAAGCACCATTCCAGATTGCTTGTCGGCTGAAATGGCGTTGCCACCCCCTTCTGGTGTACACAGTGACTTTGTTATTTAGTTTATGATGTACCTTTTCTGGGTTTCCTGTTTTTTTTACAGCACTTGGAACTATAGTTATATTTGATTAAGTTGGTTTTGCCTTATGGTTGGGTAGTGAAGCTGGGCAGTTGGTGTGGGAGGGACAGTTGCTATTATTTAGTTACATTTGGTTACTTATCAGTTTGAACACAGTCATAAGCCACATTGTTGTTTTAGTGTATACATTTTACAACGACAACACCCACATGGCCCAACTAGGTCACGTTGATGGTCCTTCAGATCTATCGTTGATGACATGAAATATTTGGGGACTTAATGATAAATGTAAGAAGCGCACGTTCTTCACTATTTGCTAGGCCACAAAGTAGACATGGCCTTTTTACTAGAGACGCACTTGTCCACATCCGAGCCTTCCCGCTTTTCTTCTAGCTTGGGCGCACACAAATATTTTGCAAACTTCAGTAGCTATGCAAGAGGCATCACCATTTTCATCCACAAAAGGGTTCCCTTTAGCATGGACAAAACTGTCCGCGACAACGTGAGCAGATACATCATTGTATTGGGAACGTTGATGGGACATGGGGCAGCACTGGTCTGTGTATATGGCCCGAACACAGACTCCTCCGACTTCTTCCACTCCCTCCTCATTCAGCTTCTGAAACTGGGCCCTGTGGCCTTTCTGATTGGTGGAGACTTTAACATTGCCCGAGACCTGACCCTTGATAGCACCTCAACTGCTTCAGATCCCAAACCTCGCACGGCCGGGCACTCATGTTCTTATGTAAGCATTTGTCCCTTCTAGATATAGGTCACACATGCAACCAAGCCCACAAGGACTTCACTAATTATACAGGGTATCACAACACCTGGAGCAGCATTGATTTCTGCTTGATCTCCCCATTTATAGCCAATTGGTGTCACTCGGTCCTGACTCTTCCTCGGACATATTCTGACCACACCCCTGTATTGTTGCACTTCACGATCCCCTGCCCTCAGGGATTCGAGAGACAGTGGCGCTTCCCTGGCCGTGACCTAGAGGATGAACTGTTTCTGCATTAATTCCGGGAAGCAATTGAAAACTATTTTGCGTTAAACACCGGCTAGGTTGATACCATGGCAGCTCTTTGGGAGGGATTCAAAGCGTACATACGGGGCGTTTATATTGCTAAGCATGCTGGCGTACTCTGTGATTTACGTACTACTTTGTCCCAATTAGAACGTGAGCTCACTGATTTAGATATCTCATTGAGACGAACACATGACCCAGACACTGAACTAAAGTGTGTGACCCTGTTAGCGGACTATAGAGACACAGCAGAATGGGAGATCCTCTTCATGATGAAATACCAAGACAAGAATGGTCAAGAGAGCACAATCCTCAAATGGAAATACATTCAAGACTAAAATGATTTATAGTCATAACAGCAATAAGTCCAAAATGCAGTCGGCAACTTGTAGTATAGGACAAAACAAAAAATTAAATAAAGTTCAAATTTATGCCATCTTTTTCTTTATTGATCCTTCAAAATGATTTTCCAATTGATAAAACGACAGCCGACACGTGTTTCGTCCGTACTATTCAATTAGTACAGGGACTTTTTCAAGGCTAATGCAGCCGAAATATGCGACGCATGTATCATCAAATCATGTAGATGAGAATGTGGACATAAAGCTCCAGTTCAATAACAGTCGTCCCAATTATCCGAATGGGTCGATCCTAATGAAATAACTGGTCTAACGCCACTTGATACTGGCACTCTGTAAGCGCTTACAGAGTGCCAGTATCAAGTGGCGTTAGACTCTTCATGTGCGCCACACACACCTTGAGGCGACTCTATAGAGCGTTGGTGTAATAGCACACTGTGGACTGGGGGTTGCGGCGGACCGGAATAACAGGCGTGGAGGCCGTATGTATTGGGCTATGGTAGATGTTTTTATTATTCGATGTAACAAGGAAAAGCGGAGTCAGTACAGAGGGTTGGGGTGAAGCCGTAGTCGCCTTTCTGGTATACACCGGCTGATGGATCGTCCGGAGGTCTTCACGTCTTCCGGGCGTTGGGATAACCTCGGAGGGAGATAGAGAAGCAGGGGTTAGTCCTTTCAGTATGGACTACACATGTACCGTTACCAACACCAGGGTCGTGTGGGACTAAAGAGGACCGTGAGGATGGGAACGGGAAGGGGGTAGACGGGAGGGGATCAAGTAGGAGGGGAAAGGGTATAGACGAGGTGCTCCGGTGATGGGTCGGGGTGTAGGGACTATGATACAAGGTCTAAGTGCAGTGTCTCTACGTTCTAATATATACAGTGCGTAAGGGTGCTCTCTCAGTGCATGCAATATCTATACAATTTACAAGTAGATACAGCTATATACAAAGGGGACACGGAGACGGTAACAAGGTACTCACGTGCCCCGCCGTAACTCTCCCGAGAGTTACGGCCGCTCTCCAGCCACCTCCAGAGGACTCCACCACTCCTCGGTCCAGACGTCCTCCAACTCTCCGTCTTCGATCCTCTCACTCCTTCCACTCTCCGCCAAGGGTTCGCTGCGCGCTGTCTCCTGCCACGAGTCGGCTATCTGGAACGCTCTCCTCTCTTCGTCGTCGGCTTTTGTACGTCCAGGTCCTGGGCAGGGGGAGGGACTTCCGGTTTCCCGGTGGACTGCTTCCGGTTCAGGACTTCCGGTTCCCCTGTAGGCTGTTTCCGGTTCGGGTTTTCCGGGTTTCGGGTGTTCGGGGTTCTCCGTTTCTGGGACGGGCCGGTGTCTGTTCCTCTGGTCTCGTACCTGCACAGGACACAAAGAAGAAGGACTCCCGGTCGTCAGAGACACGGGAGGGTTAGAGGTCGTGGTACCCCCACACGGGCGTCGCCCGGTTGAGGTAGGTGGTATCCCCCTTCCACATCCCCTTTCCCTAGCTGTCTTTCTTGTGGGGGAGGATGGCGGGGGATATCTGGACAGGTAATCCGCATTGCCCTGCTCGGCCCCCTTCCTATGCAAGGTCTGGAATCTGTAGGGCTGTAGGGACAAAAACCAACGGAGCACTCTGGCGTTATGTCCCCTGTTACGTGCCATCCATTCTAGAGGTGCGTGATCAGTGTATAGGACGAATTCCCGCCCCTCCAAATAGTACCGCAGGCTCTCTATGGCCCATTTAATGGCCAGGGCTTCCTTTTCGACTACCGCGTAGTTCATTTCACGCGGGAAGAGTTTCCTGCTAAGGAAGAGGATGGGCCTCTCTATGCCTGCTTGGTCTTTTTGGGAAAGGACTGCTCCCAGTCCCTGTTCTGAGGCGTCGGTTTGGAGAATAAAGGGACGCGTGTAATCAGGACTGATGAGAACCGGCTCAGACAGTAGTGCTTGTTTAAGGGACCGGAAAGCTGTCAACATCTGAAGGGAGGGATGGCGTAACAAGGATTCTGTTCCTATGTTCTTCTTTAGGAGGTCTGTTAGGGGCACGGCTAACTGAGAAAAATTAGGGATGAACCTCCGATAATAACCTAAAAGCCCAAGGAAAGCCCGGAGATCCTTTTTGGTTTGGGGGAAGGGTATTGACTGGATAGCCTTTATTTTATTATCTTGGGGTCGTATGACCCCCTTCCCAAGGAGGTAACCCAGGTATTTGACTGTTTGTGCAGCAAGAGTGGTTTTAGCGGGGTTAATAGTGAACCCGTGTTCCCCCAGAGAGGTGATCACCCGTGTCAGGTGGGACAGATGCTCCGGCCAGTCATCACTGTATATGACAATATCGTCAAGGTATGCTCCTGCGTATCGGGCATGGGGCTGCAGGACAATATTCATAGCCCGTTGAAAAGTTGCGGGGGCCCCATGAAGCCCGAAAGGCATGACTCTGAATTGGAATAGTCCATCAGGCGTAGAAAACGCCGTTTTCTTTTTGTCCTCACTTTTCAGGGGGATTTGCCAGTATCCCTTGCAGAGATCCAGCGTGCTGATGTAGCGAGCCCGACCAATGCGTTCTATCATCTCGTCTACTCTGGGTAGCGGATACGTATCAAAACTCGACACTTTATTGACTTCCCTAAAGTCAATGCAAAACCTTGTGGAGCCATCGGGTTTGGGAACAAGCACGATGGGTGAGTTCCAGCAACTGATAGATGGCTCTATAATTCCCATGTTCATCATTTCTTTGGTTTCTTCCTGGATTATTTTCCGGCGGGCTTCTGGGACGCGATAGGGGCGCTGTCTCACGACCTTTCCTGGTTCTGTATGAATTGCATGTTCTATGACCGTGGTGTGTCCCGGAGAAGTGGAAAACACTTTTTGTATGGGGGACAAGACATTCCTGAGGTCATCTCGTTGTGTCGGGGATAGGTCTGGGTCTACACAACTCTCGAAGAGTGGGCTTCCAGGAACAACCGCGTTGGACAGTACAGGTTGGGGACCCTCCCATTTCTTAAGCAGATTGATGTGATAGATCTGTCTCTGGTTACGGGTATGGTCTAATTCTATCTCGTACGTAACAGGGGTTACCTGTCTCGTCACCGGATACGGTCCCTGCCATTGTCCCAGTAGTTTATGATCGGAGGAGGGAAGGAGGAGTAGTACAAGGTCTCCGGGGGCAAAGGTTCTGGCTTTGGATCCTCTGTCATATTGGCGCTTTTGTGTAGCCTGGGCGGCTGATAGGTTCTGCCTCACTATTTCCCTGATCTGGCCCAAGTGCGTCTTAAGGTTGGCCACGTATTCGGGCAGGGGACGGGTACGGTCGGGCTCGGCTTCCCATGCCTCCCGTGCCATATCCAGGAGGGTTCAAGGGGGTCTTCCGTAGAGTAGTTCATATGGCGAATACCCTGTGCTGCTCTGTACTTTGCAACGGATAGCAAAGAGGGCCAACGGAAGCATTTCCTCCCAGCGACGGCTTTCTAGACCCATCAATTTCTTGAGTGTGGTTTTCAGGGTCGCGTTGTACCGTTCCACGAGTCCGTCGGTCTGGGGGTGGTAGGCCGAGGTCCTGATTTGTTTAATGCCCAGTTGCGAACAAACCTGACGCATGAGAGAAGAGACAAACGGGGTTCCCTGGTCCGTCAAGATCTCTCGGGGAAAACCCACTCGGGTGAAGATGGTTACAAGGGCTCTTGCTATGTTTTGTGTGGTGGGATGTTTCAGTGGAACGGCCTCCGGAAACCGAGTGGCGTAGTCTACGAGAACGAGAGCATACCGGCATCCACTTTTTGAGGGCAACATGGGGCCTATCAGGTCCATCCCAACCCTAGTGAACGGGACATCTATGAGGGGGAGCGGCTGAAGGGGAACTCTGGGGGGCCTGTATCGGCTGTTCTTTTGACACACCGGACATTCTTTGCAGTATTGGCTTACTTGTTTGTGTATGCCAGGCCAATAGAATTTTTCCAGTATCGTCTGTCCGGTTTTTTCGTCCCCGAAATGCCCTCCCAACAAATGACTATGGGCCAAAAATAGTACTTTGTCGCGAAAGGGACCGGGAACGAGTAGCTGTGGTTCTTGTTGGGGTCCGCCCTTCCTGTACAAGAGACCATTTCGTTTAAAGAAATAGGGACATACGTGCAAGGGATCCTCGTTTTCCAGGGCACGTCCCCAGGCGTCTCGTAACACTGGGTCCTCTTGTTGGGCTGCATGAAATTCCCGGTCGGTTTCCCATGGATGCGGGTCCACCTGAACAGGATAGGCAGGGGCGTATGACCTTTTTTCTTTCTTCTTTTGCCGTCTGGTCTTTGGGATTTTGGTTGTTGGCTCTACGGGAGGCTGGTTTCTGGAAAAGGGGGCCTCGGACCACCATTTCTCCAAGGAATTCGTGGCATCATGCAACAGACGGGGTAGTCCTTGGTAATCGCTACCCAGGATAACCTGTTCCGGCAGGTTGGGTACTAGGCCGACGTTCAGAGGGCTTCTTTCTCCGGAGGGTTGTTGTACCTGCACCTGGGTGGTGGGATATCTTCTGGTGTCACCGTGTACGCATTGGATGTCAACGGTGCCAGTCACAGGCCCCATCGGCCTGGCCATTTCTTGAGGCCTTAGCACGCTTTGCCGACAACCGGAGTCGGCTAACGCCATCATGGGGTAGCCATCGATTTTCACCGGACACCGGAAGGGAGGAGGACTGGCATCCGTGGTGAGACACACATAGTTCCGAGCCAGTCCAACCTCCATTGGTTCCTCCTTCTGTGGACAGAACCGTGCAATGTGGCCATATCCCCCACAGTGGTAGCATTGAGGGCCGGGATGACTTGGTCTTGGAATCACCGGAAAGGGAACAAAAGGGATAGGTTCTGGTTTTCGAGGTACCAATGGCCTCAGTGTTCTGGGATGATTTCCATGGATCGTTCGTGCTGGAGGTTCGTCCTTCTTCTGGGAGTCTTGTGCACGGCTGAAGGCGCTTGCGATCTCGACCGCTGTGTCCAGGGTGAGTCTTGAGTGCTGGCGGACCCACTTCTGTGTTGCTGGGTGAAGGGAGGACAGGAATTGCTCCAGGTATATTTTAGCCATTATGTCCTCCTTGGTAGACGTGGCAGGCTTCAGCCAGCGATTGGTTAGGTCTTGGATGCGAAACGACAGGGCTCGGGGTGTTTCCTGTGGTCCCTCCCGCACCTGTCGCAGTCGTGCCCTGTAGGTCTCGTCATCGATCCCAAGCCGTTCAAGGATGCAAGTCTTTATATCCTGGTATGGTGTCAGCCCTTGGATGTTGGCCTGTTGGAACGCCGCCTGGAGTTCCCCCGTTAGCAGTGGCCCAAGATAGTGGCTCCAGCGATCAACTGGCCAAGCAGCCGCCTGAGCCAAACGCTCAAAGTTAGTAAAAAAGAAGTCCGGGTCCTCTCCTGCGACGTATTTCTGTAATACCACCGAGGGTAAGGCAGTCGCGGGTCTAGCTTGCCCCATGACTTCGACTAGTTTCCCAAGGGCTCGGTCTTGAGCGGTGCCCTGATCCTTCAGAACGTCGTGCAGCTGGCCACGGTCGTCTTCGGCCGTCTTGAGAAACCGCTCCATCATCTTCCCAAGAAGATCCTGGCTTTCTGCGAGTTGCTTCACGGCGGCCTCCATGCTTCCGGATCCCACTTCTGACACCAGGTGTGGACTGGGGGTTGCGGCGGACCGGAATAACAGGCGTGGAGGCCGTATGTATTGGGCTATGGTAGATGTTTTTATTATTCGATGTAACAAGGAAAAGCGGAGTCAGTACAGAGGGTTGGGGTGAAGCCGTAAACGCCTTTCTGGTATACACCGGCTGATGGATCGTCCGGAGGTCTTCACGTCTTCCGGGCGTTGGGATAACCTCGGAGGGAGATAGAGAAGCAGGGGTTAGTCCTTTCAGTATGGACTACACATGTACCGTTACCAACACCAGGGTCGTGTGGGACTAAAGAGGACCGTGAGGATGGGAACGGGAAGGGGGTAGACGGGAGGGGATCAAGTAGGAGGGGAAAGGGTATAGACGAGGTGCTCCGGTGATGGGTCGGGGTGTAGGGACTATGATACAAGGTCTAAGTGCAGTGTCTCTACGTTCTAATATATACAGTGCGTAAGGGTGCTCTCTCAGTGCATGCAATATCTATACAATTTACAAGTAGATACAGCTATATACAAAGGGGACACGGAGACGGTAACAAGGTACTCACGTGCCCCGCCGTAACTCTCCCGAGAGTTACGGCCGCTCTCCAGCCACCTCCAGAGGACTCCACCACTCCTCGGTCCAGACGTCCTCCAACTCTCCGTCTTCGATCCTCTCACTCCTTCCACTCTCCGCCAAGGGTTCGCTGCGCGCTGTCTCCTGCCACGAGTCGGCTATCTGGAACGCTCTCCTCTCTTCGTCGTCGGCTTTTGTACGTCCAGGTCCTGGGCAGGGGGAGGGACTTCCGGTTTCCCGGTGGACTGCTTCCGGTTCAGGACTTCCGGTTCCCCTGTAGGCTGTTTCCGGTTCGGGTTTTCCGGGTTTCGGGTGTTCGGGGTTCTCCGTTTCTGGGACGGGCCGGTGTCTGTTCCTCTGGTCTCGTACCTGCACAGGACACAAAGAAGAAGGACTCCCGGTCGTCAGAGACACGGGAGGGTTAGAGGTCGTGGTACCCCCACACGGGCGTCGCCCGGTTGAGGTAGGTGGTATCCCCCTTCCACACACACCTCTATGAGATATTGCAACTCTGAATTGGGCCACCGTAATAAAGATTGAAGTAGCTTGACCAAGACGTATGCGGATCATTATTATGCTCTTTGTATAATCTTCCTATTCGAATGTGGAAAATTAAAAGAAAATTATTTGAGTACTGAGTCCTGTTTGACCTCCTTATCTTGCCACTCATTCCGGCTTCTCAATACGTGTGACCCAATTGGATATCTCCATTGTGGTTATACATAACTCATAGTGTGAGACTCAATTTTACATCTATCCAGTTATTTCATTGGGATCGACCCATTCAGATAATCGGTACGACTGTCCCAATTACTGGAATAATTCATCTTACCTGCCCAATCCGGCTTTGTTCCCCACCGTTCCACATCATTTAATTTAAGAACGCTATTTCCACCCTACACAGAATAAATCCAGAAGTACCAGCGGCAGCAATAATGCTTGACACGGAAAAGGCCTTCGATTCCCTGGAATGGCACTTTTTCCAGTAAATTATGCACCGCATGGGGGTGCCTATGGGATTCGTTGCAACAACTGCACTGCTATATCGCCTCCCAACGGCTCGACTCAGATTAAACAGCACGCTGTCCTGCCCTTTATACTATCACGGGCCATAAGTGTGGGCGTAAAATCCGCTTTGTTCGTGGAATTTGCGGATTTTTGGCAATTTCGCAGTCTGCGAATCCCGCGAATTTTCCCAAAAATCCGCTAATTCACAAGCTGGCTGAGTTTTTTGCTTGGTCGCGCTTGAAAAATACAATATCGCGTGCGCGGCGTTGACTTACCGCGATTCTGTGTTCGCCGAGTTATTTTTCTCCTGGTTTGCGTGTGCTGCGCCATTTTGGATCTTGCTGCGTGATCGCGCGAGAGTTTTTCGACAGCGATTACGTCATCGCGGCCCGCCATCCTGCACAGCGAGAGTTTAACAACGCGAGTACGTCATAAGGGCCTGCGATCACACATCGCGGGAGTACACAATGCCGAACACGTAGATGCCGCGTGCAGCTGACTTCCGGCGGGAGATTTGAACAGCTCGATTTCCCGAAATTGCAAAAATTGCAATTCTGCACAAGAAATCCAACGCAGGCAGCAAATGATGCACAGACTGTTAACCAAAGTGATAGTTTGAGTGACAGTTATGTTATGTTATTGTTATGTTATGTTATTGATTTTTGTTATGCGCACAGCTGCTCCAGCGAAGGAGCGTCATGGCGCAGTGACAAGGTAGGACACAACATAACAGAAAACTAGACAGGAAAGACCACTAGGACGACAGATTAAAACAAGAGGGTTTTGATAGCTTTCCGGAAAAGCATAAGGTCCTCCAACAGGCGAATTTCAGCCGGGAGGGAATTCCAGATGGTTGCGGCTTTGACACTAAAAGAGCGTCCGCCCGCCCGGCAGAGCCTGAATCGAGGGACAACAGCAAGAGCCTGGCCTTGGGAACGGAGGGTACGTGTAGGAACGTAAAAGGACAGGAGGCTAGACATAATTTGGGGGCCTATACCCTTCAGAATTTTAAAGGTCAAACAAAGGACCTTGAAATGAATTTGCTTCCTCACTGGAAGCCAGTGCAGGGAGCGGAGGACATTTGACACAGGACAAAATCTGGGCAGGCCAACAATCGCTCTAGCCGCAGCATTTTGTACCCGTTGTAAGCGGGTAATTTCAGCCAGGTTAGCCCCCACCAGGAGAGAGCTGGCATAATCCAGGCGGGAGATGACAGTGGCCTGGATTACCAGCTGCCTGGTTGAGGCATCAAAAAACTTAAGGACAGGTCTTAAGCCCCTAAGGAGGCCAAAACAGCACGCTGCTGTTTTCTTAGTATGTCCCACAAAGGTAAGACCAGCATCCAGCCAAACTCCCAGATTTTTAAATTCCGATACCGGAGTTGGAGTTGGTCCCAGCTCTGCCGGCCACCATTGGTCGCCCCATAGTTCCACTCTCTTTCCGACAATCATAACCTCTGTCTTGATGGCATTAAGCTGGAGACAGTTCCCTGTCAACCAGCTGGCCACCGCCTTCAGTCCATTCTGGAACCTGGGGGCATCTTGTTCCGCATCCCCGCTGAGAGTAACCGCCAGCTGCGTGTCGTCGGCATATGAGACCAAGGTCAGGCCCCACTGCCTAGCGACCTCAGCCAGCGGTCTCACGTACAGATTGAATAACGTGGGGCTCAGCGAGGATCCCTGCGGAACCCCCATGGCCAGCGGCTGGAACTTGGACTTGAAGGGAGGGACGGCCACACAGAAGGAACGACCGGCCAGAAAGGAGCGGAACCACTGCAAAGCCTGACCCCCGACGCCAATCTCCTCGAGCCGGTGCAATAGGATGCTGTGGGAAACCGTGTCAAAGGCGGCGCTGAGATCTAATAATATCAGCGCCGCCGTCCGACCAGCATCCAACACCGCTCGCAGATGCTCTACCATCACGAGGAGGGCGGTCTCCGTGCTGTGCCCAGCACGGAAGCCATTCTGCGTGGGGTCAAGGGCATTGGTCCGGACAAGATGTTCTGACAAGGCCAGATTGACATGAGCCTCCATTATCTTCGCCGGCCAGGGTAACAGTGAGATCGGGCGGTAACTTTCGGGCTTCGAGGGGTCCAAGGTGGATTTCTTGATGATTGGGGAAACCACCGCCTGCTTCCATTTTGTTGGAACCACACCTGAATCCAGTGAGAGGTTGACCAAAGAACATACAACAGAGCGTCCCATGAAGGCCTGATCTCTAAAAAGAGCAGGTCTTACTGGATCCAACGGAGAGCCAGATTTGACCTTCAACGCAAGTTTGTCAAACCCCTCCGGGAGTAAGGGGGAAAAGAATGCAAGGTAAGGTGGTTTAAAGCACCATCTGGAACTCCCAGGTCAGTCCCTGTACTTGGGAAGGCCCGGTAGATAGCCTGGACCTTCCCCAGAAAGTAGGAGGCCAGGGACTCACAATGGGAGGTAGACCCCAAATCCACAGGGGAAGTCCGCTTCGCCAAAAGATCTTTCACGGCCTTGAATATTGTCTTTGACAGATTTAGACTGTTACGGAATTCAGCGGCATAAAATGCCGCACGGGCCCGACAGATGGCCCGGTGGTAGATCTTGACGGAGGCAACATATGCGGCTTTCAAATCAGTTCAAGTCAAGTTCGTAGCATGTATCTGGAGGTGAAGATTTTGTGACTTGTAAAGTTCAAGTTGAAAATAAAATTTTAAGTCAAGTTGAAAACCATAAGCAGAATTGAAAGCAAGTGAGAGAGAGATCAGATGAAGAGCTTGAAACCTCAGAGGTCCAGTTACAAAGAGATCACAGTGAAGGGCTGTTGCCAAGCAAAAGAGCAAAGCATGGATGGCGGCAAAAAAGTAGACTGAACAAAATGATAAGCTTGACAAGTTGCAACTAAAAATCAGGGTCTAAAAGACCCCCTTTTGAAGAAGAAAATTCACTTTAGAAAGAGCACACAAAAGACAGCCTGAACAAAGTACAATATCTCGTGAAAATTAAAGTATTGAGAGAAATCAAGAACTATAGACTGCCACTTAAAAAGTAATGGCTGAAGAAATCTCCAGGAAAAGACATTACAAGCAGAAACATTGTGACCCAGTCATCCTGGGAAACTGATGAGAGTGAAACACCAACTGGTAAAAGATCAGCAAGAAAGAGAATGTTCAATCAAAGTACGTATCACCTGAAAGGATATTTTTGGCTACAATATCAGAGGATGAGACAGATGAAGATAATCACTTTCTATTGAACAGGTGCCATGGTTACTATGAGGATGACCCGGATCTAGAGACTGACACAAAGAGAAAACCATCTTGAGCAAAAATAGAGGCTTTGTTATATTGAGATTTGTTGAAAACCAAGCAAAATCAGGGGAACATTGTCTAAAGCTTTAAGGAATGAGGAAAATGACACGCAGTAAACTTTTATTAATCGATCTGGTGGAGCTGATATTCATTTTTCTCATTAACGAGAACTGAGATTTGAAGCTGAAGAAAATTGAGATTTGTACTTGATATTTTTGTTTGTCTATTTTCCGCTGTATTAAAAAAAAAAGAAAGAAGATAAAGAATAATTTTTTTTGTATTTTGTTGTATTTGCTGTTTCTTTTTGGTCTCCACATAAATATGGGAGACAGTACATTCTGTAAATCTTTAGGGATGACATTCTTAACTTTAAAATTATTTACATTAGGTGGCCTGCTGGTGTGCATACTGAATACTGTGGGAAATGACTCAGACCACATAACTAGTAAAGTTGCAATTGGAATTAACCATTAGCAATTAGGACAATAGATAGAAGTACATGAAACACATTTATTTAGTGGTTTTAGAGATGTAGGGGTCAATTCCGATTTGGTAAAATGCCCTCCGAATAGCCATACGGAACAAAGCGGCATTTTCCGATCCAGCAAGTATGAATCGTATCGACAACACTCCGTACGACTCTTTTTCTACGGGAGCTTAAAACGTCCGTAAAAGCAGATTTCGCCTCAAAATGAGTACGAAACGGACCCCCCCCGGTACGGTGTGTACACCCCATGGTTATAGGGGTACAGTGCATACACCCCTGTATTTCAGGGGTACGGTGCGTATGTCCCCTTGCATATACCCCATGATCGTAGGTGTACGGACCATAGGGATACGGTTCGTACACCCCATGCGTACACCCCTTGATTTTTGTGGTACGGCGCGTATGTGATAGTGTTGCCCTCTGTACAAATTGCTCATACGTGACGTTCACTGTACGAATCGCGTACTCATTTCCCGGTCCGGATCTTACTTGGCGAGTCATACGGCATTTTTACGGATCGTACGGTTCACTGTGTGGGTCGATGTCGTACGAATTTACCCAAACCGAACGTACTACGAGATTCGGACGGATTCGGACGGAAACAGCTACGAATACAAATCGTCGTACGGATTAGTTTCCCAAATCGGAATCAACCCCATTGTGTACACAAGAATGATCAGGGAATGCATTGGAATTAAGTGAGTTAGCAAGTATTTTGTGTGCACATTTCATCCCAATTAGGCTAGGGAAGGGCAGCCGGAGCTTTTTTATTTGCTCTCCTAAAATGTGTTTGTCACTATCTTTATTTATAAGGCATTTCTTTCTCCATACTGGTTTAATTTCAATAAGAGCCACTATTCATTTATGAGGAGAAACAATATTGATAAATATTTAAAAGAGATCATACTAATCAGGGCTAAAACTAACATGGATACTGCATATTAGTTGAATTAAGTAAGGAAGAGAGTGATTTTACAATGGAATATATTGAGAGAGGAATTAAGATGGGTAAATGCTTTGAAAGAGATTAGTGAAGAAGAAGAATGTAGGTTGTCAAGGTTAGAGTCAAGATTTAGAATGGAGCGGGAAAAGGATGGTGCCATGTGCATGGTAAGGCATAGTCCTATGAAGGAAATATGGTAGACAAAGCACATGTGACAAAACATATAAAGCTGGTGCATATTTCCTAACAGGAAGGGAACCTATCACGAAAGAAATGTATTATGTCTGTGAGAACACTGCTTATTTCAATCTACCAAAGAAATAGGTGGGTTCATGCTATTTAGCTTTAGTTTTTCCTAGATTGGATCACATAAAAGAATTGAATAAGGAATACAAGATGAAGTAACTGAAGAGAAGTTTTGGGCAATGGGATTGGACATATTAGAGGTTAAAATTCCTTCTAATGAAATAGCTTTAAATACTGTTACATTTAGAAGGTTATCTAGAGTTGTAGACATACTTGCCATGGACACAGAAGGGTTTTTTAAATTGGTAAATTTAGAGATGTTAGCAATTAGAGCAATGATAACACAGAACCATCTCACCTTAGACATTATTTTTGTGTAAGAAGTCGGAGACTATAAGATGATTGGGTCAAAGAAGTGTTGTTCTCATATTGTGGATTTTGGTGGAGTAATTAACTCATACATATCTTACAACTAATCTGACTCATGAAAATATGTAATTAGAAAAGCCAGCTGTCTGGAAAACTGTAGGGTCTTGGGTAAAGACAATAGGGGATCATTTTGGGAGAATAGGTGAGTGGCTATAGTTTTGGTAATGGAGTAATGCCCATCGATACGGGGCAAATCGACATGAGCTCACTTCCATGAGACCTAGGAAAGCTTCCTGAGCCCAGTGACTCTTGCTGCATGCGGATCGGAGCTCTGGGGATTGAGATCGACTATGTGAGAGACGGAGAGGATGATCCACTAAATTGCAGTGGCGCCGGCCTGAACCTTCCTAGATCCCCAAGCAGAGCGCGAGCACTTAAAATACATCGAGCTGTGGCGAAGGAGCAGAGGGAAGGTGAGTGCGCTGGGCACAGGGCTGACTCTCCCACCGTCCACACTGCTTTGATCTGTGCCGTAATACACAGCAGTCCGTTCGACTGCTTGTGTCACCGTTCAAGTTAGCCCCTGCCTCCCATTTAGCCTTGTGGGAATAGGGCCCATGGGAGTCTTTGCGGGTGCGGGAGCGGCCCCAGAGCCATAGTGGGCACAAACCACCAGATCTGCAGAGTACTGCCACAGCCCGCGCCCAGATGCCCCTACCCTCCCCATGGTGTGATCTCCTCCATTGGCTTGCGTAATAGCCTCCGCAGGACCCGCTGGGTGCCCGCAACTCCGGTACCATGCTGGCGCTCCATCGAGGCCCAGCTGCTTGCACTAAATGAACCATGCAGTGCTGCATTCTACAATAAGGTCCAGCCATGCCACGACTGCCCAAGCGACTGCCTCCACCAGCCCTGCTGCATTTTCATGACTCCTGTGCCATGCTTACACTACATCGTGGACCTGCTGCACGTCCTCAGTAAGTCACACAGTTTGCTGCCTTTGGCGGGTGGGCCTGGCCGTGCCGCAACTGCGGCCTCCCCTTTCTCACGATCGCCTTAAGTGCCTCTGCTTGACCCCACTTACACTGGCTCTGCGCATTAGCGCCTGTACCTGCTGGTCTGCCAGGCTATTACTGGCTACACTGTTCCTCTGTGCCCACACCTTTTTCCACTGCTACTGGCCTTCTGCACTCTCCTAGCCTGCACTGCCCACCCTCCAGATGAGACAAAGCGCTTCCCACCTTCTTGGTCATCGATCCATTCCATTGGGTGAGTGCCCTGTCCCTGCTTTCCACCTGAGTCCATCCCTTGTCAACTACCGATTGTGCTGGGGTGTGGCCTAGGCCGCAAGGACCTAAAGCAGAGTACTCTCCCTTTTGAGAAAATTGCGGAGACAGCCCCCGAGAAAAGCTCTGACATGGGGAGGGCAGGCAGAAAGCGATGCATCTTGACGACCCCATGGAACAGGTTAGCTCACTACTACAGGAGATGAGAGCAGGGTTTAAGGGACTTGATGGTTGATTTGACACATTGGACAAAAATTCCAGGTGCATGACAGACGCCTTGATGTTGCAGAAGCCCGCATATCCGACATCGAGGACAGCATGGCGCAGTCCCTTAAACGTCTTGAAAGGTTAGAACGTATACTTAAAGACGTGGAAATAAAGAACGAAGACCTTGAGGCGTGCAGTCGATGAAACAACGTTCACATTATGGGAGTACCTGAGTCGACTGCCACATGTCTTTGTCGAGAAACTCCTATCTGATATGTTCTGGAAAGACTCCTTCACCCCTGGCTTCATGGTAGAGCATGCACACCATTCGCAGGGTTCCCATCCTAACCCTGGATGCCCACCAAGACCAATCATTGCACGCCTAATGAACTTAAGGGACCCGGACACTGCGCTGTGCCTGGCCCACTAAGTGGAGACACCATCTGGCAGGGCTCCAAATTGTCACTCTACCCTGACTTTACCATCATGGTCCAAGAGGCTCTCCACAAGTTCAATGGCGTCAAAGCCACATTCAGGAACCTAAGCCTAAAGTATTGTATGCTATATCCAGCTCAACTGCGCATGGAGGTCAATGGCAGGGCCCACAACTTTGACAACCGCACTGAAGTTCAGGAATTTTGTTGCACATACAAAAACAACACTAAAACGGTCGCAGATGGCGCTGAACCTCCTCCTTCACAAAGTAGATCGGAAGCCAGCATGGAACTTTTTTCTGGAGCTGGCCTTGGCTGATCTTACTCTGGCTCTACTCTGACTTCACTGTCTTGGTCCAAGAGGCTCATTGCAAGTACAACGATGTTACAACACTCTCTGACACCTTGGCCGGAGTTGCGGCATACTCTACCCCACATGACTGCTTGTGGAGATCAATGGCCGGGCCCGCATTGTTCAAAACCCCATAGAGGTATAGGTCTTTTGCCATTCCCACAGCAAAATGCTCAGCATTTTGGAGAAGGCAACAGACCCCGCTGCAGCACAGCAGCTCTGAAGACAGGTTGGAACCTCTCTCCATGACAGGCTCGCTCGGATGCCCCCTCTAATAGGGCCCGAAGAAAATATTGGGATATTGTTTTCACCAAGCACCATTCCAGATTGCTTGTCGGCTGAAATGGCGTTGCCACCCCCTTCTGGTGTACACAGTGACTTTGTTATTTAGTTTATGATGTACCTTTTCTGGGTTTCCTGTTTTTTTTACAGCACTTGGAACTATAGTTATATTTGATTAAGTTGGTTTTGCCTTATGGTTGGGTAGTGAAGCTGGGCAGTTGGTGTGGGAGGGACAGTTGCTATTATTTAGTTACATTTGGTTACTTATCAGTTTGAACACAGTCATAAGCCACATTGTTGTTTTAGTGTATACATTTTACAACGACAACACCCGCATGGCCCAACTAGGTCACGTTGATGGTCCTTCAGATCTATCGTTGATGACATGAAATATTTGGGGACTTAATGATAAATGTAAGAAGCGCACGTTCTTCACTATTTGCTAGGCCACAAAGTAGACATGGCCTTTTTACTAGAGATGCACTTGTCCACATCCGAGCCTTCCCGCTTTTCTTCTAGCTTGGGCGCACACAAATATTTTGCAAACTTCAGTAGCTATGCAAGAGGCATCACCATTTTCATCCACAAAAGGGTTCCCTTTAGCATGGACAAAACTGTCCGCGACAACGTGAGCAGATACATCATTGTATTGGGAACGTTGATGGGACATGGGGCAGCACTGGTCTGTGTATATGGCCCGAACACAGACTCCTCCGACTTCTTCCACTCCCTCCTCATTCAGCTTCTGAAACTGGGCCCTGTGGCCTTTCTGATTGGTGGAGACTTTAACATTGCCCGAGACCTGACCCTTGATAGCACCTCAACTGCTTCAGATCCCAAACCTCGCACGGCCGGGCACTCATGTTCTTATGTAAGCATTTGTCCCTTCTAGATATAGGTCACACATGCAACCAAGCCCACAAGGACTTCACTAATTATACAGGGTATCACAACACCTGGAGCAGCATTGATTTCTGCTTGATCTCCCCATTTATAGCCAATTGGTGTCACTCGGTCCTGACTCTTCCTCGGACATATTCTGACCACACCCCTGTATTGTTGCACTTCACGATCCCCTGCCCTCAGGGATTCGAGAGACAGTGGCGCTTCCCTGGCCGTGACCTAGAGGATGAACTGTTTCTGCATTAATTCCGGGAAGCAATTGAAAACTATTTTGCGTTAAACACCGGCTAGGTTGATACCATGGCAGCTCTTTGGGAGGGATTCAAAGCGTACATACGGGGCGTTTATATTGCTAAGCATGCTGGCGTACTCTGTGATTTACGTACTACTTTGTCCCAATTAGAACGTGAGCTCACTGATTTAGATATCTCATTGAGACGAACACATGACCCAGACACTGAACTAAAGTGTGTGACCCTGTTAGCGGACTATAGAGACACAGCAGAATGGGAGATCCTCTTCATGATGAAATACCAAGACAAGAATGGTCAAGAGAGCACAATCCTCAAATGGAAATACATTCAAGACTAAAATGATTTATAGTCATAACAGCAATAAGTCCAAAATGCAGTCGGCAACTTGTAGTATAGGACAAAACAAAAAATTAAATAAAGTTCAAATTTATGCCATCTTTTTCTTTATTGATCCTTCAAAATGATTTTCCAATTGATAAAACGACAGCCGACACGTGTTTCGTCCGTACTATTCAATTAGTACAGGGACTTTTTCAAGGCTAATGCAGCCGAAATATGCGACGCATGTATCATCAAATCATGTAGATGAGAATGTGGACATAAAGCTCCAGTTCAATAACAGTCGTCCCAATTATCCGAATGGGTCGATCCTAATGAAATAACTGGTCTAACGCCACTTGATACTGGCACTCTGTAAGCGCTTACAGAGTGCCAGTATCAAGTGGCGTTAGACTCTTCATGTGCGCCACACACACCTTGAGGCGACTCTATAGAGCGTTGGTGTAATAGCACACCTCTATGAGATATTGCAACTCTGAATTGGGCCACCGTAATAAAGATTGAAGTAGCTTGACCAAGACGTATGCGGATCATTATTATGCTCTTTGTATAATCTTCCTATTCGAATGTGGAAAATTAAAAGAAAATTATTTGAGTACTGAGTCCTGTTTGACCTCCTTATCTTGCCACTCATTCCGGCTTCTCAATACGTGTGACCCAATTGGATATCTCCATTGTGGTTATACATAACTCATAGTGTGAGACTCAATTTTACATCTATCCAGTTATTTCATTGGGATCGACCCATTCAGATAATCGGTACGACTGTCCCAATTACTGGAATAATTCATCTTACCTGCCCAATCCGGCTTTGTTCCCCACCGTTCCACATCATTTAATTTAAGAACGCTATTTCCACCCTACACAGAATAAATCCAGAAGTACCAGCGGCAGCAATAATGCTTGACACGGAAAAGGCCTTCGATTCCCTGGAATGGCACTTTTTCCAGTAAATTATGCACCGCATGGGGGTGCCTATGGGATTCGTTGCAACAACTGCACTGCTATATCGCCTCCCAACGGCTCGACTCAGATTAAACAGCACGCTGTCCTGCCCTTTATACTATCACGGGCCATAAGTGTGGGCGTAAAATCCGCTTTGTTCGTGGAATTTGCGGATTTTTGGCAATTTCGCAGTCTGCGAATCCCGCGAATTTTCCCAAAAATCCGCTAATTCACAAGCTGGCTGAGTTTTTTGCTTGGTCGCGCTTGAAAAATACAATATCGCGTGCGCGGCGTTGACTTACCGCGATTCTGTGTTCGCCGAGTTATTTTTCTCCTGGTTTG
The DNA here is from genome assembly GCF_964261635.1 of Lissotriton helveticus. NCBI lineage: Eukaryota > Metazoa > Chordata > Amphibia > Caudata > Salamandridae > Lissotriton > Lissotriton helveticus. Next base: position 2,121,117,802 of record NC_136057.1, on the reverse strand, counting down.
CGTGTGCTGCGCCATTTTGGATCTTGCTGCGTGATCGCGCAAGAGTTTTTCGACAGCGATTACGTCATCGCGGCCCGCCATCCTGCACAGCGAGAGTTTAACAACGCGAGTACGTCATAAGGGCCTGCGATCACACATCGCGGGAGTACACAATGCCGAACACGTAGATGCCGCGTGCAGCTGACTTCCGGCGGGAGATTTGAACAGCTCGATTTCCCGAAATTGCAAAAATTGCAATTCTGCACAAGAAATCCAACGCAGGCAGCAAATGATGATTTTGATCAGTATAACTCCTCAGATTGACATTTGGCTGCACTTTTTGGTGCAAGGAGTCCATTTTTGGGGGTGGGTGGGAGGAAGGAAGTGCCCCAGAGTCTCCAACTTCCTGTTCCTGTCCAGCAGGCTCCTCCCAGTGCTTTGTCCATGTCCTGGTCACTTTTGATTTGGATCTGGAGCAGGAAGGACTATTTTTGTGGCTGCTGCTGGATATTTGTATTTGAGGACTTTTTGTACTTTGTAGTTTGGATCACTTTTGGACTTGAGATTTTACAAGTAAGTTGGTGTTATTTGTTTGGGGCATTGCAGTTGCTGCAACTACAGTTTTAAATCTTTTTTCACAACTTTAAAAAAAGATATATTGTGGGTTGCCACAGTATCCAGTAGGCCCAGGGTTAGTCATGGGTGCGTGCACCCATGACTAAATCTGTGATTTTTTTTTTACTTAATTCTCTTTTATGTCATGGAGTTTTAGCTCCCTGTTATATGTTAATTTTTTTTAATTTTGGGGTGCGGGTAAAGCCTCACTAGCCAGTAGGCCCAGGGGTAGTGAGTGGTGCATGGACCAAGTCTTTCTGTGGGGTCTCTTGAATATAGACATCATTGAGGGCATGGATGGCATTGGATTGTGGCGATTTTTGTGTGTTTTTTTGACTTTTTGGGGTGTTGTTGGGGCCTGGCCATGTGTGTGGGGGCCATTTTGAGGCCTGGTCCAGGCAGGGCCTGGCCATGTGGTGGGGGTCAAGGTGCCATTTTAAGGACAGGCAGTGTGCTCAGGCCTGCACCCAGTTTGCCTTTCTTTCATCCATTATGCCCAGGGCTACTCAGTGGTGCATGGACCAAGTCTTTCTGTGGGGTGTCTTGAATTTAAACATCATTGAGGGCATGGATGGCATTGGATTGTGGTGATTTTTGTGTGTTTTTTTTTTACTTTTTGGGGTGTTGTTGGGGCCTGGCCATATGGGTGGGGGCCATTTTGAGGCTTGGTAGAGGCAGGGCCTGGCCATGTGGTGGGGGTCAAGGGCCATTTTGAAGCCAGGCAGTGTGCTCAGGCCTGCACCCAGTTTGCCTTGCTTTCAATCATTATGCCCAGGGGTACTCAGTGGTGCATGGACCTAGTCTTTCCGTGGGGTGTCTTGAATTTAAACATCATTGAGGGCATGGATGGCATTGGATTGTGGTGATTTTTGTGTGTTTTAGACTTTTTGGGTGCTGATGGGGCCTGGCCATGTGTGTGGGGGCCATTTTGAGGCCTGGTCCAGGCAGGGCCTGGCCATGTGGTGGGGGTCAAGGTGCCATTTTAAGGCCAGGCAGTGTCCTCAGGCCTGCACCCAGTTTGCCTTTCTTTCATCCATTATGCCCAGGGATACTCAGTGGTGCATGGACCAAGTCTTTCTGTGGGGTGTCTTGAATTTAAACATCATTGAGGGCATGGATGGCATTGGATTGTGGTGATTTCTTTTTTTTTTTTTTTACTTTTTGGGGTGTTGTTGGGGCCTGGCCATGTGGGTGGGGGCCATTTTGAGGCTTGGTAGAGGCAGGGCCTGGCCATGTGGTGGGGGTCAAGGGCCATTTTGAAGCCAGGCAGTGTGCTCAGGCCTGCACCCAGTTTGCCTTTCTTTCAATCATTATGCCCAGGGGTACTCAGTGGTGCATGGACCTAGTCTTTCCGTGGGGTGTCTTGAATTTAAACATCATTGAGGGCATGGATGGCATTGGATTGTGGTGATTTTTGTGTGTTTTAGACTTTTTGGGTGCTGATGCGGCCTGGCCATGTGGGTGGGGGGCATTTTGAGGCCTGGTACAGGCAGGGCTTGGCCATGTGGTGGGGGTCAAGGGGCCATTTTGAAGCCAGGCAGTGTGCTCAGGCCGGCACCCAGTTTGCCTTTCTTTCATCCATTATGCCCAGGGCTACTCAGTGGTGCATGGACCAAGTCTTTCTGTGGGGTGTCTTGAATTTAAACATCATTGAGGGCATGGATGGCATTGGATTGTGGTGATTTATTTTTTTTTTTTTTACTTTTTGGGGTGTTGTTGGGGCCTGGCCATGTGGGTGGGGGGCATTTTGAGGCCTGGTACAGGCAGGGCTTGGCCATGTGGTGGGGGTCAAGGGCCATTTTGAAGCCAGGCAGTGTGCTCAGGCCTGCACCCAGTTTGCCTTTCTATCAATCATTATGCCCAGGGGTACTCAGTGGTGCATGGACCTAGTCTTTCCGTGGGGTGTCTTGAATTTAAACATCATTGAGGACATGGATGGCATTGGATTGTGGTGATTTTTGTGTGTTTTAGACTTTTTGGGTGCTGATGCGGCCTGGCCATGTGGGTGGGGGGCATTTTGAGGCCTGGTACAGGCAGGGCTTGGCCATGTGGTGGGGGTCAAAGGGCCATTTTGAAGCCAGGCAGTGTGCTCAGGCCGGCACCCAGTTTGCCTTGCTTTCAACCATTATGCCCAGGGGTACTCAATGGTGCATGGACCTAGTCTATTTGTGGGGTGTCTTGAATTTAAACATCATTGAGGGCATGGATGGCATTGGATTGTGGTGATTTGTGTGTGTTTTTCAACTTTTTGGGTGCTATTGGGGCCTGGCCATGTGGGTGGGGGCGATTTTGAGGCCTGGTACAGGCAGGGCCTGGCCATGTGGTGGGGGTCAAGGAGCCATTTTAAAGCCAGGTAGTGTGCTCAGGCCTGCACCCAGTTTGCCTTGCTTTCAACCATTATGCCCAGGGGTACTCAGTGGTGCATGCACCTAATCTTTCTGTGGGGCCTCCTGAATTTAAACATCATTGAGGGCATGGATGGCATTGGATTGTGGTTATTTTTGTGCGTTTTTCAACTTTTTGGGGTGTTGTTGGGGCCTGGCCATGTGGGTGGGGGACATTTTGAGGCCTGGTACAGGCAGGGCCTGGCCATGTGGCTGGGGGACAAGGGGCCATTTTGAAGCCAGGCAGTATGCTTTGAGCCGTAAGCCTGCACCCAGCCTGCCCTGCTTTCACCCATTATGCCCAGTGGTAGTGAGTGGTGCATGGACCAAGGCTTTGTGTGGGGCCTCTTGAATTTAAACATCATTGAGGGCATGGATGGCATTGGATTGTGTTGAGTTTTGTGTGTTTTTTGACTAATGGGGTGTTTAACTGATGTTCCTCTGGGTTCCTTTGCTTTTAGGTGCACAAGAAAACCACCAGTGCCAGGAAGAAGTCCTTCAGCGGTGTGTGCAGCACAACGTCATGTGTGGCCACAGACAACTTTGCAACTCGTGCAACTGCGGCCTGCTGTTCTGACATCTGAAGAAGTTGGGCCCAAAGAAAGGTGGCCGTAGCTTCTCTACAAAGGAAGTTGCCACTGCCAGTAAGAAGGAGGAGAAGAAGAAAGTGGTGCCACTTACCAAGGAGACTGGTGTGCCAACAGACACTTTTTTCAGGAAAAAAAAACAACGCCTGCAGCAGCGGGGTCCACCAGGGACCAAGCTAGGAGCAGCACCTCCGCTTCATTGGGCTCAGTGCCACCACACCAAGTTAGGTCCAAGTCCATGAGTGCTGCAGACGCAGCCACTTTGGTTGTTCAATCACCATCGACCAGTGATGTTGGCTCATCGCAAGAAAGTAGCATACAATCAATGCAGGGTGTAACTCAGCTGATGAGTGTTTAACAATCACAGCCGCAACGACAACCACAGGTGCAACTAGTACAAGCGCAAGTACATGGGCAAGGAGAGGCGCAAGTGCGCAAGTACATGCGCAAGGAAAGGCGCAAGGAGAGGCGCAAGGAGAGGTGCAAGGAGAGGCGCAAGGAGAGGCGCATGGAGAGGCGCACGGAGCGGCACAACTGCCAATAATGCTTGTTCCTCCAGAAGTAGGGGCACATCAGGAAATCGAGATTCAAGCGGAGGTATCATCCGAGGTAGCCACTCCTCCTGAGGATGATCCATTGTCTTCCAGATCCCCAGCAAGAAAAAGGTTAAGGAGGGCTACTACAAGTTCTTCTTCAAGCACCCTTCCTTCTGATGATCTTGATTGGAACCGACAAATGCAGTCTGAGGGGGAGGCACACCATGAGCCGACAAAGGTAGCTAAGCCTAAAAGGAAGGTTCCCGCAAGGCTTCCACTTATGGGTGATGACGACGAGCAAGAAGTGTGTCTTCTGCTGCTGATAAACAGTCTGACGACGACCCAGTCATCACAGTCATCACTCCAGCCCCAGCCGGCATGCAGCAGACAGACATTTTGACCCTATCCTGAATGGCTGATGAGCGGGATGTGGGCGGCGTGGCACTGGTACCACCACCAACGCAGTTAACTACATCACCAACACGACCTACAGCTTCCATATTTTTTAGTCAGAAGGGCCGGAAGGGACCTCCATCCAGCTCAACCTCCATTACCTCAAGTAGTGGTGCTGTAAGTGAACAACAGAGTCAAATTCAGCCACGCCCATCCTCCACTTCATCTGGCATTGAAACTCAAAGTAGCACCTCCACCACCAGCAGATATCTCCAGTCCCCAGTTTGGGACTTCTTTACTGTTAGCCAAAAGGCGGAAAACATGGTCATTTGTTCAATTTGTAGACAAGCAGTTAGTCGGGGTAAGCTTGGTACCAACTATGGCACCGGAGGCCAGAGAGGTCATCTCAAAAAACACCACACTATCGAGTGGGAGGTGCACCTAAGGAAGATCCAGGAAGCCAAAAGAAAAACAAATCCAAATGTATACATGGATATTGCATCTGATGATGAAGAGGGGCTGTTCGTGCAGGGGAGAAGTGAAGAAGAGACAACATTTTTTCTTGGACACCCAGTACCCCTGACAGCAGCACTGCAGTGGTAGCGCCCACACCCTCTACCCCTGCAACATGTATGAGGCACACTAAGAGTCTGGGAGAGACACCAATGCGAAAAAGTACATCAATGAGCCTAACTGGTTTGAAGAAGTCTGTATCATCATCATCACGTAAAATGGTCCAGACCACCATCAGCAGAATGTTTTGGTCGGATGCGCCATTTGAACGCAACCACCCAATGGCACGTCTGTATAACGCAAAGCTGGCTAAAATTCTAGCGCTGGACCTTCTCCCTTTTTCTTTCATGGAAGGGGTGGGTTTTCTAGAATTTGTGGCAACAGTCTCCCCTAAATGGAAGGTTCCTAACCGGTCCTATTTTGCCAGAGTTGCGGTTCCTGCACTACATCAAGATGTGCTGGAGGTGATTGGGGCAGCTTTGCAGAAGAGTGCTGTTCATATTATCGACCTTACAACAGACATGTGGACCAGTTGCCAAGCCCTTGATTACATGTACATCACTGCACACTGGGTCTCTTTTGCAGGGGTTAAAGAGAAGCTATCTGCAGGTGTTGACACAGACACAGTTTTTCAAGCTACTTGGAAACATGCAACAGTAGCCATGTTTGCCATGGAGAAAACTCATATTGCACTTAACCTTTTGGAGGAGTTTGATAGTAAGGTCTATGAATGGCTGCATCCAAGAAATCGCATAGTTGGTTATGTTTCCACGGATAATGGCAGTAGTATAGTTAAGGCCATGCAGGATGGTGAGAACTTCAGAGTGCCGTGTTTGGCGCACAGTATTAACATTGTGATGCAAGATTTTTTGAAAAAAGAAAACAAAGTCAGCAAGTTACTGACCACCTGCTGAAGAATCTGCACACATTTCAGCCATTCTTTTAAGGCCCGGAAGCAGCTGAGGAGCATTCAACATAAACGTAGACTGCCAGTCAAAGGACTCATCCAGGAGGTGGCAACACGTTGGAACTCAATCTTTTACATGCTTGAGCATCTGTCTGAGCAGTGGGGGGTAATAAATGATTATGTCTATAAACTGGGTTCTACTATGAAAGACATGAGGCTAGAGTTAGAGGAATGGAAGCTAGTTGCAAGCATGACAGACATGCTTCGTCCTTTTGAGGTCTTCACGCGTGAAGTCAGCAGGGAGGACTGTTCTTTGGGCAAAGCTATCCCATTGTTGGTCATGCTAGAGCACCAACTGAAGGCGCTGTCTTCAACGTTCCGAGATGATGCTGAAAAGCAAGACGCATATCAGTTGGTGGAGAGGTTATTAAGCCGCCTAGTTGACAATGAAAGGCTTAAAAACATACATACAGAACAACATTACATTCGTGCCACTATTCTGGATCCACGGTACAAAAAGGCAGTAGCCAGCAAAGCATTTATTTCTTTTGATAAAGCAATTGTTTAAAAGTACAAACGTTGGCTAGCTGTGTCAGCAACTCGGTTAAAAAAACAGCGGCAGAAAATTCAAGGAGCCGGCAGAGGTACAACTGAATCAGCAGGCCATCCGGCGTCAAGTTCCACTTCTGAATCTGTGGCCGAAGGGAGTCACTTTCCCTCACAGCCGTTAACGAAACCAGCAACTGTATCATAATCCTCACCTGCACCAGGCCCAGCCATAATATTGTCGGAAGCGGATTGGCTAACTCATCAAGGGTTTGCTCGTTCCAGTGATGCAAAGGCCACAGATGGTTCACAAAGTGGAGCAACCCTGGAGAACCTTGAGTCGATGGTGCTGGCCTATCTGGATGACCCAACAGAGGTCTTTGTTAATCAGAACCCATTGCTGTATTGGTATAGGAAAAGGCCTCTATGGCGATTGATCACCAACCTGGCTCTAAATGTGGAGAGGTTAACACTGATCAATATGAATCAGCACTTCATACCACCAGATTACAAAATACGTGAATGCACGCAGGAAGAAGAGGACACCGACTTAGGTGACGGAAGTTCGTCTCTGTTAGCTGACCTACTCCTGTCTCAATTCAAAGAGTTTGAGGACGAGCTCTACTTCCCTGACACCGAGGCCTGAAAATGACTTCCTTTTTTCGTCCTTCTTCACTTTTATTCCTGTGTGTATTTCTTTGTTTTGCAACTTTTACCACAAGAAAAGTCTAATCACCTAATCACAACAAGTCCATCAGCAGCACTGTCTTCATCTTATTTTCCTTATTGATTTGAAGGTGCCGCAGTCTGCATTCCTGAGGTTCACAAGTTCACAACTCAATCATGCTCCTCTATCTTCCTCCTCCAGACACCTCCTATCCATTTCCCTCAAGGCAGATGGATGGAATACGCAGAATAAAGAAACTTTGTCTTCGTAGACGAGTCCCCTCAAGTGGGACAGAAATTACTGACTGACTACATGCTTGCTGATTGCTGACAGAGTTACTTCTGAAATTGACAGGAGAGGCTGCCCTGTGGGCCCTCACTTTCCGAAGAAGATGCGGACAAAAAGTAGAACAGGTAATGAATAATGAGAAGATGGCATGCAGTGGACAGCAATGGCTGTCTGGCTCTGATGAAACCAATTGCTTTTTTTTGTGCATGAAATGAATCATATGTCTTGTTTTAGTTATTATTTAATCTTTTACACAGTAATTGTAACTCATGTCTACTACTCTGTTCTTTTTTTACCTTGTTTAATTCAAATTGTACTTCAACTTCAGGGGCCACTATGTTGCATTTTCCAATATGCAAAATGTCCTTGCAGTGGACTCACTTGCCAATATACCATGATGATTGATTAAATAATATATCTTATTTCTTTACAGTCACTCACTTGGATGGATGGATCATCAGCGTCGGTTTACGGAAGAACTATGGCCAATTCGTGAGTGGCAAACTGGTATACCAGTCTAGAACAACTACTACAGCAGAACTACATGTCTGTCTATTCATGGTATGTAGTGGTCGAGGATGAGGCAGTGTACTGTTGTTGTTATGCCAGGCAGAGTCTACTTCACTCCAGACAGCAGTTCATGTAAAATTGGGGCTATGTGGCTTGCTGCATACAATTAGATATGCTTTGTCTGTCTGACAAAGAGCCTAGGTATGCTACATCAGGGTGCTTCACTCAATGGTGCCTGCCTTGACCGTCTGCATGGCCCTGCCTCAAGCTTGGTCCAAACATCTGTTATGTTTGCGAAATTTGTTGTTTCGGTTTTTCGCGAATCTCGCGAAATTACCGAAAATTAGCAAATTCATGAGCGGAACGGATTTTTGGCCCATGCTTGCGGCAGGGCTATGCAGACGGTCAAGGCAGGCACCACTGACTGAAGCATCCTGATGTAGCATACCTAGGCTCTTTGACACAGAAAGACAAAGCATATCTAGGGTTTAGGGTTCAGTGCGATTTACTAGGGTTTTTGAGTTCAAGTTGGTAGGGTTTCCGCGGAGTCTAGTGCTCAGGGCTCTATGCAGGCTCGTTCATAATGATATTGGCAAGGTTTTAGGGGGGTTTGGTGTTCTTTGGTCCAGAATTGGCAGAAGTTTTGCCTTTTTTGGTGTTTTGCGGGCGCGTGTGTTTGGGTGAAAAGTGAAAACTAGTCCTAGACCTTCTTCTTCTTCTTCTTCAAATAGTGCAGTGGTTCGATTTTGTTCTGCCTTGCTGAGATTCTTGGGAATCGCTGTAACAAGTGTCCAGGTAAGTTTCAAGAGGATCGAAGTAGTGGAAGTGCTGAAAACAGCAATTTTTTGTGAATGGCGCAATTTGCCATGTTTTGGATATACCAGTATTGCATGTTTTTGGGGGGCTGTTTGGGGGTGTTCTAGATTTGTGGGGTGGGTTTATGGGTCTGGGAGCACTGCTGGGAAGGTCTAATTTTGATTGCAAGTGGTTTGAAGAAAATCCATGGTGGAAAAGGGGGGTTTGGGCTTAGTTGCAGACAGATTTGTGGCACAATTTAAACTGAGGCCTAGCACTATTGCATGTTCTTGGGGGCTGTTTGGCGGGGGTTCTACATTTTTGGGGCTGGGTCGGGGGTCTGGGAGCACTGCTGGGAAGGTCTACTTTTGATTGCAAGTGGTTTGAAGAAAATCCATGGTGGAAAAGGGGGGTTAGGGCCTAGCTGCAGAGCGTGTTTGGGGCAATTTTCAGGTAGGCCTCTAGATTTTCTAAGTGTGGCATTTCTCATTTTTGCTTCTGGCCTGTTTGTGGGTGTTCTACTTTTTGGGGGGTGGGTTGAGGGGTCTGGGGGCACTGCTGGGAAGGTCTAATATTGGATGCAAGTGGTTTGAAGAAAATCTATGGTGGAAAAGGGGGTTCGGGCCTAACTGCAGAGCGCGTTTGGAGCAATTTTCAGGTAGGCCACTGTGGATTTTCTGTGTGGCATTTTTCATTTATGCTTTTGGCCAGTTTGGGGGTGTTCTATTTGTTGGGGGGTGGGTTTAGGGGTCTGGGGGCACGGCTGGGAAGGTCTAATATTGGATGCAAGTGGTTTGGAGAAAATCCATGGTGAAAACGTTTTTCTTTTCTAGCTCACATGCGTGTTTTTGGGGGGCTGTTTGGGGGGTTCTAGGTTTTTTGGGGTGGGTTGGGGTCTGGGAGCACTGCTGGGAAGGTCTAATTTTGATTGCAAGTGGTTTGAAGAAAGAAAATCCGTGGTGGAAAAGGGGGGTTAGGGCCTAGCTGCAGAGAGCGTTTGGAGCGATTTTCAGGTAGGCCTCTGTAGATTTTCTAAGTGTGGCATTTTCCATTTTTTCTTTTTGCCTGTTTGGGGGTGTTCTACTTTTTGGGGGGTGGGTTGAGGGGACTTGGGGCACTGCTGGGAAGGTCTAATATTGGATGCAAGTGATTTGGAGAAAATCCATGGTGAAAAAGTTTTTCTATTTTAGCTCACTTGCATGTTTTTGGGGGGCTGTTTGGGGGGGTTCTAGGTTTTTGGGGGTGGGTTGGGGGGTCTGGGAGCACTGCTGAGAAGGTCTAATTTTGACTGCAAGTGGTTTGAAGAAAATCCATGGTGGAAAAGGGGGGTTAGGGCCTAGTTGCAGACAGCGTTTTGGCACAATTTAAACTGAGGCCTAGCAGTATTGCATGTTTTAGTGGGGTTGTTTGGGGGGGTTCTACATTTTTGGGGCTGGGTCAAGGGGTCTAGGAGCACTGCTGGGAAGGTCTAATTTTGATTGCAAGTGATTTGAAGAAAAGCCATGGTGGAAAAGGGGCCTTAGGGCCTAGCTGCAGAGCGCGTTTGGAGCGATTTTCAGGTAGGCCTCTGTAGATTTTCTAAGTGTGGCATTTTCCATTTTTGATTTTGGCCTGTTTGGGGGTGTTCTACTTTTTGGGGGGTGGGTTGAGGGGTCTGGGGGCACTGGTGGGAAGGTCTAATTTTGTTTTAAAATCGCAGTTTACACTTTACACTTAGCTTGAGGGGAAAGATCCGCAAATTTCGCCCACACTTATTTATCCTTGAAAAGGAGGATCAGAGTATGCACTTTCGAAATGATGCTTGTATGTATTGTAATACTGTCGACTCTGAAACTGAAAGTGTTATTTTTGCACTACACAGCGTACCTTATATTTCTTTCTCCGTCGTGTTTTAATATCACTTCCTGCTTTTCCATCAACAATTACAGGCCAGATTTTACCCTGTGCAATGGGAAACAAAAATGAACTCAGGCTTACCATTAGTGAGCCGCAATTCAGCATCCGCCAGGCAGGCAGTGGACAAGGTGTCCTATGGTCCCCAACATAGATCAACGGAGCATCAGATGGAATGGAGGAGTACCGTAAAAAAGAGGAATGGCTGGATGCATGCAAGTTCCCAAATTCAATAGGACAATTACAACAACATACAGTTACAGTATCTATCTTAATTTCTGCTTATCTTTTAAGTAATGTTAATGCTGTGAACTTCTATGAGTGTGACTCTCTGCATTTGTTTGCTCTCTGCTTCAATTCATCCCTCCAGCCATTGTATACTTTTTTCTTTGCTATTTTTTAAACTAATTTAATGTACTAAGTGGTTCTTCTCTCTGAGGGCAGATAGGCAAGTGAAATTGCGTAATTACTGCAGCCCTGTACTGCCACATTGTTTCTTCATAGTTAGTACATTGTAGAAAGTACTACTTACTTTTCAGTAACCTATCCATTTAGCAAACAACTTAATGCATCCAGTAGTGCATGCACTTCCTTGATGTCCCTTAAAAGATTTATGGATAGCTTTGTATCCAAAGATTTGTTTATCTTCATTTGTTGTTTGTAGATGCTGTGTTTTTTTCCTCTCTCCACAAAGCTTTCCCCACAAACCCCATTCCCATCCAAGTTTCAAACCCTAACCCTCTTCCACTGGGCTGTGTGGTTTTCATTGAGGTGTGAGTAAATTACAACAATAATTCCACACACTTGCTGGGGAGGATAAGGTGCAAGCAACCTTCTCAAATCAATTTTAAGGCAGCTAGATGAATCCTAGGATATTGTAATTCTGGTTAAAAAAACAACAATGAGTATTTTAAAATAAATTCTGAATTTCATACCCACCATCGATTGGATCCATCGTCAACATCATCCTCCTACATGTCAAGAAGACTTGTTGTTATGCTGCTGTGTCCCTGTTCTTGTTGTAGGCATAATCATCCATGCAATTCTTTTTTCCCCATACTTATCTTCAGCATTGCTTAGGCTACTGTTCCTTCTAATACTCTTCTCAGGCAACTCAATGTCTAATTTTTTTACTTTGTTTTTCATATGCTGCTACTGCTAGTGTGGTACGGTTGGTACCACTCCTACCAACACCACAACAACGGAATTTCGGTCCGGGATGGCGTAATCGCCATTTGCCATTCAGCCAGCGCTGTGCCTAGCTCTATTCTCAAACACGAATCACAGATAAGATAAGCATTTTCAGGATGTAGAATAATGGGCTAGGACTCGGATGAGAGACTGACAGTAGTACTACTAGTAGGCCAATTCAATTCACTAACTCTGTTAGTTGCACTTTTGAAATTTTTTGGACGTTTTAGATAATTTATGCTGGTAAGTTTGAGGAAACCAAACGTGCCGTAACCCCCGCCCACTACCCCACAAAATAACATCAACGCGTACATTATGTTGAAGTATGTAAAATAAATAATTTTATATTTACCCTAACAAAAATAAACTAGTCCCACCCCTCCCTAACCCAATCAATTGTCCATTTCAAATAGTCCTCTGAAAAGTCCCAAATAATCCCCAACTCCCGATTCCCACCCCCCCAACAGTCTTTAAAAAAGGGGCAAGGGACACAGTCACTTCCGGCGGTGTGTGGACAGGCGGTCCTTGCGGAGGTCCCGGACCACAACAACAAGGCTAGATATCACAGAGTGCTGAAACTGAAGAAATGTCAACTTGGACGCAGGAGAACACTGCTTGAACACAATAAAAGCATTAAAAGTTGCTAAGTTGAAAAAAATTAATGGCCAACTTCTTATACCAAACATAAGCCTTCTGAATAGCAGTGTAAGGTTCCAACCTCTGATCTACCTTGTCAACACCACCCATGTGCTTATTTTAGTCCAGAATGCACACAGGTTTGTGCACATCAGCACCCTGACCCCAAACAGGCACAGGTGAAGTACTCTCATCATGGATGGTAGTCAGCATGTACACATCCCTCCTGTCCACACATTTCACAGCTAGTAGTTCTTCACTACGCAAGGAACTGCACTGACCCCTCTGAAGTTTCTTGCAAACAAGCTCTTTCAGAAAACCTTTGCGGTGAGAGCGGATTGTGCCACATGAAAAAGTGTCCACTTTAAACAATTCCTTAAACAATTGCACAGCAGTGTAGAAGTTATCAAGGTACAAATGGTGGCCTCTGTTGACCTGTCTTCTAGCAAGATCCCACACAATTTTCTCTGACACTCCAAAAGCGGACGGATAACCAGGAGAGTCAATAGTGGAATCTCTACCAGTGTACACACGAAAATTAAAAACATATCCTGTCTTACTCTCAGACAACATATACAATTATCCACAAAATGCAACATGCATAGCAAAAGTAAATAACAATCACGAGTCATAACTACTGGAAATATGGCTGTTGCCATCAAGGGACTGGAAGACCGATATGAAGCGAGGTTCGGCTTTCTTACCAAACCCATCAATAAAGTCAAACCCAAAAACCTCTTCAGCTCTTCCAGATTTGTGGGAGTCCACCTTGTAGCTCTAGAGTGGGGCCTAAGTTTGTCACTGTTGTCCCTCAAAAACTGTTCAGCATACAAATTAGTCTGCTCAACAATCTCACCCAAAAATACATCATCCATAAATAACTAAAAATACTGTATGGGCAAAAAAATTTCACAATTCACTCTCCACCCTGCATCACCGCTAAAGGCAGGCAACACCGGCTGCACCATGTTAGGATCAACCCAGAGTCCAGCACTGCTAGTAGGAAGCCTAGCAGCCTCAGGCTGCAAACCAGATGCCTCTTGCACCATTGGCACAGCAGTATCCTCCTCTAAAACAGGCCCTTCATCTGCACTGAGAGAACCTTCATCATCCGATGATTCCATGTGGAGAGAAAACTCACTGCCAGAATCTTCCCCTTCCTCCCCTCCCACAGACGCACTGTCAGTGTCATGATCCGGCTCAGAGGAAGATTCAAGAAGCATACCTAACACCTGCTGAGCAGTCATTCTACGGCTAGCCATAATGATTACTAATAAAGGTAACTTGACACACAAGTCAACAACAACAATCACTATGTAAAATAAGCAATGAACAAAATTCACCTTTATCAAAAATACCTATACACTGCAAAACAAAACCACTCACGTGCCAAGAGCAGCTAAACTCACCACCACATACTCTGCACAGACACAGTATGGATCAACAATATCCCACTAAAAAAGAAAGAGAAATAAAAATGCACATAAGACAATGCGAAACATATCACAAAGATTTTCATGCACAAAACAGTAACTAAATGCAACTATGACACCTCTTACAAAAAAAAAAATCATACATTGCAATATTACAGATTTGGAGAACATACAAAAAAAATGTTTTTCTTACCTAAAATATGCAACTGCACAAAACTGCAGAACAACCACTGTCAAAACCGCAAACAGGAATCAAAAGTTTTAGACTAAATTTAAAAAATGCATCAGTCCAACCTGCCAAGCTAAGGGGTAGGTGGGCCTAACAGTATAACATCAATAGGGGAGCAACCCTTGCCCTTGAGGCCACCCCCACCAAGACAAAAATTAAAACAATTCTGGTGCCTAGTGGCTTCTGCCCACCTTGGGGACAGTAATAACTAAACACATACTGCTACTCTGCCACTCAGAGAGGGCTGAAAAGGCCACAATCATCCTCCCATAAAGGGAAACGACCCATGTACAAGGGGCGGATCCCCAACATAAAAATAAACACTGGTGTCCTAGTGGCCCACAAAAAAAAAAACAGAACTGCCTTTCAAGATGATACCAAAGGGGATGATGGACGGAGCGCATGAGCAAATCTAACACTCATCCCCAGTCAACTGATCTTGGTTTAATCCATCACCATTCTTTAACTCACTTCACGAACCCAGTTTAGACATGGCCATATGCAAATCAGACTGACCCTGTGCGCTTTGATTGCCCTAAGTTGGCAGACGTGGGTCCCTTGCTCACTTTGCCACAGGACTCAAGCTAACCTGGCTGATATGTAAATGTAAATGTAAATGTAACCGGTCCCATTATGGTTGTTTTTCTAAAACTTTGACCCCTCGAGGGGCAGCCAAAGGTTTACAACATGCCCCCTAAAGGGGAGTGACCCTTGTCCAAGGGGTCACTCCCCAAAACAAAATAAAAAATTAGGGCTACTCAAAATGGCCCCCAAAGGGAGAGTGACCCTTGCCCAAGGGGCCACTCCCCTGCTCTTTGCCACAGTGCATGGTTTCTATAAAAAATATTTAAATTCTGCCCCCCCGGAGGCAGACAAAGCAAAAGTAATTGCCCCCTAAAGGGGAGCGACCCTTGTCCAAGGGGTCGCTCCACAAAACAAAAAAAAACATTAGGGCTACTCAAAATGGCCTCCAAAAGGAGAGTGAACCTTGCACAAGGGGCCACTCCCCTGCTCTTTGCCCCAGTTCATGGTTTTTATAATGAAACATTTAAATTCTACTGCCCCCGAAAGGGGAGCGACCCTTGTCCAAGGGGTCGCTCCCGAAAACAAATAAAAACAATAGGGCCGCACAAAATGGCCCCCAAAAGGAGAGTGACCCTTGCCCATGGGGCCACTCCCCTGCTCTTTCCCCAGTACATGGTTTTTAATCATAAAATACATATATTCTAATGTCCCCAAAAAGGGAGCGACCCTTGCCCAAGGGGCCGCTCCCCAAACGCACAAACATTGCCAATTTAAAAATAAAAAAAATCCCTGGTGTCTAGTGGGCATTCCTGCTGCACGATCGCACGATCGTGCAGCAGGAATGCTCTAAAGAGGCATACTTTCCCCCGATGCCTCTTTAGTTTAAATCCCCCCCCGCCCCAGCCCCCAAACTTACCAGTTTCTCCTCCGACGCACAGGAAGCAAATGGCTTCCCTGCGCGTCGGAGAAGAAAGGGAACCTCCAATGACGTTAGCGCGCCTCGCGCGCTGACGTCATTGATGACGCGGGCGGGGGGGGGGCAGGGGAAGGTCTTCCCCTGCATTCCCCGTAAATGAAATGTAGATCGCCCTGTGGGTGGGGCTCTTGATGATCTGAGCTCGTCATGATCACCCGAGCACTGTATGCCATGACAGGCTCAGCTCGTCATGAGCATACAAGTGGTTAAAAGTAAGATACACTGTGAAGGATTTTAAGGAATCCTGTTTTTATTTTTTACTCACATTGATGTAAGACATACTGTAAATGGTTTTAAGTAACTGTGCAATAAACTTTTGCATACAGTGGAGAGGTAACATGTGTATTTATCCATTTCAGGGCCTAGTTGTGTACAAAACCGGTGATCACACAACTTTATTGTATATTTAACATTAGTCATCATGTGAGCAGTTCAGCAGCCAATTGGTCATATGTCACTTCTGAACAGCTGAGTTACCGTCATGCCTCACAAATATTTGAGCTACCCGCTTGGTATGTTGTCACTCATGCAATCCATGGCTTCAGTTGAGGAGAACGGTACAACCTAAAGCTAAGTAGGCAGAAATATCTCTGCGTAGGAATTCTATGTAGATTCCTCAGTCCATGAGGAATGAAAATCAGTTGTAACATGTCAGACAAGTGATAATGGGCAAAATCACTTTAGCATCTTGTTTTCTGTTACAGAAAGAGGGCTTCATGGTAGTTGTAGTTATTTCAATCTCTACTTCACAACACTCGCCAAATGGTTAACTCCATGAGAAATGGATGTCAGTTGTCACATGTTAGACAAGTGAGAATGGGAAAAATCACTTTAGCATCTTGATTTATGTTACAGAAACAGGGCCTCATGGTTGTTGTATCTATTTCAATCTCTAATTCATAACACTTGCAAAATAGATAGTCTTGCAACCCTGCAACCAAAATGCAGGTGGGCTGGACCAATTGACACGTATTGTGGGATGACATTTTTATAGTAATGCTCTTACCGGCACCATTTTAACATGTGGCATGAAATTGAGATTAATACATGAGATTTTATACGCAACAATATGGATTGAGATTGACAACCAACATCTCTGATGCATGTTAGGAAAGCTTGGTGCACTACACAATGGCAAAACCTGAGTTGAGAACCAACAGGACATTGATGAATTGTGACAGTTAGTGAGGTGTAAGGTACCTGACAACACTCCCTCAGATATTCCTGTCAAGCCCTCAGGATGCAGCATGGCCAAGACCTTCTCCTCCCAGGGAAACAGATGTATTGTGGTGCTAAGAGGACCACCGCCAGTGTTCTTGGCCTCCAGGTGTTGCTTGGAGGACCTTTCCCCACAGGTCGTGAGTGACAATGTAAAAAAAACACCAAGAGATATGGAAAAAATTGCCAAGAAATGTGATTGAAGAATGCTAAATGGGGTGTGGAAAAAATATGTCTGCCTTATCAAAGTTTAGTCCTTGTGTTGCTGTGCTGCAGTTGAGAGGCAAAGGATCATGGTCTAGAAGGGGTTCACACTTGGTCAATGGACATCAGCTGTGTTGTTTTTATATCCATCCAATGGCCACAGTTCTGGTGCTTTCCTGAGAGCGTACATCCATGTACTATGGGCTTACTGCCTTTGGGAAACTGCGGCAAGGGGACCGCCAGTACAACTGTGTTTTCATAATATGCTTGGAGGGAAACTGTGGGCCTGATGGTCACAGAGTATGCATGCCAACATTGCAGTCCACCGCAGGCGGGAATCACTCTCTTGATGCGGTCTACAGTTTAGTGGCTGGGTGACCGCCAACCAGGTGGTCTTCTGGGGACCATCGATTCGATGGCAAGGCGGTGAGACTGCCAAACTCCTAATCGGGTTCTAAGTTTGTTTTCATATTGTTGGTAGAAAGGGCTTTCTATTAGTAAATTTTAGTGGTTGGCTACTTCTGTGACAGGGACATAGGCTAATGTTATCATTTGTTTTAATTTCAAAGGAAAGTTTGCTGTTTGTAGCATATTCTACACTTAGTGCAGATTTTTGATTGAAATGATAGTAACGCTCTTTTGTGGTTATGAGTTATTCTATTTTTAGTATGATTTGAATCATGCCATGCTCAATTCTATGATTATTTTTTGGGGATAGTAGGTATTTATTTTAAATGGTTTGAGAGATAATAGTAAGTGCTACTTTGTTTATTTGGTAGTAAGGCATATCAACATGGGATATTTGTGTTTTAATAGTCACTATATGTGGTGTATATCTGAGTGAATGGATGAGGACACATTTTGAAGGTTGCATTCATTATCCAGGTTTGACATTGGGTACGTTTTATTAAGTTATCTGCTGTAGGGAATATTAAGATTCGTTTTGCATTATTTAAGTTTTTTTTATTAGGAAAGGTTCGTCAGTAAGTAATATATTGTTACATGTTAAGGTATTTGTATATCTTGGTATCTTCCTAGGGCAGGTCGGGCATCACTTGTTTCTTTTCTAGTTCATGCAAATAAACATTTTAAAGTGGGTTTAGGTGGCATTTGCCCTGTTATATGTTCGTGGACTTTAGGAAGTATATCTTTTAGGATTTTGCTTGAGGGTTTCCTGGAGCAAGTGCTTGCCTCTCTGGAATCCTGCAAATTTCCGATGATGCACTTTCTTAGCTATAGGTGCAGCCCATATGATTTAGTAACTGCTTTCTTTTCAGCGAAGTGATAAATATGGCTGCCTCGGTCATTGTATCTGAAAGTAGTGTAATAGTAAAAATATGAATTATACTTTACCTTTTGCTTGCATTTATGTTCTGTTTAGATGTTTCATATGGTTTTGCAGCATTTTTATTGGGGATGTTCTAATGTGGAGCAGGTGCTTTCTTTTCTGTTGGATAAAAAAATATGTTTCTTTTTAAATGTTAATTTGCTGGTAGTTTTTGGAGGTTGAGTTCATTAGTTATATATGCACTCATTATTTAGTTGGGTTTATACCTTTTTAGTAATTTATGTATACTTACTTTTTTATATCTTTTCACTGGTTTGTTATAGTTGTTTTTTTCTGTCAGTTTTTCGGTTTTTAAGTCGTAGACATTTTCTTTTGGGAAGTCCATGTAAAGAGATAGAAGTTGGAGAGTGTATTCATATTTATTTGCAAGCTTACATTTTTCAGTTTAATAACAGTTATGTTTTAGTTTAAATATAAGTTTTACTTACTCGATTAGGTAGGTGTTGAGATGTATATATGTTTTATTTATTGGTCTGGTGAGAGATTCTGGAAAGTGTTTCCTTGTCTCCCAGCATTTGTCATTTTTGAAGTACTTAGGGCCCTATTACGATGTTGGGTGGAGTTTCCTTCGTCCAACATCATCTCGGTCATGGGACCAACCGACACCCAGTCTGATTGTAAAATAGGAGGTGTAGTTCATCCCTGCACCCCATGGTAGCCACCTCAAGGTGCCTGCAGCAGGGTGCAGGGATAAACAAGAGGGCAACAAAGTGCCCACTCGGACTCCAACCGGAGGCCGTGCACCGAAGGGGGCCCAGCCAGGGGCCCCAAAGTTGAATTCGGACAGCCTTTCTGTTTTGGAAAGGCCTTCACAGAATGGCTGCGGAAACCCAACATAATAATCCCTAGGGCGGAAAGAGCTGTCCTAGGTGTTACTGGCCCCATTCCAACTGGTGTGCTGGCTCTCGTTAGAAGTATTTATATTGCCATGAATAGTTATGCCGCATTACGTATAATATGCCATTATTTTTTAAATGGATGCAACTTTTTGGTACCCTACTCAACTCAATCCTGGTCATTCCCCCTCCCAAGTGGTGTCCTGCTGCAAAGGCACGTTTCCTTGGAGCATCAAGTGAATGATGTAAATGTAATAACAAATTACAACAATTTTAGAAAGCGTGCATTGTGAATGAAGCTTACATTGTCTGTTCAAAGTATCATTTTCAAGGATATCCGCTGGAAGTATTTGTATAGTCCTGCTAGTTCTGTGAGCCTCTGTACCTCATTTTAATTATTCTGTAATAAATCCACTCCTTACTTTCTTTTCTTATCTAGAGCTCAGTTTGTTGTGCTTCCAATACTTTATTCTGTTTAGCTCTGCTAAATTGTGTTACTTGATGAGGAGTTTAGTCTCTAACCACTAGATCAATAGGAGACTCTGGAGGTGAGAGCGTGACTGAGACTGCAAGTGTGGAAGGGTGGTTGCTTCATGAGAGCTTTCCCAAAAGAATGGAGATAGATTATCCTGGTCAGACATGGAAAACATTTAGAACTACCCTTGAAAACAGGCTCAAAATAAGATTAATCCCATATCATGATAAAAGATCTGAAAAGAAAACCTCAATATTCAATAACTTCATAACTGTCCATTTGAATTTTAGCATTGCCAGTGTATCTGACTGGAGCTGTGTATCTTCTGAAATGATACAAATTGTTATTAGCAATAAGGATAGGAGGTGCCCGCTTGAAAGGGCAGGAGACTAATGTTATTAAGCACTGCTATTTCATCATAGTGTTCCAGAATAGCCCGTCCACTTACAGAAGACAGTATGTATATTATCAAACTTTTTTGCTATGGATAACGTTAAGCACCATACATGTCAAGTCTAAAACGAGGAGTGAGTTCAGAACTGAAAGTTCAAGTAACAGAGGACTTTAATTATACTAAGGGAATGGAAATGTGATTGTTCATATTTTTCTTAAACAGTATGGTGTGTCAATTTTATCATTGTATAATTTTATACTATGTATGGTATGCCACTTATTCCATAATAATAACAATTTCACTCCACTTACCAAAAGAGGATGTAATCACCAAAGAGTGAGATTTGCATACTTTTTTAAAGATGTATGTATACACTTAAATTTCACTTGACCATGTTGCAATGAGGCTTCCAGGAGGTTACTTATATCTTGATTATCAAGCCTATAATCATGTCTACAAAGGCCAGTTGGTAATATCCTTCTTTTGCCCAAGATGTTGGGCCTGATTTAGGGTTTGGTCGATAGGGTAATCCATCAATAATGTGGCAGATGACCTGTCCACCAAACTCCTAGTTCCCCTGCTCAAATTACAGTTGGGGAAGTGGTAATTTTATGACAGTTTAGCCTTCATTGATTCTTCCAGTGGAAACCTTTGGCAGGTTTGTATTAGGCTTTTTAATAGGATCCAGGTGGAGTGATGCTCCATTTTACCTCTCGCCACGCTGACAAATGACCTCACATATGAAAATATGAGAGTCAGCTCTGTGTGAGGTTGGGTGGAAATGGGATTAGAGAGAAAACAGAAAAACAAGGCACCACCACTTCTGTTCTGTCACTCACTGGTCAATTAGGTCTGCAGAATTCAATGAATCCAAGCAGGACAAAGAGATATTCTAAGTATTATGTCCACGCCTGGGCATATTTTGTGGAGTTTTGCTACGCAGAACTCCGCGAAGTTACAAAAAGTGCAGTGCAACCTGCCGTTCGTGTTGGTCTTCCTGCCGCTTGGGTAGAAATTCTACCTGAGCGGCAACTCGCGCTTGTGAACTTACCGTTCGCAATCGTGAGCAAGGAAAAAACTCCACTGAACTACGTGAAGCAGAGTTTTCAGCACTTCGCGAGCTCCACAGAGCATGAAGTGTAGAAAACTCTGAAAACTCAGTGAACGGAGCAGAGTTCAATGCTCAGGCCTAATTTTGTCATGCAGACAACTAAAAGTAATTGTAATTACAAATGGATACACCTGAACTGTATCTCTGTATAACCAACTTTCTGTAGTTCAATAAAGAACTGGAAAATCCTGAAAACCAAACATACAAAACTAAGTATCTCAAAACCAACATGTGTGTTTATGCCTCTCTATGCTTTTTAAAATACCTGCCATCGCTACTTACTCTCTGGTGAAGGTTAAGTATGGTTTTCTTTGAACTCGAATAATAACCAAGTTCATTAATAACCCATTGTTCTGAATTTTGATTTATGAATGTTCTTCTTGAAACTCTGATACTTTATTTGTGAACATAAGAATACAATGAACCACTAAGCTTTCAAGAATGATTCAAGGTGGTTTCCAGCAACAACACAACTTTTGGATATTCACTAGACTTTTCTTAAATGAAGCCCGAGT
Source organism: Lissotriton helveticus (assembly GCF_964261635.1). NCBI lineage: Eukaryota > Metazoa > Chordata > Amphibia > Caudata > Salamandridae > Lissotriton > Lissotriton helveticus. Next base: position 2,121,096,098 of record NC_136057.1, on the reverse strand, counting down.
TCCAACAGTTCAGAACTAGTTTAACTTCAAGGTTTATTTTCATCAGCAATACAAAATAAGCATACTTCTCTGTAGTGCAATAGTCAATACCAAACAACCCCCAACATGCAACTGGTCTCTTGTAAAGGGAACTCAGTATCCAAGTAACAAGTCTTGGATTCAGCAACATTAATGCACAATTGCCTAGTAAGCATATTGCCAGTGTTGAGGAAAATGATGCCCTAAATCCTAAGATGTGCTGCAGCAACAAATGATGGACGGAATGCCGAATGAATCAAACATTCACCCGCAGTCAAGAGATCTGGGTTAAATCCATTGTTCTTTGGCTCACTATGCCACCCCACCTGACCTGACAGTATGGGCTGGGCTGTTCCCATGGGGAGCAGGGTCATGACTGATTTGCATATGGCTGGGTTTAAACTGGAATGGCATAGGGAGCAAAAGAATTATGGATTTAGGCCCAGATCTTTGTAATGGGGTGGATGTTTGACATTGCTCAGCATACTGTCCATCAATTGTTCTTTTTCCAAATCCTAAGATAGGCACTGTGTCTCTGGATCATGAGACAGTTTGACCTGCTGGGAATTGTATTTCACATCTGGTGTGCTGCCATGCAGTGCATCCTTCATGTGAGAGAGCCTCTTCAATCCACACGGCACTAGCACTCGATGATGACTTCTGGTCTTCCCTTGACTGCAAGATACTCAGCACGAGGAAGCTAGGAACATCCCCTCCACAAACATGAATCACACAGAGCAGTAAGTGATTCCTCTAACCCCACTTCCTTATACCTTTGACTGACTCCCTATTGGACATTGGGCCATTGGCTAGAGTACCTGTGACTGTCCACCCTATTTAGGACAGAACATAATCACATACTTTTTTGTGTTTAGAATCAACAAAGGAATCCTGGCAATCCTGAACTGTAAATCAAATAAATGGGCCACACACTGGTAGAAAACTTCCAACATGTCTGGATTTTTATTGTTGTTTTCTATAAACAAACACCAGTTTTGATGTTTCGGTTTTGAAATAAGATACTTTATTGAGCAGGAGCAGTAAACATGATGCGCACTCATGAAAGTTGCAGTACTTTCAGCAAAGCCATCATCACAGAGGCTCTGTTGAAGGCACTGAGATGTCTACCTACCTGGCAGAGATATCGAAGTATAGCAGTCAATGTTTCCACCTAGGCTATACCACAACATCCTTCCATTGCCCTTGGAGGCTGTTGGACTAGGTATCATTCTCTAAATCAGGCCCTAAGGAAAACGTGGCTGATCCACTGTACTGCAATTGCCATATGCTATAATGCACTTGTAATATGGGGGACAGGACATCCTTCCCTTTCGTGACGAAATAACAATCGACCAAACTCTAAATAAGGCTCTTAAAATGTTAGCATTCCTCACAATGCTAATTTTGGGTCAGAGACCTGTAAAACATCACAAGGTTTGTTAAAAATACTCGAGAGCGAAATAGACAATTCTGATGTGAGAACATACATAAGAGAGCATGCGCTATATGTGGGAAGCATGTATGCATTTGCACATGGCCCTTTGCGACCGCAAAAATGCTTTTTGGAATGTACACGGCCCAAATTGCAATTATGTTAACTTGTTACTGAATTGCAATTAGGCTTTTGCAAATCAGTATTTGGAAGGGGAGTTTTGAGGGTGTCCCTTCCTAATACTGAATTGAAATTGTATGTACAAATGTTTAGCTGTTAAAATGCGGTTGCAAAATATTCACAATTTACCTCCATATGAAAAATAGTGGTAACCCATTTGCAAATGGGAAGAGCAACCTGAGAGACCCCTTCCTATTTGAGAATGGTTGCCAAATATTTTTAAAAGCAGTCACTGGTCTCACGGACCACAGCCTACTCTTTAAAAATGAAACCTCAAAGTTTCATGTTTTGTTTTTTAAATGAATGCTATTTTCCATTAAGGAAAACAAGATGTGTTTAAAAAAAAAAAGCAATCACAGACATGGTGGTCTGCTGACCCCAGCAACCCACTATCGCTGTGATGGCAGCGAATCGTAGTAGGTCGCAAATTGCGACTTACCTCATTAATATTCATGAACTATTCTATTTGCGAACCACAACGAATCGTTAATGAAACTCAAAAGAGTTTCATACATTAGGAAAAGCGATTTCCTAATTGTCATTTGCAAAAAATCACTATTACGCGATTGCTATTCCTATTTTTGTACATCTAGCACGCAATTTGTTTTATTTCAATATGTCGAAAGGATTTTAAAATGTTAACATTTCTCGTAAATCTATGTATGGTTATAATATACATTAAAAAGCATGGTCCCGTTATATCAACTCGATGATATTATAAATAACATACAGTATTTTCAGTTTACGAATATTCTTTGCACCGATAGTGGGAGGCATGAGAATAATGTACCCCCTTACTCCAAGCAAAATCTCATTTACTTTATGCTGGTCTCAAACTGATATTGCTTGTTATGTGCTATTTGATGTGCTAGTATTAGACATTTGCCTGTTTACTGTTTTGCAGATCCTTTCTTTTGAGATGTATATATTTCTGAATGTCTTTCTGCCCTTGAATAAAACAGACATGGCCAGCACTTGCTGCCTCTCGCTCAGAATGTAGTTAAAGCTTCAATTAAGCGAGTGTACAGCGAGGCTTGACATACACCATCCTCTGTGTGTTTGTGCAGACTGAAACGCAAGCCAGTATTTGGGTTATATTTCTGCGGGGTTTGAAGTGTTGTTCAAAGATCTTGAAAAATTGAATGACTGAGGACAGATGTGAGAATTGTGCCCTTTAGTTTATGTGCAAAATCAAAAACATGCAAAGTGTGGTTGTGTCTGAGCCTTATCAGATACGACAGGCATTAAAGTATAAAACGAAATCCCAGCAATGGAAAACTTGTCAGTTTGCATGTTAGTAAAATAAGTACACTAGATAAACAATTCCGAGGGGTATGCAGTTGCATTTTCAATCAGTTTGCGCAAAAGTCCATTATTGCAGAATAGCAGAGAATGCCTGAAACCTTGTGGGACTAATTTGACAAGGACGGACTATCTGATGTTTAGCATACCATTGCTGCTGTGGAAAAATAGTATATAATAACATGCTCAAACAGCCACCATTCCATAGGGCATCATTCACAAGAATACTCTTTTTACTGCAGACTGTACAATCAACAATTATACATTCACAGTGTAGGACTTTAAAGCCCTCACTTTGAGAAACGAATAAATTTAAGTATATCACCAAATGGCAGTAAAAACTTTACAACATGGGGAAGGTTCGAAGTAATTCTTGGGGTCTGACGTGTCGAGTCATAAATGTGGAATAACTTGCGGTAGCAATGTTACAGGACGTATTCCTGCATTTCTGTTTACAGTATTACTATAATGTGTGCTTTAAAGAGCGTGGGTAGGGGTGAGGGAGTTACTTTTATCTTGCAATTCTGAATATTTTTTTAAACTTCACAAGCTTTACATAGTGCTAAGTTTGTGAAGTTTTAAAAGCAATGGAGCAAATAAGAGTAGGCTTTAGCAGTAATTGAAAATGATCCTTTTAGACTTGGCATCTTCGGCATGGGTTCCCCTGACTTTTTGCCTCTGCTCCCTGTATTTTTTTTAATAATTCTTTTTATTGAAAAAAGGCAAAGGCATGTAAACAGTCAAAGCACCACAATGCTCAAAGGGCCTGTAGAGCACATGAGTACAGCAGCAATAGTCCATGGCACAATACATTCCATATGTCATAAAAAAACACACATTATAGCAGTGCAACCGCATCCCTCTCCCTCCCCCCCCCAGGAGGTTCACATATATCCCTACGAAAAGTGTTCCATAGCCCCCATATTTGTGACCATTTCGTCGGGCACACCCTAGATATAGATAGGTACTTCCGTCACCATGCACCAGTCCATGTCCTTAGCCCAATCGACAATGTTGGGTGGGTGCGGGGCTCTCCACAATCGTGCAATGTTGCGCTTTGCCACCATAAAGCCCAGAGTCACCCATGTTCTCTACTTGTCGCTGAGGTCTGTGGGGTACCAGATGTTCAACAAAATCAGTTTGATGTTACACGGTATCTGTTGTCCCAGCGCCTCATCCATCATACTTACCACCCTCTCCCAATATTTCTGAATTTTAGCACATTCCCACATTGTGTGAAAATAAATGCTCTCTTGCCCACAGTGCCGAAAGCAATTAGTGTCTTGGGCATAACCCATGTGGACCAGAGAGGATCCAGACCAATATGTTTTGTGGAGGATTTTGAGTTGCGCCAGTCGGAATCTGGAAGAGATGGCAACCTCCTGCGGTGACGCCACAGCAGCCCGCCACTCCTCATCCTCCAGCCCAGCCATATCGTCGTCCCATTTACCCCTTAGGCGGATCAAGGGATCTGACATGTTGTTGATAAGTTTTTTTATATATAAGGGCTATAGCCTTCTTAGGCAAATTGCCATCCAAAATCTTGTCCTCCAGCGTAGAGGACTCAGGTCTAATTTGGAGATACCGAAACCGTTCAGAATTGGCCATTTCGTATTCTTGCTGTAATTGAGAGATTGGTATGACCCCGCCCGATTTCCATTGGTCCCCAATTCTGGAGATGCCAATGGTGTCCCATTTGTCGAATCCCTGGGACCATGACAGTCGACCTAGCAGGCCACTTTGCCAGAGTGGTGTGGCCCTGGTGGTTTGCCCTCCCAACCCAGACGAAGGTTAGTCTCATAGAATCGAGACAAGTCTTTAGATACCCAGATCCCCAGAAATTTGAACCCTGCCACGGCCTCCATCAATTAACAGTCCCGGGGAAGTCGGGGCTTCTGCCCATTAAGGACGTAGAGCACAGATTTGGACCAGTTGATCCGATAACCTGTGAATCTGCCAAAGATGTGAAATATGTCCATCACCACAGCGAGCGATTTTGCCGGGGAGGCAAGGTAGAGCAGGATATCGTCCGCGTATAGAGATATGCGGTCCTCCCAGCCATGAGTCCATCTGAAGCCCCTGATAGCCGGGTCCCACTGGATCCACGCCACAAGGGGCTCCAAGGCCAAAGAGAAGAGGAGAGGCGATAGGGGACATCCTTGCCTAGTGCCCCTTCCCAAGGGAAAAACAGGGGACTTGCGGTTATTACCGACCACCTGCGCTAATGGTTGGCAATACAAAAGGCGCACCCAGTTAATAAATTCCGAACCGAAGCCCAATTTGCGGAGAACCGCAAACATGTAGGGCCATTCTATGGTATCAAAGGCCGACGCGCCATCCAGGGACACCACCACAGCATCTTCTCTAATAGTATCTGCCCTACAGAGTACTCCATGTAGGCAGTGGAGATTAAGAGATGTATTTGGTGCCAGCATAAATCCGGACTGGTCCGGGTGGATCAGGGCAGGTAGAACCTGCAACAGACGAGTGGGGAGGACTTTTGCTAGGATTTTTGCCTCACAATTGAGCAATGATATAGGTCTATACAAAGAACAGTGATCTGCGGGTTTGCCTGATTTGTGGATGACAATGATGGTGGCCAGTCTATGGTCTTCAGGAAGAATTCCACCCTCTTTACTGTCCCGGTGCATATCAGTAAGGTAAGGGGCATTTATATTTGCCGTCAGCTTAAATAATTCTCTGAGGATCCCATTGGGACCCGATGCTTCCCCCCCGCAAGTCATGTATAGCCTTCTCCACTTCGGTCACTGTTAGGTCACGCTCTAAATCAGAGCTGTCCTCCGCGGTAAGAGTAAGCATGTCTATATCTCGGAGTAGAGATAAAGCCTCCTCCTCCGAATAACTCGTGCCTGAAGTATATAGGGAGCTATAGTGTTGCCCAAACGCGTCCGTGATGTCCTGCAGTGCGGTAACACGGGAGTGCTGGTCAGTAACAATTTCCACCACCACTCTCCTCGCCTCCTCTCTACGATCCTACTACGCCAACAGTTTGCCTGCCTTATCGCCAACATCATATATTCTGCTAAGAGTTGCCCTGTATTGTGCCCTAGCCGCGTCAGTAGCCTGGTCGGAAAACTCTTTCATCTTAGTCCGGAGCCTATGACGCGATTCCTCTGAGTCCTGTGTATGAACTGCGCATTCTAAGGACAGGACCTCCCCCTCTAAGCGCGCATGATCCACGCCTTTTTCCTTGAGTTGTCCAGCAATCTGACCCGACACCACTCCCCGTATGACAGTTTTATAGGCCTCCCAAAGGGAAACGGACGAGATGACTGAACCCTGATTTAGTTGATAATAAAGGGCAGTTTTACCAAAATACTTTATCCTTAACTGAGGGAATAGCGAGATACCAGGGGTTAAGCGGTGCAACGTGGCCAACAGTGGGTTCTCCCACTTCCAGCCTGCACAGCACGGGTGAGTGATCCGAAATTCCCCAAGCCACATGTTGAATCTCTTTGGCGTTTTGGATCTGGCTCATGAGCGTGAGCACATAATCTATCTGTGACATGCTGCGATGGGGCCCTGAGAGATGGGTGTATTGGAGCTCGCTAGGATGTAAGTATCTCCAGACATCTACCAGACCCATAGCCCCCAGAAAGCTATGTATGTATTTATGGCACCCTGGCAGGTTCTTCTGGGGCCAACGAGCCAGGAAATCAGAAACAATGGAATTAAAATCTCCCCCTATCAGCAATCTCCCATCCGGTAGGTTCAGGAGAAGATCACCGAGATCCATAAACGCCTGTGTGTGCAGGCCTGGCAGAATGTACACCGATACCAAATTAAGAGCAGCTCACTCCCACACCCTGGACACTGCTACGAACCTGCCCAGCGGGTCCGTGTGGACCTTGTTAACAATCAAGGGGAAGGACTTGCAAACCAATTTGCTCACCCACGCGAGCCAGAGCCAAAGGCAGAATGGGCAGCAATCAGGAATCCCCACCGAGACAGGGCCTAACAAGCATTGCCCAACAGATGGGTCTCCTGCAATAGGATGATGTCAGGTGAATGTTGCTTCAAAAATTGGAGAACCACCCCTCTTTTGATTTTGTCGCCCAACCCGTTCACATTCCAGGATATCAAGTTATGTTTCTGTCTCCGCATGGTACCTATCACTCAATGTCTCAGATACAAGGTAACCCGCTGAGGAGCGCACCAAGGGGGAGGGCGGATAGGCAAGCGTATGTGTGTGTAGCTTAATTGGATGTCCCATTTGCCCCATGTCATGTGAATAAAGTAGGATAATGGAGAGGTAAACAATCTCTTGTAATGATGTGGAACAAAACAAAGACAAAAACAGCTGAAGCAGAAGCAATACCATGAATACTGTGACCAAAGGGGGTAAATCAACTACCCAATCCATCGTCATTTGCTGTCGAGACCCCTTGGAGAAAACATGCCTAAACAAAAACAATACTGGAATAATCAAAAACAATACGAAAAATACCACCCCGAAACTTACCTCCCCACGTGAATTCCCCACTTCCCCCAACCCTGCCTCTCTGCTTGGCGGTAACACATCCTTCCACCCCCGAACTAGCAGAGTGCCTATCACCCACCCTTCCAAGAGCTCGAGGGACCGAATGGCCAAACCAAGCAAATAACCCCAAAGGATCTATATCTGCCCCAAAGGTGAATCAAAACAGCCATAATGTAGTTACAACAGAGACACTGGCAAGGGCCAGGCATATGCCCACCACCCCCACACGTGGTCTGCAGGAGGACAGGTATGAGGTCTCGTCGGCCTGCCATTCGCTATCCCTCCAAACAGTCCCAGGTCTCTTCTGGAGTGGTGAAAAACCAGGATTTTCCCTCCGCTTCCACCCTCAGCTTGGCCAGGAACATCATTGCATACTTCACATCCTTGTCACGAAGAGCTTTCCTAACTTCCAGGAAGCTTCGTCGTTGCACCTTTAGGGTGAAGTCAGGAAAGAGGGTGATGCAGCTGTTTTGGAATTCCACTGGCAGGGCGGAGCGGGCACACTGGGGAGATCCGCAGACTCTGTCCGGCCCGGGAGCCGGGAAGAAGATCCAGGCCAGTCCGCCCTCCACTCCCCAAGAAAATCGGGGAGGCACTGCACCGGAACCACAGCAGCCAGGACAACCGGAGCAAGAGGTAAGTGCCTGCAGAGCGTTGTAGCACTAGCACACAGCAAAAGGGGCTTCCCGGGGCAGGATAACAGCAGGATAAATGTGAAAACACAGGCGGGCGAACGGAGCCGAGCTAAAGCGCGGCCATCACGGTCGCGAGCTAGGCTCCTCCCCCAGTGGAGACAGTGTTGATCTGTGATTCCAAGGACTTGCGGACGGTGGCGATGGCATCAAGAATGTCTTGCAATGTCGGGTCCGCCTTCTTCCCTCCAGTATCCATTTTGTCGGGAGCCATAATGTAGTTACAACAGAGACACTGGCAAGGGCCAGGCATATGCCCACCACCCCCACACGTGGTCTGCAGGAGGACAGGTATGAGGTCTCGTCGGCCTGCCATTCGCCATCCCTCCAAACAGTCCCAGGTCTCTTCTGGAGTGGTGAAAAACCAGGATTTTCCCTCCGCTTCCACCCTCAGCTTGGCCAGGAACATCATTGCATACTTCACATCCTTGTCACGAAGAGCTTCCCTAACTTCCAGGAAGCTTCGTCGTTGCACCTTTAGGGTGAAGTCAGGAAAGAGGGTGATGCAGCTGTTTTGGAATTCCACTGGCAGGGCGGAGCGGGCACACTGCAGGATAACATCTCGGTCGCGAAAGTTGAAAGGTTGTTGGGGGGCTCCAAGCCGTGGACAGCCGCTAGGCACCCGGTGTGACCGCTCTACCGAGAAGAAGTTAGAGAGGCCACGCAGTTTGAGGCAGTTGGTGATCAAGTCTTCCACAAAGAGGTCAGCCGACGGCCCCTCCGAGAGTTCCGGCACACCTATTATACGGACCTTGTTGAGTCTGGAGTGTCCTTCGTAATCGTCCAGCTGCGCCTCGAGTTTTGCGGCATGTGCTTACAGGTCATCCACCTTTCTCTGTAATTCGGACGTGTCTTCTACCAGGGTGGTGGCTTTGATTTCAACATCTCAGAGTCAAGACTTCATGTTGCAAATGTCCTCCCTGATGAACGAGACCTCAGTGGAGACAGTGTTTTTTTTTTTTTTTTTTAAAACCTTTATTGTACAATGAAGCTCACAAATACGGGCCTACAACCCACCAGGGCTGGCCACCACATGGTAGAAAACATAATAACCGAAAATAAGTTCTTTACAGGATACGATATCAGGAGCATAGGGAAAACGATAAAAGACATCGAGCAATCAGAAAGAACAGGATAAGAAAAGGTTAATTTTCTAATGCGGGGCGGGGACAGAAGAACAACGGGCCGTGCAGGAAACAACCAGGGAGGAGGGGCCGCGGCAAGCCGCCATCTTAGGAACACAGAATGAAAAAAGAAGCCATACAAACATCGCTATCAAAAATAGAAACAAAATCGGAATATAAGGAAACGAGAATGGCAATAATCAAACCGCGCCCATCCATCACCGCCCCCACCCAAAGTGAGGAGGCATGATCAAAGGGCCCACATTGTAAAAACAATACGAAACGCACCCCGGCAGAAATAAAAGGACCCTCATAAAGGAGGAAAAAGGGGAGAGAGAAAAAGGGGATAAAGAAGGGACTCCCACCAAACCATGCACCCCTAGGAGATAAAGCAGGATAATAGAATCCGGCAGCAACATATCAAAAATCGATACCAAATAACCCGGGTAGCCACAATCAGACACCCACCGGATTACAAAAGTCACAGAAACTCCCCAGGGGGTCACAGGAGGAAACGGAGTCCCGAAAAAGTGAACACACAAGAGCCATAGAACAAAAAAGAGAAAATAAGGGAGGAAAAAGACCCCCCAATGCAGACAGACCCCCCCAACCCACCCCTAAAGCCCACCCTGCACCCCTGCAGAAGGCTACGGCCTACCCCCCGGCAGCGTGCCTGTCGCCCTAAATAGAACCCGAAATATAGCGGAGCAAAGTGAAGTCGGAATCAAAAGACAAAAATGGGAAGGGAGGGGAAGGGAACAAGGGATGGGAGACACACACACACACATATACGGGGGAGGGCCGGGAGACAGGAGCAAACGTACCCCATCACCCGCCTGAATGAAGAACCAGGTACCCGGGAAGCCAAAGATCATCGGGTAAAGTCCAGGAGCACTAGCCAGTCATACATAACCATACCGGGACATGTTGACCCTCCAAATCAGTGCAAGACTACCGCACACAGACTCCAGCATACATCAGCCCTGTCCTTGTTTGTCCAAAGTGGAAACTTCCCGATCCAGCGAGGACCAGGCCACGAATAACAGGAGACAGACAGCAGGATGATCCGACGGCAGTCCAGAAAAGGCACGTGAAAAGAAACACGGAAGATCCAGGAAAGTCACTAAGTGGGTCAAACGATGCAGGCACAAGTCCAAGGATCTGTCCAGAGAAACCGACCCATCCGGGCCGGAGCAGGAGACATCGCCGGGCAGCGGCGGCCGAAAGGAAGCGGGGGAGTCATGAAGGTCCGGCCAAACAAAATCCAGCTCCCGGGCCCGAGAAAAAGGAGAGAGCGCAGGAGGAGGAGGCGCCATCAAGTCCCACACATCCGCAGACGCGGTCGTGACCGGGGCCAATTCCGCCAGGATAATTCCAGCCGCACCCCGCGGCGGCGAAGTCGCAGTCAGCCGTGGGGGCCCCAGAGGCCCGTCGTGAGGAATCACCTCCGAAGCCAAAACAGGAGCGGTTGTACAGAATCGCCAGGAGAGCAAGGCGTCCAGGACCTCCTTAAGTGTAAAAAATTCTTTACAGTGTCCGGAACCCGGGTCATGCGGCGGGCCTCCAGCGCTCGCCCGGGCCCAGCCAGGATACCCGGGGTCGGTCGCCATTTTGAGAGTCCAACAAGGCCGCTCGGGCGACAAACTCCGCCGGGGCGGCAGCAAGGCAAATGAAGTCCCGCCGACCGGCAACAGAGCACCCCAGGCAGGAAGGAGGGCCACCAGAAGAAAGGGGTGCGCCGGCCACCCAACGCCGCTGGTCCCGTTCTCCGAGCCCGGGCGGTAAAATCAAAATGGCCGGACCGGAGAACAAAGGGAGAGCAAGCCGGACACACGAGGAGCTCCGACAACGGAAGGCAGCGCCTCCAACATAGGTCTCCTTCCAACGGGATGCGGCCAGGAAGGACCTCCGGCCCACACGAACAACGGCCTTCCGACCACCTCCACAGCGCCCCGAAGGGGAGATCCGCAGACTCTGTCCGGCCCGGGAGCCGGGAAGAAGATCCAGGCCAGTCCGCCCTCCACTCCCCAAGAAAATCGGGGAGGCACTGCACCGGAACCACAGCAGCCAGGACAACCGGAGCAAGAGGTAAGTGCCTGCAGAGCGTTGTAGCACTAGCACACAGCAAAAGGGGCTTTCCGGGGCAGGATAACAGCAGGATAAATGTGAAAACACAGGCGGGCGAACGGAGCCGAGCTAAAGCGCGGCCATCACGGTCGCGAGCTAGGCTCCTCCCCCAGTGGAGACAGTGTTGATCTGTGATTCCAAGGACTTGCGGACGGTGGCGATGGCATCAAGAATGTCTTGCAATGTCGGGTCCGCCTTCTTCCCTCCAGTATCCATTTTGTCGGGAGCGGTGGGCCCTCCTTTAGGGCTTGAACTGGAACTTCCGTCCAGGCAAATTTCGTCAGCTTGGCCTGGAGGGCCGCCTTTGGGCCCCAACACCCGCCATGGCGGATGTAGGACTCAAGCACAGCCGCAATGGATACAGAGACTGAGCTGTGAAAGCTAGGGAGAAAGGTTTCAGTGGCCTCCCAATGCACCGGAGAGTTTGCGGGGGACCAGGGCGGTAGAACTGGTGTTCACCAAAGTGGCCTATCAGACCCAGAACATCCTGCCACTGCTAGGCTGCATGGGTGCACATCACAGCCATGCACCGGCGGAAGCAGCAAGAGAGAGAGGGCCAGGTGGCAGGAGGCAACAGCAAGCAATGGGTGGTGGTAATGGAGGTCAGATGCGCAAGGCCACCACACAAGGTCACAGATGGACTCGGGAGCCCCCACAGCACACGCAGTATGCCCCGGTCATTTCATGCGGCAAACACCCACAAGGATCTTCTTGCACTGGCAGCAGCCCAGCCAGAGAGGGTCAGGAGGACAGGGGTAGAGATATGTCGCCAGCCACTGCCAACGCGGCATCATCGTTCTGAGTCTGCAGCATCTCAGGTACTCGCAGTGACGCGGGGACCCCCCCCTCCCGAGAGACCAAAAGTGTGGGGCGTAGATAGGGCATCCACTGACCAGCACGGGGCGGAAACCTTCCTTTCCTGCCTGGCCCCTGGCCACAGTTTGTAGTGCCAGAGGCCACCGCCGGTACTTCAATCAATGTTGCAGGGATGCACTCACTGGTTTCCTCCAGACTCTGATCCCCTGCGGTTCCGAGCCACCAACGGCATCATGCACTGCCTCCCTGCAGCCGCTGCGGTGAGCAGTAGTCACAGTCCTGATTTACCCGCTCTCAGCAGCGGGGGCCGCATTGCCGTTATCAGCCATCCGGCCGCCCGGGAAATCACCACCGCCGAGCCAGCCCACAGACGACAGGCCTCACGGCAGCTCCTGGGGCCTTGTCCGGCCTGACAATGCTGGTTGCAGAGACGGCCACACGCAGCTCCACCGGGTTCGCAGCAGGGATCAAGAGATTGTCTGACCCTTCCGGAGGTAACCTGGGGTTGTTCTGCTACAATCTGGGGACAGATGATCGGATATTCATGCGTACGTATAGCTAGGTCTGTGGAACCGAGCAACTAGGCGGCCATCTTCGCACTCGGCTTGGCCTTGCTCCCCACCCCCTGTATTTTTGATGGTATACTGGATTTCGTTTTGCTGGCTTAGATGCTTTGGGCCACTGCTGGTTAGTGTCAAAGTGCAAGTGCTCCCTGTATAAATTGCTATGGTAATTGGTTATCCATGATTGGCATACTTGATTTACTGGTAAGTCCCTAATAAAGTGCTTAGAGTGTGCCAGGGCCTGTAAATCAAATGCTACTAGTGGGTTTGCAACACTAGTAGTGCCACCCAGTAAACCTGCCTCAGGCCTACCACTGTAGTACCTGCGTGCAGTTTGTAATTTCCATGTCTCCCTGGCGAGTGCACCCCTTTTCCAGGCCTTAACCTTCGTTTTCTTACATGTAAACCACACCTCAGGTATGCCCAAGGTACCCCCTTGGGCAGGGTGGAGTGCATGTGAAAGGTAGGTCATGTACCGGTGTGTGATAGTGAAATACTATGTATTTCTTTTTTCATTATTGAAAAGCTATCTATCTCATAGGCTAACATTGGAGTTACCTTGTAACATTTTACAAGTATAAAGTCCCATTGGGACAAGATGAAGAGATGGAGTTTAGGCTGTCTGTACTCAGAATTAAATAGTACATCTTTTTAGGGAGATGGTATTTAAATTGTGTTTTTTCAAAAATGCAACTTTAGAAAGTGGTAATTTTCTTGTTTACCACCATTCTGTGTACCTCTGCTGCTTGTGTGTTGACTGTATGGTTTTGAAGTGACAGGGGCTGGGGATGTGCATTCACTGCAGACAGCCCCCAGGGGGGGGGGGTTGAGGTGTGCCCTGCCTTTCCTGGATGACTCAGGGCTGAGCTAAATAGACATGGGCTGCATATGGAGTAGTGGGAGGAGTTTCACTTGCACCTTAAAAGACCCTGTCCCCTTTGCACAATGCTGTCTCCAGCTCCTGCTAAGAGGCTGGACCAGAGAGGACAGAACTGGTTTGGACTGAGCTGAGAGACTTTCTGCCACAAGGGAACAAAGGAAAATCTGGTATATATATATTGTGGCTCAGTCCCCAGAACTTTGGATTACTTCAAGAAACAAGTGGACCCTGCCAAGAAGAAGAGACTGTGTGAGGAGCGCTAGCTTTTCGGTGTGAGAGGTGGGTTTGCCTGCAGTTGCTGCTTCTGTCTGTGGTGGAGGAAAATGTCTGACTCTTTTACCTTGGTGTGGTATCCTGATTGTGAAGGACTCTGCAAGGTCTTGTGTGTGCTGGAATCCTGTTCTTGGAAATTCAAGGGCATTCATGTTTCTGTGGTCTGTGCTTTACCAGCTATTCTTTTATACAGAGCTCCTTTGGCTTTGCTTGGCAACCTCCACTCCGACAGCGTGCAGTGTGCTCTGATTTGGGAAGAGGGCAGTGTTTGGCCCTAATTCAATGCTGTGGGCTTTCCTTCCGAGGAGCTCAGTGGGCTCTCCCTACTATACCTTGAAGAAGTAGTAGCCTGCCTGTGGCTCTGTTCCACAAACCGTCTTGGGACCAGACTATTCACTCTGCACAGGGAATTCAAGATCGCTGGGCAGCCATTCTTCAGACGCCGCAGGGCCCTAGACATTGCCTGGCAACCCCTCCTCACCTGAAAAAACAGCCGGGACTTGACGCTGTCCTGCCCCTTGCATTATTGAGCCCTCACCGCAGTGCTGCGGGGTTGCGCACAGCCACCAATGAGGGTGGAGAGAGGGGCTGATCTGTGGCCACACCTTTAGTAGTGGCACTTGCTGGCAACACCTTACTGCCCCAGCCTCTATCGAGGCAGTATTGAATGGGTCAGGCCAGTTGTGACTGGCCTGTCTTTTGCCGCACACCCAGCAGGGTTAAAAGGCCCCGCATGCAATTGCCTACACAACTATTTTTGGTGCTTCCCTTGCAGGGAAGTATAGTTGGCCTAATTTACAGTGGGCATTTATTCAAAAAGTGATATGGTGTTTGCCTTATTTACCACAGGCTTATATTCACAAAGTGGTATGATGTTTGCCTCATTTACAATGTGCATTTATTCACAAAGTGATATGGTGTTTTCCAAATTTGACACGTGCATTTACGTACAAAGTGATAGACGGTTTTCCTAACTCACCAGGTGACTTTATTTCTAAAGTGATATGGTGTTTACCCAATTTACCACACGCATTTACATGTGATATTCTGACTATTGCCTAGTGGCAAAGTGATTATTGAGCTATGTGATTGTTGTCTAGTGTGCTTTTATGTATAATACAAAGGATATTTTCATATAAACCTTGTATGGAGTCCCTTTTTGTGGTGTGCCCAGTATGTCACTGGTGAGTGTGTGTGTTGAGCAAACACTTTAGAGATTGCCACAGGGATAAGCCTGACTACTCTGCCAAGCTACCAAGGGGGTGAGGAGGGGTTATCTTGGGTGTGTTACTCCCTTACCCCGACTAGAGTGGTTGATTCTCCCTGACTTAGGTACATACTCTAACCAACCCGAAACCCAATTTTTAACATTGGTTGTAAGCAGTGACGATAGGACTTATGTTTGCGCAGTACCACAGTGACTCATTGTTGCACTACAAACTCTGCACTTAGACCAGGGAGCACCCACTTACTGTGTTTTTGGTTCTATTGTTGATCCGACCCTTGAAGTATTCATGTACCATCTCTCTAATAGGTAAACCAGCAAGTAAGGTTGTAGAATTGGAGTTTGATATTGGAAAGTTGCTTTCATACAAAATGGATCAAATCAGACAATTTTGCAAAAGCTTTGGATGCCCAATGAGGGGCGCCTCTAGGAAAGAGGAGCTGCATAAGGCCTTAAGTGCCTGGTGGGAGGCCACAGAAGCTGGGGATACAGGAGATGCAGAAGAAGATCTGGATTTTCCAGAAGGGGGTTTTAGTTTCCAAGATTTGCCTGTAGGATGAGCATCCTCAGTGGCTGGCAGCAATGTGTCTTAAAAGAAATTTGCCTCCAGAGGGGAGGCTGAGGGCCAGTGATCATGAGTTGGAGGTTATGAAGCTCCAGATGAGGCAAACGGCAGAGGAGAGTGACAGTGCGCGTGCCTTGGAGGAAAAGAAGTTGCTTTTGGCACTCAAATTGAGCATGAGGAAGATAGACATCAGGGCCAAGCAGGCAGAGTCCAGTTCCAATGGTGGCAGTATGCAGTCAGTGCAGTCTGGGGTGAAGGTGCACATCCCTAAAGATATAATACAGAATTTCCAGAAGGGGAGGATATTTATGCTTGGTTTGCATCTTATGAGGCAGCACTCTGCATGAATGAGGTCTCAGAGAAACATTGGGTGGCGGACCTGTGGAAACAGTTTGAGGCCAATGGGAGAAACACCCTGACACCTTTGGAGGAGGTGGGGACTCTCAACTATCCTAATATGAAGGAGGCTTTATGCCTCAGGTATGGGCTCACACCCAACCAGTACAGGGAACACTGTAGGTCCCTTAAAAAGCTTGAGTCTAACACTTGGGTGGAATTTGTGAATTTATTTTGCAGAATACAGGACAGTTGGATAAAGGGTAGCAAGGCAACTGATTAGCAGGGGTTATACAATTTGATTGGTTGGGAGCACAAGAGCAGTTTTTGTGTTCCAGAGCTGCGCCAGCATCTGATGGATGGTAAGCTGAATTATCCCAGGAATCTGGCTCAGGAGGCTGACTGCTGGCCGATAACCAGGGCACAAAAGTGGTATGTAGGAAACCCAGCCCAGGGCAGGCAGGGTCCCAAGCAGAAGAGTGGGGGGACAAGGGTAACCAAAAGGAGTTCTCGAAAGGGCCCCAAAATAGTTCCCAGAGTAAAAATTCCCAGCTCCCCAGTAGTAAGAAGCATGGCCCCCTAGGGAAAGGCCAGACAACCGGGGTCCCGACAAGTGTTATGCATGTGGTCAGGAGGGTCCCATACAGGGGGATCCCAAGTACCCCAAGGAACCACCAGCAACCACTGATGAACCTTCACCAGGGTTAGTTAGTGTAGTGCTGGGGGAGGAGTTGGTTCCTAGTGAAGGGGGGAGCCAGCTGTAATGATCCCTTTCTCATTGGTAGATAGAGAGATGGTCCAGGAAACCTGTCTGCCGGATAATATTAAGAAGTACCTACAGTTTGTGACCATCAATGGGAGGAGATTGAAACCTCTGAGAGACTCAGGACAGAGCCAGTGTGACAGCCTCGAGGTGTCAGTCTGTGTCTGAGGAGCAGGTAGTCCCCAATGTGCTTGACCCTGTCGTTGCTGAGGACAACTTCGAGCACATGTGTAAGGTGGTGCAGGTTACATTTGAGTTGGAGGAGGGGTTTCAGGTCCTTTGACTGTTATTGTGAGTCCATCCATGCCTGTTGACTGTCTGCTTGGCAATGACCTGAAGAGCTCCCCTTGTAAGGATGTGGAACATCGGGCTCATTTGGAGATGTTGGGTCTGCCTGAGTGGTCATGTGTGACCACTCAGTCAATGGCAGCCAGTAGGGGTAATCAAGAAAACCTGGAGCCTGAAAAAGTGGTCCAGGTGCCTGCCAGAAAGAGGAGGGAAACGGGGCATGGGAAACCTGCTCCAGATGTTCCCATGGTCCAGGACGAGGCAGACCTTGAGGGGGATGCATTGGAACCTACAGAGAAGCAAGTGGCCAAACTGGGAAACATACCGGAGCTGACCCATTGACAGCAGGAAGAGAGTTCCTCCAGAAAGTAGTTCTGCAAGGTGCAGATGGAGTGCCCTACTCCTGAGGCTTTGCAGCAGTGGGCTGCAGACCAGGCAGCAGGTGATCAGTCTGGATCACATTGGATTTATTGGGAGAACGGTCTCCTATTTAGTGAGATTAAGGTCACTGAACCTGGGTCCACCTGTGGTCTGGTTGTGCACTACCAGTAATAAAGTCTCCATCCTGTTAGATAACACAAATATTTAAATACTTTAATCCTGAGCTCTAGCTATGGCTGCTATGGGACAGAGCAGGCAGGCTTAACTCAAAGAAAATGTATAAGGCACTTACAAATACAAGACCAGAGTAATATTTAGTAAGCAAAATGACACTGAAATGACAAAAAAACAGTAAGGAGAACAGGAGGTATGAATTTTTAAAGATTTAAAAGAAAAGGCCAGGAAGAAGTAAAGTGCCTATCAATAATCATTGTTCGTGGGTAACTGGGACCTAATTGAGATTTCAGACAGATTGTGATGCAGCATCGTGAGATGGTTCATCTCAGTCAAAGATTATACCTCTGGAACTAGTTTCTAAAATGAAGTCAACAACCTTCAGGTGGGCACAGTTGCAGACTATCTGAGGTAGACCTCTCAAAGATGGATAACTGTTGGACAAGTTCGCACTGAAGTCGCTGGTTTGACCAGGAAAAGCTCTGTGCTGGAAAAGTTCAAATTTCGTATGCATGGAAGTGTTCTCATCTGTCAGATAATATTCACACCTTTCCCCGGTTACGATGTCTACTTTCAAATTTAGGGCCTGATTCAGATTTTGCTGGATTGGATACTATGTCACAACGCTGATGGACCTACTGTCTGCTAAAATATAAATCCCATTGGTTATAATGAGATTCATATTTCAGCAAATGGGATATCCATCACCGTTGAACTGGAGTAACTCCACTCCCAAGATCTGAATCAGGCCCTTAGTCTCTTTTTGGTTCTCAGAATCCTGTAGTGGGGCAAGGAGACAGGCTTTAACCAGGCAGGTCATACCGCAGTCAGATACGCTTGCATGAGGGTCTGCTGAACTGATTTGTCAACAGATTAATGCTCATTACCCGATTCACAAAGGTAAACTTAAATATGTGGTCAAAACTTAGACAAAATGTCTTCGTTTCTGACTTTGGGCATTCACAAAGGGCATTTACGAGTAATATCTTCATGTCCGCACTTGGGTCCAAGATCCACCCTGAGTGCGCACATGAAGCTAGTACTCGTAAATGCCCTTTATGAATTTCCAAACCGTAAATTTAGATGTTTGGTCTAAGTTTAGACCAAATGTCTAAGTTTAGAGCTGGACCAACTTGATTATCTTGCCCAGCAACATGACATCTTGAGTGGACTAAATTGAGTGGCTCCTGGAACACCCTAAGACATTGCTAAAAAGTTAGTGGGATCAACCCTATCCACTTTTACAACACACACTGTTTGTCTTACCTCAAACTTTTTTGGAGTGCACCATTTTAAGGAAATCCAGGATGACACTGGCCTTTTGGCCTTGGAGGGAGCATGTGTGACACGCAAGGGTATGTATAGGGTAACCAGAAGTACTTTTCTCCTATGCAACACCAAACTGGTTCTGTGACCAGCTTTCCCTCCCACTGGGCTTGTGCCCTACTGGCTAACTTGGGCTTAAAGAACAAAACTTCCCCTTCCTTTGGCTGTGACAGCTACTTCCAAGCAAGAGCAAACACTAACTCTTCTCCCAGCAATCGGGAGCTGTCATAATGGTCCTGCTTGCGAGGAGTGGAGTTTTCATGTCTTTCCATGTCCGATATCATGTGAGCAGGGAAACAGATGAAAGATCACTCCTGCACACAGGGAGCTACATATTTAGCAGCTGGCTGCTGGAAGGGACCGTGGGGCATTGAGGCTCCCTCCAATGTCCCCAATGTAGTACACTGGGTGTCCTTGTTGGGGTCAGGGCACCCAAGTAGGTGTGGCTTGGGTAGGAGGGTCATGTGGCCTAACTCCCCATTGCAGACACGGGAAAACAGAGGGCAGAAAAATGAGCGAAAAGGCAAAACAGAGCAGATGAGGGCAAAACAGAGTGCAGAAAAACAAGCTGAAAAGGCAAAATGGTTATGTTATGTTATCAATGATTTGTAAAGTGCTCGTACACTGGTTGGTTTCTTGGCATTGAATGGTGTGCAGGAAAAAAAGAGAAGGAAAGGCAAATCAGAGGGCAGAAAAACAAGCATGAGCCGAAATGGCAAAACAGAGCATAGAGGGAAAAACAGAGGGCACAAAAAGGAGAAGAAAATGCGAAATGGAGGGCATAAAAAATTGCTGATGGCCGTAACCTCAACAGGAAACACTTACATATAGAAACATATGAACGAAGCAGGTGCCCCAACTGAAGTTCCACTTCTGTAAAAGACAAATGATCCTTACTTCCTGGGCTTGACAAAGGCAAAGCAAGTGTGTTTTCACAGCACTTCAAGATTGAAAGACAATCTGAAATTCTTGGTGGAGTTGAATGCATTGTTGATCTACTCGAGTGTAATGTGTTGTGACTGTGATGAGTTGTTTCTTTCTTCTCCTTACCTGGTGAGAGCAGAGGCTATGGCCCTCCCTTTAAATGAATATGAGTATACAAGTGTGCAAATCACCTGGAGCTCTTCCCACTTGTCCCCTCCCCATCCCCCTTAGTACTATGCAATGGTCTTCCCACATGTATGCCAAAAGAGCCTACAGCACCTTTCCTGCTGATTTTGGTTATATGTTCTTGATGCTGAGGAATATGAGGACATCTCCACCAAACAAAGAAGCACTTACTTCATAGAGTTAAGAGGAAGAATCCTGGAGACTTACCTCTGAGTACTCTCATCATCTTCTCAATAGGAAGATTCATGTTATCACAAATTTCTGGATAATGATGCATGAGGAACCATCACATTGCCATAACGCACACAATGTCATTGGGGATATATTCTTGTGCCCCATTAGGCAGCTGTAGTGTAGAATGCACACTGGACCCAAGGAGGTAGCACTTTGTAATTTACTAGCAGAAAGTACTGCACTTGGGTAGAAATTGTGTGCAAAACTGTAGTCTTTTTGGATAAAGGGGCAGGTGTGGTTCCATTGTGGTCCAGCCCCTGACACAGCTAATGACACACCCACACAGACTCTTAGAAATCCCCTCATACAATCAGGTACTCACACGCCCACTGACAAACTCACTCAGCTATTGATACACCCACTCACATACCCACTTAGATAGTCACCCACCTACTCACAGACCCACTCACTCACTCAAAGACCTACTCAGATACTCTCACATGCACTTATAGACCCCTTTATACACTTATGGACCCACTCACAGATAAACTCAGATACTCTCACACCCACTCACTACCCACTCAGGTACTCATGAACCCACTCACAGAACTACTCAGACACTCTCACAGTCACCCACAGACCCATTCAGACACTCATGCACCCATTCACAGACCCACTCAGATACATTCACCCACTCACAGAACCACTCATACATTCATGAACCCACCCACAGAAACACTTAAAGTTGTTCATACCCCCTCACAGACCTATTCACAGGCTTATGCCCTGACTAACAGACCTACTCGAGACTCATTCACCCACTCACAGACCCACTCAGAGACTCACATACCCAGTCACAGACCCACTTAGACACTCATGCACTCACAGATCCTCTCACACACTCAGGGAGGCTATCAAACCCCATTCAGACACTCCTCAACCACTCACACATCCTCTCAAATGCTCACTCACACACATGACATTTTGAATTTGAGAAAAGCAAGGATGCAAACACCTCCATTAGTGATTACAGATAACTTTTCAAGGTGGAAATACAGAGAAAACACACATGCTTTGCCTTGGCCATCCCCACAAAGTTAGGTTAATTTGTACTTTCCAGAAGTGGGGCTTCAACTCAGACACCTGCTTTGTTTATATCTATAGGTGCTTCCCGTTCAGGTTTAATTTCTGTTAAATGAGCTTCGTGCCAAAATGAATCCTGCCATGTGTATTTATTTAGGAAGAAGCCAGCCTTTGTGCAACACCTCTACACAACTATGTGTTCTTTCTCCTGGCTAATTACTAAGTGCTATCTCGTTTTGTATATTTAAAGTGTGTCTCCTACACTTCAACTGGATGAAAGTTACAGAGAAAATGTCTCCAGTGACATTTTGTGTCTGTAACTTTGCCATTGTGATTAGGGGTAGGCGGAATTTGCGTAGTCGTGCTACGCAAGGCTCAGCGAAACGGTAAAAATTCTCTGTAAGCACGCAGAGTTCTGCGAACACGCTGAATTGCTTGTTCCGAGCATTTACGATGCTTTTTTCCTGTTCGCAAATGCTGTTTGCAAGCTTGGGGGAAATATCTCACAAACAAGCATTTTGAAAGCGCGAACAAACCAAAAATTCCGACTTCTATGAAGTGCACCTTCCTTTGGTTTGAAAACAAAAAATTCCGAGAAGCCGCGGATCGCAAATTTTTTGCCAATTACGCGTTCTCCGCAGAACGTGAAATTACACAAATTCAGCAAGCAGAATGGAATTTACCATCCAGGGTTAATTGTGATTGCAGAACTAAGTGCTTCTTTGTTTGGGGGAGATCCAATCGCATTCCTTGGTATGAGGAACGTATCTCCAAAATGGCCTGGAAACACGTTGGGGGTTCTGTTAGTAAGCTTTCTGTCATCCTGAGAAAAGGGTGGGAAGGCGTTGCATACTGCTAATGTATCGGGCCAAATGGACAGGGATTGTAGGGGAGTTTACATAATTTTAGTTTGTAAAGGTTTAGCACATAATCTCTGGTCTCAGCAGCAGATGAAAGAAAGAACCCCTTTGTCACAGCTTTTCTATACCGTAGGGAGAAGGGTCATGCAGGCCCCCCTCCCCAGCTCAATTTCAGCCTCAGAGACCTCATCCCTGGGGTCTATTTTTTATTTGTTTATAGGGGAGGGTGTGGCATGGCCTCCCTCTACCTATGCCCCGGGGCACAGCTTTTCCATTTTGTTAATAGGACATGGGTGCCACGCTGCCCCCTCGCCAGGCTGATTTCAGCCCTTGGAACCCCAGAGTCAGGCCATGCTTCTTTGGGTGCCCTCAGGGCACCTAGTCTCCATTGGGCCCGCCGGGGTAGCCCCAAGGCCTCGTGGTCCTTGCCAGCTTCCTGCCACACACAGTAGCCAGTATTGCTTTCACAAAGAAGGGAGCTGCTGAACATGCAGCTCCCTGTGTGCAAAAGCAATACGTCTATTTCCCTGCTGCTTGACCTGGGGTAGCGAAAAGACAAATGTTCTGCTTTCAGCCAGCAAGCATTTTCACTGCTCTTGCTGGCTGAAAGTGGAGAGATTAATGTGGCCTGGCCGGAGCTGTTAACGCTCCGGCCAAGCACAAGTAAACAGCTATGTCCTGGGGGTGGGCACACCAGGGAATGGCAGAGCCAGTCCTGGGCAAGGGTGGTCCCCAGGGCCAACTATGGCTCCAGGAGGGGGTTTCCACAGTTACCCTCCTTTGCAACACATAGCCCTGAGGAGGTGATGTCCCTGGGGCTGCAGGGAGCCGTGCAGCTCCCCTTAATATTAACAAATAGTCGACCATCCCAGGGGATGCAGGGGTGCCCCATGGGCCCTGCATTACTTTTATGTTTAGTGCCAGGCAGGTGGTAGTCCCTGGGGCATGGACGTGCCCAGTGGACATACCCCATGCCTATTTTGTAAGTGACCTGGGGAGGTGATGGTCCATGGGTTTGCAGGGGGACTGCGTGGGTACCCCTGTAATCTTTTCTAAACATTTGCCACAGGGAGGTGGCGGTCCCTGGGTCTGGGGAGTGCCACATGGGCACCCCACATCCATAATAAGGAATGTCTGAAGAGGTGTGTCCACAGGGCTTTCATAAGCCGTGTACTCCCTTCCTATTTTTATAATATGCCCCTAGGACCTGGCCCACCGGGGGTTATTTAAAAGCAAACACGGTACCCGTGCTTGCTTTTAAAAAAAATAAATTCCAGGAACTTTGTGAATAACGCAATTTTGAAGCAATGTTTTTAAATGCTTTTTTGGCCTGGAGGGGTCCCAGAGGGACCCCAAGACTAATGTTTGGAGATAAGGTTAATCCTACCCTTCACCTTTTTCTTTTTTAACATTTTCTGTAGGACTCGGATGAAGCTGAGTCCCACGATGGCTGCCAATACTTCCTGGTTGAAGTGTTGGCAGCCAATCAGAGCTCTGCATTTCCCTGCACAAACTTGTTTTTTTTTTGCAAAATCATCAATGTCATAGATATCACTAACTGTATTTTGTCAAATTTATCCACAACCACTGAAGGGATTCACACCACTGAAAGTGTGATCTGTGTAATCAAATCTTCGTTTCTGCCAAATTTGGTATATTCGAACCAGTGGTTTGGGCTGCAGGTTTGACTAAATGTCCTATGGGAATTAACATGGGATTAACACAATTTTTACAACCCCCTTTTCAGAAATGCTGAAGGAAATGGTCACTGACGGCAATCAAATGCATAGTAAAATTAACAAAAAAACTCTGTTACCACATTAGTGCCCCTACCATTAAACATCCAGTTAAAAGGAGCCTGAGGGGAACTTAATTCATTAGCAAAGGCAAGGTCAGGCTTATGCACCATTTTGTTTAGTTTATCACAATATTTGGTATGAAAAAAGTACTTTTGGCTGTGGCCTCATATATCTGTTATACCACATTCCTTCTTAGAAGGTAGGGGTCACAGACGGATATTAAAATCACCCCCAACCACTAAATACTCCTTCTTCATTCTACAATGCAAAGATATAAGATCGTGGTTCAGCTTGTGAGGTACCATCAAGATTTCCTATGTGGGGGCATTTTTAGGTAAGTTGACTAAAACCAAGTTAAAGTCATGAAGGAGATCCAATGATTTGGTAAAAGCATGTGGTGGACTTTTGGGTTCAGTAAGTGATCATATATATATATCTATATATACACATATTCACTGAAAAAACCATAGGTTTCAGGGGCATTATAGTTAGCTGGACATTTCACTCGTACAAAACCATAGATATTCCCCCGTTATAGTTAGTTCAGCTAACTATAACTCACGCGCCCGCAATGCACTGCTGATGACATCACATATTACATCACTCATGACATGGTCAGTGACATCACTCATGACATCACTGATGACATCTCGAATGACATCAGTGATGACATCATCCAATGAATGTGTCTTTCTGAAAATTAAATCTTTTTTATATATGTATATCTCAAGGTCGATATAAAAATTAATGGGTAAATAAGTGTCTAAATGGATTTTTTTTTGTAAAATTGATTGTATAACTGAATGTTTAACCCATTCACCGCGGGGCTAATTCCCCTGCAGTGCGGGGGGAGGAGGGCCGCGCTCGGCGCCGCGGTGCTCGTGACGAGCTCGGCGTGCCACGCAGCACAGTGGCGATGTGCTCATGACGAGCTGAGCTCGCCATGACCACGCCCGTTTGTGAAGAATGCTCAGCACAATGGGGGAATTATCCCCACCAGGGAGTGCCGCAGCGGTCATGACAAGCTCAGCTCATCATGAGTAGGCCTGGGCACTAAATTCCGTTCCGTTCGCGGAATTTGGGTAATTTGGGTAATTTCGCGTTCCAAAGAGAACACGAAATTGCCCAAAATTCTGCGTTCTGTAGAAGTAAGTGTAGTGATGTGTATATAACTGTATATGCAAGTAAATGGATTTTTGATTCTTTATTAGCATGAGTGACTATGTGTATGAGCAACTCTATGAATGAGTGGCGGTGTGTAACAGGATGTATAGGTGTATGAGTACATATGATGAGTGATTACATGTATGAGTGACTATATAGAACTGTTGGTGAATGAGTGGATGTGTATGTAGATCTTGGAATTACGGAATAGGTTGCTGTAACTTCGCCTCACTCAGAACCACCTTACATTTAGAAAGCAACTCAAAACCTGGATATTCGACAAGTAATCCCCCACCCTTCCTCAAGCGCCTTGAGACCCTCTGGGTATGTAGCGCGCTATATAAATCTCTTGACTTGACTTGACTTGACTTGTAACTGGTAGTGGTATGTCCATTTTTTTGAAAATGTTAGTTTCTATTTTTGAATGTGTGTATCAAAGGTTATATTAGGGTGAGAGGAGGTCTGCCACTCTATCACTAGGATGATCTCATCAGTGATGTCATTTGGGATGTCATGAGTGATGTCATGAATGATGTCACTGACCACGTCATGAGTGATGTAATATGTGACGTCATCAGCAGTGCATTGCGGGTGCTCGAGTTATAGTTAGTTGAACTAACTATAACGGGGGAATTTTGATGGTTTTGTATGAGTGAAATGTCCAGCTAACTATAACGCCCCTGAAACTTATGTTTTTTTCTGTGAAATCACAACTAAAATGTGACTGAAACCTATAATTTTTTCGGTGAATTTCAAAGATTTTTTAAATGCTAATTTCTAACTATGCCTAAAGAGATAGGTCATGTGAAGGAAGAAGAAAAAATGCACAGAAAGAAAAAAAAATGCAGAAAGAAGCAACAGAAGTCGACAAAGATGAAGAAAAGTGCAGGAAGAAGGAAAACGTGCAGAAAGAACAAACAGAAGAGCTGAAAGAAGCCGCATCGCAAAATCATCACGTACCCTCAACTTTTTCAGACGGGTTCTGGTGGTAACTGCCTCTGACGTACCAGTCCTAGGGCCAGTGCTATGTTAAAGACACTAAGTATACAGTGAAAACACCTACATACACTAGGGAACACTATGTGTTGGGGTCTCCCTGTGATTAGCATGACCTTCTCTGTAAGAACCCTAGTATATAATAGGGCAAGGGGATTAAAACTATCTCTTAAAACGCACTACAGGGCGTGTTTGCACATGTCACCTCAGGCCCCGTCCCCTCCCTTCACCCCAGTGCAAACACGCTCTATGACAATTTTAAGTTGGGAGATTAAGTCCCCTTGAATACTGAGGGTCCCTAGGGTCCAACTAGCCCACTAGGTTCCTCCAGTAAGCGCCACAGAGCTGCGTTGCAGAGATGTATAAAGAAATGGCCTAGTCCACCTCTCTACAATGCAGCGCAGTGGTGCTTACTGAAAGCACCTGGTAAACTAGTTGTCCCCCAGGGGTCCTCAGGATTGAAGGGGAATTATTTCCCCAACCTAAAACGCGCCACAGGGCGTGTTTGCACACGTCTCCTCAAGCCCCTTCCCCTCCCTTCACCACTGTTTGAACATGTTCTTTGGCCATTTTAACTTGGGAGATTAAATTCATTTGAATCCTGAGGGTCCCTAGGGCCCAACTAGGCCATTAGGTACCTCCAGTAAGCGCCACAGAGCTGCGTTGCAGAGAGGTGTAAAATGTGGAACAGCCTGGACCACCTCTCTGCAACGCAGTGCATTGGCACTTACTGGAAGCACCTGGTGGGCTAGTTAGCCCCCAGGGTCACTCAGGACTGAAGGGGAATTATTTCCCCCCTTTAAAATGCGCCATAGGGCGTGTTTGCACACGTCACCTCAGGCCCCGTCCCCTCCCTTCGCCACTGTATAAACACGCCCTGTGGCCGTTTTAATTTGGGAGATTAAGTCCCCTTGATTTCTGATGGTCCCTAGGGGCAAACTAGCCCACTAGGTATGTCATCTAAGCTTCATTGCAGAGAGGTGTAAAAAGGGGCACGCCTGCACTACCTCTCTGCAATACATCGCATTGGCACTTACTGGAAGCACCTGGTCGGTTAGTTGGCCCCCAGGGTCCCTCATGATAAAAGAGGAATTATTTCCCCAACTTAAAACGCACCATAGGGCGTGTTTGCACTCGTCACCTCAGGCCCTGTCCCCTCCCTTCACCACTGTGTAATCACGCCCTGTGGCTATTCTAAATTGAGAAATTAAGTCTCCTTGAATCCCAAGGGTCCCTAGGGTCAAACTAGCCCACTAGGTACCTCCAGTAAGTGCCACAGAGCTGCGTTGAAGAGAGGTGTAAAAAGGGGCATGGCCTCTGAACACCTGTCTGCAACACAGCTCTCTGGCCCATATAAGAGATACCTCTTGGGCTAGTTGGCCCTCAGGGACACTCAATATTGAACGAGAATTAATTCCCAATCTTACAACTCATCACAGGCGCCTTTGCACAATGGTGAAGGAAGGGGGCGTGTCCTGAGGCGACATGTCTGCAAACACGCCCTGTGGCGCGTTTTAAGTTTGAGAATTAATTCCTCCTCAATCCTGAGAGTCCCTGGGGGCCAACTAGCCCACCAGGTACCTTTAGTATGTACCACAGAGCTGCGTTGCAGAGAAGTGTTCAAAGGCCATGCCTCTTTTTACAACACTCTACAATGCAGCTCTGTGGCGCTTACTGGAGGTACCTGGTGGGCTAGTAGGCCCCCAGGGACCCTCAGGATTGAAAAGGAAGTAATTCCCCAACTTAAACCGCCCCACAGGGTGTGTTTGCACACATGTCAACTCAGGGAAACAACCCTTACAACGCAACTATTACAACGCACACCGTTACAACGCACACCATTACAACGCAGGATCCGTTACAACGCATACCTTTACAACGCATGACATTACATAGCAGATGCTATTACAACGCATGCCATTACAACGTAAGTATTGGTAAGTATGTTATTTTTTTAAATCATTTTTTTAAATGTAAATTAAATAAATTAATTTAAGTAATAGTATATATTTAGGTTTGGGTTTTGGGGTACAGGGGTATTTTTAGGTTTCAGGGCTAGGTTTGGGTTTTGGGGTACAGGGGTATTTTTAGGTTTCAGGGTTAGGTTTGGGTTTTGGTGTACAGGGGTATTTTTAGGTTTCAGGGCTAGGTTTGGGTTTTGGGGTACAGGGGTATTTTTAGGTTTCAGGGCTAGGTTTGGGTTTTGGGGTACAGGGGTATTTTTAGGTTTCAGGGCTAGGTTTGGGTTTTGGGGTACAGGGGTATTTTTAGGTTTCAGGGCTAGGTTTGGGTTTTGGGGTACAGGGGTATTTTTAGGTTTCAGGGCTAGGTTTGGGTTTTGGGGTACAGGGGTATTTTTTGGTTTCAGGGCTAGGTTTGGGTTTTGGGGTACAGGGGTATTTTTAGGTTTCAGGGCTAGGTTTGGATTTTGGGGTACAGGGGTATTTTTAGGTTTCAGGGCTAGGTATGGGTTTTGGGGTACAGTGGTATTTTTAGGTTTCAGGGCTAGGTTTGGGTTTTGGGGTACAGGGGTATTTTTAGGTTTCAGGGCTAGGTTGGGTTTTGGAGTACAGGGGTATTTTTAGGTTTCAGGGCTAGGTTTGGGTTTTGGGGTACAGGGGTATTTTTAGGTTTCAGGGCTAGGTTTGGGTTTTGGGGTACAGGGGTATTTTTAGGTTTCAGGGCTAGGTTTGGGTTTTGGGGTACAGGGGTATTTTTAGGTTTCAGGGCTAGGTTTGGGTTTTGGGGTACAGGGGTATTTTTAAGTTTCAGGGCTAGGTTTGGTTTTTGGGGTACAGGGGTATTTTTAGGTTTCAGGGCTAGGTTTGGGTTTTGGGGTACGGGGTATTTTTAGGTTTCAGGGCTAGGTATGGGTTTTGGGGTACAGGGGTATTTTTAGGTTTCAGGGCTAGGTTTGGGTTTTGGGGTACAGCGGTATTTTTAGGTTTCAGGGCTAGGTATGGGTTATGGGGTACATGGGTATTTAAGGGTTCAGGGTAACGGGTATTTTTAGGGTTCAGTTTTTAACTAAATAATTTTAAATAATTTAAATAATTAATTTTAATAATTTTATTATTTTTTAATATTAGTTCTTTAATAATAATTGTTCTTTTTAAAATAAACTATTTTTTAAAGTATATATATATTTACAAATTAATTATTAAAAAATAATTTAATTTATTAAATTGAATAAATTTGAATAAATTACATTTTTTTAAAAAATAATATACTTACCTATACTTACGTTGTAATGGCATGCGTTGTAAAAGCATCTGCTATGTAATGTCATGCGTTGTAAAAGCATTCGTTGTAAATGTATCTGCGTTGTAAAAATTGCGTTGTAACGGTGTGCGTTGTAAAAGTTCGCGATGTAACGTCATACATCCGTCAACTCAAGCCCAGCCCCCTCCCTCCAGCACTGTGCAAACGCCCCGTGGTGCGTTTTAAGTAGAGGGATTAACTCCCCATGAATCCTGAGGGTCCCTGTGGTGCAACTAGCCCACCAGCTACCTCCACTAAGCGCCACAGAGCTGCGTTGCAGAGAGGTGTATAAAGGGGTGTGGCCTCAGAACACCTCTCTGCAACGCAGCCCCCTGGCGCATATTGGAGGTTCCTGTTGGGCTAGTTGGCCCCCAGGGACCCCCAGAATTCAGGGGGAATTTGTTCCCCATCTTCAAACGCACCAGGGGGCGCATTTGCAGAGTGATGAAAAGAGGGGGTGTGGCCTCCGGCACGATGCCGGTCTTTTTTTCTAAGAAGGGGGGCTGTGTAGCCTCCCTTCTTTTTCTAATTTGCTGGCCCTGGGGACCCCATCTCCCAGGGCCTGCCCCCTAATTTTTTTTTAATTATTAAAAAATTGGGAAGGGGGCCAAGTGGCCCTCCTCCCAAGGCCTTAATCGGCCCCGGGGACCCCATCCCCCGGGGTATGGCCTTTTTTATTTATTTACATTTTTTAGGAGGGGGGCTGCATTGCCCCCCTCCCTTGGCCACTGATGACCCCCGAAACCCCATCCCCGGGGCCGGCCTTTCTATTTTATTTTATTTTTCTAATTTTGGGGAGGGGGGCCACATGGCCCCCTTCCCGGGCCACTTGTAGCCCTGGGGACCCCATCCTCTGGGGCTGGTACTCTCTGTTGGGGACCGTGGGGGGTCCCCAATACCTCCATGGTCCACCGGCTCCCCACGTCCCTCTTGAGCCGGCCTTGCTTTTCGACATGGGGAGCGGCTAACATGTAGCTCCCCGTGCGGAAAAGCAATTTGGTTTGAATTTTGAAAGAGAGAGCAAGTATCCCTGCTCTCTCTTTCAAAATTCAAACCAAGTTTGCTATAGCAGGGCGGGAGCCATGAGGCTCCCAGCCTGCCATAGCAAACTACAGTGTGGGCACCCCGGGACACTGCAGGGTCCCCAGGGCCATTGAGGTCTCCAGGAGGGGGCCACGCGGCCCCCCTCCCAACATGTACAAAGCCCCGTGGGGTGGTGGTCCTCAGGCATGTAGGGGGGTTGAAGCCCCCTCACACATGTTCCTGAGGCTGCAGGGGGGCCTTTGAGCCCCCCTAACCATTTATATTAAAAGCCCCAGGGGTGGCGGTCCCCGGGGCTGAGGGGGGCTATGAGGCCCCCTGCATATATGTTATTGAATCCCCGGGGGTGGCGGTCCCCGGGATTGGGGGGCCCCTTTGGGAAGAACATTTCTGGCTGGTATGCCTTGACGTAGAAAGTCTATATACCAGCATCAGGCACACTGACGGGCTTAAACATGTGAATACTCTCTAAAAATGAGGAGTATACATCTTGAAGCACATACCAGAATGCTCCTTTAGATGATAGAACTTTGCCTGGTAGAGAATGCTTTTTCTTTCAATGGGGTGTTATACAAACAATCACAGGGTACCTCTATGGGCACCTGCTTTGCCCCCAGCTACGCCAACTTGTTGGTAGGCTGGTGGGAGGAGCAGGTGCTCTGGGGTGAAATCTTGGAACCCTGGAGTAGCAAGGTAAATGTCTGGCTCAGGTATATAGACAAGGTCTTTTTCATCTGGGAAGGCAATGAGAGAGATCTCCTTGTTTTCCTAAGTATGCTTAATCAGAACACTGTCAACCTAAAATTCTCTATGCAGCACAGTCAGGAAAGTGTAGATTTCCTTGACATTAAAGTAACAACTCATGGCAACAAACTAGACACTGAAGTAGTCAGGAAGAAAACTGCAGGCAACTCAGTATGACATTCTGAGAGTTGTCATCCTCCTAACTTCCGATGGAGCATTCCATTCAGTGAATTTCTTCATGCTAAAAGAAACTGTAGCACTGACGTTACTTTTAAAAAAAGCAAAAAAGAGATGTTCAAGAGATTTCAAGCCAGGGGTTACTCAACTAAAATGCTCACAAAAGGAGAACAAAGGGTTGAAAAAATCAAAAGAGAAGATGCATTGTATAAAACTGCCTAAACCAACCAACCAAGTCAGATTCTGTCATTAGACTCATCACCACCTACAACTCTCAATCACCACAACTCTGCCAAATAATTAAAAAAAGGTGGGATATACTCTTGCAAGATAAAATCCTGAAGGAGAAACTAGGCACCCACCCATCTATAACCTATAGGAATGGGCGCTCAATAAAAGATCAGATTGTGAGAAGTCACACGGAGAGCAAAAAAGTTACTTGGCTAGAGAAAAGAGGAGGATTCCACAAATGCAGAAAATGTAAAGCGTGTAGACACAGAGATAATGTGAAGGAGGTCACGTTGCAAAGTACTAAAAGAAAATGGTGTATCAGTAAAAACATACAATGTAGCACTGAATTTGTCATATATGTTATCACTTGTCCGTGTGGCAAGTGGTACATAGGCTCTACAACTTTTCCTGTTAAAAAAAGAATATTAGAACATTGGAGGGCCATTACAAACAAGGATTTTGCCTACAGTACTGCTAAACACTTCAGTGTACATCACAACAGCGATTGGACCAAAGCAAAGTACTTTGCACATGATAGAATACCCAAAAATCCCAGAGGGGGTAACAGAATCTTAGCTTTACGTAGATTGGAATCTAAATTCATTCTCCAAGCTGTTAGTGTTGCACCGATGGGGATGAATATTGATGAAGAAATGCATGTACATCTCCGATCTGTGAATTATATGTTTGCCTCTTGCTACCTAGAAGGAATACAGTTCCTGAACTGTTTGTTTTTAAAAATATACTTATGTACCACCTCTCCCCCTTTCTTTCCCCCTCACTGTGCTGGACCCTTTCTTAATTCTAATTGCATATATGTAATCAGACGACAATCTTAGTTTAGTGATGGTTTTATCGCTCATGATGTAGCATTTTTCATAATCATTAGATTGATTGTATATTTGATATCGAGAAGGATTGGTACTAATCACTATTTTCTCTGTTTTCTCTTATCCAGATGGTACGATTTGGAATGGGGGTGTCACGAAATACGAATAACCTTACGAGCACGGAGTTAAGTGTCGGTCTTGACCACATTCTCCTTTAATTTTTTGGACTATTTAGTATTCTATTTGACTGTAGTGCCTCAGATTTGGATTTAGTGCTTGATCTGAATAGACAGAGACTAGTATTGAATGGATAGGGTACTATACCCATTATTTTCTTTATAAGTGATTGATTGAAACCTTTTCCTTCTATCCCTTTCCACTTATGATTATTGACACAGAATAATACAAAAAAAGTTAATGTGGGGTACTATACCCATATCACCAACAATGCTGATTTATTGTTAATGTATAATTGGGTCAGTTGCACATTTTATTTTTAAACATGTAACTAAACTGAAATGTTTTGTTATGTGATGGACTGGGATTCTAAAATGCATTTAACTTCCGGGATCGAGAGAGTGGTCATGTGACCAAGAGCAGGATTGCTCGAAATTCGTCTGTTGTTTTGCCCGAATAAAACTAAAGGTATTTCACTGGATTGGCATGGCTCGTACTTGGTTACGGAAGTTATTGTTGGATATATATATATCTTATCTTATCTTAACAAGAATTTATACAGCGCACATTCACCCGAGGGTTTCTTGGCGCTAACCAACATATCCAGGGGACCACCTGACGAGGGACCGGAGAGGGACTAGGCTAATGTCTTGACAAATAGCCAGGTAATGGGTGAGAGAGTTCCACAGTTTAGTGGCAAGCGTAGCAAACCTACATCCTCCTTTCCGTTGGAATTTATAATGGGGGACAGTCGGGAGGATTTGTGAGGCAGAGCGCAGGCTACGTGTAGGAGTGTATCTACTGAGGAGTACCTGGATAAACTTGGGACTGCGTGTGTGGAGGGCCTTAAAAGTTATACAGGCGGTTTTAAAAAGTGCACGCTGTGTGATCGGTAGCCAGTGTAGTTGCTTCAGCAGGGGTCTTGCTGATTGCCACCGCGGAATACGGTATATGAGCCTGGCTGCCTGGTTCTGGGCCATCTGAAGGCGTTTACCAAGGGCAATAGGGAGGCCCAAGTAGATGGAGTTGGCGTAGTCTAAATGTGACAACACGAAGGCCGACACAACCTGGGTCAAGCAGGCTGGGTAAGCATCCTACTAATTATTTTTATTTTTCGGACCTGAAAGAAGCAGGATGAGACTACCGAATTAACTGGAGGCCTTAATGAAAGCTCTTCATCGATGAGTACCCCTAAGCTCTTCACCGTACTGGATGGAATAGGGGGTGAACCCAGTGTGGGAGGCCAGTAGTGTGGGCCCCACAAAGATTTACTTTTACCAAAGAGGACCAATTCTGTCTTCTCGGGGTTCAATTTTAGTTGGTTGCTATCCATCTAGTGGCGTATGAAGAGCATGGCGGACTGAAATTGATGGATAGATTCTGGGGAGTCATCGATAGTGAAGGTGAGTTGCAGATTGTCTGCGTAATTAAATGTAGTGACTTTAAAAGATTTTAGTGAGTGAAGTAGGGGAAGCATATAAATATTTAAAAAAAGGGGTAAGAGCGAGGAGCCTTGGGGGACCCCACAAGTGGTGTGGAGTTTAGGAGACAAGAAGGGGGGCAGTCCACTGCTTGCGATCGGCCATTGAGAAACAATATATATATATATATATTCACTGAAAAAACCATAGGTTTCAGGCCTTATATAGTTAGGAATTAGCATTTAAAAAACCTTTGAAATTCACTGAAAAAATCATAGGTTTCAGGCCTTATATAGTTAGCAATTAGCTTTTAAAAAACCTTTGAAATTCACTCAAAAAACTATAAGTTTTAGGGCTGTTATAGTTAGCCGGACATTTCACTCATACAAAACCATTGAAATTGCTCCTATATAGTTAGTTGTACTAACTATATTTCGCGCACTCGCAATCCACTGCTGATGATGTCAAATATTAGATCATTCATGACATGGTCAGTGACATCACTGATGACATCTCAAATTAAAACATTTTTGCTTCTACCCTGCCCCCTTTTTGAGTTCTACACGTTTGTTTTTCTGCTTTCCTGTGCCTCAGTCTACCGAGGTACAAGATGGCTGCCAAAAATTGGAGTGTTGACAGACATTGGCAGCCAATCAGAATGCAGCTCGTACTCGGGAAGGTACAGAGTACAGTAAGCTTACAGTAAGCTTATATAGATATATGAATTTGTTCAAATTCAATTTTCTCAACAACTACTGGAGGGATTTACACCATTTAAACAAAAGGCCGTACTGCGTACCAGTCCCTACCATTTTGCCAAGTTTGGTGTAATTCCGTTCAGCGGTACGGGCTGTAGCCGCGTCTAATCGTCCTTTGGAAAATAACATAGGGAAAACACGTTTTAGGACGAGCAGGAGAAAGTGAGTAGTAGCCCCCACTTGACGAATCCCCCCAAAACTTTCAGGGAAGGAGCGGAGCAGAGCGGGCCATCTTCTTTGAGAAATTCGCAAAGATCCGTCCACCGGCGCCAAAGTTATTCCCAATAGAATGTTGCAGATTTCCTATGGAAACTAGGTCCTAACTATATATACCTACTGGCGACCGCCTGTAGGTAATATATATATATATATATATATATATATAAAGAAAAGAGTTGCCTCCAATGAGATCGCCACACTCAGTAAGTTTTTATCCTTTTAATCAGAGAGGCAACACAGCAGCACCATCAGCTAACGCCCAGGTTGAATGTCTTAGCCATACGCGTTTCGAGCGTTCAGACGCCCTTGTTCACTGGCAGAGTCGAAGAGCAGATGAGGAAAATCACACGCATTAAATAATCCCGCCCCAGTGGGCGTATGCGTTGCAATGTTAGCTGGTACTTGTGGTTTTCCAAAAGAATATCCGCCCCAGTGGGTTTCTGCTCTCCATCTCGAATCACATTAAAATATCACCCCCAGTGGGTCTGCTGATAGTCAACTGATTTCGAGCAAGCCGTGTAAGTGCAACCTCTCAGACCGGCTTACCGCTCTTGCAGCGTCCTTTGATTTTTTGACGATGCAGACCCGCTCTTTGCAGCGGTGGGGCTCTCTCGCGGCAGGCATGCCGCTGAATATGTAAAGAAAAGAGTTGCCTCCAATGAGATCGCCACACTCAGTAAGTTTTTATCCTTTTAATCAGAGAGGCAACACAGCAGCACCATCAGCTAACGCCCAGCTTGAATGTCTTAGCCATACGCGTTTCGAGCGTTCAGACGCCCTTGTTCACTGGCAGAGTCGAAGAGCAGATGAGGAAAATCACACGCATAAATAATCCCGCCCCAGTGGGCGTATGCGTTGCAATGTTAGCTGGTACTTGTGGTTTTCCAAAAGAATATCCGCCCCAGTGGGTTTCTGCTCTCCATCTCGAATCACATTAAAATATCACCCCCAGTGGGTCTGCTGATAGTCAACTGATTTCGAGCAAGCCGTGTAAGTGCAATCTCTCAGACCGGCTTACCGCTCTTGCAGCGTCCTTTGATTTTTTGACGATGCAGACCCGCTCTTTGCAGCGGTGGGGCTCTCTCGCGGCAGGCATGCCGCTGAATATGTAAAGAAAAGAGTTGCCTCCAATGAGATCGCCACACTCAGTAAGTTTTTATCCTTTTAATCAGAGAGGCAACACAGCAGCACCATCAGCTAACGCCCAGCTTGAATGTCTTAGCCATACGCGTTTCGAGCGTTCAGACGCCCTTGTTCACTGGCAGAGTCGAAGAGCAGATGAGGAAAATCACACGCATTAAATAATCCCGCCCCAGTGGGCGTATGCGTTGCAATGTTAGCTGGTACTTGTGGTTTTCCAAAAGAATATCCGCCCCAGTGGGTTTCTGCTCTCCATCTCGAATCACATTAAAATATCACCCCCAGTGGGTCTGCTGATAGTCAACTGATTTCGAGCAAGCCGTGTAAGTGCAACCTCTCAGACCGGCTTACCGCTCTTGCAGCGTCCTTTGATTTTTTGACGATGCAGACCCGCTCTTTGCTGCGGTGGGGCTCTCTCGCGGCAGGCATGCCGCTGAATATGTAAAGAAAAGAGGTGCCTCCAATGAGATTGCCACACTCAGTAAGTTTTTATCCTTTTAATCAGAGAGGCAACACAGCAGCACCATCAGCTAACGCCCAGCTTGAATGTCTTAGCCATACGCGTTTCGAGCGTTCAGACGCCCTTGTTCACTGGCAGAGTCGAAGAGCAGATGAGGAAAATCACACGCATAAATAATCCCGCCCCAGTGGGCGTATGCGTTGCAATGTTAGCTGGTACTTGTGGTTTTCCAAAAGAATATCCGCCCCAGTGGGTTTCTGCTCTCCATCTCGAATCACATTAAAATATCACCCCCAGTGGGTCTGCTGATAGTCAACTGATTTCGAGCAAGCCGTGTAAGTGCAATCTCTCAGACCGGCTTACCGCTCTTGCAGCGTCCTTTGATTTTTTGACGATGCAGACCCGCTCTTTGCAGCGGTGGGGCTCTCTCGCGGCAGGCATGCCGCTGAATATGTAAAGAAAAGAGTTGCCTCCAATGAGATCGCCACACTCAGTAAGTTTTTATCCTTTTAATCAGAGAGGCAACACAGCAGCACCATCAGCTAACGCCCAGCTTGAATGTCTTAGCCATACGCGTTTCGAGCGTTCAGACGCCCTTGTTCACTGGCAGAGTCGAAGAGCAGATGAGGAAAATCACACGCATTAAATAATCCCGCCCCAGTGGGCGTATGCGTTGCAATGTTAGCTGGTACTTGTGGTTTTCCAAAAGAATATCCGCCCCAGTGGGTTTCTGCTCTCCATCTCGAATCACATTAAAATTTCACCCCCAGTGGGTCTGCTGATAGTCAACTGATTTCGAGCAAGCCGTGTAAGTGCAACCTCTCAGACCGGCTTACCGCTCTTGCAGCGTCATATGATTTTTTGACGATGCAGACCCGCTCTTTGCAGCGGTGGGGCTCTCTCGCGGCAGGCATGCCGCTGAATATGTAAAGAAAAGAGTTGCCTCCAATGAGATCGCCACACTCAGTAAGTTTTTATCCTTTTAATCAGAGAGGCAACACAGCAGCACCATCAGCTAACGCCCAGCTTGAATGTCTTAGCCATACGCGTTTCGAGCGTTCAGACGCCCTTGTTCACTGGCAGAGTCGAAGAGCAGATGAGGAAAATCACACGCATTAAATAATCCCGCCCCAGTGGGCGTATGCGTTGCAATGTTAGCTGGTACTTGTGGTTTTCCAAAAGAATATCCGCCCCAGTGGGTTTCTGCTCTCCATCTCGAATCACATTAAAATATCACCCCCAGTGGGTCTGCTGATAGTCAACTGATTTCGAGCAAGCCGTGTAAGTGCAACCTCTCAGACCGGCTTACCGCTCTTGCAGCGTCCTTTGATTTTTTGACGATGCAGACCCGCTCTTTGCAGCGGTGGGGCTCTCTCGCGGCAGGCATGCCGCTGAATATGTAAAGAAAAGAGTTGCCTCCAATGAGATCGCCACACTCAGTAAGTTTTTATCCTTTTAATCAGAGAGGCAACACAGCAGCACCATCAGCTAACGCCCAGCTTGAATGTCTTAGCCATACGCGTTTCGAGCGTTCAGACGCCCTTGTTCACTGGCAGAGTCGAAGAGCAGATGAGGAAAATCACACGCATTAAATAATCCCGCCCCAGTGGGCGTATGCGTTGCAATGTTAGCTGGTACTTGTGGTTTTCCAAAAGAATATCCGCCCCAGTGGGTTTCTGCTCTCCATCTCGAATCACATTAAAATATCACCCCCAGTGGGTCTGCTGATAGTCAACTGATTTCGAGCAAGCCGTGTAAGTGCAACCTCTCAGACCGGCTTACCGCTCTTGCAGCGTCCTTTGATTTTTTGACGATGCAGACCAGCTCTTTGCAGCGGTGGGGCTCTCTCGCGGCAGGCATGCCGCTGAATATGTAAAGAAAAGAGTTGCCTCCAATGAGATCGCCACACTCAGTAAGTTTTTATCCTTTTAATCAGAGAGGCAACACAGCAGCACCATCAGCAAACGCCCAGCTTGAATGTCTTAGCCATACGCGTTTCGAGCGTGCAGACGCCCTTGTTCACTGGCAGAGTCGAAGAGCAGATGAGGAAAATCACACACATTAAATAATCCCGCCCCAGTGGGCGTATGCGTTGCAATGTTAGCTGGTACTTGTGGTTTTCCAAAAGAATATCCGCCCCAGTGGGTTTCTGCTCTCCATCTCGAATCACATTAAAATATCACCCCCAGTGGGTCTGCTGATAGTCAACTGATTTCGAGCAAGCCGTGTAAGTGCAACCTCTCAGACCGGCTTACCGCTCTTGCAGCGTCCTTTGATTTTTTGACGATGCAGACCCGCTCTTTGCAGCGGTGGGGCTCTCTCGCGGCAGGCATGCCGCAGAATATGTAAAGAAAAGAGTTGCCTCCAATGAGATCGCCACACTCAGTAAGTTTTTATCCTTTTAATCAGAGAGGCAACACAGCAGCACCATCAGCTAACGCCCAGCTTGAATGTCTTAGCCTTACGCGTTTCGAGCGTTCAGACGCCCTTGTTCACTGGCAGAGTCGAAGAGCAGATGAGGAAAATCACACGCATTAAATAATCCCGCCCCAGTGGGCGTATGCGTTGCAATGTTAGCTGGTACTTGTGGTTTTCCAAAAGAATATCCGCCCCAGTGGGTTTCTGCTCTCCATCTCGAATCACATTAAAATATCACCCCCAGTGGGTCTGCTGATAGTCAACTGATTTCGAGCAAGCCGTGTAAGTGCAACCTCCCAGACCGGCTTACCGCTCTTGCAGCGTCCTTTGATTTTTTGACGATGCAGACCCGCTCTTTGCAGCGGTGGGGCTCTCTCGCGGCAGGCATGCCGCTGAATATGTAAAGAAAAGAGTTGCCTCCAATGAGATCGCCACACTCAGTAAGTTTTTATCCTTTTAATCAGAGAGGCAACACAGCAGCACCATCAGCTAACGCCCAGCTTGAATGTCTTAGCCATACGCATTTCGAGCGTTCAGACGCCCTTGTTCACTGGCAGAGTCGAAGAGCAGATGAGGAAAATCACACGCATTAAATAATCCCGCCCCAGTGGGCGTATGCGTTGCAATGCACAGAGTCACACACCTCCCAGCCAGCCACACACACACTCAGTCTTCCATACATCCACTCATTCTTCAATATGTTAAACATATTTAAACTTTACAAAAACACACAGACACTAGATGATGTCATCAGTGATGTCATCAGTGATGTAATTTGAGATGTCATCAGTGATGTCATCAGTGATGTCACTGACCATGTCATGAATGATGTAATATGTGACATCATCAGCAGTGGATTGCGGGTGCGCGATATATAGTTAGTGCAACTAACTATATATGGAATTTCATTGGTTTTATGTCAATAAAATGTCCAGCTAACTATATATGGTCTCTAACCTATGGTTTTTTCAGAGAATTTTCAAGGTTTTGTAAATGCAAATTCCTAACTATATATGGTCTATAACCTATGGTTTTTTCAGTGAATTTCATTGGTTTTTTTAAAAGCTAATATCTATAGCTGTAAAATCTGTGAGACGCCTCATGACGCGTCGCATAACCGTGACGTATCGGCTCTGCAGCGCAAACAAAACCCGTAACGTAAGCGCGCCGGAGCACGCTTACAGATATATATATTTTTTTAACCTTAATTAGACAAAATCCACACGTGCACATATCTTGAGGCCTTGCAAAGGCACATCAAACAAACAGTCCCTACAATTTTGCCAAGTTTGCTAGAAATCTATTCCCTTAATTTTTTTTTTCACTGTTTCTCTTGTTACGCTTACCGGGACGCTACCCGGTACGCAAACCGGACGCTCCAAAAACACAAGATGGCGGACTCCCGTTACGCTGCCGGTTAGCAGCCCGGTTCGCGTACCGGGAAGCGCCTCTACCACGAAGAAAATCTCAAACATTTTTTTTTTTACTTTTTGCCCCGCGGGGGACTTTAATATCCCCCTTATCAATCCTAGGGGGTTAGGAGGGGTTTACCTTGCCCCCTTTCCTTCATTTCCCCCTTCGTTTTTCCCCACATATTGTCTCTCGAACCTACCGAGAGACAAGATGGCGGCCGCTCCGGACTGTTTACAATGTTGACAGCCAATCAGCTTCTCTCAGACTCCCGTTACGCTGCCGGTTAGCTGCCCAGTTAG
Source organism: Lissotriton helveticus (assembly GCF_964261635.1). NCBI lineage: Eukaryota > Metazoa > Chordata > Amphibia > Caudata > Salamandridae > Lissotriton > Lissotriton helveticus. The sequence continues at coordinate 2,121,055,357 of NC_136057.1, read as the reverse complement.
CTGCCCGGTGAGCTGCCCGGTTCGCGTACCGGGACGCGCCTCTACGGCGAAAAATCGTAAAAAAAATAATTTTTATTTTTTGCCCCGCGGGGCACTTTAATATCCCCCTCATCAATCCTAGGGGGTCAGGAGGGGTCTACCTTGCCCCCTTTCCTTCATTTCCCCCTTCGTTTTTCACCACATCTTGTCTCTCGATCCTACCGAGAGACAAGATGGCGGCCGCTCCGGACTGTTTAGAATGTTGACAGACACCGGAGAGCCAATCAGCTTCGCTTCGCGAAGTTCCGTGACGCGTCCGGTACGCGAACCGGGGCGCTAACCGGAGCGCTGTTACAGATATATATATTTTTTTAAACGTTAATTTCTCAAAATCCACTGGAGCACATATATTGAGACATAGCAAAGGCACGTCGGGCAAACCATATCTACAATTTTGCCAAGTTTCATGTAAATCCATTCAGCCGTTCGAGCTAAAAGTGAGTCCAACCGCCCTAAGGAAAAATGAATGGGAAAAACGTGTTTTGGGACCCCCCTTTTTTCTCGGCCCCCCCTTGACGAAACCCCCCCAAATTTTCAGGGGCTGCTCAGAAACAAAGTGTGCCATGTTCCTGAAAGTTTCAGCCAATTCCGTCCACAAATGCCAAAGTTATTAGTCATAGAATTTTCAGAAATCCCATTGAGAAAAAATCCTAACTATATATACCTACTGGCTATCGCCAGTAGGTAATATATATATATATATATATATATATATATATATATATATAATATATATATATATATATATATATATATATATATTCACTGAAAAAAACATAGGTTATAGACCATATATATAGGAATTAGCATTTAAAAAACCTTATTTTACTCACACAAAACCATTGAAATTCCATATATAGTTAGTTGCACTAACTATATATCGCGCACCCGCAATCCACTGCTGATCATGTCACATATTACATCATTCATGACATGGTCAGTGACATCACTGATGACATCACTGATGACATCTCAAATGACATCACTGATGACAACATCCAGTGACTGTATGTTTCTGTAAAGTTAAAATATGTCTTACATATTGAAGAATGAGTGGATGTATAAGTGTCTGGATGAAGGATTTAGTAGGTGCGTGACTGACTGTATGAGTGAGTGATTAAATGTGTCTCACTGAATGCATGGGTTAGTGACTAAACTGTCTTAATTTGTGCATCATTATGTCTGTTGTGATGTAAACTGCTGCATGTGTTGATCATTAGCTATACGAGAGGCTATATGTGTTATTAATTGGTTGCCCAAGTATTTCTATGGGAGATTGAGTTTGTGTGGGGGTGGCTGGAAGGTGTGTGACTCTATGCATAGATGTGTGAGCAGTTTATTCACTAGGTGTATGAGTTCAAGAGTGCATGTGGAAACAGCTACATGGGCAGTTGACTGTGTGCATGAGTGTATTGATGAGTGAATGGATATCTCAATGCTACATGTCATAGTAAGTACATATGTAAAACACAGTACATGTGAGAGTTGGCATATATAAATAACTGTGCATGAGAGCCACTGAATGAGTGAGTGGTTGTATCAATCATTGTGAACTTGTATCAGGGATTGTATAAGAGAGTAAATATGTGTTAGTATATGTTTCAATAAGTAAGGTGTGTTTAACTGTATAGTTGAAGAAATGGAGGTGAGATTGTTTCTTTGCATGACTGACTGGGTGTGTGAGTAACTCCATGGATGAGTGGCAGTGTGTGAGTGTCTGTATACACTGAGTGTATCTAAGGTTATATTAGAGTCTGAAGAGGTTTATCGTATTAGCACAAGAATGATGTCAAATGAGATGTCATCAGTGATGTCATCAGTGATGTTATTTGAGATGTCATCAGTGATGTCATCAGTGATGTCACTGACCATGTCATGAATGATGTAATATGTGACATGATCAGCAGTGGATTGCGGGTGCGCGATATATAGTTAGTGCAACTAACTATATATGGAATTTCAATGGTTTTGTGTGAGTAAAATACGTTTTTTTAAATGCTAATTCCTAACTATATATGGTCTATAACCTATGGTTTTTTCAGTGAATTTCAATGGTTTTTTAATAGCAAATATCATAAGCTGTCGAATGTCAAGTACGTGGTAAGTAAAAACATTTTCGTGTTTATGCACACTGATCTGCTTTGAATGCTGCCCCCCACCCCTCATTTCTATTAGGAGTACTCTCTCTTTGCAGATAGTGAAGGGTAGTTAACGCAGGCCTTTGCCCCCGTTGTAATCCGTCGTGCCTGCTTCTCTCTCCATTTGATTGATTGTTCTCTTTGGTTCATTCTCTATTTACAAACAAGCACAGAGTCGCAATACTCTGTTTAGTCTTTGCAGATAGCGAAAAATCGTGTAAAAAAACAAAAGGAATCGAGCAAAATCAGTAGGCCACTAATGGGATCTCTTTTTGACCTCCCTAAAATAGAAACATTAGGAACAACCTGTTGATAATACCAATGTGTATGTACATAAGCGGCGTTCATTTGTGTTCACAGTACCCCTTGTTGATTGTTTGAATCGAGCATTGAATTGTTCGAAGTTGGTTCTCTTAAGAATCTTCTCTGCCTGCAAACGAGGAAGAATAGAAATATTCTCTCTCCCTTTGCAGATAGTGAAGGGTAGGTAACGCAAACCTTTAACACGTCGTGCCTATTTCGTTCCTCATTGATTGATTGTTTCCCCAAACATTGACTGTTTGGGAATTGGTTCTTTTTGGAGGTATTCCCTGTTTGCAAATATACGTAGGAAAATCTTTGCAAATAGTGAAAGGGTACGTAATGCGGACCTTTCTCCCCCGTTGTAATCTGTCATGCCTATCTACTCCCCACTGATTGATGCACCTGTTTCACCCGGACCATTTACTAGAGATACGTCATCTGGCCCGACCAGAGAGCACCCCTAGTGAAAAGGACATATGCAATAATAACGAAGTGATCACTGTATCCTGTTAACAGAAACTTTAGCATGAAACAACCTGGAAAGAAAAGAATAGGAAAACGAAAATCAGTAGGCCACTGATGAACATGAACTTTTATTAAACAACGAACAAAGAAACGATAACATAACGTAATGATAAAACCTATTAATGTCCTAGAAACAAGAAAACGTTAAAATATGCCAGTGGTGAGAGACCAGAAAAACAGTAAGAGAAACCAAATCACCCCTCGCTGTCCCACCGCCTGCCACGCCAAAAAAATCGATAGACTAGGGAAAATGCAAGTCAGTAGAACATCCGCCCCCACTCTGGAAACTTCCAAGGTGGGGCAGGGTTGCGGCTACGCCCAGCCGGGAGCAGCACATATAAGGCGGGTCCTGCTGCCACGCCTCGGCCAGGAGATCCTAACGTAGGGTGTAGCCGGAGGAGAGGCCGAGGCCAGCGGGACCCGGCCAGGGGATTGCCTTTACAACGCTGAAGAGTTGCAGGGGGAGGAATATCTCCTCGACCCTCCCCTCTCTCTCCCAGTCCGGCCGCGGTGGCCCTTGACAATTTCAGGTAGTCCCGCCACATGCTCTTCCGGTCCGGCCACCAACGGTCGGGGGGCCGAGGCCGACGGGATCCGGCTGCAGCCGATAAACCAAGGAACCCGTTCATGGGGCCAGAGCCAGGGGCGTCCGGCCGACATCCACCGGAAGCCCGGCCCGAAGACGGAGGGGACACTTCTTCTTTCTTGAATAATGGCTGCGACAACACTGGGGGGGGATGTCTTGCACATGCCTCCGACCCCCCCCCCCTCGTCCTCATCGCCTGGTCCGGCCATAACAAATCTCAAGCGAGACGCCGTGGGGTGCACTGGGAAGGAGAGACGGTGCGAACAGGCCTCTCCCGCCTCCCCAGGTGGAGGCTTCCCAGCTGCACCCTCAGCGCTCCAGGCGCCCGGAAAAGGGTTCTTCCACTGTGGCCATGCTGCAACGTCTCGCCCGGCAGGGTGGAGCCCGTCCGCTCATTTGACCCCGCGATCGCCAGTAGCTACCGAACTCTCAAAATGGCGGTCGACCTGGCAAGAGCGGGCCCAGCATAAAGAAATGGCCCGGTCACTGGTTGACTCCACCACCGTAGTCCTCCACGACCTTGAAGATTCTAGAGGAGCCGCGGGAGTCTCCGACCCCCGATGGGGAATGACTGCCATGATCGCCCGTGGAGTGACGAAACTGTATCCGCGGGACGTCGGCGCTCCCATGCTGGCCCCAGCCTCACTTTGAATTACTAGAATCCTGCAGACCTCAGTTCCGGTGAAAGCACAGTGTGACCCGGTAGGAAAAATTGTTGCACCCCCTCCCCTTTTTGACTGATAGTTCAAACCACCGATCCTTTCCTTTGCCCTTTTAACGGAACTTTGGACTGCCTCCCCCTCTTTTACATTTTCTAGAGAAAACAAAACATTAACCACTACATTAGCATAGCAGTTGACACCAGAACTGTTTTCAAATTGAAAACCAACAACATCTTCAACAGAATCCTTTTTGTTTCTGCTGTGACCCTGCTACAGCACAGGCATTGTCCCCAGCAGTAATTCTGCAATGCCGGTAAGAATAGCTGTGGTGCCTACTGGACTCACTCACCCCCGCGGCGCCCCACGCCGTTATTTGCTGGGCGGCAACTTATTAGACATCACTTTCGTGCCATCTAGATTTCAGCGCGTTCTGCTGCCTTGGAACTATTAGCACAACAGACTGCTACTGACGACCCACCCCCAGGCAACATCTTCTGAATTTTCATAATTTGAAAGAACTAGTAACATGTCCTCATCAGGAATTCAAAAGAAATTGCCACGGTCTCTTCGTTGTTTAAATGTTTTTACTGTTTTTGTTTTGTTGTATATATTTATATGTTATTAAAGTTTTATATTCCTACTACTTTGTTGGAGTGCTATATATTTTTAATGTGACACATAATTGTAAAAACTTTGATGTACAAAGAGTCATTCCTGGAATCTTCCGCTTCAGGCTCGGTCCCCTCCCCAATCACAATACAGGATGGTTTTCAGATAGTAGGAACACGTGTGGTGTGACGGATCTCATCGGGTGTGTGCCTTGATCTACTATAACTCCTTTGAAGAGGGGTGATTCTTTACAGCTGGAGCCATAAACTACATCTGCAGGGCTAGCTGATAGCCTGGACAATCGGACACAGAGGAAGAGGAGTGTCAGAGGGTGCGGTAGTGAATAGGGCGAAAGGGAGGTGTCGGGCGGGCACAGAGTGTGATTCTCAGGGAAGAGCAGCGCAGATGGGGGGAGGTTTATTGCCCATGCATAAGACAGAGAGCGGGGGTGACCTGTGCCTGGGGAAGATGCTTGCGAGGGTGGGGAGCCATGCTACGAATCGACAGCGTGCAGAGAGTGGGTCTGGTCAAGGCATCTAAAATGGCTGCCGTGCACGACAAAAGTGTGGCATTTCAAAAAAGGCAAGATGGCGCAAACAATGTTTTTCAACACTTCCTCATTTCCTTCGAATCGAACGTTAACAGACGTTGGTGCATATTACCAAAGTTAAGCGATATTTATCGCTAACGATGCTTACCAACGAATTCTTTACCGCTAAGCATCGTCAGAAATTATCGAAGATAAACCTTGCTATTATCAAGGTTTATCGCAAATGCGATAATAAACGGCCGCAATGCATGAATATCGCTAAAAAGTCAGCGATATTCATGCATTACCGAGCTAATGCTCTTAGCCATGTTATCCACCTCCCATTGGATAACATGGCTAAGAACTGCTCAGGGCAGGTGTTACTTTTTGGAGATATTCGCGCTTAGCGCGAATATCTCCAAAAGTTGGTAATAGGAGATAGATATCTTGCATGTTGTAATGCAAATTATTGTGGTATATGGAACTCATACCATAATCTCTCAGGAAAGCAGAAACTGATCCTTTTGGGACCGCCTGAAAAGGCCTAGGGGGTGAGGGGTACTCTACTTTGCCCCCTTTTCACGTTCCGAACTATTTTATTTTACTCTCTTCTGTAATTACACAAAATAGCAGCGATAAGATGCATCGGAGACACACAGTGAGAGAAAGGAGGCCGGAGATGAAGAAGAGATGTCAAATACACATTGGAGATAATATAGTGGCAGAAGGGAAGTAAATATGAGTAAACTTACCATGTAACATAAAAATGTTGCACTCTATACTATAAGTCTCATTTTATACTACAATCACTTCGCTACAACCTCATAAATTAAAAATAAAAATGAATAATGTCTCAAACAATTTTTGATTTCTAAATATAAATTTATTCTTCAGAATTTTCTAAATTTGAAAGAACTAGTAGCATGTCCTCATCAGCAATTTCCTCATGAAAAGTCTGCAATGATGATTCTTGTAACTCTATGGTCTCCAAACATTCGATAAATTCGCCATCAACAGATTGATCAAAAAAATCATTCAAGTCATCTCCTCCTTGTGACAATATTTCATTATTGGTGCTGTCAATTTCAATCAATGTAGTGGAATCATTCAAGTCATCTCCTCCTTGTGACAATATTTCATTATTGGTGCTGTCAATTTCAATCAATGTAGTGGAATCATTCAAGTCATCTCCTCGTGACAATATTTCATTATTGGTGCTCTCAATTTCAATCAATGTAGTGGAATCATTCAAGTCATCTCCTCCTTGTGACAATATTTCATTATTGGTGCTGTCCATTTCAATCAATCTAATGGAATCATACAAGTCATCTCCTCCTTGTGACAATATTTCATTATTGGTGCTCTCAATTTCAATCAATGTAGTGGAATCATTCAAGTCATCTCCTCCTTGTGACAATATTTCATTATTGGTGCTGTCCATTTCAATCAATCTAATGGAATCATACAAGTCATCTCCTCCTTGTGACAATATTTCATTATTGGTGCTCTCAATTTCAATCAATGTAGTGGACAATTCAAAAGAAATTGCCACGGTCTCTTCATTGTGAGCCATTTTATTTTGAAATTGCTTGCTGTAAATTGCAGAAAAAAATAATCACTTTCATTTATCGTTTTTAGTAATACATAATATAAAACTAACTTTATCAAGTATTTAGTATAACAGAAGGACTGCAAATAAATAACAGAAAACATTTTTCAAATTATCTTCAAGTGTACAACATAGTTCCCCTTACAAATTAACAACTCACCTTTTTAAAAGTAGGAGAAGTGTTAGTACTGTGTAAATCAAACACCAGAAATTCACCACCAAAAATTCCTCACAAATGTACCTCAGACAGTAGTATCACAAAATGGCTGTGGTTTCCTCTCATTTGACATATATACATAACCAATTAACTTTCATCACACACAAATACAAAACCAAAGTAACATTTTAATTGATTCTAAATTTCAACACTTTCAAATGTGTTTTCCCCATGCAATTTTCCATAGGACATTTACATACGTCTACAGCCTGAATGGCTGAACGGAATTACACCAAACTTGGCAAAATGGTACATCAAACCTAAGAGGTCAGGAAGGATCTACTATGCCCCCTTATGGTCATTTCCCCCTTCGCTTTGGCCTCCTCTTGTCTCTCGATCCTACCGAGAGACAAGATGGCGGCCGCTACGGACTGTTTGGAATGTTGACAGACGCCGGAGAACCAATCAGCTTCGCAAAGCTCCGTAACGCGAAAACTACACGAAGCGGAGCGCTGTTACAGATATATATCTTTTTTTGAACGTTAATTTCTCAAAATCCACTGGAGCACATATATTGAGACCTAGCAAAGGCACATCGGGCTACCAGTCCCTAATATTTTGCCAAGTTTCGTGCAAATCCATTCAGCCGTTCGATTATTGACATTTAGATACGTCTACAGCCTGAATGGCTGAACGGAATTACACCAAACTTGGCAAAATGGTACATCAAACCTAAGAGGTCAGGGAGGATCTACTATGCCCCCTTATCGTCATTTGCCCCTTCCCTTTCGCCTCCTCTTGTCTCTCGATCCTACCGAGAGACAAGATGGCGGCCGCTACGGACTGTTTGGAATGTTGACAGACGCCGGAGAACCAATCAGCTTCGCTTCACAAAGCTCCGTTGCGCGAAAAGTACGCGAACTGGAGCGCTGCCCGGTCCGCTGTTACAGATATATATCTTTTTTTAAACGTTAATTTCTCAAAATCCACTGGAGCACATATATTGAGACCTACAAAAGGCACATCTGGCTACCAGTCCCTACAATTTTGCCAAGTTTCGTGCAAATCCATTCAGCCGTTCGGGCTAAAAGTGAGGCCAACCGCCCTATGGAAAACTCAATGTTAAAAACACGTTTTGGGACCCCCTTTTTTCTCGACCCCCCCTGGACGAACCCCCCCCAATTTTCAGGGGCTGCTCAGAAACAAAATGTGCCATTTTCCTGAAAATTTCAGCCAATTCCGTCCACAAACGCCAAAGTTATTAGACATAGAATTTTCAAAAAACCCATAGAGAAAAAATCCTAACTATATATACCTACTGGCGACCGCCAGTAGGTAATGTATATATATATATATATATATATATATATATATATATATATATATACATTACCTACTGGCGGTCGCCAGTGGGTATATATAGTTAGGAATTTTTTGAATAGGGATTTCTGAAAATTCTATGTTGAATAACTTTGGCGTTGATGGACCGAATTGGCTGAAATTTTCAGGAAAATGGCACATTTTGTTTCTGAGCGTCCCCTTAAAGTTTGGGGGGGTTTCGTCAAGCGGGGGCCGAGAAAAAAGGTGGGTCCCAAAACGTGTTTTTAACATTGAGTTTTCCATAGGGCGGTTGGACTCACTTTTAGCTAGAACGGCTGAATGGATTTCCACAAAACTTGGCAAAATTGTAGGGACTGGTAGCCCGATGTGCCTTTGCTATGTCTCAAGATATATGCTCCAGTGGTTTTTACGAAAATTAACTTTGAAAAATATATATTGGGCTACATTGGGCTATATATATGTTAGAGCCCAAATGTAGCCCAATGTAGCCCAATGTAGCCCAAAGATGGCCACCAGAGACAAAAAAATACAAATGTAGCCCAAATATCAGCCAGATGTAGCCCAACTATAGCCCAGTGACAGAATGTCCCAGAGTGTTCTAAAGAACAACTAGAGCGCTAACAGTCTTACTTATAACAAAAGTATGGCACACCTGAAGTCATCTTGATTGGAATAAAGTGTTAACACTTAAAACATTTAATTTGCAAAGGAACAAAATGAGGGGGTTAATTTTGCCATAGAAATTATGATTAGTGCTGAAGAAAGAAAAATTAGGGCACATTTTGAGTGACTTCTCAAATCCTCTTATATTTCATTAAAAAAATTCTGATATGCAGTCTCCCAAGATGGCCACCAGAGACAAAAGAGCCCAAATGTAGCCCAAATATCAGCCAGATGTAGCCCAACTATAGCCCAATGACAGAATGTCCCAGAGTGTTATAAAAAGAACAACTAGAACGCTAATAGTCTTACTTATGACAAAAGTATGGCACACCTGAAGTCATCTTGATTGGAATAAAGTGGTAACACTTAATACATTTAATTTGAAAAGGAACAAAATAAGGGGTTTCATTTTGCCATAGAAATGTTATATATATATATATATATATATATATATATATATATATATATATATATATATATTCACTGAAAAAACCATAGGTTATAGACCATATATAGTTAGGAATTAGCATTTAAAAAACCTTATTTTACTCACACAAAACCATTGAAATTCCATATATAGTTAGTTGCACTAACTATATATCGCGCACCCGCAATCCACTGCTGATCATGTCACATATTACATCATTCATGACATGGTCAGTGACATCACTGATGACATCACTGATGACATCTCAAATGACATCACTGATGACATCACTGATGACAACATCCAGTGACTGTATGTTTCTGTAAAGTTAAAATATGTCTTACATATTGAAGAATGAGTGGATGTATAAGTGTCTGGATGAAGGATTTAGTAGGTGCGTGACTGACTGTATGAGTGAGTGATTAAATGTGTCTCACTGAATGCATGGGTTAGTGACTAAACTGTCTTAATTTGTGCATCATTATGTCTGTTGTTCTGTAAACTGCTGCATGTGTTGATCATTAGCTATACGAGAGGCTATATGTGTTATTAATTGGTTGCCCAAGTATTTCCATGGGAGATTGAGTTTGTGTGGGGGTGGCTGGAAGGTGTGTGACTCTATGCATAGATGTGTGAGCAGTTTATTCACTAGGTGTATGAGTTCAAGAGTGCATGTGGAAACAGCTACATGGGCAGTTGACTGTGTGCATGAGTGTATTGATGAGTGAATGGATATCTCAATGCTACATGTCATAGTAAGTACATATGTAAAACACAGTACATGTGAGAGTTGGCATATATAAATAACTGTGCATGAGAGCCACTGAATGAGTGAGTGGTTGTATCGATCATTGTGAACTTGTATCAGGGATTGTATAAGAGAGTAAATATGTGTTAGTATATGTTTCAATAAGTAAGGTGTGTTTAACTGTATAGTTGAAGAAATGGAGGTGAGATTGTTTCTTTGCATGACTGACTGGGTGTGTGAGTAACTCCATGGATGAGTGGCAGTGTGTGAGTGTCTGTATACACTGAGTGTATCTAAGGTTATATTAGAGTCTGAAGAGGTTTATCGTATTAGCACAAGAATGATGTCAAATGAGATGTCATCAGTGATGTCATCAGTGATGTCATTTGAGATGTCATCAGTGATGTCATCAGTGATGTCACTGACCATGTCATGAATGATGTAATATGTGACATGATCAGCAGTGGATTGCGGGTGCGCGATATATAGTTAGTGCAACTAACTATATATGGAATTTCAATGGTTTTGTGTGAGTAAAATAAGGTTTTTTAAATGCTAATTCCTAACTATATATGGTCTATAACCTATGGTTTTTTCAGTGAATTTTCAAGGTTTTGTAAATGCTAATTCCTAACTATATATGGTCTATAACCTATGGTTTTTTCAGTGAATTTCAATGTTTTTTTAATAGCAAATATCATAAGCTGTCGAATGTCAAGTACGTGGTAAGTGAAAACATTTTCGTGTTTATGCACACTGATCTGCTTTGAATGGTGCCCCCCCCCCCTCATTTCTATTAGGAGTACTCTCTCTTTGCAGATAGTGAAAGGTAGTTAACGCAGGCCTTTGCCCCCGTTGTAATCCGTCGTGCCTGCTTCTCTCTCCATTTGATTGATTGTTATCCAAGTATTTACTGTTTTAGAATTAGTTCTCTTTGGTTCATTCTCTATTTACAAACAAACACAGAGTCGCAATACTCTGTTTAGTCTTTGCAGATAACGAAAAATCGTGTAAAAAAAAAGAAAAGGAATCGAGCAAAATCAGTAGGCCACTAATGGGATCTCTTTTTGACCTCGCTAAAATAGAAACATTAGGAACAACCCCTCATGACAAATACAAAACTAGTGAGATGAACTGAACTCCACACAATGATGGCTGCAAAACAGCTCGGCTCCGCAACCCACCCCGCCCAAAATAACGATAAAGAACGGCTGCCATGATTGGTTGCGGAATGACCACGACGGAGCTACGAAATGGTGCTGCTCTCATGCTAACCCCAGCTTCAGTCTGAAACATCCAGAAACACTGTAGACTACCAATTCGATCAGTTCCGGTAGCGCCCCAATGTAACCCGGTAGAGAAGAACTAGCCCTCCCCTCTTTGACTGATGGTTCTTGTTGCCTGTCCCTTCTGTTGTCATTTAACAGAACTATTTAGCCTGCTGAAAGGGGTTGTGTTCCGACCGCTGGTTGGTGGAGACATTTTGACTATATTCTGTACCTGCGTTGTCGCGTAATGCGTCATATGACGCGCCGCGTTAGCGCATCCGGAAGTCATCCGGGGCGCGCAGCGCGTAACGTAAGCATAACAAGTCATGTGACTTGTTAATAAAACTTTTCATTGGTTCATTTTACTTTTCTTATTGTAATGATGAAAGGCTTGGTCATATGACCTAAAAATTACGCTTTTCATTACTTCCGAACATTATTTTTTCTTAAATATATGTTATAATGTTCCAGGCTAATGTACTTTCCCGGAAATTTTACAACTGTCCTGCAAGTAAAATATATTCTTTTTTCGAGAAAAAGAGCGTTTCTTCGTCCCATGACGGAGCCGTTGAGCAAAAGAGGGTCGACCTGCTGTCTTAGTCGCCGATACGCCTGAATATGAGATTCTTATCGATCACTTTATGTTGCAGGAATAGAAAACACAACAGCCCTTGACCATTTATCTTTACTGCGTTCCTTCGTATTATACCTTTTACCCTTCATGTAATTGGTCTGCTTTATTTCACTTGCCTTTTAATGATTCTAAAACAGTCACTATTATTAAAAACTTTACCAATATATATACTACTACCATGTTTTCTTTTAAAAACCTTTATTGTGAAAATTTCATTATACAAATACGAGCCTATAACCACGTGGGCCTGCCACAGAGCAAACTGTAATCGTATATGATGAATAGACATTTACACTGTAGAGGAACGTAACGGGCGGGCCATTAGGTTGCAAGAACTAAGGTGTCTAACAGTTACGGAATCGGTGGACGTACATTTTATAATTAAAATACGACAGGGCCAGTTACAATAAAATTATCTAGATATACATTTGCGGGCAAGTACCATGGGTGACGTTAATTCGAACTTTCAACAGTACAGTAATCAATAACAGATCAGAACTTAATATCAATAGGGATGTCGAAATAGTCAATCAATTCTCGTCCCCGCCCGCCATGTGCTTCAAAACTGCATACGTATCTCGTGATTTCAAGGTTCTGCAACCAGTACATAACAAGGAGTTACGAGTCCCATTTATTCCGGCGCCATTTTGGGCGAGGACGGGCAGGTCCAGGATATAGTCAAAATGTCTCTACCAACCATCGACTATGATGATGTTCATATGCTGTATTTATTAGAGTAACACTCATCTGTCCACATGAAATTAATTTGCCACAATCTAAACATGTCATTTTAATCTTTCCAAAGTTCTTCTAAATATTTGGGACCGTTTCCCTTGCCTCTGAAGCTCTCAGTGCCACTTCTTTGATGAATGTACTAGCAGGTCAGGGGTTCTCCTCCAAATCTCTCTTTTATGCAGCACTATAATTAATTGGTGCCACCTCTCCATATGACGATGCATGGTATAGTTACCACAACTATATTTTTTTTCGGTTCCTCTGGAGAGTTCATCGTGGCAGATGAAGCGTGTAACGTACCGGGCATTTACCTTTTTTTGCATGTACAGGAAAGGAAAAAAAAATAGAGCGTCCGAGTTCTAAGGTGTCCCAGGGCCATTTTAGTGGACCAGGCCCAAATCCAAAGAACAGGCCGCCATTTTGAGAGTCCTCTTGCAGCCGCCTGTCGCTGTAGCATCAAGAGCAGCCGAAACTCAGCTGAATGGCAACTGAAACGGTAAAGGGGCGCCCCACTACAGCAGACGAGCCTCCACCTAGGAAGGCCCATTCACGCCGGCTCCCCCCCTTCGGGCACCCCACGCCGTTATTCGGAGCAGTATTGTAGGATGGCCACACCAGTGCGGCAACTTGCTAGACATCACCTCGGTGGTAACCGAATCTCAACGCCTTGTGGTGTCTTCTATTCAAAAAACATTGTTATGCTGCCTTCGACCTATTCGCCGCAAGTGCGCACACAACTCAACTGCATAGCTTGCTAGACACCACCTCGGTGCCATCCGGATCTTGGAATGTCAGCACCTTTTGGTGTCTTCTCTTCAGAAAATATTGTTGCGCTGCCTTTGGCCCCATTCGCACATCAGTCCGCTACTGACGCCATCTCACAGGCTAATGGGGCGCCCCACGCCGAGTTTCAGCATTGTAGGATGACCACACCAGTACAGCAACTTGCTAGACATCACCTCGGTGCCATCCGAATCTTGGCATCTCAACGCCTAGTGGTATCTTCCATACAAAAAATATTGTTACGCTGCCTTTGGCCCCATTCGCACATCAGTCCGCAACTTAGACATCACCTCGGTGCCATCCGGATCTTGGCATCTCAGCGCCTTGTGGTGTCAGTCAGAAAATATTGTTGCGCTGCCTTTGGCCCCATTCGCACATCGGTCCGCTACTGACGCCATCTCACAGGCCAACGGGGCGCCCCACGCCGCCTTTCAACATTGTAGGATGGCCACAGAAGTGCGACAACTTACTAGACACCACCTCGGTGCCATCCGGATCTTGGCGCGTTGTGCTGCCTTCGGCCTATTCGCACATCGGTCCGCTACTGACGCCATCTCACAGGCCAACGGGGCGCCCCACGCCGACTTTCAGCATTGTTGGATGGCCACACCAGTGCGGCAACTTACTAGACACCACCTCGGTGCCATCCGGATCTTGGCGCGTTGTGCTGCCTTCGGCCTATTCGCACATCGGTCCGCTACTGACGCAAACTCACAGGCCAACGGGGCACCCCACGCCGACTTTCAGCATTGTAGGATGGCCACACCAGTGCTGCAACTTGCTGGACACCACCTCGGTGCCATCCGGATCTTGGCGCGTTGTATTGCCTTCGGCCTATTCGCACATCGGTCCGCTACTGACGCCGCCTCACGTGCCAACGTATTTTCTCCGCATTTTATACCCTATGCCGCATAACAGGTCATGTGACTTGTTTATAAAACTTTTCATTGGTTCATTTTACTTTTGGTTTCCTAATGATGGAAGGCTTGATCATATGACCTAAAAACAACACTTTTCATTGGATGAAAACTTTTTTTTTTCCCAAACGATGAAAGCCCCACCTTGTTTCTGGATGTTTCAGACTAAACTGGCGTCAGCATGAGAGCACCACCATCTCGTAGCTCCGTCGTGGTCATTCCGCGAGCAATCATGGCAGCCGCTCCCCACCAGAAGCCTGCAGGAGTTGGGGCCCCCAAAACTTTTGATGAATTCTCAAGGCGGAGGGGACGCTTTCGAGAATGGGGTCCAAGACCTAGCAGACAAGCGTCCGATTTCCAAGGTGTCCCAGGGCCATTTCAGTGGACCAGGCCCAAAAAGGAAAGAGCCTGCCGCCATTTTGAGAGTCCTGTGACAGCCGCCTATCGCTGCACCGCAAGAGTGGGCGCAACTCAGCTGAATTGCGGCTTTTGACACAGTGGACCAAAAACGGACGGAATGGCAACTGAAACGGTAAAGGGGCGCCCCACTACAACAGATGACACTCCACCTGGAGAGGCCCGTTCACGCCGCCTCCCCCGGGGCGCCCCACGCCGTTATTCGGAGCAGCATTGTAGGATACCAAAACCAGTGCGGCAACTTACTGGACATCACCTTGGTGCCATCGTTCTGCTGCCTTGGAACTATTCGCACAACAGTTTGCTACTGATGACCCACCGCCCGCGACGCCCCACGCCGGAAATCTGGACGTTGTGCTGCGTTGGGACTATTCGCACAGCCGACCGCTACTTCGTTGTTTTTCCCTAAAAATGTTTATATGTTATTACTATTTTTGTTTTCTTGTATATATTTATAAATTATTAAAGTTTTATAATCTTACTACTTTGTCGGAGTGCTATATATTTTTAATGTGACACATAATTGTAAAAACTTTGATGTACAAAGAGTCATCCCTGGAATCTTCCGCTTCACGCTCGGTCCCCTCCCCAATCACAATACAGGATGGTTTTCAGATAATAGCAACGCTTCTGCTGTGACGGATCTCATCGAGTGTGGGCCTTGATCTACTATAACTCCTTTGAAGAGGGGTGATTCTTTACAGCTGTGGCCATAAACTACATCTGCAGGGCTAGCTGATAGCCTAGGACCGGCCTGGACAATCGGACACAGAGGAAAAGGAGTGTCAGAGGGTGCGGTAGTGAATAGGGCGAAAGGGAGGTGTCGGGCGGGCACAGGGTGTGATTCTCAGGGAAGAGCAGCGCAGATGGGGGGAGGTTTATTACCCATGCATAAGACAGAGAGCGGGGGTGACCACTGCCTGGGTGAGATGCTTGCGAGGGTGGGGAGCCATGCTAAGGATCGACAGCGTGCACAGAGTGGGTCTGGTCAAGGCATCTAAAATGGCTGCCGTGCACGACAAAAGTGTGGCATTTGAAAAAAGACAAGATGGCGCAGACAATGTTTTTCAACACTTCCTGATTTCCTTCGAATCGAACGTTAACAGACGTTGGGGCATATTACCAAAGTTAAGCGATATTTATCCCTAACGATGCATTGCAAAGATTTTTTTACCGTCAGAAATTATCGCAGATAAACCTTGCTATTATCAAGGTTTATCGCAAATACGATAAAAAACTACCGCAATGCATTAATATCGCTGAAAACTCAGCGATATTCATGCATTACCGAGCTAATGCTCTTAGCCATGTTATCCACCTCCCATTGGATAACATGGCTAAGAACTGCTCAGGGCAGCTGTTACTTTTTGGAGATATTCGCGCTTATCTCGAATATTTCCAAAAGTTGATAATAGGAGATAGCGATGTTAGCGACTGTTTCCAGTCGCTAACATCTTGGCATGCCCACTTTGCATGTCATTAGTGATAAATATCACTCACATGCAAAGTGGGGCCCAAGATGGTCGCTATCTCCTACTAGCCGTCGCTAACTGGTGTTAGCAACAGCTAGGTAATACAGATATAATTTTATCTCCGCGAAGCGGAGCGCTGTTACAGATATATATCTTGTTTTTGAACGTTAATTTCTCAAAATGCACTGAAGCACATATATTGAGACCTAGCAAAGGCACATCGGGCTACCAGTCCCTAATATTTTACCAAGTTTCATGCAAATCCATTCAGCCGTTCGATTATTATTATTATTTTTTTTTTTTGCCCCGCGGGGCCCTTTTAAAACCTCCACATCAAACCTAGGGGGTCAGCGAGGATCTACTACGCCCCCTTATGGTCATTTGCCCCTTCGCTTTGGCCTCCTCTTGTCTCTCGATCCTACCGAGAGACAAGATGGCGGCCGCTACGTACTGTTTGGAATGTTTACAGACACCGGAGAGCCAATCAGCTTCGCTTCGCAAAGCTCCGTAACGCGAAAAGTACGCGAAGCGGTGCGCTGTTACAGATATATATCTTTTTTTGATCGTTAATTTCTCAAAATCCACTGAAGCACATATATTGAGACCTAGCAAAGGCACATCGGGCTACCAGTCCCTACAATTTTGCCAAGTTTCGTGCAAATCCATTCAGCCGTTCGATTATTATTATTATTTTTTTTTTTTGCCCCGCGGGGCCCTTTTAAAACCTCCACATCAAACCTAGGGGGTCAGCGAGGATCTACTATTCCCCCTTATGGTCATTTGCCCCTTCGCTTTGGCCTCCTCTTGTCTCTCGATCCTACCGAGAGACAAGATGGCGGCCGCTACGGACTGTTTGGAATGTTGACAGACGCCGGAGAACCAATCAGCTTCGCTTCACAAAGCTCCGTTGCGCGAAAAGTACGCGTCCTGGAGCGCTGCCCGGTCCGCTGTTACAGATATATATCTTTTTTTAAACGTTAATTTCTCAAAATCCACTGTAGCACATATATTGAGACCTACAAAAGGCACATCGGGCTACCAGTCCCTACAATTTTGCCAAGTTTCGTGCAAATCCATTCAGCCGTTCGGGCTAAAAGTGAGGCCAACCGCCCTATGGAAAACTCAATGTTAAAAACACGTTTTGGGACCCCCCTTTTTTCTAGACCCCCCCTGGACGAACCCCCCCCCCCAATTTTCAGGGGCTGCTCAGAAACAAAATGTGCCATTTTCCTGAAAATTTCAGCCAATTCCGTCCACAAACGCCAAAGTTATTAGACATAGAATTTTCAAAAAACCCATAGAGAAAAAATCCTAACTATATATACCTACTGGCGACCGCCAGTAGGTAATATATATATATATATATTCACTGAAAAAACCATAGGTTATAGACCATATATAGTTAGGAATTAGCATTTACAAAACCTTGAAAATTCACTGAAAAAACCATAGGTTATAGACCATATATAGTTAGGAATTAGCATGTAAAAAACATTATTTTACTCACACAAAACCATTGAAATTCCATATATAGTTAGTTGCACTAACTATATATTGCTCACCCGCAATCCACTGCTGATGATGTCACATATTAAATCATTCATGACATGGTCAGTGACATCACTGATGACATCACTGATGACATCTCAAATGACATCACTGATGACATCACTGATGACAACATCCAGTGACTATGTTTCTGTAAAGTTAAAATATGTCTTACATATTGAAGAATGAGTGGATGTATAAGTGTCTGGACGAAGAATTTAGTAGGTGCATGACTGAATGTATGAGTGAGTGATTAAATGTGTCTCACTGAGTGCATGGGTTAGTGACTAAAGTGTCTTAATTTGTGCATCATTATGTCTGTTGTTCTGTAAACTGCTGCATGTGTTGATCAGTAGCTATATGAGTAACTATATGGGTTATTGATTGATTGCCCAAGTATTTGCATGGGAGACTGAGTGTGTGTGTGGCTGGCTGGGAGGTGTGTGACTCTGTACAGATCAATGTGTACTTGTATCAATGATTGTATAAGAGAGTAAGTATGTGTTAGTATATGGTTGAAAACGTAAGGTGCTCTATGTTTAACTGTATAGAGTAGAAAATGGAAGTGTGATTGATTCTTTACAGGACTGACTAGGTGTGTGAGTAACTCCATGGATGAGTGGCAGAGTGTGAGTGTCTGTATAGGTGTATGAGTGCATATGATAGTGTTGTAAACATGAGTGATTGTATGTATGAATGATTGTATGGGTGAATGAGTGAATGTGTGTGTAGACGTAGGAATCAGTGAGTACGTATGTAGTAACTAGTATTGGTGTGTCAATGGTTTCAAAAATTATACTCTGTTTTTAACACTGGGTGAAACAGAGGTTATATTAAAATGTGAGGAGATGCATTGTATTGTCACATGAATGATATCATCAGTGATGTGGTCATTGATGTCAAATGAGATGTCATCAGTGATGTCATCAGTGATGTCATTTGAGATGTCATCAGTGATGTCATCAGTGATGTCACTGACCATGTCATGAATGATGTAATATGTGACATCATCAGCAGTGGATTGCGGGTGCGCAATATATAGTTAGTGCAACTAACTATATATGGAATTTCAATGGTTTTGTGTGAGTAAAATAAGGTTTTTTAAATGCTAATTCCTAACTATATATGGTCTATAACCTATGGTTTTTTCAGTGAATTTTCAAGGTTTTGTAAATGCTAATTCCTAACTATATATGGTCTATAACCTATGGTTTTTTCAGTGAATTTCAATGGTTTTTTAATAGCAAATATCATAAGCTGTCGAATGTCAAGTACGTGGTAAGTGAAAACATTTTCGTGTTTATGCACACTGATCTGCTTTGAATGGTGCCCCCCCCCCTCATTTCTATTAGGAGTACTCTCTCTTTGCAGATAGTGAAAGGTAGTTAACGCAGGCCTTTGCCCCCGTTGTAATCCGTCGTGCCTGCTTCTCTCTCCATTTGATTGATTGTTATCCAAGTATTTACTGTTTTAGAATTAGTTCTCTTTGGTTAATTCTCTATTTACAAACAAACACAGAGTCGCAATACTCTGTTTAGTCTTTGCAGATAACGAAAAATCGTGTAAAAAAAAAGAAAAGGAATCGAGTAAAATCAGTAGGCCACTAATGGGATCTCTTTTTGACCTCGCTAAAATAGAAACATTAGGAACAACCCCTCATGACAAATACAAAACTAGTGAGATGAACTGAACTCCACACAATGATGGCTGCAAAACAGCTCGGCTCCGCCACCCACCCCGCCCAAAATAACGATAAAGAGCGGCTGCCATGATTGGTTGCGGAATGGCCACAACGGAGCTACGAAATGGTGGTGCTCTCATGCTAACCCCAGCTTCAGTCTGAAACATCCAGAAACACTGTAGACTACCAATTCGATCAGTTCCGGTAGCGCCCCAATGTAACCCGGTAGAGAAGACCTAGCCCTCCCCTCTTTGACTGATGGTTCTTGTTGCCTGTCCCTTCTGTTGTCATTTAACAGAACTATTTAGCCTGCTGAAAGGGGTTGTGTTTCGACCGCTGGTTGGTGGAGACATTTTGACTATATTCTGGACCTGCGTTGTCGCGTAATGCGTCATATGACGCGCCGCGTTAGCGCATCCGGAAGTCATCCGGGGCGCGCAGCGCGTAACGTAAGCATAACAAGTCATGTGACTTGTTAATAAAACTTTTCATTGGTTCATTTTACTTTTCTTATTCTAATGATGAAAGCCTTGGTCATATCACCTAAAAATTACGCTTTTAATTACTTCCGAACATTATTTTTTCTTAAATATATGTTATAATGTTCCAGTCTAATGTACTTTCCCGGAAATTTTACAACTGTCCTGCAAGTAAAATATATTCTTTTTTCGAGAAAAAGAGCGTTTCTTCGTCCCATGACGGAGCCGTTGAGCAAAAGAGGGTCGACCTGCTGTCTTAGTCGCCGATACGCCTGAATATGAGATTCTTATCGATCACTTTATGTTGCAGGAATAGAAAACACAACAGCCCTTGACCATTTATCTTTACTGCATTCCTTCGTATTATACCTTTTACCCTTCATGTAATTGGTCTGCTTTATTTCACTTGCCTTTTAATGATTCTAAAACAGTGACTATTATTAAAAACTTTACCAATGTATATACTACTACCATGTTTTCTTTTAAAAACCTTTATTGTGAAAATTTCATTATACAAATACGAGCCTATAACCACGTGGGCCTGCCACGGAGCAAACTGTAATCGTATATGATGAATAGACATTTACACTGTAGAGGAACGTAACGGGCGGGCCATTAGGTTGCAAGAACTAAGGTGTCTAACAGTTACGGAATCGGTGGACGTACATTTTATAATTAAAATACGACAGGGCCAGTTACAATAAAATTATCTAGATATACATTTGCGGGCAAGTACCATGGGTGACGTTAATTCGAATTTTCAACAGCACAGTAATCAATAACACATCAGAACTTAATATCAATAGGGATGTCGAAATATTCAATCAATTCTCGTCCCCGCCCGCCATGTGCTTCAAAACTGCATACGTATCTCGTGATTTCAAGGTTCTGCAACCAGTACACAACAAGGAGTTACGAGTCCCATTTATTCCGGCACCATTTTGGGCGAGGACGGGCAGGTCCAGAATATACTCAAAATGTCTCTACCAACCATCGACTATGATGATGTTCATATGCTGTATTTATTAGAGTAACACTCATCTGTCCACATGAAATTAATTTACCACAATCTAAACATGTCATTTTAATCTTTCCAAAGTTCTTCTAAATATTTGGGACCGTTTCCCTTGCCTCTGAAGCTCTCAGTGCCACTTCTTTGATGAATGTACTAGCAGGTCAGGGGTTCTCCTCCAAATCTCTCTTTTATGCAGCACTATAATTAATTGGTGCCACCTCTCCATATGACGATGCATGGTATAGTTACCACAACTATATTTTTTTTCGGTTCCTCTGGAGAGTTCATCGTGGCAGATGAAGCGTGTAACGTACCGGGCATTTACCTTTTTTTGCATGTACAGGAAAGGAAAAAAAATCGAGCGTCCGAGTTCTAAGGTGTACCAGGGCCATTTTAGTGGACCAGGCCCAAATACAAAGAACAGGCCGCCATTTTGAGAGTCCTCTTGCAGCCGCCTGTCGCTGTAGCATCAAGAGCAGCCGAAACTCAGCTGAATGGCAACTGAAACGGTAAATGGGCGCCCCACTACATTTCAGCATTGTAGGATGACCACACCAGTACAGCAACTTGCTAGACATCACCTCGGTGCCATCCGGATCTCGGCGCCCCACTGCAGATGAAGTGCCTCTCAACTATGAAACCACCACGGTGACATCCGGATCTTGGCGCGTTGTGCTGCCTTCGGCCTATTCGCACATCGGTCCGCTACTGACGCCATCTCACAGGCTAATGGGGTGACCCACGCCGAGTTTCAGCATTGTAGGATGACCACACCAACTTGCTAGACATCACCTCGGTGCCATCCGAATCTTGGCATCTCAACGCCTAGTGGTATCTTCCATACAGAAAATCTTGTTACGCTGCCTTTGGCCCCATTCGCACATCAGTCCGCAACTTAGACATCACCTCGGTGCCATCCGGATCTTGGCATCTCAGCGCCTTGTGGTGTCAGTCAGAAAATATTGTTGCGCTGCCTTTGGCCCCATTCGCACATCAGTCCGCTACTGACACCATCTCACAGGCCAATAGGGCGCCCCACGCCGACTTTTATCATTGTACGATGGCCACACCAGTGGCACAACTTGCTAGACATCACCTCGGTGCCATCCGAATCTTGGCATCTCAACGCCTAGTGGTATCTTCCATACAGAAAATCTTGTTACGCTACCTTTGGCCCCATTCGCACATCGGTCCGCAACTTAGACATCACCTCGGTGCCATCCGGATCTTGGCATCTCAGCGCCTTGTGGTGTCTTCTACTCCGAAAATATAGTAGAAAATATTGTTGCGCTGCCTTTGGCCCCATTCACACATCAGTCCGCTACTGACACCATCTCACAGGCCAACAGGGCGCCCCACGCCGACTTTTACCATTGTACGATGGCCACACCAGTGCCACAACTTGCTAGACACCACCTCGGTGCCATCCGGATCTTGGCATCTCAGCGCCTTGTGGTGTCTTCAAATCAGAAAATATTGTTGCGCTGCCTTTGGCCCCATTCGCACATCGGTCCGCTACTGACGCCATCTCACAGGCCAACGGGGCGCCCCACGCCGACTTTCAACATTGTAGGATGGCCACAGAAGTGCGACAACTTACTAGACACCACCTCGGTGCCATCCGGATCTTGGCGCGTTGTGCTGCCTTCGGCCTATTCGCACATCGGTCCGCTACTGACGCAAACTCACAGGCCAACGGGGCGCCCCACGCCGACTTTCAGCATTGTAGGATGGCCACACCAGTGCGGCAACTTGCTACACACCACCTCGGTGCCATCCGGATCTTGGCATCTCAGCGCCTAGTGGTGTCTTCTATTCCGAAAATATTGTTGCGCTGCCTTCGGCCCCATTCACACATCGGTCCGCTACTGACGCCATCTCACAGGCCAACGGGGCGCCCCACGCCGACTTTCAGCATTGTAGGATGGCCACACCAGTGCGGCAACTTACTAGACACCACCTCGGTGCCATCCGGATCTTGGCGCGTTGTGCTGCCTTCGGCCTATTCGCACATCGGTCCGCTACTGACGCAAACTCACAGGCCAACGGGGCGCCCCACGCCGACTTACAGCATTGTTGGATGGCCACACCAGTGCGGCAACTTACTAGACACCACCTCGGTGCCATCCGGATCTTGGCGCGTTGTGCTGCCTTCGGCCTATTCGCACATCGGTCCGCTACTGACGCAAACTCACAGGCCAACGGGGCGCCCCACGCCGACTTTCAGCATTGTAGGATGGCCACACCAGTGCTGCAACTTGCTGGACACCACCTCGGTGCCATCCGGATCTTGGCGCGTTGTATTGCCTTCGGCCTATTCGCACATCGGTCCGCTACTGACGCCGCCTCACGTACCAACGTATTTTCTCCGCATTTTACACCCTATGCCGCATAACAGGTCATGTGACTTGTTTATAAAACTTTTCATTGGTTCATTTTACTTTTGGTTTCCTAATGATGGAAGGCTTGATCATGTGACCTAAAAACAACACTTTTCATTGGATGAAAACTTTTTTTTTTTCCCAAACGATGAAAGCCGCACCTTGTTTCTGGATGTTTCAGACTGAAGCTGGCGTCAGCATGAGAGCACCACCATCTCGTAGCTCAGTCGTGGTCATTCCGCGAGCAATCATGGCAGCCGCTCCCCACCAGAAGCCTGCAGGAGTCGGAGCCCCCAAAACCTTTGATGAATTCTCAAGGCGGAGGGGACGCTTTCGAGAATGGGGTCCAAGACCTAGCAGACAAGCGTCCGATTTCCAAGGTGTCCCAGGGCCATTTCAGTGGACCAGGCCCAAAAAGGAAAGAGCCTGCCGCCATTTTGAGACTCCTGTGACAGCCGCCTATCGCTGCACCGCAAGAGTGGGCGCAACTCAGCTGAATAGCGGCATTTGACACAGTGGACCAAAAACGGACGGAATGGCAACTGAAACGGTAAAGGGGCGCCCCACTACAACAGATGACACTCCACCTGGAGAGGCCCGTTCACACCGCCTCCCCCGGGGCGCCCCACGCCGTTATTCGGAGCAGCATTGTAGGATACCAAAACCAGTGCGGCAACTTACTGGACATCACCTTGGTGCCATCGTTCTGCTGCCTTGGAACTATTCGCGCAACAGTTTGCTACTGATGACCCACCCCCCGCGACGCCCCATGCCGTTATTTACTGGGTGGCAACTTACTAGACATCACTTTCGTGTCATCTAGATTTCGGCGCGTTCTGCTGCCTTGGAACTATTCGCACAACAGTTTGCTACTGATGACCCACCCCCCGCGACGCCCCACGCCGGAAATCTGGACGTTGTGCTGCGTTGGGACTATTCGCACAGCCGACCGCTACTTTGTTGTTTTTCCCTAAAAATGTTTATATGTTATTACTATTTTTGTTTTCTTGTATATATTTATAAATTATTAAAGTTTTATAATCTTACTACTTTGTCGGAGTGCTATATATATTTAATGTGACACATAATTGTAAAAACTTTGATGTACAAAGAGTCATCCCTGGAATCTTCCGCTTCAGGCTCGGTCCCCTCCCCAATCACAATACAGGATGCTTTCAGATAATAGCAACGCTTCTGCTGTGCCGGATCTCATCGAGTGTGGGCCTTGATCTACTATAACTCCTTTCAAGAGGGGTGATTCTTTACAGCTGTGGCCATAAACTACATCTGCAGGGCTAGCTGATACCCTAGGACCAGCCTGGACAATCGGACACAGAGGAAAAGGAGTGTCAGAGGGTGCGGTAGTGAATAGGGCGAAAGGGAGGTGTCGGGCGGGCACAGGGTGTGATTCTCAGGGAAGAGCAGCGCAGATGGGGGGAGGTTTATTACCCATGCATAAGACAGAGAGCGGGGGTGACCACTGCCTGGGGGAGATGCTTGCGAGGGTGGGGAGCCATGCTAAGGATCGACAGCGTGCACAGAGTGGGTCTGGTCAAGGCATCTAAAATGGCTGCCGTGCACGACAAAAGTGTGGCATTTGAAAAAAGACAAGATGGCGCAGACAATGTTTTTCAACACTTCCTGATTTCCTTCGAATCGAACGTTAACAGACGTTGGGGCATATTACCAAAGTTAAGCGATATTTATCCCTAACGATGCTTAGCAACGATTTTTTTACCGTCAGAAATTATCGCAGATAAACCTTGCTATTATCAAGGTTTATCGGAAATACGATAAAAAACGACCGCAATGCATTAATATCGCTGAAAACTCAGCGATATTCATGCATTACCGAGCTAATGCTCTTAGCCATGTTATCCACCTCCCATTGGATAACATGGCTAAGAACTGCTCAGGGCAGGTGGTAGCTTTTGGAGATATTCGCGCTTATCTCGAATATTTCCAAAAGTTGATAATAGGAGATAGCGATGTTAGCGACTGTTTCCAGTCGCTAACATCTTGGCATGCCCACTTTGCATGTCATTAGTGATAAATATCACTCACATGCAAAGTGGGGCCCAAGATGGTCGCTATCTTCTACTAGCCGTCGCTAACTGGTGTTAGCAACAGCTAGGTAATACACATATAATTTTATCTCCGCGAAGCGGAGCGCTGTTACAGATATATATCTTGTTTTTGAACGTTAATTTCTCAAAATGCACTGAAGCACATATATTGAGACCTAGCAAAGGCACATCGGGCTACCAGTCCCTACAATTTTGCCAAGTTTCGTGCAAATCCATTCAGCTGTTCGATCCTACCAAGAGACAAGATGGCGGCCGCTACGGACTGTTTGGAATGTTTACAGACACCGGAGAGCCAATCAGCTTCGCTTCGCAAAGCTCCGTAACGCGAAAAGTACGCGAAGCGGTGCGGTGTTACAGATATATATCTTTTTTTGAACGTTAATTTCTCAAAATCCACTGGAGCACATATATTGAGACCTAGCAAAGGCACATCGGGCTACCAGTCCCTAATATTTTACCAAGTTTCGTGCAAATCCATTCAGCCGTTCGATTATTATTATTATTATTTTTTTTTGCCCCGCGGGGCCCTTTTAAAACCTCCACATCAAACCTAGGGGGTCAGCGAGGATCTACTATTCCCCCTTATGGTCATTTGCCCCTTCGCTTTGGCCTCCTCTTGTCTCTCGATCCTACCGAGAGACAAGATGGCGGCCGCTACGGACTGTTTGGAATGTTGACAGACGCCGGAGAACCAATCAGCTTCGCTTCACAAAGCTCCGTTGCGCGAAAAGTACGCGTCCTGGGCCGCTGCCCAGTCCGCTGTTACGGATATATATCTTTTTTTAAACGTTAATTTCTCAAAATCCACTGGAGCACATATATTGAGACCTACAAAAGGCACATCGGGCTACCAGTCCCTACAATTTTGCCAAGTTTCGTGCAAATCCATTCAGCCGTGAGTGAGGCCAACCGCCCTATGGAAATTAACATGGGAAAAACGCGTTTTGGGACCCCCCTTTTGTCTCGGCCCCCCCTTGACGAACCCCCCCAAAATTTTCAGGGGCTGCTCAGTAACAAAATGTTCCATTTTCCTGAAAATTTCAGCCAATTCCGTCCACAAACGCCAAAGTTATTAGACATAGAATTTTCAAAAAACCCATAGAGAAAAAATCCTAACTATATATACCTACTGGCGACGGCCAGTAGGTAATATATATATATATATATATATATATATATATATTACCTACTGGCGGTCGCCAGTAGGTATATATAGTTAGGATTTTTTTGAATAGGGATTTCTGAAAATTCTATGTTGAATAACTTTGACGTTGATGGACGGAATTGGCTGGAATTGTCAGGAAAATTGCACATTTTGTTTCTTAGCGTCCCCTGAAAGTTTGGGGGGGTTTCGTCAAGCGGGGGCCGAGAAAAAAGGGGGGTCCCAAAACGTGTTTTTAACATTGAGTTTTCCATAGGGCGGTTGGACTCACTTTTAGCTCGAACGGCTGAATGGATTTCTATGAAACTTGGCAAAATTGTAGAGACTGTTTGCCCGATGTGCCTTTGCTAGGTCTCAAGATATGTGCTCCAGTGGATTTTGAGAAATTAACGTTCAAAAAAATATATATATCTGTGACAGCGTCCCGGTTAGCGCCCCGGTTCGCGTACCAGACGCATGACGGAACTTCGCGAGGAGAAGCGGATTGGCTCTCCGGTGACTGTCAACATTCTAAACAGTCCGGAGCGGCCGCCATCTTGTCTCTCAGTAGGATCGAGAGACAAGAGTTGGAAATAAACAAAGGGGGAAATGAATGATAGGGGGCAAGGTAGACCCCTCCTGACCCCCTAGGATTGATATGGGGGCTGTTAAAGGGCCCCGCGGGGCAAAAAAATAAAATAATTTTTTTTTCGATTTTTCGCGGTGGAAGCGCTACCTGGTACGCGAACCGGGTAGCTCACCGGTAGCGTAACGGGAGTCCGCCATCTTGTGTTTCGGACGAATTTAGTCACAAGATGGAGGATAAACAATGTTCGGAATGGGTATAAGGGGGCACGGGAGACATATCCTGACCCCCTAGGTTTTCTGAGGGTGGCTGAAGAGGCCCATATATGTAAAAAAAAAAACTTTTTTTTTAAAATTTTCGCACGGTTAGTGCCCGGTCCGCGCACCGGGTAGCATTCCTGAAAGCGTAACAAGGGGAAAACCAAGGGAAATATTAAAATAATATTTTAGAGTGCTTTGAGGTAGGGTAGCTCTGAATAGAGCTGTTGTGTTGTGTGGGTGATGTAAGTACCAACATGTAGGTACCAATGAAGAGTCTAAAATTCAATGTACACCGTCTCCTCTGTAGATATTTTGTATGTTCTAATATGGGTTATTTAAATGTAAATGTGTGGAAAAGCACTTCATGCTTTAAAGCAATTGTATTTTTGAACTGATTGTTCTATCCTCTTAGTCCTCCTCTTTGGTTTTTTTCCCCCACACTCTTCTTCAGCATGATAGTTGATAAATTCGTTCCATCAAAACATTTATATACATAAAAAAATTATATTAAATACATATAAAATATATTTTTCCTTTAAAAGAAGAATACATTTTACAGCTTTTGATATTTGCTATTAAAAAACCATTGAAATTCACTGAAAAAACGATAGGTTATAGACCATATATAGTTAGGAATTAGCATTTACAAAACCTTGAAAATTCACTGAAAAAACCATAGGTTATAGACCATATATAGTTAGGAATTAGCATTTACAAAACCTTATTTTACTCACACAAAACCATTGAAATTCGCATATATAGTTAGTTGCACTAACTATATAGCGCGCACCCGCAATCCACTGCTGATCATGTCACATATTACATCATTCATGACATGGTCAGTGACATCACTGATGACATCACTGATGACATCTCAAATGACATCACTGATGACATCACTGATGACAACATCCAGTGACTGTATGTTTCTGTAAAGTTAAAATATGTCTTACATATTGAAGAATGAGTGGATGTATAAGTGTCTGGAATGGATGAAGGATTTAGTAGGTGCATGACTGACTGTATGAGTGAGTGATTAAATGTGTCTCACTGAGTGCATGGGTTAGTGACTAAACTGTCTTAATTTGTGCATCATTATGTCTGTTGTTCTGTAAACTGCTGCATGTGTTGATCAGTAGCTATATGAGTAAGTACATGGGTTATTGATTGGTTGCCCAAGTATTTGTATGGGAGACTGAGTGTGTGTGTGGGTG
This sequence comes from Lissotriton helveticus, assembly GCF_964261635.1. Classification (NCBI taxonomy): domain Eukaryota; kingdom Metazoa; phylum Chordata; class Amphibia; order Caudata; family Salamandridae; genus Lissotriton; species Lissotriton helveticus. Next base: position 2,121,026,403 of record NC_136057.1, on the reverse strand, counting down.
GCTGGGAGGTGTATGACTCTGTGCATAGATGTGTGAGCAGTTGATTCACTAGATGTATGGGTTCAAAAGTGCATGTGGAAACAGCTGTATGGGCGGTTGACTGTGTGCATGAGTGTATTGGTGAGTGAATGGATATCTCAGTGCTACATGTTAAAGTAAGTACATATGTAAAACACAGTACATGTGAGAGTTGACATATATAAATAACTGTGCATAAGAGCCAGTGAATGTGTGAGTGGCTGTATGGATCACTGTGAACTTGTATCAGGGATTGTATAAGAGAGTAAATATGTGTTAGTATATGTTTGAATAAGTAAGGTGTATATAACTGTATAGTTGAGGAAATGGAGGTGTAATTGATTCTTTGCATGACTGACTAGGTGTGTGAGTAACTCCATGGATGAGTGACAGTCTGTGAGTGTCTGTTTACACTCAGTGTATCTAAGGTTATATTAGAGTCTGAAGAGGTTCATCGTATTATCACATGAATGATGTCATCAGTGATGTGATCAGTAATGTCAAATGAGATGTCATCAGTGATGTCATCAGTGATGTCATTTGAGATGTCATCAGTGATGTCACTGACCATGTCATGAATGATGTAATATGTGACATGATCAGCAGTGGATTGTGGGTTCGCGATATATAGTTAGTACAACTAACTATATATACGAATTTCAATGGTTTTGTGTGAGTAAAATAAGGTTTTGTAAATGCTAATTCCTAACTATATATGGTCTATAACCTATGGTTTTTTCAGTGAATATATATATATATATATATATATATACATATATATATATATATATATATATAGTCGCCACAATCCGCTATGTCACACGAAAGATAGACGGCACTCAAAGTCTTTTCTCCAGATGAAAATGTTTTGGCAGACCCCCTGCCCCCTGCCCCCTCGACAAAAGCGTTTCACCACTTGGGCTTTGTCAACCAGATTACAGTGAAAGACACCATTATATCCCCACCTCCTCCTCACCATAGAAAGAGGACTTGATTTTACCAGAGCCATTCGGCAGCCATCTTACAATGTGCCTCATTTCATTAATGCGATATTATTAAGAACTCTACATGGTAGGGAAAATAGTGTGTACAAAGTGCTCGTGCAATTTAAAAACAGCATAGGATTGCCCAAAACGATATTTCATCGCATATATACCATTCACTTGGAAAGGGACAATGGAAGGGAAAACTACATTCATAAAGATAATCCTATCCTTACATCTTGCTATTTACATGTGCTTGTATCAGAAACAGTCCCCCCCTATCAGGAGTACAATGAATTTGGAAAAAACAAATATTTTTTATGCACATTATTGCATGCTCCATGTTCTAGCAGTATTTTCTGATAAAAGAACGTTTACCATTATATTCATCAATGTACAATCCAGTCCTATTCCCTGTGCCCCCAGTTGATCATATATGAATATGCGATTGTATGATCTTGCCCTGTATGGGCATACTTATTTGTTACACAAATCCCTGCCTTGCAATTACGCCCTGTATGGGCATTTCTGTCAGTACAGCTGAACAATTCATGATGTACATTGTTGTTAGAGAGTGGTATGGAACAATGGCAACCGGAGAATATACATCTCCACATTTGTCCCCTTCTTTTTTCTTTGCTTTACGTTCCTAGTGATCTCTCGTGACACAAGTTATTTATACTGACATAGACTGACTCCCTTCTCTCCCTTTATGTTAAAATTATTCCAGATGTGCCCATAATTCCTCGTCATTGTTTAATCCTCTCGGTTGCTTACTCTGGAGGTCAATGATGTACCTGGATTCCAATGCTCTCAATGATCTAACTCTGTCACCCCCACGTTCCTTCCTATCCAGCTGATCAATGAGGAAGAATGACAATAGGTCCCTATTGCTGTTATGGTGGGTCTCAAAGTGGCGTGCCACGGGGTAACTTTTATCCCTGTTAGTTATGGCATGCATGTGCTTCAGGATGCGTTTTTTCGCCGGGTTGATTGTGCTTCCGATGTATCTCTTGGAGCACGGGCATTCCAGGCAATAGATTACATATTCTGAATTACAATTCAGTAATTTTGTAATCTCTCTTATGGGGCGTGGATCGCTGGGTCTCCCTTCATATTTGGTCCGTTTCCTACTATACTTGCACGCCTTGCAGTGCATGCACGGATGGAAACCACAGATAGATTTCTTGCTTGAAAGTTTCGGGGAGTCCTCAAAATGACTGCTAGTCAGATGGTCACTGAGAGATTGGCACTGTCTATAGGTTACAGACGGCCTTGGGGTAGCATATTTTTCATTACTGCATCTGTTTTTAAAATATGCCAATTCCTGTTGAATATTTGTACCAACTCACTGGATCTCATATTGTAGGTGGTTATCATTCTAGTGATTTCTTCTGGTTCGACCTCCTTGATTTTGGTCTTTATCAAGTCTTTCCTTTCTAGGAGGTCAGCTCTACTTACTGCACTCTCTAATAATGTCCTCGAGTATCCTCTATCTTGGAACCTACACACAGCTTCATCCCGTGCCCGTGAGAAATCATTGGGATCTGAACAGTTCCTCTTCAGGCGGAGTAATTCCCCAAAAGGGATATTTTTTTTCATACTCCTGGGATGGTGGCTTGCCGCATGCAATACGGTGTTGCCCGCTGTGGGTTTACGGTAGAGTTTAGTTTGTAAGGAGCTTCCTGCCACAAAGACCTCTAGGTCAAGATAATATACAGATGTATCACTGATAGTACTCGTGAATCTCAAGTTGAGATGATTGTCATTGAGCGCTGCAACATATTCCTCAGCCGAGGATCTGTTGCCTCGCCAAACGACAAACAAATCATCAATGTATCTTGCCCAGATCATGATCTGGTCCAGCCATTTTTCGTTGGTCCCCCCCAGGCCACGTGCTTCTCCCACCAGCCCACGAACAAGTTTGCGTAACTGGGGGCGAAGCACGTGCCCATGGCGGTCCCCTGATCTGTCTGTACATGTTGCCTGCAATTAAAAAGATGGTATTGTGGAGGCAAAAGGCAAAGCATGCGATTATGTTGGTGGTATCTGATATCTTTTCTACCAAGGAACCATTTCACTGCAGAAATACCCTCCTGATGATCTATACAAGTATACAGATTGGCGACGTCGAGGGTGATCAGAAGCATGCCTGACTCCCACTTGATGCCATCGATCAATCTTATAAAATCTTGGGTATCCCTGACGTAGGAAGGCAAGTCTCTCACAAAAGGGGCTAGGTAGGTGTCAATAAACCTTGAAGTGTTCTCCAGAAGACTTCCTATTGAGGAGACGATGGGTCTCCCCGGAGGATTTTTTATATCTTTGTGCACCTTCGGGAGGTGGTAAAACGTGGGAATTATTGGGTGCTCACAATGTAAGTATTAAAAAAGAAAATATATATATATATATATATATATATATATATATATATATATATATATATATATATATATATATATATATATATATATATTCACTGAAAAAACCATAGGTTATATACCATATATAGTTAGGAATTAGCATTTAAAAAACCTTATTTTACTCACACAAAACCATTGAAATTCCATATATAGTTAGTTGCACTAACTATATATCGCGCACCCGCAATCCACTGCTGATCATGTCACATATTACATCATTCATGACATGGTCAGTGACATCACTGATGACATCACTGATGACATCTCAAATGACATCACTGATGACATCACTGATGACAACATCCAGTGACTGTATGTTTCTGTAAAGTTAAAATATGTCTTACATATTGAAGAATGAGTGGATGTATAAGTGTCTGGATGAAGGATTTAGTAGGTGCGTGACTGACTGTATGAGTGAGTGATTAAATGTGTCTCACTGAATGCATGGGTTAGTGACTAAACTGTCTTAATTTGTGCATCATTATGTCTGTTGTGATGTAAACTGCTGCATGTGTTGATCATTAGCTATACAAGAGGCTATATGTGTTATTAATTGGTTGCCCAAGTATTTCTATGGGAGATTGAGTTTGTGTGGGGGTGGCTGGAAGGTGTGTGACTCTGTGCATAGATGTGTGAGCAGTTTATTCACTAGGTGTATGAGTTCAAGAGTGCATGTGGAAACAGCTACATGGGCAGTTGACTGTGTGCATGAGTGTATTGATGAGTGAATGGATATCTCAATGCTACATGTCATAGTAAGTACATATGTAAAACACAGTACATGTGAGAGTTGGCATATATAAATAACTGTGCATGAGAGCCACTGAATGAGTGAGTGGTTGTATCGATCATTGTGAACTTGTATCAGGGATTGTATAAGAGAGTAAATATGTGTTAGTATATGTTTCAATAAGTAAGGTGTGTTTAACTGTATAGTTGAAGAAATGGAGGTGAGATTGTTTCTTTGCATGACTGACTGGGTGTGTGAGTAACTCCATGGATGAGTGGCAGTGTGTGAGTGTCTTTATACACTGAGTGTATCTAAGGTTATATTAGAGTCTGAAGAGGTTTATCGTATTAGCACAAGAATGATGTCAAATGAGATGTCATCAGTGATGTCATCAGTGATGTCATTTGAGATGTCATCAGTGATGTCATCAGTGATGTCACTGACCATGTCATGAATGATGTAATATGTGACATGATCAGCAGTGGATTGCGGGTGCGCGATATATAGTTAGTGCAACTAACTATATATGGAATTTCAATGGTTTTGTGTGAGTAAAATAAGGTTTTTTAAATGCTAATTCCTAACTATATATGGTCTATAACCTATGGTTTTTTCAGTGAATTTCAATGGTTTTTTAATAGCAAATATCATAAGCTGTCGAATGTCAAGTACGTGGTAAGTAAAAACATTTTCGTGTTTATGCACACTGATCTGCTTTGAATGCTGCCCCCCACCCCTCATTTCTATTAGGAGTACTCTCTCTTTGCAGATAGTGAAGGGTAGTTAACGCAGGCCTTTGCCCCCGTTGTAATCCGTCGTGCCTGCTTCTCTCTCCATTTGATTGATTGTTCTCTTTGGTTCATTCTCTATTTACAAACAAGCACAGAGTCGCAATACTCTGTTTAGTCTTTGCAGATAGCGAAAAATCGTGTAAAAAAACAAAAGGAATCGAGCAAAATCAGTAGGCCACTAATGGGATCTCTTTTTGACCTCCCTAAAATAGAAACATTAGGAACAACCTGTTGATAATACCAATGTGTATGTACATAAGCAGCGTTCATTTGTGTTCACAGTACCCCTTCTTGATTGTTTGAATCGAGCATTGAATTGTTCGAAGTTGGTTCTCTTAAGAATCTTCTCTGCCTGCAAACGAGGAAGAATAGGTATATTCTCTCTCCCTTTGCAGATAGTGAATGGTAGGTAACGCAAACCTTTAACACGTCGTGCCTATTTCGTTCCTCATTGATTGATTGTTTCCCCAAACATTGACTGTTTGGGAATTGGTTCTTTTTGGAGGTATTCCCTGTTTGCAAATATACGTAGGAAAATCTTTGCAAATAGTGAAAGGGTACGTAATGCGGACCTTTCTCCCCCGTTGTAATCTGTCATGCCTATCTACTCCCCACTGATTGATGCACCTGTTTCACCCGGACCATTTACTAGAGATACGTCATCTGGCCCGCCCAGAGAGCACCCCTAGTGAAAAGGACATATGCAATAATAACGAAGTGATCACTGTATCCTGTTAACAGAAACTTTAGCATGAAACAACCTGGAAAGAAAAGAATAGGAAAACGAAAATCAGTAGGCCACTGATGAACATGAACTTTTATTAAACAACGAACAAAGAAACGATAACATAACGTAATGATAAAACCTATTAATGTCCTAGAAACAAGAAAACGTTAGAAATATGCCAGTGGTGAGAGACCAGAAAAACAGTAAGAGAAACCAAATCACCCCTCGCTGTCCCACCGCCTGCCACGCCAAAAAAATCGATAGACTAGGGAAAATGCAAGTCAGTAGAACATCCACCCCCACTCTGGAAACTTCCAAGGTGGGGCAGGGTTGCAGCTACGCCCAGCCGGGAGCAGCCCATATAAGGCGGGTCCTGCTGCCACGCCTCGGCCAGGAGATCCTAACGTAGGGTGTAGCCGGAGGAGAGGCCGAGGCCAGCGGGACCCGGCCAGGGGATTGCCTTTACAACGCTGAAGAGTTGCAGGGGGGGGAATGTCTCCTCGACCCTCCCCTCTCTCTCCCAGTCCGGCCGCGGTGGCCCTTGAGAGTTTCAGGTAGTCCCGCCACATGCTCTTCCGGTCCGGCCACCAACGGTCGGGGGGCCGAGGCCGACGGGATCCGGCTGCAGCCGATAAACCAAGGAACCCGTTCATGGGGCCAGAGCCAGGGGCGTCTGGCCGACATCCACCGGAAGCCCGGCCCGAAGACGGACGGGACACTTCTTCTTTCTTGAATAATGGCTGCGACAACACTGGGGGGGGATGTCTTGCACATGCCTCCGACCCCCCCCCTCGTCCTCATCGCCTGGTCCGGCCATAACAAATCTCAAGCGAGACGCCGTGGGGTGCACTGGGAGGGAGAGACGATGCGAACAGGCCTCTCCCGCCTCCCCAGTGGAGGCTTCCCACCTGCACCCTCAGCGCTCCAAGCGCCCGGAAAAGGGTTCTTCCACTGTGGCGATGCTGCAACGTCTCGCCCGGCAGGGTGGAGCCCGTCCGCTCATTTGACCCCGCGATCGCCAGTACCTACCGAACTCTCAAAATGGCGGTCGACCTGGCAAGAGCGGGCCCAGCATAAAGAAATGGCCCGGTCACTGGTTGACTCCACCACCGTAGTCCTCCACGACCTTGAAGATTCTAGAGGAGCCGCAGGAGTCTCCGACCCCCGCAGACACCCCCGATGGGGAATGACTGCCATGATCGCCCGTGGAGTGACGAAACTGTATCCGCGGGACGTCGGCGCTCCCATGCTGGCGTCAGCCTCACTTTGAATTACTAGAATCCTGCAGACCTCAGTTCCGGTGAAAGCACAGTGTGACCCGGTAGGAAAAATTGTTGCACCCCCACCCCTTTTTGACTGATAGTTCAAACCACCGATCCTTTCCTTTGCCCTTTTAACGGAACTTTGGACTGCCTCCCCCTCTTTTACATTTTCTAGAGAAAACAAAACATTAACCACTACATTAGCATAGCAGTTGACACCAGAACTGTTTTCAAATTGAAAACCAACAACATCTTCAACAGAATCCTTTTTGTTTCTGCTGTGACCCTGCTACAGCACAGGCATTGTCCCCAGCAGTAATTCTGCAATGCCGGTAAGAATAGCTGTGGTGCCTACTGGACTCACTCACCCCCGCGGCGCCCCACGCCGTTATTTGCTGGGCGGCAACTTACTAGACATCACTTTCGTGCCATCTAGATTTCAGCGCGTTCTGCTGCCTTGGAACTATTCGCACAACAGACTGCTACTGACGACCCACCCCCAGGCAACATCTTCTGAATTTTCATAATTTGAAAGAACTAGTAACATGTCCTCATCAGGAATTCAAAAGAAATTGCCACGGTCTCTTCGTTGTTTAAATGTTTTTACTGTTTTTGTTTTGTTGTATATATTTATATGTTATTAAAGTTTTATATTCCTACTACTTTGTTGGAGTGCTATATATTTTTAATGTGACACATAATTGTAAAAACTTTGATGTACAAAGAGTCATTCCTAGAATCTTCCGCTTCAGGCTCGGTCCCTTCCCCAATCACAATACAGGATGGTTTTCAGATAGTAGGAACACGTGTGGTGTGACGGATCTCATCGGGTGTGGGCCTTGATCTACTATAACTCCTTTGAAGAGGGGTGATTCTTTACAGCTAGAGCCATAAACTACATCTGCAGGGCTAGCTGATAGCCTGGACAATCGGACACAGAGGAAGAGGAGTGTCAGAGGGTGCGGTAGTGAATAGGGCGAAAGGGAGATGTCGGGCGGGCACAGAGTGTGATTCTCAGGGAAGAGCAGCGCAGATGGGGGGAGGTTTATTGCCCATGCATAAGACAGAGAGCGGGGGTGACCAGTGCCTGGGGAAGATGCTTGCGAGGGTGGGGAGCCATGCTACGAATCGACAGCGTGCAGAGAGTGGGTCTGGTCAAGGCATCTAAAATGGCTGCTGTGCACGACAAAAGTGTGGCATTTCAAAAAAGGCAAGATAGCGCAAACAATGTTTTTCAACACTTCCTCATTTCCTTCGAATCGAACGTTAACAGACGTTGGTGCATATTACCAAACTTAAGCGATATTTATCGCTAACGATGCTTACCAACGAACTTTTACCGCTAAGCATCGTCAGAAATTATCGAAGATAAACCTTGCTATTATCAAGGTTTATCGCAAATGCGATAAAAAACGGCCGCAATGCATGAATATCGCTAAAAAGTCAGCGATATTCATGCATTACCGAGCTAATGCTCTTAGCCATGTTATCCACCTCCCATTGGATAACATGGCTAAGAACTGCTCAGGGCAGGTGTTACTTTTTGGAGATATTCGCGCTTAGCGCGAATATCTCCAAAAGTTGGTAATAGGAGATATATATCTTGCATGTTGTAATTCAAATTATTGTGGTATATGGAACTCATACCATAATCTCTCAGGAAAGCAGAAACTGATCCTTTTGGGACCGCCTGAGAAGGCCTAGGGGGTGAGGGGTACTCTACTTTGCCCCCTTTTCACGTTCCGAACTATTTTATTTTACTCTCTTCTGTAATTACACAAAATAGCAGCGATAAGATGCATCAGAGACACACAGTGAGAGAAAGGAGGCCGGAGATGAAGAAGAGATGTCAAATACACATTGGAGATAATATAGTGGGAGAAGGGAAGTAAATATGAGTAAACTTACCATGTAACATAAAAATGTTGCACTCTATACTATAAGTCTCATTTTATACTACAATCACTTCGCTACAACCTCATAAATTAAAAATAAAAATGAATAATGTCTCAAACAATTTTTGATTTCTAAATATAAATTTATTCTTCAGAATTTTCTAAATTTGAAAGAACTAGTAACATGTCCTCATCAGCAATTTCCTCTTCAATCATCTCATCTGGAATCTCCTCATTAAAAGTCTGCAATGATGATTCTTGTAACTCTATGGTCTCCAAACATTCGATAAATTCGCCATCAACAGATTGATCAAAAAAATCATTCAAGTCATCTCCTCCTTGTGACAATATTTCATTATTGGTGCTGTCAATTTCAATCAATGTAGTGGAATCATTCAAGTCATCTCCTCCTTGTGACAATATTTCATTATTGGTGCTGTCAATTTCAATCAATGTAGTGGAATCATTCAAGTCATCTCCTCGTGACAATATTTCATTATTGGTGCTCTCAATTTCAATCAATGTAGTGGAATCATTCAAGTCATCTCCTCCTTGTGACAATATTTCATTATTGGTGCTGTCAATTTCAATCAATCTAATGAAATCATACAAGTCATCTCCTCCTTGTGACAATATTTCATTATTGGTGCTCTCAATTTCAATCAATGTAGTGGACAATGCAAAAGAAATTGCCACGGTCTCTTCATTGTGAGCCATTTTATTTTGAAATTGCTTGCTGTAAATTGCAGAAAAAAATAATCACTTTCATTTATCGTTTTTAGTAATACATAATATAAAACTAACTTTATCAAGTATTTAGTATAACTTAAGGACTGCAAATAAATAACAGAAAACATTTTTCAAATTATCTTCAAGTGTACAACATAGTTCCCCTTACAAATTAACAACTCACCTTTTTAAAAGTAGGAGAAGTGTTAGTACTGTGTAAATCAAACACCAGAAATTCACCACCAAAAATTCCTCACAAATGTACCTCAGACAGTAGTATCACAAAATGGCTGTGGTTTCCTCTCATTTGACATATATACATAACCAATTAACTTTCATCACACACAAATACAAAACCAAAGTAACATTTTAATTGGTTCTAAATTTCAACACTTTCAAATGTGTTTTCCCCATGCAATTTTCCATAGGACATTTACATACGTCTACAGCCTGAATGGCTGAACGGAATTACACCAAACTTGGCAAAATGGTACATCAAACCTAAGAGGTCAGGAAGGATCTACTATGCCCCCTTATGGTCATTTGCCCCTTCGCTTTGGCCTCCTCTTGTCTCTCGATCCTACCGAGAGACAAGATGGCGGCCGCTACGGACTGTTTGGAATGTTGACAGACGCCGGAGAACCAATCAGCTTCGCAAAGCTCCGTAACGCGAAAAGTACGCGAAGCGGAGCGCTGTTACAGATATATATCTTTTTTTGAACGTTAATTTCTCAAAATCCACTGGAGCACATATATTGAGACCTAGCAAAGGCACATCGGGCTACCAGTCCCTAATATTTTGCCAAGTTTCGTGCAAATCCATTCAGCCGTTCGATTATTGACATTTAGATACGTCTACAGCCTGAATGGCTGAACGGAATTACACCAAACTTGGCAAAATGGTACATCAAACCTAAGAGGTCAGGGAGGATCTACTATGCCCCCTTATGGTCATTTGCCCCTTCGCTTTCGCCTCCTCTTGTCTCTCGATCCTACCGAGAGACAAGATGGCGGCCGCTACGGACTGTTTGGAATGTTGACAGACGCCGGAGAACCAATCAGCTTCGCTTCACAAAGCTCCGTTGCGCGAAAAGTACGCGAACTGGAGCGCTGCCCGGTCCGCTGTTACAGATATATATCTTTTTTTAAACGTTAATTTCTCAAAATCCACTGGAGCACATATATTGAGACCTACAAAAGGCACATCGGGCTACCAGTCCCTACAATTTTGCCAAGTTTCGTGCAAATCCATTCAGCCGTTCGGGCTAAAAGTGAGGCCAACCGCCCTATGGAAAACTCAATGTTAAAAACACGTTTTGGGACCCCCCTTTTTTCTCGACCCCCCCTGGACGAACCCCCCCCCCAATTTTCAGGGGCTGCTCAGAAACAATATGTGCCATTTTCCTGAAAATTTCAGCCAATTCCGTCCACAAACGCCAAAGTTATTAGACATAGAATTTTCAAAAATCCCATAGAGAAAAAATCCTAACTATATATACCTACTGGCGACCGCCAGTAGGTAATATATATATATTTTTGTTACCCAAAACGCCTCTCCGTTCAAGGACGCCACTCCGCAAACAGGTAGGTCAACACACCTTTATTATTCCACAAGCTGCACAATACGTCTGTTTTCAACCTTCCCCAACGCGTTTCAAAGTTAACAAACTTCTTCCTCAGTGGGCAGCCACTGATAAAACACGGAGCTACATCTGTTATTTTCCACTGATTGCATGCTAATCTCCAGTGATGCATGCTGGAAGATGTAGCCAGTTATTCCCCTCCATTAAGGTCCATGTATATTTACCAGCAATTTTTCGGCGTATATATATATATATATATATATATATTCACTGAAAAAATCATAGGTTTGACACCAGTTATAGTTAGCTGGAAATTTTACTGATATAAAACCAATGAAATTCCACGTTATAGTTAGTTGGACTCACTATAACTTGCGCGTGTAATGCACTGCTGATGACGTCACATATTACATCACTCATGACATCACTGATGACACCATCCAGTGAATGTGTGTCTTTCTGAAAAATAAATATGTGTTATATATGTATATATTATTGAATATCTTAGTGAATACATATATTAGTGAGTAATGCTTAAATGTTTAAATATATGTATTAGTGTTTCACTTTGTATATAAGTGGCTGCATGGGTTGATGAGTAGGTACATGTGTATGTATATAGGTTATTAGATGTTTTTCTTAGTATCAGTATGAGTGTTTGCATGCTTTGGTGGGAGTATTACTTAGTACATAGATGCAAGAATGACTGAGTCTCTGTTTGTATGTGTTTTGAAGACAGCATATGTGCAGGACTGTATGGGTGGATGAGTGTGTATATGTCTGTGTTAGTGAGTGAATGACTGTCTTATTAGTGTCTTTATCAGTAACTACATATGTTTTAAGCTAGTATATGTGAATATTGATGTATATAAGTGAGTATATGTGAGAGTGAGGGATTGTAAGAGTTCCTGTTTAAATTAGTATGTGTTTCTATAAGTGATTTTTTAAGAGAGTAAGTATGTGTAAGTTTCCTTAGAAGTAAAGTGGTAGTGTGTGTATAGCTGTTTATGCAAATAAATGGATGTTCAATAGTTTATTTGCATGTGTGAGTATGTGTGTGAATAACTTTTGGATGACTGTCGGTGTGTAACAGGATGTGTAGGTGTATCACTACATATGATTAGTGAATATATGTATGAGTGACTATATAGAACTGTTGGTGAATTAGTGCATGTGTATGTAGATGGTGGAATTATTGAATTGGTTGTTGTAACTGGTAAGGGTATCTCCATTTTTTTGAAAATGTTAGTTTCTATTTTTGAATATGCGTTTCAAGGGTTAGATTACAGTGAAAGGAGGTCTGTCACTGTGTCACAAGGATGGTGTCATCAGTGATGTGATGAGTGATGTAATATGTGACGTCATCAGCAGTGCATTACACGTGCAAGTTATAATGAGTCCAACTAACTATAACGTGGAATTTCATTGGTTTTATATCAGTAAAATTTCCAGCTAACTATAACTGGTGTCAAACCTATGTTTTTTTCAGTGAATTTCATAGGTTTTGTAAATGCTACTTCCTAACTATAACGTGTGTAAAACCTATGTTTTTTTCAGTGAATTTCATTGGTTTTTAAAATGCTAATTCAGAAATATCTCGTGTATACAACCTATACTTTTGTCAATAAAGTTCTGGAAATATTTTTTCGGAAACAAGCCGTTTTCTTCACTGTTCAAGTTGCATAGAGACTCTTTGTAAAGCGATACAGAATTAGAAAGTCTGTACCTTGCCTTTTTTTCAACGCATTAAAATTTGCCTGTAAATAAAAATAGCCTTTCTAAACTTTTGTGCACGACCCGGTGTGCGCACTCTCGGCAACAGTTCTCAATAAAATGGATAGCGCATTTCCAGGCTTTCGTGCGCGACCGACTGCGCGCACCCGCCTATATATTTCGTGAAAACTTTGCAATCTGAACTTATTGAATTTCTTCATAGACCCATCAAAGAACTTATACTACGTCAAAGAGACTAAACCTAGGCTTCTTTTTTAAGATTATGAAATTTTTCATTAAATGGAGCCGAATGTCTTTTTAAACTTTCGTGTGTGACCGAATGTACACACCTTGGTATTTAAAAAAAAAAAAAAAGTTTTATACTTTAACAATTGTATGCTTGAATCGAGCTCAGAAGATATATTAAATCCGGATATGTTTGGATTTACTCCTTTTCACGTTTTGAAACTTCGCTGAACTAGACCGCTACTTCCAAATGGCGTACGTGACCAGATACTATCACCGCGTACACGTCCTGAGACGCGCATGTGAAGTCATGTGACTTGAAAACAACACTTCCAATTGGTTCTTAGTAGTTTCTATTCTGCAATTTACACGGAGCACTCCACCCACTTCTCTCACTATCTTTTCTACTCTCAAAAGAGAACGACGTTCAACACCCTTCGGAAGACTTTGCTGAAATGGCTGCCGCCCCGCATTCATCTTCCGAATCTGAAGGAAATGAGCAACTACCTTTAAAAAGAAAAAAGGAATCTTTTATTTGGCAATTTTTCACTTATCCTGAAGAACAAAAGAAAGTGAATGCGCCAAAAGTTACCTGCATGATATGCAATTCGGTTCTCTCAAGAGGAAATCCAAGAAAAAAATATTCCTTTTCCATACATACCATGGTGCGGCATGTCAAACAAGTGCACCCTGTGGAATTTGCAAAGGCATCGACAAGAGCCCTGGCCACGCTATTACCATCAGAGGTGGCCAGCACATCTTCTGGTGGACGACCTGTATCTCCATCGAGTGCTGTGATGGACTTGAGACCATATCTTGCAACGGTGCACATGAAATGCAACGAGTGTGGAGAAATTCTTCTGTACGGAGAGCAGAGCCTCATTCTTACTAAACTAAAAATTGAGAGTCATAAATGCCCCGAGAAAAGATACATTTCTTCATTTCATTTTGATCCTGTGTCACACATGAAAATGTAGTTGCAAGTTTAAAAAATCAAAAACAACATAACACTTGTTTAAAAAAAAAAGAAAGAAAAAAGTTCTTTTCAGAACTAACTCATTCTACCAAAAAGAGCTCCAGGAGCATATTATAAAGGGGGTTTATCTCCGCTTTTTTGGCTTTCGTTCGTGCGCGACCGTGTGCGCGCACCCGCCTATATATTTCGTGAAAACTTTGCAATCTGAACTTATTGAATTTCTTCATAGACCCATCAAAGAACTTACACTACGTCAAAGAGACTAAACCTAGGCTTCTTTTTTAATATTATGAAAATTTTCATTAAATGGAGCCGAATGTCTTTTTAAACTTTCGTGTGTGACCGAATGTACACACCTTGGTATTTTAAAAAAAATATATAAAAGGTTTTATACTTTAACAATTGTATGCTTGAATCGAGCTCAGAAGATATATTAAATCCGGATGTGTTTGGATTTACTCCTTTTCACGTTTTGAAACTTCGCTGAATTAGACCGCTACTTCCAAATGGCGTACGTGACCAGATACTATCACCGCATACACGTCCTGAGACGCGCATGTGAAGTCATGTGACTTGAAAACAACACTTCCAATTGGTTCTTAGTAGTTTCTATTCTGCAATTTACACGGAGCACTCCACCCACTTCTCTCACTATCTTTTCTACTCTCAAAAGAGAACAACGTTCAACATCTTTTGAAAGACTTTCTTTTCACGCGATAATGTGAAATACTGAGATTGTTACAGGATTTTCTATCAGATATGTGTTCCCATTTCTGTTGAAGCACTAACACCGTGGAAAATTCCACCGATAGCAGTGATATTTTTAACACCGAGCACCGGCGATTTTTATCACTTAGAAGCCTTCCTATTATGAAGGTTTATCTCCTAAGTCTCTGATTCTCAAACTGTGCAACACGGCTCCCCTGTGTGCCGTAATGAAGTGCTAGGGGCGCCGCCCACACTCTAGTGTGACTAACCATCTATAAATTCCACAGACATCTCTACCCTGTTATCTGCAATTGTGAGCATCAAAAGGAGCTGCGCTACACCCCTGTGAGAGGCCTCACTCCCACTGCTGCAACGGCTTGGCAGTCCTCCAGATGCACAGGAACAGCCCCTCTGATCCATTGAAGTTCTCTGTCGTGAGAGGCCTCACTCCCACTGCTGCAACGGCTTGGCAGTCCTCCAGATGCACAGGAACAGCCCCTCCGATCCATTGAAGTTCTGTGTCGGTCTCAATACCACTTACGAAATGAAAATAAGCACTGAAGAATATTCAAGCATGTAGTACTCCTCCTGCTACAGCATACAGAATGCATTGTATTACCTATAAAAAAGTGAAACACCCACGCTACAATCATATAGAATATTTCCTCTAAAGAAGCCTGTGAATAACTTTAAAACATCAGGTTAACCTTTTTTTACTCTCTCATCATTGTTAAAGATAAGTATTTACAATACTATATTAAACAATGCCATGGTTGTTGCTTTTTAATTTTAAAAATCTTGCAATCTTTCACAAACCCAATACTCATGGCTTCTTTTTCGTGACAAAAATATTGCAATATTACATACCTACATAGAATAACAGAAAAAACATAAAACTACAAAGGCCAAACAGTCTACTAAACGCGGATTTGTAACCTATGGGGCAGATTTATGTTAACTACTTCATACCCAGATATGCACCAGTTAATGTGCACCACAGTATGCTAGTGCTCCGTTACCCATGGTGTGCCACATTTGAAATGTGGCGCACCATGGTACAAAAACACCATACATGCGTAACACATCTGTGCTGAAAAAGTAATACATTGCTAGAGTTGCATCGCAACTGTGATGCAGCTCCAGCAAGGCTCACCAATGCACTATATTCACAATGCTGCGTCAATACCTACGCCTGCTTCAAGCACATGCACAGTTTTGAAACAGCATGGGCCTGAAAGTCACTGAGTGAAATATCATACATTACAGTCAGCCACTTTCAAGACGCATTCCTTCAGAGGAACACTTACCGTTTATTAGAGGTAGATCATCCGACTCCACCGGAGGACAACCCTAATAAAAAATACATATATATAAAATGCGGACTAGCCGCTGTATCGTGCTAGCAAACTTTAACTTAAAAATCATTAGAAAAAACAAAAGGAATCGAGCAAAATCAGTAGGCCACTGATAGGATCTCTTTTTGACCTCGCTAAAATAGAAACATTAGGAACAACCCCTCATGAGAAATATGAAACTAGTGAGAGAAACCGAGCTCGACGCCATGATGGCTGCAACATAGCTCGGCTCCGCCGCCCACCCCGCCCAAAATAACGACAAACCCTGTGCAAATATTATAAATAAATACAACACACCAGCAAAGTAACAGGGTAAAACGTTTTATTAAATAACTATTTACATGGCAGCCTGCTGCAACATGAAAACAACACTTCCAATTGGTTCTTACTAGTTTCTATTCTGGAATTTACACGCAGCACTCCACCCACTTCTCTCACTATCTTTTCTACTCTCAAGAGAGAACAACGTCCTACATTTTTCGGAAGACTTTGGTGAAATGGCTACCGTATCTCATTCATCTTCCGGATCTGAACAAAATGATCGACTACCTTTAAGGAGAAAAAAAGAATCTTTCATCTGGCAATTTTTCACTTATCCTGAAGATCAAAAGAAAGTAAATGCACCAAAAGTAACCTGCACGATATGTGACTCGTTTCTCTCAAGAGGAAATCCAACAAAAAAATATTCCTTTTCCATACATACCATGGTGCGGCATGTCAAACAAGTGCACCCTGTGCAATTTGCAGAGGCATCGACAAAAGCCCTGGCCACGCTATTACCATTAGAGGTGGCCAGCACATTTTCTGATCGACGACCTGTATCTCCATCGAGTGCACAGATGGACTTGAGATATTTAACTATATATGGTCTATAACCTATGGTTTTTTCAGTGAATTTTCAAGGTTTTGTAAATGCTAATTCCTAACTATATATGGTCTATAACCTATGGTTTTTTCAGTGAATTTGCTCCGCCGCCCACCCCGCCCAAAATAACGACAAACCCTATGCAAATATTATAAATATATACAACACACCAACAAAGTAACAGGGTAAAACGTTTCATTAAATAACTATTTACATGGCAGCCTGCTGCAACATCGATCCAAATGCATGACACTGTTCCTGTCAAGGTAGCATAGCTGGCGGCCTAGGGGTGGAGGACTGTTGTGCAAATACCCCGGGGAGGACTCTGGATATGCTTGGTCCCTGAGATTCTTCGATGTCACTGCCTTCCACAAATGGCATAAGTCCTGGATGTTCGGTGCCATACTTGAGGGTTTGACCTAAAGACACGTCCTGCGGTGCCCTGGTCCAACCATCACATATACCTGCGCCAGGAGACGGCGTGGGGTGCACTGGAAGGGAGAGGCGGCGCGAACAAGCCTCCCCCACCTCCCCAGGTGGAGGTTTCTCAGCTACACCCCTAAAGACACGTCCTGCGGTGCCCTGGTCCAACCATCACATATACCTGCGCCAGGAGACGGCAACATCCACGACTTATGCCATTTGTGGAAGGCAGTGACATCGAAGAATTTCAGGGACCAAGCATATCCAGAGTCGTGGATGTTGGGTGCCATAGTTGAGGGTTTGACCTAAAGACACGTCCTGCGGTGCCCTGGTCCAACCATCACATATACCTGCGCCAGGAGACGGCGTGGGGTGCACTGGAAGGGAGAGGCGGCGCGAACGAGCCTCCCCCACCTCCCCAGGTGGAGGTTTCTCAGCTACACCCCTAAAGACACGTCCTGCGGTGCCCTGGTCCAACCATCACATATACCTGCGCCAGGAGACGGCGTGGGGTGCACTGGAAGGGAGAGGCGGCGCGAACGAGCCTCCCCCACCTCCCCAGGTGGAGGTTTCTCAGCTACACCCCTAAAGACACGTCCTGCGGTGCCCTGGTCCAACCATCACATATACCTGCGCCAGGAGACGGCGTAGGGTGCACTGGAAGGGAGAGGCGGCGCGAACGAGCCTCCCCCACCTCCCCAGGTGAAGGTTTCTCAGCTACACCCCAGCGCTTCACTGATCTCCTTGTCCTCAGTCAAGCATCAATAGTAAGATTTTCATAGGTGAGTGTAGGTTCATAGTTTGCCATCCACAGACTAAAAGCCTGGAGTGGGAGTGAAAAAACCATAACTAGGTAAGAAGGAACGCAGAGGCTGTAGGAAGGACTCTGGATATGCTTGGTCCCTGAGATGCTTCGATGTCACTGCCTTCCACAAATGGCATAAGTCCTGGATGTTGGGTGCCATAGTTGAGGGTTTCACCTAAAGACACGTCCTGCGGTGCCCTGGTCCAACCATCACATATACCTGCGCCAGGAGACGGCGTGGGGTGCACTGGAAGGGAGAGGCGGCGCGAACGAGCCTCCCCCACCTCCCCAGGTGGAGGTTTCTCAGCTGCACCCCAGCACTTCACTCGACATAGGCGGCCGGCTCCCGGGGTCCGGCGGAACTTTTAGCCTTTTGGTGACTCTTCCATTCTGGACCTTGTCCCACAATCCGTTTGATCTGAAGACACGTCCTGCGGTGCCCTGGTCCAACCATCACATATACCTGCGCCAGGAGACGGCGTGGGGTGCACTGGAAGAGAGGCGGCGCGAACGAGCCTCCCCCACCTCCCCAGGTGGAGGTTTCTCAGCTACACCCCTAAAGACACGTCCTGCGGTGCCCTGGTCCAACCATCACATATACCTGCGCCAGGAGACGGCGTGGGGTGCACTGGAAGGGAGAGGCGGCGCGAACGAGCCTCCCCCACCTCCCCAGGTGGAGGTTTCTCAGCTACACCCCTAAAGACACGTCCTGCAGTGCCCTGGTCCAACCATCACATATACCTGTGCCAGGAGACGGCGTGGGGTGCACTGGAAGGGAGAGGCGGCGCGAACGAGCCTCCCCCACCTCCCCAGGTGGAGGTTTCTCAGCTACACCCCAGCGCTTCACTGATCTCCTTGTCCTCAGTCAAGCATCAATAGTAAGATTTTCATAGGTGAGTGTAGGTTCATAGTTTGCCATCCACAGACTAAAAGCCTGGAGTGGGAGTGAAAAAACCATAACTAGGTAAGAAGGAAAGCAGAGGCTGTAGGAAGGACTCTGGATATGCTTGGTCCCTGAGATGCTTCGATGTCACTGCCTTCCACAAATGGCATAAGTCCTGGATGTTGGGTGCCATAGTTGAGGGTTTCACCTAAAGACACGTCCTGCGGTGCCCTGGTCCAACCATCACATATACCTGCGCCAGGAGACGGCGTGGGGTGCACTGGAAGGGAGAGGCGGCGCGAACGAGCCTCCCCCACCTCCCCAGGTGGAGGTTTCTCGGCTGCACCCCAGCACTTCACTCGACATAGGCGGCCGGCTCCCGGGGTCCGGCGGAACTTTTAGCCTTTTGGTGACTCTTCCATTCTGGACCTTGTCCCACAATCCGTTTGATCTGAAGACACGTCCTGCGGTGCCCTGGTCCAACCATCACATATACCTGCGCCAGGAGACGGCGTGGGGTGCACTGGAAGGGAGAGGCGGCGCGAACGAGCCTCCCCCACCTCCCCAGGTGGAGGTTTCTCAGCTGCACCCCAGCGCTTCACTCGACAAGATGAGTTGCGCCCGCTCCTGCGGCACATTGCCTCGCTCGGCCAGCTCAATTACGCCTGCTCTTGCTATTACAGCGTCTCACCCGCCATCTGGCTGAATTGCACCCACTCTTGCGGTACAGCGACAGGCGGCTGCCACGGAGCTCAGGAAATGGAGGTCGGCTCCACAGACTTGGACCTGGCCTGCAAGGATGGCTCTGGACAACCCTGGAACTCGGACGCTTGACTGCTACGGCATGGGCCCCATTCCCAAAAGCGTCCCATCAGCCTTGAAGATTCTACAAGAGTCACCGGGGCCCCCGACTCCCGCAGACTTCCGGTGGGTAGCTTCTGCCATGATTGCTCGCAGAATGGCCACGACGTAGCCACGGGGTGCTCTCATGCTGACGCCAGCTTCAGTCTGAAACTTCCAGAAACACTGTAGACTACCAATTCAATCAGTTCCGGTGGAGCCCCAATGACATATCGCGTTGTTGCATAATGCGTCATATGACACGCCGCGTTAGCGCACCCGGAAGTGCTCCGGTGCGTGAGGCGCGAAGTGCAGCTTCCCGGAAGCAATCCGGGGCGCGGCGCGGAGCGCGTAACGTAAGCATAACAGGTCATGTGACTTGTTAATAAAACTTTTCATTGGTTTAGAAATATTTTTTGTCCCAAATGATGAAAACCCCTCCTTGTTTCCTCTTGGCTCCTGCCCCCTCCCCAAGTCTTGCTCGGCCAGCTGAGTTTCGCCCACTCTTGCGGCCTACGACATGGATACGCCGGGGTGTTATGGATCAGTATGAGCAAATATACACTTGGGGATTCACAAGCAACAACAAGCCTTTGTATTTGGGGCTCTAAATCAACAACAGTGACAGAGAACAGAACCGAACTAAGCACTCAGGGGCTACGTTTAAACGTAACATCATCTCCCCAGAGTTACATCACCTTACACACACATCCACTCTGATCTCCTTGGCCTCAGTCAAGCATCAATAGTATGATTTTCATAGGTGAGTCTAGGTTCATGGATTTCCATCCACAGACTAAAAGCCTGGAGTGGGAGTGAAAAAACCATAACTAAGTAAGAAGGAAGGCAGAAACAGAATCTTCCTCTGCAACATCCGGCTCTGCATCGCTACTTACTTATAAATGCAGAAAAACCCAATTAACACAAGGGCTCTTTTCAGAGCCACCTTATATCAAAGCACTGAAACTTCTGATTTATCTCCATTTTCACACTCTTGTAAATAGGTGTGCGCGCCCGAGTGCGCGCACCCCGCAACTTTTTTCAAAAAAATATATATATATTTTCGCCTTTAAGGACCTTACTGCACACCCTGAGAAAACCTACGCAGCAAAACAATCTCTACCTTCTCCCCTTTCCATGTTCCAACGCTTTGAAATGAACAATATATTTACTCGCAGTGACAAAATGGCGGTCAACACTTCCTGATTTCCTTCGAATCGAACGTTAACAGACGTCACACAGCAAAAAAAAAAATCCGCTCGCGCGCAACCGCTTGAGTGCGCGCACCCGTGCGCGCATATAGATATATAATTGACTTTAACTTTAATTTTCTCAGCAACTACTGAACGGATTTACACCATTCCAAAAAAAGCGTAATCTGCGAGCCGGACTCTACAGTTTTGCCAAATTTCTTATAAATCCATTCAGCCGTTCGACCTGTAGCCGTGTCTAAACGTCCTATCGAAAATAACATGAGGAAAACACGTTTTGGGACCCCCTTTTATCTCAGCCCCCACTTCACCATTCCCCCCCAAACTTTCAGGGAAGGAGCGCAGCGGACCGAGCCATCTTCTTTGAGAAATTCGCAAAGATTCATCCACCAGGGCCAAAGTTAATCCAAATAGAATGTTGAGGATTTCCTATTGAAACTAGGTCCTAACTATAACTACCTACTGGCGACCGCCAGTAGGTAATATATATATATATATATATATATAATGTCACACAGTGGGAAAAAAGCCCTCCAGTCAGGGGTGAGTTAAAATAGGTTCTTTATTCCACCTTTGCCCTTTTTTTTGGGAGTTGTTGCAATATATAGATATATAAAGAAATCATTTTTGTTTTCATATGTCTAACTAAGTAATGTTGCCAATCGACAAATCAATATTCAGTGTGGCGGGCGCATCCTAATGGGATGTTCAGGACCGCCACACCCTTAGCGGGCAGTCCAATTTCCCACTGATATGGCGGGCGGACAAAGTCTGCCCGCCATACTAATGTGCCCCTTAGTTGTGATCTTAAATCAATCTGACAAGTCAATTTTTACTCTCACATTATGGAATCCCTGAAAACGTTTGGCTTTTCTGATGAGGATTTTTTGGCATTCATAGGAGAATTACCCACAATGAATAAACGGGTAGTCTTGTCTTATGTTGATAATGGAGAGTGGACAAAACTTATGAACTTAAAGAAAAAGGCTAAAATAACAGAATCACATGCTGTATTTATGCTGGAATATTTGAGATCAGGTATTATTCCATCAGGCCTAAGAGTACATAATATACCAGCACTTTTTACAGAAATACGCAAATTCCTAGAGGAATGGTCTATCCAGTAGATGATCCAGGGACTGGATGATCCTGATTGTAGGGACCCTTAGAGAGATCATGGTTGTCCTCAATCAGTAAATTCAGTACCTGGAAGACAAGCTCAGAAGCATGACTGCGCTTGAGGATGCAAAAGCAAAAATAGATAGCTTGGGCAGTGACTTGCATGATTTCGAGGAGTATCTCATAAAAAAGAAAATGGCCAAGTTTAAAAAAAGATACCAGATGGTAAACCCAAGAAATGGCTTACCCTTATTCAAGGCCCAACTATTATCAAGAGTGGCAGCAAGATCAAACAGCAAAATTTCAATTTAGACAAGAAGGCAGCAAATTGCCGACTCTGACCCACATTCATCAGATTCTGAGGGAGATGGCACCCACACGCCAGAGGGTGTCAGTTCAAACTATAGACCAAGAGAAGGCAGACAAAAGGAATATATTCCACAGTACCAACCGCCACCTCAGGCATCAGGAAGGCAATTGAAACGTAATCAAAATTACCAACAACAGTGCCCTTTTTTAGGCGACAGGTCAGAACAGAGGGAAGATGGGGTACCAGAGACCAAACAGAGGGAATTACTGTCAAACAGACCCACCACCTCCGCAGCCATATATGAGAACCCAGAATCAGCAATATTGGAGGTAAGTAGTGACCCACCGGGTCCACATACTGATGCAATCCCAATCTTCAATCTTTCCAAGCATCAGTTAAACGAGGAAGAAATATGAATCCTCAGCAAGGGCCTATCATTTGTCCCTAGCACCATATGCAACAAGTTCCTACAAAATCAGGACATTTATTCTTTTTTTAGACTCCAAAAATTCTTTAGTCAGAACAACAGAGAAGAGCCAGACGACAATTGGGCAGGATGTAAGCCAAAATCTACTTTTACCCCCCCCCCTAGAAATGGTAAGTCCTGAAGTAGCAGTCTTCAAGCAATTAGTATTCAAAGACTTACAAAAATTCACCAAATATCACCATAGAGGTACCTACAATCTAACCAGAGAGGAAAATGCAGCACTTAAAAGATTACAAGATCAGAGTGACATCACGATCAAGCCATGTGATAAAAGGGGTGGGATAGTGGTCATGGACACAGAGAATTACAATCTCAAAGTCCTAGACATGCTATCTGTGCCAGATCACTATAGACCAGCAAACCATAACAAACGTACATCTCTTAACATCAAGATAGTTGCCATCACGAAAAAAGGCCCTGGAGAATGATGATATCTGCAGTAAAGAATATGATTTCTTGAATAAAGCTAATCCAGTGACACCAGCCATGTATGGGGTGCCCAAAACACATAAAAACATTCAGGACCCTCCACTTCATCCCATCATCTCTGCTACTAATTCGAATACCGAAGCCCTATCCAATTATGTGGATTATTTCCTGTGTCCCCTAACTTCTACCTATCTGTCATTTATCAAGGACACAGGAGATCTTATTAAAGAGATAGAGAACAAACCTTTTGACCTAGACCAAGACTTCCTGGTAACACTAGACATCAAGGCACTCCACAGAAATATACCTCAAAGAAGAGCTGTAGAGGCAGTAGCCACACTACTCAGTAGAACAGAAGGTGACAGGCCAGATAGATGTATCCTAGGGTGCCTCGAACTAGTACTATGTAACAACTACTTTGAATTCAAACAGGTCCTCTATCAGCAAATTAAGGGGACAAGTATGGGAGCTTCGTGTGCTCCCAGCGTGGCGAATATCTTCATGGGAGAGTGGGAACAGAAACATGTTTTCAATGAAGCAGCGCCTTTCTTTGAGAATGTTAGAATGTGGTGTTGCTTCATAGACAACATTTTCTTTGTTTGACAAGGAAATAAACAAACTCTTCAGGAATTTATTTCCTGGCTTAATTTGAGCGACATAAACCTAAAATTCACAGCGAATTACAGTAAACAAAAGGCGGTATTTCTAGACAGAGTCACCTTAGCCATCCAAGGAGCATTGGAAGTAAGTTTCTATAGGAAACCCCCTGCCAAGAACACCATCTTGTAGCACGACAGTTACCATCCCAACTGTCAAAAAGCGTCTATCCCATCCGGGGAGTTTCTTAGAGTAAGAAGAAACTGCGCTAACATAGCGGAATATGATAAACATGGAGAACAACTTAAACAGAGACTATTAGACAGGGAGTACCCTAAGCGTTTAGTCAGAAACTCACTTAAGAGGGCCAGAATCTATAACCGAAAGGCCTTGCTTATGGGATCTCAGCGTAAGAAAAAAGACAAAATAGTGTGTTATCAATCACTCCCCCCTAAATTTGAAAAATCAAAAAGATACTTGACAAGAATTGGAACATCCTCAATGCCAGAGATGATCAGGAGGCACTAGACAAAGCCATATTGGCATACCGCAGGAATGCCAATCTAAATGATAAACTGGTTCATTCTAGAGACCCACCTAAAAAACCTTTGCTAGATAGGCCCATCACAGACCTTCGTGTTATCCAAGGCAACCACAGATGTGGCACATGTGTAGCCTGTAATACAGCTATAGTCACCGAGCAGTGGACTTACAAAGGACATATTTACAAATTGTTAGATCACACTAATTGTAAGAGCCAAAATGTGGTCTATTTTATCCTGTGTCACTGCGATTTAGGATACGTAGGGGAAACAGGAAGAGAGTTTTGCCTATGGTATTCTGAGCTCAAATCAGCTCTCAAAACAAAGAAAATGAACACCATCTTCCCTGGGAGGCCTGTATGGAGGAGGGAGGACTGTACTCCTACTACCACCATGCCCTCTGTCCCACACCCCAGCAGGATAGAGCCCTCCCCCTCCCAGGAGCACTTGGAAGCCATTAAATTGTCCACCCCTACCTTACAGGTAGGTAGCCATCTTGCTTGGGAAGCCTGTATGTGGGAGGGAGGCCTGTAACACTACTCCCACCATGCGCACTGTCCCACGCCCCAGCAGCATGGAGCATTCCCTCCCTCCCAGGAGCACCTGGAAGCCATTGCAGGACACCAAACAAACTTACAGGTAGGTAGCCATCTTACTTGGGAGGCCTGTTTGGGGAGGGAGGCCTGTACCACTACTCCCACCATGCCCCCTGTCCCACACCCCAGCAAGATGGAGCCATCCCCCCACACCACCCAGGAGCACATGGAAGCCATTGCATTGTTCACCAAACAAACCTTACAGGTAGGTAGCCATCTTGCTAGGGAGGCCTGTTTGGAGGAGGGAGGCCTGTACCACTACTCCCACCATGCCCCTTTGTTGTGAACCATTTTAGGACACTATTGTAAATTTCCCAATTCATGCCCTTATATAGGTGTAAATCACTATGTCCTTATATAGGCATAAGAATCATAACCATATTTAGTCATAGCTCATGCAGTCCAAATACGGCAGGGCTACTTCCACTAGTTCCGAAAATCTACAACGATTTCTTGGAAAACTCTGCTTCAACAGCTAGGGACTTTCCCTTGCTCGAGAACTGACTTGTCCAAGAACTCATGCCGTTTTCAAAGAACTGAGAGTCTTTAATGACGTTATTATGTTAACCATTACGTCAAACTCGGCAACTTCAAGGTATAAATATGCCCACACTTGCCTGAGCAAACACACAGTGGTTTGGAGCAGTTCGACTATCTACTTGCCCGGGCATCCTGCTGCAGCAAGTGCCGAAGGAAGCCAACCCTCCAACAGACGCTGTCTTTTCTCCTGCCGAGAAATCCAGCTCCAGTGCAATCTTGGACAGATTCTTGGCAAAAGAATACTACATTTATGCTACACCTCACTTACTTCTTCCCTCGTACTAAGCTTAGGTTAGGTACATCGGGGTAGGCGTATTTTAGAAGCACCAGTTGAGTACTTTTAGCCTCTGTTATTTATGTATGTATTTATCTATGATTTAGGAACCATACAATGCTTGTACAGTATTATTTTATCCTACTCTTCTTACTGTACGCATTATACTTTGCAACCAGTATTAGGATTGTAGCAGTTCTTTTCTTATGCTTGAGAAAGAAGACTGTTCAATAAAACCTTTTATTGAAAACACCCGTCTATCTATTTCTCTGCACCTCTGGTGAAACGAAGCATGCACGATTGACTGAGTGAAATATCTATTGTTTCCACGACTCTGGAGATCAGTTTATTCTTGGGGAAACAAAGTTGTCATATTTATGCGGTTGTCAGAAACTAATCGCCTTCTTGTGAATTCGAGAAAGTTTCTAGTGACCTATGAGCGAGCCGACACTCACAATTAAGTCTAATGTATTCGATGTATTCAATAGAGACCTAGTAGACTTCAGTCCTACGTCTAATCTAAAGGATATATTATTCCAATGCGCAGAGCCTATTGGGAATATAGGAACTACACTACATGGCGCCCAACGTTTGGTAAGGCACTAATTTAACGCTAGATACTAGAATAACTCAGTCGTGCTTTTCACAGAGACGCCTTTCTCCTGTTAAAAAAAACAAACTCCAATAGACGTCTGGAGTGGGTGAAAGGATAATATCCGCCATAACTGAGTAGGACAAAAATCCTATGTATTAGTTTTTGGTTAGTTCAACGTTGAAGGATACAGTGTTCCAAAATATTGTGCACCTAATCTTTGTTTCCTTGAAACTTGCTCTGCAAACTTTCATTAAACAATGTCGAATAACGACAACAACGCCACCGGTGGAGCTGCAGCAGCAGACCAACCAGGTCTTGACACAACAGACTTTAGTGAAGCCGACGATGATGCTATAATCATCTCAATAAATGTAAGGAAAACCATAGGTATAAAGCTTATAGAAAATGGTCTATCGGCATGAGGTGGTAGAGTCATATTTGTCATAGAGGCACATGAATATCGGCAGACAGAGGAATTCTATTCATGGATTGTCTTTCCACAAGCAAATCCAACAACACATGTGTTCCACTTCTATAGGAACATCCAGCGGAATACGTTCCTTTCAAGGGCATTGAAATTCCACTAACTTACCACGAGCATCAGCTCTGGTTTAAAGGTGCCCTTCAGCATCAAAATCACATTACCAGGCTCGGTCCACTAGGTAGACCAGGCGCAACATGGCCGGTTCTAGCCAGCTATACACCACATCCTGCCATAGAACAACTGACAGATGTAGAACTGTTAGCTCAGCTAAAACAGTTAATCAAAATACATAGACAATTGGTACAATATGTCATGCGGTCTCTAACAGTCCAACCTGCTATAAGAATTCCACAGCACACCCCTCATCAGGGGAACACAAACAAAATTACACCTCAGACTATACAGTTAGTCATTGGTAAGTTGCCCGCAAAAAGGGAACAAATTCCATTCTGGTTAGCCCAGAAAATTACTCAAATAGAGGCAGTATTTCCCGATAGTACACATCATGAGAAAAACTGGATGGATTCTAACAATCTGTTTACCAATGGGGATTGCACCACACGTGGAGGACTGTGACACTTGGGTTACAGTCTTTGCTTCAATTACACAAAAACACAGGGTGTCTCGTCTATGGCGGTGATACCAGACGTTCTGAGACAGGTTCAAAATGAATACTGTGCAGAGCCAGCCTTGAATTTTGGTATGAAATTACTGAAAGATTTCAAACAAGTCTCAGCTATTTTATTAGCTAACATCAAAGGTGTAGCAGCAATCCGCCAAAAATTAAAAGAACTTGATATTACTGAGCAACCATATGAACTTGCCAGAATTATTGAAAAATCCTATTAAGAACTAGGAAGAGATAGTTTGGGAGGAAAACCTGTAAAGCCCGAATTGACAGAAAATCCTGAAAAAGTTTTTATCAAAAACAATCTAACTACTCCTAAAAAGAAATGGGAAAATAGTAGACAGTCACTTCCTAAAGAGAAGCGCTTTCAGTCCAGAGGTAGATCTCCTCAAAAGGAGCACCCTGAAAAGAGGTATAACCTTAGAAATAAGGATAATTTAAGAAAACCTTATAGATATCAAGATACTGATACACGATCCCCTCGTACCTTTCAGACTTCCTCGCAGAAATCCGAAAGAAGAGGACGATCAGAACACAAAGAAGAACGCGTGAAGTCCAAAGACGATCAACACGTTCCAAAAAATAAGAAAACTCAATTCTCCAAAAAGAAGGTAGCAAGTATTAAAATCAGACATGCCGAGGATCTTGAGGACACAACTCAAGAACGGGGAGTGGGCCCAGACAATGCTGGACAGTGCAGCAGAGGTCAGCATAGCTCACAGGACCTGAAAGATCATCTGGAGACAGTGGATCTGAATGAATACATTCAGGTTGAAACTGCTGACACCAGGGTTAGTGTACCCCATAAGTTATATGAAGTATACAGTTCGGATAGAGGGGGACATTACTAGAAAAATAAAAGCGCTCTTTTGGGAAAAACTATCCAAGGGTTATGACATCCTTCTGGCTGAAAAAGACTGGCCACCTGAATTCATCAGGGAGTGCCCACATGGCGAAGAAATCATTATGCCAGCCTTCTCGAACCATATTCCTATTCATAAAAAATACACCTATGCCAGAAAATGGGCTGTGGCCCAGGCTCCAGCATTATATAAAAATCATGTGGGATGGGATGAGGACTCTCCTCAGCATAAAATACAGTTAAAAAATCAACCTACTGCTCAGAGGCAGTACCCAGTAAAGCAGGAAGCTAAAAAATAAGTCAGGGCGATCTTAGATCAACTTGAATACCAGGGGGTGATTGAAACATGCACCTCCACCATGAACAATCCTTTGGTTCCTGTCTCCAAACCAGACGAATCATATCGTCTAGTTTTGGATTACAGACATTTAAACTCTTGTTGCAAAACTTTTGCAGTACAAAATGCACACAGTGCAGCACTGATGAATAACATCGTTCGCAAAAAATACAAAACAACATTAGACATTTCAAACGGTTGCTTCTGTCAAAATATCGCACCAGAAAGCAGGTACTTGACCGCTTTCTCAATAATGGGGACACTGAGTCAATTTTGCCGTCTCACCCAAGGATTCAAGAATAGTCCAGGGTTATTTTCAGCCAGAGTAACAGAGTTACTATAAACGTATGATGATGAGGCATTATCTTATTTCGATGACATCTATCTTACAGATGATGATTTGGATAGGCACTTGAACAGGGTGAACACCATAATACTTGGAATCGCCTCTGAAGGGTATAAATTCAACTTTAAAAAATCAAGAATTGCCCAACTCAACGTCCTATTCTTGGGATACAAACTTTCAAGTGAAGGCAAAAGCCTAGCAGCCAACTTTTTAGAAAAATGTGCGCTGCTCCAACCTCCAAAATCGCTGAAAAACTTACAGTCAATTCTAGGATTCCTTAACTTCGGAAGAACTTACATTCTGAATTACGCAAAAAGGGTTAAACCTCTCTACGAACTAATCAAACCTGATTTCAAACCTAATAATTGGACTCAAAAACACACATAAATTTTACGTTCAGTACAAACAGACATGTTGGCAACAACACACTTCCAAACACGCGACAATGTACGCAACCTTGTAATCCAAATCATCCCAGGGAGATGCTGATTCACATACCTAACCTTTAATGAAGGTGAAAAGGTACCAATAGCTTACAAGTCATACTTGTACACACAAGCTGAAATAAAACTCACTTCAACAGAAAAAATTCTGACAGCGGTTCAAACTTCGGTAGCAAAGGAGAGAGCCCTCGCACAGGGTAAATACATTGAAGTCGTTACACCTGTACCTGCCTTAGAGGCAGTAACGGAGGCAAGCATTCCAAATGCAAAAACTCTACATCCAAGATGGATACAATGGGTTAATTCTCTTGCTGCGACAGACAGTGAATACGTTTTTGACCCTTACTTGAAAACACAAGAAATTCCCCAATACCAACAAGAATGTCCTCTGCCTACTGAAATTCTACCTCTAGAACATTACGGCTGTATAATATATACAGATGGATCAGCACAACCCGCAATTCGGGGTAAACAGGCTTATAGTGCTGTGTGCGCGATTGTTAAAGGTCGCTGGCGCGATGGTAAATTCCGACCTATGGTCACAAAAACTCAATCTCTAGGAGACTGTACAGCTCAGCGAGCTGAACTACAGGCTTTCATGATGGCGCTGGAAAATACTGATCACAAATTCCCCAACTCATAGTGTGTGATTCGTATTACTGCATCCAGTCTTATAATGAATATCTGCAGAACTGGGTTCAAAATGGTTTTAAAGACGCAAAAGATGGCACAATCAGGCATAAGATGCTTTGGGAACAAGTAGTTCTTTTGCAGAAAGAACTACAAAAGAATCACGTGATCCATACACTGAGTCATCAGCGTGATGGCGTTCACGTTGAAGGGAATTCATTGGCTGATGAAGCCACGAAGGCAGCTGTGCAAATGGCTTCCATAGCTGCAATCACTCGTTTGAAAATGAGAAAAGACAGCGAAATAATGCAAGCAGTCACTGCTTCAATAAAAGACAGTGGTAAAACACTACCAAAAGGCTATCCACTCAAGTACTCATATATAACTGATGCAAATAATGTTCCGTTTGCTCAAATCCCTGGAGTGGGGGATAGAGCAGTCCCAAACATGGAACACAGGTTAGGACTAATCTTAGCAGCACATGAAGGGCTTGCCTTTGCATAGACAGGTGTTTCCACCACAGTTTCATTATTAAAACAGCAATACTGATGGCCACGCATGAGGAAACAAACCATAAACTATGTTTTGGAATGTGAAATCTGCCAGAAATTGAAAGTTTCAACAGTGATACGCCCGGCACAGACAACCCTTCTGATTTCAGATAAACCACTAGCATGTGTTTACCTGGACCACTGTGGTCACTTACAAAGGGATGGCAACTATAAATATATCATGGTCACAGTGGATTCATGCCCAAGATTCATTTGGATGTGGCCTCAGCGCTCGGCTGATGCCCAAACTGTTATAACAGATGTGCGAGTCTTTATCGGCACATACGCAATCGGCACGCTACATTCTGACCAGGGTCCTGCGTTTAGCTCTAGGGCTTACAAGGAGGCCATGGCCAGCTTTGGCGTTGCATTGCGATTTTCGAGCCCATTCCATCCTGAGGGAAATTCGGTTGTGGAGAGAAAAGAAACGTGACATAAAGCAATCTATAACAGCTAGGGTATTAGGTTTGGGTGATGGGTGGGTCAAACATCTAATAAATCTCCAACGTAATTTTAATAACCTGCCAAGAAAATTCTCTGGGTGGAATCACTCCGTATGAAATCCTTTTTGGTACT
This sequence comes from Lissotriton helveticus, assembly GCF_964261635.1. Taxonomy (NCBI): domain Eukaryota; kingdom Metazoa; phylum Chordata; class Amphibia; order Caudata; family Salamandridae; genus Lissotriton; species Lissotriton helveticus. The sequence continues at coordinate 2,120,994,891 of NC_136057.1, read as the reverse complement.
AGAATGTTGGTTGAAGATCTCGATCGTCACACTTCAGTGGTGGAACAAAAAACATTTGATATCAAAGATCGTTTGGCTGTTTTACAGGACTTAAATAAAACAAGAAGAAGTCTAAGCACGACCAGTGAAAAGCCAACGACCACTGAAGAAAAACCGCCTGTCCCAGTAAGACCTGTCTGGATTCCAAAGATTGGGGATCTGGTCAGGGATAAAATAGCAGACAAGAAGGAATTTGGGCCTTCTTACAGAAAACCAGTACCTGTACTAGCAATCCACGGATCAAGAACAATGCTACTGCCGCCCCTTGCTGGAAGAAAGGAGAACCGGTCTGTATCAATTGACCTGGTAAAACCACACCATGTGGCCGATAATAAGTAGTAGGCCCAGTGGGCTCCCAAGATGTAGCAGAAGACCAAATCTTGCTACTATACAAGAGGTTCAAACTGAAAGACTCATCACCTTTGAAGAATCTACAGTGAGAAAAGAAGGACTATGCAACAAAGCCATGGAACTTGTGCCTCTTGAACCCAAAAAACAGTTTCTCAAGAATCTCCCGTCTACAATGATGTAGCATCTGACTATACTAATATGTCAAGGGACCAAGCAACTCCAGCGATTTCAAAGAATCTGGTTGCAATACCAACTATTAACAGGACTGCCTCTGGCTATTTTATCAACTTTGATAACTTTTCTGAGGATCCTAGTGAACCTGAAACTACGCCAGCAAATTAAACTTTAAAGGAAACAAAACTGAACTTGGTCAAGAGCTTTCAAAAACATATCTGGTTTCACCATGGGTTGAATTTTGGATTAGATTAGGTGTATTTTATCTCCTGCTATGGCTCATTCTTGTTTTAAGTTTGGGAAAGCTGATAGATGGAAAACACATTAACATGGACACAGCAAGTAAGAATATCAACTTGCTTCTGAAGCCACACAAATCATCTCATCGTGAACAACGAGACCTGTCATCAGTGAACATCACAGCGGTTCCTCTACCTGGTGGAATAGCTTGGGATACAACTGATTATGACATTTATGGCCCTGTCGAGCTGCTGAAAATACCACACCAATTTAAGGTTTCCTTGAGTGATATTGTTTCACCCAGCACATTCTCTGATGATTGGGACTTTGAAACTGTTAATAACATGAGGACAGACTTAGAAATGTCAGCAATATTTACAAAACATGAATACTTAGAAGGTTCGTCAAATTATGAAGAAATGTATTGTTTTAATCATTTTAGCCATCATTACTTGCATAAATCTGCAAACCCTCGAAATGTTTTGACTTATAATCAATGGGAACATTGCCCAAAACCTCCAAAAGGTAGTTCTAAAACATTTATTAGAAAATGTCCATATTTTACAGGTTTTAATGTTACAAACCCAGAAAGTTTTTACTTTCAAAATATGAATAAAACAGGCATGAAAAGTATGTTGACAAATACTAAACAAATTTATTCTACGGCATTTTATGCTCAATTGTCCACCTTAGGCTTTGACTTTTGGAAAGACAACATTGAGACAAAAACTGTTTGGGGCACAAAAGACTGGCAGGTACAAGGTTTAGAAGCATTATTCAGAGCCTGCATCATCCCAGAACAAATACTGTTCTTAAATGAAACTGTTCAACAGACATCTTTTCTTGGCCTGGCTAAGATAAAAGTAATAGTGATAGTAATTTAACTTCAGGTGAGGAGGTAGACGTAAATTATATTTTTCTACAAAACAGAACACATCTTGAATGGAAAAAATTGTTAATCTGGCCCACAGACATGAATAACTATCAAGATAGATTCATGAAGAAGACACAAGGGTTCACAGTAACTCGGCCAGATCCAAGATAAATCCAAATACAACATCCAGGGATAATAACAACTTATAGTGTAGGAAAACTATGCCTTGAGTGGCTGCAGAGATCCACACTTCTAGAAAGAAAACAACACTTGTCTTTGCTTAAAGATGAAGTTGATTTGCGAGAATTCTTACTGGGACTTCGTAATCCATGTCATAAACGTTTCATATACACCGGTATCTAAGCTGCATACAATGAAGCATGGAAAGTCATGCAAATGGAAACAGTTGAAAGAATACGAGAAATTGATCGTATTCATTTAGAGAAATCATTTTCTGTAGTTGACAATGGGTTAACAACTCTGTTGTCCAGAATTTATTCTTTGGACAGCATTGTATCCTCTGCCATTGACATAATGGAACAGGACTTGCTAATGTTACAACATGGCCAGTCTCAATTGCGTTCTATTATGCTGCTAGGCTGGACATTACAAAATCTCCGTTCAGGCTACATGCCTTGGCGTTTAATTAACACTACGTCATTGTTTACTGTGTTTAACCTTACATATAAACAAATCTCGTTGGCACAGAGGGGAGTAGACTATACGCTGCTGAGCATAGAAAAACTGGAGAGATTACCATTGACCGTTTCTGATAAACCATCTTTTGAATGGATAATACATGGTGCCATCACGATACCAGTGACGATTTTCCAGTTTCAGTATTGCTTAAAACACATACCAGCAGGCGTGTATGAAAAGTTGGGTAAAGAATACATTAAGTCGACCTGGGTTTTACCATACACACATAAATGTTGGAGTGGGGGAAAGGAGGTATTTCTTAGTAGTATAAATCGTAAAATTTCACTTAGCGGTACACTGTTATGTCGAGGTATTAATTTACACCGAGCATGCAAGGGTTCTTCCAATAACCTTTCTTGCCACCTGCAAGGTTCGCCCACAGCGGTGATAGATCCAGTTTTTCGGCAGCTTTCCAATGGTAGCTACATTATGTTAAATGATCACAGCTGTTATGGAATGATGCCAGGAATAGGCTATCTCGTTAGTGTGTCAGCCAGGGTCACTTGTATGCAAGTATTGTTTCCTAAAACTAAAACAGACGAGGAGTCACCACTATGGCCTTCACTGAACATCTCTTCTATACGAATTGATACTTTAAGCAGAATGAAAGCCATTCTTTTGCAAAAAACTGTGCCACTGACCTCGTCCAGAGAGACGTATGATCTGCAAGTTGCAAGGTCTTCTGCAGAGATACATGCATTATTATCAACAAACTGTCCAATACATTTCGCAGAAATGTTAGGTCGTATCTTTAACATGTCTGATGCCAGCGGTATTGCACATGTATTTAAGACAAGTTTTTCGGGACTGTTAGCACCCTTTGAAGCAGTCCTGGGCATTTTTCCTAACTTCATACACTCTTGTTCGGCGGCCTGCCTCTCATCTTGGGACTAGAAGCAGGGATCCTATTTTTATTCCTCCTGCTCCGTTATGGCACATCCAGCCACCAGCGATACCCAAGTCAGCATGGAGATGGCGCTCCAGGCCATGAGGTATCATGACATAATAACACAGATCCTTGGCTTGGCTTGTTTGAGAGATCTGAATACCACAGGGTTCCTGCCATTCAGACCAATCTGGCAAGATTGCATCTTACCTGTTCTACGATGCCTGCTTTGTGGAGAGGAATGCGTGTTAGATATCTGTCTAACACTACCATCGGCAATGCCAACGGATGTTGACGCATTACTGGGTCTGGTAACGGCTCATGTGTTGTGTTACCCCCAACGGCTACCAATCCGGATGACACCATTCATTGAGATCTCACTGGCAAATTCAACTGGAGGTGAGATACGCGGACCGACAGGCACACAGGTACCATCTGCTATGAGCATTGCTAATGCAGCTGGCGCTGACGGCGATGCTTCACATCTGTGTACAATTGACCTTCTTAATGAAGTAGTTGAACTTTCATCTACTGTGGTAGATGATTTCTTTGCCAGCCTGGATAACTGAATGTTTTCTCCTGACACAGGAGAATAACTTTTGAAATTAGCACACAGCGTTCTTTCGAACGCTGAGATTCGACCTTCACTTTTTTCAAAACAAAAGCTTCCAAATTTGGAACTCTATTTCAATACAATTTAATTTGACTTTTTCCAAAACAGACTGAACTTTGGCACAAGGCAATCTGCTTAAAGTAGAACCATTCTTGGAGAACCAGAATTCTTTGACTACTTCCTAGAAACAATATTTAACTAATGCACAAATCTAACTAGCTTGTATTTTCTGCTATGGGATGATCTCAACCTTTTTTCTGTATCTAGAGCCATTTCATAAATGTAAATTTCGTGATTCATTTGGTTAGCATTGCTAATATCATATCATATGCTTACAATGAAATCATTGTACTTAGATGCATATTGTACAAATGCGGATCTTGTGTACGACCATTTTTTTAATACATTTCATGTATTTTAGGGTGGGATTGTAAAAACACATGTTCTAGCTTTTATATTTAGTACTTAATCTTAGATGAACATGATAACGTGGAGTGGGTGTTGTGAACCATTTTAGGACACTATTGTAAATTTCCCGATTCATAGGTGTAAATCACTATGTCCTTATATAGGCATAAGAATCATAACCATATTTAGTCATAGCTCGTGCAGTCCAAATACAGCAGGGCTACTTCCACTAGTTCTGAAAATCTACAACGATTTCTTGGAAAACTCGGCTTCAACAGCTAGGGACTTTCCCTTGCTCGAAAACTGACTTGTCCAAGAACTCATTGCGTTTTCAAAGAACTGAGAGTCTTTAATGACGTTATTATGTCCACCTTTACGTCAACTCTGCAACTTCAAGGTATAAATATGCCCACATTTGCCTTAGCAAAAACACGGTGGTTTGGAGCAAGTGCCGAAGGAAGCCGACCCTCCAACAGACGCACTGAGAGAGACACTGTCTTTTCTCCTGCCGAGAAATCCAGCTCCAGTGTTTCCAAGCTACCCTTGCAGATTGCTGGGAAATCGATTCCTGAGCCTGACCTTCTTCATTCCAAACTAAGGTACGGAGCTGATTAGACCCTAAGAGAAATCTTGGACAGATTCTTGGCAAAATAATACTACATTTATGCTGCACCTCACTTACTTCTTCTCTCGTACTAAGCTTAGGTTAGGTACATCGGGGTAGGCGTATTTTAGAAGCACCAGTTGAGTACTTTTAGCCTCAGTTATTTATTCATGTATGTATTTATCTATGGTTTAGGAACCATACATTGCTTTTATAGTATTATTTTATCCTACTCTTCTTATTGTACGCATTATACTTTGCAACCAGTATTACGATTGTAGCACTTCATTTCTTATGCTTGAGAAAGAAGACTGTTCAATAAAACCTTTTTTTTTAAAACGGCCGTCTATCTATTTCTCTGCACCTCTGGTGAAACGAAGCATGCACGATTGACTGATTGAAATATCTATCTATTGTTTCCACGACTCTGGAGATCAGTTTATTCTTGGGGAAATAAAGTTGTCATGTTTATGCGGTTGTCAGAAACTAATCCCTTCTTGTGAATTCGAGAACGTTTCTAGTGACCTCTGAGCTAGCTGGCACTCACAATTAAGTCTAATATATTCGATAGAGACCTAGTAGACCTCAGTCCTACGTCTAATCTATAGGATATATTATTCCAATGCGCAGAGCCTATTGGTAATATAGGAACTACACTCCTCCCTGTCCCACACCCCAGCAAGATGGAGCCCTCCCCCATTTCACCCAGGAGCACATGGAAGGCATTGTATTGTTCACCAAACAAACTTACAGGCAGATAGCTATCTTGCTTGGGAGGCCTGTTTGGGGGAGGGAGGCCTGTACCACTACTCCCATCATGACCAGGCCACACCAACAATTGTGGACGGCAGGGAGAGTGTGCGGGGATCCAAAGTGGTGAGGCAACAGGTCCGTGGCAGCAGGGCAGGTGGGAGGGCCAGGGTCACCCCAGACCTTAGGAGGTTGGAACACCATCCCTGGACCACTTCACCAGAGTCATCGGGGCATTTGAACAGGTCCAGGGACAAAGTGGCCAGATTGACAAACTATTACGTGAGCTCATCCTGCTGATGAGGTCCATCGACACATGCATTGGACAAATGGTGGACCTCATGGCCCAGCAAGTGGCGTTACTGAGGGACAGGCCTGCGTCCCAAACAACTGCTCCGCCCCCTTCTGTTGTGCTTCAGGATGACAGTGCACCATCCTCCCCCCCGCCACCAAAGCAATCAAGGGGGCATCCAAAGAAGAGCCTGGGAGTCTCTGGAGGCAAAGCACCAGCCACACGCCTGTCACTGAGCCAGCCCTGATGCCAACCCTCTTACCCACTGCATTGACTGTTTGGACTGTACTTTCCCACACTTCCTTGTGAATGGCACCTGTCTGTTGGACTGGGTCACCACATCCATGTTGTGTCTACTCTTGCATCTCATTTACCATGACTGTCAACTCACTGCTCTATCACCACCTTCATGTAAATATGCCCACACCCCTCATAGGTCAACTTTGTAAATAAAATACCTTACACACTTCAATTGGTGCAGCTTTGTCTTTAGTGCAATATTTACAGTGTTCAAAATGTCCATGGTGTATCCAAAAGATGTATAGGGTGTAGGCCTGGATAATTTTTCCCGGGCTCACGACGCCACTGGAGTAAAGCTATCCTGGCTGAAGACAGCTGATAGCCAGAAACCGGTCATAGGATGCTTGATTCCTGTCCAGGGAAGACATGGCTCGGCAGTTCGGGCTCGACTGTTCCCATGAGACACAGGGTCAAGACTGATTTGCATATAGCCATGTCTGAACTGGGGTGGCTTGTTGAGCAAAATAATGATGGATTAAACCCAGATCTGTGACTGGGGGTGAATGTTTTGCCATTGTGCAACATTCCATCCGTCATCTTGTGTCTTTTGCTGCATAATTCTGAGGCACCTAAGGAGACCCAACAGAACAACAGTCACTGGCATTAGTGTGGCATCACAGACATAACACTACACCAAACATCCACATAGGTCTACAGGCAGATTAACACAATGTGCAACAAGTGTGAACAGAGTTCATTATACGTTCACATGTGAAATGTCACTGCCACATTTCCACACACAGGTGACTCAACATGTGCCTGTCTGTACCATCCACACATAGCCCTTCACAACTGCCATTGGCCTCATTGTACCTGACGTCAGCCGGGGTCCTGGGATTCCATAGTAGGCTCAGCAGCCATGGACGGCTGGGATATGCAAAGTCACCTGTGAATGACAAACACACATTGCAATGTTGCACAGGCAGAGGACAGCAGGTCACACACACAGCACGCCATATCACTAGGCATACTCACCCACAATCCAAGCACATTCGGTAAGCATATTAGCCATCAGCCTGGGCACAATGCTGTTCCTCAGGAAGTAGGAGTCATGGGCTGAGCCGGGGAATCTGGCACACAAATGCGACATGGTCGTCATGTCCACAAGGCACCCCGCCTGGACATTGACCGAGTGATAATGTTTACAATTCCTAAAAATGTGCTCACTCACCTGTGGTGGCACCAGACCAACATGGGTGCAATTGATGGCACAAACAACATAGGAGATGTTCCCAAGCAGATAGAAGTCTCCCTTTACAACGGCCAATTCTGCTCCCCTGGGTAAATGTAAGTATCTATCCTTATAGATCATCATGGCTGCAAGTACATCCCTCAGCACCAGGCTGAACATGGGTTGCGACATCCCTGCAGCGCTGGCCACAGTCTCCTGGAAGGAACCAGTTGCAAAAATATGGAGGGCTGCCATCACTTTGTACGTTGGTGTGAAAGCAGTTGGGTAGCGGCGACAAGGCTGCAGGTGGGGCTCCAACAGATCACAATAGGGTCTTCAGGGTGGGTCTGTCGAGGAGGAATTTTCGAATGATCGCAACATCCTCCATGTCCTCCAGCAGTGTCAAGTGACGTAGGAGATTAGGCCTCCTCCTAGTTGAGAAGAACATGGACACATGTCAATGACAACCTTCATGAGATGCCCACAGCACATCCCGTCACGGATGTCACGGAAAAAGAAAGACTGCCATGTGAAATGCGTTACACTCCAGCTTATATGGGTGTACATTTGAGACACACAGAGGGCACAACTCTCCATTTCCCATGCACAAGTGCCGCAAACAACACATAGGTCAATGTGAATGCACACATACTGAACCCCACATTTCACATGTACACGCCTTGTAGCGTACCATCCAGCCAATGTGTGTAAAATTAACATGACTGTCACATATTCAACTGCTGTACCTGTCAAACCTCAATGCATCATGTAAAATCGGCACACATCCACAATACAATGATCACAGTAGGTGGCGGACTGTCATTTGTATGCATGATCAGATAATAATAATAATAAATCCACATTTGCAAAGCGCACAATCACCCGCAAGGGTCTCTAGGCGCTGGGGGGCGTCGGGAAGATTAAGCAAGCTATTGCCCAGAGTCACATGGTGCTGGGCTAATCTGCCGCCGGTGCCGGGGATCAAACTGTGATCCCCAGATTCGGGAGTCAGTCGCCCTAGCCGCGGCGCCACACCTCTTCCATATGAAAGCATAAGTAAGTAACAACACCATACAGTGAGACAAGCCTTGCCAAGGTCAGCAATGACACACAACACATTGATTTGTTAAACATTGTTGAGTCCACTACAAAACTGTCACGCATCATCAACCATCAAATGCATAATTGACATGGCAGGGAGCACACACCAATGTACGTCACACATAGCCAACCATGACGCGTCAACCTGTGGATTTAATGGAATAATGGCTGTGTGTGCACGATGATGTGCCCTTAACCATGCATCCGCTGTGTACTGTAGAAGTGTTCACGATGGACATTGCCATAGCATTTGACCCAAATCGCGGTAGATACCTCCTGGCCCCGGCGGTGTGACACCAGCACCACCCCCTTCACAAGTGCGGTAGTCATTGGCATGGAGACATGGGTAGATGGCGGAGGGCATGCTCCGCCACCCAAATTGCGGTAGCTACCGCCTGCCCCCGGTGGTGTGACACCAGCACCACCCCCTTCACAAGTGCGGTAGTCATTGGCATGTAGACATGGGTAGATGGCGGGGGCATGCTCCGCCACCCAAATTGCAGTAGCTACCGCCTGGCCACGGCGGTGAGACACCGCTATGGGGCATTGCCTACAGCCAATGGGAGCGATGATTGCGATGGCATGAAGCAGTTTTAAAAATCGGAGAAAGCATGCTCCGCCACCGTGGAGGCGGTCATTGGATGCTTTTGAAGGATGCACCATCGCGGGAGCGCACCCCGGGCCCCTGCGGTGCATCACCGCCATGGAGCATTGCCTACAACCAATGGGAGCGATGATTGCGGTGGCAAGAAGCAGTTTTAAAAATCGCGAAAGCCGTCCTCCCATTGGATGCTTTTGAAAGATGCACCATCGCGGTAGCGCACCCCAGGCCCCTGCGGTGCATCACCGCCATGGAGCATTGCCTACAGCCAATGGGAGCGATGATTGTGCTGGCAGGAAGTATATTTGAAAATCGTGGAAGGTGTGCTCCGCCACCACGGAGGCGGTCATTGGATGCTTTTGAAAGATGCACCATCGTGGTAGCGCACCCCGGGCCCCTGCGGTGCATCACCGCCATGGAGCATTGCCTACAGCCAATGGAGCAATGATTGTGGTGGCATGAAGTGGTTTTGAGAAATTGCGGAAGGCGTGCTCCGCCACCGCGGAGGAGGTCATTGGATGGGTTTGAAAAAGGCAGACCTGGATAACCAATTGTTGCATCTTTGCACCTAAGAAACGATCCCAATGGGCTATAAATCTGTGGGAGTGAGCCTCACATTTTCACTGCTCACAGAGCGTGCTGCCTGGGACCCTCTCCTGCTGCAGCCTCCAGAGCCTTGATGCCTGGGACCCTCTCCTGCTGCTGCCTCCGGAGCTTTGCTGCCTAGGACCCTCTCCTGCTGCTGCCTCCAGAGCCTTGCTGGGACCCTCTCCTGCTGCTGTCTCCAGAGCCTTGCTGCCTGGGACCCTCTCCTGCTGCTGCCTCCAGAGCCGTGCTGCCTGGGACCCTCTCCTGCTGCTGCCTCCAGAGCCTTGCTGGGACCATCTCCTGCTGCTGCCTCCAGAGTCGTGCTGCCTGGGACCCTCTCCTGCTGCTGCCTCCAGAGCCTGCTGCCTGGGACCCTGCCCATGCCTTGGAATGGTCCTGCCTTGTGCATTGTGCGCATGTGTTGACCGCTGCGGTTCGTGGTCGATGTGTGTCCAGGATGCAGTGGGGTGACATGGTGGCAGGTGGGTCATGTGTGGGTGCCCTTGTGGATGTGTTGTTGCCCCCAGCAGGGTGTCTGCTATGGTTTTGGACCCTGTGTCAGCCGTTTGTTGTGTGTTAGATAATAGTGGTGTAGCAGGTACAGCACCGGAAACACATGTAGAGCTGGGTCCATGGCGGTCGTGACCGAGTGGTGTAGACCGGGTCTCTGCTATCGCGCTCCGCTGTCGAGTTTCCGCCATCTCTGGTTGGGCGGTGTCTCTGCTGCGGTGCGTCTGCCTGTTTGGGCCATCCTAATTTGTGGAGCGGGCGGACATCATTCAGCATGGTGGTGAGTCTCCAATGGCTCCCACCGCCGTGGTGGCGGGCGCACTTTGATGGCGGTGCGTGGTGCTCCGCGGCGGACCGGAAATTACCTATGTTTTGCTATACTAATATGGAGGACGTGAGTACCGTGAGTACCGCGGCCCGTGGGCGGAAACAGGCATTTGTTCGCCCCGCCAGCACCACGGTGGTGCCACCGCCCGCCATCCTAATGGACCCCTTAGTGTTTACCTCACACCGTAATTACAAGAAAAACTGGGCCCAGCAGCCAACTGACTTCCTGGACAGAGGTGCGCACTACATAATGGAAATATAATGAAATCATTTGAATGGGCGTCGATCAATGATTGTACATGTAAATACTTATTTTTTGTTTTGACAGATGTGCCCCTGACGAAGGGTCGTCAGTCCCGAAATGCATCGGGCTGTTGTTTCAATTATGTTTGTTTAAATGACATGAAAACTCAGTTGTTTGTATATAACAAGGTTGAAATTTGTACAAGTGTTATGCACTAATTTGTAATAACACAGTATTTTTTGATTGAAATCACTCGATTTGTATTAAAAATCATGTGAGAAATGTCAAATCATTTGATTAGTTAATTTGTGCTAAATATTTGCATATCCTTTATGTAGTGGGCACCTCTGTCCAGGTAGGTAGTTGGCTGCTGGCTCCAGTTTTTCGGTGCACCTTCAGCACGTTCACGCTGCAGTGACCATGGAGTGGCGTAAGGGCTGGACTGCAGGCGGCAGGGAGGTGGGAAAGGGGAGAGCTGCACAGGAGAAGGGCTGGGCTGTGGGGGACTAGCAGCTGCAGGGATACAGTGAGGAAAGTAACAATGCGACTGGTGGAAAGAGAGGAGAAAATGCAGAAATCAGGAGAAGAAAGTGACAAAATAACAGAGGCTGCAGAAGGTGAATCACTTGACAGAAGACCACAAAAAGTGAAAGGAGGTAAAGAGATCAGATCAGGAGGGGAGGCAGACGCCAAGAGACAGAGCAGTCAATTGCGGCAGTCCTAATCAGTGGGCCCCAAACATGTGTATCAGCATCCACTTTCCTAGGCGGCTCTTTGAGCCTGCAGTGGGTAGCAGCAGACTACCCAGGGCTCATGGAGTCAGTTCACAGTGTGGGGATAAGGCTCTGCAGGGGAAGCAGCAGGGGCCACAAGAGCCTCCCTGGACCCTAGTGGCACTCAGGGTGGGTGAGTGTGCCAGAACACAGCAGTGGCGGCTGAGACTGAGACCGGCTTGCAGTTGTGCAGGACCATGGATACACCATGCACCTGGCCACCCCCGGGGGAGGCACTCCCAGCAGGCAGAGTATACAGGGGCAGGCGCCATAGTGGCAATGCCCTAAGGTCATCCCAGGAACTTTGGCAGGATCAGCAGTCAGGTGGGAGCCCCACTGTGTGGCTGCTCAACAGCACTGCCCGGGATAGGGCACAGCCACAGCAGAGGTGAAAAAGGGAGGAATGAAGCTCCCAGGAGGTTCGGATAGGTGAGTGGAGGAGCCAGCCCATTGGCCAGGGGAGAATTTAGAGGAATGTGGCCAGTAGCAGCAGCACTTCGACCGCATGCGTAGTAGTTGTAGATCAATTTCAGGTCACTTCCTGTCTCAGCAGCATATCAGAAAGGGAGCTTGGATCCTTTTGCTGAGTGATAAGGGTAATCCATTTTTGTGCTGCAATCTGTTTCCATTTCTGTTTTCCTCATGGCTACGCCAGCATCCATTATCTTTGCTGTTAATTACAAACCTGTTGTCCATGAACATGTTACATAAGATGGCCTTACTAATGAAGTGATGATTTTATTTTCGTGTCTGTAGCCCATTGTGGCTATTGCTTTCAAGTTTTTTTATTTTTGGGTCACTTTTTCATCTGTGGATGCTCAAACAAATACATTTCATGTGTACACAATTGTTGCACCACCAGCACAATACCAAGCATATGTGCTCATAGAAACACCTTTATCACTTTGGGAACATCACACTCGGTTTCATGGCACCCTTCCACACGTACTTGCACCAGTATGCATAGACCCCTTAGTTACTAAGCATAACTAAGCATTAGCTGGTTAGACACCATCCCCTAATTTAGCGAATTTCACTGCTAAAAAGCTCACCCCCAGATGCATCAAGCATCCATTTTGCGATTCCTTATTAGCGAAAGATAAGGAATCGCTAATAAGGAATAGCAAAATCGTATGCAAGAAGAAATCCCTTTAAAAATAGCGATTTCTTAAAATTCCTTAATTGCGATTCGCAAATTGCGAGTCGCAATTAGGGAATACCTCCCCATTCATTCCTATGGGCCTAGAGGCTAATAGGAATGAATGGGAAGAATTTTTAATTTGCGAATCGCAATTAGCGAATCGCAAAATGAGAATGCGATTTCAAGGATGCAGGGGTGTCCAAAGGACACCCTGTTGCACCCCTGAAATTGATCTGTGCACATATGTTGCACACACACATGTTGCGCAACATGAAACTTTGAAAAATGCACTTTAGTGCATTTTTCAAAGTTTTTGCAAATTACCATGAATTTGTACTTCATGGTAATTTGCGAGCCCTATTAGCAAAATCGCTATTTTTTTAACTTTAATGCATTGCATTTAAGGAATTTCAATTTGAGATTCCTTAAATGCAAGTAATTGCAATTTTGCGAATTCTCAATTTGCGACCGGTCGCAAAGGGGCAGATTCTGAGAATCTGCCCCTTTGCGATCGGTTTTTAGCTTCATGCATCTGGGCCTATAACTGTAAACAGTCTAGTTAGATTATATAGATGCTTACCTCAATAAGTTTTGCATACCTGTTTGGCTGTGCCAGCAAGGCCTGACCTGCCAGGGCAAGCCCAGCTGCCTTCAGTGCTCACAATAAGTCATGTCATTGTTCACTCAGCTATGGGCGAAATCCCCACTAATCATGAGGAAATTCCATTTTGGATCACCCAATAAATTGACCAATGTGAAGCTGTGTTTCCTTTTACGGACCACATAAGAAGCACAGGATATTGACTAAGTGCTTACCCCATGGCATGGTCCCTTCAATAGGTGACTGTAGCACTTAGGGCACAGTCTTTGCAGCTGTATATACCATCATTCATGGCACTCCATCCATGTCCGCCTTGCTGAATATGTTAAAAGAAAAACAGAATGAACAAAGGGCAGCTGCAGCCCTGGATTTGGGGATGAAACTTATGTGAGGTTTTCCAGTGGTGTCTGCAATGATGTTTCCTAACATTAAAGGTGAAGGGGCATCTCTGACTATACTTCAGAGGCTTGCAGTGCTCACACAAGCTGACAAAGAACATGGACTACCTAAAATTATTGCTGATATGTATACATCCTGAGAATGCAATAATTTGGGAACAAGACCTACTAAATCACCTCTTAGCAAACCTAGTGCAGACGAGTAAGCCAAGCATGCATGTGAGTTTGTTAAAAACCATTGCATCATCTGAAAAGCAGTATGAGAAAGCAGAGTGATCTGAACACAGACAACCACAAAATATGCCACAAACACTGAGAACCCTCCTCCTGACCAGGAGTTTGGCAGTGACTCTCCTCGACAGCACAGCAGAAGTCACTATTGTATACCAGATTCTCCAGGAGTTTTTTGGCAGTGAGAGCAAATGATGACTTTGTTCCAGTTGAAGCCCCAGATAGGCGTGTAGTGCCTCTAGATAGATTATATGACTTGGATGTACAAATTGAGGGTGACATAACAGCGTGCCATTAAATTAATCTTCTAGGAGAATTTAACTTTGTCTTACGACATCTTTTTAGTGGTGGTCGATTGGCCCCCACTCTCTGTCCAAACATCACCATAAGGGGAGGATGTAATACATCCTTCATTTTCTATTCTTGTCCCTGAAGAAGTCAAACAAGCTTATGCAGTAGAATGGGCTCTTGCACAAGCCCGGGAATTACACAGCAATCGTGTCAGCTGGGATAAGGACTCTCCTAATACCCGTAAGGTCCAGCCCGTAGGTGTAACCACAATACCCCATTAAACAGGATGCTAAAGCACATGTTAGAGAAATACTCTCCTTGTTGGTGTACTGTGGAGCAATTGAACCCTGTGTCTCTTATATGGATAATCCTATTTTTCCTGTTTTGAAACCGGATCATTCATATCACATAGTTTTAGACTACAACATTTACACAGTTATACACACACTTTTGGAATACAAAATGCACACAGTACAGCCCTAGTTATCAATATAGTCCATAAAAAATACAAAACATCCATGGCTATCTCCAATGGCTTTTTTTCAGACACAATCTAGAGCCTGAAAGCCGAGATTTGACAGTCTTCTCAGCCCTTTGCTTTCAGCATCGGTTTGCACGGATTGCTTTTTTTAAAATTTTGTTTATTTTATTTATAAAAAGTTTTATTGGTAGGAGTTAACTCAAACAATGCATACATATTCAGATACATTACATTACAATTTGGAGAGATAAACAAATCGATGAAATACTAGTCATAAGGCTGGGACATTACCCATAAAAATGAATAGGGAGGAAATAACTAATCCTATAATCACTATTTTTCGAGCAGTTAATTAATCCAATCTTCAACCGGTGCCCATATGGTAGATGCTATCTCCCTCCTCCTTCTACCCTTTAAAGAAAAAACTGACATTTCAAGCCTATGGATAGCTAGTAATCTAGCTTACCAATTCATAAAAGTAGGAGCTTCGGGGGACAACCATTGAGAGGTTATACAGAGCCGGATCTGAGACATAGCTATAAACAAGAAGGGTAATATGTAACGTGGATTCGCTTCTTCATTAGTCCCCTCATCCAATCCAAATATCACCAGTTTTGGTGACAGACTGCAGTTAATCTTGAGTTTGGAATTGATAAAACGCTCAACGTCTGCCAAAAAAACGGCAAGAGATGGGCAAGTATAAAACATATGGATGGAGTCAGCCACAAACAAACCACACCTTGCACAAGAATCCCCCTTTCCCCTGCGCCATTTTGCAATCTTAGCAGGGGTATAATATAGGCCTAACATTGCCATATAGCTTTGAGTTCTGAGAGTCCTAGAAACCAAAACCTCTCTAGCGAATTTCAAAGCTGGTGTTAAATCCGTGCCCGTCTTCCCAAACTTGGCATCCCACTTGGCACCCTGTATTATTAAATCATCAGGGAGAATGGATAACAAATATTGATACAACACACCTATATTACTTCTTTTTTGAATGAATTCTATAACAGGAAGTTTACCTAATAAAGAAGGTGTGCCCCTTACAGATTTATGTATAAAACTTTGTATCTGAAGATATTTGAAAAAATCCTGCGGTGAAAACTTGAATTTATCTTTCAAAGCGACATAAGGGAGAAGTTGACCATCCCTAACTAAGTCCCCTATAACCTGAGCCCCAAGCACTTGCCATCTGATCATCGTTTGATCCTGGAATATACCTGGCAAAAGCCGAGTAGCTTTAAAAGATATTCAAATTAGGAATAGATAGCTTCCGCCTAATTTTCCGCCATATAGCAGCCATGGCCATTATAACCTTAAACCGTGTTCTCTTATAATAACTTGGTTCAATTACTTCCAATAAAATTCCCTTAGCCTCAACACCTAGACCAATCTCAAAAATAGTTGGCCGATTACATAAAGGCGCAACTGCCTTATCTCTAAGCAATGGTACGCCCAGAGTCTGAACCATAACTGCCCAATAATAAAATAAAAGATTTGGTACTGACCTACCACCCCGAGCCCGGGGAAGGGACATAAACTTAGCTGCGCGGCGTGACCGCCTATATCCCCACAAAAATCTATTACAAATCCTATCTGCCTTGCTAAGACTGCTTTGTGTTAATTCTAAGGGGATCGGCCTGAACAAATATAAAAACTTCGGAAGGATAACCATTTTAAGAACACTGCATCGGCCATATAAAGAAAGATGAAGGTGGTATAATCGTTCTAATTTGATATTAACTGCCTCTACCACCGGAAGAATGCTTAAATCCGGAATGGCTTCTACTTTGGCCATTATGCAAACCCAAGATATGTAGCTTCTGTAACAACTAGGGCATCAGAGATTGGCATATCGGGTGTCTGAATTACTAGGGTTTTAGCTACGTTTAATTTGTACCCTGACACTGCTCCAAAGCACTCGGCCAAGATCTTAAGTGCTCTAAATGCAGAAGAGACATCTGCTGTTAAAACGACTATATCGTCTGCGTACGCTAAAGTGGAGTACATCGTTCAGCCAGCCCTTATTGGCATTATGTCCTGGTTGCCCTCTATCTTGCTCAAGAACGGATCGATGTACAGGGCAAATAGAAGGGGTGAACACGGACACCCTTGCTGTGTGCCCCTACTTATAGCAAAGGAGCGAGTCTTTTGCCCAGAAATACGGAGTACCACTTTTGGGAAAGAATACAAGGCCCGAACTGCTTGAATAAATTCAATACTGATTCCCTTCCACCGGAGCACAGCCCACAAGAACCCCCAGGAGATCCTGTCGAACGCCTTCTCGGCGTACAACAGGATCACCCCGAGGGGAGAGGCCGTGACCTGAGCCCAATCCAAAAGAGCTATGACCCATCTAACGTGGTCTGATGTGTCACGCCCGGGGATAAAACCATGCTGGCATAATGAGACCAATGGGTAATTACTCGAGCTAATCTGACTGCCAACATTTTAGAATACATTTTTGAGTCGCTGTTTATTAATGATATGGGTCGGAAAGATGAGGGTAAAAGCTCCGGTTTGCCTTTCTTCTTAAAGAGGACTATAGTAGTGTCTTTCCAAGATTCAGGAACAATACCCTTCTGCGCGGCTCTGAACACTTTGAGCAAATCTCTCCGAATCTCCTCCAGGAATGTCTTAAAGAACTCAAGAGGCAGAGCGTAAGCTTTACCATTTGCTAAATACTTTACCACGAGTTCTACCTCATCCCATTGAATAGGAGTTGACAGCAATTCACTCTGCTCTTGAGGTAGCTTAGCGGTGTCAATTCCCAGCAATTTGCACGGCTTGCAATGGGATTTGAGAACAGTCCAGGACTGTCTGCTGCAGCGTATTGCCAATTTTACATGATATTGACCCTGAAGCATTGTCCTACTCAGAAAACATCTACCTCACGGACAATGAGTTAAACCCACATTTGGCCAGAGTGAACTTCATAATTTTAGGATTCACTGCATGTGGCTATAAGTTCAACTTTAAGAAATCTCATATTGCACTTTTAAGTGTTCTTTTCTTAGGATATGAACTGAACACATAAGGATACGAGTTTTGCCCCTCGGGTGTTTCCAGAAGTGTGCACAGGGTCAACCTCCAAATAGTTTAAAGGAACTACAATCTATCGGCCACATGCATCATTGTTGCCGTTTGCGATTTCTTAATTGCGAAAATTAAGGAATCGCAATTAGGAAATCGCAAAAGGCTATGCATTAAGAAATCGCAAATTTTTTTGCAATTTCTTAAAATTCCTTAATTGCGATTCACAATTTGCAAATCGCAATTAAGGAATCCCTTCCCATTGATTCCCATGGGCTTAGAGGCCTATAGGAATGAATGGGAAGTCATTCTCAATTTGCGATTAGCAATTTGCGAATCGCAAATTGAGAATGCAATTTCAAAGGACCCCACCCTGCACCCCTGGAATATAACTTTAAGTGCATTTTTCACAAACACATGCCCCAAGGGCATGTGTGTGTGTGAAATGAAACTTTTAAAAATGCACTTTTGTGCATTTTTGAAAGTTTTCGCAAATTACCATGAAGGTCAACTTCATGGTAATTTACCTCTCCCTATTTGCGAATTCGCAAATTTAAAATGTTCATGCATTGCATTTAAGAAATCTAAAATCGCGATTTCTTAAATGCAATCGCAATTTTAGAAATCGCAACATGATTGCGATTTCTAAAATTGCGAAAAACATGATGCATCCCAATTTTGTCAATTGCATTCGCAAACGGACGAAAATTGCGATTCGCACCGTTTGCGAATGCAATTGACAATGATGCATGTGCCTGTATATTCCCTAATTTTGGCAGGATTTATATTCCTGATTATGCACAACACGTCAAACCTTTGTATGAATTAATTCACCCTGATTTTTCCAGTTCACATTGGACATCAGAACACACAGACATCTTTAGAATCTGACTTGCTTGCAACATGTCACTTACACACATATGTTAAAACCTAGTCATCTGGATCTTACCGGGTGCAGTTGAATTTACCTATATCACTTTTAACAAAGGTGAGACCATGTTGATTGCAATAAATCACATTTATATTCCAGTGCAGAAATGCATTTTTCTTCCACTGAAAAAATACTGACTGCTGTGCAGACAGCTATGATTAAACAGCGGCTGCTTGCACAAAGGAAATGCCCCATTGTTGTTACTCCTGTGCCATCTTTAGAGGCTGTCACATAGCCCTACATCCAAGATGGGTACAGTGGGCAAAATCCTTAACAGCTGTTGATATAGACTTTGCCTTTGACCCATCTTTACAGACAGAAGAATTTCTGAAGTGCGAGCATGTCTACCCCATGCCCACCTCTGTCTTACCTCTCGAACAGTATAAAGATATTGTTGATACTGATGAATTAGCCCTGCCTACTATAGGCACTTAACAACAATATTCAGCGGGGTGCACCATCGTTGTTGGTGTAATGTTGGATGACAGATTTCGACCGCAAAAAACTTTCACCCGGTCCTTAGGGGACTGCACTGCTCAGTTGGCTGAACTGAAAGCTATGCTTCTGGCTCTAGGACATATGGATCCTGAATTACCCACACTTATTGTGTGTGATTCATATAACTGTGTGCAGTCCTATAATGACTATTTGCATTATTAGCATCAGAATGGATTTACAGATTTTAAAGGCAACACAATAAAGCATAAAAAGCTTATGGTTAAAGGGACAGGCGTCAAAGATAGGTTGCCAAAGGCCCATGTTATTGATCCATTGAGTCATCAGCATGTGGAAGCACATGCTGAAGGGAATTATCTGGCTGATGAAGCACCCAAATCTGCAGTTGCAGATGCTACTGCTTCTGCAATTACTCGTTCTGAAACGAGAATAGATTTTGATATTTTGGCTGCACTTTAATGCTAAAAGAGACCTAATGGCTTTCCTTCTAGATATACATACCACTTAAGTGAACAAAACATTCCTTTTGTAACAATACCAGGAGTTGTTGATTGTTCTATTCCCAACCAAGACCGCTGAATAGCTTTAATGATAGCTGCACACGCAAGTGTTGCATCTGCACATGCAGGTGTGGTGCTCACAATGTCACTGCTACTGCAACATCATTGTTGGCATGGCTTATATCAACAGGTTAAAAAATATATGCTTTGTTGTGACATTTGTCAACAAATTAAAGCTTCCGCCGTGGCTCGTCCACCGCAGAGACTCCTGTTAATTTCCAAGAAGCCTTTCAACTACATTTACTTGGACCACTGTGGTTTTTTATTTCAGATACTGTGTTAAAATGTATCCTATTTACAGTTGATTCTTGATCCAGGTTCCTCTGTATTTGGTCACAGCATTCAGCTCATGCTTTCACTTTTATTAAAGACATGCAAGTCTTTATCTGGACAAATGTATGCAGTAGAGTCCACTCTGACCAGGGCCTGGCTTTTGCTTATAAAGCATACCGGTATTCTATGGCTTCCCTGGGTTTACAGGTGCATTATTATTTTCCATATATGTCTGAGGGCAATTCTGTTGTGGAGAGGATGACCCGTGACTTAAAGCAGTCCTCCACAGCTAGTTTACAAGGCACATGGCATAGTTGAATGCACCACTTATACTGGGTACAAAGAGCACTTAATAATCTCCCTAAAAGATCTCTGGGTGAACGGGCCTTGTATGAGACCTATTTGGCATAAAAAATATTAGTTTAGACCTTAATGGTGCAGCCATTGTCGGGGCAGCCACGCCCTTTGATGCAAATGATAGTTGTGCTGTCTTACAGGATGTACAAAACTTCTGCGACACCCAATCCACAGAGCAGTTGAAGACATCCACGTCTGCAGGAATCAAGGAGAAACCATAATCTTCTGGCTAGTTTGCATAAGTTGGGGATCTTGTGTGAGAGAAGGTGGTGGTTAAGAAGGGAAGTGGCTCATCATATCGGGCACCTGTGCCAGTCCTTGGCATTTAAGGTGCAAGAAATGTAATCTTGTCACCACTTCCTGGTTCTAAAGATTACCGTTTTGTCTCTATTGATCACATTAAGTTATGTTATGTGGCCGGTAATCAACATTAGGCCACGAGGAGTCCTTGGTAGTTCCCTAACTCCACTACCATATAGGAAATTCCTTTACAGATAGAGATCCCCATCAAAGCTGTTTCCTGCCAGCTGGAGTGGTGGTGGAGAATGTACTAAAATGAATACCTGCATCTGCTACCACTACCAGCAGCAGGACTGAAGTGAGTACTGTTCTTACTATTGCTTCTTCTGCAGCTGATGTTATATCAACAACTTTAGGATTTCATCTGCCCTGTCACTGTACCTGAGGCACTCATTTTTCGATTAAATGAATATATGCCCAAAGAATAAAATATGTCAGAAGGGAAAAAAAACGTATCCTTCATTCCTCCATTGCATACGATCTTGTTCCATTAATATCAGGAGAAGGTTTTCAATATTTATCTCGTATAAATACCACGCAGCACAGATTTATTTTATTGGGCTTTCGACTGACTATTATTCTTTTACTCCTGGGATTCCCACAAAATAAATACAGATTACCAGATCTTGATCCCTGCCCTTGCAACAACTATGTCGTCCAGTCAGACTTACATATCGTATTATTCTGTGAAAATTATTCTGAGGAAAGGAAAACATTTCTACTTCCAATCCTGAGGCTCCATAATTTTAGGCAATGCCAGGTCGCCATGTATTTTCTAAAGACCTTACTGGACCCATTTGCATGTTTCTGGGTCGCTTTAATTTTTATGTGCCTGTTTTAGGAAGAGGAAAAAAGGCGGGCTCACATCCTAGTAGTATTGTGCAACTCTAATTATCAACTGTTTTTTTAAATGATTTTAATGGTCTTACTCGGACCACTGGAAATTTTTTTAATACTCATTTTAATTCTGCATCTAAATATTTATTGGTCCGGACATTTTATATGTACTATTGTGCTTTTATGGTCTGTTTATTAAACATCGAATAAAGCTGTGTGACTGACTGACTGATTAACTGATTCTGGGTATTATGTGGGTCAAGATGATTCTTCTTTGACTTCTTTGATGAGTCTTCCTTTTTAGACAATCCCCCTGCGCGGTTCTGTGTTGTTTTCTCATGGCTAAAAAACATTTATCTGGTCCTATCTTGGATATGCTTGGATACAATTTTTGGGGTTTTTTCAATTCCTCTGAATTGGATTTGATACTGTTTTTTACTTGCTGATTAATGCCCATTACCTACAAAAACACTCTGCTACACCATTGGTCGATGATGTGTTGACACTTCCCTCACATCACATAAGCAAAAAGAGACTTCCTCCTTGTGAAGATTTCAGCTGTTCCAGTAACCGATGGAATTGTTTAGGATAAAGTTCCTTACAATGTATTCAGCCCTATGGAAATTCTGCAGATATCTTAAGTACCTGTAGTTTTCCCTTATTTTAGCCTAACTGCACATTGTAGGCTATAGTTGCTATGCATAGCTACACAAAACACATTTTATTTTGTGTCACAATATTTTTATAGAAATAGGCTGTACATATTTTTATAGTAATTCAGTTCTTCTGCTGGGACTCAGTCGGAACATTTCATCTAAAGTCAAACAACATAGTGCCCTGTTTTCCTGTGCTCGGTAAAGCAAAATCTCCTAATTTACAGACACAACAAAAGTGAAGCAGTTGTTTTCCAACATGGCACTCTCTATCATATAAAGAGTGGCGTGCCTTGTCAGAAACAGAGAGGAGAATTTTTGCAGAGGGAAAGGCCCCGGAACTTGTACACCAGCTTTGCACAATTTTAGTTGCAGACCAGCTAACTACAAATGACAGACTGGTTCTAATACAAGAGATCACTGAGATATCACTGTGATCACGTAGGGACTGTAGGCTTAATCAGAGATATCATTCGCCATGGTAGGGTTTTTCATTGTTTAGTTTACTTGTATGGCTGATTACTCTGCTTAGTTTCAATAAATATTGCAAACCTTACTTGGCTATTTCTTTTGTATATAATGGACATGCATAAGTAAGAAAACGAAAGATCAGTGTCCACGGTTTACCTGGTGACTAGAGAGTTGTGTTCTGCATATTTATCTGTTACTTTGGTAAGGTTAGGGTGGCAGTTAAGGCACTATGAACTAGTCAGATGTGGGCCCTTAGGCAATGATGTGGTATGGGCCCTACATTCTGCCATCCTGTGACCCCTAGCATAGCTCTGTTTCTAAACTGAATCCCTGCAATATAACCACACTAGTGAATTTAAATATGCCACATTCAACTGTATAGAGTTGACTAAGTTCACTGAGACCTCTGGTGGCATTGTTGTTTGGAAATTCATCTCAGTATTTACCAAGAGAACTAGTTTTCTGATTACAGACCATATTCTAAGTTCGCTGCCACCATGACCTGTGATTTATTTCGGACTTTGCAGATCGTTTTTTTTCTGTTACTTTAAAATATTTAATGAAGTGGATTGCATGCCGACAATACACACACAGCATCAATGTGCATCATTTTTATCAAATCCCAAATAAAATAATGTTTTTTTGGTCACTAAAAAGACTGCTGTGTTTTCAGATTCCCAAATTAATGCTTAGGAAAAGCTAGCAGAATAGGTGGTGGTTCAACAACTTGGATTTGTGGTGCCTGTATTGGCTGAGATGTAGTAAAGATAGATAACAAAGTTTGGGTGGGAACAACTGGTGTTGTGTTAGCCTTTTGTGGAAAATACTCTTTGACTCCATTAGCTTTCTCAGGGCTGCTTTCAGCTCATCCCTAACAACGTGAACGTTGGACTGGGGAACATTCCCTTTCTGTTGTAACGGGGTGATGGTTTTTAAGATTGCAATTAAGACCCTGCTTTTATCCATCAGTAAGGTTTGGTTAATATGTGGACTAGGAAATCTGTCAGATTCGACTTCTTAATAAAAAGATTTATAGAAATAACCTGAGCATTCTGTCCCAACAGGAGTGATGAATAGCCTCAACCAACCATATGCTCTCGCTTTAGAGATGTTATTTTATATCCTTGCAGAGTTTTTATGTAAAGGTAATGGGGAAATGGGAAGGGGGATTGTACAACTGAATAACTACTACTAAAATATCAACCTACAACAAAATGAAGTCAAAACGTTGAAAACCATATCAAGAACCCACATTCATATTTAAATTTAAAACAGAAAATATTTAACTCAAAATATCAACCTACAAAACATCTAATACCTGAAAATAGCTAGGTTACAGTAACATTGACTTTTAACATGAATTTAGTTTTATAAATTACAAGCTATGTATTTTGAAAATATGAAAGCATTTTAATAATTAATTAATTTTCAAGCTTTAAAAAAATGAAATACTGTTTAAAAATATATTTCATATAGTTTAAGAAAAAGAATTCTTTAATGTGTGATTATTTAAAATCTTTGCAATAAAACCAATAGTTATTCGTGCACATCAGCAACAGGGCCCATCAAAATCTGAGCCCTGAGCTGATGGTAGAGATTATTAAAATTTGTAGAGAAGTATAAATAAAATCAGTCAATATGCCCATCTAGAATACATTAGTCTAAAGTGCAAGCATTAAAGTGCAAAAATGCGGCTAAAGTGCAATTTTTGCTTTGTGATGGAGTGTGGGCTTACCCCCAAGGCTACCTGTAATGGATCAGTGACTTAATATTGAGAGACAAAATATCGAGTTGACAAAATATCGATGCCAAATTATAGAAAGCGACAATATCGACCACCAATACTTAATTAAAAATAAACTAAAACATCAAACCCACCATATCGACTACAAGAAATATTGTTTCGAATATTATCAAACAACAAAATATCGAAATAAAAAATATTGAAAACATTCAAATAATTAACAAATAACCATTATATCGAATATCAAAATATAGAGAGCCAATATTATCGATTCATTAATAATATTGAATAAATATAGAACACTTTATAATATATATATTCATATAAAACAAAAAATGTTCACAATGTAAACATACACAATACAATTAATATATATAAATGGATATTTTCTAAACACATTAACACCAAAATAAATAATGATTGCTAATATCACCTAAAACCTAAATAAATAAATAAACACTTTACACATATAATTCACAAAATATATACCATTTAATTCATTATAAAACACATTTCAACAACAGAATATACTTAAAAAAATACAACTCCTTAATTAGCAGCTTCCATATAAGGAAACAAACTAAAACAAATTCAAACTGAGCACAACAACAAATAGAATTCTAGCATTAACAAAAAGGACCTATCACATAAATTAACTAATTAATTAAACTGTATAAAAGCCAAAAAAAGGTTTGTTTATTTCCACTTCAACACTACAAGAAAGGGGAAGAGGAAACTCTACCAGATTGCTTCCTGATAACATTATTTACTTTCAAAAGAAAAGTTTAAGCTACAATAAGTAAGTAAATAAACTTTTTAAGACTTTAATACTGCTAACATTCTCTAAAAAATACATCTCAATTTTAATAAACTAAAATATACTTTAATTTATTTATATCTCCACTATAGATTCTTCCAGCTACAGGAATAATTATCTACAACAGCTAAGAAAATAAAGTTAATCAAAAAGTAAGTATATAAAATAACTACTTTAAACACAAACCAAAATGTAGCTAATTAAAACAAACCATTTCCTAATTCCCCTATCACCTACAACACATGTTTCAAAATATCTTAAATATTTTTTTATTATATCAACAGATATATCTTCTACATTCAGAAAATAACAGCTACCAAACATCAAAATAAAAATCTTTTCAACATCTAATTCAACATTGTAAGTATATTGCACCAAATGTATATTTTCCTGACAAAATGATACACTGCATTATATTAACTTAATTATATATACATTTTCTTTAGCTTTAAGGACACCACCATGACTGAAGGTGCAGAATTCATAGAGTCCCAAAAGGGAAACATGCTCCTGTGTTATATGGGTTATGTATATACACAGGAAAAGCAGAAAGATTTAAAAGTCTTCTCGAAATGTAGCAAGTACTATGCCAACAAATGCTACGGAAGAGCCTTAACCCAAGAAACTACTGTTTTATCTGTCAATGAGCACAGCCACACCCCAAATATAACTGAAATTGAAATTAGGGGAGCTCTAGAAAATATCAAACAAGTAAGCAGTAGCACAGACAAACCCACTAGTTAAATATTAACAGAACAAGTACTGAAAATACCCCAAAACGCATCTGGACAATTACCATCCATTGACGCATTTAAAAAAGTTATATTTAGACAGAAAAGGAAAACAACAACTACCATGCCTATCCCTAAAACATTCCTAGAAGTAAATATCCCACCAGAACTAAGCATTACACATAACAAAGAGCCATTAGTTTTCTTTGACGATCACAACAGTGAAAAACGTATAATTATATTTCCCACTGCAAATAACTGAACAAAACTCCAACAATCCAACACCTAGATGATAGATGACACATTTAAAATATGTCCAAAACCATTTTATCAACTATACACAGTACATACTATATACCAAAATACTAATATTCCCTTCTTCTATTGCTTACTCCCAAATAAAACTTAAAGTACCTATCTAGAAATTCTCAACCAAATAAAAGCAGAAAATCCTGATTATTTTCCACAAAAAATAATCATGGATGAATTTTAAACAAGCCATGATTAAAGCAATTCTAAAAACATACCCTCATACAGCTATACAAGGGTGCTACTATCATTTTAATCAGTGCCTGTGGAGATATCTCCAAAAGTCAACACTACGGGCCCCATTAGGATGGCGGGCGGATCGCCCCTGCTGGGCCAGTGGTAGCCACCGCCGGCCCGGCGGGGTTGATCCACCCGCCATCCTTGCTGCATAGACCCCCGCCATATTTCTATGGCTGGGGGATCCGCGGCAGACGGAAAGACCGTCCGCCGCTTTGTTAGACACCGCCATCCATATTAGGATGCGGGTGGGAACATGCCTTTCCGTGGTGGCATTGCATATGCATATATATAAAATCTTTTCATATTTTATAAAACATTATTAATTTGTCAAATATATATAATTGATAACATTCTAAATATATATTGAAAAAATATTAATATTTTACAAAATATAACACATATTAAAATATAATAAAATTACATTTCCCCCCCACATTCCATTTCAAAAATTACTTACAGTTGTTGTAGCTCCAAAGTTAATTGACACAACTTCTAGATCCATCCAGTTGTCGATTTCTCCAAAATAATTTAAAATAAACCCCAAAATAAATGAAAAAATGAAAAATGCAATGATCACCAAAACAATTCCTCTTTCGATAAATCCAATTGGCAAATCCCATAAAAAAAACTGAAAATGTAGTATAGGTAAAAAATGCTCCATGAAAACTCGAAAAATTAAGAGGGTGTTAAATAAAGATTAGTTTACAAAACTAATACACACCTCTTAAAAAAAACTGCAAACTTCTCCAAAGCGCGACGTCGTAAAACGAAAGTCTGTAAGAAAAAAGAAAAACATACCCACCCACACAAAAATACACAGATACAACTTCAAAATACTTTTAAAAACAATACACTGAAATGTATCGACATATACTACACTCGAAACACTAGGCCTCAAACATCAAGGGGTCCATTAGGATGTTGGGCGGTGGCACCACTGCGGTGCCGGAGGTGCGGAAAAATGCATTTTTCCACCCGCGAGTAGCGGTAAACACGTCCGCCATATTAGTATTGCTAAACATAGGTCAATTCCCGTCCGCCACAGTGGGACGCGCACTGCCATCAAAGTGTGCCCGTCACCGCGCCGGAGTGAGCCAATGGAAACTCACCGCTGTGTGGAATGACGTCCGTCCGCTCCACAAATTAGGAAGCCCCAAACAAGCAGACGCACTGCAGCAGAGACGCCGCTCAATCAGAGACGGCAGAAGCACAACAGCGGAACGCAAAACCAGAGTCTCGGTCCCCTCCACCCGGTCATGACCACCATGGACCCCGCTCTACACGTGTTCCCGGTGCTGTACCTGCTACATCACTATGAACTCATGGCCCCCGCGGACGCCGCCGCAGGAATGCAACTACACAAATATAACACACAACACACAGGCTGACACAGGGTCCAAATCCACAACAGACACCTTTCTGGGGCAGTAACACATCCACAAGAGCACCCACAAATGACCCACCGGCCAACAAGTCACCCCTATGCATCCTGGATACTCATCTTCCGTGTTCATGCACCAATGTACCTGTCACGTCACCGCAGTGGAGAACACAAGGGAATACATGCGCACAAGAAAGGAGGCAGGGCCAGTCCAAGTCATGGGCAGGGCACAAAGACCCCAGGGCCACACCTCTCACCACCACACATGAGCACAACCCATGTAGGAACATGCATGTGCCTATCCAGTGCACACCCAGGCACAACAAAAAGCCTGGTCAAACCACACCCTGCACCACATAGCGCCTGCCCTGTTGTTCTCTGATTCTACTCATCAGCGCTGCGAGGCCTCAGGGTAGTTTATGCGCTATATAAATATAATTTTCATTTCATTTCATTCACCACACAAAAAACAACCAGGGAGAGAGCCACAGCAGGAGTGGCTTCACAGGAACACACAACACACAGCACAGTAGCACAGGGCCAGGGAAACACACACACCACAACACCACCACACACATGGGAACAAACATGAAAACAAGCACCAAATAAACACATACAAGGAATAAATGGACACACAGCCTGCATAGTCACACATACATACTACTCACTGACACACACACACACACACATACATACAGCAAATGCCAACAGCAATGCAGCCCAGCATATAGGAAATAGGAAATCCAAAGTGGGATGTACACAAATGGAAGGCCATGGAGACACACAACAAGCATGTGCCCATCACATGCAAGACAAGGAACACAAAAACACCACCCTGAGACCATCAAACCACACATGGCTGGTACAGCCAGTCAAGTCAAACCACAGGCACCACAGTGCAAGAACACAGGGAGACAGCAAGGCATACCAGGTAAAGGCACAAGGAACAAAGGAAGTCCTGGAAGTCAAACTGGGAACAGCCACACATGCATACAACCTCCTCAGAGGAGTACACCACCAGCACAACACACAGGTCCCATATACATACTCCATTGCTGACAAACACCAGGAGGAATGTACACACATACACCCTTCACAACAGCAGCACACATCACCAGTGCCACACACACTGAAGGCTGCCAGTACTTGCCAGTCCATACACACACACACCCTGGATGTAGCCACAAACCTCACACACAGGAATGCCAAAGCAAATTGCTGCGCAAAAACATCACACAAACACACAACCCAAGAGAAACACACACAGAATCACAACAAAAACAGACGTACCCTCTCAGCCAAACTGTGGCAAGGCAATGTGAGCACAGACACAACAGGAGTGTACAACCTCATCACTCTGTAACAAAGCACACACAACATACCACAAATCACACAAGAAGTGTACCACCACAGAACAACACAGCCACATCAAATCAACTACAGATGCACAGGCAAAACAAACTGAACAAACACTGCAGGACATAAGGGGATGCACATTATACAATGTCAGGGCCACATACACACAGCACTCTAAGCACAACAAGCAGTGTGTGCACACCAAGCATACAAGTTACACACAGACATGAGTGACACAACAACAACCCATACAACACAAATCAGCACAGCACAAACACAACAGCACACCCAGGAAGTGAAGCAACAACACAGCCAACACACATACATCTAACACAACCACAACAGATGCACAGATCTGGGACACAATAGTATAATCAAATTGAACATAGTACTGGCCAGCACATACAGCTGAACAGCAGATGAGCAACCATGACTGCCAAACAGCACAAGAACAACACAGCGGAACAATCAGGGAAAGAACCTGAGTGGTCCATAGCCCAAGCCCAAACAAATGCACCACACAGAACAATGTCACAAATGAAGTGATGAGGAGGCACATACACACACACAAAGCAAGGGGACAGCCGACATCCAAGTGAAGTGTACTGCACGTCATCAGTGGACATGGCAGGAATGCACAAAACATAATCAGAGGGAGTCCAGGCCCACAAAGAGTACGTACAAGAAGCACACATAGGGGCTGGCATTACACCACACACACCATGCCATAAAGGAGGATAAAAGGCACCATGTGCCTGCAATGCCAGAGAAACACAACCACAATGGCAGTGTGTAGCAGCAGGTCTGCACAGTCTACACAAACAGAACCAAGACACATGGATGATCAAACAAACACGACACTGATATGCCAGTCACACACTCTGCACACTTACAAGTGACTAAAACAACAAGTAGTAGTCAGACAGAACAGCACGGACATACCAACACACTGCACACCTCTTGACAACCCAAGACCACACATCTCATGTCGGCCATGGGACCAGGATGGCGGCCCATCACAAGATGACCATTGACATAAACAGCTGGGCACACATAAAGGAATAAGCCACACACATGATGACATTGCCCAGCCTGCATGCAAACCTGTGCACAGAGTCACACTCTGTGCTGGCAGTGTCCCCCAACCTGACATGTGAACAATGTAGCCAACAATTGAAAACCGTGAAAATGAGAACTGCAACACAGGTCAAATTAACACCACAGATGCCACAAGTATCAGTGTCAGAAAGAACCTAAGTCCCTGTCACCCCTGTGAAAAAAGAGTAGGCGAGCAAAGACCTTGGCAATGTTGAAGTGCCACATGGAGCATGGGGCACAGCCAAACGTATGAACACGCCAAAATAACTTTATTCAGTAAGGACACTGACAAAACAGACAACAGGAGTAACTATTCACATGTTGCATAGATAGGCACCAACAGTAGAGAAGAGCAAGACACAAAATGCACAGCATATCCATTAGAAGCTGCACAGGCTAGGGCAGGACAGGAAGCCCTGTGGACATGGCAAAGTTCAGAGTGAGTACATGAGCGGCTGCACTGGGAATAGCCCAACACACAAGAGCAGCAGGGCCAGTGGCCAGTTCAGGGTGCACAGCAAGTACATGGGAGGCTGCACAGGGAATAGTCCAACAGAGCAGAGCAACAGGGCCAGTGGACAGTTCAGGGTGCAAAACAAGTACATGAGAGGCTGCACAGGGAATAGTCAAACACAACAGAGCAACAGGGCCAGTGTCCAGGGCAAAATTCACAGCAAGTACATGAGAGGCTACACAGGGAATAGTCCAACACAGCAGAGCAACAGGACCAGTGTCCAGGGCAAAATTCACAGCAAGTACATGAGAGGCTGCACAGGGAATAGTCCAACACAGCATAGCAACAGGGCCAGTGTCCAGGGCAAAATTCACAGCAGGTACATGAGAGGCTGCACAGGAAATAGTCCAACACAGCAGAGCAACAGGGCCAGTGTTAAGGGCAAAATTCACAGCAAGTACATGAGAGGCTGCACAGGGAATAGTCCAACAAAGCAGAGCAACAGGGCCAGGGGGCATGGCAAAGTGCAGAGTGAGTACTTGAGAATCTGCACAGGTGAGGGCAGGACAGGAAGTCCAGTGAGCATGGCAAAGTGCAGAGTGAGTACATGAGAATCTCCACAGGCAGCGGCAGGACAGAAAGGCCAGTGGGCATGGCTAAGTGCAGAGCGAGTCTCAAAAAAAGAAGTTTCCTTTCTGTGATATTAACTTTTTTCAAAGTGACCAATAGGCCTACACACTACTATTAACACATTTGTACACTGGTAATTATTTCTGCATGACACTGAAGTTTATCTTTCTCTCTTAAATGTATTCTTTATGAAAGTTTATGTTAAAACCAGTTTTTTATATTCATATAACATTTTTACAATCATGTACTCTGATACACATTCCACATATCTTATAACCATTCCTTTTACAATTCCTAATCAGAGTAAACAATTCGTATATTATCCATGAAATCAATCATAAATCACCATTTAAAAAATATAGCATTCTACTACACAGTATTAAAATCAGCGAAAAAAAGTCCTTTTGTCAACGCGTTTCAGTGCCTTTGCTCTAGATCCTATTGCACCTTCTTCAGGACAGAGCTTTGCTTAAAAACAATGATTCTTCATTCTAAAAAAATGAATACATACAATTAGTGTCATAAATCTACTCGAGAGGAAACTTTATTGTGTCATGTCGAGTACCTAATTTGATTACCGTGTCACTTGTATATCTACTAAGATAATGTAAAGAGGCATTCTTACTTAGTTTATCTTGCCATAGATCTTTACTCGGGGTTCTGGACCTTTCGGTTTTGTGTATTCGTGGCCTCTTCGTGGGTACTATCAATATTTGTATTCCACGGTTTCTGTAATGATGAGGATAAGCTATTCAGTAATCCTCCCTGAATCAATTATAAGGAGAAGTTATAGTTACACTTTCATAACGCTTACTTGAAGCAGAGGGATTAATGTTATCTGTGTCACTTTTCCTATCTGCGACTTTGAATCTGCGCAGGATCTTGTATCAATACGGGCTCTGATGGTGCCTGTAAAATTTAAGGGGTCATATTATTCATTTTAAACTATGTCATTTGTGAACACCAATTTATGTCTGGGACAGATTGCCATGCATATACGTACCGTCTAAGTATTTATTGCGGTCGTTTCAATAAACCTTGCCTTTAACAGGACTTCCTGAGCGTTTCGGTATCATGGGGTGTTTCACTGTTGATCTCCACAGGCAACGGCAGGACAGGAAGGCCAGTGGGCATGGCTAAGTGCAGAGCGAGTACATGAGAATCTGCACAGGCAAGGGCAGGACAGGAAGGCCAGTGGGCATGGCATAGTGCAGAGCAAATCCATGAGAATTTGCACAGGCGAGGGCAGGACAGGAATCCCAGTGGGCATGGCAAAGTGCAAAGTGAGTACATGAGAATCTGCACAGGCAAGGGAAGTACAGTAAGCCCAGTGGGCATGGCAAAGTGCAGAGTGTGTAGATGAGAATCTTCAGAGGGAGTTTGTGCGACAGTACCCTTCCATGGGCAGCAACACAGTCAGGGGGTAATAATGGGCAGAACACCTGTGAGAGAGACAGGTGTGAGAGGGGGGACTAGCACTCACACTTGGCTTTCTGGTGGACTGGGAGCTGGATGTGTCTCAGGGACATCAGGAGCACCTGATTGGGGAGAGAGCAGCCCAGGTGAGGTAGGGCTATCAGTGGCTTGGCAAGCCAGAGGGCTGCTTGGACCAGGTGGTGTAGTGGCACGTGGAGGTGGAGTCATGCAGACCTGAGACACTGTGTGGGTGGGAGAGGTTTGAGGGGTGCCTTTCCACTTCTTGGGAATTCAGAATGGCTTCTCTTTACTTGGGCTAATGGAACTGGTGTTGACACAACAGGCACACACACCAACAGAGCCGCATCAGGTGCAGACACTGGCACTCCCTCTGGTGATGTGCTAGATCCTGCGGAACACTTTGTCTGGCTCCACCTCTGGCCAGCTTTCCCCTGTTTGCCATGTGTACCCCCTACAGTGCCATCCTTCACCTGTTTGCCAGGGGTACCCCCTACAGTGCTCTCCTTCACCTGCTTCACTGGGCTTGGAATGGGAGTCGATGTGCTGGGAGAATGTGGCTCTGAGCCCTTCCTAGGTTTACCCTTGCCATACAACACCTCCTCAGTGGGCACAGAAACTGCATGCCTTGCTTTGCGTGCTATGGTGCATAGTTGGATTTCACTTTGAGAAAAGAAGCATAAGGACACAGTTAGTGCAGTGATGTGATCTTGCTTGGTGGGCGGGCACTGTACAGAGCATCAGGGCTCACACTGAGTTGGACAACAGGGGCACACATAGCCATTCAGCCAAGCAATCACTGTCCTGGCACCTGCATGGCCAACATACTGTGTCACTGACTGGTTGACAATGCAACACACTTCACTCAGACCTACAACTGCAGGCCGGGAAACCTATGACATTGGGACACACACTCATTCCCCCTGGAGACTGCTTGTTTGTCAGTGCATGATACAACCCCACACCGTAAGGCATGTACTGCAGCAGTCCAACTACATGTGTGACCCCCTGCCCTACACTTCCATTTCTTATTACTTACCACAACATTTGGGCCACCATATAGCCTTGGGTACTGTGCGAGCACCTCGTCCACCAGGACATCCAGCTCCTCGCTTGTGAATGGACTGGCACAGATCTTCTCTGTCCTTGCCATCCCTGTGGACATGGAACACCTGTGGTGGAACTTGGTGGTGAGGGGTCTCAGGCAGCAGTCCCTGGAGGCAGAAGCAGATGAGGGGTCTCAGGCAGCAGTTCCTAGAGGCAGCAGCAGATGAGGGGTCTCAGGCAGAAGTCCCTGGAGGCAGCAGCTGATGAGGGGTCTCTGGCAGCAGTCCCTGGAGGCAGCAGCAGATGAGGGGTGTCAGGCAGCAGTCCCTGGAGGCAGCAGCAGATGAGGGGTCTCAGGCAGCAGTCCCTGGAAGCAGCAGCAGATGAGAGTCTCAGGCAGCAATCCCTGGAGGCAGCAACAGATGAGGGGTCTCTGGCAGCAGGCTCTGGGAGCAGTGGAAATGTGAGGCTCACTCCCATACATATATAGCCTCCTGGGGTCATTTCAGAGGTGCCAAGCTGGAACAATTGGTTGTCCAGGTCTGCCTCATTCAAAAGCATCCAATGACCACCTCCGCGGTGGCGGTGCATGCCTACCGCTATTTTCAAAATTGCATCATGCCACCGTAATCATCATTCCCATTGGCTCTAGGGCATGCTCCATGACGGTGATGCACCACAGGGGCCCAGGGTGCGCTACCGCGATGGTGCATCTTTCAAAAGCATCCAATGTCCACCTCCGCGGTGGCGGAGCATGCCTACCGTGATTTTCAAAATTGAATCATGCCACCGCAATCATTGTTCCATTTGGCTCTAGGGCATGCTCCATGGCGGTGATGCACCGCAGGGGTCCGGGGTGTGGTACCGCAATGGTGCATCTTTCAAAAGCATCCAATGACCACCTCCACAGTGGCGGTGCATGCCTACCGCTATTTTCAAAATTGCATCATGCCACCGTAATCATCATTCCCATTGGCTCTAGGGCATGCTCCATGACGGTGATGCACCACAGGGGCCCAGGGTGCGCTACCGCGATGGTGCATCTTTCAAAAGCATCCAATGTCCACCTCCACGGTGGCGGAGCATGCCTACCGTGATTTTCAAAATTGAATCATGCCACCGCAATCATTGTTCCCTTTGGCTCTAGGGCATGCTCCATGGCGGTGATGCACCGCAGGGGTCCGGGGTGTGGTACCGCAATGGTGCATCTTTCAAAAGCATCCAATGACCGCCTCCACAGTGGCGGTGCATGCCTACCGCGATTTTTAAAATTGCATCATGCCACTGCAATCATCGTTCCCATTGACTCTGGGGCATGCTCCATGGCGATGATGCACCGCCATGACTCCGGGATAGCTACAGTAATTTGGGGCACATACAATGGCATGAGGCACTGCGATTTGGGTGGCGGAGCATGCCAAGCGCCATTTGGCCATGTCTCCATGCCAATGACTACCGCACCTGTGTCGGGGGGGGGTGCCGGAGAGACACCACCGTGGCCAGGCAGTAGCTACCATGATTTGGGGCACATACAATGGCAATGTCCATCGGAACACTTCAACAGTGCAGTTGCCACATGGTGAAGGGCACATGATCGTGCACATAATGCCAATGTTCCATTGAGTCCACAGGTGCCTACATGTGCTATGGTTGCGTATGTGTGATGTACATTGGTTTGTAGTCCCTAACATGTCACAAAGGCATTAGATGGTTGATGAGGCAGGATAGTGTTGTAGTGGACTCTACAATGTGTACACATATCAATGTGTTGTTGGGCAGTAATGACCTTAGCAAGGCTTGTCACACTGTATGATGTAGTTGCTTACTTGTGCTTTTCTGTCTGCTCATACACGCAATTGCCAGTTCACCGCCAACTGTGGTCATTGTGTTGTGAATGTATGCCAAGTTTGAATGATGCAGTGAGGTGTGTCAGGTACAGCAGATGAGTATGAGACAGTGGTGTTGATTTGTCTCACATTGGCTGGATTCCATGCTCCCAGGCGTGCACATGTGAAATGTGGCCCTGAAACTATGTGCATTCACTTTGACCTGTGTGGTGTTTGAGGCACTTGTGTATTGAAAATAGAGAGGTGTGCCCTCTGTATGGCTCAAACGTCCACCTATGTGTCCTGGTGTGTCACTCATTTGTCAAGGCAGTCTTTGTTTATTCTGTGTCATCCTGTACGGGATATGCTGTGGCCATCTCATGATGGATGTCATTGACATGTATCCACTTTCATCTCAACTAGGAGGAGGTCAATTCTGATTCGTCACTTGACACTGCTGGGGGACATGGAGGATGTGGCGATCATTCACAAATTCCGTCTAGATAGAGCCACCATAAAGTCCCTTTGTGATATGTTGGAGCCCCACCTGCAGCCTCGCTGGACATATCCAACAGCTTTCACCCCAACTTATAAATTGATGGCAACCCTCCATTTTTTTGCCACTGGATCGTTCCAGGAGACTGTGGCCAGCGCTGGTCGGATGTCTAAACCGATGTTCAGCATGGTGCTGCGTGTTCTGTCCGCAATGATGATCTACAAGGGCAGATATATACACCTCAGGGGTGGTGAATTGCCAGCTGTGAAGGGAGACTTCTATCCCCTTGGGCACATCCCCCATGTTGTTGGTGCCATAGATTGCACACATGTCAGTCTTGTGCCACCACAGACAAGTGAGCAAATTTTTTGTATTCGAAAACATTACCACTCCATCAATGTACAGGTGGTGTGCCTGGCAGATATGATCCTCTTGCATGTGTGTGCCAGATTCCCCGGCTCAGCCCATGACTCCTACATCCTTAGGAACAGCATTGTGCCCCAGATGATGGCTAATCTGCTTCCTGAGCGTGCATGGAATGTGGGTGAGTATGCCTAGTTGTTTGGTATGCTGAGTGTGTGACCTGCTGCCCTCTGCCTGTGCAACATTGCAATGTGTATTTGTCATTCCTAGGTGACACTGCATATCCCAGCTGTCCATGGCTGCTGAGCCCACTGCGGAATCCCAGGACCCCGGCTGATATCCGATACAATGAGGCCCATGGAAGGACACGTCGTGTGGTGGAGCGTACTTTTAGTGTGCTGAAGTCACGTTTCCGCTGCCTGGACAAAACTGGAGGTGCCTTGGCATACTCGCCCAGGAAGGTATGTCAGATCGTAGTGGCATGCTGCATGCCCCACAACCTGGCCATTCACAAGCAGATTCCCCTGCTCCTGGATGATGATGAGGACCCAAGGCCCCCGCCTGCACAACAACCTGAGTCTAGTGATGAGGCCAGTGGAGACGAGGAAGGTGGTGACATGCGTCAACAGCTCATCACCTGCTACTTCACTTGAAGGTGGGTGACGAAGTCCAACATATACATTGTCTGATGAGATTGCTGTTGCCGTGAAGGGCTATGTGCGAATGGTTTGAACAGACAGATGTAAAGTCACCTGTGTCTGGATATGTGACTGTGACATGTCATCTTTGAATGTATACAGGACGTGTATGTTGACACGTTTAGCCCATTGTGTTGTCTGCGTGTTGGTTTATGTAGATGGTTGGTGTAGTGTAATGTCTGTGATGCCACACTCACACCAGTGAATGTTGTTCTGTTGTGTTTCCCTAGGTGCCTCAGACTTATCCTTGCCTACATACAGTACATACTTCGGATATATTATGGACATTTTGAAGACTGTAAATCCTGCACTAAAGACAAATCTGACACAAAAACAATGTGTAAGGTATTTTATTTAAAAAGTTGACATGTGAGTGGGGTGAGCAGATTTACATGGAGTTAGTGATGGAGCAGTGAGTTGACAGTCATGGTAAATGCGATATAAAAGTAGATACCACTTTGATATGGTGACCCGGTCCAACAGACAGATGCCATTCACAAGGCAGTGTGGGGAAGGACAGTCCACACAGTCAATGCAGTGGGGAAGAAGGTTGCCATCAGGGCTGGCTCCGTGACTGGCGTTTGGCTGGTGCTTTGCCTCCAGAGACTCCCAGGCGCTTCTACGGATGGCCCCTTGGTCGCTTGGCTGGGGTGGGCCCTGCTGTGGTGCCAGCGGCGTCTGAGGACTCACCCCTCACAACATGGTGGGAGTAGTAGTGTAGGCCTCCCGCCCCCAGACAGCCCTCCCAGAGAAGATGGCAACCTACCTGTGAGTTTGATGAGGGTAGTGTGATGGCTGACACATGCCTCTGGGTGGGGTGGGGGAGTGCTCCATCATGCTGGGGTGTGGGCCAGGGGGCATGGTGGGAGTAGTGGTACAGGCCTCCCAGTCCCAAACATCCTCCCAGGGAAGATGGCTACCTACCTGTTAGGTAAAGGTGAACACTGTAATGGCTTCCAACTGCTTGTGGGTGGGAGGAGTACTCAATCCTGCTGCGGTGTGGGACAGGGGGCATGGTGGGAGTAGTAGTGCAGGCCTCCCACCCGCAAACAGCACAACCTGGGAAGATGGCTACCTACCTGTTAGGTGGAGATGAATACTGCAATGGCTGCCACATGCTTGTGGATGGGAGGAAGTGCTTCATCTGCTGGGGTGTGGGACATGGGGCATGGTGGGAATAGAAGTGCAGGCCTCCCATCCCCAGACAGCCCTCCCAGAGAAGATGGCTACCTACATGTGAGTTTCATGAGGGTAGTGTGATGCCTGACACATGCTTGTGGGTGGGGTGGGGGAGTGCTCCATCCTGCTGGGGTATGGGCCAGGGGGCATGGTGACAGTAGCAGTGCAGGCCTCCCACCCCCAAACAGCCCTCCCAGGGAAGATGGCTACTTACCTGTTAGGTGAAGGTGAACACTGCAATGGCTTCAAACTGCTTGTGGGTGGGAGGGAGTACTCCATCCTGCTGGAAGGTGGGACAAGGGGCATGGTGGGAGCAGCGGTGTAGGCTGCCTTTGCTCATTTTCCCATGGTAATGTTGGTAGCTACGTTTAGGGTAAATGGTAGTGAGTGACTGCTGGATCTGTGAGACAGGTTTTTGTGGGTGTGTGGTGCAGATGTATGGGATTTGTCATGGGTGGTGTGGCTTTTTGGTTGTGCAAGACAGTACATATCAGTGTGTTGGGTAACATTTGTTTGTACTTACTAGCCTCCACTCCCCCGGATACTCCTGTGAGATTCTCGGGATGCAATATGGCAAGCACCTTCTCCTCCCATGGTGTGAATGTTTTCGGTGGGATGGGAGGGCCATTGCCAGTCCGGTTAGCCAGCTCCCAGTTCTTGCTCCTCCTCTCTATGACAACCTTCTTGAGGTCATGCCACCGCTTCATGATCTCCTTCTTGGATCGCGGGGTGGTCCCTACTGCACTGACCCTTTGTACTATCCTTTCCCACATTTGCACCCTTCTGGCTAATGGTGTCTGTTGGACCAGGCTACCAGAGACTTGTGGTTCCACTCTGACTATCCCTTTTACCATGACTGTCAACTCACTCTCTGAAAATTTCGGCATTTTATGTGTGGACATGGTGTGTGGTGTGCAAAGTGTTTGTGGGTGCAGGGGTGTGGGTGGTGGGTGTGGTGTTGGTGTATGAGGTGTGTTATGTGCTGGGGGCTTGTTTGTGCTGGGGTGATGGTAGTGGTTGTGTTGAGTGTGCTGAGTTATTTTGCCTCTCCTCTCAGATCCGGTGTATGGCCTTCTCTTCTGGGGTGTTGCAAAGGATTGTGGTCAGTGAAGGGAATGGTTTTATACTCAGCTATGTGGGTGTGTCCAAATGTTTTTTTTCAGGTGTGTTGTCCTGGGAATTGTATGTTTCAGTTTGGCATGTATTTGTTTAATTAGGATGTTTTTTGTGTCCTTGGGGGCATGTCTACTTTTATTTGTGCAATGTTTAGCATTATTGTGGAGTTTTAGCATCGTCCTCCATGTTTTGTATGGATCGTCCGCTGCAGTGACTGTGCTGCAGCTCTTCCGCTGGCTCTCCCATTCACTGCAGTGTGCGACCGCGTTGGTCGGAAACAGCGTATCGTTACGTGGGACCATCGGGGATATCCTAATTTCCCGTGCGGTGTCTCCGCTATGCTTGTGGTGGGTTGTAGATTCTACGCTGCTTTCCGTCCGCCGCGGTTAGATTTTAGACATCACCGCCCGCAACGGTGTTTTTTCTTTGCCCGCTTCCACCGCGGTCCGTCTTTTTTGGCGGTGGTTCCTAATTTGACTACCGGTTTTTCCACAGTCCCGGTGGGCGGTTGTTTTCCTCTTCCATGGGCCCCTACATCCAGTCAAACATAAACAAACCGAACATACACCTAAAACACACCAAAAACACAACTAACTAACACTAAAGACACTTCACACCACCTAACTACATCCAAATTAACTTAAAACTTAGTTTTAACAAAATTAAGTTAGTCTTACCTGGCTCAAAGCAACACAGCTCCCAACCGCGATCTGATCCAGGAGAAATAACCCAAAACGACAGTAAGCGGTTACAAAAGTAGTCCCCCTAAACAAAAATGGCAGAATAAATATAATTCTGAAAATTAAATATTATGACAACATTCACTAAACTTAAAAAAACTTAACAAACATATTTTCTAAAAATGTACAAAATGTGTATAAATAAATAAAAAATATTGTAAAACTTTTCCAACATTGTTAATTAATAATAAAAATAAATAATATACCACATATATTAATTAACATTATTAAAAAAATGTATTACTATACATTTGAAATATATGAATAAAATATATCAATATGTTAAATAAATACATACCTTTAGACAAAAAACATAGACATTTAAATAATGTCAATATTAATAGTATTAATAAAGAACATATTAATATTATTAATAAAAAATATGCTGTGTATATTGAAAAACATTACTATTACACTAATATTATGTTTTGTTAAATGCAAGTATATTTAAATGCAATATTCTTTTTACAACAATAATAAAAATGTAAACAATGTAATTATTAATATTAGTAACGATACACATATTAATAAAATAAATCTTGCATATATGTAAATATATTCTGTAAAAATTCCCCCAAAAAATAATATTATTTACTGTTTAAAATAGAAAATAAAAATAATTTGCTTTTCACACTCCACTCAGAATTAAATCAGGGAAGTGCTGGATAGTAAATAAATATACTTTACTATTCACACTCCAGTCAGTATTAAATCTGGGAAGGTGCTGGATAGTAAATAAATATAATTTACTATTCCCACTCCAGTCAGTATTAAATCTGGGAAGGTGTTGGGTAGTAAATAAATATAATTTACTATTCCCACTCCAGTCAGTATTGAATCTGGGAAAGTGCTGGATAGTAAATAAATATGATTTACTATTCCGAACTCCAGTCAGTATTACATATGGGAAGGTGCTGGATAGTAAAAAAATATAATTTACTATTCCAACTCCAGTCAGTATTAAATAAGGGAAGGTGCTGAATAGTAAATATATATAATTCACTATTTCCACTCAAGTCAGTATTAACTCTGGGAAGGTGCTGGATAGTAAATAAATATAATTTACTTTTCCCAATCCAGTCAGTATTAAATAAGGGAAGGTGCTGGATAGTAAATAAATATAATTTAATATTACCAATCGAGTCAATATTAAATATGGAAAGGTGCTGGATAGTAAAAAATATAATTTTCTATTCCCACTCCAGCTAAAACTAAATAAATTAAATTTGCAATGTTGACAATATAAAATAAAATTAAAATGTATAACAAATATATTTTAAACTATTTTAATTACCCACAATGTAGATTTCAACAAAATACTTCATATTATAAGTATACGCTAAGGGGCCGATTCCGATTCGGTAAAATCCCTTGCAAATAGCAGTACGGAGCATATTTCCCATACGAATCGTACCCTTAAACGTCCCCGTACATACGATGAAGTACGATTCGGACCCAAAGCAGATCTCCATACGAATCGTACGAAAAATCATACGACTTAAAAATCCGTACGAATCGCATTCAGAACACGCAGTACGCGATGTCTGTACAGATCGATGCAGCATTTTCCGACCCAGCAAGTGCGATTCGTCTCATCAACACTCCATACGACTCTTTTTCTACGGGAGCTTAAAACGTCCGGAAAAGGAGATTACAACTCGAACCACGTATGAAACGGACCCCCCCGGGTACGGTGCGTATACCACATGATTGCAGAAGTACGGTGCGTAGGGGTACGGTGCGTACACCCCATGATTGCAGGGGTACAGTGCATACACCCAATGATTGCAGGGATTCGGTGCATAAGGGTACGGTGCGTACACCCCATGATTGCAGGGGTATGGTGTATAGGGGTACGGTGCGTGCACACCATGATTGCAGGGGTACGGTGCGTATGTGATTGTGTGGCTCTCTGTACGAATCACTCATATGCAATGTTTTCCGTACGAATCACGTTCTCATTCCCCGGTCCGGATTGTACTTGTCAGGTCGTACATCATTTTTACGATTCGTACGGTTCACTGTGAGGGTCCGTGTCGTACGGATTTTCCCTTGATTTTCGTATGGTTCGCAACCATTCGGTCATATATTTTTCAAACAAATCGTACTGGGCAATT
This sequence comes from Lissotriton helveticus, assembly GCF_964261635.1. Classification (NCBI taxonomy): domain Eukaryota; kingdom Metazoa; phylum Chordata; class Amphibia; order Caudata; family Salamandridae; genus Lissotriton; species Lissotriton helveticus. The sequence goes on along the minus strand of NC_136057.1, from coordinate 2,120,952,556 downwards.
CAGGCAGAATTGTACGAGTCGTACGGAAAGGGCTACAGATTTGATTAGATCGTATGATTGGTTTACCGAATCGGAATCGGCCCCTAAATGTTATAAAATGTTAACAATTTTAATATTCCAAAAGTTTTTTAATCAATCAATTAAATATTCAAAAAACACATCATTAAAAATAACATATTTTGTAAAATAATCCAATTACATGTAAACAAATGTATTAGTTTGAAAACATTTTTTTTTAAAACGTTGTAAATAATTTTTAAACATTTACATAACAATTTACAATTATTTCTAAATTAATCATTTACTCTCAAACAATTACATTTTGAAATTTACACTTCTTAATTTAAAATATTTAACATGCAGAAGATGTAAATGTCAAATTTTTCATAAATATCTATTGCCTCACAATACAAATATTTTTTTATGTCAACATTTTTGATTATTTAAACTGTAGAAAATTACATTTACATTTTTTATTTACATTTTATCAATCTCTATATTTTTAAAACACTCCCCACCCTTATCCCCTAATAACCCAACATCCCGCTCCTAAAATTTATATTACAATATTTATTGTGTAATAATTTTAACATATATTACATCACAATTAACAAATAATTCTACAAAATGTATTGACTATCAAGAAATTTTATTGTAAAATTTACATTTCTTAATTTTTAAATTTTTCAAATTTATAAACTAAAATTTTGGACATTTCATAAATATTTATTTATTCTCAAAAAAACAATTGTTTTTTTACATTTGCAATATTTTCAACATATAATACATCACAATTTACTAATAATTCTACAAAATATATTTACTATCAACAAATTTGAATGTAAAATTTACAATTTTAAATTTGTAAATATTTAAAATGTATAAACTACATTTTTAAACATTTCATAAATATTTATTTACCCTCAACAAAAAAATATTTTTTATTAAAATGTTATCAATCTCTATATTTTTAAAACCCTCCACATCCTTATCCCCTAATAACCTAATAACCCAACATCCCGCTCCTAAAATGTATATTACAAATTATTTTATAAAAAGAAATGTAATAAATATTATTTATACTATTTTTACGTTGCTTATCACATTTCAATATTCGTCAGTCAGTCACAAAACTTTATTTCGGCAATACTGCCATAAAAGCACAGTGATATAACATTTCAACATCATGAGATAGCAGACTATTAATTAAAAGCAAGATAGAAAAGAAGAACAGTTGCAATTCTTGTAATTTAACATATGGGCCCCAGGAGTCAAGGAGTTGAAAATGTAGAGAGTCCTGCCCCCTTAGATAACCCTTAGAGTGCATTAAACATAAACAAGTATCTCAATTGAGGGCAACATTAACATCATATTAAACAATGTCATCGTATTAGACCAAGTATTTAAAAAACTGAAAAAAGGTTAAAAGCAGATCATATTCAATTAATACCATTTACAATCAGGGAAATTGATCTTGAATAAAACAAGAACAACATGATTCTGTACTCTAACTTTTCACTAAACATCTGCGTTTGCACCTCATTGCAAATAAGAATTTAGTAACTGCAATGACAAAAACCGGGTGGGTATCATAATTTAATATTCTATAGACCTCTCTATAGTTTCTTATACCCAGGTTTCTGCAAAGTTGAAGAACCCATTTATATCTAGCCACACTATAGGCAGGACAGAAAAAGATAACATGAATCTCCGTTTCTTCAACAGCGATTTATTAGCACCCACCCATTTCTTAGTAAATCCATAAAGGGTGTGCGTCTCATGCCTTAAATTGGGGAAACAGTTTCTTGGCTGCAAGGGGTTGAATACAATCTAAAGCAGACTTCAGGCTATAGTGCTGCTTTACATCCAGAAACCTGAAAGTTAAACTAGATGAGCCTATTGACTGGATGGTACATGCTAGTCTGTGTTCTTTTAGAGCAGATGTTAAAGATTGTTTAGATATAGCAAAACAAGTCTCCTCAGGTGCGGACCACAAGTCATTTCTCCCTATTTTACGAAATGCATCCCTGATAAAAGACAACCAAGTAATCTTCCCTGCCCCTAGAATTGACATAACTGATTTTAATTCCTCTCTATAGTTTTCCAACTCTGACTTGCTCCATAGCCGTCACCAGTAGAGGAGTGGGCGGAAAGCAATCAAATCAAAAATAGGGGCAATACCCAGGTCCATCCTTAAAGGGATTAGGAGGGTACTTTTTGGGAGGCCCAAGAGCTGCCTTAAAAAGTTATTTTAGGTCACTGCCAGAGTGTTAGTTGAAGAGTGGACCCAATGTTTGGCTCCGTACATAGTGACTCCTCTTGCTTGAACCTTGTACATTTCTGCAGGGGGGCCAATAACCTTTACGGCGCAGCTCCTGTGGACTTTTAAAATCCCTCCACTTGCCTGGATTAGTTTTAGGTTTGCCTTGGTGATCTGCGGCCCCCATTCCATTTTCTCATTTAGGGTAAGGCCCAAGTAATCAAAAACTGGCACCCTCTCTAAGGACGTAATACCCAGTTTAGGGTGTGGGCAGTTGATAGAATCAGCATGAAAGACTATGTACTTTGTTTTCTTTATGTTTACCTCCAGATTCCTTTTTTTACAAAATGAGCTAAATTCCTCTAGGACACGCTGCATCCCCATAGGTGTTTTGGATAGCAAAAGCGTGTCATCCGCAAACATTAGTGCTGGTATTTTGCGGTTAGCAAGTTTTGGAGAATCTACATCCCTAGCGGCTAAAGATCCTCAATTAACCTGTTTAGAAAGAGGGAGAAAAGAGTTGGTGTAAGCACACAGCCTTGTCATACTCCCTTCTCAACGGGTAAAGGGGCTGATAGTTTCCCGCAATTCCCAAATCTAATTCTGACAAAAGTGCCTTCATGAAGGCAATTAAGCTGGTGGCAGAGGTAAACTGGTGCTCCCATCTCAAGCAGTAAGTCCCACAATTGGTCTCGATCCACCATATCAAACGCGGACTTTAGGTCTACGAATGTTAGGTAGAGAGAACCACCTTCCAACATTATGGTTTTCCAATCGATCAGTTGGTATCTAAACAGCTGCTTTATAGTTGAGGTTTTGGACCTAAAACCGGCTTGTAAGGGAGTAAGTATATCATAGTCATCCATCCAGGTCTGCAATCTTCCAAAAAGAACATGCACAAAAATCTTCTGCGTGACATCGATTAGGCTAATTGGCCTGTAATTTGCCGGTTCTAGTGGGGAGCCATTTTTGTAAATAGGAATGGTCTCGGCACCCGCCCATGTTTGAGGGGGTGCCAAGCCATGAAAAGTTGCATTAAAAAGGCACTGCAGATATGGAGCCCAAACTACCTGTTCAGATTTGAACAGGTCTCCTGGAACCCGATCCAATCCGGGTGCCTTATTTGGTAAAACTTTGCCCAGGGCCACTGTTACCTCAGCCAACGAGCAAGGGGTATGTCGCCAACGGGACCCGGGAACATGAGTATAATCAGTGACAACGGGCCCATCTCAATGTCTCCTGTTTGTGGCTTAGAGTACAAAAGTTTAAAATGAGTTTGCCAGACCTCCTCCCCAAGGTTTGGCTAAATTGCAGACCTGCCCTCGGTTTTACCTGTCTTCACCAGGTTCCAAAACCCTTTTAAATCTTTATCGTCTAGGGCTTTCTTAATGGCCTGCCATCTTTCAATTTCCCATTCTGATTTAGCTAGTAAAATTGTTTTTTAAAATATGCCCTTACTTCCCTGATGCACACATTATCGCTCTTTGCGTCTCCGCATGCCCTATTATACCAAGGGTTGTTGCCTCTACGTTCATTTCTTTTGCGAGTTGAGGTATTGCAAAATAACTCTGCCAGGGTTCCTATCAACTCCAAATGGTTTTACCCCAACGCCTCTATAGGGTCGGTCACACCGCTATTATCTATAGTAGAGCTTGCCTTTTCCAAACAGGTAATGATGGATTTGTACAGGGCGGCCATTGCTTCTAGAGATTGTAAAAAAGAATCCCCAGCAAATTCTTCTGCCTCCATCAATTGCTAGGATAGAGGTGGGTTAGTTACGGCCTGTCCTACTGCCGATTGATGCCAGTCCAGGGTTACAACCAACAGATTATGGTCACTTTCAGTATGGGTCTGCACCAAAAAGTTCACAATCCTATGCAAACATCCACATTCACCAAGATATCAATTGTGGAGGTCTGACCATTCCTTTCATAAGTATATTTCCCTGGGTTATCGGCAAACAGGCGACCATTACAGGCCCTCAGTGAATAACTGAGGGTGAGTGAAGTCAACTGGAGGACTAGGGGGGTCCAGCCCCTTATCGGGTAAAGGTTACACTTTGGAATTCCCCAAGTTGAATCTTCATCACTTGAAATGGGGTGAGATAAACCATTTAAAGGTTCAAAATGGCAATTAAAATCCCCGCCAATGATAAGATAGACTCGCTCAGGCAGCGTGGAGAGAAAGGCAGCTGAGCAATCTAGCGTCTGTGAGGTCTGCCCATACTTTACAGGGCGAGAATAAACATTAATAATGGCCACCTTTGGAAAATTACCAAGGGAGATAATAATACATATAATATCTGGGGAATGTGTGTCTATCATCTTAACTGCACAACCAAGGTGTACACCAACCCATATACTCAAACCTCCCGATGGTCTTCCGCTGGGCCCTTGAACGGCCGCTTTACAGTATGTGGCGTACCAAGCTCTATGGAGAGATTTTAGGGCCCAGATCTCCTGGAATAAGCAGATTTCATGGGTGTCAATGAATTCACCCTAATCTGGAAGATTCATTTTAGTATTTAGTCCAGCTATATTCCAAGACAACATCTTTAGACCTTGTGGTGCTGCTACCTTAATACTCTGCATTGCTATATTGGGCTCCCCTCTCTCCGCGTCCAAGAGCGGGTTCACCTCCTCTTAGTCACCAGTAGTTTCAACAGTGGCCTCAATGTAGCTATTTACTTCCCCTTTAGCATTCTCTGCTACTGACATGTCATTGCTCAACGGCGGTGGGTGGTCAGAAACCACAACTCCCTGGGGCCTTTGAACTTTCTTGGCCTGAACTAAAGGAGTAGGGTCGCCCCAATCAAATGTAATAGGCAGGGGCCCCACCATGCCAGGAGTATTACTGTCTATAACCTCCTCAGTTTTATCAATGCATTTCTTTCTTAGTCCCACCCAACTAACTCTACGGGCAAATAGGATTTCGCTATACACCTGTGGTGGAAGTGATCTGTTTGTGTTTAACCAATGGACACACTTATTTTTTAAATCAGTATACAACTCCTCCTTACCCTGTTCCAACACAGGAACACCACCCAATACAACAACATACGGAATTGATCCAGGTGGTAGATCTATGCATGGCAGGCTAGGATTCATTACATCACGGGCAGGAGAGCACAAGTGGTGATCATAGGGTTTGTCTTTTCGCTTTAGTTTAGGCACCAACCCTTCCCCCGGAGTGGGTGTCTCTACGAATCACGTTCTCATTCCCCGGTCCGGATTGTACTTGTCAGGTCGTACATCATTTTTACGATTCGTACGGTTCACTGTGAGGGTCCGTGTCGTACGGATTTTCCCTTGATTTTCGTATGGTTCGCAACCATTCGGTCATATATTTTTCAAACAAATCGTACTGGGCAATTCAGGCAGAATTGTACGAGTCGTACGGAAAGGGCTACAGATTTGATTAGATCGTATGATTGGTTTACCGAATCGGAATCGGCCCCTAAATGTTATAAAATGTTAACAATTTTAATATTCCAAAAGTTTTTTAATCAATCAATTAAATATTCAAAAAACACATCATTAAAAATAACATATTTTGTAAAATAATCCAATTACATGTAAACAAATGTATTAGTTTGAAAACATTTTTTTTTAAAACGTTGTAAATAATTTTTAAACATTTACATAACAATTTACAATTATTTCTAAATTAATCATTTACTCTCAAACAATTACATTTTGAAATTTACACTTCTTAATTTAAAATATTTAACATGCAGAAGATGTAAATGTCAAATTTTTCATAAATATCTATTGCCTCACAATACAAATATTTTTTTATGTCAACATTTTTGATTATTTAAACTGTAGAAAATTACATTTACATTTTTTATTTACATTTTATCAATCTCTATATTTTTAAAACACTCCCCACCCTTATCCCCTAATAACCCAACATCCCGCTCCTAAAATTTATATTACAATATTTATTGTGTAATAATTTTAACATATATTACATCACAATTAACAAATAATTCTACAAAATGTATTGACTATCAAGAAATTTTATTGTAAAATTTACATTTCTTAATTTTTAAATTTTTCAAATTTATAAACTAAAATTTTGGACATTTCATAAATATTTATTTATTCTCAAAAAAACAATTGTTTTTTTACATTTGCAATATTTTCAACATATAATACATCACAATTTACTAATAATTCTACAAAATATATTTACTATCAACAAATTTGAATGTAAAATTTACAATTTTAAATTTGTAAATATTTAAAATGTATAAACTACATTTTTAAACATTTCATAAATATTTATTTACCCTCAACAAAAAAATATTTTTTATTAAAATGTTATCAATCTCTATATTTTTAAAACCCTCCACATCCTTATCCCCTAATAACCTAATAACCCAACATCCCGCTCCTAAAATGTATATTACAAATTATTTTATAAAAAGAAATGTAATAAATATTATTTATACTATTTTTACGTTGCTTATCACATTTCAATATTCGTCAGTCAGTCACAAAACTTTATTTCGGCAATACTGCCATAAAAGCACAGTGATATAACATTTCAACATCATGAGATAGCAGACTATTAATTAAAAGCAAGATAGAAAAGAAGAACAGTTGCAATTCTTGTAATTTAACATATGGGCCCCAGGAGTCAAGGAGTTGAAAATGTAGAGAGTCCTGCCCCCTTAGATAACCCTTAGAGTGCATTAAACATAAACAAGTATCTCAATTGAGGGCAACATTAACATCATATTAAACAATGTCATCGTATTAGACCAAGTATTTAAAAAACTGAAAAAAGGTTAAAAGCAGATCATATTCAATTAATACCATTTACAATCAGGGAAATTGATCTTGAATAAAACAAGAACAACATGATTCTGTACTCTAACTTTTCACTAAACATCTGCGTTTGCACCTCATTGCAAATAAGAATTTAGTAACTGCAATGACAAAAACCGGGTGGGTATCATAATTTAATATTCTATAGACCTCTCTATAGTTTCTTATACCCAGGTTTCTGCAAAGTTGAAGAACCCATTTATATCTAGCCACACTATAGGCAGGACAGAAAAAGATAACATGAATCTCCGTTTCTTCAACAGCGATTTATTAGCACCCACCCATTTCTTAGTAAATCCATAAAGGGTGTGCGTCTCATGCCTTAAATTGGGGAAACAGTTTCTTGGCTGCAAGGGGTTGAATACAATCTAAAGCAGACTTCAGGCTATAGTGCTGCTTTACATCCAGAAACCTGAAAGTTAAACTAGATGAGCCTATTGACTGGATGGTACATGCTAGTCTGTGTTCTTTTAGAGCAGATGTTAAAGATTGTTTAGATATAGCAAAACAAGTCTCCTCAGGTGCGGACCACAAGTCATTTCTCCCTATTTTACGAAATGCATCCCTGATAAAAGACAACCAAGTAATCTTCCCTGCCCCTAGAATTGACATAACTGATTTTAATTCCTCTCTATAGTTTTCCAACTCTGACTTGCTCCATAGCCGTCACCAGTAGAGGAGTGGGCGGAAAGCAATCAAATCAAAAATAGGGGCAATACCCAGGTCCATCCTTAAAGGGATTAGGAGGGTACTTTTTGGGAGGCCCAAGAGCTGCCTTAAAAAGTTATTTTAGGTCACTGCCAGAGTGTTAGTTGAAGAGTGGACCCAATGTTTGGCTCCGTACATAGTGACTCCTCTTGCTTGAACCTTGTACATTTCTGCAGGGGGGCCAATAACCTTTACGGCGCAGCTCCTGTGGACTTTTAAAATCCCTCCACTTGCCTGGATTAGTTTTAGGTTTGCCTTGGTGATCTGCGGCCCCCATTCCATTTTCTCATTTAGGGTAAGGCCCAAGTAATCAAAAACTGGCACCCTCTCTAAGGACGTAATACCCAGTTTAGGGTGTGGGCAGTTGATAGAATCAGCATGAAAGACTATGTACTTTGTTTTCTTTATGTTTACCTCCAGATTCCTTTTTTTACAAAATGAGCTAAATTCCTCTAGGACACGCTGCATCCCCATAGGTGTTTTGGATAGCAAAAGCGTGTCATCCGCAAACATTAGTGCTGGTATTTTGCGGTTAGCAAGTTTTGGAGAATCTACATCCCTAGCGGCTAAAGATCCTCAATTAACCTGTTTAGAAAGAGGGAGAAAAGAGTTGGTGTAAGCACACAGCCTTGTCATACTCCCTTCTCAACGGGTAAAGGGGCTGATAGTTTCCCGCAATTCCCAAATCTAATTCTGACAAAAGTGCCTTCATGAAGGCAATTAAGCTGGTGGCAGAGGTAAACTGGTGCTCCCATCTCAAGCAGTAAGTCCCACAATTGGTCTCGATCCACCATATCAAACGCGGACTTTAGGTCTACGAATGTTAGGTAGAGAGAACCACCTTCCAACATTATGGTTTTCCAATCGATCAGTTGGTATCTAAACAGCTGCTTTATAGTTGAGGTTTTGGACCTAAAACCGGCTTGTAAGGGAGTAAGTATATCATAGTCATCCATCCAGGTCTGCAATCTTCCAAAAAGAACATGCACAAAAATCTTCTGCGTGACATCGATTAGGCTAATTGGCCTGTAATTTGCCGGTTCTAGTGGGGAGCCATTTTTGTAAATAGGAATGGTCTCGGCACCCGCCCATGTTTGAGGGGGTGCCAAGCCATGAAAAGTTGCATTAAAAAGGCACTGCAGATATGGAGCCCAAACTACCTGTTCAGATTTGAACAGGTCTCCTGGAACCCGATCCAATCCGGGTGCCTTATTTGGTAAAACTTTGCCCAGGGCCACTGTTACCTCAGCCAACGAGCAAGGGGTATGTCGCCAACGGGACCCGGGAACATGAGTATAATCAGTGACAACGGGCCCATCTCAATGTCTCCTGTTTGTGGCTTAGAGTACAAAAGTTTAAAATGAGTTTGCCAGACCTCCTCCCCAAGGTTTGGCTAAATTGCAGACCTGCCCTCGGTTTTACCTGTCTTCACCAGGTTCCAAAACCCTTTTAAATCTTTATCGTCTAGGGCTTTCTTAATGGCCTGCCATCTTTCAATTTCCCATTCTGATTTAGCTAGTAAAATTGTTTTTTAAAATATGCCCTTACTTCCCTGATGCACACATTATCGCTCTTTGCGTCTCCGCATGCCCTATTATACCAAGGGTTGTTGCCTCTACGTTCATTTCTTTTGCGAGTTGAGGTATTGCAAAATAACTCTGCCAGGGTTCCTATCAACTCCAAATGGTTTTACCCCAACGCCTCTATAGGGTCGGTCACACCGCTATTATCTATAGTAGAGCTTGCCTTTTCCAAACAGGTAATGATGGATTTGTACAGGGCGGCCATTGCTTCTAGAGATTGTAAAAAAGAATCCCCAGCAAATTCTTCTGCCTCCATCAATTGCTAGGATAGAGGTGGGTTAGTTACGGCCTGTCCTACTGCCGATTGATGCCAGTCCAGGGTTACAACCAACAGATTATGGTCACTTTCAGTATGGGTCTGCACCAAAAAGTTCACAATCCTATGCAAACATCCACATTCACCAAGATATCAATTGTGGAGGTCTGACCATTCCTTTCATAAGTATATTTCCCTGGGTTATCGGCAAACAGGCGACCATTACAGGCCCTCAGTGAATAACTGAGGGTGAGTGAAGTCAACTGGAGGACTAGGGGGGTCCAGCCCCTTATCGGGTAAAGGTTACACTTTGGAATTCCCCAAGTTGAATCTTCATCACTTGAAATGGGGTGAGATAAACCATTTAAAGGTTCAAAATGGCAATTAAAATCCCCGCCAATGATAAGATAGACTCGCTCAGGCAGCGTGGAGAGAAAGGCAGCTGAGCAATCTAGCGTCTGTGAGGTCTGCCCATACTTTACAGGGCGAGAATAAACATTAATAATGGCCACCTTTGGAAAATTACCAAGGGAGATAATAATACATATAATATCTGGGGAATGTGTGTCTATCATCTTAACTGCACAACCAAGGTGTACACCAACCCATATACTCAAACCTCCCGATGGTCTTCCGCTGGGCCCTTGAACGGCCGCTTTACAGTATGTGGCGTACCAAGCTCTATGGAGAGATTTTAGGGCCCAGATCTCCTGGAATAAGCAGATTTCATGGGTGTCAATGAATTCACCCTAATCTGGAAGATTCATTTTAGTATTTAGTCCAGCTATATTCCAAGACAACATCTTTAGACCTTGTGGTGCTGCTACCTTAATACTCTGCATTGCTATATTGGGCTCCCCTCTCTCCGCGTCCAAGAGCGGGTTCACCTCCTCTTAGTCACCAGTAGTTTCAACAGTGGCCTCAATGTAGCTATTTACTTCCCCTTTAGCATTCTCTGCTACTGACATGTCATTGCTCAACGGCGGTGGGTGGTCAGAAACCACAACTCCCTGGGGCCTTTGAACTTTCTTGGCCTGAACTAAAGGAGTAGGGTCGCCCCAATCAAATGTAATAGGCAGGGGCCCCACCATGCCAGGAGTATTACTGTCTATAACCTCCTCAGTTTTATCAATGCATTTCTTTCTTAGTCCCACCCAACTAACTCTACGGGCAAATAGGATTTCGCTATACACCTGTGGTGGAAGTGATCTGTTTGTGTTTAACCAATGGACACACTTATTTTTTAAATCAGTATACAACTCCTCCTTACCCTGTTCCAACACAGGAACACCACCCAATACAACAACATACGGAATTGATCCAGGTGGTAGATCTATGCATGGCAGGCTAGGATTCATTACATCACGGGCAGGAGAGCACAAGTGGTGATCATAGGGTTTGTCTTTTCGCTTTAGTTTAGGCACCAACCCTTCCCCCGGAGTGGGTGTCTCTAGACCCGCATTCTCATTGGTTTCTCCCCCACCATGTGTCACAATGCCAATAGTTATGGAGGTACCAACCTCAGCGTTCCCACTAAAAGGTACTAATGTTAAATTGGAGGGCAATGAGGTAGATGGTAAAGTTATAGAGGTAGGAGGGTTAGACATTACATTCGTAGTTGTTTCAGGGAGCCCAATGTGACCCCTGATTGACTTATTACTGCCGGCATGATTAGAGGCAAAAAATGATTCAAAATGCAAGAGTTTTTCCTCTATTGATGAGAGTCTTTCTAGGATTGGTAAATAGGATGAAGTAAGTAGGGCTCCCAATTTAATCCAAAAATCCTCTGCAACTTGGGGTAGATGAGCGCCAGCCATGTCTGAATTAGGCGTGCCCATAGGTAGAGTAGACAACCGAGTCTCCTTTAAGGGTGGCGTCGCTGTTGGATTAATGGATTTTTGCTTTTTTTTTTGTCTGAGGGGCTCCTCCCCGCTTTCTTTTCGATGCGGGTCCAGGCACTTGAAACATGGTTTGCAGTGTAGAGCTACACACAGACCTCATTAAGACACGAGGTGGTATACAACGAGCAGACTATTTTATTGCTGCTGCAGCAGGAGAGGTATTAGATGGGGGTTCCAATGATAAAGAGGTATCAACTGGAATCTCTGAGTCCTACAATAATTGCTTATTACCTCCTTCCAAAGCGTGGGGGTCACTGGCCAGATCTATTAGTTGCTCGGGCGATCTTACGTGCATCAGTCCGCCCAGAGAGGAACATTTAGATTGCGTGGGGTCCAGCGATAAACGTCTCTCAGTCAAGGCTATTTCGTGGGCCAGTATTGATGTTGCTCTGATTATGAACTGGTCCAATGTCCCAGCCACAGACCCACCCATAAGTGGATTCTCCCCCTTTCTTCCTCTGGTGGCCATCATAGAGTTAGAGCTCACTCAACAACTAGCCCAAATATCCAAATACCAAGTCAGGCCAATACGACAGGTATACAGTTCAGCTAATATGGACTGACCTTAGAGTGCAGGTTACGTCAGAGGGGGGGGCACGGCCCTTCCTCTTACTTTCTCGAGCGGGCTGAAACAGGCCCGCCCTTGGCCCGGGCTTAGCCCGCGCGCCGCCCGCGTGCATCCCGTGCCACGGTGGTCGAGGCAGCGCTATAAGCGAGATGGCCACTCCTGCCTTTCACCGGCGGCACCTGTTGTGGAGCAGTGAACGTTAGGACATGTAGTTATTCGTGGCTCAGTGCAGCGCTAAGTGTGGCATGAAGTGCTGTCTCAGCAGCAAGGTCCGCAGGTGCTCCAGTCCCCCTGCTCAGCTCGGCAAAATAATTAGATCAGCCCGAGCCCCTGGTCCCAAGGGCAGCAGCAGGAATGCAGAAATAAACGGTCCCGTTTTAAACTGAAAGGAAATCGGTGTGCTCCTTGGAAAAGTTGGACAGTCGAGAAGCCTCATTGGGTGCTGCTCTGGACAGTAGATGGCGCTAGTGTGAGTGCTTCCCTTTCCGGCCTCCACGCCACTCACAACGCGAGGCTGACCTGAACGGTCGGACTTTTACTTCGGCTCGGCGTGGAATTTTGGACTAAACTGCTCCGGCCCCTGACGTGCCTGAACGGATGAGTGCGGTAAAAAAGGGGGTGGTAATGGACGGAGCATCTGAACCAATCAAACACTCACACCCAGTCAAAAGATCTGGGTTTAATCCATCACCGTTCTTTAGCCCACTCTGCCACCCCAGTTCAGACATGGCTATATGCAAATCAGTCTGACCCTGTGCCTCATGGGAACAGTCCAGCCCGAACTGCCAAGCCATGCCTTCCCAGGTACACGTAATGTTATCTACAGGCTTACATGCCCATGTGAGTTGCACTACATTGGATTAACAACAAGAAAAGTAAAAACCAGAATCCAAGAACACCTCAGTACCTTAAAAACAGCAAAACTTACGACCAAACTGGTGCAACACTTTAGTGACTTGAAACATCAGCCCAGGGACTTACGCTGGGTGGTAATGGAAAGTGCTAAGGGTGATCAATATAACATGGGCAACAGGTTACTCAGGAAAGAGGCCCGTTGGATATATGAAGAGGGAACAGATCAGAGAGGCCTCAACGAAATTATTGAATGGAACGTCTGTCATTATTGTAGAGGTTTTTATCTGACTGTTCACTCTTTTTGTCATAGTACAGATTCTGGCACACTAGCGGACAATCTATGGGTCAGAGCAGATGGATGTAGGTGGGTATGCCACGATGTCAGCACAGTAGATGTGCGAAGAGGCATTAAAACCACCTGCTGTAACATTATCGAGGGGCCCCACGAACATCATCTGACACATCAGCAATTGAACAGCATGATTGTCAGTGTGCTGTGTCCACTGATAATACAACGTGACCAGAGACTACTAAATTTGACTAAGGGACATAGTCCATCTGTGGTGTCCAATTTGATAACGTATCACTAGGACAGTCGTGGCTACCCCGGGTTGATACGTTAAGGTTAATAGAGAATATGAAGTAGACTGGATATGAACAACATATTATCCACTCTAAGATGGCGGCCGCATTCATAGCGAATTGGGTTACGCTTTACATACACGTTACGTAGCGTAGCGACCACATGACCGCAACCGTGACATTTAGCCCAGCCCACGATAACGTCCAGACACACGAAGGGTGAGCGGAAGCCATACCATGGAAAACTATCGGTAAGGAGAAAATGAGGGCGGGAGGTCCAACCATTGCGGGGAGAACCAAGGGAGCACACTGGTACACAACCTGCATTGAGGGCCGCGCGTTAACTAGGCTTATCACAGAACCCGCTAAATCGAAGTTTGGCCACACCTAACCATAACAGCAATGGGGGCAGGGGCTCTTGAAGTTAATCGTGAGAGCAGGAGTACGAAGCACTTCGTTAATAATGAGAGACTACGAGGTACCGATTTAATAAGCGATGACACTGCTAGCACCTAGGGCAAAATATATGAGTATGATTTGCACAGATGTCACTGTTGCGCGTTCTCTTCTACAGATACCGACCTCCTGGCGATATACGGGACCCGCTAACGTTTTAGGGGGACTCCCTAAACACAGATTCTCCTACGGGGGCCGGTAGGCTGGAAAAGAGAGGCCACCTGGTAAAGTATGAAGACAGTCATTAAGACTTTCGTGTGAAATAATCAGCTCCCAAGTTGATTTACTTTTAACTTTTTACCAGAATTACAGTGGAGATAGAGTGACACAGCAAGTACATTGTGTGTGTGTTTGTGTTTGTTCTCCCGTTCTACACAGGTACAATACATGGAGAATCCGGAGGTGCAAATCACACGCTGACCCGAACAAAACCCTGAAGAAATCACCGGTAAAGTAGGAATGGTGATGAAACATGTCGGTTTTTGGTTTTTATTAGAGCGAGCAAACAGCAAAGAATAAAGATACAGTTGCCAGTTTAGCACAGCTCTTTTTAATTTCATACGGGTCATTCTAAACATTGTCACATATATGGTTTTTGAGTTCTTTGCATACCGTTTATCCCCTTTCTATTTGGGTTGACAGACGCTGATGATGATAAGTGGGGATACAGGCGAGTACCAGTCTGTAAAATCCCCCCCTGGGTGTTGCTCCCGTGAGGCTCTGTCAAACCCCCCTCCCTTTTTTCACAGTAGGAGGGTGGAAGAAGCAGTTGGCACCGACTGGGAGATTTACACACACACACACACGATTTTAGATACATGGCAGTATAGCTATGCGACAGCTAGCAGCGCAGCAGGCTTGAAGGGTGAAGTCGACCCTGGGTTTGTTTAACAGTAAAAGTGAAACAATTGATCTAGGGATACATATCCCATAGCATTATAGGGAAGGCCTTTGTTGTTGGTAGTGTTGTGAGTGGGGGGCGGCCTGTCTCTGTCGCAGTTTCCCTCTTAGGCTCCTTTGTTGAATGAGGGCAGTCACAAAAGCATCAGACCACGCGTCTGGATTACCGTGATCTTGCGCGCACGGTGCTGCGCTGACTCTCCTGTAACTGCGGATTACTTCTCCTACGCTTTTTGTTAAAGCACTCCAGCTCCAATTACCTCAGGCTTGCCCGAGACTGCTGAACGCTACTGGTGGGTGCAGCAGAATTTCTTTTGCAAAACGGAGCTGTGTGAGGGGCGGCGGAATGTCTACACGGGGCCAGAAAGTGCTCAAAGCAAAAGTAACCTCAACCCATGAAGAACCCAGTGACAGAGAAAAACTGGAGAAGGCTCCTGAAAAAGCAGATCATCTTAAAAAAAGGTAAAAGGGAAGATGGGGGGGTTAAGAAATCAGGGAAGCCTGGAGGAGCGAGCAATGTAAAAGAAAATCTTGGTGCAGGTGCTGCAGCTATGGGAAACCCTGCATCTATTGCCAGACATTTCCCTGTTGTTAAACACCCCCATTCTTACCCCAGCTACTACCATCATTCCTATTCCCGCTTCAGCTGAGTCTAGTCGCTCGAAATGGCCCCAGTCTCAGCTTCAGATGCCATGCAATTGCCGCTGCAGCCTCTACAACCATCTATGGATGAAATCAGAGGAGAGTTAAATGCCAAAAATGAAGCAATGCCACCAGCTTTTACTCATGGCGATCAAGCCACTATATCTATCAATTCGGCTGCTGCCCCCGATGATAGTATCTTACCAGCTATCGCCATCGCCCCAACCTCCACTGACCTTGAAGCTATAAAAGGTACCTCCAACAAAGATAAAAAAGCCGCAGAGAATAGTTTTGAAAATAGGAATCAGAATTCTATTGATCCGCAGACCCCAGACTTAAAAAACTAATACTTCTTTTCTGTCTCAGATGGCTCTCTGATGGGGACAGATGACGAGGTATCAAGTTCACCTGAAAATAGCAAGTCTGAAGGGGGACAAAGCGATTTAATGTTGAGTACAATAAAAAAAAAGAGAACCCGAAATAGGAAACGCAGTCAGGTGAAATGGGACCATTCAGGCTTGCAAGGGACTTTAACCTCAGGGGTCACTAACCACCAGCAAGAGGCAAGCCCACAGTTACCTTCCACAAGTACCCATGAAGATCTCTACTATCAATCCTGGAATCTATCAAGCAATTCCGAGAAGAAGCTAGAAAAGAAAGTTTAGCTGCAAGAGGGGCCTCCAAAAAGCTTCAAGGCGGCATCAGAAAATTAAACAAAATTTGCACCGATATCGGAGACAGGGTCACCATGGTGGAAGAAACAACAGAGACCCTCGAGACTGTAGTGTGCAAGTAAAGGAACAATCTGTAACCCACGAGGTCTGTCTGACTGACATGATGACCAAGCTGGAGTAGCAGGAGAACAGGATGATGAGGAACAACCTCAAGCTACTAGGGATTCCCTAGGGTGCCGAGGAAGAAGATTCTAGAGGGTTAATTGAGAAACTTTGACGGGCCGCTTCCCCCTCACAGTCTAGCTGGAACTGGGATCAGGAGATCCAAAGAGCTCATCATTTCCCTTTTAACCTGAAATCAAAGCGGGATGGCAACAACCCCAGAAATGAAAAACCAAGAGTCTTTCTAGTTTTTGGGGGGAACTTTCTGTTAAGACAAATAGTCTATGACTAGGCCAGGCCAAATTCTCCTGAGGAAGTAGACGGGATAAAGTTTTTCTCTAAACCAGACTTTGGCCATGCTAAAGTTGAACGGAGGTGGCGGCTCCGCCAACTGATAACACCATTACAACAACTAGGTGCACAAGTATACTAGATGAATCCAGCGAGACTGAAAATCATATTTGACGGATCAACCCGAGTATTCTTGTCTGAAATCAAAGCTGGAGAATATCTAAAGGAGCTAACTTGAAGGAAGAAATCCTAAACAACTTAGACTTTGGACTCTGGCTAGGATATTCTAAATTGACATTTTAAGCTGGGGGTTAAGCTTGACTGGCATTCCTAAGACTCATTTTTTTTCTTTTTTTCCCGCACTTTGAAATTGTTTGTACCACTTCTCTTTTCCTTTTTTTTTTTTCTTGGGTTGCCAGGTTATTAATTCAGGCCAGCTCACCAACTGACTAGATATTAAATAAGGTGGTGGCCAGGACCTCAGATGTGCTCACCATCATTCAGGCTTATCCTGACTGTCTATTTTTGGGAGGGGGGTGGGGGAGGGTGACTGGGTCTGTGGCAAACACAATATGGTCAAAGGTTAACAGGCTGAGCCCAACTGAATTTAATCTTTACATTTTTTGTATCATTGTTGCTTTGGAGAGCTGGATGGGTGTGTTCTTGGGTGGGGGAGGAGGAATTAGGTGTGAACGGGGGGTGGGCGATTGGGGGGACGGGCGAAGGCCGGTTGGAGGGTGTGGGGAGGGGGGGTCGCTATGGTGAAGGCCTTTACCATTAGAGCCAAATAATGGGATCACTAAATAAACTTAAGATTGTGTCATTAAACATCTGCGGCCTGAATGATCTATCAAAAAGGCAGAGAACCGCGCAGACACTGCACTTGATGGAGGCAGACATAATATGTCTCCAAGAGACCCACATTGAGGGGGGCCAGAAATCTTTGCTGAATTCTCTTGGGTTCTAAATGATAGGGGCAACCTCTCAAGGGGCTACGGTGAAGGGGGTTGGGATTCTGGCCCGGAAAACCTTGCAAGGTGTACTTTATTTTCTAATTCTATTTTTCCGATATGCTCTGTCTATGCCAGCAACCTAGATGACCCAGGGAAAATAAACCAGGTAAACAAAGAGCTTGCTCTCTGGCCACTGCCTGTAATCCTATGCGGGGACCTGAACTTAAACGTGCCTAGTACCTGGGACTCAACAGGGGTATGGGTTTATCAGGGTAGGAAACCTAAAGTGTTCCGAGCGCTGCTCGACTTGATCAATACTCATGGTTTAAAAGATGTCTGGGTCTGTCTGAAGCCGGATCAGAATGGTTTTACTTTTTTTTCCGCTCCTCATCTGTCATTAGCTAGACTTCATTATTTTTTTGTATCGCCTGCTCTAATCAATGACTGCTCTATTGATGTAGCCCCCGACTACTGTCGGATCACAATCTCCTTATCTGAAATTTAGAAGGTTGGGGCAACCAGGAGCCAATCTCGCACTGGACTTTCGAAAAAGCACTATTATACGATATCAGCTATAGAGAACATATGGCAAGGTTGATACAAGAATTTTTGAATATAAATATTGGGACTGCTTCCATTATGGTTGTATGGGACACTCTCAAGGCAGGCATAAGGGGCGAGACACTGCGTTTCTCTATTAGGAGGAACAGAAAGGAGAGGAAGCAAACCAGTCTGTTACAGGCACGGATGATAGAAGCGGAGAAGGAATTAATACACGCGTTCCAGACAGGAACAGGAATCAATGAGGCACATTAGCGGTATCAGTGGCCAAATCGGAGATGGGCACAGCTCTCGCAGAGAAAATAGCTATTTAATGGGCAGCTTCAAAAGAAAAATGCTGGTAGAGCGTATTGGCCATCAGCTTGCCATTGCTACTAGGCAGCAGATAACTGCTAATTCATTACCACAATAAATATAGATGACGTAGGAATAACCTCCGACCCTAGCAAAATAGAGGAAGCATTTAGGAAGTTCTACGAGGAACTTTACTCAGAAGAAATAGGAGGATCAAATTATGGATATACTGATCAAAATCAGGGAATACCTATCGACTATACCCTCTAGCAAACTTAACCCGAGCGAATGTGAGGCTATAGAAATCTCCCCAACGTGGGATGAGATTTTAACAGCACTTACTAGCCTCCTGGACGGCAAAGTCACCGGGACTGACAGTATACCCGTAGAACTTTATAAGGTTTTTTCTTCGCAAATACAAGAGATATTTACAGAGGTTGTAAGATCTATCTTCGAGGGGGTCAAACCACCAGACTTATGGTCAACAGCCAAAATAATGATTTTCCCCAAAAAGGATAAATCACCGCTGGAAATGTCATCTTACCGACCCATAACCTTAATCAATACTGACTCAAAAATCTTATCTAAAATCATTGCTACTAGACTCTCTGCCAACATTGAACCTTTAGTCTCTGACTGGCAACATGGCTTCATACCAAAAAAAGCTACTACTGAGCACGTCCGCCGCACTATTACCTTATTTGATGCTGCAGAAGTGTCAGGAGACCCGATCTCATTAATCATTCTAGACGCTGAAAAAGCGTTTGATCGTGTCTCCTGGCAATTCCTCTGGGCTATTAGGAGGAGGATCGGTTTTGGCCCAAGAATATTCAGGCAGTGCAGGCACTTTACCAAGATCCCACCGCTAAAATTCTTATTAACGGTCATCTTAAAGAGCAAATTAAGATCACGAGAGGGACGAGGCAAGGTTGTCCTTGCTAACCCCTGCTCTTCGCTCTGTATATTGACCCCCTGATAAAAAGAATTGAGCTAAATCCCTCTATCTTGCTAGTTAGTAGGTTCAGCATATACACAAAAATCATGGCCTATGCCGACGACCTAGTCATAATAACTCTCGAACCTGAGTCTGCCTTTAGGGCCCTAGAACAAGAAGCAGGGGAATTTGGATTAATTTCTGGCTATGTACTCAACAAATCAAAAACACAGATTGTTGTAAACAGGAAAATAAGCTGGGTAGATAGTAAGATAACCGAGAAGGCGAAATACCTAGGAATCAATATAGTCTCAGATCTGGACATTTTAGTATCAGAAACTTGACTCCTCTTGCTACAACAATGGAGAAATCACTTCGGAAAATCGATAACCTGCACTTAACTATGGTAGGAAGATGTCGTAAAGATGACATACTTTCCCAAGCTACTTTATTTCTTTTGGACAATCCCGCTTGTTTTGAATAACTACTCATTAGCTATGTTTCAGCAAATCTTTTCGCAGTTCATCTGGGCATCCATGCAGCCAAGGAGAGCCTTTAATCTCCTTTCCCTACCCAGGGAACGGGCAGGCTGGGCTCTGCCTAACCTAAAATTATAATATTGGGCTGCGGCACTTCAACATGCCTGTGAGTTACTATATGAGGATTGTGTATAAAGTCCATCAGGACTGCTCTCTCCTTACCTTCTACTTTTGGGGAAAATTGTTAGGGGGTGTCTTTGGCGCCAGCTGGAATTTGGCTATTATATGCGAGTCCGGTTTAAGACTATGCTTAGTGCGTATCAAGTTTCAGTAACGTTCACAATGTTTTTGGAATATCCAAACTAAACTGTTACACCCCCATTAGATATAACGATAACCTGCTGCTGATATTTCAAAACGCATATCTACATCAATGGTATTCAGCAGGTATTGGTAGACTGGGTGATCTCTTTAACTTTGGTTCCATCCGATCATTTCAAGACCTGTAAACTTGCTACAAACTAGGTAATAGATAGATCTTCCAATATCAGGCTATCAAGAGCTATTTAACAAATAAAACTGGGGGGTCTGCAGGGTTTGCAGCAGTCGGCCTTATTGATAAGTTATTAAACCCTAACTTGTCAAGGATAGGAAGTATTTATTCTACCTTGAATGAACAGCGGCCAGACGATATGAGTTAAACTGACGCTAAATGGCAGCTCAAGATGAATACTCCACCGAATGCTTTCTGCTCTGCTTTAGGCCTGTGGGTACAAAAGGGGGTGGTGATGGATAGAGCATCTGAACCTATCAAACACTCACACCCAGTCAACAGATCTGGGTTTAATTCATCACCGTTCTCTAGCCCACTCTGCCACCCCAGTTCAGACATGGCCATATGCAAATCAGTCTGACCCTGTGCCTCATGGTAACAGTCCAGCCCGAACTGCCAAGCCATGCCTTCCCTGGACCGGAAACAAGCTTCCGAGGACCGGTTTCCTGGCATTTTAGCCGTCTTCAGCCCGGCTTACTTGAATCCAGTGGCAAAGTGAGGAAGGGACTCACGTCTGAGCATACCCTGCCAACTTATGGCAAACAAAGTGGTACAAAAGGGGGTGGTGATGGATGGAGCATCTGAACCTATCAAAAACTCACACCCAGTCAACAGATCTGGGTTTATTCCATCACCGTTCTTTAGCCCACTCTGCCACTCCAGTTCAGACATGGCCATATGCAAATCAGTTTGACCCTGTGCCTCATGGGAACAATCCAGCCAGAACTGCCAAGCCATGCCTTCCCTGGATCGGAAACAAGCTTCCGAGGGCCGGTTTCTGGCATTTCAGCCGTCTTCGGCTGGCTTGCTTGAATCCAGTGGCAAAGTGAGCAAGGGACTCACGTCTGAGCATACCCTGCCAATTTATGGCGAACAAAGTGGTACAAAAAGGGGTGGTGATTGTCGGAGCATCTGAACCTATCAAACACTCACACCCAGTCAACAGATCTGGGTTTAATCCATCACCGTTCTTTAGCCCACTCTGCCACCCCAGTTTGGGCCTAGCACAAACATATATTTTATCTTCTAAATAGCAAGCGCAATTTTATAAAACCGTTTTCTTTTTTGTATATAACACCCAGCAGAGTCGCTAAATGGACATCTGGCTCCGGAGTAAACTGCCCGCGCTGTACAGAGTATTGCGGAGACGCAGTGCATATGTTTGCTACATGCCCTAAACTTAAGCGATTAATCCAAGAGGTACAACAATTTCTGAGCAGGATTCTCTCCTTAGATATCCAACTTACACCTTGCACCATCTTGTTAGGGTTATATGACCGATTAGATCCTAAAGCTAGTGGGGCATTAATTTTTGTTGCAATGTCTATTTTACGGATATGCATACCGACCTATTGGAAAGATTTGAATCCACCATATTTTGGCCAATGGCAAGCAAGGTTACTCGCTACTTATAGGCTGAAGCAGGCAATTTATGCCAAGAAAGGACAGAGGGAAAAGAAAAGGGGGCTGGTAGTTTGGGATCCTATGACCAACTGGTTGGAAACTGTGAATACCCAGGCATGATAATGTATTGGCCTCCCCTTCTTATTTTATTTTATTTTGTACTTTTATTTTGTATTCCCTTGTATCCCCTCCTATCCCTTGTCTCTGCCCTGGGCTTTGTCCCCCGCACTCCACTCCATGTGCTGAGCCCCCTCCGTCCTCCCCCCCCCCCCTCTTATTTTCTCCTTATCTTTTCCCCGTGATTTACTCCCCACTCATGCGTCCTTCACAGTCTTTTCTTTCTGGTATTATGTTTATTTTATTAGATGCGATTTGCTCTCAGTTAATTTTCTCGGACTTATTATTTACTATGTGCTAAAACAAAATGCATTTGGAAAGTGTAAATGTTAACAGCCTGAAAATATATCTTTCTTTTCTTTTGCTTCTGTTTTCTCACAGATCCAGGGTGGGGGTGGGGGGTTGTCGTTGTTTGAAGATGTAAACACCGAAATTGTAAACTGTTGGGTAAAAAACGAATTTCTTTAAAATAAAAAAAATAAAAAATATCAAAGGAAAAGTTGGACAGCCTATTGAGGCGTGCTGTCAGTTTTTCTGCTGTCAATGCTAGAGCTGCTTTCATAAACTTCAGGAACTAAGCCAGGAGTAGTGAGAACTCACCTTTCAGGTATGATTCGACCGCTGCACTGCAGGTTCTAATGTTTAAAGCACGCCCTATTGGGGACAGACAGAAAATTCTGAGGAGCATATTTTCACATATACCAGAGGATATAAGTTAGTGATTCTTCCTGATTTGTGCAGAATCTGTAGCATCTATCCTGCTCTTCCCAGATTGTGCTGCCATACCAGTATGATTTTAATGGAATTAAACCCAGTGCCAGTCTCGGGAGCTCCAATTTTAGAGCTAGATTGAGAGGCAAGGATTGGTAAGTTGGCAGCACTCCTAGATCATATAAGACGAACGCCCGCCAAACAGGGGCCCAGGTTCTTGTTTGTCTGAATTTCATGATCCCTTGCTAGCTTATTTATTAGCCTAGAGGCTGTTGGTATTAGAAAGCTGCTAGACCAAATCTCTTCTGCCTCTAGTGAATCAAGTGTGGAGCAAACATTCTTATGCCAATTGGTCTGGGGATTCTTTACCATTTCCCAGATTATCCTTTATGGCATGTTTTCTTTAGATTGTTTAGCTTTCTTGCAATATATTAGAAATTTGGATTTAAAGTGTCCAGTACTGTGAGATCAAATTGCAATTTGAGAGGGAAAACACACTGATTGGGCTCTTTTAAGCCAGTTTGCCATTCTTTCTCTGAAGGTAATTGCACCATGTGTTATTGTTGGAAGCAATAAACTGCCGATCATCCTTAGCAGTGATCTTGGATCTGGGTTCATTAGTGACTTCTGCAATGTCCTGAAGGCCCATTCCAGCGAGTTGTCGGCTGCCTGTTGTGTGTGGATATGTGCTGAAATGTGGCTCCTGTGGTCCAGCCACACTTCCAGATATTTATAAGCTTCCACGGCTTCCACAGAACTTCCCTCAATAGACCAGGCCCCTCTTTTTTTTATTTTTTATGAAATGATCATGAATTACGTTTTGCATTATTTATTTTCAGGGTATTGCTTAGGCAGTAGGCTGCTAGTGCGCTAAAGAGGTGTTGCAACCTGATAGGTGTCTGATTGAGGAGCACAGTGTTGTCTGCATATTGTAGCAGTTGTATTCTGAAGCCAACCATTATTGATGGACACGACCTTGTCATCTGTAGGTGAGCTAGCTGGTCAGCCAGATACAACTTGAACAAAAGTGGTGCCAATATGTATCCTTGTCTTACTCCTTTATCTGTTATGATTTTAGTGGTGGTGGCCCATCCTCCACTGACTTTTATTTTGACCCACATGTCTGTATAAAGAGAAATAATGGCTTTTAGTATAGTGGGGGAATTCCCAAGGCATTCAGTTGTAACCAGAGGCCCATTCAGGAGACTGTATCAAATGCAGTTTGAAAGTCTATAAAACTAGTGTTCAGGGCTGTGCCCTTCGCTGTCCTAGTTGCTTCACTTAAATGAGACAGACAGATGAGATTGTCTTCAATGTGGTTTCCCCATTGAAATTCATTTTGGTTCATAGGGGTTAGATCAATGCCATCTGCCCAGGTTTGGAGCTCCGAGTTTAAAATGCTGGCAAAGCACTTGCCTTCTGTGTCCAGGAGTGTAGTTAACCTGCAATTCTCAAGACCAAGAGCCCTTTTTGTGTATTGGTACCAATAATGAGCATCTCCATGACTTGGATATGGTTGAGACCCAGCAAATATTGCTGGAAATGGGGTGCCATGACTGAGGGCTATCTGGCGAGGGCCCATATATATATACTGCAACCATAATGCCCCTTGGATCTGGTGCGCCACTTGGCCACATTGCTTTGGTTGCTGTGGTAAATTGAGCCAAACTTGTTGCGGTCAGGTCACCGGTCAGGCGGGGGCTGGCAGGTCTTGGGGGAAGGTAGGTGATCATGCCATGAGCCTTGCTTTCATTTTGGAATTCCTTTTTGCCCCTCCCCTGTATAGGCGTATGACATATGCTTCTCAGTCAATGGGTGCAATGTTACCACCTCTCACCTGAGTCATTGGATTGTGGTTTTAATGATCCACCACCAAAATCTCCTCTGTCCTTCTGATTGTATTATTATAAATGATTCGGCCCAAGAGCTGGCTTCCTCTTCTTTTCTTTGGATGTAGAGCACCTTTCTATTTTCTTAACGCGGTAATCTGCAATTGTATCTAGTTGTTCTCCACCTTGTTATTTCTGGAGGTTTTAAGGATTTAGTTAAATTGTTGTTTCAAAGCTTTGCAATTGTTTTTGATGCTTGTTGCGAGCCTGGGCTCAGATGTGTCCTCATTACTGACCATCATTGTATTAATGATGGCTGACTGTTTTAGGAATGAGGCCAAACATAACCAAAGATTTGAATTTGGAGGCTCATTGCCTAACGTCGGAATCACCACCAAACAGGAGTCCATGCACATGCCATACTCTTCTTAGTTGTCCATGTCCCACCTTATCCAATTGATGAGTTCCAGTTTGTTCAGCTTTCTGATGACTTTGGGGTAACAGGGGCACTGCATTTGGGCTTCACAGCTGAGGATGGGATGATCGCTGGTTAAGATTGTAATAACTTAAAATGTACCTATATGTTGGAAATGAGCCAGAGACACCCACTCGTAGTCTATGTTGGCTATCCTAAAAGGGGAAAAATGCATGTAAGCTGAAAAGGTATTCGGGATCACTCTGTCATTTATAATGCGGAGGCTCAGATGATTTATTTGTGCTGCGAGATTCATGCCGTGTGTCTCCGCTCTTTGGTATTGTGATTTAATTAGGTGGGTGTCCGAGATCTCAACTTGTGATCCTATTAGGCTATTATTTAGGTCCTCTTGCATTAAATTGGAGGTGAAGTCACCTGTAATTATTTACTTACCATCCGGGGGCACAGCACTGAGGTCCTGGAGAAATGGGAACCGAGATATCCAGGTAATTTCCCTTTTTAGTCTGATGGGGTGTAAGTATATACTGGCTACTATGAGAGATAGCTTAGTCCTTGTTTGCCCACCACTAGTCAGAGTTATTTTCACTATGATAGAAACCCCTTTTCTTACTTTTAATATCTTGCTTGCTGACATTATGTTGTTTTTATCATACATTGATACCTCACCAGAGGCATGCCCACCAATTTGTGAGGCCTTTCCAAGGGATTCATATGCTTTAAAATCCAGTCAGGAGGAGGAATTTAGTGTCCAGGTTTCTTGAATAGCAATAATGTTGTGTTTCTGCAGCTCTTTTATGGTTGAGCCCTTGCTTATGGTTAAACCTCTTATATTGCATGAGCTTATTTTTAGACTGGGTCCCCAATTGTGGTGTTGTGAGGCCCTAGGCTAGCTTCGGGCAGTTAATGTGCTTTAGAGCCATGCCAAATTAGTTGGTGCAGAGTATTGGGCTGTGCACTGTTGCCTTTTGCCAGATCTGCTTGTTGTTATGCCCAATTGTTGAAGCTGTGTTTTGTTTTTCTTTAGGGCATTGATGGGGTTTGGGTTATTAAAGATAATTTTTGTGCGCTCATAGATCTCGTCATTCCCTGGTTGATGGAAGGCAAGCCCTTCTATATCAGCAGAGCAGATTTGCTCCAGACTTGCTATGTGTACACATAATTTCTGAAAGTTACCACTGTTGAGGATATCCTGTGTTCCCCTTGGCTCATATTATGGATAAATGTTTATTGTTCGATCCATTCCTGGCTTGCTTTTATCTTTTCCTGAGGATGAGTCTTATGGGTTATGGTCTTGTAGGTAATTTCTTCCAGTTTGCCTGGTCTACTTGAGGTCTATACTGACATGCTTGTGGATTGTCCTTACCCTAGTTTCTTTACCATGCCTGTGTGGGCCCTCCATTTTATTACTGGGCATGTTTGCGGGAGTGAAGGTCAGATGCTCATCAAGACTTCCTCTCTACGATTTCTTGTCTGTTATTATTTCCATTGTGTGTGACTCAACTCAGGGGTATTGCAGGGTCCTTTCCCCCCTCTAGATTGCCTGATTTATTGAAAATATGTGCATTTAGGTGGAGGGGTCCTTTTTCAGCAGCTGGTCTGGGTCACTGGCATCTTCTGGAACCAAAACCTGGCTGAGTGTTGATATGGCCTCTGAGGCTTCATCTGAGAGCTTTTGTTGGGTTAGTTCAGAGGGACCCTGGCGTTATTTATTTATTTATTTATTTTAAGCATTTATAAAGCGCAACCGTCACCATTGCAGTCATCCTGGCGCTAAGAGAAAAAGAGACCGAAGGGAGGCGGACTAGCAGGGGAATAGCCAAGTTTTTATCCTTCTTCTGAACGGGAGGAGTTCACCAATATGCCTAATCTCGATGGGCAGAGTGTTCCATAGTCTGGCGGCAGTCACTGCAAAGGATCTGCCACCAGCTCTAACCTTCCTGAATCTGGGAACAACTACCAGTTTGGCGTCGGAGGATCGAAGCTGTCTAGTAGGGGAATACCAGGCAAATTTTGATTGCAGAGGAGCGGGGCCAGCTCCATGGAGAGCCCTAAACACTATACAGAGGGCCTTAAATTGGATCCTCTGCCTTATAGGAAGCCAATGCAACTTTGCCAATGCGGTTGCTCCATGAGAACTTCTCGGAAGCCCCAGGGCCAGTTTAGCAGCCGCTGATTGGACCCTCTGGAGCCGATCCAGCAGGAAGTCAGGGGACCCAAGCAGGAGGGAGTTACAATAGTCCAGCCTGCTAAGGATGGTACATCTAACCACTTGCGCACAGGCACAAGTAGGTAGGAGGGGCAGGACTTTCCTTAGAGAGCGGAGGATGGCAAAGCAGCAGGCAGATGTTTTTTGAACATGTGTCTCTCAATGCTAAGTCTCTGGTCCAACATGACCCCTAGATTCCGAACAGATTCCACTGGCCGTACCGAAGTCCTGGTTTCCGGGGGCCAAAAATTAGATGGAAAAGGTTGAGGAATCCTAGTACCAGCAGTAAAAAGCACCTCCGTCTTTCCAGCATTAAACTGAAGGGAATTATCCTTCAGCCACCTAGACGTTTCATGCAGACAATTATGTAATACCTCCAAGGAAGTAGAGTCCTCACCTTCCAGGGAGAGAATCATCTGCGTGTCGTCGGCGTAATTCACAATTTTGATGCCAAAGCTTTTGATAAGAGAGATCAGAGGTCTAAGATAAATATTAAAAAGAATGGGGCTGATAGCCGAGCCCTGAGGGACTCCATGTGATACCAGGGAAAAGGCTGACTGAAACGGTGGCATAGAGACTGCCTGCTGCCTATCCTTCAAAAAAGAGTGGAACCAGAGCAGCGCGGTGTCTCTCACTCCTGCCTCCCATAACCGCTGCATTAGGATCTTATGGTTCACCGTATCAAAGGCGGCAGACATGTCGAGCAGGATCAGGAATGCTGCCTGTCTTCTGTCTGCACGCCTTTGAAGCTCGTCCATGGCGGTGATGAGGGCTGTTTCGGTCCCGTGAGCAGGCCGAAAACCAAATTGGTCCCCATTCAGTAATAGATGGCGCTCGAGATGGTTGGAGAGGGTGTTACTCACCAAACGCTCAACTATCTTAGCGGGGAAAGGCAGCAAGGAGATCGGCCGATAGTTCTTAGAGCAGTCAGGGTCCAAGGAGGGTTTCTTTAACAGAGGAGAAACTAGCGCCCGTTTCCAATGGGTTGGGACAGTGCCAGTAACCAAGGATTGGCTGAAGATTTGTTGTAGGGGACCGAATAATTCGTCCTCAAATTCCTTCCAAATCTTGGGGGGCACCGGATCCAAAGGAGAGCCGGAAACGATCCCTCTAGCTACCTCAGTTAAGGTTTCATAGGTAAATGGAGGGAACGCATGTAGCAGTTCACTAGCCTCCGAGACGAGGTCGGTCGGTCGTTCTGCCGGAGAGACAGAGCTCAGGACAGGTGGAGGGATACACTCCGGAGGCATGTCCAGGTCTTTAAGGATAAGCTCGATTTTTTCCTTAAAAAATATAGCAAGATTGTCACAAAGATCTTGGGACGGGACAATCGCATTCTTGGCGCACTCCGGATTAGTGACGCTGTTTAGAATGTTAAAAATACTCCTGGAATTGTTGGTAGTGTTGCATATTAGCGAGAAGTAGTATTCAGCTTTGGATTTTTTTATCAGACTCTTATAGGTAGAGACCTTGGTCTACCAAAGCTCTTTCGAAGTGTTACTATAATCGCGTCTCCACCTTCTCTCAGCCTGTTTGCATCCTAGCTTTAAGTTTTTTAGTTCGTCATTGTACCAGGGGGCAGATACTTTGCCCCTACAGCTACGTGTTTTTAAAGGGACATGGTCATCAAGGACCGTGGTGATTCTAGTGCAGAGAGTGGAGTAATTTTCTTCAATGCTCAATTCCTCACTGAAGAGCTGCACCGATTGAAACACCTCACCGGTAAGGTGCCTGCGGGTGAGGGCCCTCCAATCTCGGCACTTAATTTGTCTAGACGACACGGGGGCTTTGTGGGGTCCACTGCTCGTATGTATAAAAAATGTAACGAGTAAGTGGTCAGTCCAATCCATAGCTAGGGTTTCCCCCATCGCCACCAAGTCCGGGGCAGCAAAAATCAAGTCTAAGAGATGACCAGCAATATGGGTGGCTTCAGTGACAGATTGCGAGAGACCAAAACTGTCACAGGCTTGAACTAAATTCCTAAGACCCGAGTCAAGGGACCCGTTGTACCAGAGGTTGAAATCGCTGAGGATGAGGAGCTTATGGTGGGAGAAAGCGATGTTAGTGAGGGTAGTTAGGAGTGCCTGTTGCTGCAGAGAGCTAAAAGACCCAGGTGGGCGATAGCACACTACCACGGTGATATTACTACCGGAATGAGTCTGTAATGATAGTCCTAACAGCTCAGTGCCCAAAGTAAGGTCTAAGGTACGGGCCTTAATGCAGCAGGAAGCTCTAAAGATAACTCCCACTCCCCCGCCTCTCCCATTGGGCCGTGGGGTGTGAAGAAATGTAAACCCCGGGGGACACGCAAATCCAGGGTCAACCAAACAGTCAGGACGGGTCCAAGTTTCTGTCATAAAAAGAATGTCCAGTTTGTGAGTCTCAATCATGAGTTGAATTTCAATACTATGGGCCCCATTAGGATGGCGGGCGGACTTTGCCCGCCCGCCATCCTCACGGTACTAGGGACCGGCCGCCATGAGGGCGGGGGTCCCGTTGGCAGCATTAGGATGCGCCCGCCACAGTGGCGGGCGCATCCTGTATTCCCATCATTGTGGCGGGCGGTGCACTCTGCACCGCCCGCCACAATGCTGAAAATGCTTTGCAGCATTTTCATGACGAAAGCGGCAGGCACCGCGCGGTGCCTGCCGCTTTCATTATGCAAATGCAGGGGGGTACCATAGGTACCCCCCTGTGTGCACCCCCCTACTGTGCTGCACTTTGGGGGCCCGCAGGGGGCCCCCAGAGTGAAGTCCGCCTGCCTTTCCGTGGCGGCATTGCCGTCACGGAAAGGCATTGTCAGATGCCTATTCTAATATGGCTGGCGGTGTCTGATAGACACCGCCACCATGTTATCACTTATCCGCCCCGGCCGCCAGGCGACCGGGCCTGTAAACAGGCGGGCGGTGTTTCCCACCGCTGCGGTCCCCTCCGCCATCGTAATATGGCGGGGGGGAATGCAGGGAAGGATGTCGGGTGGATTGCCTCCGCCAGGGTGGCGGTGGCCACCGCCACTCGGGCGGAGGCAATCCGCCCGACATCCTAATGGGGCCCTATGTTTGGGTAAAGTCCTGACATTGAGAAGCCCGCACTTTAACAAATCGTCACATAGAAAATCAGCTTGTGGGTGCGATGTTGGTGACAGGGAGAGAGTACCTTTATCCGCGTGTAGCTTGCCTATTCCAATGAGCGCCTCCCTTGAGTAAAAGCTCTCAGGAGGGGGCCGTTCAGGATAGGTGTCAGGGCGGACAGCGTAACTGGCCCATGGCGCTACCTCCGGCGCGGACGAGCGCAGACGGGCTTACCTTTGGTGCGCCTTTGGCGCGCTGACGGCGCACCCGCTGCATTCGTTCGCTGCGCGTTCTACAAATACACATCATTGTAGTTGGGAAGAAGGGCGTAGCCTCCCAGTAGTAGGCGTGGCCTAATTAGCGCGTCAGAGGTCGACTATGACTGAACCCCACCCGCGGCAGCATTATCGAGAGCTGCGCGAGGAAGTCTCAGCAAATGTTAAAGGGGGGAAGTGTCCAGGGAACAGCGTGACACAGGTAAAAACAAGTTACAATACAATGTTAAAACACAGCTACCACTCCCGGCTTCCGCCTCAGGAGTCTAAATCTCAAGGCGCGCTCGTCAGATCAGTGCTCCTTAAAAAGGAAAAGGGGGCGTGGCCTCCCGGTAGTGGGCGTGGCCTAATTAGCGCATCAGAGGTTGACTATGACTGAACCCCACCCGCGGCAGCGTGATCGAGAGCTGCGCGAGGAAGTCTCAGCAAATGTGAAAGGGGGGAAGTGTCCAGGGAACAGCGTGACACAGGTAAAAACAAGTTACAATACAATGTTAAAACACAGCTACCACTCCTGGCTTCCGCCTCAGGAGTCTAAATCTCAAGGCGCGCTCGTCAGATCAGTGCGCCTTAAGAAGGAAAAGGGGGAGTGGCCTCCCGGTAGTGGGCTTGGCCTAATTGACCGCTCAGCCCTCCACAGGGCTTGGTCGCCCCACTCACTGCTGCCGCTCCTGCCTGCCTTTGCCGCCTCCTGCCTGCCGATTCCTTCGCTCGCTGCCCGCTGCTCCTGGGAATTTCCCGCTGCTCCTGGGAATTTCCCGCTGCCCGCTGCTTCTTGGAATTTCCCGCCGCTGCCTCCCTGCGGTCCCGCCCCCCTGTGATTCCATTCGCCGCCCCGCTCCCGCCACCCAGCTGCTCCTCCCTCCCGGCTCCTTACTTATGACGCCCCCAGAGCGACCGCGCAGCAGACGCGCGCAGCGGGAGCGCCGATTGAGCGCCGAAGGTGCGCCAAAGGTAAGCCCGTCTGCGCCCGTCCGCGCCTGGCCCGCGCCCAGCGCCAGGACCCCTGGCCCTCCCCGCCGAGGCAAGATGACCCGACTGACCTACGACACCGCCACTCTCAACGCACTCAATGCCGGCTGGACCCACGCCTGCTGCCGAGCCACCCCTAGACGCACCCACGGACCCTTCACCTGCTGCACCTGCAAGTTCACCTGCCTCCGAACCTGCCCCGCACCCGCCAAGACAAACACCAGCAGCAACCACCTCAAGTGCATCCTGATCAACACCCGCTCCGTCCACAGACACGCCGTGGAACTCTGGAACCTCCTCGACGCTACATCACCGGACGTCGCCTTCCTCACGGAAACCTGGATGAACGCCTCCTCTGCACCCGACATCGCCCTCGCCATCCCGGGCGGGTACAAGATCATCAGGAGGGACCGCATCAACCAGACCGGAGGTGGCATCGCCATCGTCCACAGGAACACCATCCGCATCACGACCGACGCCAACAACTCCTTCGCCGCAGCTGAACATCTCCACTTCCAGATTCACACCGACCCTAAGACGACCCTCAGAGGCACCCTCATCTACAGACCCCCGGGACCACGCACACAATTCAGCGAAGACATCACAGACTTCATCAGCCCGCACGCCCTCCCCTCCACTGACTACATCCTCCTCGGGGACCTCAACTTCCACCTGGAGAACAACAAGGACCGCAACACCACCGCCCTGCTGGAAAACCTCGCCAACCTCGGACTCAAGCAACTGGTCAACACCCCCACCCACTACGCCGGCCACACGCTTGATCCCGTCTTCTCTTCCAGCAAGTACATCACCTTCAGCCACGCCACCGGACTCCACTGGACCGACCACAGCTGCGTCCACTTCAGCTTCAAAAGATCCACGACCCACCACCACCCGCAACAGGTACCTCACAGGAATTGGAGCAAGATCACCGCAGACCAGCTCACCACCTCCCTCAGCCAGAGCCCACCCGCCAACACAACGGACCCCAACGAAGCAGCTTACAACTTCACACAGTGGCTGACCGCCTGCGCCGACGACCTCGCGCCACTAAAGAACCCTCCCAGCAGACCCAGAAGCAAGAAGGCATCCTGGTTCACCGACGACCTCAAGGACTCCAAGAAGACCTGCCGCACCCTCGAGAAAGCCTGGCTCCTCGACCGGACCACCGACTACATGACCGCCCTCAAACACGCTACCCGCAAGCACCACCAGCTCATCCGCACCACCAAGAAGAAATCCCTGAAGGAACGACTGGACAACAACGCCCACGACAGCAAAGAGCTCTTCACTATCGTCAAGGAGTTCTCCAACCCCAGCACCGGCACCAACGACATCACTCTGTCACAAGACCTCTGCGACTCCCTCGCCTCGTTCTTCCACCGCAAGATCGCCGACATCCACAACAGCTTCGGCGCCCCACCCACGCACCCAACCGTCGAACCAACGCCCCCCACCGCCACCCTTTGCACCTGGACCACGGTGACCACCGAAGACACAGCCCGCACGATGAACACCATCCACTCCGGATCACCGACCGACCCCTGCCCACACCACGTCTTCAACAAGGCCGACTCCACCATCGCACCCCAACTCCGGAACATCATCAATGCCTCCTTCAACACCGCCACCTTCCCGGAGAGCTGGAAGCACGCCGAGATCAGTGCCCTCCTGAAGAAACCTACAGCGGACCCCACCGATCTCAAAAACTTCCGCCCCATCTCGCTCCTCCCTTTTCCTGCTAAAGTCATCGAGAAGATCGTCAACAGACAGCTGACCGCCTTCCTCGAGACGAACGGATCCCTCGACTCCTCGCAGTCCAGCTTCAGAGCCAACCACAGCACCGAGACCGCCCTCATCGCAGCCACCGACGACATCCGGACCCTGCTCGACAAGGGGGAAACAGTGGCCCTCATCCTCCTGGACCTCTCCGCTGCGTTCGACACGGTCTGCCACCGCACCCTAGTCCAGCGCCTCAGCAACATCGGTATCCAAGAGAAGGCACTGGAGTGGATCATCTCGTTCCTCGCTGGAAGAACACAAAGAGTCCGCCTCCCCCCGTTTCGCTCCGAGGCCACCGAAGTCATCTGCGGTGTCCCACAAGGATCTTCACTCAGCCCCACCCTCTTCAACATCTACATGAAACCTCTTGCAGCCATCGCACGCCAGCACAACCTCAACATCATCTCTTACGCCGACGACACCCAGCTGATCCTCTCCCTCACCAGAGACCCCGACACCGCCAGAACCTGCCTACACGAAGGGATGAAAGACGTCGCCGAGTGGATGAAGGACAGCCGCCTGAAACTGAACTCGGACAAGACGGAAGTCCTCATGCTGGGATCTTCGCCCTCCGCCTGGGACGACTCCTGGTGGCCCCCAGCCCTGGGCACCGCACCCAGCCAACCAACCACGCACGCAACCTGGGCTTCATCCTGGACCCCTCCTTCTCGATGACCAGACAAGTCAATGCCGTCTCCTCATCGTGCTTCAACACCCTGCGTATGCTTCGCAAGATCTTCCGCTGGATCCCGACTGAGACCAGGAAGACTGTCACCCAGGCACTCGTCACCAGCCGACTGGACTACGGAAATGCCCTCTACGCCGGAACCACAGCCAAGCTACAGAAAAGACTCCAGCGCATCCAGACGCAGCCACATCTCCAGCCACCTGAGGAACCTGCACTGGCTCCCCGTCGACAAGAGGATCACGTTCGGGCTCCTCACCCACGCACACAAGTCTCTCCATGACTTGGGCCCCAAGTACCTCAACGACCGCCTGACCTTCTACACGCCCACCCGCCAGCTACGGTCCACCAGCCTCGCCCTCGCAGCCGTACCACGCATCCGAAGAGCCACCGCCGGAGGAAGATCCTTCTCTTACCTGGCTGCCAAGACTTGGAACTCCCTCCCCATCCACCTTCGGCTGACCCAGGACCATCTCGCCTTCAGGAAGCAACTCAAGACCTGGCTGTTCGAGCAGTAGCATACCCCTCCCCCCAAGCGCCTTGAGACCCTCCCGGGTGAGTAGTGCGCTATACAAATGGCATGATTGATTGATTGATTGATTAATTACCGCGTCAGAGGTCGACTATGTCTGAACCCCACCCGTGGCAGCGTGATCGAGAGCTGCGCGAGGAAGTCTCAGCAAATGTGAAAGGGGGGAAGTGTCCAGGGAACAGCGTGACACAGGTAAAAACAAGTTACAATACAATGTTAAAACACAGCTACCACTCCCGGCTTCCGCCTCAGGAGTCTAAATCTCAAGGCGCGCTCGTCAGATCAGTGCGCCTTAAGAAGGGAAAGGGGGCGTGGCCTCCCGGTAGTGGGCGTGGCTTATTAGCGCGTCTGAGGTCGACTATGACTGAACCCCACCCGCGGCAGCGTGATCAAGAGCTGCGCAAGGAAGTCTCAGCAAATGTGAAAGGGGGGAAGTGTCCAGGGAACAGCATGACAAAGGTAAAAACAAGTTACAATACAATGTTAAAACACAGCTACCACTGTGGAGTCTAAATCTCAAGGCGCACTCGTCAGATCAGTGCGCCTTAAGAAGGAAAAGGGGGCAAGGCCTCCCGGTAGTGGGCGTGGCCTAATTAGCGCGTCAGAGGTCGACTATGACTGAACCCCACCCGCGGCAGCGTGATCGAGAGCTGCGCGAGGAAGTCTCAGCAAATGTGAAAGGGGGGAAGTGTCCAGGGAACAGCGTGACACAGGTAAAAACAAGTTACAATACAATGTTAAAACACAGCTACCACTCCCGGCTTCCGCCTCAGGAGTCTAAATCTCAAGGCGCGCTCGTCAGATCAGTGCGCCTTAAGAAGGAAAAGGGGGCGTGGCCTCCCGGTAGTGGGCGTGGCCTAATTAGCGTGCCAGAGGTCGACTATGACTGAACCCCACCCGCGGCAGCGTGATCGAGTGCTGCGCGAGGAAGTCTCAGCAAATGTGAAAGGGGGGAAGTGTCCAGGGAACAGCGTGACACAGGTAAAAACAAGTTACAATACAATGTTAACACCTTAGGAGCTAGTAAACAAACCTCCCCAGTGCTGCGCTGTCCATTATCCAGTGCTGAACTGGACGTCCAGCGGTCGCACGCAGCACTGGGGAGGTAGTGCCCGTGACGACCGTTGGCCGACGGCAGCACCTAAAGGGTTAAAACACAGCTACCAGTCCCGGCTTCCGCCTCAGGAGTCTAAATCTCAAGGCGCGCTCGTCAGATCAGTGCGCCTTAAGAAGGAAAAGGGGGCGTGGCCTCCCGGTAGTGGGCGTGGCCTAATTAGCGCGTCAGAGGTTGACTATGACTGAACCCCACCCGCGGCAGCGTGATCGAGAGCTGCGCGAGGAAGTCTCAGCAAATGTGAAAGGGGGGAAGTGTCCAGGGACAGCGTGACACAGGTAAAAACAAGTTACAATACAATGTTAAAACACAGCTACCACTCCCGGCTTCCGCCTCAGGAGTCTAAATCTCAAGGCGCGCTCGTCAGATCAGTGCGCCTTAAGAAGGAAAAGGGGGCGTGGCCTCCTGGTAGTGGGCGTGGCCTACTTAGCGCCTCAGAGGTCGACTATGACTGAACCCCACCCGCGGCAGCGTGATCGAGAGCTGCGCGAGGAAGTCTCAGCAAATGTGAAAGGGGGGAAGAGTCCAGGGAACAGCGTGACACAGGCAAAAACAAGTTACAATACAATGTTAAAACACAGCTACCACTCCCGGCTTCCGCCTCAGGAGTCTAAATCTCCGTTCATCTCTTGACTTGATGTGCTGTTCTCTTTGGATTTTGGTTTGCACGGTTCTGCTCTCCCATGCTCCTCTTCAGAGTTTGATCGTAACCATTGGATAAGGGTCAATCTCCTGTTGTAGTTATTGCTTTTATGTATTTTTTTTATCTTTTTGCTTTTCTTTAGAAGGAAGATCTCCCTTTTCTGTGGCTTTTAGTTATTGATTATATCTTGTGTTTATGGTTGTGACATCCTCTGTTCTGGGCACGACTGATTCGCATTATTACTTATCTGGGGTAGATCATTGTCACTTGAGTGAAGGTTGTCGAGTGGAGCTTCTGCATGTGTCCTTTCCCTTTCCTGGGTTTAATCACATGCTGGCATAAAGGCTGTCTTGGGTGGATATGGTGCCCCTGGATTTTGATGTTGAGTCAGCCTGTGGTTGCTATCCTGGGAGATGGCTTACTTTTTCAGGTCATCCATCAAGGTTATCATTACTGGTGGTAGAGTTACTAGTTTTAGTATTATTGGGCCACAGGTGCGCATATCTTGCTTATGTTCTGCTTTCACTATAAATCTTGGGCTCTAATGATTAAGCTGAGTGTGGTGTCCAGCTTGCCATCTTTACTTATGATTAAGGTGGCGAATGTTTGCAGTGTAGAAATGTACACTTCCAGCTTATCTGCGTGTAAAAATCTCACATTGGTCTTAGTATCCAATATTTTGTTGACATTTACGATTGCTGCCATTTGCAGTATTATCGCTGTTTGCTGTTCTGTCATTCTGACGGCTTGCTCAAGTTCCTGATTATAGGTGAAGCAGGTGCTTGAAAAGTTCGAGCACCAGCACAACAAAGAGCATCGTGAGTGATTTCTTCTGGCCATGCCCCACTAGTTTGACTTCCGTCTAATCTTTCCAATGTTACCAAAGCAGTTGTCGGGGGGCTGACTTGGGGGGTAAGTTTTGGATCTTCAATGATGTTGTCATTTTCAAGGCCCTTCCTCGTGGGTAGTTGTTTTTGTTTGTGTTCTTGCATGACTCTATCCTTCTTCTCTTTTATCTTACACATGTTTATTGTGTCTGGGTGGTAAGGGGGCTGTAGTGACATAGAGGCTTGAGGTGTCTGCTAAAAGCTTTGTGGGCAAGGGCTATTTCCCTATCCTCTGTTGAATTCCTACTTTCTTTCTCAGGGTTCAACATTCCTTTTATCACTTGTATCTCCCGGCTTAATGGAATCACTCTGCCCAATAGCTGGCGAGTGATAACTCTATCTCTGTCCTTCTCCAGGGAGCTTAGGCTTCCTCTTTTTGGTTCAATGATAGGGGAGGAGAGGTCCACCAGTGCTTGGCCTTTCTTGGTTCTGGGCTGGAACCTGAGTCATGGGGAATTGAGGTAGCCCTTTGTTTGCTTTTGAATGTTGATTCATGTTAGGTGGATTATCCTTGAGCCAACCATGTTTGGCAAGCCCAAAGTCCGTGTGTGATCTAAATCATGCATCCTGGTTGGTTTTGTCTATGTTGTAGTTGGTGATTTGGGCTTCTTGAGCTGCACTAGGAAGCCTCAGATATCATTATTGAGTTCACTCTGTGGCTCCAGAGCCGATGGACTGACTTCCTTTATGATGGGGTGCCCGGGCGGATGTCCTCTTTGTACAAAACTGGACCCTGATTCTTTTTGCACGTGGTGGTTCCTTGACAGCTTCTGGGTTCTCATTTTGTGATGCACAGGCACCTCTCTTTTTGGTGTTTTGCTGATTTATGTGGTTTTCTGGTGGACCAGGGTAGGAGCCCATGTTGCACTACGCGTCCACATTTATTACTATTGAAGACATGGGTCTTTAGGGAAGGGTATTTAGGGATTTCACTTTTGCTTTTTAATGTTTGCTTGGGTGCTGCCTTTGGTTTTCTGGTAGACCTACGCCCCCTCGCCACTCTACCTGACTTCCTTGCTGCAGGGCAGAGGGGAGCACAAGCACCCGGGGTCAGAGAACACAGAGTGCCACATGGATGTTTGATTCCTTTCTAAGTTTCCCAGCCCCTTTGGGTGCACAATCAGGTCTTGAAGCTGTCTCTATAAGTGACCACGGGTAAAGGATGTAGAGGTTGAGGTAGAGTTGAGGATGGGCACCCAAAGATGACCGATGGAAGGGCAGCCTGGGAGCCAAAAGAGGGCTGAGGCTGGGGGCAGGCCCTTAGAGAGATAAGTGGCACAAGGCTGCAGGCCGCACTGTGTCAAACTCAGGTGCCTTTTATGCACATGTGCTCACAGCTCCCCCCTTTCTGGATATGGTTCCTTTGTGCGCCCTGTGTGCACCACCACCTCACCTTTCTTTGCCTTGCTGTTGGTGTTGCTAAGGGGGTTGCTTGCTGCCTACGTCTGCCACTGCATCCTCTGGTGCTCCGATATAATCATTACCTATTGAAGGCAATTGTTGGGTGGGAATAACTGAAGGCTGATGGCTGGAGAGGCTGTAAGGGGAAAAATAACCCCAACGGGTCCATACGGGATCTAAAACTGGCAGCCGTGATCCTGGACAAGCTCAGCATGCTGCAGCTGCAGAGCCCCGGGGGTGTGGAAATCACCTCACCTGGCCAAGCCTGCTTGATAGTCTCGGCCAGTGGGAGGGGGGCTGATGTTTGAGGACCGGGAGCAAGAGCTGAGGCACTCGGGCTCCTGGGCCAGACGCTGGTGCCGCACTGCTGTGGCCTCCCTCAGTGCTCGCTCCAGAACAGGAACTTCGCTCAACCTGGATCAGGAATGCTAAACTATAGTTAAAATAAAGTTATCTTGCAATTGGTCTTTAAAACAATATGTACCTTAATTTACAATTAACAAAAATATTATGACTTCTAGATTAAGATATATATTTAATTTACAAAACATAAATAAATTTTTATCAGTTTATCTGAAAATAAAGTTAAACTTTAAATATCTTGACAAATACATTTGTTTTACCTGTTAAAAGTGTAAGCTAGTTACATATAAATCTACAAGCATATAAATAATTTGTTACATTCAAATTTTAGGAAATTATTTTTTTATTTGTTGGAGAGTTCGATATACTATTCCCACTTCCAACATTGGGGAATGTGTTGGACTCTGGGGCATTCTGATTTACTATTTTCAATTCACAATGAGTAACACCACCCCCATATGTACTACTTTTCCGCCCGGTAGGCAATCGGGCGGATTGCCTACCGATGGAAAACCGGCGGACCGTCCGCCGGGATCCCCCT
The DNA here is from genome assembly GCF_964261635.1 of Lissotriton helveticus. NCBI lineage: Eukaryota > Metazoa > Chordata > Amphibia > Caudata > Salamandridae > Lissotriton > Lissotriton helveticus. Next base: position 2,120,913,140 of record NC_136057.1, on the reverse strand, counting down.
CGCCATGGTAATGTGGTGGGGGAAATTAGAGGCGGCCAGTGGTTTTTGGCGGGCGGATTGCCACCACCATACGGGCGGTGGCGATCCGCCCGTTATCATGATGGGCCCCTTAATTTCCTATTACTATGTATTATGGATGTTATATAGGATGCAGAAATCCCTACACTACAGCTGACTTCCATTTTAACATGTTCTCTTTTGCAAGTGGATGTTTTTTTAGACATCCTACCTTTCAAACAAAGCTAACAACACTGTTTATCTTTGGAAAAGAGTGCAAATCGTAAATGTAATTTTGGTTATTAGTAATTTTATATTTTATTTATTTACATAGGGAGTTTTATAAAGCACAAGCATGACTCAAATGTATCAGAGCGTTGTTCAGAGAAAAGGCTGTAGCGGTTAAATACATAAGCAAAAAAGGTTGTTTGAGTACTACTGCAAAGTGCCACACCTCATTTAACGCAATGCATTTCAGATATAAAGATAACTTTATCCCTCCACATGTAATAAAATATATGTTATATCCACTTTTCTCAGCTCTTGTCCATAAACTCGGTTTATGGGTTGTCTGCGGTGGGAATCATCCTTTACAACACAACTTTTACAACGCACTACCATTACGACGCAACTTTTACAACACAAGTCATTACAACGAATTGCTCTGGAGGGCGCTCTAGGATAGGGAATAGTTTAATTACTATCCAACACCTTCCCTACTATCCATGGGGACTGGATTTGGAATAGTAAATTAAACTATTCACTATCCAGCGCCCCCCAACACAAGTCGTTGTAACGACTTGCGTTGTAAAACCTGCATCGTAATGGCATGCGTTGTAACGTCATACATCCGTCTGCGGTGTCACTACTGGTTGTGCAATCGGGAGACAGTACCATTTCATGTTGTGTGGTAATTTTGCTGATTAGTCTCTGTCCTTTCACTATGTCTGACTTTTGATCAGCTGGTGGTTTGACATCCCAGTGCCATGATGCTCTTTGGAGTGACTGAGAGCTTTCTAAATAAATGGCTGATAATGACTAGAACATTGCCTCTAGCTTGATGAATAACCATATTGCACAAGTTCTAATGAACAGCAGATCATGTTATGTTATATTGCGATACAGGTTTCTAGTGGACAGTCCCACTAATGCTTTTTTTTGTAATAAAATAAAACTATAGCAAAGAAAAATAAACAATATAAACAGCACCTACCCAAAAAAGGCTCATTTAGATTCTCCAATTCCAGTTCATATAATAGAACAAAAAAGTCGGTCCTTACTTCCCTCTTTTTATGTTCTACCTTTCTACAAAGCTCTTGAATGCACTATCTATGGATGTATTATTTTTGAAACCTGGAAATATAATGAAAAATATACTTTATATGTTTGGGCAGGATGAATGCTTTGTACACGGGCCTATGAGGACATAGTTACTGATTGTAGGCCCTGGCTAAAGGCAAGGCCTGTGCACAACACACAGTCCATATGGAAAAATGCCAAGTCTAGATTCTGCTCACAGTTCCTAACGCAAGTGGCGAAGACGCCATATAGAGTGCGCTCTGTTGACAAGAGGGTGAAAGATTTGGCATACACGCAATTCAGTATTTCATATCCATCAGTGCCCTCAAGAGGGTTCCTGTAATATTATTCAAAATATCATTATTGACTGCTTGGCAAATGTTTGAAAGTGGATTATTATTAGAGGTTGACGACTCCCCATCTCAACAAATAATTACAGGGTGAACTCTCAGAGTCACCAGCATAACCTGGGGCAGCAGCCGCCACCCCCTCCCCCGCACTCTCACCTGCAGCCATCACGTGCAGCAAGCTCCCCGACTGCCATGGGCGGCAAATGGTCTAGCTACGCTACTGGCTGTAACACAGAGAAGACAAGCTTAACTTAGTGCAATGTGAAACATATTAATGCAGTACCCAAATGGCAATAAAGTCAAACCACCAAAAAATAGAAGTCCCAATTCAAATGAGAAAAAAGGGTAAAGGGCCAGATGTACAACCATTTCATTTTGCTAGTCGCAATTTGTAATTTTGTGACTCACAAAATGGAATGTACAACAGTGTCTGAGACACTGTTTGTGATTACCAATGGGTCTGCAAATGACATGCCTCATCAATATTAATGAGGCAGGTCACAATTTGCTACCCATAGGGAATGGCTAGTACTTATAGAGATGGTGGCCTGCAGGGGACCACCAGGTTTGTGACTTCTTTTTAAATAAAGCAGTACGTTTTCCATAAAGGGAAATGGGATGCCTTTAAAAAAGAAAAATCAAACATTTCTGTTTCCTTGTTTAAGAGTAGGCATTTTTCCATGGGAGCACTGCCTGCTCTTAACAAATATTTTCACTGCCCAACTCAAAGGGGAAAGGGTCTCCTGGGCACCCTTCTATTTGCAATTGCCTTACCATCTACTTGAAGTAGGTGGCAACTGAAATTATTTTGCAACTGCCTTTGCGGTTGCAAAACAATCGCACATACCAGTGCGACTCACTAATAAGAAGGGACGCCCTTGGCGTGCCCCTTCCTAATAGCAATTGGCAAACCCTATATTGTGAGTTAGTATTAGGTTGCTGACTCCCAAAATTGGGTTTGTACATACCACACACCTTTTCAGCAGTCGCAAACGGGCAGTTGATAAAAGAGTTTTACATCTGGCCCTTAATGTACTAAACGAAATGACATTAAAACAACAGAAAGCCAATAAGGAGAACTGGCTATATGAATTTTTTAAGTTTTAAGTAAAACTAGCACCAAAAAGAACCAGGTGCCACTGGTAGTCTATGGAAGCAGTACACAGCACCTAGGGATGATTTGAGGCCAACCGTGATAATACCCGAATGGAGTCGAATAGTCATGGTGAAAGACTGGATGTCAAAAAGTTCCAAAAAGTTTCCAAGTACCTCTTGATTTTTTTAAAGAAAAGCGTTGACATTTTGTCATGTTAAATGTGGTAGCGAAGACACTTTACGCCTGTTTACCAGTGAATATAGGCACAGAATTTTAATGCCAGCAAAACATATAGAGCAAAAATAGTGGGGAGAGACAACATGAAAAGATCGTCATTTCCTACAGCAATTTTCTACATAAAAACTGGCGGACTTTCTGTCTCCTCTGAAATGTGCATTCAGATTCGTTGGCCAGTGAATCAGCAAGCTAGATATCTCATAAGCTTGATTTTAATTTTCAGACTAAATTAACACAAATGACGACATTCCACAAGCATAAGTCATAGGTTCAGGGATATTGTATATTTTGAGAGCAGAAGGAACTTGCAGTTTCAAGTAAATGTTATGAGGATCAATTTCCATTGAGCAATGAAGACCTTGTCTCCCAATTCATAGGATCAATACCTTTTATCCAATCCAATCTTGAAGAACATCAATATATTAAGAAATATAATGATTTGTTTATTGACATAATTTTATTTTTTGTGGCAACATCATTTTTGGTTAAGCCAGCTTGCAGAAATAGCACATAATATGTTCAGTTCAGTTCAGGTAGTCTTTATTTCGATTAATACAATCATAAAAGACATAATATTACTACAATTTAAAAATACATAATAGCAAAAATGTGTAAAATTCCATGACCAACTTATTACTAAAAATGGCCCACAATAGGGTAAAAGAAAAATTTGTTGAACACACGATTTAAAAGATTAATTAATAAGTAATAAATTACATAAAACACACGGGAGCATGACTAGCAAATACTTTTCGCACAATTTTTTGTTGACCGATGAGCACGCAATTGAAGTGCCAGTAAATGTGTCTAATGAAAAGTAGGACTACAGTTCCAAGCATTGGGACTAAAACATTAGTTAAATCTGACAGGATAGGTATACCTTCATCTGTATAGTAAGGATGACCAACATTCAACTCCAAAAATTTGCAACTGCAATCACTATGGATTCCTGTGTGTTTGTCTTCAGAATTCTTAATGCTTTCATGCGTGATCTTGCTCCCAGATTAGAACAAATTGGTTCAAGCCATTTTTTCCTAGGAATCTTATAGGCTGGACATACAAAAAAAGTCTGAGCTAATGTTTCGATCTGTGCAGGACATGTAATGCATTTGTCATCTGACGGGGGATGTCAACTACTTGTGAAGGCTTTTATGGGGAGGGAACCCACCCTAAATTGGTGGTACATCTTCCTGTCACTCGGTTTGGTAATGACATCCCAATAAGCTTCGAACTCAGTATCAGGTTTGAACTCCAAAAATCCTCTTGACAAAATGGATCTTGTTACGGGTGAGAAGCTCTTAGTCTTGACCATGTTCCAATATGATGCCTTAAACTCTTTTTTTGACGGAAATATGTTATCAGGGTCCTCCCACAAACTACTCATCCCCATATCTAATAAAGTAGTTTTTACTTTGTTTAACCAAGAAATCCTACGTAGGCAATTTGCCCCCGTACTTCATAGAGAGCTTTAGCATACAAGAAAAGCTCAGGAGTAATCCAGAGCCTTCTCGAAAGTGCAATGGGTCTAAAACGCGCTGTAGCCTCAATGGTGTTGCAACCCAAGTCTAAATATAAGGGCGTGAGTGGTGTTGATTGTGGGAGGCCTACCCGAGCTCTCATAAATTTGTTTTGAGCAGCAGTAAGAGTTGATGAATCCTCACACCCCCAAAGCTCAGAACCATACAATACTGAAGAGCTAATTTTAGAATTATAAATCTTTAAGGCAGGGGCAATGGGCTTGGTATGTGAAAGCCTATGTTCTTTAATGAGCGCTCCAGCTAGTTGGGTGTGTTTGAGGACAAGCATCTAGATCTGGGGTTTCCAATTCAATCTCCTACCTAGTGTGGTCCCCAGATAAGTAAATACGTCTGTCTTCTCCAGGATGACGGTATTCATAAAGACTCCCTTTTAATCTCCTACCTAGTGTGGTCCCCAGATAAGTAAATACGTCTGTCTTCTCCAGGATGACGTTATTCATAAAGACTCCCTTTTATAGCTTTATGTTTGCGGAAAACCATTAACTTGGCTTTCTCCACATTTACCACTAGCTCATTATCATGGCAAAAGACCTCAAATTGAGACAGGGTGGACTGCAACCCTTTCTGGATCTTTGAAAGGTCAAGGTATCGTCCGCGAACATGAGCATACCAGCTAGTGTGGGGGCAACTGTATGATAGGTAGAAAAATACTGATCCACCCTGTTAATAAATAAAGACAACAGGGTTGGTTCCAATACGCACCGTTGTCTTACCCCCTTAGTGACAGAGAACCTGCCGCTAACATTCCCATGCATACCCCAGCATACCTGTGCATAGTTAAACTTATGTAATTTAACTAAAATGGCCAGTAATTCTAATGGCATCTCCATATCCACAAAAGGGCTCCACATTTTGGTTTGAGGGACCAAGTCAAATGCGGATTTGAGGTCGACAAAAGCTGCATACATTGAGCCCCCTCCGATAATAACAACCCGCCAATAAATTAGCATAAGTCTAAAAGCCTGGTCTATAGTGCTAGGGGATGGGTGGAACATCGCCTGTAGTGGGGACAGGATATCCATTCCATCTATCCAGGTCTGGATGCCTGCCAACACTGGCCTGGCAACAATCTTTTGGATGGAATCAATAAGACTTATCGGCCTGTATTTACCTGGTAGGGAATGGTCACCCTCTTTTATATAGCGGGAGAATTTCAGCACCAAACCAAGTGTCTGGAATGGGGGCACCCCTCGCTATTGCATTGGCCAGTATCTGTATGTAGGTTACCCAAGCTTCTTTATCGTGCAAAAACATGTCCGCCGGAATGCAATCAGGACCTGGGGCCCTACCTCTCAGGATCATTTTAAGAACAGATGCAACTTCTAATCTAGTAAAATGCAAAGCTGTAGTAGGAGTGGACATTTGAAAGAGGTCATTACTATGAGCGGAAGTGGTAAACTGCACCTCATGATGCGAGGCCCACAACTCAGGGACTACATGATTAACTGGTGTTCGGATTAGTACACCACTACGCCATTTAACAACCTGCCAAACTCTTACCATGTTTTTTTTCCTTTACTGGCAATAAACAGAGCTTGCCAGCGTTGCTCATCCCAATCCTTCTTTGCTAGATATTCCGTTTTCTTGTACCCGATTCTTGCCTTTTTAATATCACCCATGATTTTAGATCTAATGGTTCTTGATAGTAACTTGTAAGCCTCTCTACACAATTTGTTATACTAGGACACTGCCTTTGGGCACGCTTTTGACATCCATCTTTTAGGTTTAAAAAAAACGTTAAGTTTCGAAAACAAATCATTGTGGATCTGGAGAACAATTGCATTGATGTCCTCCTGCGTATCACAATTTTGAAGGGTAGCTACCGAGCGAGCAACCATTATCTTCATCTGTTCTAGGTCCCCATTGTTGTCAATAATCACAGCCCATCTAACTCTCCTGGAATCATTAGTAAGCATGACAGCTGCTGTAGGCAGCTCTGCAGGCTGGTCGTTGGCGTTAATTAGACCCAAAACCTCCATTGATAACATCAGAGGATTATGATCACATTCATTCCGCTCCTGGACTTCCATATCCATTAGGGGTGACCAGAATTCTATATTAAGGAATATGTAGTCTATCCGACTGGGACTTCCCAATTACTGCCCTCACACCTCATTCCAAGCACAGCCCTTTCAGCCGCAAGGCGGCCTCAGCCCACTTTCTAATTGGACATAAATCCAGTTGTGGAATAATCCACTGAGCATCCTTCTCTATACTGAGGTTACCATCATCTTGATCTAGGGGCTTAAAGGAGCAGTTAAAATCTCATCCTATTATCAGGTTACACCATCCCCTATTACTTTCAATAAAACTCTCAAGAAGCGTAATTATGTTGGAATCTCTACCACCCGGCAACACTCTTGCATGAACGTTAATTATCAAAATATGTGGTGATTGTGCCAAACATAGCCATATAGCCATGATGTCCGGACTATCAATATATACTTTCTCCACCTTGTAACCTGCTTGCTGTCTAGCCCAACATGTAAGTCCACCTATCGGTCTACCTCTCTGTCCCCCCAATGCTACTTTAGAGAAATTTAAAAACCCGGGATGGTAACCTTGCTCCAGGGACCAAGTTTCCTGGAATAACCAGATATTTTAGTTTTCAATATATGCAGATCACTCAGTTGAAGTAGTTTTAGAAGATAATCCCGCTATATTCCAAGAAACTATGGGCAGATTTGGTTTGGAATGCCCCTGAGTTGTGGCTTCAGAATAAGCAGGGATGATGGGCAAATTGACATTGCCCAAACCTTTCAGTCCAGAGGTGCTATTGGGAAAGGAGGATCTTACTAAAGGGGATTTTATAAGGCCATTCTCCCTCACCACCATCAAACTAATGCCCACCCCAATTTGGGGATCTTCCCCTGAAATACTGTTCCTATGGGTAGACAGAACCCCTACTCTATTGTCATCCCTATTTTGAAAGAGATCATCAGTAGTGAATATAGCTTAATATGTAAATATTTTATAGAACTATAACTGAATCCTCGAGTTTGCTACTTCAAGAGGAATACCAATTTTGAAAATAACTACTGCAATTCAATAGTAGCAGACTTTGATGCAGTTTGCTAGTGTATGTTCTCTTAGAATATTGGAAAAACATGGTGTTATTGTTAGTAAGAGCAAATACAGAGATCAGTTTTATTCATTGCTGTTCTCAAATTTCACTATTCATGGAAAATTTGATAAAAAGACTTACATATAAAGAAAGTTATGTAAGGAGCTCTGGGTAAGATAATTGAGATGACATCTAACAATTTCTCCAGTTGATAGTACATGTGTTCGTGCTGTCTGCATAGTAATCTAATAATATAGATGCTTGCAGGTTGGCATTTATAATCTCAAATCTTTTTCAGAGAAATGATCTTGGAATCGCTGATTTAATCATTGATGGCACGTTTTTCAGACTTTAATAGCCAAAGCATGCCTCTAGAAAAATGTCATAGAAAGATATTCAATTTAATACCACTGATTTTACCAATCAGCAACAATCTTCAGCGGCCTATTAAGCTCTGGCCTTTCTTCTCTTCTTCACTTTACATTTGAAATATTTTTTTTACCTCTCATTAAAATTGTCGATAATACATATTTCTGTGCATGCGAGTTTTCTTAATGAGCAGGAATGAGACTTTATTTCCTTTAGCAACTGAATGATATTTAAAATAGTTTTTCCTTTTCACAATAACTTCTGATATGGCCAGAGCTATGTCTAGACCTGCATGGTAGACTTTTAAATCATCCACTTATAATGTGAATTCAGTTTTTCAGTAATTCAGATGAGCAGATGCTATATTATGATCTTCTCATATGACGCTTTGGGATTCTGATGAAAATAAGTATTTGTATTGGAAAATATCATTTAAGCTCCTTTTATCATAGTAAACAGTAGATACTCCTATTGAACTTGATTGTATGATTTTGTAGCATTCCGCGTTATGGAGATTAATAGCATATTGACTTCATGGCTACACTGATTTCAGCTTTCAGTCCTGCTTATATTCATTAGTGTGCAAAATAAATCTGTCTTCGTCTTCCTCAAAAATGTGGTCATGAATTTAGAGATCTGATTGCCATGATAGCTAAATGCGTTGTTGTGAACTAATCAAACATATCAGCCAATTCAGTGTATTCTGCTTTGTTTGTTTTTTATCTTTATTTAGAAATGTGCCCATATGTGCTTGCATCTACGATTCAGGAATGCTGCTTTTTCTGTACTCTGGAAAAAGCGTTCTTAATTTTATAGTAAGCACTTAACCAACCACCTGTACGCTTCATTATAGATCATTGAGGCTTGAGGTGGTGTCATTCTATAACATCTACTTGCTTCTTGAACTTCTCTAATGACTTACTAGTGTCATAATTCTGAGGCATTTGTTTCATTGCAGCTTACCCAATGTATGTCTATTACATCTTTTCTGAGTTAATCAGCATCACATTTCGAATGTGTATCTCTATATAACATTTTAAACAAGTGCATTTCTTTTCTAGTTTCCACATATTAGCACGAGATGTCTATAATGTTTGCACTCATACCAATTATTTTTTATAAATGTAACTCTTTCTGGTAAGTTTCCTTTCTTCCATCTCTAAGTGAGTACATACTGTTCATTTCTGATATACAGAAATCTCTCTCACAATCCTGACTAATTATCACTCTCAAATTCCAATCTTAGAATTGTATAATTTTTCTCCTGCTCCATCTTCTGCACTTTAGTTTTGCCTTGATAACAGTATGCAATCACTCGGCATGTACCATGTTCAAAAGAACGCCTTCTGCTGTGTGGTCTTTATCAGAATTTATGAAGTATGAAGTTAAAATTCCAATGCGTGTTCTTTATAGTTTGGAACCTATAGTCAAGTCTATTCATTTGTGGGACTCAGAAGTGTAAACATATCCTGGAGAACACCATCATGATGGTCAGAGATAATATTCATACAGTGAAAGCGTGCACCAAAAATCTGAACCAGTTTTATGGGGGTAGAATACCCTATGTGTTTGGGTGAGATGCATAAATTAGCAACATAGTTTTACCACTATCCAAACTCTCAGCTATTTCAAATCATTAAAAACTGATGGTGCTGCTGCCTCTAATGATTTACAACCAGGCTTGTTTAAACATAATGCATAATTCTGAGCCGGTGTCCTGACCCGGATTTATGACCATGGTATTTACACTCATTAGGTTTATTACATGGATCCGGTACAGCATCACGTGCTGTCTTAATTGAAACATCATTTTACACTGAATAATATCAAATGCCTGCTTTGTTGACTTGATGCCCGCCTTTGATAAAATCTCTGTAAGCACCTCTGGCACAAGCTTAATCAGTGAGGCATACCCCCACCACTCCTACGTGCAATCCGGATGTTTACACTAAAACATGACTAGAGTCAAAGTGAGTGCCAGCTTCACAGTCTCAGCTAAAATACATACAAGAAGCGGGCATAATCAAGGGTGTATGTTTACAGCCCTTTTATTCAAATTGTATGGAGTAGATCTCAATAATGCACTCAATGATTTGGTATTTCACTCATCGAAGATTGGGGGCAACTGATAACGTCCTCTCAATGTACAGATCACATTGTTCTTCTATGGAAAGCACCAATAGGATTTCAAAGACTGATCACAACTTAGACAAGTGTAACTAATATTACATTAAGCTCAAACTAAACAAAACTTAAGTGCTGTTATTGGTAGAAACATAAAGAAAACTTGCTACTTGTTCAATAGTTGCAAACAACTAGTATCTTAGAATAATTTTAGACAAGCGTGGTAGTGTCCGCAAATAGCTGTCCTCAATTAATTCTAGAGCGCCATCACTGGAGATTGCCTTTGAGATCTTAGGTAAGAATTTGAGTAGACATTCTTTCCAACCATTATTACAGGTCATAAAAAGTAATGCCCTAACATATGAATTCAAAAACGTATTGCAGCTGATACAGCCAGCTGCGGTCTGTGCAGGTAAGAGCAGTGCGGTCGGGTGTGGGGGGGTGTGGGGGGTGAGCTCAACAGAGGACGGGGGAAAATAAATATTTATTTAATTTACCCTCACTGTCGTCTGTTGAAGCCCTCCCCAACCAGGCCTCACCGCTTTTACCCACAAGGGCCGTGGCTGGATAAAGCCAAGAGTGAAACCTGCCAAATGTCTCCATCTTATGTTTTATAATATTTACAGGTTACTATACAGTCCTTCTATTTGTAATCAAATGCTCAGATAAGATTGTAATTTGGTCTGCTAAGGCAAAAGCTGGCACACCAACCGACATTCCTTAAGCTATGCTATAAACTCAAGAATTATCCAACCTTGCCTTTGAACCAATATATATGGGCAGAAATTCATAAAACCAGAAATGATAATAGAAACCCATACAAGAATATATATTTTTATGCTGTGAGAACGTTGTATTTGAATGATCATTGAAAATGGTAATTAGTGTGAATCAGTTTAAAAAAATGTGAATAAGTGCTACAATTTCACATGTTGATGACAAAATTGATTTACGAAAGCGATCTCATGCCTGCATTGTTTTTCACCTCTTATGAATTGTGGGCCATATTATCTAGAAAGGTCGATACATTATCGCTGCTTTTATCGGCAGGAATCTGCCGCTAAAGCGGCAATAATGGGCTTGATAATATGCCCTGGTGAATTCCCATAGAAGCCCAGGTTAACACCAGAACCTGGGCTTCTATGGGAATTCACAAGGGCATATCATCAAGTCCATTATCGCCGATTTAGCGGCAGTTTCCTGCTGATAAAAGCGGCGATAATGTATCGCCCTTTCTTGATAATATGGCCCTTAGTTACACTCGATGTTACTTCGGAAACAATTATCCCTTGAGACTGTAACGTAAATTGATGAGTGTCCGATTTTTTATGTTTCCACAAAATCCCTTGTTCCAAATGTAGACTCCGTGATTATAAGCAAGACTCAATCCTGCATATGTTATGTCTCTGTCCTGCACTCAATAATGAATGTAAGAAGTTGATTCAGCACCCTCTCAATCACACAAATGACAGGTTCTCATTCACTCTATGAAAAGTGAATGGCCACAGTCACAAAGCAGATTTATCAAATTGCTTTTTCAAACTGTGGACCTGAAATTGAAGAAAATAATAATGAGCTTAAATATATAATGGTACTTAGCTGTAGTTTTACTGTTGATGATTTTTTAGGTCTCGTGTTTGGCAGCGCATGCGCTGCATGCGCTGTCTCAGCGAGACTAAAGTAATCTCTATATTGGCTTCACCTTCATGTAATTTCTCCTGCCCCTCGTGATTGGTTTAAGTTAGGCATTGCTGTTGTTTTCTTGGTTTCTATTGGCAGTATGCCCTGTGGTCACTTCCGTGTAGTCCCGAGGCAGCAGCGCCTAATTACAGTTTCCCTCCGCTCGCACTTAATTGTGTGCAGTGTGCCATCTGGTTGGGGGCGTGGTCCCCCCTCCTCTCCCTCGTTCCGTTGGGCCGCTTGTTTTTCTTCCACGTTCTGTAGCTGAGAGGGTTGAAATGTGAGCTCCACTCTGCCGATTTCTCTCCCCTGTCTGCCCTTTGCCCCCTCCTTCACAAGGCAGCTGGTCTGATCCAAGATCAGTGAGTAACTTTGCACTTAGCACCTCGTAATGCAACAACGCAGAATCGCTTAAGAGTTTAAAAATCGACCCTTTCCTCCTAAACACAGAAAGAATCATAATTAACAAACCCCGCACGTGACGCTGTACATTTTCGTATTGATTTCGAAACTGCTTGAACGGGTAGAGTGCCGACGCCTCTGCTGGGAGACCGCCAGCCCCATGCAGAGGCGAAACCCCTTTCCTGCGCCCATATTGTACTTGAAAAATCAATGTTGTACTTGCATGTTGTGCATGGAGTTGGCAATATTGGTTGTACTTGAAGGAGAGTGATCAGTGATTCAGGTTGTACTTGAACGAGCATCAGAAGAATGAAGTGTTTTTTCGACGTTTAAATAGCGCTGGGGCTGCCTACACATTTCCTACTTGAGCCTATATTTAAAAAAAAAAAAGCTACTTTCAGGACAAAATATGGGCGTTCGGGTACAAGGACCCAGCATTGTCTTAGTTGTGCTGGAAAACATACTATTACTTTACAAGCTTCCGCTTGTTACTATAGCGATCGCAAAAACGATCGCTTTCAGTGCTGCTTGTTTGTTTTTCAAGCAATCGGGAAAGTGAAAGCGATCGCTTTGTCTGCCGTTTGGTTCTTCTTTCTCGTTTTGTGTTGGTGCGGGCAGCTAGCATGAATCATTGGAGATAGCAGGTGAGTGCTTGTTAAAGTCTGTAGTAAGAACCCAAAGTGAGGGGAGAGAGGGGCGACGCAGATGAAAAACACACCTCTGCAACTTCGAAATGACTACGCCCCCGCATTTACCGCTTCAGAAAAAATACACCGCCCACCAAGGGACATTCTGGAAGTCAGACAGTACCAGAAACACCGTCAAACCCCTCGCAAACCAGCAGCGAAGCCAACAGGTCCGGCACAGGCACTGTATCTTAAGCGCCACCCTCAGGTTGGTATTCGTAATGCCTCGGTATGGTAAAGCGCTGACACAAACTACACAGAATGCACATTGGTGCAGTTTGTAAAGCGCTAATATTACACACGAGCCAGAATGAAAACCCACTGCCATCTGACCCGCGGTCCCCAGCTTGTGGTTGCTGTGATACTTTTCAGTTTTTTGCACCTCACGGCAGCTTGTTTAATGTCACGGGCTGGTTAGAGGTACCGCCTACATGCCACAGACCGTCTGCTATCTTACTAACTGTTACACAGGTACTATTTTCCAAGCCTCAGCCTCCTGTTATTTATGCCCCTCAATAACAAAAAAAACCATAAGCAAGCATTGGCACACGCAGAAACAAGTTGCCAGCATTTAAAGATCAAGACTTTATTGATAGGCAATACTTTTTTAACATAGTCTTTCACTTGTTCAAAATGCTTTCTTGTTTTAATTTGGGGAAATATTGAAAGCCGTTATTAAATAGGATGTCTACATGTAGAGCTGCCATTCAATACAGTACACACACAACCACACATACAACCGCACACACACACAACTACACACATACAACCACACACACACATCCACACACACAACCACACCGTCAGTGCACTTTTTTACCAGGCACAGACACCATCAGTCGTCATCGGGCACAAACACCACCAGCCATCAGTGCACACTTTCACCGGGCACAAACACCACCAGCCGTCAGTGCACGCTTTCACCGGACACAAACACCACCAGCCGTCAGTGCACGCTTCCACCAGGCACACACCACCAGACGCCAGTGCATGCTTCAAAAGGCTCACACACACCACCAGCCATCAATACACGCTTTCACCAGGCTCACAAACACCACCAGCTGTCAGTGCACGCATTCACCAGGCATACACACCACTAGCCATCAGTGCACGCTTCCACCAGGCACACACACCACTAGCTGGCAGTGCACACTTCCACCAGGCACCCACACCACCAGTCATCAGTGCACATTTTCTACAGGCACACACACCACACAACAATTGTTAACGCATCCATAATGAAATGTACTATTGTAGCAATCGCAGTATGGTGCACTTTACTTTCAAACATATTACTCTAAAGCGCAGCATGCCATCATTGCTACAAAAATAAATACACATTTTTTTGACCTACAATTTATAGACTTTTGATGCAATTGGTGTTGCAATATTTAGCAATGCCAATAGCTCAAACTTAATTAATGCGAGATCTATTGCATTGCAAATGCTTGTTACTTTTTAAATTAGATGTGAGTTCAGCGTCATGCTCCCCATGGTTAATGACATTTTCAAATCCTGTTATCAGAGGCCTGGGTAGCTACTAGCTGAAATTATAAACCGTTTATAGTACACTGTTATAAAATATTGAACTTCTGTCTATTACTGAAAAACCAATGTCAGTATCTATTATTTACGCGATTGAACTTTCCTTTTCTTTTTAGTGCCTTCATTGGTATTCATAATGGTTTAAAATACCTATGCAATAAAATAAAATATTACTTACTTACTTAGATACAACTTATCTCCGTTTGTAAGATAAAAGGGAATAATAGTCTACACTGAAAATAATCACTCAATGGGCGCAATTAATTTTGGACAGAGAAGAACATACTTTTTTCTTTTTTCACAAGTTAAAGTCTCAATCAACAAGAGATTGAAGAAGACTTATAATATTGTGTCTAACTTCTTGAAGAGGGTTGACATTTTGGTTTTTTAAACAAGGCACTAGCCAGAAAAATAAATAAAATGCCCTTCACTTGAACCATATTGCAAATGACAATAAGCAAGGGAGTCCAATAATCCGGGAGAGGATGTGGCCGAAAGGGCTAGGGCAGTCAATCTGAAATCTGGGGAACCGGGTTCGAGAACAGGCTAGGGCAGTCAATCTCTAATCTGGGGAACCGGGTTCGAATCTCAGCTATGACGCTCAGCATCCTGTGATTCTGGCCAAATCACTTAATCTACCTGTGCCTAACAAAAAAATGAATGTATCTTTGTGTAACGTAACTGGTGCTCATGTAAATTTCCATCATCATTTTCTGATATGTTTCCAATTATCCATCAATCCTTCTGTCTTGCTAGTCTTCTTTTATCCATTCTTTCTTCTCTGCAATCTGCGGTCTTTTCCCTTTCTTCCTTTCTCCATTCATCAATACATAAATCCATAATTTGGTTCATATTTCTCACCATCCATTCATTCATCCATGCAACATCCATCCTCTTTCCTTCCTTTTTAAATTTATTTGCTTTTCTTTATCCAGTCATCCTCTGCTGGATCTGTCCACACTTCTCTCCTGGCATCCACTCTTCTCTCTATTCCTACTCTGCATCCACCCATTCTGTCCTTCTCTCTATAAATCTCTTATCCATCTTTGCATCCATCCACCCTCCATGCCTTCCAACCATGTCTCAAGCCATCCATTCATCTTTCTATTGTTTCTCCCTTCCTTATATGCTTCTTGTTGCAATTGTCCCCCCTACCCACAGGTCCATCATGCTATCCTGTTATACTGGTATATCAATGTATATCCATTTCCAATGATACTGCTAAGTTAAGTACAGCTATTAAAATACCAAATATATAAATTATCCAACCAGTAATTACGGGAGTGTACATTAGTAATACACAGGAGTCACAGAATCTTGATGAATGAAAAAATCTTGATTTATTTCTATTCCTTTTGTAGATGTAGACATTCATTCAGCCCAACCAACGCATGCCATCCTAAACGGACTTCATCTGGGTTGTAAGTAAATGCTCAAAACCAGGTGTATCATCTCTAGGTAGGCTTTGCGTTATAATTGAGTAGATCCCAAATGATATTATCAAAGACGGTAGCTGTTGCTTTGGATCCATGGAAGAGCAATATAATTGATCATAATGAATTCACTCCTTGTGATGAAGATGGAGGGTTGGATTAAATAAATTGCAGTTGAACATAGAATATTGGATGACTCACCTTTGATACTATCATCTGGGATCCACTCAATTACAATGCAAAGCCTAAAAAGGGAAATAAAATGATATATAATACTAAATGTTTGCCATGCTGAACAAACTACTTGCCCGGAAGTGACCTTGTTCAGGTAAACTATTTCTCCCCACCATCAATGTCATCTTGTGCCTTCTGCTGCCCACGGACACCCTACAAAAAGGAATCCCCTATAGTCATCAGTGCCCAGGGCTTGCAAATCAATTACAAAAAAACGAAGCTCGTCTGTTTTGCCCTGCGGCCAGGGAAGAAATCTTTCAAATGGAACATCGCAGGCAACACACTTGAGCAGACTGCTTCCTACAAATATCTGGGCATGGTGGTCGATGCCAGGTGGACTCTGAAAGATCATCAACTGTACAGAAAGGCTCAGGCAAATAAGTTACGTTTTGCCTTAAACTTACTAAAAACAAAATTTAATTGTCCATCTAATTCGCACCTGCTGAAGGTAATAGCCGCCAAGTTTTTACCATCTCTTACATATGGGTCCGAACTGTTCAGGGGAAAAGATGCAAATTTCTTGAACATACATCAATCAGAGCTGTTCAAACACATTTTTCGGATCCCGAAGTTTGTATCCCAATCACAGATCCGTCTGGAATTTGGCCTATCAAACCAGCACCAAGTCAGACAAGGGGCTATCCTAAAAACATGCTGGAAACTAAGAGCAGCCCAAGAAGGCACGCTCATGGGCCTCTGCTGGATGGAGATGAAGAACCAGATAAACTCGAAAAACAGCTGGAAAACAGTATGTGAGAATGCCCTGTCAGACCTCAAGCTGGAAAAGGCATGGAACACAATCCAAACCTTCGCGGCTTTTAAAAAAGCGAGCAATGGAGCCGCAAAGCAGATATCATGGCTATCAGACAAAGATGCAACAGCAAAGAAAAAACACGGCTGGACGGTGTTGGCCACATACGGGAAAATGGCGCCGCAACCTTATCTAGTCAACCACATATCCACCGCCGCCCAAAAAATGCTTCTAAATCTACGTTTGGGATCTACCATCTTGAAAGAACATACCCCTCCATGGAAACAAACATGGACGAGCCTTGACTGTAGACTATGTGGACAAAAGGAAGAATCAACAATGCACATATTGTGCATTTGTCCCTCTTTGAAAAACTTGAGACGCTACTATCTCCTTCACGTATACCGTTTCTTCCAAATCAGAACATGCCGCCCGGCCGTTATGCTTGCTCTGAACAGTCATCAACTGCAGACAGCTTGCAGGGCCGCCAGATTTTGCCATAAGGCACTGCAGCTAATACAAAACACCGAGAAAAAGGAAACAAAAGGCACGAAGTCGGACGCGTGAAGCATAACGAATAGACTCTCTGAAACATCTTTTTTTATAACTAAACCAAACACATGGACTCCCTAGAAACCTTTTTTTTCTTCTCTTTTTTTAACTGCCCGAGAACTTGTACTTTTTTTTTTTTTAAAACAACACGTCTTTTTAATTTAACAATATTGTAAAGGTTTTAATTAACTGTACACAATAAAAAATGTTTACCCTGGTCGCTGGAATCACCTATAGTGGGAGTACTTGCAATTAGTGTTCACAATGTTCACAAGTTTAAGATTAACTAAAGCCCAACTAAAAACAAAGTTAAAATTGATATGAGATGGGTCACAGATGAAAATCGGTCGGCTAAAGTCCATTAATTAATTTCTAAGAGTGACTTGCGCACCCGCCATATGTATGATAAAAAGCGTAACACAGCAAATACAATTGGCATTTGGGTGTTATATTTCAGAAGTATAAATACTTCTTCACAACACCTGGCACCTATATTCCTAAACAGTTGGATCCGCCATCTTTGCCCGGCTTTTTTGTATCCAGGACAAAAGAACAATACATGGAGTTCTGTCTCCTCTTCGCAACTGCATGCAGGACACCCTAGGGTGGAGCTGCCGGGTCATTTATTAGAAAATGCACGCAGAAGAAGAGACCCATGCCTAACTTACACATATAGTTTCCTGGCTAGTGCCTGTTGTATTTTGTCCACGCAGGCCTCTAAGTTAATACTCCTTAATTTAAAATTAACTGTTAGAGAGCCGATGGATGAGCTGTTGTTCAGTTGGGCAAGTTACCCCCCTAGATCTCCTGACCAGGTGTTTCCTAGATGTTGCAGGACAAGCTACCTCTGGATTACTCCATAGACTCATTCTGCCTATACTATGGAGTCCTTCCTTAATGTATAAAAACCACATCAACTTTCCTGTGCCCGGGAGACCCAGCACCTCCTTGGCTCAGTCCTGTATTGAGCCACTTCAGGGGTCCTCCATAGTCAACACCAGAATGTTAGGGGTCTCCAGCCAATTTCTTCTGCGATCAGTCTCACCCCCAGGTCCAAGCACAGTGGAGTGAGTGGGGAACGGGGAGAGACCAAATAGCTGCCTAATGAAGTTGTTCTCTGACCTGGTAATGTTTTTTGGAAGACAGTGCCCCCAAAGTTCAGCCCCATACATTACAGCACCCCTTGCTTGCATCTTATAAGTCTCCATTACTGGACATACAGGCTTGTGGAAGGAGTTCCTGAATAGCTTAGCCAACCCACCTGCTGTCTATGCTAGCATGAGGCTTGATTAATCTATTTGTGGCCCCCAATCCATTTTTTCTGGTAAATTGAGACCTAGATATTTGAAGACCGATACCCTCTCATGTGGAATACCATTCGTGAGAGGATTGGGACATGTCGAACTAGCTTGGTAAAAGACAATATATTTTGTATTATGTATGTTGATCTCCAGCCCCCTGCTTTTACAAAATGCACCAAAGCTATTAAAGGATCCTCTGAAAGCCTATCGGTGACTTGGAGAGCAGGAGAGTATCATCAGCAAACATCATTGACAGCACTTTTCTATGAGCAAGCTTCGGGGAATCTGTGTACTTCATCTCATTCAATATATTGACCAATGTATTAATGTATAGGCAGTACAAGGTAAGAGCAGGCATGCAACCTTGCCTGACTCCTCCATTGACTGCAAGTGGTGTGGTGAGTTCCCTGTGTTTCCCATACCTAATTTGAGCATAGTTGCCTTTGTGTAACCTCCTTAGCATATTCAAAAGATAAAGGGGAACCCCAAGATCTCTTAGTACAGCTCAAAGTTTGTCCCTAGGTCAGAAGCGTTTTTTAGATCCACAAATACTAGATAGAGACTGCCACCCCCTAAGGACACCGTTTTCTAGTAAAGAAGTTGAAGCCTAAGTATTTGACCAATGGTGGATGATTTTCCGTAAAGCCTGTTTGTAATGGGTTCAGGATTACATGTTCTTCCATCCAGATCTAGCAGCGGTGCAGCAGTACCTGGGCAAAGATATTCTAAGTTACATCGTTTAAGCTAATTGGTCTGTAGTTAATGGGAAATAGTGGTTGAGCCTTTTTTATATACTCGGAGGGTCTAAGCTCCAGCACATGTTGTGGGGATTGTGATTCCTTGAAACATGGCATTAAAAGATACCCACAGATAGGGTCCTCAAATTTTTGACTCAGCCCGAAAGAGGTCCCTTGGTATCTTGTCCAGTCCTGGTGCTTTGCACTGGGCTAGTTTGCTTATGGCACTAATTACTTCAGTCAGAGTCAGCTCAGGGACCTTTATATGGGAGTTTTGTTGTAGAATTGTTGCTTGTGTTATGGTAGTGCCCTCAGTCTCCGGCATGGTGTATAGGGCCTGAAAATAATCTTGACAGCCGTCTGTCGGTAAATTTGGCTCTATAGCCTGCATTCCATCACTACAGCCTGTTAGTTATATTCCATAAAGCTTTCATATCATTGGTTGATAGGGCCCATTTCAAAAAGACCCACTGATCCATCTCTCATTTTTTTTGCGGAAGTAATGCTATCTCTATAAGATGCCCTCATTTTTTAATTTGGGTTTTATCCTTGAATTTGATAGCTTCTATCAGGGCCCACTTAGTCACGTGACTGCGATCATCAAACCAAGACCGATGTACCTTTATACCCACCCAGAAGAACCCACTGGCCAGAATTTGGCTGCCAGGTTAGCTGTCAGTGTGTCATGGGTCTTGGCCGCTCCAGTTAGAGATTATTAATAATCATAAAAGCCCAATACCATTAAATGAAAAATATTTTTCACTGTAAATCCAATCCATAAAAACATTATTAATAGATAGAAACTATAATATCTGTAACATAGATAAATATTAGTACATTTGATAATTTTTTAGAACAGCAAAGACTTACGATGACAGATGGCAGATTTTAAAAATGAACACACATTTGCACAGCCTTTCGGAGGACTAGAGTTTTTGCATTAATATTAAAGCTATGTTACAACTCCTAATACCATGCTTTAACATCTGAAATAAAAAAGGTTTAGAATACACAAGAACATATTTTTAAAAAAAGTGGAATGCAGAAGACTCTGGGGTGAGCTTTCGTCACACAGGCACAAACAGATTGATTTAGGATCAAACATTTTGTAAAGGAAAACTCAGGACCTATGTAACTGGACCAAATCTAAAATGGGTAAGCAGTGAAAGCTCCCAAGAATTACATGACCAGTCTAAGAACATTTCCAAGCCTATGCAAATTGTAGTACCCACATAAGCTCTAACAGACTTTTTCTTTAGATCAACCACCAATTTCACCTGTGTCCCTTCTTTGGAAAAAGCCTATTTTAACCAGCGTTTATCCATGCTGTGAATACAATTAGGGTTTGTGAACAGATGTAGCCCCGTTATTCTAGGCCAATCCTGATATAAGATATCCATGGTATCTCCTGACCATGGAAAAAAGAACCTTTTGTTCTCGAGCAAAGGATGAGAGCAAAAGATATGTCTAATGTTATTCCCCTTGGAGGTAGGAAGAGAAATTAATGGTGAAATATAGTCATTATAAATGTGGGGTATGACCTCAGCCTGTAAGAGGGAATTGCAAACATTTACTGAGACAAAATTATAATCAATAATAGAATTTCTACTACGACCTACAAACATTGGAGTTGCAATGGTTCTACAGTTTGAAAATTTTAGAAATTACAAATATCACATCTCTTCAAGTAGTTATAAATAAAGGTCCAGCTTGTATCCTTAGCACTTCCTAATCATCACGAGTAAACAGATTCACAGATGGAATCAAGGAACTACTCCCCAACTTGACATTAAAGTTGCATCACACTAGCAGTTTGTAGCTCCCGCCTAGGGTTTACACATTATCTATGAAGTCAAACAAGATGGACATATTACAGAGAACTTTATTCAGGAAGTCACAATTATAAAAGTTTATCAAAACTAAGCATAATCCTCCAGGTCACTTCAAATAAAATGCATGTGTAAAGGAACACTCTACAAGTATAGGGGGTTAAAAGGTAGGGTAAGGTGGCTATAACATAAAAAAGACAACCTAGATTTTACCCTGCCTGAGAGTGATGGAATTGCAGGTTTAGAGTAGCATATATAACCATCGCAATAACTATCTTTAGATTTCCATGTTTCCTGCTATAGCACAACACAAAGCTAATGCTAAAGCCCAATCAGTACTCATCATTCAGTTTAGAGGTGATACAATGTTCCAACTAGCCACCTTGATGATGCTCCTACTTGACTTGACTATCCCATCAATTTGTTCACAAAATAAAACTAAGAGAGAGGGAAGAGAAGCCAATGTCTTCATCATTTCAGCCAATAGTCTTTATACCTGAGTGGTGTACAAACCCATTGCTGGTGCTGAATTCATCATGTTGACTATGGCAAGGCCAGGAGTCTGACATTGCTCATTGAATGTGCTCCGAGAGGTTTAAAGTCCTGTAAAAAAAAGGTGAGAGGTAGAAACCTATTGTAACTTGAAGACAATTGAATGTTGCAAAGTACATCTTTAGAAAGATGGCGATATCAAGCCGTCACTCACTAGGGCCGATACGAGTAACCCTTCACATCATTAAAATATTCTTTGCATTTCCAGAGCTAAATAAACTCTTCCTGTGCTGATGGGTGACTTTGTGCAGTAACTGCATGGTTGGTTCATCTGTGACATTGGTTAAGGGCAGGATATTATATAATAAGGTGACATAATGGAAAGTGGCTGAAGGTAAATCAATGTTCTGAGGTACAGGGCTGACTGGCCACGAATGCCATTGTTGGTTGTGATTTGAGCTTTGTGTTCCTACTTACAAGGAACAGTTCTGCCATTACAAGGTCAGCCCTCTTTGCAGATTGTGCAGATAGTATTCCCCCCCTTATTTCTTTTGAAAATGTAAATAGAATTATCATTCATAGGTAGCACCCACCCTTCCTCCAATTTCACTAGCATATGTTCAAACGGCTCAAGGCACAGTGCCAACAGAACAGGTTTGGTCCAATTATTTGCATTATTGACTAAGTGCAGTGTCTTGCAAGTTTTATGACGGAACCCACTTGTGTAATATCGGACTCAATAGGGCTGAGACGTAGGTGTCGGAGTGGAACACAATAAAACGCTTGTTTTAGAATGTTGAGTTCACAGTTACACACAGATGAATATAGATGTGCAATAATGAGTTCATTGGTGGGTACCCAGGCTGGATAGGACCCTACAACTGGCAATGAGAAACAGGATAAGTAACCAGAAGAATGACCATGCTCTCCCAGAGAGTTTGCCATAGTCCAAGCAAACTACTCATGCCTGCCATGTGTGTGACTGTTGGAGTACGGGAATCCTTCATGTATGTGGAGTCAAAGCACAGCTTCAGTCACTGTAAAGCAGCTGGAGACAATGAAAGCATTGCAAGGAGTCTACACATTGATGGCCAAGAATCTGCCAGGTAGGCCATACATCAAGGTACAGCACTGCCACACAAGATAAAGCTGTACATTATACAGAGTGTTGATGCTGAAGGCAGGTTCAACAAGGTATTATGAAGCACAGTCACTGATAATCATACCTTGCAAAACAACACTTTGAGCAGAAGCACTGCAAGGCAGAGATCAAACAGGTGTCAGAAAGTACAACTTGACAGTTAGAACAGAGGAAATAATTAACTTACCGTAATCATTAAATAAAGTCATTGTACCGCTGCATTTGTGAAGTGGATCAAGGAGAAGGGCCTGGGGTTGTGCTTATCAAGCAGACACAAACTAAGTACCAGATGCCACAACCCAGGCTAAGCATTAGTTTTTTTTGACTGGTTCTCAGCATACCACCACAGTTTTCGATTTTTGCCAAATAATGAAAGGCTGTTTTTGGGATGGAGAACAAGCAGAAAGCCTATTTCCAGTCATCATCAAAGATAATCCAGAGGCCAGCACATTGCAATTTCTCACTGATCAGTTGCCTAAACAAAGCCACAGTGATCCACCAATGGTGTCAGTAAGTTTCACACTAGTCTATAATACTATTGTCTTCCTTAAACCACCACTACCTTTCGATGCAGCAGAAAAGCAAAATATTGGTGAAAGATGGACTGCTTGGATGGGTGCATTTGATGATTTCATTGATGCACTTGAAGAGATTGATAACAAAACAAATATTAAGTATCTCAAAACTTTTTCTGGTGATGTTATGAAAGAATTCATGAAGAAAATGCCACAAACTGATGAATAAATTGCATAGCTTCAGATTAAGGAAGCGTTGAATCTCAAATTCAATCCAGTACTAAATGTTGATCACGAAATATACATTTTCAGTCAAGAACATCAAATAGTTGGTGAAACCATTGATGAATTTGTGGAGAGACTCAATACACTCATCAAACGCTGTAAGTTCAAAGAATGTAATGATGAAGAAGCTATGCATTGTAGAGTTATTGATGGATGCTTGTCAGATTCATTAAGATGACAAATGCTGAGAGAAACTCTTAGTCTGGAGCGAGTGTTGATAGCCGCCAGAGCTAAGAAACATGCTGAAAGACAAGCTGCTGACCGGAGGTGCCCAGAGTGAATCAGTTATGAGCTTGAAAATTAAGACAAAGCAAAAGACTGAAGGACACAAAGGAATATCTACATGTACAGCAAATTTATGTTTTAGATGTAGATTCTCTTTTCCACATGAAGGTAAATGTCCCGCCATTTGTCAGATATGTAAAGGCTGTGGGAAAGAGAACCATTTTGTGATGATTTGTAAAGTGAAGGAAAAGGTAGGTTCACCACGGCGCAAAGGTCAAGCAGCAACATCAATTGAAGCAAATTGACACTGAACGAAGTCGATCATCATATAAATCATCGTCAGACAGTTCTTTTTTCTCATTATCAAGTGAAAGTGAGAAAGATGGTTGTGCTATGTAGATGTTTACCTCAGGGAAATGTGCGCACGTCAGACACATGTCTACTTCTAACATTTGTCTGCTAATACCCAGGATATATTGGCAGTGAATACAGCTTCAACTATTCCAAATTTACCATGTCATTTTGCTACAATGAGCCATTCATCTCTACCAATCTCTTTGACTGTGTGATGTTTTTTCAAATGCAAATATGCTTGAGGCCAGCCCATCCATCTACGAGCAATGCTTTCCATTGTCAGGGGGTCTGTTTGCAAGTGTTATTAATGGAGGAGCTGTGGAGGCAGTAGCAGACAGATTTAAGTATTTAGGAAACACAGACATCAGTGTTACAGCAAACACTGGCATGATCATGATTTTATCAATGCTGTAAATGAAGAAATGCGTTTGATAAATATTATAGTACATTTCTATCGAATACACGGTTCATCTCCTGTAGAATAAACACTTTCAATAAATCTGCATAGTGAATGTATTATGGAACACCACAAATATGCTCCACATATTGGTGGTGATGGCCCCCCTGAATATTCCATAATTACTACACAAGGACACAATGTGTGCAGATGGAAGTGTTGTTCACATATACAATCAAACCAACTGATGTACATAATTTCAGGTGCTATACATGCATGCCCTTCTGCAGATCTTACCACAGTTACGTACTTCCAAACAAATGAATGCACAATATATGTGTGAGCAGAGGTGAGGTATTACCTCCATTAGACCACAGGGATTTAGGCATCATGCAGAGGAACATTACAATGGTTTAACTGCACCCACAAGCACCTACCTTGTGGGTGTAAGAAATTGGGTTATCAGTCAAGAAGGAGACTAACCACTGTAAGTAGTTAACACAGTCAGAGTCACTAAATTACCCTGAGATCATCACACTGATAGCTGTGGTACAGAGCAGACAGGCTTAACTTAGGGCAATGTGCGAAGCTTTTATGCAGTAACGAAATAGCAATAATCTCAAAACACAAGACAAATAACATCCCAAACCAAATTAGAAAAAATGTAGTAAATTCTAATAAATAAGTTTGTCTTAAGTCTGTCTTAAGTCTGTCTTAAGTTTGTCTTAAGTCTGTCTTAAGTCTGTCTTAAGTTTATCTTAAGTTTGTCTTAAGTCAAACTTAAGACAAAATCCTAACTTTACTACTACCAAATGCCTTCTGTGAATACCAAAAGTTGTACGTTTAGGATTTTGTCTTAAGTTAGTTCTGTGAATCGGCCCCTAAGTGTGTTTGTCTGCTGTTTTGTGAGCACTGTGCATGAGATATCTTTGCCGGTATTGAGAAAGGGAACTTGGTGCATAACAAGTTGGAATTGTTGAGATTTCTTCGAAAAGCAACAAGGAGCTAAGCATTTGTAACTTTAATTCTTTTAGTTGAGCAGACAAAGCTGTTTTATTTTATATTGTTTGTGAAGTTTGTTTAAAATGATGAGAGAAAAGATGATGAACAAACTGTAAAGGGAGGAGTTAGACTGAAGTCATAAAGTGCAGCGTTGGTATTGGTAGTTGGTGTAAAAGCCGCACTGGTATTGGTGGATGAGAAAAACTGTGATTAGTAGTAGGAAACAAAATACGGAAGAGAAACTGACTATTCTAAATTACAGATTTAATTAGAGAAAAGGAATCATAACATTTTTCAAGTTAATAAAAGCTTTAGTGCAAAAAGATGAGCCAATGCCAACTAGAGAAGGATTTCCTGTGGCTCCAGAAGGTACACCTGCTTTGCAGATGTAATTAGAAAAAGGATATCACACTTGTATATGGTTAGTGAATTGGATAAAATATATTGAGAAAGATGGTCCCTTAGTGTTTCCAAAGTAAAAGACATTTAATGTTAGAACGTTAGTGAATTGGAGAAGACAGATGGATGATTTAAAACCTAATCCTAGGCCTATACAATATGAGGATCAAAAAACACAGAAAAACCTCTCCTAGAACATTATAAATCTATAGGTAATATATCCATTAATTTATATATATTATCATAGTCCCACACAAACAAAATTATTTAGAAAAACATATAATTTTATTCTTTGAAATCCATCAATGATAACTGTTTGATAAAAGATATACATATATGTACAATGCAATTCAGTCAAATAAACACATCATATAGCCCCCAATCATTCTCACACATCCAGGCATCCTCTCAAGCAAGCACAACACCATACACAATAACACAAAAACAGTACAAATATAACAAAACAAGGTACAAAGAAAAAGAACAAGATAATACAAGCAAAAAAGTGCCGACGCGCGTTTCGGAAATTACAAATATCCACAGTTCCTTCGTCACGGCGCAAGGAAAACCATATTATATGTACAATTTCTTCAAAGGTGTGGATTTCTTCAACTTTCGATTAATCAGTCCTTAATAGGAGATCCCAAAATCACAAGGGCTATTTCTTGAGGCTTGTAATAGCGAGTATATTAACTCTCTGTGGGGACAATGAGACAAAATCAATAAACATAGCACTGATAAAACCAACAAAACGCTGCTGGAGAACCACCACCAAAAACCATAATAAAAGAATGGTATGAAAAGAGTGCATGAGTAGAGACTAGTGCAGTAGAGAGGGCAGAGCGACTAATCCTGCAGAAAAAATGAATGAATAGATATAAAAGAATACCCTTAACACCCGTGGCATGGCACGAAAAACGAACAGGATATGTGATGGCCTTTGCAAAAGTTCCCAAAATACACGTCACAATAACACCTACCAAGAGGTATAGATCGAACCCGCCTCTAATCAGTGTAGCCGATCGCTACCTGAAATCCAGGGAAAAGTGCCTAAAAGGTACACAGTGTGTTATAGAAAATTGGGTTAGACCCATATAGTCAAAGGGACCTGGGTAGGTAATTATTATAAGCATAGGGGTCCCAGACTGGACAAGAAATGATTTAAATAGATTTTTCAAAGTTTGAGAATAAACGAATTTGAAACACACAGTGTTTTTATTTTCACTGCAATTTCACCGTTAAATGGTAAATTGATATAAATCAAAACATTTTTTACTTTGTTCACTAAGCCCACAGGGGAAGGGGAACAGGGGAATGTGCAAAAATACTTTAAGATAAATGAATCAATAGTCAACAAGGTTACTGATATACACATAAATTCATGAATATAAACAATAAGTGCTAGATTGTCCTCGCGGAGGAGGCCACACCACAATATACGCAAAAGTCAGAACATTCTTGACAAAAACATATTCCTAAAAAGGTGCACATGTCACACTATGGTTAGGAATTGACATTTGTAGATAGCAGTCTACGTTTCGACCCAGAAGGTGTAGGATAGTCGATCCTTACTGCGCGGGTCTTCGTCAGGACGTGTGGGAAGGGGTGGGACGGGGGCTGAGTCCTAAATTAAAGAAAAGGAGAACTATTTATTTGAAATGGTCTCCGTAAAGTACCATTGATTCTTAGTGGAACATCTTGAGTAACAAAAAATAATAGGGGAACTGAGGAATATATACTAGGCGTGAGCCACATAATGTGCTCATAAACATTGTTACAAGGCAATTACCTGTTGTGTTGGCGGGGCAGGAGATGTCCAACTCTGCCGAAAAACTTTGCGTGGGCAATCTATATAATCAAAGGAATTTAATGAAAACTAGTCCAACTAGTTAGATAGAACAAGCGTGGTCGGTGATTAAAATTAACTTTTAGAGGATTTACCTGCAAATGTGAAGGGATGATTGGAATTAATCAATCAATGATCCGTATCTGTAAAAATGGAAGGTTGAAGGGCCAGTCATTATTTTGATCACAGAGTGCTAATAGCGATTCAGAAACATGATTATACGTGATATTTCAAAAAGGGGGGGGGCGCTTACCCGTAATGAAGGGAATACGGGAGTAAATGTGAGAATCAGGGCACGAGTCCCTCACCGACCCGGAGACTGTACAAAGAATCCAGGCAATTGGAGCAGTCAAGGCTCGATGCGGGAAAATCCGCCGACGAATTCTGTAAATTTAATAAATAAGACTCGTCGTTACTGGCTACATTCAACCGGTATGCATCCTAAGGTAGGGCCATGTGCAGTTGGTTGAAAAGGCTTACCCGATAGATTAGGGCTTCACGAAGAGTACAGGGCGGCGTGTGAGCGCGTCTCCATTTAACCAGGAAGTGCTGCAGCGATTAGACAGCGCAGCCTTCGAAAGCTCGGGGGTAAAAAGTGAAAAAAGACTACGCGGCCGTGGTTGCAGACTTACAGAACGTGGTTACCCAAAACGTCTGACAAAGAGAGCCAGGAAGAGGGCTTGGTTCAATCCTCGAGAAATCTTACTCCAACCAAAGGAGCAGACTAGCACCAATGAACACCGCCTGATCTGCGTGACGACTTTCTCCACTCAAAGTAATGTGATAAAGAAAACCATTAATAAATATTGGAATTTGATCTCCAATGACCTTGAAACCCACAGCCCACCACTACATTCTTTCAAGAAGGCAAAAAACATTCGGGACCACGTGGTGTACTCATTTCTGAGAATGAAAAATGAACCTTCCATCACGTCGATGTGGAATCTTCCACCTATTGTGGGCCACTACAGGTGTGGCTCTTGTAAGGCCTGCCCATCGACCATTCACACTAAAGAATTTGTCCATAAACAACTACGTGTTCCACTCAAATCCCACACTAATTGTAATTCCACTGATGTGGTGTACTGTATCACATGTCCTTGTGATTTAATCTATGTTGGACAGACTCAACAACGTGCCAAAATGCGTTTTTTGCAACACTGTAGTCGCATTAGATGTAAGGTTCAAAGAGCTCCTCTTGTGAAACATTGTGACATCAAGAACCATTCTCCAGATAGCCTCAGGTGGCTTGTATTGGAACAGGTTAAGCTTGGCCCCAGGGGTGGCAATATAGAACCTATCCTCAATGTCAGGGAAATTAAATGGATCCAATTTTTTGACTCAGTGCGTAACGGCCTTAATGAATCTGAGAGCAGTTTTGCACAAATGGCAATCCTTTAAATCCCACTGTCTGGTGAGTTCTGTAATAATTCCTGATTATGATTTGCGTCTAACCGCCATGTGGTAGGTTCACGCTAATGCAGGCACTACTTATCACTAATGTTGAGAAATGTATTATTGTTAATTTATGCATTTAAACCATAGGTGGGTACGATCACGCACGTGCTAAATCATATTTTTGTACTTTCGTCCATTATTGGTTGTCATGCGCCTTGACCACACTGTTGGTAGGTTCGCGCATTTATGATGATCTGTTTTTAATAAGTTGAAGCATGGCAGGTTCATGCATGTGCCAAATTACAATTTTGTACTTTCGTCCATTATTGGTTGCCATGCGCCTTGACCACACTGTTGGTAGGTTCGCGCACTTATGATGATCCGTTTTTAATAAGTTCAAGCTTGACAGTGGTAATCCTTCCCCAAAATCATTCTGTTGGTAATAGGAACGTTTCTGATTATACTTGCACACTTAGACGTCAATTATGAGTCCCTATTAAGCAAACTGTACCTGTGGGTTTTAGTGGTTACCTAGCAACCACGGCCGCGTAGTCTTTTTTCATTTTTTACCCCCGAGCTTTCGAAGGCTGCGCTGTCTAATCGCTGCAGCACTTCCTGGTTACATGGAGACGCGCTCACACGCCGCCCTGTACTCTTCGTGAAGCCCTAATCTATCGGGTAAGCCTTTTCAACCAACTGCACATGGCCCTACCTTAGGATGCATACCGGTTGAATGTAGCCAGTAACGACGAGTCTTATTTATTAAATTTACAGAATTCGTCGGCGGATTTTCCCGCATCGAGCCTTGACTGCTCCAATTGCCTGGATTCTTTGTACAGTCTCCGGGTCGGTGAGGGACTCGTGCCCTGATTCTCACATTTACTCCCGTATTCCCTTCATTACGGGTAAGCGCCCCCCCTTTTTTGAAATATCACGTATAATCATGTTTCTGAATCGCTATTAGCACTCTGTGATCAAAATAATGACTGGCCCTTCAACCTTCCATTTTTACAGATACGGATCATTGATTGATTAATTCCAATCATCCCTTCACATTTGCAGGTAAATCCTCTAAAAGTTAATTTTAATCACCGACCACGCTTGTTCTATCTAACTAGTTGGACTAGTTTTCATTAAATTCCTTTGATTATATAGATTGCCCACGCAAAGTTTTTCGGCAGAGTTGGACATCTCCTGCCCCGCCAACACAACAGGTAATTGCCTTGTAACAATGTTTATGAGCACATTATGTGGCTCACGCCTAGTATATATTCCTCAGTTCCCCTATTATTTTTTGTTACTCAAGATGTTCCACTAAGAATCAATGGTACTTTACGGAGACCATTTCAAATAAATAGTTCTCCTTTTCTTTAATTTAGGACTCAGCCCCCGTCCCACCCCTTCCCACACGTCCTGACGAAGACCCGCGCAGTAAGGATCGACTATCCTACACCTTCTGGGTCGAAACGTAGACTGCTATCTACAAATGTCAATTCCTAACCATAGTGTGACATGTGCACCTTTTTAGGAATATGTTTTTGTCAAGAATGTTCTGACTTTTGCGTATATTGTGGTGTGGCCTCCTCCGCGAGGACCATCTAGCACTTATTGTTTATATTCATGAATTTATGTGTATATCAGTAACCTTTTTGACTATTGATTCATTTATCTTAAAGTATTTTTGCACATTCCCCTGTTCCCCTTCCCCTGTGGGCTTAGTGAACAAAGTGAAAAATGTTTAGATTTATATCAATTTACCATTTAACGGTGAAATTGCAGTGAAAATAAAAACACTGTGTGTTTCAAATTCGTTTATTCTCAAACTTTGAAAAATCTATTTAAATCATTTCTTGTCCAGTCTGGGACCCCTATGCTTATAATAAAAGGTACACAGAGCAAGAGGAAATTACACAAAAACCTCTTAAATTCTGTCTCCGCATGGGCACAAGAAGCGAACAGTATAGTGAGACCCTAAGTTAACTTGGAGTCAAAAATAAACTAAACAAAGTACCAACCAAATGGACATAAAGAGATACTTAAAGGTGTGATATCACACAAGGCTTCCACCCTCGCAAATGCAGGGGTCCACTTACACTCAAAAACCCTCTCAATGGGACACAGGGGACGCCAATTTCGATAAGGTGCTAGCTAGTCAATAAGGACTGCAAGGGGAGCTAAGGAAAAAAACAGACAAACACCGTCCAAAGAGATTAGCGGGAGAGTATAAGGGCAGAATACAGGTCCCTAAGCAAGAAGAACCATACAAATATAATGATAAAGATAAACCTACCTAGAAGAGACCGTGGTGTTGTTAAAATAGATCACAGGGGGCCAGAAGGAATCGGTAAACCCTCCGATGCACCCAGCAGGTCCCAGGAGGTCAAGGAAAGGAGAGGTCCCTCCAGAACAACGGGGGCTAAATAAACCAAAAATAAACAATGTAAGAAGAATAAAAAATGTTTCAATAATTGTCCTTAACTGACCGCCAGACCCGGCTTAGTAGCGCCCCCCCATAACCAAGCAGAAATACCTGTAATCAAAGTGCAGATTCCCGAAGCGGCAACACGTCTATCCGCGATTCGCCGTCGCAATGAATCCAGGTCCTGAATCCTTCCTTACAAATATGCACAGTGTAACTGTGAGAACGGAATCACCTGCAACCGGGCGGGCGATAGAAAGAAGACTGGTCGGAAAAAAACGAGCGGCCATGATGGAATGGGCGGTTGAGGCTGGTAGAAAGACACAGAAAAACTATAAGAACGGAATGTCCTGAGCCTGGGCCGGCGATAGAGAGCAACCGAGCGGCCATGATGTAATAGGCGGAAGAGGCAGATAAAGAAGCCCTGGAATTCGGTCCCCTAGTTAGGGGGTAGCGCCATATTAGAGAATGCAACTAAGAACAAATTGAGAAGAAAAAGAAGGAAATGACTCCAAACTAAAAGGGTACAAAAGGGGGTGGTGATGGACGGAGCATCTGAACCAATCAAACACTCAAACCCAGTCAAAAGATCTGGGTTTGATCCATCACCGTTCTTTAGCCCACTCTGCCACCCCAG
This sequence comes from Lissotriton helveticus, assembly GCF_964261635.1. Taxonomy (NCBI): domain Eukaryota; kingdom Metazoa; phylum Chordata; class Amphibia; order Caudata; family Salamandridae; genus Lissotriton; species Lissotriton helveticus. Next base: position 2,120,880,806 of record NC_136057.1, on the reverse strand, counting down.
TTCAGACATGGCTATATGCAAATCAGTCTGACCCTGTGCCTCATGGGAAAGGTCCAGCCGAACTACCAAGCCATGCCTTCCCTGGACCGGAAACAAGCTTCCGAGGACCGGTTTCTGGCATTCCAGACGACTTCAGCCCGGCTTGCTTGAATCCAGTGGCAAAGTGAGCAAGGGACTCACGTCTGAGCATACCCTGCCACACTTGTGGCGGCCAAAGCGGTACAAAAGGGGGTGGTGGTGGACGGAGCATCTGAACCAATCAAACACTCACACCCAGTCAAAAGATCTGGGTTTGATCCATCACCGTTCTTTAGTCCACTCTGCCACCCCAGTTCAGACATGGCTATATGCAAATCAGTCTGACCCTGTGCCTCGTGGGAAAAGTCCAGCCCGAACTGCCAAGCCATGCCTTCCCTGCACCGGAAACAAGCTTCCGAGGACCGGTTTCTGGCATTCCAGCCGTCTTCAGCCAGGCTTGCTTGAATCCAGTGGCAAAGTGAGCAAGGGACTCATGTCTGAGCATACCCTGCCACACTTGTGGCGGCCAAAGCGGTACAAAAGGGGGTGGTGATGGACGGAGCATCTGAGCCAATCAAACACTCACACCCAGTCAAAAGATCTGGGTTTGATCCATCACCGTTCTTTAGCCCACTCTGCCACCCCAGTTCAGACATGGCTATATGCAAATCAGTCTGACCCTGTGCCTCATGGGAAAGGTCCAGCCCGAACTGCCAAGCCATGCCTTCCCTGGACCGGAAACAAGCTTCCGAGGACCGGTTTCTGGCTTTCCAGCCGTCTTCAGCCCGGCTTGCTTGAATCCAGTGGCAAAGTGAGCAAGGGACTCACGTCTGAGCATACCCTGCCACATTTGTGGCGGCCAAAACGGTACAAAAGGGGGTGGTGATGGACGGAGCATCTGAACCAATCAAACACTCACACCCAGTCAAAAGATCTGGGTTTGATCCATCACCGTTCTTTAGCCCACTCTGCCACCCCAGTTCAGACATGGCTATATGCAAATCAGTCTGACCCTGTGCCTCATGGGAAAGGTCCAGCCCGAACTGCCAAGCCATGCCTTCCCTGGACCGGAAACAAGCTTCCGAGGACCGGTTTCTGGCATTCCAGCCTTCTTCAGCCCGGCTTGCTTGAATCCAGTGGCAAAGTGAGCAAGGGACTCACGTCTGAGCATACCCTGCCACACTTGTGGCGGCCAAAGCGGTACAAAAGGGGGTGGTGATGGACGGAGCATCTGAACCAATCAAACACTCACACCCAGTCAAAAGATCTGGGTTTGATCCATCACCGTTCTTTAGCCCACTCTGCCACCCCAGTTCAGACATGGCTATATGCAAATCAGTCTGACCCTGTGCCTCATGGGAAAGGTCCAGCCCGAACTGCCAAGCCATGCCTTCCCTGGACCGGAAACAAGCTTCCGAGGACCGGTTTCTGGCATTCCAGCCGTCTTCAGCCCGGCTTGCTTGAATCCAGTGGCAAAGTGAGCAAGGGACTCACGTCTGAGCATACCCTGCCACACTTGTGGCGGCCAAAGCGGTACAAAAGGGGGTGGTGATGGACGGAGCATCTGAACCAATCAAACACTCACACCCAGTCAAAAGATCTGGGTTTGATCCATCACCGATCTTTAGCCCACTCTGCCACCCCAGTTCAGACATGGCTATATGCAAATCAGTCTGACCCTGTGCCTCATGGGAAAGGTCCAGCCCGAACTGCCAAGCCATGCCTTCCCTGGACCGGAAACAAGCTTCCGAGGACCGGTTTCTGGCATTCCAGTCGTCTTCAGCTCGGCTTGCTTGAATCCAGTGGCAAAGTGAGCAAGGGACTCACGTCTGAGCATACCCTGCCACATTTGTGGCGGCCAAAGCGGTACAAAAGGGGGTGGTGATGGACGGAGCATCTGAACCAATCAAACACTCACACCCAGTCAAAAGATCTGGGTTTGATCCATCACCGTTCTTTAGCCCACTCTGCCACCCCAGTTCAGACATGGCTATATGCAAATCAGTCTGACCCTGTGCCTCATGGGAAAGGTCTAGCCCGAACTGCCAAGCCATGCCTTCCCTGGACCGGAAACAAGCTTCCGAGGACCGGTTTCTGGCATTCCAGCCGTCTTCAGCCCGGCTTGCTTGAATCCAGTGGCAAAGTGAGCAAGGGACTCACGTCTGAGCATACCCTGCCACACTTGTGGCGGCCAAAGCGGTACAAAAGGGGGTGGTGATGGACGGAGCATCTGAACCAATCAAACACTCACACCCAGTCGAAAGATCTGGGTTTGATCCATCACCGTTCTTTAGCCCACTCTGCCACCCCAGTTCAGACATGGCTATATGCAAATCAGTCTGACCCTGTGCCTCATGGGAAAGGTCCAGCCCGAACTGCCTAGCCATGCCTTCTCTGGACCGGAAACAAGCTTCCGAGGACCGGTTTCTGGCATTCCAGCCGTCTTCAGCCCGGCTTGCTTGAATCCAGTGGCAAAGTGAGCAAGGGACTCACGTCTGAGCATACCCTGCCATAATTGTGGCGGCCAAAGCGGTACAAAAGGGGGTGGTGATGGACGGAGCATCTGAACCAATCAAACACTCACACCCAGTCAAAAGATCTGGGTTTGATCCATCATCGTTCTTTAGCCCACTCTGCCACCCCAGTTCAGACATGGCTATATGCAAATCAGTCTGACCCTGTGCCTCATGGGAAAGGTCCAGCCCGAACTGCCAAGCCATGCCTTCCCTGGACCGGAAACAAGCTTCCGAGGACCGATTTCTGGCATTCCAGCCGTCTTCAGCCCGGCTTGCTTGAATCCAGTGGCAAAGTGAGCAAGGGACTCATGTCTGAGCATACTCTGCCACACTTGGGGCGGCCAAAGGGGTACAAAAGGGGGTGGTGATGGATGGAGCATCTGAACCAATCAAACACTCACACCCAGTCAAAAGATCTGGGTTTGATCCATCAAGATAGCATGGCTGATGAGGATTATGAATCCGAAACCGGTCCCAGGGTGCTTGTTTCCGGTCCAGGGAAGACATGCCATGGTAGTTCGGGCTGGACTGTTCCCATGAGGCATAGGGTCAGACTGATTTGCATATTGCCATGTCTGAACTGGGGTGGCCGAGTGAGCTAATGAATGGTGATGGATTAAACCCAGATCAGTTGACTGGGGGTGAGTGTTTGATTTGCTCAAACGCTCCGTCCATCATCCCCTTTTGTATCGCTCCAATCTAAAAGGGGCAATAGGATAAATACAAAGACCCAAAATAAAAAGGGGAAAAAATATGAGGCCCTTGAGGAGTGGGAGTATGAAGCACATCGGAGAGAAAAAGAGAAATGTCAGGGTAGAAATGCTTTGGGACCCGAATGTATCCGGTAATGGTAGCAGAACAAAAGGAAAGAGAAAAATGTAAGGAAAAGAGGAAACATGCAGAGGAGCAAATGGTTCAAGCACTCTCTGTAGCTGATGAGAATTTACAGGATATAGTTGTTGTTGAATTAACTTTTGCTGAAAAGACCCCCACCTTATCATGAAGAGCAGAATAATTCAGAGTCTAATCCATTTGTATGTTTAAGGCCTTAAGCTCCATCTGTAGATTTAAATTCAATATATAAAAGTATATTTTTAGACAAAAATCTGAACCCTGAGAGAGAAGGATTTTCTAATATGATTATGACGAATAACTCTGATGCATTATCAGTACCTGTAACAATTGGTCTAGTTGTTCCTCTTTAACAGACAGGACGAGGAGTTTCACAGATTCATGCAATTACAGCCCCAAGCGACAATGAAGGTGAAATACGTACCATTACCTGGAACAAGAGAAATAGTGAGAAATCAGGGAACAAGGTGTACAACAGTAAGAGTAGAGACTCATGAGAATAGCACAGAAGAGTGTATTAAAACGAATGTCACCTGGGAAGGGAAAAATGTGTCATTGACAAATTATTGGAGAAAATCTTTGAACCGCCTTAATAGGGTACAGTGAATGACTACTGGGAGGATTTTACAAATGGGGGGCCAGATAACAGATTTATGAACACTGATGAGGCCAGTGGAGATTAATAGGGAATTACCGAGAGCGGAAATGAGTACCTCAATAGGGCCATCCCCAGAAGAACTTGATGATTGGATTAGAACCAATAGCCCCTACAGGAAATACATTGACTAGTGCCAATCGAACTATGAATATAGGCGTGAGCAAATTAAAGGTAGAGTTAGAAGAAATTATATTGGGGACCATTAGTCCAGAGTGACTATCAAAATATTGTGATGAAGAATTATTATTCATGTGTAAAGATATAACTCGAAAGGCAAGAAATATTAATGAGAAATTTGCTGAAGTAGCATAGACATTTGGAGTGGATGTAGAAAAGTCCAAAGCTCTGCAGAAAAACTATTGATTGGATTTTAGTGACAAACATTTGGAGAGTCTAAATTCCTCAGGAAAGAGATTGCAGATTAAGAATTAATAACAATCCTGAAACAATGGGGAAAGATAGAGAGTTGGGAAGGCAGACGGGTGGTAAAGAAGAAAGATACTGCAATGGAATTGCCTCTATATCTGATGAGGGAACAGGAAACTAATGAGGCAGATGCCTTGGCTTTTCATATGAGAGAGGTCATGACATATTATCCTTTACAAATGATTTCCTGAGGTTGAGGGAGAAACCAGTCGAGTGGTATAGGCAAGTGGAAAGGTTTGTAAAGGTTTTGAAAGTCATGTTAAAGGATTTGGATGCTCTATTTGATATTGAGGTTCCTACAGATTTATGTGCGGAATGTAAAATTGAAGTTGATTGGCCAGAAACAGAATATGCTAGAGACCTAAAAACAGGTACAGGTGCAGCATCAGCAGAAGTGATGAAAAAATATTATCAGGTTGTTACATATTTGAAAGGAAAGATTACACAAAATGAAACAGACTGGGTGAAAATAGATCGGTCTACCCAGGAACTAAAAGAAACAGTACATGCTTATTATGAAAGGCTCTTACAGGCATTTAAAGAGTATAATGGAATAAAAAATGTGTCAGAGAACGATTTGGGACATTTTGTGTATCGGTTTGTTTACTGATTAAGACCTGAGATTAGTGCTATGATTCAGCAGCATTTTATTTGTTGGCAGAGCAAGTCAATAGATGAAATATTGCGTTATGCAAAGTATTGTGGGGATGAAAATGAGATGTGACATAAGAAGTTGAAAGAAAAGTTGATGTTTACACAGATGAAGGTAGCCAAGAAAAGATATGTGGGTTACAATTCAGATTTTACAAGAAGGATACAGGGACATGGTCAGACTTCCACTGGAATGAAAGGGGTAATGGTAAATCCCTTACTGAATTTGATGCCACAAGGAAGGGGACGTGGATCAAATATAGAGTCATTGAAAAAGACTCCCTCGTCACAGTTGCAGCAAGTTCTGGCAATGGAAGCGCAAGTGTAAATCAAATTTGGCTAATTAAGTAAATGGATTTGACTATGGTGTCAAGTGCGGATTGATTGATACAAATGCAGACGACTAGTGATATGTTAAATCCGTTAGCGTTAAATGTAGGACGGAAGAATCAGAATATACCTAGAGCTCCAATGCAAAATTTGAATCGGCCAGTACAGAAATACAACGTAAATATTGGTTTTCATACCAACGATCAAGAAAATCCAAATGTACAAGTGGCTTCACAATATTTATTACAGATAGATGACAGTGACTCAGATACATCCCAATGATGGTGCCTTAGGAGGGAGCAGGAATGCCGTGCTTGACGTATCCCTAGAGGTAAATCAGAATGGTCCCTATGTGGATGGCAAGGTAAATGGAACACCTATTTCATTCCTTGTAGATACTGGTGCTACCCGATCCACTGTGAGAACTGTGCAAATTCCCAACCTACCCCTCACTGGAGAACCGATCCAAGTAGTAAGAGTATCGAATCAATTAATTCCAACTCCAGTGACAGAATCATTAAAAATACAGATTGGAAAATTCGAGGAGATGCATAAATGTGTGGAGTGTGATACTAGTCCAGTGAATTTGTTGGGGCAAGATTTATTGTGCAAAATTAATTGTTCCATTTACAGTACTCCTGACGGAATTACATTTCATGCTGCAGATGAACATGCAGTGTTTAAAATGGCTAGATAAAAGATAGAAGTGAAGAGTTTGTATCCCTTACTTACTGAAAATGACTTACCTACTGTACTGAAAGAAATGGTCCTGCCTGAAATATAGGTTTTTTCAGGTAAAGATATTACTGCAATCCGAATCACAGTGAAACCAAATGCTATATATCCGAGAACCCCACTATATAACCTTAGTCCTGAGACTATTGGTGAAATAAACCCATTGATTGAGACTTTGATTGAAGAAGGATTTTTGAGTGAGATTTTGGGCAGTCCATGTAATTCACCTATCATGGGCATACGAAACCCTAATGGGAAGTATAGAATAGTTCGGGATGTGCAGAAAACTAATCAGATTGTGTCACCATGATGCCCAATAGTACCAAACCCTGCAGTAATTCTATATCAAATCCCATGTGAAGCTGAATGGTTTCCGGTGATTGACTTGTGTCAAGCATTCTTCCCTATTCCCTTGCATCTGCATGGTCAATATTTATTGGCGTTCCAGTTTGGAAACCATGTATTGGCATGGTGCCAAGTTTCACAAGGGTATAGGGAAAGCCCCTCAAGGTTTAATCAAATCCTGAAGAGAAGTTTGGTGTACCTAGAGATGCCAATTGACTCTGTGATAATGCAGTACCTTGATGATCTGTTAGTGGGCATCCAGAATTAAAGAGGCATGTGTCTCAGATACTGTGGCCCTACTGAATCATTTAGCAGTAAGTGGGTATAAGGTGTCACCTACAAAGCTTCAGATTTTCAAAAGATAAGTTCTCTATTTGAGACATCACATTGAAAAGGGAATCAGAAAATTGTCACAAGATCGAATCATTGCTATATTGCAGATTAATCCACTGAGTACACAAAAGGAAGTTCAGATGTTCTTATGAATTGTTGGTTACTGCAAGCAGTGGATTTCGAGCTTTTTCTTGATAGTCAAGCCACTCCAGAGATTGACACACAAAGACGTGTCCGATCCTGTTCCATGGGATGAGGAATGCATTCACTCTTTTCTTGAACGGCTTGACAGTTTAAGTTGAGCCCAATGCCTGACTTCAATAAGATTTTTACTATGTTTTGAAGTGAGCCTGAATGTTTTGCAGTTCTAACGCAAATGCATGGAAATACACGCAGACCTGTCGCATATTTTTCAGCTACATTGGATCCTGTGGCTTCGGATTTACCTGTATGTTTGAAAGCGGTTGCTACAACATGTGTGAGTTTGGAACAGTGTGAGAACATTGTGATGGGACATCCGTTGAAAGTGTATGTGCCACATTCAGTTGAGGTTTGTTAACATGAACTCGAACACAGCACCTTATGAGTAGTCGGTTACCAAATATGAGCAGGTGATTTTGGGTGCAGAAAATGTGACTGTGACGGGATGCATGAGTTTAAGGGAAGGGAAAAATGTGTCATTGATAAATTATCGGAGAAATCTTTGAAACGCCTTAATAGGGGACAGTGAATGACTACTGGGAGGATTTTACAAATGGGAGGCCAGATAACAGATTTATGAACACTGATGAGGCCAGTGGAGATTAATAGGGAATTACCGAGAGCGGAAATGAGTACCTCAATAGGGCCATCCCCAGAAGAACTTGATGATTGGATTAGAACCAATAGCCCCTACAGGAAATACATTGACTAGTGCCAATCGAACTATGAATATAGACGTGAGCAAATTAAAGGTAGAGTTAAAAGAAATTATATTGGGGACCATTAGTCCAGAGTGACTATCAAAATATTGTGATGAAGAATTAATATTCATGTGTAAAGATATAACTCGAAAGGCAAGACATATTAATAAGAAATTTGCTGAAACCAGTTGAGTGGTATAGGCAAGTGGAAAGGTTTGTAAAGGTTTTGAAAGTCCTGTTAAATGATTTGGATGCTCTATTTGATATTGAGATTCCTACAGATTTATGGGCGGAATGTAAAATTGCAGTTGATTGGCCAGAAACAGAATATGCTAGAGACCTAAAAACAGGTACAGGTGCAGCATCAGCAGAAGTGATGAAAAAATATTATCAGGTTGTTACATATTTGAAAGGAAAGATTTCACAAAATGAAACAGACTTGGTGAAAATAGATCGGTCTACCCAGGAACTAAAAGAAACAGTACATGCTTATTATGAAAGGCTCTTACAGGCATTTAAAGAGTATAATGGAATTAAAAATGTGTCAGAGAACGATTTGGGACATTTTGTGTATCGGTTTGTTTAGTGATTAAGACCTGAGATTAGCGCTATGATTCAGCAGCATTTTATTTGTTGACAGAGCAAGTCACAAAAGGAAGTTCAGATGTTCTTAGGAATTGTTGGTCACTGCAAGCAGTGGATTTCGAGCTTTTTTTTGATAGTCAAGCCACTCCAGAGATTGACACATAAAGACGTGTACGATCCTGTTCCATGGGATGAGGAATGCATTCACTCTTTTCTTGAACAGCTTGAAAGTTTAAGTTGAGCCCAATGCCTGACTTCAATAAGATTTTTACTATGTTTTGCAGTGAGCGTGAATGTTGTGCAGTTCTAATGCAAATGCATGGAAATACACGCAGACCTGTCGCATGTTTTTCAGCTACATTGGATCCTGTGGCTTCTGATTTACCTGTAAGTTTGAAAGCTGTTGCTACAACATGTGTGAGTTTGGAACAGTGTGAGAACATTGTGATGGGACATCCGTTGAAAGTGTATATGCCACATTAAGTTGAGGTTTGTTAACATGAACTTGAACACAGCACCTTATGAGTAGTGCATTTAATGGGGAATCATTGAAGGAAAATTCTGATGATACGAATTGCAGATTGATGTTTTCGGTTGTTGAGACTTTGGAGGAAATCAGAGAATTAGAAGATTCAGTGCCACAGGCAGAAAGAGAAGGGTGGATCAAAACAGGATGTCATCACAGACAGGATGATGAGGTTTGGGTTTACTTGGATGGGAGACCTGTGTTGCCTATTGTCACCGAAGGCAAGGATTTGCCATGGACCTGCACATGTAGTTAGATATGCTATGCCACGTCTCTTTCGTCAATCTTGGTATAATCCCAAATTTAGAGCCATTGCAGAGAGTCTGTATCAGAGATGTCAAATTTCAACAACAAAATGCAGGAAGGAAAACAGTGGTCAGTATGAGTCACATCAGGAAATCGCGAGGGCCCTTTACCCGCATGCTACTGGACTTCATTGAGATGCCCCCTTGTAATTAATTGAAATATGTCCTTGTGATGGTGTGTTTGTTTTCTCAATGGGTTTGAGTCTTATACCACTGGGCACATTGACAGCTTAACTGTGGCTAAACTGCTTCTTAGAAAACTGATATTTAGGTTTGGTTTTCCATTATCATTGGAATCAGATAGAGGAACACATTTCAATGATGAAGTCATACAAATGCTTTGTGTTGCATTCCAACTTGAGCAAAGGCTACATTGTGCATACTGTCCGGAGGTGAATGGGATGATTAAGGCCACACTAACGAAGGTGTGTGCATCCACATACTTGGCATGGCCTGATGCATTGCCTTTGGTGCTGATGAGTTTGCAATGTATCCCAAACAATATAACTGGACTATCCCCGCATTGAATACTTATGGGGAGGGCTATGAGGCAGCCTAGAGTCGCCGCAAATCGACTTGTAAATATTTCTGACGACTTTGTACTAGATTATTGTAAAGGATTGGCTGATGTGGTATGTTCTGTGTCTTACCAGATTGGAAAAGTCACCACTACTGTGCAACAGGAGCAGTGCCACAATTTGTGCCCAGCTGACTGGGTACTTGTTAAGAAGCACCTCTTTGGTGTGGGTCTTATCAAGTGATTCTTGTAACCACAACTGCTGTCAAATATGGTGGTCTACCTAATTGGGAGCATGCGCATTTACCCGTTGAGTCAAATGTCCTCTTGAAAGTGTAGGGTCTGTAGTGGACAAACCGGATGGCAACAGAAAGAGGTCCTGTTCAGACTAAGCACAGTGTAGAGAGGTCACCAGCTACTGGGTCTCGAGACACTGTTGTAAATAAGTGTCAGAGGTAGTTGATCCCAGTTGGTATCGAGGGTCATGGTGAAGGGGATCCAACTAAGAAGAATGTTGATTCAAATGATGTGAACAGTGTACCAGAGAAACGAGTGTGAAGACGAGCCCATTGTCCCAGAAAAACTGAAAAAATGAGACACATAATGACTGATGGAAGAATACCTTCTACTGTGATTGAAGTCTCTAGTCAGTCTGAACAAAGCAACAGTGACGGAGAAGAGCCAACAGTTTGAAGAACAAAAAGAGCAGCTTCAGAGAGGACATATTTAGCTGCTGCAAATGACTGGGAAAAGGAGTTCTACACGTTTTGTTCAAAAATTGCAACTAATATAAACCACCATGAAAGAACTGTTGTGAAAAGGAGAAACGTGAGACAAACAAGGCCAGAACAAAAAGGGCATGACCAGACCTTGTTCAAAAGCTACTGCACAAAGCCTATTGCTCTAGTCAAAGTATAATAAAAAAATAAAAAAACAAAAAATACATATATATATATATATTACCTACTGGCAGTCCCCAGTAGGTAGGTATACTTAGGACCAAGTCACTATAGGAAAATCGCAACATTCTGTTCCCAATAACTTTGGCGCCGATTGACGAATCTTCGTGAAAGTTTCAAAACTTATGGCCCGCTCTGGTCCTCTCCTATCTTAAAATGTTTCGGGGTGACTCGCCAAGCGGGGGCTGAGAAAAAAGGAGGGACCCAAAACGTGTTTCCCCATGCAATTTCCCATAGGAAACTTTAGCCAAGGCTACAGCCCGAACTGCTGAACAGAATTACACCAACTTTGGAAAAAAGGTAGCCCTTGGGTCAGAAAGAACTCTTTTTGATAAATGGTGTAAATCCTTTCAGTATTTCCTGAGAAATTTGAAAAATAAAAATAAAATCGATATCTGGGCGGAGCCTAACCACATATGTCATCGTGAGATCTGATTGGCTGTCAGCACTTCATCCTGGAATTGCTGGCAGCCATTTTGGGACCAATATACATGATAGTGATAGAGATCGCAGGTCACCCGACCAATAATTTCACCATACACGTACCGGGCCCATATTTTTCCAATTTATATCATATACATTAATCAGGTGACCTTACACTCTACTACCAGCAACCCTGGTTCCTTTCCTATTTATTTTCGCGTACCCGACTTACCAATCCACCGTTACGGGTACCTATGACCACAATGGATCAGGGAGCTAGCTATGAAAGAAAGGCAGTCAACGAAAATACCAACATATACTTTTATACTTTCATTAAATGACGACAGACTACTGGGAAGTTTTAAAGATTTTATCTAGAATTCAGATTCAGAAAGCATACAGTTACAACTAAAAGGCAATCAATAATCAAAATAACGAACAGCACATAGCCATAGAGAAAATAAATCAGGGCAACCATTTATGAGTCTATAGGAAAAAGGACATGAGAAATACTAAACAGATTTCAGAAATGGAACTTAAGAAAGTATAACTAAAAATGGGCAAATTTATGCATGTACTAGAGTTTTACTACGGGGAAATACTCCAAGGTTTGGATAAGAATTTTGGGAAATCCTATACATCTATAGGAAGGGTAAAAATTGGAACACGCTATAGTTCTAGAAACCTTACTTCATTCAATTCGAGAGGAGAAAAATTATATACCACATCTATATTTTCATAAACGGTATGGAGAATTGTGCTTAAAGGAAGGGTAACATAGGAACATGCTGAAAAACAGTAATAACGTATGAGCTTTTATTCAGTAGCTTTGCGAAAGCATGGAATATCAAATATGCGCAAAGGTGTGTCTTTATTAAAGCAAAAGACAGAAAATAGAAGGTGCAGTATAGATTTTCAGCACTATATATTTACCTAGAATGGTGTGAAGAACAACCCTGGCCACAGATCAGTCAAGGACAGGAAAAACCCCAAGGAAGGACAGTCATCAATGGGACAGCAGGTGCAGAATGGACACCCCAGGACAGGACAGGAAAGCCAGATTAGGATCAGGACAGGACCACCAAGGCACGACCAGCACCCGCAGTTTGGAAGCAACGCCTGCGCTCCACCCTCTCTGCGGCTATCGGCCAGAACCCCGAATGGGTTTGCGAACTCCCCAGCAAAGTGCTCCGCCAGCACTTAAGGTTCAGTAAAACCTTTTGAGTCTATGGTATATTTCGGACAGAGTGCTCCGCAGCCCTCTGTATCAGTCACCTATTGAGTGCGTTGGGTCAGTGACAGGTCAGCTATTCGGACAAGTCGGACAATTTCTCTAGCTAAAAATAGGCTAGTTATACTGTTTTCGGGTCAGTGTACCACCCCCCAAATGTTGCAAGTGTCAGAATCCCCAATTTTGATTGGTCCCTAAGTAGGATAGGTCAAAACACCAATCAGATCAAACTTCTACAATACCACATTTGCATGTTTTTGGGACCGCCTAGCAAGTTTGGGGTTCCCATGAGATATTCTACAGAATACAATGAAACCTATTACAAAGTATCTATTGCAGAACATTTAGCTGCTTCGGCTGGGTGAAGGTGCATCTTCCCAGGCACATCTTGGCCGCCACCTCTGGTTGGCAGTCGTTCAATGTCACCGGCCGAAGACAGACATGCGCAGAAAAGCATTTCAATATGGTTGCTCGGATGTCCCTCAGACCCTCAATATCGCGGTACATGAAAAGTAAGCGAAAACAAATTAAAACATAGAAAATAAATGAATACACTGTATACCATGAATAGCTACTCTATAACCCTTTAATTGTAATATGCTAATGCGTGAGTGTTTTAGTGCAGACAGACAATAACATAAAACATTTGCGCAAGCTTCACCATGTGAGAATACAGACAGCCATCTTAAGAGCAAGTGCGCAAGCGCAAAGTTTCCCACCAGAACTGCAAGTGCGTCACGTCACGTGAGTGGGACTAAAGCATGCGCAGAAAGAAAACCTGCCAAGCAGCGGCCATTTTAGGAACAAACGTTATTGAGTTAGTAAACACATAGGCAAGCGTCTCTATGACACCCCAAATGTCAGAATACAGGGAATATAGTAAGACTAACAGGTTGAATTACATGGTTATAGGTTATTCGAGGTTCATGAGTATGAGCAAGCCGCGCAACGTGCGAATTCTTGCTCCATCAATCCCCTCTTTGATGATATTTAATATCATCATAACTAATGGAATCAGATACCAGCTTTTCTTTCACACTATGTACATTTCAATTTCTTCCAACATTCGGTTCAATTTTTCCTTAACGTCTTTGGTAGGGTGAGAATTCTTCACCCTTTTGTAAATCTGATTATTCTGTTCTTCCAATTCAAGTTCATCCACACTCCTTTTCACACCTCTCTTATTCACAGTATACTTCTTTTGGTGTTTGCGACATTTGCAACAGACAAATATAAGGAATATGATGAACCCTATTACTGCAATTGGCATCAGTACCTTAAACAACAAACTTTTACCTAAACTAGAAAACCAAAGACCTACAGAGGAGAGACCATCAGTGAGTCTCTTCCAGGCACTGTCAACCTCCAGTGGTTTGAGTTCCCTTTCCAAATTTGTAATGTTCTTTACATACTTTTTTATTTGTACACTTTTATCCGGTATGTAAGTGCAACAATGTTGCGCTTTCAACATCCGTCAGACTCCGCCCTCTTTTGCTAATAAGGTATCAAGCGCAAGTCTGTTCTGTAAAACCATAGATCTGATCGCAACCATTTCGGTATTGACCATCAGAAATACACTAGCAGTGTCAGTAGCTAACCGATCCACTACTGTAGACAATTTGCAAATTCTGTGTGTGTTCAGAACCACTCCCACTCCCACTCCAGGTATCAGTGCACTAAAAATACTACCCATTATTTCACCTACGCTTTCCCTTTTACTACGCACTAAGCCATTAGTGTTTTCACTGCTTCCAGCAATTTCATTCACATGGTATATTTTCGGGAAGACAATGCCAAAGTAGCAGCTTCCATACCAGTGATCCGGCAATTTGAAATAAGCCTTGTTTTCACATATATAATAAATTCCGGGAAACACAGGTTCTGACCCATTTTTGAAACCCCAACCTCCAATTACCTTGTAATTGTGCTCACATTGACTGGAACCAATGAAAATGTTATTATAATAACTAGTCTTTTCACGGTGAAGACAGAGTTTCCCTTTTCTCTCGAAATCCAGCAACAAAGCAGGACCATTCCCACCATTTGAGGTGTTTTCCATGTTTTCAGCCCACTTAGGAGTTTTCTGCCTTTTGTCATTTGCCTTTCTTTGGAAACTTTCCCTTCTTTTCTCTGCCATGTTTAAAAACATTTTCTCTTGTTCATGTAATGAACAGGTCAAGTTATCTCTGTGTGCTTCACCTAAATCTATGGTACCTATAGTCAGGAAGTATTCTCCCATATAACGTGTAACGTCACTTTTAGTATGTACAGGATTCAGATTTCCACGTATAGGAAGTTCAGAAAATATTACGTCAGAGTTTGAGTAGTAGTACTGTAACGGTCCTCTTTTGTAAAATAAACTAGCTAAAATACTACAGGAAATTCCATAAGTCAAGGGCAGGTGATGATAGGTCACGCCTTCAGCCACAGAAGTAGGTAGCTTCATGCAGACATAGCAATCTTCTATTTCCATTGTTTCTACGTAATGCACTAACAGGTTAGCGAATACATTTAAATGACTCTGGTTCTTTACTCCATGATAATGTAGTCCTTCCTCATCTGATGCTTCTAAGTCCCGTTTTGTTTGTCTGAGGCTAAGTGTTTTCTCACGTCTTTCTACACTTCGTGTTGTCAGTTCTTCAGGGTCTTTTGTCACAGTCTGTGTAGGATCAATATTAGTGTTTTTGCTCACCATATAAGGAATAAAAACTGTTAGTCCTATCCATAATATTAATACTATAGCTACACTACATAACCATACTTTGCAGCATGTCTTACAACAATTACGTCTAGGCCTTCCATTCACATTTGAATCAGACATTTCTGCTCAGAAGAAGTTCTCAACCCCTCTTTGTAACTTTGCACAGGTAGCTTACACTGAGCAACTTCAGGTTGGTTCGTCTTCTTCAGCAGATTGATCAGCTGTCTGTTCTTCGTCACTTTCGTCAGTTAAATCAAGATCCTCAAATTCCTCCAATATCAAAAAAGTCCATTCAGGATCCTGATATTTTTTGTTTAGTCTTTTTATTCGGTCACTTCTTCTTATGGAGCTTTCTCCAGCCTGCTCTGCTATACGAGAACTTTTTCTACGTTGCTCAAGCTTTTCTTCTACTGTTTTTAGTCTCAGTCTCAGTCTCAGTCTCTTAATATATCTTGGTTCGATATGTTTCTTTTTCTTGAGTCTTTTAGCTGGCACTGTAGTTTGGCTTTCTTCTAATGCTCTCCTATTTTTGTTTGTGTGTGGCACTTCTTCTTCTGCTTCTTCCCTTCCTGGCTGACTAGTCCCAGGTCTTTCTTCAGTTTCTTCTGCCTGGTCACTGAGCTGGCCTTGTTCAGGTGTATACTGGATTTGGCTTTTGGGCGTTTCTATTTCTGGGTCCTGAACACGTTCTTCTAATTCTATCTGGTCCTGTTAAAGCACTTCGAACCTTTGATTTTCTTCCGCTTGAACTTTCGCCCCAATTTCTGTCTGTCCCTTTTCAATCTCAGGAGTTTGTGGAGGTGTGTCGATCACTTGTTCTGTCCCTATCTGATCTTCTTCTCCTTCAGATTTCACCTGGATTTCGATAATCTGATTGTCCTCTCCTTTTCCTGTCTCGTCCTCACTATTCCACTCTCTGTCTGCGTAGGTTTGACTTCTTGTTCTGATTGGGTCATCGGTCAGGTCGATTATGGGTATCCACTCATCTTGACTGGTGCTCGGTTGTTCTTCATCAGCTACTTCGGAACCTGCGTCTGGAGACTCCTCAGCTGGGCAACCTTCAGCGTCAGTCTTCTTTTCGTCTCTTATTACCTTCTTGGTATGGCTGGCATGGATCCACTTCGGGACGCCGGCACACTTCACCGCTGTCGTGGTCACCAGTATCACTTGGCGTTGTTGTCCCCAATTTGGTGCAAGGCAATTTGAACGAGTATGTTTCTTGAGTACAACCCAGTCACCTGTAACCAATTTATGGACTGGAGTTGTTGGATTGGCGACGGCGTCCTCCCCAATATGGCGAGAGATAGAACGCACTTGGTCACCTAGTTGCTTGCAGTATTCAAGTACCAAATCATCAGAAATGCTTAACAGTTTGTATCCTGGTACCCATGCCTGTCTCATCACTCTTCCCATCAGGATTTCATGGGGGCTCAGGCCTGTTTTTTGGTCAGGAATACTTCGGATTCCCATCAGAACAAGAGGCAAAGCATCTATCCAGTTCATACCAGTGGATCCACACATCTTTCCTAATCTTGATTTGATGGTGCCATTTATTTGTTCCACCACTCCAGAAGCCTCTGGACGATATGCACAGTGCAGCTTTTGTATAATCTTGAATGCTTTACAGAGCTGATCAATTACTTCATTTTGGAAATGCCCACCTCTATCTGATTCAATTGTGACTGGAACCCCGTACCTAGGTATTAGCTCTCGTAGTAACAATTTGGCTACAGTCATGGCGCCATTCTTTTTGGCTGGGTAAGCTTCCACCCATTTTGAAAACAGGCAGACAATGACAAGGACGTATCTCATTCCTTTACAAAGGGGCAATTGAATAAAGTCTATCTGTAATCTTACAAAGGGACCTCCTGATTTCCCAATTTTACCCAATTCAACTACTGTTCTTTTCCCAGCGTTGAATCGCTGACATGTCAAACACCTCTGGCAAAGTGACTCTGCTACTTTCCTGAACTTCGGGTTGTACCAAGTTTGTTGGAAAACCAGAACCATGGCATCCCTGCCAATGTGTGCATCTCCATGCATCAATCTGGCCATAGAAGCAAGCAAGCGTCTAGGCAACACAGGCATCCTGTCAGGGCCCACAATGATACCATCCTCACTTCTCTGTCGACAACCAAGCTTTCTCCATTTTTCCTTTTCCTTTGGTGGTGCAGCATACTGCCAATCTTTCAATTCCTCCCATGTAGGCACCTCTTCAAACACCATAAGTTGGCAGCTGTTTCCATATCCCCCCAACTTAATATTTACAGACATTCGATGTCTGGCACAATGTTGGGCCACTTCATCAGCATATCTATTTCCCACTGTCACATGATCAGTGCCAGATTTGTGAGCAGCACATTTTACCACTGCCAATTCTTTGGGTAACTGGATTGCATCCAGTAATTCTTGGACAACTTTTCCATTTCTGATAGGAGTACCTGAAGAAGTCAGGAACTCTCTTTGTAGCCACAATTGGCCGAAGTCATGCACAACCCCATAACAGTATTGACTGTCAGTATATACTGTTATTCTTTTGTTTTTCCCAATTTTACAGGCCCTTGTCAAAGCAATCAATTCGGCTACTTGTGCAGACTTCACTCCAAATAAACAGGATGCTTCTATAGTGCGTTTTACCATGACTACAGCATAAGCAGCACTTAGGCCTACAAGTTCGTGTCTCAGACATGAGCCATCTACAAACAGCTCACAATCTTCTACAGGCAGGGGCATTTCTTTGATATCTGGGCGTGGTTTAGTACTGAACTCAGTTAGGTCAATGCAATCATGCTCTACCTCTCCCTTTGCTTCTGCAATCAGTGACTCAGGCAACAAGGTTGCTGGGTTCAATATGTTACACCGAGTAATGACTACATTTGCAGCGCCCACTAGGATCCTTTCGTACTTAGTCAGCCGACTAGGTGTGAGATACTGGGTTTTTGTTCTGGTCAGTAGGATTACAACTGCATGTGGAACATACACGGTTACAGGATGCCTCATAATAATGGATTCACTTTGCTCAAGACTCGTGCAAGTTGCAGCTACAGCTTTCAGACATCCAGGTAATCCAGCAGCCACTGGATCTAGAGTGGCAGAAAAATATGCCACTGGACGTCTAGTCAAACCATGGGCTTGGGTTAGGACCGACAACGCACAATTGTCTCGTGTGTCACAAAACAATGAAAATTCCTTAGAATAGTCAGGCATGCCTAAAGCAGGGGCTGTACACAGACATTCTCGTAATTTAGTAAATGCTGTCACGCTCTCCTCATCCCATTCAACTGGGTCCTTTGCTCCTTTCTTTGTCATTTTGATCAGAGGATTAGCTAGGACTGCAAATCCCACAATCCACTGCCTACAGTAACCTACAACTCCAAGGAACATTCAGACTTCTTTCTGAGTATTGAGTAACTGCATGTTTCAAATTATTCTGATTCTTTCTGAAGTAACTTCTCTATCTGGTGCCCCAGATATTTTACTGATTTGGTACAGAACTGTAGTTTGTCAGGTGATACTTTATGTCCTCCTTCACCCAGATGGTTCAGTAGGGCAATGGTGTCAACGACACAGTCTTTGTGACTCTTAGACGCCACCAAGAGGTCGTCTATATATTGCACCAAAACTGAGTTTCCAGGTAAGGTTAAAGATTCAAGGCATTTTTTTAAAATCTGATTAAAGATTGAGGGGCTTTCTGTGTACCCCTGGGGGACGCGATTCCAAACGAACACGTGACTGTCGAAAGCAAATGAGAAAAGAAATTTGCTGTCTGGATGCAATGGGATCGAAAAGAATGCTTGACATAGGTCAATCACGGTGAACCATTCAGCATCCCAAGGGATCTTATACAGAATCACTGCTGGGTTCGGAACAATAGGACAGCAAGGAACAACTATTTTGTTTACCTTTCTCAGGTCCTGCACTACCCTGTACTTGCCACTAGGTTTCTTGATTCCAATTATGGGTGAGTTACACGGGCTACTCATCACTTCTTGTATGATGTTTGCTTCCAATAATCTTTTTATTTCAATGGCAACTCCTGCTCTAACTTCTGCACTCATTTTGTATGGCTTGGTATTGGGGTAAACTGCATTTTCTTTCATGGCTATTTTGATGGGGTCTACATTTGCCATTGGACCTACATCCTTTCCAGTAAAGTCCCATACTTCTGGTTTCACTGTATTTTGGAGTTCTTCGGGTAAGTCTTGTATAGTCAACTGTTTAATTTCTGAGTCAGGTCTGATTAACATTAACTTATATATTCCATCTTCGTCTGAGGTTTGAATTTCGACGCCTTTTGGTGTGCAAAAGATGGTGCAGTTCATTTTACACAACAAATCACGTCCCAATAAGTTTACAGGACTGGTGTCACAAACTACAAATCTATGCATTTCTTTGAAGTTCCCTATTGTAATCTCCATGGGCTCAGTAACTGGGGTACTAATCAATTGATTAGATACACCCACTACTTGGATTGCTTCTCCCGAGAGGGGTAGGTTTGGAACGTCTGCTGTTCTCACAGTAGAACGGGTAGCACCAGTGTCCAATAGAAAGGTGAGATCATTGCCTTCAACCTTTCCTTCAATGTATGGACCTGACTGGTCTACCGGCAAGGAGGCGCCAAGTACGCACTCCTCGTCCTCACCTCTCATGCCCCGTCAGTAAGGTTCATCACAGAGAAAAGTGTCATTCAACAGAAATTGCGAAGTTGCTGCATTTCTATCCTCGTTTCCTCCCCAGATCTCTATGTCATCACCCTGCGGTGTTTTCCCTTTATAATTCGGTTTAGGTGCACGGGGCAACTGACTCGCCTTTACCTGTTGCTGGGTCTTTCTTGGTCTTTCATTCTGCGCCTGTGGATTTAAATCAGTGTTTTGGAGGTTACCATTCTGTAAATATGGACACTCGTCTCTCCAGTGCCCCATTTCTCCGCACTGGTGACAGGGAAATTTCTTTTTTGCTTCTTCTCAACTCATTTTTAAGCATGGGCGGATTTTGCGAATTGGCAATCCGCGAAATTGCGTATGTACGGATTCGCAATCCGCAAAATCCGCGAACTCTCGCGAATTTGCGGATTTTTTATTTTTTTTGTGTTCGCAAGGATTTCTGCCAGTTCGCGAGGATTTTGTACCAGTTCGCAAACGCGAACTTACTTTTCGGGTAGCAACGGTTGCGAACATGTTGTTTCTACATCTGGTTCATCACAGCACCCTCTGTTTCACCACTGCCACCCTCTGTTTCACCACTGCCACCCTCTGGCTCACCCATGCCACCCTCTGGCTCACCCATGCCACCCTCTAGTTCATCACTGTAGATTATGGGTGGAAAAGCACACCTGCCCTGCCTCAACTGACATAAATGAATTAGGGGCTGATTAATGTGTTTCTGAATTTGAACTTCCTGGCTGGAACCTGCTTCCTTATCTGTAATTGCTTTTTCTGAGCCTGCTGTGAGGGTCAGAGCAGGGTCATAGAATAGTTGCAAGTAGGCAACTGAACTCTGAAGGGGCCCCTCAGGAAGCACTACAGGGAATGGTTACTAATGATAAGATTGAACTTTTGCACCTGCTGAGTGCTTTCAGTTTTGAAAAAATCAAAATATCCAGCAGCATCCACAAAAAGTAATCCTTCCAGGCACTACAGGGAATGGTTACTAATGATAAGATTGAACTTTTGCACCTGCTGAGTGCTTCCAGGTCAAGATCCAAATCAAAGTGACCAGCACATGAAGAAAGCACTGAGAGGAGCCTGCTGGTCAGGAACAGGAAGTTGGAGACTGTGGGGCACTTCCTTCCTCCCACCCCCCCCCCCCAAAATGGACTCCTTGCAAAAAAAAAGTGCAGGCAAATGTCAACCTGAGGAGTTATTCTGATAAAAATCATAATTTTCAAGGTTTATGCTGCCTGCTGGTGGATTTCTTGTGCGAAATTGCAAATTTTGCAATCTCGCAATTGCGAGATTGTCGCTGCCCGCCGCATCTTCGTTTTCGCAAGTGTTTACTCCCGCGAAATTGTATAGTATTCTAGTTGGCAAGTGCGACCAAGCAAAAAAATCCGCTTCGCACGGATTTACGAATTTTCGGTAAGTTTGCGAGAGTTCGCGGATTGCGAATTTACCGAAAATCCGCAAAATCCGCGAGCGGAACGGATTTTACGCCCATGCTTACTCATTTTCCCTCTGGGCTTCCCTCCTCCCCCAGAACCTAGATTTTGGTAATTTTTATTCATTTTACCTAATTGTTTTTCCTGCTGTTCCGCTAGTTTTACTTGTGCCCACATAACTTTCTCCTTCAGAGCCTTTCGCTTGTCTCCCATCTCGTCCTCGCAATACTTTGCGTATCGCAAGACTTCATCTATTTTCTTAGACTGCCAACAGATTTTATTGTCTTTGATCCACTGACAAATTTCAGGTAGTAAACCGTTTACAAACCTGTAAATGAAGTGGGTCATATCCTTCATCTCAATGTTATCTATACCGCTGTACGTTTTAAACACCTGTAACAGTCTTTCATAGAAGGAGTGCACAATCTCATCCCTTTCCTGCGTGGTTCTATCTATCTTGGTCCAATCAGTTTCCTTTGCAGGCACCTTTTTCTTTAGGTGTAACATGACCTGGTCGTATTTTCTCATCACCTCATCAGAGGGAGCTCCTGTAGCAGGGTCCCTCGTGTATTCTTTATTAGGCCAATCAACGGCAATTTTACATTCGGTCCATAAATCCACAGGCACCACTATGTCGAAAAACCCATCCAGGTCTTTCCATAGGCATTTTTGCACCTTTACAAACCTTTCTACTTGCCTGTACCATTCCACAGGCTTCTCTCTCAATTTTGGAAAGTCATTTGTAAAGGACACAATATCCTGTCGGGACCATGGAACGTGCACATATTTTCCACCTGGCACTTCTCGCATGGGGTATAACTGTTCTGGTTTGTCTGCTTCTCTTAAAGCAAATTCTGAAGTCGGCTGTTTGGACCTAACCTCTTCCTTTTTCTTCGCCCACCTGGCTTTCCACTTTTCTACATCTCCCCATTTTTGTAACACGGTCAACAATTCTTTGATCTGAACCTTCTTTCCTGACACATTCATATTTTCCAGATCCTTGTCTGAAAAATCTGCTCTGTAGGGCTTTTGTAATGGCTTTGATTTGGAAATATCTATTCCCATACTAGCTGCAGTGTCTGTTAATTTCTCATGGAGCACTCTGGTATTACGGGTAAGACTCTTGCTGATAAACAGCAGCTCTTCCTCGGAAAAGGTATTTAATCTGTCTAACCCCACATTTCCGGCCGTCAGTTCTTCCATTTCTATTCTCAGCTTGTAGATGTCTAAAGGTTTTGACTGAGGAGTCGGTCTCTCTAATTCTCGACTCCATCTCTCAATCTCGTCAGGAGTTACCAATGTGACACTTTTGGTACCTGAAGTTGATTCCATTTGAATCTCTCTCGTATTGAAAGGATTATGTCTCTTCTGCAAACTCCTTCCTGAGTTCCTAATTGGTAAATCCATTAAAGAAGCTTCAGATTCACATTCACTCGTCTGATCATCTACAATTAAGGGCTCTCTTCGGGGCTGTACTACCGTCGGGGTAACAATTGGGGCTTGTGGACTCACTTGTCTATCCCCATACAAAGGAACAACAGGTCCAATAGTTACTGGGATTGTCAAGGCTTCGGGGCTTGTATTTAACTGGGAGAGTTTCTGAATGATCTCGGTTCTCTGTTTGGCTAGAGCCTCTCGCTCTGTTTCCTCCAATAACCGTTCTAGGGATTTCTCATGCAATACTTGTGGAGTCAAAGTTGGAGCACAACTCGGGGCAGTGGGATGCGTCGTACTTGGTCCTTCACCATAATTAGGTTTTGGGAAACAGCTTCCTGTATTTAAGGCTCTCGGTCCTCCCTCATAAGGAGGTCTTGAACCGAAATCTCGATCACCAGAATATCTTGATTCTCCACTAAATGGTGGTCTTAGACAGGTGCCTCCGGCACCTATGAGTCCTAGGCCCTCGCTATAGGAAGGTATTTGACAGCTATCTCTTGGGTTTCCAGATCCACTCCCTTCCTGACACGGTGGACGTTGGGAAGTATCCCCTACACTAGATGATCTGGGTCCTTCATTATAAGGAGGCGGACTTTTCATAAACATGTCATCTAATAATTCATCATCTGACTCCCCAAGGGGCCCCCAATGTTTGAATTTTTCTGTCTTTTTCTCTCCCCCAGGACCACCCATTGGCATCATTGGAAACAATCCTTCCACAATCATATTCTGCCTCCACTGTTTCATCTTTTTATCACGGGTCTCTTGTTTTAACTTCGGATAAAATGTTGTTAACCTTTTATCCATTCGGGGCTTGTCTCTCTCAAAAGCCTCGATCTCCCATTCCTCTAATGCTTCGTACTGCGTTAATCTAGGTCTGGGATGTAAATCATTTATTCGGGTTCTCAAGTTAAATAAAATCCTGCCATTAAACGTTCCTTCTAACGGGAAAGCCAAAATTCCGTC
The DNA here is from genome assembly GCF_964261635.1 of Lissotriton helveticus. Lineage (NCBI taxonomy): Eukaryota > Metazoa > Chordata > Amphibia > Caudata > Salamandridae > Lissotriton > Lissotriton helveticus. The sequence goes on along the minus strand of NC_136057.1, from coordinate 2,120,857,293 downwards.
ATCTTTTGTGTATTCCGTCCAATTTTCCAACCATACACACGAATGGTACCCTTTATCAAACATCATGAACGATGCGGGGGTATTAGGTGGTGGTATGACAACACCTTCTCTAGTTTTTATAGGTTTGTCCTTTTTGAAGTAATTCTTCACTTTATTTACAAGGGACAATTTTCTCTTATTTCCGTACATAATGTCGTATCTATTAGTCTTCCACTTATCTTTTCCAAACCCTAGGTATCTTGGATCAGGTCTAGTCTCCGGAGTATACGTTTGCCACATACGAGTTCTGCGAGCGACTTTGTTTACAATCACTCCCAATCAAAAAGCGCCTTTTATTTTCGTGCAACCAATCAAGTGCACGGGTTCAAATAATCTTGACCAATGGGTGCGCGGCCTTTCGCGAGACAGGTTCTCATGCTTCGGCACTCACCCCTTCTTTACAATTTCAGCTCCGCTACACACACGCTGTTTCGACCAATGCCAGCGTGGCACAGAGTGACGTCAGAGCAGCTCCGCAACTGACTCCCTCCTTTACAAGGTAACGGAAACTTGATTTCTCTTTTAAAGTGCAAGTGCTTTTAGTTATTTAACAACGAAAACACATTCACCACTGTACTCGAGTGTCTAGAAAGGAAAGATACGTTTTACTGCAAGTAAACCTCTTCTGTCTACTTTTCACACACTACGGATAGATCTCTTCAGCCTACCCTTCACTCAAGCATTAGGGAACCTGCTACTTCTTTGACTCATCCACTTCTTTTCGGGATATATACTAAGTCTAAAGTTTCACCAGCGAACCCCTTTGTTATCACTCAAGCTTCGAAGAACCTACTACTCCTTCCGGTGTGACCCTTACTAGGTTATATCACAATAGAAGTTTTGCCAGCGAACTCGTTGCTATCATTTATTCAGACATATATTCACAAAACCCTAATTAGTGCTTCCAGTTTTGCCTAACCTGCACTAATTTTTCTAGAGCCAGTGACCTCACCACGGCGTGGATTCTCTTTACCACCGGCTATTCAATTCCCCGGGGATTCCAGACAAACACTAAACAATTACTAACGAGTGGGTTAATACATAAATCAATATAACAATAAGAAAAACAATTTAAAACATTTCATAATTTTCAAAGAAAAACACATTGCACGTGATCGATCAATTTCAGAAGTAAAAATATTCACCATTTAGCAGCAAAATCTTTATAGCAGCATCCGACCTATCTAACTAGTCCTACCTAACTTTAACTAGTCCCTAACCATAGCTCTGCTACCAGAAAATTACTGATAGAGATCGCAGGTCACCCGACCAATAATTTCACCATACACGTACCGGGCCCATATTTTTCCAATTTATATCATATACATTAATCAGGTGACCTTACACTCTACTACCAGCAACCCTGGTTCCTTTCCTATTTATTTTCGCGTACCCGACTTACCAATCCACCGTTACCGGTACCTATGACCACAATGGATCAGGGAGCTAGCTGTGAAAGAAAGGCAGTCAACGAAAATACCAACATATACTCTTATACTTTCATTAAATGACGACAGACTACTGGGAAGTTTTAAAGATTTTATCTAGAATTCAGATTCAGAAAGCATACAGTTACAACTAAAAGGCAATCAATAATCAAAATAACGAACAGCACATAGCCACAGAGAAAATAAATCAGGGCAACCATTTATGAGTCTATAGGAAAAAGGACATGAGAAATACTAAACAGATTTCAGGAATGGAACTTAAGAAAGTATAACTAAAAATGGGCAAATTTATGCATGTACTAGAGTTTTACTACGGGGAAATACTCCAAGGTTTGGATAAGAATTTTGGGAAATCCTATACATCTATAGGAAGGGTAAAAATTGGAACACGCTATAGTTCTAGAAACCTTACTTCATTCAATTCGAGAGGAGAAAAATTATAAACCACATCTATATTTTCATAAACGGTATGAAGAATTGTGCTTAAAGAAAGGGTAACATAGGAACATGCTGAAAAACAGTAATAACGTATGAGCTTTTATTCAGTAGCTTTGCGAAAGCATGGAATATCAAATATGCGCAAAGGTGTGTCTTTATTAAAGCAAAAGACAGAAAATAGAAGGTGCAGTATAGAGTTTCAGCACTATATATTTACCTAGAATGGTGTGAAGACCAACCCTGGCCACAGATCAGTCAAGGACAGGAAAAACCCCAAGGAAGGACAGTCATCAATGGGACAGCAGGTGCAGAATGGACACCCCAGGACAGGACAGGAAAACCAGATTAGGATCAGGACAGGACCACCAAGGCACGACCAGCACCCGCAGTTTGGAAGCAACGCCTGCGCTCCACCCTCTCTGCGGCTATCGGCCAGAACCCCGAATGGGTTTGCGAACTCCCCAGCAAAGTGCTCCGCCAGCACTTAAGGTTCAGTAAAACCTTTTGAGTCTATGGTATATTTCGGACAGAGTGCTCCGCAGCCCTCTGTATCAGTCACCTATTGAGTGCGTTGGGTCAGTGACAGGTCAGCTATTCGGACAAGTCGGACAATTTCTCTAGCTAAAAATAGGCTAGTTATACTGTTTTCAGGTCAGTGTACCACCCCCCAAATGTTGCAAGTGTCAGAATCCCTAATTTCGATTGGTCCCTAAGTAGGATAGGTCAAAACACCAATCAGATCAAACTTCTACAATACCACATTTGCATGTTTTTGGGACCGCCTAGCAAGTTTGGGGTTCCCATGAGATATTCTACAGAATACAATGAAACCTATTACAAAGTATCTATTGCAGAACATTTAGCTGCTTCGGCTGGGTGAAGGTGCATCTTCCCAGGCACATCTTGGCCGCCACCTCTGGTTGGGCAGAAAAGCATTTCAATATGGTTGCTCGGATGTCCCTCAGACCCTCAATATCGCAGTACATGAAAAGTAAGCGAAAACAAATTAAAACATAGAAAATAAATGAATACACTGTATACCATGAATAGCTACTCTATACCCCTTTAATTGTAATATGCTAATGCGTTTTAGTGCAGACAGACAATAACATAAAACATTTGCGCAAGCTTCACCATGTGAGAATACAGACAGCCATCTTAAGAGCAAGTGCGCCAGCGCAAAGTTTCCCACCAGAACTGCAAGTGCGTCACGTCACGTGAGTGTGACTAACGCATGCGCAGAAAGAAAACCCGCCAAGCAGCGGCCATTTTAGCAACAATCGTTATTGAGTTAGTAAACACATAGGCAAGCGTCTCTAGGACACCCCAAATGTCAGAATACAGGGAAATTAGTAAGACTAACAGGTTGAATTACATGGTTATAGGTTATTCGAGGTTCATGAGTATGAGCAAGCCGCGTAACGTGCAAATTCTTGCTCCATCAGTAGTACCCGATTGAAATGCATTGTAGTGAATCGAAGATTTTGAGGGTTACCAAAAGGAGAACCATAAAGGGTGCTAACAGACTTTAGTTACATTAGAATTCATTTGTTGATGGTACCATACTAATTTCAGGAATTGTGGTGTGTTTTAAGGTGATTTTACCCTGTGAAAAACCTTCTGGTGGGATATCATGAATCATGTTTGAGAGAAAACTATTTTCACATGCTTGTCCCATAGAGTTTTGGAAGGTGCTCCAGAAGCTAAAATTAGAGCATACTTTCTAGAAATTCACATTATCTTTCTCAGTCATGTGAGAATAAAGTCTAACATTCTCAGTAAAACATGTACATCCAACAAGGGCAGAGACTGTCAGTTGATTCCTTTGTGTTCTACTGCAGCTTCCCAGAGTGTTCTAAAGAACAACTAGAGCGCTAACAGTCTTACTCATGACAACATTATGGCACACCTGAAGCCATCTTGATTGGAATAAACTGGTAACTCTTAAACATTTTAAGTTAAAAAGGAACAAAATGAGGGGGTTCATTTTGTCGTAGAAATTTTGGTTAGTGCTGTAGAAAGAAAAATTAGGACATGTTTTAAGTGAGATCTCAAATATCTTCTATTTCATTAGAATATTCTGACATGCAGACTGACACAATCACGTTCAATACCAGCAGTAGATCTCCAGTTAACTCCCTGGTGAGCAGTAGTTTTACTGCAGTGATCTAATGAATAACTAGAGTGCTAACATTTTGAATTTATGGCAAATATGTGTCACATCTGAATGCCTTCTTGATGGAATCAAAGTAAAAAACTGAAAGCATTTCCTACTGAGGAGACTGCAGTAAATGAGGAAATTAGGAAACTTCATAACAAATAAGTCCCCCAAGATGGCCACCAGAGCAAAAAGAGCTCAAATGTGGCACAAATATCACCCAGATGTAGCCCACATATAGCCCATTGACACAAGTGTGCAAAACACTTTTTAGTTTTAGTTTTTCTGCAGTTTTATATAGTGCAGACTGGTCAGGTATTGGAGTGTTACATCTTACTAGGACCCCTTATTGCGTATTTTGCACGAAGTACATGAGATTTATCTTGCAAAACATTGAACTTTATGATTCTGTTAACCTGAAGTTGCTCTGAACCGGGCTTTGTAACACTCGCTTTTACCTACTGGTTTTAATTAATTCTCACTGTATTGTATTAGGAAAGATGATTTACTGTTTTTATATACACTTTTATGATCGATGTTTCTAAATCAGATCGAATAAAGTTTAATTAATTATATGGCAGGACGGAGGCGAGGATTATGCAATCTTTCTTCACTTTGTTTGCATAGCAGTTCAAAGAAAACGTAACATAACAATCATTAAACAAAAGACTGCACAACCCATGAACCATTAGCGGGGTAGTCTGCAAGGCAACTATAGTCCAATCATATCACAGTCCATCGTATATAATATCGTGATGGCCCTTCCTCTTCCTCTTTCTTCACTGCTCGTCAGTGAAGTGCATTCCTTACATTCTTGGCTTCATCTGACGTTGTTGCTGTTTGTATAGCGTTTTCTTGTGTACGTTATTAGCATTATTGCCTTGGTATTGTTTCATATTCCCTGCGCAGCTGGCTCTTGCCCGAACGTGTTCTCCCCCTCGCAGTTTCTCCTGCTGTGCGCTCTGTGCATGGTGAGATCCTGTCAGACGCATCTGGTCTGAGCGAGGCAGCTCCGTCGAGCACTCCTGCTGGTCTTTACACGTGTTTGGGAAACCGGTCACTCCTTTAGTGTCCGCTTGATTACCGACCAACCCTCGCCTAATTTTGACACCGCTATGCGGTGCTTTCCCCACATGGCCTGGAGGTGTTAATTGGTATTGCGCCTCAGTCTATTCTTAGCCCAGCTTCGGGGAAAGCCCAGCTGTTGGAGCACCGGCGAGGGTGCTGCCTTAAGGATTTTAGGGGTATTTGTTCTGTGCTCACACCCTTGGCTATCATGTCTTCTCCAGAAGACCATTTTTACTCCTCCTACCAAGAAGTGGAGGAAGAATGGCCCCCTAACTTCTCCCTCCAGCAGTGGACCAAGCCCTCTCTCTGGCTATTTCTAGGGTGTTAGCTCCTCTTAGGGATCAGGTTAATAAGCTGGCGAAAAGCATCCCTGGTTTGTTCAGTGACCCAGATCTGGTGGTGGCGGGTCCCAGTAGGTCCCAGATGGGGAATAACGTGGAGCACTTTGAAGGATTTGATAAACTTACTGAGACCTTCCTCAAGAGTGCGCAAAAACGCTAAAACATGCACCCTGCCGGAAGGAGGAGGAGCCCAGAGAAAATTGCAACGCTGTCACCACTATTGCAGACCCTGACAATGGGTTTCCCTTAGAAGGAGAGGGTGTATTGGAGGACGATTTCTCCTCTGATGAGGATAAGGGCGTCCCTGGTGTCTCCTCTCAGTCCCCGGTTAGGGAAGGGGTCCACTCGGACATGTTCAAGTCTACCCAAATTTACCATCCTAGTCAGCGGAGTGGACTCCTGATGCCAAAGTGGCAGAGTATGTGGTGGGGAAAATCCATCAACCCCTTGAAAGGGTGGTCAGGAATAGGATGAGGGGAGAATGCCCCAGGCTCTCACTGAAGGGGAAGGTGGCACACACACCTGAAATTGATGAGAAACTATATACCTTTTTCTCCAAGTATATGAGGGATCCCAAGAAAGGAATTGATAGGTCTTGGACGTGGTAGGGCCCTTTACCCAAATCATTCAATTGGTGAAGCATTCAAAAGAATCAGGATCCCCTTTGTCCATGAATATTGTGGCTGGTTGAAGGCACTAACCTAAACCCTAAAACACTACCCCCTTCACTACCCATACACCACTGCACTACCCTAAACCCTAAAACACTATCCCTAGCACAACACCCTACACTACCCAAACATAACTGCACTACACTAAACCCTCAAACTCTACCACCAGCCCAACTCCTTACAGTACCCAAACACCACTGCACTACCCTAAACCCTAAATCTACCCCTAGCACAACCACCTACACTACACAAACACCAATGCACTACCCTAAACCCTAAAACACTACCCCCAGCACGACCCCTTTACTACACAAAGACCACTTGACTGCCTTAAACCCTAAAACACTACCCCCAGCATGACTCCCTACACTACACAAACACCACTGCACTACCCTAAACACTAAATCTACCCTGAGCATGACCCCCTACACTACACAAATACCACTGCACTACCTTAAACCTTAAAACACTATCCCCAGCACAACCCCCTTCACTACCCAAGCACAACTGCACTACCCTAAACCCAAAAACACTACCCCCAGCATGAACGTCTACACTACCCAAACAACGCTGCACTACCATAAACCCTAAAACACAACCCCCTACACAACACAAACAACACTGCAATACACTAAACCCTAAAACACTAGAACCCAGCATGACCCCCTACAGTACACAAACACCATTGCACTGCCCTAAACCCTAAATCACTACCCCCAGCATGACCCCTACACCACACAAACACCACTGCACTACCGTAAACCCAAAACACTACCCCAGCACTACCCCCTACACTACCCAAACACCACTGCACTACCCTGAACCCTAAAACACCATGCCCAGCATGACCCCCTACACTACACAAACACCACTGCACTACCCTAAACCCGAAATCACTACCCCCAGCGCAACCCCCTACACTACCAAAACAACACTGCACTACCCTAAACCCTAAAACACTACCCCAGTATGATTCCCTACACTACACAAACACCACTGGACTACCCTAAACCCTAAAACACTACCCCTAGCACGATTCCCTACACTCAAACACCATTGCACTACACTAAACCATAAAACTACCCACAGCATGACCTCCCATACAACACAAACACCCCTGCACTACCCTAAACCCTAAAACACTACATTCAGCATGACCCCCTACACTACCCAAACACCGCTGCACTACCCTAAACACTAAAACACTAACCCCAGCATGACCCCCTACACTACCTAACTACCACTGCACTACCCTATACCCTAAAACTTGACTCTCTACACTACACAAACATGACTGCACTACCATAAACCCTAAAACACAACCCACAGCATGACCCCCTACACTACACAAACACCACTCTAAACCCTAAAACACTACCCACTACACTACACACACACCACTGCACTACCCTAAACCCTAAAACACTGCCCACAGCATGACCCCCTACACTACACAAACACCACTGCACTACCCTAAACACCCTACACTATACAAACACCACTGCACTACTCTAAACCCTAAAACACTACCCCCTACACTACACACATACCACTGCACTACCCTAAACCCTAAAACACAAACACCACTGCACTACCATAAACCCTAAAACACAACCCACAGCATGACCCCCTACACTATACAAACACCACTGCACTACCCTAAACCCTAAAACACTACCCCTACACTACACACACACCACTGCACTACCCTAAACCCTAAAACACTACCCACAACATGACCCCCTACACTACACAAACACCACTGCACTACCCTAAACCCCCTACACTACCCAAACACCACTGCCATACCCTAAACCCTTAAACACTACCCCAGCATGAACCCCTACACTACCCGAACACCACTGCACTACCCTAAACCCTAAAACACTATCCCCAGCACTACCCCCAAACTACACAAACACCACTGCCCTAAACCCTAAAACATTTTCACAGCACTACCCCTTACACTACCTAAATACCACTGCACTACCATAAACCGTAAAAGACTACCCCCAGCACAACCCCCTGCACTACACAAACACCACTGCACTGCCCTAAACCCTAATACACTAACCCCAGCATGACCCCCTACTCTACCCAAAACACCACTGCACTACCCTATTCCCTAAAACACGACCCCATACACTACACAAACACAACGGCACTACCATAAACCCTAAAACACTACTCACAGCATGACCCCCTACAGTACAGAAACACCACTGCACTACCCTAAACCCTAAAACACTACCCCATACACTATACAAACACCACTGCACTACTCTAAACCCTAAAACACTACTCCCAGCATGACCCCCCTCACAAAACAAACACCACTGCACTACCCTAAACCCTTCACCTACACCCAGCATGACCCCCTACACTACACAAACACCATTGCACTACTCGTCGGCATGCTGAAGTCAGTTCCACCCATTTTTCCGTGCCACCGAGGCAAACAGGCGGACCAAGACATTTTCACATGTATACATGGTATAATAATATATATATATATATATATATATATATTCACTGAAAAAACCATAGGTTTCAGGCACGATATAGTTAGAAATTAGCATTTAAAAACCTTAGAAATTCACCGAAAAAAACATAAGTTTCAGGGGCGTTATAGCTAGTTGGACATTTCACACGTACAAAACCATAGAAATTACTGCGTTATAGTTAGTTCAGCTAACCATAACTCACGCGCCCGCAATGCACTGCTGATGATGTGACATATTTCATCACTCATGACATGGTCAGTGAAATCACTCATGACATCACTGATGGCATCTGGAATGACATCACTGATGACATCATCCAGTCAAAGTAGGTTTTTCTGAAAAATAAATATGTTTTATATATTTATATCTCAAGGTCGATGGAATAATAAATGGGTATTATAAGTGTCTAAATGGATGACACTTTTTGTAAAATTGATAGTATAACTGACTGATTAAGTGTATCTTAGTGAATATATGGGTTAGTGAGTTATGTTTAAGTATGTAAATATTGGTATCAGTCTCTCCCTTTGTGTATAAGTGGATGCATGGGTTGGTGAGTAGCTACATGAGTGTCTATATGGGTTATTAGTTGTTTTTTTGAGTATAGGTGGATGAGTGTGTGTATGGGTGTGTTAGTGAGTGAATGACTGTCTCAATAGTGTCTTTATGAGTAACTACATATGTTTTAAACTAGTATATGTGAGTATTGGTGTATATAAGTGAGTATATGTGAGAGTGAGAGATTGGAAGAGTTCCTGTACAAATAAGTAGGTGTTTCTATTTGTGATTATTTACGAGAGTAAGTATGTGTAAGTTTCAGTAGAAGTAAGTCTGGTAGTGTGTGTATATAACTGCATATGCAAGTAAATAGATGTTTGATACTTTGTTTGCATGTGTGACTAACTCTATAGATGAGTGGTGGTATGTAACAGGATGTATAGGTGTATGAGTACATATGATGAGCGAGTGCATTTATGAGTGACTGAATAGGGACTGTTGGTGAATTAGTGGATGTGTGTGTAGATCTTCGAATTATTGAATAGGTGTGTTGCAACTGGTATTGGTATGTCCATTGTTTTGAAAATGTTAGTTTGTATTTTTGAGTATGTGTGTCAAAGGTTACATTAGATTGAGAGGAGGTCTGCCACTATATCACAAGGATGATGTCATCAGTGATGTCATTTGAGATGCCATCAGTGATGTCATTAGTGATTTCACTGACCATGTCATGAGTGCTGTAATATGTGACGTCATCAGCAGTGCATTGCAGGCGAGTGAGTTTTAAGTAGCTGAACTAACAATTACAGGGGACTTTCTATGGTTTTGTACGAATGAAATGTCCAACTAACTATAACGCCCCTGAAACCTATGTTTTTTTCAGTGAATATATAAATATATACAGAAAATTTGAGATGTCATCAGTGATGTCATAAATCATGTCATAGAACATGTCATGAGGGATATAATATGTAAGGTCATAAACAGTACATGGGGTGTAGGTTAAAGTTTGCACTGCTGACTATTACTGGTAAATTTCTGTGTTTTTTGTTTAGCTCAAAACGTTATGTTGGGACTAACATACTCACCTACATATTGCGTTACTTTAACCTTTGTTTTTTTCAGTGAAATTCTTTGTTTTTAAAAAAAACAAAATAAGATCATTTTATCACATCTAACTATAACTATAACGTCACTTAAACCTTTGATTTTTTGAGTGAATTTCGATTTATTTTAACGTAAAATAGCATTTTATTACAATATGTGAATCCAACTGCTACAATAAAAAGGCCTTTGGCCGTGCCTGGCAGGAGGTTGGTTGCATGGCATGACCTGCTGCCCCCTCCTAAGCCAATTTTAGCCCTGGGCTTCCCGGGCCCTTTGTTTTCAAAAAGAGGAGGAGTTCACGCAGCCTCACCTTTGAAAGCCAGCATTGTCCCTGGGACCCCTTTCCTTGGCAAAAAATATATTATTAGGGGAGAGCGATGAGTGGTCCCCCTACCCCAGCCTTAAAAGACCCCGGGAAAACCACTATTCAGGGTCTAATACATTAGCATTAAGGAAGGGAGGCATTTAGCCCCACTCCCCCAGCCCAAATGGGCCTTGGGGATCCAATCCCTTTGGGCAATACTTTAATTGTTGAGGTGGGGGTACATAGTCCCCCTCTCCAAGGCTTAAGAGGCTCTGGAGACCTAATTCCCAGGGGTCAAATACTTTTACCTGATGGAGTACTTGGTCCCCCTCCACAAGCCCAAATAGGCCCTAGGACCTCAGTCCCTAAGGCCATATTTTAACTATAGAGGAGGAGGGTGTGAGGTGGCCCTCACCGAGGATTAAGGGGCTACAGGGAGCCCATCCCTCAGGGTAATATTTAAAATATAGGAGTGGGGGAGAGAGTGACTACCACTCCCCAAGCCTTATGAGGTCCTGGGGACACCATCTTCTGGGCTAAATACCATTTATTTGGGGAGGAGGGCATGAACCACTACCTGCCGAACCCAAATAGGCCCTGGGGACTCCACCCTCGGGCCATATCTTAGTTTAAGGAGACGCGAACACATGACCCCCTCCCTGAAGCCTTAAAAGGACCCCATCATCCAAGGCCAATTGCCATAATTAAGGGGAGGGGTCCATGCTGCACCTCTGCCTGATCCTCATTAGGTTCCAAGAACTCCACCCCCAGGGCAAAATGCAATTAATATGGTGAGGAGTCTTTGCAGCCCCCATCCCCAAGCATCATTTGGTCATGGGGTATCCATCCCCCTGTGCCAAATGCAATAAAAAGGGGACGGACATTCAACCTCCTCCGTAGCCCTCTTCGGCCCTGAGGACCCCATCTGCTGGGACTAGAGGTGGGTGCCCTGGTGCCTACCTGGGGCACCCACCAATCAGCCGCATGCTGTGTGAAGCAAGGGGAGCCCCAGGGCCTATGGGGCCCCAGCCATCTCTCTACATGGTGCAGGAGCCGGAATTGCTTCTGCCCGGAAGGAGCAGCAATTTATGCTTTCTCCCTCTGGACAGAAGTAATATCATGCAAAAGTGTAGAGAGGAAAACAACAGGGCCAATCAGAAGGATCTTTTTTTTTAAATTGGGTTTGAGGGACTCTCACGAGAGTCCTTTGAACCCAACTATCCAGATATACAAATATTTTTTTAACCTTAGTTTCTCAATAATTAGTGAATGGATTTACACCAAATCATAGAATGCACAAACTAAAGACCAAGATCTAGTTTCTTGCCAAATTTGGTGTAATTCTTCTCAGCAGTTTTTAGGATAGTGCTTCTTAAAGAACATATAGGGAAAATGCATAGGGTTTTGAATATTGAGACCCTCTTGATGGATTATCCCAACACAAGGCAAACTAGCTTAAAACCCCCACTTTTTGGCAAGGTGTTGTAAAGATTTGCCAAACAGTGCCAAAGTAATTAGCAACACAAAAAACACACCCTATGGTAACTCCGCCCACTGGGAAATTCATAGTTAGAGTTATCACAAATAACTATAACTCGTTCCATAAGGTAACTATAACCTGCGCCTTCACTATGCATTGCTAATTACCCCACAAATGACACCACTCATGAGATCTTTGATAACATTATTGATAATATTTATGTAATATTTGCAGTAACACTTTTAATGAAAAGAATGTGCATGGCATGGGCGCGAGTTATGGTTATCACACTATACTATAAAGCTTCCCTTGCAGAACCCTAAATTATATATATATAAACTCTAGCCTGAGTACATTACTATAATGCACCTTTACAATTCACTGCTTACACCCTTTCATACTACATCAGTAATACTTGTGAAATCATAGTATCGATAACAACACTTTGACATGTGAAATTACAAAATTTGTGAGAACACTGTGCATGGTAGGGTGGTGAATTATAGTTTATGTACTCTGGCTAACAAGTTGAGAACACACTGTATGGAGGTGCACAAGAGAATTTCTAATGTTTGTTTATTGTAAGTTTGATCTGTACAGAAAGAATAAATAGAGTTTTAATCACTATAACTAAGCTTTAACCTTTGGGTTTCTTTTAATTTCAATGGTTTTATTGTTTAATATATAAATGTTTTAAATCTCAGAGTGAAGTGACATTGAGAGGAGTGTTGTTAAGTGGAGGGTCATAGAGTGCATTGGAGGATCGAATAGTGTCGTATAGTAGAGTGTCACAGAATGCAGTGGCATAGAGTGAAGGGAAGTAAAGTGGAATAGCTTACAGTGGAATGGCGTAGACTCGAGAATAGTCGAGTGGTATAAGGTGGAATGGCATAGAGTGCAGTAGCATAGAGTGGAGTTGCATAGAGTGAAATAGCATAGAGTGGAGTGACGTACACTGGAGTGCTATACAGTGGAATACAGTAGAGTGGAGCCACTTTGAGTGGCGTAGAGTTGAGTGGTGTAGAGTGCAATGGCATAGAGAGGAGTGGCATAGAGTGGAGTTGCGTAGAGTGGACTTGGGTACAATAAAGTGGCATAAAGTGGAGTGGCACAGAGTTGAATAGCTTACAGTGGAGTTGCGCAGAGGTGCGTGGCTTAGAGTGGAGTGCCATTGAGTTGCGTGGAGTGGTATAGAGTGAACAGGCATAGAGAGGGGTGGTGTAGAGTGAAGTGGTGTAGAATGCATTGGTGTAGAGTGGAATAGTGTAGACTGGAGTGGCTTACATTGTTGTGACGAAGAGGAGTAACTTAGAGTGGAATAGCGTAGAGTGGAAAGGCGTACATACTAGAGTGGCATAGTGTGGAGTGGCATTGAGTTGAGTAGCTTAGACTAGAGTGTCGTACAATGTTGGGTAGACTATAAGTGGCATACAGTAGAGGGGCGTAGAGTAGCATGCAGTCAAGTGACATAAAGTAGAATAGTGTAGAGTGGAGTAGCACAGAGTAGAGTGTCATAAAGTAGAGTAGTGTAGAGTGGTTAGTGTAGAGTGAAGTGACATGCATTGGCAAAGAGTGGAGTGGCATAGAGGGCAGGTTGGAGATGAATAGTGTATAGTTGAGTAGCTCAAAGTGGAGTGGCGTAGAGTGGAATAGGTGTAGAGTGGAATGGCATAGACTAAAGTGGCGTAGAGTGAAGTGGCATGCAGGAAAGTGGCATAGAGTGGAGTGGTGTAAAGTGAAGAGGAATAGTGGAGAGTGGAGTGGTGTACAGTGGTGTGACATAGAGTGAAATGGAATAGAGTAAAGTCAAGTGCCATAGAATGGAGTGGTATAAAGGGGAGTCGAATATCATAGAGTGGAGTGGCATAGACTAGCGTAGAGTTGAGTTCCATAGTGTGGAAGTGGAATAGCATATAGTAGAGTGACATAGAGTTGAATAACATAGAGTGGAGTTGCGTAGACTAGCATAGAGTTGAGTGGAGCGGAGTGGCCTAGAGTGGAGTGGCATAGAGTGGAATGGTGTACAATGAAGCAGTGTAGAGTGGAATATCATAGAGTAGAGTGGAATAGGAGAAAGAGAGGAGTAGCGTAGAGCCGAGTTGAGTAGAGTCAAGTAATGTACAGTGGAATAGAGTGGAGTGGCAAGAGTTGAGCTGTGTAGAGGGGAGTAGCAAACTGTAGAATGGTGTGGACTGGAGTGCCATAGAGTGGAGTTGCATAGAGTAGACTAGTGTAGATTGGAGTGGTGTAGAGTGGTGTGGCATAGAGTGGAATCACATAGAATAGTACACAGTGCAGTGCCATAGAGTGGAGCGGTGTAAAGTAGAGTGTAAAATTAAAATGGAGTGGCGTAGAGAGGAGTGGCATAGAGTGAAGTGGTATACAGTGGAATAGCAATGAGTGGAGTGGCATAGAGTGGAATATATATACATATATATACATAAATATATATATATGTATATTTTTTTACGCGTTTGTAATTTTGCTAAACTGCAAATGCTGTAATAAAATATGGCTAACCACGCTGGAGCGACTTTGAGTGCTCTTTTTTGAAGACTAGTCTCGAGGATTGAGAGACTTAGCGTTGGGAAAATATATATATATTCACTGAAAAAACCATAGGTTATAGACCATATATAGTTAGGAATTAGCATTTAAAAAACCTTATTTTACTCACACAAAACCATTGAAATTCCATATATAGTTAGTTGCACTAACTATATATCGCGCACCCGCAATCCACTGCTGATGATGTCACATATTACATCATTCATGACATGGTCAGTGACATCACTGATGACATCACTGATGACATCTCAAATGACATCACTGATGACATCACTGATGACATCATCCAGTGACTGTGTGTTTCTGTAAAGTTTAAATATGTTTTACATATTGAAGAATGAGTAGATGTAGAAGTGTCTGGATGAAGGATTTAGTAGGTGCGTGACTGACTGTATGAGTGAGTGATTAAATGTGTCTCACTGAGTGCATGGGTTAGTGACTAAACTGTCTTAATTTGTGCATCATTATGTCTGTTGTTCTGTAAACTGCTGCATGTGTTGATCAGTAGCTATATGAGTAACTATATGGGTTATTGATTGATTGCCCAAGTATTTGTATGGGAGACTGAGTGTGTGTGTGGCTGGCTGGGAGGTGTGTGACTCTGTGCAGATCAATGTGTACTTGTATCAATGATTGTATAAGAGAGTAATTATGTGTTAGTATATGTTTCAAAATGTAAGGTGCTCTATGTTTAACTGTATAGATTAGAAAATGGAAGTGTGATTGATTCTTTACAGGACTGACTAGGTGTGTGAGTAACTCCATGGATGAGTGACAGAGTGTGAGAGTCTGTATAGGTGTATGAGTGCATATGATAGTGTTGTAAAGATGAGTGATTGTATGTATGAATGATTGTATGGGTAAATGAGTGAATGTGTGTGTAAACATAGGAATCACTGAGTGCGTATGTAGTAACTAGTATTGGTGTGTCAATGGTTTCAAAAATTATACTCTGTATTTAACACTGGGTGTAACAGAGGTTATATTAAAGTGTGAGGAGATGCATTGTATTGTCACATGAATGATATCATCAGTGATGTGGTCATTGATGTCAAATGAGATGTCATCAGTGATGTCATCAGTGATGTCATTTGAGATGTCATCAGTGATGTCATCAGTGATGTCACTGACCATGTCATGAATGATGTAATATGTGACATCATCAGCAGTGGATTGCGGGTGCGCGATATATAGTTAGTGCAACTAACTATATATGGAATTTCAATGGTTTTGTGTGAGTAAAATAAGGTTTTTTAAATGCTAATTCCTAACTATATATGGTCTATAACCTATGGTTTTTTCAGTGAATTTTCAAGGTTTTGTAAATGCTAATTCCTAACTATATATGGTCTATAACCTATGGTTTTTTCAGTGAATTTCAATGGTTTTTTAATAGCAAATATCATAAGCTGTCGAATGACAAGTACGTGGTAAGAATTTTTTTTTCCGTGTTTATGCATACTGATCTGCTTTGATTGCTGCCCCCCACCCCTCATTTCTATTAGGAGTACTCTCTCTTTGCAGATAGTGAAGGGTAGTTAACGCAGCCCTTTGCCCCCTTTGTAATCCGTCGTGCCTGCTTCTCTCTCCATTTGATTGATTGTTCTCTTTGGTTCATTCTCTATTTACAAACAAGCACAGAGTCGCAATACTCTGTTTAGTCTTTGCAGATAGCGAAAAATCGTGTAAAAAAACAAAAGGAATCGAGCAAAATCAGTAGGCCACTAATGGGATCTCTTTTGACCTCGCTAAAATAGAAACATTAGGAACAACCTGTTGAAAATAGCAATGCGTATGTATATAAGCGGCGTTCATTTGTGTTCACAGTACCCCTTGTTGATTGTTTCAATCGAGCATTGAATTGTTCGAAGTTAATTCTCTTAAGGATCTTCTCTACCTGCAAACGAGGAAGAATAGGAATATTCTATCTCCCTTTGCAGATAGTGAAGGGTAGGTAACGCAAGCCTTTAACACGTCGTACCTATTTCATTCCTCATTGATTGATTGATTGTCCGAACATTGACTGTTTGGGAATTAGTTCTTTTTGGAGGTATTCCCTGTTTGCAAATAAACGTAGGAAAATCTTTGCAAGTAGTGAAAGGGTACGTAATGCGGACCGTTCTCCCCCGTTGTAATCTGTCATGCCTATCTACTCCCCACTGATTGATGCACCTTTTTCACCCGGACCATTTACTAGAGATACGTCATCTGGCCCGACCAGAGAGCACCCCTAGTGAAAAGGACATATGCAATAATAACGAAGTGATCACTGTATCCTGTTAACAGAAACTTTACCATGAAACAACCTGGAAAGAAAAAAATAGGAAAACGAAAATCAGTAGGCCACTGATGAACATGAACTTTTATTAAACAACGAACAAAGAAACGATAACATAACGTAATGATAAAACCTATTAATGTCCTAGAAACAAGAAAACGTTAAAATATGCCAGTGGTGAGAGACCAGAAAAACAGTAAGAGAAACCAAATCACCCCTCGCTGTCCCACCGCCTGCCACGCCAAAAAAATCGATAGACTAGGGAAAATGCAAGTCAGTAGAACATCCACCCCCACTCTGGAAATTTCCAAGGTGGGGCAGGGTTCCGGCTACGCCCAGCCGGGAGCAGCCCATATAAGGCAGGTCCTGCTGCCACGCCTCGGCCAGGAGATCCTAACGTAGGGTGTAGCCGAAGGAGAGGCCGAGGCCGGCGGGACCCGGCCAGGGGATTGCCTTTACAACGCTGAACAGTTGCAGGGGGGGGGAATGTCTCCTCGACCCTCCCCTCTCTCTCCCAGTCCGGCCGCGGTGGCCCTTGAGAGTTGCAGGTAGTCCCGCCACATGCTCTTCCGGTCTGACCACCAACGGTCGGGGGGCCGAGGCCGACGGGATCCGGCTGCAGCCGATAAACCAAGAAACCCGTTCATGGGGCCAGAGCCAGGGGCGTCCGGCCGACATCCACCGGAAGCCCGGCCCAAAGACGGACGGGACACTTCTTTCTTTTATAATGGCTGCGACAACACTGGGGGGGGATGTCTTGCACATGCCTCCGACCCCCCCCTCGTCCTCATCGCCTGGTCCGGCCATAACAAATCTCAAGCGAGACGCCGTGGGGTGCACTGGGAGGGAGAGACGGTGCGAACAGGCCTCTCCCGCCTCCCCAGGTGGAGGCTTCCCAGCTGCACCCTCAGCGCTCCAGGCGCCCGGAAAAGGGTTCTTCCACTGTGGCCATGCTGCAACGTCTCGCCCGGCAGGGTGGAGCCCGTCCGCTCATGTGACCCCGCGATCGCCGGTAGCTGCCGAACTCTCAAAATGGCGGTCGACCTGGCAAGAGCGGGCCCAACATAAAGAAATGGCCCGGTCACTGGTTGACTCCACCACCGTAGTCCTCCACGACCTTGAAGATTCTAGAGGAGCCGCGGGAGTCTCCGACCCCCGATGGGGAATGACTGCCATGATCGCCCGTGGAGTGACGAAACTGTATCCGCGGGACGTCGGCGCTCCCATGCTGGCGCCAGCCTCACTTTGAATTACTAGAATCCTGCAGACCTCACTTCCGGTGAAAGCACAGTGTGACCCGGTAGGAAAAATTATTGCACCCCCTCCCCTTTTTGACTGATAGTTCAAACCACCGATCCTTTCCTTTGCCCTTTTAACGGAACTTTGGACTGCCTCCCCCTCTTTTACATTTTCTAGAGAAAACAAAACATTAACCACTACATTAGCATAGCAGTTGACACCAGAACTGTTTTCAAATTGAAAACCAACAACATCTTCAACAGAATCCTTTTTGTTTCTGCTGTGACCCTGCTACAGCACAGGCATTGTCCCCAGCAGTAATTCTGCAATGCCGGTAAGAATAGCTGTGGTGCCTACTGGACTCACTCACCCCCGCGGCGCCCCACGCCGTTTTTTGCTGGGCGGCAACTTACTAGACATCACTTTCGTGCCATCTAGATTTCAGCGCGTTCTGCTGCCTTGGAACTATTCGCACAACAGACCGCTACTGACAAGAATATTTCATTATTGGTGCTGTCAATTTCAATAAATCTATTGGATAATTAAAAAGAAATTGCCACGGTCTCTTCGTTGTTTAAATGTTTTTACTGTTTTTGTTTTGTTGTATATATTTATATGTTATTAAAGTTTTATATTCCTACTACTTTGTTGGAGTGCTATATATTTTTAATGTGACACATAATTGTAAAAACTTTGATGTACAAAGAGTCATTCCTGGAATCTTCCGCTTCAGGCTCGGTCCCCTCCCCAATCACAATACAGGATGGTTTTCAGATAGTAGGAACACGTGTGGTGTGACGGATCTCATCGAGTGTGGGCCTTGATCTACTATAACTCCTTTGAAGAGGGGTGATTCTTTACAGCTGGGGCCATAAACTACATCTGCAGGGCTAGCTGATAGCCTGGACAATCGGACACAGAGAAAGAGGAGTGTCAGAGGGTGCGGTAGTGAATAGGGCGAAAGGGAGGTGTCGGGCGGGCACAGAGTGTGATTCTCAGGGAAGAGCAGCGCAGATGGGGGGAGGTTTATTGCCCATGCATAAGACAGAGAGCGGTGGTGACCAGTGCCTAGGGAAGATGCTTGCGTGGGTGAGGAGCCATGCTACGAATCGACAGCGTGCAGAGAGTGGGTCTGGTCAAGACATCTAAAATGGCTGCCGTGCACGACAAAAGTGTGGCATTTCAAAAAAGGCAAGATGGCGCAGACAATGTTTTTCAACACTTCCTCATTTCCTTCGAATCGAACGTTAACAGACGTTGGGGCATATTACCAAAGTTAAGCGATATTTATCGCTAACGATGCTTACCAACCAATTTTTTACCACTAAGCATCGTCAGAAATTATCGAAGATAAACCTTACTATTATCAAGGTTTATCGCAAATGCGATAATAAACGGCCGCAATGCATGAATATCGCTAAAAACTCAGCGATATTCATGCATTACCGAGCTAATACTCTTAGCCATGTTATCCACCTCCCATTAGATAACATGGCTAAGAACTGCTCAGGGCAGGTGTTACTTTTTGGAGATATTCGCGCTTAGCGCGAATATCTCCAAAAGTTGGTAATAGGAGATAGATATCTTGCATGTTGTAATGCAAGTTATTGTGGTATATGGAACTCATACCATAATCTCTCAGGAAAGCAGAAACTGATCCTTTTGGGACCGCCTAAAAAGGCCTAGGGGGTGAGGAGTACTCTACTTTGCCCCCTTTTCACGTTCCGAACTATTTTATTTTACTCTCTTCTGTAATTACACAAAATACCAGCGATAAGATGCATCAGAGACACACAGTGAGAGAAAGGAGGCCGGAGATGAAGAAGACATGTCAAATACACATTGGAGATAATATAGTGGCAGAAGGGAAGTAAATATGAGTAAACTTACCATGTAACATAAAAATGTTGCACTCTATACTATAAGTCTCATTTTATACTACAATCACTTCGCTACAACCTCATAAATTAAAAATAAAAATGAATAATGTCTCAAACAATTTTTGATTTCTAAATATAAATTTATTCTTCAGAATTTTCTAAATTTGAAAGAACTAGTAACATGTCCTCATCAGCAATGTCCTCATTAAAAGTCTCCAATGATGATTCTTGTAACTCTATGGTCTCCAAACACTCGATAAATTCGCCATCAAGAGATTGATCAAAAAAATCATTCAAGTCATCTCCTCCTTGTGACAATATTTCATTATTGGTGCTGTCAATTTCAATCAATGTAGTGGAATCATTCAAGTCATCTCCTCGTGACAATATTTCATTATTGGTGCTCTCAATTTCAATCAATGTAGTGGAATCATTCAAGTCATCTCCTCCTTGTGACAATATTTGATTATTGGTGCTGTCCATTTCAATCAATCTAATGGAATCATACAAGCCATCTCCTCCTTGTGACAATATTTCATTATTGGTGCTCTCAATTTCAATCAATGTAGTGGAATCATTCAAGTCATCCCCTTGTGACAATATTTCATTCTTGGTGCTGTCCATTTCAATCAATCTAATGGAATCATACAAGTCATGTCCTCCTTGTGACAATATTTCATTATTGGTGCTCTCAATTTCAATCAATGTGTTGGACAATTCAAAAGAAATTGCCACGGTCTCTTCATTGTGAGCCATTTTATTTTGAAATTGCTTGCTGTAAATTGCAGAAAAAAATAATCACTTTCATTTATCGTCTTTAGTAATACATAATATAAAACTAACTTTATCAAGTATTTAGTATAACAGAAGGACTGCAAATAAATAACAGAAAACATTTTTCAAATTATCTTCAAGTGTACAACATAGTTCCCCTTACAAATTAACAACTCACCTTTTTAAAAGTAGCAGAAGTGTTAGTACTGTGTAAATCAAACACCAGAAATTCACCACCAAAAATTCCTCACAAATGTACCTCAGACAGTAGTATCACAAAATGGCTGTGGTTTCCTCTCATTTGACATATATACATAACCAATTAACTTTCATCACACACAAATACAAAACCAAAGTAACATTTTAATTGGTTCTAAATTTCAACACTTTCAAATGTGTTTTCCCCATGCAATTTTCCATAGGACATTTACATACGTCTACAGCCTGAATGGCTGAACGGAATTTCACCAAACTTGGCAAAATGGTACATCAAACCTAAGAGGTCAGGAAGGATCTACTATGCCCCCTTATGGTCATTTCCCCCTTCGCTTTGGCCTCCTCTTGTCTCTCAATCCTACCGAGGGACAAGATGGCGGCCGCTACGGACTGTTTGGAATGTTGACAGACGCCGGAGAACCAATCAGCTTCGCAAAGCTCCGTAACGCGAAAAGTACGCGAAGCGGAGCGCTGTTACAGATATATATCTTTTTTTGAACGTTAATTTCTCAAAATCCACTGGAGCACATATATTGAGACCTAGCAAAGGCACATCGGGCTACCAGTCCCTAATATTTTGCCAAGTTTCGTGCAAATCCATTCAGCCGTTCGATTATTATTATTTTGGTTTTTTTTTGCCCCGCGGGGCCCTTTTAAAACCTCCACATCAAACCTAGGGGGTCAGCGAGGATCTACTATGCCCCCTTATAGTTATTTCCCCCTTTGTTTTGACCACCTCTTGTCTCTCGATCCTACCGAGAGACAAGATGGCGGCCGCTACGGACTGTTTGGAATGTTGACAGACGCCGGAGAACCAATCAGCTTCGCTTCACAAAGCTCCGTTGCGCGAAAAGTCCGCGAACCAGAGCGCTGCCCGGTCCGCTGTTACAGATATATATCTTTTTTTAAACGTTAATTTCTCAAAATCCACTGGAGCACATATATTGAGACCTACAAAAGGCACATCGGGCTACCAGTCCCTACAATTTTGCCAAGTTTCGTGCAAATCCATTCAGCCGTTCGGGCTAAAAGTGAGGCCAACCGCCCTATGGAAAACTCAATGTTAAAAACACGTTTTGGGACCCCCCCTTTTTTCTCGGCCCCCCCTTGACGAACCCTCCCCAAAGGGCTGCTCAGAAACAAAATGTGCCATTTTCCTGAAAATTTCAGCCAATTCCGTCCACAAACGCCAAAGTTATTAGACATAGAATTTTCAAAAAACCCATAGAGAAAAAATCCTAACTATATATACCTACTGGCGACCGCCAGTAGGTAATATATATATATATATATATATATATATATATATATATATATATATATAAACATATATATATATATATATATATTACCTACTGACGGTCGCCAGTAGGTAGTTATAGTTAGGAGCTATTATCCATAGGAAAACCGCAACATTCTATTGGCAATAACTTTAGTGTTGATTGATGAATCTTCTTGAAATTTTCCAAACTTTTGGCCAGCTCAGTGCCGCTCCTTCCATGAAAGTTTGGGGATCATTCGTGGAGCGGGGGTCGAGAAAAAAGGGGGGTCCCAAAATGAGCTTTCCCCATGCAATTTCTCATATACACGAACGGCTGAACGGAATTACACCAAATTTGGAAGAGAGGAAGTCCTCAGTTCTGACTTGTGCCTTTTGCTTATATGGTGTCAATCTGTTCAGTAGTTTCTGAGAAAATTACAATTAAAGTCATGTATGTATCTATGGGCACGGGGGATCCGTGGATTGTGCGACGATTGTCATCGTAGCATAAGCGCACCGTCCCGATCAAGCGCTCAATTTTAATTGGGTGTCAAGCGGTGGTAAACATTCGAAACCAGGAACTGTTGGCAGCCATTTTGTGCCTCGGTAGAAAAGAGGGAGAAGAAGTCTGTGAAATATGTGTGCAAAACATGAACAGGTGCAGGGTAGACACACCCTCACCCCCTAGGCTTGCTCAGGGGGTCCCATAAGGATCCGTAGGGCAACAAAGTATGAAAATATATATTTTTTTAAAAGTTGCGGGATGCGCGTAGGATCTGCGCATTTCGCCACCGAAAAAAACAAAACATATATTTTTGAGATATGCATCAAGTTTATGTGTTTAGATCTAGGGTGGCTCTAAAAAAAAGCCCTTGTGTTTATTGAGAGATTTTAGTACCTACAAGAAAGTACCAATGCAGAGTCTAAAGTACATGAGGAAGACTCTGTTCCCTTCATCTGTAAATGTACAGCATCTCTCCTGTAGATGCCATGCATATTGAAACGCAGATTGTTGTGGTAAATGGACCCCATTCTATAGTCTCTTTGGCTCAAGAAAATATAGTTGTGTCCCACAATTCACACTCTAAGCATCTTGAAAGGAGGTCTCGATGGACTCAGATGGTCTCTGTAAATTAAATGGAAATTTGAAAACTAAGATTTTTCTAAAATGGTGGATAAGATGCAGTGTTGAAAAACAGATAAGAAATGATTGGTTGTTTAACAACATTCTATACTGAAAACTAGGGTGCATGTTTCTGTTTTTTAAAAGCATGATTCTTATTGGTTATCAGAACGTGATTGAAAATAACATTACGTACGATAAGCTGGTATATTGAAAAGTCAAGCACACTTGCTGTCTTATTTAGCAACATTTTGTGATTAACTTTTGCATTCATCGGGAGCCGGCATTGCTTTTTCACATGGGGAGATGCTAATTTGTATGTGGAAATGCAATCTGATTTGGATTTTTAAAGTGAGAACAGATTTCACTGCTCTGTCTTTCAAAATGCAAACTAAGTTTGCTAGGGGAGGGCGTGAGTCATGAGAGTCCCGCCCTGTCAAAGCAAACAGCAGTGTCCCGGGGGTAGGCACTCCGGGACACTGCAGAAGGCGGCCATCAGGCGTGGCGGTACCCAGTGCCCTCGAGGGCACCAGGCAGAGAGCCACGTAGTCTTCCTCCCGTGATACACAAATTCCCGGGATGGTGGTTCCCGCGGCTTGAGGGGGGTTGTTGAGGCCCACACACTTCTAATTTTGTAGGGGGGCTGGATGCGAAAGTGGTGCAAGGGGGTTGGAAATCCATTACACAGTGTTCTGTTTTACGTTACTTTCTTTTCTGTCATGTAGAGGATCCTGGATAAATATAACGTTTTCTGTACAGTCAGTACCTTTCAACCCTGCCCCCAAACGGCTTTCTGCCTGTTACCATAGTAACAGTTCATGGAGCACTTAAATTAGTACAGATTTTAGAAGTTCACCACACTATGTCGCTAATGGTTTTGTAGTTTTCAAACTTTTTCATAAGAACCATTAGTTGTAGCAGTAGACTCTGGTAAAGATCTGGTAAAGAGTTAGCCTCAGAATTGTACTTCAAATTATAAATATAATTTCTATTGTGGACTGCTACCCTCACAAAAAAAAAGACATATATACTTTTTTAAATGAACTTTTATAAAACAATAAATACCTGGAAACATAACTAAAATATAACAATACAATAAGTATCTAGAATCATAACTTTACCAAAGAAATATATAATAAATAACATGCGATATGGATGGAAAATAGAACTATGGTAGGTAATCTGCAAAAAAAAAAAGAAAATTAGTGTTTAAAATTAGATCGATGTGACTAAATGAGGGGAAACATTACAAGTTAAAGTAACACTTGACGCTATTTCTTTTTTTTTTTTACGTGTGAAGTGTGCCTGATACATTTCGCTTGTCTTATAGTCTTGCGTTCAAGCGGTGTCTGTATAGAAGTGTCTACTGCGTCATATTTACATTACAGATCAACAGGTCTTCAGAAATGAGACAGAATTAGGTGAGAGATCAAGTTATTATGCAGGACAATATTCTTTAGGACTTATTTACAAAACTCTTGTGCCAATTTTGTGTTACTTTTCTCATGTTGAAAGTGACGCAAAAGTGGCGCAAGGGGTTTGTAAATAAGCTCTTTTATTTGTAATGCATTTAATCGGAGGTACTGTATATCTAAGCCATTCTGCTTACTTTGTTTAAACACTGAGCAGCAGAGTTCACAACTTCAACTTAGATTCGTTTCCACACGTCAGAGTGGACAGCAGCATCCATAACTTTAAAAGAGAATGAGAAATGATGTGAGAGAGAGTGAGAGAGAGAAAGAGAGAGATAAAACAACATTAAAACTGAGAGAGAAAAAGGTATAGATGGAGCAGATTTACAAACCCAGTCTCCACCACCCATGAACCTTCTTCCCCGTTGTTGCCATCTCCTTTGCTATGCCTTATCAATCAAATCTCTTCACTTGACCTTGGGTGTACCCGCTGTCAAAACACTTCCACTGGCCATTGTACATGCAGACTTTGGTCCACCCTTTTATCAATTTTTGCACTTTGAGATATAACGTCCTACCTGTGTTCCTTATCTCCTACTTTCTCCTTTCAAATTCGCTTGGAAAGACCTTGTCAAACCTTCAAGAGAAAAAGTAAGAAGACTGGGAAACCACATTATGTGTGAGTTCTGTATGCCATCCTAATACCCAATCATGTAATTTCTTGCTTGCTACTTTTCTGTAATGCACTTCAGTTTCAGTGTTCATTCTTGTCTGGCTGTGTGCGTTACGACAATATTGAATGTTTTGAAATTAATTTCCACAAGTCTTAAAAAAGATGAATGCAAGAAAAGTTACTTGCCGCATACCCAAGACTGCTTTCAAGAGGAGACCCCAATAAAAAGTACTGGTGTGGAACTGCAAGTATGGGGAAGCACTTGCAGATCAAGCATCCGGTCAACTTTGCAAGGGAAGAGTTAAGGAGATTAAGAGAGGTTCCTCCTGCTTCATGAGAAGGCCCAAGTACCAGTGGAGCAACACTGTCAACCTCTACTGCACAGCCTAATATTCGTCCCCAATTTGGAACCCGTTAAGAGAAAAAGTAAGAAGGTTGGGAGCTCTGTATGCCATCCTTATACCTAATCATCCATTAGTTATACAGAGATTCACCCTGTATCAATCATACCCATGCGTAGAAGTGTTAATTGGAGATTATCTGCCACCAAAAACCCCTCAAGTACTTATATCCGTTACTTTTTAACTTCGTCGACTAGTCATATTGAGAGTATTTACTTTAACATTATCCATAAAAAATGTGTGAATCTTTTTGGCTCCATACAGTAGAGAAAGACTACAACGTTCCATGTTTGAGACATCGGTTTAATGAGCTAGAACAGGAGGATATACATTCTTCAATCTTGGGAATTGACTGCTGACTTATGTACCATTCTGCAAACTGAAAAAAGAGTTAAAAATGTATATGTTGTACAAAGCTTCATTTTAATGTACATAAAAACAATTGTTCTCAATAGGATTGGGTTGAAAAGCAATCATCAGAGGTTTTAAACCAACTGCGTTAGGACCATACTACTGGTTAAACAAAATCATATGCGAATACCAATATGCTTCCGATGGGCACTATGGACGCCCTCTTTCCTATTTACAACTATTCTAAAAAAACAGTTATTAACATAACATAAAAAGCAATGTATCTTCAACAAATTAATGTTTTTGGAAGTATCATTACCAGCAGGCAAAAAACACCACGATTGTAGCTGTCCTGTTATCTTTGGTTAGATTCTATCACTAACTGCCATTGGTCACATTTGGGATGCTTTAATATCTGTAGGAAAACCTTTTAAAGACATACGAATGGTTATGTTAAATATTTCGCTTTGATTCAACATGTCGAGATTATACGTTGTACGTTAAGGCATCTTGCTAGCATTATTGACTAATTTTAAAAGCTTTTCTTGCATATCGGCAATACAGTAAGGGCAAGTAAACTTATGCTCCAAAATGCCTCCTTTTCTGATTGTTCGTTTGCAGTTTGTCAGAAGTACTAGCTCTCCTTCTCTGAAGGTGTACAGCTTATATATTAGTATACTCATAAATCATTTGTCTGTGGGTGATAGGTTGCACTTACAGAACGTTCTATTTGTAAAAGCTAAGATAGCTCTCAATTAACGTAAAAAAATTGGTATAATTATATTTGGCAAGCAAAATAGGAAATATCATTGCATTATACAAATGCAAGGCCGAGATTGGTCACTCACTTCATTCACAAAGTTCTGGCCTTGATCTGATAGAACCCTTTTTGGACTTCCATGATCTAGAAATTGAGAAATAAACATCTAGGAAAATTGAAAGACGTCTTCAAATAAAAAAAGTCAAAACAACATTTTCACTTTGTATCTAAAGTACAGGATGAAAACGTGTAACGCGTATTTAAATGAGAAACATATGGGTTTCAGAAGCAAACGTCTATATGACTATTACAATGGAGATTTACATTTTATAAAAATATTTATAGAAGCAAGAAAAATTATAACACACATTGTTCAATTGCAAATGACAAATTTGGCAAATAAAATCGGGAGGACATGTTTTTTTGTTTTCTTGATACCAGAATGCCCACTAATTCTACCAAAACATGAGAACAGCACCATTATCTGTCTGCAAACACATGAAATACACAAATGCTTATCTCAGAATACTTTTCTATCATGAAATGTTAAAGTCAAACCTGATAACTTCATTAGGTCGATTGCAATTTTCGGCTGTTAGCATATGGAGAGCAGTCAGTGGTTCTGGTGTGTCAAGTTGTTGACCACCACCTGGGCGAGTGCATGGGCAGGAATAAACAGCTTGTGGTGACTAGTACGTCCCATGGTTGAGACATCTGTATGATGAGCTAGAAGAGAGGGCAAATCGAGTTTAACGTTATTAAAAAACATGGAGAGCGTGCTAAAATACAATATTGTCTAATCGATTACATGTGCAGTGCATGGGGAGGAAGCAACACGTGACACAGTACTTAAATAATGAAAGCGGCAGCATTAAGTGATTTGCCCAGAAACAGCAGCCACCAAGGTAAGTTAATCGACATACAAGAGCTGAAAACCGTGTTAAAATACACTATTGGAAAACATTACTTTTGCAAAGCATGGGGAACGAAGCTGACTGAAAAGTTTGTCAACAGTCAACTGAGTAACTTTTTGGAGAAGAATAACGTTCTCCACCCGAATCAGTCAGGTTTTCGGTCAGAACATTCTACCGAATCAGCCTTATTATACACCGCTGAAACCTTAAGAGCAGCAATGGACCAGGGAAAACAGGCTGTCCTTATCCTACTTGACCTGTCGGCAGCCTTTGATACCGTGTCCCACAACATCTTATTGGACCGGTTGGCTGCCGCAGGGGTGGGGAGGACAGGTGTTGGCTTGGTGTAGGAATTTCCTCACTGACAGACGCCAAATAACAGTGCTTGGCCCATATCAATCTGAGGCCAAAAACGTCAGCTCAGGGGTGCCACAGGGCTCCAGTTTGAGCCCTGTTCTTTTCAATCTATATATGGCACCTCTGATGAACCTGATCGCGTCATTCAGGATCAGTTCTATTTCATACGCTGACGATACCCAACTGATTTTGGTGTTGGACAAGGAACGACCAGGTGCCAAGGAAGACCTCAGAGATTGTCTTGCAGCAACATTCAAATGGATGAACAACAACCATTTAAAGTGCAACGCCGGAAAAACGGAAATTTTACCCATGGGGACCAATAACCCTTTTTCCCCCATAGTATGCTGGCCATTAGATGCTGAAGCTCCACCCAACACAATTGTATCCGCCCGTAATCTAGGCATAAAATTTGACAACTGCTTATCCTTCAAACCCCAGGCTGTAGCAGTGGCAGGCATGTGCTTTCAAATCATTAAAGCACTTAGGAAGTTCTCTGATCTTCTCCCTCTCTCGGCGAGGAAAACAGTCGCAGTGGCCTTAATAAATTCTAGGCTGGACTACTGCAATGGACTTTATGTTGGAGCAAACAAAATCGTGCTCCACAAACTGCAGATGGTCCAAAATGCGGCTGCCCGCCTCGTACTGCGTTTGACCCGTAGATCATCAGCCTCTGCAGCCTTGAACACCTTACATTGGCTGCCAATAGGAAAGAGAATTTTGTTTAAACTTCTCTTGATCACCTTCAGGGCTTTCCATCAACGCGGCCCAACCTACCTACGAAAGGGGTTTAAAAGATACTATCCAGCGCGCTGCCTGAGATCCGCAAGCCAGAATTTACTTACTACTCCTCGCTTTAAACTGGCTACAAAGGGTGGCAAATCCATCTTTGTGCTAGGCACTAAGGCCTGGAACAAACTTCCCCTTTCTTTGCGGTCTTTCTCCCAAGAAGCCTCTTTTAGGAAGGCATTGAAAACCTGGATTTTCTCTCTGCCTGACGCTCTGTGTAAGACCCTAGTGTAGTGGATGTGTAGAAATTAGGACTTCTTTTCCCTATCCAACTCTTCCATCTGGGTTGTGTAAGCGCCAAGATACTCCTTGGAGTGGTAGCAGCGCGGTATAAATGTCCATTACATTACATTACATTACACAAGAAAAACAACATCACATTAACTTGAACAGCACGTAGCACACTGCTGCGGGAATGGCCACGTGGCGCTTGACAAATTAAACAAACGTAGCAGGATTAAGTGATTTACACAGAAACAAAAGTTACAAAATCAACTTTAACGATATATAAAAGCAGGAAAGCGTGCTTAAAAATAGCATTGACAAATCGAACAAAAATTTGCATTTACACTGTATTTAAAGATCGTTCAGATTCTTTAATTACTCTTAAAAAAAGTGCTCACCTACGAAGAAGTGGATACAAACACTATCAATGGCTGTGACTGCGAAATAGGAAAAATTCGAAAACGTTGGCAGGTTATAAATGCTTTGCAGAACGATGATTGGTTGAGCATGATGTCACTGGGTGTGTGAGCAGTGATTGGGCATGTTGTAATTGAGCATGCACAAATAAAATGAAATATGTTAGGGGTACATAGCCAGACGGTGGGAGGTATGATGCACATGCGTAACATTAACATGCATGCGCTACCACAAACATGCATACGCAAAGTGAAGGCAACTCCTAGGGGGTACATACACAGATGGAGTTTGAACGTCGATAGAATACCGGCTCCCGCAGGAGTTGGGGAGCCGGCGAACCATGGAGGGATTGGAGACCCTCCCACGGTCCCCAACGGTGATGGTCAAAATCAATTTAAAAAAGGCCATCCCTGGGGAATGGGCTCCCCGGGGCCTTGAATTGGCTTCAGGAGGGGGGCTATGCAGCCCTCCTCCATAAAATAAAAATATATATTTAGCCATGCCCCGGGGGATGGGGAACCCGGTGCCCGGAATAGGCCACGGAAGGGGGCCACACGACCCCCTTCCCATAAAAAAATATAATTTGGATACTCTCGCTTATTGTCATCATACCATAAGTGCACCCTACCGACCATGCACTGAATGCTAATTGGCTGTCAAATGGTTGTCAACAATCGAAACTAGAAACTGTTGGCAGCCATTTTATGCCTCGGTAGAAGGGAGGCTAAAGAAGCGTGTGAAATGTGTGTTTAAAATGTGAAAGGGGGGAGGGTAGACACACCCTGATCCTCTAGGTCTGCTCAGGGGGTCCCACAAGGGCCCCCAGGGGCCCAAATTGTTTTTTTGGGGGAAAAATTGTGGGGTGCGCATATGATCCGCGCATTCTAGCGATTTTAAAAAAAAGAAACGTGGGCTTCCGCGCGTCTTTGGTAATTTGCATTCTTTCAACTGTTTAGAGGAGATGCAGCAGTGCTGGATCCAGGATCCACCACTGAGTAAGAAAAGGTAACGATAACACTAATTTCCTGCTAAGTGAATTTCCTTTCATAGGCTAAGATTGACTGGTTTCACTTGGAAATTCTTCTGTGTGGAGTTTTGGAACTTTAAAATATTCACCTAAAAACATCCGAACAACAAATTCCGATTTACTCACCTGTTACAAGGAGAGAACCCAGAGCTGCATCTTTTAGCCCAGCACTGACCCTGAAAAGTAGTTCCAAGCATACTTACAAGTAACTTGTATTTCCTTCCATAGGAATCCCCTTCCTATAAAAAAAAATGAATACATTTAGATTTGCGGGTCAAGCCCTAGGGGATGGGGTTCCCAGGGTCCAAAAAAAGTAAAAGGAAGGGGGGCACACTATTTAATGTAAATTAAAAATAAAATATCTAAAAATAAATAGTTTAAAAAAAAAATTGTAAATCAGTATTAAAAAAATAAATATAAGAATAAATATATTTAAAAAATGTCATTTACAAAACCTTTAACATTTACTGAAAAAAACCAAAGGTTTCAGACATGTTATAGCCCCTGGGTGCCCCTGAGGCCACCTTGGCTAAAATACAACGAACACAGAACGCTGCAGCCCGACTACTTATGAACCTTCCCTCCAGAGTGTCAGCTAAACCTGCCCTCAAAGCCCTGCACTGGCTCCCGGTGCGTCAAAGGGTGGAATTCAAAGCCATGTGCACGGCTTACAAACTGATTAATGGAGCTGGCCCCCCGATTCTCAGCGACCTGGTAACGCCTTATATAGCTCCCAGATCCCTGCGGTCCGAGAATGAACATCTAGCCAACATCCCCAAATTTAAAAAGACACGCACTGGTGGCCGACGCTTCTCTGTGAAAGCTTCCACCAGATGGAACTCAATCCCCCGTACCCTCAGACTGGAACCCAGCTATCTTATTTTTAGAAAAAAATTGAAAACACTTCTATTTCCGAAATAACGTCCCCCCCTTTTTTCTTCCTTTTTTCTCCTTCATCTCATCTGGATATCAAAATCATTACAGCGCGGGGATGCCTTCGGGTCACCAGGCGCTCTACAAGTCGTTAAAATAAATAAATAAATAAATAAATAGCTAGGAATTAGCAATTAAAAAACCTTTGAAATTCACTGAAAAAACCATAGGTTTCAGACATGTTATAGTTAGGAATTAGCAATTAAAAAACTCAGAAATTCACTGAAAAAAACAAGAGGTTTCAGGGGTGTTATAGTTAGTTCAACATTTCACTCGTACAAAACCATTGAAATTCCCCCGTTATAGTTAGTTGTACTAACTATAACTCACGCGCCCGCAATCCACTGCTGATGATGTCACATATTACATCATTCATGACATGGTCAGTGACATCACTGATGACATCTCAAATGACATCTCTGATGACATCTTCAGTGACTGTGTGTGTCTGTAAAGTTTAAATATGTTTTATGCATACGTATGCCAAGATGTATTGAAGAACAAGTGGCTGTATAAGTGTCTGGATGGAGGATTTAGTAGGTGTGTGACTGACTGTACAAGTGAGTGATTAAATGTATCTTACTGAATGCATGAGATAGTGACTAAACTGTGTGAATGTCTGTATCAGTCTATCTATTGCTGTGTAAGCTGCTGCATTGGTTGGTGAGTAGCTCTATGAGTGTCTATATGAATTATTGATTGGTTGTGTGAGTATTTGTATGGGTGTCTGGGTGTATGTGTGAGTGTATGGGATGTGTGTGACACTGTGTATAGATGTGTAAGTGCTTCATTCACTGGATTTATGGGTTCAACAGTGCACGTAGAAACACCTGTATGAGTGGGTGAGTGTGTGTATGGGTGTGTTGGTGAGTGAATGCATATCTTAGTGCTACATGTCCAAGTAACTACATATGTAAAACACAGTGCATGGGAGAGTTGGAGTATATAAATGACTATGAGAGCCAGTGATGGTGAGAGTGGCTGTACTTGATCAGTGTGTACTTGTATAATAGTCAGTGATTGTTTAAGAGAGTAAGTATATGTTAGTGTCTGTATGAATAACTGAGGTAGTGTGTGTATAACTGTATAGGTGAGTAAACAGAAGTGTGATTGATTCTTTGCATGACTGACTAGGTGTTTGAGTAACTCTAGATGAGTGGTGGTGTGTGAGTGTTTGTATAGGTGTATGGGTGCCTATTATAGTATTGTATTGATGAGCCACTGCATCTATGAGTGACTGTATGGATGAGTGAGATGATGGGTGTGTAGACCTAGAAATCCATGAATGTGTACGTAGTAACTGGTATTGGTATCTTTCGAAAATGGTAGTCTGTATTTTAGAGTGGGTGTATCAAACGTTTTATAAAGGTATGAGGAGGTGCATCAGGTTTTCACAGGGATGATGTCATCAGGGATGTCATCAGTGATGTCATTTGAGATGTCATCAGTGATGTCACTTACCATATCATGAATGATGTAATATGTGACGTCAACAGCAGTGCATTGCGGGGGCGCGAGTTATAGTTAGCTCAACTAACTAAAACAGCAGAATTTCAATGGTTTTGTATGAGTAAAATGTCCAACTAATTATAACGTCCCTGAAACCTTTTATTTTTTCAGTGAATATATATATATATATTATTTTTTATTTTATTTTATGTCCACCTATAAGACAAATATGAACTAAATGAACTGATCTGATCTGTGTAAAACAACACTCCCCCCTAACACCGGAAACACCACTAGCAATCGTATCATCAAAAAAAATGGCTGCAATAAACAATTACCGCCTGACCATTATGCCAATTGTTAGAACTACATAGTTTGGGTACTATACACATGACCATGTGTCTTAGTGAAGCTTTGAACCTAATGCACTATTGATGTCACTAACAGAAATGTACTATACAGTTAATGACTACGAATATAGGAATCGCTGCCACATTCTACGTAGAATTGTCAGAATGCATTTCTCAATAACTATGCAATCATGTGTAATTGGGTGATTAAGTTAGATAAATATGCCCGGTATTTTAATAATGTGGAATCCACTGTGGTCCAAAAAACATATACACACACTTATGACTGTCACAAAATGTGTTCTGTATGTAAATATGTTGAAACTACGACTCCCAGAAGCCTATGGGAGGGTGTACTGATATGCAATGCTTTAAAACAATAACATATATATGTTTATTTAATTAAGAATACTAATTTGTCTACTACTACTGAAGTGGCTAAACTGAAAGAAAAGATAGAGATAACTAAGGATCTAACAAGTGATGATTTACATCATGATCATTCAATTAACAAATTTTCACTAAATGTGTTTACTAAGCTAATATATGAATACGTTAAAACTATGGATGCAAGAGAATATTTATGTATATTTATGTATGTACCAACTTCTGTATCTGAAGGGGTGACATGCCAACGCCTTCTGTTAACATATGGTATGTTTTGTAGTGTTCTAACAAGTTTATTCTATGGTAAAGGACAATTTCAATATTACTATTCTAATTATGATTTGATTTTCTCAGACTTTCCAGTAAAGTAAAATCTTAATAACGTGCCTGATGCACAAGATAATGGAGGAATTCTTTCATCCTACATCACCTATAGATACTATCTATGCTCATCAATACAATCTGACCTGTGCTTTAAATAGTGCTGAAAAATAATTTATAAATTCAATAGAAGATCATAGGGAAGAAATAAAATAGAAGTCTGCAATTACTCAAACACACCTTCTTACTTATGGGAGGATGAGGACTATTTTTAGCAGGATTGGATCCAGTATTTCCTGGGGTATATTTTGTATGGGGAAAGAATGCTTATAACAAATTACCTACGCATTGGTATGGCTGTTGTTATCAGGGAATAGATTTCACTAAGATTTATCATGTTGATGAAAATAATGGAATCAATTAAAAGAAGCCTGCATGTTTTAGGAGATGATTAAGTGCTGCTGAAATTATTGGGGATATCTTTGGTGCAATAATACCCTCTGTTGGGGTAACATTGAATTTAAATAAAATATGAAAATGTTCAACAGTAGTTGATCGATTATCGACCAATACTGCTGGACGATTTTTAGTAATTGATACAGAAATTGTTGCTATAAGTTCAAAGAAGGCAGAGTCTGTTGCATGATGAAAATTCTACAGTGTTGCACGTATATCCCAATTATATCCTGGATAGAATATTTGAAGAGATATATAAGCAATATTACTAACTTAGGAAAAGAACTAACAGAATTAAAAGCAGATGGTGTGTGGAAGAAAATTGAGAACAGATTTTCTTCTGTGGGAAATTGGTTTGCAGCTCTGGGGAAAAGATTAGTAGAGAAAATACTAACACTATTATTAACAATTGCTATTGGCCTATTAATAATAGTACTAATATATTGATATTGTAAAAATATGAACAGCTCTAAAGAAACTAGAGGAAGAAAAAGAAATAGAACAGAAATAGAATTAGAAGATAGAAAGAGTGATTTCTTCGATGAAATGAAAAATATTGAACAAATGAGACTGAAACAAGTGAAAACAACTGTATTCTAATGTTACATCAGCTGGAGATAAAAGAAAAGATTGTGCGATGGCTTGATTCACCAATAAAGGGGTAATTGATGGAGAGTAAAAGTTAAATGTCAGTTGCCTCTATCAATTCTCACCATCAGATGAGCTTTACGACAATAATTTTGATAAAAATCTGTAAAATGATGAAAGATGAAAAATGTGAGATTTTCTACTGCAGTCTAAAAACATGCAGAAATATTTTGAAACATAAACATTATGAAAGATGCAAATATAACGAAAAGCAAAGATAATTGTTTATGCAAGATAAACACGCGATTACGTAATTAAAATCCAAATATGGATGATCTTGAAAATGTGCTGCTAGAGATTTAAAAATGTGATGAATAAACTAATGCTTACATAAACAAACACAGGAAAATCATTGAAATGTTGGTTTAAAGATGCTTGCCAGTATATGAAATTAACTGCTTTATTCTAAAATATGTGAAAACAAATGTGAATAACAAAAGCAACTTATAATAAACTATTTTAAGAAAAAAAATGTGTGACATGTTTATTTTAGTATTACCTAATATTGGCATGTAACTTTTAGAGAAAAGAAATGTAAATGTAAATGTAAATCAAGTATTTGTAAAGCGTGAACTATTACCCGTGGGTGTCAAGGCACCGGGGATCGTCAGGAAGATTAAGCCAGCTATTAATCAGTGTAACATGGTACTGGGCTGACCTGCCGCCGGCAGCAAGGATTGAACCGTGAGCCCCCGTGTTCCAGAGTCAGGTGCCCTGGCCTCTGCGCCACACCACTTCAAATATAACAGGTGAAATAATTAAGAAAAGTGAAATATTCATATTAACGTGTGTATTGTATTAGTTATAAAGTGATGATGCTTTAGCAAGTTTCATGTAGGCCTCAAATGCTTTCTTTCCTTGTTCGAAAAGCAGAATCCAGCTGAAGTAATCATGTCAGATGCTGTGAGAACTTTAAACATATGTTTCTTTACGTGCTCATAAACAAAAGGCCCTTTCCTGATACAGCAACACTTTTCACAGAAATGTATCAATGCAATTGCAAATCCAGAGAGAGCATCTGGGAATGGACAGAAGTGAACAAATTAACTTTCTTACTTCGAGGAAAGGATTGAAATTATAAAGTTGTTGAAAGTGATGATTTAGCAAAAGGATTACTTAATGCTTAAGGATTTCTTAGTGAGGTATCGAGCACACCATGAGCAGCCCACTGCAGAAAACCAATGGAAACCTAAAGTACGATGGAACTGATCATTTGTGGGCGTAAACTGAGAACTTTTGAAAGCATAAATTGCCCCTCTGGAGGAGGAGTCAGGGGCTGGTTTTCATTTCAATTTCCCTGCCTAACATGCTATCAGACTGAATTCTGATTTTAGTTCCTAAGCCAAATCCCTTTGAACTGACCTTTGTGAATGGACTCCACCTGTACTCTACCAACTGGTAAAGTGAGCAGGTATGGCTCTTTGATTGGAGAGCTATGGACTCATTCTTGTGACTCCTTATGCTTAAACATATTTGGTTTGTATAACGTAAATGCTGAACTTGTTCTTTTCCAAATGTCTCTCTCTTTTTTCTTATCCCCTCGGTGATCAGCATTAATGAAATGTCTGAAAATGTATTATATTGTGTGACTAATTGTACAAAATGATTTTTTTGGGAAAAGACAAAGTTTAAATGTGATTTGTGTTTTTCGACCATTCAAACTGAAACCTAGATAAACACATTTTGATGAGAAGATTCATATTAATGTTGCCTTGTTGTAGAAATTTCTTATTGTAAGCGTTATTAGTTAAGGTATAATAAAAGGTTGTTTATTATTCAGCATGAGCTTGGCATCTTCTTACTCCAGATCTTCATAAGGATTTGCCACATGTTCTCTTTATATCCAAGTCCCAGTTAGCTCACATAAAAGATTAATTGGAGGATTGGCATTGAGGTAATGATGATTTTTATTGAAATTGGCCTAGAGAGGAAACAGTAAGGAAGAGTATATGAAAGGTTGTAAGTATATGAGTCTGAAAGTATGGATTGGCTTCCGCTGGATCACTGTTAAGGTAGAGGGAAACTGAGCCATTTGGTTCAAGATGAAATGGGCTGCAAAGTTCTAAACAGTCTGTAGATGTTGTAAGGAATAGAGTGGATCTCCTAAGTACAGCCAATTCCTGGATTCCAGTTAGAAGGAAACAAGAGCTTGAATCACTGTTTTGGGAAAAGCTGTGGTAAGAAGTGCTGAGATTTTCATAGCATCCTCAAAGTTTGGAAAGAAGTGGCATCCATGCAACTTATTTAGGTGAAAAAATGTAATTTGTTTTGAAAAAGACATCCAGGCATTTAGCAGGAATGGTTCAAGTAGGGGAGTATCTTGAACATAGAGGCCCCCACAGTGGGAACCAAGCTGAAGTCACAGACCTCTGTTTTGCCACCAATGATCTAAAGACAGTTTATAGTCAACTATTTGGTGATGGATTTCTTTACCAAATCCTCTTATCTTGAGATTGAGAAATGTTGTCAGAAATATACACAATACATTGGGTGTGTGAGAGTGTGTTTATTCATTAGCAATAATGCCTGATTAGCTATTTTTTTAAGTTAGCATAACAAGGTATAGGCCAACATTACTAGGCCTCTGCCTGCTTGCACTGACTTGCACTTTGTATTCGTAGACCATAAGTGTTGATTTTTTCCATGAATGAGCTTTCATGTTCATGTCTCTCTCTGGTGTTTCTTTGAATTTTAGAAGATAAACAAAATAGAATAATGTTCATGCTGCTGTAGAAGTTGCAAGTGAAATGTATTCATTTTTGTTCCTCGAGAAGGAAGCTGTGTTGAGGAGATGTAGCACGCAAGTACCAATTTCAAGGACTGCTGCCCAGACCACAATTGTACTTCTTTCATTGTTTAAACGGTTTATTGTATTTTCTTTGCTTCAATAGTGAAATGTAATTCCTCTTGTTTGTAGGGTAAACTGTGCTCAATTATGTTTCATAGCATAGATGTTTTCTCAATGTTTCTTATTTCACATAATACAATGACTTCAATGTCGATTGGTTTATATCATGTAACTATATTTTTACAACCCTATGATGCAAAATCTGAGCATATCAAGTGTGTGCTTTTTCACTTTTTGAAGTCTATAAAATTTGCCCTTCTGGGATGCGTACCAAATTTTTTCCTCAGTTTCTCAAAGGCAGACTCCACATTGGTCTGTCTACTGATTTACACTTTTTAAGCGTGCAGACTTCAGTGCTAGTCTGTCTATTTGATTTACTGTTAGACTTTTAGCTCTTTCCTTGGAGACAGACTTTATGTAGGTCCTCTTGCTGACTTATACTAAGAAACTCCTTGACTCTTGTACTGAACAGATTTATGCCAGTCCTTTGCTCAACTATATTTTTGTTTTGGCTGTTTAATTGCTTTCGAGGGTGACCTTATTTTAGAAACTCTTGCAATTGGCTTTATTACCATGCATTGTTGATGCTGATTTGAATATGACAAAAGAAGTACATATGTTAAAGAGAGTTCGGATCATGGATGGCCCATGAGGTATGTGATGAAGTCTGGGACTGACTGAAAATGTGTAAGAGAGACAGATTGTGTTCCGTCTGGTAGAAACAAATGAAACCATTGTAGGACTTGCTTACAAATTTGATGGAAATGGATGTGAGATGCATTTAGATTGGGGTACAGCATCAAATTTCAGGGATACATCTAATAGGAGCAGTATAGTGGTGCCACCCAGGTCAAGCATGGTTCTGAGTACATCTGACATTACCAACAGAGCAGTTTCAGTGCCATGCAGTGCTATACAATTGTTGAAAGCCCAACTAAGGAGGGTCAGCAGGGACCTATCTTCAAGATAATTGGAGAGTTGAAATTGATTGTTTTCTCCAAATTGTTTGATGGAAAATAGTAGGAGGAATATAGGTCTGTAGTTTTACAAGATGACAGAATTGAGAGAAGGCTTCTTAGATAAATGCCGTGCCAGGGCCTGTTTCCAGTTTCGGGGTACCAAACAACTTTTCAATGACAAGGAAAGAGGCCAAGAAAAGATAAGAGGAGGGCAGGAATTGAGTGGGGAGCCTTACTGAACCTGGTTGGTAGACAAAGGTGTGAATTCTGCCAGTGGAATACCCCAAGGGGAAGTTGGAGGGGAAGGAAAAAGTGATGGGGAGTAAGAAAGAGGTATTAGGAGGGTCTTGCTAGATATTGGCTATTTTTTCTTTGAGGAGTTAATGAAAACATCACATAGGACATGTAAGAGATGCAAGAGGATTCACTAGGTTTTTTCACAATTGAGAAAAACTGAGTTGTTGATTAGCACAATCATAGTTGTATAATAGGTGTCTCTAGCTGATTTAATCCAGTGTTTGCAATAGACTAATACAGTGTGATATAGGAGTCGCTCTCCAGTAATTCTCCAGGTTTTTACAGTGATGTTTAGCATCCTGGAGTTTGTCGGTTCACCAAGGTAGCAAGGATAGCTTTCTACATGGCCTAGGCGTTTTAAAAGGTTCTAGAGAGTCTACAGATTATGAGATCCAGGTATTAACAATTTCAGATAGAGAGGAGGTATCTTCTGTAGATGTGAGGGGGATCTTTCTGAGAGCAATAGATGAGTTAGATTGATTAATTTAGAAACATGGGCCAACTAGATGTTAATTGGTGGTGGTAAAAAAATGCCTAGAGTTAGGAGGGGTGGTGATATTGATGAGGAGCGCGTGGTGATCAGCTGATGAATGAGTGAGTGGATATTTTACTTGAAAGAGTATGCCATTGACAAGAGTTGAAAATATTCCCATCACTGTGGGTGGGTCAGTAACTAGCTGCCAGAGTCCAAAGTCCTGCATCAACTCCATTAGGTTAGAAGTTTTGAGATGGGAAAGATTATCCAGGTGAAAAATAAGCTCACCCAGAGTAGAAAGGATTTAAAATGTTAAAATGAAAGCACCTAGGTAATACAATACAGATGTCAGATGTCGGTCCTGGAGAGTGATAGATTTTAAAGAAGTAGTAGGATTAACACAAATAAAAGATATTCTATCGAAAATCAATATTACCAAGCATAGTACAGAAAATAGTTGAGTGAAAGACAACCATTTGACCCCTGCCTTCCCTACGCTAGTGGTCCCACCAGATGATCAGGGAGCTTGAGGGAATGGTAGCTCAACCATCCGGAACAGAAAAATCACAAAGCCAGGTTTCAGTTGAAAACAGTGGGGCCGATTCACAAAATTAATCTGAGACAAAATCCTAAACTGACTTCTTTTGGTATTCAGAGAAGACATTTAGTATAAGTAAAGTTAGGATTTTGTCTCAAGTTCAACTTAAGTTAAACTTAAGTTTGTCTTAAGTTTTGGTCTTAAGATAAAATCCCAACTAAAGACAAAATACTAACTTAAGACAAAATACTAACTTTACTACTACTAAATGCCTTCTGTGAATACCAAAAGTAGTAAGTTTAGGATTTTGTCTCAGATTAGTTCTGTGAATCTGCCCCAGTAAAACTGGTTTGTGTGACTTGATGAATTTGAGAATGTCAAGTTGAATTTTGGGAGCGACCTAACATTGATCATATAACAGTTAGCAAATTTAGTTTATGGAGTAGGGTTGTAACGGTCGGTTTATGTACTGATGCTGCAAGGCTTAAAGGGGGAAGGAATACAAAGGCATAAATAGGAGCATCTCCTCCGACTCCACAGAGAAGTGCCCACTTCTAGTGGAGCACTCCGGGATATATTAATGAATTAAAAAAAAGAGTGAAAAATTTAAATATGGGACAATTAAAAGCTGCTAAGCAGGCCTATGAAAATGGCGGCCTGCATTCAGGTGAAAGGTGCAGGCTCCCCCCGATATCAAACCAATAAACCCCAGGAGGAAGGTGTGATGAGAACATAGGAAGACAAACTGTGCTATATAGCCCCAAGAAGGCATAAGACCTTCGAGTCCAACCTGGAAACACTGCACCCTTTTCAGTGACAGATTGCTGGAAATAGCTGATAATCAGTACAGGAGTGCTGTTGATGTAGCTGAGTCTTAACATGGACACGCTACCAGTTTGAAAATATAGCCTGTCATAGTGGAGGAGGGGTAGATAAGGCCACTACTAGAGCAAGCAGAGAGCATCGGTGGATGAAGGTGAAACTGGAACCTATCTGCTCCTACACCACTTGGAAAGCTCCCCTTCTAGTGAGGCATAATAGTAAATAACAATGAATTCAAAACATGGTGATAAATCAAAACATAATCCAATTAAAAGCCTCTAAACAGGAAAGTACAGTTGGCAACTAGATCTTTGGTGTATGGAGAGCAAGGCACCTCTGGATAATACAAGGAACACAAATGGTTGCTGTCAACTGAAGTGTCAGGAAATCTTGAAAAACAAATGAGTCCAGTGAGGAACCAGTCCCATTAATGAGGCCCTCATTCACCTGCTAGTGCACACCCTTCTGCAGTACGTCCTACCGTGAGTAAAAACTGCATACGGCACATGGGTCTGTGTCTCGCACCCTACCAATGCCAAAACCTACATTTACCTACCCACTCCATGTCACTGTACAGTGTCATGATGAGCCATGCGCAGCACAGTTATGGTGCCTCCAGAAATGTTGTAAACCCAGTACAGCATCAAACTGCAGAACCTCTTGATGTCCTACAATAGAGCCCTTACACCGGAGGCGAGAGGTAAGAAACCAGGTCCTTTCATTTAGTGAGCTCAGTGACCAAGTGACTGCAGCCCCTATTTGAAGGCTAAGAGGGAGAACAATAGCAAAGTTAACAGGAAGATGTTGCTCCATTATTGAGAGGCAGAGATTTTATGACTATTCAAGAACCTGCCAGACATACATGATGACATTAACTAGAAGAAGGCTGTATCAGTGCTATATAAATATTTCAACCCCTGAATGAATACTGTGACAAGGCCACCAACAAGAGGGCAAATCCAGGGCTGAATTTTGAGCACTCTCATACGGCACAGATACAGGCAGCCTGGAATAAAACTCGAAGACATCCTGACAGTGGCCTGCTCTCAGTGGTGAGCTCTCAAATGATTGTGAAGTGCAGATGGAGATGGACTTCACCAGATTTACTGACAAGGCAGAACCGTGTGACCCCAGACCTATCAAATCAGAAATGGTGGCAGCAGTATTACACAACCAGATGCGCCCCATACCTCCGCTGTCTGCAGTGAACACATCTGCAAAACTAAGTGTGTAGGTATTGTGGGTATGCCATGCAGGGCCTCCAAGACTGCCCTATGCGAGGCAAATCATGCCAAGACTACCACTGCATCCCACCAAGGCAAAGATATATGAATGTGGGCTGATTCACCTATCCCCTTGACAGAGCATTTGAGTGCTCATTGTCCCATGAAAATGTTACCTGCATCACCGCATTCTTAGTTGGCACTAGCTGTATAGAGACACTATTTCACTACTGTACAGTGAAAGAACTCTAACTCATTATTTGCATCAGCTATTCAAACAAGAAGTGTCGAAAGTGTGCTAACGGGATTCTTCCACATTATCCAGGGGCTAGGGAAGCTGCATGTGCCATTAGTGTCACCGCAAAAGAATAATAATCCTCCCAGTCACCCTCAACCACTGCCAGGGGACCATTCCACTGCAAAGCAGTGGTAGAAGTGAATCTACAAAATCTTGAGGACTGCACAGTTATTGAGAAGGTCTCAGTATGCACATCCTGGCTATCCCCCATAGTGTTGGCCAACAAGCCCAAGCAGCCTAGGTGTATTCACATCTGCAGTGACATGAGGCTACCCATAAAGGCTATAAAAAGGGAGTGACACATCACACCCACTAGCAGTTACCTCAAAGGCATCTGTTGGTTTTCAAAACTGGACTTCAATCCAGAGTATCATTAGATGAAGCTCGAAGAGGAATGCCACTACATAACCACCTTTTAGGCCCAAGTGGGTGTCCGATGGTACCGCTGCTAAAATGTTGGAATTTCTTTATCAGCACAACCGTTCCAGAATGCTATTTGTGAGGTGTTGTTGGGCTTTGAAGGTGTTCTGAATGTCAGCCTTGACATCCTCATCCACACACCAGCCATTGAGGAACACAAACGATGGCTAATGGCCAAGCACCAGAGAGTAGTGCAGATAGGTTTGGCACTCAATAGGTTACAACAAGAGGTTGAATTTTATTTTCACACCTTCTCAGGTGAGGGTATCCAGGATGACTCTGCCCAGGGGGTGACTATCAAGAAAGAAGATCCACCTCAATCTCCCTAAAGTGAGACGTTTTCTCAGCCTACCTCATGGGCGATGATTCAGAAAATTGACAAGATTAGCAGAGTAGTGGAAATGACATCACACTCTTTGACTCCTCCCCTTATTGCTTTACAGAAAGTGACCTCAATGACTTCTGATATTAATGACATCACAGGAAGTTATGACCTATGACAAGTGACACTGTTGATCTCACAGGCATTAACATTACACCATAAAAGCATTTTAAATTAAATAAATCTCTAGGCAACAGTTCAGCCATCACACTCCCAAGTACAACCTCAAATGACTTAGTACAACCATTGTTTGATCTGGAGCAGTAATCATGGTATAACATGCAGAGTCGCAGTGCAAGCAGCAGCTTTATTATGCCGTCGCATGGCATCGGTAAG
Source organism: Lissotriton helveticus (assembly GCF_964261635.1). Taxonomy (NCBI): domain Eukaryota; kingdom Metazoa; phylum Chordata; class Amphibia; order Caudata; family Salamandridae; genus Lissotriton; species Lissotriton helveticus. Next base: position 2,120,813,430 of record NC_136057.1, on the reverse strand, counting down.
ACCAGGATTAAGGTGCGAAGTGCGCCATTGCTACTTGCAGTGCCTTCCGGTTATGGAGCCGGCAGTGGCAATGTTGATGGTGTTGGGATGCTTTTCCCCTCTCTGGCAGCTGGATCACACAGTTCTAATTGCAGGTACCCAGAGGATGGTGAAGTCTTTGGTGTGCCTGAAACTTCCAACAGGAGGCAATCTCTATTTCAAGACCTTGGAGAAACTTTAACAGCAGGATTTAAAAAAAATCAGTCCAGTCCTTTCACTGCTCTAGACAGAAGCAGCAACTGCAGGCCAACACAAAAAAGCAGCAAACAGCAAAGTGATAGCACTACTCCTGGCAGCTCTTGCAGCTCTTCCTCTTGGCAGTATCCTTATTCAAAAAGTGGTCTAAAGTTCTGGGTTAAGAGCCCCAATATTTATGCTACTTTTCTCTTTGAGGTCTTCGGCAGAAAATCCTTCTTGCTCATTAAAAACCAGTTCTGTCCTCCCTGGTCCAGCTTCACTTCAGGAGGTAGAGACAGCATTGTACAGATCAGTCACAACCTATTCAGGTGTCAGTGACAACTCCTCCCACACCTCTAGTCCAGGATGGCACATCAGCATATTCAGGGCACACCTCGACTCCGTTTGTGTCTGGAGTGAATGTACAAACAGCCCCTGTCAGTCTAAAACTAGATGGTGAATCGCCAAGCAAGTAGAGTCACACAGGATGTTTAAGCAAAAGAATTCCCACTTTCTAATGATGCATTTTCAAATGCACAGTTTAAAAAACAACTTTAGTAAAAAGATGTGTTATAAAATTCTGAGCTCAAGGAGCTCAAGTCTAAACTCAAAATCTCTAGCTGTTCCCAATTGAAAGTTACATTTGTAAAAAGTTACAATGCAGTTCCAATGATAGCCTATGGGAGAGCTAGTCCTTGCAATAGTAATCAGCAGTATTTCACTATCAGGACATGTAAACCTTACCTATTTGTGCCCTACCTTTCACACATACTGCACCCTGCCCGCAGAGGTACTTTGGACCTACCTTAGAGGTGACATAAATGTAAGAAAAGGGAAGATTAGGACTGGCAACTGGGTGCAATTAGAGTGTCCAGTGGTCTAAAATGAAATTCGTAACTCTCTGTGTTCTGAACAACAAACTCCACAATGTTAAGGCCCTAAAGAACAGGAAATATTCAATACATTTCCGGATTCCGATCACTCACCACCTCGGTGACATGCTTCATCATCTGGGTCTCCTCTATAAGTCACTCTTTTGACCCTAAGGGCTACAACCCCAACCTAGTGATCGGGGAGCCCGAGGATGTTTTAGTTCAGCTGATGACAGGGGGTGACTATCTGAACTACCTGATGAGAGCAGCGGATAGTGTGGGAACTAACAGGTAGATGCATCAAGCATTTTTGCGAGCGCAAGCGGTGTGAATCGCAAATTTCGGCCGTTTGCGCCCGCAAAAATGGCATTTGAGATGCATCAAGGGTTCATGCACTCGCAATTTAAGAATTCGCAAATAATTGCGAGTTCTCAAATTGCGATTGCATTTAAGGAATCGCAATTTGCGATTCCTTAAATGCAATGCATGAACCATTCCAAGATTGCGAATTCGCAATCTGGGGTCGCTATTTACCACGAACTCAAAGTACGTGGTAAATAGCAAAAACTTAGAAATATGCACTTTAGTGCATTTTTCTAATTTGTATATTACACACACACATGTCCTTGGGACATGTGTGTGCGCAACATCTGTGAACATTACCATTTCAGGGGTGCAACAGGGTGTCCTTTGGACACTCTGGCACCCTTGAAATTACAGCACATTTGCGATTCGCTAATAGCGAATCACAAATAACGAATCTGTAGGAATCGCAATTAACATTGTGATTCCTACATGCATCCCGTTTTGCGAGTCTTTAATAGTGAATCCTTAAAATTTGCTATTAAGGACTCGCAAAACATAACTTTTATGCATCTGGGGGTAAGTGCAGTGCATTAGTGACAAGCGAAATTAAAATTGAACTGCGACAGACCCTATCTTTATTATTGTCTCCCGTAGTCCAAACCAAAAGCAGTGCAAAGACAGTTTTACAAAATAGCTGTCTGATGTTATGCAGTGGTCAACATGTTTCAGCACAACCGGACAGCAATTTGTCCCGTGCCTTCGTCAGGACCCACCAAAAAGTTTGGTTGCTACTGTAACATGTGAAACAAAAAAATATAAATAGATATACTGGATATAACTGGTATTAGTACACTTGATGCGGTTGGAAACGATACAACCGAATCACCTGTATTGTGGGGTGTATGAACCTTCCTCTGAAACAAATCATACCTGGAGGTATCTGTAAAACAGCAAAGGAGAAATTTGCGCCACATTTGTGTCCATTACCACAACAAAAAAGAGTAAATGAAACTATAACAACAGTGACAATATCATTGCCATCTATCTTTCTCCAATGTCGGGTGTAAGGCTCTCTTTCTTACCTAGAATTTTGGAGGAAACCACCTCACCTCACCTGGCAACTGCTCAGGGAAAAGGAGGCACCACTCTAAAAAGGAAACAAGTATAACAAACCATCATTTATTAGGATGTTATGCCTATCCTAACATCGTATTTATTGTCATCGTTCAGCAATCACTATACAAAAAAAAATATATGCACAAGCAAAATGAAATAAAAACATTGGTCACACTTCTTTTAGGCCACTGTCCTTGGCTATTGATAGTGATGCCAATACTCTAAGTAGAATTCTGCCATTTCAATCTATATTGCACAGAGTGGCAGGTCTGAGACACCTTTGAAACGCAACTGTATGTGGGAGGCACAACCAGTGCTGCAGGCCCACTAGTTCTACGCAAACAAATCATTTGTTTGCGTAGTACTGCGGGCCCACTAGTAGCATTTGATTTACAGGCCCGGGGCTCACAGAATGCACTGTACTAGGGACTTACTAGTAAATCAAATATACCAATCATGGAAAACCAATCATAACACAATTTACAATAGGAGCAATTGCACCCTAGCACTAAATAGCTGTGAGAAAGTACACAGAGACACTAAACCAGCAAAAACGATGTCTAGCATACCATCAAATACAGGGGGTCAGAAAGCAAAAAGACTAGGGAAACACACCAAGGGATGCCAGGGCTAACAACAGGCCATCTGAAATGTCCACCATGACTCTGATTTTAAGAAAATTGTCACTATTGTCACCCACTGTTTACATTTTCTGTTTAGTTGAATTGTTTTGTTATATTTGTTAGAGATCTTTGTTTCAGTACTAAAAGCATTAGAGATAAATACTAAATGGAGGCATTTTTATACCATAAATTGCTATTTAATGCTTTTAAAACTGACGGCTGCCATCAGTGTGTCAATCTGTATTACGTTTATTGCTGCATAATGGAATAGGGTGGATGTAGCAGCATTTGAGATGCTCTAGATCCAGTGGTTTATCATTTATCGTCACTGGCAGCTGATTTTTGCTGGCTCTTTTGAACTTGCAGCCACTGACATTGGCACTGACACATTAAAAGGTCATAACATTTGAGACACGTGAATGATGTTCAGCTCCCCTCATACAACACACCTTGATCATCCTAGAGAGCAAATGTAACACCTTTTGGACACTGGGCAGCTGGATTTCTTTACTGAGATACACAAGTAGAGATGGGAAGGCTATGCACTCTCTTCTAGTACATCAGAGAACCATCTATGACGCTCCAAGGGACCAGTGTTGTTTCCTGCCTAAATGGTGTAAAATATTATTCAGAGACAATGATTCAAATGTGTAAATCAATGGATGGGTGATCTTACTTAAGAGAGTAAGGACTTAAAGGTGTGGGAGTCATATGTCATCCATATTGATAGGTATTATATGCGAAGAGTGCTTGTTCTAGAGAAATAAAGAGGCAGAATTATTACTTTTTCGTTTTTGGCAGCCCAGTAACCAAAGATGCTGTGCTGTGTTAGAAGGGGAGAGCACAACAGCACCATATCAAATATGATGCTGTTGCACTCTCCTCTAGTGATGGCATACTTTACACTGCCTCATGCCAATGCACACACCATGCACCATAATTCAAAGGTGTGTTTGTTACTTCAAGCAAACACTTTATACTGGAAGTGTACCCTTCTAACACCAAATGCTGTGCTTTGAGAACGTGTACTACTTTGCCACTTTGTATCTGTGTTGTTGAGTGCAGCACACATACAAAGTTGGAAAGGTTTGGAGAAAAGAAAACTTTTCTCCAACTTTACACCTGCCTGCAGGAGGTATAATTGTTTATGCAAATACCTTTCTACCAAAGTGAGTAACTAGGGATTAGCGACAAAATCAGGGGGTGCATGCGTGGGAACGTCCATTTCCCACCCTTGGTAAACCTACTTGAATGAAAGTAGTGCATAATGCACCTTTAAGCATCTTTAGGGCAACTTTCCAACACAATTTAAGGACATACGCTGAAAAGTAAACTCCAGAACAACACAGGCCTGCATCACTTTTGTTGTGGAAACTAGGCGCAAAGTGTTAGTAAATCTGCCCCATAAACTCAGTATATGAAAAGTAACATAATACAATGATTGGGAGTGTCATGGTAATAAAATGACATTATTACCTAAACTAGCACTTTTTAGCAAACTTAGAATGATGAAAGTTAGAGAACAAAAGCAGTAAGGTTCTAAACCTATCCTTGTAGGCAGTTTCCATGTAGTGAATCGATGCTTTGCATAGCTCAATGTGCTATGCTAGAAGGATTGCAGCTTTGAACTCAAAGAACCATAGGATCTCTGTGATAGAAACTGTTGACTAACCCACTGAGCTCTCTACATAAATATGTTATCTGCCTGTTACATGCTCCGCTACTTTATCGGGAGTTGCAACTGTGACCAGAAAAATCACAGTTCTCTTCATCAAGTGCATTAAAACAAGAACTATCAGGTTGTTGCTGTTATCCCTTGAAAATGGCACATAAAGAGCTCTACAGGTTGCTCTTTGCAGTTACGGCTGAAGACCACAGCAATGGGCAATGGCGGGACCTTATTATTGGTTTTGGGGTCCATCCAGATGAGCACCACAAGCTTATGGTATAAGGTTCATATTCAGAATATTCAGTCGTTAAACTAGTGACTTCCACCAACTTTGAACATACTAGAAATAAGTTGGATAACACATTTGCAATGTGTCCATTCCCCAATATGATAAAAACAGGCAATGGCCCTCATTTTCAAGGAACTGACTTTAGAGAGTGCATGGAATCCCCCAACATTGTTTATCAGAATATTACACCTCGATGGCTGAGGCTAATGGAGAGGTGGAGAGGTGGAGAGGTGGAGAGGCTGAAATGGACCCTTAATAAATACATTAGAATCGCCCTGGAGTAGCAGTTACAAAGAAGGAGTAATTTATCATTTCATTAGGACTTACAGACAGGTGCCTCATAGTGCCACCCTTCAAGTCCGCACTGAAGTCATGTTCTGACATTCCATATTGGAGGTGATCTCTCAAGGCGATATCTCATGGCCAATCATGGCGATATCTCATGGCCAATCATGGCGATATCTCATGGCCAATCATGGCGATATCTCATGGCCAATCATGGCGCCCACGGTCAAAGTACCCATCAGCTAGCAACCAGAAGGGAAAAAAATACCTACTAAGCCACCCAAGAGCGTCACTCAAAAGAGTCAAGCAGCAGTGTTGATGACTGGGTGCGGGTGCATAGTCACCAGAGAGGGTAGAGATTCCAACTCCCATCCGAAAAACATCCCCTCATGGTCCCAAAGGGTAGGGCGCCATGATCACAGCACAGATAGGTAGTGATCTAGTCACCCAAAACACAGTAGCGTTTAGGAAGTGGTGAGGCGATTGCCTGGAGAAACATGGAAATTCTGATCTTGTGGCATTAGAGAGCGATTGGAGAGGCAACATGGGATGGAAGGCATGTGTGAGCTGGGACCTGCGACATAGCAAGGGCAGGCTCAGAGTGAAGTGGTGGCTACTTCCAAGGATGCAGGGTCGACAGAGGCCACCCCCTACGCCATTGTTGACTGTGAAATCCCGTTTCCCTTGTTATGTGTTTTAAGATTTGAGAGTCCAGTTACCTGGTATTAGAAAAGGGATACCTTGGCATGAATGTAGTGTACTGCATGACATACCCATGACTGTATCCAATGTAAGTACAAATCCAGGTCATACTGATGCTGGGCGTGGTGGAAGGGTGGTTGGATAAAGAGACTACCAGGGCCATGCAATGACCTGCGTCCACTCCAGTATCGAGTCTGGGTATTGCTACCCTGCTCTGAGGTGGGCATCTGCAGCCCTAAACACGTCTCATGTCCGCAAAGAGAGGGTTTACCTGGGAATCGACTTCACAGGGCGAGGCGGGGGAGAGGTCAAGGAAACGTGTCACTGGGTCAGAAGAGCTTGAGGTGTTTAACCACCTCACGTAAACCAGACTTTAGGGGTCAGTGTACAAAAGAAATTAGCAAAGCATCGGGGCATTTGTTCTGCAGCACAGCACTGTGCTTTAAGTTGAAGTCTCTGACTAACCCGCGCTTTGGTTAACTAGCAATTCCTTGCTGGGAAACCATGTACTTCTCTTCAACAATCAGACCTTTCAATTAATTGCAAATATTAGACAACCTGCAAATGTTGTGCTTACTATGGACATGGAAAAATGATGTCCAGAAATGGAAAGTTCAAAAGATTTCTCTTTTCGTAAAACGCACTGGTGCTATTTAAAAAAATTTAAAATTACAGTGATTGAACATTGGTTATAAGATTGTTATTGTCTGTAACATATCCCTTATTGAAAATGCTGATTACCGGAAAATAAACCCTTTCTCGCAAAATAAAAGCATTCAACATTTTTCACAATTAGAAACCTTTTGTGAAATGGGTTTGCACGATAAGATTTTGCAACTGATGGGCACTACGCACGTTTTCGTTATTATAAGTAATTTTAAGTACATTTTCATGCAATTTCAACTTTCCACTTATTTACTTATTTCTTTTGTGTTCTTTACTTCCTAACGACATCCTCCCTGTTAGATAGGACAATCTACCCAGGGAAATACAAAATCATGAAATACCAGAACATAGAACAGTGTGTGCCAAACACTTTCCCTGGCGAAAAAGTAACTGTTTAGGTAACTCTAGCTACACATGACGAATTTATTTGTTGTGTTAGCTTATTATATATATTTATTTACAGTTTATAAAGCGCTCACTCGACAGGAAGGGATTGGGGCGCTTGACTTGAGCTCCTGTTACTTTACACAAGGACACATTCATTTTAGTCAGAGAGAGAGAGAGAAAGAATAAACTGTTTGCCCAGCATCACAGACAGGATGCTGAGTCGACACCAAGACTAGAACCTGGTTCCCCAGTTACAAAGTCGGCATTTCTAGCTGTTGCGCCAGAGCCGGTTAACAACACTCGTAGCTCCTTGGCAAGGAAGACTACAGTGTTGGAACTACTGCTAGATACTTCCTATCTAATAGTAGTAGTGACATGCTGTTTTTTGCATAAATTCAATACCAAGGGGTAATACTAAAATAAAGTCGCTTTGTAGAATGCAAATTACATTTGGCTGTGGTTTTGCCTTGCAGACAACAATAAATAGTAAATCAAAGCCCTAGAAATCCCTCCAAATATAGAAAGAGCAAATTTGAATATCAGCAAGAATACGATAAAAAATGGTTCAGTAAAAATATAAATGTTCAATACATTGAATGCATTTTTCAAACGAGTAGAAACCAGTCTGATACACTGTACAGTACAACGAATATCTGAAATTCGCCATTACACCACTTCTCGTAATTAGGTGCCATTCGCAGTAAACATTTACTGCAGTGGGCCATCCACGGTAACATGTTACTGCAAACTTTTAATCAATGCAAGAAAGAATCCTATGATATTAGAGCACCATTGAAGGATTCCCCACGTAGCAGAATTATGGACCATCTTCATTGTTTACCTGTGTACATAGAGAGCAGTGGATCTGCTCACATGGATTCTATCTTGCTACGAGGCTCCACTGGCACTCTGAGGAGGCATTTAAGTGGCCCACATGTTACGCCTTTTTTTTCTTAAATGCGAAATAAATGTATTTGATGATGATGAAGTGGCCCACTTCACCTTATAAAACCCATAGTAAATAAAATCAATATAAACAGTAATGTTCTAAGAAAGTAGAGGAGACATACTGAGAAATGCCATTACTGACCCTAAAACGTAGTTTTGAGCTTTAGTGTGAACTGCCACACTTCTTTCTTACAATTAAAGCAGTGTTTTTGAGCAGTGTCTACACTGATTCAAAATTTAGAGGCGTCCTACAAATATTAACCATGTCCCATTTGAAGTCGAGCAATACTACTGAGGGTTGCTGAGCTGCAGCAGTAAAAGATAGTGTCTTATTAAGGACTGGCAGTGATGCTACAAAAGACAGAGAATTCTTACTGGCAAGTTCTAATAATGCCATTTTATAGAAGAAGTGTCTACTGACATCAGGACCTATGCCATTAAAATGTAGCAAAGCCTTCTTGAAGAGAGCGAATACTGTGGCAAAAATGAAAGGAACTGTGCAGAGAAGACCAGCACAGTCCAGTTAAATATAGAGTTCGATTGATAACTGTCCCCCAGGCTCCTCCTAATTAGAGCACTGCTAATCAGCATCAACACCTTCAAATGTAAAGCACAGCAGTGCTAATATGTATAGGACTGTCATATTGAACTGTGCCATTCCTGGCACCGTCTTTTTTTTAGAAGTAACAGCATCGCAAAAGTTAAAAGAAAAGTGATAATAGTGTCCTGTTGAAAATTAAGCACTTCTAATGAGGAGTGCCAACACTGTCACATTGGAAGGCCAGCACAACTCATAGATAGTGTTTCAATAAAAGTATTACTGTTTTTCCAAACACGTATTGTCTCTTTAAAGGTAAAGTTGTCCTACTCATCAAAGCCAATATTGTCTCATAAAAAGTAGTACAGTCACACTAAGAAATTAAATACTGTCCCATTAAAAGCAAACTCGTTCCACTGAGCAATACCAGTTCCGCCCCATTTATAGAAAAACAATCAAATTAAAGTGACTGGAAGTTGTGCCTTACTAAAAATAGACTACGCTTAATTAAAAAGAATAGAATATTGGTGTTTTAATTAAGAGACAAATATGAATGTATTCCTTTACTCCGGTTTGTATATGGTGAGTCCCAGCACAACAAGCACTAGAGAATAGCGCAACTAACGCAGGTATTTAATTACAAGGATTACATTGATTATCAAAGCAGGTCCAAAGACCATAACCATACACGCAGGGGGGAGGGAGAGAGAGTATGAACGTCTATGGTACCAGAGGTATGATGCAGGTGACCTAAAACATTAAACATGTATTAGAAAGCTGGATAAAAGAAACCAAGCAGAGGGTACCCAAATTCACTATTATGGCACATCAGGCCTATTGGGAGTTACAGTAATGTATGACAAAGTTAGATGAAGTTGTCATAGGCAGCAGGCAAACTACCTTACAATCCATCTGTAGTCATGGTGCACAGCCTGGGAGTCATAGGAGCAGTGTAAGAATTCGTCAGATATGTGACAAAGGTTTACAACTCATTCAGAAGACTTCTCAGCTCCTTTTGCTCATTGGTGGTAGCTCTACGCAATATATCATGCATAAAAAGCACCAGCAGGTGTCTATGTCTCAACAGAGACAACAGCCTGCGGGTGATCCAGCAGCAGTTGGTGGATAACTGTGTTACCAGTAGTTTGTGGGTGACTCAACTGCACCAGCGCTTGGTAGGTGATATTGTAGAACCAGCAGGTTTGTGAGCGACACAACAGCACCAGCCGGTACACAGGTCACTTCACACTGCTAGCAGTTTGACAGTGACTCCACAGTCCCACCAGTTTGTGTGCGACTCAAAACCTAAGATGTTGTTAGGTGATTCCACATTTCGAGCAATTTGTTGGTGACTTAAAAACACTAGCATTTGGTGGGGGTCTCCACAGGGCCAGCAGTTTGTGAGTGACTCAGAAGCCACCGTATTTTGAGGATGACCTAACAGTGCCAGCACTTTGTTGGCGGCTCGCCAGCAGTTTTTAGATGGCTGCCTGATAGACTTGCAAGTGAAGTCATCATAATTGCTAAGTAGTGGGACGTTTTTCGTCATTCTGCTTCATTTTCAAACTAACAGCCTCGAAGTCAGTGTAATTCTTTAGCAACATACATATAATTCAAAGCGAAAACTTCTTACAAATTATTCTTCGATCAACACGGAAAAATGAGGTAATCATCAATTATCGCTGCCGCCATTTCTTAATGTCACTTAAAGATTTTTAAGTATATTGTAAAAATTTGCTAAAGCTGGGGTGGTTGCTTAGGTAACAAAGCCACGGTCCCCAGGATTATCTGTGCTAATGCCAGCTTTACCAGCACTACAGAGGAGTTAATTAGTTCGATGCCGTGTTTCCAAAAACTTTCTTGTGAGCAACTGAGCAAACTGCAGACTCTGGTGATTAAATGCATTTTGAAGCGGCTTTAATGTCATTTTTATTTTAAATTGAAATGCAAAGGGTTCCTGCTTGCCTTTTATGTGCACTAAAAGAGACACTTCATTGGTATTCAAGCATATGAAGAGACATATTAATCAGTTACTGATATCTAACACAGCTAGACACAGGGAAAGATTAATGCTCTGCAGCGAGTGAGAAGCACAACTGCTAAGATATGTCTGTGTCTCTAAAGATTGTTCACTTGGGACGCCATTCACTAGGGGCTTTCCTCCATTTTGTGTCTTTGATGACAAAAATCCGTGGTGAATAGGACGGTGCTGATGCCACCGGTTCTGGAATTTGGCTGGGGGCTGCTATTCTCTGCTTCTTTTCTTCACTTCTTTTTTTAAAAAAATGGTTCTCCTGTGTTTGTGTGACCGCCCAAAGCCTCATCCGGGCACATGGTGCTGGCTGCTCTCTTTCTTCCTAAGCTGCATTAACCTGCCTGAATGAGAGGGCAATTTTATTTCCAATCTAAGGAAATTTGGTAAAACGAAGCCAAATGAACATTAAGATAGGCGCTTTGATCTCCCTCGGTAACCTCAATGGGTTATTAGAGAATGTGACACAGAGGTTTATAAATCAAATTCTTACATCACAAAAGATATTCCAGGGGGGTTTAATTGATATTATTCTTGCATAAAGCAGCCCGAGAGCCGGTTTAGAAATGGCATCCACCGCATTATTCTACCATGAAAAGTATGTTAATTTCTCATTTCCTAAAATTTGTTTCTGTTTCTTATGGATTGACTCAGGGGTACCCCCTACCTGGCTAGCAGTGGAGCATGACAGAAACAAACTTTGGATTTGAGGCTTTGAAACATTTGTTTAAAACTTGTGACTTTAATAAAATCCATAATGTAATAAAAATAATTCTCCATTCCAATGGAGATGTATGTAACTAACCTGCTCCTAGTGTTTCCTTAATTTACTTCAGCGCATGCTGCATATAATCGTGTTTACGGACAACGCATGTTCATTTTAATCACATTTTCCACACGATTCCAAGCCATTACAAGACATTGGAACGACTCTTAGTCTAGGTAGTCCTTCCTCAGATTTCTCCTCTCTTGTTCGGAATAGTTTAAGATAGTTTTTAAATATTTCGCATTTTTTTCTTGCTATTTAATAATTTGCCTCAATACACAAATGACATGCGCTGATGGAAGCTACTCTGCGGACAGATTTTTGATCCTGACATGGCTTGCACTTTCACTCGCATTTCTATTTTTATGCAAGTAAATAGTGTGATTTCTGGTTGTCCTATTCTTGGACCTTCATTCCGAGTCTCGTGGGAATACCCGGGGTAAAACCGACTGTAATACTGATTCTGACACAGTAGTACGTGTTTCACCCAGGCACTTTCACCTCCAGAGTCAAGGTACAAGGTATGATTTGTGGAAATGGCTTTACTGATGTGGTATACCACTGAAACGAAGGACCTCCCTCTCCCTTACTGGCATGCCTCGTTTTGCAGAAACGTGCAAATCTGACTGTTCAGAGTGTTCATTTGTAAATGTGCATTCTCGATTTGAACCCCTTTTACTTTTGTGTATTGGCGTTTTATAGAATGTATATAATATTTCAAATCGAATTGTGAATTGGTCAGCTCTTCAATTTTTAAGTTTCAAATCAATAGTTGTGCTCATGCAAATGGAAAACAATGTCAGTGAAGCAGCTGAATAGTACTTTTATTTTAGCACTACGTCCCAATACCTCTAAACTGTTTCCCAATACGTCTGCCTCTATGTCGCACACTTTAATGTGACCTATCAATTGTGGACTGCAGAATGCATAGAGAGTTCTGTGCCATCAGAAGAAGAATGTGAGATAAACTACAGCTTTGACCTTGTTAGTGGACGAGTAATTTAAAGGGCACAATATTCTCATTCAAATCTGTAAAAACACGCACATTTCATCTTTTAAAACATTTATCTTAAACATTATCACTAAAACAGTGTAAGAGCATCCGTTGCTAATAAAACATGTATTAGAAAGTAGTGCACATAGGCATCATGTATAGGGTCTTGCTCTTGAAGTGGTTGTTTTTTTCCCACAAAACATAGACTCCCCTTTCAATGACTTTCTCTAACTGATTTAGGGTTCCAGTTTGATAAAGATCTTACATAAATCAGTGAAGTAAACATAACAATAGGTGTCTACGTACCACTTAGAAAATCGATCTTATTATAAATGCCATAGTGTAAGAAAGGGGGTATTAATTCGGGGTGATGTGATTCCTGCCCTCAAATCCTGTCAGGTCAAACAAACTGATACAATCTTTTAAACCCCTCTCACCACCTGATAGGTTAGGCTTAGATCAGACAGGCCTAACTAGGAAAATGAGCACAGTATGAGGCAAAATTAAAACACTCAAAAAGTAAAAACGCAACTCAATAAAAAATATCACAACCAATTTCTTAACATCAAGGAAAACGTTATAATAAAAATGACACCAAAATGACAAAAATATAATAGGAGGACCCGAGCTCAATCAACCAATCAATCAGGGGTTTATAAAGCGCCCTACTCACACTTGAGGGCCTCAAGGCCCTGGGGAAGGGGGCCGGCGCTCCGGGTGAATTTAAAGTTGTAAGCCAGAAAAATAAAGCGCTAATCAGAATCAATGTTTGTGTAGAGCAGGTGGGATACAACAAGCTGGTCGTCCCAGTCTAAGTTTTTACCTTATGACTTAGCATTTATTATGGAAGTCAAAATCCTCTAGCAGGGCAAAGTTGAAAGCTGTATCTGCCGAAGTCCTCCTGAAGCCTGATAGACGCTGGAGACGATTCTTTTGAAGCCGTTGGGTTTAGTGGGAAAAGGTCTGAGTGGAAGAAGTTCAAATTTCACAGACGCGGAAGTCATCTTGTTAGGCGGATGCTTTTTGTTACTTTGACCGATCAACATTTCTACATTCGGAGTCAGAAGCAACTTAAACATTCTTCCATGCAACATAATTCAACAAGGCAACCCATTGTGCTGCGTTGTGTGAAAGGAAAAGGGCAGAAATGCTCCATATTTACCAAGATATGGTGCATTTTTGTTCTTTCCTTATGCTTGTGCACTGTGTGCTGTCTAGTGACAATGTGCAAGGGTGCCTGCATTACAGGAAGGATTGTTTCTGTGCAGGAAGGGACAACTTCCTGCACATAAACAATCTTTAGAGGCTTATTGCTCTTTCTATGTATGCTGCAAGTGCAGCAAACAAATAAGGAGTAATTGGAGAAGATAAATAAGGGTGTATCTCCTTGTTAAGTCTCTGTGGTGTAGGGGCACCTTTTTGGCACAATCCCAGTTTTTTGGATTTGCATAAAAAGCCATGGGTGGGTTTGCGTGGTTTACTAAATCTCCTTTATAGACTTGTGCTGCCTTGCAACAACTTGTCGCATGCAAAGACAATGCAAGTCCTTAGTAAATCTGCCCTTTAGAGGCTGTACAGGGCCTACACAGTACTGGGCCTAAACTATGGGTGACTTATATGTATTAAAAAGGGAGTTTTGGGGCTTGCAAAAGGTATATTTTGACAGGTCGGAATGGCAGCTTAACCCCTTGGCTGCTGCCGTCGGCCAGCGGTCGTCACGTGCACTACCTTGGTAGTGCTGCGAGCGTCCGTTGGCCGACGGTGCCCCACCCGTTTTTCGAACGTTCAGCACTGGAGCTGAACGTTCGACGCAGGCAAGGTGTTAAACTGCACCCACAGGCTCTGCAATGACATGCATGAGTCATGTTTAAAGGGCTACTTAAGTGGGTGGCATAATCCATGCTGCAGGCACACTAGTAGCATTTAATTTACAGTCCCTGGGCAATTATAGTACTACTTTACTAGGGGCGTATAAGTAAATTAAATATGCCAATTAGGTATGTTCCAATATTTGGATGTTTAGAGGAGAGAGCACATGCACTTTATCCCTGGTTAGCAGTGGTGAAGGACCCAGAGTCCTAATGCAAATGAAAACAAGGTCAGAATAGTGGCGATGGAAGGGAGAAGTTGGGGGAAGACAACCCTAAGGCTGACAGGTTTAACAACAGGCAAAAATGCATTCTCTTGAAGTGATATGTTCACAGATTCTCTCTGACATCAATGATTTATTTTGGTTGGCACTCAGCTTAATATAATTTAACTACATCCTTTGGATGACCAGAGTAGAACACACCCTCATTATTGACTTCAATTACTTCCTCTCATCATTTAACCTCATCATAAATTGACTAACAACAGCAGAATGTAGATCGGGAGGCAAGTTGGTAAGTACAGATATTAATCATATATTCTAACACAATGCTTCCAATACTCGTATGACACAGAATGGTTCACGTGCCACTGTCACTAGGCCAAGTAAGATATGAATCATGACACTGAAGCCTTGCATCGACCAGTACATATCATGTAGTAGCACCTGGAAAGTATCATCTAGAAAGAAACATAGTAAAGTAGGAACTGGCAAGGTGCGTGGACACCTAGTAGGTGGTTAGACCCTCAACATGTTTTATAGTGATGTTAGTTGAAAGTTCTTGTGGTTGTAGGAAGCTGGATTGATAAATCATGGGGGCGAGAAGTCTACCTCTTTGTGTGGTGTATGGCTGAGCTCCCACACAGTTAAAACAATCACATAGAAGCAAACACTTGATTCTCTCAGGAATTAAGGATTAGCCCTGGTAGTGTGGTACAGTCACTGCTATCCTTAGAGAGTATGCATGTGGTGTATGAACAGCAACACCCAAAACAACAGCACAGTAAAAAAGGAATGACTTTTTTTTTAGAATTCCCAAGTGAATTTTATTGCACTGTAATACAATGATAAAAGGGCACCACAACAACTAACATTGGTTGATGAGATCACGTGTTATGAATTTATGAAAAAACACCAAAAAGCATTCATGAGAACAATGGGAATTTAAAAAGGCAGTTGTATTTTTTGCACCACAGTTGACTGGGCTCAGACACTCTCAGTGGCCAACCAGTCAGAGACATAGGTCAGAAAAGGCCTACATGTTCTCTTTGGTCAAGAATCTTACCCTCAACCATATCAATTTTTATGGAAGTTAAAAACCTTAAGCAAGTCAAAGCTCGAAATTGTGGCCAAGATGGGCTCCATGGGGCTGGGTGATCTTGCTTTAGGGCCCACGTGTAGATGGAGCTGTGCTTCAAAAGCTCAGACTGAGTCTAACTGAGAAATCATAACCATAGAGGGTGTTTCATTGTTGGGCACATGTTGGTGTATTTTATTGCTTTTGTTTTTACTTTTACGCTAGCAAGCATTTCTGGAGGTAAAAGGTCATCAGAAGGCTAATGCTGGGAACTGCTGCAGTATGCAACTGTGAGTTCTGGTAACTTGTTTCTTGCGTTCCAAGAATCTGAGTGAGTTGGGTATGGGCAGTGAACATGGTTTTAAGATGACTTAGATTGGCACATGCTTGTATCAATATCTGCTTCAGCAATTCAGGAGTGAGGGCCACATGTACGACCATTATTAGTGGTTTCAAACAGTGAATCGGGCCATTTGCGACTGCTAAAACGGCCTGTAGCATGCATCAACCCTATTTTGTGAGTCAGTAACTTGTTACTGTCTCACAACATAGGGTTTGCGAGTTGCTATTTGGAAGTAGAATGCCAAGGAGGTCCCTTCCTAATAGTGAGTTGCAGGGGGATGTACAATTGTTTTACGACTGGAATATGGTCCCAAAACAATCACAGTTTACTGCCTACTTCAAGTAGGTGGTAAGCCAGTTGCAAATGGGAAGGGGTCCTCAGGGGACACCTTTCCCTCTGTGATTGGCAGCAAATTTTTTTTCAAGTGCATGCAGTGGTACCACGAACCACTGCCTACTGTTCAAAAAGGAAACAGAAACGTTCATTTTTGTTTTTTAAATGCATCCCATTTTCCTTTTGGGAACATGGGCTGCATAAAAAAACTGCTTTATTGAAAAGCAGTCGCAGACATGGTGGTCTGCCATCATCTCTGTGAGTTTTGGCCATTTCCAATGGATCAAAATTGCAACCTGCAGCATGAATATTAATGAGGCAGGTCGGTTACGACCCATTTGGGATTTGCAAACAGTATCTGAGACACTGTTGTACATTTCATTTTGCAACTCGTTCAATTAAAATGGTAATATATATGGCCCTTATGACCTGGAGTACTGCATTTTTTATCTTTTTATCTTGTGGGAATGTTGCATGGCTTAGTCTGTCATTCATTTTGGTGTAGGTGATGTAAATACTATGGGCATCATTAGGATGGCTTCCTCACGGTAAAAGGGACCGCCCGCCATCAGGGCGTGGGTCCCGGGGGGGGGCAATTAGGATGCGCCCGCCACAGTGGCATTCCTGGCATTGTGGTGGGCGGTGCACTCAGCACCGTCCGCCACAATGCCAGGAAGGCATGTTGTGCACTGCCATTTTGTGCATGGAACTGCTGGGGGGTACCATAGGTATGCCCCATGTGCACCCCCCAGAATATCTGAGGGCCCTCAATGGGCCCCCACATTCAATTCCTGCATGCCTTTACATTGCCGCCACGGAAAGGCGTCTTTCTGCACCCATGTTAATATGGCCGGCGGTGTCTATCAGACACCGCCACCATATTAAACCCTTTTCCGCCCGGTCAACTCGTTGACCGAGTGGAAAAACGTCGGACGGTCTTTCCGTCCGCCACGGTTCTCCCACCAAAGTAATATGGCGAGGGGGGGGAAATGGGTGGCGGGCGGGGCGGGGCTCACTGGCGGATCGCCACCGCCATGCGGGTGGTGGTGATCGGCCTGTGGTCCTAATGGGCCCCTTAGTGTTCTCAGTTAGACGTTTTGTGTGATGTGTAATTGTTTTTTATTTAAGTTAGAATTTTTCCATGCCCGTGTCAATGTGTGGGTTTGTCAAGCAGGTATTATATCTCCTAAATCCCTTTTGTCAATCAGGAATTCACCAATGTCGTGAAATAGGTACAACGTTGTTCACCATATTAGCTTGAATCAAGCTCGCTGTGCATTAAGGAATGGACTTGTTTACTTTTCCCATTAGCCATACATGACTTCTACTTATCATCATGCAGCTACCGTTGTGTCATGCAAACAGCCACAGCACAGCTTTGGATTTCTGTAAAGCATTACAAACCATCAGGATGATACGCATTCAACGACAGTAACTTTAATCTTGCAGAAAAGTATTTTGCAGTCCACTTTCGATACACCATTTGTTTTAGCAGCTAGGCAAGATGAATCTACTACATATGATGGTGATAAAGGTGCTTGTAGTGGTGAAAATGGTGAACATTATAGCTCTGGTGTTAGTAACAAGGGCAGTTCTGAATGGTGGGTTCATTGTTAAATGGTCAAATATCGCCAGGTGATCAGCATTAGCAGCTCTGCAAACACATGCTGGCATGCTGAACCAGCCAACATAACTCAGAGATGGCTTTGGCATTGCTAAACTACAGGAGCCATATGAGCACATTAAACACACCCTCAAATGATGTAACAGATACAAAAAAGTGCGACCTGTACATGTAGAACATGCCTGTTTAGAAACTGAACTCTGGTACATTTAGAGGTGCTATTCATGTACTACAATATGTAGTTCACAAACCTACTGTGAAGATCTCTGCCCTTACTATCTTTTCTATACAGAGAACTCTGCCACTTGTGTGGAGATCACCACACACTCATGTCTATGTTTTAGTAGTAAAGTTGGAGTGACGGGGGAGTGGATAGAAAATGGAGAATTTCCTACAACTAAATTGAAGGGGCGTGGAGAACGCTAAGAAGAACTTTCGGGGAGGAAATGCCAAAACATAGTACCCAAATACAAGAGCAAGCCCATTTATGTTCTCAAACTGCATTTCTAAAGCTACCTCAGTTAAAAAGGTCCCCAAAAAGTTGCAACTATACTTCAGAACACCAGTGGAGTAAGTCTAGCACCGCACATCTTCACTCACAGGTAATGCATCAGACTTTCATAGAAAAAAATAGAGGCAGGGGCTGAAAATAACACCTCATAGGAAAGAGTGTTTAATTGAATAAAATTATTTTGAAGTTTCAACTAAATATATTCATTTTATTTAATATATGTATGTTCATGTGTGTATCTAACAAATAATTATTTTAATATCACAAGAGTAATAATACAGGAATTTTATCATAACAATTTTAATAAACTTTAAAATGGCTTTATTTATTAGTAATAAAACATCATATAAATACATCGTAATGCATTGTATTACTGTGATGCGTCGCAAGTGTGTATAATCATGCAGTCCAACCCCGTCTGCAGGACATGTCCTCTGCCTGAACCCCTCTCCCACCGCCACTACCCACATGGGCAGGACCTGCCGTGGCAGTTACATGCAACACTGGGCCCCCGTGTGTATTGGCGCTGGTGGTGTTGCCCGTCGCTTCCAGGGTGCCCTGTGTACTTGTGCCATTGGTGGTTTGTGGCCTTGGTCTGTCCGTGTGGGCACGGGTACTCTGTCTATTGTCAGATATGGCAGGAGTGGTTGCAGGGGGTGCTGGTATTCCTACTGCTGGTGCTGCACGATGACTCAAACCTGAGGTGCCAGGTCATTCGTGGTCATCGTCCGAAGAGGACAGAGACTGATCCACACCGGGGTGCTCCTAGTCCGCCTGAGTCTGGGGCTGGGCTCTTCTTCAGTTCCTGCTGTGTCCCCAGCATCACCTGTGTTTGGAAGAGACATGCAATGTACGTTATGGTTCTACCGACATCAACGTTTCGCACACAACAGTTGCCACTCGACATCATTATTAGAGTCTGTACTTTGCATTGTCCTAAGTTGTGACAGACAGAGGTTGATATTGTTAAAGCACTTTGTCATGGCAACATGAAGCATTTCAATGTGTACATCAAGCTGTGTGCATGACCAGCTCATGTATTGATAAATTGTCTGTACATGGCTATTGCTACTCAAGTGCCATGACATGCCTGACACAGCTGTATCGTCCCTGTCCACATATGTGCTTTAACAAGGACATACGAACAATTCCACTTGGGGTATGTTGCAAGGTTGGGGCATGTGTGGTGGCAGTTTTTGCTTGTCTTTGTGCGTCACATTGGTGTGTCTGAACAACTTGGTCACAGTCCGGTATGCCTGAAATCTGATGGGAGATACTATTTGGTTGTCTGTGTTCCTTTTCTCTTTTTTTTAATATATTTTTATAGTCAGCAGACAGCCAGATCTCATCATTTACAACATAAATTCCCACATTGTTGAAGAAACATCACAAAGCGTTAATACATAAATTCACAACCAATTGGCCAGAGGAGACCATCGTTTCTGACCAAAAATCTTTTTCCTCATTCCCTTTATTTTGTATGCAGCAGTTTCTAGATACAATTTAGAAAGTAGCCTAGATTGCCAATTACTAAATGTTGGCGGTTCAGCATCTAGCCATTGAGTTGTAACACACCAACAAAAGATTGGCATACAAATAAATAAAAATCCCTCCTCTGCTAATGTCCAATTTTTAATGGCATTTGTCTGACGCCCCATAATTATCAATTCAGCTGATAAATGAACCTGTATCCCCAAACTGACATTCAAGAAATATTCCATATCAATGATAAGCTTATTCAGTTTAGGGCATAAAAAAAATGTGAACCGAATCTGCAGCACTGAGGCCACACCGGCTGCATTTATCCCCTTTTACAGATTTCCATTTAGCCAGCTTCGCCGGCGTGTAATATAAATCAAATAATGCCATAAAGTGCCTACTTTTTAAAGGCCCATTAAATAAAACCTTCCTCGATAGTTCAATTACGCTTGCCAGATCCAGTCCGTCGATAGACAATTTCCTTTGCCATTTATCCTCCCATACAACTAAATCATCATTTAACTCTTTGACAAGGAGTGATAGATTGGACCAATTTTAATTCTTGTTCTAATTACTTCAATAATATTAACTTTTTCAATCATTATTTGCTTTTGCATTTTATTTAGATCCAGAAACTTCTCAATTGAAGATATTTAAAAAAATCTGTCCTTGCCACTTTATTATTCTGCTGTAGATACAAAAAAGAGACTACCTGATTTCCCTGTAATAAGTCTCCTAATGTACGTATTCCTGCTATACTCCACCTGGCCATTACCTGATCCCTAAAAATACTTGGTTATAGGAGACAGCTATTAAGAGGTGTATAATAGTTCAAGTTTAGGGTCAACCCTAACGTACTTTTAATTTTCTTCCAATTTTCGTATGCAGCCCACAACATTTTGAATTTTGTCTTTTTATAATAACTGGGCTCAATTTCACAAATTAAACATTGCTTGGCCACTTCGCCAAGTAACATTTCATAAATTGATGGCCTAACTGCTTCTTCCAATATGATATCTTGATTGATCAGAACGCCCATGTATTTTAGTAGTACCGCCCAGTAGTACAAACGAAAGCTAGGAATCCCCCATCCCCCTCTCTCTCTGGGTAATATGCACCACTTCATCGCTCTCCTCGATCTACGGTAACTCCAGAGAAACCTTGAGCACATTCTATCAGCCTTTACAAAAAAAGATGTAGGAAAGGAGAGAGAGATTGTGCAAAATAAATACAAAAACTTGGGAAAAAATATAATTTTTAAAACATTACTTCGACCATATAGCGACAAATGAAGATTATTCAACCTCTCCAGTGTTTTATTCACCGAGCCTAAAATAGAGTCAACATTTAACTGTACTATTTGATCCACTTTTGGGGAGATTTTAATCCCCAAATAGAGAGTTTCAGGTGCAAAACTCATATCAGTCGGACGACGAGCTTCTGAATGAATGACCTGCGTCTTGGAAATATTTAATTTATAGCCAGAGTACTCGCCAAATTTCTCAGCTGCCTCCACTATTTTTGGTAGCGAAACTTTTATATCTCATGTTACTATGGCAATATCATCCGCGTATGCGAATACTTTATACTCGATCCGATGTATCTGAACACGTATAATTCCAACTTCTGCCTCTAACATATTTAAAAAAGGGTTCAATATATAAAGAAAATAGCAGGGGGAACAAGGGCAACCTTGCCTCGTCCCCCGTGTTATTATAATATTCTTGGAGAAGTCCCCAGCTATCCGAATTGACGCCCTCGGTTTAAAGTACAGTGCCTGAATTGCTTTAATAGAGTCCCATGAGAATCACTTCCAAGCTAAGATAAGCCATAAAAAATTCCATGAAACCCTATCAAAGGCCTTTTTGGCGTCTAACAGGACAATCGCTACAGGGGAGTTAGTCGCTTGAGACCAGACAAGAAGAGAGATAATTCTTTTTACATGCTCTGTGGTATCACGCTTAAGAATGAAACCATGTTGTCTTTTTGAAACTAGATTCAACATCGTAAAATTCAATCTATTTGCTAACACTTTTGAATAGACTTTACTATCAGCATTTAAAAGTAAAATTGGTCTGTATGACTCCATCTCGGTTTTCTTCTTTCCCTTCTTTTTAAATATCACAATAATCGCTTCAGACCATGAGTCTGGAGTTACCCAAAAATGCCTGTTGACATACCTCAAGGAGCTCTTTCTTAAGTAACTTTCTGAAAGTACGGTAAAATTAGAGCGGAATGTTATCCGGACCCATAGCTTTACCAAGAGACAAACCTAACAAAGCTTTTTCAAGTTCATCCCAAGTTATGGGAGCAGATAACAATTCTCTTTCTGTTTCCGTAAGTCTAGTAGATTCCAAATGACTCAAATAATTCGTAACCCGGGGTCCCAATGAAGTCGGCTCTAAGGGAGCTGTATATAAATCTTGATAAAATTTATGAAAGGCTTCCAGAACACCACCCCTAGTAACCTGTAGAATACCATTTGAATCCTCCACCTTTTCAATCTCATTAAAAATTATTTTCTGCTGCAACCTTTTTGCTAAGCTTCTACCCGTACTTTCACTAAATTCATAGGCTTGCTCCTTATACTGATTATATTTAAGGGCAATTTGATCTGCAATATTAGAATAAGCATCGTCTCTTTTAACTGTTAAGTCTCTCTGGGCTGTACCGATATCTTGACCTAAACTAATGGTTTTGGCTCGATTATGTTCTGCCTCCATAACCGAATAACAGTCCTCCTGATGCTTAGCTATCCTTTTCCTCCATCTCCCATTAGAATAACTGATGGTTTCCCCCCTGACTATAGCCTTAAAAGCTTCCCATACAATCTGGCTTGGAGCAGTCTTTCTATTAAATTAAAAAAATTCCTGTATTACTCTAGTCATGTGTAAACAATAGTTTTCGTCCATCAATAAATTCCTCTCAAAGGACAATAATTGTTTCTTCTCCATTGTGTGCATGCCGATAACTAGTTCCATTATTAAGGGGTTGTGATCTGAAACCAATTTAGGAAGAATTTCTATATTAAGCTTCCCAATCAATTGCAATGAAACAAAAAAATAGTCTAGTCGTACCGATTTTTTATGCGGGGCAGAGAAATAGGTATGTCCAGGCACTCCTGAATGCAGTGCATTCTAAACATCCTTGAGCCCATGCTCAAATACTAAATCACGCAGTGCCCGAAAAGTCCGATACTTCCTTCCAACGTACCCGGTATTTCCCCTAATATCTAAGTTAGCTTCCATGTGTATATTCCAAGCCCCACAAACAATCACTGGTTGGGGCCAATACGATAATTCAGAATTAATAGAGTTCAAGAGTTCGGCATCATCCACATTTGGTCCATGTAGCATACATAGGGTAAATCTATGCTGACTTGACTAACATTCTGCAATAGCCCAACGCCCCCATTAGTCTGCCAGACTCTTTATACACTTCATCGAACCACGTCTAACTAGAATAGCCACACCTCTCTTAATACCCGTTTGTTTTGAGCAAACCACTAATTCCAACCCCAAATTTTGCAACAATTCTCGTTTTCCCCACTCAGTATGTGTTTCTTGTAAACACAAGACATCAATACGAGATAGTTGAACGATCTTAGCCAATACTTCTCTCTTTTTTCGATCATTGAGCCCACAAATATTGAGTGTACATATCCTTAATTGCCTATCAATTATCCACAAGAAAAAACAAAGCAAAAAAAACAGGACATTAATTACTTGCATATAGGCACTTCTTTTTACCTCTTTTTTTATACCTATTCTCCAAACAATGTGATTTGAAAATGGCCAGAACATTTTCCAAAATGAACATGGCTGCTGCTGATTTTTCACCCCCCCTCAAGCACTCATCCTTCCCCACCACCACACCTTCCACCCTCCCCTGCTTCCTCCGCCCACTCACCACCCACCCTTCCCATCCCACCATATGAGGCACTGGGACAGTCAGTCCCTGAAAGATATGGAGTGCCGCCCACCACCCCTTTTCCTAGGTCCGGAAGGAAAAAATACATTAGTTTGTATCAAACTAAACTTTAAGTTGAGCGTAATACTCACACAAACAATCATAGCACTGAAATCCATTACAAGCTATATAGAGACTGCTAAGTTATAGAGACATAAGATATTCTTTCGCTTCGGTTTTCGAAAAAAAAGAACCTTGTTTGACCATTTAAAATGGCTTTTAACTTAGCCGGATTTTGCAAATAGATCGTGGCCCCTTTTCCTTGAAACCCTGGAATGAGCTGTCGCAAATGCCAGCGTTTCGAGACAGTAGCCTGGCAAAAATCAGGACGTACAAAAAAATTACATTCTTTTGCCTGCCTTTTTTTGTCTGGTCGAGCAAGTCCAAAAACAGCTTCTCGTGCCAGAAAATTCGAAAACCGAACCAAAATTGCTCTAGGGCGATCCTCCTCCCTTTGTCTCCCCCCTTTAATAGTGAAGGGAAATCTGTGTGCCCTTTTAATCTCCATTGACCAATCCCACAGAGTCAATTCTGGCAATGCTTCTGTAAACAGTTCGCAAACGAATTTCCGAACAACAGTCCCTTCCTTCTTCTCTGGAATTCCTAAAATCCGTAAATTATTCTTTCGGACCTGATTTTCCAACTCGGATAGTTTATAAGTAACGTCGTCTCGTTGAGATCTAATGGTATTATTCTCTGCTTTCTGTGCAGCTAGCTCATCCTCTAGCGTAGAGATTCTTGCCTCCGCCTCCGTTACTCTAAGTGCAGTGTCAGAGTAGATTTTAATTACTCGCCGTACAGCATTCTGAACTTTCCTGCATGTTGCCTGAGTCCGATTATTTTCTGCTTTGATCTCAGATCTGTGCTCAATCATTGTATGGCAAATCATAGATAATGTAATTTCTTGCTCAGGGCTCTGTTCCACTATTTGGACTGGCTCATCAACCAGTCGAGTTTCCTCAGGCGGAGTGCCCACCAAAGTATTCTCAGCGAGCGCCCCTCCAGATTTGGCGTACAACGTTTTCCTATTTTTTTTGCCTCTTTACTGTAGTTACTGAAGATCGTGGTGAAATTGGCAAAGTTATTTCTGAGCCCTCATCCTCATCAATGCTGCTGCCCTCATCCGGATAGTCCGCCCAGTCTTTGCTTAAGCTCTCATTATCATCAGAGCAGTGGCCAGACATAGAATAGAAATTTTCAAGAATATCCTGAGATCCCGTTAGGTCCTGTCTGAGAATATCCTCCGTTAACGCCAAAGAATCTACTTCAGAAACAAGATTGTCTAAACTGCCAGTATTTCCATCCAGAGGGGATCTCTCAGTATACGCCAGGACTGCATCTCCTAGAATGCTCTGTCCCTGAGATACTAAATCAGATATTATTTTCTCCTTCTGCATATTCTCTTTAGGAGTCTTTGTCGCCTCTACTGCGGGAGCAGAGGTTACTGCAACGCCGGAGGGGGGCACAGAACCAGTTTCCTTACGAGAAACCAATGTTTCAATTCCGCTACATTGTGGCTACGCTTGTGTATTTTTTTAAACTTGCCTCTCGAACAGCTCAGGGAGAGTTTGAGTTTCCTGTTTTGCTCCACGCGCAGCCACATTCGCTTTCACACCACGTTCTGCCCCCCTTTTTCTGCTCGTACCTGCAGGAGACTGCTCCTCTTTTCCCGCTTCTCCTGGGTCTCCTTCTGCTCCATTCTCTGCGCCGTCATTATCGGGATTCACCTTGCCTCTCCATGTAGGTTGTTTGGGCGGCATGTTTCTCCCCCCACCTCCGCGCCCCTGGACTACCTGCCAGCAGACTTGCCATGAGATATACGGGAGCCGCCACACCGGGGTTCCAAGGAGTCGAAAGAGAACAAACGGGACGCCATCAATATCGAGCACCACACATATACTCAGACCTATCCCATAGGACTGCCACACTCTCTGAGAGAGCAAGAGTTACTTCGTTTTTTCCGTCGAATCTGAGAAATCCACAGGAGCAGAGGCAGAAAATCTGGAGAGGTAGAATCGGGCACACCGGAATAATCAGTGAGTAAAACGCCGCATATTCGCTCTCCTGCCGGACCCGGAGCAGGGACCGAGCTGCTCACACAGCCTCCCCTGTGGCCGCCATCTTGCCTGGTTGTCTGTGTTCCTAGTTCACATTTCAATATATGGCAGGAGTGGTTGCAGGGGGTGCTGGTGTTCCTACTGCTGGTGCTGCATGATGACTCACACCGGAGGTGCCAGGTCATTCGTGGTCATCGTCCGAAGAGGACAGAGACTGATCCACACCGGGGTGCTCCTAGTCCGCCTGAGTCTGGGGCTGGGCTCTTCTTCAGTTCCTGCTGTGTCCCCAGCATCACCTGTGTTTGGAAGAGACATGCAATGTACGTTATGGTTCTACCGACATCAACGTTTCGCACACAACAGTTGCCACTCGACATCATTATTAGAGTCTGTACTTTGCATTGTCCTAAGTTGTGACAGACAGAGGTTGATATTGTTAAAGCACTTTGTCATGGCAACATGAAGCATTTCAATGTGTACGTCAAGCTGTGTGCATGACCAGCTCATGTATTGATAAATTGTCTGTACATGGCTATTGCTACTCAAGTGCCATGACATGCCTGACACAGCTGTATCGTCCCTGTCCACATATGTGCTTTAACAAGGACATACGAACAATTCCATTTGCGGTATGTTGCAAGGTTGGGGCATGTGTGGTGGCAGTTTTTGCTTGCCTTTGTGCGCCACATTGGTGTGTCTGAACAACATGGTCACAGTCCGGTATGCCTGAAATCTGATGGGAGATGCTATTTGGTTGTCTGTGTTCCTAGTTCACATTTCATTTCATACAAGTCATGGTGTTACTGTAGCTAATGATTTTGGTGCTGACTTTTGTCCGTGCTAACATTATTTCTCTTGTCAATTTCCTTCTTGGTGAGAGGGATTGAGCACAGCAGCTCTCTTGATTTTCCATGCTCATGACAGTGATGGCCGGAGGTGTGTGTATTGCCGTGATGCTGCCGTGAGTTGCATGCCTCCTCCAGTGCAGTACTGGTTAGTCATTGCGTTTTGAGGGTCTATGACAGTGAGTGATGTGTTGTGTGAATGATGCATACAACACAGAACATTGTGAGATTGAACTGCAGCTCAAAAATGCACCTTTTGGGAATTACACCATGCTACAGTGCCAATCATATGGGTGTGTCCATTCTAGTCACTGTCAGGTGTCCCCTGTCAATAATGTCTAGGTGACATTGTGTGTGATTGGCGCTATGTAGTATGTCTGCATCTCCCCAATTGTCATCTATGAGACATACCTTCACAACCAGGTCAGGGGACACCCCAGGGACACTGCATTGACAGACAGTGGGAGGATACCTACAGTTCCAATGTCTTTGAATGTAAATGTGTTTGAGTAGGCCAGTGCATAGGTATGACTTGCAGTCAATCCATACATGAGGACCATGTGTCAGCCATCTTGCCAAGGCATTTACTTTCGGAGTGACTGCTCCCAAGGGTGCTATTTGTTCTGGCTGAGATGGTGTGTTTAGAGGTGGCCTTGATGGCATTTGGAGTCATTGCAGGACCTCCTTCACCCACAGAGGCCAGGTAATCCCTGATGTGTCATGCTTTCATTGCAGGGAGTCACAATGTACGTTCCGGCTGTCAAGCATTGGTGCCCTGTTGTTTGTTGGAGCCCAAGTCCCAGCAGGGACTAGTGCATCCCACAGCAGAGACCAGTGTCAGCCATTTTGACAGTACTTTGGTACTCTCTGTGAGGTGAGCATGGTTCAGTGAGAGCTTGCTGGGTTATGTGGGTGGGGGACTGTTGGATGGGACTTCAACTCCCATCATGCTTTTGGCTATACCCACCTTCCCGGCATATCCACCTACCTTCCTTTTGACTCTGCTTCCCTGTGAGTGAGTGAGACAGCAATAGCAAGATGACTGCCGGTGGTGTCCTGTTGTTTGTTTGAGCACCATTCCCAGCAGGGCCTTCTACTCCCCACAGCAGAGCCCATTGTCAGAGATCTTGGAAGTGGCTTTTCACTCACTCTCTTGTTGAGCATGTTCCCAGGTGTGTATTTTTGTGATTGTGGGTGGGGGTGTGTGACAGGGGCTGCTGGTAGATGTAGTCAGAGTTGGCAGTCCTCCCCCCCAAAGGCCTGATATCCCACCATGAGGCATGCTTCCATTGTAGGGAGTGCAAGTTGGCTTTCAGGCAGTCAGGTATTGGGGTCCTGTTCTTTGTTTGAGCACAGGTCCCAGCAGGGCCATGTGCTCTCAGATTTCCTGTGAGGCAGTGTGACAGTGGTGGCAAAATGGATGACAGTGTTTGTTGGTGATTTATGGCAATGCCTTGCAGTATTTGTTGTCAGGTTTGAACATGTTGTGACATAGTTCCATATTACTGTGGGATGCCATGTATTGTGTCTGTGTAACTGGCACACACGTCACAGGATATTTGCCTTTCTGTTGCTATTGCTTTGCAGACAGTACTTGGTTTCACAGTCCCCTTGACTGTATATGTGTATTGCTGCACAATATTGAGTATATTGGTTGTGAACTGTTAGACCTGGCATCATTGGTGCGGGTCTCCCCCTCCTCTTTTTGCTTCCTATCTTTTAATTTGGCTGAATTTAGATGCTCTGGACTCTGTGCCACTGCTAATCAGTGCCACAGCGCGAATGCTCCCTGTGTAAAGATTACTGTATGAATTGTGATAACCATAATTGGCTCGTTTGGTTTACCTGCCAGCCCCTAGTATAAGTACACTGTGTGTGCCCAGGGCTGGTAGACCAAATACTTCTGCTGGGCCTGCAGCACTGATTTGCGCTACCCACCGAAGCAGCTTTTAAAGTATGTCTGTGTAGCATGTTCTAATAGCGAGTTACCCTCCATTTCACTGTTAACTATTGGGCGCTATCCGTTCTCCTTGGCTAGAATGTGCGGGCTGAGTATTACATTCCATAATCCTACCTGCCCCCTGGAACATGATAGGAAATTAGAATTTGATATGTTTAAGCTCAGGACATTGAGATACATCTTTTAGTAAGGATCATATGCCAATCCCAAGTTCGAAAATGCCTCTTATAAAAATGAGGTATTTTCTTGCCTAAACTTTTCTGTAGGTTTTGCTAGTATGTGAATTGGCTGTCTCGTTTTGGAGCAACAGGGCCAGCTGGGTCAGACCTGGCTGGAGAGAGAGATCGGCATTCAGAGTATGGGGAGGGGTGACTCTTTGATCTGAATAGGGCCGTGCCTGACAAGGTGAATGATGGCTCCACCTCCCACTGGGCGTCTGATAGCAGACCCCCTGATTCTCAAAGGGCAGGATGCCGCCTCGTAAACCAAGTGCTCCCCGACCCCACCAACTGGTTCTGGCTGGATTCAGTGATTTGTGACTTTAGAGATCAAGGACTTTTTTGGTATAAAACTCTGCACTGAAACCTTTTTCAAGTGTGTTCCTTCTGGATGTTTAGACGAAACTTTGTCCGAGTGAACAGAGGACAGGACTTTAAAGCTTTTACCAAGATTGCAGAGCGCCTCCTGCTGAAGTCTCAGGGACATTAGACTTCACCCCGTCAACCGTCTGAATTCCTTTCTGAGGGATTCTACTTGCAGTTGAGGCCTCCGTTGAGTAATCCAGATCCTCTAGTCTACTGTGGGGAACGTAGACTGGTAACCCTTGTTAACTCCGTGTGGGTGCCACTGGGAGCCCGCCTTAATTTGAACCTTCGGAACCTTCCCTGAATCTGTGTGGGACGCCGCAGTTAAGAGAGAGCTGTAGCCGCTGCTAGCACGCCATTGTGCCAGCCTGGTCAAGATCATCCTTTGTCCTGTGGGTCGCCGCAGCTAAAAGAGAGCTGCTGCTGCTGAGTGCCTGCATCTTTGCCAACTTTGCATCATCATGATTTGACCTGAGGGCTGCCGCAGCTAAGAGAGAGATGTTGCCACTGGGTGCCCGCACCTTTGCCAATATTGCATCATCGTGAGTTGTCCTGTGGGCCGCCGCAGCTAAAAGAGAGCTGCTGCTGCTCTTAGCCCACCACAGAGCTGCACGATGAGAGTCATCGCCACCACCAGCCTGGGCCGCCACAGCCACATGCTGCTGCTGCTGGGAGCCCGCCTGTCCCCGAGTGCCCGAATCATTGTGGGTGCACGTTGAGGACCACTGCAGTCAAGAGTTGTGGTTGCTGGGAGTCCAGCTGTCACCATCTCCGTTTCTTCATGCTGTGTCCCCGTCCAACGGCAGGTATCTGGTGCGCAACGGGTCGCGTAGACCCAGGCCTTGAACTCAGTCAGTGCCACGTTCTGATGAATATGTTATTGTCTTTTTTAAGTCCATACTGATTTATGTGCATTGTGGCTTGTTAAAATGCTTAGAGAGTCTTGTGTTAAACCTTAGATGAAAATACTATTTTTCGATACCTACTTGAGTTGTGTCCTTTTGTGGGGTTGTTACTGCCTTATTGTGCATGGTCATAACTGCTTCACACACTGCCTCTGAGATAGGCCTAACTGCTCGTGCTACGTTACCATAGGGTAAAGCAGGGGTTATCAAAGGGGGTAGTCCACTTGCCCTGACTTAGGAAGAAGGGTCCCTATTTGGACATTGGTGCCAGCCATTGCCAACTAGAGATGCCCGTTTCTAACATTGGCGGTCAGCGATGAGGATCAGGACTTGCATTTATGATCCACGTACAATAACTGGTAGACCCCACTAGTCAGTGCAGACCAAAGCGCAGCCATGCACGTTTTTTTTCCCTCTTTGAATTTGTTTTATTTTTTTGGGTTGGTTGTTCTAATATTGAATTGTTTATCACAGCCATAACTACTGCTCATACGGGAAGGCCACAATCCAATTCTTCGGAGGACCTCACCTTTGAGGAGGAAAGATTAGATACCTATACTGCCAGACAGCTGAAGTAATTTTGTAAGCAATTTGCAGTCCCTATGATAGGTCTCTCTAGGAAGGAGGAGTCCCAGAATGCGCTGAAGGCCTGGGGGAAAGTGAAAGAGTCCACTGGGGATGAGGAAAATAATGCTAGAGGGCAGCAGGATGATGCAGTAGAGGGAGGAGAGATAGTACACCCTCCAATCCAGGTACTAGTCTATCCCAAAGGAGCCTGCCCTGCGAAGAGCTGGAGGACAGGGAGAGAGATAGGAGGCATAGTTTGGAGATAGCTAAATTGGAAGGTCAGAAGGACCTTGAGAGTAAGAAGTTAAACATTGAGAAGGATCGATTGTCAATTGAACATGAGAAAATGAAAATGGAGCATGAGAGAATGTTGAGGGCGATAGAGATCAGGGCAAGGAGTATCCCGGTCTCCCCCTCTGGTGGCAACATACCTTTAGTAACTCCTGAGAGTAGAGTTCATATTCCTAAGGATGTCATTAAGGATTTTCACAAGAGTGAGGATATTGGGCAATGGTTTGCCACATATGAGATAGCAATGGTGTCCCTCCAGGTCCCTGAGAAAGATTGGGGAGCGGGATTGTGGGGACGCTTTGTGAGTGATGGTAGGTATACCCTTTTGGAACTACCTGAGGAGAGCAGAATGGTGTATGAATATAAAAGAAAGAAGCTTTGATGACCCATTATGGTTTGACCCCAGAAATGTACAGGCAGAGGTTTAGAACCTGTAAGAAATTAGAGGGTACCACATGGATGAATATGTGTCTTTTTTCTGCAGAGCAATGGTTTGCTGGGTAAAAGGTAGCAAAGTGGAAACTTTTGAGCAATTGTATGATTTGTTTGCGTGGGAGCATTTCTCTAATAACTGTTTTCCATAGCTATGCCAGCACCTGATTGATAGCAAGCTGATTAACCCTAGGACGCTTGCTGAGGAGGCGGACCGCTGGGAGAGCACACAGGTCCGCAAAGGTTTTGTGGGAGACTTTGCCAGAGGTGGGCAGGGTCCCCATCAGAGAAGTAGGGGGGGGCAAGGGTAAGCCAAGACAGTTCCAGAGAGTACTTCCCAAGGGAACCAAGCAGTGGTGTCCCCGCCTCCCCTGAGAAGAAGCCAGTGACCCCGACAGGTAGGCCTGTGCAGAGGGGGCCACTCACCTGTTTCAAGTATGGTCAAGTGGGCCACTGGTATTATGATCCCCAGTGTCCCTAAAGTCAGCCCAATGCATCCCCTCATGCACCACCCCGTGCAACATCCCACCAGATTGCCAGTGTAGATCTGGGGGGAAGAGGTAGAGGTCAAAGGTGTGTGGGATCCCAAAGAGTTAACCCTTCTCTGGCTAAGAGATTTTGAGAAGGTCCCTAACCTCACGCTGCCTAAAAACACTAAGAAGTACCGGCAGTGGGTGACCATCAAAGGCCATAGGGTGGAGGCTCTCAGGGACACTGGAGCTAGTGTGACTGCTGTCAGCTCCCGGTTGGTGTCCAAAGAGTAGGTTGTCCCCCATGCATTCTGCCCCGTAGTGTAACAACTCAGAGAGCCAGTGTGAGGTGGCTCAGGTTCTCTTCAAGTGGGGGGGTCTCAGGAACTCTTCAAGAGGCTGTGACGCCCGCCATGCCTGTAGACTGTCTGTTGGGCAATGATCTAGAGAACTCCCAGTGGGCTACAGTGGAGAAAAAATCTCATTTGGAAATGTTGGGTCTGACTGAGTGGGCGTGTGTGACCACTTAGTCCATGACAGCTCAGAAGGGTGTTCAGGAGGGTCTGGAGCCTGAAAGTATGGCCGAGGCCGAGGCCCCTGTCCCAAAGTAAAGGGGTAGGGGGAGTAGGAAACCGGCCCCACAGTTCCCACGTTCCCGGAGGGAGCTGATATTGAGGGAGATGCCCTGGAACCTACAGGAGAACAAGTGGATGAACTGGGGGACCTACCGGAGCTGACCTATTAGCAGCAGGAAGGGGGGCCCTCAAGGGAGGAATTTTGTGAGCAACAGAGAACCTGCCCTTCTCTTGAGGGGTGCAGCAACAGGCCGCCGCCCAGGTAGCAGGTGATCAGACAGGGTCACATTGGATCTATTAGGAGAATGACTTCCTTTACAGCGAGCCTAAGGTTGCTGAGCCTGGGTCAGCCTGTGTGCTGCTGGTACTCCAGCGCTTCAGGACCTTCCTACTGGGGTTGGCTCTTGATGTGACACTGGCCGGACATCTGGGGCAGACCAAGAACTTTGAGAGGCTGGTCACCCACTTTTATTGGTCCCAGATGTGCAGGAGCTCAGATGCTCACTGCAGGATGTGTTAGACTTGCCAGGCAAGTAGGAAGAGTAGAGGTAAGATTAAGGCCCCACTACAGCCCTTTCCCATTGTGAGTATCTCGAGAGAGTGGGCATTGATATTCTGGGTCCTCTGGATCCCAAGACAGCCATGGCTAACACGTTCATCCTGGTCTTGGTGGACCATGTCACCAGGTACCCTGAGGCCATCCCGCTCATGACATTGACGGCCCCCGTGGTGGGATGGGCACTAATGGGGATTTTCTCCTGTGTGGGAATCCCCAGAGAGGTGGTGACCAATAGGGGAACTAACTTCATCTCAAAGTACATGAAGTCTCTGTGGTAGGAGTATGGGGTAACGCATATGTTCACCACTCCTTACCACCCCAAAGGGAAATGGGCTGGTTAAGAGATTCAACTGGACCCTTAAGGGCATTATTATGGGCCTAGGTGAGCCCATGAGGCGTAAATGGGATGTCCTCTTGTCATGCCAGTTGTTTGCTTACCGTGAGGTGCCACAGAAGTCCTTAGGGTTCAGTCCTTTTGATCTGCTCTATGGTCACCCGGTAAGAGGGCCTCTGAGTCTGGTCAAGGAAGGCTGGGAGCAATCTCCCAGGAAACCTCCCAGGATGTGTTTAGTTACATGCTGGCCTTCAGAAACCAGACTCTGCACTTCAGGAAACTTGCTGAGGCAAACCTGGAAGCCAACCAGGAAGAGATGAAACACTGGCACGATCAGAATGCCACTCTGACCGAGTTTCAGCCTGGACAAAAGGTTTGGGTCATGGCCCCAGTGGAGCCCTGTTTGCTCCATGATAGGTGGACTGGCCCCATTTAGGTGGTGGAGAGCAAGAGTCCTGTTACCTATGTGGTGGACTTGCAGTCTCCCAGGAACCCCTTGCGGGTCCTGCATGTTAACCGCCTGAAGCCCCACTGTGAGAGGTCTGAAGTGGGCATGCTTCTGGCCACTGATGCTGGGATGGAGGAGGAGAGTGAGCCCCTTCCTGACATCCCTTGGGCAGGGGAGCAATAAGGGTCAGTGGAGGGTGTGGTGCCCTCCACTACACTGACTCCTGAGCAGCAGGGTGATTGTTGCCAACTGTTGGGGCAATTCAGTGATCTGTTCTCCCTGGTGCCTAATGTCACTGATTGGTTTGTCCATGACGTGGACACTGGGGACCGTCCTACTGCACAAGGCTTACCCAGTGACTGACCAGGTATGGGCCTACATTAAGTATGAGGTTACCAAAATGTTTGCCCTTGGGTGATTGAGTCCTCTAGCAGCCCTCGGTTCAGCCCAGTGGTCCTGGTACCAAAAGCTGGAGCGCCTGGTACCACCCCAGAACTTCAGTTCTGCGTGGACTATCGGGCCACAATTCAGTCACAAAGACTGATGCGCACCCCATCCCCAGAGCTGATGAGCTCGTAGATCGGTTGGGGGCTGCAAATTACCTTAGCACATTTGATTTGACATCAGGGTATTGGCAGATCGCCTTGACTGACGGAGCAAAGGAGAGGTCAGCATTCTCCACACCCGATGAGCACTACCATTTCTGGGTGATGCCCTTTGGAATGAAGAATGCTCCTGCCACCTTTCAGAGGTTGGTCAACCAGGTGTTGGTCGGGCTGAAAGACTTCAGTGCCACCTACCTGGATGACATTGCAGTTTTTAGCTCCTCTTGGGAGAACCACCTGCGCCACCTCTGGGAGGTATTGATGGCACTGCGGAAGCAGGCCTCACAATCAAAGCCAGTAAGAGCCAGATTGGGCAGGGTTCTATAGTGTATTTGGGGCACCAGGTGGGGAGCAGCCAGGTGGTGCCCCTTCAGCCCATAATTGAAATTATCCTGGTGTGGGAACCCCCAAGACTCAGATGCAGATTCTTAGGACTCATGGTGTACTACAGGAGGTTTGTCAAGGGATATGGCAACATTGTTGCACCCTTGACTGAGCTGACTTCTAAGAAGCAGCCAAAGAAGGTAAACTCAACTGACACCTGTCAGAAAACTTTTGACGCCCTGAAGACTGCCATTTGCACCCCACCCGTGCTTCAGGCGCCCGACTTTTCAAAGGAATTTGTTGTCCAGACAGACACCTCAGAGCATGGTATAGGGGCTGTTCAGTCACAGATCAATGAGGAGGGACTAGACCAACCGGTAGCCTTCCTAAGCAGGAGGTTACTTCCCCTGGAACAGAGGTGGAGTGCAATTGAGAGTGAGGCATTTGCTGTGGTCTGGGCGCTGAAGGAGCTGAGACCATACCTGTTTGGGACTCACTTTCGGGTTCAGACAGACCACAGGACCCTTAAATGGTTGATGGATATGAGGGGTGAGAATCCCAAGTTGTTGAGGTGGTCCATTTCCCTACAGGGTATGGATTTCACAGTGGATCACTGCCCTGGTACAGAACACACCAATGCCTACGGTCTGTCCAGATTTTTCCACCTTAGAGATGAGAACTCCCAAGGGGATGGTTAGTTCTCCCCACATTTTACCCGATTTCTAACATGAACTCACCAGGCTCTGGAATTCCTGTTAATCCATGGATGCTCTACGGTGGTAGGATGGCCAGCACCTTCTCCTCCCAGGACCTGAAGTGTGTTGGTTTGGCAGGAGGGCCACCGCCAGTCTGATTGCTCAAGGCATGCTCCCTGTCGATGAGCTTCTTGACCCTCTAGCGCACATCGTAGTACCTGTTCTGTATATCATCCTTTGTGTGCAGACAATCCTCTCCCACATCTTTGTTTTCTGTGACATGGGGGTCTCTTGGACCAATGTGCCAAACAACTGTGGCTCTACTCTGAGTATTTAATCAATCATGACAACTCACTATCTGTGAACTATGGATTCTTCTTGGGGGGCATGGTGCTGGGTGGTTGAGGGGATTGATGTGTGTGTGAGGATGTGAGTGTGGTGGGTATGAGTTTGTCAGTGAATCTGTGATTTAATTTTGAGTGGTGCAAATGGTGTAGTTGTTGTGTGGTGTGTGAGTTGTGGTTTGTCTCTGCAGTGTGGTGGTGTTGTCTGCTGGCCTATGTCTGTAGCTTGCAAGGGATCATGATAGGGATTTCTGGCCTTTACGTAGTTGGAGTTGTGGGTGCGCCTTTGTTCCTTTTTTTATTTTTTATTTATTGGATTTGTAATTGCTTTTTAGACCCATTTTTTGTCCTATTTCTTTGGTTTTGTTGGGCATTATGGAGTCGTTCATTCGACCGGGACGGACACTGCCAGTGGCTCTTGCAGAGTAACCCAAGTCTGTCACACTGACATTCTGCTGTTTCTCGAAGTTGGCGTATGTGTCGGACGCAAAGGGGTCTATTGTTTGCTAGTCACTGTTTTCTGTACGTCTCGGTCTTCAGGATCGTGCTACGTGCGAGTTGGTCTCATTTCACGCGAATTGCATTGTGCTACGCGGGTCGTACAGCGCAGGTACGTGTCGGTCGGGTCCATTCCGGATGTGTGTCAATTGGTATGATTCCTGGTCAGGCGAATCACTTATTTCCGTACGGTTCGATCATGCGGCTTGTGTTCCGTATGGTTGGGTTGTAACTCACATGCGTTGTATCTTACTGCACGGGTCGAACAGCGCCGATCCATGTCGGTCGGTCTCCGTTCCAGGTCTGTGCCGGTCGGTACATTTTGCGACCTGAATAGGAATAGGAATCGGCCCCATAGTAGCACATGTGGTACTGCCATCCTCTTTTGGCTGCATTGCAGAACATATAGAATAAAATCAGTAGTCCAACAACTAGAAATAGGACAAGCAGTAAGCCTTCAAAAAAGCTTCCCAGCTTGGAGTATATGAAAGATGAAATAACTCAGAGGACCATCTGGAATGTACTAACCAATCTGGAGCCAATCGTTTTAAAACAGTACATTATTCCGACAGTACAAAACATTTTTAAAATGTGGTGAACAAGTTCCCCAAAATGGTGTGGGAGATTCGTGCAACAGTATCCCAGAGGAAGACCCAGCAACTTGTAGATCAAACATCTCTCATGCAGATGGTAAGGTTACTTCCTTCTGAAACAATAAAGCTTTCAGTGTGCTGAAAGCATCAAAGTTCACATTTGAAATTTTTATTGAAGGCTAAATTGTTGCATCCCTAACTGTATGAACAGTTGGAAATAGCCCTTGTTTGCAACAGGTGAATACTTTAGAAACGTCAATAGATATGGTAATCCCGGTTTCATCCAATAGTAACCTTGGCTATTCAACATCAAATAACTCCCATTAGAGAGCAATCTGTATGCCGGATGAATCACAGCAGCCGGGGAACCTTTCAGATAACATAACAAATCTAGCTTGGACGCATTACATGCGCCATAGAGTGTAACCTCCCTACAAACTAGAGAATGGCCTAAAGTATTCTCGCAGTCTGCACCGCTAATTTATGGTGAGAGCACGAGTTATAGTTACTTGAAATAACTCTAACTATAACTGATGAATTTCTATGGTTTTGTGGGGTAAATTCATAACCTAATATTAATGTCCCTTTGACCTGAGTTTTTTAAGCAAATTTTTATGTTTTGTTTTAAATCTTTTTATTCTATTTTCTAACTATAACGTCCCTGAACCTTTAGTTTTTTAGCTTCCCAATAGACCCGCCGGCCCGCAGGGATCACCAACTCCCCAGGGCTACAATAATTAAATATAAGGGAGTGACACATGGACCCCCTGGACTCTCCGGACCCCAGGAACCACCACCTCCCTGGGACAACATAATCAAAAAAGTTAGAGGGAGGCCACCTGGACCCCCCTGTGTCCCAGGGACCACCACCTCCCTGGGACAGCATGAAAGAAATATATAGGGGCTGCATAGACCCCCCCAGGCCCAAAGGATCACTGCTTCTTTGGTGCTATATTGAATAAATATAAGGAGATGTCACGCAGTGTAGTGTAGTTCCTATTATCCCAATAGGCTCTGCGCATTGGAATAATACCTTCAATAGTATAGGCCTAGACCAGACGTTAACTAGGTCTACTACTGTCGATATTAGACTTAAAGTTTTGGGTTTGCCAGCTAGCTCAGAGTTCACTAGAAACTTTCTCGACTAGGCAAGGAGGAGTTGAACCTCCCTGGATAGACAAGAAGGGATTTAGTTTCTGACAACCATAGAACATGACAACTTTGCTCTCCCCTAATCAAGAGTGTATCTCTAGAGTCGTGTGAAAACAAAAGACGACTTATTTTACTCAGTCAGTACGTGCATTCTTAGTCTCACCAGATTGTAGAGAAAAGGAAGAGACGGGCGTGTTCAATAAAAGATGTTATTTATTGATCAGTCTCTTTTCTCATACAAGAGAAATGGATCGATATTATTGCAATACTTATGGTTAAGTAAAGTGCATACATTAAAAGCAGAAGTATAAAATAATACTGTAAAAACATTGATATGGTTTCTAAGCCATATGATGGTTTAAAATGGATAAAATAGATACATACACATATACATTTGACTAATCATACTCAACTGGTGTTTCTAACTACGCCTACCCCAGATGTACCTGACCTAAGCCTAATACGTGGGCGGGAGTAGAAAGTAGCAGTTTAAGTTAAGTTTGTTTTGCCAAGTGACTGACTCAAGAATTCTCTGTGAGGGGTTATTCAGTTCTGTACCTGGAGTCTAGGATGAATGAGGGATGGTATCTCTCGTCTCTGGTCTCGATATTCCAGGCTGCCTGCGAGGGCTACCCGGAAGCGCCGGAGCTGGATTTCTCGGCAGGAGAAAGCAGCGTCTCGTTCTCAGCGCGTCAGGAAGGCGGGGCTGCGCCAGCGGGGTCTGCTCTGCTCTGGGCTTCGGCAAGTCTGGCTGCTCCGATCTCGTCACCACCGCGTGTGTTTGCATAGGGCAATATCGGTAATATTTATACCTTTAAGGTGCCGAGATTGACGTAAGGATGGACATAGATACGTCAATAAGGATGTCATACGACCTGGTCGTTAGCACATTCTTTTGCTGAAGTTCTCGGTGAAATCAAAACAATGGCCGCAGGGTTTTTCCCAGGTCTGTCATAGGTTTGATTTGTTTTGAGAACTCCGTATGCCTTATCAGGGGCTGGAGGAATATCGCTTGTCTAATTAGATGGCAAGCGTTATGACCTAATCAGATAACACGTTCCTGTGCCGTAGTGTGGCTTAATCAGATAACGGTTCCTGCATCATGGGGGTTTTCTGCCTCATGGGATGGCTGCTAGTTAACTTGTTAACCAGAATAGGGTCAGGAATAGGGGGATCGATACAGAACCTATAGGAATACATCACACCCACTCCACGCTAACTATGGACATATTTACAAATCTATTCATAGTAAAACATACTGTAGAGTATCGTGTATACCTTACCACCCCAAAATACATAAATGCATTTTGAAATTATCAAATATACGGAAAAAACAGTCACATGTAATATATGCACTCAAGCTGTAGAATAATGCTAAAGTAATCACGCATATCTATACATTATCACTAATTTGTATACGATAATTTACACATGAAATGGCTCTTAATACAGAAAAAAGGTTCGAGACCATTCCATCACAGAATAAAATATTTATGAACATACCAGCGGGCAGCTAATGTCTATAAAGTATCTAAAAATAGAAATTTTAGTTCTCTAAGAATAGTTCTTACTTTAAGCAGAAATTAAGTGTCCCGAAAAAT
The DNA here is from genome assembly GCF_964261635.1 of Lissotriton helveticus. Classification (NCBI taxonomy): domain Eukaryota; kingdom Metazoa; phylum Chordata; class Amphibia; order Caudata; family Salamandridae; genus Lissotriton; species Lissotriton helveticus. The sequence goes on along the minus strand of NC_136057.1, from coordinate 2,120,773,756 downwards.
TCGTAAAAATATTTTGGGGCTGCTGAAAAAAATTGCTGTCCGTGAACTGGAGGGAAAATTGTTCATGGTATTTTGCTATTCTAGTTGAAGGCCAAATTCAGGGAACGCCGTGTGCGAGCTTGCTCAAAAGTCTGTATTTCTGCTCTGGTGAGAACATCATATCATTTAGACTGTCGAAAAAGCTGTCAACAGCTTCCTGGGAGAGTTCCACTAACTCGGAAAAGGATGTAACCATGCATTCGTGCGCATGATTGTCTCCATTGACGTTTTGATTAGAATTGCTGACAGAAGGTCGTACCTGATCAATGCTGCTTTCATCTTGAACTTCACTACCCCTTAATCGTAGTGGTGAAGTTTCCACGAATGCCGTCATCAGGATTGGTAGCCGTTGAGGGCAGCACAAAGCATGAGCCTTTATTGGACTCAACAATGTTTCTGCATCCATTGGCGCATCTGATTGTAGCGTCAGACAGGTGTCTAACACGCATTCTTCTCCGCATAGCAAGCACCTCAATACAGGTAAAACACATCGTTGCCACATTGGTCGAAATGAAAGAAACCAAGTCATGTTCAGGTCTCTAAGCCGGGATAGTCCCAGGATTTTTGATATCCGGTCCCGGTATCCAATGGCTAGGATTGTTTCTTCCCTTGTCGCAGGTGTTTTGTCTGTGACATTGTTTGCCATAACGAAATATAAGGACTAGGAATAGGATTCCTGCAAATAGTCCCAAAATGAGGGGAAGTCCGCCAAAAATCGAATGGACGAAATCTGGAAAAATACCCAGTATGGCTTTGAATGGTGTTAATGCCATCGAAAATACTGTCTTAAATACTTTTGAGACTCCACTGGTATCAGAAATATTTAAGATTTCATTCAGGATTTCTGCGAAATGTATGGGGGAATTAGTTGATAACAATGAGTGAATCTCTGCAGTCGTCCTTGCGACTAGGAGATCATACGTTTCTTTTGATGACGTGAGCCTGGTCGGCGTCTGAAGAAGCACTGTTTTCATTCTGCTTAAAGTATCTATTCGAATAGAAGTAATTTTCAAGCTGGGCCATGCCCTTGCCTCCCTGTCTGGAAGGGAGCTGGGGAACAATAAGCGTCCACAGCACTTGACCTTCGCAGTCGTAGTTACGAGATAAGGAGTCCCGGTCATAAGACTACAGCATCTGCGGTCCACAATTAGAACGTAACTCCCATTATAGAGTCTTTGAAAGAATGGTTCTATCTCTGTTGCAGGTGCGCCTAGTTGGTGACATGAAAGGTTATTTGAGTTCCCTTCACAGGCTCCATGCAAACTAATTCCATTACACAGAAGTGTACCGCTTAGTGACATCGCACAATTATTGCCACTAAGAAACACTTTCTGTCCTTTATTCTGACACATGCATGTCAATTTTTTTTATTGTATAAAATTATTAAAAATCATTACAAAATGCATCTAGATCAACTTGGGACATAAAACACATTTTAAAAAATTGGCAAATAAAACTGTTTGTAAGTGGCAAGTAAGAGTCAGTTATTTCAGGTTGGTGGTATAATTCCAAGGTCAGCTTGCTGTAGGAGAGATTGGGCTTTCATCATAAATTTGACCCCCCTGCAGGCCAGCATAGGACATGATCCATCTAGCCATTGGATTACGGCTTGCCTACAAGTCCGAATATTCAATTTGTTAAAAATGTTCTTTAAAAGCCGTCTCCTCAAGGCCTTAAGTGCCGGGCACACACACAGTAAGTGCGGTAGTGTTTCATTTCGATATCCACATAGGCGACAATGGGGGTCGGTGTGGCAGTTTTTCCATGCTGGTAGCAGGTCCTTTGAGAACTGTAGACCTAGTCGATGTTTTATATATCTTTGTTTTAACGAATTGTTAAAGTGGCTTTCTAGGTAGGACTGCGGTTTTATCCCGGTATATGAGTTTATCACGGTCCACCCGTGTCGTCTTTTTGCGGTAACTATCTTGTCTTCCAGATAGGATTCCCATTTGACCGCATTATTTACAATTTTATCAAAAGTGGATCTGTCTGGATGCATGTCCCAGGATTCTTCAATTCCTATGCAGATTAGCGATTGAGACAGATAGCTTCCCCAACTGTTTGGAACTTGCTGTTTCTGTTGAGTATCGATTTCTTTCCAGCACAGGTTGTCCAATGTGTTGGCTTCCGACGTGCGTATTTTATGGCAGAGTTTCACAAAGGTTCCCATACTGCGAAATTTTTGATTTAGAAGGCCAAATTCTAGGCGAACCTGTGCTGGAGCTGATGATTTTGGAAGGTTTAGTACTGCCTTGTATACTTTTGTTTGTAGGCTGTTTAACAGCCCTGCTTCTTTGCCACACCAGGTGGCCAATGCGTATGATAAGGATGGTAGGGTTTGAGCTTTGATCACTTTCAGCAGGTGTGAATAATTTGGACAACTTAGTTTATTTTGTAATTGCCGGTATGCGTAGATTAGAGACTGTGTTTTTGCTTTTAGCTCGGTTTTATGTTCTTTGTTCGTCGGCCCTCGCCCCAATTTCAAACCCAAGTATTTGTATGAAGTTTCCTCCTTTATTGGGGAGCTATTTGCATACCATTTGAATATTTGCTTTTTAGGATCCACAATGCGGACAACCTTAGTTTTATCTTTATTTAGTTCCAAGCATTCGTGCTCCAAGTAGGTTGTCAGGTTATTGATCGATCTTTGCAACCCTATTGGGGTTTGGCTCAGAACAACAATATCGTCTGCATACTGCAGGAAGGGAATTGGGATTTTTGACATGTGGGGTGGATGGCATTCCCCAATCTCCATGTGATTGACAATATCTGCCATGTACAGGTTGAATAAACTTGGGGCCAGTACACAGCCTTGTTTTAGGCCCTGTTGTGTTCTTATTTTGGCCGTTACGCTGCTACCGTCTCCCAGTTTTACTCGAGCCCAGGTGTTGCTGTGCAGGACTATAATTGCCTCTAATAGCTTCTTCGGGATACCCCATGATCTTAGTTTTTCCCATAACCGGGATCTGTTCACTTTATCAAAGGCTGCTCGGAGGTCTATAAAGCAAGCATACAGTCTCGTCCCCCTTTTTACAGCTTTTTCCTTCAAGAGCGCCAGGGTTGTCAAGTTTGTCAATGTACCCATCCTTGGCCGGAAACCAGTTTGGAACATTGGTATTATGTTCGTATCTTCCATCCAGTCCTGAAGGAGGGATAATAGGCATGATCCATATAGTTTTGCCTCAACATCCGTTAGCGATATCAGCCTGTAGTTCCCCGGCTCGTTGTGGTCACCTTGTTTAAAAATGGGGTGAATTATGCTCCCTTTCCAGGATCTTGGTGGCTTGTTCTGGTTGTAGATTGCATTGAAGAGTGGAGTTAAATATTCTGCCCAAAATTCAGGCGAATATTTAAAAATTGCATTTGGGAGCCCGTTTGGACCCGCTGCACCCTCTTTTCTCAGACGTTTTATCTTGTCTTTAAGCTGATCTGTTGTTACTAGGGAGTCGGTCTCGGCATTCAATATTTTTTCTGATTTACTAAACTGTGGGTTTTCGGGGTTGATCTCGTTTCCACTACCCAACAATTGCTTCAGCTTGTCTCCTGGAGCATTAACTCCTTTTCCCAGCAAATTTTCTGCATGGTCGCCGTTTCTAGCGCATACTTTGCACTCCGGATTACAGTGCCTTTTTTCACCTCCCGTCCTGTCGCTGAACATGTTTTCAATGTGCTGGGTCCATATATTTTCTCCAATACCTGCCTCCTGTTTTAGGGTATTCCCCCTTGTCAGTTTATTGATAATACCCCAAAATGTACTGGCATTCTTGTGTTTACTAGCTATTAGTAAGTTAGTCCACATTTCCTCTTGGTACAGTATTTTTGCTTTCCTTAGCATGATCTTATATTTTTTTCGCATAACTTTCAATTCCGTTTTATTTGATTTTTTTCCACTTTTTATCAATAATGCCTGCTTGCGGACTTCACGTGCAATTTTTCTTTTTTCTTCCCTCAGGGTAGTAGTGTACCAAGGCTTTTTGCTAGTATTGAATCTTATTGGGTTTTGATTTGTACGTGGGGGATTACTTGTTACTGCTTCGCATAGGTGTTCCCATGTTTTTACCAGATTTCCTTTTTCTTCCGTTGTTAAACTATGCAGTTCTTTTGTAATTTTATCCATTGTTGGTTTTATATCCTTTCCTCTCCATTTTAATTTACGTAAATTAAATTTTTCAGTATACTGGACGATGGTATTTTGTTTTTCCGTCTCGGTAACCAACATTATCATTTTGGTAATTAGAGGGAAATGGTCACTTTCCACTCGTTGTTCCACTGAAAAAGCACTCACCGTTGGTAACAGGCTGTTGCTCAATATTGTGAAGTCTATTGTTGACTTTCGGTTACCGCTTAGAAAGGTTATAGGTATACCATTATTCCCACTGACTTTCTTATTTAGAATAAAAAGGCCCAGTTCTTCAAGAACTTGCGTTATCTTATCATCTTTTGTTAGGTTGCTATTAAAATCACCTGATATAATCATGGAATACGTCTCATGAGTGATTTGCAAAGCCCTGATCAAGGTGAATAGAGTAATCAGTTTTTCATTTTTTTCCCTCTTTTCCGGATGAACATAAACGTTGAGCAGTAGTAGATTACAAGAGCCTGTACCGGCAACCAAATTCTCCGTGAGTTTTATTACTTGTATCCAGTTAACCATAGAGTCTACTTCTTCAGTATGCCATCTGTGTTGTTGGGTGATATACGTTGATAAGCCTCCACTAGGATGACCAAAGTTAGAGGGTTTTTCGGCGAGGACGTGAAATTCGATGTATCCCGGGATGGAGATTTGGCGCAGGTTCCAGGTTTCTTGTAGCAGTATTAAGTCGTGTTGATCCAAGAAGTTTGCAGTTTCGTGGTCATGGCACAAGCTGTTGAAACCATGTACGTTCCAGGAACAGAGGCTGATCATGTGCGGATTTGCAGCAATGGATTCCTCTTGATTGTCAGCTGTTGGCCGTGGGTGTAACATGGTATCTTTTTCTAAATGACTCGTCTTGTTAGGAGCATTTTTTGCTCAAAGCCGAAGCTACCCAGGACCAATCTGTTGCCTGTTCACGGGTGCCTCTTTGAGCCGCTGCATTTACGTGTCCATTTTGCGGTGTATTTTTTTGCGGAGATACCGCACACGCACCTTTTAAGCATGATTTTTGGCTGATCCCCTCAGCCTTTGTCTTTTTACATAAGGTTAAAGTTTTTAAAAGTGGAAATGGATATTTTTTCCGATCGTCTCGCCTCAGTGTAATGCCCCAGGCTTCAAATGACAAACTCATTTCAAGTATTCTATTAACTATTTCTATAGTTGACCAGGAGGTTAAGGACTCTTCTACCTCTGGCATATTTTTGGTGCACCTAAATTCTACTGACAAGAGATCTTGAGATTCTATGTCGTTCAATTCTGGAATTTCTCTTAATAGCCTCATTATGTTACCTCTATTCAGAAAATCTTGAGGACCTGATGGCTGGTATTCCGGTATAAATGACAGTTTATTATTTGTTTCTGCTTGTAATTGTGAGCTCGTTTTAGCTTGTGTGTCTTCTTCTGGGTTTGAATTTACTGTTGTTTCCCCTTTTGTAATTATTCTTCTCCCTTGACTCCCTCCATGCATGTGAATAGGGCAAGTTCCATGTTGTTTTAATGTACCCTTTTCCCAATTTTTCGTACATGCCAGCCTGTATATATTTTTGGCAGTATTGAAACCTGAAGGTAGATATTGGAATATTAATTATCCCATGTATTATCCATTCACTGACAGGTCGTTCTGACATTGTCACTGGTAATCTCATGAGTTTCTCAATGCTCAGGATTGTATAATCAGCACCCTTTTGTGCCATACTGATTTGTTTATCAGTGAGGTTAAAGATATTGAATAGTGACGTTGTGTTGATTAAACGCCAAGGCACATAGCCTGAATGAAGATTTTGTAACGTCCAGCCTAGCTGTACAATAGAACGCAATTGAGACTGACCGTGTTGTAACAACAGTAAGTCTTGCGATATTATGTCGATTGCTGAAGACACAATGCTGTCCAGAGAAAAAATTCTGGAGGACAGAGTCATTAACCCATTGTCCACTACAGAAAGTGATTTGTCCAAATTAATACGGTCAATTTCCCGTATTCTTTCTGCTGTCTCAATTTGAGTCACCTTCCAGGCCTCGTTGTATGCTGCATATACAGAGGCTGCTATGAAACGTTTCTGACGCTGTTTGCGCGGTCCCATAATGAAATCACGCAAGTCAGCACCATCAGTAAGTAAAGTTAGGTGTTGCTTAATTTCTGCCAGTGTGGAAGTTTGTAGCCATTGAAGGCATAATTTGCCCACACTGTAGGTGGTTATTATTCCTGGGTGTTGTCTTTGGGAATATCTAGGGTCTGGCCTGGTCATTTTGAACCCCTGTGTTTTGTTCAGGAATCTGTCTTGACAGTTATTAGTATCTGTGGGCCAGATCAACCACTTTTTCCAATCAGGATGTGTTCTGTTTTGGTTTAATACATAATTTACGTCTATCTCTTCATCTGTAGAGCTATTGCTGTTCATTGTTGGTTTTGGAATAGACGGTTTATTTAAGTCTTTGATTTTGGCTAGGCCAAGACAGATAGTTTGTTGAACAGTGTCATTTAAAAATATAATTTGTTCTGGGATCATGCAGGCTCTAAACAAAGATTCTATACCCTGTACTTGCCATTCTTTTGTACCCCAAACACTCTTTACTTCAACGTTTTTGTCCCAATAATCAAAACCAAAAGTATTCATTTGTTCAAAGAATGAGTCTGAATATATCAATTTTGTGTTTGTTATCATGGTCTTTGTCCCTGTCTTATTTGACAATTTGAAATAAAATGTTTCAGCATTACTTGTGTTAAAACCTGAAAAGTATGAATATTTGCCATAAACGGTTCTTGAGCTTCCTTTTGGAGGGGTTGCACAATGTTCCCATTGATTATAATTTAAAACATTTCTAGGTTGTGCAGATCTATGTAGAAAATGGTTACCATAGTGGTTATAACAGTACATACTATCATAATTTGTTGAACCCTGCAAATAATCATGTTTGGTAAATTTAGCAGACATCACTAAGTCAGACATCATATTATTTATACTTTCAAAGTCCCAATCATCAGCAAATGAGCTTGGTTTTACAAAGTCACTCAACGAGATCTTAATTTGGTGTGGATATTTCAGGATTTCAACCGGACCATAAATTTCGTAGTCAGTGTTGTCCCATGCTACCCCACCCGGTATAGGATTGGCTGTGAAGTTGACTGAAGAAAGTTCTCTTTTCTCGACGTGTGAAGATGTGTGTGGTTTGAGGATCAAGTTGATTTTCTGACTTGCTGTGTCCATTTTAGCATATTTTCCCTCAATGAAGCGTCCCAAAGTTAGTACCATGATGAGCCAAAGTATGAGGATAAATGCACCAAAACCCACCCAAAATTCAATCCATGGAGAAATCAGATATGTTTCTTTCAGTTGTTTCAAAAGTACTTTAACTTTATCTTTAAAGGTTTTTGTTGATGGCTGTGTTTTTGATTCAGTGAAGCCTTCAGAGGAATCATCGAAGTTTACGAAGTAGCTGGATGCAGTTCTGTCAATTGTTCCAATTGCTTCAGGATTACTGTTTCTTGCATAGTCGTTTGTTACTTCATTATAGATTGGTGTGTCTCTGCTAAATGTTTTTATTTGGGTTTTCAGAGGTCTAAGTTCCATTGCATTGTTGCATAGTCCTTGTTGTAGTTCTGTAGGCGTTTCGAATGTGATTAGCCTCTTAGATTGAACCTCTGTGTTTGTAGCAAATCTTGGTGTTCTACTACTTTTCGGGAGTCCACTTGCCTACTATTTGTTATCGGCCACATGATTGTGGTTTTACCAGGTCGATGGATACAACTCGGTTCTCCTTTTTACCAGCAAGCGGCGGTAGTACAACTGATCTTGTCCCGTTGATAGACAAGACAGGAACTGCTTTTCTGTAAGAAGGCCCAAATTCCTTCTTTACCGCGATCTTTTCTCTGACTAGATCCCCGACTTTTGGAATCCAGACAGGTCTTGTTGGGACAGGTGGTGGTTCTTCAGTGGTTGTTGGCTGCTGTTTCAACTTTATGTTGCTCAGGTCTTTTCTTGTTTCGTTTAAGTCCTGCAAAATAGCCAAACGATCTTTGATATCAAAGCATTTTTCCTTCACCACTGAAGTCTGACTGTCGAGGTCTAAGACTAACATCCTAGTTCCAAATAATAATTTGTACGGACTGAATCCCTTCAGAGAATTTCTTGGCAGGTTATTTAGACTACGTTGGACACTTATTAGATGTTTGACCCACCCAGCTCCCGAACCTAATACCTTTGCCGTTATAGATTGCTTTATGTCACGGTTTTTTCTTTCAACAATTCCGTTCCCCTCAGGGTGAAATGGACAAGAGTACCGCAATGTAACGCCCATGCTGACCATGGCCTCCTTATAAGCTCTAGAGCTAAAAGCAGGACCATGGTCCGAATGCAGCATGCCAATTGCGTATGTGCCGATAAAGACTCGCAAATCTTTTATAACAGTTCTGGCGTCAGCCGTTCGCTGGGGCCACATCCATATGAATCTCGTGCATGAGTCCACTGCAACCAAGATATATTTATAGTTACCATCCCTTTGTAAGGGACCACAGTGGTCTAGGTAAACACAGGCTAATGGTTTATCCGAGATTAGAAGGGGCGTCTGCGCTGGACGTCTCACCTTTGATACTTTCATTCTTTGACATATTTCACATTCTAAAACATAGTTCCTTGTTTGTCTTCTCATTTGTGGCCACCAGTATCTCTGTTTTAATAATGATACTGTGGCTGAGACGCCAGCATGTATAGAAGCAAGCCCTTCGTGTGCCGCTATTATCAGTCCTAACCTATGTTCCATGTTTGGAATTGCCCTATCCCCCACTCCAGGGATTCGAGCAAAAGGAACATTGTTTGCATCAGTTATGTATGAGTATTTTACTGGAAAGCCTTTCGGGAGTGTTTCTATCGAATCCTTTTCTGTAGCGCTGACAGCCTGTAATATTTCGCTGTCTATTTTTGTTTTTGACCGTGTGATGGCAGCTACGGAAGCCGTTTGCACAGCTGCCTTCGCGGCCTCATCAGCCAATGAATTCCCTGCAACGTGAACGCCATCACGTTGATGACTCAGCGTATGTATCACGTGAGTCTTTGGTAGTTCTTTTTGTAATAGAACTACTTGTTCCCAGAGCATCTTATGCTTGATTGTGCCTCCTTTTGCATTCTTAAAGCCATTCTGAAGCCAGATCTGCAAGTATTCATTGTAAGACTGAACGCAGTAATACGAATCGCACACTATGAGTGTGGGGAATTCTCGATCGGTATTTTCAAGCGCCATCTTAAACGCCAGTAGTTCAGCTCGCTGAGCTGTACAATCTCCTAGAGATTGTGTCTTAGTGATAGCTGGTTTGAATTTTCCTTCGTGCCAGCGACCTTTAACAATCGCGCACGCAGCACTGTAAGCTTGTTTACCCCCTACTGCGGGTTGTGCTGATCCGTCTGTATATATTATACAGCCATATTGTTCTAGAGGCAGAATTTCGGTCGGCGGAGGACATTCAAATTCATATTGGAGAAATTCTTGTGTTTTTAAGTTAGGATCAAATTCGTATGCCACGTCTGTTGCAGCAAGAGAATCAGCCCATTGTATCCATCTCGGATGGAGCGCTTTAGCATTTGGAATGCTTGCTTTTGTTACAGCCTCTAGGGCTGGTATTGGTGTCACGATTATTATTCGTTTACCTTGTGCCAGGGCTCGTTCTTTTGCTATAGCTGTCTGTGTTGCAGTAAGAATTTTTTCCGTTGGGCTAAATTTCATTTCAGCCTTAGTGTACAAGTGTGATTTGAATGCAATTGGTACCTTTTCTCCCTCATTAGAGGTCAGGTATGTGAATCCGCATCTTCCTGGGATGACTCGAATCACAAGATTGCGTGTGTTATCACGTGTTTCTAATTTTGTTTTAATTAACATGTCTGTTTGTAAGGATCTCAAAATTTCTGTGTGTATTTGAGTCCAATTGGTTCTTTTAAAATCTGGTTTTATTAGATCATAAAGGGGTTTGACCCTTTCTGCGTAATTTGCAATGTATGTTCTTCCGAAATTTAGGAAGCCTAGAATTGACTGTAGGTTTTTTAGTGTTCTAGGTGCTTGGAGTACGGCACATTTCTCTAGGAAATTGTCAGCCAGGCTTTTGCCTTCACTTGATAATTCGTATCCTAAGAACAGGACTGTTAGATGGGCAATTCTAGATTTTTTAAAGTTGAATTTGTAACCCTCTGCTGCGAACCCAAGTATTATGGTGTTCACTCTCTTCAAGTGATTATCCAAGTCATCATCTGTTAGGTATATGTCATCGACATAAGATAATGCTTCGTCATCATATGTTTGTAGTAACTCTGTTACTCTCGCTGAGAATACCCCTGGGCTATTCTTGTACCCCTGGGCTAACCGACAGAATTGTTTTTGAGTGCCATTTATTGAGAACGCAGACAAATATCTGCTCTCTGGTGCTATGTTTTGACAAAAGAATCCATTAGAGATGTCTAATGTTGTTTTGTATTTTTTGCGCACTATGTTATTCATTAGTGCAGCACTATGCGAGTTTTGCACTGCAAAAGTTTTGCAACATGAGTTAAGGTGTCGGTAATCCAAAACTAGACGATATGAATTGTCTGGTTTGGAGACCGGAAACAAAGGGTTGTTCATTTGTGAGGTGCAAGTTTTAATCACCCCCTGGTATTCTAATTGATCTAGGATTTCTTTTACCTGTTTTTTAGCTTCTTGCTTAATTGGGTACTGTCTTTGTGCAGTAGGTTGTGATTTTAACTGGATTTTGTGAGGAGGAGAGTCCTCATCCCATCCTACATGATTTTTATATAAAGCAGGAGCTTGAGCTACTGCCCACTTTCTGGCAAGTGTGTATTTTTTATGAATTGGGATATGATTTGAGAAGGCAGGCATAATTATTTCTTCGCCATGAGGGCACTCCCTGACAAACTCTGGTGGCCAGTCTTTTTCAGCTAGAAGGATGTCATAGCCCTTGGAGAGATTATCCCAAAATAGTCCCCTTATTTTTCTAGTCTTATCCCCTTCTATACGTAAAGTTATTTCATATATTTTGTGAGGTTTGCTAACTCTGGTGTCTGCAGTTTCCACTTAAAGATATTCATTCGTGTCCACTGTCTCCAGAAGATTCATAAGGACTTTGCGAGCTATGCTCACTTCTGCTGCGCTGTCTAGCATTGTCTGAGCCCATTCTCCGTTTTTCAGTTGTGTCCTCAGTATTCTCGGCATTGTTTACTACCTTGATACTGGCTACCCTCTTTTTTGGAAATTGTAGTTTCTTTTTTAGATGAGCAGATTCCTTGTCTTTGGACTTGGCGTGCTCTTCTCTTTGTTCTGATCGTCCTCTTCTTTCCGATTTCTGCGAGGAAGTCTGAAAAGATTGAGAGGGACGTGTATCAATGTCTTGATATCTATCAGGCTTCTTTATATTATCCCTATTCCTAAGGTTATATCTTTTCCCAGAGGGGTCACTTTGGGGTGACCTGTGTCTCTGGTTCGGAGATTTTTCTCTCCGCTGAGGAGACCTTCCTCTGGACTGGAATTTCTTTTCTTTAGGATTGGATTGTTTGTTTCCATCCCAGCTCTTTTTTTGTGATGTTGTATTATTATTAAAAAATATTTTTTCAGGACTTTCAATCAGTTGTGGTTTTACTGGTATTCCACCTAAACTATCTCTACCTAGTTCCTCATAGGATTTTTCTATAATTCTGGCAATTTCAGCTGGTTGGTCTGCTATATCTGTCTCCTTTAACCTCTGGCGGATCGCCACGTTTGCTGCTTCTCCCTTTATGTTGGCTAATAATATAGCCGAGACCTGCTTGAAGTCTTTCAGTAATTTCATACCAAGAGTTAAAGCGGGTTCTGGACCGTATTCGTCTTGAATTTGTTTTAGCACATCTGGTATTACCGAAATGGATGGAACACCGTGCGTTTTTGTGTAGATGGAAGCAAAGACTGTACCCCAAGTGTCACAGTCCTCCACGTGTGGTGCGATTCCCATTGGAAGACAGATAGTCAGAATCCTGTGTTTTTCTAACGGGGTGGTGTCTGGAAACACCGCCTCTATTTGGGTGATTTTTTGTGCTAACCAGAATGGTATTTGTTCCCGTTTAGCTGGTACTTTACCTAGGCAGGACTGTATGTTCTGTGGTGTAATTTTATTTGTGTTCCCCTGATCAGGGGTCAGCTGTGGAATTTTAATTGCTGGTTGGATTGTTGAAGTCCGCATTACATATTGGACTAATTGTCTATGTATTTTTATTAATTGTTTTAGTTGTATTAAAAGGTTTGCTGCAGACATCCCATCGATGTCTGGATGTGGTGTGTATCCGGCTAGAACCGGCCACGTTGCTCCTGGTCTACCTAATGGACCGAGCCTGGTGATGTGATTATTATGTTTTAGGGCGCCATTAAATAAGAGCAGATGCTCTTGAAATTTAAGTGGTACTTCCACCTCCTCGAAAGGAGTGTACTCATTAGGAGGTTCCTCTGTTTTGTAATAGTGGAAGACCTTTGTTACAGCATTTGCTGCTGGAAAATGTATCCATGAATAGAATACCTCTGTCTGCCGATATTCGTGTGCCTCAATTACAAATATGACCGTGCCACCTCTAGGTGTCAGTCCATTTTCTATAAGTATTAAAGTTATAGATTTTCTTGTGTTGACCGCGATGAGTATTATCTCCGTGTCAGCGTCTTGCAGTGCATTATCAGCTGCTGCAAGTTCAGTTGCTATTCTAACTGCCTCTCTTTCTCCTTCATTGTCTGACATTGTACTGTCCAGAAGGTTATTTTGTTTGTTTGCAGATCAGGTTCTTATGGAAACAAAGATTAGATGCACAATATTTTGGAACAGTGTATCCTTCAACGTTGACTAAACCAAGGACCATACATAGGAGTTTCCTCCTGCGAGGTTTGGCGGATATTACCTTTCACCCACTCCAGACGTCTTTGGAGTATTATGGGAAAAAGGGGTCTGAGTGAAAAAGCACGACTGAGTTACTCTAAATGTCTAACGTTAGTTTTATCGCCCATCCAAACACGTTGGGCGCCATGTAGTGTAGTTCCTATTATCCCAATAGGCTCTGCGCATTGGAAAATACCTTCAATAGTATAGGCCTAGACCAGACGTTAACTAGGTCTACTACTGTCGATATTAGACTTAAAGTTTTGGGTTTGCCAGCTAGCTCAGAGTTCACTAGAAACTTTCTCGACTAGGCAAGGAGGAGTTGAACCTCCCTGGATAGACAAGAAGGGATTTAGTTTCTGACAACCATAGAACATGACAACTTTGCTCTCCCCTAATCAAGAGTGTATCTCTAGAGTCGTGTGAAAACAAAAGACGACTTATTTTACTCAGTCAGTACGTGCATTCTTAGTCTCACCAGATTGTAGAGAAAAGGAAGAGACGGGCGTGTTCAATAAAAGATGTTATTTATTGATCAGTCTCTTTTCTCATACAAGAGAAATGGATCGATAATATTGCAATACTTATGGTTAAGTAAAGTGCATACATTAAAAGCAGAAGTATAAAATAATACTGTAAAAACATTGATATGGTTTCTAAGCCATATGATGGTTTAAAATGGATAAAATAGATACATACACATATACATTTGACTAATCGTACTCAACTGGTGTTTCTAACTACGCCTACCCCAGATGTACCTGACCTAAGCCTAATACGTGGGCGGGAGTAGAAAGTAGCAGTTTAAGTTAAGTTTGTTTTGCCAAGTGACTGACTCAAGAATTCTCTGTGAGGGGTTATTCAGTTCTGTACCTGGAGTCTAGGAAGAATGAGGGATGGTATCTCTCGTCTCTGGTCTCGATATTCCAGGCTGCCTGCGAGGGCTACCCGGAAGTGCCGGAGCTGGATTTCTCGGCAGGAGAAAGCAGCGTCTCGTTCTCAGCGCGTCAGGAAGGCGGGGCTGCGCCAGCGGGGTCTGCTCTGCTCTGGGCTTCGGCAAGTCTGGCTGCTCCGATCTCGTCACCACCGCGTGTGTTTGCATAGGGCAATATCGGTAATATTTATACCTTTAAGGTGCCGAGATTGACGTAAGGATGGACATAGATACGTCAATAAGGATATCATACGACCTGGTCGTTAGCACATTCTTTTGCTGAAGTTCTCGGTGAAATCAAAACAATGGCCGCAGGGTTTTTCCCAGGTCTGTCATAGGTTTGATTTGTTTTGAGAACTCTGTATGCCTTATCAGGGGCTGGAGTAATATCGCTTGTCTAATTAGATGGCAAGCGTTATGACCTAATCAGATAACACGTTCCTGTGCTGTAGTGTGGCTTAATCAGATAACGGTTCCTGCATCATGGGGGTTTTCTGCCTCATGGGATGGCTGCTAGTTAACTTGTTAACCAGAATAGGGTCAGGAATAGGGGGATCGATACAGAACCTATAGGAATACATCACAGCAGCCCCCATGGGCTCAGGGACCATCACCTTCCCAGGGTAACATTATTAAAATGGGTTGGAGGGCCACGTGGACACCCCCTGGCCCCAAGGACCACCACCTCCCCGAGACATCCTAAAATAAATATATGGGGAGGTTCATGGACCCCAGACCCTGGGGACCACCATCTCCCAGGGGCTACATTAAATAAATATAAGGAGGGCAAGTGGACATCCCAGACCTCTGGGACCACCACCCCCTGGGGCTGAATTATTATTTTGAAATGGGAGGGAGGTTATGGCACTCCTCTCCCTGAGTCACTTTCCCCGGGGCCCAAGCTATACACATTTTAATTTTAATAGGGGAGGGGGCCATGCAAGCCCATTCCCGGGCTGCTCTCTGCCCCAGGGACCCTATCCCCTTGGACCCAACCTATAATTGTTTTATATTTTAAAATAAAGGGAGGGGGATGCATAGCCCTCTCCACAGGCCAACTTTAGCCCTTGGGAGTGCATCCCCCAGGGCCCAGCCATGTGTTCTGAATGCCCTGGATCACACCCAGTGTGCAATGGGACAGCAGGGGAGACTCAAACCCCCATGGCCCCAGCCAGCTCCCGACTCCTGCGGTAGCCGGCATTGCTCCTACAGGTAGGGAGCTGCTTTAAATAGCAGCTCCCTGCTTGCAGGAGCATAATGTTCATATGTTTCCCTACATGCATATTTACATGCAGGGAAACAGAAGAAAACTCTGCTTTCTGCAAGCGGAAGCTGTTTAACAGCTCCTGCTTGTAAAAAGCAGAGTAATGTTCACTTTTGATTCATGGGAGAAGCAAAAGCAAACAGCTACCTCCTGAGGTTGGGCACCTCAGGTGGTAGCAGAAGCCAGTCCGGGGGGGTGGCAGTCCCTAGGGCCATTAGTGGGCCCTTCCATGGTACAATGTTGCCACAGGGAAGTGTTGTTCCACAGCGCCAGGGGTCTGTTATGGACCCCTACATTCATTAATTTCTGTTCCAGTGTGGTAGTGGTCTCCAGGACTTCATCCCCCATATCTTTCCCATTATTTGCCCGGGGAAGGCGTGATCCTCAGGGCTGCAGGGGCTGCGCTGACTGGAAGGCATCATTTGATATTCATTGCCCTGGGGAGGTCGGAGTCCCCGGGCCTTTGGGGGGGGCAATGCAGGAGCACTGCATCAATGTAACTTATTTGCCCTGGGAAGATGGTACTCCCTGGGGCTGCAGGGGGCACACAGGCCCCCCACATCAATGTAACTTGTTTTCCCAGGGGAGGTGGTGGTCCCCAGGACTGCGGGTGACCTGCAAGCCCCTCACATCATCATACATTAATTGCCATAGGGAGTTGGTGGTCCCCTGGGGTCTTTTTACAATATTTGCCCCGGGTGGTGGTGGTCCCTGGGGCTGCGGGGGCCCTCTCATCATTTTACATTTATTGCCCCGGGGAGATGAGCCACGTGAGTCACCCACATCAATTTAATTTGTTTGACCTGGGGAGGTGGTGGTACCTCGGACTGCTGGGGCATACACCTCCCTCACCTCATTTTACATTAATTGCCATGTTATTTTCCCAGGTAGTTGGTGGTCTCAGGTGTGAAAGAGGGCCATGAGGGCCTCTGCATCCTTTTACATTAATTGCCCCCATGCTGCCGGGGGCACGCAGGCCCACCTGCTTTAATTTATAACACTTTTCCCCAGGGCAGTGGCCGTCCCTGGGATTTTTCTAAAGCCTAGGAGGTTGACCCATAATCCCCCTCCTTTAGTTAAATAACCCCTCATAACCCTGGGATTTGGCCCACCCAGGTTCTTCCCTTAAAAGATGCACTTTTTTTTCTAATTTTGCCCTGGATCCACGGATTTACGATGCAAGGTGAAAATGCATTATGGGACCACTCTTTTTTCTCGTTCCCTGCCTGATGGATTACCCCAAAGCTTTCAAAACAGCAGCAGAACTGACTAAAGTATAAAAGTATAAGTTTAGAAATTTCGTCAAGATTCGTCAAGTGGTGCCAAAGCTATTCCATATCCATGGTCCCTTCATGACCACACAAATTGAAGTGCACACTAGGAGCTTATATGTTTCTTCTTTTTATTGCCAACACGCTAAAAGCACTGGACAGGTGTGTTCAGCACGGTCGCCTTCCTCAATGTCAGTGTGGCCATAAGTGATTTGACATTTTACCAGAAAAAGGGGGCAGTTCATTGGTTTGTTCATGCAGTGAAATAAACACAGGCCAAATCATTAAAACATACACAATTTCACGGTGGCCATCCTTGAATGGTAAAAATAGTATACTTTTAATTTACCAATCTCAGCTAAAATGAGCATAGTTAATTTGCTTTAATTAATACATAATATGAAGAGATCTAATCCTATATGATTTGCAATTATGACTAACATCCTGAATACTATATTTATCATAGTGTCTATACATATTGTGTTTGTTGTGCAAGACCACATAAAGTTTGTTCAATCATGCTCTGAATGGGCTAATGGGCTATATGTTCTTATTGATTAGTATGGAATGAGGAAAATCATCTTACTTTTCCATAGTTTAACCTACATGTGCCCTTAATTCTTCTTCATTATTCAATCCTCTCAGATGTTTGGTCTCCAACTCAATTATGTACTTAGATACAAGGACTCTAAGTTATTTAGTTCTATCACCTCCTCTCTCATCTTTTGGCACTTAATCTAAACAAAAATACTTTACCAGATTGCAATTACTGTTATGTTTTTGTTAGAAGTGCCTGGCAACCGGATATGTATGATCTTTATTTGTGTGACCCACATGTTTTTGAGCACTCTTTGTGTAGGGGGGTGTGTACTGCTACCCAAACACTGCTTTCCGCCATGACAGGAAAGGCAGTATACTGTAAATTTTGAGTGGCAATTGAGTAGTTTGTTACTTTTCTCTTGGTTTTTCTCCCCAGAATTTTAAATTCACAATCTTTCTATTTATTCTTACATATGATTTTTGCTGAATGAGAGGGCTCTGAAGTATCACAAACATAATGCGATGCTGCTGTAACTAATATAATTCTGCGTATATAACAACAACTTTTTGAATGTATCCAGGGGCTGGTGGGAGAAGCATGTATCCTGGGCAGGCAATAATTAAAAATGGAATGATAACTTGGCCCTATAGGTCCATTATATCGATGATTTATTCATCATATGGAGAGGTACATTTTGTGAGGCTGAAAGATACATTGTAGCACTGAATTGTAATGATCTAAACCTGCAATTTTCTGAATGCATTAGTGATACTAAAGTGTCATACCTAGATCACATGGTCTATTTAGAAAAGAACAAGTTACATACCACCCTTTATATGAAACCTACTGCAGGAAATAGCATATTGCATGCAGGTAGCTTCCATCCCAAGAGTGTGAATGGAAGTATCCCATATGGAGTGTTTATGAGTATTAAACACAATTTCTCAACAGAGGAATAGAAGAAAGCAAGAGATATGTCATTGCATAGATTCAGAGAGAGAGGATATACAAAGGGGATCCTGCAAGAGGCTGTAAATAAAACAGAAAATATACAGAGACAACAGTTATTACTAGAAAGAGACAAAACTGAAAAAGAGAAACAGGAGGCATACAAGATAAGAATGATTACTGATTAAAATGTCAATTCAATGGAGGTGTATCATACATTTTGCCAAAATTGGTGCAGTCTCAAGGGTGACATGGTAATAGGATCATGCCTCCCATCATCTCCTATCATCACCTATCAGAGAGGCCCTTCACTGAAAGATCATTTGGTAAAGAGCCAATTGGGAGCAGGACAGAGAAAAAAGTATTCTGTTACAGGATTCTGCACATGCATGAGGCGCAAAGCATGCCAAACTAGTCAGAAAGTCAGTGAATTTAAGATTCTGGGGAGAAAAACCAAGAGAAAAATTAACAAACTTCTCAATTGCAACTCAGAGTTTAAAGTAGACTGCCTCTCCTGTTCATGCAGGATACAGAATGTGGGAGGCACTACATAGCCTGCTAAAAAAAAGAGTGCTCAAACACATGTGGGCCACACAAATAAAGATCATACATATCTGATGAGAGAGGAGGTGATAGAGCTAAAAAACAAAGAGTCCTCAAATTGAACTATATAATTGAGTTACAGACCAAAAATCTGAGAGGATTGATACACGAAGAAGTATTATGGGTACATATAGGTTAAATCATGAAAAAACAAGACACCACTGATTTTTCTCATTCCATTCTAATCAATAGGAACATATAGCCTTTAGCCCATTTAGGGCATGATTGAAAAAATGCTATGTGGCCTCGCTAAACACACACAGTATATATAGACACTATGATAAATATAGTATTCAGGATTTTATTAACAATTGTAAATCATATAAGATTAGATCTCTTCACATTATGTATTAATTATAGCAAATTAACTATGATCATCTTAACTGAGATCGGTGAATAAAAAGTATACTATTTTTACCATTCGAAGATTGCCACCTTGAAATTGTGTGCTATTTAATGATTTGGCCTTTGTTTGTTTCACTGCACTAATGAATCAATAACCTGCCCCCTTTTTCTGTTTTAAAATGTCAAATGAATTATGGCCACATTGGCATTGAGAAAGGCACACCATGCTGAAATGCATCTGTCCAGTGTTTTTAGCATATTGGCAATAAAAAGAAAAATATAAGCTCCAAGTGTGTGCTTCAATTTGTGTGGTCATGAAGGGACCACTGATATGGAATTAAAACGTGACTCACCCTCACGTGAAGCAGCACCCATGTTGTTTGGCATGGCAACCGGTGAAAGCATAAAGGTAAAAAAAATACATATATATATTTATATTACCTACTGGCAGTTGCCAGTAGGTAGTTATAGTTAGGACCAAAGTTTCCATAGGAAAAAAAGTTTTTTTGTTTTGCCAATACCTTTGGTGCCGCTTGACTAATCTTCCCAATTTTTTTTAAAGTCCCCTTTTTGGTTAAGCTGCTGTTTTGAAGGTTTTGGGGTGATCATTCAAGTGGGGGATGAGAAAAAATGGGAGTCCGAAAACGTGCTTTCCCTATGTTATGTCTATGGGGATTTCAATTTTTTTAACATGACTACAGCATGAACCACTGAACGGCACTACACCAAATTTGGCAGAAAGGTAGATGTTTCTCCAGAAAGTGCACTTTTTGTGATTTGATATAAATCCGTTCTGTAGCTTTTGAGATATTTCATTAAAAAAAATATAGATATTTGAGCACCCAAAATCCTAATGAAATTTGATTGGCTGCCAGCACTTCAACCAGGAAGTGTTGGCAGACATGTTGTGACTCAGCTTGAAGCTGTGTCCTACAAAATATGTTTAAAAAAGAAAAGGGGGAGGGTAGGAAAACTCTATTACCTGGGCCTCTTGGGGGGTCCCTCAGGGACCTCCCAGGGCCAAAAAAGCATTTTTTAGGTAGGATCCGCGACTCCCGCCAAAAGTATAAAAAAAAACAAGAGAAGCCTCCCATGCTACATATCTGATTGTCCCCTAGGTGGTACAAAATGGGGTGGTGATGGACGGAGAATCTGAACCTATCAAACACTCAAACCCAGTCAAAAGATCTGGGTTTGATCCATCACCGTTCTTTAGCCCACTCTGCCACCCCAGTTCAGACATGGCTATATGCAAATCAGTCTGACCCTGTGCCTCATGGGAACAGTCCAGCCCGAACTGCCAAGCCATGCCTTTTCCTGGACCGGAAACAAGCTTCCGAGGACCGGTTTCTGGCATTCCAGCCTTCTTCAGCCCGGCTTGCTTGAATCCAATGGCAAAGTGAGCAAGGGACTCACGTCTGAGCATACCCTGCCACACTTATGGCGGCGAAAGCGGTACAAAAGGGGGTGGTGATGGACGGAGCATCTGAACCAATCAAACACTCACACCCAGTCAAAAGATCTGGGTTTGATCCATCACCGTTCTTTAGCCCACTCTGCCACCCCAGTTCAGACATGGCTATATGCAAATCAGTCTGACCCTGTGCCTCATGGGAACAGTCCAGCCCGAACTGCCAAGCCATGCCTTCCCTGGACCGGAAACAGCTTCCGAGGACCGGTTTCTGGCATTCCAGCCGTCTTCATGCCGGCTTGCTTGAATCCAATGGCAAAGTGAGCAAGGGACTCACGTCTGAGCATACCCTGCCACACTTATGGCGGCCAAAGTGGTACAAAAGGGGGTGGTGATGGACGGAGCATCTGAACCAATCAAACACTCACACCCACTCAAAAGATCTGGGTTTGATCCATCACCGTTCTTTAGCCCACTCTGCCGCCCCAGTTCAGACATGGCTATATGCAAATCAGTCTGACCATGTGCCTCATGGGAACAGTCCAGCCCGAACTGCCAAGCCATGCCTTCCCTGGACCGGAAACAAGCTTCCGAGGACCGGTTTCTGGCATTCCAGCCGTCTTCAGCCCGGCTTGCTTGAATCCAGTGGCAAAGTGAGCAAGGGACTCACGTCTGAGCATACCCTGCCAGACTTATGGCAGCCAAAGCGGTACAAAAGGGGGAGGTGATGGACGTAGCATCTGAACCAATCAAACACTCACACCCAGTCAAAAGATCTGGGTTTGATCCATAACCGTTCTTTAGCCTACTCTGCCACCCCAGTTCAGACATGGCTATATGCAATTCAGTCTGACCCTGTGCCTCATGGGAACAGTCCAGCCTGAACTGCCAAGCCATGCCTTCCCTGGACCGGAAACAAGCTTCCGAGGACCGGTTTCTGGCATTCCAGCCGTCTTCAGCCTGGCTTGCTTGAATCCAGTGGCAAAGTGAGCAAGGGACTCACGTCTGAGCATACCCTGCCACACTTATGGTGGCCAAAGCGGTACAAAAGGGGGTGGTGATGGACGGAGCATCTGAACCAATCAAACACTCACACCCAGTCAAAAGATCTGGGTTTGATCCATCACCGTTCTTTAGCCCACTGTGCCACCCCAGTTCAGACATGGCTATATGCAAATCAGTCTGATCCTGTGCCTCATGGGAACAGTCCAGCCCGAACTGCCAAGCCATGCCTTCCCTGGACCGGAAACAAGCTTCCTAGGACCGGTTTCTGGCATTCCAGCCGTCTTCAGCCCGGCTTGCTTGAATCCAGTGGCAAAGTGAGCAAGGGACTCACGTCTGAGCATACCCTGCCACACTTATGGCGACCAAAGCGGTACAAAAGGGGGTGGTGATGGACGGAGCATCTGAACCAATCAAACACACACCCAGTCAAAAGATCTGGGTTTGATCCATCACCGTTCTTTAGCCCACTCTGCCACCCCAGTTCAGACATGGCTATATGCAAATCAGTCTGACCCTGTGCCTCATGGGAACAGTCCAGCTCAAACTGCCAAGCCATGCCTTCCCTGGACCGGAAACAAGCTACCGAGGACCGGTTTCTGGCATTCCAGCCGTCTTCAGCCCGGCTTGCTTGAATCCAGTGGCAAAATGAGCAAGGGACTCACGTCTGAGCATACCCTGCCATACTTATGGTGGCCAAAGCGGTACAAAAGGGGGTGGTGATGGACGGAGCATCTGAACCAATCAAACACTCACACCCAGTCAAAAGATCTGGGTGTGATCCATCACCGTTCTTTAGCCGACGCTGCCTCCCCAGTTCAGACATATCTATATGCAAATCAGTCTGACCCTGTGCCTCATGGGAACAGTCCAGCCCGAACTGCCAAACCATGCCTTCCCTGGACCGGAAACAAGCTTCCAAGGACCGGTTTCTGGCAGTCCTGCCGTCTTCAGCCTGGCTTGCTTGAATCCAGTGGCAAAGTGAGCAAGGGACTCACGTCTGAGCATACCCTGCCACACTTATGGCAGCCAAAGAGGTACAAAAGGGGGTGGTGATGGACGGAGCATCTGAACCAATCAAACACTCACACCCAGTCAAAAGATCTGGGTTTGATCCATCACCGTTGTTTAGCCCTCTCTGCCACCCCAGTTCAGACATGGCTATATGCAAATCAGTCTGACCCTGTGCCTCATGGGAACAGTCCAGCCCAAACTGCAAAGCCATGCCTTCCCTGGACTGGAAACAAGCTTCCGAGGACCGGTTTCTGGCATTCCAGCCGTCTTCAGCCCGGCTTGCTTGAATCCAGTGGCAAAGTGAGCAAGGGACTCACGTCTGAGCATACCCTGCCACACTCATGGCGGCCAAAGCGGTACAAAAGGGGGTGGTGATGGACCGAGCATCTGAACCAATCAAATGTCTCACACCCAGTCAAAAGATCTGGGTTTGATCCATCACCGTTCTTTAGCCCACTGTGCCACCCCAGTTCAGACATGGCTATATGCAAATCAGTCTGACCCAGTGCCTCATGGGAACAGTCCAGCCCGAACTGCCATGCCATACCTTTCCTGGACCGGTAACAAGCTTCCGAGGACCGGTTTCTGGCATTCCAGCCGTCTTCCATAGAACGTTTCATACACCCATTCCCACACCATATAACCATTCACAGGCCAATACCATTACTTACACACCCACTCACTGATTCATAGATTTACATGCACATCAATTCACTGACCCAAACAGCCATTCATATACCCACTCACTCACTAATGCAGTCACTACCATATCTCTCATACACCCATACAGCCACTCATACACTGAGTCAGTCACACATAGAGCTACTCACACACCTAGTAACTCACTAATACAGTCAATCACACTGCCACTTGCTCACCCATACAAATACAAACACACACACTCACTTACATATACAGGAACTAATACATACTCACTCACCCATAGCCACTCATATACCCCTTAACTCACCTATACTGCCTTTCACATATCCAGTTATTCACCCATATACCGCTGACACATCCACTCACTCAACCACACAGCCATACACTCACTCACTCACCCATACAGCCCCACAAGCATACATTTACTAACCCACATAGACACTGACTCACTTACTCAATCATCCATACAAGCCGTCACACATCCCCTCACCCACCCACATAGATACTCAGACTACCCCACAGGTACTCAGACAACAAATCAATCACCCATACAGCCAGTCACATACCCACTCACACACCTACACAACCACTTAGACACCAACTGACTGACTGATAGACATTCACACAACCAGTCACTCACCCATACATTCAGTAAGACACCTAATCACTCACTCATACAGTCAGTAATGCACCCACTGAATCATCAATCGTCATTTGAGATGTCATCAGTGATGTCATGAGTGATGTCACTGACCATGTCATGAGTGATGTAACATGTGACATCATCAGCAGTGCATTGCACGCGCAAGTTATAGTGAGTCCAACTAAATAAAAAAACAAATGTTTTTTCCTGCCTATTAACAAACACTAGCAGCTTCTTCTTAGCTAGTTCTCATTGATTTATACATTTACTAGGGGAACTAGCCCCTTATTTTCCTTTCTCTCCATTTGATACATATCAAACATGAATTACTGCCTGTATATTACATTTAAAAATAACAGTATAGTTTTGTGGAAATTTGCAATGAGGAACTAAGAATGTTTTAAATGTCTAAACATCATGTGCAGAATGGATACATCTGTCATATGCATTCTGGAAGTAGTAGTACTTTTTTTTTTTTTTATTTATTTTTATTGCAAAGTTTTATAGCATCATCGTCACAGTACAGTGAACCACCTACAACCCTGAGGCATGTACATCATGGGGCAAAGCGAAGCATTTCAGAGACCTTAGAGCCTCGTCTGGTTGCAGAGTCAGCTGCAGTCAACAGGATGATCGATCACGTGTACCGAACGTACTTCACAAGTAAAAACGTACTTTGCTTTTACATTTTTGTGTCTTTTTCCAACGTAAACTTAAACCAAAAGGACAAAAACAGAACAATACAAACTGCACACAAGAATCAGTACTGTAATGGGTTATTCTCAGCATGTTATCTAGCATCCAAAAGTGTTTGTGGAGTAGTGTGGCTCACTGGTTAGAGGCGGCAGACCCGAGAGCAGAGGACGGCCCGGGACCAGGGTTCGATTCCCTACGCGGCAGGTTTCTGGACCAGGGTCAGCGGACTCGATAATTCTCTCGCCTCGGTGCCCACTCTGATCAGCGATCACACTCGGCAACTCTGGGCACTAGCTTGCCTCATCTTCACTAACGGCCCCACCAGACCGCCGGGGATGCCTGGTCTCACCCTGGAGATACCCATTAAGGGACCATCTCTCAGGGAAGCCAGGAAGGGTTTCGCAGCGGTCGAAGCGCGGAGGTACCCCTTTGGGAGTGATTCCAGCGCTATATAAGCACATAATTAATTAATTAATTAATCCAAGACGTCATATACGAGATCAATCACGCAAACTTCCAGTCACACCCCATTCGTGTTCCCTTCCTTGATCAAGATCCACCGCTATGTGGTCAGCCCCTCCCTTATCTAATCAGAATCCCCCTCTTCGTCAGACCCCTCAAGGTCCTCATCTGCCAGTGGCTCACAGATATCTCCTCTATATGAATTCCACGGTATCCAAACCCCATTCCATTTGCGCGGATTATTTCTCAGTTTATAGACTGCCCTTTCTGTCAACATGAGCATATCCATGTTCTTGGTCTATTGTGCCAGCGTGGGGAGATCCGCCGTCCCCCATTTTTGAGCTATATCTCGTTTGGCCGTGACAAGTCCTATTGTGGTCCACGCCCTTTCATAGAAAGTAAGATCTGTAGGTCCCCATATATTTAGTAAGCAGAGCCGTGGGTCCAGTGTAAGTGAGGTGTGAAGTGTTTGTGCGATAGTGCGTATTATTCGCTGCCAAAAACCAACAATGCGTGGGCAGTCCCACAATGTGTGTATAAACGTGCCCTCGACCCCGCATTCCCTAAGACAGTATGGGTGATCCGCCCTCTGCAGTTTGTGTAGTGTTGTGCGGGTATAGTAAATCCTATGGAAAATGTCCAATTGTACCAAGCGGAACTTGGATGATATACCTGCCTCACGTGGAGACGCCATGGCTGCATTCCAGTCGGATTCATCCAATTCTCCGACATCGGTCGTCCATTTGTCCTTTAATTTCTGCAGCGGATCAGGTATATTGTTAAGTATTTTACGGTATGTTAACGAGGTTGCTCCTTCTTGCATGAAATCTGTGAGAAGACGGTCCTCTAGTGGGGAGGAGTCAGGTGGAGATGTATCAGGTGGGATTGCCGCCTGCAGGGCGTGTCTGATCTGAATGTACCTATACAGTTCGGTATCCCTCAGTTCGTACTGTTCCTGAAGGGTCGTGAACGGGACCACTCCCTCTCTGGTCCACATATCTCCCACGGTCGAGATCCCAATGTTGTCCCACTGAGTAAAGCCCTTAGAGCGCCTTAGATGACCCAGCGCTTTGGTGTCCCACAGAGGCGTGAGCTTTGTGACGATCCCTCCCCATCGTAGTCTCGCTTGTGCCCTGTACCACAATTGAACGGTGTGTTTAGTGGGTCCTATGAGCTTTGCCGCAATGCCCCGGTGATATAGAGGAGCCAGTAAACTATTTGTGCCCAATTGTACCCTGTCCGCTTTGTAGGCCGGATCCTCTTGCGGGGCGTGCAACCACTGGTTTAAGATCTTAAGTTGGGCCGCCCAATAATAGAATTGCATATTAGGCAGTGCAATGCCCCCATCATACCAGCCCCTATTCAGCTTCGTGTGTGAAATCCGAGCTGGCCGGTTCCCCCAAAGCAGATTCGAGATCTGTGCTGTCACTTTCTGCAGGAAACCGGCAGGTATCATATACGGGGTATTTTCAAGGACGTACAGAAATCGCGGCAGGGCCATCATTTTAAATAACGCAGCCCTGCCCAGCAATGTCAGCGGGAGTTCTTTCCAGTGTCGCACATCGCTACGGAGTCGGGACAGGGGAGGCAACAGGTTGAGTCTGGCGAATTCCGTCTCATCTCGAGTGATGTGTATTCCCAGGTATTTAAAGGAGGATGGAGCTATCCCCAGCGGACAGGAGTCCGGCAATGGCGGGAGCGGCCCCCTGAGCTCAAAAAGTATCGACTTCGCCCAGTTGATGGTGTATCCCGATACTCGCCCATGTGAGTCGCAGATCGCTAGGAGGTGGGGCAAACTATGCTCCAGGTCCGTGAGGTATATCAACATATCGTCCGCGTAGAGGGACACTCTGTCCTCCCATTGCGAATCCCAACCTATTCCCTTCAGAAGCGGCGTAGTCCGGATAGTGACCGCCAACGGTTCCAGGACCAGAGCAAAGAGGAGAGGCGAGAGAGGGCAACCCTGTCTTGTACCCCGGCCCAGGCATATGGTCCGAGAAATGTGGCCATTCGCCACTATCCTGGCCATAGGATCCTTATAGAGCATCTTTATCCAGGAGATAAAGACGGGGCCGAAGCCCATCCGTGCCAGCACCGCGAAGAGGTATCCCCACTCCACCAAGTCGAACGCCATTTTGGCGTCTAGCGATAGTATCGCTGCCGGTTCTCGTAACAATGAAAGGCGTGCCACAACTCCGTGTACCCTGCGAAGGTTAAGGGCCGTGCTTCTATGTGGCATGAAGCCGGATTGATCCGGGTGTATCAGTTGATTCAAGTATGGCATAAGTCTATTTGCCAGCACTTTCGCTATAATTTTGGCCTCTGGGTTCAAGACACATGTTCTCAAGATGATGACTTCTGTTTGGGTAATATGTGTCCAACATGTTCGTTTTCAAAATATCTGTACTTTCTGAATCTTTTTCTGCTAAATATTCAATTTCTTGAACAGATTTCAGTACCCGATTTGGCATTGCTGCACGACGTAGACTCACCCAAATTATGTTTCTAGATTTGGAGTATAGACTTGCAGATGATAACTGATCTGAGCATTCATATGCTCCAATTTCTCAATACGATAACATCTTCAAACTGAAACTGTATAGCTTCTTACTTAGAGTCTTCTAGTGAGAAATCTCTTTCCACATTTCTTTCAATTCCGTCCTTTCTCATTTTGTAATGTAGGACGTTACATATCGAGCAACAGCAATGGAATTGTCCACAACGTACTGAAGATCCATGTTAGCTTTCCACATGGACAGAATTACTGGATTGTAGTCATTTATATATTTTGACTCTTCGCTTCTTCTTAAGTTGTAGGTATTTTTTGGAGACTTTCTTGTGATGGTATGTTGCAAAGATTACATAAAACTGTTCACTCTTCCTTTGGATATTACAGGACGTGGAAATTCATAACGACATTTGGTATATAACTTATCCTTAGACTTGTACTTTCGTCGACAGTATTTTCCACATTGATGGCTTTGGAATCGTAAGACTTGTTTTCTTAAGTTGTTTTCTTCTGTGCTTTTGAATACAGCACATGTGGCATATTCTTCAATAAAAGACAAAACAGTGTCATCCGCATCTGTTACAAATTTGGGGGCGTCCTTAATCCATAACAGCATATGTACATGAGGAGCACCTCTTGCTTGATACTCCTTTCTTCAAAAGAAATCCACAAATTCTCCAAGGGGTGGATTTTTTTTATTACAGATAAAAGACATCATAGCTTCAAATCTATGATTGAAATACCTGCATACATTAACAGGATCCAAAGAGCACAATTCTCCAGGTGTCTTGTATTCAATATTTTTTATATTGGAATTTGCCTCTCGAAGAAATTCAAGTAAATCATCCCAAGCGTACTCAGCACAGCTTAGTGTAAGGAACCATGTAAGAGTTCCTAAGTTCCATAGCATACATTTCAGTTCTCCATGATGACGGTACCAATATTCATTAGTCCCACGCTGACATGCCATCAGATTAATGAGCTGAGATTCTAAATGATCATCTCTCTGATGCACTTTATCCATAAAATCCTTTGCAGATACATTTTGCAGATGTACTCCAGTTTTTAAAATGTGATTTACTGCATATGAATGTCAAGACAAGTCACTTTCAAACAAACGATGAAATATATAAGGGATACATTGTCGAAATCTTGGATCTTCTGCATATAATCTTGTTGTCCGATATTCAGATGCAGAAATCTGCACAGGACGTTCATCATATCGTCCACCTTTTCCTGTTGGAAACAACGGCGGAAAACAATGAGCTTCCAAGTTCTCTTCCCATAAACTCATGGGACTTCCTTTTGCTTTTTTCATTTGGAACAACTCAATAGTGTTCTCCATCACTACTTTTGAATGAAGTGGATGTACAATGTAATGTTCATAGACTTCATCACATCTTGACATGTCCACTTTTTCAATTTGTCCACTTGATGTTTCAGTATCTTCTGCTAAAAGTATTTCATGTTCTCCCATACAAACATTTTCATAGCAAGGGTCTAGTCCTTGCAACATCTTAATCTTTTGTTTAACACTTTTTTTAGTATATTCCTGTAAGAAATTGTGTAAAAGATCAATAGATTCTTGTCGTACACTACAAATACTACTGCAATCCCAAGAGTACACAGGGGCTTTAGGACATCTGCCAAGAACTTCATCAGCTATCACTTCTTCTGCATTTCTGGGAACCTTTTTTTCTCTTTCTCAATTGGAGAACTATTTCTAACCTCATAAGGTCAACCACTGGTGTCAACTGCATGCAACAAATCATTGATCTGAAAATAACTCTTTTCATTAAAGAAAGGCTTTAAACTTGAATTGTGTTTCCAAAAAAATCACAACTTAGTTCTATTAATAATTCTTTTCCTCTTACTTTTGGCCTTCATTAAATGGATTGGTTTATCTAGTGATCAAATTCTGTTTAAAACTAAAATAAATAATTTCCTCCTTACTTCAAAAACCTCTTCAACAATAGATTCAATATGCTTCTTTTTTATATATTTCTTCATATCTTTTAGCAAATTATGTACTACTCTATTATGAAACATTTCTTTACGTATTTCTTTATTTTGATTTTCTCTTCTTTTGCCATAAATTGTATCCTTTGAATGTACATTGCCTTTTTTTCCTTTCCTATTTATTTTACTTTTTTCGTGCTTGGAACATTTTCAGTGCTTTAAACATTTTCAATATTCTTTCTGAAACTAGTAATATTTTTAGTAAACTGCTTAGTGGTCTTTCCAGAAAATGTTTTCTTTTTAGCCACATAATGTTGGTCATCCAATACTTGTGGTTGAGTTTTCTTCAAGTAACTGTCCTTTTTCTGTCCTTTTATTTTTCTTAGTCTGTCCAGCATGATAACTTTATTTTAATGATGATAAACAGTATCTGTGAAAAATAATCATAAATAAATGTATATTAATAACTTTATACTATTCTATTACTATACAAACACATTTTATATAAATACTGACTAAGAATTTGTAGATCTTAAATACAAGTGTGAAGGGGGTTAGGGCACTACATGCATATTGCAAAGGAGTTTGAAGCATTCCATACCCTAAAGCCTCGCTCACTGCATAACTGTATACATACTGGCTGAATGATTACAGTACTATAAGAAGAAACATTGGATGAATTCATAATTGGTTGAGTTTTACTTTAATGAATGGATTAGTGCATGGTACTGAAAGAGTCACTAAGGGATTGCAACAGCAGTCACAGGGTGTTTGCTGGAGTGCATGGATAGTGACTGGGGAATTGTAGGCCTGAAACACAAGTGTGAAGATGGTTAGACCACTACATGAATAGTACATAGGAGTTAGAACCACTGCGTGCCCTAAAGCCAGGCTCACTGCATGGGTACATGTGCTTATGTGTCTGCAAACACATTAAGCAACCAAATGATTCTCTCTCAATTTTCCCAAAAGCACACTCACTCACAGTGTTATTCTAGACAAATAACAGTATCCCTTGCACTTTACTGAAAGGATTACTACATGCTACTGAAAGAGTCACTATGGAATTGCAAGAGCATTCACAGGGTGTTTCTTGGAGTGTATGGATACTAACTGGGGAATTATAGGCCTGAAACACAAGTGTGAAGGTGGTTAGACTACTACATGCATACTGCCTAGGAGTTTAAAGCACTCTGCGCCATAATGCCTGCCTCACGGTATGATTACATGCATACTGACTAAATGATTATAGTACTATCAGAATAGACAGTTTGTGAATTATTAATGGATTGAGTTTTACTTTACTGAAAGGATTACTACATGCTACTGAAAGATTCACTGTGGGATTACAAGGGCACTCACAGGGTATTTGTTGGAGTGTATGGATACTGACTGGGGAAGTGTAGTGTGAAGGTGGTTATACAACTACATACATAGTAGATAGGAGTTTGAAGCACTCCGTGCCCTAAAACCTGGCTCACTGCATAAGTACATGTACTTATGTGTCTGAAAATACATCAAGCAACCAAATGATTCTCTCTCAATTTTCCCAAATGCACACTGACTCACAGTGTAATTCTAGACAAATAACAGTATCCCTTGCACTTCACTGAAAGGATTACTACATGCTACTGAAAGAGTCACTATGGGATTGCAAGAGCACTCACAGGGTGTTTGCTGGAGTGTATGGATACTAACTGGGGAATTGTAGGCCTGAAACACAAGTGTGAAGATGGTTAGACTACTACATTCATAGTGCATAGAAGATTAAATAACTTGATGTCCTAAATACTGGCTCACTGCTTCAGTACATGCATACTGACTGAATAATTACAGTAGTATAAGAAGAGACAGTGGGTGAATTCATAATTGATTCAGTTTTACTTTACCTAAATTATTACTACATATTACTGAAACAGTCACTATAGGACTGTAAGAGCACTCACAGGGTGTTTGCTGGAGTGTATGGATACTAACAGGAGAATTATAGGCCTGAAACACAAACGTGAAGGTGGTTATACTATTACATGCATAGTGCATAGGAGTTTGAAGCACTGCATGCCCAAAAGCCTGGCTCACTGCATGAATACATGTACTTATATGTCGGCAAACACATGAAGCAACCAAATGATTCTCTCTCAATTTTCCCAAATGCACACTGACTCACAGTGTGATTCTAGACAAATAACAGTATCCCTTGCACTTTACTGAAAGGATTACTACATGCTACTGAAAGAGTCACTATGGGATTGCAAGAGCACTCACAGGGTGTTTGCTGGAGTGTATGGATACTGACTGGGGAATTGTAGGCCTGAAACACAAGTGTGAAGAAGGTTAGACCAATACATCATAACACATAGGAGTTTGAAGCACTCCGCTCCCTAAAACCAGGCTCACTGCATGAGTACATGTACTTATGTGTCTGCAAACACATCAGGCAACCACATTATTCTATCTCAATTTTCCCAAATGCACACTGACTCACAGTGTGATGTTAGACAAATAACAGTATCCGTTGCACTTTACTGAAAGGATTAATACATGCTACTGAAAGAGTCACTATGCGATTGCAAGAGCACTCACAGGGTGCTTGCTGGAGTGTATGGATACTGACTGGGGAATTGTAGGCCTGAAACACAAGTGTGAAGAAGGTTAGACCAATACATACATAGTACATAGTAGTTTGAAGCACTCCGTGCCATAAAACCTGGCTCACTGCATGAGTACATGTACTTATGTGTCTGCAAACACATCAAGCAACCAAATGATTCACTCTCAATATACCCAAATGCACACTGACTCACAGTGTGATTCTAGACAAATAAAAGTATCCCTTGCATTTTTACTGAAAGGATTACTACATGCTACTGAAAGAGTCACTATGGGATTGCATGAGCACTCACATGGTGTTTGCTGGAGTGTATGGATACTAACTGGAGAATTGTAGGCCTGAAACACAGGTGTGAAGGTGGTTACACTACTACTTGCTTAGTACATAGGAGATCCAAGCACTTTGTGTCCTAAATCATGACTCACTGCTTCAATACATGCATACTGACTGAATAATTACAGTTGTATAAGAAGAGGCCGTGGGTGAATTCATAATTGATTCAGTTTTACTATACTAAAAGGTTTACTACATGTTACTGAAACAGTCACTATAGGACTGTAAGAGCACTCAGAGGGTGTTTTCTGGAGTGTATGGATACTAACTGGGGAATTATAGGCCTGAAACACAAGTGTGAAGGTGGTTATACTATTACATGCATAGTGCATAGGAGTTTGAAGCACCGAGTGCCCTAAAGCCTTGCTCACTGCATGAGTACATATACGTACATGACTGCAAACACATGAAGCAACCAAATGATTCTCTCTCTCAATTTTCCCAAATGCACACTGACTCACAGTGTGATTCTAAACAAATAACAGTATCCCTTGCACTTTACTGCAAGGATTACTGCATGCTACTGAAAGAGTCACTAAGTGATTGCAAGAACACTCACAGGGTCTGCTGGAGAGTATGGATACTGACTGGGGAATTGTAGGCCTGAAACACAAGTGTAAAGAAGGTTAGACCAATACATACATAGCACATAGGAGTTTGAAGCACTCTGTTCCCTAAAACCTGGCTTATTGCATGAGTACATGTACTTATGTGGCTGCAAACACATCAAGCAACCAAATGATTCTCTCTGAATTTTCCCAAATGGACGTTGACTCACAGTGTGATTGTGGACAAATGACAGTATCCGTTGCACTTTACTGAAAGGATTACTACATGCTACTGAAAGAGTCACTATGGGATTGCAAGAGCACTCACAGGGTGTTTTCTGGAGTGTATGGATACTAACTGGGGAATTGCAGGCCTGAAACACATGTGTGAAGATGGTTAGACTTCTACATGAATAGTACATAGGAGATTAAATAACTTTATGTCCTAAATACTGGCTCATTGCTTCAGTACATCCATACTGACTGAATGATCACAGTAGTATAAGAAGAGACAGTGGGTTAATTCATAATTGATTCAGCTTTACTTTACTAAAAAGGTTACTACATGTAACTGAAACAGTCACTATAGTACTGTGAGAGCCCTCACAGGGTGTTTGCTGGAGTGTATGGATACAAACTGGGGAATTGTAGGCCTGAAACACAAGGGTGAAGGTGGTTATACTACTATATGCATAGTGCATAGGAGTTTGAAGCACTGCGTGCCCTAAAGCATGGCTCACTGCATGAGCACATGTACTCATATGTCTGCAAACACAGGAAACAACCAAATGATTCTCTCTCAATTTTCCCAAATGCACACTGACTCACAGTGTGATTCTAGACAAATAACAGTATCCCTTGCACTTTACTGAAAGGATTACTACATGCTACTGAAAGAGTCACTATGGGATTGCAAGAGCACTCACAGGGTGTTTGCTGGAGTGTATGGATACTAACAGGAGAATTGTAGGCCTGAAACACAAACGTGAAGGTGGTTATACTATTACATGCATAGTGCATAGGAGTTTGAAGCACTGCATGCCCTAAAGCCTGGCTCACTGCATGAATACATGTACTTATATGTCTGCAAACACATGAAGCAACCAAATGATTCTCTCTCAATTTTCCCAAATGCACACTGACTCACAGTGTGATTCTAGACAAATAACAGTATCCCTTGCACTTTACTGAAAGGATTACTACATGCTACTGAAAGAGTCACTATGGGATTGCAAGAGCACTCACAGGGTGTTTGCCGGAGTGTATGGATACTGACTGGGGAATTGTAGGCCTGAAACACAAGTGTGAAGAAGGTTAGACCAATACATCATAACACATAGGAGTTTGAAGCACTCCGCTCCCTAAAACCAGGCTCACTGCATGAGTACATGTACTTATGTGTCTGCAAACACATCAGGCAACCACATTATTCTATCTCAATTTTCCCAAATGCACACTGACTCACGGTGTGATGTTAGACAAAGAACAGTATCCGTTGCACTTAACTGAAAGGATTAATACATGCTACTGAAAGAGTCACTATGCGATTGCAAGAGCACTCACAGGGTGCTTGCTGGAGTGTATGGATACTGACTGGGGAATTGTAGGCCTGAAACACAAGTGTGAAGAAGGTTAGACCAATACATACATAGTACATAGTAGTTTGAAGCACTCCGTGCCATAAAACCTGGCTCACTGCATGAGTACATGTACTTATGAGTCTGCAAACACATCAAGCAACCAAATGATTCACTCTCAATATACCCAAATGCACACTGACTCACAGTGTGATTCTAGACAAATAACAGTATCCCTTGCATTTTTACTGAAAGGATTACTACATGCTACTGAAAGAGTCACTATGGGATTGCAAGAGCACTCACAGGGTGTTTGCTGGAGTGTATGGATACTAACTGGAGAATTGTAGGCCTGAAACACAGGTGTGAAGGTGGTTACACTACTACTTGCTTAGTACATAGGATATCCAAGCACTTTGTGTCCTAAATCATGACTCACTGCTTCAATACATGCATACTGACTGAATAATTACAGTTGTATAAGAAGAGGCCGTGGGTGAATTCATAATTGATTCAGTTTTACTATACTAAAAGGTTTACTACATGTTACTGAAACAGTCACTATAGGACTGTAAGAGCACTCAGAGGGTGTTTTCTGGAGTGTATGGATACTAACTGGGGAATTATAGGCCTGAAACACAAGTGTGAAGGTGGTTATACTATTACATGCATAGTGCATAGGAGTTTGAAGCACCGAGTGCCCTAAAGCCTTGCTCACTACATGAGTACATGTACTTACATGACTGCAAACACATGAAGCAACCAAATGATTCTCTCTCTCAATTTTCCCAAATGCACACTGACTCACAGTGTGATTCTAGACAAATAACAGTATCCCTTGCACTTTACTGCAAGGATTACTGCATGCTACTGAAAGAGTCACTAAGGGATTGCAAGAACACTCACAGGGTGTTTGCTGGAGTGTATGGATACTAACTGGGGAATTGTAGGCCTGAAACACAAGTGTGAAGGTGGTTACACTACTACTTGCTTAGTACATAGGATATCCAAGCACTTTGTGTCCTAAATCAGGAGTCACTGCTTCAATACATGCATACTGACTGAATAATTACAGTTGTATAAGAAGAGGCCGTGGGTGAATTCATAATTGATTCAGTTTTAATATACTAAAAGGTTTACTACATTTTACTGAAACAGTCACTATAGGACTGTAAGAGCACTCAGAGGGTGTTTGCTGGAGTGTATGGACAATAACTGGGGAATTGTAGGCCTGAAACACAAGTGTGAAGGTGGTTATACTATTACATGCATAGTGCATAGGAGTTTGAAGCACCGAGTGCCCTAAAGCCTTGCTCACTGCATGAGTACATGTACTTATATGACTGCAAACACATGAAGCAACCAAATGATTCTCTCTTTCAATTTTCCCAAATGCACACTGACTCACAGTGTGATTCTAGACAAATAACAGTATCTTTTGCTTGCACTTTACTGAAAGGATTACTACATGCTACTGAAAGAGTCACTATGGGATTGCAAGAGCACTCACAGGGTGTTTGCTGGAGTGTATGGATACTAACTGGGGAATTGTAGGCCTGAAACACAAGTGTGAAGGTGGTTACACTACTACTTGCTTAGTACATAGGATATCCAAGCACTTTGTGTCCTAAATCAGGAGTCACTGCTTCAATACATGCATACTGACTGAATGATTACAGTTGTATAAGAAGAGGCCGTGGGTGAATTCATAATTGATTCAGTTTTACTATACTAAAAGGTTTACTACATGTTACTGAAACAGTCACTATAGGACTGTAAGAGCACTCAGAGGGTGTTTGCTGGAGTGTATGGATAATAACTGCGGAATTGTAGGACTGATACACAAGTGTGAAGGAGGTTATACTATTACATGCATAGTGCATAGGAGTTTGAAGCACTGAGTGCCCTAAAGCCTTGCTCACTGCATGAGTACATGTACTTCTATGACTGCAAACACATGAAGCAACCAAATGATTCTCTCTTTCAATTTTCCCAAATGCACACCGACTCACAGTGTGATTCTAGACAAATACAGTATCCCTTGCACTTTACTGTAAGGATTACTGCATGCTACTGAAAGAGTCACTAAGGGATTACAAGAACACTCAAGGGTCTGCTGGAGCATATGGATACTGACTGGGGAATTGTAGGCCTGAAACACAAGTGTGAAGAAGGTTAGGCCAATACATACATAGCACATAGGAGTTTGAAGCACTCTGTTCCCTAAAACCTGGCTTATCGCATGAGTACATGTACTTATGTGTCTGCATACACATCAAACAACCAAATGATTCTCTCTCAATTTCCCCATATACACACTGACTCACAGTGTCATTCTAGACAAATAACAGTATCCCTTGCACTTTACTGAAAGGATTACTACATGCTACTGAAAGAGTCACTATGGGATTGCAAGAGCACTCACACAGTGTTTGCTGGAGTGTATGGACACTAACTGGGGAATTGTTGGCCTGAAACACAAGGGTGAAGGTGGGTATACTACTACATGCATAGGGCATAGGAATTCGAAGCACTGCATGCCCTAAAGCCTGGCTTACTGCAGGAGTACATGTACTTATATGTCGGCAAACACATGAAACTACCAAATGATTCTCTCTCAATTTTCCCAAATGCACACTGACTCACAGTGTAATTCTAGACAAACAACAGTATCCCTCGCACTTTACTGAAAGGATTACTACATGCTACTGAAAGAGTCACTATGGTATTGCAAGAGCACTCACAGGGTGTTTGCTGGAGTGTATGGATACTGACTGGGGAATTGTAGGCCTGAAACCCAAGTGTGAAGAAGGTTAGACCAATACATTCATAGTATATAGGAGTTTGAAGCACTCCGTGCTCTAAAACCTGGCTTACTGAATGAATACATGCACTTATGTGTCTGCAAACACATGAAGCGACCAAATGATTCTCTCTCAATTTTCCCAAATTAACTCTGACTCACAGTGTGATTCTAGACAAATAACAGTATCCCTTGCACTTTACTGAAAGGATAACTACATGCTACTGAAAGAGTCACTATGGGATTGCAAGAGCACTCAAAGGGTGTTTGCTGGTGTGTATTGATACTGACTGGGGAAATCTAGGCCTGAAACACAAGTGTGAAGAAGATTAGACCAATACATACATAGCACATAGGAATTTGAAGCACTCTGTTCCCTAAAACCTGGCTCACTGCATGAGTACATGTACTTATGTGTCTGCAAACACATCAAGCAACCAAATGATTCTCTCTCAATTTTCCCAAATGCACACTGACTCACAGTGTGATTTTAAACAAATAACAGTATCTTTTGCTTGCACTTTACTGAAAGGATTACTACATGCTACTGAAAGAGTCACTATGGGATTGCAAGATCACTCACAGGGTGTTTGCTGGAGTGTATGGATACTGACTGGGGAATTGTAGGCCTGAAACATAATTGTGAAGGTGGTAAGATCACTACATGCATAGTACATAGGAGTTTGAAGCACTCTGTGCCCTAAAGCCTGGCTCACTGCATGATTACATGTAGTTATGTGTCTGCATACACATCAAGCAACCAAATGATTCTCTCTCAATTTCCCCATATACAGACTGACTCACAGTGTGATTCTAGACAAATAACAGTATCCGTTGCACTTTACTGAAATGATTAATACATGCTACTGAAAGAGTCACTATGGGATTGCAAGTGCACTCACAGGGTGATTGCCGGAATGTATGGATACTGACTGGGGAATTGTAGGCCTGAAACACAAGTGTGAAGAAGGTTAGACCAATACATACATAGTACATAAGAGTTTGAAGCACTTTGTGCCCTAAAACCTGGCTCACTGCATGAGTACATGTACCTATGTGTCTACAAACACATCAAGCAACCAAATGATTCTCTCTCAATTTTCCCAAATGCACACTGACTCACAGTGTGATTCTAGACAAATAACAGCATCCCTTGCATTATAGCAAAAAACATTTAGTAATCTGGAACAGGTGACATAACTGCACACATCCCACATATTTTAGAAATGCAGTGTACTGTGGAAACCTTACTCATTTTGCAAATACATAAACAACAACTGCTTTCATATTCAACTAAAACTTGGCAACAGCATACGTTTTTAACCAGTCATATATCTGCAAACAGAAATACCCACAGGCTTCTCTCACAACAGTTCCCAAATGTACAATGACTCACAGTGTGATTCTAGACAAATAACAGTATCCCTTGCACTTTACCAAAAAACATTTAGTATTCTGGAATATGTAACATAAATGCACACAATTTAGAATGCAATCTCACAATGTGATTCTAAACATGCTAGACTACTCCCTGGACTTTACCAAGAGAAACACATTAATCTTATTAAAAACGAACACACCAAATACAACCTCTCACAAAAGAATAAGTTAGCTTTCATATTGATTTGTAGATAAAAGAAGTATGTCAGTCACACACCAGAATTTCCTATACAGAATCTCTGTACTGTGCACCTCTTATCAAAACCAAAAAAATGGCAAGCTTTCCCTCTCATTCTGCACACATATACATGAAAATATCAGTTCAGTTCAGTTAAATTTTATTTCGGCTAATATAGCCATAAAAGCAAGAGGTACAAACAAGAAAACATTTGTAGACAGGTATAAAATACCCTTGACAACTATTGTTTGCATAACACATTACAATTAATGAAATGGGGCAGAATAACAATTAATTCTATAACAATTAATTAAATATATTCCATAAAATACAGATAAAACCATAAAAAAGGTTAATTCCTGATAGAAAACGAGATTAAAACCTAGATTTAAAATCTTTAAAATCACTCAATTTTTAGAAAAATGGACTCAGTACGTTCTGCATAGTTTAATTCGATAGGTGAAGCCTGTAGATTTCAATATTATATTACAGTTTGTGTCCAAGACGTTTCCTAATAAGAAGCACATTGAATAGGAACCTACTTATGCAAAAAACCATAAGTTGTGAGGTATTAGACTTGATGATACGCTCAGCCTCTTTATGCGTCCTGATACCCATATTTTTACACAGTGGTTTTATCCAACGCTGTCTAGGTAACGCGTAAGCGGAGCAAAAAAACAATAGATGCGCATCATCTTCCTTAGCCTTTAATGAGCAAAGGGTACAGATGCTATCCTCATTTTTGCCTCCCCATCTACAAGTATGGGCATTGATCTATAATACCCCATATCTAAATTGCAAATATAAGGTTTTTGCTAATGGTGGATTGATCTCATCCATGAACGGTTCAAATGCAGCGTTGTCTTTTATAGACAAAAAATTCTGAGTCAATATGCCAGTAGATAGACAGTGAGATGGCACATCGCTAACATAAGACCAGTAAATAGTTTTTAAGACCTTTTTGCACGCTGAACTCATATTCTGGGGTTCGTCCCAAAAGTGGGACAGCCCTAGCCTGGTACACCAAAGTTCAATGTGTTTTAACCACGCATTTTTCTTGTACTGATCAATCTGGGTGATTTCTATCAAATCATCTTTATAGTTACACAACTCCGGGGTTGTACATAACCTTACCCAATACAGCAATGGCCTAAGAGCTGCTTGGTGATCTGTCCGCTTTAGATCCAAATCCAAAAATACTGGAACTAGGGGGGTTCTAGTTGGTAATTTTAATAACCTGCGCAAAAAGTGGTTTTCTTCCCGTTCAAAGTTATGTTTACAGCAATGCCCCCAGACCTCTCCACCGTAAAGTGCAGCTGATTGGGTCCTTGCCTAAAAGACTTCTAATGCCGGTGTAATGGCTTTGGAGTCTTTGGCTTTGAAAATATCAAATCACATTACTTCCCAGATTAATTCAATCAATCAATCAATCAATCAATCAGGTCATTTATAGAGCGCACTACTCACCCGTAGGGTCTCAAGGCGCTGGGTTGGGGGGGGTGCCGTTACTGCTCGAACAGCCAGGTCTTGAGCTTCTTCCTGAAGGAGAGGTGGTCTTGGGTCAGGCGCAGGTCGGTCGGGAGTGAGTTCCAGGTCTTGGCGGCCAGGTAGGAGAAGGACCTTCCTCCTGTTGTCGCTCTTCGGATGCGGGGGACGGCGGCAAGGGCGTGGCTGGTTGATCTGAGGAGGCGCTTGGGAGTGTAGAAGTTGATCCGGTTGTTGAGGTAGCTCGGGCCTTGGTCGTGTAGGGCTTTGTGCGCGTGGGTGAGGAGACGGAAGGTGATTCTCTTGTTGACCGGGAGCCAATGCAGATCTCTCAGGTGTCCGGAGATGTGGCTGCGTCGGGGGATGTCGAGGATGAGTCTGGCCGAGGCGTTCTGGATCCGCTGGAGTCTCTTCTGGAGCTTGGCGGTGGTTCCGGCGTAGAGGGCGTTGCCGTAGTCCAGTCGGCTGGTGACGAGGGCCTGGGTGACCGTCTTCCTCGTCTCGGAGGGGATCCACCGGAAGATCTTACGTAGCATGCGTAGGATGTTGAAGCATGACGAGGAGACGGCGTTGACTTGTCTGGTCATGGAGAGGGAGGAGTCCAGGATGAATCCCAGGTTGCGTGCGTGGTCCGTCGGTTTGGGTGCGGTGCCCAGGGCGGGGGGCCACCAGGAGTCGTCCCAGGCGGAGGGCGAGGAGCCCAGGATGAGGACCTCCGTCTTGTCTGAGTTCAGTTTCAGGCGGCTGGTCGACATCCATTCGGCTACATCTCTCATCCCTTCGTGCAGGTTGGCTCTGGCGGCGGCGGGGTCGTTGGTCAGGGAGAGGATCAGCTGGGTGTCGTCGGCGTAGGAGATTATGTTGAGGTTGTGTTGGCGTGCGATGGCCGCGAGAGGGCTCATGTAGACGTTGAAGAGGGTGGGGCTCAGTGAGGATCCTTGAGGGACGCCGCAGATGACTTTAGTGGCCTCTGACTTGTACGGTGGTAGGCGGACTCTCTGTGTTCTTCCGTCGAGGAAGGAGCTGATCCAATCCAGTGCCTTGTCCTGGATTCCGATGTTGCCGAGGCGCTGTACTAGGGTACGGTGGCAGACAGTGTCGAAAGCCGCGGAGAGGTCCAGGAGGATGAGGGCCGCTGTTTCACCGTTGTCCATCAGGGTTCGTATGTCATCGGTGGCAGCGATGAGGGCGGTCTCGGTGCTGTGGTTCGCTCGGAAGCCAGACTGTGAGGGGTCGAGGGATCCATTCGCCTCGAGGAAGGCGGCCAGCTGTTTGTTGACGGTCTTCTCGATGACTTTGGCCGGGAACGGGAGGAGCGAGATGGGGCGGTAGTTCTTGAGGTCGGTGGGGTCTGCTGTGGGTTTCTTGAGAAGAGCGCTGAGTTCGGCGTGCTTCCAGCTCTCAGGGAAGGTGGCGGTGTCGAAGGAGGTGTTGATGATGTCCCGCAGGTGGGGTGCGATGACAGCGTCGGCCTTGTTGAAGACGTGGTGAGGGCAGGGGTCAGTCGGAGATCCGGAATGGATGGAGTTCATTGTGCGGATGGCGTCTTCGGTGCT
The DNA here is from genome assembly GCF_964261635.1 of Lissotriton helveticus. NCBI lineage: Eukaryota > Metazoa > Chordata > Amphibia > Caudata > Salamandridae > Lissotriton > Lissotriton helveticus. The sequence goes on along the minus strand of NC_136057.1, from coordinate 2,120,731,917 downwards.
GATCGGAGTCCAGGTGCGGAGGGCGGTGGTGGGTGGCGTTGTTGCGGTTGTGGCTTGCGTTGGTTGGTTGCTGAAGCTGTTGTGTATGTCCGCGATCTTGGTGTGGAAGTAGGACGCGAGGGAGTTGCAGAGGTCTTGCGACGGGGTGATGTCATTGTTTCCGGCGTTGGGGTTGGAGAGCTCTTTCACGATGTTGAAGAGTTCCTTGCAGTTGTGTGCGTTGTTGTCCAGCCGGTCCTTGTATGTATTTTTCTTGGTGGCGCGGATCAGTTGGTGGTGTTTACGAGTGGCGAGCTTGAGGGTGGTCATGTTGTCCGTAGTTGGTTCCCTTCTCCAGACGTTCTCGAGGGCTCGACAGTTCTTCTTGGAGCTCTTGAGTTCGTCGGTGAACCATGGTGTTTTTCTGCTGCAGGGTCTGCTGGGTGGGGTTCTCAGAGGGGCGAGTTCGTCCGCGCAGTTGTTGATCCACTTCGTGAGGTTGTCGGCGGCCTGGCTGGGGTTCACTGATCTGGCGGGGGGGTGCTGGCTCAGGGAAGCGGTGAGCTGGTCGGCTGTGATCTTGTTCCAGCTTCTTCGGGCAACCTGTTGCTGGTGGTGGTGGATCGTCGTTCTTTTGAAGGTGAAGTGGACGCAGCTGTGGTCCGTCCAGTGGAGTCCTGTTGCGTGGCTGAAGGTGACGTCTTTGCTGGATGAGAAGACGGCGTCGAGTGTGTGTCCGGCGAGGTGGGTGGGGGTGGTCACCAGTTGCTTGAGTCCGAGGTTGGCGAGGTTGTCGAGCAGGCTGATGGTGTTGCGGTCGCTGTTGTTCTCCAGGTGGAAGTTGAGGTCCCCCAGGAGGATGTAGTCGGCGGAGGGGAGGGCGTGCGGGCTGATGAAGTCGGCGATGTCCTCGCTGAATCGTGTGCGTGGACCCGGGGGTCGGTAGATCAGGGTGCCTCTGAGGGTGGTCTTCGGGTTGGTGTGGATCTGGAAGTGCAGGTGTTCAGCGGTGGTTAGGGTATCGTCGGTGTTGGTCGTGATGCGGATGGTGTCTCTGTGGATTCAAAAGCTAACACACATTTCTATTGGTTACACCTTTCAGCCCTTTCCAAGTGACATGAATTTGAACCCTACCCCCAATCTGCTCACTGCCTGTTACCATAGAAACAGTTCATGGAACACTTAACTGAACTCATAGGTCACAAGTTCTGCACACAATGTTGCTAATCCAAACAGCAAGTGTGCTTGACTTTTTAAAATATCAGAGTATCCTATGTAATGTTCCTTTCAAATACTTTTCCTTAACCAATTAAAAACATGCTTTTAAAAAACAGAAACATGCACCCTACTTTTCAGACTAGAATGTTTTTAAACAGCCAATCATTTCTTTTCTTTTTTCAAAACTGCATCTTATCCACCATTTAAAAAAAAATCTCACTTCTCAAACTGCCATTTCACATACAGAGACCAGATGAGTTCATCCAGACCTCCCTTCCAGATGCTTAGAGTGTGGATTGTGGGACACAGCTATATTTTCTGGAGCCAGAGGTATGCAGAAAACAGAAACATGGGCAAAGACCTAGCTTTAGCAAATGTAGATATTAAATGGATTGGACAGAGAGTGTTAAAGTGGCTCCAATTGATGCAATTGGTTAAATCCTTTTTGCATCTCCAACACCCTGACCTCATAATTGTGCACTGAGGTGGCAATGACCTAGGCACTTTCACTGGGGTACGTCTGGAAATGCTTATAAAAGATACCTTTACAGAATTGATGTCACTTTTCCCCCAAACTGCCTTTGTCTATTCTAACATATGCCAAAGGCAGAAATTGAACTGGTCCAATCAATGTTTTCCACAGATAGAGAAAGCTAGGAAACATGTCAATACATCTGTTTCTGCTTTTCTCCGATATTATAGAATGGGGTATATTTACCATAACAATCTGTGTTTCAATATGGATGGCATCTATAGGAGAGATGGTGTACATTTTACAGATGACGGTAACAGAGTCTTCCTATTGAACTTTAGACTCTGCATATGTACTTACTTGTAGATACCAAATCTCTCAATAAACACAAAGGCTCTTTTTAGAGCCACCTAAGAACTAAACACATAAGCTTGATGTGTAGCTGAAAAATAATATTTGTTTTTTGGTTGGAGTCGCGCACCCAACGCGTCAGAGTCGTACACTGAACGCTTAGAAGTTGTGCACCAAATGCGTTGGAGTCGCGAACCCTACAGGTTATGAGTCATGCATCCAACGCGTGCACACCGGGGGGCCGCACTGAGCAACGAGCTGGGTATGCGACTCCTAATTTTACTGTGACAAAAAAATAGCCCCTAACACCAATTTCTAATGTCCCCGGGGACCCCATCCCCCGGGGCTAATATAAAATGTTTGGGGCCATGGGGGAGCCCCAATGCCCACACGATCCTGCCGGCTCCATGTGTCCTTTGGGATCCAGCATTGTTTTTCCACAAGGGAAGCTGCTAACATGCAGCGCCCAATGTGGAAAACCAATATAGTTTAGATTTTGAAAGAGAAAGCAGGTTTCCCTGCTCTCTCTTTCAAAATCCAAACCAAGTTTGCTATGGGAGGGTGGGAGCCACGAGACTCCTGCCCTCTCACAGCAGTATCCCCGGGGTGGGCACCCCGGGACACTGCAAGAGCCAGCCCTGGGGGGTGGTGGTCCCCAGGGCCCTTGAGGGCTCCAGGAGGGGGGCCATGCAGTCCCCTCCCACATCAGATAAAGCCCCAGGGGGTGGTGGTCCCCGGGGGTTGGGGAGCCATTGAGCCCCCATCCATGAATTTTGCTGGGAGGGGCCTTGGAGCCCCCAAATCATTTTTTTGTAGCCCCGGGGGGTGACAGTCCCCGGGGTTGTGGGGCCCTTCTGGGCACACATACAATTAAAAAATGTTGCCCCTGGGATTTGGCCCCCCGGGGGCTAATTATAAAAAAAGGCAGGTTCCGGGGCACCCTGCGCGCACTTGCCGTTTAAAAAAAAAATTACAAAAAAAGTGTGGGCCCTTGCGTTCCTTGTGGGACCCCCTAAGCAGGTCCAAAGTTCAGGGTATTTCTGCCCTGCCCCCTTTATACGTTTTGCACACTTGTTCTACTGACTTCTTCAGCCTCGCTTCTACCGGGGCACAAAATGACTGCCAACACTTCCTGGTTTCGAATGTTGACAACCACTTGACAGCCAATTAGCATTCAGCATGTGATCGGTAGGGTGCGCTCAGGGTGCATGGATCCACTGCGGCCACAGATATATATGTACTTTAAATTGTAATTTTCTCAGGAACTACTGAACAGATTTACACCATTTAAGCAAAAGACACAAGTCTGGACCAAGGAGTACCTATTTGCCAAATGTGGTGTAATTCCGTTCAGCAGTTCGGGCTGTAGCTGCGGCTAAATATCCCTATGGAAAATTGCATGGAGAAAATACATTTTTGTACCTCCCTTTTATCTTTGCCCCCCCATAGACGTAGCTAATTTTCTTACAAAACTTTAGAGAAGGCTACAGGTCGAATGGGTGAACGGAATTACCCCAAATTTGGCAGGGAGAAGGGTTTTGGTCTAGACAGCATACTTTTGTTTATTTGGTGTAAATCCGTTTAGTAGTTTTTGAGAAATATTGAAATTTTCAGATATCAATATTTGAGAATTCTGCCATCTGATTGGCTGAGGCGTTATGAGCACAAGCTTGCTGCTTATTGGCTGCGAGCGCTGCGAGCGGTTGCAACTAGGAAGTGTTGGCCGCCATTTTGCGATTCCGTTGAAGCAAGTAAGGCGTAAAAAGGGCGAAAAAAGGTGAAAAGGAGGGTAGGAGCACTGTAACTTCTGTGGGGGAGTGCGAAGCAAAGTAGTCACTGTTACCGGTCTGGAAGTGCAGTGTTGCTCTGGGTGACAAGGTGCTAATATGATATAGTGCTACACGCGGGTATGAACCCGAGAACCTAAACCGTGAGGTCATTGCTGTAAAGTGATGTGGTCTGGTCTTTGCAGCATATGTGTGCAAGTAGTGTTAGTAGGTGTTTATACCATACAGGGAGTGGAAAGCAAACTACTGACCGCTATTGTGCGTTTATTCGATACGGGGAGCTAAGTACTCACGTCTACCGGTGTGAAGATGTGGGGATGCAACCGAGGTGATTGCTGTAAAGGGATGGGCTCTGGGCGCTGTAGTATACATGTGCAAGTAGTGTTAGTAGGCGTTTATACCATACAGGGAGTGGGAAGCGAACTACTGACCGCTACTGTGTGTTTATATTATACCGGAAGCGGGAAGCAAAGTACTCACGCCTACCAGTGTGAAGACTTGGGGATGAAACTGAGGTAATTGCTGTAAAGAGATGGGCTCTGGGCGCTGTAGTATATGTGTGCAAGTAGTGTTAGTAGACGTTTATAACATACAGCGAGTGGGAAGCAAACTACTGACCGGTACCATGCATTTATACCATACCGGAAGTGGGAAGCGAAGAACTCATGCCTATCGGTGTGAAGAGTCGGGGATCAAACCAAGCTGATTGGTGTAAATTGATGGGCTCTGGGTGCTGTAGGATACTAGCCACTGTAGTATAAGTGTGAATGTAGTGTTAGTATGCGTTTATAGTATATAGGAGTGGGAAGCAAACTACTCACCCCTACTGGTGTGAGGACTTGGGGATTAAACCGTGAGCCTAAATTGTGAGCTCATTGCTGTAACATGATGTGCTCTGGGCACTGTAGCATACCTGTGGAAGTAGTGTTAATTTGCGTTTACACAATACAGGGAGTGGGAAGTGAACTACTCACCCCTACCGGTGTCAAGACTCGTGGATAAAACCATGAGCTCATTAGTTTAAAGTCATGTGCTCTGTGTAGTATTCCAATGTAAGTCATAGTAGGATGTTAGTATGTAATTGTACTAGAAGATAAGTATGCAATGTTAGAATGTAGGGCTGTCATGAGGGTAACCTTGCAGAGTTTGTACATGGTGCTGGAGAAGATGGTTGCCTCGCTGTCTGCTCCTGTTGGTGGCTGTTTCAGGTGTCTTGTTTTCCTGTAATAAATCTACTTATCGGATCCACAGCTGCCTGCCTCTCCACTACATAAATTTGTCGACGAGCGGGAGAAGGTAAAAAGAAGGCAGCACTCAACAATATTTCAAAATTGATTGCGTTGTGCTGAAGACCTGTTTTCTTTGTGGAGCTGTTTCTACTCATGCCAGGGTCGTTGGCTCTTTGAACTATGTCATCCGACTTCTAGTAGGATTTATATTTTTAAAATTTGAGCTTCCTCTGCTTCTTCACTACATTCTGGTCGCTGTACTACACATGTCTAAGTAGTGTTAGTATGCGTTTATATTAACAAATGCAACATGTCGTAAATTAGCAATGATTAGGTTAAGCATTAGCAGAAGACATCTTGTATTTAGAGACTATCTTGTCCGTTTACGGAATCTATTTTGCATTCCTGTCAGCCATTTTGTTTGCCATGTGCTCTGTCCTACCTTCCTGTTAACTGGTCTTGAAATCTGCCTAGAGACAAGATATATTTATCCTCTTCTGCTTTGCACATGCTCAGTTGAGCATGCAGCTGTCTCCAATTTGTAACTGTCAAGATGTGTCCACCAGAATTAGCTTACTGTCAGCCCTTCCCACTTGTTGCTAGCACACTCTCTGTATGACCTTATATGTATTTGAAACCAACACTCTGTGCCTTGAACTGCCTTCATTTCAGCCCCTGTGTGGGTATAAACGGACCAAGCTCCTTCTAGTCAGTGTGCTACCTCAAACTATACCGAAGGGTGTTGTGTGAATGTAGTTCCACCTCATGAGGTTTAATGAACTCTGTCTTTTCTATTCCAGTTTCTGTGCCAACTTCTTATTATTGGTCTAAGGACTCTAAGCAGAGACGGGCGACTCACTTGCACTTGTAGGTCTGGCTGAGGCTTGCTACCACAAATTGGAGCTTCCAACGTTGGACTCATCGGCGACTCGGATGCCCTAAGGACTGGTCGAGATGAAGGATTGGAATCTCGCTTTGGATGTGATCACTGCCGGAGGAGACCCAAGTCTTGGCATTCACAGTGTTTTCCCTTTCTTTCTGATCTGACCATCCAGGTGGCGCCGGTCCTCGACTGATATCTCTTCTGTTGATTCGCCGTGCAGTGACCGTTTGGTCGATTTGAGAACTTGGCAGTAGGAACCTGGACACCATTTGATTGCTAAGAGCCGTTTTGCGGCACTTGCTGTAAGTTTGATGCCTTGGATTGGAAAGGTAGTTTAGAAACGCTTACTGTGGCATTTGTATATGGAATTGGCCAAATATTGAACTCGTCCTATGAATATGTATATATATGTGTTGCTAAACTCCTATCAATCTTGACTCCTCTCTCAAAGACTTTGAATTAACAACTCAGAATAAAAAATTAGAAAAACTGGCACGGGATTTGCGGTTGTATGATAAAAAGAAAACGTATCCGTATTTGCAGGACGAATATTATCGCCAGGATAACCAGGGTCGGTTTACCAACAGGGGACGCGGTGGGTATCGTGGCCGACGGAATTATACCACCTTTTCCGATTCCTCGTATAGCTCCGAGGGTGAACAGGATCCAGCAGGCCCAACTCATAGTTATTCCTACCAAGATTACGGATATTATCAGAATCAGTATAATCCTTTTTTAGGTCAGGGCCAAGGACCATGGAGACCCCCGAGAGGCAGGGGCAACAACTGGCCCAGAGGCCAGCAGCATGGACATCAACAGAACTCTGGCACATGGGAGGCAGGCAGAGGTCAACCACAGAAGCAGGTCCATTTTCAACCAGAACAACACGGCGATAGGACAACATGCAGGAAGACATACCGATGGTGAACGTTGGTTCCACGGTTGATCCAGTTGTCATTATCTCTAGCTATGATCTTAGTTCGGATGAGCATAAAATACTAAGTAAAGGGCTTTCTTATGTCCCCACCAATGTACCGGATAACTTCACAGTGAGGACTGAGCTCTTTAAGTTCTTCAGAAAGATTTGTTTGAAGAATTTCTTTCGGAAGTCCCCACCTTACCAGAATCCATCTCACACTGGCCTTATTATTCCGTCTACCTTTGTTCCTCCATCACAAGCCATGTCACACAAAATTCTGGCATATGAAGCTGTTGTCTGAAGAGACGTCAACCAAACATTGTTAAAAAGAACAATCACCAAGTTCAATGTAAGCAAAGGGGAAAAGGCTGGACTCCAATCCCTTGCCTAGAACACTCAGGTAATCATCAAGCCAGCCGACATAGGCGGGGCGATTGTTGTCCAAGATGTTTCAAAATATGAGGCTGAGATTCTCCGGCAACTTAATGATGGAGTAAGCTACAAACGACTCAGTGCCGACCCTTCAGCATCTCTGTCCCGTGAGATCTTAGAAGTCACTACAGAAGGACTGGATTTAGGTTTCCTCACAGACAATGAGTTCAGGTATCTCAATCAAGACCATCCGAGAATAGCAACCATCTAAACCATACCGAAGATCCACAAAAGTATGGTTGATCCCCCGGGACGTCCCATCGTCTCAGGATGTGGTTCAATGTTGGAACCACTTGGAAGATATGTTGACCATTTCTTGAAACCCCTGGCAGAGGCAACGAAGACATATCTAAGGGACACAATGCATACCATTAACATTGTGGAAGGATTACCATTTGATCCTAGTAAGCAAATACTAGCTACATGTGATGTGGTCTCACTTTACACGTCAATTCCTCAAGAAGAAGCTTTGGCTGAGGTAACCAGATCCCTACAACAACGACCTGCACCTATGGCGGTTCCCACTGAATTTATTGTAGCTCTATTACGAATAGCGATGACCAGAAACTTTTTTGTATTTAAAAAACAATTTTACCTCCAGACTAAGGGGGTAGCAATGGGGGCTCCTTTTGCACCGGATGTGGCTATTATATATATGTCAACGTTTGAAGAGGGGACTGTTTTGAATGTGTCTAATCCATTCAGAGACCAACTTGGTCTCTGGATGAGATATATAGACGATATTCTGCTAATCTGGCATGGAGAATCCTCGGAATTAACATCTTTTCATAGTTGGCTTAATCTACAATCACCCCATCTTCAAAATACAATTCACTCTGATAAAAAGACAATTGATTTTCTGGATATTACCATCTATGAAGATGCAGGTATTTAAAAAATGACATTGTTCCGCAAACCAGCGGAGAGGAATTAAATTCTACAATATAATAGCCACCATCCCCGAGCACTACGGGACAATCTGCCTTTTGGACAGTTCCTACGGATCCGTAGGAACTGTTCCATTAAAGAACACTATTTCAAAGAGTCGGAGGACCTTGCGAACCGTCTTGAACAACGTGGGTATCCTAAGAGACTGATTAAGAAAGCCCGAAAAAGAGCATGGTTCTACCCTCGGGAATGTCTACTCACTCCCAAAGACAAAACAAATAAACAGGAACAGAGGCTGGTATGCGTTACCACTTTTTCGACCAAAAGCAATACAATCAAACGGATTGTCAATCAATATTGGAAATTGATTGCAGATGATGTGGGCCAGCATAATACACCACTACATGCCTTCAAGAAAGGCAAGAGTGTGAAGGACCACGTAGTACGATCCTTTTTGCCAACCAAAGATGAACCCACGGTCGCATCTATGTGGAATCTCCCACCAATCGTAGGTCATTTTAAGTGTGGACAATGCAAGGCCTGTATCAGCACCATACAAGCCAAGGAGTTTAAACACAATCAACGTAAGGTGCAATTGAAAATATTTACTAACTGCAACACTTCCAATATAATCTACGCTATAATATGCCCGTGCAATCAAAATTATGTTGGTCAGACCCAACAGAAAGCCAAAGTGAGAATTCTTCAACACACCAGCCGCATCCGCTGTGATGTACATGGTGCACCATTGGTTCATCATTTAAGAGTTGCTCTACATCCCCCGATAGCTTCCAATGGGTGATTTTGGAGAAAGTAACCCTAGGCCCACGTGGTGGTAATGTCACCAACATCCTGAATATCCACGAATTGAAATGGATGCTCTTTTTTGATTCATTTGAGAATGGCCTTAATGAAACAAACAGTTCCTTTTCCCAACTGGCCACACTAAATTAATGGGCATAATCAACATATCTCTGTCTTATATGTGTGCTTACAAGTAACATGTATTAATTATGATAGTGCAATCTTTAAATGGCCTTTACCGTCTTATGATAGGTACGCCATACAGGGTTGCTTACATGCATCATGTTAGATATGGAGTTAGCTTTTTAATTTTAAGACCAGTATTGTGCACTCTTCATTATATATAATCATATATGCATTAGCTGTTACCAATCTCTGCCAGGTATGCCATAATCTGTGATGCACCTACAACAACGTGTTTTTATGTCTGTGGCCTATACCATCTTGTGACAGAGATGCGTTTGCTATTGTACTAAGGCATATCTGAATAGGTGCCAAACTCCACACTGGGTACGGTTTTGTGTCTCTTTCAACAATGTTAATTTGTTTAAACTATGCCAATCCAAATCTCTTTATTTCGCAAATTGTCTGTAATGTATCATGCGGGGCATGGCATAATGTGTGATAATATTCATCCATGTGAGATGACTGCTCTGTAATATTCAAGACTAGCACTTTTCCAATTAATTACCTTCTCCAGCCCCAACCAAGACTAGCACTTTTTCAACTAATTCCCGTCTCCAGCCCCAACAACCTGTCGAGCGTTTGTCAGTATATATCTAAACAGATTGTATGAGAATTATTATCCTGAGCAGTTACGATCGCTCTGTAGTAATAAGATCTGGATAATGTCTTTAAACTTCACAGTAGCTTGTTTTTGCAACGGTATGTCCTTCTATAAAATTCTATAAATGTCCGATCTTTCGTGGTTGAGTAACTATGGTGACGCGTAATGCCCAGTCTTTCTTTTATTTCTTTTATGTCAACACGGACCTACATTGATCACATGTTCGGGTAACCTAGGTTACTTCTGCCAAGCCTTTTCAGCCGCTCGCCATTATACGAAGCGAGGCATCCTTGATGCGGATTCAATCCACACAACGGTATGTTGAGGCCAATTCAGTTTAACTATCCTAACAAGCTTAGAGCGAAACTCGTTAGAACCGCAAGTTTAACCTTCGTCTTTCAATTTTAGATGGTGAATGTATCTCCCGACACCGACGAATCAATGCGTGCTCCTCATCCATTGAATTAGTATCATCGTGAAGCATTGTATATTCGGATTCAGTTCTGATACCGTTACATGCAGGTGAGCTAGCTTTAAGTATGCAGAGGGCGATACCCAGATGAGTTCTTATCTGCATTCCATAGGAATGCCTTTTCTAAAATCCTGTCCTTAATTTCTAGATGACAAGTGTATTTCCAGACGCATGGCGATAATTCCCGAATAAATGAATGAGCACGATGGAATCATCAGACCAGCTTTAGAAATGAGAGACATATACATGCTCCAATTTCTGTAAGTTACTTTGCAATACCCGCGAGTCCATTTAATCTACAACTTAATTTGTGGGTGATAACACATTACTTATGGTATCTTCACCTTTGACTTTCTTTGTAGATCGACTGGCTGCTCGACACCATGATTATATGTAAGTGGGATTTCCGCCCGTTTTAATATGGACAATTTTAAATGTTAGGTTACTAATCATGATCCCCTCATTGTAGAATCTGACTACCACCTTCCCTGAGAGCGTTCTCCACGTCATCCTGCCTAGAGACAAGCAACCTCTGGTATGTCTTGTCTCCATCTATGTGTGCTCAATTAATAATTGCCTTTTGATTAATGCAAACATATGCTAAATGCATTTATATTGTTTATTAAATAGGTTGTCTGCCCCGCCCCCGTCCTGATGAAGACCCCGATGCAAGAATTCAATTAATGCCTGCCAATTATAGAGGGTCGAAACGTCGACAGCTTTCTGTATTTAGTCAGTTTAATTTCCATATATTACTCATTTAATGTGATAGGTGGAGCATGATTATCATAATATGACGTATTGAACCAATGGTCTTTTGTTTTGTCTATGTCTGAAACTCGGTTACATAGTGCATTGAGGCCCTTCATGGCTGTTTTTTATTGTTACTATTCCTACCTACACTACCCTGCACTATCACTTCCCTCCCTAGCAGGGGCACTATGAATTATTGTGTGATTTTGTATTGAAAATGAATAATAATTAGCTCATACCTACATTGTGAATAAACAACAATGCAGGCCCATAAAGTTTCTTGTATTTGATTGCGTACTATTTGTAAATTACTTCATATGATTGCTGGGACCCCTCTCCCTAGCACTTGCAATACATATAGGCAGGTAATGAGGCGATTTTTCTATACTTCTAAGAATATTTGAACGGCGCAACATACAAAGAGTACTTTACGCGCTACTTTTGATTATAATACTGCATATTTTGCACTATTTTTGGCATGCCTGTTTCCAGCACACTTTGTAAGATGTGTTGCTTTTGTAGTGGTACCAATTTGAGAATCGATGAAGCACAACGCCCCCCCCCCCCGAGGGGAAGCCTAATAGGCACATGTATATTAAATATGGCATTTCATCCATAATGTACAGCACATTGTGGAATAAATACACCCGCTAGGATCCTGAGTTGTGCTGGCCTATGCATGGGTCATTTGATTTGCGAAAGATTCAGTATGTGGAGCAACGGATGTTCAAGCAAAAGGCTAGGCAAGACATCTTTGACTGTGTGCGAAAAAGGGAGAATGAAGTGCGTGAGCGAATGAAGCGTGAACAGGCCTTGATTGAAAAAGAACAGCGTAAAAGTGTGCATGCGAAAGCATTAGAAATGAAAAATAAAGAAATTAAAGAAAGGGAAGATAGGGAGCGTCAGTTACAGGTAAATGGCCAATAAGCTATTCGTAGGCCTCTTTATCCTATTATTAATAAACCCCAAGATGATTCTCTCTTATTAGATTATTGTACACCTCCGTATACTCTTCCCTCTGCTCCTGATGAGTCAGATGAGGACTCTCCTACCGAGCAGGATAAAGCCCGAGACACTCGCTCAATGTTAAATACCGAAAGTTCCTCTAAGATTAGATCTGCGGTGCGTAAAGCCGATCGTAGTACTAATACTGCTTCTGAAATCTTAGATACTGTTCAGAATTGGTCCGAAAGGCAACAAAAAATATTTCACTGAGATATTTGCTGCAGAGGTTCTTGAGCGATTTAGGAAATATTAGGTGGAAGTAGAGCCACATTATATAGCAGCTGATTGTAAGCAATTACGTGTAGGTTCTTTCATCTTCTCCCTGGTGGCTGACACGATCAGACGCTGGGTTAAACTACGTGATGAAGCAGTCCGTTTGCGGGAGGAGAAAAAGGCAGTGGATGCAGCTGCACAAACATCTCGAATCAACATGGCACGAACTCCGACGCTCGAAACAGATAAGAATGTTGTAAATGTGAAACCTATGCGAGAAGCCGCCCCTTTACATGTTCTTCCTAAAGGAACAGGCACAAGTGATGATAAGACTTCTATTGACGCGAAAGGGTATTTTATTTATAATTGGGTTTACACTCCTTGGAATGGAGCAGATGTCATGGCTCTTAAAGATGCATCGCCTGATCCGCGAAAGTATCCGACAGCTTTTTATGAAGAAATTGAGGGTGCCATTAGCAATTGTACTATGACTTTGTCTGACATTGATTTGTTTTTTGGATTATTATTACCGCTTCATATGAGGAGAACTGTGCGTAAAGTTGATGATTGTGTGGTATTTGGGGCATTGTGGACAGATATAGAACAATTAGATAAAGATAGAGAACCTGCACAGAAACCGTGTCAGCTAATTTTAGATCTTCCAGGAGCTATCTTGGTTAAATTAAAGACGATTATTCCCCCTAAAAAGATAGATTGGACTATATTAACGTATTGTAAGCAAAAGATAGATGAATCAGTTTCAGACTTCTTCACACGCTTTGAAGAAGCATTCCACGATTTTAGTGGTCAGTCATTGACAGATGACACGGGTAGGCATCTGTTTGTCGATAAATATATCACAAACCTTTTGCCAGAAATAGCTAGTCGCCTAAATGCGAGTGAAAGTTTATGGACTACCTCCTCTCCGGTTTCTCCTATGGCTCAGAATTATGAATGACAAGAATTAGAAGCTAAAAGTAAGGAGGATAACAAATCTAAAGAGTTAAAAACAAAGGTTATGATGGCTCAAGCTTATGGCTTACCTTCTAGTGGTAATAATAGAGGTTGATGTGGATCTTATGGTTCGTCTTTTCCTCCCTATCCTCGTGAAGATTTGTTTGTTGATCAGTGTGCGTATTGCAGACAATTCGGACATTGGATTTCTAATTGTCCAGTGCTACATGCTCTGCGGGGTTCACGTGGTCGGGGATAAATGAGAAATCGTTCAGGATATTCAGGGCCTAGAGGAAGTACAAATGATCGTGCTAGGTTTGATGCTAATACATGTGGACAAGAGGGGGCTAATACTTTTGAAAGACGGAATCAATATCAAATGTCCAACTGAGAGCCGTCTAATTTGCAAGATTCTGCTTATGCATAGGATTGCCTAGGATGGGGTAAGGAATCAGTTGAAGTTCCAGTAGATCAGAAGGATCCCTATGTTACAGCACATGTTTTGGGTTCTACTGATCAGTTTCTGGTTGATACAGGAGCAACTCGTAGCGCCTAGTCTAAACACTTGATTCCAAGGACTCCCCTGTCTGGCTTAACTATTATATTGATAGGTTTCAATGGAACATCCACCCTTAGCCCATTGTCACAACCACTTGCACTCCATTTTGATAAGTTTACTGCTCCATGTCCATTTTTGCTTTCTCCAAATACACCAGACAACATTGTGGGTCTTGACATGCTCAAATATTTCAGGGCCACAATACAATGTTCTCCGGAAGGAGTACGGGTAATTTTAAATGACAACCTCCCCATGATTGAGAGATCCTGTATTGTTAAAGAGGATATTGCACTAGCTTCACTCCCTAGTACTTTGTGGGCTACTTCAGGCATCGATGTAGGACAAATGATTATTCCACCAGCACATATTAGTGTCAAGGAGGGTGCTGTACTGCCGAGATTGCCTCAGTATAAAATTTCTCGAGAAGGAGAAGAAGCACTTACACATATTGAACAGGATTTGATTAAGGTGGGGGTTGTGAAAGAAGTTCCTTATAATGTTTGCAATAGTCCGATTCTTCCCATTTTGAAAAAAGATACTGACACTAAGATTTATACATTGATCATTGATTTGAGAGAAGTCAACAAGATTGTAGTACCACAGTACCCTGTAGTATCTGACATAACGACATTGCTTACCCTGGTCCCTCCAACACCAACTACATTTTCAGTAGTGGATTTGAAGAACGCTTTCTTCTCGATTTCTATTCATCCTGATGGCCGATATTTGTGCGGTTTCACTTTGAATAACAGATCATACAGATTTTGTAGAATTCCTCAAGGGTACACTGAGAGTCCGAGTATTTATAGTCAAGCCTTAAAAAGACAACTTGATTCCTTTATTTTGCCTGAAGGAGTGGCTCTCATACAATATGTTGATGACATCTTGTTGGCAGCTGATACACCTGAGCAGTGTGAAAAATGTACTTTGTTCTTACTTTCTTTTCTTGCGACACATCACCATAAAGTATCACGGAAGAAATTGCAATATTGTAGACCGAAAGTGAGCTATTTAGGACACCTTCTGTCTAAGGAGGGCCGTGCACTGACATCAGATCACATTCAAGCAATTCTAGACACTCTAGTACTTTCCACACAGAAATATGTCCGTGCATTTATTGGTTTAATTTCATTTTGTAGGCAATGGATATTGGGTTTTTCACACATTGTTAAACCATTGCTAGCACTTTTGACTAAGAACACTCCGATTCCTCTTCCTTGGACAGATGAATGTCAAAATGTCTTTCGCCAGTTGAAACAAGCTCTTTGCTCTGCACCAGTGTTAGGCACACCAGATTATATGAAGGCCTTTACACTTTATGTACACGAGAATGATGGATGTGCATTGTCAGTTTTAGTACAGACACACGGTGACAAGCAGCATCCCTGTGTATATTTTTCTGCAGTTCTTGATCCTGTTGCTCGTGCGTTGCCTGGATGTTTTCGTTCATTTGCAGCAACAGCTGTGTCTATCTGTCAGAGTGAAGGGATAGTTTTGTCACACAAACTGTTGGTGCTAGTACCCCATGCAGTAGATGCCCTTTTGAATCAGACCAAGACTCAGCACTTTACTAGTGCTCGCTTGACAGGATACGAATTGACACTGTTAACACCTCATATTACATTGAAGAGGTGTGCTACACTAAACACAGCCACTTTGTTGCCATATCCTGCGACTCAGTCTCAATCAAAGGAGCCTCATGATTGTATATTACTTACTGAGGAACAGAGAAAGGGTCGCATTGATTTGCAAGATACGTCCCTTCCAGATGTTGATGGGGAGCTGTGGGTTGATGGGTCCTGTTTAAAGTTACCGGATGGCACAACTTCGGCTGCATATGCAATCACCACACTTGACACAGTAGTGGAAACAGCTCGCATACCACAGAAGTCGGCTCAAGCAGCTGAACTAATAGCCTTGACACGAGCATGTGAGCTTAGCACTGACTTAGGTGTGAACACTTATACGCATAGCCGCTATGCTTTTGGAGTGGTTCATGATTTTGGCCTACTCTGGAAGGAAAGAGGCTTTCTTACATAATCTCTTGACTGCACTTACATATCTGAAAAAAGTTGCCATTATGAAGTGTAGCCCACACAAGAAGATCACTTACAAAATAGGACAAGGAAATGCCTTTGCAGATCGTGTAGCTCGTGAAACTGCCATACAGCGAAGCACTACACCTATGTACGTAGTAAAATCACAAGCTGAGCGTTGGCATGATGCTAGAGAGGAAGTATTGGATATACAGAGATCTGCCTTTGTGGAATGTTAGACGATGAGGGTTGTTGGCGTAACAAAGAAATGAATAAATGGATATTGCCTGCAGCCTATTTACAAACTATGGTTCAAATGGCACATGGGCTGGTATATGTTGGAGCTCTAGCAATAACTAAATTGCTTACACAAGTCTGGGAGCATCCTGAAATTGCTAGCACACCTAAAAGAATAGTACAGTCCTGTTTTGTTTGATCTGTTGGCAGTACAATCCTGGAAACCGCACCTTTTGAAGTTTTGCAGATGGATTACATCTAACTTGAATGCTGTAATATTCTAAAATATGTCCTAGTGGTGGTATGTGCCTTCAGTAAATGGGTAGAGGCGTACCCTACAAAGGATAATAGAGCTCTTACCACAGCAAAGGTGCTTCTGAAGGAATTTTTTCCTAGGTATGGCGTTTTTAAAATTCTGTGGAGTTGCAACGGACCTCATTTTATTGAGCAAGTTGTTGAGTATGTCCTGAAAGGGTTAGGGATCAAACAGAAATTCCATACAGTCTTCTACCCACAATCAGCAGGATTGGTGGAAAGGTATAATGCTACCTTAAAATTGAAGCTGGCGAAAATACTGGCTTCCACGTCCCTAAAGTGGCCGGATGCATTGCCTTTGGCACTGTTATCCATAAGATCAGTACCACACTCACGATCAGGTCTTACACAGTATGAGGTAGTATTTAGAAGACCGATGATCATTTGGGGAGTTCCTAAGCCACGCCCCATACATGATGTACCTTGTGTCCTGTTGAATGATTATTTGGCACAATTAACTGACAGTTTGACCTCTATTCATCAACAGGTTCGAGAAGCTCTTCCTGACAGATCTACAGGTGAGATCCATGACCTCCCTCCCGGTTATCACGTGATGATAAAAGCATTCGACAGTTCGAACAGCTTGGAGCCGAGATGGCGAGGTCCGGAGCAGGTGCTGTTGGCTACAAGGACAGCGGTTCCAGTGACAAACAGAAAGAAGTGGCTCCATACCACGCACTGCAAGAGCGTATCGCCCACCTTGGTGGAACTTGTTGTGCTGACCGACCATCTAGAAATTCTGGAGACGGAGAAAGGTCAAATTACCTCATCTGACGAGTCTAAGGAAGTCTTCCCGGATCACGCGATTCCTGGAACATCGCAATACAATTTGAGATCGAGGAAACAATCTGCAGTTTTGAACAAGACTAGTTGAGCTACCGCCCTGGGTTTGTGCAACGGAGAGCCAATGAGGCAAGGGGGGAATCAGCCCTGCATTAGTGTAGTGACACCGTCTTGGCCCGTGCTGAAGAAATCAACGGCTACCCAAGGGATAAGAGCTCCAACGATTGTTTTCAACAGGTTCTTAGAAAGGTCGAGCATCGTTGTCATTGAAATATTAAGAACATGATTTGTGCTGTAGGGTTTGTTGTTGCCCTAGTGGTTTTGGCAATAACCACTTGGTTCATTGAGAAAGCAGTTCCTGCTCGACTGCTTTTTGTTGCAACTACTCCAGCTCCACTGGAACACTTCTATTACACTCTTCCTTATCATGAGCACAAACATCGACAGTCCTATCTGAATAACACATTCATTCAGATGTTGCATCATACCTATAATGCTACAAATACTACCAATGGTTGGGTATGTGGGATAATACCTGCATACCAGAAGAAAGGAGGAACACCTTTTATTCCTCTACCGTTTTCCCATAATGGTTCATGTCAAGCTTGGTATGCCCTTTTGTTTGCTTATGGAAAGCCTTCTGTAGGTGGAATCATTTTTCAATTAAATAAATAATGTTACCAAGATGAAAATGGTTATCCTCAAGCTAAAGGGACTAAATGGGAATGGGATAAATATCAACCAGACAATATTTCGACACCATATGCCTTCACAAATGTGAGGAATATGAAGAACATTGGACCCCTTGTGATTTCTATAACCAGAGCAAAAGCAGATCTATGTATTGGCAGTGCTGGGAGAATTCCCGCAGGACGAAGTGAATGTATACCTACGCTGAACATTGAGAGTGTTAATAATAGTAGTTTTATATCGTCGCACAACACCTACTTTGTGTGTGGTAATAAAGGATATTATCAATTACCTGTTGGATGGTCAGGGGTATGCTACATATCATTTTTGTTACCACCTGTGTTTTAGCACCTGCATCATATCATCTTGACCTGAAACTGTACAATGATATTTCTAAGAATAGATATAAACGGACAACAAGTACTGATGAGATTTACCAGACAGACACCGCTCTGCAACAATATGTCGATTTCAATTTGGGTTTGTTTTTCTTTGTGGGTGCTGCATTGAAAAGCAGAAAAATCAGACGATTGACTCATGTTGTGGAAGCTGTCACCAATCAGACAGCTATGGCACTTGGGAACATTACAGAAGAACTGCAAATTGCAAGAATTGTAGCACTCCAAAATAGGATGGTGCTCGACGTGATTTTGGCTGATCGAGGTGGTGCATGCCGCATCATCGGTAGCAGTTGCTGCGTCTTTATACCTGACAACTCACCTTCAGTTTATGACGCAATCTCTAAGCTGCATAAGTTTGCTGCAACATTCACCCAGAGACTAGTACATGGACATTTTCAAACTGGATATGGACACTTTTTGTTACTTGGGGCTGGAAGCTACTGACTATTCTATGTATACTACTGGTGATACTATTTACATGCTGTACTTGTATACAATGTGGTCCCATGATTTGCTCCATGTGCATCACAGCTTGTACACCTGCCAAAAGAAATATTACAAAAGAACAACAAATGCTAAATAGTGAAGTTACTGAGATTCATCATTGTACAGGATGCAGATCCAGATTACCCTAGACAGACGAATGTCTTCAGAAAATGCTGAAAGGGTCATCTGTCGTAATTTAGCAATGATTAGGTTAAGCATTAGCAGAAGACATGTTGTATTTAGAGACTATCTTATCCATTTACGGAATCCATTTTGTATTTCTGTCGGCCCTTTTGTTTGCCATGTGCTCTCTCCTACCTTCCTGTTAACTGCGCTTGAAATCTGAATAGAGACAAGATATATTTATCCTCTTCTGCTTTGCACATGCTCAGTTGAGCATGCAGCTGTCTCCAATTTGTAACTGTCAAGATGTGTCCACCAGAATTAGCTAACTGTCAACCCTTCCCACTTGTTGCTAGCACACTCTCTGTATGACCTTATATGTATTTGAAACCAACACTCTGTGCCTTGTACCACTTTCATTTCAGCCCCTGTGTGGGTATAAAAGGACCAAGCTCCTTCTAGCCAGTGTGCTACCTCATACTATACCGAAGGGTGTTGTGTGAATGTAGTTCCACCTCATGAGGTTTAATAAACTCTGTCTTTTCTATTCCAGTTTCTGTGCCAACTTCCTATTATTGGTCTAAGGACTCTAAGCAGAGAAGGGCGAATCCCTTGCACTAGTACACCTGGCTGAGGCTTGCTACCACATCATAGTCACTAGGGAGGGCTTCCTCTCAAGCGCAGCTCATACAATGTCCCGGGGTGTGCATTCGCGGGACATTTGTGTTTGCTATTAGAGGGCGGGTGCATGGCTTACACCCTGTGATAGAAAATCCTTGTTTGACTACTTGAAGCGAGAGACGGAAAACCTTGTATCGCTTTAATAGAGGAGATGTGGATGGTAAAAATGGAGAGAAAAAAAAAGTGGGGTCTCACCCGTTCATTTAAATGAGGCCCTTGGTGGGTAATGTTCCGGGCCAATCCAATTATTATATTGCGGGGTCTCTATAGGACTGGGGATCTTAATGTCACATGTAAATTAGGTGCTGAAGGGCACAGAGACATTTCACAGCCTAGGGGATCACCACCTTCCCGGGTATTGTTTACTAATTGTTCGGGGGGTTCGGGGCCAACTGAAGTCCGGGGATCGCCACACTCCGGGGCTTTACTTAAATATTCAGGGTGGGCCTCTGCAGTTCCTGAAGCCTCGGTGGTCCTAGGCAGTGCCTTATTGGTTCTGTAATCACACGGGCAGCACTCATGCTGTTATAAAGTGATACACTCATAGAACTCTTGCAGTTATAGAATTACCCAGGCCTTATTTGTGTAATAGTCAGTTAGATTATGTTTGGTAGGTGCACTGTAATATCACAAAGGTTTACCCTCATAATCTCCTATTAACAGATGATTTTCACCATAAACTATAGACAAGTGTTGTCAGAAAAAGAAGACCTATACACTCAGTTATTTATTTGAAAAAAACCTAATCTTTATCAAAACAATGATAAATAGAAAAGTAAGTTTAATAGAACAAACAGTATAATATAAAAAACGTGGGTTGGATTCCAGTGGAAGCAGCGTAGAAAACCTGCAAAACAAAAATGAAATATAAGTATGTATGCTATGTGGAAAAGGTAAAGAAAGGTATTCTGAATGAAAGGATAACATTGAGAATGTGAGGGAGTAGGAGTGGGTGGAAGGGAGAAGGGGAGGGAGAGTCAAAAGAAGAGAGGGAGGAGGAGACAGTGTGTCGGCGTACTGTACCCAGCCGTTAGTGTTTACCCACCCGTCACCCATTTTTCTAGGATGCTGGGGTCCGTGAGAAAGAGTGTGGTCCAGCAAGTCCTTAAAATGAAACATATGAGGCCAGAGATTAGCGGCCATATTATCAAGGAACGGCGAAAACATTATCGCCACTTTAGCGGTAGGAAACTGCCGCTAAAGTGGCGATAAGGGGCTTGATAATATGCCCTAGTGTATTTCCATAGTAGCCCACGTTCTGGTGTGAACCTGGGCTTCTATGGTAATTCACAAGGGCATATTATCAAGCCCATTATCGCCGCTTTAGTGGCAGTTTCCCGCCGCTAAAGCGGCGATAATGTTATCGCCGTTCTTTGATAATATGGTCCTACATTATTAGCTACGGGAAAATTGCTTGCATGCACCTGTGCAACCAGCGTGCTGCACCCCAGCACCTTCCCCTGCACTGTTCTCAATTGTAGGTCCTGCACACCTAGGTTTCCCTGCTCATCTGCCACCATCGGTGTATCCCTCGACGTGTTGGTACAAGCTCCGAATCCGGGGTACGTTTATATGGTAAGAGAGCAGGTCTCTGGTCGGGGACGGTGTCTTGATACCACGATGGAAAGCATCAGAATTCCCAGGGCATCATTGCGGGATGAGCTCCCCCTCCGCCCATCTTGAGCCAATCAATTCAGTGTCTGAAAATTGAGAAATAATTTAATGGTGGAAATGTCTGGAGGTAAATGAAGGTTTATTTCAAGCTTGATAGAAAACAGGAGTTGAGTGCATCCTTCATTTTTGAAGTACGATCTACCAACTGTTAGTGGTAATCGTGGTTCAAAGAGGAGTTGGAGTGCACGAGAATTCACAAGGTTAAATAATAATACGTTATACGAAGGTTCACATAGAAAGGAACAGAGCGCATGGTAGAAGCATAATGTGCACGTGCAATGCAGTGGCGGAAGGCTGTGTGCATGTACACTTAGTAACAAGCTCACTACAGTGCCCTAAAAGCCAACACCATGTGTCTGTAGGGCAGCGCTGCCCGCTGGCTCAGGCCTACAGTATTTTCCATCAGGTCCTTAAAATGAGACAGAGATATGACTGAATGAGGTCAGAGATCACATCATTACGCATGGCAACATCACTTATTCGCACGTGCGCACTCAGGCTGATGTACCCTACCCCTCCCGTAGCACCACGTTCAACGGGTGCTGTAGGGCAGCGCTGCCTGCTGGCTCAGGCCTACAGTACGGTCCTGCAGGTCTTTAAACTGAGACAGAGATGAGACTGAATCAGGTCAGAGATCACATCATGACGCATGGTAACATCGCGTGTTCGCACCTGCACAGCCAGGCTGATGCACCAAGGCACTCAATTAGAGGCCCTATGCACCCAGGCCGCTCTGCTCACCTGCTGTCATTGTTGTGTGAGCAAACACTACGGGCAGCAGTGCTCACAATTCAGCTGGAGTGATGATTTCAGGATGGTGTACACCTCATGGATCCCTTTTCGAAGACGACGGGGAGTATGGCTCACAATTTAGAGCCAGTGTTGATTGCCAGGATGGTGTACACCTCATGAATCCCTTTTTTATTGCGCATTGTGATATGCGAGGCGGATGAGGCCATATCACCTGAGGCAGTGTGGAAGAAGAGGGGCATGTTACGTCGTGGTTATCCTATTTATACAAATGCAAAGTGGGCTGGGCTTGCGTAGGAGTGTGAATAAAAATTCCGTGGACCTGGGCGTTGTTCAGTTACTGCCTGGCCAGGAAGTGTACTTATGTGTCTTTCTTTTGTAGCTTTGACTTCGCAGAGTGTGCTATTTACATTAGTCTAGCATTTGTCATAGGGCGGCAACTATCGCTAATGAGATGGTGTTTGAAAGATTGAATGGCGAACATCACATGTCATTGTCTAGGTTGTGGATATGTGCAGACACGCATGTCAATGGTGTGCGGTATTATTGAAAGTGTTGCTATCGCGAAGAGTACACATGTGAATGTGCTTGGATGGAGGGAGGATCAGCAGTGAGGCTACGTCATACAGAGTGATAACACTCATTACAGTCAAGCAATGCATGTCAATTGTGAATCTGAAAGTCTCACATATAACACTAAGCATGGGCGGATTTTGCGGATCCACGATTCGCGGATTTGCGTATTTACGGATCGTGGATCCGCAAAATCCGCGGATTTTGCGGATTTGCGGATCCGTGGATTTGGGGCGGGGCTTCCATGCGAGTGCACATGCCTCTTGTGTGTATAAAAGGTCAGAGACTGTTCAGAGCAGCAGATGAAGATACAGAAGCTCCTGGCCACAGGAACAGCACGAGGATTGCGCTCGTGAAAGTCAAGGATGCAAAGGCCTCTGTCCAGCATCACAGCTGATTTTCGATGGTATATTTGGGAAGAAGGCACATCTGCCCAGCCTTGACAACGCTCACGATTGTTTTTGAGCTGATGAATGAGTCACTGAATTTAAGCTTCAAGTAGGGCACATGCTTAATTGATATCTGTAAGTGCCTCCGGTTGAGGTTTAATTTTTGTGCCAGGACCATAGTGCCAGAATGAACCCTGCCCTTCATATTTATTCAAGAAGACGCCACCGTTTTGTGCCATACCTCTACTCAACTGGAGTACTTTCTACTGGATAATCATTAAGTGCTACCTCGTTGGGTAGATGTATAGTGCTTTTACTACACTACAGCTGCCTAAAGTGCCAGAGAGTTGTCTACAGCGACCAGGTGTGTGTTACTATGCAATCGCGCCGAAGGGCGCAGGGGTCCCTTGAGTGAGCTGTCCATCATAGTGGGTAAATGGCGGGAAGACGGTGCACAACGCGAGTGTGTGGGCGGGGCCAAACGGACGGGGCTTTCATGCGAGTGCACATGCCTCTTGTGTGTATAAAAGGTCAGAGACCGATCAGAGCAGCAGATGAAGATACAGAAGCTCCTGGCCACAGGAACAGCACGAGGATTGGGCTCGTGAAAGTCAAGGATGCAAAGGCCTCTGTCCAGCATCACAGCTGATTTTCGATGGTATATTTGGGAAGAAGGCACATCTGCCCAGCCTTGACAACGCTCATGATTGTTTTTGGGCTGATGAATGAGTCACTGAATTTAAGCTTCAACTAGGGCACATGCTTAATTGATATCTGTAAGTGCCTCCGGTTGAGGTTTACATTTTGTGCCAGGACCACAGTGCCAGAATGAACCCTGCCCTTCATATTTATTCAAGAAGACGCCACACCTTCCTGGCCTGTTGTAACTATTTTACGATGGCGCCGGCAAGCTGCCAGCGCCATCCTAAAATAGTTACTAAATTAGCTTCAACAGGAAGCTCTAATAGATAAAATAAAGCAGGTGCTCGAGCACCTGCTTTATTTTATCTATTAGAGCTTCCTGTTGAAGCTAACTTAGTAACTATTTTAGGATGGCGCTGGCAGCTTGCCGGCGCCATCGTAAAATAGTTACAACAGGCCAGCAAGGCTTGAACTTTTGCCCCCGGAATCCGCCGCTCGCGGATTTGCGAATTCGCGGTAAATTCGCGGGAGTTCGCGGATCGCGAATTTACCGAAAATTTGCAAAATCCGCGAGCGTAACGGATTTTCCACCCATGCTTATATAACACACTACTATATTGGTAAAGCCTGACAACAGAGCATACAGCAAAAGAAATCTACACATTGCTGTTTACTGTTTGTCACATGTGATCTAGGATGTGCACTCTGCCCGTGGCTCCTGATACTTCTTAGAGCCACAAATGCCCAGGCCGAAAGGGAGCACAATAATGTGCACACACATTCACCAGAGGTATTGTGTACCACACATTTTTTTTTGATGGAACGTTTGAGATGCATGGCAATCACACGTGGAAGGCTAATGTACAGACCATGAATATTGATCAAGATGATCGTTGCATGTTGTGTGTAGTATAAGATATGTTTATTACGGAAACCCTTTTCAAAAAATCTTTCTAAGCAGAAGAGATGTCTCTCATCAAATGCTGTAGAGAGAATGAGTAAAATGGGTGGGGTCGTTCAACTGTTACAATGGGAAATGTTATGAAGCAATCAAATGCTTTTTTTTAAGGTCACAAGGCAATCACGCATCGAGCGCACAAGGAGGCTGCACCCGACGCGATTTTGATAAAATATATTCATCATAATATAAGTTTATTACAGTTAGAAATACATAAATGTTTAAAATATTTTAGATTATCGTTTGCTCTCATATTCTGTTTAAAGTTATTTAGATATACTGTTGAGACAAAAAAAAGAAAAAACAAGGGAATAGCATATCCGGCGCGACACTATACGTCTGTGATGTAACACAGGGCATGGCAGTGTGTACTCGTTGCATACGCATCGTGCAGCGGGCGCTACCCCATACATACATGACATAACGCGTGGCTTGGTACTGCGTACCCGTCAGATATCAAAGTAGCAGCTGGGGTGACTTCATGCGTGTATGATGTTACACGGGACGTGGTGCCACGAACTCATCAGATGTGAAATGTTCATCATTTATGAGTTTAGCAATATGGTGGATAGGATTCGAGTTGTGATGGAGCTTGGTACGCTACCGGTATGGGAGTGCAGTTTTCTCAACAAAAAAAACATATATATACATATTTTTGGGGGAAGATATAAAACATTACATCATTTTTAAAGTTAAAAGGAAGAAGACTAGAGTTCCAAAATATTAAAAACATATTTGAAAAAATATAGGTTTAGAAACATTAAAATATGAAATTAACATTTAAAAACACCTTAGAAATTCACTGAAAAGACCATAGGTTTCAGGCTTGTTATAGTTAGGAAATAGCATTTAAAAAACCTTAGAAAATAACTGAAAAACCATAGGTTTCAGGGACGTTATAGATAGTTGAACATTTGACTCCTATAAAACCAGAGAAATTCGCCTGTTATATTTAGTTGAGTTAACTATAACTTGCGCGCCTGCAATGCACTGCTGATGACGTCACATATTACATCACACATATTACATCACCCATGACATGGTCAGTGACATCACTGATGACATCACTCTTGACATCTCAAATGACATCACTCATAGCATCACTCATGACATCTTCCATGTGACAATCTGATGCACATACTGATGCTCTAATATAAACTTTGATAGACCCTTTCTAAAATGCTGACGACTATTTTTGAAACCATACACAGAAGAATGCCATATACTACGTAGCACTCACTATTTCCTAGGTCTACACACACATCCAGTCACTTATACATGCAGTTACTCATCAATACAGGACTATAAATGCACTCATACATCTATACATGCAGTCACACTCTGCCACTCATCCAAAGTTACTCACACACCTAGTCAGTAATGCAAAGAATCATGCATACAGTTATACACACCAACTTCCTTATTTTTAGACATACCACATCACTAATTTATACAGATACTAACACATATTTACTGTCTTATACAATCACTGATAAAGCAGACACTTATTTATACACCCACTCTTCAAATAACTTAGCCTCACGCACACTCATTTATATACTCCAACACTCACATTTAGTGGCTTAAAACATATGTAGTTTGTCACAGATATAACACTGAAACATTTATTCACTCACCAACACACCCAAAGACAAACTAACTCACCCATAGAGCCCTTCCCAGATGTACTTTTTATTCCATACAACCACTGAATCAGCCACTCAGACATCTATGCACAGACTCATATACCCACCCCCCAAACAGACACTCAGGGACTCATACAGATACTCAGACAACAAATCAATAACCTATATTGACACTCATGTAGCTATTCAGCAACCCATGCAGTTGCTTACACACCAATGGAGAGACTAATACAGACTGTCACACAGTTTAGTCACTAACCCATGCTTTAAGTAAGACATGTTCAGACACTCACTTATATAGTCAGTCACGCACCTACGTAATAATTCCTTCAGTCACTTGAAAATGCATTTATTCTTCAATACACCTTGGCATATATATATATAAAACATATTTAAACTTTACAGAAACACACATTCACTGGATGATGTTATGAGTGATGTCATGAGTGATGTCATTTGAGATGTCATCAGTGATGTCATCAGTGATGTCACTGACCATGTCATGAGTGATGTAATATGTGACATCATCAGCAGTGCATTGCGGGAACATGAGTTATAGTCAGCTCAACTATCTAGAAAAGGCGAATTTCTCTGGTTTCATATGAGTCAAATGTTCAACTAACTATAACATCCCTGAAGCCTATGTTTTTTTTTTGTGAATATATATTTATATACCCCCAGGTATATATATACATAAAACTCTTCTTTAATCTCTTACTAAATAGCTACACTGAAACCTTATGTAAAATATGTCTATATATGTGTTTTACACTTTGTTAAAAACAACCGATATTTGTAGTCTGTCCTTGACAATGGCAGCCATAGAATCATACAGGCACTACCTGTGCAATCATCAAGGACATCCTTTCTTCATCACTCTGTAAATGCACCTCCTGGCATAGTACTAGTTGGGGGATGAAGTCTCCTTGGCTATTGAGTATATTTGGGAGCCAATTATCCCTCTTGTTACCTCCAGCAAGTTTGGCACAGTCAGTTTGCTAAGAGGTCTTCGGAGGCCGCACCACTATGCAAACATGTCTCCTAGCATACTACTGGTTGGGGAATAAAGTAGTCTTGGATGCTAAAGACCTTGGGGTCACAGAAGCCCTCCAGGTACATTCTATAAGTCCTACTCAGTGGTATTTCTGACAGCTGGTCAGTGGCACTGCCCCCTTTCTACACCATTTGCAAAGACCATTGTTATATAAAAAAACATGGTAATTTACTGAAAAAATGAAAGGTTACAGGGCCGTTATAGTTAGGAAATGGGATTTAAAAACCTTAGATGTTCATTGAAAGAAGCAAAGGTTACAGGGATGTTATTGTTAGGCTGATATTTCACTAGTGCAAAACCAGAGAAATTTAGCAGATATAGTTAGTTGAGCTAACTATAACTCATGCCCACGCAATGCACTGCTTTTGACCTATTATATTATATTATATTATATTATATTATATTATATTATATTATATTATATTATATTATATTATATTATATTATGTTTTATTATATTATATTATATTATATTACATTACATTATATTATATTATATTATATTATATTATTATAGGTCTTAAGGTGCACAAACAAGTAGAGGAATCAAGAGCCCCTTGAAAGTTCCCATGCTCACACACAAAACATAACTACTACTACTTTTTACGAAACAAATAAAAAGATTCATTTAGGCAAATAAAAGAAGCAGCAGAAGATATTTCTGACAATTTAAAACCTGCATCTAACAATCAAACTACAGATATCCAGGTACAAATTCATACAGTTGCAACCATGGTGGAGTAAGAAAACGTACACAAAGCTTAAAAAAAAAAACACTTTACATTAATATTTGGAGTTAGGCTAAGTTTCACGCCAGAAGAGATGTATTTCCTATCCTATCTCGAAATTGACTCCTAGGAAATTGTGTACAAAAAGGGATCTGTTAGGAACGTGTAAAAATATCCTAATAACATTTAATAAGTTGAAGGAAGCGGTTAGAAAAAATACTACGAGCTACTCAACAAAACACTGAGATGTCCATGAAGAAATAAAAATAAGGGATCAATGCACATCAAATGATATCAACTAGTGACCAGGGCTATACAATGGAATCTCTCTCTATCTCTCTCTTCTCTTTCTTTCTTTACTCTTCTCTTTGTTCTGTAACTTTTATAATGAACTCAATTGCACAGACACTATTCCTATCTTGACAACGGGCCATTTTGGAAAATGCACACCAGCATGTGTGTATGTTCTTATTTTTCCAGATCAGATTATATGTCATGCTGTCAGCTTTTTAAGTGCAAGTGACAGGAGCAGGTGTCAAGAAAGGGTGATGCTTGATTAGGTTTTAGGCATCTTTTATATTTTGAGACGCACTAATCCACAGGAATACAGTACTGCACTTGCACGTTAGCAAATATTAATTATCTAGCTATCAAAGAGGGGGAAATAATGTCATAGCACTATTTCAGGATGAATTAGGTAGAAATATGTAGAACTTTACATGTATGTGAGAAATTATTTAGTAAGTCTATATGTTTAGTAATTAATATCATTGCGTCTGTGCATGCTCACGGATATCTGCAAACAATTTTGTCACAGAGTGTAAGTACCAGAACATTTAAAACCTTTGAGTCAACATTAACACCTAAGACAGAATTGTTAGTGAGACAAACGCAAGAATCAAGAAAAAGAGTGTGATATATTTTTTTCGACACAAGTATGAACTTTTGAAAGGGTAATAGAATCCTGATGATGAACTGCCAGCCAACGAACGCAGGAATAAAAAGAGATCAGAACCAGAAAAGTAGGACACAACTAGATGTATTGAAGAAAGTAACAAATCATTCTACCGAAAGAGGGAAATCACAGATATATCAGAAGGTCCACAATCCTTAGTATTTTTTTAATATTATAATTGTTATATTATTTAAGAAAATGTTTATGTGCAGGTAGTGGCGAAGGAATGTAAGGGTAATTTTAGCGGTCATGAGTGAATAGTGGTAAGAGGAGGTAAGGGTAATTTTAGGGTTTATCGGTGGGCAGTGGTAAATTCAAGATAGGAGTAAATTAAAAACATGACCGGTTGGGGGCCCACCCAAAATAGAAAAAATATAATTGTCACTAGTAATGTAACATGAGTGAAAATACATGAGAATTATCCATTAGAATCATATCTTCATTCTACACATACAGATACTCTCTATGCCGATATAAAACACTATAAATGTGAGTCTATTATTTCAGAACTAAAACACACTGAGAAATTCATACTGAATATAAAACACATTGTCATACAATAATTGTAGTATAAGCAGTTTATTAATCTATAAGGCCATAAGGACCTAAAGATTAATACCATCACCACCAATAATAATAATAATAATAATAATAATAATAATAATAGCAACAATAATTATACCATTCTATTAGCAAAACACTAGTGATGATGCTGAAAAGAATAATAATAATAATAATATTAATAATAATAATAATAATGATCGTCATAATATTATTATTATTATCATCACTATTGTTTTGCTATTAGAATGTTATAAATATTGTTGCTATTAATATTATTATTATTATTTGTAATTCGCAGGAAAAGATTTCATCTCTTTATAAAACCATCATTCCCTATTTAGAGGCTGCTGATCAACTCAGTGATAATGTTGGCTGCGACACAGCCAGAACAGAAATTGGGAAGAACCATCAAGGTTTGGTGTGTGACTTGGCAAGTATTTTTTTCCCTTTAGCAAAAACTAAGAAAGAAGATCCCATGGGCCATCCCTGGTGTAATGGTGACTGTCAGAGGGCCAAGAGAGCACTAATCTCAGCTATTAAAAACAAAGATCGCCCCATGATAAAAGACAAACGGATGGCCCATAAAAATATAATTAATATGGTGAAGAAAAGGTGGGTGGTAGACAAATGGGAAAGCTTGAGATTTGCCCTATGTTCCAGGGACCTGCAGCCCTTTTGGAATCTAGTTAACACTGGTTCCACAGAGGGCAAGTCGGCAATACAACCAAACTTGGGGGCAGAAATCTGGAAGAATCAGTTTGAAGCACTCTATACAAGGGCAGAGGAAGATGAGCTCCAAGCAATCAATGAGTGTGCTTCCCACCAGCCCCATCATTTTCCCGTGACTGAAATTTCCCTGTTAGAGATAATAGGAGCACTGAGAAGGGTGTCCCCCACAAAGGCGTCTGGTCTGGACAAGATCCCGGGTGACCTACTATGAAGCGAACGTAATATTTGGGCCCCTTACCGATGGACCCTGTTTAATGCCATCCTACATGGAATGTCGAGTCCCTAGTCTTGGTTGGGGGCGGAGATTATTCCAATTTATAAAAAGGACTCACCACTCCTCCCCGCCAATACATGTTACTCAAAATATATATGCAAAAGTGCAACTGGATCGAATGGAAAGCTTGATAGAGGAGTATTCTATACTTAGTCCCTACCAAGCAGGTTTTAGAGCCAAGATGTCCACAATAGATCAGGTACTCAGGCTGCAACTTCTGTAGTGGAAGACTGTGCTCTTGGAGGGAGGCAGCCTCTATCTGATCTTTGTGGACTTAAAATCAGCCTTCAACCAAGTCCCTAGGGATAAATTGTGGTCCATTTTGTCAGACTTGGGGATCCCCCATTACCTCTGTTATCAGATGAAACGGCTCCATGAAAACAACTATGCCAAAGTTAGGTATGGTAAAAATGGTGAGCCTACCGACCCCATTCCAATAGACAGAGGGGTAAGGCAAGGATGTGTTCTGGCCCGACCCTCTTTTGTTTATTTATGAATGGTCTGGTGGTGGCTCTGAATGCTGGGAGGGACATAGATACCCCTAGGCTTGCGAACAGCAGGGTCCCAGTCCTGATTTCAGCCGATGATACTCTCCTACTATCCAAGTCCCCAATGGGAATACAGAGGGCCTTGGAAATGTTCCATCTATTTTGTAAAAATAGGGGTTTGGAAATTAATTCACTAAAGACAAAATTTATGGTTTTTAATGGAGGCAACACTACACAACCAAACCCTTTTTTAGATGGGAAACCATTAGAAAGTGTCTGTTTTTGATTACTTAGGCTTAACACTCACCGACAAAATGGAGTGGACCGCACAAATAAAAAAGACCAGCTTAAAGCTGGCACAGACAGCTGGGGGGATAGCAAAGATGTCTGGGAAGTGCACACACAAAATGGTTGGTCCAGCAATGGAAATTTATAAGGCCCAGGGTAGGAGAGCTGTCTTACATGGGGCACAAATCTGGGGCCATTGAGTATGTGATCATTTATCTAAAAATTAGAACTCTTTCATTAGGCAGCTTCTAGGTCTTACAAAAATTACACCAATAATGCGACTCTGCATGGACCTTGTGGTCAACCCAATTGCGGAGGAAGTTGCCCTAAGGCCTCTTCTCCATTGGAGACGTATCTGGAATACTCCAGAACTTGAGTCCTTCAGGAAAGAGCTGAAAGAAGTCATAAATCTACAAAATCCCCTGGCTGTCCTATATCAAAAACACCTTGGCCGCTATGAGGATGGGAGAACTATGGGCTAACGCTGAAGAAACTTGCATGACAACTCCCAAGAAGGCCTTATCAAAGATCTTAAGAGAATTTAAACTTAATCAGAACGAGGCCAGTTCCGACACAGGGGCACTGACCCTATCTTTTTTAGAGGTAAATGACCAATACAATCTAGAATCTGTTCTTGACGTCATGCAGCCCCCCCGAGCAAAACATTTTTACATGCAATTTAGGTACGGCGTACTGCCATTGCACATATTTACAAGTAAATGGGGAAATATTTTGATTCAGGGCTGTCCATTCTGTGCAGATAAACTGGAGACAGTCCAACATGCTTTCTTTGTCTGCCCGGCATACAAGAAGTCTAGATACCAATGGCTACAACAGGTGTGCCGGAAACTTGGGACCATGTATTGTACGGAGGCCTATAGGATCCTAAAATATGACACCAGTGTGCCCATAGTGTACTCAGTTACTTGTTACTTATTGTCTATGTGGTGTGTACGGTAATCTATCTTAAAAGTTGAGTCTATTGGATAATTTTAGTTTTTCAACGCAAACAAAATGTATTCTCATTTTTTAAACTTTTAAAAAATATTAATTCCAAATTAGCTCTTTTTTATATTTAGAACTTCTTTTAATGTTGCCATGCACGTGCACTTTATCCTTGCAAGAATCATGTGTCCAAATTGTGCTGTAATTTTTTTAATGTGCTTTAATGGCCAATATAGGCCGAAATAAAGCATTTTCTAATTTAATTGAGTTATTAACATTATTATTATTATTATTATTATTATTATTATTATTATTATTATTATTATTATTATTATTATTATTATTATTATTATATTTATTTGCTGTTTTTAAACATTCTCAGCTACCTTTAAGAGGGTGTCATGATACTGCAGGAACCCGAATTACAATTAAGCTGACAATGGGTAAAGATTACACTCACAGAGCCAGATTATGATGGCTTTATGGAACTGATTTAAATAGATTTTTCATTCAAATGTCTGACAGCAAGGTGCTAGACCTTCTTAAATATAAAGTATTCTCGTAGTGTGCATATGATTTTGAAAGAAGATTGAAAGGAGCGGTGAGAGTGTCGTGTGGTGTAGAGGGGAAATGATCTCACAAAATACACGGCACGTAATGTCCCAGATGGCTGTCTGGGGAGGAAATCTTGATACCAGCATGATTTGGGGTGTATTTTCTTTATTTTGGGGGGCAGTGTTTACCCCTCTGGGACCATTTGCATTCTCGCTGGAGTCATCAGGTGTTCCACAGACAAATTATACCTTCTCTGTCGCATTTTTTATGGTGTAGGCATCAGTGACTGGAATCCTTTCATGTTTTCTGTAGATTTTTTTTGTAATTGCTGCCAGACAAAAAGATTGCTCAAAATGGTGGAAGGATCAGTGAATTCCACACGTTAGACAAAAGGAAAAGAAATCGATATTCCAATCAGATTTTGTTTTTATTTGCTATCCTGAGGGGATTCGTATACCCGGATCCATAAACTATATACTAATTTAAGGTGAGCTACGCAAATCATTTTAACATTATTCTATTGAAGCCTGTCCAACACCTAATCATAATGCAAATCTCAAACATCTTTGCTCATATCTATACCAAACAAGCAAATGCACACATCTGTGTAATATTCCAATTTCGTGCAAAAGTTGGGAGAACTATTCACGTTTTTTTGCAGTAGTGGAGAACTAAGCTTCTTGTGACAGTAAACTTTGACAAGAAAATTTTTTGAACTACCACCTTTTTTCCTATCTTGCATGAATCTACATGAAACACGACATACTGAAACCATATCATTATGCTTCCAATCAGTGGCTCTTAATGGCTGCACCTTAACAATAGTAGCTTTGCAAATCTATCCCTTCTACAGACAGATTATTGTAAACAAAACAAAGTGTGTTTGCACTACCATCCTACATTCTTAACAACATCAAAATGGCAAACCAAAGCCACACTGCAGGGTTTACCATTTCTCATTGTTTAATGTTCAATTTATGCATAAAAAGCAAACAAAACATGAACATTCACCTTTCAATCAGTGTCCATTGTTAGCTGCTCCTTACAGAGATAAGTTCAAAAGATATCTCTCTTCTAAAGTGTTACTAACAGGGGGCGTGGCCAAGATGGCAACCTAGTAGCTCATCGCTCTCTCCCCCCAGCAGGACCCATCACAAAAGTTTCAATTAGCTGGACCGGAGAGTGGGTTTACCGGGCTACCGCTTCACCTGCCGAAGACCCAGGGATTCCTGGAGCAACCACAGAGATGGTGCGGAATAAAGAAGGGCGATCACTGTTGGAGCTCTGGGTTCTTCATTGGCCCTCCACCTGCTGCGGCTGTGGGAGACGGAGCGGCCATCCAATACCAGCCCCGGACGAGAGCTGTGTGCGAGTGTGTGGCCTGCAGCAATCATGAGCGGCCGGATGATGCGGGCGAGAACCGATGCGGCCTGCGACCAGTCCCCAAGGCAAAATTGAGGACCAGCCGTAACCAGGCCGCCTGGCTCAACATTGCAGAGAACTGAGCCAAGGACACGAGCTTCATACCCTAGGGAAGGCGTGTCCCTACAGTCATTGGCTGAGAGGGCATCACAAGCGCCCCCTGCAGGATGCTCAGGTGTCAGAGGTTATTTTCATCCCCCCTGGATGATGCACTTTGCCCCGCCAACACGGGCCCACCAACACACCGGCCAGAATGGATTGACCCCAGAGACGTATCACCAGAGGAAGTTGCCTCCAGAGACCAGGACATGGGGAGATGCAGAACCAGACAAGGAGGGGACAGGAGGGGATAGGCTTGCAGCCTGTTTCCACATGGCAATACTCCCGCCCCTAACCCACCACAACATCGGGAATTGCAAGGGTGCTCTCTCCCTCTGAGTGAGGAGCCAGGACCTGCGAATGGACCTAGCACACAACGAAAAGCACCATACACAGAGACTGAGTGACCTCCTTTTCTCTTGAAGATCCAGCCAGCTGGCCTACCAGGCCCCATACCACCTTCCCCAGTGCCTTGGGAGGACTAGGGCAGATTCAAGCAGATTTCCGCCGGGGGTAAGCACTCAGTGGTCCCCCCACCCCTGTGAAGGAGCCTAAATATGGGGGATCAGAACCGGCACGTGGACACTGAGCCATCCAAGCAGGGGTGCTCCTGGACTCCCCCGGGAGCAGAGAGCTTGAGAGTCAAGCGTCAGCCAGTGGGATCTACCCATACTGTGGCTGTAGGAGACACAGGTCATCACAGTACTAGAAAAGGAGCAGAGGGCGTGGGAGTCAAGCGTCAGCCAGTGGGCTCTACCCATACTGTGGCTGTGGGAGACGCAGGTCATCACAGTACTAGAAAAGGAGCAGAGAGATTGGGAGTCAAGCGGTCGCCAAAATATGTTGTGGGTTGAAGGATTGCAAGAAGACGCAGTAAAATAATTAGTAATAAGTTTGAGAGTTTATTCTCAGAGTAACGAGCCACCGCACCGCACCATACACTGGCACAGGGAGACACCAACTGACAATAAGCAGAATTGGAACCTCATCAGAGGCACCATGTCAACTTAGGAAGGAAAACATAAGGAAAACATAAGGAAAACATAAAAGCACTAGCAAATACAACATTATGCATCCACAGAAATCCGGCAGGCCTCCTCCACGGTCTCCCATGGGCCTTTGCTGTTCAGCATAGGGGCCCATCTTGGGGGTGAGTACTGAGCATGTCCAGTGAACCACCAGTGTTCTAAGGAGGTGGCTGGGCGCAGCATGTTTGGGCAGATTGGAGATACTGGAAGGCACTAGACCCCCAGCAACTGTAGGATCCCCACACTTTCCACCATGGCAACCAATAAGGGGAAAAAAGCCAGCTAAGTCAAGGATCACTTTCTTAAAATGCTTTACGCCAGCACAGAAACATCGGCCTCCCTCCCAGGGACCTCAACAGTCACTGATGTTGGAGACACCAAGGACCCCATCACCCGCTCCTTTTAAGAAACACAGTTTTCCTCCTTAAAGACGATCTACAAACAATGGAAAAGAAGTTAGACCGAGAAATTAGAGAGGTGCGCAAAACTTGGACTTGCTGGGCAACAGGGTGGACACGTTGGAAACGCAAGGCACTACCTGGTACGAGGAGATAGAACAACTTCTCTGCCTTAGAGACCAGCACCTAGACCTCCAGCTGCATGTCCAGGATTTAGAGAACCTGGCAGAACAACATATGTATTTGCAGCATTCCGCAAGAAGCAGAGGGACAAGATTTTGCCTAGTTTGTGAAGAAACTCTTTCGTTCTATCCTGGGAGGCCTATCAGACCCCCAAAATTAAATTGGACTGCCCACACTGGGCAGGCCCAAGGAGGGCCCCTCCAGCTCTCCCAGCCGATATCCTCATGTGGGTACATGATTTGTAGCTCAAGGAACGTCCTCTCATACAAGCCAGGGACAATCAACCAATCGAGTTCCAGGGCCACTGGCCCATTCTATATCAGGACCTTGCAGCCTCTACATTGTTAAAAAGAAGAGAATTCAGACCAATCACAACCCACCTACGCTCTATTGAGGTCCCAAATTCCTCGGGCCATTGTTTCCAGCTGATATTCAGATGGGAGGGGAAGATTCATTAGATTCACTCATCGAAGGATGTCCGGCAGCTGCTGAACCTGAGAGAGGACACCCCGGAGCACCCTTCCTCAGCTGCTGCCACAGGTAGAGATCAAAAATGTCATAAATGGCAGATGGCTGGTCGCTCATCAGATCGCCTTTGTCTGGACCCGGAGATAAATGCCAGAGAGAGGAGGGCGGCCTTGGCTTCCCTGGAAGAAGACGCTGACCCCCCCAGAACAAAAGAACTTGCACTCCATCACAGGCACACTGCGAAGAGACTGGGGCCCTAGAGGTCCTTCTTCTTGGAACCCCTTGTCATTTTGGCAGGGAAGGGCTCCAGTGGGACAGGCGGCGGGGTGGGACCTGCTGACATCCTTCATCTCTCTCTCATGGGTCACCCCACCCAGGACATTGATAATGTTTTCCAATTACTGTTATTTGTTTGTTGTACTGTAATGGATTTATGGTCCTTCCCTCCACCCCGGATAAACACAATTCTAACTCACTGAATCCGCACAATGCTATACTACCGGTCTCTAGCAGACCTTCTGTTAAAGCACTAGCAGGCTCTGCTGTTTTATCCCACAGGCAAGCTCCACAACACTACCCCCGCAGACTCACACGATGACCCTGCCCATTAAGATAGTCTCATTGAATGTAAAAGGCCTCAACAGCTGGGTCAAAAGGTGCACCATACTCTCCTATATCGAAAATACAAAGGAGACTCACATTCTCCCTGGGTGCAGTCATAGACTGCGCTCCAAGGCATTCCATCACCAGCATTTTTTACCTTATCACTAAAAGTGAAAGGGTGGCCATTCTCACTTCCAGCAAATTTACTGGACAGATTGGTCCCTCGCAAGTAGAGCTCAAGGGAAGATTGTTGGCCTACACCTTCCAATTCAGCTCCCACAATCTCACCATAGGCTCAGTCTACACTCTAAATGAGGGGCATGAGTTGTTCCTACACAGGGCGGCATTAAAGATATTTAGATCATTTTACCGAATGTTGCTGATGCAGGGAGATCTTAATCTGGCCTTTGATAACGAGGCAGACAGATCAGCACAATAGGAGGGTCAGTCGGGAGCTCTCATGGAGGAGGGAAAACAGATGCTCAGGGAGACTGGACTGACCGATGTCTGGATAGAGAGTGCACTTTTTATTCTGATTCCCTCAAGACCTATGCTAGGATAGATTATTTCTTAGCCACAGAAAACCTTATATCCCATGTCGCAGACAGACACACTAGCCCATAAGCTATCAGACCACTCGGCAATGTGCTTGACTCTTGCCCTTCCAGGCAATTGTCCCTCGCCTAAGCATGGGCGGATTTTGCGGATTCGCAATCCGCGAATTTGCGGATTTGCGTATTCGCGGATTGCGAAAATACGCGAAATCCGCGAATTCTCGCGGATTAGCGGATTTTTTGGCGGTGTGTGTGTTCGCACGGGTTTCTGCAAGTTCGCGAGGGTTTTGTACTATTTCGCAAATTGCGAACTTACTTGTCGGGTCGCCAGTTTAGCGAACTTGTTGTTTCTACGTGCCCAGCCTGTTTGCTAAGCTTTCTTCATCACTGCCACCCTCTGTCACCACTGGCACTCTCTTTGGTCACCCATGCCACCCTCTGGCTCACCCATGTCACCCTCTGTGTCATCACATCACCCTCTAGTTCACCAGTGTACATTATTGGGGCAAAGCAAAGCACTGCCATCCTCTGTCAACACTGGCACTCTGGTTCACCCATGCCACCCTCTGGCTGGCACACCCATGCCACCCTCAGTGTCATCACAACACCCTCTGATTGACCACTGAGTGAACAAACACCTGCTAAGTGCTTTAAGTTTTGCAAACAACAACACCTGCCCTGCCCCAACTGACATTAATGAAGGCTGGCACCTGCTTGTCTGCTCCCTTTCCTTTTTGTTGCAAATGCAATGTAAATAATTTTTTTTAACAGGATGCAATGGCATACTTGTAACTATTCTGTGACTGTCAGAGCAGGGTCACACAATAGTTGCAAGTAGGCAACCGGATTCTGGAGGGCCCCTTCAGGAAGCACTACAGGTAAATGGTTACAAATGATGAGCTCGAACTTTTGCACCTGCTCGTTCGTTTTGCTTTTGCAAAACTCGTTTTTCGGTAATTTCGCCCTATTCGCGGGGCGCGTCGTAGTGCGAACTGGCCCGTGGAGGCCGCGAACTCGTGCGAGTTACCTCAAGGTTGAGTATGGGCGCCGCCATTTTGTTTGCGTGACGTATTTCCGTTTCCGCCCGCTAAGTGTAATCTCGCGCGACTCGCGCCGTGCGAATACAAGTTCGCACGAGTTCGCGAGAGAAATCGCGTGTGAACTTACTTACGCGCACGTGATCGGGCCGCCATCTTGTTTTTCATTCATTCCTATGTGTCTGGGTATGGTGTTTCTATCCTCTCTATATCTCTGCCATCCTTTGCTTGTTTTAATATTTTTTTGATCTATTTAACTTATTTTCTATCCCTG
Organism: Lissotriton helveticus; assembly: GCF_964261635.1. Lineage (NCBI taxonomy): Eukaryota > Metazoa > Chordata > Amphibia > Caudata > Salamandridae > Lissotriton > Lissotriton helveticus. The sequence continues at coordinate 2,120,693,182 of NC_136057.1, read as the reverse complement.
TATTTTTCTAGATCTATATTTTTGTGTTTTAGGCTACTTTTGTTTACTTTTGAACTACTTTTTTAACCTTTTACTTTCCTTCTTCCCTACTCTTATTCTTTTTCATTTTGTCTCTTCTTTACTGCTCACACCTGCCCAGAACATGGTCAAGACAGCTGTGAAGCTGCCCAAGACGGGCACCGCAGCCCGTGCCCGGCTCCCGTGTGGTCGATTGAGGGCGGAAATGGTGGTGCCCCGGGAGATTTTCAGCCCTGAGGAGGTGGGCGCACTTGTTTTTTACGTGCAGCGCCGTCTCCCCAGGACCATCGCGGCAGGCGGCAGGATTGCTGCTGGTTACACCAACAGCCAGGAGCGACGGAAGCGGTGGGGGCAGGTGTGCCGGGCCCTTTTTAAGATCACGGGGGTCCAGCGCACCTACAATCAGGTCACCCACCGCTGGACCGACATCCTTGACCGAGAGCGTGACCTGCTAGACGTGCTGGGAGTGGAGGTCCCCGGTCTTGGTGAGTAGTAGTAGCAAGATGACCTATCTGGCCTCCGGTTCCATAGTTGGTACCAGTCTTACCACGGCTAACGCTAGTCTTACAAATGCAACAAACGGCTATGTTATCATATTTTTCATGGACACTAAAAAAGTTCCAAACTGGGGACTGGAAACTTCTGGTTTTGCCGCACGAGGTGATACTGCTGCCAATGCCAGATGAAGCAGTGGTGGATGAGCCTTGCAGACATCTACTGGGTTGTGCAATTATTGCAGCAACCTTACTTGAGGGAGTCGAGCTGGATGGGAGCTGTAGGTTTTGTTGAACTTGTGGTACTACTTGACTGCGTTGGTGGTGCTACCAGTGGCACGTCGCCAGGGTCACGCTCAGCATGATGTCGGGATAGGGTGTAAATGTCTGTCTGCTGCATGGCCGGTGTGGCTGGACTGACATGTGTGATGACTAGGTCATTGCTGTCATCCTCTTCAACAACATCAGAATGCACCACTTCATCAAGTCCGACGTTCGGATCCATAAGTATGAGCTTTCCGGGGCCCTTCCTTTTACCATGTGATACCTTTCGCAGCTCATGGTGTGCCTCCCTCTCAGACGTCAGAGATGGTTGCCAATCTAGATCCACATCATCATCTGATGGAGCGGGGCTTGAAGAGGAACTTCTACACACCCTCCTTGATCTTTTCCTTGCTGGGGAGCTGGGAGAAAATGAATCATCAGGAGGAGTGGCTTCGTCTTCCTGACATGATACCCCGGCTCCAAAGTCAATTTCCTCCTGTGCCCCTACTTCTGGAAGAACAACCATTGTGGGCACTTGCACCGCTCCATGGCCATCTTCACTGACCTCTACTTGCAAGTCTCCATGGACCTCTCCTTCTCGGCCTTCTCCTTCTCGGCCTTCTCCTTCTCGGCCTTCTCCTTCTCGGCCTTCTCCTTCTCGGACAGCTCCTTCTCGGACAGCTCCTTCTCGGACAGCTCCTTCTCGGACAGCTCCTTCTTGGACAGCTCCTTGCGCATGTACTTCTGCTTGTACTAGTAGCCCATGCAGTTGTTGTTGCGGCTTTGGTTGTTGAATAGTACTTGTGAGATGAGTTAAAACCTGTGTTGATGGCGTGCTGCTACTTTCTTGCGATGATCCAACATCACTGGTCGTTGGTGATTCAACAACTAAACAGGCTACCTGTGCAGCACTCATGGTGGGCCTTTGTTTTTTTTGTTGTTGTTGCCCAAAAAATGTCTTGGTTGAGCAACCAGTCGCCTTGGTAAGTGGTGCCACTTGCTTCTTCTTCTCCTTAGTAGAGACATCTTTCTTGGAAGAGGACCTACGGGCACCTCTTTTTGGAGCCATCTTCTTCAGATGTCGGAACAACAGGCCGCAGCAGCACTTCTTCCTGGCACTGATGCTCAACGATGATGCGTAGTTTTGTGCACCTAAACGCAAACGAAGACAGAGGAACATCAGTAAATATAAATGTTGCATATGTAGCGCTTGAATAAACAGTTAGCAAGTAGGCATTTATGAATACACACGTGCACACCACACAATATGGAATTTTCAAAATTAGGATTTGCTAAATTTTTGGGAAACAGGAATTTAACATTGATCCAAGAGAGCACACACACAGAGGGTTGTGCTTTCATGTACCCCTGACTCCGCCTGGGCACAATGGGTGAAAGCAAGGCACAATGGGTGCAGGCCTATGTCTCAAAGCTCACTGCCTGCCTTCAAAATGGCCGCTTGACCCCCCCATCCACATGGCCAGGACCATGCCTCAAAATGGCCACCACCAACATAGCCAGCACCCAACCCCTACTCCAAAAAGTGAAAACACACAACACAAATCAAATCACCACAATCCAATGCCATCCATCCATTTTCAGAAGGCTTATGCTGCCTGCTGGTGGTTTTCCGGTGCAAAATTGCAGTTTTTACAATTTCGCGAGTGCGAGATTGTTGCTTCACGGCGCGAACGTGGCAAAAACCCGCAAAATCCGCGAACAGACCGATTCTGGGCCCCCCTGGGCATAATGGATGACATCAGAGCACAGTGGGTGCAGGCCTATGGCACATAGCACACAACTTACAAATGGCCCCTAGACCCCCACCCACACGGGACCAGACAATAAAATGGCCCCCACCCCCATAGCAAGCCCCCAACACCACCCCAAAAAGTCCTAAAACACACAAAAATCAGCACAATCCAATGTCATCCATGCCCTGGCCAGAATCATGTTAACAAAAATAATTTCAACAAAACAGTTGTATCATCCATGCACCCATAAATAAGCCTGGTGGTTTTCAATTCATGTGCAGCAGAATTGTAATTTTTACAATTTCGCGAGTGCGAGATTGTTGCTGCGCGGGACACGAGCAGTGCGAACACAAGCAAAAACATCCTCAGCTCGCGAACTTGCAGATTTTCCCCCCAAAAAAGTCGAAAAAAAAACAACACACACAAAAATCACCACAAACAAACAACATCAACTTACTTCTTTGTGAAATCAAAATTCGAATCCAAAAGTAATCCAAAAGGCCTCAAATCCAAATATCCAGCAGCAACCACAAAAAGTAATCCTTCCCAGTCAAGAATGATCGAAAAGTGGCCAGGAAATGGAGGAGCTTGCTGGACAGGAACAGGAAGTTGGAGACTGGGGCACTTCCTTCACCCCACCCCTATGGGAGGAGCTTGCTGGACAGGAACAGGAAGTTGGAGACTGGGCCACTTCCTTTACTAAGTAATTTTTGTACTTTCGCTAGTGCGAGATTGTTCCTGCCCGCGCCGCGGACCGCGAGCAGCGCGAGCAGTGCGAACACAAACAAAAAATCCGCTTCGCGCGCATTTGCGTATTCTCGCCGCATCCGCGAGAGTTCGCGGATTGCGGATTCCCCGAAAATACGAAAAATCCGCGAGCGTAACGGATTTTACGCCCATGCTTACCCTCGCCTCATTCCTGGCACCTTAGAGAAATGATGCTACACCGCTCGGAGGTATGGCGTCAGATTACAAGAGCGTTAACTGATTGTTTAGAGGTGAATGTTACCCCTGAAACCCCCATAGGTATTTTATGAGGAACCCTAAGGTGGTTATCAGAAGGAAATTTAGTGCTATCACCTCATCAGATAATAAGATCCGCAGAGGAAAGGGGACCACCTCACGCAAAAGGTCCAGGAGCTACAGCGTATACATAAGCGAACAGGCATCGCCTAGATCTGGAGAAAGCTAGAGGCTGCTTGAGCTCACCTGGGAGGCCTAGACCTGGATAGGGCAGAATATACAACACTATGGATTGGACACAACTTCTACACAGGGGACAAATATGGGAGACTTTTAGCCAACAGACTTAGAGCACAGAGGCAGACCTCTGGTATCTCATCGGTGGTCACCCCGCTAAGACAGGAAAATACCTCAGACCAGGGCATTGCAGAAACATTCCGCCAATATTATGCGGAGCGATACGTAGTGCAATATCTTTTGTCGGGCACTTTGGCCCAATACGCACAGGAAGTAAACATCGCCAAATTAACGTCCGACCAGGCTGAGTCTCTCGAATCCCTGATTAAAATTGAAGAAGTGATCTCCGTCATTTCCAGACAGAAATTGCTCAAATCCCCTGGCCCAAACAGCTTTCCTTCCCTTTTTTATAAAACCTTTTGCCCTATATTGGCTCTGGTACTCATGAGAGTATACAATTCCATTGGCATCTCTTTCTCACTCCCATCAACAATGCTTGAGGCAGGTCGTAGTGATACCTAAGCCTAGTAGGGACAAATGCCACTGCGAATCATACAACCCAATCTCTCTCCTCAATGTAGACTTTTAATTATTCACAGGAACCCTAGCGCACGGCTTGCCTCCCCTCCTCCCAAGTTTGATAGACCCAGACCAAGCTGGTTTTGTGCCTAATCGCCAGTGCGCTGACAACACCCAGCATCTCCTACACATCATTGAAAAACGGCGGCGCTTTGACACCAAATGCATGATTGTCTCCATTGACGCACAAAAAGCGCTAGATAGGGTACAGTGGCCATATTTAGACGTGACCCGGAGGCACTTTGGCATCCCGGAAGATTCTTGGGCTGGGTTTTAAGCAGCTATACAAAACCAATGGCGTTGATCCAAGTAAACGGTTACACGTCCTCCCCCATTTATCAAGGCATGAGGAAGGATGTCCTCTTTCCATGCTCCTCTTCTCTCTTTATATATAAAGCAAATTGCCCAAAAGATCTGCGATCACCCTCTGGTGAGCTTTGGAGAGGAGAAACACAAGATTAGTTTACATGAAGATGAGTGGTGGTAACGTTGGAAAATCCCAGTTTCTCTTACTGCATTTATGGCTGAGCTAGAACAATTTTCCCAGCGGGAGGTCTTAGGTTTAACGTCCACAAATCCCAAGCCCTTACTCTATCCCTAACTAATGCTACACTAGTGGAATTGAAGGGCGATTATCAAATACAATGGTCCCAAGATGCAATACCCTACCTGGGCCTCCAGCTCGGTGCAAGCCTACAACGCACTATTTCACTGAATTACACAGCACAACTCTGGCAAATACAGGAAAATCTGCATCGGTGGAGGCTATGCACATTGTCCTGGCTTGTCTGTATAGCAGTGGTTAAAATGACAATACTGCCTAAGATCCTATTTCTTTTCCAGACTCTTCCATTAGAACCTCCCCCCTGAGACATACACTCCATGCAGCGCGATCTGGAACATTTTATATGGCTTGATAAGATACCCTGACTGCACCTGGAGTTATACTCCAGATCCCTATAGGAGGGAGGCCTAGGAGTCCCAAACTTACAGAAGTACTACTGGGCGGTGCTATTGAAAGTACTCATAGTATATAAATCCGACTCGTAGTAAAGAAAACACCCTCATTGGCGCATCTGATATCAATTCTACCACCCAGAAACATACAATATTCCAGTCAAACCTCACTACAAATATTCATAGAGCTAGTAATTTTAGGCTGCATCTCCCCCCCGATGCCACCCCCGAAGTAGCTGTACTAACCGGGGTCCCACCTCTAGCATATGGGGTCACCGAATCTACAACGGACCTTTTAAGCAAAACTAGAGAGTGGTGTAGACACTACTCTAGTGGGGACAGCGATATACTTGCACCCATCACCATGGTCAGGAGAGTGGGATGGGTAGGAAAGGGCACCAAGTCAATACCAGGGGACTGTATTGTTGTGAATTTTGGTGAGAAATATGCCGCTGATAGATTGTTCTGGGATGGTTCTGAGATCACAAAACGGGGGTTAGACCATATCCTTTGGGTTTTTTCTATCCACCTTTAAATGTACAGAACGGTAGGCGGCCTGTATCATTCTCTAACAACCAACCCCAACCAGGTATACCTGCACATGAAGGTACCTCCAGATTGAGGGCATGCTGTATTTCATCTGAGCAACATAGCATATTATCAAAGGAACCTTAGAATAAGGTCAACACACCATGCGGGGGTATACCTCTTTCAAATCGTTTTTTACCTCTTGTTGGTATGGACGACAATGATTGACAACCAAACCAACGTGGTAAAAAATTAGAGTCCGCTGCCACATTATCTCCCAAAACTACATGCAGTATCCTGAGCTGGAACATAGCCAGCCTTAGATCTAAAAGCAAGGATTAACATTGGCTGGGTATGATTAGAGCCCATGAAATTATAGCATTGCAAGAAACATGGGACACGAGAAATAGCATGGTTCTGGATGGATATATTCACTTTAGTACTCCAGCCGAACCTAGCACGGCTGGCAGAGCGAAGGGAGGACTAGTTACACTCATTTCATTAAATATTACAGGCAGAGCTAAACAGATTGATTCTGGTTCTAGTAATTGCCTAGTTGTCGAACTTAAGATAACTAACTTCCCTACCCTATTATTGATAAATTTTTATAATTCCCCAGTCAGTCTTACCCCAAGTGAGCACCTAGACTCCTTAGGAGAGTTCTTGAACAAGTATAGGGAGTCCAGTAAACACAAGTTTGAGGCCATACTCATGGGAGACTTTAATATTCACCCATGCAGTTTAGAGTGCCTAAGGCGAGATAGCGAGGGTCCCCCTCACTCGCTCCCGACGCACTTTGAACATACAAAACAGGGGGAGGCCCTGGAGCTTCTCCTGGCTTCAATGAACCTCTATGAATCTGGTTGTTGCGAAACTGGGCATAGGGTAAACACATATGTAGGAAATAACACAGGCACGGTTATTGATTTTATTTTTATATCTACTTATGTTTTATCGCAGGCCATAAATTACAGGGTAGAACACTCTGTTTTTAGTGACCACAATCCCATAATCCTGGAGGTTTCTCAATGGGGGCCATTGGGAGGCATTGAGACGCAGGATCTTTGCGCCACTGACCTGGTCCCTAAAGACCAGAATCGGAGGCTAAAATGGGAGAAAGTAATCCCAATGACCTTCCTACAAGATACCCTGGCTAAGGTTGAGGCAGAGGTGGGCATTTGCCTGGATAATATCGACCCAAATACAACATTAATTGAGGCTTTTAATGTCATATGCCATCAAGTCAATGCCGAGTTAACGGTAAAAATAAAACCAGGTCTGAGTTCGGGCCCAAAATGGTTTGACCCAAATTGTACAAAAGCCCACTCAGTCCTCTTTAGAGTGCTAAAAGATAAACCAAGGGACAGAACACTTATTGCGTCCCTTAGAAAAAAATATAAACAAGCCATCCAGGCCTGTAAATTAAAGATTAGAGATAAGGCCTGGAATGATTTATTATCAGCTGAGGTACAGCGAGACAGCTCCAAATTTTGGTCAATTATAAATCATCCTTACTTCTCGGGCATAGAGAACCATGGAGTTGAATGCATCATTCCGGATGAACAGTGGGTCGCACACTTTGGTAACATATATTGTCATCCAGCCCATACTACTGCACATGAGATAACGTACTCGGGAAACGTAGTATTGGTCTAGGCCTTTAGGGCCGAGGAAGTGGAGAAAGCAATAAATGATACATTAAAGAATAAAGCAGCAGGCCCAGATGGGGTACCAGCTGATCTCTTCAAATGCGCGCCGACTTTTTGGCCCAAAATTCTTACTAATGTTTTTAATGCTACAAGAGAATATAACTTTCCTGAGTCTTGGGCAAAATCGACAATCATCCCAATTTTTAAAAAAGGTCTGAGGAGAGATCCAGCCTGTTATAGGCCGATCTCGCTAATAGATTCCAGTGTAAAAATCTTGGGTCGAGTGCTATTGGGGAGACTGACCACCTGGCTCGATGGGAAAGGGATTATGTCAAATGCACAATATGGCTTCAGGGTGAACAGGAGCACACTGGATCAGTGTCTTAATCTTGAACTCCTGATAAATAAGTACTCGATCGCCAGGGGGGGGTCTCTGTACATGGCCTTTATGGATCTCTCCTCAGCTTTCGACCTTGTCAACAGGGCGAAGCTGTGGAGAGTCCTCTTGGACATGGGCTTTGATCCTCCACTGGTTAGCTATATAGCCGAACTTCATCGCGACCTGTTGGCTTCGGTTAGAGTCACCAAGGAGGGCAGGTGCACCTGTCATTTTAAATCAGAGAGGGGGGTTAGGCAAGGATGCATCCTAGCTCCCCTTCTCTTCACACTCTACATTAATGCCCTTGAGCCAGTCTTGGCGGACGCATCCCTGGACATTCCGCGTGCAGGAGAGACAAAGATCCCGATCCTCCTGTACGCGGATGACGCCGCCCTCCTGGCACGTTCAGGGGTGGCCCTTAGCCGTCTATTGGACTCTTTTGGTAATTTTATGGCCTCCCTAGATCTGAAAATTAACACCCAGAAATCGCAGATCATGATCACTGGAGCTGCAGGCAGAAAAAAGAAAACTAAAACCTTTTTTTGTACTGGGCAGGAGCTAAAGAGAGTCCCATCCTTTCCATACTTAGGAGTCTTATTTGATGATAGAGGAACTTGGGGGCCCCAGCAACTTTCAAAAAGCAACGCTGTAGCTAGAGCGACTGCAGCTTTGCTTGGATTTATGAAAAGGCTGGGAGCCCGCCCAATGGAGACTATTATAAAGGTATATAAAGCAAAATGCCTGTCCATAGCTTATTATGGCTCCGCCATTTGGGGACACACGAGCCATGACAAGATTCAAAAGGTGGAAAATAAATTCCTGAGATCGCTGATTTCTGTCCCTAATTCCACCCCTATATATTCACTACATGCTGAACTGGGTCTGGGTTACGTAACAGACGCATTAAAGTTAGCCCCAGTTACTTGTTGGCTAAAAACTTGGCTTAACAAGGAGATTTCACTAAATCATATAATTTGTAAAGATTGTTTAGCCTTGGATAGAGCCTCAAACATCCCATGGGTGAGATATGTAAAGTCACAACTCACACAAGCGGGCCGTCCTGAGCTTTTTTTCTCACCTGAATGTATTACAAAAGCGGATGTCAATACAGTGAAAAGTAGCTTGGCTAATATGTATATATCAGAAAGGGAAGAAACTGAATTAAAGAAGCCACTTGTCAGAAAGAATTACATACTAACGACAGTCCCGGGCATTGAACCCAACCTTATTTTAGTAACCAGACCATTTCATCGATTTCTCTTAATCAGAATTCGTTTTAACCTTATTCATTTAATGCTTGGCCAGTATCAAAATTGGGATATACCAGAGAATGCGAAACCTTGTGACTGCGATCATTTTTCCATTCAGGATACTTTACATTTTATTATTTTTTGTGGTCACTTTACCATGATAAGGAAAAAATACTTGCTACCAATTTTGCGTGAGGCAGACTTTGTACAGGTTAGGCCAGCACTTATGTTCCTGCAACTTTTACCCACTGCAAAAGTAACATTCCATGTAGCAAATTTTTTAGTCGCAGGAGTACGCATTAACAAGAATCGCTTAAACTCAGGATCTTTACTGTCTAATATTTGATCATTTTTAGCATAGACAATGTTTTTTACTACTTTTTATAAACTTTTTATAACTTTTAGATACCATCCATATGTATTAATTTTATGAAATAGGGTCGTATGAATTACTTGCATTTTTTAAGATTTGTAACCAATAGATCAATGTACTGTGCATGTATTGTTGTAATGATGTAATGATGAAATGTATTATGTGTCCACCTTTTTTGATTTTTATTAATCGAATAAAGAAACTTGACTGACTGCCTGACTGACTACTCATAGTATGGTCACACTCTGAATCTGAAAAGCACCAGCTTTTCATGGACCGGACAGTGGCGGTCAGTTCCTGTGAGGGATCGCTATCCTAACTAACAAAGCAAAGTGCATGGTTTTTCTAATTCTACATTCTAAGCTACATTATCAAGCATTGTAACCTGTTTCTACTACAGACAGTGAAATAGAATAGTACAATGGTTCAGTTACTGCTGTCAATAAACATTTACATTTAAAGTAAGCACTCCCTCCAAAGTAAGGGCCCTAAAATAAACTTGAAATATGAAAATACCTAATGGATATTTAGGGGGATATTCACAAAGCCATGTAGTCGTCCATAAAACAGGATTCTAATATTACTCTTTATGGACTCCTACATGCCTTTCTGAATTGGCCCCGGAATTTACAAAATGGGAATATTCAAATGTACTTAGTACACATAGAGAGGCTCGAGCCATCATATGAAAAAGAAAAGAGTGGCACACCATTGAATAAGCTGCTTCATCTATGACAATGCTCTTTATGCTGGAATTTCCACCCAGCTCTTCAAAAGACTCCAGATCATACAGAACATGCAGCCAGACTCATTCTGGACCTCCCAGACCCAGTTTATAGTGATCACAGATGAAAGGACTGCTCAATTTCACTGGTCACACCTCTGGCTAGACACACATTATCTCCATAAGAGAGAAAGTGTTTCTTCACCTTGAATCTTGGGAGTAAGTTTCCCTGTGGGATTGTTTACTGTAGGGCAAACAAGAACTGCTGAGAAAGGGGGTAAGGTTGCCCCTGGGAAATTTTATCTCATTGATTATGGGGGAGCCAGGAGTTAAACCCACCCACTAGCAAGTGCCAACAATAAATGTGGCATTGCAAGGCACTTCCACAGAACACTTTCTGGACCTGCAAAGCGGAAGATCTGAAGAGGTCTGGACCTGCTGTTTGAGACCTCTGAGGAGCCCTGAAGCACTGGTCCGGCTCCCTCTTGTACCAAGGTCAAAGAAGTGAACAGCAAGGGTCAGTTGGCTGGTCTCCTATGTGGCTACGGTGGCATAACAAACTGCAAGAGGATTCTGTCTGGAAATGTCCAGATTTAAAGCTTCAATATCAAGGGCTATGTGCACATGTCGTATTTTGATAGTCATCATTAAATATCCACCCCATTAACATTATTGTGTCTTTCCTTCACTGGTTGCAGGTAGTTTTATACACTGAATTCTATGTACAATATTGAGCAAGACAAAATAATCTAGATCCAAGTGCAAAAATAAACGGCTTTATCAATCTTTGTTCAACTTTTCATTTGGCACTTTCTGGCGGGCACACAAGGACGAGGTTGAGCTCAAGTCTACTTCTGTATGCCCACATGTCTGAAAGCTTAAATTATTATTCAATATTGCTGGGCATTATGAAGCGCTGAATTAGCGGAAATGGGTAATAAATTCAAATAAGTTGTGAGCTAGAGGTCACAAAAAAGCTTTTGCTCAGGGCCCCAAAACCCCTTAAAATGGTACTTTGCTTATTCCTTCTCCACATTGCAGCCTACTCTTTGGAGCTAGGGATGGCTTTCTAACCCTGTGACTGTAGATTACCATACCCAGGGTTGCTCCAGTGTCATTGCCTTACGCATGTTGGGTTTCTCCCAAACCACATTATGTATAAATAAATATCTAAAAGAAGATTCATGCTCTTGCAGGTCTTGAGCTGCTACATCCTGTGATTTGTTAGTAATATTGTTCACAGTTTATTGTTTTTTCAAGAGTATTTTCAAGATGTGCTGCCTGAAGATTTCCTTACCTCAAGCTATATTCATCAAGAAACTCTAAATACTGGATCTTCAATGCCATATTACAAGGACACACAATGTAAACCATGATAGAACATAAATCACAATTTAAACAAGCACCTAAATCATAACATTTGAATTACAGTTTTACCAACTAATTACTAATATAAGCTTTTGCGAACCTTGATAAGAAAAGTCTAAACTTATTTTACAGTCTGGGTGTAAGTGCTAACCTATGTAAATTCTGATAAACAACCTTGATGCTGACACTTGAGGGCAATACTTTCAGTGGCATGAACCGTTCTCATCCTGGAGCTTGCCTGTCTTCTTTTCTGTCACTTCGTCTGTACATTATAATCATGGTCTACAGTGGAAGTCAAGCAATTCCTGCCAATTTACCTCAATTACTGTTTTGAGCTATGAATATTTCAATTTTCACTCACTTGAATTGCCCCCTTCCAATACCAGTTACTTAAGTAAGAATTGGAATGAGCATTAGCAAACCCAATAGGTCTAGTGTTGGCTGCTGGCCATTTGGCTTTCTCAGTGCTGGTTTTCCTATCTATTTTTGTTAGTCTTTATTGGTATTGGATCTGCCAGACCCTCGTAAAATAAAATAAAAATGACTACCAGCAAAAATACTTTTAGATGAAAATAAGCAGACATTGCTATAAGGGTTCTTGGCCCTGAAAATAACTACATTGTACGTGGATATGTTGCTTTTGAAAGAGTTGAGTGCCATCAGTCACTGTAAACTTAATGGCTGAATGGGGGTTGGTACATGTTCCCATGCTACATGCAGTAGTAGGGGGAAAAATCTGAAGGCATAACCTTTTTTCCAAATATTTATTACAGATTGTAACACTACAGTAACTTTACTTTAGTTACTTTTGTCTCAGAATGGGAATAAAACAGATCAGAATTTATGATTGTCAAATACTTTTCCTCTAAACTTAGTCAAAATGCAGCCAATATTACTGGCTCTAAATCTTCTTTGTAAGTACCAATTATGAATTCCTATTAATGCTCTCTGCTGTGCTTCAAGATTCTGCTTGAGCCATAGTCCTGAAGTCTTCTTGCTTGAAAATTTAAAGGATGCAAAAAGAACTGTAATGTACTAAACCATGTTGAATCGATCACTACCATTCTACTGCAGAATATATCAAATGATCTAAATCTGCTACCAAGTGTGCTCTTCTCACACTTGAATCCTAATAGAGTGTCTGATTCACAAATCGCATTTTGTAGTACACAAAGAAATACTTTTCTCAAATGTACAGCCTAAGTCAGCTGGCCACAACCTCGTCTATCTTTTCAGTGAGGCACACGTATTTATACAAATTAGTGGTAAATATGTGAGGCACCTAGGGGACTGGTGGGAACATGGGGAATAAGCACTGCTAAATGTTTAGGATTTGGGGAACTTTAAGGAGGGTTTGGAAGGTACATGCTGATACAAAATGCATACCAACAAAAGAGTATGACAATTGCAATTCACACAACTCTAAAGATGTCAAACAAGGCTCAAATATACTCCAGTCCATCCTTGGAGTAAGTCTGGCACCACACATGGCCAACCACTGGTGCTAGAGCACACTCACAAAGTAAACACTGGAACCAGCCAATTAGAAGAACTCCCATAGAAAGTAATGCTAAAAATTTAACCAGTTATACAATTATTCAAATATACATTTTTAAAGGAGTACAAAATTAGATATCATTATTGATTTTTTTTCTAAAACAACTGTCATAGTAAACTTGTTAAAAAAATTAACAATTAATATTTTTGAATGATTTAAATACATGTTTAAACAAGTTTACTAAATATTAAATAGAAATAAAGAATTGAGTGAGGATATTGTTCTATATTATTGTTGGTAAATAATATTTATAAATTAAATTTAAATATTTACACTATTATTGAATACATATTATTTATTTAGAGTTAATAAGCAGTAACATTTTATTTTATTGTCTCCAGGTTATAAATACATATTTTTTAATTATTTTACATTTATATTCTATATTATGTTTTTAAAAAAAGAATCATTTTTTCCCTATACTTTCCCATAGGAAGTGATGCACCCTGGTTTTGGAGGTCTGCATCAGCAGGTTAAAAGTTACTCCTATTTACTTTACACTCATAAAGTCTGCTGTAGGAGATATGTAACTCTACACTTAGGTGTTAATCATCACTCAAAAATGAAGAATACCAAAAAAGTAGTGCGTTACCCCTAAGTATAGGAGTAAATATACAAGTCAGAAAAAATACATGTATATATTTACCTTTCTGAATCAGGAATCTCCTTTCACTACTATGAGTCTTAAGCCAGAAAAAGGAATGAGGCCCAGTAATTTTGAATTTTGAGCAAATGTGTTTGTCTAGTTTAGGATCACAAGAGGATTGATGGTAAAAAGAGGCTGGCCACAGTACAATATTTGCATTGCCCTGTGGACAGCCTTTCCAGCGCAAGTTATTTTTTTACAAAACAAGTTACAATCTGCTTGCTGTATGAATGTTAATAAAGCAGCAATCTTATTTTGAATGCTTGTAAAAAATGATCAATTTTTAAAATGGAGGTGTTTATTGGATTTTAGAACTCTATTGCACCTGTTACATTCGCAAGGCATTTCTTCCTTCTTCCTTTTTCTTTTGATTTCCCCCCTCAGTCACAGTCACAAGTGTCTTGTGGCTATCTTACTCATGGCCATGTATGATTGCAACATTTTTATAACATCCCTGTACTCATAGAGTGCATAGCAACTTTAGAGGAACCTTTTCTGCATTAGTGGTTTGCTAAAAGACAAACAGCAATGTTATTTCTTTCCTCTCACAACAAATTTCTGATTTGTTTCCAGGTTGAAAGAAATGGAAATTGCTACTAATGATATAGGACTAGTTTGAGATGACCCTCTCTCTCTATTTTTCCCAATGAATAAGCTGGTGATGATACATTTGTTATCACCCTCCTGTGTGAGTATCCACAAATACAAATTTTCTATACAGATCTGCCATACATCAACATCATGTAATAGACCAAGGGGCAAGTAATGATTTACCAGAAGTAGAGCACCAGAGGTCTAACAGTATGTTATTTTAGAGCACAGAACACTACCTTTCTATCTCAATTGTTAAAATCATCACCAACAGTAATCATTAAATGATCCTTAGATCTTCCTCTTACAATTTATTCTACGATCATTTTACAGTACACTTGCAAACAGGAATCTTGAACTTCCTAATAATTTGATGTACACCTGAGAAGTATCTGAAATTGGAATTATCGACTTACATTTAAAATGTTGACTTGTTCAATGAAAATACGCTGATAATGTGCCAGTATTCGATAGGTCATTCGACTCTCATCTTGATTTACAGTCTTTAAGAGCCAGGCCAATTGGTTAAAAATATTTCCACTTGCTGCCGATCTATTGATTTACCTATCAGATGAGGTAGTTAATGCACTTAGAGTTGTAATACCATTGTCTGTCCTATATAACTGATTTATCCTTTAAACACTGTTGACAACTACTCAAACAGGGTGACCGTCGAAGGTTGTTTTCTTGGGAGAGAAAAACAGCTCTTGTTATACTTATTTTCTACTATCAATTTTATATTTTTTTAGCTTAATGTAGCGGCAATTACCTTTTATCTGCAACCTGATATCTTCTTATGCATCTCCAAACTAGATATTTCTAGTATTGGTTATACATCATAGCCCATTGCATCAATCCATCCATTAAATGCAATCAATCAGGGCTTGGTAAAGTGCAACTACTCACCCGTGAAGGTCTTTAGGCAGTGAGGGGAATGGGGGTGGCTCCGTTGAGTTCTTGGGTCATCCAAAAAGCAAGGTCCAGTTCAAATTCCAATAAGAATTCACAAGGGTCACCAAATTCCAAAGTTGCATTTGTAATTCTTTCCTTCAATGACCAGTCACTTCAATGAAGAAGACTAGACAACTGTTAAATTTTTATGAAGCTTACGGAATTACGTTTTTCATTACCCAGGTCACATTGATTCTTGGGTCTTTTTTGCTAGCGGAAATATGGGAGATTTACAAAGGCCAAAAGGACATTCTCAAAAGCAATATCCTCATCCAAGGAATACTAAAAGTTATCTTGCCCACATTAAGATCCTACTTTCTCTGTGTACTTTTTCTGGTCTCCCTGTTCTACTGTTGCTATTTCAGCTCTCTTGTGTTTTGTTTTCTGGGACCACCTATCACCCAATGTCTCCTTTAGGTATTACCTTGGTTACCACCAGGACATTAGTCTATAGCATACAACCACTTTTATTCTGTAACACAAGACAAGCTGCAACTTAGCAAAATGATAAAGGCAAGCATCAAATCACACTTATTACATTTTATTATTCATGTACTTGTAATGATTTAAATGTATCTTATACAATAAAAATATTAATTCATAGATAACAGTATATGAGGTAAACCAGCTTTCTTAGTATGGATTGCTCTAACCGTTTTTGAGGTAAACTAAGGGAAACCGACCACAGCACAAGCTCCTATTGAGAATGGAAGTTTGTGAACCTCTCTGCACTGTGTGGCAGGCACCATAAGGTATGATGCCTGCCACATGGTGCAGGGACGTTCAGAGGGGACACCAAGCCCAGATGCGGAGGGCCTGGGGGGCCCTGCTAGGGGCCCCCAATGTGACTTTCTGGCAGCCTTTCCATGTTGGAAAGGTCAACATGGAAAGGCTGTCTGAAACTGACATCATAATACTGATGGTAGAAATGCCATCCTTAAGGGATTATGAGGCCTTTCAGACCGATCAAAGGGTACCATGAGTCGTCGGATTATGTAGGTCGGTCGGTCCCTTCGACTCCTGCCTCTGACCGCATGCATCATATTGCGTCGGTCGGACCGCAGCAGTAGATGAGGTTCAGACTGCAACCAACAACTGTCGCTTGTGGTCCAAACTGCATCATAATCAGGCCCATTGGTATTATAAATTAAAGCAACCATAATAAGTGCATATAATTAGTTACAGACTATGTATTATCAAAATTGTGAGATAGAGAACAGAATTTTCAGGATTGAAACACATATACTCTCCAGTCAAAAAACATTGTTATTATTTGGATAGAATATTAGTCCAGTCGCAGCAATAAGTCCAAAATCTTGTCAGTACCAACACAAGAGTTCAATGAAAAAACCATGGTTCAACCGTTGGTAGCCATGGAATAGAGTACACAGGGTTAACGTACGGACAACTATTTAGCAGTATCAAAACAGTTAAAAAGTCAAACTACAACACAACAAAAATCCCACAACTAATTCCTAAACCCAAAGAAGATTGTAATTAGAAAAATTACATGAAAATTATTAAAATGCAATAAGGAAAACCAGCAATGTGAATTTTTAATATTTTGGAGCAAAAAGGATCAAGAAAAAGTAAAGCGACAATTTTAAGTCCCTGTTTGCAGTTGACAGGATTGAGGTACGATTTCAGAAACCATGATGGAGCAGAGGCCAGATTCAATAAGCGGGTCATCCCTGTTAAAGGTTCTACCCTCTGATTTAGGGCCCGGTTTAAAGCTTGGTAGATAGGGCACTCTATCACAAAGGTGACGGAGTGCCCTGTCTATAAAATCCGTGTTCCACCTGCCTCATTTAGTAACTAGAGGACCTTCAGTTTTCCCTCAACTCGAGTTCTTGTTTGTTCTGATGGCAAAAAACTTCCTCTGAGGCCTGATGAAATCGGCCTTGAGAGGAAGAACTTTACAACATCAACCCTATATAGGGTGGATGATGTAAAGCCTATTTTTTTCTTGTTAATCACTGACAGGAATAAACTTCTTGGATGAGAGGGCCGTTTGTTTTTCTACAAACATTGGTAGACAGATTTATGCAAAAATCTTATGCAGACTTTGAGGAGCAATCCCGAATCTCAAGTATAGCACTGAGGGTCCAGGATTCACTTCTACAGAGGCCAACAGGAAGTCACCAACAGAAGGGCCTAATTCAGGTTTAATTGTACCTGGTCAACTGGCTATTTCTGGAAAAAGGCTTTTTGCAGCCTATTGTGTCCATGTATTCACACAGGTGGCCAGGAAACTGACCATTAGAGTCCATTTCTTTGCCCTGGATACAGATAAAAGCAAATACAGCCCTCCCGGTCTCCACACAGTTCACATCCAGCAAGTCCACTCCTCCTCTTTTCTCCCACAGGTCCAGATATGTTTTGATGAGTGGGATGTGAGGTGTAATTTTTGTAGGATTCACTAGCCAGTGGCTGGTGGTGACTCCTGGACACTTCCTAACTAATCATAAAAAGTTCTCAAGGGAAAACCTTCTCATGTTTGCTTCACATCCTGTTTGGTTTACTGTACACTACCCCACAGTTCACTGTTCTGAATAAACGCATAAGGCCGAACCCTTCTGCTATTGGAGGTGGGTAGGGTCCCAGCCAGGGGAGTGTCTAGGGAAATGAGCAGTCCCCTCCTCCTCAAACATATCAAACTGGGTCTGGAAGCAGCTTCCACTAGGCTGGTGGGAAGATGGCTACATTGTACCCAGATATCAAATGGGGTCTCTTTCCCAGGTCTCCCTTTACACTTAACTATGAATGGAAATGTCTCACACTGGTCCCTTTAAAGGGAATGAAGTTCCTCAACCCTCCACAATTGTCCTTGCTAAGCTGAGAGGAGTCACAAACCTCACACCCAGAATCTCCTGCCAAAAGGCAAAAGTCATTGTTTCTCCTCTGGTTGTAGTTTTCACATCTCATTAACCCCTTTGGGGCTGACGACAAGCTCAGCTCGTCATGAGCGTAACGTGCCGTGCGCTGATGACGAGCTGAGCTCGTCATGTAACGCGGTAATTTGAAAAACTCAGCGCGCAGCGGGAAAACCGCTAGCGCGCATGCGGTTATGGGGAAAGAACTGACAGGGGGCAGCTACTGGCAGGTTTAAGTTAACTAACTTACAGGACCTCCAGGAAGGCACAGTCTAACATTTTAAAAGTTACTCTTCCAGTATATTTACTAAAAATATAACTTGACCATTGAATTGGATGCCTAATAAATATTAAAAATAGTGATTGAATCATTCCCTTATCTTATACCAAACCACATTTAGCAAACATAAGAGCCAGATATCCCATTCACCTAAATATAAATCTTCTAGGATGTAATGGGATTTATATTTCGACGGATGGGATTTCCATCACCATTGTGACGGAGTAACCTGTCCACCAAGATCTAAATCAGGCCCATAGTATTTTAATTATACTTTCATTTTTGTCATAGAATCAGCTACAGCTGACCCTCTGTAGTGAAAATAGTTTTGGGGGTTAGTCACTTTAGGAGGAATGCAAATATTAAATTAATACTTCTTCCACTTTTAAATACTAGGCACCCTACCTTATGAGCTACACAACCTACTTAGGAGTGACTTACTTAGTAGTTACAAATAGGATTCCTCCTTGGCAATGTTTTGATCCTTTTGCATAGAAATGTTTAAAGGTTGCAGCAGTAAGATTACATGTAGCCCTGAAGCCATATTTATCCCTGCCAACATAGTAGACAGCACAATAAATGCTGCAGTTCACAGGTGCCATGTAACTTCTTATGCTATTGGTGACTTTTCCTACAACATATTCTATGGCCTTATTGGAAAGTTAAATACCCCAGTTGGGGTTAGCCAACTGCACCATGTTTTAGGTCAAAGAGAACATACACTGGGGACTGGACAACAGCACCCTAGTGTGCTGACTTCAAACCCCAGCAATACCAGTCAACAAACAACGGGGGTGAATGCACAAAAAGAAGCATTTTCTAACATCCAGAATATGTATTGCTTAGTTATTTAAAGGCCGAAGCATTAATGATTGCGTCTCAAGCTGCACAATATATTTATCATACAATGTAGCAAATTCAATTAAATGTAAGTAGAATGCATCATGAGTAATGAAAGAGTTGTGGTTTGTGTTGTCTAAATGTAGATATTCCTTGCTGAGTGGCCAATGAGGCTGCGAGGGGGAGACATACAAGGTCATGTGCATTAGTTATATTACCAGCAAACCCCACCCCCTTCTCACACCATACATTCTACCTTCTGCCCCTCACCTTCCATTTCATGAATCTTATATCCGCCTTTGTCTTAGTTCCCTAATTCCTTACTGCAGAAGGAGAAAATCTTGTGTAACTCATATAGAGTTTCGGAAATTCTGGCTTTATAATTTGATCCTTCATTCATAGTGATCGGGTAGTTCCAAATTCATTTCAGGTCTGGCAGATGGAGGGTTCATTGCCACAGATCTTCTAGACTCCATAAGCTGCAGGTGACAGCAGCGGAAAGAATCTAAACATATGCAACAGTGGCAGTGGCAGGTCTCTTGAGAGAGTGCTGAGCAGGGTTATGGATACAGGCATAGGCAGAATAGGACACATTCGCAAAGCAAAAGTGTGGAAGAGGTCAACGGCAAACAGGTGCCAAGCACCTTGAGGGGGACAAGTCTACTCATAAAATAGCTACATGAATCCTAAATATCTTTCTGTCCGTGTATTGGATGAACAAGATTACAAATACACTCCTTATGTTCCATAATGCAATATCTCCCGTAGCACTTTGCTGTGTGGGGCTTGCCTTTTCTGTCAAAACACCATCCTCATTTTGACTAAGAATAAGGCAAGACAGATAAAACATGCCTGCATTTTTTACTAGGGAGCTAGGCAAGCAGCAGGACCTGAGAATTGTGTGTTAATGGGTCCTCACCTAGCATTTCCAGCCTTCATGGCCCTGACTCATTAGCCCTTCACACATTTTAATGACTGTCTACAGTGCAGAGTATTAAGCATTGAACTCTATGATTTAAGCACATGACAGCAACCCGATTTCTCCAGAAAGGTTGGCATTACTGATAACAAATGTTTCACTTGGTTTGCTTTTGATGATGAGCTCTGTCAATGAGGGAGTTCGGGCAAGTCACTTCCTCGATTTGGATCAAAATCTTGATCAAGGACATGTGATGTCACAATGGGACCTTTACTAGGTGCACTACTACTCATAGGGATACTCTATTATTCATTTGGCAATATTCCTGGTGTCTATTGTTATCAGCTAGTGATTCATAACTCCACGACAAGCAAGAATGTATTTAAGATGGATAACAATAGAATTGGGATTTTCTCCCCATTCAGAAAGTTTCCTATATCTGCCAGCTGTTCCTGATTTGGGAACTGATATGTAGCCCTTACATTGAGGTCGCTGAGCCACCAAGAAAATACAATAATTGCCTCTAATTTATCTTTGTTGGGTAATTGGTTTTAAATGGTTTATCCTGGGTCCAATGGTCTGAGAGTGTGAAGGTGGGATTTTGGAGGAAGGAGTTAAAAAATAAACAAATTTCCCCAAGATTTGTGCACTTTCCTTGTGTTCTAGTGGCTGCTGTCTGGTGATCAGGCTTCTGTTAGTATTATTAAGCAGGATTGTACCAAGAAGAAAACCTGCTAAAAGTAAAAGAGTATTTAAAGTAAAGAAAAGTTATGATTGCAATCATATGGCTTCTTCATATGGGTTTTCTCGTTCCACATGCAAACCACCTTTTCTGGGCAACACGCAGAAGAGGCCCCTGGTTCTAGCATTAAAAACGCACTTAATCTTTACTATTGTCACTACAGTGGTAACATAAAGAGAAGGACAGTGACACGATCAACATGCCTATTTCAACCATAAAGGACTTAAAGTTTGCTTTAAATCTGGCCTAATTTTACATGCATTAAAAGTCTTCGATAATGCAGAGGACATCCACTAACCCAAATATTTGTTCCAGATAACTTTCTATGGTTTACACATCTGGGTATTACTCCTAATTCAACTAACTCAGCCTTTAAAGACTTGAAAGAATACATGAAGACTGATAAGGAACTGACCTGACAAGATCCAGCTATTAGCTTTTATTCACAATAAATGACAAGTGGAGCATCAGGAGTGAAATCTCAACTCGTGACACAGTGTCTCTAAAGGAACATGGGTTGTGAATTTTTAATCTGGAAGATGAGCTACTCCAGATAAAAAGGTATATCTTATCCCACGGGTAAATTGCATATAATTGACATCCATAAATGGCTAATATACGCATAAATATGGTCAAAGATGCACGTGGTTTAAGGATACCTAACTCATGACTGAGACCTGAGTAAGTGTGAAAGTAATCACATTTCAAGATGGAATTTCATGAAATCGATGAGCAATCGAGGAGTGGTTAAGGACAGACAATTAATTGTTTGTGGATTTTGCCTATGGAGAAACATGGAAAATAGTTTAAACTAAAGTGCAAATGCACTCCCTTTGACGTTTCTGCATGAGGAAAAATAAAGTAATACATTTCTGTCAGCCAAAAGAATTATACATGTGAGTGCTCCCAGAAATCTGCAATAATCTAAGGTTCCCAGGACTACTCCTGAAATTCTTTGAAATTCCAAAAAAGTCAGAAATATTTAGCAAAAACATGGGCAGACGCCGACATGAGTTATGGTTGTCCTTGAGAATCGGACCCTTTGTGAATATCAGAGACCTCATCCTGGTAATTATGCAAAGCCTGAAAAATGCATGATTATATTGAGAGCCAAGGGGATTGTTGTGGAGTTAGTACATTTTTTAAATTTTCTTGAGTAATTAGGCATTGGTTACAAATGTTGTAATTTACGACATTTAGCCAATGAATCAGGAATATTACCAACATGATCTACAAGTCGTTCGGAATTACAGTAAACTTGCAATAACCAAAGTCAATCTGCATATCTACAAATTTTTAGGAAAATTTCTCGGTGAAAACTTTTCACAGGTGCATCGGTTAAAAATATTGCACACCCAGATCTCTGTCACTGGTCTTCCTGGGGTGCCACCCCGTTATTGATATACTCAAAAACGACTTTTACTGCAGTATGGCAATTTCGTCATGCAAGAATAATGGATTATGCGTTTGTTCCATAGGGTCCTCCAAGAAAAGGGGACATATTCACTGAATTCAGGAATGCCATATCCATTTTTCATGGTAATTCTCCATTGTCTGCCCAGTCTCACTCTGTAATTTCAACGGCTTTCAGCCGATGAAATGCTGAGTCAGGGAAGGAGGGTAATTGATAGCATGCTAGTCCCGAATTCCGTATAATTCTCAATTGGGCTGAAAACACTGTTTTCGGCCGAGTCGGGAATTACACTGGAGCCGTGATGAACGTATGCAGGTTACCTGAAAATTATTCAAAACATCCTACATTAACCCCTGTAGTATATTTTGTTCAATAAAGAAAACATAATAATCCTCCATACTAAAAAGATTCTCCCTTAACTAGTATATTTCGGATATCTTTAAAACGTCTTATTCATAAAGTTTATTTCAAAGTACTATGAGTAATTGGACAGTTTATATAAGAATATACATTTTTAACATTTTAAGAGAGTTTATTTCCCGAAACAAAGTCAAATAACGTCAACCTTGGTCTCGCTGCTTCCAAACTTACCAGTGACCTACAACACATGTATACATATATACAAATGCTAAATAAAGCTTAGCAGGTTTGAAGATCAGTCTCTCACTATCACAAACATTCGTATCGAACAGGTAAAATGATTTTAACTTTCACTTTTTGTTGAAAGACTGGAAAATAGCTTTTGCAGATGGGAGTTCTATCGATTGTGCTTTTTTGACACAAAGGCCTCCTCGTGCGCCTCCCAGGGATGTGCTGTACTTTATCAAGAACGGTGTGAACACATTCTCCAAAGCATTAGCACCAGCATGGAAAAGCCGAGCTCTTTCTGGCCTCAGTAGTCCTCTGCTGATCACTTGTGTTCATTGTAGTAGCAAGGCAAACATCAGTACAGAAGTGGTATCGAACAGAAAGCTCTTGGAAACTTTCCCCCTCCTTTGTATTCATGCTGCAGATCAGTGAAGGGGGCGCGTTCTCAGAAGATATACTTAGGCAAGCATTAAGGACTGACTGAGTTAAGAAGTTCAGCTTAAGAGACCGCCGTCATTAGCTGCCAGGCCGGGAGATTAGTGGTCCTGCCGCAGGATTACAGATGGAAAGAGCGCTAGGGTGGGTTAATTGTTCATTAATGCTGATGAAATGGAGGAGGCTGTGGTAACAGCACTTTCATCTCTTCTCGTTCAGAAAGGAGAACATGCACTGAATAGTGTCAACGATAACAGTCAGAACTAATAAAGACAATGTGGCAGATTCACTACGTTTTGTTGCAACCTGGCCTCAAAGGGAGAGGCACAGTGCTTTATATAGGATACGGTGCTGTTTTTCTCTCGTGCTAGCACACTTTAAGATGTCATGCGCCAATGCATACCCTTGCATTAGAATGCAAGTGTGTGTTCTGTCTAGCTTAGGTTTTGTATTGAAGGAGATCTTTTCAGAGCAAAAGCTATGCTTTGAATCTTTTCTTACTTTGTACCTTGTAGCACACATCCGAAGTTGGAAACATGTGGAGACTTTAAAAGTTGCTCTATTTTTATGCCCGCCTCGAGGAGGAACTATTTTCTGGTAAAATCCCTATCTACAAATGTTAGTAGGAGGGGTTTTACATGCGGTTACTTGGGAATGCCCATGCACCACATATGATATGCACTGATGCAAAGTAGTGAAAAGCATTTCATACTTCAGGCAACTTTGTAATTAAAATCATGATTTATCAATGGCAAATATTGCTTCTTTTACTTTCTGGAGGGCACCTCGCCTGACAGTGCAGGATGAGTGCTCACATGCGCACAGGGTCAGTACTAATTTTCATGAGGCAGGCCTTTACCTAGAGTGCACAGTGTGTGAATACAATGGATTGGAAGATACTTCGAGCCATTGCAAGTGGTTAGAGAATTTGCAAGTATTCCTTCTATCACCATTTGTGGGTATGATGTAACATCCAAAGTGGCAAAGGGACGTGGGTCCCTTGATCACTGTGCCACTGGATCCAAGATACACCTCCATGATGAGGGTATAATAGGGCTAAAACTAGTCTGGAATGACTGTGTTTTATTCTAGAGTGAGCATCATCTGGCACTTTGGGATGGACTGTTTCCATTAAGAAAAGGGCCAGTACTGATTTTCATAAAGTGGGTCTTTATCTAGCGTACCACAATGGGTGAGAAATAATGGATCGGAATGATACCACAAGCGAAAGCCAATGGTCAGACTATTTAGAAGCACCCCTCCCACTAAATTTCGTGTGATTGATGTGAGTTTATGTGAAACTTTATATAGATCAAACCCTGCAGGTGTAAGTTGGCACAGAGTCAGAACACCATCTATTTGATGAGTTATCACATAGGCCTTTATTGGCTGTGCTACCATCCAGCTTTTTATCTTCCCTAAACTAAATTAAGATTTTAATGGGATTAATATTATAGGTTAATATTATCATATATCATTTAGAATGTTTGGGCTCTATTCACAAAGTTAAATCCAGACCTGTAGATCTACTACAAGTAAATTTACTCTTAATCTTTCAAGTGTCTTTATTTTATTTATTTATTTTTTGCATTTATATGGCGCTCAGCTACCCAACAAGGGTTTCCCGGCGCCTTTACTACTTTTGGTTACTCCCCATTTACAAGTGTATAGTTAATCAAACGTGTAGACTTACAAGGCCTACCCCCTTAATAGGGGGTGAAGTTAGTAAATACGTCAACTATAAGAGTAAAGGTGCTACCATTAGTGTCTTTATGAATGTGTTTGTTGTTCTCCACACTTAACAGCGACCTTCACAATGGTGTGGTGATCTCCATATGGTAAAGTATATGGTAAAGCTTAAAAGTTTAGTAAACATAAAAATAAGAAAAAAGTCTAAGTTAAATATCAATGGTAATTATGTAGTATATGTATTTTAAATGTAGTACAAAATAAAACTCTTACCAAATTAATTTTAACATATTTTGAATATATTAAAATGAAAATATATTTTTTGATGATTAAAAGTGATGTATAGAATTTATGGAAGGTAACTTAATTGTTTTTCCATAAATAGCCATGTTACATTGATTAAAACATTTTAAAAAGTGTGATAGAATATTTCAAAATAAAGTCATAATTATTATTGTTCATCTATAGACATGTTTTAGCATAATATAATATTTATTGATATTTTGCATAGTTTAAATAATTTACATTATTTTAATATTAGTTCCTATAGGGGTTTTATTTTAAGTCTCTAGCTCCCATATCTTCAATATTTTCCATGGGAGCGTGCTCAAGTGCCAGTGGTTTGTCATGTATGATTGATCTTGTGAAGTGCTGAATTTAGTCTATCGCTGAGCAAAGTACAATTACGCCTGTTTTGGATCTTTTTTGGCTATAGTAATTATAGAAAGGCAGTTTGTGAATAGCAATGGGCTTACTCTTTTGTGGGTAGGTGCATGTCCTGCCTAAGCCACAACGATAAGGCTCAATAAACCCCTCTCTCCTCCCATAAATCCTCGTCTTTAATGATAAGTATTGCCATTTTCATCCATTCCCCTCTGTCCCTCTCACATTTACTACTAAAATACTTACTTAGACCTGTAGAAATCTCCACAGTCTAGGTAAAGACCTCCTTTCCAGAATAGAGAAAAGAGGTAAAAAGCAAAGACCTCTACATTGTCCAAAATGCAGTTTGTGAACAGGACCCACAGATCTTGGTAAATCATTGTTGCACAATTTTGTATTGCATAAGCAGAATTTCTTTATTTAATTGTTGTACTTATATATTAACTGTGCAATGGAATCTAAAATGACATTTCACGAATGATATAACAAATTCAAACTAAGATTCAAATGATTCCACTCCTTGAATTTGATTTTCAGCACCTTCCACCTTCCATTAACCAGATCTGCACACTCTAACAGTTAGGAGAAAATCTCTGCTCTAGTGGTCATTGTTCAATTTCTGTATCAAGCCCAACGTTTCGAACATGCAACAAAACTCCCAAATGGTGACAGTATTCCAGAGGTAACCATTTGCCCAGCAAAGCAAAAAGCAGAACACTGATCTCACACATCCTGCATTTTTCATTTGCTCCAAGAATGCTTCTGTTCTGGACTTCTTTTCCTTCAAAATAAAAGCATATCCCTTCCTATTAAAGTTCTAGCACAAATCTTATGCCCAACCACAGGTTCCTCTAAATAAATCCATACAGACACTGCATGCTACAAAATAATGTTATACGTTCGTTTAAAAAAATAATATATTCTTATTTAAACATGTCCTGTTGAAAAAACTCCTTTCTTTTACATTATTTGTGTTACCAATAAAAACAAGTCATAAGTGTCCTTTACACGCATTAAAACCCATATGACGCTAATTCAGCATCAAAAAAGTACATCTACTGTTTCAATCACATTTTTAAAACACATACTACATATACCACTGTTTCAGTGGGTTAACTGGTATAAACCACCTTCTGCAGGACACAAAGATTATAAAATTACCTCTGTTTTAACATGTAGTTTTTATTTTGCTTCCTAAATTTTATGGACAATGAACACAATGTGTCTTCACCACTTTCTTACAGTACTTTACAAGCAGTATATACAGACGTCTTCACTAGTTAGTGTTTGTCCTGAGATCAGGTCCCAGGTCTTTTATCAGGGTCCTTTATAACTTTGGAAAGTATCCAATTTTAGTTATATCTTAAAACAGGGCACAGTTACTAATTGGGCCGGTGCGATTTTCCCTAGAGTGCTCGCCTTAAACCTTTATTACACTCATAGATCAAGGTCTCATACTCCTGGTTAATTTTTTCTAGGTATTATAAAATAGGGAAACACAACACCTTCAATTGGTGTAATTCTATTGATTCTACTTGTGACCAGATGGCCACATGTTGTAATGAAATGTATGTATGACTCAATGACACAGATTATGCCATTATAACCTGTCGCTTAATTTTGTGGAGAAAGACTAACACAAGTTAATTTTAGAATGTGAGCAGCATTTCGGATAGATTTTTTACCTGAGTCGACTCTAGTAATTTTAGAGCACGAAACTGCAAATCCGAATGCAAACTACAGTGTTTAAAACACAAACAATAGTTCCTTTAATGTGGACGGTCAAAAAATGTTTCAGGTAAATTTTTTACCCAAGCGGACTCTTCAGTTATTTGTTTAGCACAAAAATACAATTCCAAATGTGAGCAACTGAAATTCAACTCAAAATGTAATTTTGGATTTGGAATTTTAGCCAAATGGCCTGTTTGGATAATTTGTTGAGTGCAAGATGCCTTTTGGTATAATTTCACCATAATTACGCTACAAGAAATGAGGCGTTTATTAAACATGAATGCTTTAATGCTAAAGCTCGGAATCCCCTAATGTTTAATTATTCAGAAATACCATACTGTGCTTTCATTCCACATACTTCCTTATCATCTGAAACTCCTATTCATTTTAAAATTTCCGCATACTGACTATTTGAAAATAGACACTCTCATAAGTATCTAATGTCCATAGGCACCTTCTCAACCACAAAGATCACTCCCAGCTAATATTTGAACTGCATGTTTCTAAATGTTATAGCTAAAAGTTATATTCCGAAATGTCAATTCCAATTCTGATCAGCACCTCAACATCATTTTGTGCCACTAATTCCTGGATAAATGGTCAATCAGAATCCATCTTTCACCAGCTACTACGTCAGGGCTACAATATTAGTGGCAACTGCCATCTTAACAGGACACTAGGGACAGCCAAACAAACATACAGAAAGATGCATTGAATTGTAAACCTTCCTCTGTCACAAGTTACTGTACTTTTAATGGCTTAAGACTGCCGTCATTATATCTTATCCAGCACCATCCACCATCACACTATTTTCAAATTTCATTGATCTCTTCTTGAACTGATTTCTCACATCATGTTGTCCTAAAAGAGCATTTTTCTAGGTTATTCCAATATTGATTGAGGCAACCTTAAACACAAATCATTTCTGACTTTTGGGACCTAATACTATTACAGAACCTCTCTCAACACTCTTCGTAGCTGACATGCAAGAGCAGAATCTTGGAATAAACAATCTCTAATTTCATTCACATCAACTGTTTTTCTCCTAGTCCTCTTAACTGGGCCTGTTCAACTGTACTTTCAAATCTCAGTCCCATCATGCTCAATAAGGCCTAACTTTTAAAAGATGGATCTATCCAGTAAAAAATATTTACTCTGACACACTCATGTAAACTGTTTCTTGCAAATTAATGCAAATACTAATCTTAAAAAACATGCATCACATAGCTAACTACTACAATGGCATCACCTTAATGGTAGCAAATCTGATGGCACCTCTCTAATGGGTAAATTAAAAGGATTCTTCAAGTCAAATCATGTATCAAGAAAACTGATTATAAATATCCCAAGCATATGGTCAAAAGCACATTAGTTGTATTACTATCTGAACTAATGAAACAAACAATCTGTCCACTTATCCAAATATATCTGCACCCAGGATCAATTTACCTCTTCGCTCAATAGTATCTTTTCCAACTTTTGGCACATTAAATCCAGCACCTCTCACAGGCGAGTTCTGCCCTGCCATACCAAGTGTGAGGAATCAGTACATTTTTCTCATAACATGGTAGCTTCCATCAGAAACAAAATGAAAACTGTTGCCCCAAATAACATTCTTTTTTCAGCAAACTAATAAATACATAGGACACTTTTTAACCCATTTAAATTAAAGACCATACCGCTGTCATCAGGAAACTAAAACCAAGAAAATACTAACTTAATCATCTCCTGGGAAACCTTATAAAAAAAATTCCCATGTCCTTGCCTCTTGCACTGAGGTATGGTCAGTACCTCACTGTCTCAATGTTTCTTCCATGACTATTGAAACACATAACCCTAGCTTAAAAAATAACTTTTGAAAGATATGTTATGAACCAACTCAACAATATGATAACCATGGAAATTGTTGCAGACCATCAATCTAACTTCTTACTTGGGTTCAATATTCAAACTGACAATCTGAATATGTGGAACAACATGCATTTCTTCCTGACAAATGGAGACTCCTGTATACACAATCTGTCTGATGTCTTTTTGGTGTTCAGTAAAGTAGACTTCTGCAGACTAATTTTAGCTCTGAAACACTGCATGTTTTTTTAGAGCTGAAGCTCTAAGTTGTTTCTCCTATTTTCTAACTAATAGGCATTAAGTGGTAAAGATAGAGAGTTACATCATATGTTCAAACTGCTTAGAAACGTGCCCCAGAAATCAACACCTGTCCCTGCTTTATTCAACATGTATGTTATGCCTCTGGGTCGGACAATGGGAATGTATTTTCTCCAACATGCCGACAATACAATATCTCTAAATATTGACAATTGAGGAAATCACTGCGTCTTTGTTTTCCCCCAAAGAGTCTACCAAATTGATTATCAGAAAGCTTCCTGATCTTCAGTGCTAAAATGCTAACATCCTTCCTTATATTTCAGAACTTCTTCCCATTTAAAAAAGAGGTCCTACAAGTAATACCTATCTGCACTTTGAGGCTTAATAATTTAGAAATTTTCTACCCAGAACAGTCATTCACTGGCACATCAAAAACTGTTTGGAACCCCCTTCCTCTCTAAATCAGAAACAATCTACACATCTCTCTATTCAGAAAGCCCCTCATGACCTCATCTATTGACAGCTTCCTAAACTAACAGCTTACTACTACCTCCTTGTCATCTACAAATTGCTTAAGTACCAATATTTGTGCCCAAATATGTTGTCTTCCTGACCTAATTTCCACACCTCTGGCCTCATCATTTTTAGTGCCAACATGTTGTTCTTTGTTTGAAGTATTTAATGTGAATCTTTGAGTTATGTATTTGAAACTTTCTATGGTTTGTTGTTGCAGAAACTCTATATAACATTGTTAAATAGGTAAAAATTGATTTATTGATAATGATTAAAATTATTTTAGATGTTTCCTCAAAATATTATGGTAATTAGAGTTCTCACTTTGCAATGTTTTTCTTGTTTTAATCTCTGTGCAACATGATGTTAGTATACAATCCTGAACAAACCGCAGGTAACACTTTGTTGCTGAAGAGAAATTGTATTGCTAGTTACACCAGACCCCACCCCCCACAGTGACCATGTAAGCCAAAAGCAAAAAGCATCACCTTGTCAATCAAACATATGTGTGAATCCAGCTTGTCTTATTGGGGGTAAGTAGAACACTATAATCTAGGCTTTACAGCTTGGGTCATAGTAATCAAATTGTTTTAATTTCCGCTGAATATGAAGTAAAAGAAAATCTAATAAGCTAACTAGGCTGTGGCATGTGAGCCATCAAGTGGTGGGTATGAGGTACTACCAAACTTTGGGTATATTCACAAGAAAATGTTGGAGCTCTAAGCTGTACCAACTTTGGCAGTGTGGCATTCCGACATTTTCAAAATGCAAGGATGTGCTGTATTCACATGTATATTGCACACCCCTGTGTTTCTACTGGTACATAAAGAGCTGCCTAGAGCCAGCCATGTTGCAAGGGTACCTGCACTGCAGGGACGATTGTTTATGTTTACAGAGGAAAACCTTCTGCCACAGAAACAATCAATAATGGTGATTTGCACATTCAATGTGTGCTGCAGAATGCAACAGACATGGAAAGAAAAAACATATAAGGAGAAATTAATTATTTCTCTTAATTTCATAATTCTAATGCCTTGTATTCCATGGCATTAGCTTTTGGTGCTGCCTCAGTCATGTAAATCTGGGGCAGAGTCAAAAAGCAATGGGTGTTGTGGTGGAATGCCCAGAGCAAACCCATTGCATGCCTCTTTGCCGCAGAGGACTGCAGTGAAAAGAGGCATATTTACAAGGTGGTGTTAAACAAAGTGGCTTAGTGCCACCTTATAAATATGGAAAATGGTGCTGAACAACTGAAGCGCCAAAGAAGTGACGCTCCCTTGGTGCTAAGGGCTTGTAAATATGACCCTTTATTTAAAATCACGTGCCCTTAAGTAACAGTAGTTTGGCAGGAACTCTGTAGATCTACTTACTCCCTTAACTTCCATGGTAGTGCAACTAGGGGTATTATTTGTGACTGCTCAACTGGAAAATGGGGGTAAATGGAAATGGTGACACAATTGGACCCTTGATTTTTAACACCTTCAGGGGCTTCAAAACCTGTGAGACACAAAAGTACAATAACTTTCAATGTTTAATACGTACATTACATCTTTGCCCAAAAATCTTTACCCAATAAATCTACCAAACATTGGGAGCTGCCTTTCTAGCTATGACTGGTAGTTAGCACAAGCTTACTGAAGACTCCTAAGAAAGGGCAGAATACACTGACAAGCATCTCTTCAATGAGTCATTTACTTATTAGCACAAATTCCTTTTTTAAACAACTTACCTTTTTCAGAAAAATTACTTTGCCCAATTCAAAGATCAAGTTAAATTCAAAAGGAGAAAATTAAGCGCAGTTCACTGGAGGACAGTCTGTTGTTATGCCTACCCACTGGCTTTTGAGTGTGACATTCAGACAACATTCTTAAATAAAATATGAATGAGTCCTTGCTCTGAACTTGCAAAGACTAACTAAACTAAACTACACTTTCAGCCTCAAAAGAAACCAAATAGAAGATGGCGGCTTGAATAGACGTGAATCGAGAGGCTCCCCGGCCCAAAGCCCCATTATCACACTATTTCTAGCTGCCACCCCCTGTGAATCTGCCCAAATCAAGCTCGAACCTTTCTGCTGCCTTGGAGCGCTACCGGTCGGATTTTTCTGGGCTATTGATCGCCTTTGGCCCCGCATTCCCAGTCGCCGGAGAGGACAGCGCAATGGCGACGAAGGTTTGAGCCCTTCCGCCGCGCGGTCGCACTGCAGAGACTGCACGCACTAGACCGGAGCGCCGTGGAAGCGCACACCGGAACACAGAGAGGCGAACTCGGCGGCTGCGTGCGGTGGCTGGGGGAGGCGGTGCGCTCCGACCCCCCCGGACACAGTGCGTCCCGCCGGAGAACCCCCGGCAAATCCAGGCCCCGGCGTGGGCCTACCAGACGGCTGGACGGGACCGGCCCCGGCGGACCCACGGCGCCCACACTCTGCGCATACCAACCCTGCTCCACTGGGGGACCGTCGGCTAGAGCTTTGTGCACCGACGGACACTGGTGACCCGCAGCTTCCGCTGTTGACGCGACCGGTGCAACGGCGAAGAAGGTTAGAGCCCTTCCGCCGCGCGCCTACGCCTCGGCGGCTGCGGGCGTAGACAGGATTGCTAGGCCTGCGAGCGGCTGCCCACGAGGAGGCGCCCGGGGCATCCGGCGACCGACTACCTGAGGGGTCGGTGCTCCCGACCTTTCCCGGGCAGGCCGTGCCCCGTCAGCAGCCAACCAACGACTCCAGGCCCCGGCGTGGGCCTCCAGACACATACCCGCGCCTTCTCTTGGCGGGCCTACTGAACCTTGGGCTGCGCGGAGCACCGGCCTCCGGTCTTGCGCGCTCCCGCTGGTCCTCCCCCACCTCATCGGCGGCCTCTGGGGAGGACGCGCTGGGATCAGCGGCTCCGCTCCATCGGAGCCTCGTGCACGCCAGCGGGAGCCCTTTGGACAATTTAGGCCCCGGCGTGGGCCTATCGGGTGGCGGCATAGAACCAGCTCCGCCGCCCCCACAGAGCCATACACCGGGCGTCGTTCGCCCGCCCCCCACAACTCACCGGAATTCCCCTCGCACCTCCGATCTCCAGCGGGGGGATAACACCTGTGCTGGGGCCTACTCCCCCGGCCCCTCCGAGAAACTGCGAGCCCCACCGGAGGCCTCCGTCCACCGCGCCTCCCACGGCAGCCATCTTACTAAGCGGCTCCGGCCCGCCGCCGGGGGAGTCCCAGAGCCCCCCACCCCCTGGCCTACCGGCAGAGAGACACACCGGCGACGTGGGAAGCCACCCAGCAGCGCACCCCCGCATTGATAATGGCCCCCTGGACGGGGGGCATAAGGTGAGTGGCGCCCAGCGACCTGGACTACCGAACACTCTCCCCCCTCCGGGTAACTGCACTCTCTGTTGGATGACCCTCAACTGCTGAGGTCGGAGACGTAGCCCTGCTGGACGCTATCCTGGGCCCCCGGTCGCCAGGGCCGTCAGCCCCGGCCTCCTCCCTGTTGCCGGCTGTCCGCCGTCCACCGGGTCCCCCACTCAGACACTGGGGCCGTCCGTGGACCTCCCTGCGACACCCAGTCCACGAGATCTTCCTCCAGCTGCTCCCGGGGCACTGCTCTCCTGCCTGGCGCCTAAGCACTCTTCCTAGGCCTACGTTGCTCTTCCTCTATCAAGCATAACCCTGCTCAGCGCGGCACGGTGGCCCCAGCCCGTCTAATCTGGTCATCTCTACCCCCACTACCTCACTAGCCACTACACACTCTGAGCGCCGCCCTTGCAGCGCCCCACGAAAGACTCTTCCGCCCCCGGAGTGGCTTGCGGGGCTTCTTCTTGGGCCGCCGTTCCTTGACCCTTCGCGGGACCCAGAACCGGCTCTGATTCGTCCGCTACCCGTCACAGTTCGTTTCGTTGCTGGGCGATCACTCGACAGCTCCCGACGATACCCATCGGCTGGCCTATCGCCCTGTTCTGGACATCATGACGCACTCTAGTCGAAAAGGGACCCGGAACGTTGTGGAGCTCATGCAGAAAGCAGCGTCGAAAGGAGACAAGAACCAGCCACAGTCGTCCCCGAAACCCCCCGCGAGCCCTCAGCCTCAGGACGAAGACTCCGCTCCGATCACAAAAGCCTTCCTGGCCTCCCTCTTCAACACACTGCGAGAGGACTGCCAGACTCTGAAACAGGACTTGGCTGGGGAACAACGCGAGCTCCGTCGTGACATTGATGGCCTGAGTGAGCGAGTTGCCTCTCTGGAGGACGCTGATCGGTCCCGCAGTGGGGAGGTGGAGAGACTCCAGCAGGAAATCCTGCGACTTCAGGATCAACAGGTGGATTTACAGTCGCACTCTGAAGACTTGGAGAACCGCTCCAGGCGGAATAACATACGGGTCAGGGGTGTTCCGTTGAAGGCTGAAAAGGACAATGTGACCAGTTACCTTCAAGACCTATTCAGAGACATCCTGGGAGAGCCAAGCGACTTTGAGATCCGAATCGACAGGGCGCACAGGGTGGGCATGGCACGCAGAGCACCTGCACCACCTCCGGACATTTTAGCGTTCCTCCCGGACTTCCCCCTGAAGGAACGCATCCTTAGAGAGGCCAGGAAAGCACAGCCCATCAGATTTCGCGATGACCCTGTGGCCCTCTTTCAGGATCTCTCTAACATCACCCTACAAAAGCGTAAATCCTTCAGACCTGCGACGAACTTCCTGCGGGATGCCGGGATACCCTACTCCTGGGGCCACCCGTTCCGTCTGATCTTTAAATGGAACGGCTCCCTCCACCAGCTTAGAGCACTCCACGACACCTGCTCCCTGCTTGGGATCGACATGCCGGAAAGCTCAGCCTCCAGAGACGCCTCTCCGTCCCGGTCGCAAGAAGACCCACCTCGCCCTACAAGAGACGGCTGGCAGACGGTCCGCAGGAGGAGAACGCCGAGAACCATCCCGAAACCCGACCCGATCACGGTCGCCCAGGAACGAGAAGCGGCAGTACAGGAAGTGGCAGATAACACGGCACCCAACCTGTGGAACATTGACCTTTTGAACCTTGACCAATTTGGGGGTGTTCTCTCACTCGCACATGGCTTAACTGGGGTCTGGGCCGGGGAGCCGCCAACTGGGCTGCAACCATGGTACCCCTTTCTTTGACTTTCTACGGACCTGTGCCCTGCACGACTAGGCCCGAGACTTTTACCGGTTTCTATTGGGGGGGTTGTTCTGGGAGGGGGTGGGGAACTTGGGGAATGGGGGTTCAGTACTTGAGGGGGGTTGGGCTGGTCCACTCTGTTGGGGTTAGGGTGGCCACGGGGGGGAGGGGATTATTGGGGGGGACCAGTACGCCATGGGATCTTTACACACACCAGGGTTTGCCCACGTTTTCCACCATTGCGCAGCGCCTTGCACTACTGAGCCCGTTCGCCCCTGTGTGCCCCGGCGATGGCTGACACGCTCAAAATCCTGTCTCTTAACGTCAAGGGACTCAATAACCCGATTAAGCGCAGGGCTATCATCTCCTACCTAGAGAATTCTGAGGCCGACATCTGCCTGCTGCAAGAAACCCACCTCTTGGCTAAGGACTGGCACCGGCTGCGCTCCCGCGCTTTCCCACAGCAACTCTTCTCCACTCGCCCATCAAAGAAAGCTGGGGTGGCTATACTCATATCACGGCGCTTCAAAGGCAAGGTAGGGGCCAAAATAGGGGAAATTAAGGGACGCCTTCTAGCCCACGCTTTCCAGATTGGCAACACCACCTACGCGATAGGCTCCATCTACTCCCCCAATACAGGTCAGGAACCCTTCTTGCTATCCGCAATCTCAGAAACACTTCAAGCACCTCACACCTACATGCTCCTAGGGGGGGACCTTAACCTCGTCATGGATACAGTCAAGGATAGATCGGGGCACCGTTACGGTGACACAGGGGCGATTTCGCAGAAGGGCACCACTTGGTTGCATGATAGAGACATCTCGGACCTTTGGAGACACGCACACCCACTTACAACGCAATACACATTCTACTCACACGTACACCACACTTACGCACGCATAGACCACTTCATGGGCTCATCGACCCTCATTCCCCACATCGCCACGGTGTCAATTATCCCGGCTGCCCTCTCCGACCATCAAGCAGTGGAACTGACGCTTAACGTGCCCAGTTCGCCGCGCACTCCGGGGTCGTGGAGGCTTAACGAAACCCTCTTACAAAACCCGGCGGTAACCCGCCAACTTCATAAATGCATCTCAGACTACTTAGCCACCAACGACACCCCTGATGTGTCGATGTCGTCCTTATGGGGAGCTTTGAAAGCTGTCATTAGGGGGGAGCTGATAGCGATATCAGCTGCAGACGCCAAACTTCGCAAAGAAAAGAGGAGCGACCTCTCCGACAAAGTCGCGGAGTTGGAGAGAGTTCACAGCCGCACTGGCGCCCCGAGAATTTGGCACCAACTTAAAGCCGCCCGGGCCCAGTTGGCTAGCCTCGACACCGACAGGGCAGAATTTGCTGCTCTTCGCCTCCGTCACACGTACTACGTGGGGGGCAACCGCACCGGCCGGCTCCTGGCCAGCGCCTTGAAAGCCAAACTCCAACGCTCCAAAATCACGACGCTGCTAGACGACGCCGGCGATGCAGTTACTGAGGACGCACAGATCGCCTCGGCCTTTCGCTCCTACTATGCCTCTCTATATAGCACGGATAAGGCGTCGCCGACAGCCATTGACATCTACTTACAATCGGCCGATATTACGCCGTTATGTTCGGCGAGCGTGGAAACCCTTGATGCCCCCATTCGCCCCGACGAGATCCTCGCTGCCATTGCACGCCTCCGTCCGCTTAAATCCCCGGGCCCTGATGGCTTCTCATCGGGCTTTTATAAATCCTTCGGCCATGTCCTAGCGCCTATCCTCGCCAGGCTATTTAATTCCTTTGAAGGGCCGAGTTCCATCCCGCCCGATATGCTTGCAGCCGACATTTTGGTCCTGCCTAAGCCGGGCAAACCCCCAACGCACTGCTCCGCATTCCGCCCCATCTCCTTACTCAATCTAGATCTGAAGCTGTTTACGGGAGTACTGGCGGCTCGCCTGGGCCCCTGCCTCCCGGGCATTCTCGAACCGGACCAATTGGGCTTTGTCCCGAACCGCCAGTGCAGTGACAATACCAAAAGACTCCTGCACCTCGTGGACAAAGCTCATTTTCAGGTCTCCGACTCTGCCCTATTAGCCATCGATGCAGAGAAGGCTTTCGACCGTGTCGACTGGACCTACTTGCAGGCTGTGCTGCGGCGCTACCACCTGGGCGACCGGTTTCAGGCCTGGATCGCGAGCTGCTACCACCGTCCGTTGGCACGTGTCCGGCTGGGTGGCCTCAAGTCCGACCCCTTCGAGATACAGAGGGGAACCCGCCAGGGGTGTCCCCTCTCACCCTCCTATTTGCTCTATACGTGGAGCCCTTAGCGCAGAAGATCCGCGATAATCCCCACATTATAGGAATGTCGTTCGGCAACGAACCCCACGTGGTGGGACTGTACGCAGACGACATAATCGCCGCTTTAGACCGCCCATCTAGCTCCATACCAGCGCTTATGGCGGAGCTGGAACAATTCGGCGCGGTGTCAGGTTTCAAGGTCAACCAGGGGAAGTCCCTGATACTGCCCCTTGGCAGCCATGCTCTTCCCAATATCCCACGCCTACCTTCGGGTGCCAACTGCGGTCCACCACTCGACTGCCATACCTGGGGATTACCCTGACCTCCTCCACGGTCTCGACGGTTAATCACAACTACTCTACCTTATCATCCCAGATCCGGGCTGATCTCGCGCGTTGGTCGAAGCAACCCCTCTCCTTACTTGGGAGGATCGCGGCGATAAAGATGTCTGTCCTACCCAAAATATTATACATCTTTCAGACCCTCCCGGTGTCGCCGCCAATGGGAATGCTAGCGGACCTCCAACATGATCTTCACCAATTTGTGTGGGAGCCAGGCTCCATCGATGAGTAGCGCACAGGACTGTAGACGAGGGCGGCCTCGGGATCCCAAACTTGCTGCAATACTTCCAGGCCTCGCAAATTCGATATCTGGTGGAGTGGTACCGGCCCGAATCAGAGAAGAGATGGCTCTTTCAGGACAGGGCCATGGCACAGACCTCCCAGTGGAAGATACCGTTTCTTGCTCGCCAGCACAGGCCCCGTTATCTCCACCGCTCCCCTATTACTCGGACCACTATGGCGACCTGGGACATGATAGCGGTCAAACGGGGCCTCACGACCTTCCCGTCCCCACTTACCCCGCTCTTTGACAACCCCGCATTCCCACCCGGCACAGACACTCGAGCTTTCCTGCAATGGCGTGACACGCCTTGCCGATCAGCTGGGCACCTCTTTGATATGGAGGGGTTCCTCTCTCTCGCCGACATCTCGCGAGACTATGGAGTGGATGACCCTCACATGTTTCAATATTTCCAAATCCGCCACTGGCTCTTGAGCCCGGACGTTGCCCCTCTGGTAGGCCGGCAAATGACACCGTTCGAACGCTGGCTCGTGTCCAAGGACTCAGATAAACATCTAATCTCAGACCTCTATCGGATGCTCTCCCCTGCTGCCGACCCTGCTAAGACCGCTGGACAGCGGCGATGGGAAGCAGAATTTGGAAGACCTCTTTCCTCAATAGAATGGAACCACATATATTACAGGGCCGCCCACACTACCCGCAATACCAAAGCCAGGGAATCGGCGATCAAATTGGCTATCTATTGGCACCTTACCCCAGCGAGACTCAATCAAGGCAACCCGGCCCGTAGCGCGCTGTGTTGGAGAGGATGTGGCAGCCGGGGTACACTGACTCACCTCCTGTCGGAATGTCCTGCCTTGCAGGAGTACTGGAAGGTCGTCCTGGATGATATTGATTCCACGTTCGACACCGAGATCCCACGCTTCCCAGCATACACACTCCTAGGGCTTCCCAATGCACTTACATTCCCCCTGAGATCAGCTCGCGGCAAACAGATGGGCATCGCTATGCAGGCAGCATCGCAACACGTCCTGTCGCTCTGGGGCTCCACTATCCCACCCACCCACACTGGCTGGCTACACAAGCTGTGGTTCACGTTGGGCATGGAACGGATCCAGGCCACACTCACACATACCACTGATGCATTCCGCACCACTTGGCAGCCGCTCCTGACGCTGCTCTCCAGGGAATTCCCCGAAATCACCTGCCCGAAGTACCTTCGTATCCTACGACTCACAGACTGCATTGTGGACCGAACGCGACCAGAGGCACCCTGATACATTTAGACTAGCTATAACTCACACGATTACTATGGACGACTGGCGTACTGGTGGGGTGGGGGGGGCGTTAGAGTTGGGTGTTAGGGGGGGAAGCGGGTTCTTAGGGCTGGCTTGTTTCCTTGTTGCCCCGACTAGGGGCTTCTCTCGACCTCTGGGCACCACCTTTCCATTTGGGCATGCTCATTCTGCTCATCTAACGCTTATTAGAGAAGACGTGTCTGTCTGTCTCGCTTGCCTAACTTGCCTGTTGATTGTCCATTGCTATGCCATGCCTGTTTTTTTTTCTGTTCTAAAACTCAATAAACATACTTTGACATTAAAAGAAACCAAATACCCCAAAGAAACAGAATAACCTAGTGGAGAGATGAACCGAGAAGGATTTGTTGGTTAAAGCAGGGAGTTCCGACTGATAAGAGCTAGCAGTTTCCCTCCTGGTTGCAGACTATAAATGCTCTCCTCTTGTTCATGTTGCTGCATCCTCCTTTGAAAAGTGTTGCCAGATTTTGAGACCTGTTCTAAGCCCAAAGCCATCAAGTATAAGCCCAAATTTAGCCCAACACAGACCAGTATCGGTCCAAAAACCAGCCTAAAGTTGCAACTCTCAAATTATGCAAAAATAGCCTTTAGAAAACATTTTAAGGAAAAATCAAAATTCAATTTTTTTCTCCATTCAGTCTGCTTCTGTAGGTCATGACTAATTTCCGGTGTGGTCTATCGCTAACCAGCGATCGGCAGCGGCGTGGTGTGGGTGGAGAGTGCGGAGGCGGAGTCAGAGTCCGTGAACCTCCGACTGCATCTGGTGAGAGCCTTCCTGACACATCGGCCCTGATTCCGGGAAGCTGAGGTGCAGTGGTACAGCACAGTCCATAGAAGTGGGCCAACCTACAGGGCCTCTACCACTGCCACTCCTGCTGCTGCCAACTGGTTCCACTGGAGGAGGGGCTGGCAATCTGTACAGGCCTGATTGTGGGGACTGTACTCCCCGCTGCAGATGGAAGCGGTTGGCGCCAGGTCGGGCGCCTGTCTGCCGCTCAGCGATATTCTCTCTTCTCTCTCCTGCTTAGCCACCAGCTGCACCACAACACACTGCTCTGCAACGTGACCAGAGCCAGAGAGGATCAAGGATACCTTGATGGGGGAATTTTCTTAGCACCGTGGATGTGATCAGTCACCAGGCTCCCACACCGCAGAGGAGAAGCGAAAGCAGTAAGTGGAGATGGGTCACATAACACAGCAGCACTTAGCACTAAAACAGCACTTTGGCCCACTGCCTTCTACCTGCCCCCTACCTTCAGCAAGCTCCATCACACAGCCAGGCACTGCTGCTTGCGTACTATCAGAGCCGGCATCAGAGGTGGGCGCTTGGGGGTACCGGTTGGGAGAGTATGTGAACCCAGGCCTGCGTCCTACAGCTGGAAAACTTGGTAGTCAGGAGCCAGGAGCGAGGAGCAAGGTGCCTTCCCACTTCTCACCACTCCCAATCTCCAAGGACCAATCCAGGAGGCTTGCCTACCAGGAATGAACAGTATAAATGTAGCAGCTTTAGTCATCTGCTGCACAGAGAGTGCACCCGTCGAGCTGTGGAGGCGGTCCGGGTAGCACTGGATGTGGCCTGCAGCTAGCCAGGGGAGCCCCACTTGCCACACCCATCCACAGACCCTCAAGTCACTTGACTCCCTTGTGAGAACACAGTCTGCAATAGTACCAATGGGAGGTCAAGAGACTGTCCCCGTACAACTGGGACACCAGCGCCATCACCATCATTACCATCCCCAGGCATGGGTAGCAGAGACAGAACTAACAGTAGTGACAAAGAGGGATCAAATCAAGGTGAAGGCTAACAAAGGAAGGAGCCACCACCAGATCACCACCTACCGTGCTATACGTAGTGCAAATTAGAGGAAGATCATCTACCTCACAATGATATTAGGGTGAACCAGGGTGGCCACCCCGCCTAGGACAGCTGGCAGAAAAGGAAAGCAGCGCAAGCCATGCTCCACCATCACCCAACACAGCGTCCAAACCTCTTTAATTTCGCCAGAGTTAGACCCAAAGGTCAGTGCATCACTAAGAGGATAGGGAGGCACTCCAAAACTCACAACTTCTCCAAATTAACCAAAAATCTACACATAATGTAATTTCTTAAGTGATATAGGCAGCGCTCTCTACTCAAGAAATGCAGCACTCAAAGGACTACAGCCCCACCTTCAACCCTTAAAAACACCACCGTTTCTACAGCAGACCATTGCTCTAGTTCATACCCAGCCCCACGAGGAGGCTATATCACTCATGGAGGATTAGATCTGTGCATCTTCTCATAGCTATGCAATGGTGAATTCCCCCAAGACAATTTCACTGTTAACTGTCACACCTTCCCCTCCCCCTCACCACCTCAGTCTATCATCAGCATCTTTCCCCATGCTTACTTCTGCAAATCCAATCCAGTCCCCAATCGGACAACCTGGGCCCCAGAAAACAGCTAACACGAGGCTCAGGCCCCAGTTAATCCAGCATCTGCATCATTCTTGCTCACAGCAGGGGGGCCAGAGCAGCACACACATGTTACAACTGCTGTAATGGAAATCGGCTGCCTGCTGCATATGGAAAAGGACACCTACAATAATCAATGTCCTGTAAGTCCTCAAGGTCCTCCAGCTTCTGCGAGGAGCAGGCAGAAGTCTCAATCATAACCCCACCTAAAAGTCAATTGCACCTAGCCACCAAACCATAACATTACTACTAGATCAGCTGCATCAACTCTAATAGCTATCACTGATCACACCAACCAGGAAGAAGGAAGGGTTTCCCTCTCCTATTTTAGCACTCAAAAATGGGAGGACATGCTAGCAGCCTACTCGCTAGACCACCATTTGGGTGCACCCCCAAAGAAGATGCCCTAGCCTAACACACTCGACAGCAAACAGTCCCCTTGTGAAGGGCTTAAAGGGGAGCCCAAGGGGGTGGCGAGCTCAAAATACAAGTCGGCAGCGCCTGTACCGCCCTTCAAATATACCATGCAACTGTCAGTGGAAGTGCTCCAATACCAGTCAGATAAGATTGACATCCAGCTCTCCCTATTAAACACTCTGGCTTTGTTCACAGCTGACATTGATGAATAACTGGGGGATCTCAATGGCCTAATAAGATGACCACAATCAGAGGCATATCTTAGCTTTGGTTGCAGGCAAATCGTGGACAAGCTATCGACCCTCCCAAAAATGCTAACTACCATGCTCAAGGATTTGAGGAATGCATCAATCACCTCCTCATGCTCTCCCTCCAGGGCCCTGATTTCAGAGCCCATGCAAGACAGAGGGGAGCATGCCAACCCAACCAATCAGAACACCAAGCATGGGGACTCAGCCACCCAACAAAGAAAGGGGGCTTTTGGCACTGTCAGTGAACCATCTACGACAGACCATGAAGAACCACTCACTATAAAGACTAATGCCAAGCATTTCGTCAGTAGAAAGGGAAAGCCTGCAATCAAAAACTTCTTCCAAACCAAGCAGCCTTTTTCTCTAGCTCAGTCAACAGTGCCCAAAACCGATACCATCCTGAATGATGGAAGCAACCAACACAAGGTCAGAAACAAACTAACATCCACCCAAACGTAGGACTACTGCCTCCTTTCCACAGCACCAGGAGGCCACTTGTCAAAAAAGGAAACAGGATCCCACTACTGGGAACGACTGCCTCTCGTAGAGATAGAGACAACTCAGACCTAAGTCCAGCACTCATATCAGTGCCCCAAAAGCCATTAACCTTTCCAACTCAGCCTGAGGGAAAGGATGTACTCCAAACAGTTTCAGTTTAGCAGCAGAAAGAGACCAGGACTCCTGAAAGGATGCAATCATGAGGATTGCCTCTGAACATCAAGCCAACAATGATCAGACAAGTATTTTTATGAGCTTCACTATTCAAAACCCAGTCCTGCTTAGAACTGCAGGGCACCTACGGCAGGATTCTGACCAGCCACTTCAGGGTACCCTGCGTTCGGCGAAACTGATGCCACCAGGTGTGCTAATCAATTTGATAAGTACTGAAATAAAACACAGCTCCTTTAGAGAGGGGGAGCAACCACAATCCATGGAGGATATCCACCTTAACTTCCAATAGGCTACTGTGCAACATGCTAGAGAGCTATCAAAGCACATGCAAGCCCCAAA
The DNA here is from genome assembly GCF_964261635.1 of Lissotriton helveticus. Taxonomy (NCBI): domain Eukaryota; kingdom Metazoa; phylum Chordata; class Amphibia; order Caudata; family Salamandridae; genus Lissotriton; species Lissotriton helveticus. Next base: position 2,120,649,671 of record NC_136057.1, on the reverse strand, counting down.
CAGAATGTTGCCTGGTATCATCTCTATACTGCTCAAACCCGAGGGAAGGGAACCATGACATCCTGAACTCGGGGAACAACTTGAGATTATTACGAGCCACACCTAACCTTGTGGACATAATCTTAACGGACCTTCTCTCAATGGAGTTTCTCCAACCTGAAAACCCACCAAAGCCTGAGACAAAAAGGGCTATGTGGAAAACAACCACAATTGCACAAAGTATTAGACAAGTACTATACCTTTAAAGCTTGGTCCATCAGTGTCATTCCTCACCAAAACGCAGGGTATTCATCCCTCTACTAATACCTAGCCAAAGGTCTGGAGCCAAAAGCCACCCAAGGCCCCCCATCTATGTGCTTATAGGGGCATTTGGCCAATCTCCACAACAAAGGGCTTGCCCACTGGGCACCCTGCATGCCTTTCTCCGGGCAGAAACAGCTCCCCGAAGCAGTCACCTGAATCTTGAGATGATTACAAGAACCATAACTAACTCTCCAGAAACCCAATGACAATATTTGTAATCAGATGGAGGCACCAGAGCAAAAAAAATGGTGGTCCGCCTATGCTCATAGAATGTCAAACAGACAAACAGACCCAGAATTCCTGCAATACCTCTACTGGTTTGACATAATCTTGCTGCAGGAAACATGGCTTACAGAACCACTACATTTACAAGGGTTTCTATGCTTTGCCGCACCAGCCATAAAGGACAGGAAATTTGGGCATTCCTCAGGAGGGCTGGCAACTTATATATCTACATCTACCATTACCAAGTGTGCACCTTCATATTTTATCATGTTTTTATGGTTTTAACTGAAGCCTTTGTATTGCAATAGTTTTTAGTAACTATGCGAATGAAATAAAATTCAAATAAATTCCATTTAATATAGAAATAGTGGGAGCAGGTTAACAGGGCACCTGTGTTAATAGCTACTAATTTTCGTGGCCAGTTGCCACTGTGACGTTACAACTTGTAGTGCTGACACCACATATCCAAACCCAAACCTAACATTCATGAATTAACACTACCGGAGCAGAACATAACCCTCCTTATGTCTATGAATGGGAACATCAATGCTATTTCATCAATGTGGCTCCAAAAAACAAGTACTGAAAATGCTTTTCAGAATTAACTCCACACAGTAACACACATATTAACATCTGTATTAAAGTAATTGCCAAAAACGTGTTTGTCATGGCTTGCCTTGTATCTACTTGCCTGAAGATATTCTATTCAGGTGTTTTTGTAGAGCGCATAGCTACCCTACTGGGCCTCCCAGCTCTGACATCACACCAACTGCCTTGCTCAATGTACTTAACGATGCTGTCAAGGATTAGAAAAGATGGTTTTTCAGGAGTTTTCTGAAACTGGAAAAGATGGTTCATTTTAAGGATTACTGGGAGGTCATATGGACAAGGTGGGCAATGGAGCGACTGCTGGATCTACTTTTGGTGACCTAGGGAACTGGCAAGAGCCATAGATTTCCACACCATAGAGACCCCCTGGGAATGTAAGGGTTGATTTCTTTTAAATTTCAGATTATTCAGAAATGGCAAAAGAAATGTATAATCTCTACAGAAGAATTTGTGTATGTATATGGGCTATCACAAACTACACTTATGTCACCCAAACTGCAAACACAATTTTATAAAATATGTTTTTTTATGTACTATACTCCAGATAGAATCGCCAAATAGGGTAGTGGGAGAGGAACATGCTGCTTTCGATGTAACTTACAAGATGCGGACTGTATACACATTTTTTCATCTTGTCCATCTTTAATTTCTCTCAAATCAAAAATCGAACATTTCCTCTCATTGATTCTCAAAACCGTTGTTACTCTATCTGATCAAACAGTTGTTCTGGGCCTAACAAATTCTACTAACCAGAATATTGGTCATGAACTGATTTTTATTTTGATGGCCGTATTAAGAATTTGTATAGCATCAGCTTGGTTAGATCCTATTGCCCCCTCATACCAACAGTGGTTTTCAAGACTGATAGCAATTTTTTATCTAGAAATGGCAATATATAAAACTAAAGGTAGGAAACGTAGAATAAAAGGCTTAAAAATGTGGTCACCCTTAATAGAATGGTCTGAATCCTAGTGACTTATATAACAATAATCTGGCTACAATCGTCTAGTTACAATGTGTACCTATCTAAATCAATGCTTATTTGTCCTTGAATAATTATGTATTAATTCATATACTTACTTTTTTCTATTATTATATATATATATATGCTTTTGAAATTCTTTTTGTTTTACACCTAATCTGCCCGATCGGAGGGGGGGGGGGGTGTTGTCTTAAGTGTTGTATTGTCTTTTTTCTGTAAAAAATCCAATAATTTTTTTTTTTTAAAAGGGAATGTAAGGGTTGAGCAGTTGCTTAATAGGTGGAGGGCCTTTCCAGCGTGTGACCCAATTGGCTATGCACAGTTCCTTAAACTGAATTCTTTTTTGCACCAGAAGCCAGTGCAGGGCTGCTAATGCTGGGGCAGCCAACTGATAATTAGGAATTATTTGAGGAATTTGGGCTGCCGCATGCTAAATGAGTTGAAGTCTCTTTATCACATACTTTGAACTTCCCACATAGAGGTAATAACCATAGTCTAGTCATGAGTTGATCAGTCCTTGCACAACAATCCTCCTTTAAGATGGTGGTAACCCATATAACAATGTTCGTAAGGTTCTCAAAATTCCATAACAGGTCTGAGCAATTTTCCTGGCCTGCATCTCCAAATTCTAGAAAAGAAAAGAAAAAACTCCTTTGCAATGACAGTATGGGACTACATCAAAAATAAACATCACAGCAGACAAATTTGAAAGGCAGTTTTCGTGCAAAACAAGTATTTGTAAATGAGAAGCTACAGTTTGAAAACTGAGGGTTGCTGCAGTATGATTAGAGTTAAACACCTTTTCAGTTAAAATGTACTGAAGAGGCCAGAAAATAGACAGTTACCTAATATGACCAATTCGATGCCCTCCGTTCCAAAGACCTTCACTGTGACCACTTACTCTCACACTGAAAATTAAAGAGGACATTCTTATTTCCATTGTGTTGCAGGTAGCGCTAGACCAAAGCTCCTAGTTTTGCAAAGCAGCAGATGGGTTTGTTTGGGGGTACAAATGAACGCAAGGCTCTTGAGGCCAGATGTATAAAGCATGTTTCCGGTAGCTAACAGCTCGATTAGCAGAATCACCCTGTTTGTGACTGGAAAAACAATTTTTCTAATTTACAAAAATGCTAACTCCTGGGTGAAATCTTTTGCGTCTGTAAGGAGCAGCATTTAGAATTTTAACAATTATTTTTTGAATGATAATAATAGTAATCCATGTGCATCATTTTATACCTTTAATAGGGGAAAAATACAGATGGAATGATCTCTTTTTAATTTTTGCCCATTATTTATCCAAATTTTTTATACATTCATACTTTTAAAAACAAATACATCATAAACACTTTGTGCCCTATGCATCATAGCCGGGTAAACCATCTTACAAGACGCCTTCAGTTGACAGAGTGAGACTTTTAAGACAACAAGCTTTGTTGCTTTTAAAATCTAAGAAGTTTCTCTATGGATATTTTGATACATCGCCAATTTCCAAGCCAATTGCTCAAAAGTTAATTCTTACTTGGAGAGTTCATTTATGTCCTATTAGAACCTATTAACGTATTTAGTGGCCGTCTAGGTATGATGAGATGTCAAGCAGTAATTGAATGGGGCAGAGGTTCGAAAAATGTGCTTTGCAGGAACTCAGTATGACTAGAGTGTGTGCGCCAAGGTTTCATAGCTTTGTACTCCATCTAGCACTGCATCCCTGCCAAGTGCAACACAACGCAGGTTAATCTAACGTAATTCCATGCATTTTCCCACATTCTTGCACTGAAATGCAATGACACGTTGTACTAGCTCTTCTCTGCCCAGTGCTTTGAGCAACAAATGCTGAAGAAGTCAGCACACGAGTTATGGCCAATGGGATCTGTCATTCAATGTTCCAGTGACAGGTATGCAGAGGCGGTCAACAGTGGCGTTAAATAGACCCTAGCAGTCCCCGCAGTGTGGGTGCTCCCAAAAAGCTTCAGAGGGGCCCTCAGCAAAATACCCTGGCCATAGAGCTTCTGACTGAGTCTAGAGGGGGCCCCCTCAAGTTTTGTTACTTCACTGGCTGTCAAAATACGGGGTTGAGATGAGGTGTGTGGTTGCTGTGGATAATAATCAGAGTAATGGACCCGGCTTTTGGTATTTCAATCAAGTAGCTCCAGAAGCGGTGTGACGCCTCCTCTTCAACATCTGTGCTGTGATAAGACAAGCTGGGGGACCAACTGTGAGACACAGACCTGCAAAGTAGCTTCAGCCCAGCTCAGAGTAGTAAAGCCACCCAGTGACAGAGGCAGCATGCTTCTGGTGAAAATTGCCTTAAATTAAAATTGTTAGAAAAGGGGTCTCTGTCTGGTTGGCAGTGGTTTGCACACTGTCCAAGCAGGGATGCTTAATCTAGTCAGGGTGAGTAAGTTGCACCCTCAGAATAACCTGTGTGTGCCCCCTTGCTAGCTCAGGAAGACCCATCAGTCTGGTGATGGGCCATCAGGATATGATGGACACAACTCAGGTCCCTTTGTGTGACTGTCTACAGTGAATGCACATGAGCCCAACTGTCAGCAAACCCAACAGTGGATTCTGCAAACAGGGAGAGGCACAGAGTGGCGAATCAAGAAAATAAGTGGCATTTACAAACTTACAATTCAAAAACCTCCTTCACCAAAAGTTGTATTTTTAAATTGTGAGTTCAGAAACCCAAAACTCCAAATTTCTATCTGCTCCCAATGGGAAATTGCACTTGAAAGATACTTCAAGACAATCCCCATGTTACCCTATTGGATAGATAGGCCTTGCAATAGTGAAAAACTAAAATATCAGCATTTCACTATTAAGACATGTAAAACACACCCGTACATGTCCTACCTTTTACATAAACTGCACACTGCCCACGCGGCGCCTTGGGTCTACCTTACAGGTAACTTAAATTTAGTAAAAGGAAAGGTTTGGGCCTGGCAAGTGGATGCACTTTCTAGGTCAAAATGGCAGTTTAATAATGCACACACAAACACTGCAGTGGCAGATCTGAGAAAGGTTTGAAAGGCTACTCATGTGGATGGCACAATTAGTGCTGCAGGCACACCAGTAGGATTTCATTTACAGGCCATAGGCACACATAGTACACTGTACTAGGGACTTACTAGTAAATCAAATATGCCAATCATGAAGAAACAATTACCATCATATTTTAAGGAGAGCGCATATGCTCTTTAGCACTGGCTAGCAGTGGTAAAGTGCCAGAGTCCTAAAGCCAACAAAAAGAAAGTCAGAAAAATAGGAGGGATAAGGCAAAAAGCTTGGGGATAACCTTGCAAACAGGGACGGGTCCAACAGCATAAAAAAGAGGAAAAAACACATTTTGTAAGCCCTTCCCTAAATCAGTATAGATGTTTTTTTTTAAAATACACCACATAAACAGTTGTTTACCCTATGCCAAGTAATAATAGCTGGCTGGTCTTGGCCTGTGGACATACTAGGCACAGTAAAATGAGAAAATTAGTTGTCCAAAAATCCTAAACAGCCTACAGACAAATGGAGAAAAAAGACTTTAAAAGTATTAAAACTAGGCCCCCAGCCCTCCCAAACCTGTATAAAGTTCACTTAGAAAAAACCAAAAAACATTATTGCAAAATAGGCCCTTACTACAACGTCAGGTCACCCACAATCACAGTTCAAAATGGAAGAAAAAACAACAAAAAATACTAGTGTTTAATACTAGTGTGTGTCATCCATCAAACACAAACATATCCAAAAGTTTTTTTTTATTTCTTGATTCCTCAAAAACAAAACCTTAAAAATCCATTGATATATTCAGCAGGGATTGCAGACAAAATGGAGAGTGATTGCTTCTCCTCAAAATCCAAATGAAAAGTGACCATGTGGAAGACAAGCCACTGGGACTGGGAAAGCCTACTGTACAGGAAGAGGAAGGTTGAGATTTTGTGGGCCTTCCTATAGAAAAAAACTTTTAATAAATAAATTGTGGCCATCTGTCCGGATATAATAGTTACTTGAAAATCCTATTTCGAGTGGATTTTGCTGCTTCTTGAGTAGAAAATCTACTTGAGAAATAGCCCTTTAAATGAGACCGCTCGTGACTGCGCGAGTAAGAAAATGGAGGAAGGAGCGTTCCCAGCAACAGGAAATCAAGATAGAGGATTTCAAATCTTGCTAAAGGCTCGCTTGCTGGATCATTGAGTTATTCCTGATGTCATTGCGTTGTCCATGCAGGAGCAAAAACCCACAATGTGGCAATTGGCAGAATTTGGTCGGAACTCCGTATTAATCTTGTAATAAAGTGTGACCAAATTGAACAGCAGTGTCCAATTTTTACCGATTTCACGAACGGAATCACATTTTTCACCCACCCTTGCACATTATATGAAGGTCGCAAGGATGAAGGCAGGCTATTTCACGGGCAAGCAGTCGGAACCAAGGACGATATATCTCCCTAAAGTTCACAATATTTGCATCAGAAGAGCGCAGCAAACTAATTGTGTTATTGTGAACAAACTTTTGTTGAAGATATAATAAACCTGTCCGATGTAAGGCCTGATGGACATAGGAAAATATTTAAACATCATTCTCTTAGACAGAGGCAACCAATGAAAAGCATTAACGGTGGTCGACACAGGGGATAGTGAGGTTATTGTAGTGCCAGTCCGACAGCAGGGATTTAAATTTGCTTAAGCCTCTTCAAAGTATTAGCTGGAGCACTATCAAACAGGAATTTACGGCAGTCCAGCCAGCTTAGAATGGCCAACTGCTCCCAGTACCTGTTGGCAGAGAATGAGAGTGGGGGAAGGGTTGGGGGAAGGGTTTGCGGGGTAGGGTACAAAATACAAACAAAAGCAACAAAAAAACCTTACCTCCTAACCACGTTTCCCTCCTCAGTCGTCCCTCGTCGTCTCTCTTGCGGAAACAGGAAGCACACAGGCTCCCTCTCCTAAGCCAATCACAATGCTGCACTGCAGCGTTGTGATTGGTCTAAATGCTGTGGCTCGGTGCTCAGACAGGGAATGGAAGGAAGCCTTGGCATGTTCCCCACTAGGTCTAATGCAACCTGGTAGGGAACATACAAAGTGCTCATGACTATTTGGCTGGCCCTAGAGCAGTCATGAGCACTTTGGAGTGCAGCAACCACTCCTCCTCCAGGACGTCATGTGAGCCCAGCTCCACCTAGCCTGGCTGACACTAGAAATAGAATGATAATAACTGAAATAACTTCTGTTATCGTCATTTTATTTTTTCTTTACACTACCCCAGAGAAGTGGGGCGATGCTCCTTTGCCTTAGCGGAGGAGCCGCCACTGACTGCACCACCAGAGTCCGAGTAGAGACTAGGGTGAGCGGAATTTGCATAGTCGAGCTCCGCAAACCTCCACAAAGCTCCGCAAAATGGTAAAAAATCTCCACGCGCAGGGTTCTGCAAACACCCGGAATTGCTTGTTCCTCCTGTTCGCGATGCTTTTTTCCTGTTCTCGAACGGTGTTTGCGTGCTCAGGGGGAAATATCTTGCGAACATGCATTTTGAAAGCATGAACAAGCAAAAAATTCCGCAAAGCCGCGGATTGCAGAATTTTTGGCAATTCCACATTCTCCGCGGAAAGCGAAATTACCCAAATTCCGCCAGCGGAACTGAATTTACCACCTAGGCCTAGTAGAAACTGTAAAAAGTGTTAACCTTTTTTGCAAGACACACAACAGTTAAAAACAAAAGGTAGACAGCTGATTCAGATGGCTAGCCAAAGATACCTTATTATCCATATAAAAGGCGAGGTTCTGGACTGACTCTGAAAGGGAAGCAGTTAAGTCCCAGGATATGGGCCAAAAGCAGAGGGAAGAGACTTTGAGGGAATATTACGCAAGTACACAAAATCTCTCTCTTGTCCATATTAAATATTAAGGAATTTTTGGACAGACAAGAGTTGACATCAGTCATATTTAGATGGAATGCACCAAAGGGATGAGGCACTGTGTAGTCAACTGCTGTAAGTGATTGTGTGGTACAAAAGAGGGTGGTGATGGACGGAGCATCTGAACCAATTAAACACTCACACCCAGTCCAAAGATCTGGGTTTGATCCATCACCGTTCTTTAGCCCACTCTGCCACCCCAGTTCAGACATGGCTATATGCAAATCAGTCTGACCCTGTGCCTCATGGGAACAGTCCAGCCCGAACTGCCAAGCCATGCCTTCGCTGGACCAGAAACAAGCTTCCGAGGACCGGTTTCTGGCATTACAGCCGTCTTCAGCCCGGTTTGCTTGAATCCAGTGGCAAAGTGAGCAAGGGACTCACGTCTGAGCATACCCTGCCACACTTATGGCGGCCAAAGCGGTACAAAAGGGGGTGGTGATGGACGGAGCATCTGAACCAATCAAACACTCACACCCAGTCAAAAGATCTGGGTTTGATCCATCACCGTTCTTTAGCCCACTCTGTGACCCCAGTTCAGACATGGCTATATGCAAATCAGTCTGACCCAGTGCCTCATGGGAACAGTCCAGCCCGAACTGCCAAGCCATGCCTTCCCTGGGGACGGAAACAAGCTTCCGAGGACCGGTTTCTGGCATTACAGCCGTCTTCAGCCCAGCTTGCTTGAAACCAGCTGCAAAGTGAGCAAGGGACTCACGTCTGAGCATACCCGGCCACACTTATGGCGGCCAAAGCGGTACAAAAGGGGGTGGTGATGGACCGAGCATCTGAACCAATCAAACACTCACACCCAGTCAAAAGATCTGGGTTTGATCCATCACCGTTCTTTAGCCCACTCTGCCACCCCAGTTCAGACATGGCTATATGCAAATCAGTCTGACCCTGTGCCTCATGGGAACAGTCCAGCCCGAACTGCCAAGCCATGCCTTCCCTGGACCGGAAACAAGCTTCCGAGGACTGGTTTCTGGCCTTACAGCCGTCTTCTGCCCGGCTTGATTGAATCCAGTGGCAAAGTGAGCAAGGGACTCATCTCGGAGCATACCCTGCCACACTTATGGCGGCCAAAGCGGTACAAAAGGGGGTGGTGATGGACGGAGCATCTGAACCAATCAAACACTCACACCCAGTCAAAAGATCTGGGTTTGATCCATCACCGTTCTTTAGCCCACTCTGCCACCCCAGTTCAGACATGGCTATATGCAAATCAGTCTGACCCTGTGCCTCATGGGAACAGTTCAGTCCGAACTGCCAAGCCATGCCTTCCCTGGACCGGAAACAAGCTTCCGAGGACCGGTTTCTGGCATTACAGCCGTCTTCAGCCCGGCTTGCTTGAATCCAGTGGCAAAGTGAGCAAGGGACTCAAGACTATAAAGATATTGGACAAAAAATTTTCAGAAGAGCACCCTTTTTCATTCATCTGGCACCGAAGTTTCAGACAGAGATCTATAACAGATATCCAGTAGTAGATTCACCAAGGAACAGAACATTTCTCTCAAATCTCTAGGAGGAATTGAATCCGAAGGTGATACACACCCACACAAACATTCAGACAATATAGTGTCAATACATCGTGGACACATATCATACTACAATGTAGTGACACTACATTGTATGTTTAAACTCCATTGTGATGCCCACTCTGCTAATCGGGAACAGTTTTTCGTATTGTTTTTACGTTTTTGTTTTGGACTTCAAGGGATACCCATTTACATTTCTATATTAGGTATTATTAAGTTGTGTGTTGACTAGGAAATGGCACTTTGAAGTGGCCTTTTAGTTTGTACCTGTTCTCTTTTCATGTTATTGAGCACTACTATAGGGATTCTTCACTTTGGCTAGTTGTTGTGAGCAAGGTCTTAGAGCCTAAACGCATCGCTGAGCTGCTGTATCTGGATTAAATCAATTAAACTATCAAGTCCTGAGTGCGCACTTGGTTTATGGAGGTTTAAAGCTAAGTTGTTGAAATATAAAAGTCGGGTACTGCGCCTGACACAATTCGATACCCTGAGAGGGTGGGGCTGTTGTTCCACAATATTTTTGACACAGTATTGGCTCCACTTGATGGCTTAGACCATCTTCAAAACCAGCTGCATCAATTAAAAAGCAATCACAGCCATCACCCCAGATTATCATGCAGGCAAGACAAGCTCACCATTTCTGGTGGATCGCAGCACACCTGCAGCCAAGACACCATGACTCTGTAGAATAAGAAGTGTGAACAAGAAAACACAAGGAACCAAACCCTTTTCCATTTAAACACCAACAGCTGTGCATCCATCAAGACTGCCCAAATGCTGCTCTATTTTAGGAAACAGTTGAAGACACTCCTCTTTAAAGAACACTACATCAATATGTATTAAGAGTCCACAAACCAGCCAACTCTCCTGTCACACTTGTGACCCTGTTCATCGCTTGCAGCGTTTTGGCTCAATTCGCACTACAGAAATGCTAAATATAGTCATACATACAAACAGGATGAGAAGCAGGCAAAGTTCCATATTTTTTTCTCATGTAGTATACGTAATTTTCATAATAACTCTTGATTTTACCGGTTCTACAAAGGAGCAGGTATCTCTTTACAAATTAGGGCTTTTGTGATAATCTTAATCACACAATTTTCATTTCCACGGTTGTACTACTGAATATCGAGCCCGAGAATATTGACATACAAGAATATTGTGGACTAGAAATTGAGGGACAAAATACTAAAAGGTAAATTCATAACGGGAATCTTAGATTTATTATTCCTAACTCCACAGGTGTAAACCTTTAAGATATATATATATATATATATATATATATCACCAAAGTATATACGTGGAGTTGGGTAAGGAAAACCTATGCTTAACTTTCAGTATTTTGATATTTGATATTTTGTCCTCGATAGTCTGCATTCGATATTCTGGGTGATATCCATTTTCGCCACGTGTTCATGAACATAAATGTTCTTGGGCAACTTTCCTTTGGGATGGTCCATGGTCCAGTTTCTGTAAATTGTGCGGTGAACACTGCACGACGCACACAGAACATATCTGATTTCACAGTTCCTGCGAGACATTTTTGCTTCAACCAACATTCCCATGAAAGACTGCTATGTGTTCAAGGCCCACATTAGGAAAAGAGGAAATATGCGAGCTGTGAGCAACTTGTATTCAATGGCTACACGAAATATGCGCTTATCTAAAAATATACCCAGGGCTGCACAACATACCTTAAAGTACGTCCATTAGTAGCCACTAACACTATTCTCTGTTTATATCAAACAAAGCAATCTGGTGTGGCTGGGAGGTGAAATGTTCAGCATAAAAGAAAACAAATCACCAAGAACTAGATTTAAAAAATGTATGGACCCCAGACATCATCTGTTACTGGATGGGACCCCACACCAGGCCGTTTCCACGAACTTTTTGGTTGTAGATTCTGAATACAAAAGGCGGGCTAAAGTCAGACACCTGGCAAAGTCCATAAACCTGAAGCGGAAAATGGAAAACGCAGTCAAGGAATATGTCTGAGCCTCCACCTCTTACCTTCATCTCTGGAAGCGTATCATAGGGGCATATTACCGCCGCTCTTTCGGGGCGAATTGTGCCGAGAAAGCGGCGATACTGCTAGAGCCCTATTAACAAGGGCATTTTAAAGCCTGGCGCAAGCCCACTTTGCATGTCGGCGATAAACATCGCTACTGACATGCAAAGTGGGCGTTCCCACGTCCAACCACATGTAAAATGTGGTTGGAGGTGGGAACACCCTATTACCTAGGCAGGCGTTGGGAGAGGCAGACCTGCGATAAACTTGTTTATCGCAGGTCTCCCAACGTCTGCTCTGACCAGGTGTTAGGACATTTATAACATGGGGGAGTGGATCATAAAACTGAATCCACCCCCTCATATTATCAAGGAACACATTAGCGTGTGAAAACAACGTTTGTTTTCATGCGCTTATGTGCCATATCACCGACTAGCGCCGGATTTCAATTCGCCTATGTGATGCGCATTGATAATTGCGCTCTAAAAAGGCGATGAAATCCGGCGATATGGGGATGTACGTTGTGCGTTTACTAACGCACTTCTTGGTATTATGCCCCATAGTCTTTACAAATGACCTTCTGATCTTGTTTTGTATTACTAATTCTTACTATTTAGTTTAATCTCAATAATACAATTATTCTGCTGAAATTAAGGAAATTTTCAAGTATTATTTAGAAAAATTATAACATAGTTATCATTAAGAACGTCTCTCGATAAAATCTAAAAATAATTTGAAAGTATGTCAGACTCTTTTGGATTTGTCTAATATGTCACATTTGAAACCTAGTTGAAAAGTGGGCACAACGATGTACCCGCACGTGTGTACTAGATGTGGAATGGGGACATGGTCAGCGACTAGCTGCCGCCTCCCCCCCAATCCGGCACCCAATACCCAGGAACGTGGACACGAGACGTCTTTACTTTTTGGAAGGCGGGCGCTAGTCGCCCGGCCGTATTTATTAAAGTATGAAATTAAAATTAAGGTTTTAATTGCATAATCAACAATTTATACAAAAATTCAGCAGGACATTTAGGTTTAGCAATAAGTTTGTGAGCCTGACTTTAACAAAACTCTAATACATGTTATTTTCCTAACTTATACTAAACATCCTCATCTAGAATTTTTGTACATTTCTGGCCATATGGCAGGGTCACTACCGGTGTCAGGTCCTACAAGCTGCGCCTCCCCTCTGGATGTGCGCATGCGCAGTGTTACCCCGGGAATTGCCCGGTCTACGCCCTGAACTCCATTTACCCATTCAAGGAGGGCCCTTACTCTGCGCCGGTGGTGTCGTGAGTCCACGCGCGCGGGGTGGCTACCAGCCTAAGGAAAGCGTGAACTACTCCTACCCGCGCTCCTTTGCTTTGTAGCATCCATTACCTTGCCCCTGGAGTTGTGGGAGTGGCCCGCAGGCCCCTCCCCCTGGGCGGGAACCTCCATAGGATGATGCCCGCCCCCTCAGACCTCAAATATGTGCTCACCGATAATGACCTTACCGCATGCCCCATACCTAATAAATACGACGACCTATGGGAAAAAATTCTAAAGGATAGCTACACTGGCTAATAAAACAGTATCAACGTATAACTACAAAGGGAAAAAAGGCCTAAAGACACATAGCATTAAATACAGTTCGCTTCAAACAGTATCAACGTATAGCTACAAAGGGAAAAAAGGCCTAAAGATACATAGCATTAAACACAGTTCACATCAAACAGTATCAACGTATAGCTACAAAGGGAAAAAAGGCCTAAAGACACATAGCATTAAATACAGTTCACTTCAAACAGTATCAACGTATAGCTACAAAGGGAAAAAAGGCCTAAAGATACATAGCATTAAACACAGTTCACTTCAAACAGTATCAACGTATAGCCACAAAGGGAAAGAAGGCCTAAAGACACATAGCATTAAATACAGTTCACTTCACCCATGACTTGATAAAAGGGGAAAAAACTCCTAGACAAAAGCATCCACAAAATCTACCAACAGTTCCTCTCTATTACCCTGTGAGACCCGTGGACCGTACATCCAGAACTTACCATTCAACCAGACATAAGAACTGCTACCAAACATTTTGTTCCAAGGGATGGTGGGTGGGAAAACAAAGAAGCCCCGAGCGCGGGGCACACCGTTTCGGCGAGGGAGCGTCCAGGGACAAGGGGGTCTCCTGGGCGCTCCCTATCTCTTTATTCCCGAGGGGCCAGGTGGCCCCTCCTCTAGCCCGCCCCCCCTTGACCCGGACCCACTTCCCAGGATCCGGGTCAAGGTGGCCGCCAGCCAACCGGCGGTGGGCCGCGCCCCCCAGGGCACGCCCCCACCGCCGAATGGCAACAAAGGAAACTGTGGGGGCGACGGTCGCCGCGCCGCCATGCGTGCGGGGGGGCCGAGGGCCCCCCTTTTCATATGTTCCAGGGAGTGGGTGCCACGGTCCACCCTATGTGTGCCTAACAGTATTCATAACGCTTTGTAACGTGACGCGATACGCATATCCAAGTGGCCTACCTTGGTTTCCAAAGTGCACTGGACCACAAATTGCAGGCGTGCGTTGACGCAAGCGTACTTCTCTGGCCATATGCTCTGCCTCCTGATAGCTTCCAAACTAAGCAATTTACCCCCGCTTATGGCTTTTTTCCTTCTCCAACTGTCTAACTGATGAAACGTGCTTTTACTTTACACTCATTTGATGTGATAATAAGTGTTTGCAGCGTCCTTTGAGTCATTAAATCTGACGCACAAATATGGATTACTTCTGTTGCCTCTGGAGGACTCTCTCATGCGCGGTTCTTTCAGGCAGCGCGCGGCCTAGGGGCGTCATCGGATTCCATGGTGTACGTCTGCTGGCCAGTTCCTCGCGTTGCATCTCATTTATAATGTTTTCCATCCTTTCCCGGCTGCACAGTTATGGTTTTTGTACATTAGAGATGTGTGTTCTTCGTCAGTTTTTTCACAACACAGAAGTAGTTCACGTTATGTAAAAACTGGAACAGGGGTGGTGGAACATTACATTTCTTTATTATGTATCTTGAAATCTTGCTATTTGAAAATAAAAACTACGCACGTTCCATTTATTAAACATAGTGCTGTATATTACTATTAAAAATAATATTTTAACATATATGACTTCTAGAATTTACAAACCAAGCTCCATTTACAAACAGCATAAGGTCAGCATTAGGTAGGTGCTACACAAAGAACGGTTCCGGAAAGTAACCTAAAAAAGCTGTTAGAAGCGACCTTTTATACCAGCCCATTAAGGAATCTTAAACAATTAGGCAAAAGCCTATGAGGAAAGCTTGGTCGGAAGATTGTCGGATTGTTCATTGCAGACAGAAAACTCGATTTTTTTAGTCAAGTGATTTATTTATGGTAGGCAGCTCGTTTTCGCTTAAATCTCTACACATGTGCCTTCGACATGCGCTTTTGTGACATTTTCTCAGCCATCATCAAAATGGACTGTGTTATCTGCCAACCCCCACTAACATGAGGGCACTGCCCATTAACAGGCTAATCACCCACATTTATTTCAGTTTAAATGGCTATCTCTTGATTGCAAGAAGAACAAACATTCAGGGATGTAGCAGAGGGAATTCAGAGGTCACTCTAGACGGGATAGCTTTACGTATGCAATTTTTATGGGGAAAAATAAATCTACAGGAATATGGTAAACACTTAAAAAGTTCAGCACTTTCATGAAGAAATCTCCTCTCTGACCCCAATTGAAAATTGCCTGGTGTTGACACGAACCTGTATTTACATATAACATGTGGTAGGGTGCAATTACAAATTAAGCCCCACAGATTGTGAAATTATGGTGCGCCCTGGTTTTAATTGTTGGAAATCTGTCTGGAATTCCATATTCCATGTTATTTAACGCTTCCATTTACCAGCTCCTTTAACTAGGTACTAGGGAAAGGTGAAATGGGGTCGGGAGAGCCTCAGGGAGAAGGCTAGTATGTGAGCTGGCCGGGGAGCATGGTTCACACTCCCCATGACATAGAGAAAGGGTCGGATGTAGGCGGGGCTAAATTTATGCCAGTACTATATCCTTAAGCAATTTTACTGGCTGGACTTTTCTGCTGGTAAAATCGGCCTCGGTCTTCGAACACCCTGTAAATACAGGTACAGGAACTCTGAGCCAGATGTTGTTGACCGGAAGGATGTCGACCACAGTGGTACACTCGGCGGACCAACTCCTAAACAGGGACTCTGTTAAATAGAATTATTTATTGTAACATGGGATTTTAGGAATCCACTTTATTATTTTTTGCTGACAATTCATTTTTATGTTCACTCTATATAGGCTAGGCCATACCAATAGCATAATGTGTGGTATACAAGTATGCATACTATAATATAGACTATGAGGGCTTCATTCTTAAATAAATGAGCACATCTGCACCAGGAGATGAACAACCTCATATGGATGTAGATTTAGTAATGTCAGTAATCTCCAAAACAATTCCACGTGACACCAAGAAACCTGTGCTAGATGCACCTTTCCTAGTTTTATCCTAAAAAAAGTTGGTAATATTTAGTTTGGATGCAACAATGTAAACTAGTATATTCTTGAAAACAATAAATGAAACTCAAGTGAACTTTTTTTCTCCAGTTAGAAAATATTTATCTTCTGCAGAAACCCCTTTCCCTATGGGCCCACGAATTCAGAGGTGTGCTGCCTTCCGTATCTGACCCTACGCAGCAGAAAATCTCCAAAATCAAAAGAATGTGCAGTTCCTAACAGTGGTGGGAGTGAACTCGTCTATATGGATTGCCCTCACACACCCAGAAGGATGTCATGCTTCATCATTGGGCTGTGCTCCTTATCGGGTCGGCGCTAAAATGCCCGACGGGCTCCCGCGAAGGGGCTCTTTGCCAGAGATCTTTTAAAAGACTGCCTTTTGGTGCGTGATGGTGAGTGGTCTAGGTAGTGCATGAGTGTGAGTAGTGGATTAAAATAGGTTTAGTACTGCCCTAGAGGGAACTAATTTTATTTGTGGGGTGTACAAACCTAGATAAAATGTGTGAGCCCCGTTTAGAATATCAATGATCCCACACGGTCTCGTATGTGTGTGCTGTCGACATGTTTCTTGCCTTCTGCCCCTAACAGGTCAATCGGCAATTCTTCAGGACCAGTGTCTACAGGAGTCAATACTCCTAAACTCTAACACTACCGCAAGGCCGGTTCTGAGTACCATGATTGTCACCAGCGTTGTTAGAGAGGATCCAGGGGAGACCCAGATAGTTGAGACCTGTAAGAGATGTTAAATGTTAAAATTCAAGGACTCGTCTGGAAAACGATAATATCCACCAATGGTGCAGTGACTTCCATGCATGGGCTATAATTGCCTAAAAGGATAATATTGGAGGATATACTGTTTGTGAGGAAAGATTCAAAACTTCAAATGACTCAGTGCACATCACATCACGTAGTGATTGTTAGGAACATACCCATACCAATGAATGCATACTTGTGTCACTGCATGATCCTGTGTCACAGATAGTAGTGGGGGCAACATTTGTGCTGTTTTACATGTGGGCATTCACCAGTATTTCAAGTGCTAATCATACAAATGGCACTCTGCTAGGAGCATGCGGCAGAGTGAGTACGCATAAAATAAGCTCAAGAGTATATACGTGTGGATTGCTTATCCCCGTAAGTGCAAAGGCATGAGTAAGTTCACGATAATTGCGGTAATCAACCCTTTGCATGTGGCAGGGCACTGGCACATGGCTAGTTACTTTAGTTTTTTTGCGTGAGCTGGTAATCACGGCAAAATCATTGTCAGAAGTACAAGAGTTCGGTATGACAACTCAACCCCGGTGATGGGGTCACAGGCGGACGGGGTAGCCGTGCGAGCACTACATTGTCCACCCTGAAACAACAAATAACAAATTCCAGCGGGCAGCCGCTAGCGTTAACTATAGGCTGCATCTTACCGGTACCTTGTGTCAAGAGTCATGATCTGTAAAGAGGCAATCTCTAAATGAATTAATTAGGCTTCAAACAAAATCAGCGAAATTATTGACATCTGTCAATGAATGACCAACCCATAAGCCTAACAAACATAAACACTCACTGTTCACACCACAACCCTCCAGAGACTTACTGCAGTTCCTGTAAAACAATATTACAAATATTTGAGACCCAATCCTAAACAATCTTCAGTGTTTAGGATTGTTTAACAGTGGAGGCTGCTATAAATAAATCACAGGTGAGGACTAGGGAGGACCTCCTTGTGTATAAAGCCAAGACCCCGCAGCAAGCTGTAGAAATAAAGCAACAACCCGTGAGGCTCATTTTAACATTCTCAAAACAGGAGAAAGAACTTAGGAGCATCATAAGACGCAATTGGCACTTTATCCAGGAAGATCCTGTGATAGGTGACCAGATGCCCGCCAATCCATCTATCTCCTTCAGAAGATCTGTGAGTATGGGTAATATGCTGGCCAAGAACAGTCAGGAGAGCTATTGGAAGGATACGTGGTTGACTACCAGGAAGGGATTCTATAAATGTCTAAGTTGTAAAGCTTGCCAGTTCAGAAGCAATACTAAAACATACACAACTGCCTTTTCCAAGAACATTAGAGAAATCAAACAACACTTAACACGTAAAATTGAATATTGTGTTTATGTCTTGGAATGTGAATGTGAATTAAAATATATAGGCAGTACAAAGCTGGCAGTTCATAAACGTGTCATGCAACACTTAAGGGCAATAACCAATAAGGACCAGACATACCCAGTTGCAAGGCACTTTCAGGCAGTACATGGTAGCAATCCACAGCATCTACGTTACTATGCGATTGAAGCTGTCCCTGTGATGAGAAGAGGAGGGAATAGAGAGGCCAAATTGTGACGCCTGGAGACAACCTATATTTTAGAGTTCGGCTCTAAGTCTCCGGGTGGATTAAACGCTACAGAAGATCTTCATACCTTTCTATAATTACACATCCCACCCTTACTCATAGCGTAGTATTAAACTTTATGCAACCAGTGGTGACTTAGAGAGCATTAAGAAAACTGAGATAAAACCGATAAATGCACTCTTACATAGTGGCAGGGACAATTGAGCCCTCGATCATCACTAGGTAATGCCCATGGTAATAAGAAGACCAGCATATTAATACACAGTTTTTATTGATTGGCACGCCCAGATTTTAGTGATTGGTTTTTAGATGGTAGGGTAGTTATTATCTTTTTGGCTTTTTACTGGTCATTTTAGAATGGGTTACTGTTATGTATTAAATTGGATATGTAATATGTATTTTTATATATATGCGTTTAGTGACTAGCTCTTTCCTCTTTAAAGGTCATACAAGAAAGTAGATGAAATAAGCATTGTATAATAGCATATGTCTGCACATCTGTCCTAACTTGAGTTAATATGAAATTTGCACATTCTAGCATTGTTTGCACATCATCCTTAAGTAGTGTAGCACAAAGTCACTTTACCCTTTATTCCCAGATACTGTAGCACAAAGTCCCTTTATTTAGACAGGGATTTATGTTAGTAGCCAGTATTTAAGCTGCTCATTGTACATTTGGTAGTATCAGCTACTGAGCCACAGTTTGTACTTTGAAAAAACAATCCTGAAGAAGAGTGGCGGTTGTGGGAGTCATAGTATAAATGTTTTTGATTACATTTCATATATATGACATCGGGAATGTGAATACTGGGATCGATATTTACATATAACAGGTTTTTTGCCTTTGCTCAGACTAGGGGTATCTATTTGTGTATGCTTAATTAATAGGAAATACACAGTGGGATTTGATTTCATTTCCTCCATTAGGGAGCTTTAGTATTTTAAAACATGTTATTTATCACAAAATTTTCTTTGTTGTCCCTACTGAGAGTCATTCAAAATTGGGTCCAAAAAATGCATTTAAGCAAGAAATGTTGTTAATCATGTACAAATGTAATTTGTATACAGCGTATATCAAGTTTGTAAAATGTACATCACAAATCTTCAAGCATTTAAGCTGACATGTACACATTTATGTCTTTTATATTTTTGCTACGTACATGAGACCCTTTAACTATGAAAGTATGTTTTTTATGTCTCTTAAATTGGGCTTGCACTGGCACTTTAAAAATGTGGGGTAAAAACTAAGCGCTGTCATGTGATCAAGGCCGCTTGGACGGCCGAAACGCGTCAAGATGGTACACTGGTGAAATAAATTACTTTTGCACCAACAAGGTCTGCCCATGTCATTCTGCAAGCAAGCGGAGACACAGTGTCACAAGTTTGGTAATATATATATATATATTCACAGAAAAAACCATAGGTTATAGACCATATATAGTTAGGAATTAGCATTTACAAAACCTTGAAAATTCACTGAAAAAACCACAGGTTATAGACCATATATAGTTAGGAATTAGCATTTAGAAAACCTTATTTTACTCACACAAAACCATTGAAATTCCATATATAGTTAGTTGCACTAACTATATATCGTGCACCCGCAATCCACTGCTGATGATGTCACATATTACATCATTCATGACATGGTCAGTGACATCACTGATGACATCACTGATGACATCTCAAATGACATCACTGATGAGATCACTGATGACATCATCCAGTGACTGTGTGTTTCTATAAAGTTTAAATATGTCTTACATATTGAAGAATGAGTGGATGTGTAAGTGTCTGGACGAAGGATTTAGTAGGTGCATGACTGACTGTATGAGTGAGTGATTAAATGTGTCTCACTGACTGCATGGGTTAGTGACTAAACTGTCTTAATTTGTGCATCATTATGTCTGTTGTTCTGTAAACTGCTGCATGTGTTGATCAGTAGCTATATGAGTAACTATATGGGTTATTGATTGATTGCCCAAGTATTTGTATGGGAGACTGAGTGTGTGTGTGGCTAGCTGGGAGGTGTGTGACTCTGTGCAGATCAATCTGTACTTGTATCAATGATTGTATAAGAAGGTAAGTATGTGTTAGTATATGTTTGAAAATGTAAGGTGCTCTATGTTTAACTGTATAGACAAGAAAATGGAAGTGTCATTGATTCTTTACAGGACTGACTAGGTGTCTGAGTAACTCCATGGATGAGTGGCAGACTGTGAGTGTCTGTATAGGTGTATGAGTGCATATGATAGTGTTGTAAAGATGAGTGATTGTATGTATGAATGATTGTATGGGTGAATGAGTGAAGGTGTGTGTAGACGTAGCAATCAGTGAGTGCGTATGTAGTAACTAGTATTGGTGTGTCAATGGTTTCAAAAATTATACTCTCTTTTTAACACTGGGTGAAACAGAGGTTATATTAAAATGTGAGGAGATGCATTGTATTGTCACATGAATGATATCATCAGTGATGTGGTCATTGATTTCAAATGAGATGTCATCAGTGATGTCATTTGAGATGTCATCAGTGATGTCATCAGTGATGTCACTGACCATGTCATGAATGATGTAATATGTGACATCATCAGCAGTGGATTGCGGGTGCACGATATATAGTTAGTGCAACTAACTATATATGGAATTTCAATGGTTTTGTGTGAGTAAAATAAGGTTTTCTAAATGCTAATTCCTAACTATATATGGTCTATAACCTGTGGTTTTTTCAGTGAATTTTCAAGGTTTTGTAAATGCTAATTCCTAACTATATATGGTCTATAACCTATGTTTTTTTCTGTGAATTTCATTGGTTTTTTAACAGCTAATATCTGTAGCTGTAAAATGTATTCTTCTTTAAATCCAAAAATATATTTTATATGTTTATGAATAATTTTTTTTTTTAATATTTTTTTTTCTTCGTTCCCGCTTCGCGAATCGGGAAGCTTCCCGTTAGCTGACCTTGATGCCGCGAAATAGACCGCGAGCCGGTAAACGTTTCTTTACCGCAAGTGCCGCGTTAGAAAACAACACCGTGACGCCTCCCGTCCGCATGACGTTTCACGTTGTCGCGTGATACGTCATATGACGTGCTACGTTAGCGAACTGGTACGCGAAGCGAGTCGCAAAGCGCAGGTTTCTGGAAGCAAACCGGGAGGCCCTGCAAAGCGCTTAACGTAAACACAGCAAGTCATGTGACTTGGTAATAACACTTTTCATTGGTTCATTTCACTTTTGGTTTCCTAATGATGTAAGACTAGGTCATATAATCTAAAATGAACACTTTTGATTGGTTGAGAACTCTTGTTTTTCCCAAATGATGAAAATCCCTCCTTCTTTCCTCACTCTGACTTTCATCATTGTGAGAGAAAGACCCTTTGTGATCACTGAGCAATGGCTTCTTTAGTAGCTTCAGCTGGTGCTTCCCCACCACCTCCACCACATCCAAGTAAGAGTGGACCACCTGCTCAAGTTATAATTCAACAAGAAGAAGAAGAAGAGGAACAGGACGACGAGCACGAAGAGAGGCAGTTTTTGCCTGAGCAGCCCAGGACGTCTCACCGGAAAGAAAACTTCATTTGGCAATTTTTTAAAATTCCCAAAGGTCAGAAAAAAGTAAATGCAAGATACGTAACTTGCCTTATATGTCAAGATAGACTGTCCAGAGGAACCGAGAAAAAATACAGTTTCGGAAACTACACAATGCATCGCCATATGACTAGGTGGCATCCTAACAACTACAGTGCTGCACAGTTTCGGAACGACCTAGATAATCTCCCTATTATGGCCAGAAGATCTGTTGTACCGGAAGTAACGGGACCAGAGGGCAGGGAGATGGTGCCAAATATACAAATGAAATTTGGTGAAGTAAAACACACCTGCGTATTTTGCGATGGATTCATTTCCTACGGAGAAAAAAGCATCACTCTGATCAACAGAGCTATTGACTATCATATGCAAGTTTGTACGAAACGCCCAAAATAATAAATACTTCTTTTTTTGTTTTGTTGCTCCTGTTGAGCCCTTTACAATGAATCGTTTTCATTGCCCCCTCCAAGAAAAACCCAAAAAAATATAAAACTTCAGAAAAATTCAAAAAAAGTAAAAAAATGTTCCGAAAAAAAATAAAAAAAATATAAAACAACAAAAACAATAAAAAAAAAAGTTATTTTCAGAACTACCTCCCCGTTATTAAAAAATTGGTACAATATTTGGAACTGTGCCAACCTCTATTTCTCTTAGTTCGCTTCCCAGTTCGCTCGCCGGTACGCGAACTAGAAGCGAACCAAAAACAGTAAGTATAAGGGAAGGAAACAGACACTTATGTTAAAAGAAAGACAGCTATAGGGGAGTAAACTAGAGATACTATTACCCGTAATCCACTGCTGATGATGTCACATATTACATCATTCATGACATGCTCAGTGACATCATCAGCAGAGGATTGCGGGTTTTTTGGCAACGTGCCTTATCCACGGTTTAATAACGCTGCCTTTTGCTTTATATAAGTTTTCAAATTGTATGAAATATATACCAATAGGTCGTTATGAACCTTTAGGTAGTGCTTTTCTTCATGAGGTCTGGTCGCTTCCATACACATACAGATGTTTCAAAGATGATCAAGAAGTTTATCTGAATGGAGAGGAATGCACTGAGACGCCAGATCATTCACTAATGTGTAGGCACATACAGTTACACGGTTCATGCAACAAACACCGACCAAATATGGCTTGCGTGTTGCAAGGCACGCCAGTTCCTGCTATCATCCCCACGTTCAAGTTGTTGGAAAATGGTAGTTATTTGATGCTCAATAATGAAGATTGTTCTGAGTTAATTGAAAAGGGTCTGCACCTCTGTACGGGTGTTCGCTATGTGAAGCACGAAAGTTTCACGGGCCGAACTCAAGGCCACCTCTCTCTGAGACAAAAGAGCTCTTATTCTTGCCATGCCGTTGAAATCTGTCCCAAGGTTGGTATTTGTGGCCAGATTGAAAACTCCCTATGTTCATGTGTGGGAGGAAATAGAACATTTCTGCAGCAAATAACCCGTTCACTTACTGTTACGATAAAAGGAATACTTTTAATTCAGATTTGCCTTTCAATTTCAGCAAGATGGTTCCGACTATCTTTAAGGCATCCTCCACAAAGACCCTGGCGCACTTTTTTAAAGTTGTTACCAGTGGTCTCGTGACTTCATTTGAGAAAATCTTTGGAGTCATCCCTGCTTCCTTTCATTCCATTTTCTCCACTCCGGTTCGTGGATTGGCATTTTTACTTGCATTACCAGCGGACGCTCTTGTGCTTTTTTACATTTTTAAATATGGATGTCCCTCCTATGCAACCTCCCACCCTGCAGCTGCTGACACTGTTCCGCAATCGCATGCTAGAATATTATGGCACAATGCCGTTGGCGATATTAAGCACGGCATATGGATTATCTTTTCGATTCTCCTACTTCACCTGTGTCCAGCCTGTATTTCACTGCCTGACCTGTGATTTCGATTGGGCCATTGATTTGTGTCTCTGCGGACCGGTTTCTCCTGACGTCGACTTTAATCAGCTGATGACTCCTATCATTACTCACGAGTTGGTTTGTCCTGGCGAAAGGATTATGGCTGTGGCATTGATGCATGGACTACTTGGTCCCTGGAATTTACTGGCGGCAGCACAGTCTTTCTTGGAACAGAGCTTTCTTGAAAACCCACCGAGCTGTCCTCTGATGGTGATAGAGGATCCGGTGCTGGGAGAGCACGTATGTTCTTTTCCGCTTTTAAATTGGATGGCTGAACTGTTTTCGGATGAAGACGGTGACTTCCTATTGGAGGCTGTTGCAGCTTATTTTGCATACACAGTTATGTCATAGACCTTTTTCATGTTTGATATGCTGAGTACTAGCATTGACAATTCATTGACTTATTTGTCAAGTTTTTATTATTTACCTTGCCTATTGGCTTAAGACTCGATAAAGTACTTGGCTGTTTTATTTTTCTTTAGCATTAAATTTTCCTAGTTTTTAATGCTTTACCTTGCGGACCGTCCACATATAAACTTGCAATCTGCTCTCATGAGATGGCACTTCTATTATCTTATTCAGTTCGTTTCCGGATCATGGGGAGGTGTCATCTAGGTCCTGGATATCTTTACACCGTGTTAAGTTAGCATGGGCTCATTACCGGTTTAAACGCCATTTTTCCTTTTTTGCAACTTCTGCACACGACACTTAGTTGTTGCTTTAGCTTTCCACCTAGTAGTTCATCGTGGTTTACATGAGAATAATATGTTATTGCTCTACTATCTGCTTTGCTTGTTAAACTATATCTGTACAGCGAGTGCTAAAGTTTCAAGAACAACACGATACAGAATTGTTATGAGGTCTGATCTCCACGACTTCATACTCATAACATAAGTGCAACTTCTGCCAATTCTGGGCATGAGGCGAGTTTTATATTGCTTTGCCGAACACACATACACAACAGTTGATGCGGTTCACATGAAGAGAGAGCTGGTGTATGCTGATGTGATTCCTTCAAATCTAAGACACTAAAGTATGGGCACGCCCTAAACCAACACAAAGAGACCTTCTTAGCAAATAATATAATATGTGTATTAGGGAGGGTGAGATATAAGCAGCCGCGGGCCGTGGAGGGAGTTACGGTGGGGCAGGGAGGCGGGGAGGGGGAGAAGCAGGGTGGAGCCCTCTCTACCTTGCCCCTCCCCCTCCCCGCCTCCCTGCCCCATCGTAACTCCCTCCACGGCCCGCGGCTGCTTATAAGTGTTGCTAACTCTTATTCATTTACTGCATGTTAACATACTGTCACCATTCGCTTTTTATGTACTAGTAACTATGCTGGTAATTTTGCTACTGATAATATGTGTACTTCTATTATCTAAGATACTACGCCTGAGAAGACGGCATTAGTAAATAAACATTTCAAATACACATGTGTTCTTCTTAACTCCATGTTCTGGTTTCTAAGAAATATATAACGACCGACTGTTCATGAGTTCCACGTATCCTGAGGTACTATAAGTTCATATTCTGGATTGTCTAAACATTGAGAGTTTGTTATATCCAATGTGACACTGTACCTAGCTTGCTAAGGAGTTTTTGATTACTAACGTGAGTTTTGGGACACCCTAATTCGCCGAGGTTCCAATCCTCTGTCCACAGTTCTGTGTGAGAACAGAAACCCTGCGACAGGGGCACCCCCGACCCTTGCTGGAGCTTCATCACACTTGCGATACAACTCCAGCAATGCGCCACCTTTACGGCACAGATACATCACGCATCTGTGCTGTTTTTGCCCCATGATGCGCCGCATTGTAAATGCAGCACACCATAGGTGACGGAACAGCGGCACAGAATGACTAACACATCCCTGGTGATGCGCCAGTCATCATAAATGTATCCCTATGCTTCTTATCTTGTTAGAGATGAACCGCCATATGTATCATCAAAGTTTTTTGCATTTCCTAAATAGCGAACTTTAAGGAATAAATAGCGATTCTTTACCATTCCTAGTTTGCGATTAGCTATTTGCTAATTACAAATTACCCATTCATTTCCTTCATTTCCATAGGGCGGTTGGACTCACTTTTAGCTCGAACGGCTGAATGGATTTCCACGAAACTTGGCAAAATTGTAGGGACTGGTAGCCCGATGTGCCTTTGCTATGTCTCAAGATATATGCTCCAGTGGTTTTTACGAAAATTAACTTTGAAAAATATATATTGGGCTACATTGGCCTATATATATGTTGGAGCCCAAATGTAGCCCAATGTAGCCCAATGTAGCCCAATGTAGCCCAAAGATGGCCGCCAGACACACAAAAAAACAAATGTAGCCCAAATATCAGCCAGATGTAGCCCAACTATAGCCCAGTGACAGAATGACCAATCAGCTTCGCAAACCTCCGTTACGCGAAGCGGAGCGCTGTTACAGATATATATCTTTTTTTGAACGTTAATTTCTCAAAATCCACTGGAGCACATATATTGAGACCTAGCAAAGGCACATCGGGCTACCAGTCCCTAATATTTTGCCAAGTTTCGTGCAAATCCATTCAGCCGTTCGATTATTATTATTATTATTTTTTTTTGCCCCGCGGGGCCCTTTTAAAACCTCCACATCAAACCTAGGGGGTCAGCGAGGATCTACTATGCCCCCTTATAGTTATTTCCCCCTTTGTTTTGACCTCCTCTTGTCTCTCGATCCTACCGAGAGACAAGATGGCGGCCGCTACGGACTTTTTGGAATGTTGACAGACGCCGGAGAACCAATCAGCTTCGCTTCACAAAGCTCCGTTGCGCGTAAAGTACGCGAACCGGAGCGCTGCCTGGTCCGCTGTTACAGATATATATCTTTTTTTAAACGTTAATTTCTCAAAATCCACTGGAGCACATATATTGAGACCTACAAAAGGCACATCGGGCTACCAGTCCCTACAATTTTGCCAAGTTTCGTGCAAATCCATTCAGCCGTTCGGGCTAAAAGTGAGGCCAACCGCCCTATGGAAAACTCAATGTTAAAAACACGTTTTGGGACCCCCCTTTTTTCTCGGCCCCCCCTTGACGAACCCCCCCCAAATTTTCAAGGGCTGCTCAGAAACAAAATGTGCCATTTTCCTGAAAACTTCAGCCAATTCCGTCCACAAACGCCAAAGTTATTAGACATAGAATTTTCAAAAAACCCATAGAGAAAAAATCCTAACTATATATACCTACTGGCGACCGCCAGTAGGTAATATATATATATATAGCCGCGTTGGATTTGAACCGGCTCCACACGGGACCCCACTCATCTTTTGGTCGGCGATCAAATCAAATTTGCCTCTCGGACTTGTTCAGGGAGTTTTGCTGCAACTCCGGAAGGAGTAGGACGCCTGACCCTTACTGACCGGAAGAGGTAACCCAGTGACGAGCGGATCAGCTTGGTGTGTGCATCGCAACTCGGGCTCGAGTGGTGAGCCGGCGGAGATTGAAGTCCGGTAAAAAGAAGCAGCACCGAAACCAAGTAAGCTTCTCTGGTTGTCCGGTTACAGTTTTGCGAGTGGTAGAAGTTAACAAGCGGAGTCCTTTAACCCCTGTGTGATTTGTACCAGGAAGCTTAGGAGCCGCGTTTAATCAAAGGAGGAACAGTATTGCGGAAAAATGTCAACTGACAATGTTCGGGACCGGGAAACGTTGGCAGCCACTACGTTTTCCGATGATGTTCCCCTCCCAGCAGACATCCGGGGGAGGGCTACTACTGACACTAACAGTGGCACCACATCCAAAATTAAGAACCTGTTTAAAACATTAGAAAAAAAGTCCCGCCAAGAACAAGCCAAGTGGTGGGAGTCCAAGTCCCTGCAACGTTACTTGGAGGTAAACCGCATACCGCGTGGATTGCGGATTCTGACGGCACCAACATACGATGAGCCAAACCCTAACCTCATGAAAGAATGGGCTGAAATTAATCTCGATGCCTCACGACGTCAGGTACAGGTCCTGGTCAAATATGCTGATATTGACAGAGCGGTATTGCTGGGTGAAATAGCCGCAATACATGACGAGATCTCTGCATTAGGTGAGGACGAGGAACGCGAAAAACTACTGAAGGCTATGAATGAACGCCTTAGAAAAGAAGAAGTAAAAATCGTGGACAGGAAAGCTTACAAATTTCAGCGTGACCGCAACGATTATGAGATGGGCCAGATCTTTACTTTTGCGCGTAAGTATGATGATGCGCGAAAGGGCACAGCTAAACCCATACCTAAAACAAAAAATCGTAAGTTTCAGACGGAAAATGCCACACTCAGTGAATCCTCACTAACGACACTTAGTTCAGACCCTGACACCGAATCTGACTCTGAACGTCATAGATTGGAACAGGCAACTGGTACCTCCAAACCCACCCCAGGCCAGGAAATCGATTTTTTGTGCCAAGAGAGACTAAAAACCTTGAGATCTCATTCACGGGCCGGGAGAGGAGAAAATATCGTAACTACCAGAGGCGCCAGAGGCGGTGGGCGTCAAAGAGGAGGATATCAAAGGAAATGGAAAAGAGGTGGAAGGGGTCAGGGATCTGTAGCCCCTCAGCAATAAATACGACCACCAACAAAACCATCGTTAATCTAACTTCGCTAGTTCTTTCCAACAAGGAGGAAGAAATCTTGCAATTAGGATTAACTTATGCTGCACCATGTGACTTTGACTACCCAACTACTAGATGCGACTTATATAAAGCAGTGAGAAAGCTCAAACTCAAAAAATTTTTTGCTTTAAAAGAAAAACCGAAAAATATCCGGACTCAGACGTCTGAACAACAAAGTGAGATAACAAATGCTTCACAGGGCACTAAAATTATAACGGAATTGTGGCTAACAGAAGGAGTAGGATATGATCCCATCAACTCAGGGATAGGAAATTCAGAGGATTTTGACGAACATGGAAATAGATCTTCATCCAGTACTAAGTTCAAACCCGCATCTGTATTTTGCCCAATCTTGCCAAGAGACAATTTGGACATTTTCCATGAAAATGTGGTAGCTGATCTGAAGGAATTACAAACACGCATAGGAAAAACTAAAAAAAGAAAATTTGACAGCAGACTGCAACAATACATTGCACTTACCACCAAACTAACAAAAGAAAAAGATCTTATTGTTAGAAATAGCGATAAAGGAGGTAAAGTTGTTTTAATGACTAAAGGTGAATATGACAAAGAAGCATATGCCCAACTGAATGATCGTAATTGTTATGAGCGTATACAGATCAATTCAGTAACAACCATGAAATTGGATTACCACCGTAAGCTATCCAGGTGGAAGTCATTAGGATTGCTGTCCGAATCTGAATACAAATATCTAAAAACTGACAATCCTGTAACACCAGTGTTGTATTTTATTCCTAAGATACATAAGGACCCTGTCCATCCTCCTGGCAGGCCCATCATTTCTGGCAGGGGTGGCCTATTGGAACATACGTCTGTATTTATTGACCATTTCTTGCAGGGTTACGTACAACAGCTAGGATCCTATGTTCAGGATACTGGTGACTTTTTGCTTAAAATAAAGGATGTTGAATGGGTCACAGGCGATTGGCTAATCGCCTTAGATGTATCCTCTCTCTACACCAGCATTATGCATGAGGATGGCATCAGAGCTGTTGACCATTACCTCTCTAGAAGAGGACCTGAATATTCTGACCATAATACAATGTTGCTTGACATGTTGAGATTCGTGCTTAACAACAATGTATTTATTTTCAATCACCAATTGTACCGCCAGTTACAGGGCGTAGCTATGGGGGCCAGTTTCTCCCCAAGCTTCGCGTGTCTCCATATGGGAGCTTGGGAGGAACTGGTCCTTGGCCACGAATATCGCCACATTATCCGCAACAATTTGGTTGCGTGGTTTCGTTTTATTGACGACCTTTTGGTAATATGGCGTGGCAGCAAGGAAGGGGCACTCAAATTTATAGAGGAAATCAATAACAATGAGCTTAACCTCAAATTTACGGCAACTCTCAGTCAGGAAAGTGTTACCTTTCTTGACACCGAACTCTATATCAGAGAGAACCATTTAGAGTCTAGGCTCTTCCGTAAATTAACTGCGGGCAACAGTATACTGCACGCAGCGAGTGCACACCCTCCTCACCTGATATCCAGTATCCCATATGGGGAGATGCTGCGATTGAAACGTATCTGTAGTAATTCCATGGACCTAAAAATTGCACAAGACCAATGTATTGAGCGATTTTTGGAGCGTGGTTATTCGAATCAGGCGCTACAAAAAGCTAAAGACAAGTCCATGTTACCTTCCCGTGATGATCTTCTCACCCGAGCCAGTAGTAGACAGACTGCAAAGCTATCAGCACCAGGGGTGGAAAACTGTTTCCGAGTTATCACTGGGTACAATAGACAACACCAACAGATACGCAAGATACTTAACAAACATTGGCCTTTGGTCACACATGATTCCATCATTGGCAAAGATCTCCCCAATCAGGTCTCCCTTACCTTCAGCAGAGCACCCTCATTAAGAGATCACTTGGTAGTCACTAACCCAGAACCCTTTGCGAAATCGACGTGGTGCCAAGAGAATAGGGGTTTTTACAAGTGTAGGATTTGTAAGGCCTGCATCCATGGTCAGAACACCCGAACCTATAAGGATGGTTTCACTGATAAGGCACACAGCATATCTCAGGTATTAACATGCAAAACCGAATATGCTGTGTATATTTTGGAGTGCCCTTGTCAACTTAGGTATGTGGGCAGCACAAAGAATGCTGTCCACTTACGTGTTCTTCAGCACCTTCGAGCCATCACTCATGGGGATAACACCTACCCGGTGGCCCGACATTTTAGAGAATGCCACCAGAGCAATAATAGTGGTCTTAAATATTGGGTAATTGACTCCATTCCATACAGTAAAAGAGGGGGAGACAGAGATTCCAAATTGAGAAGATTGGAGACTAAATACATCCTGCTGCTTAATACTAAGTCACCATTCGGTCTTAATGTCACGGAGGACCTGTACACGTGTTTACCCTAAAGTCATGATTGGTCATCCGGCTGGGGACCACAATCTGTAAAACAAACTGTCATACTTTAGTGTTGTTTCAAGAAATGTATATGAACATTGATAAGGTTCGTTCATTATGGAATGTGCTGTTTTCTGTTAGTATAAGTTAGTTGGTTTTGATCACATGTTTGGTGTTTTCAATATGTTTGGACTGTGCTGGGTTCTTGAACCAAGTCAGCCCAATAGCACTATTACTATGTACTTGCACGTCTGGTGCACAACAAGGACATCTTTGAACTTGCTCGCAAAGTTGGTGTTGAGGGTAGGCATGGTACTATAGGATCCCAGGAGGTAGAACTTCTAACTAGTTTCCTCCTTTTTCTCTCTAAATACCCGTTTGATATAATGAGGTTGGATTGCCTAATAACGTGCTATTTAAAAGAACCTTTTCCTTCCCGAATTACTTGCTAATTGGTATCATGTTCATATACTTGTCGGATTTCACAGCATAGCGAGAAGCTACAGTTTTGCACATTTTTGCGTTATTTGCACATTCAAACTGCTTGTTTGCACATTTATTGCGTAATTTGCACTGTAAATTGGGTACATCGATATGACCCTCTTTGCTGATCTATGCATTTGCACTTTATTGTAAATATTGCCATGTTGTGATTAATCCGTATTTGACCCATGATTACGAAATGTTTGGTATTGGTGACTTAGGTTTATATGTTTATTAAATAATAATATGTTACTGATCCTAACAGTATATACCATGTTATGCGAACCCCCATTCAAGTATTTTACTTTTATTAAGTGGTATTGTACTAGCATATTTTTATGAAATACTAAACATAGGATGATTGCGAGATCTATTTGATAGTATGTCTTCTATGTCCTTGTTACATATACACACATTTTTTTAAACACGTGACATCATTGTATTGTTACTGGCACTTTAAAAGGTTGCACCCGCACATTAAACATTGTCAGGTGAACAAGGCTCGTGGAGCCGAAACGTCTTTGACATACCCGCACTGAGAATAAATTGAAGAAAAGACTTCTGTGGTCCGTGTCCGTGAGTTTTTCTGGTGTGCCCTGGCTAGTTATTCTGGAGCGGGGCGAAACTGCGGAGTACTGAATATATATATATATATATATATATATATCACCACATAAATATGGGCGGCACTTTGCTAATCCTATGCTTAAAGACTTTGATAGAAAAACAGACATTTGAGGTGAGCAGATCTAAAGTGTCGCTGCTGTTGAGAGTGCTCTAACAGGAGCTGCTTTCCACCTAAACTTGAGAACTACCCATAGTTCTCTCCTTCTTTTTTGCATAATTTATGCATCAGTCCATGCCTGAAAGGGTTTTGTTTTGACTTATACTGGGTGCTCCCTTGTGTTCATACAAAGCTATACCTCTCTGAAGAGCTCTAATTAGAGCTAATTAACCTTTCTGCCCTTTCTTGTGACCTTTGTGCCTCTGTGCCACTCGTTTCCCCCCATTTTTTCTGAACTTTTTGCCCTTTCTTGGGACCTTTCTGCCTCTGTGCCACTCGTTACCCCCCGTTTTTTGTGACCTTTCTGCCCTTTCTTGGGACCTTTGTGCCTCTGTGCCACTTGTTTCCCCCCGTTTTTGTGACCTTTCTGCCCTTTCTTGGGACCTTTTTGCCTCTGTGCCACTCGTTTCCCCCAGTATATTTGAGACCTATTGCCCTTTTTGTGACCTTTCTGCCTTCTGTGCCACTCGTTTTCCCCTCAATTGTTGTGCCCTTTTTGCCTTCTATTTCCTTCGTTGCCCCTCGCCGCTGCATCCCCTGCAGCCCCGCCCCCCTGACTGCCCATTCGCTGCCCCCACCTCCCGGCTGCTCTTCCCTCCCACTTCCCCATATAGGCCAGCCGCTGTGCGTGAGGAGAGCGACCCTTGACCCTTCCAGGTAGGTCGCTCCCCCTCCGCACAGCACCGCCTGTGTGTCCCTGCCCCAGCTGCTGAAGAAGTTCGAGGCCCTCCTCCACCCGCAGGCTACCACCTGCGCCTCATCCCTGGTGGCCAGTGGTTGGTTTGCTCAGCCTCCATTGTAATGCCTGTATTTTCTTTCATTGTTCCCGTTGTAGTGACTGCATTTTCATTGTTGTGTCTGCTGTTGTCTGTCTCTCCTGCTGCCTGTACGTGGTCTGTACCTGTTCTCTCCCTCTGTTCCCCTCGCTGCCCCTGTGTCTCTCTGCCCGGTTTCACTTCTGCTCCCCTCGCTGCCCCCGTGTCTCTATGCCCGGTTTTTCCTTCTGCTCCCCTCGCGGGCCCGTGTCTCTCTGCCCGTTTTTCCCTTCTTTTGCTTAGCTGCCCCTGCATTTCTGTGACCTTTCTGCTTTCTGTGCCACTCGTTTCCCCCTATTTTCTGTGACCTTTCTGCCCTTTTCTTTTGATCTTTTGCCTTCTATGCCACTTGTTTCCCCTGTTTTCTGTGACCTTTTGCCCTTTTGTGACCTTTCTGCCCTCTTTGACACTTGTTTACCCCTCAATTGTTGTACGCTTTGCCTTCTGTTTCCTTCGTCACCCTTCTCCGCCCCCACCGCTGAGTCCCCTGCGGCTCCGCCCCCATGACTGCCCATTCACTGCCCCTGCCTCCCGCCTCCCGCCTCCCGCCTCCCAGCTGCTCCTCACTCCCACCTCCCCATACATGCCGGCCGCTGTGCGGTCACGCCTCTGGCACGCAGAAAGCCCATCTGTGCCTGTCCGCGCCTGGACCGCGCCCAGCACTAGCACCCCTGGCCCCCCACACCCACCATGACGACCGCCGCCACTATGACACCAGCACTCTGAACACTCTCAACCCCGGACGGACCCACAACTGCTTCAAGGCCGCCCCTAAACGCACACACGGTCCCTTCACCTGCCGGAACTGCAGCTCCACCAGCCACAGAGCCGACAAACCACCCGCCAAGAAAGACCTCAACCACCTCCGATGCATACTACTGAACACCCGCTCCGCACGCAAACACGCCGTCGAGCTCTGGGACCTGCTCAACACAACCTCCCCGGACGTCGCCTTCCTGACAGAGACCTGGTTGAACAACTCCGCCGCACCCGACATCGTCATAGCCATCCCAGATGGCTACAACATCACCCACAGAGACTGCACCAACGGAGTTGGAGGAGGAATCGCCATCGTCCACAAGAACAGCATCAGGGTCTCGACTAGCACCGCCGACACGCCCAGCACCGCCAAACACATGCATTTCCAGATCCACACAGACCTCAACTCCACCCTCAGAGTCACCCTCGTCCACCGACCCCCCGGAGCCCACCCCCAGTTCAGTGACTCCATCGAGGACTTCATCAGCACGCACGCCCTGACCTCCACTGACTACATCCTCCTTGGAGACCTGAACTTTCACCTTGAGAACAACAACAACAACTCCACAACCCTGATCGATAACCTCGCCAACCTCGGACTGAGACAACTCGTCACAACGCCCACCCACTCTGCCGGCCACAACCTCAACCCCGTCTTCTCCCCAAGCCCGCACGTCTCCGTCAGCCACACCACCGAACTCCTCTGGACCAACCACCGCTGCATCCACTTCACCTTCCTGAAACCCACAACACACCACCGCACACAACAGATCCCCTGCTGTCGCTGGAGCAAAATCAGAGAAGACCAATTACATGCAAACCTCGCTTTCAGCCCACCCACTGAACCCTCCAACACCGACCTCGCTACCCACAACCTCAGACGCTGGATCGAGGACTGCGCCAACACCCTTGCCCCGTTGAAGAAACCCCCCCACAGACACCAGCAAGTAGGCCAGCTGGTTCACCGCAGAACTCCTAGATTCCAAGCAAGCCTGCTGGAAACTAGAGAAGAAATGGCACAGTGAACAAACTCCGGACAGCCACGCAGCACACAAGGACGCCGTCCTCAACCACCACCACCTCATCAGGGCTGCCAAGAAGACCTCCTTCAAAGACCGCCTCGACAACAATGCACACAACAGCAAGGAGCTCTTCAACATCGTGAAGGAACTCTCTAACCCCAGCTCCAACACCAACGACATCCCGTCGTCGCAAGCCCTATGCGACTCCCTCGCCACCTTCTACCACAGCAAGAAAGCAGACATCCACGAAAGCTTCAACACCCAGTCAGCCCCAACAGACAGCAACACAACAGCACACCATCGACCACGTCCCCTTACTAGCCTGGACCAGCGTGAGCATCGATGACACCATAAAGACCATGAGCACAATCAACTCTGGCTCTCCGTCCGACCCACTCCCACACCACATCTTCAACAATGCAAGCAGCTCCATCGCACCCCACCTACGCAACGTCATCAATCTCTCCCTTGAGACCGCGACCTTCCCAGAGAGCTGGAAACCCACCAAGATCAACGCCCTACTCAAAAAACCCAAGGCAGACCCAAGAGACCTCAAGAACTTCCAACCCATCTCTCTGCTCCCCTTCCCGGCCAAGGTCATCGAGAAAATCATTAACAGACAGCTAACCCGATACCTCGAAGACAAGAGAATCCTGGACCCTTCCCAGTCAGGGTTCTGCAGCAACCACAGCACCGAAGCCGCCCTCATCACAGTCACTGATGACATCAGGACAATGGGGAGACTGCAGCAATCATCCTCCTTGACCGCTCCACCGCCTTCAACCACACACTACGCGCACCCCTCCGAGACAAGGCTCTGGAATGGACCACCTCATTCCTCTCCGGCAGAACCCAGAGCATCCACCTCCCCGTTCTGTTCCGAAGCCTCCAAGATCATCTGCGGCGTACCCCAAGGATCCTCCCCCAGCCCAACACTGTTCAACATTTACATGGCCCCGCTTACACACGTCGCCCTACAGCACGACCTCAAAATAATCTCCTACGCCGATGACACTCAACTGATCCTCTCCCTCACCAAGGACCCCATCACCGCCAAACCCAACCTCCATGAAGGAATGAAGACCGTCACCGACTGGATGAAGATTAGCCATCTGAAGCTAAACTTCCACAAGACGGAGGTCCTCATTCTCGGCTCCAACCCATCAGCCTGGGATGACTCCTGGTATATAATACTTATTTAAATATCGAACAAAACCACACTCACTGAATGATGTCATCTGGGATGTCATTTGAGATGTCATCAGTGATGTCACTGACCATGTCATGAATGATGTAATATGTGACATCATCAGCAGTGGATTGCGGGCGCGCGAGTTATAGTTAGTACAACTAACTATAGCGGGGAAATTTCAATTGTTTTGTATGACTGAAATGTCCAACTAATTATAACACCCCTAAAGCCTGTGGTTTTTTCAGTGAATTTCTGAGGTTTTTTTAACTGCTAATTCCTAACTATAACTTGTCTGAAACCTATGTTTTTTCCAGTGAATATACATATTTACATAACTATATATCTAGCTATATATCTATCAATCTATATATATATATATTCACTGAAAAAACCATAGGTTATAGACCATATATAGTTAGGAATTAGCATTTACAAAACCTTGAAAATTCACTGAAAAAAACCATAGGTTATAGACCATATATAGTTAGGAATTAGCATTTAAAAAACCTTATTTTACTCACACAAAACCATTGAAATTCCATATATAGTTAGTTGCACTAACTATATATCGTGCACCCGCAATCCACTGCTGATGATGTCACATATTACATCATTCATGACATGGTCAGTGACATCACTGATGACATCACTGATGACAACATCCAGTGATTATGTGTTTCTGTAAAGTTTAAATATGTTTTACATATTGAAGAATGAGTGGATGTATAAGTGTCTGAATGAAGGTTTTAGTAGGTGCGTGATTGACTGTATGAGTGAGTGATTAAATGCGTCTTACTGAATGCACGGGTTAGTGACTAAACTGTCTGAAAGTGTGCATCAGTATCTCTGTTGTTGTGCAAGCTGCTGCATGTGTTGATCAGTAGCTATATAAGTAGCTATATGGGTTATTGATTGGTTGCACAAGTATTTGTATGGGAGACTGAGTGTGTGTATGGCTGGCTGGGAGGTGTGTGACTCTGTGCAGATCAATGTGTACTTGTATCAGTGATTCTATAAGAGAGTAACTATGTGTTAGTATATGTTTCAAAAATGTAAGGTGTTCTGTGTTTAACTGTATAGATGAGAAAATGGAAGTGTGATTGATTCTTTTCAGGACTGACTAGGTGTGTGAGTAACTCCATGAATGAGTGGCAGAGTGTGAGTGTCTGTATAAGTGTATGAGTGCATATGATAGTGTTGTAAAGATGAGTGATTGTATGTATGAATGATTGTATAAGTGAATGTGTGTGTAGACATAGGAATCAGTGAGTGCGTATGTAGTAACTAGTATTGGTGTGTCAATGGTTTCAAAAATGATACTCTCTATTTAACACTGGGTGTAACGGAGGTTATATTACAGTGTGAGGAGATGCATTGTATTATCACATGAATGATATCATCAGTGATGTGATCATTGATGTCAAGTGTGATGTCATCAGTGATGTCATTTAAGATGTCATCAGTGATGTCATCAGTGATGTCACTGACCATGTCATGAATGATGTAATATGTGACATCATCAGCAGTGGATTGCGGGTGCGCGATATATAGTTAGTGCAACTAACTATATATGGAATTTCAATGGTTTTGTGTAAGTAAAATAAGGTTTTTTAAATGCTAATTCCTAACTATATATGGTCTATAACCTATGGTTTTTTCAGTGAATTTTCAAGGTTTTGTAAATGCTAATTCCTAACTATATATGGTCTATAACCTATGGTTTTTTCAGTGAATTTCAATGGTTTTTTAATAGCAAATATCATAAGCTGTCGAATGTCAAGTACGTGGTAAGTAAAAACATTTTCGTGTTTATGCACACTGATCTGCTTTGAATGCTGCCCCCCACCCCTCATTTCTATTAGGAGTACTCTCTCTTTGCAGATAGTGAAGGGTAGTTAACGCAGCCCTTTGCCCCCTTTGTAATCCGTCGTGCCTGCTTCTCTCTCCATTTGATTGATTGTTCTCTTTGGTTCATTCTCTATTTACAAACAAGCACAGAGTCAAAATACTCTGTTTAGTCTTTGCAGATAGCGAAAAACCGTGTAAAAAAACAAAAGGAATCGAGCAAAATCAGTAGGCCACTAATGGGATCTCTTTTTGACCTCGCTAAAATAGAAACATTAGGAACAACCTGTTGAAAATAGCAATGCGTATGTACATAAGCGGCGTTCATTTGTGTTCACAGTACCCCTTGTTGATTGTTTGAATCGAGCATTGAATTGTTCGAAGTTGGTTCTCTTAAGGATCTTCTCTGCCTGCAAACGAGGAAGAATAGGAATATTCTCTCTCCCTTTGCAGATAGTGAAGGGTAGGTAACGCAAGCCTTTAACACGTCGTACCTATTTCATTCCTCATTGATTGATTGATTGTCCGAACATTGACTGTTTGGGAATTAGTTCTTTTTGGAGGTATTCCCTGTTTGCAAATAAACGTAGGAAAATCTTTGCAAGTAGTGAAAGGGTACGTAATGCGGACCTTTCTCCCCCGTTGTAATCTGTCATGCCTATCTACTCCCCACTGATTGATGCACCTGTTTCACCCGGACCATTTACTAGACATACGTCATCTGGCCCGACCAGAGAGCACCCCTAGTGAAAAGGACATATGCAATAATAACGAAGTGATCACTGTATCCTGTTAACAGAAACTTTAGCATGAAACAACCTGGAAAGAAAAGAATAGGAAATCGAAAATCAGTAGGCCACTGATGAACATGAACTTTTATTAAACAACGAACAAAGAAACGATAACATAACGTAATGATAAAACCTATTAATGTCCTAGAAACAAGAAAACGTTCGAAATATGCCAGTGGTGAGAGACCAGAAAAACAGTAAGAGAAACCAAATCACCCCTCGCTGTCCCACCGCCTGCCACGCCAAAAAAATCGATAGACTAGGGAAAATGCAAGTCAGTAGAACATCCGCCCCCACTCTGGAAACTTCCAAGGTGGGGCAGGGTTCCGGCTACGCCCAGCCGGGAGCAGCCCATATAAGGCAGGTCCTGCTGCCACGCCTCGGCCAGGAGATCCTAACGTAGGGTGTAGCCGGAGGAGAGGCCGAGACCAGCGGGACCCGGCCAGGGGATTGCCTTTACAACGCTGAACAGTTGCAGGGGGGGGGGGGAATGTCTCCTCGACCCTCCCCTCTCTCTCCCAGTCCGGCCGCGGTGGCCCTTGAGAGTTGCAGGTAGTCCCGCCACATGCTCTTCCGGTCCGGCCACCAACGGTCGGGGGGCCGAGGCCGACGGGATCCGGCTGCAGCCAATAAACCAAGAAACCCGTTCATGGGGGCAGAGCCAGGGGCGTCCGGCCGACATCTACCGGAAGCCCGGCCCGAAGACGGACGGGACACTTCTTCTTTCTTGTATAATTGCTGCAACAACCCTGGGGGGGGATGTCTTGCACATGCCTCCGACCCCCCCCCCCTCGTCCTCATCGCCTGGTCCGGCCATAACAAATCTCAAGCGAGACGCCGTGGGGTGCACTGGGAGGGAGAGACGGTGCGAACAGGCCTCTCCCGCCTCCCCAGGTGGAGGCTTCCCAGCTGCACCCTCAGCGCTCCAGGCGCCCGGAAAAGGGTTCTTCCACTGTGGCCATGCTGCAACGTCTCGCCCGGCAGGGTGGAGCCCGTCCGTCAATTTGGCCCCGCGATCGCCAGTAGCTACCGAACTCTCAAAATGGCGGTCGACCTGGCAAGAGCGGGCCCAGCATAAAGAAATGGCCCGGTCCTGGTTGACTCCACCACCGTAGTCCTCCACGACCTTGAAGATTCTAGAGGAGCCGCGGGAGTCTCCGACCCCCGATGGGGAATGACTGCCATGATCACCCGTGGAGTGACGAAACTGTATCCGCGGGACGTCGGCGCCAGCCTCACTTTGAATTACTAGAATCCTGCAGACCTCACTTCCGGTGAAAGCACAGTGTGACCCGGTAGGAAAAATTGTTGCACCCCCTCCCCTTTTTGACTGATAGTTCAAACCACCGATCCTTTCCTTTGCCCTTTTAACGGAACTTTGGACTGCCTCCCCCTCTTTTACATTTTCTAGAGAAAACAAAACATTAACCACTACAATAACATAGCAGTTGACACCAGAACTGTTTTCAAATTGAAAACCAACAACATCTTCAACAGAATCCTTTTTGTTTCTGCTGTGACCCTGCTACAGCACAGGCATTGTCCCCAGCAGTAATTCTGCAATGCCGGTAAGAATAGCTGTGGTGCCTACTGGACTCACTCACCCCCGCGGCGCCCCACGCCGTTATTTGCTGGGCGGCAACTTGCTAGACATCACTTTCGTGCCATCTAGATTTCAGCGCGTTCTGCTGCCTTGGAACTATTCGCACAACAGACCGCTACTGACAAGAATATTTCATTATTGGTGCTGTCAATTTCAATAAATCTATTGGATAATTCAAAAGAAATTGCCACGGTCTCTTCGTTGTTTAAATGTTTTTACTGTTTTTGTTTTGTTGTATATATTTATATGTTATTAAAGTTTTATATTCCTACTACTTTGTTGGAGTGCTATATATTTTTAATGTGACACATAATTGTAAAAACTTTGATGTACAAAGAGTGATTCCTGGAATCTTCCGCTTCAGGCTCGGTCCCCTCCCCAATCACAATACAGGATGGTTTTCAGATAGTAGGAACACGTGTGGTGTTGATGAAGCAAAGCTTCGCATATTTTGCGGCTTGCCGAAGTCAAGAACCTCGTTTATGTGTAATAAGGTAACAAAAGCGTATGTTTTACTAACATTTATTTTGTTTGGGCAAAGTTCCCGAAGCTTGCCTATGTGTATTTCTAATGAATTTAATCCGTGTCCTCTAATATGGCCGCCGCTTGTATTTTAGTTACTGCGCATGCGTCAGCCACACTCACGTGTCCTGACGCGTCTGCAGAAGTGGAGGGAAAGTTATGCGCATGCGTAATTCATAGCTGTGCTTATCATGTGGTACTGCTCGTGCCACTGCTCTTGTGCCCGTATCAATGTAGCTAACATTTAGATGCAATAAGTTTATTTCTTGATGATGAGTTAAAAGTACAAACCCTGTGATGTGTTTTCATAATGACATTATTATGTATTAATTTGTTTTCGCTTACTTTTCATGTACCGCGGGAAATGGGGGTCTGAGTGAGAGGAGAGCCATATTGGAGGTCCCTTCTGCGCCTGTGCGACATTCGGTAGCACGAGGGACCTTGACAGATGGAACACCGCCAGTTGGCAGTGATGGGCAAGATGCTCCTGAGAAAGTCACCTCTGCCCTGCGAGAACAGCGAATGTTGCTCCTCATATGATACAATGTTAAATTGTCATTGTGTTTCTGCACAGTTTTTCCTGGGAACCCCAAACCTGCTAGCCGGTACCCAAATATGTTAATGAAGGCTTCAAATCGTGTATTATGATTGGTGTGTTACCCAAATCCTACCTTAGGACCAATCCAAATTGAGGGATTTTGACACTTTGCAACATTGGGGGGTGGTACACTGTCCCCAAACTGTATATCTACCCTGGGTTCACCTAGTGAACCGTCCGACTTGTCTGGTTTAGCTGACCTGTCACTGACCCAACGCACTCAATAGGTGACTGAAGATACAGAGCGCTGCGAAGCACTCTGTCCGAATTTGACCATAGACTGAGGTTCTACTGAACCTTAAAGTGCTGGCAAAGCACTTTGCTGGGAGTTCGCTGACCCAATCGGGGTCTTGATCGATAGCTGCAGAGCGGGTGGAGCGCAGGCGTTGCTTCCGAACTGTGGGTTCCGGTCCTGTCCTGAAGAGGGTCCTGTCCTGAGGGTTTGCTGTCCTGTCCTGAGGGTCCTGTCCTGATTCCTATTCCGAGGGTATCCTGTCCTGTCCTGGGTGTCCATTCTGCACCTGCTGTCCTTTGAGGGTTATTCTTCCTTGAGGGTTTCCTGTCCTTAACTGACCCGTGGCCAGGGTTTGGTTTCCACACCTTTCTAGGTAAATATTGCTCTGAACCTCTTGAAATTCTTGCACCTTCTGAATTTCTAACTTTTGCTTTAATAAAGTTCAACATTGCACATGTGATATTTTCCATGCCTTTCTGCAACTATTGAAAGTCATTTATATTTTCCATAAGTTTATTCCTATGTCTTCTCATTTGTTAGAAATTATATTTTGCATAGCAGTGTGTCATTTCCTGATATGGTCTAGAACTTCCTTGCCTAGATTGTTCAAAGGTCCATTCACCTTAAGTGAAGCGTGTTATTCATTATAAGCTCTCCTATAGTCACCCACACTTAGGGTATCCCTGTTTAGATAATACTGACTTGCATAGTATCTTTTCTCGTTACATTTTATTAGTACCTTGATGATTACTCTGTCATTATTTCTTTATGCATATATAATTTACGTTATCTTGGTTATTGATTGCCTTGTTTTATTGTACCTCATGCAAGAAAATAATGAACTTTAGATAAACATTTTAAAACTTCCAGTTGTCCGTGGTCATTTAAACAGTATTTGAATGTTATTGGTTGGGTTTGTATTTTGCTGCCTTTCTTTTACAGCTAGCTCCCTGATTCATTGTGGTCATTAGGCACCCGCATCGGTGGATGGTAAGTCGGGTGCACCGAAAATTGGTAGCAGGGAACACACACACACCAACTTGGTAGAGCTCGTGAAGTCACCCGATCGATGTATATGGTGATTTGAAAAGTATATGGGCCCTGAAGCCGGAAACGGCGAAACTATTGGTCGGGTGGCCTCGCGCGCTCTATCAGTTTTCTGGTAGCTAGAGGATGGTTAGGGACTAGTTGAGAGTAAGGCAGGGATTAGTTGGACTAGTTAAGTCGGAAGCTGCTATTATA
Organism: Lissotriton helveticus; assembly: GCF_964261635.1. Lineage (NCBI taxonomy): Eukaryota > Metazoa > Chordata > Amphibia > Caudata > Salamandridae > Lissotriton > Lissotriton helveticus. The sequence continues at coordinate 2,120,606,822 of NC_136057.1, read as the reverse complement.
TTAATGCTGCTATAAGAGCGGCTGTTCTGAGGGAACTGATCACTCTCTTGTGAATACGCTGCTGAAAATTCATGAATTACTGTATTGTTATTATTCTTGTTCTTATATTGTTATATGTACTAATCCATGCGTTAGTAAACCGTATTGTTTCTTGTTGTCCGAACTCCCCGGGGAATTGAAAGGGCAAGTGGTGAATAGAATCCATTGTCCTGAGGTCACAGGTTCGAGGAAAGTTAGGTGCAGGTTAGGATAACCGGGAAGCACTAACTAGGGTTTTCTGAATACATGTGTGAATAAATGACAGTAACGGGGTTCATTGGCAAAATTCCCATAGTGGCGTAACCTAGTAAGGGTCACATCGGAAGAGTAGCAGGTTCCTCGGAGCTAGCGTGAAAGCAGAGGGGTCCGCTGAGAAACCTTAAACTCGGAATATATCCCGGAAAGAAGTGGATGAGTTTAGGGGAATAACAGGTTCACCGATGCTAGAGTGAAGGGTAGGCGGAAGAGATCTGCCCGCAGCGAGTGAAAAGTAAATGGAAGTAGTTTACTTGCAGTAAAACAATTCTTTCTCTGTCTAGACACTTGAACACTGTGGCGAATGTGTATTTGTTGTAAAATAACCAAGCACTGAGCACTTTAAAAGAAAGAAAGTTTCCGTTACCTTGTGAAGGGAGGGAGTCAGTCGCGAAGCGCCTCTGACGTCACTCTGTGCCGCGCTGGGATTGGTAGAAGCAGCGGGCGGGTAGCGGTGCTGGAATTGTAAAGGAGGGGTGAGCGCCGGAGCGTGGGAACTGTCTCACGAAGGGGCCGCGCACCCATTGGCGGAGCTTATTTAGTGTCGCGCACCCATTGGTTGCACGAATTTCTGAAGCGCGTTCTGATTGGAGGTAGTTAGTAAACAAAGTTTAGCGCAGAAGTCGTATGTGGCACTCGCAGACTACAGGAACTCGACCTGATCCAAGGCACCTAGGGTTTGAAAGGGATCAGTGGAAGACTAATAGATACGATATTATGTACGGAACCAAGAGAAAAATGTCCCTTGTAAGTAAGGTGAAAAATTATTTTAAAACGGACAAACCGATTAAATCTAGGGAAGGTGTTCTTGTCCCAGCACCCAATACTCCCGCCTCATTCATGATGTTTGACCGAGGGTACAATACCTGTGTGTGGCTGGAGAATTGGGTGAAGTACACAAAAGATGACGGAGTATTGGCTTTTCCGTTAGATGGTACTTTCAATGGTAGGATCTTATTTAATTTAAGAACCCGAATGAATGAACTGCATCCCAGACCGAGACTAACGCAGTATGAGGCATTAGAGGAATGGGAGATTGAGGCTTTTGAAAGAGAAAGACCCCGAATGGACAAGGGTTTGACCAAGTGGTACCCCAGGCAGAAACAGGAATCCAGGGATAAAAGGATGAAACAGTGGAGGCAGAGCATGATTGTTGAGGGTCTGTTTCCCATGATGCCGGCATGTCATAACATTGGAGCGGGTGAGAAAAGTACTGAAAAATGTAAGCATTGGGGGGCCCTGGGGGATTCAGATGATGAATTAATAGATGACATCTGTACCAGAAGTCCGCCACCTTACAATGAGGGAACCCGACCTTCCAGTGTAGGAGATGTTCCCCGACGCCACTTCCTAAAGGAAGAAGACAGGTCCCTGGGACTGGGAGGGGGTGGTCAAGTATTGCCCTATCCTGAAAAACCCGAACCGACGGAAACAAGGGATATATATCCCAAAGTGCCCGCAAGCCAGGAAGAAAAATATTCACGTACGAAAATCTTTTTTCCCAGACCCTTGTATGAAAGCGAAGAGAAACCATCGAATTCAGGACTCCCTTTTGTTCAACCTCCATATGGGGAAGAGCGCAGGCCCTTTAATACTGGAACTTTATTCCCGAAACCTAATTATGGGGGAGGACCAAGTGAAACGCATCCTACTGCCCCGAGTTTTACTCCTCCGTTGACCCCACAGATATTACATGACACAACTTTAAGAAGGGTACTAGTGGAAAAGGAGCAAGAGGCTCTAGCTAGACAAAGGACAGAAATAATTCAGAAAATTTCCCAGTTAAATACCAGTCCTGAGGCATTGACTATTCCAGTAACTATTGGACCGGTGGTCCCGTTATACGGAAATGGTCAGGGAAATCCGATTACTCCAGTCATGACCCCAGGCATGGCAACCCCGAGACAGGAACCGATCATCATAGATGATCAGTCCAGTGAGTGCGAGTCTGAAGTTGCGTTTTTGGAATTGCCAAACAAACAGACTGGAAAGGGAATACAGCAGAGGCATAACCCTTTTAATACAAAAGAAATTAAATTAGAAACAGCAACAGGTACTAGGAATGTCTCTCTGGTAACTCCGGATGAAATTGAGAGTTGGAGTCGTGAATTAGAGAAACAGACTCCGCAAACAAAACCTTTAGACCTCTACAAGCTGAGGGTCGAAATAGAAGAATTAATGGCAGGAAATGTGGGGTTGGATCGATTGAATACCTACTCTGAAGAAGAATTGTCGTTCATATGTAAAAGCTTTACAAGGAACACCAGAGTGCTCCACGAAAAACTGACCGAAACAGCAGTTAGTATGGGGGTAGATATCTCAAAATCCAAGCCCTTACAGAAACCGTACAGAGCAGACTTCTCAGACAAAGATATAGAACACCTGAATGTGGCAGGGAAGAAGTTGCAGATTAAAGAATTAATGGGGGTACTGCAGAAATGGGGAGATGTGGAAAGATGGAGAAGCAGGTGGGCGAAAAAGAGGGAAGAGGTTCGCTCCCGACAAGTGACTCCTGAGTTTGCTTTAAGAGAGGTAGAAAAACCTGAGCAGTTATGCCCCATGCGCGAAGTTCCAGGAGGGAAATATGCTCATGTCCCCTGGTCTACGCAGGATATTGTGTCCTTCACGAACGATTTTCCAAAATTACGAGAGAAACCAGTTGACTGGTACAGGCAGGTGGAGAGGTTCGTGAAGGTACAGAAATGTCTGTGGAAAGACCTGGATGGGTTTTTCGACATTGTGGTTCCAGTAGATTTATGGACCCAGTGTAAAATAGCCATAGACTGGCCCAGTGAGGAGTACCCCAGAAACAAGGAAACTGGAGAGCCATCAAAGGATGTCATGCGAAAATATGAGCAGGTAATTCAGCATTTGAAAGAAAAGGTGCCCGCAAAGGAAACTGATTGGACAAAAATAGATAGAACAACACAGGAAAGGGACGAGACAGTGCACTCCTTCTATGAGAGGTTATTGCAGGTATTTAAAACATACAGTGGTATTGATAACATCGACCTGAAGGATATGACGCACTTTATTTACAGGTTTGTAAATGGTTTAAGACCTGAAATTTGTCAGTGGATAAAAGATAATAAAATCTGTTGGCATACTAAGAAAATGGATGAGGTCCTGAGGTACGCTAAGTACTGCGAGGATGAGATGGCAGAAAAGAAAAAGGCCCTCAAGGAAAAGGTGATGTGGGCTCAGGTGAAGCTCGCAGAACAGCAGGAAAAACAATTGAGTAACATGGTTAAAAATGCTGAGAGCAAAGGTCCTGGGGGAGGGGGTGGAGGAAAGCCCCGGCCCAAATTTAGCAGGGAAGAGGCTATGAAAAAATTTCCCTGCCATCAGTGCGGCGAAATTGGACACTGGCGAAACGAGTGTCCCCAATTAGTCGATGTTAATGAAAAAACTCCTGATTTAACTCCACAGACGCAGAAAGAAAGACCAAGAAAGACTCAACCCCAGGTAAAAACAGTTCAGGTGCCTCGAGCACCCAAGCAGGTATACAGGGGAAGACAGGCAGAAGATGAAGAGATAGAGGTTTGGGAAAGCGGGGAGAACAGAAATACAGCAACTTCGCAGTATCTGCTGAATGATACCTTCCTTTGTAATGATCAGGACTGACGGGGCCTGAGAGGGGAGGACGAGGAGTGCGTACTTGGCGCTTCCTTGCCGGTAGACCAGTCTGGACCATATATTGAAGGAAAGGTTGACGGAAATGATGTCACCTTTCTGTTGGACACTGGCGCTACCCGTTCTACTGTAAGAACAGTGGACGTTCCAAACCTACCCCTCTCGGGAGAAAATATCCAAGTAGTGGGTGTATCTAATCAATTGATTAGTACTCCTGTTACCGAACCAATGGAGATTTCAATTGGAAATTTTAAACAGATGCATAGATTTGTCGTCTGTGACACCAGTCCAGTGAATCTACTGGGTCGTGATTTGCTGTGCAAAATGAACTGTACCATCTTTTGCACACCAAAAGGTGTGGAAATACAGACCCCAGATGAAGATGGCATTTATAAATTATTGTTACTTAGACCTGACTCAGAAATTAAAAGATTGACCCTGCAGGACTTGCCCCAAGAACTACAGGAAGCCGTAAAGCCAGAGGTGTGGGATTTCACTGGAAAGGATGTGGGGTTGATGAAAGATGTGGACCCCATACAGATAGCCATCAAGGACAATGCAGTATATCCTAACACTAGGCCCTACCGAATGAATGCTGAAGTGAAAGCAGGTGTCACTCTGGAAATACAAAAATTATTAGAAGGAGACATCATACAGGAAGTGATGAGCAGCCCATGTAACTCACCGATTATGGGCATCAAAAAGCCTAGTGGCAAGTATAGGGTAGTGCAGGACCTGAGAAAGGTTAACAAAATTGTAGTTCCTTGCTGCCCTATTGTCCCGAACCCTGCAGTGATATTGTACCAGATTCCTTGGGACGCTGAATGGTTCACTGTGATTGATTTATGTCATGCATTTTTTTCGATACCCCTGCACCCCGACAGCAAATTTCTTTTCTCATTTGCCTTCGAGGGTCACGTGTATTGTTGGAACCGGGTCCCTCAAGGGTATACAGAGAGCCCCTCTATCTTTAATCAGATCTTGAAAAAATGTCTAGAGACTTTGATCTTACCTGGGAACTCTGTGTTAGTGCAGTACATAGACGACCTTCTATTGGCGTCTAAGAGTCACAGGGACTGTGTAGTGGACACCATTGCCCTCCTAAATCATCTATGTGAGAAAGGGCATAAAGTGGCCCCTGACAAACTACAGTTCTGTGCGAAATCAGTAAAATATCTAGGACACCAGATAGAAAAGGGTGTCAGAAAAGTCACATCAGAAAGAGTGAGAATAATTCAAAAGATGCAGTTGCCCCGTACTCAAAAAGATGTCAGAATGTTCCTGGGGGTATTAGGGTACTGCAGACAGTGGATTCTGGGATTTGCAGCCTTAGCCAGGCCCTTGATAAAAATGACCACGAGAGGAATGCCAGATGTTGTAGAGTGGGACGATGAAAGTCTAATGGCTTTCACAAGACTGAAAAACTGTCTGTGTACAGCCCCTGCGTTAGGAATGCCAGATTATTCCAAAGAGTTTGCCCTATTTTGTGACACTCGCGATAATTGCGCATTGTCAGTCCTGACTCAAGAACATGGCACGACCAGAAGGCCTGTGGCCTATTTCTCTGCCACTTTGGACCCAGTAGCTGCTGGGTTACCAGGCTGTCTGAAAGCAGTAGCTGCTACCTGTGCAAGTTTGGAACAGAGTGAGTCCATTGTCATGGGACATCCTGTGACCGTGTATGTTTCACATGGAGTGGTAATTCTATTGACCAGAACTAAAACACAGTATCTCACCCCTAGTCGGCTGACTAAATACGAGAGGATTCTTGTGGGTGCAGCAAATGTAAGCATTGTTAGGTTCGGTATTCTGAACCCTGCCACCTTACTCCCCGACCCCTTGGAAATAGAAGGTGGGGATGATGATGAACATGATTGTATTGACCTGACAGAGTTCAGTACTAAGCCACGCCCAGACATAAAAGAAGTACCATTGCCTGAGCATGATAAAGAACTATTTGTGGATGGTTCCTGTCTAAGACATGAACTAGGAGGCTTGAGTGCTGCTTATGCAGTAGTGTCTTTCACCAAAATTGAAGAAGCAGGTTACCTATATAACATCAAGTCTGCACAAGTAGCCGAATTGATAGCCATGATAAAGGCTTGCAAAATTGGGAAGGACTTACGCATAACAGTGTATACTGACAGTCAGTACTGTTATGGAGTTGTGCATGACTTTGGCCAATTATGGCTACAAAGGGAATTCATGACTTCCTCAGGTACTCCCATTCGGAATGCAAAGGTTGTTCATGACCTTTTAGAGGCCATCCAGTTGCCCAAAGAACTGGCAGTGGTAAAATGTGCTGCTCATCGAAGGAGCATGGACAGAGTATCACTGGGAAACGATTATGCTGATCGAGTGGCCCAATGGTGTGCCAAAGATCGGTATATTGTAAATCCAAAACGAGGGGGGCCAGGAACCAGCTGCCAGCTTCAGGTGTTTGAAGAAGTGCCTACGTGGGATGAAGTGAGAGAGTGGCAGGAATCGGCTCCTTGGCAAGAAAGAGAGAAATGGAAGGAGGATGGGTGTAGACCGAGACGTGTGGATGGTGTGATTTTGGGCCCAACTGGTATGCCTGTGTTACCCCGACACTTGCTTGGCACAATGGCTAGATTAATACATGAAGGATCACACATTGGTAGGGATGCCATGATTCTGGTATTTCAACAGACTTGGTACAGTAAAAAGTTCAGGAAGGTAGCAGAGTCCCTCTGCCAGAGGTGCCTGTCATGTCAACAGATGAACCCAGGCAAGAGGACAATGGTTGAACTGAGCAGGATTGGGAGATCAGGGGGTCCCTTTATAAGGATACAGGTTGATTTCATCACCATGCCCCGTTGTGAAGGGAAACGATATGTCCTTGTCATTGTTTGCGTATTTTCAAAATGGGTAGAAGCTTACCCTACTCCTCAAAGTGACGCACTGACAGTAGCGAAGTGTTTACTAAAAGAACTGATACCTAGATTCGGAATACCATACATTATTGAATCAGATAAGGGTGGACATTTCCAGAATGAAATACTGGCTGAACTGTGTAAGGCCTTTGGAATAAGGCAGAAACTCCATTGTGCATACCACCCAGAGGCTTCTGGAATAGTGGAACAAGTAAATGGAACTATCAAAAACAGACTAGCAAAGCTGACAGATGCTACTGGCATGACCTGGGTGAAGGCCCTGCCCCTGGTCCTGATGGGACTGAGAAGTGTTCCTGACCGCAAGACAGGCCTAAGTCCCCATGAAATCATTATGGGAAGAGTGATGAGACAAGCATGGGTGCCAGGAAGCAAACTGTTGAGTATTACTGATGATTTGGTGCTTGAATACTGCAGAAGATTGGGTGACCAAGTGCGTTCTATCTCTCGCCAGATTGGAGACGACGGCATCCTCAATCCAACGACTCCTCTCCACAGCTTGGTTCCAGGAGATTGGGTCAAAATAAAGAAGCACACTCGATCGAGCTGTCTGGCACCAAGGTGGGGAAAGAAACGCCAAGTAATCCTGGTAACAACCACTGCAGTGAAAGTCGCAGGTGTTCCCCAGTGGATCCACGCTGGACACACCCAGAAGGTATTACCAGACAGAGGATTTGAAGAAGAAGGGCAACCAGCAGAGGACCCTGAAGGAGCCAGACCAGAAGCAACTGACAACGAGCAGCCCAGCACCAGTCAGGTTGCAGGAACAGCAGACGTTGGCCCAGGAGTAGTTGACTACGAACTGCCAAGAATCCAGCCTGCTGAAGGGGTCCAGGAAACTGAGCCAGGAGTAGCTGAAGACGAGCTGCCAAGCATATGGCCAGAAGAATGGATACCGATGATTGATCTGACTGAAGATCCTATCAGAACAAGAGAACGACTTAGTGAAGGTAGAGAGTGGACTAGTCAGGAAAAGCAAGGCACAGGCGAAGAACCTCAGCCGCTTGAGATTCACATCAAAACTGAGGAAGGAGAAGGTCAGACAGGGACAGAGCAGGTATTCGATACACCACCGCTAACACCTGATGCAGATAAGGGAGAGACTAGAAATAGAGTGATAGTTCGAGCAGAAGAAAATCAAGAGATCGAAGTGCTTGAACAGGATCAGAGAGGGTTAAAAGAACGGGTTCAGGAAACAGAAACAGAAACAGAGACAATCGAAAGCCAAAAACAAAATATTCCTGAACAAGGCCAGATTAGCAACCAGGCAGAAGAATTTGATGCTAGCCCTGGAACTAGTCAGATAAGGGAAGTAGGAGAAGAAAGTGGAGAAGAATTACCACAAGATAAAGAGAACAAGAGAATAAGAAAAGAAAGTGAAGTCCAAGTACCGACTAAGAGACTAAAGAAAAGAAACAACCTTGAGCCTAGGTTTGTAAAAAGATTGAGACTTAGGATAAAGACAGTGGAAGAAAAACGTGCAGAAGCAAGAAGAAGTGCTCGGATAGCAGAGCAAGAAGAAGACTCTTCCAAAAGAAGGAGTGAGCGAATAAAAAGACAAAACAAAAAGTACAAGTCTCCTGAATGGACACTGGTTTTGGAGGAGCTTGAAGATCTTGATATAACTGACGTGAGCGACGGAGAACCCGTCCCAGAGTACTCAGCTGAAGAGGAAGACGAACCACCGTGAATTTGCACAAAGTAAGCTAGTTGTGTAAAAAGCCAAAAAGAGGGGTGAGAACACTCCTTCTGAGCCAAAATGTCTGATTCAACGGTGAATGGTAGTCCTAGTTGCAGCCGTTTTAAGACGTGTTGCAAGGTGTGTATATGTAGTGTAGTAGTACTGATAGTTATCTGGATAGGATTAACAATTTTCATTCCCTTTGCTGTAAGTAAAGATACTAACATTGTCCCTACTGAAGTTGTAAATACTGACAATGAGGAGCTAACAACACAGAGTGTAGCACGACATGAAAGAGCTTTGAGACAAACAAAACAGAACTTAGAAGCATCAGATGAGGGAGGACTACATTATCATGGAATGAAGAACAGGACACACTTAAACGTTTTCGCAAACTTATTAATACACTATGTAGAGACTATGGAAATTGAAGATTGCTATGTCTGCATGAAGCTACCTACTTCTGTGGCTGAAGGCGTGACATACCATCATCTGCCATTGACATATGGAATCTCCTGTAGCATTTTAGCTAGTTTATTCTATAAAAGAGGACCGTTACAGTACTATTACTCTAACAATGACGTGATCTTTTCTGAACTTCCTATACGTGGGAACTTGAATCCTGTACATACCAAAACTGACACCATAAGATATATGGGAGACTACTTTCTGACTATAGGTAACATTGACATAGCAGACGCACACAGAGATAACTTGACTTGTTCTTTGCGTGAGCAGGAAAAGATGTTCCTGAACATGGCAGAGAAAAGGAGAATTAAAATTCAAAAGAAGGCTAATGACGAAAGTCAGAAAAAGCCAAAGTGGGCAGAGAACATGGAAGGCACCTCATCTGGTGGAGCGGGTCCTGCTCTGTTGCTGGATTTTGAAAAGAAAGGCAAGCTATGTCTTCACCGCGAGAAGACTAGCTATTATAATAATGTTTTCATTGGTTCCAGTGAATGCGAACATAATTACAAGGTAATTGGAGGTTGGGGTTTCAAAAATGGGTCAGAGCCTGTGTTTCCTGGAATTTATTATATTTGTGGGGACAAGGCTTATTTCAAATTGCCGGATCACTGGTATGGAAGCTGCTACTTTGGCATTGTCTTCCCGAAAATATACCATGTGAATGGAAAAGCTGGAAGCAATGAAGATACTAATGGCTTAGTGCGTAGTAAAAGAGAAAGTATAGGTGAAATTATGGGTAGTATTTTCAGTGCACTGATACCTGGAGTGGGAGTGGTTCTGAACACTCACAGAATTTGCAAATTGTCTACTATAGTAGATGTGCTGTCTACTGAAACAGCTCATGGATTTCTGCTGGTCAATACCGAAATGGTTGCGATCAGATCAATGGTTTTACAAAATCGACTTGCTCTTGACACCTTATTAGCAAAAGAGGGCGGAGTCTGCCGGATGTTGAAGGCGCAACATTGTTGCACTTATATTCCGGATAAAAGTGTACAGATCAAAAGATATGTGAAAAACATTACTAATTTGGCAAAGGAACTCAAACCACTCGAGGTTGATAGTGCCTGGAAGAGACTGGTAGATGGTCTCTCAAATGTAGGTCATTGGCTTGCTAGCATAGGTAAAAGCTTATTATTCAAAATTCTGATGCCAATTGGTATTATAGGTCTTATTATACTTTCCATTTTCTTATGCTGTAAATACCGCAAGCGTACCAAAAAGCACGAGGTAAATGCAAGAGGAGTGAAACGAAGTGTGGATGAGATTGAATTAGAGGAGGTGAATGATCAGATATACAAAAAGGTGAAGACTTCTCACCCTGCTAAAACTGAGAGAGAAAAGTTAGAACGGCTGCTGGAAGAAATAGAGCTTTATAAGGTATGAAAGAAAGTTGGCATCTGGTTCCATTATAATTTGTGATGATAGTAAATATCATCAAAGAGGGGATTGATGAAGCAAAGCTTCGCATATTTTGCGGCTTGCCGAAGTCAAGAACCTCGTTTATGTGTAATAAGGTAACAAAAGCGTATGTTTTACTAACATTTATTTTGTTTGGGCAAAGTTCCCGAAGCTTGCCTATGTGTATTTCTAATGAATTTAATCCGTGTCCTCTAATATGGCCGCCGCTTGTATTTTAGTTACTGCGCATGCGTCAGCCACACTCACGTGTCCTGACGCGTCTGCAGAAGTGGAGGGAAAGTTATGCGCATGCGTAATTCATAGCTGTGCTTATCATGTGGTACTGCTCGTGCCACTGCTCTTGTGCCCGTATCAATGTAGCTAACATTTAGATGCAATAAGTTTATTTCTTGATGATGAGTTAAAAGTACAAACCCTGTGATGTGTTTTCATAATGACATTATTATGTATTAATTTGTTTTCGCTTACTTTTCATGTACCGCGGGAAATGGGGGTCTGAGTGAGAGGAGAGCCATATTGGAGGTCCCTTCTGCGCCTGTGCGACATTCGGTAGCACGAGGGACCTTGACAGATGGAACACCGCCAGTTGGCAGTGATGGGCAAGATGCTCCTGAGAAAGTCACCTCTGCCCTGCGAGAACAGCGAATGTTGCTCCTCATATGATACAATGTTAAATTGTCATTGTGTTTCTGCACAGTTTTTCCTGGGAACCCCAAACCTGCTAGGCGGTACCCAAATATGTTAATGAAGGCTTCAAATCGTGTATTATGATTGGTGTGTTACCCAAATCCTACCTTAGGACCAATCCAAATTGAGGGATTTTGACACTTTGCAACATTGGGGGGTGGTACACTGTCCCCAAACTGTATATCTACCCTGGGTTCACCTAGTGAACCGTCCGACTTGTCTGGTTTAGCTGACCTGTCACTGACCCAACGCACTCAATAGGTGACTGAAGATACAGAGCGCTGCGAAGCACTCTGTCCGAATTTGACCATAGACTGAGGTTCTACTGAACCTTAAAGTGCTGGCAAAGCACTTTGCTGGGAGTTCGCTGACCCAATCGGGGTCTTGATCGATAGCTGCAGAGCGGGTGGAGCGCAGGCGTTGCTTCCGAACTGTGGGTTCCGGTCCTGTCCTGAAGAGGCTCCTGTCCTGAGGGTTTGCTGTCCTGTCCTGAGGGTCCTGTCCTGATTCCTATTCCGAGGGTATCCTGTCCTGTCCTGGGTGTCCATTCTGCACCTGCTGTCCTTTGAGGGTTATTCTTCCTTGAGGGTTTCCTGTCCTTAACTGACCCGTGGCCAGGGTTTGGTTTCCACACCTTTCTAGGTAAATATTGCTCTGAACCTCTTGAAATTCTTGCACCTTCTGAATTTCTAACTTTTGCTTTAATAAAGTTCAACATTGCACATGTGATATTTTCCATGCCTTTCTGCAACTATTGAAAGTCATTTATATTTTCCATAAGTTTATTCCTATGTCTTCTCATTTGTTAGAAATTATATTTTGCATAGCAGTGTGTCATTTCCTGATATGGTCTAGAACTTCCTTGCCTAGATTGTTCAAAGGTCCATTCACCTTAAGTGAAGCGTGTTATTCATTATAAGCTCTCCTATAGTCACCCACACTTAGGGTATCCCTGTTTAGATAATACTGACTTGCATAGTATCTTTTCTCGTTACATTTTATTAGTACCTTGATGATTACTCTGTCATTATTTCTTTATGCATATATAATTTACGTTATCTTGGTTATTGATTGCCTTGTTTTATTGTACCTCATGCAAGAAAATAATGAACTTTAGATAAACATTTTAAAACTTCCAGTTGTCCGTGGTCATTTAAACAGTATTTGAATGTTATTGGTTGGGTTTGTATTTTGCTGCCTTTCTTTTACAGCTAGCTCCCTGATTCATTGTGGTCATTAGGCACCCGCATCGGTGGATGGTAAGTCGGGTGCACCGAAAATTGGTAGCAGGGAACACACACACACCAACTTGGTAGAGCTCGTGAAGTCACCCGATCGATGTATATGGTGATTTGAAAAGTATATGGGCCCTGAAGCCGGAAACGGCGAAACTATTGGTCGGGTGGCCTCGCGCGCTCTATCAGTGTGACGGATCTCATCGGGTGTGGGCCTTCATCTACTATAACTCCTTTGAAGAGGGGTGATTCTTTACAGCTGGGGCCATAAACTACATCTGCAGGGCTAGCTGATAGCCTGGACAATCGGACACAGAGGAAGAGGAGTGTCAGAGGGTGCGGTAGTGAATAGGGCGAAAGGGAGGTGTCGGGCGGGCACAGTGTGATTCTCAGGGAAGAGCAGCGCAGATGGGGGGAGGTTTATTGCCCATGCATAAGACAGAGAGCGGGGTGACCAGTGCCTGGGGAAGATGCTTGCGAGGGTGAGGAGCCATGCTACGAATCGACAGCGTGCAGAGAGTGGGTCTGGTCAAGACATCTAAAATGGCTGCCGTGCACGACAAAAGTGTGGCATTTCAAAAAAGGCAAGATGGCGCAGACAATGTTTTTCAACACTTCCTCATTTCCTTCGAATCGAACGTTAACAGACGTTGGGGCATATTACCAAAGTTAAGCGATATTTATCGCTAACGATGCTTACCAACGAATTTTTTACCGCTAAGCATCATCAGAAATTATCGAAGATAAACCTTGCTATTATCAAGGTTTATCACAAATGCGATAATAAACGGCCGCAATGCATGAATATCGCTAAAAACTCAGCGATATTCATACATTACCGAGCTAATGCTCTTAGCCATGTTATCCACCTCCCATTGGATAACATGGCTAAGAACTGCTCAGGGCAGGTGTTACTTTTTGGAGATATTCGCGCTTAGCGCGAATATCTCCAAAAGTTGGTAATAGGAGATAGATATCTTGCATGTTGTAATGCAAGTTATTGTGGTATATGGAACTCATACCATAATCTCTCAGGAAAGCAGAAACTGATCCTTTTGGGACCGCCTAAAAAGGCCTAGGGGGTGAGGAGTACTCTACTTTGCCCCCTTTTCACGTTCCGAACTATTTTATTTTACTCTCTTCTGTAATTACACAAAATAGCAGCGATAAGATGCATCGGAGACACACAGTGAGAGAAAGGAGGCCGGAGATGAAGAAGAGATGTCAAATACACATTGGAGATAATATAGTGGCAGAAGGGAAGTAAATATGAGTAAACTTACCATGTAACATAAAAATGTTGCACTCTATACTATAAGTCTCATTTTATACTACAATCACTTCGCTACAACCTCATAAATTAAAAATAAAAATGAATAATGTCTCAAACAATTTTTGATTTCTAAATATAAATTTATTCTTCAGAATTTTCTAAATTTGAAAGAACTAGTAACATGTCCTCATCAGCAATGTCCTCATGAAAAGTCTCCAATAATGATTCTTGTAACTCTATGGTCTCCAAACACTCGATAAATTCGCCATCAAGAGATTGATCAAAAAAATCATTCAAGTCATCTCCTCCTTCTGACAATATTTCATTATTGGTGCTGTCAATTTCAATCAATGTAGTGGAATCATTCAAGTCATCTCCTCGTGACAATATTTCATTATTGGTGCTCTCAATTTCAATCAATGTAGTGGAATCATTCAAGTCATCTCCTCCTTGTGACAATATTTCATTATTGGTGCTGTCCATTTCAATCAATCTAATGGAATCATACAAGTCATCTCCTCCTTGTGACAATATTTCATTATTGCTGCTCTCAATTTCAATCAACGTAGTGGAATCATTCAAGTCATCTCCTTGTGACAATATTTCATTCTTGGTGCTGTCCATTTCAATCAATCTAATGGAATCATACAAGTCATGTCCTCCTTGTGACAATGTTTCATTATTGGTGCTCTCAATTTCAATCAATGTAGTGGACGATTCAAAAGAAATTGCCACGGTCTCTTCATTGTGAGCCATTTTATTTTGAAATTGCTTGCTGTAAATTGCAGAAAAAAATAATCACTTTCATTTATCGTTTTTAGTAATACATAATATAAAACTAACTTTATCAAGTATTTAGTATAACAGAAGGACTGCAAATAAATAACAGAAAACATTTTTCAAATTATCTTCAAGTGTACAACATAGTTCCCCTTACAAATTAACAACTCACCTTTTCAAAAGTAGGAAAAGTGTTAGTACTGTGTAAATCAAACACCAGAAATTCACCACCAAAAATTCCTCACAAATGTACCTCAGACAGTAGTATCACAAAATGGCTGTGGTTTCCTCTCATTTGACATATATACATAACCAATTAACTTTCATCACACACAAATACAAAACCAAAGTAACATTTTAATTGGTTCTAAATTTCAACACTTTCAAATGTGTTTTCCCCATGCAATTTTCCATAGGACATTTACATACGTCTACAGCCTGAATGGCTGAACGGAATTACACCAAACTTGGCAAAATGGTACATCAAACCTAAGAGGTCAGGAAGGATCTACTATGCCCCCTTATGGTCATTTCCCCCTTCGCTTTGGCCTCCTCTTGTCTCTCAATCCTACCGAGAGACAAGATGGCGGCCGCTATGGACTGTTTGGAATGTTGACAGACGCCGGAGAACCAATCAGCTTCGCAAAGCTCCGTAACGCGAAAAGTACGCGAAGCGGAGCGCTGTTACAGATATATATCTTTTTTTGAACGTTAATTTCTCAAAATCCACTGGAGCACATATATTGAGACCTAGCAAAGGCACATCGGGCTACCAGTCCCTAATATTTTACCAAGTTTCGTGCAAATCCATTCAGCCGTTCGATTATTATTATTATTTTTTTTTTTTGCCCCGCGGGGCCCTTTTAAAACCTCCACATCAAACCTAGGGGGTCAGCGAGGATCTACTATTCCCCCTTATGGTCATTTGCCCCTTCGCTTTCGCCTCCTCTTGTCTCTCGATCCTACCGAGAGACAAGATGGCGGCCGCTACGGACTGTTTGGAATGTTGACAGACGCCGGAGAACCAATCAGCTTCGCTTCACAAAGCTCCGTTGCGCGAAAAGTACGCGTAGCGGAGCGCTGCCCAGTCCGCGGTTACAGATATATATCTTTTTTTGAACCTTAATTTCTCAAAATCCACTGAAGCACATATATTGAGACCTACAAAAGGCACATCGGGCTACCAGTCCCTACAATTTTGCCAAGTTTCGTGCAAATCCATTCAGCCGTTCGGGCTAAAAGTGAGGCCAACCGCCCTATGGAAAACTCAATGTTAAAAACACGTTTTGGGACCCCCCTTTTTTCTCGGCCCCCCCTTGACGAACCCCCCCCAAATTTTCAGGGGCTGCTCAGAAACAAAATGTTCAATTTTCCTGAAAATTTCAGCCAATTCCGTCCACAAACGCCAAAGTTATTAGACATAGAATTTTCAAAAATCCCATAGAGAAAAAATCCTAACTATATATACCTACTGGCGACCGCCAGTAGGTAATATATATATATATATATATATATATGCGTTTTCTCATTTCGGTCTCAGGTTACCCTCTCTTTGGCATGTGGGGTGCTGCGGCTCACAATGACTGTCTTGCTCTACATTTGTTTAACAGTCCACAGGAAATACTGCTCACTCAGGGGTGATTTCTACTTGTATTTTCTTTTTTTATGTGACCACACTACACAACAAACTGACAGATGCATTTCAGCCCCCTTGCCTTTGTCAATGCTGGCATCCATTGCTCATTTCCTGTGTTATATTGGGTGATATCCCAATTGGGTGGCTGAATTGGCATGGAAATAGTTGATGGACGTCTGATGTCTTTAAACCAAACAAGTGTTAATGGGACAGCAATCTTACAACATATCAATCTGCAATGGGTTTTAAGTTAATTCAATGGCATAATCCATAAACTGGGTCTTATAAGGTTGTTAACAAATATATTAATATATAAATACTTATCTCCCAAAAATTCCTATAAAATTCCACGTAAATTCACATAAATAATTTATTAAATCCTCCGTTTCCGTAAAAGTCAATTCATTGCACCATCTATGAGACAATTTTCTCAAAAAATAATTTAAAGCCAGTTGTCATATTTGCCATGCTTGATTAAAAGGAAGATTTTACATTTCATGATTGTTTGTATAACAAAAATCAAAAGTCTAAAGTGCAGATCATGCAGAACTATCCCTAATATGTATATACATGTTATTCTATTGCCCTGAATGGGCCTTGCAAGCGTATGGAGCAAAATTAAGTCTGGTCTTTCTATCATGCCTTGTATGGGCTTCTACTCTCGACCCAAACATCCATCAAGAAAAGTGCCTTTGCCTTTCAATAAAGTGACTAAGTGCCCTGTGCAAATCTGTGCCAATAAAACACCCTACTATGTAAACCCTATCAAAGTCATGATATCTCCAATATTGATTTCTAAAATAAAAAAAGAGGTTACAGTGAATGTCCCTATGGAGCTTGAGCCCATGTGTGTACACATCTCTTCATTACTATTCAGACTAGTCAGATCCCATCAGGTTCGGGTTTGTATTTTGATGATATATCATTACTCAAGTAGTCTCAGGGTTTTGACTTTGTCCCCTCCCCTTCCTTTATGTGGGACTTCATCTAAACAGAGGAAATTTGTAGGAGGCTACTGTCATTTTTGTGTGCCACTGCAAACTGTCTTGCCATCCTTGCTAGTGATGGCCCGGGCAAGCTTCAATACCCTTTTTTTCGCTGGGTGGATTGTGCTTCCTTAATTTCTTTTGCCCCATGGACAAATGAGAAAGTATACCACAAAGTTAATATTGCAAACTCCTTCAACTTTTTGTTGTTTATACGTGCCTTGCACCTAGTGCAAGGAAAGAAACCCACCACCCTGGGATGTTCTGCTTTATTTTCAGTGTAATGGCAGTGGACTGCCAGATCCTTCAATGAGGTGCTTCTTCAGTTTGTGATGCTTGGTCTGAAAGGGAGAGTGGAACTAAATGTGGGGTCAGCTTGTAGGATCCCTCAGTGCTTTTCTATTACTTTACCAATCACCCTGGATACTGCTGAGAATTTCAGAATTAGTCTTGTCACTGGCTCCCCTTCTTTCTCCTTTGCTTTAGAGATCACCAATCCCTGCCTGTCTGTCACATGGACCCTCTTGACTGCTTCTTTGAGGGCATTCATGAAATATTATCTAGTAGAAAACCGCTTAATGACTTGATCTTCTGCATAGTTGTGTGATGTGGAGCAACTGCATTTAAATGCAGTAGCTCCCCATATGGGAAAAAGTTCACTAAACTGCACGCATGTTGACTTTGTGCATGCCATGTTAAATTGCCAGCTGTGAATTTCCTAAACAATTTAGTAAGGAGATGGTTGTTTTACAAAGACACAAGTTCATCGAGGAAGGCTACCTCTCTGTTGCTAATACAGCTGGCACACTTCAAATTAGGGTTGTTTTTATTCAAGGATACAATGTAACTCTCTGCTTCTTCCTCTGTCTCACACCACACAATGAAGACTTTGTGAATATATCTGGCCCACCTTTTCCACCAACTGCTCATTGGGCTCCACCCAGGCCATGTGCTTCTTCCACCAGCCCATGAAAAGTAATCAGTTGTAACACCACCATATTGTGCTCTAAAAATGTCAGTGGCTTTTCTTTCAAAAATACTTCCACTGCCTATAAGCCCTGCTGGTGTGAGATGCATGTGTACAAACCTCTAATATCTAGTGTAATTTGTAAAAAGATTTCTTCCCACTCAATGTCCTGAATCGTTCTTATGAAATCAGTGGTGACCTTAATATATAAACTAAAATGTTTGACAAGTGAAAAAATAATCAAATCCAAAAAGGTTGAGGCATTCTCAAACAGACTTCCCTTAGAGGATACAATTCGGCATCCTGAAGGCTTGCCTCTATTTTTATGAATCTTTGGAATGTGATAAAAAGTGGGAACCATCGGGTAGTCCACTTTCAGAAACTGATATGCATCTTTGTTCATTACACCCTTGTCTTGCCAAGCTGTGATCAAATCATAGAATTCCTGTAAACTTCTACTATATTCCTCCTTTGAAGTAGGCAAATAACATTGATAGGCACTCAGCAGCCTTAACGCTTCCTATTGGTAGCTGGATTTGTTCTGCAACACAACAGTTCCTCCTTTGTCCGAAGACTTTACAACTAAGGATGTGTCATTTTTGAGGAACAAAACTGATTGCCCTTGATCCTTAGTTAGATTACATTTTCTCCTTTCTGATGGAGGTCTGATGGATGTCCTTAGTTGGTCCAACTCTTTAATTACAGTCTCATGAAACCAATCAATTGTATTAAAAGGAGTTTGAAGAATGCATTGTGATTTGTTTTTGAATTTACTGTTGCTGTCTCTTTGCGTGATTCCTGATAGATCCAAAAATCTTCTCATTGCCAGATATACATATACATATATATATATATGGGTGTCCGAGTATTTTCCTAAAGACTGTTGGAAAGTTGCTGTGAATATATATTCACAGCAACTTTCCAACAGTCTTTAGGAAAATACTCGGACACCCAAGATACTTGCAGTGAAAGTTTATTCGGCCGGAACTAGTGAGGCATGGACATAAAGAAAATACAATTTAGATACTCTGTCTGTTTTCTCATTTACCGACACTTCGTTATTTAGGTTGCTGCTAATGTCATGTACTTGGTTTAAAGTTCACATGGTGTTTACAAGATTTAAATAAGTATATAAATACGTAATAATAAATATATAAATATATAAATAATGGCAATAATGATCTAAAAACACTTTCTTTGCAAAAACCCAAATTATTGTTTTCCAAATTAGTACTGATAAAAACAACTAAAGTATTTGAACAGCAAGTAAATAAATGTACATTGCTTATAAAAATATCCTAGAATTGTAACTAGACAACAGCTAAGCTGCCATCTAAAATTCACAAGTTAATCCTTAATGAAATCTTTGGAGTTAATATCGCCGTAGTGGGCTTAATGTCCATCTCCTCCTAAGTGCCACGTAAAGTGCCTAGTGCAAATGTGCAAATTCGTGCTTTTAATCCAAGGTTCTACTGCCGTAAAAAACCTTTATGATAAAATCATGTAAAAAAACATTTAGAAATGGAAAATGCAAATGGGTTTTTTATATGTGTTAAAAAAAGAAAGTACAAAATTAAAAAAGTCATTTTCAAATATTGATAACATTATTTGCATATGTTAAAATTCGCACTGGAATGGTCATTGGTCCATGATCCCATTCCATATGGGGATCATGTTAAGTAATGGGGTATAGGATTCCTATAAATGGGTGTAAAAATCCTCTATTCTCCTAAGCTTTGCCTCTCTATTGCCCCCCCCCTTCTATCAATGGGAATTGAATCTACCACCCAATAGCTGAAGTCCTGCAGCTTACTGCCATGGCATTCCAGGAAATGCCGTGCCACCGGGTACGTCATATCACAATTAGTGATTGCCCTCATATGCTGAAGTATTCGCTTGTGGACCTGCAACTTTGTACTTCCCACATACCGCAGGCCACAGGAACACTCCAGCACGTAGATGGCGAACACCGTTTTGCAATTAAGGTGTTGTGATATGATGATGGGCTTTGGGCAAAAGGGGCTAATATAGGACAGGTGATTGATTCCAAATTTGCAGACTTTGCATGAGGTACAACGGTAGAAACCATTCCTAGCTGTGAGCCAGGAGCTATAAGATATCACTTCTGGACTACTGCTCACCAGCATGCTACTCATAGATTGGGATTTCCTGAATGTAATGGTAGGTCTTTTGGGGAGTTGGTTACCTATTACTGTGTCTGAGGCTACCAATGACCAGTTCTTGCTGACAATCTGCCTAAGTTCTTTATGTTGTTGATTAAAAGTCAAAATCGGGTGAGTTTCCTGATCTATTCCTTTCTATGTAGTCAGTTTATCTGTAGTTTTTACTGTCAACACTGCTTTCTGACTTATAGCACCTGTCCTGGCTATCGCTTTGTCCACAATTTTCTCTGTGTATCCTCTGGCGAGAAATCTTTCCCTACATTCATTGCAGGCTAGTATAAACTCCGATTCGGTACTGCTAATTCTGCGAATGCGTAGCATTTCACCAAAGGGACTGCTATTTATTAGATGCTGTGGGTGATGGCTCTGTGCAATGGAGAATAGTATTCCCTGCTGTCTTCTTTCTGTGCAGCCGCGTTTGTATTTGCTTATCCTTAATAGACACCTCCACATCCATGAAACCAATCAATTGCATTAAAAGGAGTTTGAAGAATATATTGTGATTTGTTTTTGAATTTACTGTTGCCGCCTCTTTGCGTGATTCCTGATTGATCCAAAAATCCTCTTATTGCGAGATATACGCACATATATATATATATATATATATATATATATATATATATATATATATATTCAGAAAACTTCTCTCCAAACAAAAGAAGCAGACACCCAAGGGGAGACAGTTGAAGGCTTTAATCGACCGTGTGGCGGATGCATTTCTGGCGGATGGTAGCCATCGTCAGCGCCTGAAGCCTCCATTGATAATGCAGTACTCTGTACGTTGGTCCCGCCCCTTTAAAGGGCTCGCTGTTACATGTCCGCACCGCCCCATTCTGCACACCTGTGTAGCAACCCGTGTTGAGGGAAACTACATGTCCCAGAGTTCCCCATGTTCAAGAACCCGGGGATGTTGCTGTGGGGGATGAGGGTGATTAACTCCTCAATGTGCATTGCGGGTGCGGGAAACAGGGTGTGCACAAAACAGACCAAATGTGAAGGGTTTGTGATGTTGGCTTGCGAGGTTCACAGAAAAGCCTCCTCCGCTCCCCTGTACCGCTTCAGCCTTAGAAATCGGGAGTCCATTACACAGGGGCAATCCTGCTGCCCAGTGCGAGGTTGGAATACCTCGCTACTGCTCCTATTCCTCCCGTGCTCCAAGGCGGGCATTGGACCGTCCAAACAACTTTGGAGAAACAAAGTAGAACCACGAGAGTTCAACACCAGTGATGTCCAAGCTCCATAGTGAGGCGGGGGAGTCTGATATGCGTCTCTGGTTGACGCATGGGTATGTGCAGAAAACTTCTCTCCAAACAAAAGAAGCAGACACCCAAGGGGAGACAGTTGAAGGCTTTAATCGACCGTGTGGCGGATGCATTTCTGGCGGATGGTAGCCGTCGTCAGCGCCTGAAGCCTCCATTGATAATGCAGTACTCTGTACGTTGGTCCCGCCCCTTTAAAGGGCTCGCTGTTACAAGTCCGCACCGCCCCATTCTGCACACCTGTGTAGCAACCCGTGTTGAGGGAAACTACATGTCCCAGAGTTCCCCATGTTCAAGAACCCGGGGATGTTGCTGTGGGGGATGAGGATGATTAACTCCTCAATGTGCATATATGTATATATATATCACCAACAGCAATTTCCAAATCACAAAAAAACTCACGGAAGCCGTGAGTGGGTTTGCAGGTAATTTATTCTTACAAAGACTGCACAGCAACGCGTTTCGACTTACGTCTTGGTCACGCGACCAAGATTTAAGTCGAAACGCGTTGCTGTGCAGTCTTTGTAAGAATAAGTTACCTGCAAACCCACTCAAGGCGTCCGTGAGTTCTTTCGGATTTGGAAATTGCTGTTGGCGATACTTTACAGGGCTACCGGTGCCCTGATCACGGACCGCCCTGTGAGACGGCCTCTTTCATCACCGGAGCTGTTTTTCTTATATATATATATATATATATATATATATATATATATATATATATATATATATATATATATATATATATATATATCAAGATTCGCATCCAATTAAAAACGAGAAGGGACACAGCGGGTCAGTTTCTGGTAAGTTTATTTGAAAGTGGCATGACGCGTTTCGGATTATCTTCCTTCTTCAGATGCCACTCCTCTCTATGCAGGTGCAGTCAGTGGTCCTATCTATATGGCGAGTACTACTCCCCCATTGGATGGTGTATCGACGGACCACATGAACCAGCATCCCTCTGGGCGGAATGCATGGTAGCTAATTGGATCCAGATGAGTGTCTTTGAGCAAATACACTGTACATCTGCTGCCCAACGCCTTCCTGAGCCTTCGTATCGGGCAGAGTCCAGGATGCACCCGTAATGCGGTGTGCTCACTGTGTAATCACAGTCCGTAGCTGAACTTCGACCCTTCCGTGGCCGCAGCGTACCAAGCACCTTTTGCTCCCACAAAAACACCTCCGATTTCCACTGGTGTGCTTGGTTCGTCAGGGCGGGTCCCATGAACTTGCGCAGTGGACACGCAAGAAATATGCAGCAAGATTCGCATCCAGTTAGGAACGAGAAGGGACACAGCGGGTCCGTTTCTGGTAAGTTTATTTGAAAATGGCATGACGCGTTTCAGATTATCTTCCTTCTTCAGATGCCACTCCTCTCTATGCAGGTGCAGTCAGTGTTCCTATCTTTATGGCGAGTACTACTCCCCCATTGGATGGTGTATCGACGGACCACATGAACCAGCATCCCTCTGGGCAGAAGGCATGGTAGCTACCTGGATCCAGATGAGTGTCGTTGAGCAAATAAACTGTACATCTGCTGCCTAACACCTTCTGCAGCCTTCGTATCGGGCAGAGTCCAGGATGCACTCGTAATGCGGTGGGCTCACTGTGTAATCACAGTCCGTAGCTGAACTTCGACCCTTCCGCGGCCGCAGCGTACCAAGCACCTTTCGCTCCCATGAAAACACCTCCGATTTCCACTGATGTGCTTGGTTGGTCAGGGCGGGTCCCATGAACTTGCGCAGTGGACACGCAAGAGATATGCAGCAAGATTCGCATCCAGTTAAGAACGAGAAGGGACACAGCGGGTCAGTTTCTGGTAAGTTTGTTTGAAAGTGGCATGACGCGTTTCGGATTATCTTCCTTCTTCAGATGCCACTCCTCTCTATGCAGGTGCAGTCAGTGGTCCTATCTTTATGGCGAGTACTACTCCGCCATTGGATGGTGTATCGACGGACAACATGAACCAGCATCCCTCTGGGCGGAATGCATGGTAGCTAACTGGATCCAGATGAGTGTCTTTGAGCAAATAAACTGTACATCTGCTGCCCAATGCCTTCTGCAGCCTTCGTATCGGGCAGAGTCCAGGATGCACCCGTAATGCGGTGTGCTCACTGTGTAATCACAGTCCGTAGCTGAACTTCGACCCTTCCGCGGCCACAGCGTACCAAGCACCTTTCGCTCCCACGAAAACACCTCCGATTTCCACTGGTGTGCTTGGTTCGTCAGGGTGGGTCCCATGAACTTGCGCAGTGGACACGCAAGAAATATGCAGCAAGATTCACATCCAGTTAAGAACGAGAAGGGACACAGCGGGTCAGTTTCTGGCAAGTTTATTTGAAAGTGGCATGACGCGTTTCGGATTATCTTCCTTCTTCAGTTGCCACTCCTCTCTATGCAGGTGCAGTCAGTGGTCCTATATATATATGTCTGTATGGATATATATATAAATGGATATATATATATATATGTCTGTATGGATATATATAAATGGATAAATATATATATGTATACACACACACACACACACACACACTCTCACACACACTAATATATATTTATTAATTGAAAAAACCAAAGGTTACAGGAGCGTTATAGTTAAGGTTCAGATTTCACTCATACAGATCTAATAAAATCCTGCAGTTATAGTTACCTGAACTATAACTTACGCCCACAATGCATTTCTTATGATCCCACATATTACATGACTATTGACATGGTTAGGGGCATCACTGATGACATCACTGATATCCCAAACTACATCAGTGATTTTACAAATTATACCAGGGGAGGGGAGCCATGCGACGCCCCTTCCTTGAATTGATTTTGGCCCCGGGACCACATCCCCCAGGGCTTGGCCAAAAGTTAATGGGTGGGTCCAGCACAGCCACCTCCCCAGGCCGGTTTTGGCACTGAAGAAACATGCCCTGGGGCCCAGCCTCTTGATCCTTTAGCCCACCCAGTCTGCAGCTTTGGGGATTGAGGGGGATTCTTAATGCCCTCATTCGCCCTGCAAACTCCCCACCTCTAGCAGGAACCCTTATTTCTCTCACATGCATGGAGCAGCTAAATGCTGCTCCGCGAATATGGAAGCAGTTCTTTCATCTGTTTTCATGTCTGCTCCCAGTGAGTGAGAGCAGTTTTACTGCTCTGGTGGGCATCCTGGGACATTGGGAGTCAGCCCTGGGGGGTGGTGGTCTCCAAGGCCTATAATAGCTCCCGTTGGGGGGTTGCTCATGGGCAGGAGCATCACAAATGCTGCAGTCTTCAGAACAGTGCACCAAGAGAGGAACTTTGCATGGTCGACGCTCTGCTCGCACTTGACCAACCTCTTTCCGGCAAAATCACATCCCCAAAGGGCAACCCACGCCCGTCAGTTTTCAATTTCACCTCTAACCAAGTCACTCAAGAAGCACAGAAATAACGCCCTACGTGCATTGGCAAAATCCCCGGGGAACAGTGACTGTTTAATGCTCTATCAAATGGCCCAAAAATCGTTCAATTCGGCTATAAGAAAAGATAAACGATTACACGACAACCAATTCTGGTGTACGTTGGTATGGGAGAGTAAGAGCAGAAACTCCAGAACATTTTGGGCCCTAATCAATCGGTCTAATGGCAGTACATCCATGTTGGGATCTGCAAACATCCAGGAATCAGACTGGGTCTCATTTCTAACGGACCACTTTAAGTCTCCTGTACATCCTGGGCTCATTGGTAGTAACATCCCAAATGATATTGATACGGGCCCTTGTATTAAGCGGAGTATACTAACCAAGTCCACTCACCCGGCTTACGAGGACCCAGAAGCGAAACAAGAAGGGGTTGCCAAAGCAATAACAAAAGCAAGAGCCAATGGTGTGCCAGGCCCTAATGGACTGCCACAGAGCCTGTTAAAATCGTACATTCCCTTCTGGTCAAGTACCCTAACAAACCTCTTCAACTACGCTCTGCGAACATCCACAATTCCTGATTCATAGCGGGGCGCCATTATCTACCCAATTTATACATCAGGACCACGTGCCTCACCCAACAACTATAGACTCATCGCCCTTTTGGATAATGAGGCAAAGCATTACGCAGGCCTACTCTTGGAACACTTGAGACTATGGGTAAAAGACCAGAACCTAATGCCGATGACCTAAACAGGGTTCACTGCCAACTCAGGGACAAGGATGAATCTGCTAGTAGTATCAACCATTGTCGACATAGCTTTTTTAACATCCAGGTCAGTGTTTAGCTGCTTTGTCGACTTCAAAGCAGCATATGATAGTGTCCCCAGGGCTGCCTTATGGGTAAAATTAAGGAAGAGGCGGATTCCAGAGCCTTTGTTAGAGGCCATTATCCAACTACACTCCCGTACCTGCGTTCGGGTGAAGTTGGGGTCCGGCACACATCTCTTGCGGAAAATAATGACTACTAGGGGCGTGAAGCAGGAAGGTGTTCTGGCCCCCCTTCTCTTCAACCTGTTTATACCTGACCTCCTGACAACCTTGATATTGATATGTATTTATTGATATGTATTTATTGAGCGCTTGTACGCCCGGGGGCTTCATGGCGCTATAGACAGGGACGCAACGCGCCAATCAAAGATAGAAATAGGGAGCTCAGCAAAACGCATGGGAAAATAGCCAGGTTTTAAGAGAATGTCAGAAACTAAGGATGTTGTCACAAAGTTTTAAATGAAGAGGAAGAGAGTTCCAGAAGGTAGCTGCAAGATGGTCAAAGCAGCAACCTCCGAGACGTTTCTTCTTGTAAGAGGGGATAACCAAAAGATATTTGTGTATGGACCGGAGATTGCGGGAAGGGTTGTATCTTTTACACAAATCTCCAATGAATAGAGGGCCAGTATTATGTAGAGACTTAAATAGAATACACCCGGTTTTAAAAGCTACCCGCTGCTCGACAGGCAGCCAGTGTAGCTGTTTTAGCCCTGATCTAACAGACTGCCTTTTCGATAGTTTAAGAATGAGTCTGGCCGCCTGGTTCTGAACCAGCTGGAGACGCTTTAGCTCTCCAGCCTGGAGCCCAAGATAGAGACTATTGGAAAAGTCCAATCTAGACAGGACCAGGGCAATGACGATCAGTGTTAGGGCTTCCAGGGAGAAAAAGCAGGCAATCTTCTTAATTTTCTTCAGCTGAAAAAAGCTGGATGACACAACTGCGCCAACCTGCCTTTTCAAGGAGAGATCCTCACTGATAAAAATTCCTAAGCTCTTGACTGAAGATGACTTAGACGGAGGAGCTCCCATGCTGGGTGGCCAGAAGCTAGGATTCCAACTAAGTGCGCTCTGCCCGGGCAAGACCAATTCAGTCTTGCCCGGGTTAAGTTTCAGGTGATTGCAGCTCATCCAACTCAGGATATGAGACATGGTGTTTTGAAACTCTTCCACTGAGTCCTTGGTGTTTAAGGGAAAGATGAGCTGCAAATCATCTGCATAGTTGAAGATGGTAACTCTAGCTTTCCTAAGAGAATATAAAAGGGGGCGAAGGTACAAATTAAAAAGCAAAGCTGACAAAGATGTGCCCTGGGGTACTCCACAGATGGTAGATATAGTGGGAGCTGTGAAAGTACCCAATCTAACAGATTGAGTGCGGCCAGTGATAAATGAGCGAATCCAGCTCAGCGCGGGGCCCCTAAGACCTGCCTGCTCGACACGGTTGACCAAGATGGTGTAGTCAACCGTGTCGAACGCAGCCGAAAGGTCCAGTAACACCAGAGCCTGATGGATCCCCTCATCAGCATTCCGCCTTAGAGTATTCTGCACTGAGAGAATAACAGCTTCAGTTGAGTGGCAAGGGCGGAAGCCCGCCTGATTGGGTGCAAGATATTTCGATTCTTCCACAAATTTGGAGATACTGTCACAGACATGAGCCTCCAATATTTTGGCACAATAAGGCAGCAATGAAATGGGCCTATAATTAAGTGGGTCCAGCGGGTTAGCTCCAATTTTTTTTATGAGGGGAATAAGGAGGGCTTTTTTAAAATTGTCCGGGACTCTACCCTGTGAGAGAGATCCGTTCAGCATGGGGAGCATGCCATCAGGAATGGTAGTTCCCACTTCTCTCATGATGTGTGGGGGACAGATGTCATCAGGGGAGCCAGATTTGACCTTAACAAACAATTTAGATAGGCTGGCATCATCAATGGGGGGAAAAAATTCCAGGGTCAAAGGGTTATAATGAGTATCAGCCAGAGGGAGAGGAGACAGAGTGGGGAGGATACTTTGTTTTATGGTGCAAATTTTATTAAAGAATAAAGTGTTTAATGAATTACAAAGCTCCTGGGTGGGGGCCACCGATGGAGAAGTTCTATCACTGCCGCTAAGACTTTCCACGATGTTAAACAGTTCTCTTGATTTGTTATGTGAGTGAAGAATTTTTTCCGAAAAATAGTCAGTTTTATGTTTCTGAATGAGTTTCTGATACTCCTTACGAACCCTGCGGTAATTTACTTTATCCAGTTCTGAGTACGCTGTGCGCCATTTCCGCTCCTTTTGACGAACTTCAAGCTTGACAGCTTTCAGGTGAGATGTAAACCACCTGTGAGCGTCGTTGGTGCGGGAGCGGGGAAAGTTGGAACAAGGTGCATGTACGTCGGCTGCCTGGAGTAGCCAGCTAGAAAAGGCTCCTTCAATCCCTTCAATATCTTGATCTAATAGGGGGAGGGTTGAGGTTAAGGTGTCAAGGAAGGCAGAGGTGTCAACATTTTTCCAAATTCTAACTTTCCCTCCTTTCTGAAACGGCTGCTTTCTGCTCCTAGTGATGGTAATAGAGAAATGAATCAAGAAATGGTCCGACCAAATGCAGGGGGTAATGGAATTAATAGCAAGAGGAATGTTCTGTGACCAAATTTGGTCGAGGCTGTGCCCTTTTTCATGAGTGGGAAGATGTATGTGTTGGATAAGGTTCATATCCAAAAGAGTCTCCTTCAATGCAGCTGCTTGGGCATCCAACTCGGTAGAGTTCAGCCAAAGATTAAACTCGCCCAACAACACGATTTTCTTGTGGTTAATTATTAGAGGGGCTAGATGTTCTGCTAAGGATGCCGCAAAGGTGGGCATGCTTTGAGGGGGGCGGTAAATGAGGACCATAAGTAAAGATCCACTGTTAGTATCCATTTTAAAGATCATGCTATCAGATCCTGCAAGATCGAAAGACGGTAACAGGGAGAATTTATGAGTGTTGTGAATAATCGCAGCAACTCCCCCGCCCCTTTTGTCAGCGGGCCTATTAACATGCAAGATATAGTAATTGGAAGGAACTGCTGCTAAAATATCGGGCAAGGAATCTGCATTGAGCCAGGTCTCTGTGAGGAGTAAGAGATCAGGTTGCTCAGCCTGAAGCAAGAGGAATAAGTCCATGTGATGTTTGACCATGGACCTGGTGTTTAAGTAATAACATTTGACAGTCGTCTCTAGTTCAGGCGTGGATAAAGAAACAGTAGAGGCGTTGGGGCGCGTGGGTTTATTAGTCATGAACTCGGGGTTCATGATGCCATGGGTGGCGATACGTTTTAAGGCATATGGGGGTAAAGCAGGCCCCGCATTGTCTAAAGGTCTGAGTTGTAGCAGGTCAGGGAAAGAATATGTGTATATTTGACCAGGGGTTCTGGCCCCAGGCCCCGGACGGGCGCAGACGGGCTTGACTTGTGCGCGACTTCGGCGCGCATTCGTCGCGCCCGCTGCGCTCGTCCGCTGCGCTCCGGTTTACACATTGGTTTTATAGCCTGACTCCCGGGAGAACTGGACCGCTAAATCCGGTCCAGCCCCACCCAAGATGGCGGCTCGCCTCACCCTCCACACAAACGGCACCAGCCGCGATGGAACAGGGCGGGATGCAAAGGAAAATCAGCACGTTAACATAGGTAAATTCAAGCAGTAATATTCGCTTTTAAAATCAACATAAAATATTTTCACACGCGCTGGCGCCTTAGTCGCGCCAGAGCACCAGCAATTTCTG
The DNA here is from genome assembly GCF_964261635.1 of Lissotriton helveticus. Classification (NCBI taxonomy): domain Eukaryota; kingdom Metazoa; phylum Chordata; class Amphibia; order Caudata; family Salamandridae; genus Lissotriton; species Lissotriton helveticus. The sequence goes on along the minus strand of NC_136057.1, from coordinate 2,120,577,444 downwards.
CCCTTGACTGTGCGTTTAGTAAATATTACACAAGCATCCCAGAGGACCAGGTAGCTGCCACCAACCTAGCGTTCTCGGTAAGCTCTGTGCCAGGGGATGTTTTATAGCCTGACTCCCGGGAGAACTGGACCGCTAAATCCAGTCCAGCCCCACCCAAGATGGCGGCTCGCCTCACCCTCCACACAAACGGCACCAGCTGCGATGGAACAGGGCGGGATGCAAAGGAAAATCAGCACGTTAACATAGGTAAATTCAAGCAGTAATATTCGCTTTTAAAATCAACATAAAATATTTTCACACGCGCTGGCGCCTTAGTCGCGCCAGAGCACCAGCAATTTCTGCCCTTGACTGTGTGTTTAGTAAATATTACACAAGTATCCCAGAGGACCAGGTAGCTGCCACCAACCTAGCGTTCTCGGTAAGATCTGTGCCAGGGGATGTTTTATAGCCTGACTCCCGGGAGAACTGAACCGCTAAATCCGGTCCAGCCCCACCCAAGATGGCGGCTCGCCTCACCCACCACACAAACGGCACCAGCCGCGATGGAACAGGGCGGGATGCAAAGGAAAATCAGCACGTTAGAATAGGTAAATTCAAGCAGTAATATTCGCTTTTAAAATCAACATAAAATATTTTCACACGCGCTGGCGCCTTAGTCGCGCCAGAGCACCAGCAATTTCTGCCCTTGACTGTGCGTTTAGTAAATATTACACAAGTATCCCAGAGGACCAGGTAGCTGCCACGAGACAAATAGCCACCCCCCAAAGGTGGGAGACCAATCGCTAAGCAACCTACTGTATGCTGACGACTTGGTTCTCCTTAGCCTTACGAGGGTTGGGCTACAAAGGCTCCTGGACAAACTGCTCAGTTATACGAAAACGAACCAGCTAGAGGTAAATTTAAAGAAGACGCAAGTTGTCCCCTTTGGCAAAAAACGTTACACCGGCGGTGCGTGGTCATTTAACAACGTACCCCTTGTCATCGGCCAATCGTACAAATATCTAGGTGTCCATCTCGACTCTAGACGCAATCTCTTAAAGCAGCATCGAGAGATCTTAGTTGAAGCCACGTCCTTAGCAGTGTCACTAGGCATGCTCTCTAAAAAACTCTCAGGTCCAACTCTAATGCCCTTGTTAGAAGTAATGAGAGCTAAAATTGGCCCCACCTTATCATACGACATGGAAACATTCAGGGGTAAACTGAACACCGCCTTGAACAGCCACACAACCAAAATCTATAAAAAGGTCCTCCAGTTGCCAAGGTCCACTTCTGCCGCTCAGATAAGATTAGAGTTGGGTCTACTGAATTACGATGCCTCAGACACTGGGGTATACCTGAACCTTTGCCATGAACTGAGGCAAGCGGATCCAGGCACACTGGAATCCTTAGTCTGGTTAGAAATCTCCCGGAATAACTCAGGTGGAACGTTCGGTCGCCTCTTCAAGGACGCAATTCAGCAATTTTCAGCGAGTGAACTATGGGCGCTTAACCCCGGTCAGACAGCTTTTAAAACAGTATTAAAAAATGTGTGAAAACGAAATCTCTTAGTATGGATAAAGCACATTTTTCAAAACGTAGCCACGCTTGGGCCCTGTTAAACTCATACAGCCGGTTAGTCCCTGCCTCTTACTTGGCCTGCACATACTCGTTATATCTTAAACGCAGTTTTACCGCTATTAGAATGGGTAATTGGCGATTCCTGCAAGATTTACCTGCATGGCGACGCACGGCAGAGGTCGTAACTTGCAGAGGATGTGGCAAAGTAGCTGAAACTCTGACGCAAGTGGTCTGCCTCTGCCCAGCCTTTAACTCCGAACGCAGGTCCAAACTTAAAGCCAATTGGAACAACCTGGGCGTCCGATCCTGCAGGCAAGCGATCATAGTGGCCTTGAACCCCGAAAATACCTCTTTAAACATAAAACTCACAAAATTCATTCAGCTGGCCTACCGCAACCTTAACCAAATCGGGTCCAGCTAACGCTCCCCCCCTATTTTTTAATCCTGATATTCTTAACAATAGCTTTTAACCTTGAGGGGGGATAAAATGAAATCCTATCATTGAAATAGGACTGATGGCGGTTCTGCATGTACGGCATCATGGGCAACGGGTATTTTATAAAAGGGTTGACGGGAAAAGCATTTTCGCCTTGTGTATTTATATTTCTTTTAAACAATTCTGAATTAAGGAGGCCCAAGATTGGATTACCTCTTTTTTTATACTGTCGTACATTAACTGCTACATGTTTTCTTCTTGTTTTTAACATTGTGAACTATGTAACTTCTTTTAAAGATATATGTTTATATCTAAATAAAGATTTTGATTTGAGAGGAACTTTACTGCTTCTCTGTCCCTTTCCCACTGGATTTGTCTGTATTGGTACAGCCTTACTTTTTTTTTTTTTTTTTTAGTTTAAAATATTTATAAAAGCGCACTATCACCAGCGGTTTCATGGCGCTGCGACAAACACATCCTCGGAGGGGAAAAACAGAAGATACCAAGAAGAGGGCAAGGGCAACAAGCAGCCTAGTTAAAAGATTTAGCAAATAGATGGGCTTTGAGTTTCTTCCGGAACTGAGGGTAAAGAGTTTGAGATTTAAGCTCTAAAGGCAAGGAATTCCACATGACTGGGGCAAGTGTCGCAAACTTTGATCCTCCCCATTTCTTCTTCCGGAAACGGGAAACTGACAGCAGGGATTGGGTGGATGATCGTAGTTCCCTAGTTGGAACATAGGGAACGATCTCAGATGTGATGTAAGCTGGAGCCGCGCCCAGTCGTGCTTGAAAGGTGATGGAAGCGAGCTTAAACTGGACGCATTCACGGACGGGGAGCCAGTGCAAAGATTTAAGAAGGGGTGTTACGTGATGGGTTTTTGGGAGATTGAACACCAACCGTGCCGCCTGGTTCTGAATCAACTGCAAACGCTTTAGACAATATGCAGGAATACCTGCATATAAGGCGTTGCCATAATCCAGGCTGGATATAACCATTGCCAGGATGATCAGTTTCAAGGCATCAAAGGAAAAAAAAGCAAAATACCTTGCGGATGGTGCGTAGTGACAGAAATGAAGAGGACACCACGGAACTAACCTGGGAGTGAAGAGTGAGCTGGGAATTAAGTTTGATACCTAAAGTTTTAACAGAGGTAGAGGGGACCGGGGAAGAGCCTAGGGAAGGGGGCCAAAAAAGAGGAGACCAGGGACTGGAGCAACCACCCGTCAGCACCAACTCGGTCTTATCTGGGTTGAGTTTCAGGTGGTTGTAGTTCATCCAGTCCCGGATAAAAATCATAATAGACTGAAAGTTTGAAATAGAAGCAGAGGAAGAAGACAGATTGAAAACAAGCTGGAGGTCATCCGCATAATTGTACACGCTGACCTCCATTTGCTGTAACGAAAAAATGAGGGGGGCAATATAGAGATTGAACAAAAGAGGTGAAAGGGAGGAGACTTGAGGGACCCCGCACTGAACTTTCCGGAAGTCTGCAGAAAAATCACCCAGGCGAACAGCCTGGTTGCGGTCCCCCCGGAAGGAGGATAACCACACCAGGGCGGTACACCCGATCCCCGCCGCCCTGACACGGGAGAGTAAGATGGTATGGTCAACCGTGTCAAAGCGGCTGAGAGATCGAGGAGAACCAAAGCCTGTGCCTGGTTGGTATCCATACCCTCCCTGAGGTTGTCAAGGACCGAAAGTACTACGGACTCCGTAGAGTGTGCAGGGCGGAAGCCGGCCTGGCGGGGAGCCAAAACCCCATACTCCTCCACAAACGTGCTCAAAGACTTGGTAACACGGTGTTCGAGCACCTTAGCCAAAAATGGTAGGAGAGAGATGGGGCGATAATTGGCGGGGACCGAAGGGTCTGCGCCAGGCTTCTTTAAGATGGGAACAATTACAGCAGTTTTCAGTGAATTGGCTACAACTCCCTGGGAAAGAGAACTGTTAAGGAAGTGAAGAGGGGGATCTGGACAAGTTGTGTAAACATGGCGAAGAATGTGCGCGGGGCAAGTATCCAATGGGGAGCCAGATTTGACCAAGGGGATAATCGAGGTCAAGGATTCATTAGTCAAGGGGGGAAGGGCATCGAGTTGTCCCTTAGGTGGAGGACACTGAGGGTTAACAAAAGTCGGGGAGGGTAAGGGAATGTTGGCTTTAATAATAGCGATCTTCTCAATAAAAAAATTATTTAAGGAGTGACAGAGGTCCTGGGAAGGCGAGGGCTTGAGAGATGTCCTGTCAGAGAATGCCAAATTGTGGACTATTGAGAAAATTTCCCTTGGCCGATTCTCAGCTGTAAGAATCTTAGAGGAGAAATAGGCCGTTTTTGCCACCAAAATGGCCTTCTTATAATGAGCCAGAAGAGTGGTAAACTCAGATCTGAGTAAGGGGCAATAGTTCCTCCTCCAGGCATGCTCGGCTCGGCGTACCGTTAGTTTGGTGGTCTTAAGATCCTCGCTGAACCACAAGTTGGCATCCTTCTCCCGCTTTGATGTCACCCGCTTCAGCGGGGCAATGGAATCACAACTTGAGAGGAGCCAGTGTTCGATAGCAGAGGTCTGAGAAAGAGTGGATAGGCCTTGTAGGGTAGGGTAGGAAGAAGTTAATAATGCGGATAAGTTCTCCGGATCCACTCGGCTCCATGAGCGGACCCAAACATTCTTTGGGAGCAGGGGCCTAACAGTGGAGTTAATTGGAAGGGTAAACGAGATCAAATGGGGATCAGACCAGGTGCAGGGTAAAATGGACAGGGAGTCTACCGGACAGTTCAAGGACCAAATCTGGTCCAAGATATGTCCTTTGACGTGAGTGGGAGAATGAACATGTGATACAAAATTGAGGGATTGAAGTGTATCTGAGAACTGTTTAGAGGATGGACATTCCGCTGGATCTGAGGGCCAGAAATTAAAGTCTCCCAAAAGTAAAATGGAAGAGTTATTGACCATGAGTGTAGCAAGTACCTCTTGAAAATCGGAGAGAAAAAGTAGAGGTGACTGAGGGGGCCGATAAGTGAGAAAACAGGTAAGGGGGGGAGTGGTGGATGTAGTACGAATGGCAAGGTATTCTGTTGTGGCGATATCTGGCAGGGGTAGAAGTTGGAAGGGGAGATCGGCCCGGGTAATGACCGCCACGCCACCCCCAGTCCTACCAGCAGAACGATCTGCTCGTAGAGCATAATATGGAGCAGGGAGAGTGGCCAATAGGGCAGGGAGAGAATCATACGTCCTCTACGTCCACTACCCTTTGTTGCAGTTCCGAACTGCCAAGCCATGCCTTCCCTGGGCCAGGAAAGACATGGCTTGGCAGTTCGGGCTGGACTGTTCCCATGAGGCACAGGGTCAAGGTTGATTTGCATATGGCCATGTCTGAACTCGGGTGGTGTGGAGTGCAAAAAAACGATGGATTTAGGCCCAGATCTCTGTACTGGGATGAATGTATGACATTGTTCTGCATTCTGTCCATCAACTGTTGTTTTGGCATTTGTCACCCCAAGTGGGCTGGGTATGCTCAGACGTGAGTCCCATGCTCTCCACACCACTGGAGTCAAGGTATCCTGGCTGAAGACGGCTGATAGCCAGATACCGGTCCTAGGATGCTTGATTCCGGTCAAGGAAAGACATAGCTTGGCAGTTCGGGCTGGACTGTTCCCATGAGGCACAGGGTCAAGGCTGATTTGCATATGGTCATGTCTGAACTGGGGTGGTGTGGAGTGCGAAAAAAAGATGGATTTAGGCCCAGATCTCTGTACTGGGGTGAATGTATGACATTGTTCTGCATTCTGTCCATCAACTGTTGTTTTTGCATTTGTCACCCCGAGGGGGTTGGGTATGCTCAGACGTGAGTCCCATGCTCTCCACACCACTGGAGTCAAGCTATCCTGGCTGAAGACGGCTGATAGCCAGAAACCGGTCCTAGGATGCTTGATTCCGGTCCAGGAAAGACATGGCTTGGCAGTTCTGGCTGGACTGTTCCCATGAGGCACAGGGTCAAGGCTGATTTGCATATGGCCATGTCTGAACTGGGGTGGTGTGGAGTGCAAAAAAACGATGGATTTAGGCCCAGATCTCTGTACTGGGGTGAATGTATGACATTGTTCTGCATTCTGTCTTCATTTGTTCTTTTTGCATTTGTCACCCCGAGTGGGACGGGTATGCTCAGACGTGAGTCCCATGCTCTCCACACCACTGGAGTCAAGCTATCCTGGCTGAAGACGGCTGTACTGGAGTGAATGTATGTAACGCTTGGGCAGAGCAAGATGGCGGATTGAGGACGCCATGGAGCGGCAGCTTGTCAGAGGCTCTCTGCTCCCTCTATTTTTCTATGTAAGAAAATGATTGTGAACATAACACCGTTCTCTGAAATGCTGGATCTTTAAACCTGTATTTGGAGCAAGTAAAAGAGAAACGAGAGAACGAAATCTGCTCCGAGGAAAGGGGAAAGAAAACTAAACTGCGAAGAGACGTAACGGATGATTACCTCTTTTTTTTTCACCTCGGAGGTCGCGGGCTCTGGGCAGCTGAATGTTCCATCTTCTTCGGGGGCGACACGGGTGGAGGCTGTCCGCTGCCCTTCTTCCAAGATCACCACAATCTGCTGGGCTGTGGCTGAGCTCGTGGCTCAGCTACTCCGGTCTTGTTCTGATAACCTCCCCGGCTGCATTGAATGGGCTATTGTTTGAGGAGGCACGAATCCACTCAGTAGCGCTAACGATGGTGCCGAAAAACGTATCCAGATCTACCCGGGCGGGAAGAGGAGCCCCCGCTGAGACTCCTATGGTTGCAGATGGTGGCGATACCAGGGTAGGAGTAACTGCAGTGGAAGCGTCAAAAACTACCACGCCATTGGAGAAGCATGAGAAACCGCTGAAGCTTGACTCGCAGCTTGGTAAGCAAATAATACGTGCTCCACTGTTTCTTGTTTCAGACAGTGTTAAGCTTGGGAGCAATACATTCACTGGAAACACTGTTGCTCTCTGTAAGAACCTTGGCAACAGTTTAGCACCACTCTCTAAGACAGTGGAAGCCCATTATAGGATTATTGAGAATAAAAATACCAATGCTGTGGAGCAGGTTCAACTAGTGGGCACAGGCGATGAACTGGATCTAGCCACTAATGAATTATTTAATATCTGCCATATGGAGGATGAGCTGGATAAGATTAAAAAAGCAGAGACTTTTGATGTAGTGACTGCATGCACTAATTCAGCTCCAGAGACTTTCAGCCCGCCTCACTCAGAGAACCTGGAGACGGTCAGAGCAGCAGCAGTTAATGGTTGGGTTAAAGAGATATTGGATGGAAGCGAGGGAAGGAAAAAAACATTGTGCTCATTGCCGATGGGGCAGAGGAATGCTCAAACGATGAATATGAAGAGCTGGCAGAAGAAGAGGATTTAACTAGCTCTCCAACAGACGCAGCTAAGCTATTGGGGCGCAAAAAGGGGAGATCTAAGGCCAAAAACAAATCTAAGAAAGGGAAGAACGTTAACGCTTCTGTTCTTTCTACCTCAATATTAACCTCAAACATCAGAGGGAAACCTATTAGGGATGAAAGTCCCCTACGAAAATGGATTCAGGCAAAAGGGGGGGTTAAGAGTACGGCAATGCGCTTATCGGGCACTAGCATTAGCCCTCTGGAGGGAGAGCACTCGAAAGATAGCCCAACCCTATATGCTCTGCCTTCTCTACCTATGGGCTTGCCACTGCAAGCAGGTCTCAAACCAATTCTACCAGTTGAGACTAAATCTTTACCGAAAGGCAACAATATCAGAATAAGCCCGGAGACAATAGGAACTGAAACTGCAACTAGTCTCCCTACCCTGCCCGTAACATCAACATCAACTTCAGCTGCAGATAAGCCAGACAAGCCAGAAAACTTAGCGAACCCAATAGACACGCCTGCCCCGCAGCCTTAGAAGATGCAGGGGCTGATCTATCCCCTTTTTCTTTAATTTTGAAGACCTTAACTGATCTTCATCAGGAAGCACAACAACACTTTCTGCAGTTAAAGGAGGACAATAGTATAATGCAGAATACTCCATTGGAGGTGACCAGCAAACTGGGAGGAATCACTCAAGAAATTGAAGAACTGCAACAAAGGGTAGTGGACGTAGAGGAATTAACTGCTCGTACAGAGGTTTTAACACAACAACATGATATACAGATTGTGAACCTTCAGAACAAACTGGAAGACATGTAAAATCGCCAAAGGAGGCGCAATCTTAGATTATTTGGAATTCCAGAGAGTTCAGAAGGGTCTGATCCGCGCGCCTATGTTGTTAAGTTGTTTCAGCGGGCCTTTCCAGACCTGTCGGATTGGGACTGGGACTCACAGCTCCAACGTGTGCACAGATTGCCACTAATTAGTAATATGAACAAAAAGAGTACATTTCCCGTCCCTTCCTGATTTATTTCGGGAATTTTTTACTCAGGCAAGCAGTATCCTTCAAAGCTAGTACTAATTCCCCAGTCACAAGTGATAATATTACTTTTTTTGTCAGATCCGACCTAAGTAAGGTCATGATGAAAAAGCGGTGGAAGTTACGTCAGCTTATTGATCCTTTTAAATCCCTGGGAGGGCAGGTGTTCCTCCAGGAACCGGCACGTCTCAAAGTAATTAAGGGTGGTCATACATACTCCTTTACTGATTTAAAGGAAGCTGAGTTAGCACTCTCTAAATTTAGTTAAAGAATTGTAATCCTGTGTTAAGCTAATCCAAAAGGCCTTTCCGAAAGGGTGGGATTGTATGTATTGGATCGGGTCTCTTCGGTAAATAAGCTAAGATGTTTTAGTTGGGGAAGGTCTGTGACTTCTCTCATCGGGTTTTCTTCTTTTTTTTGGTTTTTTTCTCTCATTCCTTTTTCTACCCTGTCTATAGCTCCCTGATCAGAATAAAGTGTTACTGAGTGAAGTCTCTAAAGCTAGTGAAGTCTCTAAAGCTAGATCTTTCTCCTCATGGTTTCTTTTGTTTCTTTCTTCATGTATTTTTTCTTCATAAACTTTGTGTTCCTAGTTAATAGAGGGATGTAGGAGGCTCTGACGCTGCCTTTCCGCTAGGCTGCCCTTACAGCGGCAGCAGAAAATGGAGGGAGGCTCTCCCATATTGGTTAAGGGGGTGGGGGGTAGGAAGATTGAGGGTAGGGGGGTTGGCTTTGGGAACGGGTTAAAATTGATAAAAGTGACAACAAAAGAAGGACATTTGTTATAGATAACTGTAAGGAATTGTTAATGGTTCTGTTCAGATCGGAGGGGGGTAATAAACTCATGAAATGTATCCACTTAGATGCTTAGCTTAGAATGTTTCAGGCCTTAACAGTAAGATCAAGAGGCGATTAGTCTATGAGGAGCTAAAAATGTATAATCCTCATGTGGTGTTATTAACGGAGACTCATATCTGTTTTAGGGACAGGAATTTATTAGGGCAACTGGGCTTCGAGCTAGTGGTATGTTCAACATTAAATGCTTCTATCAGAGGGGTTGCGATCTTGAAACAAAAGCAGCTAAAATTAGAAGTTCTAATAACTGCTTCAGCTAAGGGGGGGAGATGGGCAATTGCTCAAGTCGATCTGGAAAATTGTAAATATGTATTTTGTGCTGTCTATGGTCCCAATATCGATGATCCCTTCATCTTTGATTGGCTAAATATAGAATTGTTGGATTGGAAAGGAGAACTTATAATTATGGGGGATTTTAATTGCATAATAAACTACGCACTGGATACTACCAGACGGGGTGCCTCGCAACGAATGTGTAAGACGCGAGCAGCGATACTAGAATTAGGTCGCTTACATAACATAAAAGATGCCTGGTGAATCTTACACCCTAATGTAGCTGGGTATACATATTCCTCAGCTCCCCATAAACTTTGCTCACGCATTGATATGGCCTCGGTGTCTGATAAGAACTTAGATTCTAGTATTATGGAGATCTTCCCAAAGGTCACTTCTGATCATAACCCTATCATTCTCGTTTTAACATCTCTTCAACAAAACAGGGACCAAGGCTTTTTTCATTTCCCAGATACTTATTATCAGATCCAGTATTCTTTATACAACTCAAAAAACACATTAAAGAATTCATTGAAATTAATCTTAATTCCACTCTACCTACTATTGTTTGGGATGCCTGTAAGGCGAGCACAAGGGGATTCGTCCAACAATTTATCTTGAGGCAGAATTTAAAGGGCAAGAAAGCGTTTAAAATCATGACTTTCAATATTGTGCTCCTTGAAAATCAACTTGCAGAAGCTCTTCGGCAATGGCTCACAGAACAATGCTGAATTAGAACGCAGATTAGTGAGTACTCGATCTGCTACGAGGAATTTTTTTAGAGAGAATAGCAGTGTTAAACTGCATAAAAAACTAATTGTCTCCATATGAGAGTGGAGATAAAATTGGAAAAATCCTTGCATACAAAGTTGCCGATGACAGGGCTAATACACTAATCAAATCCATTAAGGGTCCTAATAACGTCATATACCATCATTCTGCTCAGAAAACGGAACAATTTGTCAGTTACTACAGTAATTTGTATACTCCGGAAAATCACACTACAATGGATAATATAAGAACTTATATCCATGATAATAAGATAGAAGATAGGGAAATACAAGGAGCAGGGCAACTGGGCGAGAATATTACCCCCTCAGAGCTCAGACTGGCGAACGCCTCTCTCCCTTCAGGAAAAGCGTCGGGAGAGGATTCGCTTCCCATAGAGATGTATAAAATATGTATGGATGAACTTCTCTCTCTTTTTTGTTTAGTGATCAACTATATTGGTGAAAGTGGAAAGGCTCCTAAATCTTGGAATACAGCCAAGATAGTGTTTTTCTTAAAAAAGAACAAACCTGTTAATGAGTGTGGGTCTTACAGACCCATTTCACTCATTATTGCGGATGCCAAGGCATTCACGAAAGTTCTTGCTATGAGACTGGCTCCTCTTATGCCAAAATTAGTCAACCCACAACAACATGGCTTCTTTATTGGCAGAGATACTACTGCCCATGTGAATATGGCAATTACTGCCTTCGATGTAGCAACAACTAATTCCACCCCACTCGGTATGGTATTGTTGGATGCCGATAAAGCTTTTAACCGAGTGGGGTGGGATTATATCTGGGCTGTAATGACCAAACTTGGCTTTAAGGGTCAATATTTAAGATGGATACAGGCCCTATATGATCACCTCATTGCGAATATAAGCTATGATGGTATGATATCTACTCATTTTTCAATATCCATTGGCACTCGGCACGGGTGCCCTATGTCACCCTTGCTGTTTGCACTCTCCATGGAGCCATTTATAAATGCACTTCAGGCTCAACCACGTATCGCCCCTTTTGAATTTGGCCCTAATTCTCTCTAAATTACAGCTAACGCTGACGACATTGCTATTTATTGTACAGATGTGGCAGAAGCTTTAGTAGGGATAACAGAGGAAGCAAATAAATTTGGGGCGATCTCTGGATACAAATTAAACTTAAATAAAACCCAGGCTATAGCGAACTATAAACCTCAGGCCCCGGTCTCATGTATTTGTAAGGCCGGTACATATTTGGGTGTTAAAATTTCTTCTAAAATCAGGGAAATATTCACACTTAACTATGAAGCTTTATTAAGGGAGGTGTCAGTCTCAATGAAAAAATGGCATAAGATCCCTCTCAGTCTTGTCAGTTGGATTAATCTAATCAAAATGAAGATACTGCCCAAATTCCTTTACTTATTCTGGTTAATTCCTTTATATGTTAAAAATTCCTTCTTTAAAAAATTAGATGGAATTCTTAGTAGCTTCATTTGGGGGTCTAAAATAGCTAGAAGAGCGATTTCTCTACTTAAGCTCCCATTCAATAAGGGCGGGCTTAATCTGCCCGATTTTAGATTGTATTTCTTTGCAACTTTCTTTGGTCGCCTCCTTAGCTTGCTTAATTCTAATAGCCAATTTTTTATCATCAATTTATCTTGGGTGCATATTCTAAACAATTTTTGGCAAGAACAAACAATCCTAATTACTTCAAGAGGGTTAAGTTCAAGATGGCAAGGGATATGGTTAGAATATGGAACTCGACTTTGACTATATGTAAGACCACCTTTTTCCATTCTAAACTGCCGCTGTGGGGCAATCCGGGACTTCTCGGAATTTTTAGTGATGGAGCAGGGAGCGCGTGTGCTCGCTGCGGTATAAACACCTTAGGGGACCTTTATGGTGCTCAGAGCCTTTTGGACTTTGCTATACTTAAAATTCTCTATAATCTAACAGAACCCGTGCGGTTCAAATATATGCAAATCGGGGATTTTCGCACACGTAAAATGAATCTGAATGAAGTTTCCGACTCTGATATCTGGGCCTGTCTTTATTCCATGAAAACAAAATCTTTAATTAGTGAGGGTTATAAATGCCTTATTTACTATTAGATTGATGATTGTTCGAAGCTAGCTACGAAATGGACTACCAGATTAGGTACTTATATATCTGCCAATAATATTTCTGCGTCACTTTGTAACATCAATAACGTAGTGCAATCTTCTCATTTAAGGATTCAATCATATAAAACAATATGCTCTTTATATTATACTCCGCAAAGAATTTCAAAATGGTCCCAAAATAGTCAGTCAAGTGACCGCTCCAAATGTCCTAAATGTGATCTAGTAGTGGCAGATCTCGAACATATGTTACTATTATGCCCTGTATTGTCTGAGTTTTGGTCTGGGTTTGAGAATATTTTGGACCAAAAACAAGTTGTCTTTTCTCCTTTGTCAGCCACGACTGTATTATTAGGTATTAAACTGTTAAATTGTCTACATAAAGATCTATTGGCCATTCTACTTTCATGTGCTAGATTAACCATTGCTAGGGCATGGATATCGGTGAAACCGCCTCACGTTATGGAATGGTGGTCGCTGGTCAACGAAATCTATAATATGGAGTCAGCACTAGCCAAGATTAGGGGAGTACGATCAATGATGAAATTTGATAGAATTTGGGGAACTTTCTTATAAGTTTATCTATAACAATCTATACATTTAATGAATGTTAAGGCTTAATGAATGTGATGGTTAAAAATCATAAAATTATTTATTTTTTTTGTTTGTAATGTTGGACTAAGATTCATTGTCTCCCTCGGATCTGGTTTAAATTGTATATGGATTTGTTTTTGTCTATATTTTGTATATTGTATATGTTACAAAGATTACTTTATCTTATGTTTTCTCATGTTGTCGATAAAAATATTTTTAAAAAAGGAGTGCAAAAAAACGATGGATTTAGGCCCAGATCTCTGTACTGGGGTGAATGTATGACATTGTTCTGCATTCTGTCCATCAACTGTTGTTTTTGCATAGGTTCTTAACAAGCGTGATTCCCAATGATTTGGCCGAGTCAACTAGGGTAGGTGTGCAGTTTAGAGCTGTGATCAGCTTGGTCCATTCCTTCACATTGTTCGGGTTTTTAGGCGGTGAAATTAGTAGGAATTCTGTTTCTTGTGCATTTAATTTCAGATGATTGCTGGTTAACCAGTTTAATGTCATTATTAAGGCCTCATTCATTGTCTTGATCTCTTTCAGTGATAATATCTTGATATAGATCTGGGTTTCATCGGCGTACATGTGATAGGATATGTTTGCGTCTCGGAGGATTACTGTAAGGGGTTCGACATAAAGATTGAATAGTGATGGAAATAATGTTGATCCTTGTGGGACTCCAAACAAGTTTGGGCATGATGGGAAAAGCGTCTGGTTGACCAGGAATCTTTGTGTTCTGTCCTGAAGGAATGACTTAAACCATTTCAGAACATTTCCAGAAAGTCCCATCCTGTCTTCAAGCCGGGATAGCAATTTTTCATGATTAACTGTGTCGAATGCAGAAGACAGGTCAAGATGAACAACTAGACAAGTTTGATTATGATCTAAAGCCTGTAGCGCATCATCCACTATATGTAAGATTGCTGTTTCCCTACTGTGGCCTGGTCTGAATCCAGATTGGCAGTCGTCTAGCAGACTAAAATTATTGATGTGGTTGCTCAGCTGATTTTGCACACATTTTTCAATTAGTTTGCCAAGTAAAGGAATATTGGTTACTGGCCGAAAGTTATTTGGGTCTGCCAGGTCCGCTGTAGGTTTTTTGATTATGGGTAGGACTTGACCTGTTTTTAGGCACTCTGGTAGCACCCCTTGAGATAGTAAGGCATTGATTATTTTTGTCCATATTGGGACAACAATATGGTTGATTCTTTTAGGCATTTAGATGGGAGGGGGTCATTGTAGTGGTTATTTGGTTTGATATCCAAGAGAGTCTTTCATGGTAGCATCGTTCTGTGGAGTTAGTTGGCTAGTGAGGTTGTCCGCTGCCATTGTGAAATCTTTTTAAAGCGTGTTGGCTTTTTCTGTGAAGAATGTTGAAATTCCTTGCAGCTCAGTTTAGTTATGGATGCCAATTTATTGGATTGATGTTTTAACATTTTGAAAAGTTTCCGTGGTCTGTTTTTGGCGTTGTCTAATTCGGATCTAAAAAATTCCTTTTTGGAGTTGAGAGCATTTTTGTTGTATTAATTTCTGATTTTTCTGAGAGTTTTTAGCTGGGGGATGATGGGTGCTGGCTCCATTTTCTTTCCATCAATCTCAGCTTCCGTCTGTCTTCATTCAACGTCCCATTAAACCATGGATTTTTATCTTTCTCTGAGATTCTTTTCAGTTTTAATGGCATGGTGGAGTCGACTATATTCATCATTGATGTGGTGTAGTGGTCAGTGAGTTTGTTGATGTTAATCACGTTGTCAGGTGGATTTAGATCTTTTTCACATCTTGCCACAAATTGCTCCATATTAGAGTCTTTGGTGCCTCGTGTCCACTTCCTAATTTTGACAGGTTGCGTGGTCTTGTTCGTTTTTACGGTGGATATATTGAATGTTATGGCATGGTGATCTGACCAATCGCATGGAACAATTGAGTGGATTAAATCATTCTTAACTCTCGAGATTACCCAGTCTAAGGTTGCTCCTTTTGAGTGTGTTGGCAGTGTGCAGGCTTGAGTTAGGTTTAGGTCTGTTAGAAAGTCTTTAAGTGCGTTGACCTGTTTGTCATTGTTGTCGTCCCAGTGTAAATTAAAGTCGCCTAGGAATATGTCATTAGTGTGACTGTAGGAGTTGGCTGTGATGATTTCCATTAGCTGGTCTATGAAAGGGGCATTATAGCTTGGTGGGTCATATAGCGCATGTAAATTGCACCTTTGATTTTCTGCAGTTCTTATTCCAAGACCTAGATATTCACAGGATTCAAGAGGGTCAGATTGTATTTGGCTGACCTCGATATCAGATCCGTGTATGCAGGCTATACCACCGCCTGTCCTTTTTTTTCTGTCTAGTCTCACAATATTGTAATGAGGAGGCACCAGCAGATCCATGACCGTGGATGAGGATTCCGTGAGCCAAGTTTCAGTTAAGATTGTCATGTCGATTTCCGGATTAATGATGAGTGCCCCAATGTCTGAGGCATGTTTTGCTGCTGATCGACAGTTGAGCAGTAGGCATAACAGAGGTTTCCCTAAGCTACTAGAGCTCATCTCTTGAGTATTGGTGATTAGCTTGGCTTGTTTTAGGTTGTTAAGGTTGGGTTTTCTGTTTTTAGGCCCGGAGCGACTCTTGACCCTGCTTGCAGGTCAGGCCGCCCCCACACCGCACAGATCTGCCTGTGTGATCCCGCCTCCCAGCCAGATGCTGCCACCTCCAGAGCTCGCCGCTGGTATCCCTGCTGTGCCTGCCTCTCGTTCTGCACTCTGCGCTCAAGTTTTGTTCCTGACTTTTCTTTTTACTTATCTTCATTTTATTTTTCTTCTTTTTACTGTGCCTTCTGTTGTTTCTTGCATTTAGTGTTGCCATGCGTCGCCTCCCCCGTCCCGCTCTTCCTGCCGCTGCCCCCCTGCGGCCCGCCCCCCCAGCGCTCCCATTCGCCGCCCTGCTCCCACCTCCCGGCTGCCCCTCCCTCCCACATCCCCTTACATGGCAGCCGATGTGCGGTAGAAGGAGCGACCCTTGACCCTGCTTGCAGGTCAGGCCGCCCCCACACCGCACAGCTCTGCCTGTGTGCTCCCGCTTCCCAGCCATCTGCTGCCGCCTCGAGAGTTCGCCGCTGGTATCCCTGATGTGCCTGCTTCTCGTTCTGCACTCTGTGCTCCAGTTTTGTTCCTGAATTTTCTTTTTACTTAGCTTCATTTTATTTTTCTTCTTTTTACTGTGCCTTCTGTAGTTTCTTGCATTTAGTGTTGCCCTGCGTCACCTCCCCGTCCCGCTCTTCCCGCCACTGCCCCCCTGCGGCCCGCCCCCCGCGACCCCATTCGTTGCCCTGCTCCCACCTCCCAGCTGCCCCTCCCTCCCACATCCCCTTATATGGCGGCCGCTGTGCAGTAGAAAGAGTGACCTTTGACCCTGCTTGCAGGTCAGGTCGCCCCCACACCGCACAGCTCTGCCTGTGTGTTCCCGCCTCCCAGCCATCTGCTGCCACCTCGAGAGTTCGCCGCCAGTACCCCTGCTGTACCTGCCTCTCGTTCTGCGCTCTGCGCTCCAGTTTTGTTCTTGACTTTTCTTTTTACTTAGCTTCATTTTCTTTTTCTTCTTTTTACTGTGCCTTCTGTAGTTTCTTGCATTTAGTGTTGCCCTGCGTCGCCTCCCCATCCCACTCTACCCGCCGCCCCCCGCGCTCCCATTTGCCTCCCCCTCCTACCTCCCAGCTGCCCCTCCCTCCCACATCCCCTTATATGGCGGATGCTGCGCGGCAGCGCCGCTGGTGCGTCAAAGGCAGGCGCGTCTGCGCCCGTCCGCACCTGGACCGCGCCCAGTGCCAGAACCCCTGGACACTGAAGCCACCACAACACCAGACTGCACTACGACCCCAGCACCCTCTAAACACTCAACCCCGAACGAGATCACTCCAGCTACCGGGCCACCCCGCAGCGAACCCAAGGGCCCTTCACCTGCCAGAACTGCAGCTTCACCAGCATCTGGTCCACCAAACCATCAGCAAGAGAACCCAACCACCTCCGATGCATCCTCCTCAACACCCGCTCCGCCCGCAAGCACGCCATCAAAATCT
The DNA here is from genome assembly GCF_964261635.1 of Lissotriton helveticus. Taxonomy (NCBI): domain Eukaryota; kingdom Metazoa; phylum Chordata; class Amphibia; order Caudata; family Salamandridae; genus Lissotriton; species Lissotriton helveticus. The sequence goes on along the minus strand of NC_136057.1, from coordinate 2,120,560,374 downwards.
GGGACCTCCTAGACTCAACCACCCCCGACGTCGCCTTCCTGACGCACACATGGCTGAACACCACCTGAGCACCAGACATCGCCATCCCAGAAGGCTATAAGATCTCCCGCAGAGACCGCACCAACGGAGTGGGAGGAGGAATCGCCATCATCCACAAGAACACTCTCAGAGTCACTACCAACACCAACAACACCCTCACCACCGCCGAGCACATGCACTTCCAGATCCACATCGACCCCCAACCCACCCTCAGAGGAACACTCATCTACAGACCACCCGGACCCTGACCACAATTCAGCGACTCCATTGCTGACCTCATCAGCACGCACGCCCTCGCCTCCATGGATTACATCCTCCTCGGGGACCTGAACTTCCACCTCGAGAACAACAATGACGCCAACTCCATCGCCCTGATCAACAACCTTGCCAACCTCAGACTCAAACAACTCGTGACGACACCAACCCACGCCGCTGGACACACACTGGACCCCATCTTCTCCGCAAGTCCCCATGCCTCCTTCAACCTTACCACCGAACACCACTGGACTGACCACAGATGCGTCCACTTCACCTTCAGGAAACCCACCACACACCACTGCACCCAACAAATGCCACGCCGCTGCTGGGGCAAGGCCACCGAGGAACAACTGATCACCACCCTCGCCCTGGGAATACCCGCTGACCCCACCAACCCCGACACTGCCGCCATCAACCTCAAACAGTGGATCAACGACTGCGCCAACACCCTCGCCCCACTCGAGACCTCCACCACCAATCACACCAACAAGAAAGCCGCATGGTTCACCGAAGACCTCCGGACCTCCAAGCGTACCTGTTGGAAGCTGGAGAAGAGCTGACTCCATGACCGAACACCAGGCAGCTACACCGCCCACAAGAGCGCCACCCGCAGACACCACCAACTCATCAGGACTGCCAAGAGGACAGCCTTCAAGGACCGCCTAGACAGCAACACACACAACAGCAAAGAGCTCTTCAACATTGTGAAAGAACTCTCCAACCCCAGCTCCAGCACCAACGACATTCCACCATCACAAGACCTGTGCGATGCACTGACCACCTTCTTTCACCGTAAGATTATCAACATCTACGACTTCTTCGACTCCGCTACCCCCACAGCCACAACTGAGACCACCCCCCCTACGACCAACACCCGCACCAATCGCCTGACCGCCTGGTCCACCGTCAGCGACGAAGACACCATCAGGACCATGATTTCCATCCAATCCGGATCCTCATCTGACCCATGCCCTCACCACGTTTTCAACAAATCCAGCACAGCCATTGCACCCCATCTCCAGAAAACAATCAACATCTCCTTTGAGACAGCAACCTTCCCAGAGAGCTGGAAGCACGCTGAGATCAAAGCCCTACTGAAGAAACCCAAGGCGGACCCCAACGACCTCAAGAACTTCCGGCCCATCTCCCTGCTTCCCTTCCTGGCGAAAGTCACGGAGAAGATCTTCAAAAGACAGCTGACCCGCTACCTCGAAGACAACAACATCCTGAACCCATCCCAGTCCGGCTTCCCCAACAACCACAGCACGGAGACCGCCCTCATCGCTGCCACCGACGACATCAGGATCCTCATGGGCAAAGGAGAAACAGCCGCCCTCATCCTTCTGGACCTATCAGCAGCCTTCGACACGGTCTGCCATCGCACCCTAACAGCACGCCTCCATGACGCCGGAATCCAAGAGAAGGCCCTGCCCTGGACCACATCCTTCCTCTCCGGCAGAACCCAGACCGTCCGCCTCCCACCCTTCTGCTCCAAGACCACCGAGATCATCTGCGGCGTCCCACAGGGATCACCCCTCACCCTGATGCTGTTCAATATCTACTTGGCACCACTCGCCCACGTCGCCCGACAACATAGCCTCAACATCACCTCCTACGCCGACAACACCCAGCTGATCATATCCCTCACTGAAGACCCCCACACCGCCAAAACCAACCTCTACAGAGGAATGAAGGCCGTCGCAGAATGGATGAAGGACAGCAGGCTGAACTGAATTCTGACAAAACGGAGGTCCTCTTCCTCGGCCCCACCCCCTCAGCCTGGGACGACTCCTGGTGGCCAACATTGCTAGGAACAGCCCCAGAACCCACCGACCATGCACGCAACCTGGGGGTCATCCTCGACTCCTCACTCCCCATGACCAAGCAGGTCAACGCCGTCTCTGCTTCCTGCTTCAACACCCTCCAAATGCTCCGCTGGATCTTCAAATGGATTCTCTCCAACACGAGAAAAACAGTCACCCAGGCTCTCGTCACTAGCAGACTGGATTACAGGAACGCCCTCTATGCAGAAACAACAACCAAGCTCCTGAGACGGCTGCAACGCATCAAAAAGGCCTTGGCACGACTGATCCTCGATATCCCCCGACACGGCCACATCAAACCACACCTGAGAGGCCTGCACTGGCTCCCCGTCAACAACAGGATCACCTTCAAACTCCTCTTCCATGCACACAAAGCTCTACACAATGCCAGACTAGCATACCTCATAGACCGACTCAGCTTCTACACCCCCACCCGCAGCCTCCGCTCGACCAACCTCACCCTCGCCACAGTCCCTCGCATCTGGAAAACCACCGCCTGTAGCAGATCCTTCTCCTACCTCGCCACCAAGACCAGGAACACCCTCCCTACAAGCCTACGACAGACCCAGGACCTGCTGGCCTTCAGAAGACTTCTCAAGACCTGGCTTTTCGATCAGTAGCAGCCCCCCTCACCCCCTCCCAGCGCCTTGAGATCCTCACGGGTAGGTAGCGCGCTTTACAAATGAATTGATTGATTGATTGATGTTCTATTTGCATTGATCGGGACTGATCTACTTTCCTCGCCTCTGCTGATGTCTGTAGACTCATATGACCTGAGTAGGTTTGGGTTTCATCCTCTGTTAAATATTCAATATTTTTGTGTGGTCAAATATGTCTATTTAAAAGTGGCATGGTTGTCCTTTTACTCTTTTCCTGAAGATCAAGCATTGATTTTTGAATGAGTTCGACTTTGGAGTGAGTGTTTACCGTGATATCCAGTATTTTTTCCATAGCTAGCAATGCTCTTAGAATGTCTTGTGACATATTATCTGCTTGTATTTGAAGAGTTTCGATTTCTCCCTATATTTGAGGTGATATATTAAAGGTGCACATCTGTCTATATCGAGTTTTGTTTGTTCCTCGGTGTCTTGGACCAATGACTTTTTCATTGTTCCTTTTTTTGTCGATGGTAGGGGGATGTGAATTTCTTATGGATGCAGGTGCTATTTGTACAGTTGTAGAGGGGGGTAAGGAAGGTGTGTTGGCTTCCTTATCCTTTATTGCTGGTTTAGGGTTCCCAATAACTGGCCTATGCGTGGGCATGATCATATCCTGGTGTGGAATGGTTGTTTTTTCCCCATGTACTGGCGTCTGGGCGATATTGGCGCATAATACAGATATTTCTCTTATCTCTGTGCAATTCCCGTCCAGTGAGTCTCTTTTCGGGGCTGACTCTCTTGACAGTATTGTAGGTTGTGGTTGTAGAGGGTCTCTAGGTATTATGACATCTATGGTGGTTGTGTTGGTGGTAGGTAGAGTGACTGCTTGTGTGGTCAGGTGTTGTTGAGACCTTGTGTTCTCTACACACTCTTTTAAGGTTGAAACCAAGTAGTCAAACTTTTCTAATTTGTTGTTGGCTGCTTGTATAAGCACAATACCGTTCTCGTAGATAGTTATGCATAGTTCCACTCTTAATCTTGGTGACGGGATGACCAATAGTTTAGTGCCATGTGGGATATTACTTATATTTTTTATATGCAGCATCTTTGTAAAGACATTCCGCCATTTAGCAGTTTTTCTCGTGAAAAATATCAAGTCATTTACAATAATGCCTAATACTCTGCAGCAGTAAATCCATTTCATTGGGCTTGGAGCAAAAAGGTATCCAACCACATGGAGTAGTTGTCAGATACATCTGGCGGCCTTGCCCCACAGGAAGAAAACAACTTCCATTTCAAAGACTGTGCCCCAACAAAAGAATCTTAACCAGCAGAGGGCGTGAAAAGTACCTTGGAACTAGAATTTTGGTGGTCCTTTAGTGCTATAGGGCCTTCCTATTGATGTTGGCTCTTGACATCCCAGAACATCTAGGGCAGTTAAAAAGTTTTAACTGCATTGTTACCCACTTTTACTAGTGCCAGATGTGAACAAAGAGAGATGCATTCTGCAAGTCCTGCGTGACTTATCAGGCCAGTGACAAGTCAGAAGGGAAATGTAGGGCTCCCCTATAGAATTTCCCTCTAGTAGGTACCCAAGTTGAACAGCTAGGGATGGTGTTGGTGGACCATGCCACCCAACACCACAAGACGATAGCTCTCAGAATGTCTGTACCCATGGCAGAAGGAGCAATAATGGAAAATGTTAAGTGAGTGGGAGTACCCAAGGGGACAGCATCTGACAAGTGTGGGGTTACCTAAGGGTTCTCCACACCCTCTCAATGGGCTTCTTAAAGATTCAAAAATACCCTGAGTGGCAAGATTATGGCCCTCTCTGAGCAAGCAAGATATGCATGCAATCTCTTATTCTCATGCATACTCTTTGCCTCAATGGACGTCCCATAGTAGGGAATGGTATTTAGTCCGCTTGAGCTTCTGTTTGGCCACCATGTAAAGGACCTCTGAGTCTAGTGAAAGAAGGGTCGGATAAAGTTCCCAGTTAGCCCTCACAGGATATAAACAACTACTTGTTACCCCGTAGATAAAAAATGGGGGAATGCATGAAAATGGCAATTCATCCAAAGTTAGAGGCCAGCCAGGAATTGCTCAAGCAATAGTATGACCAGAGGCCACACTGGTAAAGTGCCAACCTGGGCTACAAGGTGTGCTTCATCGAAGTCCTGGAACCCTGAAAGTTCCTGGACCAGGGGATGTGGACTACAAGGTTAAAGAAAAAGGTATACGTACACCTACCTCATGTACCAGTAGACTCCTTGGAACAATTGAAGTGTGCTGCATGTCAACTACATGAAGCCACACTTCCAGGAGTATGAGAAAACCATTGTCATGGTGACTGATGGTGGACAGGAGAATGATAGTGAGTTCTTCCTCGATCTCTTGGCGCGTATGGTGCAAGATAGCTCAGTGAAGTGAGTAACCTTTCTCCTGTGCTCACAGATCAGGAACAGAGAGACTGCCACCAGTTGCTGAAGCAGTTCACCACACTGCTCTCACTGACCCTGGGGCTAGCATGCGTTGCTAGAAACAAAATAAATAGGCTGCCAGATAAGATGGGGCCAGCATGAACAGTGACATTTTTAGATTTTAGATGGCTAAATGTTTGATCCCTAGTGTATCCCTGAACCAGTCTATAGGTCTTGGTACCAAAGGCTACCCCCCCGAGTTGCATCTCAGAAATGACGTTATGTGTCAACTCAGTTCAATCTCCAAGATGGATGCACAACCTGCACCTTGAGCTGATGAGATAATTTCCTGGTTAGGGCTTGCTAAATTCTTAACTACATTTGACCTGATGTCAAGGTCTGGCAGATCACCCTGACAAAGAATGCAAAGGAGAGGTCAGCTTTCTCCACTTATGAGGGGCATTTCCAGTTATTGGTAAGGCCCTTTGACTTGGAGAATGCCCCTGCTACCTTCCAAAGGTTGGTCAACCAGGTCCTGGCTGAGCTGGAAGGTTCATTGCCAACATTCCTGTCTTCAGCTCAATCCTGGAGGACACTTATCCCACCAGCAGATGTTGCTTTAAGCCCTTGCAAAGGCCTGACTATCAAGGCTAGTATGTGACAGACAGGGCAAAGTTCTGTGGTGTACCGGAACCACCATGTTGGTGGAGGACCCATGCAACTTCTCCATCCAAACACCCAGTCTAATGTGGCTTGGGAGCCCTTCTAATATACAAACCCAAGTGAGGGTCTTCCTGGGCCTCACGAGCTATTACTTGTGTGTGTATGCAAGCATATGGAAGCTTTGCTACCCCCCCTGACTGAGTTCATCTATAACAAACCAACCAAAGAAGATGATCTTGACAGAAGCATGTTAAAATATGTTTGGCACTCTTAGGGAGTCACTGTGCCAGTCCTGAAGGCACCCGACTCTAGCAAGAGAATTTGTGGTGCAGACAGATTCTTCAGAGCATGGCATTGCGGTAGTTCTATCCCAGCTGAATGAAGAGGTCCAGGACCAACCTGTAGTGTTCATTAGTAGATGGCTGCTAACCATTTATTAAAGGTGGAGTGCCTTAGAGAGAGACACATTTGCTGTGGTCTGGTCACTGATGAAGCTGAGATCATACTTTTTTGGTACCTAATTCTCAGTTCAGACAGACCACAGGCCTCTTAGGTGGCAGATGCAAAGGGGAAGAGAGAATCCCAAACTGTTGAGGTGGTCCATCTATCCAGAAGGTATGGACTTTATGGCGAAACATAGACCTGGGACTGACCACTCCAATGCTGAAGGTCTATTAAGGCTTTTTTTTTGCCTTAGTTAAGAGAACTTCATTGGGTTTGGGTAGTTCTCCCTGCCTTCTACTGGATAGGGAACTGTGTGGGAAACAACCATCTTTAGCATGCTTTCCTGCTAATGTTTGCCCTATCTGTTTTGCTAGCATTAGAACTCTGTGTACTTTACCCTTGCTAAACAGAAGTAAAGTGCCCGGGCTCCCTCTTTGTGCATGGTTATTTATTTATTTATTTGTAAGGTTTTATATAGCTCTGGCTTGACCCAGAGGTATCAGAGCACTTTACAGGAGCAGAAGTAGGCAAAAATATACAGGAAACAATAGTTCTGGGAAAAATCCTCAAAAGGTACAAGCCAAATATCACCATTGAGTCAGGAGAAGGCAGAAAAGTGAAAAGTCACAGGATTATAGGCATTTAAAATAAAAAGGAGGTAACGATTCAGGGCACACAATAAATAAAAGCCAGGAGAATAAATTGTAGTGGTAGGGGGCAGAGGGTAGGTGAGGAGGGGTTCATGACAAATGGACAAAGCAGAGTAGAGAATGCAAGCAGCTAACAGCGAGGAAGTTAGAGCGGAGAGGATACATGAGAGACCAGAGAGAACGAAGGCTGGAAGAGTCAAGGGAGAATGAAAGGTCAACAGGTTAGCAGAAAGATAACCAATACCGGAGATAAAAGTAGTGCAGGATCAGAGAGAATTATAGGCTCCAACATTTGTTGAGGAGGAGACATTTAAGGTCTCTTTTAAAGCTGAGGTAGGAGGGGTTGCAGCGCAGGTCCCTCTGGAAGGCAGTCCAGATGATTGGAGCATTTCCAGAGAGCAGGTCTAGGTGGATTTCTTTTCTAGTAACAGGGGAACGAGCAGGAGAGCTATAAAACTTCTCATCAGTCTGGAACAGCCCTCTTTTTTGAGTTAGTTTGTTAAGTACGTCGGAGATTGAGAGTGAACAGCTTTGTGGGTGATGCAGGCAGTTTTGTAAATGCATCTTCCTTCAATGGGGAGCCAATTAAGGGGCGATTACCTAGAACCGTCTTACATTTATTGCTGGTTTAGCGGTAGAAAACTGCTGCTAAAACTGAGATAATGGACTTGATAATATACCTGGAGAATTCCAATAGAAGCACATGGTGACACAAGAACCCGGGCTTCTATGGGAATTCACAAGGGCATATTATCAAGCCCATTATCTCTGTTTTAGCGGCAGTTTTCTACTGCTAAACCAGTGATAATTTTTAACGCTGTTCTTGATAAGCCCCCAGTGATTTGAGGGTAGGCGAGATGTTTGTAGCCAAGTTGAGCACTGCTCTAAGGGGGGCCAGGTGGACTTTAGGGGTTTCATGAGAATAGCATTTCCATAGTCAATTTTGGAGAGGACTATTGATTGGATGACCAATTTGAAGTCTTCTTGAGGGATGAATGGTTTGATTTTCTTGAGGTGTCTGAGAGTGAAATGTGCTCCTTTGGCGGTGTTATTTATATGGTCCTTCAGTGCCAGATTTTTATCAAGAATGAAACCAAGGGATTTGGCCAAGTTAGATAGGGTGAGCGGACAGTTGAGGGCATTGAGGCCCGAGATCCAGCCTTGGATGGGGAGACAGTTGCTTTTAGGGGAGAAAATAATAATTTCCATTTTGTTAGAGTTCAGTTTAAGATGGTTGGAGTAAAACCAGGATTGAATCTTGCTCAGTGTTGTTTAGATGAAGTACATCAGAATTAGATTTTATTTTGCAGTAGAGTTGGGTGTCATCACCATGAAGGTAATAGTTGATCCCAGCTTGAATCAAAATGAGAGTAAGGGGTTCCATGGAGAGGTTAAAGAGAGAGGGGGAGAGAATTGAGCCCTGGGGGATACCCAGGTAAATGGGGGTAGGATTTGAGAGGCAGGAGTTTGTTTTTATTTGTTGTGTTCAGTGCTTGAGGTAGGAAGTGAACCAGTTAATGACTGTTCCATTAAGGCCAGAGTGGGCTTTTAGAGATTCCAGTAAGGAAGAGTGATTGACTGTATCGTATGCGGCTGAGGGATCAAGGAGGATAAGAAGACAGGCCTCTCCATTATCTAGGGAGAGGTGAATGTCATCAGCAATGTTCAGCATGGCGCTGTATGTACTACAGCCTTTCCTGAAACCAGATTGAAAGGAGTTAAGTACGTTGTATTTGCCTATGTGGTTATTGAGTTGAAGTAATGTACATTTCTCCAAGGTTTTAGCTAGAAGTGGGAGGTTGGAGATGGGACGGAGGTTGTTTGGGTCTTTACGGTCAGCATTAAATTTGTTAAGAATGGTAGTAATTTGTCTGAGTTGGAGAGAGTCGGGGACACACCCAATGGTAAAAGAGGTGTTAATGATTTTTGTCAAACATGGGGTAATGGTGTGGTTAAGGTTATGAACTAGCCTAGAAGGGAGCGGGTCTGTGCTGTGTGAGGTCGGCTTTAATTTAGCAAAAATATTTAAGACTTCGAGCTCAGTCATAGGATTAAAGTTAGACCAGGAGGCAATATTTTTCAATTGGTTAAATTGGCTTACCACTGATTAGCATACATAAGAGTCCTACATGTCCATAGTGTATTTGTAGAAAATGTACCATGTGCCTAGCTCTTAAAATGCCACTTGTGGATTGCAGCCCTATGGTGATGTAAGTTCTTACATTAGAATATCTAGATCTTAGAATGTGTCATGAAGTCACTGGAGCTCTGCATTCTGATTCCTGATTTCTGCATTCTGATTCCTTCTGCGAAGCATCTCATATGTACGCAATAAAACCCTCTTCTATTTCTGTTTCCCATTCTTGATTTTCAGGTTCATCAATAGAAAGTCTAGAAAGACAGTCTGCACGGGAATTTTTCCCATCAGGAATGTATTGAATAGAAAAAGTGATTTCTAGTAGTTTTGCTGGCAACCTTGTAATGCAAGCTGTGGTACGTCTGATATTCTTGCCAGATAGTATATTTACCAAAGGACAATGATCAGTTTGGAGTATAAAAGGTCTTCCCTAAACATAAGCTTTGAATTTTTCTACACTCCAAATGCAGGCTAGAACTGCTCCAAGACCGTACTCACAGGCATCAACAGTTACAATAGTAGTTCTGTCTTCGAGAAAAGGTTGTATGGCAGGAACATTCACAATTCTTTCTTTAATCTCCTTAAAAAATTGTTCACAAGACTCAGACCATATAAATTCTGATTTTTTTTTAACAAAGGCCAAAACATTCTGTTAAATTGGAAACATTTTTTAAAAATGTAGAGCAAAATTCACACATGCCTAAGAAGGAAAGTAATTGTTCTTTGTTTTTCTTAAGCTGGTGCATCTGTTACAATCTTGACAAGACAAGGCTTAGGTTTGACACCCTGAGCAGAAAAAACATGTCCTAAATACTCAATCTCATTAGATTTGAAGATGCATTTGTTTCTTCTTAATGCAGCTCCCCTCGATTGAAGTATACTCAGAACTTTTGTTATTAGAAGGTTGTGTTCAGACTCACACTTAGTGAATAATAAAATATTGTCTTGGAAAACAGCTACTTGAGACATACCAAGAAACATTTCAGACATTAGTCGTTGAAAAACAGCCAGCGCTGAAGTTATGCCAAAAGGCATGCTACAAAACTGAAAAGTGCCATCAGGTGTGACAAAGGCAGTGAGATGATGAGAAGTCTTGCCTAATTCCTCTTGGGTGTGAGGAATCCTGGCCCTCCCTAACTGAATCGAGAGTCGAGAGAATCGAGCGAGAATCGAGAATCGAGCGAGAGCGGGCAGTGCAGAGCAGCGGGTGAGCGGTGTGAATGGTAAGCGGTGAGCGGCTCTCTACACCTTTGGCCACCTTCCGACAGAACCACAGCCACGACCTTCTAGCAAGCGAGGCAGAAGGTTTTGCGCAGCGGTGAAAAGGAAGCACGTAGGGAATATTTACCGGGCTGGAGGCTCCGTCTCCCCCCCCACCCCCCCCCCCCACCCCGGAGCTCATAAAAGGGAAGAGAGAACGCCGGGGGCCAGGGGCCGGTACCAGCACCAACATTAGCGGAGGCTGCAGCACTAGCGGAGGTGAGGCACGGAAGTGAGGTGGGGCTGATGAGATGCTGATGAGAGGTGAGCCACAGCGGTAGCGGCTGCAATGCTGTAAACGCTGCCCCCTCACCCCGACTCCCCCGTGGGCCCTCAGCTTCCCTGAAATCAATAGTGGGAGCTTTAACTGAGTCATTATTATCTGCTCAGAAAATAATCTGAAAAAAATCCCCAGGGAGGCCAACTTTCCACGGCAGAAGCACTAACTGTAAACATTTCAGCTCCCACGCAGAACAGAAAAAAAGGGAGAGACTAATCCATCTGTCCCTCTGTCTGTTCTCCACCAGCCATCAGCCCTTACCCACCTGCTACCTGCGCCATCATCGCCCTGCATTGGCCCAGCATAGGCCACTCAACTGGCCCAGCGGTACGGGGTGCCACGCAGAGTGAACCCCAGTGGACAAGAAAGGGCTCAGCAAGTGGCTCAGGTGGCAAAGGTGGCACGTGGCAGGACACAACATGACATGACAGGTCACGACTGGTCATGTGACTAATCTTGGGAGTAGTCTGGGAAATCAATAAAATTAATTAATCAATTAATTAAATAATAAATCAAGAAACAACTAAATAATTCAACAAAAAAGGTGACAAAGGTGATAAAGTGAAAAAAATAAAAATAAATAAGGATAAGGTTGGCAAAAAAACTAATAAAAGCTAACTGGCCACCCGGCACCTAGTACCAGAAACAACCTGGACTCACCTGGACCCACCTGGAAGCCACAAAGCAGTGCAGCGTATAAAGCTCAGATCGCCACAAGGCAAATCTACCGGTAATCGGTAAACCAACCAAGAGGCGTAGAAGCAGGAGCTTTACGACATCTCCTAGGAACAACAGGAATAACAGGAACAATAACGCGCATAGGACACAGATAGACAGACTGACTAACAGACACCACAGGTAACGAACCAGACACGAGATCTGGCATAGAAAGGCGGACTGTCACGACAGTGATTAGCAATCGAAGAAAGAAAAATAAGATCCTCAAGGTGCCTGCCAACACCCAGGAGAAATCAATAAGAACAGACGCACTGAGCAATATGGAGGATGAAATCTTAGTGAACCTGTATTTGAATAAGGAAAAAAAAGCAGAGGGACCTGTGTCAAACCAGACCAGATTAAAAACTCTTTTCCAACCAAAAATTTACTCAAGGTTTTCCTTCCTAAAAGATGCCGGGGCAGTGTTGAATTACACCAGCTCCACACAGAAGGGCCTTCCCTCCCCCCTGTGCCCGGAAAAAAGTCTCATTAAAAAGCTCAAACACACACGACTCAGGGACGGGGAGCACCCTGAACAACGACACAGCAATAAAACACTTTCCGAAGTTAATGCCTGAACCCAACACAGAAGAAACCAGAGACCACGTTAACAAAAAAGAAAGGAACCAATCCAGGTGGCAAAGGAAAAACGCTGAAAGCCGCAAAGAAGAGCCTCAACTAGGGGCAGATGTGAAATATGAAAAAGAGGAAGAGAAGGTCTACAATCAGAACATGCGAAACCTCATAAACAAGCACCATTTAAGATCCCCAGAAACCCCAAGAGTGGCACTGGAACCAACCATCATAATTCAACCTAGTCACCTTGGGCCAAACACAAATATAATAAGAGACCCAGTAAGAACAGCCGCAAACGGCTTTGCTCTCTTCTCACCTCCTCATTAACCCATAGGAGCACAAGAGGGACGTAATGATATTTTCGAACAAGAAAGAGAAGGAGACCGAAGATCTCAACATCCAGCAGCAGACAAGCTAACAGATAAATCCTCAATAACCAAAAGAAATGGCAATTGGGACCAAGCCAAAACATCATCCCCAGAACCCAAGAACTCTAACAACCTGCAGGATCAGTCATCGTGTACAGCTGGAATTAATTCATCCTCCCTGACAACGGAAGAATGGGAAAAAATGGTCGATACCTATTCCAAGGGAAAGTGTCACACTTCACCGCAGGACACGGAAAACAAGATACAAAAAATGTACCAAAGGCTCTTACTGTAGAGGAGAGCGGATTATGGGTGTCCCTCCTAAACACCATGAATCTTTCGACAAAAGCAATGGAATACCATTCAGACAAAATGGTTATCCAACTAACCATTCTAACTCGCCTAACCACACGTCATCAACATCGACAACAAGTTACTCGATCTGAATGACTGGTTAAAAGAGCCCAATCAGAAACTACGATTATCCCTCCAAGCTGCACCTGTTACTCAATTATCGATAAACTAGCCACCCTTCCGGCCGTAATGAGTGAGCTTCTAACAGACATAAAGAATGTAAACTACCCTCAAAGTGAAGGAGCAGCAAAGGTAATCGAAAGTGAACAAAGAAAAAACGTGGAACACGCCCCAAAGCAAACAATTGAGAAATCGAACCACAGCGAAACAACCAAGGAATCAAACAGCATAAACACTCATTCTATTAATAGGCACGAATTGAGCACAGTCCAAGAGGTTGTTCAGGATGGACAAAAACAACAAAGGACCAAAGGTTCAAGACCGGAGCAAGTGGGTTCCTTACACTCACCTCAACAAGAACAACAGCAGCTGACTAATTCTACAGAGCTGCCAATCATCCCAGAAGAAGGAGATCAATGGCTAGGCAGAATGCAAACTTCAAAACAACGACGGAAATTGAAGAGAAAAGGAAGAAACAAAACATCCACCATAAAATCCTTCTTCCAACAGGCGAACAAGACGGTGGTAGAACCCGAGTCGGTCCAAGGAAACACTACCGACGAACCAAACTCAATTCTCAATCAGAGTTCCTTTAAGGATTAAGGACTAACAGGACTAGAAATAACGTCCCCACAGACCAAACCTGCGCAATCCAACAAGACCAAAAGATCAGAGGTGAACAAGCAAGAATGTCCAGAGACAAAAAAACAAGAGTGCAACAAACTCCTTAGGAGTGCATAAAGTGGGAACAAAAACAGATGGAAACACGGCCCCACAAAAAATAGGGGGCTCAGAGAACCGGGAACTCGCCACCAATTTGGCCCCTATAACAAGGAAAAAAGAACCCGAGGTAAAGGTTAATATTGAATCATTGAACTGGAGAGGGCTAGCCCCACAAACAACCGGAACACTTCAAAGAACAGAACTCGAAAGAAAACCTGAACACCCTGTGGATAATACCAATCTGGCCGACCATAAATCAATACTATTTATCCCAGAGTACAAATCCAAAGGCCGAGAGGACATTCTAAATAGAAGCAACATTCTTCGACTACTAAATTCAATCACAAACTTGGGGAGATAAACACCCAAGACCTAGAGGCTGTAGAATTTATCTACCACAAGCACCTGTCGGATCAGGAAATAACAAAAACAACCTGGATTACCGGAGACCTGGCAGAAAAAATTCTAAAGGAGGAAAGGCAACTCGAGGCATGTGGGATTCGAATAAAACCACATCATAATCCTGGCTACCCCGAACCTCTACTCCGCAATTTTCAGGAACACATTAACCAAATACAGGAGATATATTGTCCCGGGGTACCCAAAAAATCAATACTAAGAGGAGCCCGAGGAAGCTCAGTCGAACGAAAAGACAGTGATCTCCTGTGGCGCAGAAACAAAGGAGATTCGGACCAAGGACAAGACTGGGATTGGGTAGCAAAAACTATCAACACCAGACACATCGGTCCATGACAGTCCGAAGAACGATTCAAGAAAGTGTCAAAAATAAAGTAATCACTAAAAATCTGCTCCAGGAACATAAACGGACTAGGTCCTAAAACCACAAATAAAGATCTATTGTTATACTTCCAGCAGTACAATCTAATTTTACTACAAGAAACGTGGTTGGTAGAGCCATTTCACCTCCAGGGCTATAAACCTACCATCTCCCAGCCAACAGAATCGCAAAATTCGGTCACCAGAAAGAAGTATTAACTACATACACCTCGATAAAAACAATGAACACAGTAAAAGAACTGCTGAGCAAAAATACATCGGGAATAGACAATGGAATAAACGCAGTACAGCTGGAATTTTCAACCGCTGGAAAAAATAAACAACAGTTGATCCTGGTCAATACTTACTTACACCCGAAAGGCAAAAATAAATGGCGCAAAGTCCTTGGTGTCAGAATTGACGAAACTTATAACTGAAGGTGAAACTCCGAACCTTATTGTTACAGGCGATTTAAACATGTTCCTCTCAAAGAGCAAAGGAAACAAACACCTAATAGAAGACTAACTACATGTAAGGGGGATCCCTTTTTTTGGAAGAATGTCCATGGGGAAAAGAAACAATTTTATCTAAAAACCTATTAAACGACCTAACAAATCTGGGCCTCATTTCGGTAAATGACCGATATCCGGGGGACCGACCCCGAGCCGCAACCTTTCACAACTTCAACTCCAGCACAGCGATACTCTACACCTTTTTATCCTATTTGCTTTTTTCATTAGTAAACAACTTTAAAATTGGTACATCCGACTGCAGTGATCATCTCCCGCAAGAACTGACACTGATGGCACAGGGGACAGCATTAACAATTCCAACCGAAATGCAAAATTGAACGATCACGTCAAAATGTAAAAGAATCAAATGCAAAACAAGCAACCCAGAAAAACTTGAGAAAGATGCCAAGATCTGCTGGGAAAGTGTTAAACCACTCCATGATAACAACATAACCGCTTGGGAAACCTTTCTGAAATCTTTCGGCCCAGCTAAGTCAAAGAGCAATTCCTCACAAAAAATCCACGCACCAATGAAGCAAAAAGAACAACATGCCTGGCGGACAAGTAACCCAAAAACTTACACTCAGACACCCCGAACTTGAAAATTAACGCGAATAAAAACTGCAATTAATAGAACACTCCGCGGTCTGGGGAAAAACGGGAGCGGCAAATACTTATTGACTGAATTGAGGACATTAAAGACCAACAATAATAAGATCGTGTGGCGAATAAAACAGGACTCCACAGAAAAAACATGGACAAAACTGCTTTACGACGCAAGAAATAACAACAGCGTGAGATTCTGGTACACCGTTAATAAAATCGAGAATCCCAAAGCCCCTGGAATAAATTCCCATATAACGGAGCAGTCCTGGGTAAAACATCTAACTAACCACTTCAACAATGAAACCGTCATTGTAACACAAGACCCAGAAGACCGGAGGAGAATATGAAGTGCCAAAAGCCACCAACCAAGGAGACCATCTTCCCAGGATCAATAATACAGATCAAGAGAAGAATTGCGAAAGGCCGGAAATAGGGAGCCTCAGGGCCAAATGGAACCCCCCTGCCCTCTACAAGCAAGAACCAAATTACTGGGCTGAGCAAATGCTCCCCCTCTTCGGGAAAATCTGGATGGCAGAGCAAATCCCGAGCTCCTTGATGGGATCAATCATCGCCCCGATTCATAAAAAATGCAACAGGAGCGAAGCAAAGAATTACAGACTTATTGCCCTTATTGACATAGATGCCAAATATTTTTCGGGGCTCCTACTAGAAGAGCTAACAGCTTGGGCATCAAAGAAAACCTTAATCCCCTTCATTGACTATTCAGCGGCATTTGACAGCATAGACAGAGGAAAACTCTGGGCCAAGCTCTCAAGCTGGGACGCTGACCCCAAACTGCTGAACCTACTAATCTTATTGCACACAGAAACCTGGATCCAAATAAAACTGGGGGCAGGTAATTTTCTATCAAGAAAAATAAAAACAACAAAAGGTTTCAAGCAGGGGTGCGTCCTCGCACCGACCCTGTTCAACCTTTTTATGACCGACCTCTCCGATGACCTTGATAAATGCAATCATCACGCCCCAAGCTAAGGTGCTTCACTTTGTCGAACCTACTGTACGCGGACGATTTAATATTAATAAGCCAAACCCCTGTTAGCCTTCAACACCTTATTAACACAACAAGCCATTTCTCAGACAAGAACGGATTAAGTATAAATCAGAGGTGATGATATTAAATCAAAAGTTTTAAAAGCCACACTCACAGTGGTTTCTGCATGACCAGAAGATGGAAACAGTCAAAGAATATAAATATTTGGGTATAATTTTCGATTCGAAAGGCTCTTTCAAACAACAAAAAATGGCAATTAAGAACAGCGGGACATCATTGGCCATTGCACTGAAGAGCATTAAGAACAAAATAGCGGGACCAAACCTAATCCCTCTGCTAGACGTCCTACAAGCCAGACTATTGCCATCGATAACCTATGGTAGCGAATGTATGAGAGGGAAAGACGAGCTCACATTAGACAAAGCAGTAGCAAAATCGATGCGAATACTCTTCAGTCTCCAACCGTACACCTCGCCAGCGCAACTAAGGCTTGAGTTCGGCCTACAGAAACAACAAATAGCACGTAGGGGTGCTTATGTAAAATGCTGGCACAAAGTAAAGAGTGCTGAGATAGGCACCCCGAATACTTACTTATGGAAAGAACTGGAAAGAAACACTGACAGACCTGCAATGATCTATCTCCAAGCAGCAATAAGCACCCTTGCGCTAAAAGACCTTTGGGAAGCAAGCTCTACACACAAATGCTTTAAACGGCTTGTCAAGAAAACTGTGAAGATTTAATCCCTGGAAGAAGATAAAGCAGTAATAACCGGGAGGACCCACGGGTGGTTCGTGATCCAGAGCTACATCAGGCCCCAACCACAGGTCTACTTAGGTACTGGCTTCTCAAGGGCGGCGAAGGAATCTTTTTTGCAGTTGAGGATGGGGGTAATACCATCAAAAGAACATCTTTCCCCGTGGAGACGCTCGGAATCCAACACTAAGTGCAGACTCTGCGAATATCCAAAGGAGGACGTTTTGCACTTGCTATGCAGCTGTAAAGCTCTATATACTGAACGAAGAAGACAACTAACACAGCTGTGAAACCAAAGATGTCTGCGAACTCGCCAACAGGCATTTTTGGCCTGCTTTAATGGGGAAGATATTAAACTAGCCTGCAGACTGGTTCGCTTTATGAAGTTAGCAAACAACGCGCTAAACCCAACCTTTAGGTCATGAACTGGACAAAACTATGAACTGCGAAAATCCCTTACAAGTAAAGAACTTTCACTTATTGCAAGTACAACAAATCATACACTGACAGGGCCTCATAGGTATCCCTGGTTTTTTAACCTTTCCCTATTTTAAGGATAGCATAAGATTCATTTGGCACATATTTATTTTTTCATATTTATTAACTCAGCCAATCTTGAAAGATGTTTATACTAATGTGACAGTAATGAAATATCTTCCTTTTATCTCTTGCTTTTTATGTGCTTTGAAAAGTGCTCAACCAAGTACTTTTAGACCAATTGCAAAGATTTTTATTAATCGTGCAATAAATAATTAACTGTAACTGTAATTCCTCTTGATGATAAGTGGATCTGAGATCTAGCTTTGTGAACCAATTGGATTGTCCACTTTTTGTCATTTAGTCTTCGATTCTTGGCAAAGGAAAATTATCCACCCAGATAGCCTTGTTGACACTTCTTAAATCAACACACATTCTCAGTTCACATGTTTTTTTCTTTGCTAAAACTATGAGAGAAAGCCATAATGTACCCTCTACTTTTTTGATGATGCCTTCCGTACACATAACATACAGCATATCTTTCCTGACACTAAAAGGTATATTGCGCAATTTGTGTTTGACGGGTGCAACATCTTGTTTAACCTTAACAGAATATACCAAGATTGAATTTTTTCTTAATTTGTCTTGAAAAACATCAGGAAATATATTTTCCCAATCAAGGTCAATATTAGTAACAGATTTAACATCATGTTTTTCAATAGTAATAGGATTTTGTTTAACCAGGTCTAATGGTTAAGTTAAATTCAGCTTGATGAATAAGACATTAATGCCTTTGTATGCTACATAAATCTTTCCAGTTATACAGGAATGTAAAAGTTTGATAGATGACCAAAATTAACCCATCAAATCTACTTTACTGCCCTCAAAGGCCACAGTCATGACATCCGGAGGTAGTAAATGCTGTGAACTCCAAAACTGTGTATATTTGATATGATCTATAATGGTGATGGGAGCTCCAGTATCTACTAGGAGAATAATGGAAATACCATTAATCCAAACTTCGATTTCTGGGTCAGGAATATAAGAAATGTTGTCTTGTTTGATCCATC
Organism: Lissotriton helveticus; assembly: GCF_964261635.1. NCBI lineage: Eukaryota > Metazoa > Chordata > Amphibia > Caudata > Salamandridae > Lissotriton > Lissotriton helveticus. The sequence continues at coordinate 2,120,541,735 of NC_136057.1, read as the reverse complement.
TGACACCCAATGATAACTCTCTAGCCATAGTATCTTCGTACATTAGCATATCTAGATCTTAGATGTGTCATGAAGTCACTGGAGCTCTGCATTATGATTCCTGATATCTGTATTCTGATTCCTTCTGCGAAGCATCTCCTATGTACGCAATAAAACACGCTTCTATTTCTGTTTCCCATTCTTGATTTTCAGGTTCATCAATAGGAAGTCTAGAAAGACAGTCAGCATGGGAATTTTTCCCACTAGGAATATATTGAATAGAAAAAGTGATTTCTAGTAGTTTTGCTGCCAACTTTGAAATGCGAGCTGTGGTACGTCTGATATTCTTGACAGATAGTATATTTACCAAAGGACAATGATCAGTTTTTAGTATAAAAGGTCTACCATAAACATAAGCTTTGAATTTTTCTACACTCCAAATGCAGGCTAGAAGTTATTTTTCGATCACTGACTACTTGGGTTTAGCGGGTCTGGGAGTCCTGGATGCAAATCCTATAGTAAATTCACATCCATTGTCCATTTGAGTGAGAACTGCTCCAAGACCGTACTCACAGGCATTAACAGTTACAACAGTAGTTCTGCCTTCGAGGAAAGGTTGTAAGGCAGGAATATTCACAATTCTTTCTTTAATCTCCTTAAAAAATTGTTAACAAGACTCAGACCATATACATTCTGCATTTTACTTTAACAAAGGCCGAAAAATGTGTTGAATTGGCATCATTTTTTTTTTATTTGGCGTAAAACTCACACATGCCTAGGAAGGAGTGTAACTGTTCTTTGTTTTTTTGAGCTGGCGCATCTGTTATAATCTTGACAAGACAAGGCTTAGGTTTGACCCCCTGAGCAGAAAAAACATGTCCTAAATACTCAATCTCTTTAGATTTGAAGATGCATTTATCTTTTCTTAATGTAGCTCCCCTAGATTGAAGTATACTCAGAACTTTTGTTATTAGAAGGTTGTGTTCAGACTCATACTTAGTGAATAATAAAATATCATCTTGGAAAACAGCAACTTGAGACATACCAAGAAACATTTCAGACATTAGTCGTTGAAAAACAACCGCCGCTGAAGTTATGCCAAGAGGCATCCTACAAAACTGAAAAGTGCCATCAGGTGTGACAAAGGCAGTGATATGACAAAAAGTCTTGTCTAATTCGACTTGATGATAAGCGGATCTGAGATCTAGCTTAGTGAACCAATTGGATTGTCCAATTATTGTCATTAAGTCTTCAATTCTTGGCAAAGGAAAATTATCCATCCAGATAGCCTTGTTGACACTTCTTAAATCAACACACATTCTCAGTTCACCAATTTTTTTCTTTGCTAAAACTATGGGAGAAAGCCATAATGTACCCTCTAATTTTTCGATGATGCCTTGCGTACACATGTCAGACAGCATATCTCTCCTGACACTAAAAGGTATATTGCGCAATTTGTGTTTGACGGGTGCAACATCTTGTTTAACCTTAACAGAATATACAAAGACTGAATTTTTTCCTAATTTGTCTTACAAAAACATCAGGAAATGTATTTTCCCAATCAAGGTCAATATATAGTAACAGATTTAACATCATGTTTTTCAATAGTAATAGGATTTTCTGAACCAAGTCTAATGGTTAAGTTAAATTCAGCTTGATGAATAAGACCTAAGACATTAATGCCTTTGCATGCTACATAAATCTTTCCAGTTATAGAGGAATGTAAAAGTTTAATAGATGACCAAAATTAACCCATCAAATCTACTTTACTGCCCTCAAAGACCACAGTCATGACATCCGGAGGCAGTAAATGCTGTGAACTCCAAAACTGTGTATATTTGATATGATCTATAATGGTGATGGGAGCTCCAGTATCTAGTAGGAGCATAATGGAAATACCATTAATCCAATTTTTGATTTCTGGGTCAGGAATATAAGAAATGTTGTTGTGTATGATACATCTGACACCCAATGATAACTCTCTAACCAGAGTATCTTCTTACATTAGCATATCTAGATCTTAGAATGTGTCATGAAGTCACTGGAGCTCTACATTCTGATTGTCAGCAGTTGATCCAGTGCCCCTTCATGAAGAGACATGTCTCCTTGAATAAACCTGCTGAATCCTTCATGGACTTCCTGTTCATCATTATTAGAAGAACCTTTTGTGCCATCTACAGAGGGGGCATGTAAAACATAGCTTCAGGTATCCAATGTGTAGCTTGACTGCAGCAGCTGGGTGTTTAATATATAAAAGTAGAACATGTGCTAAATTAAAGCAGGCCTGTGCCTCCAGTGACTAGTCCCTAAAATCTAAATTTACTTGTTGGCCTACATCCAGATTGTTTAAAATGTTGAAGTAAATGATATCCACTTTAACCAGTACAGTTTGACAGGAAATGGCTAGGATACTGTTTTGAAGTATATTTTTCATACTGGTTAAAAACCCAATCAATTGGTGAAGTCAGGTTTTTGTATCACTGAATACAGTCTGTTTTTTCCACAATCTCTGGCTGATTTGTCAAGATTTTAGGCACGAAATCAATCAGTGCTAAATGGCAATATATCTTCCTCTCACACAGTCCCTGTTGCACTAAATACAAAATAAAAGTACTATCAAACACCCACAAGCCCATATCGGTTTTAATCACCTGCTCCAGACTGCATAAAAACCATAAAGCTTCCTCTACCAATATTGCATAATCCCTGCACAAAGAGTTACTTGATTTATGACAATTGAAAATTAAATACCTACCATTCTTGACTTCCTATGTTCCCATTTTCAAATATTATTATAGCTTGCATGTCTTTTGTCGACTTCTGCAAAAAAGTGGATACCCCTGGACTTACTATTCTGTAATACTTTTGTAATTTGCTAATGTCTTTAATCATATCCCATAGCCCTTATATTGTAACAAACTGGTCATCACTCACCTGCAATCTTTCAATCCGATAAGCTTCCTCTATCCTTTCTATTCACCCCACCAGTCATTGGCAGAAACGACTGTTCTTCCCTCTCCCTCTAGCAATGACATAAAAAGTTCCTAGCAGGAATTGTGTTTGCTCAATCAATTGCCCACACCAATTATTTTCATGAACTAACATACCTGATACCCCATTACCAATGACATCAAACTTCCTCTGATTGAACCAGTAGCAAACAGGTATAGCGGATGAAAGGGTTTCTTCTGTAAGAGATGTGGCACAGCGGCCAGGGTTCCAGACTACAGGGTTCACGGTTCGATCCCAGCACCATGTGACTCTGGGCAATAGCTTGCATAATCTTCCCGATGGACCCTAGCGCCGGGACACCACTTCGGGGGTAGCTGAGCACTTTACAAAAACTGGTATTTCATTATTTTCATTTCTGAGAATACACAAGCAAACTTACTAACCAAAACTAATTAAATTAACTGGTGTTAGCGACAGCTAGGTAATAGGGAGATAATTTTATCTCCGCTTTCTTGGCTTTTAAAGCCAAAAAAGCGGAGATAAACCCCCTTGATAATATGCCCCATAGTCACCTTTTAAAGAACTAAGGGGTATATTATCAAGGGGTTTATCTCCGCTTTTTTGGCTTTAAAAGCCAAGAAAGCGGAGATAAAATTATCTCCCTATTACCAAGCTGTCGCTAACACCAGTTAGTGACAGCTAATAGGAGATAGCGACCATCTTGGGCCCCGCTTTGCATGTCAGTGATATTTATCACTAATGACATGCAAAGTGGGCGTGCCAAGATGTTAGCGACTGGAAACAGTCGCTAACATCGCTATCTCCTATTACCAACTTTTGGAGATATTCGCGCTAAGCGCGAATATCTCCAAAAGCTAACACCTGCCCTGAGCAGTTCTTCACCATGTTATCCAATGGGAGGTGGATAACATGGCTAAGAGCATTTGCTCGATAATGCATGAATATCGCTGACTTTTCAGCGATATTCATGCATTGCGGCCGTTTTTTTATCGCATTTAAACCTTGCTAATAGCAAGGTTTATCTGCGATAAAAATCGCCGATGTGCGGCGATAATTTTTGTCTCTAAACAAGTTAGAGACAAAAATTATCGCTAGTTGTTGGTAATATACCCCATAGGGGCATATTATCAAGGGGGTTTATCACCGCTTTTTTGGCTGTAAAAGCCAAGAAAGCGGAGATAAAATTATCTCCCTATTACCTAGCTGTCGCTAACACCAGTTAGCGACAGCTAGCAGGAGATAGCGACCATCTTGGGCCCCACTTTGCATGTTAGTGATATTTATCACTAATGACATGCAAAGTGGGCGTGCCAAGATGTTAGCGACTGGAAACAGTCGCTAACATCGCTATCTCCTATTACCAACTTTTGGAGATATTCGCGCTAAGCGCGAATATCTCCAAAAGCTAACACCTGCCCTGAGCAGTTTTTAGCCATGTTATCCAATGGGAGGTGGATAACACGGCTAAGAGCATTAGCTCGGTAATGCATGAATATCGCTGACTTTTCAGCGATATTCATGCATTACGGCCGTTTTTTATCGCATTTGCGATAAACCTTGGTAATACCAAGGTTTATCTGCGATAAAAATCGCCGCAGCTCAGCGGTAAAATTTTGTCTCTAACCAAGCAATAGCGATAATTATCGCTATTGCTTGGTAATATGCCCCTAACTCCCCTTTCACATTCTTGTGAACTACTTCATAGATTTGTTTTTTTAGTTTCATGACTTTCTTCACAAGTTTGAGGAATTACTATGGACCTTATTCTATTTTTTCTCACTTTTCTCACTTTTCAAGATGACAGGGTAAGAAATCACCTTAGAATGTCCTCCTCAAAAAACAAGTACCTTCCAGTATGTTGATTATCATTTGACACAGATACCATGTTTTAGGTCCACAGACACCCTTCCCCATATGTTCCAATCAGCAATGATTTAAGAATATGTTTACTTTGCTCAAATGTTTTTACATTTTACTCCAAATTATTCTTCACTATTCAGTCCATGGTCATAATGCTTATATTAAAATATAGATTTTTTTCATGAAGAGTTTTCATTAAGTCATTATAATCTTTGATCATAGAGTTTCCTCCACTAGTTTTATGAAATACATGCCAATTACCAAACAATTTTGATCTGAAACATTTCAGATGAAATGAAGGAAAAACAAGTATTGACAAGACCTATAGTTCTGCCTTGCACCTAAAGTCCTGACTAAAAAATGTAAAAATACAATCTTGCTGCAGTGAAATATCAAAATTGAGAAACAGTTTTTTTCTGTATGGAAAGCATCTATAATATAAATATATGATTGTCTGATGGTTCAATGTACTTTTGAGTAGGTCTGGGTGGATTTTCAAATACACCGGAGTAATTGGAATAAAATATTTCAGTGATTATGTGTTACTTTTGACGCAGATTACAGATGATAACAGGATTATGCCTCATCATTAAGCCTGGGCGTAGTTTGCGTAGTTCGCATAGTACACATAGTCTGCGTAGCTGAAGACACCATATACTTGTCTGTACTGTACTAAAATTGCAAAATTTTTACAAAAAGCTTTCTGTACATGACCAGATATGATAAAATAAGATTTTCTATCTTTATATGCTAAAGTGCATATAGTACTTTCACAATGGTGAAACTGAATAATTGGTAAGCAGTGGGAGATGTGATGATTTTGGAATCCTCCCTAACCCAGGGAGAGTACCAAACAGATGTCTTGAAAACAAAAAAGCACATCTTATTGAACAATTTAGTTGTGGTCCCATCCTCTTAGGACAAACCCAAACGCAGTTATTGCCAAAAAAAAATTCCCAACCAAAGGCCCTGCAAAGCATTATGGGTTGAGATTAGCAGTGGGCAGTGAATATTATATAGTATACAATATCAAAAGAATTCTACAAAGAGTTGCAGTTCCACTGGTCGTCCCCAGATGTCCCTCACAAGTCAAATGCAAATGCTTGATGAAAGGGTTTCAATGGTTTTGCATTTGACTCGTGAGGGACATCTAGGGACGACCAGTAGAACTGCAGCTTGATGTAAGAATAATTTCAATGCCTTGCATTTGACTCGTGAGGGACATCTAGGGACGGCCAGTGGAACTGCAGCTCTTTGTAGAATTATTTTGATATTAGATACTATAATATTCACTGCCACTGCTAATCTTGTCCCATAATGCTTTGCAGGGCCTTTGGTGGGGATTGTTTTTTGCCAATAACTGTGCTTGGGGTGGTCCTAAAATGATGGCATCACCACTGAAGTTCAACAAAATGTGCTTTTTGTTTATGCTCTTTGTGTTCAAGGCATCTGCTTGGTGATCCCCCTAGGTTAGGGGGGGACCCCAAAATCATCAGCTCTCTCATTACCCCATGTTTTCAATGTATAAGTTCATTTTTGTGAATTGGTTATATGCTGTTAAACGTGAAAAATTGCTTTTTCAAAGCATCTGAGAATATTGTTCATTTATATGCTACGCTACATGATTAAGTACAGTTTTGGTATGCAAAGTGTGAATTAGTGCTCCTTCAGCAGCAAAGTTTAAAGCCCAGGGTTACTCATCATTCATGTTTTATGCATTTAGCTCTTTTTCTTAGCATAAAATGCATCCTCACATCCATTTTGGATGGAAGGATGTATTTTGCACCAAAAAGCTAGGGCAAATGAGCAGTGAGAATTGCTGCTCACATTGGCTATTCATGTTCTATTGCCTTTAGCACTATGCAAAGGGGCATTTTTGGACCAAAAATATAACTTTAAATGCAGAATTTCTTTTCTCCCATTTCTCCCATAATTCTGCATAATCGCGCAGAATTTTGGGGTATTTCCACGTATTTACACTACATGGAATTATGCAAATTACCCACACCCTTACTTTTGGTATGAAAATAGCTCAGCACGTAGTGCAATGCAAACACTCCATGGGAAGTTGAATGATATGCTAAACAGCCAACATCACTATGTGATCGGCCTGAGAAAGCCAAAGCTCACTCTATGTATGCTTGAAAAAATAATTTTCAGAATGAGCATCATCATTTATTATTCACCCATTTTGCTCTTCCAAACTGGATTTTTTGTAGAGTGTAAATGTTCCCTTTTGGGGACTTTAGAGCATTATTCAATGAAGCAGATGCTGAATAGATAGAAACATAAGTCAAGTAGTGATATGTTCTCTTTTTGTGTCAATCCTCTCTCAGATAGGATGAATGCTGCCTGACTGGTTTGCTAAGCATGTTTGTTGGATCACAGCTTTTTAAAGAATTATAGAGGAAGCTTCAAACAGATTAATCTGTCTTTTTCAGGCACAATTTAATTAGAATATAGGTATAATCTATCTTTGAAAAGCAGAAGTAAGCATCCCAAGTCATTCCCCATGCCTAAAGTGGAAGTTTAAAGAGAAGCTAGGCTGGATTGATATATGCACCCCTTCATGCTTTCTAACCATGTGGTAAGATAAACGTAGAATATGATAGGCTTTATTGACTAGACCTATGCACTCCACTGGCTCACTTCCAAGCCCTGTGGCAAGTTATAGGAACGCTGAAATTTGGCTGGGATATATACACCCACCTCACTTCCTGGCCGTAAAATCCCAGGATTATGCAGAAACTCCTAGGTTCTGTACAGGGCTTTCAGAACGCAGTTAGAGAACTGTTTAAATGAAAGTGCCTTCACTATATCTGCACTAGATTTAGAATCCTACCAAACACTTTAAAGTGGAAGCTTTATCGCAGCTGCAAGGTAAGATGTTTGGCTGAATGTTCATCTAGTTACCTCAAAAATAATAAAGGCATGACCTAGGTAGAGGCAGTTCTCTTAACAGGGTCGCCTACAGTTGTTTTGATTGGTGAATTTATATATGTGTTTTAAATGTATTCTATCAACATTTTCTGTTATTTTTTGTTTTAATATGTTTTACTCACTCTTATATTAATTTATTTAAGATTTATATAATATTTATTCAAAGATTAAATAGATTTGTTTTAATATGTATTTAAAATGTAGGAACGGGATGTAGGGTTGTTTGGGTAAAAGGGTGAGAGAGTTATAAAAATAGTAAACTGTAAGTTATTTGAATTTCTTGTTTTAAGTCATTAATCATAAACGTTCTAAGTTATTTGTATATTTAATCATTATATTAAAAATGTAATTATTGTTAACATTTTGAAATGTAATTTTTACTATGATATGAATATATTTTTTATATAAATTTGAAAATGTGTCTTGATTTTATATGTATTTGTGATAATTTGTTTTAAACTGAACTGAAAACTGAAATATATTTATTATTATTATTAATAATCAATAACAACATTTTATATTAAACATATTGTACATTTGCATATATTTAAAGTATTTTATAAATTATTAGTTTTTAGAAAAATATATTATGCTATTAATTAAGAAATAACATGTTATAGGTCAGTATATAAACTATTTACATATACGTTTGTATTTTTTCATGACATATAAAAATATGCTTTTATAAGTTGGCTTGCTACTATGCAAATAGATTTGATTTGCCATTAAAAATGTTTATAGTTAAATATTTATATTTATTATTTGTATTTGTAAATCTTTATATCGATTATAAATTAGAAATGTATGCTTTTGTTCATCAATTAATACATTTTTTGGGTACATATGGAATTTAATTCAAAATTATAATTTTTTATTTATCATTACAAAGATGTTTTGTAGCTCAAGATATTTATTTAATAGATTGTTGAATAGTTGCTTTAAATGTTTTATAATTTTGATAATATTTTTCTGTTTGTAACCTTTAGACTATTTTTTTAGGAATAATAAGTATAATATATTGAACAGGTAACTGACAAACATCTTACCCCGCATATTTTAGACTGGAGTAGGAATAATATTTGTAAGCCCTTTCTAGTGTTATACATCTTCCCTAAATTGGCTTACCCTGGAGTGGAAATAGTAAATATAACCCCTTTAGTGTAAACACCTTCTCCAATTTGGTTTAGACTGGACTGGGAATAGTAAATGCAACCCTTTATTGATCAAAACTTTCCACAGGGAGTTTAGTTTTTGACCGTTTTATGGTGAGTTTTCTCTTAGTACGTTTAGTAAATAACTAACTTTTTGTGAATATCTTTTCAGGTGCATACATTTTGTCGTTTGTTTGCAGTTTGGAATTTTCTTGACCTTGTCGTAATTGCTTTGTAGTATCTTTAATAAGGAAAATACAAGTAGTAAAGTGTATATTAGATAATGTTTTATTTTTCTTTTGCAAATAACTTAATTACTTTATGAGTTGTAATGTATGTATATTTTGCTTACATTTGAAGGATGTTGTGTATATTTGTCTTCTTCTGTTTTTTGGTTTTCTTGAAAAGATTTGGCCGAGTCCCAACTTTGTGCAGCTTTGTAGGTTTTGAAGTAGTGGTTAGTTACATTTTGTGTGCCTTTATATAGTTAGTTACATTGGTTGCTTAATTGTATTGCTTAATTGTGTTTGTATTGTGATTTTATTGGTTATTTGTATTTAGAAAAAATATGTATTGTATTGTTTAAATGCTAGTAATTGTAAATAAATATTATAATATTTCAATATGTTCATGATTTGATTTGCTTTTATTTTGTAGGGTTATTTATATTTATTTTTATAATGTATCATTTTTGTAATGTTGCTAGAATACTGCACAAATTTATGTATGGCTATTTAGATTTTTTTCATGTTAAACATTGTTATCTATATGTTTTTGCTTTCAAGATATTGATTTTTTGTTATATTTATGTAGTTGATATTCTGTGTTTCGATATATTTGTAACTTTATATAATGGTTACATTATTTTTGTTTTAAATAATTGTGCTATTTGTATAACTAAATGTATATATTTTTGTCAGCTATATTTGTTTTATCGATATCTAATTTTTTGTTAGTTACGTATACGAAGATGATATTTTAGAAAACAATATTTATTTTCCAATATTTTATTGATTAAATATTGTTTACATTTATAATGTCAGTGATTCCCATGCTAATGGAATCTACAATACACTTAAAGCTTTGAGAGGCGATATTGTTGAGTTGTGTTGGTACTTGTCTCTTAATTCACAAACAACTGGAGTGCACAATTTCAAATTCAACCAAAGGGGTCAATGTGCAGATTATTTCACCGGATAAAACATCAACCAACATTCTCTTTTATATATAAATATTATTTTTACATGAAAAAAAATGGAGCTTTCCTTGTTTGAAAAATACGTTTTTAATCTTCTTACTTCACATGCTAAGGAATACACGGGCCAAGACACTAAAACATGTGAATAATGTTATCTCCCACATATTTGGAAATCTGCCAGGTAATATAGCTGAGTGTTATTTGTTTATGCCTTTGGGTTCCCAAACTGTTGCAATACTTAGTTTCAGATACCACAAATGAAATGAATGAGTAATTAAGGCCATTGTAAATTCGTAAAACATGCTGGAATAATTGTTTCTTCATCAATATTATGTTGATGTAGAAAAACAGAGGAATTTCAATTGTTGGAAAAACAAGTATCATACCTCAATAGAGGGATCGAAGGTCAAGCCGGGGCTTCCAGCTCAGAGCTGTCTGGGCCAGCTTTGTTTGCCCCTGATGTGCCTGGGTCAATTTGATTCTGCAAACTGAGCCAGTTACAACCCCTTCTGCACTTGACTCTCGGTTGTAGTAATAGTGAGCAGACACAGGCTTCTCAGGGAGGTTTGTGTGGGGGGTACAACAAGCTCACCTTGCAACAGAGCCACTGGATTAGTGCACTATACAATTAAATATAACATAACAGCACATACACCTAGCAGTTTACTGATATGATTGTCAAGTCTGTACTTATATTTGTAAAAATAGAAGTAATTTAATACACCATAAAACTCAATACTACACAAAAGTATAGGGTATTCAGAGTCACTTCCTCAGTCTAATGTACCACAGTGTAAGTTTCAGCACAGGTGCATATCTCCTCCCCTTAGGTTTGATAAGAACCAACAGGCATTCAGGGAAAGATTTCATAAATTGTCACACAGCAGAATGCATGCAGCAATTCAAATTACTGCACTGTGTTGTGTGACTGGGAGGGAACAGGACTGCTCTCTTACCTAGGGCTGTCTAGCGCCAAGCACATATCTTTGTAACATGATGCAAAGATGTCTATGTGATGTCTAGCATAGATTTTGTACTGGAAAGGTACTCTATCGGAATAAAACACCATGGGCTTTATTATGAGTTTGGCGGTCCACGGACCGGCAGACTCGTGGGGACGCAGTAGTGGTGGACTTCCGACTGCCCCATTATGACTAGGACAGTCGGGCTGCCCTGTGACCACCACAACCGCCAGATCCCTGGCAGTGGCGCAGTGGTATTTAGGCTGCAATAAGCTTGTTGGGGCCATTGCCAAGCACATTACAATTTCCTCATGGCACACTTTTCATGCCGGTTTGACCACCATGAAACGTGTGGCAGCGAGGAAACATAGGAGGCCCTACAGAGCCCCCTGGTTCCGCATGCAATGTGGACACACACAGGGGAACACAACATGTGCCCCCCTGTGTGCAGCACACCAATACCTGCACAGCATGGACTGCAGCAGCCCATGCCGTGTAGGTACTGCTTTTGACAGTCCCCTTGCAGTGCCTATTTCATAGACACCACCCTGGGAACACCAAGGAACCACCCACCAGACAGGGGAAAACTCCTACTCTGATGGGCAGTTTGTAAATGGGTTTGACGGTATGGGGCAGTTCTGCTCTCGCACTGGCAAACTCATATAAGGCCCTATACCTAGACAATCTTTAAAAAAATATCCAACATTATGTAATGCAATGAACATGCCAAGTGTGGAATGGTTTAGAGAAATAAAACATTTCTCATTTGTAACACCTGCCTCAAATGGTATTATTATTTGGCATAAAGCTGTGTCTGCCATTGTAGTTAGATAGAGCTTTGCCTTTGAAACCATGAGTGGTTGCATGGACATGCCCATGTACCATCCTTTGAAGAACCCCTTCATGCAAAGTAATGCAGAGCAGCACAATGCAGTGCTTTGCATTATTTTATGACAACTTTCTAGAGCAAAATATGTTTTTTGCTGGAAACGTAATCCCAATGAACATTTCACTTCACCTTGTATAAGTTTTGTGATGTAAAATCAGCACAAACGTTTAGTAAACCTTCCCCTGAGCTTTTCAGTGTTTTTCTCACCCACAGTTCTGGTCCATGATAGACCTCTCTCTGGTCTCCTGCTCTTCAGTCCTGGTCATCCTATAGTGGGATAAGATGCACCGCCTACTGGTGTATCAAGTGGCTGTTCCATTTTTTCTCAAGAGACGTGGGCCTCACCAAAGTGTCTGGAGTCAGATGCAAAATTGCAGCTATCTTAAGGCATCAGTACTATTCTGGCACACAGTATTAGTGGTGGGTGGCTTCCCCAGGTTACAGCAGGGCTCCCTTCCAACTGGACTGGGTAAGTCATCGATTCAGTGGCTTTGACCTCCCTGAATTGAGGAAAAAATCTGGTCGGCTTCTGCTTGCAGATCCAGCGACGGCAGCCGAGATGCTTCAAGGCACTTTAATGCTGCGGATGTGGCTGTTCTGATTGGAAGCACACCGGTAGCCACACAATCACTTTGGCATGCAGTGGCAAGTGCCTTGAGGCAGCAGCTTCCCTTCTAACCCTTTTGTTAGCACTGGCACATATGCGGCAAGTATTAGGGGCTAGCGATAACACAAGTCCGTGTGGGTACTCTTGAGGTAAGTGTCACAGGTTACGCTGTGTCTTCTTCAATGGTAGATATTGTGTGGAAACTCTTGGGGCATGTGCCATGAGTGCAAAACCAAAATCAATTCAGGAACAATTGGTCAGTGCCACATATTAGTAATGGCGTCTCTTCTTTATCAGAGCAGACTGCAGAGACACACTTTAGAATGACAGCCACATTCGTGCAGGTCAGAGGGCCAACACGGTGATCCACTCTGATACACTTTGGCAGTGCAGTGAATCCTCTGCTTTGGTGATAGTAACCGAGTCTGAGCTTAGCATGCCAGTCATGCTTCCGTGAGCCTGTCAAGCACGCCCACAGCACCAGGGCCAAATTCTCTTGCCTATGCCTGTTGACTGCTGCTCTTGCAGTGTTGTTTGAATTGTTCCCTGCACCTTACAGGTAAGACCCTCTAGGTGCACCAAGACAAGGAACCGCCCTTCTTTCATATCAGACTCTAGATGATGTTAGGTAGGCACCAGCTCTTGCTATGCTGTAGTCCCCTGAGCACTCTGCGGAGCACCCCGTCCTTGGTCGAAGAAAACTTGGAACTGGAACAACAAGTGGGTCAACAGCACCCCCTCTTATCTAGGTACAGCCAACAGGGAATGTGTATTTTCTGTCTGAACTTTCAAAACTTGTTTGGATTGTTTCTTTTTTCATGTTTCCTTCTCAGGATGACTTTCAGTCTCAGCCTTTGTCTAAACTGATGCTCCTGACAGAGAAGTTGACTCGAGGCTGGATGCACAAAGAAGTTTGAGAATTCTGCACCGGCTTCCACAGCCACACATGACAGTGATCAGGAAGCAAGATAAGAGGATGATCGCTTCCTAAAAGACCATTCACACTCTGGGAATACAAAGTGCAGCCCTATCGCAAGTGGAAAGGAATCCATAAGCCATGCTATCAAGGACACTCCATTGCTAATAGTATCTCCTGAACAGATGGGCAATATCCAGGTGCTGTAGATGATTGGAATAGGCTATAGCTTTTAGTCTCCCAGGCACCTTGTGTTCATGGATTTAAATTCTCCAACTGGGATCAATTAAAAATGTATGTCTCCTTAAATTTGCAATACATCCAGATATTATTTTCAGTTATTAATATCATTTTTTGTTGGAAAAACACTGAACTTTCCTTGTGAGAAAGACAAGAATGTTTCCCATTATTTGACCATCCTGCTGCACATGGAAGTACAACACAGGCAATGACACGAAGGCCCTGCCTAGTTAATAGCATCTCCCACAAAGAAAGCAAGCAGATTGGAGATGTAGCTGTGTGGTACGTGTTCTAGTTTCCTTCTGGTTTCACTGACAGTTGCAACACATACGTTAAATCCATCCCACAAGGTGCTCAAAGTAGAGCTTAACTCACCTTAAATTGATACAAAAACTTGGGCCCAATTCACAAAGGTAGATTTACTACAGGCAAATGTATCCTTAACTTTGAAATAACTTTAATACTTTTGGCTATTCAATATTAGGGCAGAGATCCTGGTAATGTAAAATATGAACATATTTTTAATCTAAATAATCATTTGTATTCATTTTTTATACTTATTGTATCACTAGTGCAAATAATGTAAGTATTACACATTATATAGGTATAAAGTATTAATTAAAGTTATGTATGAATTTAAATGAAGAAATATAGTATTTATTTATAATCTATATATAATTTCATAACATTAAAATAAGTGAATATGCATTATCCAATCGTTTGAATCCCTGGGACCGCTGCTAACTCTAAGGGATCCTAACTGAAAAAAGAAATCTTCTTTTAGTAACACCGACCTGTTTCCTTTAACCCGCTGCATGCTTCTGTCGACCGTTGGCCGACGGGAGCACTACCTCGCTAGTGCTGCCGCCGGCCAACGGCCGACGCGGCTCCACCCATTTTGCGGAAGTGCCGCACTGCAGCGAAATCGCGGCCGTGGCAAAGGGGTTAAGGAAAGTGGGTTGCAATAAAAAAAAATGTTTCCTTTATTTAAACCTATTCACAGTCATGGTTGTCTACTGATGATTGGGGACAATCTCAGGGCGCCACAAATTGCTATCTGCCCAATGAATACTCATTAGGCAGGTCACTTTGCAACCCCTGCTATTCAATAATGAATTTTCAGATGCATATGAAAGAAATCAAGTTAAATTCCAGGAGTTGGATGTATGAAGAACTATGATGTAATAAACAACCCAGAGAAGTGATGCGCTGATTAGAAAATCCCAAACTTTTGCACATTGTCGGATGTATCTGTGCTGAGCATATGTGGCTGGTACCGAGCAATGCAATGCCTCACAGCATTAACTTGCATCACATTGTACAAATTAGGAAGCATATGGAGTCTTCGTTTTTCTAGAAAAAATCTTTCTACTGTGTTTTTGTGTATGTTACTACATATTCTAAACTCCATTTTTTCAGGAGTCAGAAATCTTAAATGTTGTTTTTACCCTGCCTCTACAGGAGGTAGGTTTTTGGGATTCTAGGTGGTTCAGGAGAATGTCTGCATGTCTTTACCACTAAGGTGCTCCATGGAAATGGCTGTGATCTAGAATAGATTACTTTAAGGCAAATTCACAAGCAATGTATTTCTTAAATTATCATCTTGTAGGTCGAAGTGTATTTCTCAGATAGATTTTTGACGGTGGAAGATACACAGAAATCATGAAAACCTGAAACAGTCATGGATAGCTAAGAGTACTGAACCTGTGCCGTTATGCTTCCTCCAGTGCAGGTCAGACGGTTTGTATGAAGCAACATGCTGCAATTGTACACTAAGAGACACCCTCTTTTCATTTTCTTTTACCCTTTTAGAAATACCTCTGTTTCCACGTCCCCAAGAATTATGTGGCTGATCCATTTCATTTACCACCTTCTTAACAGACCTACTTGAAATTTTTAGTTTTAAAGAGGGAATCGTATTAAAAAATGGTTGTTTAGGAAGATTGGCAAGAGGCGGTCTCATCCCCGAGAAAGGTGACGGTCCAGGCAAGACTACGACTGGTACAGCGCAAAATTCTGCACAGAATTTATTACACATGGCCGGGCTTGGTGCGCATGGGTAGAGCAGAAACGGAGAGTGCAGATGTGGGTGATCGTCACATTTATGCACATCATATGGGGTTGTGTACACATACAGTCTTATTGGCAAGCCATACATCTCACTTTACAAGAGGTTCTGAATATCGGCATGCAGCCGGAGGCCCGCAGATGCCTCCTAAATATTTGGGAACCTACGGATCTCACCTCCTATACTACACAGTGGTCTACCCTGGCGTTAATGATTGCGAAAAGGAACATTGCACAGCACCGGGGGGCACGTCAGACACCTACACTGGGAAAATGGGAGGAGGGCCTAGACTGGTGTATGTTCAGGGAGAAATCGGTCTATTTTGCAAGGGGGTGTCCTGGGTAATGGAATAGAGTGTGGGGGCCATAGTATCATTACAGAGGAGATATCTGTACTCCACCAGCTCCTCTACAGGATACTGAGGCTCTTGAAACCCCTACATTGTACACTGTGATTTGATTTTTTGTGTCTCATACTGAAATCTTGGACTTTGTATGGTACCTTGCTCGTAAATGTCAATGGTGAATTTTGCCGATGATGTTTAATAAAAATGTATATTTTTTAAATGGTTGTTAACATCCATAAGCTTATGACTTTGTGTTTATCCACAAGAACGTGTGATAACTACCGCAAGAATAGCGTAATGCCGTGACAAAGTGGAATTCACAACACAGCGGTAGAATGCGATATTTTGCCGACACCGCGGCCAATGCCCGCAACACATCCAGCCCAATGGAGATAAAAACACAAACACCAACGTGAAAAAACTTGCGATGAGCAAAAACGCGATAAGAAAACAGTGACAACCAGCACAAGGGCAGCAATAAACATGTGCAATGTGGGAAAAAGCACGAGAACAGCATACGGAAAATGCCACTGAACAAAATCCAGCTACAGCGGAGTATGACGGATGCACCCTGGCCATCTGCATAGGACTAAATGTACACTACAACTACCTAGCACCGTGGAAGAACAGAACCGACGGGCACACCGCATGAAAGAGACCAGTGGCAGACAAAACAGAGCTGCACGAGCGACACACCCACCGTGCAGCATACGCACATAGGCAGGATTGCACCTTGACATTGACAGCATCTCGGTACAAACAGCACCCCCAGCACATTTGAACACAGGACACAACTGATTTCGCAAATGTGCACGACATGGCAAATCACATCTGAAATCGCAGAGAAAGTAACATTAAAATGTACAAGTACAAGCTGAAACCCGCAAATATGTTTTATTCACACATACAATGCATTTAGAGATTTAATACTGTTGCTTGATTGCCGTGGACGGTCACAATGTGACGTGCTCATGAGAAGTAAGTGTCAATGATGGTATTCCTACGGGCCATTCCTGCCGATGCTGCAGTGGGATGTGGCACACCTGTCCCATCACCACCATCATCATCCGGTACCTCTGGGACTGGGATCCATGGGGCCCTGGTGCGAACACTGATGTTGTGCAACACGAAACATGCAACGATCATCTTGCACACAATGTCCGGGCTGTACAGGAGCTTCCACCCTGTGCTGTCCAGGCACCTGAAATGTGACTTCAATATGCCAAATGTGCATTCCATGATGCCCCTGGTGTGTCTATGGGCCACATTGTACTGGCTCTGGGTGAGTGAGTTCAGACCTTGGAGGGGTGTCATTATCCAAGGGCAGAGTGCATATCCTTGATCACCTGTGACAGTGCAGGGAGAAAAGAGTCAATACTTGGTTCGGCAGAATGTGATGGCAGGTCCACCAATCCAGTGACGCCTGTGCTGGCTGTGTGTGGGGTGAGTGTAAGCCAGCCCGCAGGGAGTAGATGGTGCTGGCAACTACACCAACAGTCATCAGGCACCCAGAAATGCAATGTCAGAACTACAAGGGGGGATGACATGAGTCGCACAGGGCTAGTGGCCCAGGATGCACAGCGGGCGACACAGGCCCACTGCCATGGGACGCTGATATGCGGGAGACTGGGGTAGGGTCATATGGGCAGAGCAGTGCCTCAAATGTGTTATGGCTACATTTTGCATCTCCACAAGTTCAACTGTTGTCTGACTGTGGTGCCATGAAATGTCTGTATTGGGTGCAGGAGTAGGCCAGGATGACCATGGGGTGATCATGTCTGGTAGGTGGTCGTGTTGGTTTGACATGTTGATTGTGGTTTGGTCAAGTATCCCCACAGTTGTGCATTGTGCTTTGGAGGCATTGGGATCTGTGGTGTGTTGACTTGGTACTTACCAACAAGCAGTCCCATTCCATATGTGCCTTCCTGGAAGCATTGGTTGATGATGGACTGTCAGCAGATGAAGAAATCATGCACACTGCCTGGGTAATTGGGGACGACATTGGTGAAGAGTCCCTGGTGGTCCACTATTGCCTGCACATTGATGAAATGCGTGTGCTTTCTGTTGCATTAGTGGTGTGCAGTATCCGCAGGGGGCACAAGAGGGACATGTGCGCAGTCGATTGCCCCCAACATTGTCGGAAATCCAGTTATGGCGTAGTAGCCTTGCTTTGTCTCCAGCTGCTCCTGCGCAGTGTTGGGGATGTAAAGGTACTGGGGTAGATGCTGAGGATGGCATACAGGACAGGTGTGATGAACTTTGATAGGGCTGGCTGTGAGACTCCTCCGACTCTGGCATTTGTTGGTTGGCAGGTACCAGAGGCCAACAGGTCCAGCACAGTAAGCAGCTTTGTCTGCGGAGGGATGTTGGTTCTCCGTTGTGTTGGGACCGTCAGTATGTGGGCGATGTAGGTCATGATGCATGATTAGTAGCTCCATGGCGTCGTTTGTTCTTCGGTGTGGCTGTGGGGGGGCTCCGTTGCCTACTGCAGGTAGTTGTCTGTCTTTACACCTGCTTGAGACAGGTGTTAAATACTTGCGGCTACCGCGCCTTATCGCCTGTTTTCGGTTCACTGACGCGGATCTGTCAGTTCGTTGTGAAAGTGGTGTTGTTTTTTCGTGTGTTTCTGAACGGGAACGCATACTCTGCATCTCATTAGCGTTAGTTGGTGGTGTCCGCCGTGGTGTTAGGTTGTGGGACTGTTTTATCGCGGGAATTCTGACGATGTCTGCTGTTAGCACCAGCTTGTGAATTGTGGGGTAAATTTATCACGACTTTGGCTGCGCTAAAGTGCAGTTCATTCGTTGATTACTCCTCGTGAATATGCCCCTTTGTGTTTTTACGTGCATTATTTATAGCCACTGCACTGCATCCATTCATTTCCCACCCTTAGGGGAATTTTATGACAATAAATAGCAAATAATGCAGCTATTGTTCACAATTACGTCCAACTTAAGCGCATAAAAAATATTTTGGATCGTTCCCTTTGTATTTGAAAGGTCTGAGATCAAAAGCCTAGTGACTGAAATCGTGGCTAGTTGTATTTCTTCCAAACTACAATGATTCTTGAAACACCCCACTACATTGCAGTGCTGCCAGGTTTAACGAGAGTGTGTGCTTTGCGCCGCTAGAAATCAGAGATGTTGTGGGCTCACAAAGATACTAGCTTCCTAGAGTGCTACATTGCAAGCACACTGAAAATTAATTTTGAATTGAGGACATAGGTATCTAAAGCAGTGGTCATTTTCTGGTCCAAATGGAACAATTTAAGTGCCTAGTCAGTTGGACTTCAAGTTATTGAAATTAAGAAAAACTGCATGTGACATTGCAAGACACGTGGTTCCACAAATATGTTGTACGGCTGCGTTTTGTTGACCCACCGAAAAGTAAATTCTAGTTACATTTTGCAATGAATATATTTGAAGAAGGTAAATATATAATCGATTGCAGTGGGAAGTATGGCCATTTGTCTGGTTATTCTAGTTAACCGACATGATTTTACCACTACATGTAAAGAGGAGTTCAGCTCTTATTTCTTGTTCATGTTTAGTCGATTAGTGCGAGGTACTCATTGCTTTTTGTCAGACTTATTGATAAATTAGCAAAGGCTTCCTATTTCATTCATAAAGTATGCAATTCAATAAATCTAGGCATTAAAATGACCGAGCAGTATATTCCTCTACAAGACAGAGTTCACAAAAAATATTCCATGCCTACATAAAATTATTTAGATAAACACACATTGTGATAGGACCCAAATGCCCTAAATTATGCTGCACGGGTGCATGTTTGAAATGCTGAGTCTCTTTCCGATATAACAAAAGCATAGAATGTGAAATTCAGATGAAGTGCCCAAAATTTTAGAAAGATTGCAGAAAAAAAAAATGTCGTCAAGCGTTTCAGAATTCAGAGACCTTTTCTTTTCCCTGGTATGACCTTGTGTTTTTTTTTTTTTTTACGATTTTTGCAGTATTCTCCCACATTTTCCACAAAGTGGAATTCGGGAAATCTTTTGGGTAAATCTTCATAGCCTATTTACATTGCTTAAACACATTCATTCATATGCCTTGTCTGCCATGATTAAACTTCTCAATGTAGCACAAAATTGTCCTCATGGCATACAGTGATTGACATGAGAGATGGCATTCGGTATGCTATTAAATAAAAAATGGTCGAATTAAAAATATTTTCCTTACACACAATGTAATCTGCTCAAAAAATTCATTTAATATTCTATAACATTGCAGTATGTATTAAAGATTCTAATATTCCCAGTATTCCAAGCTACATATTTCAATAATGAAAATATGCATTCATTAACGTGTTAGCTTCTTTTCTAAGATTTCTTTTTTGTTATTTGTTATTTTCAATTATTTTAATCGGTTCCACCTTCTAAAATTAGTGCAGCTGTTCAAGTTGTCACTGAAAATCTTCCAAGCCATAGAGGGTTCAGTGGTTAAAAGCAGTAAAGAAAGCCTATGAAAACACAGAGATGGAGCAATTTATGTGTCAAGAAAAACTGAGAAAAGATGTGACACTCTGATGTCTAGTAGATAGCACTTAAAACAGTTTTCTCCAAACTTCAGTCATATATCTTCAAAGGCTGATAGCCATAATACAAATTTTTAGGCTAAGAAGTGGCTTTTGAAGTTATTTTATAGGATTTTGCTGTAAGGGCTGCAATTGATTTGTGGTAGGATAAAAGAAGAAAACTTTATTTTAGAAGCTTTGTTAGAAAAAGCTTACCGTCCATTGGTCATTCCGCCAATATACCTTTAGGGCATCATGATGTTGACAGTGGTGTTAAATGCCCGCGTGGACGAAACAGAGTGTACACCTCCTGCTGTCTCTGCTATGGTTAAAATCCGTCAAAAACCTAATAATGATTTGTTAAATGTTTAATGAACTAAGACAAAAACTTCCAGAACTACAAAGAGAGAAGCAGAGCATCACATTAAAGTATAATAACAGGTACACTTCCAAGGTTTAATCCTTAACTAACGATATGGAACACAACATTTAAAAATGAAATTGGTGAAAACAGCTTATTATAGAATTAATATTTTTTGAGAGCGAAGGATGAGATTTCACTTCTAAAAAGAATCGGAAACATGCGTGGGCTTTTGATTGCTTTTGAATAAATGCACAATAATTAAAGCATTCACAATATCTTTGCTTTTATCAAAGTTCTCGAAATTCTCTGTGATTTAATTAGTGGATTTATATATCATATCATGTGGTACATACACACAAGTTTTTAATTTAAATTCATGAATTGACTTGTTAGTATTCAGTCTTAGATGGTATAAATCTCCACTCCTCTAAGAAACAAAATAGCTAATATACATTTTTTACATAAGCATAGTAAATTAGTTCTGATTTGTCACTGCCATCGGAACCTATTTGCTCTCTGCACTGGTATCTAGTTAAGTGGAGCACCGAGCCTACAGACAAAAAGCCAAGTTCTTGCGGTACTTGACCCAGCGTTTACTAAGCACTGCCACCCTGCAGGGAAACCTCATGTTTCAAATAAAAGAAGACTCATGTTAAAATGTTAGATTTGGGGGAGGTGAATTTCTTTCCCTAAAAAGAGGTAAGGGGTCGCGGATGAAATAAAAGGCAGTTAAGTTATGATGTCAACATTTTTCCTCTTCTTTCGCACGTTTATTATATTCAGTTATTTTGACAACAGCTCATGGAGCTGGGCTCAGACCCTTGAGAAAAACTATACAAACTTAGTAAACATGTTCCCAGGAATAATCATGGAGTTTTCAGGGTTAAAAGAGCATACTGTGTGTTTCCTTGATGGCTATCACCTGATTCTTTAGCTTCCTCGAGATATCTGGTACCACCGTTTCCAGCATGCTTGATATTCAAACCAGTGCTTAATTTGTAAAATTTTAAGTGCAGGTGCTCAACTTTTTGGGAGGAGGCCACACCCACTTCCTTGGCTCCACCCACTTCATCTACTAGCCCCACCCACGTCCTCTATTGGCCCCACCCACATCCACACCCAGCACTACAGAAAACCAGATGTAATAACCAATCTGAATTTCAGTGTGCGTCTCTCTACAAGAAGAAAGATCTTTCTTTCCAACTGTGACTCACATTTCCCAATGGTGAGCTATTGGGGAAACCTGTGCAGTGATCTGTGTTCTGCTAAATCTGCAGGATGGGGCCCTCTTCCACCACTACCCTTCCCCAAGTTTAATACCGAACCACCTTTGACAGCTCTCTACCGAATCAGAAGACCTTCCTTGTCAATTGAAGTAGAAAAGAGATTGAGGGACCCACCGATCCTAAAATGTACTTTCAGAAGCAATAGCTATACAAATCTTTTCAAAGACCTCAGAGAACAAATGTCAGGCATTAGAGATAGAAGAAGATTCCTGATACCCACTAGATTGAGTCAGAGCCCTCAGCACAACATTGAAACAGTAGACATCACCTATAACAATCACAAGGCCATTATGGTGTATAATTAATCTTTTATGTTTTGTGCCAGTCACTAACACCTGGAATGAAAATAATAATTTGAAGTTTCATAGACCCC
Organism: Lissotriton helveticus; assembly: GCF_964261635.1. Taxonomy (NCBI): domain Eukaryota; kingdom Metazoa; phylum Chordata; class Amphibia; order Caudata; family Salamandridae; genus Lissotriton; species Lissotriton helveticus. The sequence goes on along the minus strand of NC_136057.1, from coordinate 2,120,519,053 downwards.
CCACCACATTCTGTGTATAAATCCAAAGACCCACACTGTGCACAAATACCATCTGCAGTCCTTTTCACATACCTTATGCATTCATCATCTTAAGGATGTGTGAGTGACTTGAAAAATCATTTACAGGTTTGTTTAACAACTTTTTGTGGTTCACTCTAACAAAGATTGTGGCTGTTTCTAGGGTAGGGTTTCACATCTCTCAAACAACAACCCAATTTTTCACATATGCAATGCTGTAGCTGTGGAAAAGTAAATTTTGTCATGTTCTGTGTCCCTACGCCTCATCCATCATATGTTATGTGTGCATGATTAAATATGCATATGCATTCCCCATGTCTGATTAATGACGCAATTACAGTTGTGTCCACCTCTAGTATGCCAGTTTCCAGTCCTCGTGAATACTACGAATATCAGGCCTATGTAAAGTAATGTTGCCACGTTTCTCAGTGTGCACGTTATTCCATTATAAAGTCCCCGTTTCCAGGCCTCAAAAGGGCCCGGACATCAGATTCAGCTCCTGTCTCCTGAAGCCTCGCTGAGGAGCGGTACAGCCCCCACCTGTATCCTCGACCTTTCACTTACTTCCTGCCTCGCAGTGCCCGGTGCAGCTTGGCTCTGCCTCTGAGTCTGCCAAAAGTATGTTATAGTTCCAGTTATCAGTTCAGTCCTCCTTCTCTGCATTCCTAAGCTACTGAACTGCATCAATAGTTCCCGTCATTGTCTAGCCTTCTCGTCTCCATGTTAAGAGAAATACTGCATTCAATGGTCATTTAGTATTCTTCATCACGCACTACATGTAGAATAATGCATGGTCCAGTCTTAGAATCAAGTTAGCTTTTCCCCTCATGACTTCTAGTTTATATCAACATGTTCCCTAAACATCAGATACTAGATAGGGTTTAGGTGCATGTCGCTCCGACCCTCCAGACTTTAGTCTCTGCTCCTAGCACAGAGTTCATAGCCCCCAGCTTCTCCTAGTAATACGTCATTGCCAGTTTACGCGCACCATTAGGTTAGAGGTCCCGGCTCCTTAGGTAGCCCCCTCCTATGTTTCCGCCCATTCATGACATATTCTGTTACGTCTGCACCACATGTCTATGTACACGCCCAGTTACACCTACTTTTACTCTTATCTTTCGCGACTGCTACGCGTCACGCCTTCTGCTCCACCCACTGCTACGCCTACTGCAATGTAATGCTATGTGTTTGCGTTATGTATATAAGTTCATGTATTGTTATTAAAAGTTAGCGCGCTCATCCCAGACCCAGCCCCGGCAGCTGCCGGGCCCTGTCATCCTGTTCCTATGCAGGTTGTCCTGATCCTGTCCTTATGCTGTAATAAACCTGCAAACTCCTACTACCTCGAATCTTGACTCTTATTTATTGAGCTATTTGTTATGATATATGCCTAGTCAAAAATAGGGTATTATTTATTTATTTACCACATAATGGCGCCCGAACAGGGACTTGCCCTTTCCCCACGCGTCGGTGAAGCCACGCCGACCCCCTGACCCTCTGCAGCCGTGACGGAACCATACCGGCCACGTGCAGATATTTCTGCCTCAAGTATCCCTCAGGCCCACGGAGGAGACGGAGGAGGCGGTCCAGCATCCAAACGAGACGGTGGAGGAACGCGGCGAGTCCCGACCAGAGCCCAAGCCAAGAGTCCAAGGTCCGAGGTATCCGGAGGCCCACCCGTAACTGAAGTCCGAAGTGCGTCGTCCGTCGTCGTAGCAGTCCAGTCCAGTCCGAGGCCTTCCGTTCTTGCTGCCCGGTGAGTACCATTGCTGGGGTAGTATCTAGACAGGGTCAATCTGAATTGACTCTGGTCCGTGGGTTGGTGGTACCCAGGCCCACTAACGAAGTGTTCACCTAGGTGGATACGGGTCTTGATGCGTCCCTTTATGGGACCGGTATGTTCCGTACTGTTTCAGCAGTGCATCCAGTAACTCTAGTCTGTTCCGTTCTCGAGAAATTCTGTTCTGTTTCTGTTCTCAGTATTTTCAGGTAGTATTCTGTTCGAACTGTTATTCATAATGTTCTTCATGTATTTTAATGTTGTGGTATGAGTGCGACGTGATTTCGTGTTTTCATTGTGTATTGTATTGTGTCTAGATTACAGTTCAGTCATGCCCATATTTTCCAAGTTACGTCAGTTAAAAACTAGAAAAGGTCTGCTGGAAGCAGCAGTTCCTGTTCCGCCTAGGGACAGTCCAGGTCATTTTATGTATCAGAAACATGGCATAAGCGCCATATTATATCTAGATTTATGGGTAGATTATACCAAACAGTTAGAAGAAAAGTATAGATGGCCCGTATCGGGTACATGGGATGCCGAATGCATCATGCGAGTAGAAGAAGTATTATGGAAAAAGAAAGCCAGACAGTCACAGAAAGATGCCATCGAGTTATGGCGCAAAGAAGCTCATAAAAGAACCGAAAAAGAAATCAGAAAGTCAGAACTAAGTAGAGAATCCCAAGAACGAGCCCAAGAAAGAGAATTAATCGAGATAGGTGAACGAGTTAGAACCGAACAGTCAGATAGACAGAGGCATGCCCTCATTAAAGGTATGTATCCTCTTCTTGCTGAGGGCTTGCCAAAAGCAACCCCGGAGGCATCCAGTAATTTCCCGCCACCATTAGTTCCGACCAAGCTACGTCACAAACCGACCGCAGCTGATATTTTTATTTCGTCCTATTTGGACGATACAGTCCCTGAATATGCAAATCCTGTTCACGCTCCGCCAGTCCCTGTACGTATGAAAGACACGAAAATGAAAGTGCTAGTTGCACAAACTGTTCCTCAAGACAGTCAGAAGAGGGGTCCGAATCAAGCCAGTCATCCTGCAGCTCCCGTTAAAGGGAACTGCAATTATTGTAAACAGCCAGGTCATTTTATAAATGAATGTGCAGTTCTGAAACACAACATAGCTACTGGCAAGACTAAAGAAAGACCACGTCCGCCTAGACAAGAGCAAGTTTCACAGACTCCTCAGCCACAGAATGCACCACAGACAGTTACAGCTCCGCAGCCTATTGCTGCAACACAGCATGTTACATCGCAGATGTACCAGTATGCACAGTCTGAGTATCCAGAGTACCAGCCATATTCATGAAACAGCCTAGAGAGGGAGGTAGGCTTGCCTCTCATCGAGATACCTGTAGATCAAGAAGGTCCCTATGTTCATAGTCAAGTATTAGGGAAAGACAGAAAGTTTCTGATTGACACAGGGGCAAGTAGGACCACAATTAGTCATGCCGAAGTTCCAGGGGCTCCGCTCTCAGGCTCAAGAAATGTTTCCCTTGGATTTTCAGGAAAGCCTATCGTTAACGAGATATCAAAGCCAGTTACTCTAGAAGTAGGTCCATTGTCCCGTACTACTGATCTGTTACTTACTAAGTCATGTCCAGAAAACCTATTAGGCATTAAGACACTGAAAGAATTAGGTGCAGTCATATGCTGTTCCCCAGAGGGAATACGTCTGTTCCTACGTGACTTTAAGGGTCACTATGTATTACGAGATTTTGATTCAAGACTGTCTCAAGTTCCGCAGCATTTATGGGCGCAAGGTCCAACTGATGTAGGTTACATGCAAATCACACCCTATCGTGTGACTCTCAAACCAGGTGTAGTGTTACCACGAATCAGACAGTACAGATTGCCACCTGAGGCTGTAGCAGCCTTATCCAAGATTATTGACGAGCTCATCGCTCAAGGAGTAGTTGTAGAAACTGACTCCAATGTATGTAATTCTCCGATCATTCCAGTCATGAAACGTACTGATCCAAATGCACCCCCAGTATATCGATTAGTGATTGATTTACGAGAGCTTAACAAATGTATTATTCCGCAGTACCCAGTTGTCCCAGACATCTCTTCTCTATTGACAGCCATTGATTCCGAAGCCACGTTCTTCACTGTTATAGACCTCAAGAATGCATTTTTTAGTGTTCCAATTCATCCAGACAGCCAGTTTCTTTTCGGATTTTGTTTAAATGGAAGGAGCTATATGTTCAGACGCGCTCCTCAAGGTTTCACAGAAAGTCCTAGTATTTACAGTCAAGCACTTAAGAGACAACTAGATAACATTCACATGCCAACTGACACTGCCCTGCTCCAGTATGTCGATGATCTACTGATCACAGCCCGTTCTGAACGTACTTGCGAGCGAGCGTCACTTACAGTTTTGTATTTCCTAGCCGAGATGGGGCACAAGGTGTCCCCTTCGAAGCTTCAATTCTGTGTCCAGCAAGTGGTATACTTAGGACACTTGCTGTCCAAGAGGGGTAGGCAGTTGACACCAGACCGTATCCAGTTAATAGCGAGTCTTCCCCAGCCCAGAACCCAGAAGGAGGTACGTGCCTTTATCGGCCTTACTTCTTATTGCCGACAATGGATTCCCCAGTATGCATTTCTAGCCACGCCACTGATACAGTTAACGACACAGGAGGCAGCCGTATCGACTGTTCTCCCTTGGACATCTGAACATACACTTAGTTTCAACGAGTTAAAGAAAGCCCTATGTCAAGCTCCAGTTCTAGCTACACCGAACTACAGTAAGCCTTTTACACTTTTCGTTACTGAACGGGAAGGTACAGCATTATCTGTTCTCACACAAGATCAAGCAGGACAATACAAGCCCTGTGCTTATTTTTCTAGCACATTAGATCCAGTCGCCCAGGCGTTGCCTGCGTGCCTCAAGTCAGTTGCAGCCACAGCACTAGCTATCAGACAAAGTGATTCCATAGTTTTAGGACACTCCTTGACAGTACAAGTTCCACACTCAGTAGAAGTTCTTTTAAACCGAACACAAACTCAGCACTTGACAATTGCACGTTTAACAGGTTATGAATTGACACTGTTCCAGCCACACATAGAAATTAGACGCTGCAACGTTCTGAATCCTGCTACACTGTTACCATCAGTTAGTTCAAATTCTGCCACACACGATTGTGTGGAAGTAGTCAACATTACGACAAAACCAAGACAAGACCTGACAGACATTCCGTTACCAGATCCTGACCTGACACTTTATGTGGATGGTTCATGTATGAGAACTAGTACCGGAGAACTAGTCGCCGCGTATGCAGTAACTACTGACACCGAGGTTATTGAAACACACCGTATTGATACCCTGTCCGCTCAAGCAGCAGAGCTAGTTGCTCTGACACAAGCCTGTATACATGCCAAGAACCAGAGAGTTAATGTTTACACAGACTCACGTTATGCATTTGGAGTTGTACACGACTTCGGAGTGCTCTGGCAGGAGAGAGGTTTCATGACCTCTCATGGAACCAAGATTCAGCATGGTCTCCTTATTCAAGCTCTGTTAGATGCAATACATTTACCGACATCCATTGCTATCATGAAGTGCAAGGCACATACGAAAGTTACTGACATTATTTCTCAAGGTAACGATCTAGCAGATCGCACAGCCAAGCTTACAGCACAGACTCCAGACATTCCAGTTAACATGACACATACTCCAGATCCGACTACATGCATGACAGTTAAGGACCCTACTCAAGATGTCATAGATATCCAGTTACATGCTACTCCCGATGAAATCAAGAAATGGTCTGAACAAGGAGGGGTCCAGACAGATCAAGGATGGTTAACGAAGGGTAGAGCCACATGGTTTCTCCCCGACTCTATGGTTCAAGTCATTATTAATACCGCACATAGTCCAGCACATTTAGGAGAAAAAGCTATGTTAGACAGTATCCAGAACATATGGTTCAACAAGCATTTACGAGCTGCAGCCAAGCAGAAAGTCCGTACCTGTATGATATGTTGTCAGTTTAATCCAGGTAAAAGTGTCCCGGTGGAACAAGGTGGTTTCCAGCCCCCTGACCACCCTTTTGAAGTCCTCCAGATGGATTATATTCAGATGGAGCGATGTCGAGGTTTCAAGTATGTCCTTGTAGTTGTATGCGCTTTGTCCAGATGGACAGAAGCATATCCAGTCCCAGATTACACAGCCGCGACCACTGCCAAGCAGTTGGTTCGTGAATTCTTCCCTCGATATGGACTCCCTAGAGTCGTATATTCTGATAACGGTCAGCCATTCTCATCTGAATTAATGAAGCACGTTTCCCTGTTGTTAGGGTACCAGTGGAAGTTCCATTGTGTACGCCATCCTGAAGCAGCCGGTCTAGTCGAGAGACACAATCAGACTCTGAAAATCCGAATCGCCAAAGTATGTAAAGATAAGGGTGTGGACTGGCTAGTAGCTTTGCCAGTTGCTTTGTTTTATATGCGCATGGTCGCACATTCCAGATCAGGTCTGTCCCCGTATGAGGTCGTATTCGGCCGCCCCCCTAACATGTGGGGTACTCCTAGACCCCGAAGTATTACTGATGTTTCATGTAATATGCTGACAGATTACCTAGCTTCCTTGATGTCTGCCCTCAACTCATGTCGTTCACAGGTTGCTGCCGCATTTCCAGACAATACCGAGGTGGCACCGCATGAGATCGTTCCAGGTTCCATGGTGATGGTCCGAAATTTTGACAGATCAAGTCCGCTGGAGCCTCGATGGAAGGAGCCCCGTCAGGTCCTCCTCACCACCCGTACAGCCGTGAAGTTGGAAGGCCGAAAAGGATGGCTACACCTTTCTCACGTTAAACTTTTTAAAGGACTGAAACCCGTTTCTAAAAACATTTCCAAGGATTCCCAGGATTTTAAGGACTGCCAAACTATTGCTCTCAAGGACTGTCCCGCAAATGACATTGCTACAACCCCTCCCTTGGTAGAGAAAACTCCGCAGCAGGAGTATAAGTTAAAGCTCCGGTCTAGTAAAATAAGTCAGTCAGTTTGATTGTCTAAGTCCTCCCCTAGGTGAAACGGTTAGACTGTTTCTGACATGTATAAAATAGACCCCCATAGTGAGAGAGTTAGTAAAAACTCAATTCAATGTATTGTTTTTCTAAGTTTCATATTATTCATCAGCATAATGATTTCCTGCACCAGCTACGCATTCTTCCTGTATTTTCCAGTTCCTCATGTAAATAAGTCTGCTAATGCTACAGTAGAGCACACGTTTAGTGATCTGCCTCCTCACGAATATTCATACCGCCTCGCTATGCGTAACAATTCATTTATCCGCATGTTACATTACTCACACCAGACCAGCAATGCCACTAATTGTTGGGTGTGTGGTCGACTCCCCCCTTTCCAGACGTCAAAGGGAGTTCTGCCACTCTTTCCTTATCCATTTTCACATAACGGTTCGTGTGGAGCATGGTCCACGTTAACGTCATCCTCAACAGATATGTCTTTTCTTAACAGTACATGTTTTCCAGACAAGCAAGGTCTCCCCCACAGAACAGGTTTAGATTTAGAAAATGAAGTATATAATTTAGGTAATTATTCGTCGAATTTCATGGTCCTGAATGTTCAGTCTGATACTACTCCAGACTTACCTGCTATTTCAGTGTTACCAGTCAAAGGCGAATTATGTGTCCGAAATTATGGTTCCGTACATGTAGGACATAGTGAATGTACTACTGTTATCAAGTATAGTGACAGTAGGAAATCTATTTTCAAAGCTTCACGTCATTCTTATTTTGTTTGTGGTCAAACTGCATATGTTCGTCTGCCCCTCGATTGGGAGGGAACCTGTTACATTGCCTTCCTACTGCCACCTGTTTTTCTAGCCCCACCTGACTACCATAGGAATTCCTTCCTAGTACATGCTAGACACAAGAGAAATCTCCCGATTGTCGATTATACTGAAACCGCCGCAGAGCAATTTATTGATATAGACAAAGGTGTGTTCCCTTATTTAGGCACAGTTGTAAATAGTAAGCTAATTCGTAGATTAACGAGAACCCTTGAAGCAGTAGTAGATGAGACTGCCTCCGCTCTAGGTAACTTAACCGAAGAGCAATCCTTTATGAGAATTGTCGTTTTACAGAATCGTCTCGTCCTTGACGTCATACTGGCCGATAGGGGCGGGGCCTGTAGAGTCATCGGATCTAGTTGCTGCATTTTCATTCCAAATAACGCGCCGTCTGTTTATTCAGCTATAACCAGACTCCATAAAATTGCCCATCTGTTACACCAAGATCCAGGCACCTGGACATGGTCCGGTTGGTTCTGGAATATGATTTCCGCATGGGGATGGAAAGTCCTGTCCTTTCTAGGTATCGCAGTAGCGATCATATTTAGCTGCTGCCTCTGTATACAATGTGGCCCTGCGATTTGCGGCATTTGTGCTACCTCTTGTATTCCTAGTCCCAAGCCCCGTTCTAAATCCCGTTCCAGGATAATTCGAGACGAGCAAATGATACTGTATGAAATGATAGATGGTATCATGAATATTGATGTTTCCTGATGGAAACGTAGTGACAAGGAGGGAATGTGGAAAAGTAAATTTTGTCATGTTCTGTGTCCCTACGCCTCATCCATCATATGTTATGTGTGCATGATTAAATATGCATATGCATTCCCCATGTCTGATTAATGACGCAATTACAGTTGTGTCCACCTCTAGTATGCCAGTTTCCAGTCCTCGTGAATACTACGAATATCAGGCCTATGTAAAGTAATGTTGCCACGTTTCTCAGTGTGCACGTTATTCCATTATAAAGTCCCCGTTTCCAGGCCTCAAAAGGGCCCGGACATCAGATTCAGCTCCTGTCTCCTGAAGCCTCGCTGAGGAGCGGTACAGCCCCCACCTGTATCCTCGACCTTTCACTTACTTCCTGCCTCGCAGTGCCCGGTGCAGCTTGGCTCTGCCTCTGAGTCTGCCAAAAGTATGTTATAGTTCCAGTTATCAGTTCAGTCCTCCTTCTCTGCATTCCTAAGCTACTGAACTGCATCAATAGTTCCCGTCATTGTCTAGCCTTCTCGTCTCCATGTTAAGAGAAATACTGCATTCAATGGTCATTTAGTATTCTTCATCACGCACTACATGTAGAATAATGCATGGTCCAGTCTTAGAATCAAGTTAGCTTTTCCCCTCATGACTTCTAGTTTATATCAACATGTTCCCTAAACATCAGATACTAGATAGGGTTTAGGTGCATGTCGCTCCGACCCTCCAGACTTTAGTCTCTGCTCCTAGCACAGAGTTCATAGCCCCCAGCTTCTCCTAGTAATACGTCATTGCCAGTTTACGCGCACCATTAGGTTAGAGGTCCCGGCTCCTTAGGTAGCCCCCTCCTATGTTTCCGCCCATTCATGACATATTCTGTTACGTCTGCACCACATGTCTATGTACACGCCCAGTTACACCTACTTTTACTCTTATCTTTCGCGACTGCTACGCGTCACGCCTTCTGCTCCACCCACTGCTACGCCTACTGCAATGTAATGCTATGTGTTTGCGTTATGTATATAAGTTCATGTATTGTTATTAAAAGTTAGCGCGCTCATCCCAGACCCAGCCCCGGCAGCTGCCGGGCCCTGTCATCCTGTTCCTATGCAGGTTGTCCTGATCCTGTCCTTATGCTGTAATAAACCTGCAAACTCCTACTACCTCGAATCTTGACTCTTATTTATTGAGCTATTTGTTATGATATATGCCTAGTCAAAAATAGGGTATTATTTATTTATTTACCACATAGCCCAGGGACCCATACCTGTGATTAAGTTGCAAAAGAACCAAACTAGCATTTTTGCGGCATTATATTGAAAGTGGCCCACTGTTCTGCTATGGTTTAAAGTTTGAGTGCTCCAAACCAGTTGAAATCTCAGTCATGAGTACTATCCCTGCTTGTATAATACTGCACTAAAAAATAAAAGCAATGTGTGTTGACATTTATCCCAAATAGGGATTTTGCTCAATTTCTCTTTATTCCAGGATCTAATAGCTATTACAATATGAGAAGAGTATCAAACTACCATGATTTTCACAATGCTTTTAATTTTGCCCTTCTACATTCCTTCCAACTTAACATCTGTGGACACAACTAACCTATTAAAAATGTAAAGGCACACAATCACTAGATTGAAGGGTGTCAATCAGTAGGGCCAACATTCATACTGGGGCCGATTCACAGAACTAACTTAAGACAAAATCCTAAACTTACTACTTTTGGTATTCACAGAAGTTAGGATTTTGTCTTAAGTTTGTCTTAAGACAGACTTAAGTTAGGATTTTGTCTTAAGTCTGTCTTAAGTCTGTCTTAAGACAAACTTAAGACAAAATCCTAACTTCTGTGAATACCAAAAGTAGTAAGTTTAGGATTTTGTCTTAAGTTAGTTCTGTGAATCGGGCCCACTGACATTATGCAGTTTGTGGGTATTACACAAGAAATGCCACCTCCTTAAAAAAAAAATATGAAGACACTGAAAAAGATTAATTTTGGCTAACACTTTTAAACAGCCAATCAGGAGCACAAGAACTACCACTTATAAAGAGAACATTGTTGTAATCCTTTACTCAAGCTCTTCACCTTATTTCCTGGTGACAATGGATTCCTGGAAAGGGACCAAATGTACACATAGGGAAAAAGGAAAAACCTTAGATGCAAAATAGCTGAGAACTGTGGGAATACTCATAAAGCATCAACAAGCAACTTATATATGGTCATTGTAGTTATTGGTTTGCTAACACACAAATAAGCATTTGGTTGCAGCACACTCACAGTGTGCATTTTGGACAAACATTATGGATTCATCAATTGGCTGGTAGCATTTAGGGATGTGTAAAGATTTTTTGAAGCATTGCTCTGGACTCTATTCCTTTGTTAAGTTAGGATTAGGCTATGCATAATGGATCTATGGATTGTGGATGTGTGGAAGGAAAAAAGAAATAAGAATCACAGATTCACCAATAAAAACAAAAGGTTAGGACATGCATCCAGAATAGACTTTTTTCTTATTAGCAGGAGCCTAGTGGAACAAACAAAAAAAGTTGAACATATCCCAGGCCACATCTCAGACCACTCAGCGGTACAACTTAGCCTGATATTAAGAACCTCAAACCCTCCCCACAGGTGGACAGTGGACAAGAGTATTTCCTTAGACCAGACCTGCATCGAAGAACTGGCAGATGAAACAAAACTTTTTTTTTACTTAAATAACATGGGAACTACAAAACAAATAGCCTGGGAAGCATATATAGCTTTTATCAGAGGGAAAATTCTAAGTATGGCAGCTCACAGGAACAAGGAGAAGAAATGTTTCATTGAGCTGATTGAAAAGGACCTGCTGACTCTGGACATAGATCTTAAGAATGGCAAGTACAGTAAGACAAGTTCCGAAATAGAGAGTAACATAGGAAACAAGAAAGCAGAGTTGAACGATTTTTTAGAAACGATAACCAGAGAAAAATGGGAAGCCAGTAGACTTTCACATTACGAATATGGAGAAGGTTGGGGGAAGATCCTTGCTTGGAAAGCAAAATCCGAAAGAACCAGAAATAGGATCACAAAGATACAGAGAGAGGGCCGCCATGATACTCTTCTGAAAGTAGTGAAATCAGGCAAGAATTTAAACTGTTCTTTGATAATCTTTACACGGAAGAGTCAGTTGGTTCTAGCGATCAAATGCAGAACTTTCTAGATAAAATCACAACCCCTGCGGCCTCCCCGGAACAGAAGTTAGGTCTTAACCAAGCGATATCTAAAGAGGAAGTCAGAGCTGCAATAAAAAATTTAAAAAGAGGTAAAGCCACAGACCCAGACGCCTTACCTAACAAAATCTATCTACAGCTTCGGGAAATAATATTAGCACCTTTTACAGACCTACTAAACTGCATATTCTTAGAAAACCAAGCGCTCCCAAACTCCTGGAATGACACAATTGTAAGCATCATCCTAAAACCAGGGAAGGATCCAACCAAATGTGAGTCATACAGGCCCATCCCTCTTGAACTCGGATAACAAAATCTACACGCAGATACTGGCAAAAAGGTTAGGGGCAGTGGCAGGGTCCCTAAATCACCCAGGCCAAAAGGGTTTCATTAAAGGTAGGCAAATCCATGAGCTGTCACACGAGCTCATTACCACTATTGATATTGCAACCCATTACTCTTTACCTTTATCAGTAATACCTTTTGACGCGGTAAAAGCGTTCGATAGAGTTAGCTGGCCTTTCTTGAACGCCACCTTAGCTAAATTCAATCTGGGGGACAAATTAGAAAACACAATAATTAACATCTATAAAAATCCAGTAGCGAAAATATTAGTGAACGACGCCCTTACAGACAACATACAAATAAAAAGAGGCACAAGGCAAGGGTGCCCTCTTTCCCCCCTTTTATTGAACTTTTATATAGAACCCCTAGCTTGCCTGCTGAGAGGGGAAGAGGGGATTGCGGCCTTTAAACATCAAGACTGAGAGAAAAAGGTCGCTCTCTATGCGGACGACTTGATGTTATTCACTAGCAATCTAACCAGCTCACTCCCCAAAATAGAGGAAATTATAGGTCAGTTTGGAGCAGTCTCAGGCTATTTGGTGAACCAATCCAAATAGGAAATTCTCGAGTGGAATATCACCTCAGGAAAGTCTCCACTTAAAGACAAAATAAAATACCTAGGAATAGAGTACACACAGGAATTGGATGAGGTAGCGAGCTTGAATTTCTCCAGGATCCACAAAGATATAAGGAAACTACTTAAGGCTTGGTCTGGCTTACAACTATCCTTTCTAGGAAAATCCAATTTAATTAAAATGACTGTAGTACCAAAATGTACGTACCTATTTAACTCCATCCCGATGAGTTTTAAGACAGATCAAATTAAAAAGCTGCAGGGAGAACTATCGAGCTTTATCTGTGATGCCAAAGGGGTCAAAATCGGATGGAAAAAGTTAAGAAGAAACAAAGCGCAGGGAGCAATTGCCAGCAGAGACCAACTGGAGTACTGTAGATCCTTCCAGTTTAAGAACACAATGAGACTATTGGCAAAATGGGAAACCTGGCCTATGTACCTGAAAGCCCTGATAGGCCCTGAAGGAGACCACTATCTCTAAAAATTTGGACACCCCACATTCTTTAAAAAGATTAAACTAAAGACAATAAAATCAGCAGTAAGAACCTGGTATGAAATAAGGAGATTCCTAAAAATATCCTATTACAGCAAACATGCGCCAATTTGGGAATCACCAGGCACACCAGAATGCCTAAAGGACGCCCTAGCAATTCCACTGAGAGTGTAATATAGATTACTGGGGGAAGCTGATAGAGAATAATCAGATCGTACAATGGGAAATCTTACACGAAGAGTCTCAAGGTTCACTATCCAGATTCAAACACTATTAACTAAACAGCTGGATAAAAGCCATAAAGGAAACCTACATGGAGATGAGGTAATGAAGCAAAAACTCCTGAACTCAGAGTTTTTTGAAAAGGAAATATCGTACTGGTACTGGGCTCTTATAAGAGCAGGTGCAGTAGAGTACAAAGCCCCGCATGATATCTGGGAGAGAGACATGCCCGGGCTAGACATTTTGCACTTTTGGCAAACCTCGAATGCAATCATGGGACGAGTAGCAAAGACCGCCCCATTTAAGAAAAAAACATCTCTTACTGGACCCCTAAAAGATTGTCAAAAATGACCAGCAGTGAAGTAAAAAAGTATCTCAAATGTGGAGAAGAAAGAGCGGACGACCTACATATGTTACAGGGCTGCATAATGTTAAAGGACTATTGGGACCAGATTGGTAAGATTCTCTCTGATGTGATAGAACAACACATAGAGGTAAGCACGGAAATGGATTTTTTTGGGATTCCGATTAACACACAATCTTTGACACTGTCTAAAGACCAAGAAAACATTCTCTTTTTATTGACCCTGTTAGCTAGAAGGGAGATTTGCATTAACTGGGTAAAACAATCGCCGCCAAAACACACTGATTGGTTAAACTCGGTACTAAGGGTGTATAAATCAGAGAAACAAGGGAAGAGCACTAAGAAAAACAAATACTGGAGCATCTGGGAAAGATACAACCAGATTAACATCAGGGGGTCCAATGATTAAGGCAAAGGAAACAACGATTTCAAGTTGTTCTTGATCTGAATAGTCATAATGACTAGCTCCCCCACCACCATAAATCGTGTGCCTGAGGATGGACAAAAGGGGGCCCCAAAGGACAAGGTTAAACAGTATCCTATCCAGGGCAAATTTGGACTACCCGCAGTAAAGCACTAAATGGATATTGGGGCCTTCAACTCCTCCATACCCCTAGTAAATTTGCTTGATGAGAGAAAAAAAGCCACCAAACTTAAATGCCATAGGACTGTAATATACTAATGAAGCATGTATTTTATTAAATTAACTTTACAGAAAACATTATGATGAACATGAAGGCCTATTAATACTGAAATGGTTGTTTTTAACTTCAAATGACCGTTGTGCAAAATATTTTTCTTCTCTTTACTGGAGATGTTGCAATTTTGGAAGCAATTGTTTATTTGTCAATGAAAAGATGCTTGTTGTATTTTTTATCAATCAATCAAATAACTTTATTCACATTTGATATATGCATAATAGTACAGAATTACATTTTTCTAGTGCCGTTTGATCAAAAGGGAGTTTAAAATAATGTGATAATTAATTTTATACTTTATCCATTTAAAATAGTAATATTTACAAGGAACCGTGTTACTAACACCAACATCAGTTCATTATAAGGAAAATTTGTTCAACATACAGTTAAGAAGACGCCACCCCCAAAACAAATCCAATTAGCATATTTAACATCATACAGCAATTCATTTCCAAAGAGAGCCAGTTAGTATAAATGGTGAAATAAAACAACTCCCCCATCTGGAGTGCTTCTCCTAGTCCGGAGAACTGAATATAAAAATGTTGCAACCGTGAAACAAATATATGGAGTTTCCAGGGAGTTCATGACTGCATAAGCTGAAGAGTGAGAATATAGACTCAATTTTGTTATCAATGGGTTGATATACTTTTTCCTTTCCATTTTATAAAAATGACAGAAGAATAAAACATGGTACACAGTTTGGGTAGACAATCCATCACAAGAAAATTGCAGCAAATTATTTAATGAGTGTTCATGTGCTGGGTATCTTGCCATCACGGGAAAGAAAATTAATGTTATCCTTGTTAAAAGGTATTGATGCACATTGTTAGTAACAAAGGAGAGATAAGAGACAAGGCCCATGGGGACTCTGGGCAAAGTAGGGTAATAAGTAACTGTGACTTTACTTTGGTTACGTTGCCATCATTTGAGCTCACATTTATTAAAGAAGGCCTCTCTCAGCTAAGTCTTGGGAAAGCTCAAACATTTGTTTGGTGTTATATTCAAACCAGCTAAGCCCAGATCTGTGAGAGACTTTCTGACATATACGAGCCAGTGGATACTATTGGTTTGGTCTAAGTTAATGACATATTTTATTATGGTTTGATTTAACCCATCTGTGTCCCTTTTCCAGATGCGCAACAATAGAAGGAGTGGGGCCAGTTTAATTGCATCAGTAATAAAAGGGAGGGCAAGTTCTTTATGAGCAATCAGATTCAAACAGGCCGGTTTGACTTATAGCAGTTTTTTTATCAAACTTGTCCTCCACTTTCTGCAGGGCATCCACGTTGTCTGTGCTCCATATTTCTGTGTCATAGGTAGCTATATCTACTGATTTTGCTGAGTATATTTCTAACATCTCGCTAATTGATTTTTTCCCCAATTTACAGGCAAATTTCCACAGGGCGGCAATACTTCTTTGCAACAAATTAATTCTGTTTGCAACCATGGGCGCCAGATTAAGTCCTTGGTCTATCGTTCCCCTCCCTTTTCTAAACCTGTTTTGGGTCTCTGCTAAAACATTATTATCCGCTGCCCACTCCTCAAGTCTGTTTAGCAGCTATCTCCTCATTAATTTTGCTGTGCAGTCCAGCAGAGAAATTGGGCGGTAATTTACTGGATTCATGGGGTCCCCTTTCTTATCTATGGAGATTATCACCAATTGTTTCCATGATGCTGGATGTCCCACTGTAGATATTGTATACAAAAAGGAGGAACGTGGGGGGGGGGGTTTCAACTCTTAGTAGATTGGTAGGTCCAGCGTAACAGGGGCCCTATTGGAAGTATTCAAAAATGGAATTACGCTGTTCCTCAGGGATAGGAAATACAGAGCCCGGAAAGACTGAAACCAACTATGCCCCAGGTGGGGTCAGTTTTGGGAATCCATTTGTTAGATTGTAATGCCCTCAAACACCCTTGCAGGTGTCATGCTTCATCGTATGAGCTGCTCCTCTTTGAGTCGGCGGTGCAATACCCAATGGGCTCCCTTTAGAAGGGGCACTTTATCGGAGATCTTCTATCCAACAGACATTTGGTGAAGTGCGAGTGTGGGGCCAGAACTGCGTAGATGCTGTGAGGTGATCTAAAATAGGGTTGGGAGTACCTAGAAGGACAACGTTTATTCTGGGGTATTCCTACCCTAAGTTAAAACAGAGAAGACAAGACACTGATTCGAGTACAATGTCTCGTGTAGTATCGTCCTTGTCAGACCATGTAGGTTGACATGTTTCTAGCTTTAAGTTAATTGCACTAGCGATTCTTCAAGACCAAAATATTAAAACTATCTACACCTATGATTTAATGCAATCTAGTGTATTCACATTAAAGCTGTCTATTATTAGATGTACCTTTCGCGACCTGTATCTACCCGAATAATAAAGTACCCAGGCCAACCCGGTGGAGAGGTCAGGTCTTGAACTGAGCATATTTTGTTTAACCTCCGACACACATAGGAGCAAAGCCTTATGCGGGAGCCACCGGCTACTGTTGAAGCCCAGGTACTTTATTAATGTTAAGTTAATGTGAGTTATGTATTAATAGGGCTTCTAATACTTCCCCCAACTCCTCTATCACTTATTTAGGTTTCCTGAAATTATTATTGTAAAAATTAATCAATAACAAATCAATTTTCCCAAAGCTTTCTGCTATACCGACGTAGAAGTGGGGGAACTATTCATGAAGTTCACCTTGCCCAGGGTGATCGTATTTACAATAAATGTGAGTAGGCCCCCCCTTGGATCTCCCGGCTGATGAAGGGACTGCTGGTGTAACATAGGAGAGATAGCCATTGACATACACAGGCAGCTCTGACCAAACATATAGGGGCAGATTTATGAAGGGCTTGCGCCGCCGGTGCGTCACTTTTTCCCATGTTAAACATGACGCACCGGCGGCGCAAGGCCTTCATAAATCTGCCCCATAATGTCCATATTCATGAACACTTTCTACCAGCTATGATTATCTTTTTTATTTTCATATCCCGCTATGTTCCAAGAGAGAAACTTTATGTCACTAGGGGGCTCTTGTGGGCAATGCACCATCAGTGCTGGGGGAAGAAGTATAGTGGGTTCAATTGGTTGCAGCAAATCGCTATTGTGTGAAGCTAAACCAGTCGACGAACCCTCTCTACAGATGCCAAATCAGTAACCATACGATCAGAAGTCAGTTAATCGCAAGTCTCCTTATCATCCAACACTGAATACCTGTTTGATGGAACAAGGGTATCAGTGCCCCCTAGCACAAATGTATGGCAGGAGATCCAAGGGGGAAGGACCTGAATTTTTTCAAGATGACTAGAAACTGATGTTGGCCTATAAAAAAGAGCCATGAGAATCTGCAAAAATCTGAGAATGAAGGGAAGTGGAGACCAGTAAACTCCATAGTAAGGCTCCTACTAAACTTTCATCATCGAAGTTTAAAATGACGCAGTCATTATTAACTGTTGTTAAATCAGACCCAATCCACTGTGTTATTCTGGCCATTAAGAAGTGATTATGGATCAAGTGACCAATGTTTGAATTTTGATTAAGCCAGTGACGGGCCTTGGCCATCAACGGAAGCGGGGATTTGTTTAAATCTGGACGAAGTAGGGGCACAATCACTGAAATTAAGACATAGGGGCAGGCAGCGGGGGGATGTTCATACTGTTGTTTTAATCTACTTTGAGCCTGAACTGAGGAAAGATTTGCCTTGGCATGTGGTTTTTCTATATTATGAGAATGTCCCTTGTCCATTATATCTTGAATAGTCGCCTGTGGTGGAGAACACCTAGAATCTAAACCCACGTGAACATTACCTATTGAAACTCTACTAGAAACCATCTGATTGACTGCACATGGGTGACCTACCGTGGTAGAGGTAGGGGGTGAATTAGTTAGCACACGTCCAGGAATTGATTTTTTACGTTTAGTACCCAGGCTATGCATTTCACAGTTATTATTTTAAGAAGCTGTACAGAAAGCAGGGGTGGCCATGTATTTTAACTGAAGACTAGAGGTGGCTAGACTAGCACCAGGATCTGCCACCGTTTGTTGTACCAATTTGATCTGAGTTAAGCCTTGTAAAATGCAGTTTATAGAGTCTAAGCGGGCATACATTGGTTGTAAAAGTTGTTTCAATTTATCAAAAAGGTTGTCCCAGTCTGAAGGAGGTATAGAATTAAGGTGTTGCTGGCCGCTCACACAAGTTGAGCTCGCTGGGGTGGTGACCTTTTTGATATTCTGGACACTTATGAGGCAAAAGCGCGTGGCCCCTTTTGCATTTCTCATTAATAATGAAAGAGGCTATTAGATTCTCTCCATGTATAATGACAGGCTGTAAGTGTTCTGTGGGTGACTTAGATGCAGCCAGCAGTTCTTTAGAAACAGGCCCATCTACTTTTGTTTTGCCTCCCTCTGTTAAAGAAGCAACCAAGGTAGATGAATGCCCTACCCCCGGGCCCAACTAAAGTTTCCTTTCCATAAGAGCGATTTCTTTTTCTAGAGCTGATGTAGCTTTGGCCAGAAAAGTATCTAGAGATGTTGCAGTTACCTTCTCGAATACTCATGTTTTTTTTCTTCCCCATGGTGGTCCAGATGGTCCTGGGGCTGGGGGCATCAATGTTAGAGGGGAAGGCCATCCCAGCCTCCACCAGGCTGCGACAGGTACAGACGGGCCCGCTTAGCCCCTTCCTTCCTCAAACACCAAAACAGGTTCCTGCGCTGGGGACCCAAGCAGGAGCTTTATGCTCCTTCATGCGCAGGTTGATGTTGTCGGTAGTAGCAGCGAAATAGAGGCACCTGGGGCTGTGGTCAAGCTGCCCCCTACTTCCTCGAACACCAAAACAGGTTCCCACGGTCACCTGATGAAAGAACTGACGTCAGACATCATTTAGGTTCATCGGCTGCCAGGCCTCGTTTGGCAGAAGCAGGATAGCGACAGAGTCTGTTGAGACAGGGTGGCAGACAAAATTGAAGTGCCCTGCCAGGTGATGAGAGAGTCATCAATGGTGGAGCTGTCTCTTGGCTGCTGCTTTGTAAGGCTGAGGCTGGCTCGGTACTCTGTGCTAGCGCTGAGAGGCCTGGAGCACTGCTCTTGCACACTGTGGTCTCTTGAATGGAACAATGAGGTGTGCTCTGTAGTTTGCAGGTTACCCCAAAGGAAAGTAGCAGGGGTATATCTGCTTTAGACGAGGGCCACCACGCGATCACCTGCTCATGGGCAGCTGGGGTGGCGATGCTATGTCCCTAGGGAAAGAAAAGTGCTCCGGAAAACAGTGGGGCCACGCAGGTGTTCTCACAGTACCTGCGGCAGTTGTGTCCTCTCTCGTGGGCACTCCAACGGCAGACTCACGCTACAGACTAGCTTTGGGGCAGACTACAGTCTGGAGGGAAAGGCGACAGATGCAACCCAATCCCTGGGCTGCGATTCCTTGGCTAGTTGTCGGTGCAGTGGGGAAAAGCGGGACCACTCCTTCGGCAAGAGCGCATCCCCTCTACCTCGCTCTACCTTGGTGCTCTGTGGTATTAGATGACTGATATTGAGGTTCTCACCACAAAGGATGTTCTCACCAATTAGGATGATTATTTGGAAGAAGATTTGAGAAACAAGAAAGGATGTTCTGCAACATCCAAGGATACATGGTTAAAGGGCGATTGCACTCTGGTGAGAAAATTGGTAGGAGACCTGTTCCCAGGAGCATGCTGAAATCCTATTGATCAACATCAATAAAATAAATATTAAAGTTGCAACATATTTATTTATTTATTTATTTATTTTTGAAGCTTATAAAGCGCACGGCTACCTCCGGCGGAGGTGTCCCGGCGCTGAGATTACCCGAATGCCACCCAGAGAAGGTACCAGGAGTAAATCCTACAGAAAGGAAAAAAGGAGCAGACACTATTATGACCGATTAGTAAACAACCAGGTTTTGAGTTTACGTCGAAAGACCGTCTCAGATTCAATGAACCTAAGATCCAAAGGTAGGCTATTCCAGAGTTTGGCAGCAGTGACGGTGAAAGTTCTGCCGCGTGTGTTCTTTGGATAGATTGATTCCCAATTGCATCAGTTGGTGCAATTTCCTTTTTTCCCTGAATCTCTCAGAGGAGACTCTGTACTGAGTTTTCTTAGACATTATTTTATGAGAAGTCTTAGTTTATTTATTGATCTGCTGGTATTAAGAGAATACTTTCCAGCTTATTCTACTAAAGGTTTATGCTTATGCTTGAGTCTCTCATCAGAACTTTTCATGGGCATCTGAATTGATACCTTTAATCCCTTTCACATTTCTCCTGACTTAGCTTACGTTATGTTACGTTAATGGATTTATGCAGGCATTGCTGCCAAAGCAATGAGATGTCCCAGCGCTAGTTCCAGATCAGATTGCAGAAGAGAGATAAGACTGGGGATTAGGCTGAAAAAAGCCAAGTCTTCACAGGCTTTCTGAAAGTCCTGTGATTTGGGATGCTTCTAATGGTCACCGAGAGAGCATTCCAAAGGGCTAATGTCTTTGCTCGGAATGAGCGTCCTCAAGCTCTTGCTATTCTGAAACAAGCCAGGTGAAGGTCCATAGAGCGCAACTCATGGCGTTGGACATACAGAGATAGTAAATTGGGTAAGATACGGGGCACTTGGAAGGTAAGGATTCTTTGAGCAGTGCACAATGACTTATAGTGGATTCTCTTGTCCACCGGAAGTCAGTGAAGTTTAAGAATGAATTTAGAAACTAAATTTAGGGAATTCACACTGCAGCATTTTGAGCCCTCTGAAGTCATTGGATTCCAGGTTTGTTAGCCTCCATATTCAAAGAATTGCAGCACTCCAGTCTAAAGAGTGCAGTGAAATGGATGATGATCTGGCGCGTTTGTGAGTCGAAGAACCCAAGTAGAGGCTTAAGTCCTCATAGAAGTCCAAAACAGACACCTGCCACTGATTTCGTCTGTGCTTCATAGGAAAATGCACTCTCTACCCAGACACACAGAATTTGTATGGCCTCCTTTGGCATGGGGGCTGATTCTAGTGAGGCGGGCCACCACTAATCCCCCCAAATGTAGGTATCTCTTCCTAAAAGGAGAATCTCTGATTTGTTGACATTAAGCTGTAAACAGTTATGTGACATCGAATCTACATAGGCCATCCTAGCATCGTGAAATTTGGTCAAACTCTGGTTAGAGTTGTTCGAAAAGGAAATCACGAGCTGAGTGTCATCAGCATAGGATACTAATGACAGCCCCCTATCTTTCGTTACCACAGCAAGAGGTTGTATATAAATGTTCAATAGCCTGGGGCTCTGCGCCGATCCCTAGGGTACTCCATGATGTATGATGTACACCTGGGAGCAATAAGGGGGAACAACATCCTGAAAAGATCTCCCAGAGAGAAATGATGTGAACCAGGTTAAGGCAGCAACTCGAACACCTATCTCTGTAAGAGCCGCAACAGGATCTAATGGGATACTGTATCAAACGCGGGACTTAGATCGAGTAGAATTAGGGCTTAGGTGTTGCCCTCATGTGAGGAACCTTGCAAATGCCCCTTGACTTCCCCTCCTAAAGTCTCTCCATTGGCTCCCTGTTTGTGCCCGTGTCCAGTTTAAGCTTGCCTCCATTGTCTTTCAAGCTCGACTGGGCACGGCACCGGCTTTCATCTCATCTGAGATCACCCCTTACGTTCCCACCAGGGAACTACGTTCATCCACCCTGTCCCTTCTTACAGTCCCTCGGTTCCGGAGAAAGAAATGGGGAGGTTCGAAATTTGCGACCCTTGCCCCCCTCCTCTGGAACTCCCTGCCTCTTGAGCTTAGAGCCTTAAACCTATACCCACAATTCTGAAAGCAGCTCAAGGCTCATCTTTTCACGAAGTCCTTCAACTGATCCACTAGCAGTTTGTCTCTCCTTCCCCCCAGATCTTCTGTTACTTGTAGCGCCATGAAACCGCTGGTGTACGTGCGCTTTATAAATAATTTTAAATTCAAATTCAAATTCAAATTCAATTCAAAATTCAATTCAATTCACTCACAGCCCTCCCACAGCGAGCCGCCACTGGATAGAGGTGTTACGATTGACCCAAATTATAGGAGAGACATTGCAAAGGTGAAGAAGTCGATTTCTTGTCATTATTGTAACAAAATCAGGCTTTGGAGGAAGAAGAGTGGACAGAATCCAAATTGAGTAAGTGGTGATGAGCAAATGCAGGGAGTAAATCAAACACACGTGTAGAATATTCTAATTCAAGTGCCTGTACAACAAATGCAAATGTCAATACAGTTTCAAGTTCCTTTAATGCAGGTTCCACAAGCTTTAATGGCCCCACAGAATATGGACAATTTCAGATTTAATATAAATAATGTACCAGGATCATATCAGAACCAATTTCAAAACCAGAACCCATTCCAACAATTCTCCATTCTGGAAAATGAGTGTTTTGACTCAGACAATTACCAATGAAGGAACCTTAGGGGGTAGGAAGATTGCGTACTTGGTGCAGTCTTAGAGGTAGACCAACATGAACCATTTATACAAGGAGAAGTTCATGGCCAACAAGTGTCATTTCTTATTAACACTGGAGCAAACCAATCCACTGTTAGATCAGCAAAAGTCTCAGACCTTCCCCTGTCAGCAAAAAAGATCCAAGTTGTAGGTGTTGCAAATAAACAAATAACAAATCCTGTTTTTTTTTTTTTGTTTTTTTTTCAAATTGCAAAGTACATGCAAATACAAATTTACATCAAAAGTCTGACGGACCCCCCACCCCCCTGTAGCAAAAAGATACAACGTGTAATTGGAAGAAAGGACGCAAAAGTGCACTAAAGAAAGAATCGAAGAAGAGAAAAGAAAAGTAGCTGGAGAAACAAAGAACGAAGATAAATTTGTATATGTAACCGCTACATTGGGAAAGAAGAAAATAAAAAGAGAAAACTACTCGATCAGACAGGCACCGAGTAATACAAAGACGGAGGTACACAAGCTAATCAGACAGAGTCAGCTTATTAGTAATGTTTTCCCAAACCTCAAGGCCTTTCTTCCGGCCCCTGCGTCCCTTTTTGGTGTATACAGCTATTTCCAAGTGATAAGTTGCCACGAATCTAGCAAGCCATTGAGAGAATTAAGGGGCTCTGGGTCTAGCCAGACTGAAGCCACACAGATCCTCCAAACAGCCATTGCTATGAAGGTTAAGCCCTCCTTTTTCTGGCGTGGTGTATCTGTTTGTGTTCCAAGCATAATGGTGGTGTGGTTCAAGGTTATCGGCTGAGAGGTGACTTCTCTTAAAAACCCCTGTATTCGGTTCAGAGTAGGTGAGAGCTTTGTACAGGAAGCAAATATGTGTATGGAGTTGGCTCCGAATTCGGCGCATCTAGGACAAAGAGTGCCTTGGCCGGTCCCCGATTTTGCTAGGAGTGATTTACAAAAAAAAGATTGTTTTAAAGTTCTGAGCTTGTAGTTTAGCTGAAAATAAAATATTTTGAGAGAGAGTGAGTGAATTAAAGAAAACATTTCTAGGAGAATCAAGTTTGATATGCCATTTGCCTGCAATAGTTTGTAAGTCGTCCGGTGTCTGTCTATTTATGATGCTGTATAGGAGGCCAATTTGAGGGGTCAGAGGTTTGCGCAAAACATTAAGAAGTACCACCTCCATGAATCCAGAGGCCCCCCCGACCTTCCTAGAGTGAAAATCATAGATAGACTGATATTTAAAAGCGTCCTCTTTCTAAAGGCTAAATTTAACTAAAAGATCAGGAAAGGGTATAACTCCCTCGTTGGTAATTAGGTCACCTAATTGTCTGATACTAGCCCTATACCAATCAGAGAAGTAAGCCCTTCCAAAGATATCGGGGAGGTTGCTATTATTTAGAATGGGGGAGTAATGATTATATCTGCCTATACCGAAACATCTACGAATGCTTCGGAAAATCTTAAACGAGTTAAGCAGAGTCTTGAATCTAACCTGTTTATAGTATCCAAAGGTATTTTCTTGAAGCAGACACCCCCAATGCTGCTCACCAACCAATAATTGGAAGGGAGAGGGCAGCTCTGTAGTGTAGATATCAGGATGTTCTTTTATTAGCTCAGAACTGTACTGTATGACCGCGGCCCAATAATACAAAGTAATGTTTGGAAAGGCCCAGCCTCCTCGGTTTTTTGGCAGGCATAGTTGTCTAAGTGCCCTCCTGGGTTGAAAGTATGCCCAAATAAATTGTGCATATTTTTGTTGAAATTTCATAAAGTTGGCTTTACTAAATTCCAAAGGTATTGTGCGAAAATAATATAAAAGTTTGGGGAAATAGGTCATTTTTAGGACATTACATCTGTCAACTAAAGCGAGGTGTAGGTTATTTATTTGCTTCAGTGCTTTCCTGGTTTGTGTAGCGAGCGGAAGTAGTTTGTTAGAAACAACTTCGTCCAGATTAGAAGAAATAAAAACTCCTAAATATTTGGCTTTAGGGACTACCCTATGGTCAGCCCAAGAGATTTGGCTATTTGTTATTATCTGGGTCTTGTTTTTATTAAGAGTGTAGCCGGAAAACTTTCCAAATGTACTTGCCCCCATTTCCAGGCCCGTTATGGCTCTTAAGGGATCTGGTGAGGTAATATCCAGGTCGTCTGCATATGCTAACATTTTAGTACTGCAACGTTGGTAGCTAATCGGTGGGATGTTATGATTGCTTTCGATCTGTTTAATAAAAGGGTCCAAATACAGGGCGAACAACAGAGGGGAGCAGGGGCAGCCCTGTCTGGTGCCTCGGGAGATCTCCAGGTGCCCGGTTAATTGGCCATTTATGGAGACACAGGCCAAAGGTTTTAGGTAGAGCGCTTGTACAACCTGTATGAGCTTTGGCCCAAAGCCCATCCTCTTCATGACTGCCCATAGGTATCTCCAGGAGAGATAGCCTTTTAGGCCTTTTAGTAGTGTTAATGACATTGGGTCTCCTGCTGCCTGTGCGGCGTCAAATAGGGTAATGGCTCGCCTAACTTTCTCTGTTGTGCCCTTTTTCGGGATAAACCCATTCTGCCACTCTGATACGAGAGATTCCGCCACTGAGGAGATTCGGCTTGCCAATACTTTAGAAAAGATCTTAGAGTCGCAGTTGATGAGTGTTATTGGTCTATATGAACTCATTTCAAGTGGGGATTTATCTTTTTTGGGGAAGATAGCTATCCTGGCATTAGACCAGGAGGCTGGGGGTGAAACCCCGCTGAAGATATATGTTACTAGCTCCGTTAATATTTTTTTGATTTGAGGTGCAAAGACCTTATGAAATTCCACAGGGATAACCATCCAACCCAGCGGCTTTCCCATCGGGAAGGGAATTAAGAGATTCCTGTATCTCTTCCCAGGTAGGAGTTAGATCTAATACATCGCTGGTGTTGGCGGAGAGTGTTTGGAGATTGATCTCGTTCAAATATCTGGAGATGTCATTCTCAATTATATCAATCGGGTCTTTATTCTCCTCAGTGTATAATTTAGCATAAAAGTTCTGGAAGCCCTTACGTATCAGATCGAAATCTTTGGACTCTTCTCCCAATTGGAGTTTAATTGTGTGTTTCTCGTTGCTCGAGACCTGCTGTCGGGTCATAACCACTAAGTGGTGCCCTATGCAGTCACTACATTCATAATTTTCTTGCCAAGTACCAGCCCATTTTGCAGCGGATTTTTCCGAGAAAATCGCTCCTATTCTAGCTCTGGCCAGGACAACCTCATCTTGGATAACCTCGGTGTTTAGTCCTGCTTGGATAGATTGGGTTAATTTAGTTTCAGCAGTCTCCTTTTTATTTTTGCCCGCTGAAAAGCCAAGAGTCTCGCCCCTTATGCCTGCTTTAAGTGTGTTCCAGACAACAGCCAAGGAAGCTGACCCCATGTTTATTTCTAGAAAATCCTGTATCCAGCCCTGCATGTGTGTCTGATATGTTTGATCCTGTAGTAGGGCTTTCTCAAAGCTCCAGGTGGAGGGCTTTCTAGGTTTTCCCAGCCCCTTGATGTTAAGAATAAGGGGGTTGTGGTCGGACCCAAAACGCGTGGCTATCTCAATGGTGCTGTTTTTAATGAGAGAGAACGCTATAAAGAAATAGTCTAGCCTTGAAAAGGGTGTGGTGAGGGGCAGAATGAAAAGTGTAGCAGGGGTGAGAAGGATTCAAGCTAGCCCAAACGTCTTTTAAGCCATGCGTTTCAACCAGATTAGTCAAGGCCTGAAAAAGCAGAGGTTTTCAGACCTTATACTTCCAGCTGTTATCAATCGCCCAGTTACTGGGCAGATGTAGGTTGAGGTCGCCACAGAGAATTATGGGAGTAGGCCAGTGGGCTAGTTCCCCTGACACTAGATTGATGACTCTGGGACCATCCGTATTACTACCATGGATAGAGCATAGTGTAAAGGGGGGACTACCAGGAAGGAGGCATTTCGTTATAGCCCATCTACAGAGAGAGTCTGCTTTGACCCGAGGAATATTAGGAGAGAGCCTTTTTTCAGTTAGGATGCCCACCCCCCTAGTTTTAGAGGCTTGAGAAGTTACCCCCAGTACTTTGAACCCTAAAGAGTCAAGCAGGTATTTCTGTGAGCCTTCAATATGTGTTTCCTGCAGGCAATAGATGTCACCCCTCAAAGTTCTGAGACCCTGAGACACACTTTGCCTTTTGGAACGATCATTAAGCCCACAGATGTTTACACAAACGATTCTTAATGTGTCGATGTTAGCCATTTAAAGAAGAATTGTAGTAGCCATTCGGTGCCATGAAATATACAGGCTACTTGTATGTACATATGGTGAATAAATGGTGAATAACAACAAATTTCTGTGCCCATTTTTCCAATAAAAGTGCGTGACCCCCCCCATACCCCCCTCCCTACCATCTTTGAGCAATCAGGTAAACCCTGAATGATGGCAATCTACATGAGCCCCGGCCGTCAGCCATGCCGAAATGAGAGAAAAAGGCCCAAGTTAAATTCCTCCTCTAAATGGCCAGATGTCAGAGGCCCTCATATGGTTTACTGTGTGTGGGCTGACAAAGTAAGAAGAAAGATAAGATAATGGCACAGAGGCATCGCTGTGTGTGAGAAACAAACCAGAAGTAGTCTATAGTAGTCTATAGTAGGCACACTGCCGGGGCGGGCAGCGACAGCTAGAACTTAATTCATCTATTACTTCTTTTGGACTTCTCCTTGTCCAGGTATTCACCAGCTTTTATTTCAGAAAGGAAGATTTTGGTTGTTCCATTGGAGATGACCTTAAGTCTGGCGGGAATCATGAGGTACACGTCTGCCCCTTGTTGCTGGAAAGGTAGAATTAGTTGTCTTAGGCGTCATCTGCTCTCAACTCTCTGATGACAGAAGTCTGGCTTAGCAAAAAAAGTTATTCCATTGGTGCCTTTTTTAGAGTTGAAGCGGGCTTTATCATAGATCATCTCTCTAAGAAGGAAATTTCTGAAATACACCAGAAACACCCTTGGATGTCCTCCAGCTGGGTTATGTTGTCGTTTTAAGTGAAAGGGGAAGCGATGTGCCCTCTGCACCTCCCGGTCCCAATCCCAGCTTGACTCATCAGGGTAGGGCTCTTGAAGCAGCTTGACAATGAAGTGTCTTGGGTCGTCCCCCTCCTTCCCTTCAGGAATGCCAAGTAAGCGTAAGTTGTTTCGACGCTGGGGATTTTCCTGATCCTCCATCTTTGTCATTAGGTCGACCATGCAGGCTGTGTTGGACTCCCCAAGTTGCTTGGCGGCAAGGCTTTCTGTCTCTAGGTGTTCTGTTCGTGCATCTACCATGGCAACATGGTCGCTTATGTCGGAG
This sequence comes from Lissotriton helveticus, assembly GCF_964261635.1. NCBI lineage: Eukaryota > Metazoa > Chordata > Amphibia > Caudata > Salamandridae > Lissotriton > Lissotriton helveticus. The sequence continues at coordinate 2,120,491,079 of NC_136057.1, read as the reverse complement.
AATGTTTTATTCAGGCGCCTTAGCCCACCTTGCAGTTTCTTGGCAGCATTTTTGGCTGCGCGGTTATCAGCCCGAACCTCTTCATGGAATGCTTTAATTGAATCTAGAATGGAAGCTAAAGAAGGTTAGGAGGAGTCAGTCAGCAGATTCTTTGAGCTCCCCCACTGGGTCAAATTGTGGTCATCCTCATCTGGTGGGTACGACATTTGGGAATCAGAGTAATCCCACTTTAGCTGACTGCGCCGCTTACTCTTACTGCTGGGCTTCTTAGAACACTGAACAGTGCCGGTTTCCTTGTGTGAAACCTCACTGTCTCCTTCGCTGGCGCCCTCGGACAGTTCATCATTTGAGGACGAGGGAGTGCCGTCTGAAACACAGTAAAAGTGTTCCATTTCTGCCTCAGGTGTCCAAGGGTTTTGAGGGTTGGAGAGCACCACCAAGTTTTGAATGACCCTATCAATCCCATCTGATTGTGGGTTGCTAATCACCTGTGGGTTAGGAGTGAGAGATGGGGTCTCAGGGCGGGGTTTTTTGCTGCCATTGTCCAGTACGTGAGGTAAAGAGAGGTCACTGGAGGGTTGATCTGGCAGGGAGGTTTGAGAGGGAATGTCTGTATCCTTAATGAGTGCTGTGGGCTGAGCAGAAATGCTATGAGCAATCTTTTCTGGGTCAGGTGTAGACCCTGCACTGATGCTCTCTTTCCCAACATTCCCCTCATGCTGTGAGGCTGCTTGGTTTTTAGAGTTTAGCGTGGGATTAAAGTGAGTCTTTTTAGTGCCCAGAAATGTTTTTGCTGGGGGGGGTGAGTTACATCAGAGTTTTTAAGCACAATCCCCCCCCTGGTTTAGCCATCGGTTTCACCTGTTGCTTCGGCCCAGAACTAACCTCAGATCTGTGGCTGGCAGCTCCTCCACAAGCTCCTCCTGATGTAGCAGCTCCGACAGCTGCTATAGCTGAGTCCTTGGAGCTCTTGATTTTGTTTGCGGTGACCGGTGTCTTCGTTTTGGAGCCTCTCCGCACCCCTCTCGAGCTCATGATGCACCGGCTGTTGTGTAAGATTAAGCTGCGGTACACTCTGCCTTTAGCCGGGAGATCAGCGAGGGAAAAAGCGGCTTGGAAAATGCTTGCAGCCGCAAAGTACAGCAGCATCAAACGAGCCTGTGGGCCAACAACAGTTGCTGCGAGAAAAAGCAGCGCCTCCAGCATGGAGTTACCAATCCTTTGGCCGTCGGGTATTATTTGTGGGGGAGCCCCCACTCGAAAGAAAGTCTTCGAGGTCCCAGTCAATTTCTGACCTCGCCGAGCCAGAATCAGCCTCTGCATCTCTCTCACTCTGGCATCTGACAGGTCTGCGCAGGGCGGCTGGCCGAGCGTAACGCTTCCGGCGTGAGCGGCCGAGTGACGAGAGCCCACGAAGATTCCATCTTGCACCCAGCGCAACTCCAAGACTCAAAAAATCTTGTTTGAGAGAAAGTGCCTGCAAAAATACATTTATTTGAAGAGAAAAATCAATTTATAATATGTGATTCTAGTCTGGTAAATCTGTTAGGGAAATTGATGAAATTCTTGATTGTATATGAAAAACTATTTAAATGAAGTGTTCTATTATTGGGAAACGAATTTTAAAACCAGGGACAATTGGACTTCTTCCGTCAGCAAACCTAGATAGTTCTATAGGTTTACCAGCACTGTGGCACTTTACTGGTATTTGTACATTTCAGTGGTTTAGATGTTAATAATACAATAGCACTTTATAAATAGGAAGCTTGATGGGCCAATATTGCGTTAAAACTAGGAACGGCTGAACAGCTATGTGACAACAATCTCATGAAATGTGGCATCACTGATAGTAACCTTAATCACAATATGATTGTTTGAAGATTTTATTGTAGTAACCTTAAATATAATATGTCCCTTTGAAGATTTATTTTTCTACCACAGGTTACGTATTAACAACACTTAGGCACTTTATTAATACCGAGTTATTAACATGAAGCTCAATGGTTCATGTTTCAGTAATAACTTAGGATACCCTGGCCCTCATCGTGACTATGAACTTGAAGAAATAATTAGCAATTATGTATTAGATTTCATTATGATTTAATGTGTTATTTATGTCGTTTTGTGTATATTACAATATTGTTATGTTTTTTACAATCTTAATTCAGTCAAGTTTGATTACTGGATTGCTGTTAGTGAAAGATCTTTTGTGAAAATTAAATTTCACTATTTATTGCACACTGGATGCTGTTGAATTCTGAATGCATCATGAAGGTGTTGAATTTAAAATATCCCAACAAGGAACAGCTGTAGGTTAGTATCCAGTGAGAACAGTTGCAGACTTACCGCCTGGTATGAATGATGCAGTGAACTCAGGTATGGGACTTTAAAGGGAAAGATATCTGACTAATTAAAGGTTTAGAACCTGTCTGATTTACAGTAAAGCAAAATGCAGTTTTCCCAAGAACATCACATTATAATTTGACACCAGAGACAGCTGCATGAATAGCACCAGTAATTGAGAACATGCTAAAACATGGGATTTTAAATAAGATTTGTCAGAAGTACTTGCAATTCACCAATTATGAGTTTACAGAAACCGAATGGGAAATACTGGATTGTACAGAAACTTTGAAAGATTGATAAAATAGTTGTTCCATGTTGTCCTGCAAAACCAGCAACAATACTTTTTCAGATTCATTTCATTGCGGAATGGTTTACGGTTGTGGGTCTCTTTCAAGCTTTCTTCTCTATTCTGTTGCATGAGGACAACCAGCTCTTGTTCCTATTTGTGTTTAGAGATAGAGTTTAGGCATGGAGCTGAATTCCACAAATGCATATAGAGAGTCCATCAATCTTAAATCAGATTTAGAAATATAATCTTGAGACTCTGACGATGCCTTGCAATTTAGTTCCTGTACAGTACATTGATGACCTGCTTGTTGCATCATGTACACAAGAAGCTTGCAAACAGGATACAATTCCTTTACTGAATCATTTGGCTGAGAATGGATATGAAGTCTCCCCAAGCAAACTGCAATGTTGTCATAAAGAAGTCCAATATTTGGGAAACATTATTGAGAAGGGAAGGATAAAGGTATCACAAGAGACAGTCGAAACAAGTTTGACAATGAATCCACCAAGGACTCAGAGAAAAGTCAAAATGTTTCTAGGAATAGTTGGCTACTATAGACAGTGGATATCAACTTTTCCCTAGAGTCCAAGCCTCTACAGAGGCTGATGCACAAAGATTTGCCTGATCCATTTCCATGGGACAACGATTGCTTGAAAGGTTTCCTAGAGCTGATAAAAAGTCTCTGTCATGCCCAGTGTAGTAAACTGGTCTGCTTGCATATGGCCCTCACTTTTTACCCCCATTTGAATGCCAAATGCTGTGGTAACTGATCTGAAAGTGTGCTGGTTCCTGCTAACCAGGCCCAACACCAGTGCTCTTTCCCTTAAAATTGTAAATGTGAATTGGTACATCAAATTGGTAAGAACATGTACACCCCTGTAAGGCCCTAGTGTATGGTACCAGTGGTAACCAAGGCAGGGATGTAATGTGGTACCAGGGATGCAGCACTTATTCTGCCACCCTGACTGACCTGAGTAAACCCAAAGTCTGTAGGTCTGCCATGTCAGCCCTGCACGAACAGTTTGCCTGCTCGAGTTTGACTGTGCACATACAATGAGTGACAAGGTCACCTCAGTGCATCTAATATATGTCAGGCACCCCTAAGGCAGGCTTCGTACAGCCCAGGAGGCAGGACAAAGACCTGTGCGACCAGGAGGTGACACCTCAAACCATACAAGATGGTTATTGATTAGACCTGTGTGGGGGTGAGGCTGAAAGACTTCCTTGGTGCCACTGGACAAATGATTTAGCCCCCACTCGAGGATAAAGCCTGCCCCTACCCCAGGCACAAGTGGTGGGAAATTAGGTATGTAGGAGGCATCCACCTCCACAAGGCTGAATACACTTCTAGGGTGTTGCACCTGAGGTGTACAGTCAATGGTGGTTTGACCCATCTTGAATTTACGCTAGAAATCAGGTGTTGACTAGTTTTAATGACATACACATACATTATGTCATCACTACTGGGGCAGATAAGCTGTAGGACTAGATGCCCATTGGCTACTAGTCCTCACACCTACTAATACCCCTAAAATCCAGGATTTAAGGGGCACCCCAGACACTAGAAACTTAGATTCAGTGTGATAACAAGAAGAGACCTGTTTCCACGACAGAACTCCACAAATGGAAGCAATAAGCTCTGCACCTGTGGCAGCCACCTTGCACCCACTGGATTTTGACTCCACCAAGGCAAGAGGTCAGTTGCAAAAGGAAGGTGAACCCCCCTTCAAACACTGTGCTTCACAAGAACTCCTTGGGCTAGAGGAACTAGTCTTCTACAGTCAGCAGACAAAACCCGCTAACTCTTTGATCTTAAAGTTCTGTTCCCTGAGCCGTCCGGTGGGGCCACTTATAGGGCTTGGGCAGGTGACCTCTGGAAACTGTAGTCCTGACCTTCAGTGAGGCTCAGCTTTCTACAACATTCTCCTGATCCTCTGGATAAAGATTTCCTCAACCAAATTGCCTGCAGGTACCAAGGCTTGTTGGTCCAAGAAAATAGATTCACTGGCATGAGCGACCAGCCACCCCTGTGGCTCCATCATAAAGATCTTGCCTTTGTAAGAACTTTCTCTTGGCACGCCTGCCAGATCCTCTGGCTGTGGATCCAGTTCAGCACCATGGATAGCCAAGATCACCTCTGCACCCGAGTCTCCCAAGCCAGGTAGATCTGCCTGGAGACTCCTGGTCCAGGGCCAGCTCCTTGCCTAAGTTCCAAAGGGTTTTGCTCAATTCACCCCACAAGTACCTTTTTGCTAAGGTAACCATTTCAACACCACGAGCCTGATTGACAACTCAGGGGCTTCTTTACAAGGCCATTGCGCCACCTTTGCATAATTTTTAAAATGGGAACAGTGACATAGAGGTGGTACAAGGGGCTTGTAAATAAGCCCCTCAGATTTACAGCTAAAGTGCACCTCTGCACCCCATTCCCTGAGCCAGATAAAATTGTGCTAGCTGACGTGAACTGGTCTAGGGACTCACGAGCAGGCCTGGCCATTGTTTGCGGAGTTTCGCTACGCAGAACTACACAAAGTGACAAAAAATCGAGTAGAAAAATTCTTCTGCACTATATGGAGCTGAGTTTTCTGCACTCCATGAGCTCAACGCCGTGCTGAGTGCAGAAAACGTAGCAAACTTCGTGAATGGAGCAAAATTCACCACACAGGCCTACTCACGCCAGCTAAACACCTAGTGGATTCTATTGAACTCACTCTCTAACCAATTACATATATGTGTGTTTCCTATAGACCACGTTAATGTTTTCACATTGCAAAGTACTGATTTATTTAATGCTTTAAATTGATAACTCCTGTTATACTTTATGCATTGATATCCGTTTGGTGTCTAAAAAATATATACAAATCAGGGCTATTTTTATAATTTGGTGCTAGATTTCTCTTGCGTCGTGTCAATTAATTATCGCCCACGTTAGTGATATGAATTGCTTAACACATGTTCCTCTAAGTAGCCTGTCTGCTCTTTGCCACTCTACCAGGACTGAGAGAAGGTGTACTGAGAGTACCCGGGGTCCATCTTTGTGTATTGTCAGAGATTTACAAGGTAAGTCACCCCTGCCACAGCACATAATACTTTCACCTTGCAACACTCCACCACTAGGAATGTCTGATTATAAAAAGGTGTTCACATTTTTTTGCAGTGAGAGGTCATACTGTGTGCTCTCAGTGTCTATTAAGTTGCATATTTTCAACTACTCTTGACCATGTTGCCACAGGAATGCCCGGCTGCTTTAAAGCAGTTGCAGCAGTTGGTGTCTGTATTGAGAGCATATTGATGGGACATCCTCCTACAGTGATGGTTTCCAATTCAGCAGAGATTTTGTTCACTCAAACCAAAACACAGTATTCAACAAACAACAGACTCACAATATATGATCAATATACTTGCTGCTGATAATGTTGTAGTCAGGAGATTTACATGCTCAATCCAGCAACTCTATTTCCCTTTCCTGCAAATGAAATTGATGCGGATGAAGTTGAACATGATTGTCAAGATGTCACGGATTTATGTAACAAGCCAAGACTAGACATAAAAGATGGACCTCTTGATGAGCCAGATTATGCAATCTTTGTGGATGGCTCATGTTTGAGAAATGTTGAGGGAATTTTGAGAGCAGCCTATGCATAATTCAAGAAGTGGCAGAAGCGTCATGACTTCGAGGTGTTACCTCTGCACACGTGGCATAATGTTGCCCTCACAAGAGCATGTTGCCTTTCACCACAAATGAGAGTGACTATATTTACCAACAATAAGTATGGCTTTGGTGTGGTTCATGTCTTTTGACAGCTTTGGTCACAAAGGAGCTTCATGACATCTTCCCGTCCCCCATCAGGAATGGGAATTATGTTAAAGAATTGTTGGGTGCATTCCAGTTGCACCAAGAAATTGTAGTGGTGAAATGTGCTGCACATTGGACCATCAAAAGTAAGTCACAGTTGGAAATCAATATGCAGATGGACTTGCCCAGTATTGTGCACTTGTGGGTTACACATTATGGGCACATGCATAACAGTTACAATTTGTGATTACCATATAGTGATTTGTAAGGAATCACTAATTGGTAATCGTAAATGCCTATGCAAAAATAAAATGTGATTCCTTAACATTAGCTAATAGCGATTTGAAATTTTCGAATCTCTATTAGCTAATATGACTCCATTCATTCCTATGGGCCTACAGGCCTATAGGAATGAATGGCATTGTGCTCGCTAAATGTAATTATCAAATTGGTAATCGCAAATAGCGAATGCAAATACAATGGTGCCCGGTGGCCTACGGTCCCCAAGAAGCACCACATTAAAAAAGGAAAGTGTGCACATAAAAAGCACACACATGCCCTAAGGGCATGTGTGCGCTACATGACACTATGAAAAATGCATTTTTGTGCATTTTTCAAAGTATGCACATAAAACGATCAATTTGAAGTTGATGGTAATTAGCGTTTCCTAAATGCATAGTTTGCATTTAGTAAAGGCTACATGCATAGGCATTAAGGAATTGCAAATTGCGATTCCCTAAATGCATTTACAATTTAGGTAATCGCAAATAATTGTGATAACCTGAATTGAGAATGTCAAGCCTTTGATGCAGTAGAAATGCCTTTTTCCATTCTCAAACAGGCCGATCCTGTGAATTGGCCAGTTTGCAATGGAAAATGGATTGATGCACGTGCCCATTCATTATTTATTTATTCACAACAAACACTGCAACAATACAAATTGCATTTCAGATAATACTGCAGATGGCTCACATGATAACGCCATTCAAATAATGCAAGATGAATCGGGTGGGGGATTATAAAGGGAAGGAAGACTGAGAAGGTGGGGGCAAAGGAAAGTGGGGGAACCAGGAAGTTAACTGTAAATTGCCACTCAGATGTTATACATCTTGATAGATAGTTGTTTGGACTAGAGAAAGCACGTCTGTTCAGGGAAGATTCAGAAGGCACCTGTCGGACACAGTGGAGCTTGCGGGCGAATCAGCACCATGTTGGCGAATGCAGGCCGAGCCTCCGCTCCCGACCGGCGGTCATTGCAAGAGATATCTTCTGTTGGGTCAATTAATGTCATAGGATAGCTTGTCAGAGGAGTCCAAATGTCCCGAGGGCGAGCACGGATGGGCATCAGCTCCTAATGAGCATCCAGCAACTCTTGGCAAAGAGCTGCATCATGCAGCCGTGCCTTTTTCGAGTGAGCTTGACACCTGCCCCAGTTGAACGCCACTCTGCGCTTGGTCAGCCTTAGCAACATTGTCATCAGCCAGCGAACCCCAGGGGGATCTCCTTGATATAGCACAGTAGAGCAAATAGAGGAGTATCAGCCAGGGAATGCCCAGTGATGCAAGTAATATCCCTAAGCTCTGTTGACCAAAAGTCATGGACCTCGGGGCAAACTCATGCCAAATGCAGGTCCCCACATGGCAAAGCGCATAGCAAGCAGTCCAGGTCCTCCACCAGTTTCATCCTCTTTAGTTGTGCTGTTGTGTGATATAAACTATGCAGGAATTTAAAGTGAATCAGTTGCAGCCTTTAGTTCCAGGACACGGTTCTAGATTGTGTGCAGCAAAAATACCACTATTCCTCACTTAATGCAGTGTTGAGATCCACTGTCCAGGCAGTCGTGCATGGGTGACCCTAAGTGGGCCTGTTCGCTGTATGGCAGCATAAATGCAGGTTATCAATCTACACAGTGAGGGGGTTAGTGCGAAATTATTATTCTCCTAACTTAAGGGCCCATTAGGATGGTGGGTGGACTTTGTCCGCCCACCATCCTGTTGTGGGAAGGGACCGTCTGCCATAAGGGCGGGGGTCGCATGTGTGGAATTAGGATGCACCCGCCACAGTGACGGGTGCATCCTGCATTTTTAACATTGCGGTGGGCGGTGCTGAAAGCACCGCCTGCCGCAATGCTAAAAATGCATGTTGTGCATTTCAAAGCACAACATGACTGGCACCGCGCGATGTTTTGGAAAGGCGTAGGACTGCAGGCATCGTAATATGGTTGGCGGTGTCTCGCAGACACCGCCACCATATGTAGGCACTTTTTCCGCCAGCGGCGGACAGTCTTCCCGTCCGCCGCGGACCCCCAGCCATCCTATTGTGGCGGGGGGGTCATTTCAGTGAGGATGGCGGGCGTATTTCCCCCACCAGGCTGGCACTGACTACCGCCAGCCTTGCTGGGGCAATACGCCCGCCATCTTAATGGGCCCCCAAATTTGTTTTCTCAAAATACTAACACAGAGCAAGGGGAATTTTTCTTTTTGCTGCACTTGTTGTGAAAGAAACTACGTGGTCAACGTGTTTCAAACCCAGGTGTTATTAGACCCTGTTCTCATCAGGACCAATAGCTGAAAAAATATTGACAATGACACTATATTACAATCTTGTACACAAACCAATACCAGTTATACAAAACACCACTGTGTTTGCCTCAGTTACCTTTATATGAAGAGATCAGCCTATCTCCTTTTTTAATGTTTAATGTCTCCACAACTGATTTCCACAAGAAATAGTTTCACCGCAGAGAAGAGAAAGAGAGAAAAGAGAAGAAAAAACCATCATAGTCTTTCAATTGTGAGGACCTCTTTAGACCTGAGTGTGTTGTTATACACTTACTTGTATACTTTTAAGAGAGGGGCACCAGCAGCCATCCTTGCCATGATAACAGCTTCTGTTGAACCAAAAGAACAGGGGAATGTATTTCACCTTAAAACTAACTGCTGCCATCAGGGAATGATCGTACGTATCACATGCCTTATATCTTTTTTTTCAGCTTATTATAACAAAATCATTGTGATTTGCGACCTAAAATAAAATCAAACCAGAAGGGTTTTTAAGCACAAAACTCCATGGATGCTATTCAATCTGAGCAATGTCTGCTCTTACCACCTTCTGTCCTAAACACAGTCTAACACAAAGGTTCCAATTTTTAGACCACAGGTTGTTTTCTCAACAGCGAAACACCAAATCCAATGCAACAAAACGATCTTATTTGGAGGGAATACGTTGCGCGTCTAAATTGAAGGTAACGCTCGTAACTCGAAAGACCGCAGGGCAAATGTGAGTATCGCCATAAAGGTTATACCCATTTGCAGACTGTAACACTCCAGTATATAATTCCCGCCTGCTCAGTACTCACTTGTATTTTCTTAATTCTCCGCGGTGGATGGCCATCTCTTATTAATATTCCAGCGGAAGAGGGCCGAATGCGTTTCTATTCTTTTTTATGTTCCAGAACGCGGGGCAATTGTGAGTATCGCCGTAAAGCTCAATTCACTCCACAAGTACCTTCTTGCTAAGGTAACCATTTCAACACCACGAGCCTGATTGACAACTCAGGGGCTTTATTTACAAGGCCCTTGCTCCACCTTTGCATACAGCTGCATTGAGACCAAGTGCAGCCGGGATCTGATGGTTCTAACTATTGAGACAGCGCAACGGATTTCGAAACAAGAACTAGCCGAAATTGCAAAATTAGAACAAGAAATAAAAGACAAGCAAACAATATTGGATGCTAAAACTTTATTGTTGAAAGTTGAAAAAAAAATAGCCGAATTCAAGGATCACACAACAAACCAAAAAGAAATCAAATTTGAGAAAGACAAAAAAAAATTCTTTGGATAACACATACCCTTATCTGCAGGTGGACTTTTATTCAAGACAAGAATCACGGCGATTTCTCTCTGAATACCAAGGAAGATCAAGAGATCAATTTATCTCGTTTTCAGACACATCGTCATCATCAGGAGGCGAATCAGAAAGCAACGAAGGTAGATTCAATACCTTTAATACTATCATACGGGGAAACAACAAACAACAACCAAATTCATCTTTCCCCAATAGAAGTAATCCTTTTTTAGGAAGAGGCCAAACGAGGCCCCGTGGCAGAAGCAGGTATCCCAATCAACCATGGGAGATGAGAACAAGGCGCCAATATTACAAGACGTAACTGTACCTCCTATCTTTAATATTTCCAATCGTCAATTGGCTTCAGTCGAAGAAAATTTACTTACAAAAGGACTATCTTACTTACCAGCTAAGCAAACAGATTTCGTAAAGATAACATCTGAAGTCATCAAATTTTGTAGAAAATTAGGACTAAGGACCTTCTTTTTGGAAGACTTGACACCTATGGTTTCAGAAGTTACTGGATTGAGAAATAAGGCAACGTTTTGTTCACCCATAAACAAGATAGCAAAAGAGGTGTGCATTTTTGAAAAAACTGTTCTATCGGCCATTACCAATCATGAAAGGAAAAGGAATTTTGTCAAATACAATATCACAAAATCTGAGAAAGAGGCTATCTCAACTTTAAAAAATGACACATCAATTGTAATAAAGCAAGCCGATAAAGGCAGCTCAATAGTGGTTTGGAACTCTCAAGATTACATCACTGAGGTTAAAAGGCAATTGAATGTGAAAGAGTGCTAGAGAAAAATTGACAAAGACCCAACATCGGATATTAAGAACGTGCTGATTCCAATATTGAAATATGGCCAACAACAAGGATTTGTGGGCCAGAAGGAATAAAAAATTTTAAATAAACAACATCCTAGAATTCCATTCCTATACATTCTTCCAAAAGTCCACAAATGTGCAACCCATCCACTCAGGAGTCTCAGGGTGTGAAGCGATCTTGGAACCTATGTCAAAATACGTGGACTTCTTCCTAAAACCGTTCATGGAACAGATACCGTCCTATATTCAAGACACAACTGATAAAGTCAAATTTACACCTGGGCAACAAATTTTGGTGACACTGGATATAGTATCCCTTTATATTCAGATCCCACAAGAAGAGGGATTAGAAGCAATACAATCCTATTTGGACACAAGACCAAAACCAAATAGAGTACCAACTGATTTTATAATGAAGCTCGAGAGTTTTGCATTGCGAAAAAACTATTTCAAATTTGAGACCGATTTCTACTTCCAAATAAAAGGATGTGCCATGGGGTGTCTGGTATGTGTTACCACATACAGCCCAGCACTAATTTTTTAAAGAAAGTCATCTGCCAAAATTGCCATCTGGTTCAGAATTTAGACAACACATTGAACCAATGTCCATTATTCACACAAAAAAAGGAAAATAGCATTGGCAATCAGGTCGTTCGAGCATCTCTCCCAAAAGTTGGATCTAGACAAACATTACGGGAACAATTAGGTTTACCCCTGATTAAGGGTCATCATAAATGTGCAACCAGACGATGGAAGGTTCTGTTTTTTCTCATAGAAACATAAATTGGAAACATGACATCTTCACCAATTGTAACTCTAAAAATGTTGTACATGGTATTCTGTATCAATTTCTGAAACTTTATATTGGGAAGACAAATCAGGAAATGCGGCAAAGAATAACTCAACATAAATCAAGGATTCGGAAAAAAGTACTGTCTGCACCATTAGTGAACCATTGGATCCACCACAATCATGCAGAATAAGATCTGCGTTGAACAGTGATTTCCAAACTGGAACCAGATCCATGAGGAGGCGATTTGGAAAGACGCCTAACTCAAAGAGAGGCATTATTGAATGTAAAATTTGATACTGCAGTCGATGGTCTGAACAAATTATCAGAAATATTTAATCTCTGAGTATTTAAGTTCACTCTGGACGCAAAGTTATTTCATACACAGGGGACTGTTTTATTTATTCATTTTTCTTTAATTTTGAAGAAAAAAACAACAATTTGACTATTGGGCTTTGAAATATAATTTGTAGGTCTGCTAACCATGAATTCATAGGCTTTCTTATTAATAACATCTCAAATCTACCTATTAGAAAACTACTTCTCCCACAAATCGTTGGGAAACATGTGACAAAAAAGAAGTCCAAAAACCTGTAACTTGTATAATGAGAACAAAACGTTTTGGTTTTAACCATTAACATACATCCCTGCTATCCACGAATCCAAAAGCTTGCGCAGGATTTTTATAACAATATCATCCTAAACCTACGAAAATCTACCGGAGAACTATGTTTCCCATAAGCCCTGGGAAACACGTGACATCCAGGAAATCGGAACATAAAAAGAATACAAACGCGATGGGCCCGCTTCCGCTGGAATAATAAGAAGAGACGGCCATCCACCGCGGAGGATTAAGAAAATACAAGTGAGTACTGAGCAGGCGGGAATTATAAAGTCTGAAAATGGGTATGACCTTTACGGCGATACTCACAATTGCCCTGCGGTCTTTCGAGTTACGAGCGCTACATTGAATTTAGACATGCAATGTATTCCGTTCAAGTAAGATCATTTTGTTGCATTGGATTTGGTGTTTCGTTGTTGAGAAAACAACCTCTGGTCTAAAAATTGGAACATTTGTGTAAGACTGTGTTTAGGACAGAAGGTGGTGAGAGCAGACATTGCCCAGATTGAATAGCAGCCATGGAGTTTTGTGCTTACCAACCCTTCTGGTTTGATTTTATTTTAGGTCACAAATCACGATGGTTTTGTTATAATAAGCTGATAGAAAAGATATAAGGTATGTGATTCATATGATCATTTCCTGATGGCAGCAGTTAGTTTTAAGGTGAAATACTGTAGTCTAGTTCCTATATTCCCAATATGCTCTGCACATTGGAATAATATATTCTATAGATTAGACGTAGGACTGAGGTCTACTAGGTCTCTCTTAATTGTGAGTGCCAGCTAGCTGAGAGGTCACTAGAAATGTTCTCGAATAAACAAGAAGGGATTTGTTTCTGACAACCGCATAAACATGACAACTTTGTTTCCCAAGAATAAGAAATGTATCTCTAGAGTCGCGGAAACAATAGATAGTTATTTCACTCAGTGAATCGTGCATGCTTCGTTTCACCAGAGGTGCAGAGAAATAGAGAGACGGGCGTTTTCAATAAAAGTATTTATTGAACAGTCTTTTTTCTCATGCAGAAGAAATGAACTGCTACAATTGTAATACTAGTTGCAAAGTACAACGTGTACAGTACGAAGAGTATTAAAAAATAATAATGTAAAAGCATGGTATGGTTTCTAAGCCATATAAAATAACATACATGAATAATAAAGACTAGAAAGTAAAATGTAAATGTGGGATACTTGTAAAGCGCACTGTTACTCTACCCGAGTGTCCTGGCGCTATAGACCGCTGGGGAACCTGTCCTGGTTTTCCCTGTGAGATGCTCCCTTTCTGGGTATCTCCAGGGTGAAACCAGGCATCCCCGGCGTCTGTGGGGGGCCGTTGTAGAGATGAGGCAAGCTTAATGCCCAGAGTTACCGAGTGTGTTCCCTGGTTAGAGTAGGCCCTGAGGCGAGAATTATCGAGTCCGTTGACCCTGGTCCAAGACCCTGCCGCATCGGGAATTGAACCCTGGTCCCGGGCCGTTCTCTGCTTACAGGTCTGCCGCATCTAACCAGTGAGCCACACCTCTCCACTCAACTGGTGCTTCTAAAATACGCCTACCCCGGTGTACATAACCTCGGTCTAATAAGAGGGAAGAACTAAGTGAGGTGTAGCTTAGTTTCAGTATTCTTTGCCAAGAATTGAATCCAAGAATTCTCAGAAGGTCTAATCAGCTCTGTACCTTGGTTCAGAATGTAGGAGGTCTGGTATCTCTCTCTCAGGAGTCGATTTCCCAACAACCCGCAAGGGTAGCTTGGAAACACGGAAGCTGGATTTCTCGGCAAGAGAAAAGACAATGTCTCTCTCAGTGCGTCTGCTGGAGGGTCGACTTCCTTCGGCACTTGCTGCAGCGAGATGCGTCGGGCAAGTAGATGGTCAAACTGCTCCAAACCACTGTGTGTTTGCCTGGGCAAGTGTGGGCATATTTATACCTTTAACGTGCCTTCTTTGATGTAAGGATGGACATAATAAAGTCATCAAAGACTCAGTTCTTTGAAAACTCCATGAGTTCTTGGACAAATTAATATTCAAGCAAGGGAAAGTCCCTGACTGCTGAAGGTGGGTTTTTCCAAGAAATCCTTGTGGATTTTCGGAACTTGTGGAAGTAGCCATGCTGTATTTGGACTGCATAGGCTAACTCTAAATATGGTTATGATTTCTATGCCTATATAAGGATAGGGTGATTTATACCTATATATTGGCATGAATCTGAAAAATTACACTAGGGTCCTAAAATCCTATACAACACCCACTCCACTTTATTATGTTCGACATTACTAAATATAAGCACCAAAACATATCTAAAGCATGTGCTTACAATCCCACCCAAAAGTACATAAAATGTATTTGAAAAATGGTTTGTACACATAAAATGAGCATTTGTACAATACGCATTTAAAAGCAATAGTCGTCACTCAAAGCATTTGTTATGATGTTTGCAATGCTAACTGAATGAATCATGAAATTGCATTTCTGAAATGGCTCTCAGTTACAGAAGAAAAAGGTTGAGACCATTTCATAGCAGAATATATATAAAACTGTATTGGTAATAGACAAGATCAAATATTGTCTCTAGGAATGATTCAAATAATTCTTGTTCTCTATGAATAGTTATACTTTAAGCAGATTACTTGATGTCAAAAAGAAAATTAAGTTTGGAAAAAGTCTAAATGAATCGTAGAAAAATGAAGTTCCAAAGTTTTAGAATAATTCTTATCAAAAGTGAAGACCATATTCAGAGTTCCTGGAACGCTGTGTGCAGATTTCAAAAGTTATTCTCGGGTGTCAGGAGTAAACATCAAATCGTATAGGCTGACAAAGAAATCATCTACCAGAGTAGGTGAAAGTGGAACTACTTCATTAAGTAGATCAATTGTGCACAGATGCGAAGCATCGCCGTCAGCATCACTCACATTAGCAATGTTCGCAGTAGATGGTACCAGTGTACCTGATGTTCCTCGTACCTCACCATTAGCTGTAGTTGCTGGTGAGAACTCTACGAATGCCTTCATCAGGATTGGCAGAAGTTGGGGGCAACACGATGCATGAGCCGTTACCGGACCTAGTGCTGATGGAAGTGTAAGATAAACGTCCAACACACATTCTTCTCCACAAAGCAGGCATCGTAGAACAGGTAAGATGCAATCTTGCCAGATTGGTCTGAACAAAAGAAACCAAGTGGTATTAAGATCTCTTAAACGAGCCAAGCCAAGAATCTGTGTAACTCTGTCACGGTACCGTATAGCTAGGAGAGCGTTCTCCATGGTAGTCTGGGTATCGTTGGTGACTGGACTTGACATATTGGAGCAGAAGAAACAAAAAAAGAATTCATGCTACGAGTCCCAAATGAGAGGCAGACCACCGAACACAGAGTGCACGAAATTTGGAAAAATGCCTAGGACTGCTTCAAAGGGTGCTGATAGTCCCGAAAAAAAACAGTCTTAAATACTTGTACAATACCACTCATATCAGACATGTTTAAGATACGACCTAACATTTCTGCGAAATGTATTGGACAATTCGTTGATAATAGGGCATGTATCTCCGCAGAAGTCCTTGCGACTTGCAGATCATACGTTTCTCTGGACGAGGACAGTGGCACAGTTTTTTGCAAAAGAATGGCTTTCATTCTGCTTAAAGTATCAATTCGTATAGAAGAGATGTTCAGTGAAGACCATAGCGATGACTCCCAGTCTGTCTTGCTTTTTGGAAACAATACTTGCATGCAACAAGTGACTCTGGCTGACACACTAACTAGATAGGCTATACCTGGCATAATTCCACAACAGCTGTGATCACTCAACATTATGTAGCTACCATTGGATAGCTGCCTAAAAATTGGATCTATCACTGCTGCTGGAGAACCGTGCAGGTGGCAAGAAAGGTTATTTGAAGAACCCTCGCAGGCTCCGTGTAATTTATTACCTTGACACAAAAGTGTACCGCTTAGTGAGTTCTTTCAATTTTTTCCACTAAGAAATACCTCCTTTCCCCCACTCCAACATTTGTGTGTGTATGGTAAATTCCAGGTCAACTTAATGTACTCTTTACCCAACCTTTCATACAGGCCCGCTGGTATGTGTTTGAAGCAATATTGAAACTGGAAAATCATCACTGGCATTTTGATGGTGCCATGTATTATCCATTCCACTATGGATTTCTCAGAAACAGTTCATGGTAATCTTTCCAGTTTTTCTATGCTCAGCACCGTATAGTCTGCTCCTCTCTGTGCCAAAGAGATTTGTTTATCTGTAAGGTTAAATACAGTAAACAATGATGTGGTGTTGATTAGACGCCATGGCACGTAGCCTGAACGGAGATTTTGTAACGTCCAGCCTAGCAGCATTATAGAAAGTAATTGAGAGTGGCCGTGTTGTAAAATTAGCAAGTCCTGTTCTATTATGTCAATAGCAGATGATACAATGCTGCCCAAAGAATAAATTCTGGAGGACAGAGTCTTTAACCCATTGTCCATTACAGTGAGAGCTTTCTCTAAATTAATACAATCAATTTCTTGTATTCTTTCTGCAGTTTCCATTTGCGTGACTTTCCATGCTTCATTGTAAGCAGAGTATATACCGGCGTATATGAAACATTTATGACGTGGTTTACGAGGTCCAAGTAGGAAGTCTCTCAAATCAACAACATCTTTAAGTAAAGTTAAGTGTTTTTTAATATCTGGAAGTGTGGATTTCTGTAGCCACTCAAGGCATAGTTTTCCTACACTGTAAGTTGTTATTATCCCTGGATGTTGTCTCCGGGAATAATTGGATCTGACCTATTCACTGTGAACCCTTGTGTCTTGTTCAGCAATCTATCTTCACAGTTATTTTTGTCTGTGGGCCAGATTACCCATTTTTTCCAATCAGGATTAGTTCTGTTTTGTTGTAAAATATGTGTTACGTCTACCTCCTCATCTGCAGTGCCATTAGTGTCAGGTGTGGGCTTAGGTATTGACGGTTTATTTAATTATTTTATCTTAGCTAAGCCAAGACAAGATGTTTGTTGAACAGTGTCATTTAAAACCATTATTTGCTCTGGGATAATGCAGGCTCTGAATAAGGCTTCTAAACCTTGCACCTGCCAGTCTTTTGTGCCCCATACAGTTTTTGTCTCAATGTTGTCTTTCCAAAAGTTAAAACCTAATGCAGACAGTTGAGCATAAAAGGCCGCAGAATAAATTTCTTTAGTATTAGTCAACATGTTTTTCATTCCTGTCTTATTCATATTTTTTAAATAAAACGTTTCTGAATTTGAGACATTAAAACCTGAGAAGTACGGAAACATTTCATAAAATGTTTTTGAGCTGCCCTTTGGCTGCGTCGGACAATGTTCCCATTGATTATAAGTCAAAACATTTCTAGGGTTTGCTGATTTGTGAAAATAATGATGGCCATAATGATTAAAACAATACATTTGTTCATAATCTGATGAACCTTCTAAGTATTCATGGTTTGTGAATTTAGCTGACATTTCTAAATCTGTCATAAAATGTGCTTGGTGTAACAAAGTCACTCAAAGAAACATTAAATTGGTGTGGAATCTTTCATAGCTCCACTGGGCCATAAATGTCATTATCAGTTGTGTCCCATGCTATACCACCAGGTATAGGAACGGCTGTGATGTTCACTGATGACAGTTCTCTTCGCTCACGATGAGATGATTTGTAAGGTTTCAGGAGCAAGTTGATATTCTTACTTGCTGTGTCCATTGTACTGTATTTTCCATCTATCATTTTTCCCAAACTTAAAGCAAGAATGAGCCAAAGCAGGAGAAAAAGTACACCCAACACAATCCAAAAATTCAACCTAAGGTGAAACCATATATGTATTTTCAAGTTGATGAAAGACTTCTGTTATCTTTTCTTTGGAGGTTTTATTAGCTGGCATGGTTTCAGGTTCACTGGGATCCTCAGAGAATGACTCAAAGTTGATGAAATAGCCTGAGGCAGTTCTGTCAATTGATGGAATTGCATCAGGATTGTTTGGAATCGCTGGAGCTGTTTCTTCCTTTGTCATATTAGTATAGTCAGATGCTATATCATTGTAGACAGGTGATTGTTGACAAACTGTTACTTGGGTCTCAAGAGGAACAAGTTCCATGGCTTTGTTGCATAGTCCTTCTTTTCTCACTGTAGGTTTATCAAAGGTGATAAGTCTTTCAGTTTGAACCTCTTGGATTGTAGCAAGATTTGGTCGTCTGCTACATCTTGGGAGTCCACTGGGCCTACTACTTATTATCGGCCACATGATGTGGTTTGACCAGTTCGATGGATATGACTCTGTTCTCCTTTTTCCAGCAAGTGGCGGTAGTAACACTGATCTTGTTCCGTGGATTGCTAAGACAGGTACTGGTTTTCTGTAAGAAGGCCCAAATTCCTTATTCCCCCTGATCTTTTCCCTGATTACATCCCCAATATTTGGAATCCAGACAGGTCTTGCTGGGACAGGTGGTTTTTCTTCAGTGGTCGTTGGCTTCTGTATTGTGTTACTCAGACTTATTCTTGTTTCATTTAAGTCCTGCAAAACAGCCAAACGAACTTTGATATCAAAAGGTTTTTGTTCCACCACTAAAGAGTGATGATCAAGATCCTGGATGAGCATTCTAGTACCAAATAGTATTTCATATGAAGTGATTCCACCCAGAGAATTTCTTGGCAGATTATTAAGACTGCGTTGGACACTTGTTAGATGTTTGACCCACCCGTCACCCGAGCCTAATACCCTAGCTGTTATAGATTGCTTTACATCACGGTTTTTTCTTTCCACTGCCGCATTTCTCTCAGGATGGAATGGACTTGAGTACCGCAACACAACGCCCAAGCCGGCCATGGTCTCCTTGTAAGTTCGAGAGCTAAACGCAGGACCCTGGTCAGAATGTAGTGTGCCGATTGCGTATGTGGCGATTGCGTATGTGCCGATAATGACTCGCAAATGTTTTAGAACAGTTTGGGCGTCAGCCGAGCGCTGAGGCCACATCCAAATGAATCTGTCATAATAGTTGTGGGACCGCATTCGTCCATTGCCTTGCCTGCGTGTAGAAAGTCTAATGCTGTCTAACAGTGGTGTCTGAACTGGGCTGGCTACACTGTAGTCAGGTATCTGGTGGCTTTTAAAGTTATGGTCTTTGTAACAGGTTTCACAGTTAATTCCGAATTCGTAAATATGGGCATTCATCCCTGGCCACCAGTACATCTCTTTGAGTTCTATTAGGGATTTTGAGATCCCTTGATGTGTCAGACCCTCTCCCATATGTGCTTCTTGTATCAAAGCACCTCTGCATTTCCTGTTTGGAATTACTCTGTCCCCCACTACAGGGATTCGACCAAGAGGAACGCAGTTTGCATCAATTTTGTACCTACATTCAAGTGGATAGTTTGGAGGTAATGTAGCTCCGCTGCCTTTGCTAGTGGCAACGACAGCTAGCATTGTTTCACCATCTATTTCTATTTTTGAACTAGTGATTGCAGCTACGGAAGCCATTTGCACAGCTGCCTTCGCGGCTTCATCCATCAGGTGAGTCTTTTGTAGTTCTTTTTGTAATAGAACTACTTGTTCCCAAAGCATTTTATGCTTAATTGTGCCACCTTTTGCATCTTTAAAACCGTTATGAACCCAGTTCTGCAAATATTCATTTTGAGACTCGACGCAGTAATACTAATCGGACACTATGAGTGTGGGGAATTTGCGATCGGTATTTTTAAGCGCCATCTTGAAAGCCTATAGCTCAGCTCGCTGAGCTGTACAGTCCATGAGTGATTGATTTTTAGTGAGCATAGGTCGAAACTTGCCTTCGTGCCAGCAACCTTTACCAATTGCGCACGTAGCACTATATGCTTGTTTACCCCCTATTGCAGGCTATGCTGACCCGTCTGTATAAATTATACATCCGTAATGTTCTAGAGGCAGAATCTCGGTCGGCAGAGGACATTCATGTTTGTATTGTAGAAATTCTTGTGTTTTCAAGTAGATGTCAAAAATGTATACAACGTCTGTTGCAGCAAGAGAATTAACCCATTGTATCCATCTCTGATGTAAAGCCTTAGCATTGGGAATGCTCGCTTTTGTTACTGCCTCTAAAGCAGGGACAGGTGTAATGATCATTATGCGTTTACCCTGCGCGAGAGCTCTCTCTTTTGCTACTGCAGTTTGAACCGCTGTCATAATCTTTTCAGTTGAAGTGAATTTCATCTCAGCCTGTGTGTACAAGTGTGATTTGTAAGCTATTGGTACCTATTCACCTTCAATAAATGTTAGGTATGTGAATCCGCATCTCCTTTGGATGATTCGAATCACAAGGTTGCGCACGTTGTCGTGTATCTGTAACTGTGTTTTTGCTAACATGTCTGTTTGTACTGAATGCTACATTTTTGTGTGTTTTTGAGTCCAATTAGTTGGTTTAAAATCAGGTTTGATTAGTACGTAGAAAGGGTTTAACCCTTTCTGTGTAATTTAGAACGTAAGTTCTTCCAAAATTTAGGAAACCTAGAATTGACTGTAAGTTTTTCAGCGTTTTTTGAGGTTGGAGCAGCGCTCATTTCTCTAGAAAGTTTGCTGCCAGGCTTTTACCTTAACTTGAAAGCTCGTATCCTAAGAATAGGATGTTGTGGTGGGCAATTCGCGATTTCTTAAAGTTGAATTTGTACCCTTCAGAAGCAAACCCAAGTATTATGGTGTTCACTCTTTTCAAGTGGACGTCCAAATCATCGTCTGTAAGATAGATGTCATCGACATAAGATAATGCCTCATCATCATACGTTTGTAGTAACTTTGTTTCTCTGGCTGAAAATAACCCTGGACTATTCTTGAATCCCTGGGGGAGATGGCAAAATTGTCGTTGTGTCCCCATAATTGAGAACGCGGTCAAATGCCTGTTTTCTGGTACAATGTTTTGACAGAAGAAACCATTTGAAATATCTAATGTGATTTCAGATTTTTTCCGCACAATGTTATTTTTTTGAGCTAACCAGAACGGAATTTGTTCCCGTTTTGCTGGTAATTTACAAATGACTGATTGTATAGTCTGTGATGTGATTTGTACTGCAAACGTTTTGCAACAAGAGTTTAAATGTCTGTAATCCAAAACTAGACGACATGTATTGTCTGGTTTGAAGACTGGAACCAAAGGATTGTTCATATATAAGGTGCATGTTTCAATCACCCCTTGGTATTCAAGTTGATTTAAAATCTCTCTGACCTGTTTTTTAGCTTCCTGTTTAACAGGATATTGCCTTTGCATTATTGGTTGCTTTTTTAACTGGATTTTATGGTGAGGAGAATCCTCATCCCATCCTACGTGATTTTTATATAATGCTGGAGCCTGGGCTACTGCCCATTTTCTGGCATAGGTGTATTTTTTATGAATTGGAATGTGATTTGAGAAGGCTGGCATATTTATCTCTTCGCCATGTGGGCACTCCCTGACAAATTCAGGTGGCCAGTCTTGTTCAGCTAAAAGAATGGCATAACCCTTAGATAGCTTCTCCCAAAAGGGTGCCTTTATATTCCTTGTTATATCCCCCTCCATCCATAGTGTTACTTCATATAACTTATGTAATACACTAACCCTGGTGTCGGCAGTTTCAACTTGAATGCATTCATTCAAGTCCACTGTCTCCAGATGATCCTTCAGGATCTTGCGAGCTATGGTGACTTCTGCTGCGCTGTCTAGCTTTGTCTGGGCCCACTCCCCGTTCTTGAGTTGTGTCCTCAAGATCCTCAGCATGTCTGATTTTTACACTTGCTACCTTCTTGGTGAATTGAGTTTTCGTATTTTTTGGAACGTGCTGTTCATCTTTGGACTTCACACTTTTTGTTCTGATCGTCCTCTTCTTTTGTATTTCTGCGAGGAAGTCTGAAAGGTACAAGAGGAATGTGTATCAGTATCTTGATATCTATCAGGTTTTCTCAAATTATCCCTATTTCTGATGTTATACCTCTTTTCAGACGGCTCCTGTTGAGGAGACCTACCTCTGGACTGAGAACGCTTCTCTTTAGGAAGTTTCTGTTTAGTGTTTTCCCACTTCTTTTTAGGAGTAGTGAGAATATTTTAATAAAAACTTTTTCAGGATTTTCAGTTAGTTGAGGTTTTACTAGTTTCCCACCCAACTAGCTCTACCCAGTTCTTCATATGACTTTTCAATAATTCTTGCAAGTTCATATGGTTGCTCTGTTATATCTGTTTCATTTAGTTTTTGGCGGATTTCCATGGATGCTTCTTCACCTTTGATGTTTGCTAATAGTATTGCCGAGACCTGTTTGAAATCTTTTAGTAACTTCATACCAAGATTTAAGGCTGGTTCTGGTCCGTATTCATTTTGAATCTGTCTTAGGACGTCTGGTATTACCACCATAGACGAAACACCATGTGTTTTTGTGTAGATTGAAGCAAAGACTGTACCCCAAGTGTCACAGTCCTCCACGTGTGGTGCAATCCCCATTGGCAAACAGATTGTCAGAGTTCTGTGTTTTTCATGAGGTATACTATCAGGAAATACTGCCTCTATCTGAGTAATTTTTTGAGCTACCCAGAACGGAATTTGTTCCTGTTTTGCTGGTAATTTACCAATGACTGATTGTATAGTCTGTGATGTGATTTTGTTTGTGTTCCCCTGATGAGGGGTGTGCTGTGGAATTCTTATAGCAGGCCGGACCGTTAAAGTCTACATGACATATTTAACCAATTTTCTATGGATTTTAATTAATTGTTTTAGTTGAGCTAATAGTTCTGAACCTGTCATTGTTTCAATGTCAGGATGTGGTGTATAGCTAGCTAGTACCGGCCATGTAGCTCCTGGTCAAACTAGTGGACCGAGCCTGTTAATGTGATTTTGATGTTGTAGGGCGCCTTTAAACCAGAGCTGATGCTCTTGGTAAGTTAGTGGAATTTCAACGTCTTCGAAAGGAACGTATTCCGCAGGAGGTTCCTCTACTTTGTAGTAGTGGAACTCATGTGTTACTGGATTTGCTGTAGGAAACAGAATCCATGAATAGAATTCCTCTGTCTGCCGATATTCATGTGCCTCTATAATAAATATTACTCTACCATCTCCTGATGATACGCCATTCCTTATATTTACTGGGATGAGTATAACATCCGGGTCATCCTGTTGGAGACCTGTGTCGTCTAAAACTCCCTTTCGTCGTCACTCTCCGTCATTTTTGTTGACCGAAAGTTTGAGGAGCAAGTTTTAAGGAAACAAAGATAAGGTGCACAATATTGTGGAACTCTGTATCCTTCAACGTTGAACTAACTAAAACTAATACATAGGATTTTTGTCCTACTCAGTTATGGCGGATATTATCCTTTAACCCATTCCAGACGTCTATTGGAGTTTTTACGGAAAAAGGGGGTCTGTGTGAAAAGCACGACTGAGTTACTCTAGTATCTAGCGGTAAATTAGTGCCTTACCAAACGTTGGGCGCCATGTAGTGTAGTTCCTATATTCCCAATAGGCTCTGCGCATTGGAATAATATATCCTATAGATTAGACGTAGGACTGAGGTCTACTAGATCTCTATCGAATATATCAGACTTAATTGTGAGTGCCAGCTAGCTCAGAGGTCCCTAGAAACCTTCTCGAATAAACAAGAAGGGATTCGTTTCTGACAACCGCATAAACATGACAACTTTGTTTCAAAAGAATAAGAAATGTATCTCTAGAGTCGCGAAAAAATAGATAGTTATTTCACTCAGTCAATCGTGCATGCTTCGTTTCACCAGCGGTGCAGAGAAATAGAGAGACAGGCATTTTCAATAAAAGTATTTATTGAACAGTCTTCTTTCTCATGCAGAAGAAGTGAACTGCTACAATGGTAATACTAGTTGCAAAGTACAATGCGTACAGTACGAAGAGTATTAAAAAATAATACTGTAAAAGCATGCTATGGTTTCTAAGCCATATAAAATAATATACATAAATAATAAAGACTAGAAAATACTCAACTGGTGCTTCTAAAATACACCTACCCCATTGTACCTAACCTAGGTCTAGTACGAGGGAAGAAGTAAGTGAGGTATAGCTTAGTTTCAGTATTCTTTACCTAGAATCATATCCAAGAATTCTCAAAGGGTCTAATCAGGTCTGCACCTTGGTTCAGAATGTAGGAGGTCTGGTACCTCTCTCTCAGGACTCGATTTCCCAACAAGACGCATGAGTAGCTTGGAAACACTGGAGCTGGAATTCTCGGCAAAAGAAAAGACAGCGATTCTCTCAGTGCGTGTGCTGGAGGGTCGGCTTCCTTCAGCACTTGCTGCAGCGAGATGCGTCGGCAAGTAGATAGTTGAACTGCTCCAAACCACTGTGTGTTTGCCTGGGCAAGTTTGGGCACATTTATACCTTGAAGGTGCCGACTTTGACATAAGGTTGGACATAATAACGTCATCAAAGTCTCAGTTCTTCGAAAACTCCATGAGTTCTTGGACAAATTAATATTCAAGCAAGCAAGGGGAAGTCCCTGACTGCTGAAGGCCGGTTTTTCCAAGACATCGTTGTGGATTTTCGGAACTAGTGAAAGTAGCCATGCCATATTTGGACTGCATAGGCTAAGTTTAAATATGGTTATGATTTCATTGCCTATGTAAGGATAGGGTGATTTATACCTATATATGGGCATGAATCGGGAAAATTATACTAGAGTCCTAAAATCCTATACAACATTACATTCCCCTGTTCTTTTGGTTCAACAGACGCTGTTATCATGGCAACGATGGCTGCGGGTGCCCCTCCCTTAAAAGTATTCAAGTAAGTGTATAACAACACACTCAGGTCTGAAGAGGTCCTCACAATTCAAAGACTCTGACGGCTTTTTCTTCTCTTTTTTCTCTTTCTCTTCTCTGTGGTGAAACTATTCCTTGTGGAAATCAGTTGTGGAGACATTAAACATTAAAAAAGGAGATCGGCTCATCTCTTCATATAAAGGTAACTGAGGCGAACACGGTGGTGTTTTGTATAACTGGTATTGGTTTGTGTACATGATTGTAATATAGTGTCATTGTCATTATTGTTTCAGCTATTGGTCCTGATAAGAACCCGGTCTAATAACACCTGGGTTTGAAACGCGTTGACCACGTACTTTCTTTCACAACAAGTGCAGCAAAAAGAAAAATTCCCTTGCTCTGTGTTAGTGTTTTGAGAAAACACATTTAGGGGCCTATTATGATTGCGTTTTTTCCGCATCCTCAGGGCCGGCGGAAGCCACCGCCGGCCCGGAGGATGCGGAAAACCCGCAGCAGACTCACCAAAGACCCACCGCCACATTAGGATGGCTGCTGGGTCCTGGTTTCCGTCCGCAGCTTTTCCACCGCGGTTGGCTTACAACCGCAGCGGAAAAGCTCTAATATGGTGGCGGTGTCTCTCAGACACTGTCCGCCATATTAGGAAGGGTTTTAAAAAATGCTTTTCCGCGGCGGGTATTCCGCCGTGGAAAAGCATGTGTAACTTCACTGCGGGGGCACGTTGCGGGCCCCCTAGGTGAAGGGGGCGTGGGGGGTGCACATGGGGGGGTACCTATCGTACCCCCCTGCATTTGTATGCAGAAATCCGCAGGCACCGCACGCAATGTATGCATTTTTACCATTGCGGCGGATGCAGCTTGAAGCCGCACCCGCCGCAATGGTAAAAATAGAGGATGTGACCGCCAGGGTGGCGGTCACATCCTAATTGCACAGGAGGGAACTCCGCAGGCAATGCGGAGGTTCCCTCCTGTTCTACGGTGGCGGACGGACTCAGGTCCGTTCGCCATCATAATCGGCCCCTAAGTTTGGGGATTAGCACACTAGGGGCCAGATGTAGCTCACCAATTACTGGTCGGTAACGGCCGATTTCGGCCGTTACCGACCGGTATTTGGGAATTGACATGTAGGGGGCATATTATTTACAGAATCGGTATATTTACCGATTCGGTAAATTTACAGATTCGGTAAAATACCGAATTGGTAAATATACCGATTCTGTAAATCAGTATGTAGGTAGCACTGTAATCAGTGCCACAGGCCCTTACCGAATCGTTATTTACCATGGAATACTATTCCATGGTAAATAACGAATTCCAGTGTACATGCACATCTGTGCATGTACACCTGTGCCATGTGACACACAGACATGACACAAACCCGTAACAGGGGTGCAACAGGGTGTCAAAGTGACACCCTGTCCCCCTTGTAAAATCGGTAATTTTACCGATTTGGTACCGAATCTGGATTTGCTATTGAATCCTATGGGCTTCAAGGCCCATAGGAATCAATGGCAGATACCCATTCGGTAATTACCGAATCGGTAATTACCGAATTATTTTTACTGAATTATTTACCTACATAGCAATTACCGAATTGTAAATACCGAATCGGTAAAATTCGGTATTTACCATTCGGTAAATTGCTATTACCTACATCTGGGCCATAGAGGGTTATTTAAAAATAGGCACTGTTGATTCCTAGATTGTATAGTAAAATTGAGAACAAACTGTTTTTCTCTGCATCTAATTTTTTCATGTATTTGCTTTCTGTTTGTTTTTGGGAAATTGTTTTGATCTCTTTGTCTCTGTATTGTACCTAGGTAATGTCCAAAAATGTTTTTGTTTTTTTGTATGTTGTATAAATATGTAAATTGTGGGTGTGGGTTGTAGATAGGAAACTCGTATGATTTAAAGAAATTGTTTTGATACTAACAAAATACAAATAGAAATTGAAAAATAAACAAAAGAAATGAAATAATTATTTCGGTTTCACATTGAATCAGGGATGTGACCTAAATATGAAGTAAGGTAAGAAGTTGTGAACAGTAGCATTTGTAGCAGTGTTTTGGTGTTTTGTTGAATGGGTCTAGCCTTACTGTTAAGAGGCTGAGCCTTCTTTTTGATAACGGGTTATCTTGGAAGACATCATGATATATAACATAGGAGTTGTCAGGGTATATCAACCCAAAAGAGGTACCTTTTAGCCTTCAGAGTTGTGCCTTTACTCTAGCCTCTGAGGCCGCACGTATCGAAGGTCTTCCTGGGATGGGGAAAGAGGAAGTGTACAGATGTGGTAGATGAACTCTATGCTGCAGCACATTTCACACCCAGATCGTGCAAGCCACCATATCTACTCATTGCCCCACTCTGTGAGGAGGTCTATACAGCACTGTCTGCAATGGGCATGGGGTACATGATCCATTTTGGGGCCAGGTGAGACTGGAACTGAATTGGGTGCAGCCAGAAATAGGCAAAGTGTGTTTGCGCACTGAGAAAATAAAGGTCCATATCTGGCGCCTGAGGCCATCCTGTTCAAGGAAAGGGAGAGCAGCTCCGAAGACACATGTCGCTGTCCAGCAGCCCATGCCAAGGAAACCAAATGATATAGAAGTTGGCAAAGGAAACAGGTCGTGAGAAGAAGAGGTAAATTAATGAAAGAGATAAAGGAACATGGGGAGGACAACCATTTTGGGTATTTTCTTTATTTGTTTTAGTTTTATATAGCCGATCTACTCCCAAGAAAAGATATAAGGTATGTGATACATATGATCATTCCCTGATGGCAGCAGTTAGTTTTAAGGTGAAATACATTCCCCTGTTCTTTTGGTTCAACAGAAGCTGTTATCATGGCAAGGATGGCTGCTGGTGCCCCTCCCTTAAAAATATACAAGTAAGTGTATAACAACACACTCAGGTCTAAAGAGGGGTACGCAGACATAATATCGAACTTTTAATATCGAAGTGACATAATATCGAAGTTTAAATATCGATGATGAAAAATATCGGAATCACCAATATCGATTACAAAAATATCGTAATAAGTATGTGTGCTGAAATATCGATAACAAAAATATCTAAGTGAAAATATCGTTGTAAAGAAATATCGATAAATAGTAAAAATATCGAAATAAAATATATTGTAATAATTATGTAGTAATATGTGTTATTGTTGTGTAATAATTAATAATAATTAGAATTTATTAATAGTAATGTGTACCTATGAAATATAATAAAAAAAAAAAAATATATACATTTAGGAGCGGGATGTTGGGTTAATAGGGGATAAGGGTGGGGAGTGTATTAAAAATTTATATATTATAAATATAAAATTCCATAATTTTTATTTTAATTAGAAAATATTACAAAAAAAGATATTGAATTTTTTTTTATATAAAAAATAATTAATTGATATATAAATTTAGGAGCGGGATGTTGGGTTTATAGGGGATAAGGTTGGGGAGTGTATTAAAAATGTATATATTATAAATATAAAATTGTAGATTTTTTGTTTTATTTTGAAATTTAAAAAAATAAAATATTATAAAAAATAAATTTTATATAAAAATTAATTAATTTATATATAAATTTAGGAGCGGGATGTTGGGTTTATAGGGGATAAGGGTGGGGAGTGTTTAAATTTTTTTTTTTTTTTATTTAAAAAATATAATAAAATTAAAAAAACATTTAAAACTTAAAAATGTATAATTTAAAAAATAAATTATTTTAAAATTATGTTTTCACATTAAATTTAAAAAAAAAATGATATTTGAAATAGATGTTATTTTATATTAATGTTTTTAAATTAATATATAAAAAATGTTTATAAATAAATATATTTAAATTGGAGAAAAATATTAAAATGGTTAAATAATTATGCATTAAAAAAGTGTTTTAAATTTTAAATTTATTTGGAAAAAAATTAATAAAAAAATCAAAATATTTTTTATTTTAAATATATATTTTTAATTTTTTTTTTTAAATATATCAACACATTTATTAAACCAATATGTACAATAAATACAAATTTAAAATTTCAAATTTCGAAAAAAATTTGAAATAAATTGCGAAATTTTTTCTATAACAATTTACAATATTGTTCTACTTTCAAATATGTTTAACTATTTATTTGATATAAATATTTGGAATACTTTTTAACATTTAATTCATATTTAAACATTTGGTTTAAGTATATTTGTTTGTTGAGTGTATGGAGTGAGTAAAATTGTTTACAATCTATATTGCTGTACAGTTTTCTATATTATACTACATTTGAATAGTGAATAAAAACAAAATTAATTAGAAAAGATTTTATTTTTATACATTATTATTGTATATAGTGTTTAAGGTATCTATTTTTATTTAACTAAACATATATATATACATGCATTTTATGTACCTTGGAGTGGGAATTTAAATGTATATGTAAATAGTGTACAAAAGTATTCCTAATTAATGTAGAATGGAGTAGAAATAGTAAATTATATATAATTAGTGTCCACCATCTATCTCTAATTAATGTAGACTGGAGTGAGAATATTAAATTATATTTAATTTGTGTCCAGCACCTACCCCAAATTAATGTAGACTGGAGTGGGAATAGTAATATCTATTTAATTAGTGTCCAGCACCTACCCCAAATTAATGTAGATTGGAGTGGGAATATTAAACTATAATTAATTAGTGTCCACCACCTACCCAATTTTAATGGTGACTAGAGTGGGAATAGTAAATTATATTTAATTAGTGTCCAGCACCTACACCAATTTAATGTAGACTGGAGTGATAATAGTAAAGTTATGTAGATTGAAATGTCATTAAATACATCTTGTAGTGAAGTAAAATATTAAATACTGTAGTGTTTTTTTGAACAAATGAATTTTTTTATTCACATGAGAAAGAACAACAATAAACATTACAATAACATATATTTTTTACATTTATATTTATTCATATATTTGTGTAATTTGTGTAAATTTTATTAAACATTTCAAACAATATTGGTAATATAACTTAATTCAAAGAATACATATTTAATAAACATAAGTATTGTTAGAAGTAAATAAAATGGGAAACAACCATTACAATGCAACTTTTACAACGCACTACCATTACAATGAAATTTTTACAACGGTAAAACTATTACAACGCATTTTTTACCAACGCAGGTACTTTTACAACGCATACCATTACAACGTAAGTATTGGTAAGTATATAATTAAAAATTACATTTTATATGTTTGGTTTTTTTTAAGGGATATTTTTAAGGGTCCAGGGTCAGTTTTCAGTTTTGGGGTAAAGGGGTATTTGTAGGGTTCTGGGTCAGTTTTCAGTTTTTGGGTAAAGGGGTATTTTTAGGGTTCTGGGTCAGTTTTAGGTTTTTGGGTAAAGGGGTATATTTAGGGTTCAGGGTCAGTTTTCAGTTTTTGGGTAAAGGGGTATTTTGAGGGTTCAGGGTCAGATTTTGGTTTTTGGGTAAAGGGGTATTTTTAGGGTTCTGGCTCAGTTTTGGGTTTTTGGGTAAAGGGGTATTTTTAGGGTTCAGGGTAAGTTTTCAGTTTTTGGGTAAAGGGGTATTTTTTGGGTTCAGGGTCAGTTTTCAGTTTTTGGATAAAGGGGTATTTTGAGGGTTCAGGGTCAGTTTTCAGTTTTTGGGTAAAGGGGTATTTTTTGGGTTCAGGGTCAGTTTTCGGTTTTTGGGTAAAGGGGTATTTTTTGGGTTCAGGGTCAGTTTTGGGTTTTTGGGTAAATGGGTATTTTTAGGATTCAGGGTCAGTTTTGGGTTTTTGGGTAAAGGGGTATTTTTAGGGTTCAGGGTCAGTTTTCAGTTTTTGGGTAAAGGGGTATTTTTAGGGTTCAGGGTCAGTTTTCAGTTTTTGGGTAAAGGGGTATTTTTAGGGTTCAGGGTCAGTTTTCAGTTTTTGGGTAAAGGGATATTTTTAGGGTTCAGGGTCAGTTTTTAGTTTTTGGGTAAAGGGGTATTTTGAGGGTTCAGGGTCAGTTTTCAGTTTTTGGGTAAAGGGGTATTTTTAGGGTTCAGGGTCAGTTTTGGGTTTTTGGGTAAAGGGGTATTTTTAGGGTTCAGGGTCAGTTTTGGGTTTTTGGGTAAAGGGGTATTTTTAGGGTTCTGGGTCAGTTTTGGGTTTTGGGGTTTTGGGTAAAAGGGTATTTTTAGGGTTTAGGGTCAGTTTTGGGTTTTTGGGGTACAGGGTTAAAATAAAATTAAATTTAAATTGATTTAATTAAATGAAATTAAATTACATTAAATTAAATTAAATTATATTATTTTCTATTAATTTAAATTAAAAAAAATATTATATACTTACCAATACTTACGTTATAATGGTATGCGTTGTAAAGGTACCTGCGTTGTAAAAACATGCGTTTTAAATACATGCATTGTTATAGTTTTTGCGTTGTAAAATTAGCGTTGTAATGGTATGCGTTGTAAAAGTATGAGTTGTAACATCATACATCCAAATAAAATATACTGTTTGAAAAATACATGTACAATGTATATATTCAAATACATGTTGTTAATAAACAATAGTTTAGTATTTATATTAATATTAATATATTAATATAACATTTTGTAACAAAATTTTTAATTGAAGAAAATATTGTAGATTACATTTATTTATATACATTTTGTTAAACATTTTGTTAATTTTTTTTACACCATTTCAACATTTTTACAATTATAATAATACATATTATGTATTTTATAATATTTATTTTTATAATTTTACAAATTGTGTACATTTTTCTAAGTAATTTAATACAAATTATGAATTACTATTTTTTCATAGTATTCCTTGGTTTATTAAATTCACAAATACTTTGCTTGCATTAAATAATAAGTGTGTAATTTCTAACTTTTTCTTTAGTTTTGGGTCCTTTATTTTGTAACCGCTTTAGGTCGTTTTGTGTCATTTTGAGGAAGTTCAGCTAGCGGTTGGAAAACACCTCACGTCTCTGAAGGTAAGGTTTATTTAATATGTTTTAACTGTGTTTTAAATAAATTTTGAGAGTAGTTTGGTCGTATTTAGTGTTGTTAGAAGTAAATGTGTTGTGTTGGAGATTATGATATGTTGTGTTTGCGGATGTACATTTAACGTACTTTTTAGTGTTGTATTGGCTTGTGTGTAGAGTTAGTGTTTCGATGTTTAAGTTTATTATTCGAAATATTATGTTGTTATTACTTTTAGTAGGACTGTATGTGTTATTTTATGTGGGTGGGAATATTTCTTTTATGTCTTTCACTTGCAGGAGTTCTTGAGGTCCGAAGGAAGCGTTTTTTTTTTGGGGAGAAGTGTTCGTTAGTTTTATTAACTAATAGTTTGTAGACACTTCTTCAATTTTTTCGGTTCTCCTGGAGCCTTTTTTCTACATTTTAAAATTTTTCGGGTTTTTTATGGTATTTCGAAAGAGCTTCGTGGAATGGATTTATCTATTTTGGGACACTTTTATTTTTTCATTTTTTTTGGGTAACTGGAATTGGAAACTGGTTTATTTTGGTGGAAATGGATTCTACATCATTTGGAATATCTTTGGTAAGTTATTTTACATTTTTATAATTGTGGGTTGGTAATGTTTTAATGTTTATTGTTTAGTTTTATTTATTTCAAACATAATTAATGTGTGTATATATCTTTAATTATATAATATATATTCCATACATTAATTATTTTCGAAATAAATTATATGAATGTAATATTATTGTATTACAACATTTTTCTATTGAGATTGTTTGTGGCTTACAGTAGTTTACAGTAGTGTTTTGGCTATTATATTGAGGTATTCCATGCCTGTTGTGCTAGGGTACAGCTTTACTTGTTGCTCTAGGTATTTGTGCATTTGTTTTGTTTGTTTGGATGTTTTTGGAGTTAGTTGTGTAATGGACTGCTCCATTCTTAATTCCTGATAACTTTGCTCTTTTTGGAGGCATGTAATGAATTTTTCTAATGTTGGTTTAGTTCGGCCTGTTGATTGGAGGAAGGCATTGTGCCAACCTTCAACTGCGTTGTTTGTTTTAGATTCTCCATTTAAGGTGCTTCTGTAAACATTCCACCAGGGTATTAGGATTTTAGGATTTCTCCTGTGGCCAGATCTATGGAGTCTACCTATCCAAGTATCCTCAAAGTAGTCTAAGAGAGGACTTAACTTTGCTTCATTTTGTTTGTAAAATTGGCTGTCTATTAAAAGGTTGTAGTGTTCGGCCACATCTGTTTCAGGGACGTAAGCTAGTGCTATCAGTTTTTTTATTTGATATGCAAAAGATGAGCTTGTAGCATATTCTATGCTTAGAGTAGTTTTTTGTAAATGCCTCCAAAGACACTGATTAAAATGATAATAGCATCCTTGGATACAAGTATGGGGCTGTATTTTTAAAATAGCTGAGAGCATTGCTTGTTCAAAATCCAGTATAATTTTTTCTGGGGAATAGTCATTTGTTTTTTGTTTGATAATGTTTAATAAATCCATATATGTTGAATTAGTTTTATTTGGAAGCAGTGCATATAGTAGAGGTATGTTACAGTTTTGATATAAGCCATGTATTGTGTAAAGTTGGTAGAAAGGTCTGGGACAGATGTTAAAAGTACCGTCCATCATCCAAATTTGGCATTGTTGGAGTTTTATTAAATTTATAGCAGTACCAAAGATTATTATTCTTTTCTCATTGTTTTTATTGTCGTAAATTATAAAAGGTATTTTGTTTAAAGTTATAGTTTGGTTATGAGTTAAATTTATATCACTATATGTTTTAGGTGGTGGAGTGGTAGTAGTAGTTGCTTTTTTGGTACGTGATATTGTTCTTTTGAGAGAAATTATATTAGGCATTTGGGTAGTGGCTGTTTTTGGGATTTGTGGAATTTGTTCTTTTAAAATTAGGCTTGTAGGTTTTTGGGAACCTATACTAGCTTCTTTTATGTTTTCTAATGCTGTTCTGACTTCTATTTCTGTAACATTTGGAGGGTGGTTGTGTTCCCTGGTGTAAAGGACAGTTGCTTCTCTAGTTGTTGCTCTTCCATAACATTTGTTAGAGTAATATTTGCAACATTTCCAATTTACTTTCATCCCAAATTGTTTCTCTTGGGTATAAGTATAACCCATGTAGCAGAGTAATAGTTTCCCTTTTTGACTGGTAACAAATTCAGCTCCTTCTGTCATTTTCTCCTTTTTAAATCTATAAGAAATATATGGTATAGTTATTATAGTTATAGTTATATGTATTTTAAGTGGGAATTATAAATATTTATATTGGGCATGCTTACCTTTGGTTCAAGTTTAGTCTGTGATTTTGATGTTCTTTACTCTTTTCCTTGTGGTCTGTCTTTTCTGGTGTTTCTTTGCTTGAAAAAAAACATTTATTTGTGTTAATTGTTTACTTATATTTTGTTGGGTAGCTTTTACATGTTTTCCTATAAGTTAAAGCTTTTACTTATTTTATCTTTTGGAAAAGTGTTTGGATATACTTACTTTGGTAGTTGTATCTTTGTTTGTTGAATTCTGTTCTTTGATATTTGTTGTTAGTGTATGTTGTAGTGGTGCTAGAAAAAAAGAAGGATATATGCATAAATTGTTACAATATGTTAGCAATTTTTAATTCTTTAGGAGTTACTGTTTGTCACATCATTTAATTGACTTACTTTGTATTAGTTGCTTGTTATGCAGAGTTTTAATGCTGTTGTAGGTGTAAGGCAATCTGTTCAATTTTCTGTTGTGGCCTGCATTTTCTTTGATGTCTTTATCTGTAAAAAAAAATATTATTCATTACAATCCATATTTAGAAACATATTTTTGGTAGCAGGTCTGTTTGCTGTTTTAATGTTAAAGCTTCAATTAATTAATGTTGTTCGAGAAAAAATAGAAAATGATTACTTTGTTAGTAGTTTCGTTGTTTTCTTCTTAGGTTTTTCTGTTCTTTAGTAGTGAAGTTTTCTGTACTGGTAGGAAGTAATATACAATACATATGTATGAGTAATTTGTCCTTTTTACTAACTGTGTAATTTTAGCAGTTCCTTTAATTAAGTTACATTTAGTTACTTACTTTCAATCCTCTTAATGGTAGGTTGAATCTTAGTTTTCTTGTAGGCGTCGTCAAATGTATCCACAGTATTCTTTCCTGTCTTTTACTTTTCTCAGGTAATTTGTTTGTTGGATGTAATTGTTTATATAGTGTTTTGGAGTTACTAATTAGTTAGCTATTGGTGAGTTTATGTTTGTACTGTTTTGATTCGTTGGTTTGTATTTTCGAAAAACTGTTGGTGTAATTAATTACCATATATGGTAAACGCTAATTAATGTTGAGCATACATACCTTTATATAATATGTTAAAGAAATAATTTATAAATGTGTAAATCATTTTTTTTTAATGTGAAAATATTTTTATTTATAAATAGTTGTAAAATGTTATTTTTTGTAGTGCTAATAGTAATTTTTTAATGTTTAAAAGTGTTATAGAATAATAATAAAATTGTTCGATATTGCTTAAATAACGATATTATTGTAGTCGATATTTTTACTCTCGATATTTTTAACGTACTGTTTATAAATTTTAATTATCGATATTTAAATATTGCGATATATATGTGGTCGATATAATTGATATCGATGTTTATGTATTGCGATATTTAATTTTCGATATTTGTGTATGTGATTAAATAAGTATAGGATGTCGATATTTTTGATGTCGATTTATTTGTGCCGATAATTTTGTACTACGATATTGTGTCTTTCGATAATATGTCATAGATTCCTAAAGAGGTCCTCACAATTCAAAGGCTCTGACGTTTTTTTCTTCTCTTTTCTCTCTTTCTCTTCTCTGTGGTGAAACTATTTCTTGTGGAAATCAGTTGTGGAGACATTCAAAATTAAAAAGGAGATTCCACTGATCTCTTCATATAAAGGTAACTGAGGCGAACACGGTGGTGTTTTGTATAACTGGTATTGGTTTGTGTACAAGATTGTAATATAGTGTCATTGTCATTATTTTTTCAGCTATTGGTTCTGATGAGATCCCGGTCTAATAACACCTGGGTTTGAAAACCGTCGACCACATAGTTTCTTTCACAACAAGTGCAGCAAAAAGAAAAATTCCCCTTGCTCTGTGTTAGTGTTTTGAGAAAATATATTAAGTTTGGAGAATAATTAGCACACATAAAGAGTTATTTAAAAATAGGCACTGTTGATTCCTAGATTGTATAGTGAAATTGAGAACAAATAATTTTTCTCTGCATATAATTTTTTCATGTATTTGCTTTCTGTTTGTTTTTGGGAAATTGTTTTGATCTCTTTGTCTCTGTATTATACCTAAGTAATGTCCAAAAATGTTTTTGTTTTTTTGTTTTTTTGTATGTTGTATAAATATGTAAATTGTGGGTGTGGGTTGTGGATAGGAAACTTGTATGATTTAAAGAAATTGTTTTGATACTAACAAAATACAAATAGAAATTGAAAAATAAACAAAAGAAATGAAATAATTCTTTCGGTTTCACATTGAATCAGGGATGTGACCCAAATATGAAGTAAGGTAAGAAGTTGTGAACAGTATTGCCATTTGTAGCGGTGTTTTGTTGAATGGGTCTAGCCTTTCTGTTAAGAGGCTGAACCTTCTTTTTGATAACGGGTTATCTTTTCAAGACATCATGATATATAACATAGGAGTTGTCAGGGTATATCAACCCAAAAGAGGTACCTTTTAGCCTTCAGAGTGTGCCTTTACTCTAGCCTCTGAGGCAGCAAGTATCGAAGGACTTTCTGGGATGGGGAAAGAGGAGGTGTACAGATGTGGTAGATGAACTCTTTGCTGCAGCTCATTTCACACCCAGATCGTGCAAGCCACCATATCTACTCATTGCCCACTCTGTGAGGAGGTCTATACAGCACAGTCTGCAGTGGGCATGGGGTCACATGATCCATCTTGGGGGCAATGTAAGACTGGTACTGAATTGGGTGCAGCCAGAAATAGGCAAAGTGTGCTTGCGCACTGAGAAAATAGAGGTCCATATCTGGCGCCTGAGGCCATCCTGTTCAAGGGAAGGGAGAGCAGCTCCGAAGACACATGTTGTTGTCCACCAGCCCATGCCAAGGAAACCAAAATGATATAGAAGTTGGCATTGGAAACAGGTCGTGAGAAGAAGAGGTAAATTAATAAAAAAGATAAAGCAACATGGGGAGGACAACCATTTTGGCTATTTTCTTTATTTTCTTTAGTTTTATATAGCCGAACTAGACCCAAGACATCGGGTATCAGAGTGCTTTACATGAGCACCAGTTTTGTTGCAGATGGACACATTCATTTTTTTGTTAGGCACAGGAATATTAAGGCTATATCCTCTCCTTGGACTTTTGGACCTTGGACTAGCTATTTCTAGCCTACCAGTCACGGACACTGGTAGCCTCGGCCATATAGTCACTCGGTCTTCAAGCCACATCATCAGCCGGCATGGTTTTCCCTCCACAGTACCTCCACACTGCGGCTCAGCCAGATCCCAAGATAGCGCACCTTGTCTGCAGTTCACATCAGGGGAAGGTTAGGAATAAAGATCTGTGTAGGTTTACTAAGTGAAAATATTATTAATTGTGCCCAGTTAATATTGATGCCTCTAGTACCCCCAAAGTGGATGAACTCTCAAAGAAGCATATTCAGGTTGTTTGACGGGTTCCACAGAGGGGTATACATTTAATGAAGATTAGACAAATAAATCTAATGAGGACACTTTTTTCTATATGTTGCTGTCAGTAGCTGACTCTTGCAAAAGGATTAAAAGTTTGCAATAAGAGGGTTCAGAAGCAGGACAACTAGGTTGGGTCAGAGCAGGTTGTGTTAAGGATGAGAATGAGATTTGGAATTTAGCTGATGGAAGACCTGTGTTGTCAGACAATATGCTATTTCCCATGACATGACATTTTCACGGTCCTGCACACATTGGAAGAGACACAATGGTTAGGTTTTTTAGTGAGAATGGGTTCAACC
Source organism: Lissotriton helveticus (assembly GCF_964261635.1). Lineage (NCBI taxonomy): Eukaryota > Metazoa > Chordata > Amphibia > Caudata > Salamandridae > Lissotriton > Lissotriton helveticus. The sequence continues at coordinate 2,120,452,854 of NC_136057.1, read as the reverse complement.
CCTGATTCAGAGCTCTAGCAGAAGAATTGTGCCATATCTGTTTAACATGTCAACAGATAAATGTAGGAAGAAGATCACTAGTAACCATGAGTCATGTAAGAAAAAACAGTTGGACCATTCAATAGAATGCAGTTGAACTTTATTGAGATGCCTGCAGGTAACTGGCTGAGTTACATCCTGATGATAGTGTACACTTTCTCTTGATGGGTAGAAGACTACCCAACACTGAGAAATGGTAGTCTCACTGTAGCTAAATTGCCTTTGTATGAACTCATACCCAGGTATAGATTTATTGGGTTCTCTAGAGTCAGGCAAAAGGACTCATTTTAAGATTGAGGTCCTTAGAATGCTGTTTGTGGCTCTTCAAGTGGAACAGAGATTACTCTGTGGCTATCATCCTGAGGCTTCAGGAATAGTGGAACAAGTAAAGGGAACCTTGAAGTCTTGATTGGCTGAAGTTTGTGCTTCCACTTCTCTGAAATGGCCAGATGCATTTCCACTGGTTCTGAGGAGCCTTCGAAGTACTCCTGACAGAACAACAGGATTATAGCCTCCTGAAATCCTCCCGGAATGTGCAATAAGACTGCTTGCTGTAGTTGCAAATGCACTTTTGAACATCACAGATGACATGAAATGTTTTTATTACAAAGGACTGGCTGGTGTGGTGCGTTCTGTTTCTCACTAGTTTGGAGCTGCCATTGCCAATCCACATTCGGAGCAGTGCTATGACCTTTGTCCCGGTGATTGGGTTTTGGTGAAGAAGCATTTGCTGAAATCCTTTTTGGATATAAGGTGGAAAGGCCCCTATCAAGCCATTCTGATCACAAACACTACTGTCAAATGTGCTGAAAAACGTAATTGGGTGCATGCATTGCACACTCAGAGAGTAAGGCGTCCACAAGAAGAAATTGTGTTCGAGCCAGGTCAGAGAGCACCGATGACAGCACATTCAGAAGAACAAGAAAGGAGTGAAGAACAACAAGACCATACACCATTACACATTCTTGAGGTATCTCAGAGTGATGTGGAAGTACTCTCTGAAGAAACTTTTGGAGAATCACAAGAGCAGTCGAATGAATGACCTAGATGAAGGAGCAAGTGTGAGAAAGTAAGAAAAGAAGGTTGAACCCAGAGATTTGAATGGCCAAGTGGTAAAAGGCAAGTGTGTCAATTGAACATATACCACCTACAATCATCGAAAAAACAGAATGCAGCAATATATGTGACGCAGATAAGGATCAACAGACACTAAGGCGATCCAAAAGAACAAGAGTACCTTGTCAAAGGTATTCAGCACCTGAATTGATCTACTGTTTGATAAATGTGGCAAATAAAGTCCAGATAAATTGTACTCCAAGTTGTTTAAGCCTCAATGATATGCCACACTGAAAAGCAGCATTGATTAAAATAAAATATTTGAAAAAAATATTGTAATTGAGAACTTGACGAACATTATTATTGGAACTTGAGACTGAAAGTAACATCAAAAACAAGTGATTAACTGTGTTAAAAGTCAAGAGGTAAAAGAGACTGAAATAATAAAATGAACTAAGAAAAATGTTTAAGAAGCATTCTCTAAGTCCAAGGTTGCAGTAGAAGCAATGGGATAGCATTTAGGAGAAGACAGAGTAGGGTTACGGATGACTCACAAAGCATATCATATATAATCTGATTGAAATAATTGCAAGTCAATTGTCTTTTTGAACAAGTAGAAGTCAACACAGAAAATCGGATTACTCGCTGCTATATTCTACTTAAGAATTTACTATAGACAAGCCTATCCTTCCTCACCAGATCTAGATTTAGGATCTTTGTGGATGTCACTTTATTAGTTGTATTATTAGTAATAATAACTGTGTTAGTCTGTTTCATTTTACACCAGAGATAGAAATCCCTGTATTTATGCCTGCAACTACAGCACCTGCACACACAAAAGATGAAACAGAATTAAAAGCTACATTTGTAGACAACTCAAAACAAGAGTTTTTGACTAACTTTTATTCTAGATTAGTTCAGGAATATACGCAAGTTTTAGAAGTTAAAGGTTACTATGTATGGGGACATTTACAATCTCTGGCAGAGAATGAGGTGATGTATCACCATATCCCACTGTCATCTGCAATTACATGTAGCATACTGCTTAGTTTGTTTTGTAGACAAGAATGCTTTGAGTAATAGTTTTTCAAATTATGCCATTATTCTTTCAAAAGTTCCTCTACAGAAAAGTATGAAATTACACCCACAAGCAAAAAATCAAGACACTTCATGGCATTTCTTTAGATCACCCACAGTTATACACACTGTCAAGGCAAATTAAAATAATTTAACCTGTTTAATGAGACCTTTAGAAAATACACAATTTTGGCATTAGAAGAAAGGAGGGCTCACACCTTTCATAGCAAAAACAAAGATGACATTTTTTAGAATATTTATCAATTCTAAAATTAAAAAAAGAAGATGAATACAAAAAAAATTGTATATCCAAAATTGAAATTAGATTAATGACAGAATGGGAAATAATTCTGAGTTTGCAAAAGAAAAAACTATTTAGAAAAAGGCATGTTGGAATCAGTAGTTGTGAACACACATTTGAAGTTTTGGGAGGGCCTGTTCAAATTCTCACAGGGGGAGAAAGAGTTATTCCAGGGGTTTAATAACTTTTGTGGACAAGATGCTTATTTCCCATTGCCTGCTGATTGGAAAGGCTTTTGTTATTTATCTTTGTTGTTTCCAAAAATGTACTATGTAAATAATATAGATGCTTCAACTATCATACCATCTCACAGGCATACACAAAGGGGCGAATATGAAGTCAGTCGGAAAGGTTCCGAACGGCATTCAGTTCATCCGAATCGGTGTTGAAGCTTTTTTTCCGTCCGACTCATAGGCATTTCTGACCTACGATTATGATGGCTGGAAGCAGTTCAGACGGAATCTGGAGACTCTGAGTTGCTGAGAGCTGACTTGTACATCTCTGAGGACCCCGCTTCCAATGGAGCGATTATGATGTTGGTTTCAGACAGCCTTCACGAATCAGTCTATCCAATACGGATCGGCTGTCCAAATCAGACTTTGGGGGCCCATAGCAGGCCCCCGTTTACCTGGAGGTCTCTGGTTGGAGGCTGTGGGGGTACCTCTGTGTCCCCTCTTTAAACCATGCACAGTGTGGCAGGCACCATGGGGTGCCTGCGATCCGGGGGCCAGGTTTTCCAGAACTACCCTTTTTTCAATTGTAGGTCGGAACACAGGCTCCCATTGAAGTCAATGGGAGTCTGACCGGATGGTGTTTGGAAATATCTTAACCTGTCGGTCAGACTCCACAAACCCAAGTTGGTCAAAAACTATTCCGAAACCAAGTCGGTAGGAATGCTTTCCGACCGACATCGGCTCCAAAGTGTCTTTGATGGAACACAATTAGTGGGAGATATTTTTGGAGCAATTATACCACTTGTTTGAGTAATTCTGAATGGTGAGGAAATCAGAAAGTTGTCAACATTAGCGGATAAATTACCAGCTAGTACACCATGTGCACTGCTGGCTGTTAACACAGAATTAGTGGCTATTAGTTCAATGGTTTACAAGATCACATTGGCTTTACACATTTTGTTGGCAGAGAAAGGCAGAGTCTGCAAGATAATGAAAGCTCAGTATTGCTCATCATGCATTCCAGATAAAAGTAGCAAAATAGAAAAGTTTGCAAAGAACATTCTCACCTGAAACCTGAAGAAAAGCCATTAGAAACTGTTAGTGTACTAGAAAATTTAGATACAGGTGTTTCTGCTATTAGTAACTGGTTTGTAACAGCAGGAGGAGAATTGTTTGGAGTCATTTTGAAACCTGTACTTCTTATAGGTCTTTGTTTGATAACCTTATATGCTTCATATAAAATAGTTAGATGCTGCCTAAACAAAAGAAAGAAAAACTAAAGAAACAGAGAAATCACAAAAGAATAATGAATAGAAGAGAAAAAGAATAAAGAATTCAAGAAATTGAGAGATCATGGAAAACATAGAACTGAAAAAGGAGGCTTAACAGGTAGTCAAAGTGCACTTTGATGGATCATTTGCGAAGAAATTGTGATTTTTATTTCAACCATCTGAGGGGGGGAACTGCTAATGTGAATATTTTTATAAATATAATGTGCAGAATGTATGTTCAAAAATAAAATGTTTAAATGCACAAATTGTAGAAAGCAACCATACATAAATACTATAGCCCTGTAATATAGATATGAAGCATGGATTTTGCTAAATTGACATTACTGAAAATGCCACGATTAACGTGAAGTCCCATTAATACTGAAATACTTGTTTTTCACTGTAAAACAGGTTGTGCCTGAGGGTTTTCTTCTCTTTGGTGGAGATGTTCCAATTTCACAAGCTACTGTTTATTTGTTAATGAATAGATGTTTGTTGTATTAGATGACTGATAGTGATGTTCTCTCTCCAAAAGATGTAGACAACAGGGAGGGTGATTCACAGAAAGAAGATTTGACACACAAGAAAGGATGTGCAGCAGCACCCAAGGACACATGGTTAAAGGATGATTGTACTCTGGTGGGAAGATAGGGAGTAGACCTGTTCCCAGGAGCGTGCTGAAACCTTATTGGTCAACATGAAGATGAAAGCATAATAGTGTTGCAACATACAAAATGTGTATTAATATTAGCGCATTTTCCTAGACTAGTCAGTCAGAGCATTGTTAGATTTTGGGTAGATTGTTTCCCCATTGCATCAGTTGATGCAATTTCCATTTTTCCCAGCCTCTCTGAGTGGAGACTATGTTCTGAGTTTTCTTGTACATCTCTTTATCAGAATTCTTAGCTTATTTCTTGATCTGCTGTAATGAACTCTTAGAATATTTTGCAGCTAATTCTGCTAAAGCTTTATGCTTATGCTTCTCTCATCAGAATTCTTCATGGAGATCTGAACTGCCACCTTTAATCCTTCTTGCATTCATCTTAATGTAGCTTAAAATAGGGAAGTTTCATTATGGAACGCACTTGTTATATTCCATTGTATTGATGCTTTTTTGATGTGCTAAATTGACTTATCTTATAACTAAATATTGATTGAATAATCATGTTTACCTTTAATGACAAACTTCAAAATTATTACTTTAATACAGAATGAGAAACTAAAAGGTTTAAATATTAAACCCTTCCACACAACTTAATTCTCTTTATTTGACTGAACTAAAAGTGATGAAGATAATGATTCATAATGATTTCAGCTCTTTATGTCTGAGCCAACATCAAAGATCAATTGACTAATTACAAGGATGGGGTCTCAGGATTCACTGAGTAAGTGACAGGGGAACCCCGTGGTCCAGCACAATCTCTTCATCATGCTGAGGCCATTGTTTGGAGGGCAGGAGAAAAGAGACACTGCATGACCCTTGCTGATGGCGGGTTCAAGTGATAAAAGTGGGCAGCACACCACCCTGTCTGTAGTGCAGAAACGACTGACTCTGCTGCTCTGGTAAAGATGAATGCGGCCTACCAACTAAACCTCTGGCATTCGCACCCCATCACAATTGTATCAGTTATATACAGCACCAGCATCCTACTCACCCTCAACCCTGGATGCCACACTGCCTACCACCTAGTGTCTCAGAAGAAGACCCAATGACCCTTCTCCTGCCAGAACAGCAACCGTGTCTTCACCGAAGTACATACGTCAGCTCCTCCGGCCACCCAGCTGACAAACAGCGCACCCAACTGGCTCAACTGCATCCTCCTTAATGTGTGATCCCTCCACAGCTGCTGGGGGTCGCGTAACTAGTTAGCATGGAGGAGTCTCGTTCGTTATCGGAATTAACCAGACAAATCGCTCCACCAACTAAGAACGGCCATGCACCACCACCCACAGAATCGAGAAAGAGCTATCAATCTGTCAATCCTGTCCGGGCCGGGTAAGGTTTCCCGTGTTGAGTCAAATTAAGGCGCAGGCTCCACTCCTAGTTACGTGACCCCCAGCAGCTTGATCAATAAAGAAAAAATTGCTCATACAAGAATAAGTGGAAAACAATAATTTTTATGAATGTACTGACCAGACTAACAACTACATTACTTTGTGTTTGAATTGATATTGTAAGTGCATAGGAAATTGTTTTCAAACCCCTCAAGAGGTGACCAGACAGGCACCACTCCAAGAAAGCCAGCTGGTTCACTCCCACCCTCTATGAGTCCAGACGCACCTGCAGATAACTCAAAAAGAGATGGAGGAACAACAATATGACGTAAATCTGCACAACCTTCAAATCACACCACCTTCTCCTCAAAACAACAAAGAAAACGGCCTTCCAACACATAATCAACACCAATGCACATTAAAGCAAAGAACCTTTTGCCGTTGTAAAGGAGTTCGCCAAGCCCAGCAGTGAGACTACAGATGTTTCACCATGCCAAGACATCTGCAAAAAACTCTGCACCTTCTTCCACCACAAGATCAGGTACCAATCTACAACAGCTTTGACACTCTTGACCCTACCTCTACACCCGCCACCACAATGTGTAACCAAGCCACCCCCCAACAGACTGTGCTCAGCTGGACCCTACTCACAACAGCGGACACACTCAAGATAATGAAGAGCATCCACTCAGGAGCCATGTCCGATCCTTGCACATACCACATCTTCCACAGAGCAGCCACCACATCCTCCCCCCAACTCCGCCGCACCATCACCTGCTTAATCAAAACTGCCACTTCCCTGAGGACTGGAAATACACTGAGATAAACTCCTGCTGAAGCTGCCGTTCTCAGACCTGACAGACCTCAAGAACTTCAGACCCATCTCCCTCTGCCCCTTCCCAGCCAAGGTCATCGAGAATTGCATCAACACCCAACTCTCTGAGTTCATCGAAGTGATCCATGTCCTGGACACCTCCAAATCCGACTTCCGAAGCAACCATAGCATGGAGACCGCACTTCTCACCACCACTTATGACATTCACACCCTCCTTGACCGGGGCGAGGACCGCAGACCTCATCCTACTGGACCTCTCGGCTGCCTTCGACACAGTCTTGGACACACCCTAATCACAAGACTCTACAATGCACATCAGCAACAAGACACTGGACTGGATCCACTCCCCCTTGCAGTCATCATCTGAAGCCACGGACTCAACACCGTCTCCTACGCCACCAACACTCAGCTGATCCTCTCCCTCACCAATAAAGCCACAACTACCAGAACCAACTTCCACAGCTGAATGAAGGCCATTGCTACCTGGATGAAAGACAGCTGCCTCAAGCTCAACTGGGACAAGATTGACGTACTCATCCTGTGACACAACCCTTCAGCCTGGGCTGACTCCTGGTGGCCAGCCACTCTGGGATCCCCTCCTACCCCGATGGACCATGCACACAACCTGAGCATCGATCACACTGAACCACCAAATAAACACTGTTTTCTCAGCCTGCTTCCACACACTCTGCCTGCTCCGAAAAACATTCAGATGGAGATCCACAGAATCCGGAAAGACAGTCACCCACGCACTCATCACCAGCAGACTCAACTACAGCAACACACTCTATGCCGGCGTCACCCACAAACAGCTCAAGAAGCTACAGAACATTTAAAATGGAGCATCCAGACTGATCCTTGAAACCCCTGCTACAGCCATATCACGCAACACTCATGACAACTCCACTGGCTCCCATGATGAAGGACGCATTCCACGTACCCACCAGACAATTCCATTCTACCCAACTCTCCCTGACCTCGGGTCCAGGATCTACAAGACCAGAACTGGAAAAAAGTATTTCTTCTACCTCGCCGCTAAGACCTGGAACACCCTGCCCCACCACCTCATGCAATTAGCATTGTTGACCCAATTCAAGAAGGACGTCAATCTTTGAATTATCCCCCACCATAAAGGATCAGCAGCCCCCCCAGCATCTTGAGACACTCACGGGTGAGTAGCCGCAGTCTACAGGCACCGCATTGATTGATTGATATATACCACCTGCTAATGAATAGCTACCATTGGTATGCATATTTATGGTCTCATTATACCACACTCTAACCCAAGCTGCTCAGTTTACCACTTCCACAGAGCCACTTATGCAAAACCATTCTCCAACAGCCACTAAAACCCAATACAATTTGTCCAGTTATTCATTTGCTACAGTAATTGTTGGCAAGCTCAAAAATGCAACATCTCTCTCCCACACTTTTTCCACACATCACGTATCTGCATTCTCTTCCACACAAGACCACCTGGTCACAGACACTACTGGCACCATGAGTACATCACTATAACAGTGACTCATGCGCAAAAGCAATTGACAGACACTGAACAGCACTTCAGACATGCAACTTCTGCCTAATACCTCTTGCCCACAGTCAACTACGCATAACACCAATTACTACACAGCACATCACCCAGAATACTCACTCAAAGTCAATTACATTTAACTCAGGTTTCTCACACTAATCGGAATACCACTTTCCCACAGAATAACATTTAGCTAAATGCTATTCACATGCAAAACTATTTGCCCACAGACCTCCCAGTAAAACTATTCACCAAACGCACCACTTAAACACAACAGCACTTGCCTAAAACCCCATTCACCACTCCACTCATACAGCAATTGTTGGGCAACACCATTTTCTCACACCCATATGTGCAATAACCCCCATCCACCGACTCCCATGCAAAGTATTTGCTTGCAGAAACCCGCATGGAACACCGAACCCAAAAGCCACCCAACACTATTTGCCCACAATCACTGATATGCACAACCCATCATATATGCAACTCATAGCACTACTCACCCAAACCGACTCCTCCAAACCCACCTGCTCAAGTCATCTTTTCCCCACAGAACCCCAAATACCTATTCACACAAAACAACAATCATTACAGCCACCATTCAAACACAGCTACTCCCCCATAGCTATGTGCCTACAGACACTAGCCCAGCACCACTTATAAAATACACCATTTGCACACCCGCACTTACATAAAGTACTATTCGGCCGCAGTCCCCTGATCTCAACACCGCTCTCTGATGGCTACTTGCATGTAATATGTTGACTTAAAGACTCTTGCGTGGCACACCACTCACACCGCAACTCAGCACAACACAACACATTCACATCTAATTGCATACAAAATCAGCATTAACAACTATCATCATCCACTCACAAACATTCACATATAACAATATGCACATAACCTGCATGCAATACCACATGTTCATGTCACTTATGTGCTTGCTCACAATGTTTCATGGGCCTGCATCCACCTGCAATACAAGTTGTTGAAAACACCACTTGCTATACTCCTCAACTACAGACAGTCATATAGATAATTGCTTGACACAGATACCTTTGTACATCTTTTTTAAGTTCAAAAAGAAATGTATTGATCAAAAATAGGGTGTCATTACAAAATGTAAAACAGGCTTAGGAAAAACATGAAAATAAATTAACAAAACAATATATCAAAAGCAATAATACAAACCTAAAAGCGGACTTTAAAGCGAAAGAGAAATGATAAGAAGGTCATAACTGTGAAGCAATACAATAATGGGGAGATAAAGGGAATAATGAAGAAATAAGGAATGTCAAAGGGAATCAAGGGGGTTTGGAAACTTCTTGTTGGACAGGCAATAAATGATATGAACGTTTGGCACATGCAGCAAGGTATAATGTAATAGGAAGCCACCTTTCAGAATGCTTCATCGTCATGTGGATAGGAAAAACAAGAGCAGTGTCCAGTCATTGTACCACCATGCTTTAAAGGAGACGTTTGAGAAGTTTATCCAGTTAATTGTAATCTGCTGGAAAGCAACAGCCAGTAACACATCAACTATGCGAACATTCTCCCAACAGGAAGATAGGCTTCCCAAGAAGATGTGAGCGAAAGAAAAAGGAATGCAAGTGCGAAAAATTACATTAATTTGGGACCATACCTGCTTCCAGAAATCATAAACAGGATTACACGTGAACAACATATGAAAAAGAGTGGCTTGCAGGGAAGAACAGGACCAACAGAGGTCCGAGGTCGTGGGAAATCTTTTGTGAAGAGTAGAAGGTGTAAGAAGAAGCCTATTGTAAATGAAGAACAGGGATTGCGTCAAAGTCGCTGCCTTGGAGGATTTGAGAATTTAAGTCCTTAACTTGTTACACAAAGATATAGGCCAAGACATGGCAAAATCGCATTCCCATTGTTCTTCTACCTTAGACTTGGGTAGAATAATCTCTGTGACGTGGAGATACTTGTAAATGGTAGAAGCTTTAGGTCGGGACTGTCGAAAAGAATGGAGATGTGAAGTGGGAGTGATAGGAGTGGGGGGGGCATGTGAATGTAAAAATCGGGTATAAGTTGTCATCACTGCCTCCTTAAGTCGAAGGTATTTGTGAACAAAGGAAGTGGGCAAGCCAAAAGACTGGCAAAGTTGTAAGAAAGATAGAAAAATTGAGTGTGAAAACAATTGAGATACCCAGAGTAATCCCTTTTGCCCACAAGATTTCCAGTAAAAGGGCTTGTTGTTGATTAAAAGGTTCTGATTATGCCAGATGGTAGAGTTTAGAAACTCAGCAACAGTAACAGGGGGAGGTGGAGCGGAAGAGAGAAGGAGTTTGGTAGTGAACTTGTGCAAGGGAGTGTTTATTGAAGAGGGTTTGTGAGAAAAGGAGAGAAATTCAGCAAAAGAGAAAGGGGAAAGGGAGAGACGCTCAACCTCAACCCATAGAGGACAGGGATCATCAGAATCCTGTAGTCAAAAAGAAGCTTGGCGCAGTTGAAAAGCCTTTTGGTAGGCCGGAAAATCTGGGAAGTTAACTCCACCTTCTGACTTCGGTCGTATTAATCTGGCAAGTAACATCTGAGATTTTTTGCCATTCCAAAGGATAGAAGATAACACTGAGTTAATATTTTTGAAAAATTTGGAGTGAATAGTAGGGGTGGCCGTAGTACGCGTAGTCGCGCTACGTGAAGCTACGCGAAGCTACGCGAAGACGTTCTTGCTCTGCGCGAGCTTCGCGAGCGTGCATAGTAGTTTGCTTGCCTTTTTTTTGCTCAGGAGCGCATTGTGCGTGTTCGGGGCGCTGTGTGCGTGTTCGGGGGATTGTAACATGCGACCTTACCCATGTGGTGGGCTATGGGTGTGGCCATCTTGTTTTTTCAATTGTCCCGCCCGCTCGCGTCCCCTATTTCCTCTTCCGGGTCGCGTATAACGTGTTTGCGTGGTGCACGTCTTGTTCGGGAACACAACTTCTTATTGCGTTCTCACAGTCAGGTTGGATTGTGCGGCGGGATTCCAAACATCGTAGCGAACGCGAACGGGAGAGAAAAGCGAGAAAGCGAACGCAGAACCACGGTAAGTCATTATCGCGCACGTGAGAATGCTATTGAGCGCGCGAGGAAGAAAAACTACTACGCTACGCTGTAGATTGCGAAGTAGTAGACAGCTTCGCGCTCGCAGCGAAGTGCGAAGTTGCGAAAATTCACAAACTCCATGAACGGAGCGTAGTTCTCCGCCCAGGCTTAGTGAATAGGCAGCGGGATGTTAGAAACTGTGTAAAGAATTATGGGGGACAACATCATCTTAATAGTGTCAAGGCGACTCCACCACGACAAATAGAGAGGGTGCCACCTGGATGTCAAATCGGTTATTTTTTGGATACATTTAGTCATGCAAAGAGAAACTGTATCTGAAATGGACGGAGTAACATGTAGAACATAATATTTAATATGAGAAGAACTCCAAGTGAAATTGGAAGCGCTAAACTCAGGTTTAAAAGTAAACTTTGTCAGGGGCAAAATCTCACATTTGTCATTATTACGTTTATAGCCAGAGATGGAAGCGTATGCGTGTACCTCGTCTAAAAAGGCGGGTATGGATTCAGTGGGATTGGATACGAAAAGCAGAATGTCATCTGCGTATGCAGCAAGTTTGATTTGGGAGTGCATGGTGCGGAGACCCTGTATGTTAGGATTCTAACGGAGTTTGGAGAGGAAGGGTTCTAAAGCCAAATTAAAGAGAAAAGGGGATAAGGGACAACCTTGTTGGACACCTCTTCCGAGGTCAAGGAAGGAGGAGACCAAACCATTGGCACAAACTGCAGCACGTGGGTTGGAATAAAGAAGGGATACTAAAGAAATAAATTGGGGACCAAAACCAAACCATTTAAGGGTGGAGAAAAGATAGGTCCACTCAACCCTATCGAATGCTTTTTCAGCATCCAATGCAATCGCCGCAAGAGAATTTTGCAGACAAGAGGACTTTGACAGGACATTAAATAAAAGTCTGGTATTGTCAGTAATAAAGTGTCCTTTGACAAAGCCAGACTGCTCAGAACCCAGTAGATCGGGCAATATGAGATCTAACCTTGCTGCAAGCCATTTAGCAAATATTTTATAGTCTATATTGACCAAAGAAATGGGGCTATAGTTCTTACAATATCTGGTATCCTTACCCTCCTTGGGGATGAGGCAGATGTGCGCGTCAGAAAAGGAGCCAGAAGAGGCACCTGAGGAAGAAAATGTGTCTAATAAGGAGTGCAATTTAGGTAACAATAGTTGTAAAAAGTGAAGGTAAAATTCAACTGTGAAACCGTCTGGTCCCGGGGCTTTATCTTTTTTAAGATGCTGAAATGCGGTGAGTAATTCCTGTTGGGATATGTCTGATTCTAAGGATGTGAGATCCAAGGGGAAATGTTGGGGTTTGTGTATGCTAGAGAAAAAGTGTGATCGAGATTGAGGAGAAGGTTTAGTTTCTGAAGAGTATAGGGTCTTGTAGAAAAGAGAAAATTCAGAGAGAATGTCAGCATCTTTATACTTAAGATCAGTTATTATCAAAAACAGATTCAATACTCAGCTTATTGTGCTTGACTTTCAAATAATTAGCCAAGATCTTCCCAGCCTTGTTTTGACCCCCCATAAAATGTTGCACTCGACTTCAATAAGTACAAGGAAGAGTCATCAGTGGATTGTTTCTTAAACTGCATCTTGGCACCAACTAAAGCTGTCAAACTATCCTGAGAATGTGAAGTAAAATAGAAGTGCTCCAATCTCTTAATTTTCTGAAGAAGATCTCCAGTGAATTTGCGGGTAGCCTTCCTTTTTTTAGCTACAAAACCAATTAGAAAATCTCTCGCTGCAGCCTTGAAGGCATCCCAAATGGTGTGCTTGGGTATGGATTGTGTATCATTAAATTAAAAAAACTCACCCAAAAATTCAGTAAAGGAGGTAGTAAATTTAGGATCTAAAAGAAGGGCGTTGTTAAAGCGCCATCTCTTAGGCCCGTCAACTTTGGGCAAAATGCCAATGCTAATTGAAACAGGGGCATGATCAAAGAGTAGTATGGGACCAATTTCAGCATTGGTGAGAGTTTGGGCTAAGTGATGGGAAACAAAAATATAATCAATCCGTGACTGGGAGTGATGGGCAGGCAAATAGAAAGTCAATTCTTTCGTCGTCGGGTTACAGAGACGCCAGGCGTCAATGAGTTTCTGCTGAGAAATCGCTTGAGCGAAGAGTTGATGGGATTTGTTTGGGATGTAAGGAACTTTAGAGTTCCTATCAAGAAAGGGATCCAGGGGTTGATTACAATCCCCTGCCAAGATGAAATTATCTGCAACAAATTTGGTAATATGTGTGGACGTCGTATGCCAAAAAGCAGGGTCACCTCCAGTAGAGGCATAAACATTAAACAAAGAAATTGGAGCACCTCTAGTGGACAACTTAACATGTGTCCATCTACCTTCAGAGTCTGATTCTTGAGATACACATGAGTGAACTAGAGATTTACGGCACAAAATTGCTACCCCATTGTGCTTCCCATCACCAGGAGAAGAATAGACAGCACCCACCCAGCCCCGCTTAAGTTTGGCAGATTCTACATCTGAAAGATGCAATTCTTGCAAAAATGCAAAATCAACATTTAATTTGGCTAGGTGAGATAAAATTATTTGTCTTTTGATTGGAGAATTGATACCTTTAACATTCCATGTAACAGCTCTTAAAGACATAACATAAAATACATAGCATGATAAACACAATGAAGAAATCCATAGAAAACGCCTGAAAAGAAAAGTAAACAGAGAAAAGAAAAAGAATTGTGGAAGAATAGGAAGAAGAGGTGAAAGAATAATGTAGAGGAGTCTGAAGGAGTAAGAATACCAGCAGATAAGCTAGGGAAAATATAGAGGAGAAAAATAAGAGAAGGTGAAAAACAGCTAGGGAATGAAACACCACATGAGAAGAAGAGAGAAGGATGAAGTGAGAGAATGGAAGATAAGTAGAGAAGAAAGAATGTGTATGAATTGACACCTATCGAAAAGGAAAGAAAGAGGGAAAGGAAAAAAAATGCAAGGAAAGTTACGTGGAACATGTGAAGGAAAAACATACTTACAGAGGAGAAGGGTATGGGGAAACAATCAGGAACAAAATCAGAAGAAGGGAGAGGGGGGTGAAGCCACACGGGGTAGGCGGGACGTCCAGGGTCAGCGAGACGCCACACCAGGAAACATCACGGAACGAGGTTCTTGATCTACGAAAACATGAGGAGAGCAATGGTAAAAAATGGTCAAATAGTGAACATGAGAAACGGCAGCTTATAATAAAGTAAGCTAGTGACACTAATAAACAGGTAGAACACAACAAACAATCTTAAGAAATAAGTAACGAGCACAATAGAGCATGCATAAAGGAGGCAATAAGAACCAGAGGAAGAAGACGGACCAGAAAGGTCCATATCAGATGTGCAACAGGAATTCAAGAAACTTTGAAGGCGAACAGGGTCTTCGTATGTTGTGGTTTTGTTATTGTAGGTGACCTTAAAAAGGCAAGGGTGGAAAAGTCCATATCTGGCTCCAATAGAGCAAAGATCAGCTTGCATGTCCAGGAATGCCTTGCGACGAAGTGTTGTGGCCTTAGCATAATCTTGCGTGAAGAACAGAAATGAGCCTGACCAGGTAAGACGAGGAGAAGCTCTGGCTCCTGACAGAACTTTGAGAAGGTACCTATATTCCAGGAAATACATGATGACACATCTTGGTCTCAACGTAGTGGAAGTTGAAGTCGGAGCACGGCCAAGCCTGTGTGCCCGTTGGATATTAAGCACAGTACCTTCTGGCAGATGCAAAAGCTTGGGGAGGAAAGATTTGAAAAAGGCAATAGGATCATTCCCCTCACATCCCTCCACCAGGCCGTAGACACGTAGGTTGTTGCGTCTATTACGGTTTCAAAGGTCCTCCACCTGTTTTTGAAGAGAATGGACCTGTGATTGCTAATGGGAGACCTTGGTAGACGATTTCTGGAGAGAAGAGACACTCTGTTCCACTGTGGTGACTCTTACATCCATCTGTGCCCAATTGTCAGTCAGGATTTGCAATTTAGCATTGGTTTCTTCCATGTAAGGGCGGAGGGCCCTTATTTCATTCAACAGAAGCTCCATAGATATTGACGCTGTGGATTTAGGTGGTGAGGGAGGGTCTTTTTTTAACCTTTTGGAGGTAGCTTTCCCTGAGGTAATCACAGGTGGTTCCATCGCAAGCTGTGAGTCGCTGTTAGAAGAAGGTTGAGAGGCTTGGTATTTGGCAAATTTAGAGAACAATGTGGAGTTCTTAAGAAGAATGTGACTCGGATTGTTAGTAGAAAAGGTCGCTGACTTCCTGCCCATAAGGTCTGATGGCACACTGAAGAAAATACCTAAGTGAGCGATTAGGCACAACGTAAGACTGTGGTGAAAGCAAGAGTCAACAGAACGGCTAAAGGAGTGAATTAAATCCGCAGTGTGGGAAGCTCAAGTCACAGAAGCGATGAATTCAATGTTGTGCTAGAAAATTCAGGTAGTCACAGCCAAAAACCATAGGAACCACATGCAGTACACAGCATATTCAGTAAAAAAGCTTCCAAAACCAAGAGCATGTTGTCAAGTCCCAAATTCCTGAAAGGAGGCAGCAGCTAAAACAGACCAAAGAGAATATCAAGTGTGTGCGCCAAAATAGAAGCAGCGATGAAAACTTAGGAAGTCACAAAATGGCTGCCAAGCATTATATGGGAGTACAGCCTCAGAGGATGACAAAGGGACGAAAAAATGCATTGGAGGTAACTAGTACCAGAACATAGCTTTTCATGATGCAGCTAGTGCAAAAACTAAGTCGTTTGGAGAGGCAGACAGCGTTATTCGTGTGCAGCAAGTAGCAGAGCGTTACGCCTGAAACGCGCTTTAGAGAGACAAAATGGCGGCCGCGGCCGAGAGAGAGCCGCGACCAATGCGTCTTTGTCAAAAAATGAAGCAACTTCAAAGGGCATCCAAAAGAGCTTCCGCGCATACCTGAGGCATTCCGACAGTCGAAGCCTCCATTGCCAAAGCTCGGGAAGAACGCAAACCGTGGATGTTCACCGGCACTGACGGAGCGCTCACACCGGAGCCGCATACTCGTTGGGCGCCAAGCCACGCCCCCCACCTTTGTACATCTTAAGTGCAATGGTAGTAGCCTTTAGGTGCATGCTCACAGCTGCTTGGAACATCACTGACTCATGGCAGCACTCAACCAGTTTCTCACAGAAATATTTGCTCAGACAGCACTCACAACTCACCAAATGTCACTCAAAACCTGATAGTCAAAACATTACTCTAAACACCTTAACCAGTTTGTATGCAGCGTCCGTTATTATGAGTGCCTATATGTGTGTTAGCTATTTGTGCATTCCATCTCACATTCAGTACAGCCATTACAAAAAAGACCACATACTTATAAAATATGCCACATCAATAAGCTTGCCAATGCTTGCTTTCTTGTTACATTGAGAACAGAGAATATGTGCATACAGTGTATATCCTCGATTCTGGATTTCACTTCCTGGTTCTTCATTGTCTGGAAATGTCATGGTTGTTCATTGTCTGGAAACATTCTACTAAATCAGCAATTAAAGAGGCCTTCGTTGGTCTGCATCAATCGAATTAACTGAGAGAACGGGTCTTAAATGCTTGCACTTTAGGCTCCAACAATGAAACCATTTATATAAAGTACAGACCATCTTGCCATCATACAGAGAAAGTAGTTCAGTCACCTTAAGAGAAATGTGTTTGCTCCTGTATACATTTCGGTGTCAAACAGGAAGCGCGAGGTGTATCGTTAACGCTTAGGTATGCTAATCATTACATTATTTGGGCACGTGACAAAATAGAAGGAAATGTAAATAAAGCAAGCATATCGGTTTAACAGCACTCCTGTGCCTTAACCCAGATTTAGATCAACCTCTGCCATTTCCGGAAGCAATCCAAGAGGGAAAGTCAGTGACTGTGAGAGTGACAGTCGTGGTCCCGCGCGTACGATGTGGTGGACACCTGTCAACTAGGAAATGGTGTAAGATCTCTGCTGCCAAAGAATACAAGCAATGACATGTTTTTCCAGTCTCTTGATAGTTTGATCGCACACAAAGACGGGCCGAAGTGACAATGAGTCAAGTGAATCATTTAAAATGCACGTAGTAAATATTTCAAAAAATGCTAGGATTAACCTCCCCCTCTTTCAAGACACATACACAAACTCACACAAATTGTTATCTGGCTTACGTTGTACATTAAAAAAAAAAAGTAAATGCTTGATTTAAATAATTTTTTGACATGTGGTTTCGGGAGAATAGATCTTTAAAATCAAGCACTGATTCTGCACTGAACAGCAGCCTATTCACAGAGGTTAATTTATATATGAGTAAACCTACACCTGTAAATTTCTCTTACTCTGGTTTATTTACTGCTTTTGCCTATTCACTGTTTCTGAGTGTTAATTTATGACAAAGTGTGGACTGAATTTTTTAACCACACCTTCAAACAGGTGTGGCACCAACTTTATGAGTGTAAAGTTACTACAGCAGAAAAAGGACCCAAAAACAGAAGCAAATGCCCTCCAGCTCAAACCTGAAGTAAACTCGGCACCATACATAGCCAACCACTGGTACTGCAACACCCTCCCATAGAAAATGATGAAGGTAGGAACTTATATTAGAACCAGATAGGAAATAATGTTCAAATAAATTAACGCATTTAAACTTTTTTTAATGGTATATAAATAAAAACGAGTTATTTTACAATAGACTATTTTAATAACCCTTTTTTGAATTAAAAACAAATGTAAAATGTTTACAAAAGAAATAGAATTATTTGAAATTAATTCTATGAATACCTTATAGTAATTGCTCATACATATTAAGTAAACATATATAATTTAATATATGGGTGAGTTTAAAATAAATATAAATCTAATTTAATATATTTAAAATAATTAAATATGTAGTTCAAAATTAACTTTCTGGACCTAGAGAAAAATAGAAGAGGACTGGACCTGCTGTTAAACAGCTATATGCAGACCTCAGGGGCAGGACCAGCTCTCACTTGTACCAGGACTAAGAAATGGATTTCAAGAGTCAGCTGGCTTACTTGCCTTGTGGCTATAAAGATACAAGTTGACCAGTATCAAATGGGCCTGTTCCAGAGCCTGCTGGTGGCCTCTGCTGGATTGAGTCCTCGCCCATAAGGGCTATCCCTGAGGTCCTGGGAGCCTTAGAAGTGACAAAGAAGCATTTCTCCAGAAGCTCTGAAAAGATGGAACTGAGAAACTTTTTGGACTTCTAAGGCTTCCAGATTATCAGCAGGAACTTGAAGCAAAGGTGTTCAATTTTAAAGGAACTTAATCAAATACAGCTTCAGACTTGCATGCAGAAGCATTTTAAACTGCATGAAAAAAATACATATGAAGGTTATATTGACTGGCCAAAGGTTCAAAATATGTGTACCTCACGTGAGGACCTCTACAGCAGTGAGATTAAAATTTCTTCCATTCTTAAGTTTTCCCGTAAAAACAAATGGCTTCAGGGGCACCTCGCCCTAGCCTGCTTTGAGAGGACTTCAGCAGATACAGCCTGCACTTTTGCCCTGCTTGAGAATTCTAACTTCCATTTCAGAGACTAAGGGGCCTATTACGATGGCGGGCGGACAAAGTCCACCCGCCACCGTAATGGCATGCGGGACCGTCCACAAGGGGTGCGGCAGTCCCGCACCTGACATTAGGATGCCATTGCCACTGTGTCGGTGGCAAACCCTATTCCCAGCATTGTGGCGGGTGGTGCTCACAGCATTGCCCGCAACAATGCTGGGAATGCACGACATGCATTTGTATGCACAACGTGACAGGCACCGCGCGGTGCTTGCCACCTTGTGCATGCAAATGGGTACCCCCCATGTGCACACCTACCCCCCAACATCTTGGGGGCTGCTACGGGCCACCACAGGCAAAGACCACATGCCTTTCCATGGTGGCAATGCTGCCATGGAAATGCACATCTCCGCGGGCATTGTAATATGGACGGCAGTGTCTTGCAGACACCGCCACCATATTAACCTTGTTTACCGCCGGTCGACGAGTCGACCGGCGGACAAGCAGCGGATGGTTTTTCTGTCCACCGCGGACCTCCCAGCCATCATAATATGGTGGGGGTTCTTTGCTGTGTGGATGGCGGGCGGATCGGCCCTGCCGGGCTGGCGGTGACTACTGCCGGCCCGGCGGGGGTGATCCGTCCGCCATCCTAATGGGCCCCTAAGTTAGAAAGTATAATATTTGACTGGGACAAACTTGCTTAGTGTGTCCAACCCTCACTCGATTGTGACCTGAAATCACCCCTAGATCCCAGTCAACCTTGAACAGTTACTACTGATTGGCACTGTGCTTTATCTTTCAAAATTAATAACTCCATTTTTCTTTATTGGATTTTTCTCATCTTTGTTTCATTTTGCTCATTACATATGTCTCTATTTTGCTACAGTGGTTGTTTGATTTTTATTGTGTTTTCACTTTTAAACTGTTTTGTTATTGCTAAATACTAAATAACTTTTCCTGTTATATGCCCTGTCTGCTCTGTGCCATAGCTACCAGAGTTGTGAGGCAAGGTTTAACTTATTAGAATTGTGTTTTACTTAAAGATGTTTGTAGACTTATTTCTTGTATTGGATATTCCTCCATTCCAACTAGTAATTGTCTACGTTTTCACTGGGAATTAATGGGAGGAATGACTGTCAATAGGATAAAGATGTTAGTAAATTGAGGTAATGGATGATAATATGGAATGGGGTTTCTTGGTGCTATACAAAAGCTGTTATAAGCATTGTGACTTTCATTAGTTGGCAGCTGCAAATAATGAGTTGTTTATTAAGAGAAAGTAGAAACTGTTAAGGATCTGCATCAATCTTCAGCATCTGGCCCCCCTTTAAATGGATACTAGCCAAAATAATTGTCAAATTCTGTAAACAAACCACACATAATTAATGTGTGATCTTATAAGTGAATATTTTTAAATCTAGATTAGCACATCAGATGGCTTGGTCTTGAAGAGAGAGATATTAATAATAAAACTGAGAGATTGTCAGTAGACGTTTGCTGATGTCACATTGTTGAACATTTTTAAATTGGACACACATGCAGGCATGTTATGTCAGCCTATTTTATAGCACTAAATGCCTTTGCCCATTGGGAAAAAAGCCACAGCATGTGAAATGCACACCTGTATATTGTGGGTGGGGCATGTGAAATGCATACCTGTAATATGGGGGTGGGCACAAGTATTTTATTTCTGTGGCCCAAAACACAAAAAGCCAGTTTCAGAAATGTTCACTCCAAAGTGTGCATGAGCTGAGCCAGTCTGTAACTTTACACATTTCTCAAAACCTATTGAGCTGGGAAGCAGTAAGCAAAGTTAATACTACAGCATTACGGTGTAAAAGAAGGACATATTGGCACAAAATATGTGTATGTGTAGGCTGAACAGACAGTGAAATAATCTGAGCAAGTTCCATGTGCATGTTAACTTCCAACAAGTGATATCAATAAGACACATGTGGAAAGTCCTTCTTACCTCGTAGCCCATATCTCTCAGTGTCCTCAAAGGTATAGGCATGATGCCTGTAAACTAACCTTATTTAAGATGCCCTGCCCTCAACTTAAAGCACACACAAGCAAGATATATTTGGTGGACATATAAACTATTCCAGGACACAGAGCTCTGATGTAGAAGCCACAACACATCCGTAGCTCCAACTCAAAGTTAAATAACATACAAAGAGGTTCCAGAAGGAATTATTTCAAATTATTTATCAACTGATAAGGAAGTCCTGAAATGGACGTAATTCAATAAATCACCGGAGATTGTATTCAAATGAACAATGAATTTTTTATCATTACATAAGATATACACAGTCATATATCCTATTGATCAGCATAGGTCAAAGTCCCTATGACAGTTCATGATTGGCAACATAAATAATAAGACTGCTCCTTTAAGTTCTTCGTATAAGCAGTGATGATAGACACTATTGCACGTTATAAGGACAGTATATACAATATCAACCATATATACATAATTTACCAACTATATACATTTATACAATACATAGTCTGATGATATTTGCAAATAGTGTCAATTCGTCGACGTTTCGGTCTCACGTCTCACAATTTAAACGAGACCATCCTCAGGACAACAGTTGCACCATGAAACTACAGAAAAATAATATATTGAATAATCAGTAATCTCCTTATTGTGTGTTCGGTACCATCTACCCACACCCGGTATGGTGCTAAAAAAGTGGAAAGGGACTATCTACAGTGTCTATAAACATATTTACATATCTACAACTAAATTACAATCACTCATGCTCTTATCCAAAAAGTCGGGATCCGTGCAATTAGCTACTATCTTTACCCAGTGAACACATCTAAAGGAATATACAATTCCTCATTCTTCAAACATACTCACAATGGATGATTCACAGTAGTCCTGTCCTACACAGAAATAAACCGAAATGCCTGTTACGTTAGGGCCAGTCACTTGTATCCTACTGGACAAAAAATAGAGCACCCATGCTCAAACAGACCCTTCTGCTTACCTCCTAGCTCTTGTATATAGGGAGAGGCAGATCCTCACTGTTAATTGTAATCTTCTGGCATATTAATGCCCAACCGGTATCATCAAAGAAATAACAAGTATCCCTTAATAACTATTTACAAACATACTTTAAAACTAACACACACAGGTCTGAACTCAAATGGCCCCTGTTCGTCTCTCGCACAGCCAGCAACACTTACTTGTTAGGGAGTGAAACACCTTACAACATCACCGCTCGCTGTAAAAGACGAGTGCCGAATGGCGTCTTCCTGAAACTCTATGGCTATTCCCATCGCGATCACGTGGTATTGCGTGAAGCGTGGCGGCCATTTTAAATGTCTTACAAGCAATTGCCTGACTCGCTACTGAAAGCATAGTGTGGGTCAGGCATACCCGGGAGAGGTCACTCCTGATTAGTTTAACATCGAAACCCGGGCTACTCATCTACTACCTTCAACATAAATCAACAAAACAAATAAAAACCACTATATATTTACAATTGCAATTAGATGTTATTGGTCGGAGTAGTCATACCAAACTGTATCTAGAACTTAGTCAATCACAGCAGAAACTCAATAACACAAACAAGGTGTTGGTCAGAATCTACCTCAAGGTCGCTAATGCCTGCCATTCCACAAAACAATTAGCTGACCATATCCATCTGTTCTCTTTTTGGGTAAGTAGACGATCCACATCACATCTTCTTTTTGTATTTCTAACCACTTCCAGGACAAACCACTTCATATCATGAGGAGAGTGTTGTTTTTCTAGGTAGTGCTCGACTAGTGGTGCTGTTTCAACCTTACAACGTATCCTAGACTGGTGTTGCATGATACGCTTTTTGATTTCTTGGTAGTTTTGCCTATATAACAAAGCGAGCACGGACATTCAATACAGTAAATTACATTTCTAGTCAGACAGTTAGTATGATGTTTTAATGTCCAATTCTTCCCATTAATACAACAATTTTTGATGGTAAGGGTAGTCGCGCAAGCACCACATGAACCACAAGGGTAATGGCCCACCACTGGTGGCCTTCCCCACATACTCTGGATTGAATTGGGAACAGGTTATTTATAAGCCTTTACCAAATAGTCCCTCAAGTTGCGTGCTCTTTTAAAAGCAAACCGAGGGATTTGGAGTTGTGGTTCAATTTTATGTATCAAGTGCCAGTTTTTTGTCACTATTTTCTTGATTAGGTTGATTCAGTCCCAAATGTGGTAACACATGTAATCACATTATCAGTCTCACAAGTTGTCTTTTTTGGTTCTAGTAGGGCTTGCCTGTCATAATACCAGGCACGTTTCATAGAGCGTTTAACCAAACGGTACGGGTAATTCCTCAGTGAAAGTTTAGTTTGCAAGATTTTTGCTTCTTTGAAGTAATCCTCCCTTCTGGTACAGTTACGTCTCAACTCAAAGTTATCAGGACAGCTGCAATGTATGTGCTTGGAAACCAAAGTATTTGAGAAAAAAGATATAGGCATTTAGCAAATAAAAGCTATTTAGCAAATGGAAAAGAACAATTGGCGAACCCAATATGTCTTCCCTTGCAGACCTTTTAACTGTGCTAAGTCTTTTTGCTGAAGCTGTGCGGCATAAAAAAAACAACAAATGTTTTTACTGATACTGTACACACAAGCAAGAAACAAATACAGAGTGACAATGACACCTCTGCTGTTGCTGACCATGTCACTCGGTAGGCGTGTGCATGTATCAACATACATGGCAGCACCTACAAAATAGTGCTGGCACCATTTCGTTTTATATTGGCTGATCTCAAATGGTGGATGCCATTTACATCAGTAAATTAAAAAAATAAACTGTGATTGGGCAAAAACACTTTTGTGTAGCAGAGCACTCAGCAGCAAATAGCAGCTGCATTAAAAAAACTTAATTTCAGAAGTGGGTGGGACAGGTTGTGGGGATCAAATAGAAAGAAAGTTGGGTTAAGGGTGGAGGAGAAAAGCAAATACTCAATGAGGAAAACAACTTGTGGCACAGAGAATGGGGGATTTCAGTGAGAGAAGCACACAAGAGAGAAAACAGCACACAACGGAGAGCTAGAAGGAGTGAAGAGCAGAAACACAAGAGGGAGGGAGTTACACATGAATTCTCATAGTGTGCCTAGTGGGATAATTGCATGAGGGATAGAGATGAAAAACACTGTAACTTTCATGGATTAATTAATCTGAATGAATAAAATAGTTGTGAAAAAGTGAGGAGTGGA
Organism: Lissotriton helveticus; assembly: GCF_964261635.1. Taxonomy (NCBI): domain Eukaryota; kingdom Metazoa; phylum Chordata; class Amphibia; order Caudata; family Salamandridae; genus Lissotriton; species Lissotriton helveticus. The sequence continues at coordinate 2,120,428,724 of NC_136057.1, read as the reverse complement.
AGAAAACAAGTTAGCACATCACATGAATGATAGAGATGCTATGCTTCAAAGCAGGGACACAAAACGAATTGGAAGGAAAATCTTTGAATAAGAAGCAAGCAAATGAAAGAGACAAGAAAGTAAACCACCAATGGTCAGCAGTTTGTGAGCTGTAAGCCCAATCTACTTTTCACGTAAGCCCACAAATGTTCTATTGCAACCAGATGGTTTGTGTTGTCTGGTGGGTGAGACCTAAAGAAAGACCTTTTCCTAGAAATCTTTAGTTGACACTGTCAGCTCTTTTAATTAATAAATTAAAAGGGTTGAAATGCAGGATTGGGCCACATGGGCCTCGGTAGGTGGCATCTTGGTTCGATTGAAGAAAACCATCACAAGACAAAATTTAAAGTAAAAAACAATAAGGGTTTATTCAAATGTAAATAATAATTACAAAAGGCAAAACTTTGTCAATTAGTCAAATATAATTCAGCACCAATAATGCAGCAAATATTGCCATGTCTGAGAGGTATCATATAAAGCAAGTACATAGCTAAAACCAAAGTATAGTTCAGCAAGGGGACTAGCATAAATCTGCTTAATTCAAAACTCAAGGGAAGTCAAAATATAAATTAAGACAGACAAGCGAGGAGTCTGCACAGTTCGAAAAGTGAGAAAAGTCTAATTATAGACAGAGTGATTTGGAGCCTAACTTTGTAAAAGTAAGCAAACCGTCTGGCACATCCCCTTAAAAGGGTACATTTTTGTTTAGGTTGCAGAGAGTGAAAGGCCCACTCTCGCCAAGGTGAGATCTTAAGTCATAAGCTGTAAGAATAAAGTAACTTTCACACACACCAATAGTAATAGAAGCAAATATAACGGAACAAATAACAAAAGTTAAGGGACACTTATTTTCATGCATTATTATAATAAGGTATACATAGGAAATTAAGGAAACAACATAACATTTTTACAACAAATGAAACAATAGATAGTACTACTGCTCTGAGCAGACCTGGGCAAAGAGCATTTCATATCTTACAAATGCCGGAATATTCTGCATATAGATTCCATTCTTGAGGAACACAAATGAATTCATTTCAGCTTGTCAATTAAACAACATCATGAAATGAATTCAATTTCACTTATTTTCTGAGAGGCAAAGAAGAGGACCATTAAGGTAGGAAACTCATGTATGTAATTTAAACAGTTATATGTATCATAAAGAACTAGCTACGTTTGACTTATGGAACTCTGAGGAGTCATGTTCAGTGGCACCGATTGGGTGTCTTCATGAAGCCCTCACCCACCAACCTAGTTGGGGCATACTTCATCAACGGGCCCACCCAGTGACACCTAATGTTTCCCGGGTGTGCTTCGACGCCTGATTACAGCGGAGCAGGTATCTTACTGAGAGTGCAGTGTGGTGAGAATGGTGAAGTGAGATTAAAACGGCTTGGCAGGAGTCCCAGTCCCCGAGGGCTAAATTAAATTTTAATAAGTGGGCTCCTGTCAGCGGTTAAAAACAAGGCAGGGTGGATGTGATGGTGGCGGATTACGACCTCCTACATCCGGTGTTGGTCAACATGTTTCAGTCAGTGCCTTCTTTTAATTCTGGCTTTCGTCAGGACCGATTATATGTGATGGTGCAAGTTAAAAATTTGTTAAAAATTACAGAGTTCTTTTTGATACATATAAATATCCGTGGGGATTCGGACTAGCTATCTGGTCCTCTCTCTCTCTCTTGATACGCTGTAATTTAAACAGCACATTTTCTTTCTCTTACTGCAAAATGAATATCAATGCAGGTTGACTTTAGTCTGTTCATGTGAACTGAGTCCCGACTGTGGTAACTAAAACACATTTGAATCAAGCATTATTATTTCTTTTATTGAAAATGCGCTGAAAGCGTTAAGCAATTGCCTAACCAATGGAAGAGCTATAATAGACAATTGTATTATTAATTGTAGCACAAATATACATTTACCTCCTTCATTCATCAAATATATAGAAACAAGGGCTTCAATATCACAATTCCGAGACTGTGTTGACTGACTAAAAAGTGTGGCTATTAAAGACTCCATCAGGTGAATTATGTCAGGATATGTCTCAAAACAAAAGCAGACATCATCAAGCAATGTCGTATTTTGTAATGCTTAGTGTTGGTCATTGTTAGATATGCAGGACTTAGTTAAAATAACAAGTTCTTTCTCTTCACTCTAAGCAGCTTTAATGCATAGTGCTGGGGTGCCAGATGTTATTGGTAGGATGAAAGCTCAAAGAAGTTGTAGAATGAGAAGGAACTTTCCTTAATGCATGAGACTTTATTACCTTATCATATAAATTATGTTTTCGAAACATCTCCCATGTTAGGTGTGTCCTATTGAGTCACATGATACTTTGGCTAGCAAGAGTCAATTCATAGAGCTTTAATTTGCTCTACAAACATTATTATTTAACAAGCAGGTGTACAGTCACAAAAATAACTAAAGATAGATTATCTTTGTAGAAACATTGATCACATAATATTTATTCCTAAAATCAGGTTTCACAGGATACAACAATTGAGTTTAAATATTTTTATTAGTTTTCCAGGGACAGGATGTGGCACAGTGGCCAGAGTTGCTCACTCAGGAGCTGGAGATTCGTGTTTGAGTCTCGGCATTGTTGCAGCATCCTGTGATTCTGAGCAAAACAATTAACCTCCCTTGCCCATGGACAGTGCCTGGAAACCCTCACGGGTAAAAAGCTGCGCTATTTAAATCTACAAACAAGCAAACTTTCATTATCTCGGCCTTAGTTCAATAGTAACAGACATATAATACAGATCATCAATGATGTGCACTACATATATAGTAATTTACTTTTAAAAGGTACACAGATAATTATAATAAATAGACTAAAATATAGATTAAAAAGGAGAAGTACCCAGATAACTATAATTAATAGATTAAAAGGGATAATCAATATATCTCATATGACATGCATCTTAAGCATTCAATCATATTTCAACTACAGTTGATTTCATACATATCTTAGGTCTACTAAAATTAGTGCAATAAAACTATACCATCAATCTCCCCCACCCACTGTTACACCGAATCAAGTAAAAAAACCATAAATAAACTGCCAAAATATTCCAACTGGACAAGCATATAACATTAGTACCTATTATCACCCAATAGATCAATATTAAACTAGATTTCCTGTCTTTCACCACCAAGGGTTGAGGTTGCTATTTGACAAATCGGTGTCTACTTCCAGGGAAACAAGCTATTCATCAGGCAATTCCATGCTTTTACCCTTTCAATTTTCGCTCATCCTTTTTATCTCTTGAAACAACACAGCACTCCTCAAACTTGTCCATTTAACTGTCCTTATGCCAGCTAGTAATCTGAGAACTATGGGCTGATTTCCAGTGCATAGTCAATTCTTCTTTTGCCAATATCAAACTTAAGTCAGTAAATCTATTAGTAGTTTTCTTATTTTCCGAGTGAGGGTATCCCCTAGGAGGCACACCAAGGGTGTTCAAGAGATATCTCACAATGTTATTCCATTAATATATTGTATTACTTCCTTCTAGAACACCACTAATGTAGGGCAGGTCCATACCATTAGAAACATTTCTGCCCTCAACTCCCCACATCTAGTGCATTTTGCAGAAGCAGCCACATAGAACCTGTTAATGTTGCCAGGTGTAAGATTGGTTCCATGCAGGATACAGAAATGTATTAATTTGAACGTAGCATTTCTAGAAACAGCTGGCATATGTGCTGCAATGCTATCCCAGTCCAAATTATTAATTTGGAGCTCTAAGTCTCTCTCCCATTTTATTTTCTACTCTGTTGTTGCACAGATCTGTTGACGCACCTGCTGTGTGGCAGGTTAAGCATGTCTCCAATAATTCTTTATTGTTGCAACTAATGCCCTGTGCACTAAACATTGTCCTCTTGGAATAATAAATTATTCAGACAAGTCTTAAAACATAAGCAATACTCCATCTCGACACAGGTCCCCAACACAGTTAACCCCAAAGGTATCATCTTTCAATCCTTGCTAACGCTCCTACTTGGGCCACTCTTTTCATCCATTTTAATGGCATATCAAGTGAATAGGGTACCTGGACCTGAGTTTGCATGCAGGTAACATCGCCAGCACTGCAGTATCTTTAGAAGCTCTTAGGAAATTGCTGGCAGTGTTTGCAAAAAGATTTTCAATAAGTCCGGCAAATCAGGCAGTGAGCCAATAACATCCTCCACCCAGGTTCATTTGACTGTAAACCCACTTATTTAACCTCTCCACTTGAAGCGCCATATAATAAGATGCAGGAGCAGCCAACCCTCCCACCATTACAGAGTACTGTAGTTGTGTTAGTGCTACTCTATGCCTACCTCTTCCCAAGAACAAATCCAGAAGTAGCGATTCCAATTTCCTAAATAATTGGCGAGACACCACCAATGGCAACATGTTGAAGAAATAGACCAATTTTGGTAGTGCCACCATCTTAGCTACTGCTATTATGCCAGCCACAAATAATGGTAAGCTTGTCCCAAAGTTTGTACTAGTTCTAAGTGTCCAAATAGCTGCTCCAATATTCCCAATTAATAAATATTGCTGGCTATGATATAGTTTATCACCTAAATGTTTAATACAGGTAGGGCTCCAATTGAGCCCATGCAAATTCACTGGCTGTGTTACATCTCGGCAGAGTGGAAACAAGTAAGATTTTTACCAATTAATATGCAGACCAGATCCTATACCAAAGTGGTTTAATAAGTCTATACAACCAGGTAAATCCATCCCAACATCTCGGAGAAAGAGCAGCATATCATCTGCATATAAGGCTGCAAAATGGGTTTGCCCACTGACCTCCGTTCCCATTGATAAAAATTCCCGGTACAGGCACAACTGGCCTGAGGCTCCACTGCAATAACAAAAAATAAGGGGGACATTGGATACCCCTGTCTAGTCCAGCGTCTCACATCATACGGTTCAGAAACCACTCTGCCAGTAAGCCTTAGGACCTGTATAGAGAAGTTTGACCCAGAAGGTAAATCTTGTACCTAAACCCAACTGAGCCATTACAGAATTTAAGAACTCCCAGCTTAAACTGTCAAAGGCCTTCTCAATGTCTATTACCATGAGAGCTGCCCTCTCCTTTTCCACAAAATCATAATTTAAGAGAGAGATGAGCCTCAGAATATTATACATCATATTACACCCTTGAATAAAGCCCACTTGATCAGTATGAATTAAAAAGCGCATATGTGATAAGTGTCTGCTCACCAGAACACGACTTAGAATTTTATAATGTTATATGTTATAAGTAGTTATAAAGTAAAAACAATTACCCGGCACTAGCACTTTGAGAGTGATAAAAAATCCAGCTGGTTCTTACTGACGGAAGAGCCAGGTATTTATGGTCTTTTAGAAACTAAGCAGATTATGAATGTATCTGATAAGGGGTGGTAGGTCATTCTATTCTTTGGCTGTGGTGTTGACGAAGCTTCTGCTGCCCCATTTGGTGAGTTTAAACCTCTGGACCACCAATTGACTAGAGCTGCTCAACCTAAGGTTTCTACCAGGTAAGTCCTACTTGAAGCATTCTTACAAAAACTCTGGGCCAGCCCCATGAAAGGCCATGTGGACCAGGCAAAGAGAGTGAACTTTGTCTTTTGCCTAATGGGGAGCAAATGAAGCTGTTTGATGGCGGGGTGTCAGATTTTTGTATAGATATATTAGTCATGGATCTAGCTTCTGTATTTTGAAGTACCTGGAGTTTATTCATATGTTAAATATTGAGATATGAGACTTTACAATAATCTATTTTGGTCAGAACCAGAGCAGAGACAACTTTTTCCCGGGCATCGCCCATAATGAACCGGAATATCTTTTTGACCGTGCACATGATATAAAAGGCAGAAGACGCAACTGCCTTGATCTGGGCCCGAGGGTGAGTTTACAATCCAAGATTATGTCTAGATTTTGACCTTTTAGACTAGAGTGTGAATGGTGCCAATCTCTTGAGGTCAATAAAATGAGTCGCACAGTTGGGTTGTTCTCAAATAAGACAACCACATTTTTTTAATTGAGCTTTCAACAATTTAATAATCTACATTGAGCATAGACAATGGCCTATAGGATCTAACATCCATCGAAGTGCAACCAGGTGAAAAAAGAGGAATGACCAGCGCCTCACACGTAAATACCGGCAGGTGCTCTGTTTTCCAAGATATATAATCAATTTCCATCAATCTAGGACCCAATTAATTATTGCATGCTCTACAGGTAAGCCATCTGCTCCACAAACCTTAACACCCACCACCATTTTTATGGCAGTTCTAATTTCTTGTGTACTTATATCCTCCCGCCCCAACACCCCAGATCATCTGCTTCCCCACTCGAGAGGACCAGCAGTTGGCTTATTTATAAAAAATCCTCAATATCCCAAGGTGGTACTTTAGGCTCTGGAGCATATAGATAAGTGTAATATTTACGAAAGTGAGCATTAATAGCAGCTTGATTATATAATGCTTCATCCGCAGCACAGACTAGAAAAAATGGTTAGGGGTTCTGCCCACCTCACCCTCCCGTACCTAGGCAGGAGACATCCAAAGATGAAAAAGTAGAAAACAAATGGTACTGAAGGGATCAATCCACTTTTAATTATCAAACAAGATACAATTAATTGTCTTGTGATTTGCGAATTATACGCAGCAAAACTATATATTAATTCATATACACATATATGAGCGAACAGCCAGAGAGGCACAAAGTAAACTACTAACACAGTCTATATACAACACATCACATGTACACTATATACAAATACACAAAACACTTACAATGCCAAAAACACTTCTCAGTACCCTTGAGAAAAAATATACATACACACCAATTTACATATGTACCTCCTCTTAATTTGGGGTGGAGTACAAAACACAATGGTAGTCCCAAGAACAACGCACCAGGGGGTTGACTTATCAACCTAGCCTACATTTGTGTTGGTGCACCTAGGGAAAAATCAAATCTTCCTTAGATTTTTACAGGGGACTCCGTTCCAAGCATAAGGTGTCGACGCAGTCGCGGTCGCGTTTCAGCCAGATGATTTAGGCTTCATCAGAACATGGGTACTATAATAACAACAAATATATTTATTATCCTCTTTCTCACTAAACAGGAAAAAACATTACAGCTGCTAAAATTGAAAACTCTCCCCCACATGTGGAAATGCAGTGTCAATGAGAGATTCTATCGTGGAGAGCAAAACAGAGAGGATGACCGAAAGTTGAGACCCCAACAATGAGAAATCAAAGGACAAATTAAAAAAGGAAAATTATTCATATTAGTAATAAAAGAGACCTCAACCACACCTCCAAAGGTGAACAACACAACCATGTGACAAAATCTAAAAACTAAAGGTAATCAATCAAATCACCTTATACCCCAGAGTGTATTAATACATCTACATGCCAAGTACTGCGAGACCCATCGCGTATCCAATATCAATACCTATTCTTCAGGGCCCTGATTAAATCTCGGGCTGTTATCGACGGCTCCCCCACAACCACCCAGAGGGTGGGGTAGGAACCACCGTCTCTGTTCTCTTCCCGTGGACTCTGCACGGAGTAAAAATATATGAAGAGGCCAATCACTCAAAGGGGAAACTCTTACAGAGGGGCGGAAGCCAACACTGACCACCGAACGTTTAACACAAATCCAGGCGTACATACCTTTATAACTTCACAGTGTCCGCCCAGATAGGGAAAATTATCTGAAGTGGCTCAAGTCTCGCAGTCTTCCTACAATCATGCCGGCCCACAGGAGAAAGGAAAAGGGGAGGAACAACAAACCATCAGTCACTCCAACCTCTCTCCTAATTTCCTTCCACCAGTGTAAAACCACGCTAACTAAAGGTCCATACCTGCTGGATAACAAGGATCTATTATCTAAATTACCTGCGTACACCCGCAAGTACTAACTCTCTAAGACATTAACTACACCACTAACGGCAAAAAGCCGATCAAGCGCAGAATAAATGCAGATTAAAATTCGAGAGACCCAGGCAGCTCAAAATACATATAATTCACATGCCCTCCACACCCAATGGGTGTCTCTCTCAGATCTACATATCGGCCTGATTTTCACCCTAACAGCAATCCTTAAAAAAAGAAAACTGTCGGGGCCATACCACTGTCGAACCCAACAGTCCCCTACGTATTCTGTTCTAATCTACAGAGTCCTCACTGCCCGCGCTGCGCACTCGCATAGATATGCGGCAAAGGAAAAAAATTACCTTCAGCCTCCACATAGGGTCTGCGGCACGTAACCTCAGTGCTCCTACATCGCCTGTCAAGCCTAACTACCAGAGAATCAGGGGCGGCTGGTAACGCGCATTCAAAGCTCTAGAATCAGAGATTCTGGTATTTTTGGAATAATAAGCCACTTCAAGAGGGATCATGCTTTATCAAGCTCAGAATGAGCATAAGTCAAATATTCCTTATAATCATAACAACATATTGTTTAACTAGAGCTGCCAGTAATTCATATAACTGCCTAATAACTGCTATACAGGAGAAAAAGGCTACTGGGGAAAAGTCACAAAAGTTTTTAATTGGTAAAGGCATGACCAAAGAGAATTGAGGAGTACAAGACCTAGGGGCCCATTAGGATGTCGGGCGGATCGCCACCGCCATGCGGGCGATGGCGATCCGCCTGACATCCTGGTCCGCCCACCACCCATTTCCCCCCTGCCATATTACCATGGCGGGGGGGCCGTGGCTGGCGGAAAGATCGTCCACCGCTTTTCCGTCCCCAGTCACCTTGCGACCGGGGTGGAAAAGGTTTAATATGGTGGCGGTGTCTATCAGACACCACCAGCTATATTTGGATGGGCTGCAACAGATGCCTTGTAAGGCAGGCGGTCTTCACTCCTGCGGGCCCCCGAAGTAAAGGTGAGGTGGGGGGTGCATGCCTCTTTGTATATGCAAATGCACAATGCCCACCACAATGTTAAAAATGCAGGATGCGCCCGCCACTGTGGTGGGCGCATCCTAATACCCCCCACGGGACCACGGCCCTTATGGCAGGCGGTCCCAAGTACCGTGAGAATGGCTGGCGGGCAAAGTCCGCCCGCCATCCTAATGATAATCTGTATCTTAAGAGGTAGACGTAAGATTTTAAAAATGAATGAATGAGACATCCAGAACATATATGAATTGATAAATATTAAATATGTGCCCCTATGTCATTTGTTAATGTATCTATTAGGTGACAAACCTTCCCCATTAGATAAGGACAGTGCACCTCAAACTTGGCTTTATTTGGCTGTTAGAGATATTGTAAAATATGTTTAAGATAATAGATCTTAATAACAAATCTGATCATGGTACATGAAGTCCAAACACTTATCCAGGTTTGTACTTAGGTCGGTTCACTGATAGAATAGCGATGCAAGAAATATTGATGTTCAAAATATCAAAAAAATATATATATATACTACAAAAATATCAACTCCCATACCTACATAGGTAAGTACACAAACATTGAATCAAAAATATTGATGTAAAAAATACCGCTTTAAATATATATATAAAATAGAATAATATATATTAAATATATTAATTTTAACAAAATAAATTAAATGCAATTAACATTTTTACAAAATATGACATATAACTTAATTCAAAATAAATACACATACAGGCATAATAATTTATGTAAATATTTACTTTAGAATTATTAATACAATAGTATCTTTAATTTATTTTAATGCTTTGAAATTATATAAAAATTAAACATATATATTAATAATTTAAAATATAAAAATATTCTAGAATAAATTAAAACATTAAAGTAAGAAAAAATATTTAAACCTAAATTGCCCAATACAATCAGTGAAACAGTAGGAAAAGTCTTGGATAGCGAAATAATTAAATTTACTATTCCAACTCCAGTCAGTGCAACAGTAGGGAAAGTGTTGGATAGCGGAGGGGTAAAAATGAAAATTCCCACTCCAGTAAGTGCAACTGTAGGGAAAGTGTTGGATGACGGAGTGGTAAAATGTACTATTCCAACTCCAGTAAGAGCAACAATAGGGAAAAAGTTGAATAGCGTAGGTGTAAAAATGACTATTCCCACTCCGCAGTGTGCAACAGTAGGATAAGTGTTGGATAGCGGGGAGATAAAAATTACTATTCCCACTCCAGTGAGTGCAACAGTAAGGAAAGTGCTGGGTAGAGGATGGGTAAAAATTACTATTCTAACTCCAGTGACTGCAACAGTAGGGAAAGTGTTGGATAGCGGAAAGGTAACATTTATTATTCCCACTCCAGTGAGAGCAACAGTAGAGAAATTGTTGGATACCAGAGGGGCATAAATTACTAATCCCACTCCAAAGAGTGCAATAGTAGGGAAAATGTTGGACAGTGGATGGGTAAAAATTAGTATTCCCACTCCACTGAATGCAACAGTAAGATAGATGTTGGATAACGGAGGGGTAACAATTACTATTCCAACTCCATTGAGTGCAACAGTAGGGAAAGTGTTGGATAGCGGAGGGGTAAAAATGACTATTACAACTCCATTGACTGCAACAGAAGGGAAAGTGCTGAACAGTGGAGGGGTAAACATTACTATTCCCACTCCAGTGAATGCAACAGTATGGAATTTTTTGGGTACCCTATAACACCAAATCAATAACTAAACACGTCAACATTTTAATTACATGTATTTACATAATTAACAAAATATTAATGAATTAAAACAATATTATTAATTAAAAAACTAATACACTTTAATTGACTACACACACTTTAACACTATAATAATCACAACACACACCTACATTAAACTATAAAATAATAAAACAAAATTAAAAATTACTCGATATTTGTGCAACTCGATATTTTGTACTCGATATTCTGTCCCTGCACCACTTAGGTCCTCCCTATGGTGGAAATGGTTAGCATAAACAAGAGATTATTCCAAAATATGTTGACGTGTTGTATCTGTACAAAGGAAACAGAAATACATTGCAACTTTCAAATGTCTGATGAAAAGGACTAACTTTATTTAGAGAGAGACATTTATATACTTTTCCTTTCAATGTTGAATGATTTGAGGGACTTACAAGTTGTATAAGAATGGATATTTAGATGGCTCTTCAAATGTAAATAATCACATGTTCAATCTCTACAAACCAATTGAGGAACACCAGAATCGCTAACTATAATAATTTTGTAAAACAGTTTTACTATTTCTTCGATAAAAAGCAAAAACGTTTTTAAAGAGAAAAAAAAGTGTAAAATGTTTAAAGCCATGGCTAACAAAGGACAAGTGATATTGAATATGCTGTATACGTTCATTACTTTTAGAAAACCTAAAAGTACAATTTGATTTAAAAAAATCACAGCCTCAACTAATAAGCATTTTTCAGAAAAAAAGGAAAAATTACTCTCTGAAAAAGTTGTATCAAAACAGAAATGGCAATTACGTCACTGAAAATAGTTTTTAAAAACTGAGTTTCACTTTTAACTATTTTCTTTCTTAATGATGTGTCTCTTACAGGAAAAAAAGGCCCCTACATTGCCAAGAATCTCTGCCAGCCTGAGACCATTGTGTTGGCGTGCAGAAGCGTGCACTCTCAGTCTACCACTATTATACCTGCCCTGGGACCTCCTACGATTAGAATAAACTCTCTTCTCATCTCTATTCTATGTATTCTTGGTCTATCTAACCCCAAGGTGATAGTCCTATAATGGATCCTGTTCCGTCGGTAGGAGGGGTGAAAACTAGTGTTTCCCTGACACAACAGTCAGCTACTCAATGAGGACCCTTAATTGACAACTTCCCAAAAAGACCCACATTAAATCTTTCAGTAGTTGGACAGTTTCAAGAAACAACAAATAGGACACAATAAGAGTCTCAAGCAAATGAATGTGTGTTAGTCATTGTATTAAAGATTCACAATTCATTATAAAAAGTAATCTCTTAGCAATTCTGTTAACAATGTCACAGCTTTAATTGAAGCACCCAGCATTTGGACAAGAATGGTTCTACATTCAATTACAGAGTTACAAAATCCTGTTACCCATACATAAAAAGGATGGTTCTCTAAACTAACAGAATTTATCCTATAAGGCGATGGTAGAGAAAAATGTATACGTCTCTAAGGGCGATTCCCTTTAGCATAAAGCTTGAAGAAAGAGGAAAGTTCTGTTCTGGCAACATCTGCTCCAACATGTTGCATCGACAGATAGTCCAAATCCAAAGAATGTTTTGAAAGCTCCAAAATCTGTCAGAATGAAAGGAAAAATATTTTGAGTGTGATGCACAGCAAAATAGAATTGAGTGCATTCACAGGAATAATTATTTGAGTGCCGTGCCCCTCCTTTAGGGTTTCTTCTTTTTATAAGTTTATGAAACAATTTCAGAGAGATGTGGCATCACACCACCATCAAAAATATCATCATGTGTTCAGGATGTGCATTACGTCACTTAGATAGTCACAACATCAACATGGTTTCCCATGCGTGTCATGAGAACCAACAGATTCACATGGCCACACCAGTTATTGAAAGGAAAAAGAAACATAATAGCAATATAAAGGACAGTAGAAATCATGGCTCTCAGTCATACTTTTCCTATGGGAATAGTTATCATAAAAGTAAAAAAAATGTACAATTGAGGTACAGGGAGTGCAAATTGTTGCCATACTCTGTACAAGAGCATACATCAACCTAACGAATGCATGGTATTGGTCTTGTAGCCAATGTGCCTCCTTGTTGGACTCATCTGTAGCTTTGTACTACCTATCACTAAAGATTCCTCATGGACTCACTGATGTCTCTACTGCTGTTGGCAATGCTTTGTTGCAGTTAGTCTGTATACAGAAATGTATCTGTATAGTCAAGTCCCTCTCCCTCTTTGCTCTTACTATTATTATTATTATTTATTATTTATGAGTTTTATATAGCGCTAGCCAGACCCGAAGGTATAGGAGCATTTTACAGCATGAATCACTCATAGGATACATTAAGCCAATTGGTCAATACAATGTTCTAAGAAGCATCACATGATACCTACGTAGAGTGCAAAATGTTACACGTGAGGTAAGTTATTTCAGTACAATGTCCCGGGAGCATATGACCGTTGTCACAGTAGAATATACCAGGAACAAATGACGCCTCGCTTCAGTGGTCGTTGAGGATCCAGTGACTCCTGGGGGTGTTTGACCGGTGAGGAGGTGGGGTGAGGTAGAGTTCATTGATGGCAGAGTGACCATGTGCTTCTATGGTTTGTAGCTATCCGTTTGGGCGAGATCGGGTGAGGAGGAGGTCCTTGAGCTGCATTTTGACTTTTAAGTAGGAGGGGTTAGTCCTGATATGGACTGGAAGGGAGTTCCATATTTTCGGCGCATTTCCTGCGAAGGATCATGATGCCGTTTTTTGTCTGCGAGATTTCGGTGGGATAAGGAGTATAGTGTTTGAGCTTCTTAGGGTTCTTGACTGACCGGCCTTCTAAAGTTTAGCAGCTAGTAGGCGGGTTTACCTGTGTGCAACACTTTGTGCGTGAGGCAGGCGGTTCTGAACTTGGCCCGCATTTCAACAGGATGCCATTTTAGCTCGCTTAGTGCAGGTGAGATGTGATCATATTTCTTTACTCCGGTGACCATTCTGGCTGCTGCGTTCAGAGTTGAGGTGAGTGGAGCAAGATGGGATTTTGCAGCTCCTGTGAGGGTTTCAATCCCGTAGTCCAGTCTGGACAGTACCAGAGATTGTGTAGCTTGTTTGAGGTCACTCGTAGGGATGAATGGTTTTATTTTTTTGAGTAGCTTAAGGTTGAGGAAGGCGCTCTTTGCAGAGTTTTTGATGTGTTTGTTCATATCTAGTTTGGGGTTCAGAGTAATTCCCAGCGATTTTGCCGACTCAGCTAGGGTGAGGTTGTGGTTGAGAGCCTCAATGGCTTTTATCCATTTTGTGATTTGTGGGTTCTCCTCTTTGTTAGAGATGAGGAGGATTTCCGTCTTGCCCTGATTTAGCTTTAAATGGTTGCGAGAGAGCCAGTGTTCGACTTCTCGTAGAGTTTTGTTCGATCTTTAGATGTCTTCGATGGAGGAGGTTTCCAGATAGATTTGTGTATCGTCAGCATAGAGGTGGAAGGGAATGTTTTTCTTTTCAGTATGGAGATGAGAGGCTTCATATAGATGTTAAAAAGTTGAGGGGAGAGTACTGATCCTTGGGGGACACCCCTACCCACGGGGCGTGGGTCAGAGGAAAAGTTCCTAATTTTTACACTCTGTGTGCGGTTCTGTAGGAAAGAGGTGAACCACTGTTGGGTCACCTCGTCTGCTCCTACTCTTTCTTGAAGTGCTTTGATGAGTAGTTTGTGGTCAACTGTGTCAAAGGCTGCCGATAGATCCAGGAGTATTAGTAGGCAGCAATGGCCTTTGTCCAGTGATTTGTGATTGTTGTCTATTACATTTAGGATCGCTGACTCTGCACTATAACCTTTCCTAAACCCCGATTGATGAGGATCGAGAAAGTTGGTGCTGTCTAGGTGTTGAGCGAGTTGGAGGAGAACACATTTTTCCATAATTTCTGTAAGGAGATGGAGATTGAAGACGGGTCTGAAGTTGTTCAGTTCGTTTGTGTCCGAGCCAGGTTTTTTCAGTAGAGGAGTGACTTGGCCAATTTTGAGACAGTCAGGCATGACTCCAGTACTCAAGGATCTGTTTATAATCTTAGTCCAGTGCGGGGCTAGGCATAATTTAAGTTTTTTTGCTAGTTGGGTCGGTAAGGGATCCATGATGTGTGCTGAGTGTTTGGTGTTGGAGATTAATTTGATGACCTCTGTTTCCGAGAGGGGGTTGAAGGATTTCCATAAGTTAGGCGGGTGCTTGGGAGTGACAACATCTAACTCAGTGGACGCTTTACTGTCGTGAGGACTGCTTTGTATGTCCAAGGAGAGTTCAATCTTGGAAATGTTGTCAATGAAGAAGTAGGCAAAGTTGTCACACAGGTCTTTGGAGGCCATAACTTTTAGAGGGGTTTAGAGGTTTGTTGCCTGATGACGCTGAAAAATTCCTTAGGTCTGTTCTTTGCTTTGTCAAGGGCGTTGCAAAGGAAGGAAGTGTTTTCATTTTTTATGTGTTTATTGTATCTCCCTCTTACTGCTTTGAGTCTAGCTCGTAGGATTGTGGATGGATCGTTTTCCCAAAGTTTTTTGCCGCTCTTAGTTCTCTTCTTTCAGAGTTTAAGTCTGCAATGTACCATGATCTGGATGGAATGTTTCTTGATCTTTTTAGTTTCAGGGGGGCTATTTGGTCCATAATGGAGGTCATCTTGGTGTTGTACTGAGAAGTAAGTTCTGTTACTGAGAGATCACCTGTGTGGGAGGGGAAGAGGGAGCTCAACCTCTCCTCCAGGTCCACAAGTGGAATGTGACTTAGATTTCTCACCAAGGACTTGAAGCTTCTGGTTTAGGTGGAACAGAATGATATGGTGATCCAACCAGTCCACAGGGAAGGTGAGGTTGATGGAGACAGTGTCTGCACGAGCAATAATAGTGTCAAGGGTGGATTCTTTGATGTGGGTTTTCTCTGTGCAGTGTTGTGTAAGATCGAGGTTGCTTAGGAGATCATTTAGGGATTTGATTAGCGCGGTGTTTTCATCTTTCCAGTTTAAGTTGAGGTCACCTAGAATTATGTTGTTAGAGTCCTGGAGTGAAGAGTGAGTTAATAGGTCAGAGAGATGTCCTCCGAAAGGAGATGACAAAGTAGTGATTTGTTGTCACTCATCTTAATGGTTGTAGAGAGACATTCAAAAGAGAGTTATTTGAGCGTCTCACTTTCCTTTATGGAGATGCTGTTCTTATCTATGATTTCTAAGTCTCCTCCCCTCTGTTTTTTTCTGTCTTTGTGTATGATGGTGAAGCCCGGGGGACAAGCATGTCCATGATTGGGGGAGAGAACTCGTTTAGCCAAGTTTCGGTAATGAACGTGATGTCAATGTCATGTGTGAGGATGGTCTCTGCCAATTCAGTTGCATGTTTGGAGGCCGACCTGCAGTTAGTGAGCATGCAGTTGGTGTTGGGTCTCTCATTAACGGGATTCTTCATTACAAGAACCCTAGGGATATTGGTGAGGAGGGCTGGCATCCTTAAGGGTCTGGAGGGGGTAGTCTCTGCCCATACCCTTGATCACCTGGCTCCTGGAGCTAGGGATGACATTAGTGGTTGTGTTGAATGTAGAGGCAAGATCCATTGCTTCCTTTGTGGGCATGGTGGCTTTTGTTCTTTTGGCTCTCTGAGCCTGTGTTGGGAGGGGGGTTGTGGTCCAGCTGAGCCGTTGGGTCTCCGGCCTTGAGTGGTTAGATTTGGTGTATGGGGGTGTCGGATGTGAATGATGAAGGGGTTATCTGAGTTTGGTGAGGTACGGTAATATTTCGGAAAGGCCCAGAATTACAGTTTCTAGCCGGATTTCAAGCAGGGCCAGTCGCTGGTTCATCTTTACGTAGGGAAGGGAAGAGGAGTCTCGAGAGTGTGATGAGAATTTTTTGTACCTGGGTCTCTGAGACTGGGCTGTGTTAGGGGATTTTGTAGAGCTAGGCTGTTTGATCTTGGGCGGGTTTGCGTGAGAGGTGTCAATAAGAGAGGGTGTCAAGTATGGGTGTGGACTGGGCTCTCCCAGTTGGCTTTTGGTGTTGGAGTTGCCCCAATTATCTCTATAGAGAGTCCTGGATATTGAGGGTGTGTCGTCTCATCGTCGTTCCCTCAGCCATCTCTTGTGTATCAGTGGAGGGAGATAGCTAGGCGTCGAGGGAGGGGGCATGTGATCGCAGGTTGTCTGTTGAGAGTGGGAGATTGAGGAAGGCGGGCAGAGTGTTGGTCGTGGGGTTGGAGAGTCTCATCTGTGTCGGGGTTCTGAATAGATTTGGTGGGTGGATTGATTTACTTGTAGGGTACTTTGTTCTCTGTATATGAAATGATTATATGATTCTATATAGAATTTAGGTATGATTTGATCGTTTGTGTATTATTTTATTCATGCTAAAACTCAATAAAAAGTTTTTAAATCAACAATTGGGGAAAAGGTCAATACTAAAAACATAGTTTAGCAAGACTCCCTTAAGTAGACTTCACATTTTCTCCTTTGTATCCATTTTTAAACATTGTAAAATCATAGTAACCATAAGAAATGTCATGTAATATTCACACCTTATTATTACAAGACACTAATTATCATTAGGATCACCTTATTAGTAGAGGAATTCATGAGTGTACATTTTCCTAGATTAATGCTATAACAATTGTCTCAACATTTTCATAAACTAAATCATCTCTGGTATTAGGCTGCGAAGTTTCAGGCTCATATCTCTCTGTTTACAAGCTATACCACCTCTGTTTCTATGCAATGTATTATCCACAAAAGCATTCCAATAGCACTAGTCCACGTCATGTATAGCATTAAATAGCACCCTTTTATATGTATTAGTGTACATTTGCATATGTATCTCTATATTATGTTTAAAAACACTCTTTTACAGTGCTTCTGTTACTCTGGTTTCCTATAGGCCCGGGTGAAATTTGCGCAGTCATGTTAAGCAGAAGTCAGTGAAGTGACAAAAAATCTCTGCTTCTTGGGGTTTCGTGAGCAGGTGGAGCTGCTCGCTGCGCCAGTTCATGTGATGTTTACATTGTGCGCAATGAGACGTGCTCTCTCATGCTGGAAATCGCACGCTAAAGGCACAATGTGGTTCTCATGGGCACAACTATTCTATTTTTGTTCTGTATATGGTGCTGGGGCCAACTTTTCAATCCTTCCTTATCTTTTTAATCCTCTCCTTATCAAACTTATCTATCCCTCATGTTTATTTCTTATATTATTATGAGTCTTTGTGTTTGTGTTTTTTTAAATAGTTTGTGTTTTTTCATGACTTTTTTCATTTTTCTCTTTACTTTCTCATTTTTCTCCTTCCTTCCTATTCCTGTTTCTATTCTTATCTTCTCTTCCCCTACCCAGCGCCATGGCAGAGCAGGGGAGCAGCAGCGGCAATCCTCCAGAACCCCAAGTGGCACCAGCCGCCTATCTTGCACTTTTGTGGTGCCCCAAAGG
This sequence comes from Lissotriton helveticus, assembly GCF_964261635.1. NCBI lineage: Eukaryota > Metazoa > Chordata > Amphibia > Caudata > Salamandridae > Lissotriton > Lissotriton helveticus. The sequence continues at coordinate 2,120,410,633 of NC_136057.1, read as the reverse complement.
GTTGCAGCCTGTGCCATTTTATCTGAGGTGGAGGTGGCTGCGCTTGTATTTTATGTGCAACCCCACCTCCCCTCCACCCTGGCAGCAAACAGCAGGCCTGCCAGTGGGTACTGCCTCCAGGGGCATCGACAGCACCGGGAGAAGTTGTACGCTGAAGCTCTGGGGTCTGGTGCACCCAACAACAGCTCATACGCCGGTGGACCGACATACTGACAGGGAATAGGACCTGCTTGCCATTAAGATTGCAGGTCTAGGTGATTAATAATTCTTTATATGTAGTGATCTAATATTTTTCACCAAATAGCAAGCATGCTGCTCACACTTGGAGGTAAGTTAAGTTTATGTTACAAATATTATGTTATCATCTACTAGCCAAGTCCTCAGCGCTAAATAATCTGACTTGTTGGTGCTCGCTTTGGCTGATTATTTAAGAAGCTATACAGAGACTCCTCTGTCTTGTTACTAATATAGGTAGGTGGCCTCCCTTTCCTCTCAACTATCTAATGAGGCCCAGTCCAATGGTCTTTGGAAGGTCCTGGGCTTCACAGGTGCTATTACCCAATTTTTTGTCCAGGCTGGCATTCCACAGTGTAGCTGTCAGCACATACAACGGCTTTATCATCTCCTGACTAGCCTCCAAGTGCTCACAAGGCTTCTTCCAGAACTGGGTCATCGGGATGTAGCTAACCACTTCCTGGGAAGGCTTCCTGGGGGCTTGCTCCAACTCCTCCCAAACCAGACTGAGAGGTCCCCTAAAGGGATACCATATAGAAGTTCAAAGAGGATACATCTAACCCATTTCTGTGGCACCTACCTGTAGGCAAAGAGCAGGCATGGTAGAAGACACCCCACTTCCACCTCATGATCTCAGGTAGAGCCTTAATATTCATTCCCTTCGTGGTCTTGTTGAATCTCTCAAGCCAATTTGTTTGTGGATGGTAGGGCGTGGAGAACTTGTAAATTACCCCACACTCTGTCCACACGGAATGCATCTATGCAGAAATAAAGTTGATGTCAGACACCACTACTTAGGAAAAATTCAGTCTGGTAAAAAATTTCCCATAAGGCCCTAGCCACTACATGTGTAGTAGCAGTCCTAAGAGGTAAGGCCTCTGAGTAGCTAGTGGTGTGGTCCACCACGACCAGGATAAACCTGTTGCCAGAGGCTGTCTTGGGATTCAGGGCCCTTCAATGGTGATGCCCAGTCTCTCAAATGGGTGCAATGACAGGCAAGGGATTCAGGGGAGCCTTTAGATTTCTCCCTGTTTTTCCACTAGCCTGGCAGGGTAAGCAAGTCCTACAAAATTTATCTGAGATAACTTTCATCGGGGACCAATAAAAGTGAGGGACAAGCCTGGCAAAGGGCTTGTCCTGCCCCATGTGTCTAACCCTGGGTATCTCATGGACCAGCCTCAGCAGGAAGGCCATGTATCATGTATCATTGGAACACTACCAACACCTGTGTTGATCCATGAACAAACGCTTTAGGCTCATGATATAGGAGGTTATTCTCCCAATAAAGGGTGATCTTCAGATTTGTCACCAGCTGCCCGGGCCTCAGCATGCTGCCTCATTGCCTGCAGGGTTGGGCATTCCCTGTGTGCCTTTCAGAACCCTTCCTTGGTGGGTACTCCTTCTGCTTGCTGCCTAGCAAGCTCAGACAGGTCACCAAGGGAGGCAATGTTTTCCCTAGTGTCCTCTGGGGTAGCCTTCTCCAACTTCCCATCCACTTCCACTTCAGGGGCTGTTTTTTTACATTTCTTTTTACTTCTCCCTCTTGGTAGCTTTCTGGGCTATTTGTGAATTATGAACGGGAGCCTTTTTTAGACAGGCGCCCATATCGCGGATACAGGAATCCGAGGGGATACAATCGCTCGGATTTTCCGGGGAAGCAACAACCTCAAAACAGCTCCAGGGAGTATATAGCCACCAGGAGTACTCAATATTGGAGGTAGGCGAATTCCCTATAGTTAACCTCTCCAAAAGGACCCTTAACAGCACAGAACAAACAGTATTACAAAAAGGCTTCAGTTTCGCTCCCAACAATGCACCCTCTTTGTTTCACATGGAGAGTGACCTGAAATCATTCTTTAGAAAGATTCGTCTTAACCGCTTCTTCGAAAACCGCGAATACAATCCCCCCTCCAGTGTTACAGGGCTTAAACCCAAATCTACTTTATTTCCCAGCATCCATCAAGTAGACAAAAACGTTGAGGTGTTTGAAAGAGTAGTGGAGGTAGAAGTTAAGAACTTATTTTCCAAAAAGGTTAACGGTAACAATAATTTCTCAAAAGCACAGAGAGACGCCCTTTCTAACATGCAAAATAGTGAGGAACTAACAATCAAACCCGCCGATAAGGGCGGGGGAATAGTTGTGTTCGACACTGAAAAATATGACAGTAAACTGAAAGAACTCCTTAGTGTCAAGGAACATTATCAGAAATCTAGATTACAAGAACTCAGCAAATTAAAGAGTGAAGTAGCCAACCTTTTGAGTGAAGGGAGAAACAGGGGCGCCATTAGTGAAAGTGAATATAAATTTCTTTTCAATCAACATCCAGTCACCCCCGTAATGTATGGACTCCCAAAGATCCACAAGAACCTCACTGATCCACCTATGAGACCAATAATCAGTGGAATAGGGTCCATACTAGAGTCTTTGAGCAGGTATGTAGACTTTTTCCTACAGCCAAATGTAAAAAAACAAAGGTCCTACCTCAAAGACACCTCCCATGCCATTTCTGTATTTGAGGGTAGAGAGTTCAATAGGGTGACCCAGCTTCTGGTCACCCTTGATATTGAAGCCCTCTACACGAATATCCCTCAAAATAATACCTTGGAGGTCATAGCTTCCATACTTGAAACAGAGGACCTCAACGGCGGTGACGACACTTTTATCATGTCGTGCATCCACCTTATTTTGAAGAGGAATTTCTTCCTCTTCAAAGATGATTTATACCTTCAGATCAAGGGGACGAGTATGGGGGCCACTTGTGCCCCCAGTCTGGCCTGTTTATATGTGGGAGACTTTGAACTAACACATATATTCAATGAGGCTGCCCCCTTCTTCGAGAATATCTCCTGCTGGCATCGCTACATCGATGACATTATTTTCATCTGGAGCGGTGCCAGCGAGGATTTACTTAGTTTCTTGGAATGGCTCAACCTGGGTGATTCAAACCTCAGGTTTACGGGACACCACAGCAATGCTAGGGTAGAATTCCTGGATATAGCCATTAAAGATGAGGAAGGCATCTTGAAAGTTGAGCTCTTTACCAAACCGACGGACAAAAACTCACTCTTACACTATTCCAGCAACCATTCGAAGGCACAAAGGGACAATGTGCCTTTCGGTGAATTTCTAAGACTGAGGCGAAACTGTTCCAATTTGGAAGACTTCTATCGACACTCGGAGAATATGACAAGAAAACTTAAGGAGAGAGGCTATCCCCATAAACTAATCAAACATTCCCTCAAGCGAGCAACATTTTATGACCGCGATAGCCTACTCGACCAAGATAAAACCCGCAACAAAAAAGACTTAGACAGAATAGTATTTGTTACTCAGTTCTCACATCTAAGTAATCAAATCAAAAACATTGTGAATAGAAATTGGCGTATCCTCAATTACAACACTGCAAACCAACTCAACAAACCGTTGTTCTCATTTCGTAGAAACAAAACCCTCCGCAATTGTTTGGTACATACATATAAGCCACCCATGGAAAGTCAACGAACTCTGACCGGCACCAGAGCATCAGGTAACCACAAATGTGGAACCTGCTCGGTCTGCCCTCATTGTATCACAGGCACTAGCCTTGAATTTAACAGAAAAACTCTGACTCCTAGAACATTCAATAATTGCAGGAGCCAAAATGTAATATACCTGCTGATCTGCCCCTGCAACTTGGGATATGTGGGGGAGACCAGCAGGGAACTTAGATTCAGAGTCTTAGAGCACAAATCGGCCATACGCACAAATAAATGCAATGCACCTTTGACAGAGCATTTTAGACAGCAGAATCACACCTGTGACGACCTGCGGTGGTACATTTTGGAGAAGATTAGAACCACCAGACGAGGCGGCGATATTGACAAACTAAGAAAAACCCGAGAACAATGGTATTTCTGCTTCCTAAACACCATTCTCAAAGGTTTAAATACCAGGGAGGACTGGACAAAAGGCCTTTAGATCTTCTGTCTTCAGTCCAAACAAGGAGCACTAGCATCCTCAGTGAGATTCACTGTATACTTTTGTCAATATTCTATACGCTATACGCTTCTTACAGTGAAGGAACTTATCCCCTTACCTGTTGAGATGACTCGATTCCATCCTTAGCACTTTAGTACTTGCAACTCTGTGAATTTTCTTTTCCACCTTTTAAAATATCGTTTATTATAGACATGTCCTGGTATATCTGGTGATTACCTTCTCTATATATAGAAAAGAGTGTTAACAAACCTCTCCGTCGGACTGTACGCAATCAGGACCCCAGCGGTCCTACTTTGGGCAATATATTCTCCTTAAACCGCATCCTCCCCGTGTTGTAATTTAGATTACCACCACTAGTGCAACCCGATGGCTAAAATACCTTTGGCATTATTTAGAACATAGGTCCAATACCGCGGCCTATTTGAACACATGGACACACAATATATTGTATATGCAAATTCCGTGGTTTAAATAAACCCGTAATCCCGCGATCGCCCTCCTAACACTTGAAAAGAACGTTAACACATTTCTCAGTTGTCCTGAATGTATCCAGGATTTCGGCGGTCCAATGATCGGGCAACCCACTTTTTTATATTCCTGTTGTTTTATAATTCAGACCACCATCGCTAGTACTAATCTACGGTCAGATCACTCTCAGCATTATCCAGAACACAGGTCTGATACCCCGGCCAATCGGAACACAACATCACAAGCCTGTGAATGCAAATTCCGTGGTTCTAAATAGATCAGTCTGATTGGCTCCGAACTAGACCACTCACACGCCAGACTCGGCATTTAAACACGGCGCCTTTTCCTCTTGGGTACACTCCGTGTAACCAGAGAAGCAGGCAGTCCTTCGCGTTATACCAGATAAGCTGCCATAGAAATATAGAGACTTAAGTAGGCGAAGTCCGAGATAAAAGCGGGTTACATTTAACAGCCGCACTCTTCTTGTCCCGATTCTTAGGGAAATATCCCCCCACATCGCAAGGACATGACGTAAGCGCCCCTGTTTTTTTAAATTAAAGGGCTCCACGTAACCAGAGAAGTAAGCAGTCCTCTGCGTTTGAATAGGTAAGCTGAGTGAGAAATTTTCGACAATGCAGAATGTTAGCTCTTAAATCGCAACACTCCTAACGGCCTTACAATTTACTTATGCTTTGATCTTTAGTGAAATACGAGTTCACACAGCAAGGACAAGACTTAGGCGCCTCTGGTTTTTAACGAACAAAGAAAAGAATAAACGCTTTAGTGGGCACTAATATTTTGGATCACCCACACCCAACGATTACAAGTTCTAGCATCAGGTACGCTAAATTTCTTATCAACTACGTTAGACAAGCTATCACGATAATTAATTCAAGAATAGTGCTTGTGTAAAGGAATAGTCTTTTTCCTTACCTTAACCCTGTATTATTTTGATTATTTTGATTTGTAGGAGTAATTTACCTGTAGCCAGATTTAGACATGCGATTTTAAATATGGACATATAAAGACAGCATCCCCTCCTATATCGCACTCTGATATGGAAAATAATTGAAATCCATCTACCTCTAATTACGGATTTGAAGGTAATTTTATATCATCCAACATAAACATCCTTTGGGCAATTTAAAAAACATAGGAGCTTGCACATCACCCTCAGCCTAGTGCAAATAATAGTAACCCAAAAAATATAGGACTGACATATAATCCTTAGTTCCTCAATCTGGTATACATTTATTAACGCAGAACTGATTCTAAACATTAGTCTTATATTACGATTGTGTAACTTTTTCTTATAGAAATTGGTTATTTAAGCCAAATATAACAGCTCCTCCCCAAGTCATTGGTATATATAAAACTATGATCTCTGACTAATTTGATTAGGTAAACCTTAGAAATTAAGGGGAATCAGTGATTTTTTGATACAAGTATGTATTCAAAATGTACGTTTTAATACATTAGGAAATGAATTGCAACAGGTGTACAGGAAATGCAGATCCAGCCTCTACCAAACCAAATAATGCATCTTGACTTGTCACCTTCGATAATAAATACAAATACACATTTTACTGTGTCTTTTGTACTAGAGAGGTTTCCATATATGTATCTCCATTTAGTATTGCTACCTTCCCATTATAGGATACCAAGACAAAAAAATGTTTGTGACAATTGTAAATTATCATGTACTCACCATAATCTATTGTGTATTCATCTGTCTAGGGTGATTATACTGACCCCTGTACCACGACAGATATCAAAGTTAGTCTTGACAAAGGTGGATAAAATTGTGGAAACCCACCGAAACGCGTCGACGCACCACTTAGTATAATTCATGACCCGGACATCTTTGTTGATATACTGTATTATGGTGTGCATAACTCAGGTGTCAGAAATAGAGTCCGAATATACAACCAGTATTGTATGAATTCAATGTCTTACTGTTTTTCTGTCTCTGTGTCTCAATCTTGCTGGCCAATATTGAATGTCGATCAATTTTTTTACTGTTCCTCTATAGTTTTTAATTGTGTTGAGTGGTCTCTCTACGGTCCACTCTTTGAAATGTTTGTATTACCAATAAATTGTACGAATTCCTTTTACATACGTGAATCTGTTATTGTTTGTGACCTTTTAGCTCATTTACCTTAGTTCTGCTCAAGGGAACTTCTTTTGTTTCACTATTTGTTTAGGCTCCAGACCTCTTTGATCCCCCTCCTGGGCAGCCATGGACCTGGTGGTCACACAGACTTACTCAGACAATCCCAACATTTCCAGGTGTGACCTGAGCTCCAGTTCCTTGAAGGCAGTGTGCTCAAAATAATTCCCACAGGCACTGCAAGACTTTCAGAAGACCTTGGACCCCTTCCCCATTCAAAGGGATCTAGAACCACAGGGTAGTGGCTTTCCTGGTTGACTGCTAATACAACCTGGTGAAATGCATTGGGTATCCTGACTGACAACCCATCCACTAACTGGGGCAATCTCCTCCCTAAGCTCTATGCTAGCCAACCCTGGGGTCTCCCTCCACATCACCATCATCCTCTCTCTTAAAGAGGACTACCACCGCTGTAGTTCCTCAAAGGCTCTGAGGGCTAACTGGAGATCCAATTTGGTAGCCTTCCTGTCGCATTTAAGTCCCTTTGCTTGCAGAGTTTAATCAGCTCAGCCCTATTGAGGGTGTAAATGTTTCACAGCTCCATGTTCATGGTGAGAGAAAGGAAGTTAGGATAATTAAATGTAAAAAAGGGTGAAAATAGCCAATGGAAAAACAAAAGAGGAAATTAAAAAGGGGTCATTTTGATGTCAAGTTATTTATCTGGGAATTTTGTGTAACAATAATCCCTATATGATACTGCACAAACAAAAGTCCTGATCCACAACTCTGAACACTAATGTGAGAAATTGGGTTGTTGGTTGACTGGGGGTGAGCCCTGGTCAAGCAACAGCCACAATCCCTTGCAGGGTGAACCATAAACCTGTGCTTAACCCTAGGTAGCGTGGCACAAAAAACAATCAGGCTTATCTTAGAGGCAATGTGTAAGGTATTTATGCAGAACCCAAACTAATAGTGAAAACACAATGGAAGAAAAGTCCTAAACCAATTTAGAGAAATAGAGTAAAGTTTAATAAATTATTTGAGACCCAAATGACAATAATCCAATCAGTAGAACCGGAGTCATGAATTCTTAAAGTTTTTAGTAAAAACTAGTGCTTAAAGGTTCAAAGCACCAACCTTGGGCCTCTAATCGCACAAGACTGGGTTAAAGATAAAAGTTAAGGCTGACTGCAAAGAAGCACAGCTTTGATACAAGATGTGGAATAGGCCCTGTCAGCGCTTACCTTTGGGCTTGGAAAAATTCTTGAAGAAAAATGTCAGAGAAGGTAGAATTTCAGCGGGTCAAGGTTACCGAGTGTTCGAGGAAAGATTGTCATCTTCAGATGTGTAGGAGCGATGCTGCAGTAACATTTTTACCTTTGGACTTCATGGTTAGAATGGAGGTCTAAAATCTCCAGCGGACAATAAAGAGCTGTAGCCGAAGAAAAGTCCACAAGATCGGATATCCCTTTGGCGAAGGACCGTTGAAAAGGATTTGCTGCTGCAGAGAAAAATGTAGCAGGAGAAGCCACAAAGTCAATCCGACCCGCAATGCTCTTCGGGTGGATACATGAGCATGTTGGTCCCAATCTTCTTCTGGTTCTCAGAGCACTTTTTGGACAAATTTTGTTTAAGTCCTCAGTTTTAGGAATTGGCCATATGGGCACTTTTAGCACCACAACCAAGGGTCCAGGACTGGTGGGACAGCACTTGGGGTTTCAGCACTCAGGCTGGGTCCAGGGCGAGCTCCGCCTCTGGGCCGGAAGCGCCACCTTCGGGCCGGAAGCTCCGCCCCTAAGCCAGAAGCTCCGCCCTTGGGCCAGAATTCCCAGCTCCAGTGCGGACGTAAAGTTAGTAGTCTTAAATTTATTTTGTGAATACCAAAAGTAGTAAGTTCACTCTGTGAATCCTGAAAGTAGTAAGTGCATTCTGTGAATACCAAATAGTAGTAAGTTTAGGATTTAGTCTTAAGTTCATTCTGTGAATCGGGCTCAGACTGTTTTTTGGAGATCTTTAAACTAAATGAGTAAGATTCAATCATCAGAGATTGGCAAATAAATCAAAATGTTTTTACTGTGATGCATTCAGATATTCTTGTAAGCCAACAAGTCTTTAACTACAACATGTTGCTTCATCTGAGGCAAAATATATAAACTTTATAAATGCTAATCTTGGAATTTTACAATGTTCAGAGGTAAATGGAAGATGTGATATTCTGAATATATTTGAGTAAAAGAGGATGGGAAGTAGATTATTCTTGAAGTCCAGATTGAAGTCTCAAAGAATTATGGTGGAAATGAAAGGAGAAGCAGAGTCAGGCTTGATATAAATATCTTCATAGAAGTTATCAAGGTTTATTAGGGTGGAATAGGACAGTGACCTGTATTATATAAGGGGTGGTAATTGTAACTGTAGGGCCAAGAGATGGGCAAGCTGAGTATGTGATCTATTTTTTCTATGGATCTGAACGTCATGGCCTCAGTAGTGAGTGTCTTTCTCATTCATTTATCAGTAATGGAAAAAAGAGAGGGGGAATTTAAGTTGAACTAATCTGTTATGTAGGGGGTTTTGCTGTAAACAAATTTGTTTTTTCCAAAGAAAGCATAAGAGCAAATAAATGGAGGAGCTAGTGTGCTGCTGTTCTAATGTCTATTGGATAGTTAATGTAAGGCATGTGATTATATTACAACAGGAATATCTATAGTTGTATTTGTAAACAGTTGTGCTGACTAATATGAATGTTAGTTGTCAATGTTATGTTATGTTATGTTATGGTTTTTATTTTTTTTATATAGCGCGCGGAGACTCAAAAAGAGTATCCCGGCGCTTTAGCAGCAAGACCTACGACGAGATAACATAACACAGCTGTAAAACAAAAAAAAGGGGAGCTCAATAAAAAAAAAGGGAACAAAGCCTATAAAGTAAACAACCAGGTATTTAGACCCTTCCTAAAAGCAAGTAGACTGGTGGCGCCCCGAAGTGTCAGCGGCAGAGAGTTCCACAGCTGTGGTGCCAACAGTCCAAAAGAGCGACCTCCAATGCGAGCTCTTTTCACACGTGGCACCACCGCCAAGAACTGTGACTCCGATCTGAGAGCGCGGGCCGGATGATAAAAGGCCAATCTCCTTTGGAGGTACTTCGCGCCCCCGGCATGGAGGGCTTTATAGGCCAGAGTCAGCGTTTTAAAGATGATCCGCTTGCGGATAGGCAGCCAATGTAAGGTCTGCAAGAGACCCGCAACTCTGGCTCGCCTATTTAAGCCATAGATGGCTCTCGCCGCAGCATTCTGTGCAACCTCGAGACGCTGCAGCAGATACTCTGGCAGGCCCAGGTAAAGGACATTAGCATAATCCAACCTGGACCCGATCAAAGCCTGCACGGTCAGTTTCCGATGTTCTTCCGATAGAAGGGGTAGAAACTTCCTCAGCACCTTGAGGAGGCCAAAGCAGGTGCCCGTCACCCGCAAGATCTGGGCTCTCATCGTCAGGCCCTTGTCCATCTTAACCCCCAAGTTCTTAGCAACTAAAGATGGACGGGATGGTGGAAACATGTTAGTAGGCCACCAAGCTTGCCAGTCAGGATCCGACGCACACCCGAAGAAGCGAACTTCAGACTTCTCAGAATTGCATTTGAGGCCACTCAGATGAAACCATCTAAGGACAGCCTCAAGGCAATCCCGGATGCTCTCTCCATTAAAATCTCCTCCACTCTTACAAGAGAAGAGGAGCTGTGTGTCGTCAGCGTAGGACACGATCCGGGCCCCGAAAGACTCCGCCAATGCCGCCAAAGGGGTCATAAAGATGTTAAAGAGGGTCGGGCTCAAAATAGAGCCCTGCGGGACCCCGACACCCAATGGCGGCATCACAGCAGAGTCCGGGGAGGCCCAGACCGTTTGTCGGCGGTCAGCTAGAAATGATGAAAACCAGCTGAGCACCGTCCCCCTTAGGCCAATCTCATAGAGTCTAGAGAGAAGGCCCTAATGGGGAACGGTGTCAAAGGCCGCCGACAAGTCCAACATGACCAGCATGGCCTTGCCACCCGAGTCCAGTACCCCTTTAATGTCTTCCGACACCTCCAGGAGCGCTGTCTCTGTGCTGTGGTTTGGGCGAAAGCCCGATTGGGTGGCATGCAGAATCTCGTGCGATTCCAGAAAATTGGAGAGCACCGTGTGTATGTGCTTCTCCAGAATTTTCATAAGGGCTGGCAAGAGAGAAATCGGTCTGTAATTGACCAATGCCTCAGGGTCGAGGCCAGGCTTCTTCAGCAGGGGGATGACCATTGCCTGCTTCCATGCTTGCGGTACCAGACCCTGGCTCAACGAGAGATTCAAAAGTGGATTGACCAATGGATTTAAAGCTTCCGCCATTTTTGATAGAAACTTGGCCGGGCAGGGGTCCAAAGGCGATCCAGTTTTAAGCGTGCCCATAAGCCCTAAGGAAGCAGAGGCTGAAATGGAGGGGAAGATTGCCAGCATCGGGCCAGATGAAACCGCCAGACGCGAGCCATCCTCGGTGCAAATTGACCCTACAGGCGCCACCAGATGAAAAGAGTCCTGGATAAGCTTTATCTTGCTGGTGAAAAAGTTAGCAAGATCCGCAGCCCAGGATTTAGGGGGCATGTCTCGGGAGGCATTAGAGCGGGGAGCTGTAAATTCTCTCACTATGGAAAAGATTTCCTTACAGGAGTTGGAGGCAGCCTCTATTCTCCCAGCAAGATAAACCTTTTTTCCAAGGCGAATGTCCCGCTGATATGCCTTAACCGATGTCTTATAGAGCAGTTTTGCCTTAGGATCATATTGAGAGCGCCAGGCTCTTTCCACCACCTTGCAAGACTGTCGGGCGGTCGACAATGCCGCAGTGAACCAAGGGGCCGAAACCCGTTTCGATGTTGAGCGGGGGGCCATCACTGGGGCAAGGTCATTAAGCCTGTCCAACAGCCAGACCTGCAGAGCTTCCAGGTCCTTCTCCAGGTCTCCTGAGAAGGGGCACGGATGATCCAGCGCAGCCTGAGCGAGCATCGCCGGGGTCACAGAATGATAGGCCCGGAGGGCGCGACACTGTTGCTGAGATACAGAATTGGCAGGTCTCATTATGCCTTTAACCAAAAATTTCACTAGCCTGTGGTCTGACCAGAGCACCGGAATAGTCTCCTTAACCTCCAAAGGGGATGTCGAGAAAACCTGGTCCAGGGTGTGACCCTTATCATGAGTGGGTCCCAAAAGAAACGGGATCAAGCCCAAGGGGGCAGTGGCCTCCAAAAATTTGGTGGTGTCCGGGTCTAATAGGTCATCCATGCGGAAGTTGAAATCTCCAGCGACAATACACTGTTCCGTTTTCAAAACCAGCCCTGATAGGACAGACTCGAACTCTTCAAAGAAGGTACCAGATGGACCAGGTGGTCTGTAAACCAATAGGCCTTTGAAGGATTGGTGGGGAGCCAAGGTGATGGAGAAAGCAAGGGACTCAGAGCCGCGGATGTCATCTACAGGCAGAATGGAACAGGCCACACTTTCCTTCACCACCAAAGCCACTCCCCCACCCCTACCCTTGAGTCTGTCCTGCCTAAAGACATTATAGTCAGAAGGAATGGCGGCAGCCACATCAGGGTTAGGGAATTCCCCCAGCCATGTCTCAGTTAACATGAGGCAGAGAGGCTTTTCCATGGTCGATCTTTTTGTTGGGGGGCTGAAACACGGCACAGCTAGGGCGCCATCCGCACCCAGGACATGTGAAGGAGAAAGTCAGAAGTGTCTTATTCACAAAATCATTTACAGCTGTAAACTTCTGTTTACATGAGTAAATGGCTTAATGTGTGTAAGGAAGATATCCACACAAGGATAACTGACAGAAATAAATGTTTCTACTCACTGGTGTTATACAAACTTGAGGGGGCCACCGTGCAAAGTACGTGGAGGGGGCCCCACACTCAAGGCCCAGTTAGGAGCTCTCCTGCCAGGAGCTCAGCTCCCATGCATAGTGTCGGAGGAGGCCCCTGGAGCTCTGGGTTCCCGCTCACTGGGGGGGGGGCAGCGTAGGCCAGTGTTATGCCACTGGTTCAACTACTTTGCAAACCTCTAGCAAGAGTGTTTACAATTACACAATCTAACCCGAAACAAAGGCTTGAAAGTGGGAGACTCAAAGCATTAATTACCTAGCATATTTCTGATTGTACAAAATGTGTGAGTTTGTTGTCATACACTAACTGCTTTCTGAATTCTTACCACCTGGAAATTGCTAGAGTATTACTCCCCCCATCCAGGTTGGCAAAGGCACTGGCTCACATCAAACATTAGTGTGGTGTAAGAGAAGAAGTTTCTCCATGTGGAAAACTAATTTTTTGGAGGAGCAAAGGAAAATAAGATATGTGTTTTCACAATGCATTCTTAAACATAATACATTGGTGAAATAGCAGTCTTTAAACAAATCACATTCATTACTCAGTAGGGACTAGAAATCTGAAAATGGTGCAGTTTTCCAGACAAAACACTGCTGGATTTGGTAACTATGTGAAAATCGTAATTTTGTATACACTAAGAATGGCACTTCTGAGTGAAGATTTACTGTTACTTTTATTTATCTGGCTGGTTGTGTGCAATCTACACGTCTGTTATTCTTTTCAATTTACATTTTGAAAAATTCCTATTTGACTTTTCCTCCCTTTCCAATTCATTCCTCATACCTTCATCTGTATCATCTGTATCCTCTTACCTCCTGAAATAAAACGAAAGAAGCATGAAAAAAATGTAAAGATGATTCATAGGATCTGGTGTGTAATGGACTTGATTAGGGAATCATGATTTAGGAGAAGGTATGTGAGATTCTGAATTTGACAGACTATGTAAATACATTGGCAGTGGAGGCACATGGCATGGGAAACCTCAAGAAAAAGTAGCATGGTTAGCCGACACAGGTGAAGGGCAAGTTCTCTAGGATCCAAATGCTCAATGGTGTTCCTTAAGCGGGACCTAGACACCATCTCTGTCTCACCCCCATCAAGGAGCATGTCCTCAACACCATGCACCCTTACCTATGATATGGCCTGTCTGTTATGAAGAACCCCATCATGAGGCCAGATTACAACTCAATACCCTTTCTTGCAATTAGTTCTTATATCACCTCTTATGCAACTCAGTCCTTCCCCACCCTTCACAGAAAGGCAGACATCACACATGTCCCTCAGAAATAGCCTCTAACAACCCCCTGCCCAGAGTGCAAGCTGTTAAAATTATTCTCTATGTACGATACCTTTCTGAAATGCAGTCCTCATGCCCAGTGCGTTGCTGGGAGTGGGTTGAGCAGGAATACTTACTACTGTGGTAAAGTGATAAGCTGGTATGCTCAGTTGGTGATATATCTCATTACCTGTCATGAGCATCGTGATTAGTTTGCCAATGGGATGGCAACGAATTCTTCACTGCCCCCTCTGGAAACAGGTAGTAAAGCGCACCCATTATTGTGGCATGTGCATGTATGGTCTGGGATTGAGCTGCTGGTGAAGTGAGCTCCTGCTCCCAGTCTGCAATCAAGTCAGGACCCGCATTAGGTGAAAAGTAGTATATAGCAACAACTGCTTCCATGCACATATGAAAAATGTTGATCCTCTGTCTGTAATAAATCCTTCTCTCATCCTCAAATAAGTTATTCTCAAAATAAGAAGCAAGCGAGGAATAATATACAATAACACGGTGAAACACATGATTTTTTCCTCTCTGCCTTGCCCTATTATGGTGGCAGGCTGAGTGTGAATAGTTGATGTTGTAATGAGTTCCACCTGGAATAATTTAAGGGGGTCGAGTATGTGGCTTCATTCAAGGGTTGCTTACTGTATTATTTCTGTTATTCTATTTTAAGAACTGTTCCTGTAACTAGTGCCTAGGCTAGAGGGACAGGAATTGATAAGCCTGACTTACTTGTATATGGCGGAACGGTGGTGTTATAGTAAAGGAAATTAGTCTTGTCACCAATGACCATGATGGCTTTGTCCATTGTTTATTTTTATGACATGGATTTGTGACTTTCTTTTTGATTTTATGTGCTTTTACAGCTACATTTTGTACCCTAATTAAAGTGATTTTGAAATTGAGTTCCACCTGTTTATGGGTGTGCTGGAGTACTGACTATTCACTCCGTCCCCCTTACAGTATCGGTGCGTTGCCTTTGTTTGGAGCATTGTTGAAATATGTGTTTTATATAACTTGAAGGTAAAAAAATAATAGCCATTGAAAAATATGTTTCCATGTACTGTCCTATTTTCCCTAAGTGGTGTTTGTGTTACTCTATCCCACCATGATGTCTATTAGAGTTTGTTGTAATCTAGTGATCTAGCATATGTGGTGCTTGACTTTCTCCAAGGCCTGGCTGGAGTAGATGTTAGTCTATTTTGTCAGTTTTGCAGCTGTAGAAGTGTGTTTTAGTATTTGCACATGTTTCTCTTACCCCCTCCTTACATTTTCCTTTTTACACTCCCTTGTCCCTTAGACATTTACTTTCAAAACATGTGCTTCTTTATGCTGTGATGTCCATTCACTTGTTATAGGAAAGGCATAAGCAGACATCTCTGGCTGGAGATGTGTGAGTAGCATTTGTGAGTATGTAAAGAAGTACTGTTAGAGTATTTCTTCCTCTGATTCCTGTAATCAAACATGCTTTTGAGATTAGGCAGATTCGTTTTTAATTATTATTTCTTTCTTTATCATTGTCTCCATGAAAAGGGCTACCAGGTAATAAGACTGGCAGTGAGGGTATGATGGGTTGGAGAATAAGAAATAAACTCTATTATCATGTACATAAAGACCCCTAGACTTCCCATTGGGGCTATTAATACACAAGACAGTCTTTGCGTTAACTCTCAATTGGAGGTTAGCAGGGTATTTTAGGATAATTACAAAGCTCCAGACAGTGATCAGGTAAGCCCCCGGACTGCCTGTCACTGAGGAATACTTAGAACATCTACCATTGCAGACTATAAATATTCATCTCACACTTGCACAAAAACCCCAGGAACTGATGGCTTTACAGTGGAGTTGTATGTGCTCTTTAAATCTAGTGTGTCTCCGTGATTGCTTCATATGTACATGGGAGCCAAGGAAGGGGAGTATTACTGGAAACTTTGAGAGAGGTGCTGATTGTAGTTCTTCCAAAATTAGGCAGAAATCCAATAAATGTCAGTTTGTACTGCTCCTTATTTCTTTTGAAGTTAGATTGCAAGGTGCTGGGGAAAATACTGATGAATTGAGTGATACCTATGGCATAGAATATAATTGCTTCAGAATTTGGAGTATGGGTTGCACACCGGGATTAAAAATGGGCGTAGTAGGCGTAGTGGGGCTACGCGAAGCGATGCGAAGTGGGCAAGAAACTACGTCCACCTACGCACTTCGCGTAGCCCCACTACGCACCACCCGCCTCCCTCCCGCCCTCCCTAAATACTACCCGCCTCCCTCCCGCCTCCCTAAATACTTAAATAACCTTTTTAAAAAGAATAAAAACCACTTACCTTGTCCGCTGCGTCTCCGGGGTTCCCTCTCGCAATCGCGCCGCCATCTTGGAGGTAGGGCGGGATGGAGGCGGGTGGCGGGCAACTTCGCTACACCCACGGAGTGGGCGTAGTGTTGCCTGCTACGCCTACTTTGCAAATGGCGAAGTAGGCAACACTACGTCCACTCCGTGGGCGTAGAGAAGTACTGCGCCCAGGGTTAGTTATGACAATCAATAAAAATGATTTGACTTTAATTTGGTCTGTGAGTATGTTTTGTGTGTGCTACGCAGTGTTTGTGGGCTGCCTGTCCCACGTGTAAGTATGTTACCGGAATCAAGAGAATGCTCACTTGAATAACTGCGTGTACTACAACAGCTCAAAGCATGGATTGGATATCTGGCAAAACCAAAACTTATCGGACGCAACAAAATCCTAAACGGCCACATATCTATATGTTGCCAAAGATTCATAAACACAGGAACGACCCACCATTCAGACCGATTGTGTCTGGGTGTGGCTCACTTTTTGAACCCTTGGAGGTGTACATAGACCATTTCCTTCAACCTATTGTATGGAATTGGAGAACATATATAAGAGACACCACAGATATTTTAAGTCAACTCAGTAAGTTGGATCAATCGAATACTCCAGATTTCTTTTTATGTACTATCGATGTGACTTCGTTGTATACTTCCATTCCTTTACAGGAAGGACTTGCAGCCATAGAATGGGCTCTACTGAATCAACCGGAGATAGGAGCACACAAGGTTTTCCTTATCGAATTGTTACAGTTCTGCCTTCAACACAGTTACTTTCACTACAAGGAGGATTTATTTTTGCAAATAAGCGGCACATCTACGGGTTTTGGGGGGGCGACCACATACGCCAATATTTACATGGCTGCATTTGAAGAAATACAAATTTTGAACAACCGCCTTGTGGAACAGCCACTCGAAAACATATTTCTGTTACATAGATGATTTTTTTTTAATTTGGTTCGACACTGAAGAATTGCTCTGAGAACAAATTAAAATACTCGCAATAATCGCATCCAATTCACATTCAATAACTGTTCCACCAGTTTATCATTTTTAGACAAGAAGATCGAAAAGGTGGGAGCTGCCGTTAATACCAGCGTGTTCACCAAACAAACGGATCGGAACAACACCTTGCTGTTTAAAAGTTTTCACTCTCCCAAACTAATACAAAACCTACCATACTCATACATGATTAGATCAAAAAGAATATTGTTAGACCTGGCACCATTGGCGTGGGTCTCCCTTCCATTTTTGCTGTTGTCTCATGTATTTTTGCAGGTGTTAGATGCTTTGGGCATTTTGCCACTGCTGTCCAGTGCCACGATGCAAGTGCTCCCTGTTGTAAATTGATGCATTAATCAGTAGTTCCAAGCTTGGTTATTTGGTTTCCTTGTCAGACCCTAGTACAGTGCACTGAGTGTGCCCAGGGCTTGTAAATCCAAATGCTGCTGGTGGGCTTGCAGCAATGGTTGTGCCACCCTCAAAAGCAGCCTTGTAAAATGTGTCTAAGGTCTGCCATTGCAGAGCCTGTGTGCAGTCTGGTACTGTCATGCTGAATGGGCAAGTGCACCCACTTGCCAGTCCCTAAACCTTCCCTTTTCTTTATATCAGTCACTCCTATAGTAGGCCCAAGGGCAGGGTGCATCGTGAGTATAAGGTAGGACATGCCCTGGTGTGTGTGGCATTTCCTGATAGTGAATTACAGCCATTTTCGATTTTCACTATTGAAAGGCTACCTGTTCTCCATAGGCCAGAATGGACAGTTAGATTATTACATTCTTATAATCCTAACTGACTCTGAGAACATGGTTGAAATTTGAGTTTAGTATGCCTGGACTCAGAATGATAAAATACATCTTTTAGTGAAGTTGATTTTAACATTCTGTGTTTTAATATACCACTTTTAGAAAGTAGGTATTTTCTTGTCTAACCTTTCAAGCCTGCCTCTGCCAAGGTGTGTATTCCTTGTCTGGAGTTTGTGAGTGACAGGGCTGGGTGATTCCAAGAGACAGGATGAGTCAGCCCAGTGGTGAATAGAGATCTGCATCTAGATGGGAGGGAGAAGTTGCACCTGAACCTTGAATAGAGCTGTGCCTGCCTTCCACAATGCTGGCTCCACCTCCTGGGGTGAGGCTGATGTGTCTTCCCTGCACACTGAAAGAAGACAAGGAATCCTCTCAACAAAGTGCTCCAGGGCTGTACTTGCCTTCCACAAATCTGGCTCCACCTCCTGTGGGGCGTCTAATGTTTCTGCCCTGCACTGTGAAAGGAAATGAGAAGTCTGGTAAACAGGGTGCTTCAGAACTGCTTTGGACTGGGCAAAGGCCCCTCTCCACTCAGAGAACAAAGGATTTTGGGGTATTAATATTGGAACCCCGATCCCATGAAATTAGATCACTTTTGGACAAATAAGAAGAGACCTCTGCTGAGGAGAGGAGCCTGAAGAAACTGAGGTGAGACTATGCCTAAGCTGAAGTGCTGCATAGGGGATTGGCCTGCAGTGGTTGCCTTACTGCCAAAGAGAGGAGAAAGGAACTTTGTGTACTTTGCTTTCAACTTGCGAAGGATCTCCAAGGGCTTGGAAAAGAGTTTGGCTCCTGCTGAAGTCTCAGGGACAACAGCTCCCCAGAGTTCTTTTGGAAGAGCCTGCTGCTATTTTGGGCCTTCTGAGGAACTCCGTGTCGCAAGGAGCTGGAAGTGCGACACAACGGAGAGGAAACGTGTCGCCTTCGCTGCTGCTGCCGTCGCACTTCTGAACAAGGGTGTCGCAGTTGGAGTTGTCGCACTGCACTGCATCAAGAGAAGCGCCTCGCAACAAAGAGAAAGCATGTCGCCGTCGCTGCTGCCTGCCATCGCACTTCTGAACAAGGGAGTCGCCGCTGAAGTAGCCGCTGGATCTGTCGTATTGCACCGCATCGAGGAAAGCGCCTCGCATCCCCCAAGAAGTGTGCCACTGTCGGAGGTGCTGCCGTCGAATTTCTGAACAAGGATGTCGCCGCTGTAGTTGTCGCATCGTGCAGAAGCTTCACGCAAATGTGGTAGATGAGTGTGGCAGCTGAAGCTGTTGCCGTCGCATCGCTGAACAAGGGTGTTGCCGCTGCAGTCCACGCATCGAACTGAGAACTTCTCGCATCCCCAGAGAAGCGTGCCGCATCTGAAAGATCTTCACGTCTTTACTTCTTTGCACCAGAACTTTGCAGCATTTCCCTCGCTGCAACATTACTTGCTGTGGAGTCGCAACGCATCGTAAGGTACATTGACGCAAAGTGTTGCATCTTAAGAACTGAACTGAACTAAGCTGAAACTACCATCTTAAAGTAATAGTATTTTTGTCCTTTATTGTCTTGTGGTAAATCTATATAAAGTATACTTATTGTTTTATATAAAACCTTGTGTGGTGTCCATTTGTATTGTTGTCACTGGGTTACTGTGTGTGGTCACAAATGCTTTACACACTGCCTCTGAGATAAACCTGTCTGCTCGTGCCAAGCTACCAAGTGGGTGAGCAGGGGTTATTTAGGAGTGTAATCCCTTATCCTGACTAGAGGCAAGGGTCCCTATTTGTCACAAGTGCCTACCTGGGCCAACTAGCGACCCCCAAATCTAACATTGGTGATCAGCGGTGAGGATTCTGGACTTGCATTTGTAACTCATGTACAGTGATTGGTGAACACTACTTAGTGAGTTCAGACCATAACGCATTCACATACTTTTTGGTAGATTCCTTTTTGGATTTTCTATTTTTGAAAGATGCCTGATTCAGTGGAGAGAGCAGAATCCATAGCCTCTATTGATTGTGAATGGGAAGAAGACAGGCTAGAAAGCTACAAAGTAAGACACCTGAAGTACCTTTGCAAGAAATACAAAGTTTTCACTTCTGGATTCAAGGTAAAGGAGGAGTTCTACAAGGTGCTAAGGGCCTGCGTAGAAGCAAGGAAAACTCCAGAGATTAAGGAAGAGGAAGACAATGCAGATGTACAGCAGGTGGGGCCAGTGGGCTCTGGAGGAAGGAAGGTACCTTCCCCCTTAGGTAGCAGTGCTTCTGGCAGGAGTCTGTCTCCAGAGGAGTTGAAGGACAGAGAGAGATCCAGGAAGCACGAAATGCAGATGACCAAGTTCAGGGCGAATAGACAACTGGAGATAGAAAATAGGAGATTAGATATAGAGGAAAATAAAATACAGTTTGAACATGAAAAGGTTTTGAGGGAGTTGGAGTTTAAATCCAAAAGTTTAGAGCTTACTCCCTCTGGTGGCAGCGTACCGTCAGTGCCTATGGAAGCTAGGGTGTATATTCCCAAAGATGTGGTGAGTTTTATAAAAATGATGATATTGGTCAGTGGTTCAGAGTCTATGAGGTAGCCATGTCTTCCCACCAGGTCTCTGATAGAGATTGGGGAGCGGGGTTGTGGGGAAGGTTCCTTAGTGAGGGGCGGACACACTGTTAGACTTGCCTTCTGAAGTCCACAATTCATACAGCCATATGAAGGATGCCTTAATGTCTAGGTATAGTTTGACTCCTGAACTCTATAGACAGATGTTCAGGAAGTGCAAAAAGTTAGAGAACAGTACCTGGGTGGAATATGTCACTTTCTTTTGCAGAGCATTTGATGGTTGGGTAAAGGGCAGCAAGGTTAATGATTTTCAAGGTTTTTTTTATTTGATGGCATGGGAGCACTTGTCTGATAATTGTTTTCCAGAGCTGCGCCAGCACCTGACTGATAGCAAGCTAACTAACCCTAGGAAGCTTGCTGAGGAGGCGGACCGCTGGGTTAGCACCAGGGTCCACAAGGATCACATGGGAGACTCAGCCAAAGGTAGGCAGGGCCCCCAGCAGAAGAGTGGGGGGACAAGGGTAAACAAAAGGAGTTCTGCAAAGGGCCCCAAAGTAGTCCCCAAGGGAAAGTTCCCAGCCTCCCCCTGAGAGAAATGAAGGGGTCCCGACAGGTAGTCCTGTTCCACAGGGACCCTTGAAGTCTCACAAGTGTGGTGACCTGGGTCATAAGGCGAGTGACCCCAGGTGTCGCCTGTTTGGTAAACCAGCACCCACTGGTGCCCCGCCCCGGAAGATGGATAGTGTAGCCTTGGGGCAGGAGATTAATGTCCAAGGTGGGTGGGGTCCCGCACAGATGGCCCTTGTCCCTTTAGGAGACTGTGAGATTATCTCAGAAACTCAGCTGCCCAGGAACACTAAGAAATATGGGCAGTGGGTGACCATCAATGGCCAAAAGGTACAGGCTCTTAGAGATACAGGAGCCAGAGTGACAGCTGTCAGGTGTCACCTGGTGTCTCAAGAGCAGATTGTCCCTCATGCATTTTGCCGAGTTGTTGCCGCTGACAACACAGAGAGTCATTGCACAATGGCTCAGGTTCCCTTTGAGTGGGGGGGTCTTTGGTACTCTTCGGTAGCTGTGAGGCCCGCCATGCCTATTGACTGTTTGTTGGGGAACGATTTAGAGAGCTCACCCTGGGAGAAGGTGGAGAAGAGTACTCACTTGAAGATGGTGGGTCTGCCTGACTGGGCGTGCGTGACCACCCGGTCAATGGCAGCCAGTAGGGGTGCTCAAGAGGACCTGGAGCCTGAGAGGGAGGCCCAGGAACCTGCCTTAGAGAGAAGTGGCAGGGGGCATGGGAAACTGGCCCCCGAAGTTCCCACGGCCAAGGAGGAGATAGACCCTGAGGGGGATGACCCATTGACAGTAAGAAGGAGGCCCCTCCAGGAAAGAATTCTGCCGGGAGCAGAGAGAATGCCCTTCTCTTGAGGGCTCGCGGCAACAGGCTGCAAGCCAGGCAGCAGGTGATCAGTCAGGATCACATTGGATTTACTGGGAGAATGGTCTCCTGTATAGTGAGCCTAAGGTTGCTGAGCCTGGGTCAGCCCGTGTGCTGGTGGTACCCCAGTGTTTCAGAGCCTTCCTACTGGGGCTGGCTCATTATGTGCCATTGGCAGGACATTTGGGGTAGAACAAGACCAGTGAGAGGCTTATCACCCACTTTCATTGGCCCCAAATGCGCAAGAGTTCAGACACTCACTACAGGACTTGTCGGACCTGCCAGGCAAGTGGAAAGAGTGGGAGGAAGCACAAGGCTCTGAAGTGGTCAGGGAGGAGCAAGATGGTGGACTGAAGCCACCACTGGGGAGTAGCAGCAAGGGATCTTCCCCCCATCGGCATCGGCATCAAGTAGGCGATGTTCTGAATAACTACCAGCTACCAGCTAACACATTAGCAACTTCGGTAGCTCAATAAAATCAAAAGTAACAACAAGGATATCACCCACCTTTGAAGATGCTCATCGGCATCTCGCTGCTCCGGAGGCTCCGGGGGTCTGTTTCCCGGCTGAAGCGGCTGGAGGTGGCTGGAGCAGGGTTGTGAGCGGG
Organism: Lissotriton helveticus; assembly: GCF_964261635.1. NCBI lineage: Eukaryota > Metazoa > Chordata > Amphibia > Caudata > Salamandridae > Lissotriton > Lissotriton helveticus. Next base: position 2,120,387,951 of record NC_136057.1, on the reverse strand, counting down.
AGCCGTGAGAGCCGCGAGAACCACGAGGGCTGCGAGAGCTGTGTCCACAGGGAAGGAGACGGAGAACGGCGGTGAGAGAACGCGGACCTGCCGGGAATTCGAAAACTGGATTGTGAGGAGGGTGCTGCAGTGGACGTTGAGGTTGGGAGCAGCTGAAGCCTCCAAATTTCGGCGTGGGGAGAAAAACGAGAGCGCGAGGTTTGGTGGTCCACACAGCAGGGTGGCAGTGTGAGGCAGTGACTGCCCCCCCTCATCGCAATTTTCCAGCGCGCTTTCCACAATTGATACAGCTACACTTGTAAAAGGTGGGGCACAGGCTCTTCTGGCTTCTTTGGCTCCCAGACTATTGTTGGTTATAATAGCAAACCCCCCCTTTTTTTGCTTTGCTACATTTGCTACATTGCTTTTTCTACATTGCTCTGCTAAATTGCTACATTGTCGCATTTGCTGTCAGCTTCATCGGCAACAGGCATGGACTGGGGAGTATCTCAAATGGATATTTGATGATTGATAACTGAGGAACCCCTTCTCTTCATGGGATTTTTGGCTGGGTTTGGCTGGATTTGCATATTGAGGGGGTATAGAGGCAAATATCCTGGGCTTGGATCAGGCTAAATGGTGGCAGGGACAGGCTGAATTTTAAAAAATAAGTGGATGCTTTGATTCAGAGGGACCCGAGTGTGGTTACTTATACGCTTGAAATACGGGTATTAACCTAGAGACCCAGGTCAATTGGAGTGGAGTTTTATCTCTATTTTCTCAGCCCAGAGTCTGACCCTGACCTCTGCAGAAAGTATCACGGAGATAAGGGGACAGCATCCTCAGCGTCCTCATCACTGGAAGATGGCACCTAAAAATCCGTCCAGAGCTACATGTGCTGGCAAAATTATAGTAACCGAAGAGGTTAACAATCCCGGGAGTGAGGGGGATGTATATGAAAAGACTGCATATGATAAACTAGGACTGTCTTTAATCAAGCCCCTGATACTTTAGCCTCCTAAAATTACTCTACCATTAAGCAGCAAAAACAGAGCTAAAAACGATGGAGGATGGCACGGGCTGGCTGTAGAACAGCAGGGACCCAATATTAGTAATGCCGTAACTCCAAAAAAGCAACAGGGTAATAATGGGATATCGGTGACATCTAAATATCCATCTCATAGCGGGATATCTGCTCTCTCTGCTCTTGCCCCAAATCAAACTTATGCTAACGAAACCGCTAAAGAAACTGCATTGATCAGTAAGGAGACAGTTGCAGATGTAGGTGGTGCAGGTGCAGATGGTGTTATATCAGGCGGTGATGCCTTGCTTGACGATCAGGACTCTGTGTTGCTACCCACCTGCATTAATGGTGAGCAATCCCCCCCTGACAATTTAAAAAAAAGCTCAACGTCAAAGGCGAGGGAAGAGATGGGGGTAGTTACAGCTATAGCTATAGATGGCACTATAACTGGTGATGATTCTCAAATTGACTCTGAACTCGAAGAAATAGAGGAGGATATATCTATGAAAACTCATAGCACAAATAAGGGCCCTGCTTTAAAGAAAACCAGAGGAAAATCAAAAAATAAAACTAAGAAATCCATGCCCGGTCAAAGCGGGATAAAACCAAACCAATGGCTGATAACAGGCCCTTAAGAAAATGGGTACAAGCCAAAGGCGGTGTTAAGTCAATGGTATTAAATATATCCGGAAACAGTCCAGGCGAGAGAGTCACCACTGAAAATCAATTAAAAAATGTCAGTGTATCTGACAACTACACATTAATCACGCCTGGTCAAAGCTTGCCCCTGGCTATACCCGGTGCTCAGGCTGTAACTGAAGCAATTCATAATATGGAGGGTCAAAATCTGGGCATGAATCAAGTAAGTGTCTCACCGCAGACTGAGAATGGGGCGGAGAACGGTGCTAATAAAGAGGATGTATCACTCAATATGATTGTTCAACTTCCGAACAGACAGAGACAGGAGTCCCAGCAACATTATACACAAATGCGTGAAGATAATGATAAAATGGAACGGTCCTTAACCACCTTAGAAAATAAACTTGGTGGCCTCACGTCAGAGATGACAGAACTACATCAAAGGGTTGTGGATACAGAAGAACTATCTACGCGCATAGAGATATGTGTTAATAAACAGGAGACTCAGATTGGAAAGCTGCACACTAAAGTCGAGGATATGGAGAATCGACAAAGAAGACAACACCTCTGTGTCTTCGGTATACCAGAAGGGGCTGAAGGAGGTGATCCGCGGGGGTTCATGGTTCAGCTTTTTCAGAAGGCATTCCCAGATTTATCGGATTGGGATTGGGATTCACAGCTGCATAGGGTGCATAGATTACCCCTAGCCCAACGGAACAAGGATAATCAAAAAACAGCTTCCTCTCTTCCTTGATCTTCTTTTTTCTTTTTTTCTCTTTTTCTCTCTTCTATTAGGCTAAATGAAGAAAATCTACCTACAGGACTAAGGAAATAAGGACTTATTGACTTATTCTTTTTGTGCTTTATATGGTGATGTCTGAGTTGCTGGTATCTGGGGTATCTAGGGGGGAGGGTCACTGCTGCGACTCTTGTGGCTGCCCAAACCAACGGCAGCTGGTCAAAGAGAGGAATCCTCCTATAGGAAGAAGTGGTTGGGGATAGCAAGGTATGGATTGGGTGGTGGGGTAAGGGGATTGGGGGTTTTGGGGGGTAAAAATAATAAAATTGACATGAGGCAAGTTTTCAGAAAGACAATAATTTGCAAGGTTTTTCCTTTACGATTTTATATTTTACTTCTTTCGTGTAAGGGGCAAAGAAAAATGGAAAAGCAATTGTTATGGATAGAGTAAGATGTTTAGCATGGAATGTGGCAGGATTGAAAAGCAGGAACAAACGGCATTTAGTGTTTGAGGAGTTAAGGATGTACAACTCACATGTAGCTTTATTGACTGAGACACACATATGTTATAAGGACCGGAAAGTCCTTAAAGAATTAGGGTATAATGTTATCATAAGCTCAGATCTAAATGCATCAATTTGGGGGGTCGCTATACTACAAAATAATTTTTTTAAAGCAGAGGTAACCAAAACTTTAACAGATAAAAGTGGCAGATGGGCTATTGCCCAATTTATTATAGAAAGCAAGAAATATACGTTGTGTGTGGTTTACGGCCCAAATATTGACGAACCCACTATTATGGACAAAATTAATATAGAACTTCTTGAGTGGGAGGGAGAGCGCTTGATATTTGGTGATTTCAACTGTATTATGAATCACTATATCGATACTACCAGACGGGGGGCATTTAGGAGGATACGCAAAACACGTGCTGCTATTAGGGAAATAGCGCGAATCCACAACATCAAAGATGCTTGGGGGCTATTATACCCTGATCTTGCTGGTTACACCTACTATTCGGCCGCACATAAATTATGCTACCGCATAGATATGGCCTGGGCATCAGATATTATTTTGGAAACAAGCATAATGGAGATTTGCCCGCAGGTCACATCAGATCATAACCCCATTATTCTCTCTTTCAAAACAATAACAAAGACATTAAATAACCGCACTTTTTCATTTCCAATATTTTCATTTCTTAATGCAGACTTTATGATTAAACTGAAGACTCATATTAAAGACTTTTTAGAATTTAATCTTGGCTCAGCTATATATAACGTGATGTGGGATTCTTGCAAAGCCAGTATTAGGGGCTTTACACAGCAGTATATTTTTCGAGAGAATTCTTAGATTAAATTGAATACAGCTGAAACTATAGCGAAAATACTACATGTAGAGGAGCAATTGGCGGCTGCCTTCTTACTAAGTATGGGCGTAAAATCCGTTCCGCTCGCGTTTTGCGAATCGGCTGAATTTGTCAAAAAATTCGCAATTCGCAAGCTTGCGGATTTTTTTGCTTGGTCGCGATACTTTTTGTCCGCAAGCGCGCAAAAACAGACGCGAACACGCAATTGCACAACGTGAGCATGCAACTAGCTCATGTACGACCGCATGGGTAACCTCGCGGTAGCCGCGCTGAAAAAATCCCGCGAACACGCAAAAAACCCCGCGAACACGCAAAAAGCCCTGCGAACACGTAAAAAAATAAAAATTCGCAAATTTGCGGATTTCGCGGACCGCGAATTCGCTTTCGCACGAATTCGCGAACCGCGAATTCTCAAATTTCACCCATACTTACTTCTTACAAGGGTCCAGCTCAGCAGAAGAGCTAGGCTATACTCTAATAGTTCTTAAGACCGCTCTAAAACAAACACTGAGAAAAAAAGTTTAATTAAACTGCATAAATATCGTTTCTCTCAGTGTGAGGGTGGGGAAACTATAGGGAAAGTGCTAGCTTATAAGGTAGCAGAAAATAGGGCTAAAACGCTGGTTAGGACTATTAAAGGCCATGATAACGCGATATATAACAGTCCTCCTCAAATTCTGGAACAGTTTGCTAGATACTATAAAAATGTATACACCCCTGAATGCTGTCCAGGAACTGGTGATATCAACTTATATCTACAAACCAATGTAGTGAATCGTATTAGCGAGGATCAACTGGATATGCTGAACAAAGAAATTACTTTAGCAGAGATCAGACTGGCAGTCTCTTCTCTGCCTTCTGGTAAACCATCGGGGGAAGACTCGATTCCGGTCGAACTTTATAAACACTGTATTGAGGAAGTAGCCACTATACTTAGCCAGGTGATCGGACTTACGGGACAAGGGGGAAAAGCCCCAGAGTCTTGGACTATTACGCAAATTATATTTTTCCTAAAGAAGGGCAAAGGGGTGGACGAGTGTGGGTCGCATCGACCAATTTCATTAATAAACACTGGGTTAGTTCCACCCCACTCGGAATGATACTACTAGATGCTGAGAAAACATTTGTCCATTTTGGGTGGGACTATCTTTGGGCTGTCTTGAACAGGATTTGCATTAAGGGACTATTTCTACAATGGCTAAAGGCTCTTTATGATAATTCTCGAGCCAAAGTATGCTATGCAGGGGCACAATCGGATATATTCTCTGTACTGCGTGGCACCCGCCAAGGGTGTCCACTATCACCTTTATTATTTGCTCTGGCTATTGAGCCTTATTTAGTGGCACTACAAAACAATAGAAATATAATTCCGTTCTCATCTGGTTTAGATACTCTCAAGATGATGGTATACGCAGACGATATTGCGGTCTACTGTACAAATATAAATGAGGCCATGACGGGGATTACCACGGAGGCTAGGAAGCTTAGTATAGTATCTGGCTACATGTTGAATACTAATAAAACTCAAATAATAGTGAATTATAAATCAAAGGACTCTATCCCGGGGATATGTAAAAATGCCATCTACCTGGGAGTTAAAATCTCTGCTTGTCCAGAAGAGACAGCCACACTGAATTACGAACTATTGCTTAAAGAAACAGCCATTACTCTAAAAAAGTGGCACAAGGTTCCACTTATTTTAATTGGCAAAATTAATTTAATTAAAATGAAGATTCTCCCAAAGTTTATTTATTTAGTTTGGTCTATTCCATTGCGCATTAACAACCTTTTTTTAAGCATTTAGATGGCATACCAAGCAGCTTTATTTGGGGGTCCAAAAAAGCACGTCGTGCAATAGAAGTACTTAAACTACCATATGTAAATGGTGGCCGGGACTTTCCTGATTTTAAAACATACTTCTGGTCAGCATTTCTCGGGCGTATCCGTAGTTTGATACACCCTGATAAAGAACCTTTTTTTATTATACATTTATGTTGGGAGCAGAGTCTAAAATGTTCTTATACCGAATCAACGATCCGATTAAGCAGGTTAAATTTAAGAGTGCACGAGCTATAGCATATATCTGGAAGGCTATTGTCAATAAATTTCAAATGCCGATATCACCCTGAACTACCATTATAGGATAATCCAATCCTCTCTGGAATTTTTCATGATCGGGCAGGGAGACAATGGGCACATTGTGGTATTAAAGACTTAGGGGATCTATATGACAACACAGGCTTTTCAAAGTTTGTCAAACTTCAACTTTTGTATAATGTCACAGAGAGAATGCTTTTTAAATAACATCAAATTAGAGATTACTTTCAACGTAATCTTAAACTTATTGAACCGACTGACTCTAGTATGTGGGAATGTATTTACTCAATAAAAGATAAATCATTGATCAGCTCCGTATATAAAAATTTAACTCTCAAAAGGATTGTGATTGTGGGAAATTAGCTACACGCTGGAGCCAGAAGTTGGGGTCTACTATTACTGCTAATTCAATACGTCTTGCACTTGATACTATTAGAAAAACAGTTCACTCCTCTAGCTTAAGGTTACAATCATATAGAACTATATGCTTTCTTTATTGTACCCCTGCACGTATTTCAAAAGGGGCAGTAACTACTTTAAATAATTCAGATAATGACAGGACTAGATGCCCGAAATGTGACTTATATGCAGCAGATTTAGAGCATATGTTTTATACATGCCCATTATTACTATATTTTTGGGGTGGAATAGAAAGGATTATGTCTCAGAAACTTAAAAAATCTATTTCACTTACGGCTATAGACAGTTCACTGGGGCCACAATTTTGTGACCATAACCTTAGAGAACTTATAAGTGTTATAGTGGCTTGTTCTAGGCTAACTATTGCTCGTGCATGGATTGCTAGAGATCCACCATCGACGGTAGAATGGTGGGCTATAGTTAAGGATACATATAATATGGAACATACCTTAGCTAAAACTCGGGGTGTAAAATCATTACATAAATTAGAATAAATTTGGGGAGAATTTGTTTAGGTATCTGTATAAAAACTAGGCCAGGATGTTTACAGTAAGCTATATTTGTGAGTAATGGCTTTTTATTTTTGTCATTGGAAATTAATTTTTCCCTTGCCTTTTCAATATGTATTTACCTTTATAGTTGGATATATGTGTTTCTAACCTTGCTGTTAACGTGACCTCATGTCTTTAATAAAAAAAGTATTAAAAAAAGCAAGGGGAAGTCCCTAGTCATTGAAGCTGAGTTTTCCAAGAAATCATTGTACATTTTTAGAACTAGTGGAAGTAGCCCTGCCGTATTTGGACTGCATGAGCTATGTCTAAATATGGTTGTGATTCTTATGCCTATATAAGGACATAGTGATTTATACCTATATAAGGGCATGAATCGGGAAATTTACAATAGTGTCCTAAAATGGTTCACAACACCCACTCCACATTATCATGTTCATCTAAGATCAAGTACTTAAAACATATAGCCTAGAGCATGTGTTTTTACAATCCTTGCCAAGAATACATGAAATGTATTTAAAAAATGGTCATACACAAAAATGAGCTTTTGTACAGTATGCATTTAAAAGCAATGATTTCATTGTAAGCATATGATATGATATTAGCAATGCTAACCAAATTAATCACAAAATTTACATTTTATGAAATGGCTCTAGATACAGAAAAGAAAGAAGTCGAGACCATCCCATAGCAGAATATACAAGCTATTTTGGTTTGTGCATTAGGTCATTATTGTTTCTAAGAAGTAGTCAAAGAAGTCCTGTTCTCTAAGAATAGTTCTACTTTAAGCAGATCACATTGTGCCAAAGTTTAGTTAGTTTTGGAAAAAAGTCAAATTAAATCGAAGGGAAATAGAGTTCCAAACTTGGAAGCTTCTGTTTTGAAAAAGTGAAGGTCGAATTTCAGAGTTCGAAAGAACTCTGTGTACTTATTTCAAAAGTTATTCTCGGTTTCAGGAGAAAACATTAAATCATCAAGGCTGGCAAAGAATCGTCTACCACAGTAGATGAAAGTGCAACCACTTCATTAAGAAGGTCAATTGTACACAGATGTGAAGCAACGCCGTCAGCCCCATTAGCAATGTTCATTGCAGATGGTACCTGTGTGCCTGTTGGTCCACGTATCTCACCTCCAGTTGGATTTGCAGGTGAGATCTCAATGAATGCCGTCATCAGGATTGGTAGCCACTGGGGGCAACACAACACATGAGCCGTTACTGGACCCAGTAATGCGTAAATATCCGTTGGCAATGCTGATGGTAGTGTTAGACAGATATCTAACACGCATTCCTCTCCACAAAGCAGGCATCGTAGAAAAAGGTAACATGCAATCTTGCCAGATTGGTCTGAATGACATGAACCATGTGGTATTCTGATCTCTCAAACGAGCCAAGCCAAGGATCTGTGTTATTCTGTCACAATACCGCATGGCCCGGAGCGCATTCTCCATGCTGACTTGGGTATCGCTGGTGGCCGGATTTGCCATAACGGAGCAGGAGGAATAAAAATAAGATCCCTGCTACGAGTCCCAAAATGAGAGGCAGGCCGCCAAAAACAGAGTGTACGAAGTTAGGAAAAACACCCAGGACTGCTTCAAAGGGTGCTAACAGTCCTGAAAAATCGTCTTAAATACATGTACAATACTGCTGGTATCAGACATGGTTAAGATACAACCTAACATTTCTGCAAAATGTACGGGGCAGTTTGTTGATAATAATGCATGTATCTCTGCAGAAGTCCTTGCAACTTGCAGATCATACGTCTCTCTGGACGAAGTCAGTTGCACAGTTTTTTGCAAAAGAATTGCTTTCATTCTGCTTAAAGTATCAATTCGTATAGAAGAGATGTTCAGTGAAGGCCATAGTGGCGACTCCCCGTCTGTCTTGGTTTTTGGAAACAATACTTGCATACAACAAGTGACCCTGGCTGACCCACTAACGAGATAGACTATTCCTGGAATCATTCCACAACAGCTGTGATCATTTAACATAATGTAGGTACCATTGGAAAGCTGCCTAAAAATTGGATCTATCGCCGCTGCGGGCGAACCTTGCAGGTGGCAAGAAAGGTTATTGGAAGAACCCTTGCAGGCTCCATGCAAATTAACACCTTGACACAATAGTGTACCGCTTAGTGAGTTTTTACTATTTTTACCACTAAGAAATACCTCCATTCCCCCACTCCAACATTTGTGAGTGTATGGTAAATCCCAGGTCGACTTAATGTATTCTTTACCAAACCTTTCATACAGGCCTAGTGGTATGTGTATTAAGCAATACTGAAACTGGAAAATCGTCACTGGTATCATGATGGCGCCTTGTATTATCCTTTCAACTGATGGTTTCTCAGAAACGGTCAATGGTAATCTCTCCAGTTTTTCTATGCTCAGCACCGTGTAGTCTGCTTCCCTCTGTGCCAACGAGATTTGTTTACCTGTAAGGTTAAATACAGTAAACAATGACGTAGTGTTGATTAGATGCCAGGGCACATAGCCAGAACAAAGGTTTTGTAACGTCCAGCCTAACAGCACTATAGAACGTAATTGAGACTGGCCATGTTGTAACATTAGCAAGTCCTGTTCCATTATGTCAATGGCAGCGGATACAATGCTGTCCAAAGAATAAATTCTGGACGACAGAGTTGTTAACCCATTGTCAACTACAGAGAGTACTTTCTCTAAATTAATACGATCAATTTCTCGTATTCTTTCAGCTGTTTTCATTTGTGTGACTTTCCATGCTTCATTGTATGCAGCGTATATACCGGCGTAAATGGAACATTTATGACGTGGATTACGAGGTCCCAGTAAGAATTCTCGTAAATCAACGCCATCTTTAAGCAAAGATAAATGTTGTTTTATTTCTGGAAGTGTGGATTTCTGCAGCCACTCAAGGCATAGTTTTCCTACACTATAAGTTGTTATTATCCCTGGATGTTGTCTTTGGATGTATCTTGGATCTGGCCGAGTTACTGTAAACCCTTGTGTCTTGTTCAGGAATCTATCTTGACAGATATTCGTGTCTGTGGGCCAGATTACCCATTTTCTCATTCAGGATTTGTTCTGTTTTGTAGTAAAATATAATGTACGTCTACCTCCTCATCTGAAGTTAAATTACTATCAGATGTGGGTTTAGGTATGGACGGTTTGTTTAAATCTTTTATTTTAGCCAGGCCAAGACAAGATGTTGTCATGTAGATAGGCTTTGCCTTCACACTGTGTTAAGTTAGCATGAGCTTATTGGAAGTTTAAATGCTTTTTTTCCTTTCTGCTGATTCTGCACACGGCACATATTGTTATTAATGCTTTGAGCCTAGTAGAATATTTTGCTTCACACGAGAATAATATGTTTTCCTATTGTATCACCTTTGCTTGGTAAGCTATGTCTGAACAGTGAGTGCCAAGACCTTCAAGGTTATTTCAACACAGAGGTTGTTGTTCAGTATGATCAGTGCACGTCCTAGACACAACACATATGCAGCTGTGGCCAAATCTGACTTTTGGCGCGTTTAATAATGCACTGCGCAGAGCATGCATACACACTTGATGAATATCCGCATGCAGAAAGCTGGGGTAGAAGATGATGTGATCCCTTTCTACTAAGACCAGAGATATGGGGCCGCCCTTCTAAAATCCAAAGAGACCTTCTTTAGATATATTCTAATATACCAGCAAGGGAGGGTAAGACTGAGGTGCTATTTAGCCTTCTTCCCTTTAGCATTTTAACATGCTTTCTCCCTTTGTATTTTATGGACTAGTAACTATGCTGATAACTTTGTTGCTTATAATATGTTTGCTTGTATTAGCTAAGATACTGCGCCTGAGAACACGGCATTAGAAATAAATATTTCAAACTTGCACGTCTCTTCATTTACTCCTCGTTCTGGATTGGTATGTTAGTATAACGGAAGAGTGTTCATGTGTTCCACATTACCTGAGGTGTTCTAAGTCCATGTTCTGGGTTGTCTAATCATTGGGGGTATGGAAGAACCAATGAGACACTGATTGCTAGTCTGGTAGGGGATTTTTGATACTGAGGTGAGTTTTGATACACCCTAATTCACTGAGGTTCTAAGTCTCTATGCACAGTTCTGTGTAGGAGCAGAATCCCTGCGACAATGTCTGTTGAACAGTGTCATTTAAGAACATAATTTGTTCTAGGATGATCAGGCTCTGAACAATGCTTCTAAGCCTTGTACCTGGCAGTCTTTTGTGCCCCAAACAGTTTTTGTCTCAATGTTGTCTTTCGAAAAGTCAAAGCCTAAGGTGGACAATTGAGCAAAAAATGCTGCAGAATAAATTTGTTTAGTATTTGTCAACATACTTTTCATGCCTGTGTTATTAACATTTTTGAAGAATACACTTTCTGGGTTTGTAACATTAAAACCTGTAAAATATGGACATTTTCTATAGAATGTTTTAGAGCTACCTTTTGGAGATGTTGGACAATGTTCCCATTGATTATAAGCTAAAACATTTCTAGGGTTTGCAGCTTTGTGCAAGTAATGATGACCAACATGATTAAAACAATACATTTCTCCATAATCAGATGAACCTTCTAGGTATTCATGTTTTCTAAATTTTTTCTGACATTTCTAAGTCTGTCATCATGTTATTAACAGTTTCAAAGTCCCAATCATCAGAAAATGTGCTGTGGTAAGACTGAGGTGCTATTTATCCTTCTTCCCTTTAGCATTTTAACATGCTTTCTCCCTTTGTATTTTATGGACTAGTAACTATGCTGATAACCTTGTTGCTTATAATGTGTTTGATTGTATCAGCTAAGATACTGCGCCTGAGAACACGCCATTAGAAATAAATATTTCAACTTGCACGTGTCTTCATTTACTCCTCGTTCTGGATTGGTATGATAGTATAACAAAGGAGTGTTCATGTGTTCCACATTACCTGAGGTGTTCTAAGTCCATGTTCTGGGTTGTCTAATCGTCTGGTAGGGTATTTTGGATACTGAGGTGAGTTTTGGTACACCCTAATTCACTGAGGTTCTAAGTCTCTATGCACAGTTCTGTGTAGGAGCAGAATCCCTGCAACATGGCGCCCAATCGTTGGTGGTCTTATTACATGATGCTTGAGTAGTGCTTATGTCAGTCCTTAACCTCCCCTTAACCTCCTTCACTATTGTTTCCGGAAGACAGTTGTGTCGGACAAACCTACCTCTAGTTACATAGCTCTTTTCAAGCTTGAGTCTTTTCAAATGGTTTACTTTTGAATTACTATCCAGTTGTGCTACTTAGTTTTTCGTTGTACCTCTTTCTTACTGTGTCACTATGGCTGACGTTAACATACCACACCATAGTCAAATTGTGGTTCGCAATCATTTGCAGGCTTATAACTTCGGGTTGGAGGGCATGGAAGTTATTATGGTAGTGAGTACAGAAGTAGCTTACCCATACGAAATTTTCTATTCCTGGGTGACCTTCCTGGCTGTGAACGCAAATACTAATGTGTTCGACACTTATACTGCTACTGCCGTGCCTCAGGAATATGTTCCATATAGGACACAGGACGTTCTGATTAATGCTTGGCAGCATCAAGTTTGGTTTAATGGCACCCTACCCCACACTTTGTTAGGTTCAAGGTTAGGTCCTTTGTCCATTCCAGGCGCTACCTGGCCTGTTTTGGCTGGATTTACACCGCATCCTAGACATGGGGCGGTTCCCGTTGCAGATTTATGGCTGCTACATACAGTCGCAATTATTGTAATTCGGACGCTAGTGCAACACATTACAAGCAACCTCCCGGGTGATGCCCCAGGTGCTGCAGCTCTTCCAGCCAGACCGAGTGGTATGAAGCTCAGTCCTGTTATGGTTAATGCAGTGATGGGCAAGCGCCCCCAGGATAAGGATGATATGCCTTTCTGACTTGCCGAGAAATTTGACCAGCTGGAAGCAGTATTTCCTAATACGACTCCTGTTGAGAAACACAAGATTCTGACAATTAGTTTGCCTAAAGACTTGATACCAGAGGCAGGTGACTGTGAGTCTTGGGGTAAGATTTTTGCAGCGGTGTACACAAGGTGCTTCGGCACTCCGTCAATGACCGTCCTTCCCTCGGTCATTAAACGTGTTCAAGATGAGCACAGATCTGAGGCAGCGGTTAAATTGGGTATGCGGCTCTGCAGCAGTTTTGACGTAGTTTCCGATCTCGTACTTGTGAATGTCAAGGGAGATGCGGTAAGCTTTCAGGTGTCTAATGCTTTGCAAGCGGTGCCCGATGCCGATAAACCCGGCCAGCTACCGAAGAATTATTACGGCGGCTTATTAAAACGTGGGCCATAACAGTTTGGGTGTCATGCCTTTCTCAACAAAAGAGAAAAAGCAACACCAAGGGCAGAAGTCGGAAACAGACAACCAGCCCAAGGCTAAGAAGCAAAATTGGCCGAAAAAACAAAAACAGGGTAAACAACAGCAACAGAAACAGGGGTCACGTTCTGCATCAATAGTGCCTGCACGTACAGAATGTGTTTATGACTTGCGCGATCGCGCAACGATAAAATCTCCTGATCGTTTTCAGGTTTCTGAACAACGCTCTCCTCGTTCTTTTCAGGACTCATTGGCCTCATCGACCGGTGGTGTAGGAGGCGGCAGAGGTCGGGGTGGCCAGCAGGGACACGACCAGCCCCGCCCAAAAGACAGTAAAGGCAAGCAGGACGATTCAACTCCAAAAAGTCCCCAGTTTCAGAAAAAGAAAGTTGCCTCTTTAACAGCGAGATATGCCACAGATAGTGAGAACGCAGCTTCGGAATCTGACATGGGCTCTGACCTTGCTGGACAGCGCGGCGGAGATTAACATAGTGCGAGAGGCCCTGCGTCCACTACTGAAGGTGACAGCGACTGACCAGTATGTTGTTGTGGAGACAGCTGATACCAGAGTAGCTCCCCCTGATAGACTTTATAACATTGTCCTTTTAATTGAAGGTGACATACAACGTACCATAAAAGGGGTATTTTGGGAAAATCTTACGACTACCTATGGACATTTTGTTAGCAGAGGCTGACTGGCCCCCACCTTTTGTTCTAGCAGCTCTGAGAGGGGAGGAGTTGATCCTCCCTAGTTTCGCGCACACTGTCTCAAAGGAGCATGCACTGCATTTTGCAGAAGAGTGGGCTAAAGCCCTTGCGCCGGCTCTGTACCGTACTCACTGGGGTTGGGACACATTTTCCCCACACCACGAGATTCCATTACGGTCTATGCCACAGCCTCAACCTCAATATCCCATCCGACGCGAAGCTAATGCTTCCGTTGCGGAAATCCTTGAACAATTGGAATATCAAGGTGTAATTGAAACCTGTGTGTCACCGATGAATAACCCTCTTTTACTGTGACCAAGCCAGACGGCTTGTTCCGTTTGGTAGTGGATTACCGGCATTTAAACTCGCATTGTCGTACCCGTGCAGTACAGAATACCCACGGCTCTGCTTTAGTGGATGGTCTTGTGCGTAAACGGTTTAAAACCACACTTGACATTTCCAATGGTTTTTTTGTCCACAATTTGGATGGTCTTAGTTCCCAATGGACCAGTTTTACAAGTGGTGGCACACAGCGCCAATACAAACGTTTACCTATGGGCTATAAGAATAGTCCAGGCGTGTTTGCTGCCCGCATTGTCTCTCTCTTAGAGAGAGTGGACACGGATGCGTGTTTGTATCTGGATGACATATATCTCACAGACGATGAGATTTGGGTGCATCTGTGTTGCGTTGACCGCATAATTTGTAACTTTGTGGACTTTGGTTACAAATTCAACTTTGCAAAGTCTCACATTGCAGAGTACACAGTGTTGTTCCTGGGCTATGAGCTCAACAATGAAGGTCGAGGATTGGCTCCTCACTTCTTGGAGAAATGCGCACAACTGCGCGCTCCTACAACTCTGAAAAAGTTACAGTCCTTGCTGGGATTTTTAAATTTTGGGCGTACATACATTCCTGAATAGGCCCAGCGTATCAAGCCTTTGTATGCTTTGATACAACCTACTTTTACCAAATGTTGCTGGCTGCCAGAACATTCAGCTATTTTGTAATCTTTGCAGGCTGATCTTCTAGAATCTAAATTCTTACTGACTCGTGATAACCACACTAACCTGGTGATTAGAATCATCCCTGGGGCGGTGGGTTTCACTTATCTTACTTTTAACGAAGGAGACACAGTACCTGTTGTTTACAAGTCACACTTGTACACTTCGGCTGAAATGTAGTTTTCCACTGTTGATAAAGTTTTGACAGCAGTGCAGATGGCAATTCTTAAGGAACGTACACTGTCGCAGGGAAAACGCATGTTGGTTGTTATCTGTATCCTGCACTAGAGGCAGTGACGAAAGCCAGTGTACCGAATTCTAAAGCTTTGCACCCAAGGTGGATACAATGGGCAGCATCATTGATGTCTCCGGATGTCACATTTATTTTTGATGCCTCCCTACAGTCGCAAGAGTTTTTGTAGTATGAATTTGTTAATCCTGCACCTTTGACTATGCGGCCTTTGGATGATTTCCATTGCATCATATACACTTATGGTTCAGAGCAAGTTGCGCATGGGTCTAAGCACGCATACGTTTCAGCTTGCACCATTTTGGTAGGTGCCATGGTGAATGATGAGTTCAAGTCCAGGGTCGTGCACACGCAGACCTTAAGGGACTGCACCGCACAATTGGCAGAGCTTCATGCTCTGATGCTTGCATTGGAGTACGCTGATCCTAGTGTGACAACTCTTATTGTGAGTGATTCTTACTATTGTGTCCAGTCTTACAATGAAACCTGTTCTTTTGGATTCAGAATGATTCTCATGATTCCAAGGGTAGCACCATAAAGCATAAAATGATCTGGGTCCGAGTGGCTGAGCTTAAAGAGCAGTTGCCACTCGTGTTTGTGATTCATACTCTCGGTCATGAGCTCGTGGGAGTTCATGCTGTTGGCAATTCATTAGCCGATGAGGCCGCAAAATCAGCAGTAT
Organism: Lissotriton helveticus; assembly: GCF_964261635.1. Taxonomy (NCBI): domain Eukaryota; kingdom Metazoa; phylum Chordata; class Amphibia; order Caudata; family Salamandridae; genus Lissotriton; species Lissotriton helveticus. The sequence goes on along the minus strand of NC_136057.1, from coordinate 2,120,372,211 downwards.
CGACATATTTGGTTGCAGCAGTTACACGTTCCAAAAGTAAGATGGATGATGATATTTTGGCAGCTGTTGCGAAGGGAAGTAAATATCCTAAGGGGTTCCCTTCGAAGTATTCATACCACTTCGAGGGTGGGGCCGCTCCCCCGCGGCCTCACCCCGCTCCCTCCAGCATCCTTGCACGCTCCCCCCCACTCGCCACCCCGCTCCCGCCTCCCAGCTGCTCCTCCCTCCCACAAAGGTACTTAAGGAGAGGCTCACGGGGCAAGGAGCTGTGACCTACCTGACCTGACCTGGTCAGTCCGGTCGCTCCTCCTGCCGCGTGGCCACCCCGAGTGTGCCCGTTCTCCTCCCGCTGCCGCCGCCGCTGCTGAGCCGAGTCAAGACTGCCCCTGTCTTGGTTTGTGCCCGTCCCTGTGTTGTTAGCTGTATTTCTGCTGCCATTTTCTCGCTGTTTGCGCGTTTCCTCGTGTTGCCCTGTAACTTGTAAGCTGTCCCTGACTGTCCCTGTGCCTGCTTGGTTCTCGTTGTCTATTGTCTGCCGTTTATCGTTCTCCCTTTGCCCATCGTTGTTCCCTGCCCCACCCCGCTCCCTCCAGCATCCTCGCACACTCCCCCCCACTCGCCACCCCGCTCCCTCCTTCCAGCTGCTCCTCCCTCGCCCCGTCCCCCCCACTCTCCATTTATGGCAGAGTCCGCACGTACGCGCAGTGTTCACGCGCAGCGGGCGCGCCAAAGGCAAGCCCGTCTGTGCCCGTCCGCGCCTATCCCGCGCCCAGCGCCAGGACCCCTAGCCCCTGACGGACCTACGGCGCCGCCACCCTCATCGCACTCAAACCCGACCGACCAAGAGCCTGCCACCGAGCCACCCCGAGACGCACCCACGGACCCTTCACCTGTCAAGCCTGCAAGTTCACCTGCCTCCGGACCTGCACCACAGCTACCATGCCGAGCACCAACAACAGCCACCTCAAGTGCATCCTGCTCCCCCGCTGCCCCACCCCGCTCCCTCCAGCATCCTCGCACGCCCCCCCACTCTCCACCCCGCTCCCGCCTCCCAGCTGCTCCTCCCTCCCACAAAGGTACTTAAGGAGAGGCTCACGGGGCAAGGAGCTGTGACCTACCTGACCTGACCTGGTCAGTCCGGTCGCTCCTCCTGCCGCATGGCCACCCCGAGTGTGCCCGTTCTCCTCCCGCTTCCGCCGCCGCTGCTGAGCCGAGTCAAGACTGCCCTTGACTTGGTTTGCCCGTCCCTGTGTTGTTAGCTGTATTTATGCTGCCGTTTTCTCGCTGTTTGCGCGTTTCCTCTTGTTGCCCTGTAACTTGTAAGCTGTCCCTGACTGTCCCTGTGCCTGCTTATTGTCCCTGACTGTCCCTGTGCCTGCTTGGTTCTCGTCTATTTTCTGCCGTTTATCGTTCTCCCTTTGCCCATCATTGTTCCCTGCCCCATCCCGCTCCCTGCCGCTGCTCCCCCTCGACCCCACCCCCGCTCCCTCCAGCATCCTTGCACACTCCCCCCCACTCGCCACCCCGCTCCCACCTCCCAGCTGCTCCTCCCTCCCCCCCCCACTCTCCATTTATGGCAGAGTCCACACGTACGCGCAGCGGGCGCGCCAATGGTGCGCCAAAGGCGCGCCAAAGGCAAGCCCGTCTGCGCCCGTCCGCGCCTGGCCCACGCCCAGCGCCAGGACCCCTGGCCCCGACGGACCTATGACGCCGCCACCCTCATCGCACTCAAACCCGACCGACCAAGAGCCTGCCACTGAGCCACCCCGAGACGCACCCACGGAACCTTCACCTGTCAAGCCTGCAAGTTCACCTGCCTTCGGACCTGCACCACAGCTACCAAGCCGAGCACCAACAACAGCCACCTCAAGTGCATCCTGCTCAACACCCGCTCCATCCACAGACACGCCATCGAACTTTGGAACCTGCTCGACACAACCTCACCAGACGTCGCCTTCCTCACAGAAACCTGGATGAACGCCTCCTCAGCACCCGACATCGCCATCGCCATCCCAGACGGATACAAGATCATCCGGAGAGACCACGTCAACCAGACTGGAGGAGGCATCGCCATCGTACACAAGAACACCATCCGCATCACGACCGACTCCAACGACACCTTCACCGCCGCCGAGTATCTCCACTTCCAGATACACACTGACCGAAAGACGACCCTCAGAGGCACCCTCGTCTACAGACCCCCAGGACCACGTACACAATTCAGCGAAGACATCACGGACTTCATCAGCCCGCACGCCCTCAGCTCCGCTGACTACATCCTCTTAGGGGTCCTCAACTTCCACCTGGAGAACAATAAGGACCGCAACACCGCCGCCCTGCTGGACAACCTCGCCAACCTCGGACTCAAGCAACTGGTCAACACCCCCACCCACTACGCCGGCCACACGCTTGATCCCGTCTTCTCATCCAACAAGCACATCACCTTCAGCCACTCTACCGGACTTCACTGGACCGACCACAGCTGCGTCCACTTCAGCTTCAGAAGAAACACGACCCACCGCCACCCGCAACAGGTTCCTCGCAGGAGCTGGAGCAAGATCACCTCCGAGAAGCTCGCCACCTCCCTCAGCCAGAACCCACCCGCCAGCACAACGAACCCCAACGAAGCAGCACGCAACCTCACGCAGTGGCTGACCGCTGCGTCGACGACCTCGCGCCACTAAAGAACCCTCCCAGCAGACCCAGAAGCAAGAAAGCCTCCTGGTTCACCGACGAACTCAAGGACTCCAAGAAGAACTGCCGCACCCTCGAGAAAGCTTGGCTCCTCGACCAGACCACAGACAACATGACCGCCCTCAAAGACGCCACCCGCAAGCACCACCAGCTCATCCGCACCACCAAGAAGAATTCACTGAAGGAACGACTGGACAACAACGCCCACGACAGCAAATAACTCTTCAGCATCGTCAAGGAGTACTCCAACCCCAGCACCGGCAACGACGACATCAATCCTTCACAAGATCTCTGCGACTCTCTCGCCTCGTACTTCCACCGCAAGATCGCCGACATCCACAACAGCTTCGGCGCACCATCCACGCACCCAACCGTCGAACCAATGCCCCCCACCGCCACCCTCCGCACCTGGACCACGGTGACCACCGAAGACACAGCCCGCATGATGAACACCATCCACTCCGGATCTCCAACCGACCCCTGCCCCCACCACGTCTTCAACAAGGCCGACTCCATCATCGCACCCCAACTCCGGGACGTCATCAACTCCTCCTTCAACACCGCCACCTTCCCGGAGAGCTGGAAGCATGCCGAGCTCAACGCCCTACTGAAGAAACCTGCAGCGGACTCCATCGACCTCAAGAACTTCCGCCCAATCTCGCTCCTCCCTTTCCCTGCCAAAGTCATCGAGAAGAGCGTCAACAGACAGCATGCAGCCTTCCTCGAGACAAACGGATCCCTCGACCCCTCGCAGTTGGGCTTCCGAGCCAACCACAGCACCGAGACCGCCCTCATCGCAGCCACCGACAACATACGAGCCCTGCTCGACAACGGGGAAACAGCGGCCCTCATCCTCCTGGACCTCTCTGCAGCGTTCAACACCATCTGCCACCGCACCCTAGTTCAACGCCTCAGCAACATTGGTATCCAAGAAAAGGCACTGAAGTGGATCATTTCGTTCCTCGCCGGAAGAACACAAAGAGTCCGCCTCCCCCCGTTCCGATCCGAGGCCACCGAAGTCATCTGCGGCGTACCGCATGGATCATCACTCAGCCCCACCCTCTTCAACGTCTACATGAGACCTCTTGCAGCCATCGCACGCCAACACAAACTCAACATCATCTCCTACGCCGACGACACCCAACTGATCCTCTCCCTCACCAGAGACCCGGCCACCGCCAGAACGAGCCTACACGAATGGATGAAAGACGTCGCCGAGTGGATGAAGAACAGTCGCCTGAAACTGAACTCAGACAAGACGGAAGTCCTCATCCTGGGACCATCGGCCTCCGCCTGGGACGACTCCTGGTGGCCTCCCGCCCTGGGCACCGCTCCCAAGCCAACAGACCACGCATGCAACCTGGGCTTCATCCTGGACTCTTCCCTCTCGATGACCAGACAAGTCAACGCCGTCTCCTCATCGTGCTTCAACACCCTGCGTATGCTCCAAAAGATCTTCAGATGGATCCCGACCGAAACCAGGAAGACGGTCACCCAGGCACTCGTCACCAGCCGACTGGACTACGGGAACACCCTCTACGCGGGAACCACAGCCAAACTACAGAAAAGACTCCAGCGCATACAGAACGCCTCCGACCGACTCATCTTGGACATCCCCCGACGCAGTCACATCTCCGGCCATCTGAGGGACCTGCACTGGCTCCCCGTCAACATAAGGATCACGTTCAGGCTCCTTACCCACGCACACAAGACTTTCCACGACCTGGGCCCCAAGTACCTCAACGACCGCCTAACCTTCTACACGCCCACCCGCCAGCTACGTTCTATGAGCCTCGCCCTCGCCGCCGTACCACGCATCCGAAGAGCCACCGCCGGAGGAAGATCCGTCTCCTACCTGGCAGCCAAGACATGGAACTCCCTCCCCATCCACCTCCGGCTTACACAGGACCATCTCGCCTTCAGGAAACAACTCAAGACCTGGCTGTTCGAGCAGTAGCGGACCCCTCCCCCAAGCGCCTTGAGACCCCTCCGGGTGAGTAGTGCGCTATACAAATGTTATGATTGATTGATTGATTTATTAACTCCTGATAAAAGTTCCTTATCTGAAAATACCTGACGTTGGTGAAAGGTTGATTCCCAACGCGGACCGCAGGGCAGCACTGATTACTGCAGCCCATGAAGGTGTTGCGTCTGCGCATGCGGGCGTTTTGGCTACTGTTTCTCAGTTACAGCAACGTTTCTGGAGGCGGGGACTGTACAAAAAGAAGCATGATTATGTCCTTCAATGTGACATTTGCCATCAGATTAAGCCTTCAACTGCTGCGCGTCCACCGCAGACACAGTTGTACATTTCTAATAAACCACTTGGTTGTGTTTATTTAGATCACTGCGGTCCTTTTTCTTCTGATACTGCGTATAAGTACATCTTAGTAGCAGTTGATTCAAGCACACGCTTTGTGTGGGTGTGGCCACACTGCAGCGTTGATTCAGGAACTGTCATAAGAGACTTGCGTGTCTTTGTAGGGATTTTTGCCTGTGGTACCTTCCATTTGGATCAGGGTCCGGCTTTCGCTTCTAAGGCGTATAAGGATGCCATGACTTCGTTGGGGGTCCTAGTCAAGTTTTCGTCTCCATACAGACCTGAGGGTAATAGTGTTGTGGAACGAATGAACCGAGATTTAAAGCAGTCTTTGACAGCTAGAGTTATAGGCACGGGCAGGAACTGGCTGGCCCACCTCAATAGCGTGCAGTGTGCTCTAAATAATCTCCCTAGAAGGTCTCTGGGTGGGCGGACCCCATACAAAATGTTCTTTGGTATCAAGATGTTTGTACCGGACCTTGACGGTCTAGACCAGGCGGCTGTTGCTGCCTCCTTTGACGTAGATGAACATTGCAATGTTTTACAGAATCTACAAGAGACAAGAGACAGTCTTGCAAAGGAACACTTGCCCTCCACCTCGGATGATGCGTTGCAGATCCCGGTAGTTGGCTGGCTACCCCAAGTTGGAGAACTGGTTCGGGAGAAGATCAAAAACAAGAAAGAATTTGGTCCCTCTTATCGAGCTCCAGTTCCCGTGCTTGGAGTGAAGGGCACAGTAACAGTCATTTTACCACCACTTCCAGGTCGTAAAGAAAACAGATATATCTCCATCGACAATGTCAAGATACACAGAGTGGCCGATTCTTCTTAGTATGACACCGGCAGTCTCATGTCCTTCGATTTTGAGAAATTCTGTTTTGGCCTCAGCTTCTGATCCAGTTACTGATGTTGCCCTCGAGATGCCTGAAGTTTCTAGTCCTTTATTAAGTACACTTCCTGGTACTCAACTTGATGAAAGTGACTACACTTACCCAACTGACTTATCAATGCCTGACTTGCAAACTCGCTTGGCTACAGAATCCAGATTTTCCTTTGACACTGATTCACAAACATCGAGGAAACATTCAAATGTTCTCTGTTTTGGCTAAATTGTTTAAGAAACATTTTTTGATTCCCCCTTGGACCTACATTTGGTTGGAGCTTTTTTCAATTTACCTTTTCATGTCAATTGGCTTTGTGGTGTATTTCTTTCGACTTGTCAATGGACACTATGTCGAGGAGAGAACATGCATTCGACATATCAATGGAACATTGGCTCCCCATTCCTCATCACACAGATTGAAGAGAGACTTGGCTTTTGTTAACATCACTGCTTGGCCTGTTTTGGATGGGATTGTATGGGAGGCTGTTCGTTTTCAAATTCATGGGCCCACTGAGGTTATAAATGTCCCTAATGTGCTTAGAGTTTCTATGGGGGATGTAATTAAACAAAATATACGTTCTGATGATTGGGATGTTCAGGCAGTAGAAGCCTTATTTTCTGATTTAAAATATTATGCTGCCTTTGATACTGAAGATTTGTATTTAGAATCTGCTAATTACGGTGATTTATATTGTTACCAACATTTTGACAATCACTACCTGCATAAAACTAATACCTGGAGGAACACTGTAAATTATAAACAATGGGAGCATTGTCCAGCTCCTATACAAGGCAGTTATGCTTCATTTTTTAAAAGGTTCACCTATTTTACCGATTTTAATCAGTCAAATCCCAATGCATTTTATTTTAAGATGACCGAAAAGTCCACATCCAAAGTTAGACTTACCGATACAAAATTATTGTATTAAAAGTCCTTTCTAGACCAGTTAGCTGTTGGTAGCTACGACTTGTGGAAGGATAAAATTGACCTTAAATCAGTTTGGGGTTCTAAAAGCTGGCAAGTGCAAGGCCCTGAGGCTTTGCACCGTGCCGTTACAAACTCTGTTGCAAAATTCTTCCTTTAACATATCCAGTTTGTATTCTAAGGGTTAGTTGCTGTGGCACAGAAGTGCTGATTCTTGCCAGCATCATTTTCTGGGTTTGGCTCAAGGCTTTACACAGGTCAGGGTGGATCCCCATTTTGAAAGTGGCCATTCTGTTATTACCTATTCTGTACGCAAATTATGTCAGAATTGGCTCAAACATTCCACTTTGACGTCGATTAAACTACATTTATCTAAACTCACTGACAATGTTGATCTGAATGATTCTATAAAGGGCCCGGCTAACGGCAGATCTAAAAGATGGATATATGCTATTTACAACGAAGTCTGGAAAACGTCCCAGATTGAGGCGGCTACCCTTATTAGAGCTATAGATCAGGCTAATTTAGAGAAAGTGCTAGCAGTTGTAGATAACAGCATTAATACGCTTTCTTCTCGAATTTACACGTTGGACAATATTGTATTGTCTGTTGTTGATATTGTGCAGGATGAAGTGTCCATTTTGTACCATGGTCAAAATCAATTGCTTTCCATTATGCAGTTTGCTTGGACTTTACAAACCTTGAAAGCTAGCAAAGTGCCATGGCATTGCATGAACATGTCATCATTGTTTGCCCCGTTTAATTTGACTGATAAGCAGCGTTTACTGTCAATGAAAGATGCATCCTTTTCTATGTTACACATTGAAAGGTTAGAACCATTACCGTTTTCTGTGGCAGAGGCCAATTCGACAAAGTGGCTTATCCACAGGTTAATAACTCTCACATTCCCTCTTTTCAAGTTCGAGGGATGTCTGAAGTACTTTGCAATTGGTAGATATGAACCTCTTAGAAGTGCTTATCTCCATGAAGCTTGATCGCTTCCATTTACCTATAGATGCCTTAGGGAGGGTAAAGAAGTTTATTTGAATGGAGAAGATTGCACTGAAACACCAGATTACTCATTGATGTGTAGACATATCCAATTACATGGCTCTTGTAACCAGAATGAGCCGAATTTAGCATGTATTTTGAAAGGTACACCTGTGCCTGCTATCGTACGCACATTCACATTACTGGCAAACTGAGTTATTTACTTTTAAACAATGAAGATTGCTGTGGGCTAATAAAAGGAATTGCTTATGTAGTTACCGTCAGTGAACGTGTGGTTTGTTGTAAGAATGTAATGTATCCACCCCTGCATGGGAAGCTTGATGTTTCCATCTGGCCCACGATTCCGACCTTGAAAGCAGAGTTCAACAAGATGAGTCGCATAAGAGCTCTATTGTCCCAGAAAGAAGTTGCCCTCACATCTGCTCGTGAGACATTCGTCCTTCACGTGACTAACACCCGCACAGAGGTGCATGCTTTATTAAATACTGACTTGCCTTTGCATTTCGGTGAATTCTTTCACACTATCTTTAATGCATCCTCCATAACGGGGCTGGCCCACTTTTTAGAGTTATAAGCAGTTGCCCTTGTGACTTCGTTTCAAACTATATTCGGTGTCTTCCCTGCTTTCTTTCATTCGATTTTTTCCAGCCTATTTGGTTTATTTCCCTTACTGCTGGTTTTAGCTGCAGGCGTTCTTTTACTGTTTTGTTTAATTCAAAATGGATGCACGTCCTGTGTTTCGAGACGAGCTATCACGACTGGCGCTGTTTTGCAACCGAATGCTTGAGTACTATGGAACGCTGCCTCTTGCAACCTTGAGTGCAGCTTATGGATTATCATTTCGATTTTCCTACTTTACATGTGTCCAGCCTGTCTTTCATTGCCTGAGTTGCGATTTCGGCTGGGCCCTGGATTTATGTCTCTGCAATACGGTGTCTCCCGATGTGGATTATAATCAGCTTATGAGCCCCTTAGTTGCTCATGAATTGCTTTGTTCTGACGGAGGGATTATGACCTTTGCAGCGATGCATGGAATACTGGGTCGTTGGAATGTGTTTGTAGCGGCGCAAGATTTCTTGGCACACAGCTTCATTGAGAACGCACTGAGTTGTCCTCTGATGGTGCTTGAGGCTCCGGTAATTAAAGAACATGTATGTTCTTTCCCATTGTAGAATTGGATGGCTAAACTATTTTCGGATGAGAACAGTGACTTCCTGTTGGAGGCTGTTGCTGCATATTGTGCAAATTCATTGTTAGGATGAGATATGTCATCGCTTCTCTCTCCCATAACTGAGGTCATTTATTGGACATCGAACATATTTATTTTTTTCAAGCCTCTACAAAAAATGTTCTCTGCCTTAGGTCTATCGACTTTGCTAAGGCCAATGACTCAATTTATTGGATTCGCATTCACCTTTGTCTATGAGGATTTTTAAAGATGACATTTTTTATTTTTATTTTTTACCATGTGCAAATTTGAGCTGACTGTCGTTCTTGAACTCTGCTTTTTAAAAATGTGCCCCTTATCTTATCTTATCTTATCCGTGCTCGGATCAAGGGAGGGTGTCATGTAGATAGGCTCTGCCTTCACTCTGTGTTAAGTTAGCATGAGCTTATTAGAAGTTTAAACTCCATTTTTCCTTTCTGCTGCTTCTGCACACGGCACATATTGTTATTAATCCTTTGAGCCTAGTAGAATATGTTGCTTCACATGAGGATAATATGTTTTCCTATTGTATCAGCTTTGCTTGGTAAAATATGTCTGAACAGTGAGTGCCGAGGCCTTCAAGGTTATTTCAACACAGTGGTTGTTGTTCGGTCTGATCAGCGCATGTCCTAGACACAACACATATGCAGCTGTGGCCAACTCTGACTTTTGGCACGTTTAATAATGCACTGCGTAGAGCATGCACACACACTTGATGAATATTCGCATGCAGAGAGCTGGGGTAGACTAAGACCAGAGGTATGGGGCCGCCCTTCTAAAACTCAAAGAGACCTTCTTTAGATATAATATATTATACTAGCAAGGGAGGGTAAGACTGAGGTGCTATTTAGCCTTCTTCCCTTTAGCATTTTAACATGCTTTCTACCTTTGTATTTTATGGACTAGTAACTATGCTGATAACCTTGTTGCTTATAATATGTTTGCTTGTATTAGCTAAGATACTGCGCCTTAGAACACGGCATTAGGAATAAATATTTCAAACTTGCACGTCTCTTCATTTACTCCTCGTTCTGGATTGGTATGTTAGTATAACGAAAGAGTGTTCATGTGATCAACATTACCTGAGGTGTTCTAAGTCCATGTTCTGGGTTGTCTAATCATTGGGGGTATGGAAGAACCAATGAGACACTGATTGCTAGTCTGGTAGGGGATTTTGGATACTGAGGTGAGTTTTAGTACACCCTAATTCACTGAGGTTCTAAGTCTCTATGCACAGTTCTGTGTAGGAGCAGAATCCCTGCGACAATGTCTGTTGAACAGTGTCATTTAAGAACATCATTTGTTCTAGGATGATGCAGGCTCTGAACAATGCTTCTAAACCTTGTACCTGGCAGTCTTTTGTGCCCCAAACAGTTTTTGTCTCAATGTTGTCTTTCGAAAAGTCAAAGCCTAAGGTGGACAATTGAGCAAAAAATGCTGCAGAATAAATTTGTTTAGTATTTGTCAACATACTTTTCATGCCTGTGTTATTAACATTTTTGAAGTAAAAACTTTCTGGGTTTGTAACATTAAAACCTGTAAAATATGGACGTTTTCTATAGAATGTTTTAAAGCTACCTTTTGGAGATGTTGGACAATGTTCCCATTGATTATAAGCTAAAACATTTCTAGGGTTTGCAGCTTTGTGCAAGTAATGATGACCAAAAAGATTAAAACAATACAATTCTTCATAATTAGATGAACCTTCTAAGTATTCATGTTTTCTAATTTTTTTCTGACATTTCTAAGTCTGTCATCATGTTATTAACAGTTTCAAAGTCCCAATCATCAGAAAATGTGCTGGGTGAAACTAAATCACTCAAGGAATCCTTAAATTGGTGTGAAATTTTCAGCAGCTCGACAGGGCCATAAATGTCATAATCAGAATATCCCATGCTATTCCAACAGGTAGAGGAACCACTGTGATATTTACTGATGACAGGTCTCGTTGTTCATGATGAGATGATTTGTGTGGTTTCAGGAGCAAGTTGATGTTCTTACTTGCTGTGTCCATTTTAATGTGTTGTCCATCTAACAGCCTTCCCAAACTGAAAACGAGAATGAGCCATAGAAGGAGATCAAATACACCTAATCCAATCCAAAATTCAACCCATGGTGAAATCAGATATGTATTTGCAAGCTCTTGACCAAGTTCCGTTAATTGTTCCTTGAAAGATTTGTTTTTTGGCGCTGTTTCAGATTCACTGGGATCCTCAGAAGAGGTATCGAAGTTGATGAAATAGCCAAGGCAGTTCTGTTAGTAGTTGGTATTGCATACGGATTCTTTGGAATTGCTGTAGTTGCTTATTCCCTTGACATGTTGCTATATCACTGCAGACTGGAGTTTCTTGACGAACTGTTATTTGGGTTTCAGGAGGCACAAGTTCCATGGCTTTGTTGGATAGTCCTTCTTTCCTGACTTTAGAATCCTCAAAGGTCCTCTTGGATAGTAGCAAGATTTGGTTGTCTGCTACATCGTGGGAGCCCACTGGGCCTACTACTTATTATCAGCAACATGGTGTGGTTTTACCAGGTCAATTGCTACAGACTGGTTCTCCTTTTTTATCAGCAAGGGGCGGCAGTAGCACTGTTCTTGTTCCGTTGACTGCTGGAACTGGTACTGGTTTTCTGTAAGAAGGCCCAAATTCCTTCTTGTCTGCTATTTTTTCTCTGACCAGATCCCCAATCTTTGGAATCCAGACTGGTCTTGCTGGGACAGGTGGTTTTTCTTCAGTGGTCGTTGGTTTTTCGCTGGTGTTGCTTAGACTTCTTCTTGTTTTATTTAAGTCCTGTAAAACAGACAAACGATCTTTGATATCAAAGGGTTTTTGTTCCACCACTGAAGTATGACCATCGAGGTCTTCAACCAACATTCTAGTACCATAAAAGAGTTCATATGGAGTGATTCCGCCCCGAGAATTTCTTGGCAGGTTATTAAGACTACGTTGGACATTTATTAGTTGTTTGACCCACCTCTCACCCAAACCTAATACCCTAGCTGTTATAGATTGGTTTATGTCACGTTTTTTTCACTCCACAACCGAATTTCCTGAGGATGGAATGGATTCGAAAATCGCAATGCAACGCCCAAGCTGGCCATGGCCTCCTTGTAAGCCCTAGAGCTAAACGCAGGACCCTGGTCAGAATGTAGCCTGCCAATTGCGTATGTGCCGATAAAGACTCGCAAATCTTTTATAACAATTCGGGCGTCAGCCGAGCGCTGAGGCCACATCCAAATGAATCTTGTCCAGTGTTTGCGGGACCGCTTTTGTCCATAGGGACATTTGAGCGTGGCTAGTCTAATGCTATCTAACAGTGGTGTCTGTACTGGGCTGGCTACGCTGTAGTCAGGAATCTGGTGGTATTCCAAGCTGTGATATTTGTAACAGTCATCGCAATTAATTCCGAATTCGTATACGTAAGTTTTCATTCCTGGCCACCGGTACATCTCTTCTAATTCTAATAGAAATTTTGAGATCCCTTGATGTATCAGACCCTCTCCCATATGTGCTTCGTGAATCAGAGCACTTTTCCTGGTCTTGTTTGGAATTACCCTATCCCCCACTCCAGGGATTCAAGCAAAAGAAACACAGATTGCATCAATTATGTATGTATACTCGAGTGGATAGTTTAGAGGTAATGCAGCTCCGCTGCCTTTGCTCGTGGCATTGACAGGGAGCATGGTTTCACCGTCAATTTTCATTTTTGAACGAGTGATTGTAGCTATAGAAGCTGTTTGTACAGCTGCCTTCACGGCTTCATCAGCCAGTGAATTCCCCTCAACATGAACGCCATCACGCTGATGACTTAGTGAATGGATCACGTGAGTCTTTTATATTTCTTTCTGTAAAAGAACTACTTGTTCCCAAAGCATTTCATGCTTGATTGTGCCACCTTTTGTGTCTTTAAATCCATTTTGAACCCAGTTCTGCAAATATTCATTGTAAGACTGGATGCAATAATACGAATTGCACACTATGAGTGTGGGGAATTCGCGATCTGTATTTTCAAGCGCCATCTTGAAAGCCTGTAGTTCAGTTCGCTGAGCTGTACAGTCTCTGAGAGATTGAGTTTTTGTGACCATTGGTCTGAATTTACCATTGCGCCAGTGACCATTAACAATCGCACACGCAGCACTATATGCTGTTTACCCCGAATTGCGGGCTGTGCTTACCCGTCTGTATATATTAAGTGTCTTTAAGTAAGGGTCAAAAACGTATTCAACGTCTGTCGCAGCAAGAGAATTATCCCATTGTATCCATCTGGGATGTAGAGCTTTTGCAGTTGGAATGCTTGCCTTTGTCACTGCCTCTAAGGCAGGTACAGGTGTAACGACTTTAATGCGTTTACCCTGTGCAAGGGCTCTCTCCTTTGCTACCGCAGTTTGAACCGGTCAGAATTTTTTCTGTTGAAGTGAATTTAATTTCAACTGTTATATACAAGTGTGATTTGTAAGCTATTGGTACCTTTTTACCTTCATTAAAGGTTAGGTATGTGAATCTGCATCTCCCTGGGATGATTTGGATTACAAGGTTGCATACATTGTCGCGTGTTTGTAAATGTTTTGTCGCTAACATGTCTGTTTGTACTGAACGCAACATTTCTGTGTGTTTTTGAGTCCAATTAGTAGGTTTGAAATCAGGTTTGATTAGTTTGTAGAGAGGTTTAACCCTTTCTGCTTAGTTTAGAATGTAAGTTCTTCCGAAATTCAGGAATCCTAGAATTGACTGTAAGTTTTTCAGCGTTTATGGAGGTTGGAGCAGTGCACATTTTTCTAAAAAGTTTGCTGCCAGGCTTTTGCCTTCACTTGAAAGTTCGTATCCCAAGAATAAGACATTGAGGTGGGCAATTCTTGTTTTTTTAACGTTGAGTTTAAACCCTTCAGAGGTGAATCCAAGTATTATTGTGTTCACCCTGGTCAAGTGCCTGTCCAAGTCATCATCTGTAAGATAGATGTCATCGACGTAAGATAATGCCTCATCATCATACGTTTGTAGTAACTCTGTTACTCTGGCTGAAAATAATCCAGGACTGTTGTTGAATCCCTGGGGAGACGACAAAAGTGTTGCTGTGTCCCCATTATTGAGAAAGCAGTCAAGTACCTGCTTTCAGGTGAAATATTTTGACAGAAGAAACCGTTTGAAATATCTAATGTAGTTTTATATTTTTTTTCGCACCATGTTATTCATCAGTGCTGCACTTTGTGCATTTTGTACTGCAAAGGTTTTGCAGCAAGAGTTTAAATGTCTGTAATCCAAAACTAGACGATATGTGTCGTCTGATTTGGAGACAGGAAACAAAGGATTGTTCATTGACGAGGTGCATGTTTCAATCACCCCTTGGTATTCAAGTTGATCTAAGATCTCTCTGACCTGTTTTTTAGCTTCTTGTTTTACTGGATACTGCCGCTGAGCAGTAGGTTGATTTTTTAACTGGATTTTATGGTGAGGAGAGTCCTCATCCCATCCCACATGATTTTTATATATTGCTGGAGCCTGGGCCACAGCCCATTTTCTGGCATAGGTGTACTTTTTTATGAATAGGAATATGATTAGAGAAGGCTGGCATAATGATCTCTTTGTATTGCCTGTGGTTCCTGTACCTCAAGAATCACCCCTGCCTCGCACTCCTTTCAATTTTCCTTAATCAGTAACACGAGTCATTTAGATGCTTTCATTCCTTTTTATTTTCAAATTTTCTTGTTTTTTATATTCATGATTTCTTCCTTTTGTAATATTCTCATCATATTACATATTAATCATTTTTGACTTCCCAATGCATTTCAAGCAATACTGCCCTTCTTCAGGGGATTGTCTTTGTCTGCAAGGTCAACATAATGGGTATTAAGCAACTGGAATATCATTTTGATATTTATGGTGTGTTACAAAAACCTAAACAACAAACAGTAAAACAATACATTTTTCACAATAACATATCTATAACCGTGAAGCCAACGTTGGTGTGGTGTCTGAAACTTTTAAGTGGTTTGTAACCTTATCACCCGTTTAAGAATACAGAGAAGGTCGACTGACCTTAGTTTGATGTTCGGTAACTTTCTGCACGAAATAGACGTAGAAATCACGACCTAGTAAAATGAAGTGCCCGACCGTTACTAAAGTTGGTAAAATGTCAACACAAATGCTTTGAATTGAAATATTGTCCGGCGGCGTTTTACCTGAGGGACACTGGGTCTCTCTTCTCAATCTCCGTTCGGCAGCGTTTTTCGGTTTCCGATCATGTGACCGGACGTCGCTTAATACGTATCGCGGAACGCATAAACATGGTTGACGGACTGTTCGTGTGACCGAACGTCGCTTTGACGAAACCGAAAAACGCTGCCGAACGGAGATTGAGAAGAGAGACCCAGTGTCCCTCAGGTAAAACGCCGCCGGACAATATTTCAATTCAAAGCATTTGTGTTGACATTTTACCAACTTTAGTAACGGTCGGGCACTTCATTTTACTAGGTCGTGATTTCTACGTCTATTTCGTGCAGAAAGTTACCGAACATCAAACTAAGGTCAGTCGACCTTCTCTGTATTCTTAAACGGGTGATAAGGTTACAAACCACTTAAAAGTTTCAGACACCACACCAACGTTGGCTTCACGGTTATAGATATGTTATTGTGAAAAATGTATTGTTTTACTGTTTGTTGTTTAGGTTTTTGTAACACACCATAAATATCAAAATGATATTCCAGTTGCTTAATACCCATTATGTTGACCTTGCAGACAAAGACAATCCCCTGAAGAAGGGCAGTATTGCTTGAAATGCATTGGGAAGTCAAAAATGATTAATATGTAATATGATGAGAATATTACAAAAGGAAGAAATCATGAATATAAAAAACAAGAAAATTTGAAAATAAAAAGGAATGAAAGCATCTAAATGACTCGTGTTACTGATTAAGGAAAATTGAAAGGAGTGCGAGGCAGGGGTGATTCTTGAGGTACAGGAACCACAGGCAATACATGTTACCCATTACCCTATTGCTCAGTAGGGTTACCTACCTGCGCACCACGGAAAGTATTAAAACACAAGTGAAAATTCTAAACATACCACCTAACAAACTCGAGTGCTGAATCAAACTCCAATTGGCTTCAATAATGATCTCTTTGCCATGTGGGCACTCCCTGACAATCAGCCAGAAGAATGTCATAACCCTTCAATAGTTTTTCGCAAAAGAGTGCTTTTATTTTCCTGGTTATGTCCCCCTCTATCCGGAGTGTTACTTCATATAGCTTGTGAGGTACACTAACCCTGGTGTCGGCAGTTTCAACCTGAATGTATTCATTCAGATCCACTGTCTCCAGATGATCTTTCAGGATCCTGCGAGCTATGGTGACCTCTGCTGCGCTCTCCAGCATTGTCTGGGCCCACTCCCCGTTCTTGAGTTGTGTCCTCAAGATCATCTGCATGTCTGATTTTAATACTTGCTACCTTCTTTTTGGAGAATTGAGTTTTCTTATTTTTTGGAATGTTTTGATCGTCTTTGGACTTCACGCGTTCTTCTTTGTGTTCTGATCATCCTCGTCTTTCTGATTTATGCGAGGAAGTCTGAAAGGTACAAGAGGATCGTGTATCAGTATCTTGATATCTATCTGGTTTTCCTAAATTATCCCTATTTCTAAGGTTATACCTCTTTTCAGAGTGCTCCTTTAGAGGAGATCTACCTCTGGAATGAGAGCGCTTCTCTTTAGGAAGTGACTGCCTACTATTTTTCCATTTCTTTTTAGGAGTAGTTACATTGTTTTTGATAAAAACTTTATCAGGATTTTCTGTTAGTTCGGGCTTTACAGGTTTCCTTCCCAAACTATCTCTTCCTATTTCTTCAGAGGATTTTTCAATA
Organism: Lissotriton helveticus; assembly: GCF_964261635.1. Classification (NCBI taxonomy): domain Eukaryota; kingdom Metazoa; phylum Chordata; class Amphibia; order Caudata; family Salamandridae; genus Lissotriton; species Lissotriton helveticus. Next base: position 2,120,355,321 of record NC_136057.1, on the reverse strand, counting down.
ATTCTGGCAATTTCATACGGTTGCTCAGGAATATCGAGTTCTTTTAATTTTTGGCGGATTGCCACCGATGTTGTTTCACCTTTAATGTTAGCTAATAGAATAGCTGAAACCTGTTTGAAATCTTTCAGTAATTTCATACCAAGATTCAAAGCTGGTTCTGGACCGTATTCATTTTGAATCTGTCTCAGAACGTCTGGTATTACCGCCATAGACAGGACACCATGTGTTTTTGTGTTGAAACAAAGACTGTACCCCAAGTGTCACAGTCCTCCACGTGTGGTGCTATCCCCATTGATAAACAGATTGTTGGAATCCTGTATTTCTCATGAGGGGTAGTATCAGGAAATACTGCCTCTATTTGAGTAATTTCTTGAACTATCCAGAATGGAATTTGTTCCCTTTTTGCGGGCAATTTACCAATGACTGATTGTGTAGTCTGTGGTGTGATTTTATTTGTGTTCTCCTAGTAAGGGGTTTGTTGTGGAATCCTTATAGGAGGTTAGATTGTTAGAGTCCACATGACACATTGAACCAATTGTCTATGGATTTTGATTAGTTGTTTCAGTTGAACTAATATTTCCGCATCCATCATTCCTTCAATGTCAGGATATGTGGTGTATAGCTGGCTAGTACCGGCCAAGTTGCTCCTGGTCTACCTAGTGGACCGAGCCTGGTGTGATTTTGTTTGTGTTCCCCTGATGAGGGGTGTGCTATGGAATTCTTATTGCAGGTCTGACTTTTAAAGCCCACATGGCATATTGTACCAATTGTATATGTATTTTAAATAATTGTTTTAGCTGAGCTAACAGTTCTGGACCTGTCATTTGTTCTATGGCAGGATGTGGTGTATAGCTGGCTAGTACCGGCCATGTTGCTCCTGGTCTACCTAGTGGACTGAGCCTGGTAATGTGATTTTGATGTTGTAGGGCGCCTTTAAACCAGAGCTGATGCTCTTGGTAAGTTAGTGGAATTTCAACGTCCTCAAAAGGAGCATATTCCTCTGGAGGTTCCTCCATCTTGTAGAAGTGGAACACATGTGTTGTTGGATTTGCTTGTGGAAAGATAATCCATGAATAGAATACCTCTGTATATTCATGTGCCTCTATGACAAATATGACTCTACCACCTCTTGGTGATAGGCCATTTTCAGTAAGCTTTATGGCTATGGCTTTCTGCACATTTTCCGGGATGTTTATAGAATCCGCGTCGTCATGTCGGAAACCTGTAGTGTCAAAACCTGGTTGGTTTGCATTTAATGCAGTTCCACTGCCCCCCGGATTGTCTTCGTCTGACATTTTGTTTAAGAATATTTTGGAACACTGTATCCTTCAACGTTGAACAAAACCAAAACTAATACATAGGATTTTTCATCCTACTCAGTTTATGGCGGATATTTTATCCTTTAACCCACTCCAGACGTCTATTGGAGTTTTCACAGGATAAAGGGGTCTCTGTGAAAAGCACGACTGAGTTACTCTAGTATCTAGCGTTAAATTAGTGCCTTACCAAACGCCATGTAGTGCAGTTCCTATATTTCCAATAGGCTCTGTGCATTGGAATAATATATCCTATAGATGTGATGTAGGACTTAGGTCGACTAGGTCTCTATCGAATATATTAGACTTAATTGTGAGTGCCAGCTATCTCAGAGGTCACTAGAAACTTTCTCGAATTCACAAGAAGGGATTAGTCTCTGAAAACCGCATAAACATGACAACTTTGTTTCCCCAAGATAAAACTGATCTTAAGAGTCGTGGAAACAATAGATAGAAATTTCTCTCAGTCAATCGTGCATGCTTCGTTTCACCAGAGGTGAAGAGAAAATAGAAAAAACAGGCGTTTTCAATAAAAGGATTTATTGAACAGTCTTCTCTCTCAAGCATAAGAAATGAACTGCTACAATCGTAAAACTGGTTGCAAAATATAATGCATACAGTAAAAAGAGTAGAATAAAATAATACTGTAAGAGCATTGTATGGTTCCTAGACCATAAATAAATACATACATAAATAACAGAGGCTAAAAGTACTCAACTGGTGCTCCTAAAATATGCCTACCCTGGTGTACCTAACCTAATCTTAGTACGAGGGAAGAAGTAAGTGAGGTGTAGAATAAATAGATTATTCTTTTGCCAATAATCTGTCCAAGAGTTCTCTTAGGGTCTAATCAGCTCTGTACCTTGATTTGGAATAAAGAAGGTCAGGCTCAGCACTCGATTTCCCAACAACCCGCAAGGGTAGCTTGGAAACACTGGAGCTGGATTTCTCGGCAGGAGAAAAGACTGCGTCTCTCTCAGTGCGTCTGCTGGAGGGTCGGCTTCCTTCGGCACTTGCAGGGTGCGTCGGGCAAGTAGATAGTCGAACTGCTCCAAACCACCGTGTGTTTGCTATGGCAAGTGTGGGCATATTTATACCTTAAAGTTGCCGAGTTTGACGTAAACGGTACAAAAGGGGGTGGTAATGGACGGAGCATCTGAACCAATCAAACACTCACACCCAGTCAAAAGATCTGGGTTTAATCCATCACCGTTCTGTAGCCCACTCTGCCACCCCAGTTCAGACATGGCTATGTGCAAATCAGTCTGACCCTCTGCCTCATGGGAACAGTCCAGCCCGAACTGCCAAGCCATGCCTTCCCTGGACCGGATACAAGCTTCCGGCGACCGATTTCTGGCATTACAGCCGTCTTCAGCCCGGCTTGCTTGAATTCAGTGGCAAAGTGAGCAAGGGACTCACGTCTGAGCATACCCTGCCACACTTATGGCGGCCAAAAGCGGTACAAAAGGGGGTGGTAATGGACGGAGCATCTGAACCAATCAAACACTCACACCCAGTCAAAAGATCTGGGTTTAATCCATCACCGTTCTTTTGCCCACTCTGCCACCCCAGTTCAGACATGGATATATGCAAATCAGTCTGACCCTGTGCCTCATGTGAACAGTCCAGCCCGAACTGCCAAGCCATGCCTTCCCTGGACCGGATACAAGCTTCCGGGGACCGGTTTCTGGTATTACAGCCGTCTTCAGCCCGGCTTGCTTGAATCCAGTGGCAAAGTGAGCAAGGGACTCACGTCTGAGCATACCCTGCCACACTGATTTGCATATAGCCATGTCTGAACTGGGGTGGCAGAGTAGGCGAAAGAACGGTGATGGATCAAACCCAGATCTTTTGACTGGGTGTGAGTGTTTGATTGGTTCAGATGCTCCGTCCATCACCACCCCCTTTTGTACCGCTTTGGCCGCCATAAGTGTGGCAGGGTATGCTTAGACGTGAGTCCCTTGCTCACTTTGCCACTGGATTCAAGCAAGCCGGGCTGAAGATGGTTGTAATGCCAGAAACCGGTCTTCGGAAGCTTGTTTCGGGTCCAGGGAAGGCATGGCTTGGCAGTTTGGGCTGGACTGTTCCCATGAGGCACAGGGTCAGACTGATTTGTATATAGCCATGTCTGAACTGGGGTGGCAGAGTGGGCTAAAGAACGGTGATGGATCAAACCCAGATCTTTTGACTGGGTGTGAGTGTTTGATTGGTTCAGATGCTCCGTCCATCACCACCCCCTTTTGTACCACGAGTTTGACGTAAAGTTGGACATAATAATGTCATTAAAGACTCTCAGTTCTTTGAAAACACCACTAGTTCTTGGACAAGTCAGTATTCAAGCAAGGGGATGTCCCTAGTCGTTAAAGCTGAGTTTTCCAAAAAATTGTTGTAGATTTTTGGAACTAGTGGAAGTAGCCCTGTCGTATTTGGACTGCATGAGCTATGTCTAAATATGGTTATGATTCTTATGCCTATATAAGGACATAGTGATTTATACCTATATAAGGGCATGAATCGGGAAATTTACAATAGTGTCCTAAACTGGTTCACAACAGCATGACTGAGACACATGTCTTAGGCAATTTGGGCCTTATGTGTTGGCATAGTGCCTTACCAGCCGCTAGGCTCATAGAGATTTGCAAAAGTTAACTGTCACTGGTATTCAAATACTCTTGATTGGAATAATTGCATGCTCACTGGGGGGAAAGGCTGATATGGGCATTGCTCTGGATGTCAAATATAATTGAGTGGAACAATGTGATGCATACGTGTTGCTATCTCAGTGGTTTGTACATGGATTTTGTCAAAAAAGTCTAAGAAAAATATACTAAAACAAAATCATGTAAATGAGCAAGCAAGATGCTTGTCACTTTCCTGAATGGTGGTTACAAAATTTGTACTCTCGCAGCTGTATAATGGGGGCACTAGGGTAGTGCTTTACCAGTACACATGAAAAAAAAGCTACTCTCTGCAACTTTGTTCTGCCCTTTAGGAGAATTCGCTTCTCCCCGCAATGGACTAAAAGTGAGGAAAGTTACTATATCTATCATGAAAAATGCTGAACTGTGTGACAATATTTAACTGCATTGCGTATAGATGTTTTTCCAACATTTTTTTAAATTATGATAACAAATTCACTCATTTGCCCAATTTATTTTAAATATGTTCCTGTGGAGGGTGGGCCCTAACACTCCTAGAGATGGTAAGGCTTTCCAAGTGCAACAAATAAAAGCCAACCTTGAAGCAGCTGAGTTAAAGATTCACAATTTACGGAAGGAAGGGGACGGGATGAAAGAAAGAATGGAATCCTTAAAAAAAAATTCGCGTAGAAATAACCTGCGTCTTCTCAAAATCTTGGAGGGAAAAGAAGGGGGAGACATTAAGAGCTTCGTAGTAAACTTACTGAAGGAAGCTTTGGATCTCGAGGAAACAGCTGAAGTGTTGGAGAAAGACATTCAGAGGATTCACCGCGATCCGTTTCGTCTCAACGCAGGCAGGTCTAAACCTCGGAAAATCCTCGTTAACTTTCTGACTTACGCTTTAAAAGAGAAAATACTTAACACTGCTCTTAAACTTAAAACCACAAAATGCTCTGATTTCCCCTTTGAGATTCGCTCTGATTTATCCAAGTCTACGCTTGACAGGCAGTGGGAGTTGGGACAGAAGATGGACAAATTCAGAACGGCTGGCGCAACAGTTCAAATGAGGTTCCCGGCCTTTCTGCGCATCATGTACAATAATAAGATGCATAATGTCAGAACACCATCTGAGGCGGATGAGCTCCTGGAGTCCATCCAGAATCATTCCCTGGGCAAATTTTGAATGACCACGATCCTCCCGCCTACTCTGCTTACTTACTCATTAGGTTGGATAACTTAGTTTTTAAGAATGTATCTTGCGAGCTACTGGAAACCCTCAGGAAGTTTGGGATATAAAGAAAAAAAGGAAAAAGTATTGAGGGCAAAACTAGGAAACAACAGAAAAGGAATATGGGAGAAAGGAAAGTATGAAGTGAGAAAAAAAAAGGGAAAATAAAGGGGGTAAAAAGGCAGGAAAAAAAAAAAAAACACACACTATCTGGGGAATGCAAATAAATAAATCACTAGGGTGATGGCGGAAGCTGTCCATAAGTAAGCTTCCGCACAAGATAAAAGCACAAGATAAAGCACTGGTTTTTTATCTCATATTTTCTAGCTATTTTCAAGGAGTGTAATCCGTGTTGAGGGAAGGAGGGCGTAGATTGGCGCAAACCGGCCCAACAACTGGCTGGAGTAAGTATGGACGGGTTCTCCAAAGGGGTGGGGGTGTGGGGGGCACAAAAGCATAAAAATTCAAAAATATCCTCAGAAGTTTGGTCCTTTAAAACAGATTCTTCTTTTTAACAGTCCAATTGCCTTAGATAAAATAACCAAAAGCAATAAAGTAAATAATATTAAACTGTGTGGTAGGGAAGTGTACATTGGGAAGGAACAATGACATCAGTACATTTTCTATCTTGGAACGTGAATGGTCTGCGCGTACAAGGGAGAAGAGAACGCATCTTACAATATATACGCGATTCCCGGCGCAGATCATCATTATCCAGGAATCGCATCTTCTAAAAAGCGAGGCAGACTCAATACTAAAAAAACAAAAGTGGATAGATGTATTTTTAAGCACCGACCACAACGCAAATATAAGAGGCATTCTCTTAATTTGCAAAAAATCAGCAAATCTGCGGATTCTTGATTTTAGGGAAGACAACAGTGGAAGATGGCTCATAGTTAAGCTCTCTATACATGGGCGGATGTACAATCTAACTGGATATTATGGCCCTAATACAGATGACCCATCTTTCTTGGAAATAATAAGAAACAATCTAATAACCACCTCGGACCCCATAATATGGACAGGGGACTTTAATGTTATTCTAAATCCAAAATTAGACAAAACCGCCAACAGTAGTAGATATAGCTGTCAATCCCCTTCAAAATCTAGACAATCTCTTAAAGGGATTATGGAGGATTTGGGCTTGGCAGATCTATGGAGAGAAAGAGCCGGCACCAAACCAGGGGTATCTTATAAGAATCTAAAATACAAACATACGTCACGAATAGATTTCGCCCTGTTTAGCTACTGTCTCCAAGACTCCATATCTAACATTAAGTATATACCCTCTCACTTATCCGATCATTCAGCTCTGTCGTTCATATTAAAACTTCAAGTTAAAAAAAAACACCCCTCTTGGTCATTTGACCGAACTATTTTATTGGACCCGGAGGAAGTGATACACCTCAAATCCGAAGCCAGGATGTTTTTAGATATCAACTTGTGTTCGACCTCCCTTGCTTTGGTCTGGGAAACTCTTAAGGCATACCTGAGAGGTTGCATCACAAATAGAGCTTCCTATTTGAGGAAAAACTATCTATTCAAAATCCAGAACCTTGAACAGGAGCTGGAGACAATTGAACAAAGGCTTGGGGGTTCAACCGGGTCACCACAAGATCAAAAAAATATGTCAGATCTCAGAAACCAGATAGAAGATATCCAACAAGAAAGGGTCTCAAAGAGATGGGAGGCGAGTAAATTATCCAGCTTCGAATTCGGAGAAACCGCTGGTAAGATTTTAGCCTGGAGGATTAAAGCAGACCAAGCTAAAAATCATATAAGAGGGATTATGGTTGAGGGGGAAAATGAGCTCAGGTCATCAAATATAGGAATTAGTACTGCCTTCAAGAAGTTCTTTGAGGAAATATACAGGGAAGACATCATAGATAACCAACAGGCAAGGAATACATGGCTAGATCAGATATCTCTTCTACACTTCTCGCAGGCACAAAGCGAGGCGATAGAGATGGACATTTCAGAGGCAGAGGTTAGAAAGGCCGTTTCTTCACTAAAGCATGGTAAAGCTACAGGCCCCGATGGACTCCCTGGAGAATTGTATAGAGCCTTGGCCGATACAATTGTCCCTACTCTAACGGCCCTCTTCAACGGCATCTTGAAGGACGGCAACGACCCCCCTCGATCATGGAGCGAGGCCACTATCGTTTTGATTCCAAAACCTGGAAAAGATCCAACATTATGTGGGTCTTACCGCCCCATATCATTATTGAATAATGATTACAAGATATATGCTTCCATCTTAGCAGCTAGACTGGGTTCAGTAGTCGGGGAAATAATCCATCAAGACCAGAAGGGATTTATTAAAGGGCGTCAGCTTTCTGACCTAACATACGACCTAGTGGGAGCAATTGACATCGCCTCAGCATTTTCTATCCCGCTGGCAACCCTCACTCTAGACGCGGCTAAAGCTTCTGACAGGGTAAACTGGTCTTATTTAAATGGCGTTTTAAGGAAGGTCAACTTAGGGGAGAAATTCTGTCGAACAATAAAGCTCATATATAAATCACCAACAGCACGGCTTCTAATAAACGGTACACTGTCTGAAACACTCGGGATCTTTAGAGGTACAAGACAGGGCTGCCCGCTTTCCCCCCTCCTCTTCAACCTATATATAGAACCGTTTGCGGAAGTTCTTAGACGGGAAGATTCTATTCCATCTTTTAGGTTCGGGGAGTGGGAAAAGCGGGTAGCTCTGTATGCAGATGATATCTTAGTCTTTACCTCAGACCCGGAGATCGCACTCCCAGTAGTGATTAAGAGAGCTGAAGAGTTTGGCCGCATCTCGGGCTATGAGATAAACTCAACCAAAACCGATATCATGGCATGGAACATCCCTGACCTACGGCTAAATATAACTAACTCAATGAGATATCTGGGAATCCGGATAGTGCAAGATGTCGCCCAAATTGCCCAAGTTAATCTTGAGAGAATCTTCAATGAAATCAAAAAATCACTAAAATCTTGGTCTAATCTTCCACTGACTATCCTAGGTAGAGTAAGCCTGATAAAGATGTCAATCCTTCCCAAGTTTACTTTCTTATTTAACACGATTCCTCTCGCATTTGATAAAACAGCATTAGAGAAATGCCAGAGAGAGCTCAACTCTTTCGTGTGGGGCTATAAGTCAGCAAGAGTATCATGGAAAAAGTTGAGGAGGAGGAGGGAAAAGGGGGGTCTATCCCTGCCTGATTTGCAATACTATGCGTGGGCATTCCAACTATCTCATTCGAGAATGCTCTTAAAAGTGCCATCCAATACAACAATAGGTCTCATGTTTAAGGCAATGCTGATTGGTGCGGGATTACCAACTAATGGCTACATGTTTAAGTTTGGAGAGCAGAAATATTTCAAGAAAGTTAAATTAAAAATTCTTATGTCCCAAGCGAAGTTATGGTCACATATAAGGAGGAACCTGGGTTTGTTATACTATTCTAACCTCGCACCCATCTGGGAATCCCCAGGGCTGCCTTCTTGCTTGGATAATAGGCTTACTACTCCGTTGAGAGCAGGAGGGATATTAACATGGGGAGAAGTCTTGGCAGGCGAATCATTGAGGCCCTGGGAGGAGTTGCGGGAGCAGCGGGGGATAGAGCTCTCGAGGTTTAAGTTTTTACAATTAGATAGCTGGGTTAAGGCATCGAACAGGTCTGGGGTAACACTAGGGAAGCATAGTATCACTGAAGAGAAACTGGTAGTGCAACCAGCAGGGGGTAAAGAGGTCTCGCAGTGGTACTGGTGCTTGCTAGAAGAGATAGATGGAGAATTCATCCTCCCGGAACAACTATGGGGCTCAGATCTTGGTGCCCAGAGTATCGAAACCTGGCAGAATTCCTGCACCTTGTTATATAAATGTGTCAAACCTGCATGGCTCAGGCGTAACCATTTCTTCACAATACACCGAGCATAATTTACACCGTTAAAACTATCTAAATTTATCCCAGGGAAGAAATGTAACAAATGTGGCCATATCGCAGCTTCAGATATCCATATGTTCAAGGAATGCCCCAGCATATTACAGTTTTGGAATGAAGTCAAAGTAACCCTCGACTCCATTCTTAACACTTCGATCTCTATCTCACTTTCCTTGATTATATTTGGATGGGACAATAACATAAAGGGTTACGCAAGGACATTTCTGTTCTATGCCATACTGCTTGCAAGAAGAGAGATATGCAAGGTCTGGATTGAAAATCTAGCACCAACACACGCAAACTGATTATCGTCTCTTTATGCAACCTCTAAAACAGATTTGATGAGATCAGGTGGCGAACGCAGTCGTACTTTTTGGTTCTTTGGAGACAGTAACCGGGGTTTTTATTATTTTTTTTTTCCCGGTCCTATGATTATGCCTTGGAACTCCAAGAACTAGGCCCCCTCAATTGTCTCCGAATGGCTAGTTCAATTGAATAAAACATCAAGTTTGGAGTCTTTTCCCACGATACTCTTCGGGCCATCTCTTGCCGGTTCCCATCAATCGTAGTATCAGGTGCAGAGGAAACCCTGCACCTTGAATACGCGGATGGCAGTTGGAGGCTGAATAAGAGTGGGTCAGGCAAATGAGGATAAAAAAAAACAACAAAAAAAAACAAATAATTATTTGAATATTCCATTTACAACCTATTGATTTTTAGGCAATGTATGTGATGGTTCCAAAATCTCTCAGGCTGCTAAACCCTTCAACACGCTAACAGCAGTCCCTGCCACTTTTAAAGTTTACCAGGAGCTTGTCATCCTTTATCATTGATTTGTGTGGACCACATCCGCAGCCATGACATAAAGGAAAGACAGGGTACTTTATCAATGGCAAGCACAGCTGTCTGAACTTTGGATTAAATAGAAACAGTTTATCATGAGACTTTTGTAGACTTTGCCACTCAAACTGCTTTGTAGGTCTGCTCTATGGGTAAGTGGAATGCAGACAGACCTAGGCTCTAAATAAATACATAAAAGAATGAGAAGGAACTGGTTTCTCTATTAAACTGGTTTCTCTATTAAAGCATAGCAACTTTATTCAGCTAGTTAAAACTGTAGCTAAAAATATGTACCTTGACTGCTGGGATCAGTGAGTCTGCGAGTGAACAGCAGACCTACAAAATATCATCTACTGATGAAAAATGAGTCCTAAACTAGGGTTCACTGTGATGAAGCTGGTAATAAGTCAGAGAAAGAAACTCTTCCTACAGCACACAGACAAATGTGCAATATCTGCTGCTGCGTATACTTCTCTTTTTCCTCTTTTGTCCTGAGAGTAATTGCCTTTCAAAATAAGTTTACAAAGAGAACTTCGGATAGCAGTGAGTGCAGGCCTTGGGAGGTACATTATGGGATATCCCTTCTTAAAAAATGCTAAAGCATTCTTAATGATAACATTACAGGCTACGCGATTGATTGGCAGAATATGAGAAAATGTTTATTGGTGACTGGTAATTAAAGCATGGGGGTATGGGGGAGGCCATGAATGTACACATGCTCATTCATCCACACCCATATATTCATATGCACCCCACACAGACAACCCATTCACAGCACACACTCATATATACACATATATTCATACAAATATGCATGCACCAAACATTGAATTAAAACATAACACTTAGCTTCTACAATGTCTCTGAAGGGAAGCTTGAAGATTTTAGGAGGGATAGGACTGCTGACTCCTTAGGTCAGCCAATGAAAGGACGTGGGAGTCCCTACCTCTTCACATAGTGGGATGTGGTCAGTGGGAGTTGCTGACCCCACCCCTCCTTGTGATGAGGTGTTAGTGACAGACACTTGGCCCTGAGCACTTCAGAGCGTAAAACTAATGTGCCTAGGACCAAGGCTATCAATGAAACCTCAAGGTGCATTACCAGGCTGAAGAGGTATTGCTCACAGAAGCTGTGACATCTTTTGCCCAGCAAATTTCTGCTCAGGCAGCCAGGTGCCTTCACATTTAGTACCTGTTTAGCACCTGGCTGCCTGACCTGATCATAAAGAATGCCTGTCAGGCTGACCTTTCTGCAGCCTGGCAGACACTTGTTGTGTTTGGATAAAGGTGGAGGGTGGCCTCTCAGTCCTGAAAGAGAGGCTGCTGTTGAAGAAGTTAATGCATTGTGGATGTAAACGATCATCATCACGTGCAAAGCAGAAGCGAATCCCTTAACTTGGTTTGAGCTACAGTGAAAACAGGAGCTGTAGAGAATACTCAATGATATACCAAGCATGGCTGTGGAGTGCAAGCAAGCTCCTAATCCAAACTCTCTCTCTTACTAGTTCTTCAAATTCCTGCCAAACTGATTAATAAGGTGGGTGGTAAATATGATGCAGACTGTGCTGCATATTTTATGCTCCATGTGTTTCACGTCGACTGTATTCATATATAGTGACTTTGGAAATGCATACCTAAAAAGAAGAAATAGATTGCTTGGCATGCTGACAAAGCTCTCACTCTCAATTGGATGGATGAATATTGTAGGAAAATATTTTCGTAATTTTTGCAATGTGCCTGCCACTACTGCCATCCTCCAGTTGTTCATAGACATTTCCACTGTTCTCACCTACATTTCAATGAAAGTGGCTCATGTTGTGTTGACACTAGCTATTGAGAGTACTAGAAACATAAACTGCTTATATTGGGCCCCACGCTTTAATATTAGCTCACCCATGATGAGCTGTATCATGGAACTAGACCTTGCTGCAGCAACATCAGTCTTGGCATATGTACAGAGCCTCACTCCCTGCCAGATGATTTGCATTATTGATAAAAGTTCCTCAACATTCCTGATGGTAGTTGAGCTTAAAACTAAAACAGAAACTCTGCATTGAAGCAGTGGGTTGATGGAGGCCAAAACATATGTGTTGAAAGACACTCTTACAGTCTTCTTTCAAATGGGCTTGGCTTTCCTACCCAGGTGTATCAGATCCTTTTATTGGTAGAAGAAATCAGAGAAGGAAAACTTCATTATTTCAATTACATTTCCATGTTAATTCAATACACTTTAGTGAGCTCAATTTTCCAAAGATAATTGCAGCATTTTTTTGACATCCAGAGTTATATATTTATGTCACAGCTGACAAGTGTTTCTCCTTTGCACTTGTGTGAAGGCAAGCTTTTCACACATTTTTGCAGCTTTGCCGTTAGAGTTGGCGTTATATGGAGCAGGTGCTTTCTTTTCTGTTGGTACAAAAAAGAGCATCAGTTTCATGTTAATGTTTATTTTTAGTAGTTTTTAGAGGTTGAGGGCCTTAGGTGTTATATTTTTCTGTTTTAGATTGAGTTTCTGTTTTATAATAATATACATATACTTACTCTTTATGTCTTTTTGTATATTTTGTATGATTTCTTTTAAGTACATGTAAAGAAAAGTATAAAAGTGTTTTGAAATTATGTTTTGTTTTTCAATATCAGTTGAACACACATTTAATTTAAATATACCTTTTACTTACTATGTAAAGTAACTGTCAAAGAACCCTGCAGAGTTTCCCCTTCTTCAATCTTTTGACATTTTTGAAGCATTAAATCAATAGAAAGTGTGTGTGTGTGTGTTTTATATTGTTGATTTAATTGTTTGTTTGACTTTCTTGATTAAGTTTGTTTATAGTTCCATTGTACTGGTTAGTTCTCTTTTGATTTAATTTTTTCATCAGTTATGTCCTTCGATGGTAAACACTTTGTCAGGGGTTGCTTTTAGTCATTTCAGGATGGCTTGGTTGGTATTTTACCAATTCAAAGCTGTAATACGGTGCCTGGAGTGGTAAATGTCTTTTGTCATTTTACAACTCTGCATGGACAGCACTGTGGTAGTCCTATGCTTAAAGATTTTGCTGTAGAAATGGCAAATTACTTTGTCCCTTTCTAAGGTGTGGATGGTACTGTGCTAATCCTATGCTTAAAGACTTTGAAAGAAAAGCCGACATTTGGGGTGAGCAGATCTAGAGTGGTGCTGGTGTTAAGGGAGTTGCTTTCCACTTAAACTTGAGAACTACCCAGAGTTCTCTGTTTCTATATATATATTTATATATATATATATATGTTCAAAACTTCTAGCGCTCATAAATAGTGAAGGGTAATAGTCTATCCAATATTATTGAGAGATGTTACAAACAGTACTTACACACTCATTTTTGGTTTCTCACTATAAACCATAGTAAGCAGTACATTGGGAAAAGTTGTCATTTTAGACCAATTCGATAGATAGATGTTTTTAAAATCCGGGTCAAATCAGCTGACTCGCCATAAGTAAGGTGAATTAACTCGCAATTGTCATAGCACTTCCACATTGCCAGGACCAGTAGTATTTTACTTGATACTAAAGTCATGATATTTATGTATGGATGTCCTACCGAAAGCAATAGAAGATGAAAATGATGACATAATATAACCAAGTTGTCTTAATTGCTTATTTAATATGCTTCTAAAATAGTGGTTTTATACATCTATGAGGTTTTAACCATTATTTGACTACATAAAATAATTGTTTACATATATATTTATTTATATCTATATATGTCTAAGTCCAATGTTTACATGTAACTTGTAACTTTGTGAAACATCAAGTCTTTCTTCTATGTCAAACATGTTAAAACACCCAGCACATTGTCACTTTAAGAAAAAAAAATAACTGTATTGAAACCTACCTGTAACCTGAGAGCACGTCATGTGATCAAGGCTTTTTGGGGTCGAAGTGCGTCATGATGGCTGGTGTTGTTGGAGTTGAAAAAACTTCACACTTGCAGTACAACGTGGTCTGTGCTCTGTTACTGAAATTGGTGGCAAGTGGATGCAAGCGGAGTGTTCTTTATATATATATATATATATATATATATATATATATATATATATATATATATATAATATATATATATATATATTCATTGAAAAAAACATAGGTTTTAGGGACGTTACAGTTAGTCAGACATTTCACTCGTACAAAACCAGAGAAATTCAGCAGTTACAGTTAGCTGAGCTAACTATAACTCGCACCCCGGCAATACACTGCTGAGGCCGTCACATATTACACCACTCATGACATCGTTAGTGACATCACTGACGACATCACTGATAACATCTCAAATGACATCACTGATAACATCACTGATGACATCATCCATGTGATCATCTGATGCACCTCCTCACACCCTAATATAACCTTTGATACACCCACTCTAAAATATAGACTACTAATCTCAAAACAATCAACAGACCAATACCAGTTAGTACATACCTGCTCACTGATTCAGACAACCACACATTTCCACTTAGTAACCCATACAGTCACTCATACATGCAGTCATTCATCAATACAACCACTGATATATCTACTCATACACCCATTCAGACATTCAAACACCGCCACTCACCCAAAGAGTTACTCAAACACCTAGTCAGTCCCCCAAAGAATCAATCACACTGCCATTTACTCACCTCTACAGTTATACACACACACCACCTCACCTATTCATACAGATATTACCATATACTTACTCTCTTCTACAATCACTGACATAAGCACACACTTATCCATGTGGCCACTCTCACAATCACTCACTGTCACATTTAGTCACTTATATACTCCAACACTCAAATATACTGCCTTTTACATATGTAGTTACTTACACATATGCCACTGAGACATCCATTCACTCACCAACACAGCTACATGCACACTCACTCACCCATACAGACCCTAACACACATACTAATTAATCCTTTACACCAAGTGAATCACCCACTCACACAGCCATGCAGGGAGTCAAACTTACTCCCCACACACCCACACGGAGACTCAGGCACCTCTACAGGTACTCAGACAACCAATCATTAACTCATTAGATAGTGATGTAGGTACTCAACAACACATGCAGCCACTTACACAACAACTGAAATACTGACACAAAAATCGACACAGATTAGTCACTAACCCATGCAATCACTAAGACACATTTAATCACTCAATTATACAGTCAGTTACACACCTACTAAATCATTCAGTCAGACACTCATACACCCACTCATTCTTCAATACACCTTGGCGTGTACATATATAAAACATACTTTAACTTTTCAGAAACACACAGTGACTGGAGGATGTCATCAGTAATGTCATCCGTGATGTAATTTGAGATGTCATCAGTGATGTCACTGACCATGTTATGAGTGATGTAATATGTGACGTCATCAGCAGTGCATTGCGGGTGCACGAGTTATACTTAGCTCAGCTAACTACAATGGCAGAATTTTTCTGGTTTTTACGAGTGAAATGTCTGACTAACTATAACGTCCCTGAAATCTATGGTTTTTCCAAAGAACTTCTAAGGTTTTTTAAATGCTAATCCCTAACTATAACGTCCCTGAAACCTCTGGTTTTTCAGTGAATTAATAAGGTTTTTTTAAATGTGAAAACCCTAACTACAAGTCCCTGAAACATCTGTTTTTTCATTGAATTTCGAAGGTTTTTTAAATGCTAATTTCTAACTATGCCTACCTAGGTAGGACATGTGCAGAAAGAGGAAGAAAGGTGCAGAAAGAAGCAAGAGAAGTACGGAAAGAGGCAAGGGAAGTGCAGAAAAAGGAAGAAAGGCGCAGGATAAAGCAATAGAAATGCAGAAACTCCAGAAAGAGAATGAAAGGTGCAGAAAGAACCAACAGAGGTGCAGAAAGAGGCCTACTTTGACTGTACCTTACAACAGACTCATACAAATTACCCTAATCCTTAATCCTTCTCTGAAGATGTGTTAAATCTTACTTTTCTCTGGAAGGTTCACTATTAATCGACTGCTCAGAATGTTAGGAATACCAAATATAAAACAGCAATCCTAAGCATATCAATGTTGTAAGTATGACTAATTTTGTGAAGGTATGCATGTGTGTCTATGCTTTTTAACCCTGGGCGAAGGACTTCTCTACGCCCACGAAGTGGGCGTAGTGTTGCCTACTTCGCCCTTTGCAAAATAGGCGTAGCAGGCAACACTACGCCCACTCCTTGGGCGTAGCGAAGTAGGCAACACTACGCCGACCCTTGGGCGTAGCGAAGTTGCCCGCCACCCGCCTCCCTACCGCCCTCCCGAACATACCTAATTTTAGTAAATGGGCAAATAAAAATAAATAAAAGGCACTTACCTTATCCCCTGCGTCCCGGGGCTGATTCTGCTCGTTTAGGCCGCCATCTTGATAACCAATGCGCATGCACGGCAGCCCGCGCATGCGCATTTCTCTTGAAATGCATGCGCATTTCTCTTGAGAAATGCGCATGTGCGGGCGGCCGCGCATGCGCATTGGTAATCAAGACGGTGGCGTGAACGAGCAGAGGGAGCCCCGGGAAGCAGCGGACAAGGTAAGTGCCTTTTATTTATTTTTCTTTGCCCATTTACTAAAATTAGGTATGTAGGGGAGGGGGGCATGCGGCGCGTAGCCCCACTACGCATACTACGCCCAGGGGTAATGTTTTTACATAGTGACATGTTAAATTAAAATAAACACAAAAACACTTGAATACCTGTGTTTCAAACAGCATACTCAAATTTGTGGAAAAAAACGGTGTATGCATTTCTTTTTGCTCACAATGCAGGAAACATGGGTATTCAATAGGATATTTGAGGGGCTCTATAACACATATAGATAGATAAGACATGTCTGACTTGCAACAGAATGACAGAGCAGAACTGAGAAGATCTGACCACCTATAGGAGAAGTTACCCACTTTTTACCCACTTTTTAAGCTACCATCTTCAGATGCATTACACATGTAAGAATAAACATACAAGTAGACATATACCTCAGTCACAGGAGCGCACAGACCTTTAAACTTGACAGCTTGCAATTCCCATTTGAGTACAGAAAGAGGCAAGAGAAGTTCAGAAAGAAGCAAGAGAGTTGGAGAAACAGGCTAAAGAGGTGCAGAAAGAGGGAACAGGGGTGCAGACAGAGGCAAGAGAGGTGCAGAAAGAAGGAAGAGGGGTATAGAAAGAGATAAGAAGGGTGCAGACATTTGCAAGAGAGGTGTAGAAAGAAGCAAGAGCAGAGCAGAAAGAACCAACAGAGGTGCAGAAGGAGGCAAGTGGGGTTCAGAAAGAGGCAAGAGAAGGGCCGAAAGAAGTACCAGAGATATAGAAGGAGACAAGAGAACTTCAGAAAGAAGCAAGAGAGTTGTAGAAACAGGCAAGAGAGGTACAGAAAAAGTGAACAGGGGTACAGAAAGAGGCAAGAGAGGTACAGAAAGAGGGAAGAATGATGCAGAAATAGGCAGAGGAATGCAGAAATAAGCAACAGAAGTGCAGAAAGAAGCAACATAGGTGCAGAAAGAGGCAAGACCCATGCAGACAGAGGCAAGAGAAGTACAGAAAGAAGCAACAGAGGTGCAGTAAGAGGCAAGAGAGTTGCAGAAAGAGGGAAGAGGGATGCAGAAAGAGGCAGGAGGATTGCAGAAAGAAGCAAGAGAGGTGCACAAAGAAGCAACAGAAGTGCAGAAATAAGCAAAAGAGGTTTAGAAAGAGGCAAGAAGGGTGTAGAAAAAGGCAGGAGAAGTGCAGAAAGAAGCAACAGAGGTGCAGAAGGAGGCAAGAGATGCGTAGTAACAGGCAAGAGAGGTACAGAAACAGGCAAGAGGAGTGCATAAAGAAGCAAGAGATGTACAGAAAGAAGCAAGAGGAGTACAGACAGAAGTGACAGAGGTGCAGAAAGAGAAAAGCGCAGTTCAGAAAGAACCAACAGAGGTACAAAAGGAGGCAAGAGGTGTCCAGAAATTTGCAAGAGAGGTACAGAAAGAAGCAACAGAGGTGCAGAAGGAGACAAGAGAACTATAGAAACAGGCAAGAGGAATGCAGAAACATGCAAGAGAGGTGAAGAAAAATGGAACATGGGTACAGAAAGAGGCAAGAGAGGTGCAGAGGGAGGGAAGAAGGGTACAGAAAGAGACAAGAGGGGTGCAGAAAGAATCAAGAGCAGTGCAGATCCAACCAACGGAGGTACAGAAGGAGGAAAGAGGGATGCAAGAAAAGGAAACAGGGGTGTCAAAATTTACAAGAGAGGTGCATAAACAAGCAGGTGCACTGCAAGAAGAACCAATAAAGGTGCATAAACAGACAGGAGGAGTGCAGAATGAGACAAGAGAAGTACAGAATGACGCAACAGAGATACAGATGTAGGCAAGAGAACTGAAGAAAGAGGCAAGAGAGTTGCAGAAACAGGCAGGAGAGTTGTAGAAACAGGAAAGGGAGGTCCAGAAAGAAGCAAGAGCAGTGCAGAAAGAACCAACAGAGGTGCAGAAATAGACAAGAGGGGTACAGAAGGAGGCAGAACTGAATAAAGAGGTAGGAGAGTTGCAGAAACAGGCAAGAGAGTTAAGAAACAGGCAAGAGAGGATCAGAAAAAGCTTCGAGAAGTATATAAAAAAGCAAGAGAGGTGCAGAATGAGGCAAGAGAAGTGCAGGAAGAAGCAACAGAGGTGCAGAAGGAGGCAAGAGAAGGGCAGAAAGAGGCAAGAGAGTTGCAGAAACAGGCAAAAGAGGTACAGAAAGAAGCAAGAGCAGTGCAGAAAGAACCAATCGAGGGGCAGAAGGATGCAAGAGGGGTGCTGAAAGGGGCAAGAGAAGTGCAGAAAGAAGCAACAGAGGTACAGAAAGAGGCAAGCGGGGTGCAGAAAGAAGAAGGAAAAGAAAGCAACAGTTGTGCATAAAGAGGCACAAAATGAGCAGAAAGAGGTACAAGAGTTGCAGAAACAGGCAAATGAGGTGCAGAAAGAGGCAAGAGGGATGCAGAAGGAAGCAAGAGTGGTGTAGAAAGAAGCAAGAGCAGTACAGAAAGAACCAATAGAGGTGCAGAAGGAGTCAAGAGGGGTGCAGAAAGAGGCAAGAGATGTGCAGAAAAAAAGCAAAAGAGGTGGGGAAAGAGGCAAGAGGGCTGCAGAAAGAGGCAGGAGAGGAGCAGAAAGAGGCAAGAAAGGTGAACAGAGAGGCACAAGGGGTACGGAAATGTGTAAGAGATTTGCAGAAAGAAGCAAGAGAAGTGCAGAAAGAAGCATGAAGGGTACAAAAAGAGGCACGAGTAGTACAGAAAGAGGAAGCAGAGGTAGAGAAAGAGATAAGAGGGATGCAGAAAGAGGGAAGAGGGGTACAGAAAGAGGCAAGAGGAGTGCAGAAAGAAGCAAGAGTAGTGCAGAACCAATCAACAGAGGTACAGAATGAGGCAAGAGGGATGCCAGAAAAGGAAACAGGGATGCCAAAATTTACAAGAGAGGTGCATAAAAAAGCAAGAGCAGTGCAAGAAGAACCAATAAAGGTGCAGAAACAGACAAGAGGAGTGCAGAATAAGACAAGAGAAACTCAGAAAGACGCAACAGAGATGCAGATGTAGGCAAGAGAACTGAAGAAAGAGGCAAGAGAGTTGCAGAAACAGGAAAGGAAGGTCCAGAAAGAAGCAAGAGCAATGCAGAAAGAACCAACTGAGGGGCTGAAGGATGCAAGAGGGGTGCAGAAAGAGGAAAGAGGAGTGCAGACATTTGCAAGAGACATGCAGAAAGAAGCAAGAGCAGTGCAGAAAAAAACAATAGAGGTTCAGAAGGAGTCAAGAGGGGTATAGTTAGAGGCAAAAGAAGTGCAGAAACAAGCAAAGGAGGTGCAAACAGAGGCAAGAGGATGCAGAAAGAGGCAAGAGAGGTACAGAAAGAGGCAAGAGAGGTGTACAAATTGGGAAGAAGGGTACAGAAAGAAGAAAAAGGGGTGCAGAAGGAAGCAAGAGAGGTGTAGAAAGGAGCAAGAGAAGTGCAGAAGGAAGCAACAGAGGTACAGAAAGAGGCAAGCGGGGTGCAGAAAGAAGAAAGAGAAGAGCAGAAGAAAGCAACAGTTGTGCAGAAAGAGGCACAAAATGAGCAGAAACAGGTGCGAGAGTTGCAGAAACAGGCAAATGAGATGCAGAAAGAGGCAAGAGGGGTGCAGAAGGAAGCAAGAGAGGTGTAGAAAGAAGCAAGAGCAGTACAAAAAGAACCAACAGAGGTGCAGGAGTCAAGAAGGGTGCAGAAAGAGGCAAGAGATATGCAGAAAAAAAGTAAAAGATGTGAGGAAAGAGGCAAGAGGGCTACAGAAAGAGGCAAGAGAGCAGCAGAAAGAGGCAAGAAAGGTGAACACAGAGGAATGAGGGGTACAGAAATATATAAGAGAGGTGCAGAAAGTAGCAAGAGAAGTGGAGAAAGAAGCAACATAGTGCAGAAAGAGGTAAGAGGGGTGCATAAAGAGGTAAGAGGGGTGCATAAAGAGGCAAGAAAAGTGTACAAAGAAGCAACAGAGGTATTAAAAGAGGTGAGAGAACTGTAGAAGGAGGCAAGAGATTTGCAGAAAGAGGCAAGTGGGGTGTAGAAAGAGGCAAGAGAAATGCAAAAAGGAGCAAAGGAGATGATGAAGGAGGCAAGAGAGATACAGAGAAAGGCAAGAGATTTGCAGAAACAGACTAAAGAGGTGCAGAAAAAAGCAATATCAGTGCAGTAAGAAACAAAAGAAGTGCAGAAGGAGGCAAAAGGGGTACAGAAAGAGGCAGAAGAACAGCAGAAAGAAGCAAAAGAGGTATGGAAAGAGGCAATGGGGTTGCAGAAAGAAGCAAGAGAGGTGCAGAAAGAGGCAAGACAGGTGCACAAGAGGGGAGGAGGGTGCATAAAGAGGTAAGAGGGATAAAGAAGTAAGCAAGAGAGGTATAGAAAGAAGCAAGAAAAGTGCAGAAAGAAGCAACAGAGGTGCAGAAAGAGGCAAGAGGGGTCCGAAAAAAGGTAAGAGAATTGAAGAAAGAAGCAACTGGGGTACAGGAAAGGGCAACACAAGGTACAGAAAGAGGCAAGAGAGTTACAGAAACAGGCAAAAGAGGTGCCGGAAGAGGTAACAGGGGTGCAGACAGACGCAGGAGAGGCGCAGAAAGAACCAACAGGTGCAGAAAGAGTATAGAGGGGTACAGAAATGTGCAAGAGAGTAGCAGACAGAAGCAAGAGCAGTACATTAAGAACCAACAGTGGTGCACAAAGAGGCAAAAAGGGTACAGAAATAGGCAAGAGAAGTGCAGAAAAAAGCAAATGAGGTACAGAAAGACACAAGAGGGGTACAGAAATAGGAAAAAGAGGAGTAGAAAGAGGCAAGAGAGGTACACACAGAGGCAAGAGGGGTGCAGAATTTTGCAGTGGAGGTGCCTATAGAAGCAAGGGAATTGCAGAACGAGGGAACAGAGGTGCAGAACGAGGCAACAAAGGTACAGAAAGAGGGAAGATAGGCATATAAAGAGGGAAGTAGGGTGCAGAAAGAGGCAAGAGTGGTACAGAAAGAAGCAAGAGAGGTGCAGAATGAGTAAAGAGGGTGCAGAAAGAGGCAAGATAGGTGCAGAAAGAAGCAACAGAAGTGCAGAAAGAAGCAAGAGAAGTGCAGAAAGAAGCAACAGCGGTGCAGAAAGAGTTAAGAAGGGTGCAGAAATATTGTGCCTAACCGAGACATGGTATCGCCCTGATTCCCAACCCAGTGTTTTGGCGGCTCTTCCTCCTTCTTACTCCATCTTACGAGCTGACCGCCCTGATGGCAAAACGGGTGGTGGGGTTGCTTTAATTTTTCGTGACAGCCTTAGGTTTCAAATATTGACATCTCCCCCTTTACCCGTGGCGGACTGCTTGGTCGCACGTTCTGGTTCATCGAAATCTTCTGTAACCTGTGTGTTGGTCTACCGTCCTCCCCAAACCCCTCTCAGTTTATTCTTGCGTTCCAGGAGCTGTTGGCCCCTCTGGTGATTAATAACGCCACCGTACTTGTGCTTGGTGATTTTAATTTTTGGCCCGGCGACCCTGCAGAAGACACTACTTCCAAGGATTTTACCTCATTACTATCGAGTTTAAATTTTATCCAGCATGTTCAAGTCCCTACACATACCCGGGGACATATTTTAGACCAAATATGGACCCTTAATCTACCTACTACTAATTTGTCCATTGTTCCCTGTGTATGGTCTGATCATTATTTACTGTCTTTTTCCTTGGACCTGCACTTGCGAAATGCCTCTCGTTGCTCTAAAACGCTATGGGCCAGAAGCTGGAGCCGTGTTGACGTCCCCGCGTTCTGTGACTCATTAACTGCCACCTGCCCTGACCTCATTGATATACCATCTCAACTTCAGTTGGCTACTTTGGACAGCTGGTTAATTCACCTTCGCGATGAAAAGGCCCCTTTAAAGAAGGTTACCATTAATCACCATCACCATGCTAACAAGTGGTTTACTCCTGCACTGAAGGAACTTAAATTAGCGGTCCGCCAGGCTGAACGGGCTTGGAGGTCAAAATATAGCCCGATTAGTAAAGTTAATTATACCACCTTACTATCTAAGTATAAAATAGCCATTCAAGAGGCCAAGAAAGCTTTCTTCTCACAACGTATACTGACAGCAGAATGCCAGTCTCGTGAAATCTTTGCAACTGTCCATGAGCTAGCAATGTCAGATAGGCCCTCACCCGCGATTATTCCCTCCCAGTCATTGTGCAACTCTCTGAATGAATTTTTCATTGACAAAGTTGCACAAATAAAAGCACATATTCCATCCCCGTCAAATTCTTTTTTAGATTGTCCTTCGCCACAAAATACCCAGTCCATTACCCACATTCCTGAGTTAACTAGCGAATCTTTGTCTCCACTTCTTAAGCGCATAAAATCTGGGTCTCCGTCAGATGTGTGTCCTGCCCACATTCTGGCTCAGGTGTTTTGGCTTGTCCTACCCCTGCCCTCACAGTCATAAATGATATTTTTTCTAAAGGCCTGGTTCCTACTGTGCTTAAATCTGCCACCATCGTCCCTATTTTGAAGAAGCCTGGGGCTGATCCCTCTTCCCCAATCAATTACCGCCCCATATCCCTGCTACCTTACCTGGGAAAGGTGGCTGAGGCACATGTTTCCCAGGTGCTGAGCTCCTTTATTGAGGACAGCAGTTACCTAGCCCCATGCCAAGCTGGCTTCCGACCACGACATTCAACCGAGAAGGTGGTGATCTCGGTCATGGACCAACTTAGGGAGGGACTCGACGCCAACGCCCCCAAAATATTGGTCTTATTAGACCTATCCGCCGCCTTTGACACTGTGGACCATGACATCTTGTTATCACGTGTCAGGGCGGCAGGGATAGGGGGGTTGGCACTAGCCTGGGTCGAGTCTTTTCTGATGAATCGTACTCAGACAGTTCATCTAGGCACCTTTCAGCCCCTCAGCGCAATGTCAACTGTGGTGTCCCCCAGGGATCTGCTCTTTCTCCTTTATTATTTAATCTTTATATCTTTCCACTGGTGTTTGCTTTACAGAATATGGAGGTCACTGTATACAATTATGGAGATGATCTACAACTTATTTTTGATCTTTCTTCTCCCTCAGGAGTTGGCAGTTTCCAGTCCGTCATGCTATTTATCCGAGACTGGATGAACATCAATCAGTTAAAACTTAATCCGGAAAAAACAGAATTGGTGATGACGGGCGGTGCTGCCAACCCCTGGTCCCCTTCTTTTTGGCCCCCTTCACTTGGACCCCCCCTCTTCCTTCTTGTTCAGTAAAACACTTGGGATTATGCTTAATAATCAATTAACACTTCATTCACACATTAATTTGGTGGTTTCCTCCTGTTTCTTTACACTCCGAGTGATTCGGAAGGTTGCTAGGTTCTTTTCTGCCTCTGCATTAAAACTTATCCTAATGGCCATGGTCCTGTCAAAGATTGACTATGGCAACATTATCTACAATGGAGCCCCGGCTTATGCTGTGCAGCGGCTCCAGTTGATACAGAACCAGGCTGCTCGACTGGTCTTTGGACTATCAAGGTCCCATCATTCGACCCCGCTACTCAGGAGCCTTCATTGGCTCCCTATAAAACAGCGAGCCAAGTTTAAATTAGGGTGTTTAACTTTTCAAGCAAGAGCGGGTACCGCCCCTGCTTTTATCAATTCGGCAATCTCCTCCTATGTCCCCACTAGAGACCTTCGCTCTTCGAGCTTGGCCTTACTAACTATGCCATGATTTAAAAAGAAGCGGGCGGGGGGGCAGAAGTTTGCTGTACTTGCGCCTTCCTTTTGGAATGACCTCCCCCTACCGTTAAGACTCTCCGCCTCCTATATGGAGTTTCGGAGGTCACTAAAAACATTATTATTTCAGCAGGCTTTTGGCATTTAGCTCTCTCTTTTTTTTTGTTCTCTTTTAGGGACCTTTATCAGCGCCATGAAACTGACTCAGTGTACGTGCGCTTTATAAGTGTTTTTAAATTCAAATTCAAATTCAAAGAGGCAAGAGATGTGCAGAAAAAAGCAAAAGAGGTGAAGAAAGAGGCAAGAGGGCTGCAGAAAGAGGCAAGAGAGGAGCAGAAAGAGGCAAGAAAGGTGAACACAGAGGCATGAGGGGTACAGAAATGTGTAAGATAGGTACAGAAAGAAGCAAGAGAAGTGCAGAAAGAAGCAACAGAGTGCAGAAAGAGGTAAGAGGGGTACAGAAAGAGGCAAGAGAAGTGCAGAAAGAAGCAAAAGAACTGTGGAAGGAAGCAAGAGATTTGCAGAAAGAGGCAAAGGAGATGTTGAAGAAGGCAAGAGAAGTACAGAAAAAGGCAAGAGAGTTGCAGAAACAGGCAAAATAGGTGCAGAAAGAAGCAATAGCAGTGCAGTAAGAAACAACAGAGGGGCAATAGGAGGCAAAAGGGGTACAGAAAGAGGCAGAAGAATTGCAGAAAGAAGCAAAAGAAGTATGGAAAGAGGCAATAGGGTTGCAGAAAGAAGCAAGAGAAGTGCAGAAAGAGGCAAGAGAGGTGCACAAAGAGGAAAGGAGGGTGCATAAAGAGGCAAGAGGGGTAAAGAAGTAAGCAAGAGAGGTGTAGAAAGAAGCATAAAAAGTGCAGAAAAAAGCAACAGAGGTGCAGAAAGAGGCAACAGGGGTGCAAAAGAGGTAAGAGAATTGAAGAAGGAAGCAACTGGGATACAGGAAAGGGCAAGAACAGGAACAGAAAGAGGCAAGGGAGTTACAGAAACAGGCAAAAGAGGTGCAGAATGAGATAACAGGGGTACAGACAGATGCAAGAGAGGTGCAGAAAGGACCAACAGGTGCAGAAAGAGGCAAGAGGGGTACAGAAATGTGCAAGAGAGTAGCATACAGAAGCAAGAGCAGTGCAGTAAGAACCAACAGTGGTGCACAAAGATGCAAGAGGGGTACAGAAATGGGCAATGGAAATGCAGAAAAAAAGCAAATGAGGTACAGAAAGACGCAAGGGGGTACAGAAATAGGCAAGGGAGGAGCAGAAGGAGGCAAGAGAGGTACACACAGTGGCAAGAGGGGTGTAGAATGTTGCAGTAGAGGTGCCTATATAAGCAAGGGAATTACAGAACGAGGGAACAGAGATGCAGAACGAGGCAACAAAGGTACAGAAAGAGGGAAGATAGGCATAGAAAGTAGGCAGTAGGGTGCGGAAAGAGGCAAGAGGGGTTGAGGAAGAAGCAAGAGCGGTGCAGAAAGATTGAAGAGGGTGCAGAAAGAGGCAAGATAGGTGGAGAAAGAAGCAACAGCAGTGCAGAAAAAAGCAAGAGAAGTGCAGAAAGAAGAAATAGAGGTGCAGAAAGAGTCAAGAAGGTTGCAGAAAGAGGCAAGAGATGTGCTGAAAAAGCAAAAGAGGTGAAGAAAGAGGCAAGGGAAGTACAGAAAGAGGCAAGAGAGTTGCAAAAACAGGCAACAGAGGTACAGAAAGAAGCAAGAGCAGTGCTGAAAGAACCAACAGAGGTGCAGAAGGAGGCAAGTGGAGTACAGAAAGAGGGTAGAGGGGTGCAGAAATTTACAAGAGCAGTGCATACAGAAACAATAGAGGTGCAGTAGCAGGCAATAGGGGTACAGAAACAGGCAAAAGAAGTGCAGAAAGAAGCAAAAGAAGTGCTGAAAGATACAAGAGGGGTGCAGAAAGAGGAAAGAGGGGTGCAGAAAGAAGCAAGAGAGGTGTAGAAAGAAGCAAGGGAAGTGGGGAAATAAGCAACAGAGGGGCAGAAAGAGGCAAAAGGGTGCAGAAAGATGTAAGAGAAGTGTGGAAACAGGCAAAAGAGGTACAGAAAGAGGAAACAGGGTTGCAGACAGAGTCAGGAGAGGTGCATAAAGAGGCAAGAGGGGTGCAGAAATGTGCAAGAGAGTAGCAGACATAAGCAAGAGCAATGGAGAAAGAATCAACAGAGGTGCACAAAGAGGCAAGAGGGGTGCAGAAATAGGCAAGAGAAATACAGAAAAAAGAAAATCAGGTACAGAAAGACGCAAGAGGGGAACAGAAAGAGGCAAGAAAGGAGCAGAAAGAGGAAAGATAGGTGCACACAGAGGCACGAGGAGTGCAGAAATTTGAAAAGAGGTGCATAAAGAAACAAGAGAATTGCAGAAAGAAGCAACAGAGGTGCAGAAAGAGGCACGAGAACTGTAGACAGGGGCAAGAGAGTTGCAGAAACAGGCAAGAGGTGTACAGCAAGAGGGAAGAGGGTACTGAAAGTGGGAAGAGGGGTCAGAAAGAGGCAAGAGGGGTGTAAAAATTTGCAAGACAGGTGCATAAAACAACAAGAGCTGTACAGATACAACTAAGAGGGTGCAGAAAGAGGCAACAGGGGTGCAGAAAGAGGCAAAGAAAGTGCAAAAAGAAGCAACAGATATGCAGAAAGAGGCAAGAGAACTGTAGAAAGAGGCAGGAGAGTTGCAGAAACAAGCAGGAGATATGCAGAAAGAGGGAACAGGGGTGCAGAAAAAGACAAGAGAAGTGCAGAAAGAGGCAAGAGAGTTACAGAAACAGGCAAAAGAGATGCAGAAAGAGGGAAGAGGGGTGCAGAAAGAGGCAAAAGGGGTAAAAAACATTACAAGACAGGTGCAGAAAGATACAAGAGTTGTACAGAAACAATAAGGAGAGGTGCAGAAAGAAGTAAGAGGGGAACAGAAAGAGCAAGCAAGAGAACTGTAGAAAGAGGCAAGTGATGTCATTTGAGATGTCATCAGTGATGTCATCAGTCATGTCACTGAACATGTCATGAATGATGCAATATGTGACATCATCACCAGTGGATTGCGGGTGTGAGTTACAGTTAGTGCAACTAACCATAACAGAGGAATTTCAATGGTTTTGTATGAGTCAAATATCCAGCTAACTATAACACCCCTGAAACCTATGGTTTTTTCAATGAATTTCTAAGGTTTTTTAAATGATAATTGCTAACTATAACCTGCTTGAAACCTATGTTTTTTTCTGTGAATTTCAAAGGTTTTTTTAAATGACAATTCCTAACTATAACCTGCCTAAAACCTATGTTTTTTTCAGTCAATTTCAAAGGTTTTTTAAATGACAATTCCTACTTATATTGTTGAGCACCTCCCTATATTTTCAACAAGAAACCAAATCTGCAATGCTACCTAAAAAATCAGGCAATAGTTCCACGTACCACTAACAATTAACATCAACATTTAACTAATGTAAGAACGTCGACTATGTACTGCGTGAATTACATCCAACTCACACCCATATTTAGAGAGCAATATGTGATAGAGGTTCTAATTATACACTTCCAACACCCAACAAAATCACAATACCTAGCCTCACCACCACCACCACCACCACCCCCCTGGACCCCTCCCCCCTACTACCTCAGAGGCAGCGCAAAACAGGACAACAGACCTTTTCAAAATAATATATCCCCTCAACAGCACACTAGCTCAATGTACAGAGATATGACATCCAAGTATGTATAAGGGAAAGAACTCGAACATCAACAATAATGTACATAACACCAAGACTAGGCCAGCCCCTTAGAAAGACAGGACCCGTCTCTCTGCTGCCATATCCCAGGCAGTATCTGGTTTGAGACAAATGTACCCGCCCGTCTCTGAGTCCACAGTGACTCACTATCGCTGATTCCGACGCCGGGTCGGAAATATCACCGTCTATACGGACCGTTACCCCATTTGTGCTTACAGCCCTGAAGAGTCGCGGGCTCCTTGTCCGCTTGATTAAACATGTGTCGGCTGGTCATTTGCTTTTGAAGTTATCTTTCAACAAAGGAAGTTCAAATACAATCCTTTAAAGAACAAAAATAACAGAGGTGCAGAAAGAGGCAACAGGGGTGCAAAAGAGGTAAGAGAATTGAAGAAGGAAGCAACTGGGATACAGGAAAGGGCAAGAACAGGAACAGAAAGAGGCAAGGGAGTTACAGAAACAGGCAAAAGAGGTGCAGAACGAGATAACAGGGGTACAGACAGATGCAAGAGAGGTGCAGAAAGGACCAACAGGTGCAGAAAGAGGCAAGAGGGGTACAGAAATGTGCAAGAGAGTAGCATACAGAAGCAAGAGCAGTGCAGTAAGAACCAACAGTGGTGCACAAAGATACAAGAGGGGTACAGAAATGGGCAATGGAAATGCAGAAAAAAAGCAAATGAGGTACAGAAAGACGCAAGGGGGTACAGAAATAGGCAAGGGAGGAGCAGAAGGAGGCAAGAGAGGTACACACAGTGGCAAGAGGGGTGTAGAATGTTGCAGTAGAGGTGCCCATATAAGCAAGGGAATTACAGAACGAGGGAACAGAGATGCAGAACGAGGCAACAAAGGTACAGAAAGAGGGAAGATAGGCATAGAAAGTAGGCAGTAGGGTGCGGAAAGAGGCAAGAGGGGTTGAGGAAGAAGCAAGAGCGGTGCAGAAAGAGTGAAGAGGGTGCAGAAAGAGGCAAGATAGGTGGAGAAAGAAGCAACAGCAGTGCAGAAAAAAGCAAGAGAAGTGCAGAAAGAAGAAATAGAGGTGCAGAAAGAGTCAAGAAGGTTGCATAAAGAGGCAAGAGATGTGCTGAAAAAGCAAAAGAGGTGAAGAAAGAGGCAAGGGAAGTACAGAAAGAGGCAAGAGAGTTGCAAAAACAGGCAACAGAGGTGCAGAAAGAAGCAAGAGCAGTGCTGAAAGAACCAACAGAGGTGCAGAAGGAGGCAAGTGGAGTACAGAAAGAGGGTAGAGGGGTGCAGAAATTTACAAGAGCAGTGCAGAAAGAAACAATAGAGGTGCAGTAGCAGGCAATAGGGGTACAGAAACAGGCAAAAGAAGTGCAGAAAGAAGCAAAAGAAGTGCTGAAAGATACAAGAGGGATGCAGAAAGAGGAAAGAGGGGTGCAGAAAGAAGCAAGAGAGGTGTAGAAAGAAGCAAGGGAAGTGGGGAAATAAGCAACAGAGGGGCAGAAAGAGGCAAAAGGGTGCAGAAAGATGTAAGAGAAGTGTGGAAACAGGCAAAAGAGGTACAGAAAGAGGAAACAGGGTTGCAGACAGAGTCAGGAGAGGTGCATAAAGAGGCAAGAGGGGTGCAGAAATGTGCAAGAGAGTAGCAGACATAAGCAAGAGCAATGGAGAAAGAATCAACAGAGGTGCACAAAGAGGCAAGAGGGGTGCAGAAATAGGCAAGAGAAGTACAGAAAAAAGCAAATCAGGTACAGAAAGACGCAAGAGGGGAACAGAAAGAGGCAAGAAAGGAGCAGAAAGAGGAAAGATAGGTGCACACAGAGGCACGAGGAGTGCAGAAATTTGAAAAGAGGTGCATAAAGAAACAAGAGAATTGCAGAAAGAAGCAACAGAGGTGCAGAAAGAGGCACGAGAACTGTAGACAGGGGCAAGAGAGTTGCAGAAACAGGCAAGAGGTGTACAGCAAGAGGGAAGAGGGTACTGAAAGTGGGAAGAGGGGTCAGAAAGAGGCAAGAGGGGTGTAAAAATTTGCAAGACAGGTGCATAAAACAACAAGAGCTGTACAGATACAACTAAGAGGGTGCAGAAAGAGGCAACAGGGGTGCAGAAAGAGGCAAAGAAAGTGCAAAAAGAAGCAACAGATATGCAGAAAGAGGCAAGAGAACTGTAGAAAGAGGCAGGAGAGTTGCAGAAACAAGCAGGAGATATGCAGAAAGAGGGAACAGGGGTGCAGAAAAAGACAAGAGAAGTGCAGAAAGAGGCAAGAGAGTTACAGAAACAGGCAAAAGAGATGCAGAAAGAGGGAAGAGGGGTGCAGAAAGAGGCAAAAGGGGTAAAAAACATTACAAGACAGGTGCAGAAAGATACAAGAGTTGTACAGAAACAATAAGGAGAGGTGCAGAAAGAAGTAAGAGGGGAACAGAAAGAGCAAGCAAGAGAACTGTAGAAAGAGGCAAGTGATGTCATTTGAGATGTCATCAGTGATGTCATCAGTCATGTCACTGAACATGTCATGAATGATGCAATATGTGACATCATCACCAGTGGATTGCGGGTGTGAGTTACAGTTAGTGCAACTAACCATAACAGAGGAATTTCAATGGTTTTGTATGAGTCAAATATCCAGCTAACTATAACACCCCTGAAACCTATGGTTTTTTCAATGAATTTCTAAGGTTTTTTAAATGATAATTGCTAACTATAACCTGCTTGAAACCTATGTTTTTTTCTGTGAATTTCAAAGGTTTTTTTAAATGACAATTCCTAACTATAACCTGCCTAAAACCTATGTTTTTTTCAGTCAATTTCAAAGGTTTTTTAAATGACAATTCCTACTTATATTGTTGAGCACCTCCCTATATTTTCAACAAGAAACCAAATCTGCAATGCTACCTAAAAAATCAGGCAATAGTTCCACGTACCACTAACAATTAACATCAACATTTAACTAATGTAAGAACGTCGACTATGTACTGCGTGAATTACATCCAACTCACACCCATATTTAGAGAGCAATATGTGATAGAGGTTCTAATTATACACTTCCAACACCCAACAAAATCACAATACCTAGCCCCACCACCACCACCACCACCACCCCCCTGGACCCCTCCCCCCTACTACCTCAGAGGCAGCGCAAAACAGGACAACAGACCTTTTCAAAATAATATATCCCCTCAACAGCACACTAGCTCAATGTACAGAGATATGACATCCAAGTATGTATAAGGGAAAGAACTCGAACATCAACAATAATGTACATAACACCAAGACTAGGCCAGCCCCTTAGAAAGACAGGACCCGTCTCTCTGCTGCCATATCCCAGGCAGTATCTGGTTTGAGACAAATGTACCCGCCCGTCTCTGAGTCCACAGTGACTCACTATCGCTGATTCCGACGCCGGGTCGGAAATATCACCGTCTATACGGACCGTTACCCCATTTGTGCTTACAGCCCTGAAGAGTCGCGGGCTCCTTGTCCGCTTGATTAAACATGTGTCGGCTGGTCATTTGCTTTTGAAGTTATCTTTCAACAAAGGAAGTTCAAATACAATCCTTTAAAGAACAAAAATAACAGAGGTGCAGAAAGAGGCAACAGGGGTGCAAAAGAGGTAAGAGAATTGAAGAAGGAAGCAACTGGGATACAGGAAAGGGCAAGAACAGGAACAGAAAGAGGCAAGGGAGTTACAGAAACACGCAAAAGAGGTGCAGAATGAGATAACAGGGGTACAGACAGATGCAAGAGAGGTGCAGAAAGGACCAACAGGTGCAGAAAGAGGCAAGAGGGGTACAGAAATGTGCAAGAGAGTAGCATACAGAAGCAAGAGCAGTGCAGTAAGAACCAACAGTGGTGCACAAAGATGCAAGAGGGGTACAGAAATGGGCAATAGAAATGCAGAAAAAAAGCAAATGAGGTACAGAAAGACGCAAGGGGGTACAGAAATAGGCAAGGGAGGAGCAGAAGGAGGCAAGAGAGGTACACACAGTGGCAAGAGGGGTGTAGAATGTTGCAGTAGAGGTGCCTATATAAGCAAGGGAATTACAGAACGAGGGAACAGAGATGCAGAACGAGGCAACAAAGGTACAGAAAGAGGGAAGATAGGCATAGAAAGTAGGCAGTAGGGTGCGGAAAGAGGCAAGAGGGGTTGAGGAAGAAGCAAGAGCGGTGCAGAAAGAGTGAAGAGGGTGCAGAAAGAGGCAAGATAGGTGGAGAAAGAAGCAACAGCAGTGCAGAAAAAAGCAAGAGAAGTGCAGAAAGAAGAAATAGAGGTGCAGAAAGAGTCAAGAAGGTTGCAGAAAGAGGCAAGAGATGTGCTGAAAAAGCAAAAGAGGTGAAGAAAGAGGCAAGGGAAGTACAGAAAGAGGCAAGAGAGTTGCAAAAACAGGCAACAGAGGTGCAGAAAGAAGCAAGAGCAGTGCTGAAAGAACCAACAGAGGTGCAGAAGGAGGCAAGTGGAGTACAGAAAGAGGGTAGAGGGGTGCAGAAATTTACAAGAGCAGTGCAGAAAGAAACAATAGAGGTGCAGTAGCAGGCAATAGGGGTACAGAAACAGGCAAAAGAAGTGCAGAAAGAAGCAAAAGAAGGGCTGAAAGATACAAGAGGGATGCAGAAAGAGGAAAGAGGGGTGCAGAAAGAAGCAAGAGAGGTGTAGAAAGAAGCAAGGGAAGTGGGGAAATAAGCAACAGAGGGGCAGAAAGAGGCAAAAGGGTGCAGAAAGATGTAAGAGAAGTGTGGAAACAGGCAAAAGAGGTACAGAAAGAGGAAACAGGGTTGCAGACAGAGTCAGGAGAGGTGCATAAAGAGGCAAGAGGGGTGCACAAATGTGCAAGAGAGTAGCAGACATAAGCAAGAGCAATGGAGAAAGAATCAACAGAGGTGCACAAAGAGGCAAGAGGGGTGCAGAAATAGGCAAGAGAAGTACAGAAAAAAGCAAATCAGATACAGAAAGACGCAAGAGGGGAACAGAAAGAGGCAAGAAAGGAGCAGAAAGAGGAAAGATAGGTGCACACAGAGGCACGAGGAGTACAGAAATTTGAAAAGAGGTGCATAAAGAAACAAGAGAATTGCAGAAAGAAGCAACAGAGGTGCAGAAAGAGGCACGAGAACTGTAGACAGGGGTAAGAGAGTTGCAGAAACAGGCAAGAGGTGTACAGCAAGAGGGAAGAGGGTACTGAAAGTAGGAAGAGGGGTCAGAAAGAGGCAAGAGGGGTGTAAAAATTTGCAAGACAGGTGCATAAAACAACAAGAGCTGTACAGATACAACTAAGAGGGTGCAGAAAGAGGCAACAGGGGTGCAGAAAGAGGCAAAGAAAGTGCAAAAAGAAGCAACAGATATGCAGAAAGAGGCAAGAGAACTGTAGAAAGAGGCAGGAGAGTTGCAGAAACAAGCAGGAGATATGCAGAAAGAGGGAACAGGGGTGCAGAAAAAGACAAGAGAAGTGCAGAAAGAGGCAAGAGAGTTACAGAAACAGGCAAAAGAGATGCAGAAAGAGGGAAGAGGGGTGCAGAAAGAGGCAAGAGGGGTAAAAAAGATTACAAGACAGGTGCAGAAAGAAACAAGAGTTGTACAGAAACAATAAGGAGAGGTGCAGAAAGAAGTAAGAGGGGTACAGAAAGAGCAAGCAAGAGAACTGTAGAAAGAGGCAAGTGATGTCATTTGAGATGTCATCAGTGATGTCATCAGTCATGTCACTGAACATGTCATGAATGATGCAATATGTGACATCATCACCAGTGGATTGCGGGTGTGAGTTACAGTTAGTGCAACTAACCATAACAGAGGAATTTCAATGGTTTTGTATGAGTCAAATATCCAGCTAACTATAACACCCCTGAAACCTATGGTTTTTTCAATGAATTTCTAAGGTTTTTTAAATGATAATTGCTAACTATAACCTGCTTGAAACCTATGTTTTTTTCTGTGAATTTCAAAGGTTTTTTTAAATGACAATTCCTAACTATAACCTGCCTAAAACCTATGTTTTTTTCAGTCAATTTCAAAGGTTTTTTAAATGACAATTCCTACTTATATTGTTGAGCACCTCCCTATATTTTCAACAAGAAACCAAATCTGCAATGCTACCTAAAAAATCAGGCAATAGTTCCACGTACCACTAACAATTAACATCAACATTTAACTAATGTAAGAACGTCGACTATGTACTGCGTGAATTACATCCAACTCACACCCATATTTAGAGAGCAATATGTGATAGAGGTTCTAATTATACACTTCCAACACCCAACAAAATCACAATACCTAGCCCCACCACCACCACCACCACCACCCCCCTGGACCCCTCCCCCCTACTACCTCAGAGGCAGCGCAAAACAGGACAACAGACCTTTTCAAAATAATATATCCCCTCAACAGCACACTAGCTCAATGTACAGAGATATGACATCCAAGTATGTATAAGGGAAAGAACTCGAACATCAACAATAATGTACATAACACCAAGACTAGGCCAGCCCCTTAGAAAGACAGGACCCGTCTCTCTGCTGCCATATCCCAGGCAGTATCTGGTTTGAGACAAATGTACCCGCCCGTCTCTGAGTCCACAGTGACTCACTATCGCTGATTCCGACGCCGGGTCGGAAATATCACCGTCTATACGGACCGTTACCCCATTTGTGCTTACAGCCCTGAAGAGTCGCGGGCTCCTTGTCCGCTTGTTTAAACATGTGTCGGCTGGTCATTTGCTTTTGAAGTTATCTTTCAACAAAGGAAGTTCAAATACAATCCTTTAAAGAACAAAAATAACAGAGGTGCAGAAAGAGGCAACAGGGGTGCAAAAGAGGTAAGAGAATTGAAGAAGGAAGCAACTGGGATACAGGAAAGGGCAAGAACAGGAACAGAAAGAGGCAAGGGAGTTACAGAAACAGGCAAAAGAGGTGCAGAACGAGATAACAGGGGTACAGACAGATGCAAGAGAGGTGCAGAAAGGACCAACAGGTGCAGAAAGAGGCAAGAGGGGTACAGAAATGTGCAAGAGAGTAGCATACAGAAGCAAGAGCAGTGCAGTAAGAACCAACAGTGGTGCACAAAGATACAAGAGGGGTACAGAAATGGGCAATGGAAATGCAGAAAAAAAGCAAATGAGGTACAGAAAGATGCAAGGGGTACAGAAATAGGCAAGGGAGGAGCAGAAGGAGGCAAGAGAGGTACACACAGTGGCAAGAGGGGTGTAGAATGTTGCAGTAGAGGTGCCTATATAAGCAAGGGAATTACAGAACGAGGGAACAGAGATGCAGAACGAGGCAACAAAGGTACAGAAAGAGGGAAGATAGGCATAGAAAGTAGGCAGTAGGGTGCGGAAAGAGGCAAGAGGGGTTGAGGAAGAAGCAAGAGCGGTGCAGAAAGAGTGAAGAGGGTGCAGAAAGAGGCAAGATAGGTGGAGAAAGAAGCAACAGCAGTGCAGAAAAAAGCAAGAGAAGTGCAGAAAGAAGAAATCGAGGTGCAGAAAGAGTCAAGAAGGTTGCAGAAAGAGGCAAGAGATGTGCTGAAAAAGCAAAAGAGGTGAAGAAAGAGGCAAGGGAAGTACAGAAAGAGGCAAGAGAGTTGCAAAAACAGGCAACAGAGGTGCAGAAAGAAGCAAGAGCAGTGCTGAAAGAACCAACAGAGGTGCAGAAGGAGGCAAGTGGAGTACAGAAAGAGGGTAGAGGGGTGCAGAAATTTACAAGAGCAGTGCAGAAAGAAACAATAGAGGTGCAGTAGCAGGCAATAGGGGTACAGAAACAGGCAAAAGAAGTGCAGAAAGAAGCAAAAGAAGTGCTGAAAGATACAAGAGGGATGCAGAAAGAGGAAAGAGGGATGCAGAAAGAAGCAAGAGAGGTGTAGAAAGAAGCAAGGGAAGTGGGGAAATAAGCAACAGAGGGGCAGAAAGAGGCAAAAGGGTGCAGAAAGATGTAAGAGAAGTGTGGAAACAGGCAAAAGAGGTACAGAAAGAGGAAACAGGGTTGCAGACAGAGTCAGGAGAGGTGCATAAAGAGGCAAGAGGGGTGCAGAAATGTGCAAGAGAGTAGCAGACATAAGCAAGAGCAATGGAGAAAGAATCAACAGAGGTGCACAAAGAGGCAAGAGGGGTGCAGAAATAGGCAAGAGAAGTACAGAAAAAAGCAAATCAGGTATAGAAAGACGCAAGAGGGGAACAGAAAGAGGCAAGAAAGGAGCAGAAAGAGGAAAGATAGGTGCACACAGAGGCACGAGGAGTACAGAAATTTGAAAAGAGGTGCATAAAGAAACAAGAGAATTGCAGAAAGAAGCAACAGAGGTGCAGAAAGAGGCACGAGAACTGTAGACAGGGGCAAGAGAGTTGCAGAAACAGGCAAGAGGTGTACAGCAAGAGGGAAGAGGGTACTGAAAGTGGGAAGAGGGGTCAGAAAGAGGCAAGAGGGGTGTAAAAATTTGCAAGACAGGTGCATAAAACAACAAGAGCTGTACAGATACAACTAAGAGGGTGCAGAAAGAGGCAACAGGGGTGCAGAAAGAGGCAAAGAAAGTGCAAAAAGAAGCAACAGATATGCAGAAAGAGGCAAGAGAACTGTAGAAAGAGGCAGGAGAGTTGCAGAAACAAGCAGGAGATATGCAGAAAGAGGGAACAGGGGTGCAGAAAAAGACAAGAGAAGTGCAGAAAGAGGCAAGAGAGTTACAGAAACAGGCAAAAGAGATGCAGAAAGAGGGAAGAGGGGTGCAGAAAGAGGCAAAAGGGGTAAAAAACATTACAAGACAGGTGCAGAAAGATACAAGAGTTGTACAGAAACAATAAGGAGAGGTGCAGAAAGAAGTAAGAGGGGAACAGAAAGAGCAAGCAAGAGAACTGTAGAAAGAGGCAAGTGATGTCATTTGAGATGTCATCAGTGATGTCATCAGTCATGTCACTGAACATGTCATGAATGATGCAATATGTGACATCATCACCAGTGGATTGCGGGTGTGAGTTACAGTTAGTGCAACTAACCATAACAGAGGAATTTCAATGGTTTTGTATGAGTCAAATATCCAGCTAACTATAACACCCCTGAAACCTATGGTTTTTTCAATGAATTTCTAAGGTTTTTTAAATGATAATTGCTAACTATAACCTGCTTGAAACCTATGTTTTTTTCTGTGAATTTCAAAGGTTTTTTTAAATGACAATTCCTAACTATAACCTGCCTAAAACCTATGTTTTTTTCAGTCAATTTCAAAGGTTTTTTAAATGACAATTCCTACTTATATTGTTGAGCACCTCCCTATATTTTCAACAAGAAACCAAATCTGCAATGCTACCTAAAAAATCAGGCAATAGTTCCACGTACCACTAACAATTAACATCAACATTTAACTAATGTAAGAACGTCGACTATGTACTGCGTGAATTACATCCAACTCACACCCATATTTAGAGAGCAATATGTGATAGAGGTTCTAATTATACACTTCCAACACCCAACAAAATCACAATACCTAGCCCCACCACCACCACCACCACCACCCCCCTGGACCCCTCCCCCCTACTACCTCAGAGGCAGCGCAAAACAGGACAACAGACCTTTTCAAAATAATATATCCCCTCAACAGCACACTAGCTCAATGTACAGAGATATGACATCCAAGTATGTATAAGGGAAAGAACTCGAACATCAACAATAATGTACATAACACCAAGACTAGGCCAGCCCCTTAGAAAGACAGGACCCGTCTCTCTGCTGCCATATCCCAGGCAGTATCTGGTTTGAGACAAATGTACCCGCCCGTCTCTGAGTCCACAGTGACTCACTATCGCTGATTCCGACGCCGGGTCGGAAATATCACCGTCTATACGGACCGTTACCCCGTTTGTGCTTACAGCCCTGAAGAGTCGCGGGCTCCTTGTCCGCTTGATTAAACATGTGTCGGCTGGTCATTTGCTTTTGAAGTTATCTTTCAACAAAGGAAGTTCAAATACAATCCTTTAAAGAACAAAAATAACAGAGGTGCAGAAAGAGGCAACAGGGGTGCAAAAGAGGTAAGAGAATTGAAGAAGGAAGCAACTGGGATACAGGAAAGGGCAAGAACAGGAACAGAAAGAGGCAAGGGAGTTACAGAAACACGCAAAAGAGGTGCAGAATGAGATAACAGGGGTACAGACAGATGCAAGAGAGGTGCAGAAAGGACCAACAGGTGCAGAAAGAGGCAAGAGGGGTACAGAAATGTGCAAGAGAGTAGCATACAGAAGCAAGAGCAGTGCAGTAAGAACCAACAGTGGTGCACAAAGATGCAAGAGGGGTACAGAAATGGGCAATGGAAATGCAGAAAAAAAGCAAATGAGGTACAGAAAGACGCAAGGGGGTACAGAAATAGGCAAGGGAGGAGCAGAAGGAGGCAAGAGAGGTACACACAGTGGCAAGAGGGGTGTAGAATGTTGCAGTAGAGGTGCCTATATAAGCAAGGGAATTACAGAACGAGGGAACAGAGATGCAGAACGAGGCAACAAAGGTACAGAAAGAGGGAAGATAGGCATAGAAAGTAGGCAGTAGGGTGCGGAAAGAGGCAAGAGGGGTTGAGGAAGAAGCAAGAGCGGTGCAGAAAGAGTGAAGAGGGTGCAGAAAGAGGCAAGATAGGTGGAGAAAGAAGCAACAGCAGTGCAGAAAAAAGCAAGAGAAGTGCAGAAAGAAGAAATAGAGGTGCAGAAAGAGTCAAGAAGGTTGCAGAAAGAGGCAAGAGATGTGCTGAAAAAGCAAAAGAGGTGAAGAAAGAGGCAAGGGAAGTACAGAAAGAGGCAAGAGAGTTGCAAAAACAGGCAACAGAGGTGCAGAAAGAAGCAAGAGCAGTGCTGAAAGAACCAACAGAGGTGCAGAAGGAGGCAAGTGGAGTACAGAAAGAGGGTAGAGGGGTGCAGAAATTTACAAGAGCAGTGCAGAAAGAAACAATAGAGGTGCAGTAGCAGGCAATAGGGGTACAGAAACAGGCAAAAGAAGTGCAGAAAGAAGCAAAAGAAGGGCTGAAAGATACAAGAGGGATGCAGAAAGAGGAAAGAGGGGTGCAGAAAGAAGCAAGAGAGGTGTAGAAAGAAGCAAGGGAAGTGGGGAAATAAGCAACAGAGGGGCAGAAAGAGGCAAAAGGGTGCAGAAAGATGTAAGAGAAGTGTGGAAACAGGCAAAAGAGGTACAGAAAGAGGAAACAGGGTTGCAGACAGAGTCAGGAGAGGTGCATAAAGAGGCAAGAGGGGTGCAGAAATGTGCAAGAGAGTAGCAGACATAAGCAAGAGCAATGGAGAAAGAATCAACAGAGGTGCACAAAGAGGCAAGAGGGGTGCAGAAATAGGCAAGAGAAGTACAGAAAAAAGCAAATCAGATACAGAAAGACGCAAGAGGGGAACAGAAAGAGGCAAGAAAGGAGCAGAAAGAGGAAAGATAGGTGCACACAGAGGCACGAGGAGTACAGAAATTTGAAAAGAGGTGCATAAAGAAACAAGAGAATTGCAGAAAGAAGCAACAGAGGTGCAGAAAGAGGCACGAGAACTGTAGACAGGGGTAAGAGAGTTGCAGAAACAGGCAAGAGGTGTACAGCAAGAGGGAAGAGGGTACTGAAAGTAGGAAGAGGGGTCAGAAAGAGGCAAGAGGGGTGTAAAAATTTGCAAGACAGGTGCATAAAACAACAAGAGCTGTACAGATACAACTAAGAGGGTGCAGAAAGAGGCAACAGGGGTGCAGAAAGAGGCAAAGAAAGTGCAAAAAGAAGCAACAGATATGCAGAAAGAGGCAAGAGAACTGTAGAAAGAGGCAGGAGAGTTGCAGAAACAAGCAGGAGATATGCAGAAAGAGGGAACAGGGGTGCAGAAAAAGACAAGAGAAGTGCAGAAAGAGGCAAGAGAGTTACAGAAACAGGCAAAAGAGATGCAGAAAGAGGGAAGAGGGGTGCAGAAAGAGGCAAGAGGGGTAAAAAACATTACAAGACAGGTGCAGAAAGAAACAAGAGTTGTACAGAAACAATAAGGAGAGGTGCAGAAAGAAGTAAGAGGGGTACAGAAAGAGCAAGCAAGAGAACTGTAGAAAGAGGCAAGTGATGTCATTTGAGATGTCATCAGTGATGTCATCAGTCATGTCACTGAACATGTCATGAATGATGCAATATGTGACATCATCACCAGTGGATTGCGGGTGTGAGTTACAGTTAGTGCAACTAACCATAACAGAGGAATTTCAATGGTTTTGTATGAGTCAAATATCCAGCTAACTATAACACCCCTGAAACCTATGGTTTTTTCAATGAATTTCTAAGGTTTTTTAAATGATAATTGCTAACTATAACCTGCTTGAAACCTATGTTTTTTTCTGTGAATTTCAAAGGTTTTTTTAAATGACAATTCCTAACTATAACCTGCCTAAAACCTATGTTTTTTTCAGTCAATTTCAAAGGTTTTTTAAATGACAATTCCTACTTATATTGTTGAGCACCTCCCTATATTTTCAACAAGAAACCAAATCTGCAATGCTACCTAAAAAATCAGGCAATAGTTCCACGTACCACTAACAATTAACATCAACATTTAACTAATGTAAGAACGTCGACTATGTACTGCGTGAATTACATCCAACTCACACCCATATTTAGAGAGCAATATGTGATAGAGGTTCTAATTATACACTTCCAACACCCAACAAAATCACAATACCTAACCCCACCACCACCACCACCACCACCCCCCTGGACCCCTCCCCCCTACTACCTCAGAGGCAGCGCAAAACAGGACAACAGACCTTTTCAAAATAATATATCCCCTCAACAGCACACTAGCTCAATGTACAGAGATATGACATCCAAGTATGTATAAGGGAAAGAACTCGAACATCAACAATAATGTACATAACACCAAGACTAGGCCAGCCCCTTAGAAAGACAGCACCCGTCTCTCTGCTGCCATATCCCAGGCAGTATCTGGTTTGAGACAAATGTACCCGCCCGTCTCTGAGTCCACAGTGACTCACTATCGCTGATTCCGACGCCGGGTCGGAAATATCACCGTCTATACGGACCGTTACCCCATTTGTGCTTACAGCCCTGAAGAGTCGCGGGCTCCTTGTCCGCTTGATTAAACATGTGTCGGCTGGTCATTTGCTTTTGAAGTTATCTTTCAACAAAGGAAGTTCAAATACAATCCTTTAAAGAACAAAAATAATTTCTATTGCGTCCACTTTCTAACATTTACTACCTATTGTGTTCTTTTGATTAAGCATGATACATGTGTACACATCGCTTAACGTGTGCACAGGATTCTTGTCATAACACCAAGACTACCGGTAAAATACTATACACAATTCACTATACAAACCAAAAACATTTCCGTGTATAGATTTACCATATTATCTCAGATACTGGGGAATATTTCTGTCATGTAGCTGTGTTCCCCCCCCCCTTTGAAACATTAGCGGAGCGGGCTAGTCCAACATACACAACATCAACGTAAGACTATGAATAATTAGGCTACGCCTTGGGCGTGGTTCACTTCTACAAAGAGAAGAGACAGCGCCACCGCGAAGGTCCGCATCCTGCCACGTGGCTGCCGCCATGACCACGTGCATCCTCGATACAGGCCCATTGTGAACTCAGCGCCACAGCACCGCAGACTTATGTCGGTATCGACTACTGTCTTCAATCTACACTGCGGACAGGGTTTAAAACTTGAATTCAACTTTGGATCTAAATATGTTCATCGGTATCTGTGCTGAGTACTGCCTTCGATCTACACTGCGGTCAGTAGAATTGACAACTTGATACCAGTTGCGCATCCGCACTACAGAAAACATTGAATTCAGTCTCGATTTATTTAAAGCAGAGACAATTGTACTGTTGTATGGCGTTTTAGGACCCAAGCGAAATTTCCCGATTCATGACCTTATATAGGTACAATTCACATTGGCCTGATATAGGTATAGAAATCATACCCATATTTAGACATAGCCCATGCAGTCTAAATACAGGCATGGCATCTTCCACCCGTACCAAAACGTCACAACGATTTTCTTGGAGAATAGGCTTAAGCAGTCAGGGACATCCTCTTGCTTGAATATTGATTTGTCCAAGAACTCATGGACTTTCTAAAGAACTACTATTCCCTTGGGGTTCTTTTTCTGATGCTATTATGCCCGACCTTACGTCAAACTAGACACCTTCAAGGTATACATATGCCTTCACTTTCACTAGCAAGTCACGGTGGTTCGGAGAAGTTTGACTATCTACTTGCCCGACGCAGCTCGCTACAGCAAGTGCCGAAGGAAGCCGACCCTCCAGCTGACGCACTGATCGAGAGGCTGCATTTCTCTTGGCGAGAATCCAGCTCCAGTGTTTCCAAGCTAACCTTGTGGGGTGTTGGGAAATTGAGTCCTGAGACAAGAGATCCCAGACCTCCCTCATTCTTAACTAAAGGTATGGAGCTGATTAGAACCTAAGAGAAATCTTGGATAGATTCTTGGCACAGAAAACTGAAACCTATGCTACACAAATACTTACTCCCTCCCGCGTACTAGACTTAGGTTAGGTACATTGGGAGAGGCGTATTTTAGAAGCACCAGTTGAGTACTTTTAGCCATTGTTATTTATGTATGAACGTTCATATGGTTTAGAAACCATACAATGCTTTTACAGTATTATTTTATAATTCTATTCTCGCTGTATGCATTATACTTTGAAACAAAGCATGCACGATTGACTGAGTAAAATATGTATCTATTGTTTTCACGACTCTAGAGATATATTTCTTATTCTTGGGAAACAAAGTTGTCATGTTTATGCGGTTGTCAGAAACTAATCCCTTCTTGTGAATTCGAGAAAGTTTCTAGTGACCTCTGAGCTAGCTGGCACTCACAATTAATTTTAGTATATTCTATAGAGATCTAGTCGACCTCAGTCCTACCTCAAATCTATAGGATATATTATTCCACTGCACAGAGCCTATTGGGAATATAGGAACTACACTACAGTACTAAGTTTGAACAGTAAGAAATTCAGCCTTTATTTATTTAATGCAGAGACAATTGTACTATATGTCTTTAGGTTTTGTTTACATAAGTGACAAAAAGCATTTGTCCATGTCTGCGTCAACAATTGCCTTCAATCTATACTGCGGACAGCAGGGTTCACAACTTGAATTCAGCTTTCCATCTACACTACGGACAGCTTTCAAGTTAGCCTTGATTTATGGAAGGCAGAGAAAATTTTGTTAATGGATGCCACAAAAAACATTCCTCAATGTCTGTACTAAGTACTGCCTTCAAATGTACACTGCGATTAACAGAGTTCACCACTTGATACCAGAAGCGGATATGCACTACAGACAACATTGAATTGATTCTCGATTTATTTAAGGCAGAGACAATTCTACTGTGTCGTCAGATTTTGTTAACTGTGACAAAAAAGCATTTGTCAATGTTTCTGTGGATTACTGTCATAAATGTACTCTGCGGACAGCAGGGTTCACAGCTTAAATTCAGCTTTCCATCTACACTACGGACAGTAGGGAATGCAGCCTTGATTTATGTAATGCAGAGACAATTCTATTAACGTAAGTCACAAAAATCATTCATCGATATCTGTGCTGACAACTGCCTTTGGTCTACATTGTGAGGGCTCACGATTCAGGTGGAATGGCGATTGCACATGACGCATTCCAATAGCCAAGAGACATTGTACAGTGCGACCCGCCCGAACCACGAATCATCGCAGGGTGCGCACACGCTGAGTTCTTCATGTACAAATAACTCACTGCACCACAAGTCATCTCCACGTGGCCTTGTTAAGGCAGATTTCACTAGGCAAAAAACATTG
Source organism: Lissotriton helveticus (assembly GCF_964261635.1). Lineage (NCBI taxonomy): Eukaryota > Metazoa > Chordata > Amphibia > Caudata > Salamandridae > Lissotriton > Lissotriton helveticus. The sequence goes on along the minus strand of NC_136057.1, from coordinate 2,120,311,664 downwards.
CTCCCAGTGCGGCCTGCCCGGACCACCCATCATTGCAGGTTACGTACACTCTCAGTGCGAAAGGTACCAGTAGCTCACTGCACCAAAAATCATCGCCAATTGGCCGTATTTAGCCAGAATTCAATAGAGAAAAGACATTGGTCCGAATGCGGCCCTCCCTTTACCACTCATTATAGCAGGGTACGTACAAGCTCATTGCCAAAAATACTACTAACTCAGTGCATCATAAATCATCGCAAAGAAGAGTGAACAGTTTTATGTCAGCAATGAGGCACACTATCACTTTTAAATGGAATTCATGCAGAATCCAATCGACAAAAGACATTACTTCAATTACTGTGCCTCCCCCCTACCACGCAACATTGCAGGAACGTACACGCTAAGCGCCAAAGGTACTACTAACTAAGTGCACCAAAAATCATCGCCACGTGGCCTTACTAAGGCAGAATTCACAAGACAAAAAACATTACTATCAGTACGGCCTGCCCAGACCATGCATCATCGCAAGCTCCACAGAACCTTGTTGTTTCAGGTGCCACTAACTCAGTGCACCACTTATCATCGCTGGCTGCACACACACTAAATTACAAATACTGTGCAGCTCTACCCAATGCCACGTAGTCATGATCTCTTCCTAACCGCTGCCTCCTGCCTACACTGCGGTCATCAGAGCTCAAATTAATTACACTGTTTATTTATTATTTGCAGAGTACAATACCAAACTAAGTATAACATTTATGAAACCCTATACAATATCCCTTTATTATGCTTCCTTTAAGAACTTCTTTTATATCACTTATAGATTTCGTTGAATAATAAAATTCACGCTGCAAGTGCAAAGGTAAACTTAATGATAGTCTACAATGTGGATACCATAGGTCACAATTTGAACCTCACCTTTTCTTCAGTGGAAACCTGAATTTCTTTTCTGGAGACAAAAATGGCTACACCACTGGAAGAATCATCTGACTCAGATCATTTTGTTGCTGAAGAATTGATAACCATCAATGGTACTTTTTTTCCCCCTCAAAGTACACGCAGTCCAGTATGCAACAGTCAATTATTTGAGTGCAGCCCGTTCAGACCACGCATCATTGCAGGGTGAACACACGCTAAACACCAGACGTACCGCTAACTCAGTAAACCATAAATAATCGCCACGTGCCATTGTTAAGGCAAAATTAAATAGTCAAAACACATTTTTACCAGTGCGGTGTGCCTAAACCATGCATCATCGCAGGCTCCACACAATCCGCCCCTACCTCAGTGCACCACAACTCATGCACTCTTTACGATAGAATCTTCAGTGTATTATTTCACATGCAGTACTCCTACCTTTGTATAGCAGAAGTCATAAACCATTTATGATTAAATATCTGTGTATGATATCATGATTACTATTCTACTTGTTACCAACAACACCATAAAAAAATGGAGTCGAACACACACGCCTGTACCAACTTCAACTATCTATCTGTGTCTATGTATTTATTATGTTTGTAAAATGCTCCACATTATATTGTGCTATAAATAGCTTATGCAACCATCTTACCTGTGATAGTAAGTGTGGGCTATTCCTCCTTTTTTTTTTAACATATTTATATAGCGCAAAATTAATCCAAAACTATATCAGCAACTTACATGAGTACCCTATTTACAGTACATGTTCAGGCACACGTACATTACGTCATTACTCTAGAATAACAGGATGTGCACGCAACTCCGAGCCTCGAACACTGAATTCCAGCACAAAGTTCTACTGTGTACCTGAATAATCACATACATATATATATTAGCTGCCCTTCATGTGCCAAAAATTGCAACTTAAATCTTTCACAGCCCTGTATTACTACAGATACAACACTCTACTGAATGTACAACAAAACGTTCATAATCACAGAAATGCATCATGTCCTTCATCTTTTATGTATGCATCTATGAATTAATATAGAGTCAGTGATACCCCATACCTTCCATGTTGGCCAAGTTGTGGAACTTTACAGATTTAATGACTCATTTGCGTTTAAGACCTGAGTGACATCAGCACTACAAAACCTACACTCAAATCACTTGATTTTTCATATAGCTAACGACTGAATCAGGCCCATAGCTCAGGAATCATGGTTCAGAGTGTCGCACAGCACTGCCATACGTCAGTCCAGCCCACTCCGCTTACGCTTCCAGGAAAAAACTAGAACAAAACATTGCTCAGATTTCCATTGTACTGATTTCTTACTCCCAGGTCTAGTTGTCAGAACGGCACACACACAATTCCTCATGGCTGGTATAAACCCACACCACACCCATCCAGCACATGCGTCACTGCACATGTGACCCTACCAATAAAAAAGATGGGGCGCATATGCTCTACGCCATTTTAGAGTGGCTCCCATCGCAAGCTCTGTGATGGCCCATCCTGGTGGTTCGGACGCCTCATGTAGGCCCAAACCACTGAGTAGGGGGGCCCACCACTACGTGCGTGGCCTCTTTGGTCACTGAGTTAGTGGTACCACAAGTACAGAGCGGGTGAGGAACCTGCGATGATGATCGGAGCACAAGTATGTCGTTATCCATAGCAATATCAAGACTCGGCACCATATGTCAGACTTCTTCGTGGCAGAGCGGGACTGCATGATGTAGAAGGTGTCCTGTCCACGAAAAGGTGAGCAGTAAGGCCTAGGTGCGCAGTGGAGGGAGTTGATGGGGTGCTGCAGACTGGCTACAAAAAGGCGACACAGTGATTTAGGCATACGCACTCCTATATACCGTATCTTATTGCATTTATATATTTTTTCCAATAGCAGGAACGTTTTTATAATCGGTCAAATGTGCGACGCTCGTGATGATCGAAACCACGTGCTTCACTTCGCACTACATGCTTTCACAACAACATAAAAACATTACTACTATAGTATTTTTTTTAAATCAAAGCCTATTAAACAAGTTAAATCTGTACAAATAGTTTTTTTCAAATGCGGGAGGGAAGGTGTCTGAAAAGGCGATGTAATTCTACTCCACATTAAGATAGTAACAAATGCCAATCATAACATCTTTCTTTTACTATCTTTTAGATGTAGAGCTCCAGGGTGTATTATGTCCCGGCACGTGGTTAAAAACACACGGGTGACAGAAAGGTGAGATGAGAATATTCTTTGCAGTCACTCTCTCACTTCCTCTCTCATTTGATGATGAAATGACACACAATGTTAACTTCCTTTTTATCTTACAGGTTGTGTTTCACAAATTGGTATCATCCCCACCGCCCAAACACCTCCAAAGCTCTATGTTTGTGCATTCTGCGATGATACGTGGCCATCGTAACATCTGAGAAGGCTGCTTCGACATGTGGTGCACCCTCTTTGAATCACGCCAATGCCACAAGGTGAGCAAAGAAGCTTGTTTCAACAACAACATGTCATCTGTGGATGGAGAGAGTGGGTAGTGCGCAGCAGCTTCACTGCGTAGGAATGTACAATTACCTCCGAGGTGTGAGAATCGATAGGTTACAAAAGTCCGAGGGGCAGATTTACAAGCCCCTTGCACCACTTTTGTTTCAATTTTAACATGGGAAAAGTGGCGCAAGGAGCTTGTAAATCTGTCTCTGAGTTTGCAAGAAAAAGCACTCACCTCCGGACTCTGGGAGTCATTGGGATGCAACAGTCTAGGTACGCAATATTGAGAACTCACCGCTATGCATTGGGAGTGCATGGGATATATTTTACGAAAAACAGCGTACAGACACCTCCTTACAGTGAAAGTTGATGAAATACATTATCCTTAGTGTACAAGTAAATAAAGCAAACATATACTTGTGCAGTTGTATGTACTATGCTATTACTAACTCTATATACTATCTTTTAGGTCACTAAACTGGAGGGTGCACTATGAACCAGCACATGCTTGAACATACAACAAAGGCAAAAGGTGAGCTACGAAGATTTTCTCCAGTATTAACTGCTCCATCTATAACTTTCTCTCTCTTACGTTTTCATGTTGTTTTTATTCTCTTTCTCTCTCTCACTCTCTCTCACATTGTTTCTCTTTCTCTTTTAAAGTTAAGGATGGTGTTGTCCACTCTGCCGATATAAAAATCAAGGCTGAATTTATTACTCTCAAGTGTAGAACCAAAGCTGAGTTCAAATTGTGAACTCTGTTGGTCACAGTGTTTACACAAGGTAAGCAGAGCGACCTAGATACACAATGCCTCTGATTAAATGTGTTAGAAATAAAGGGGCTTATTTTCAAGCCTCTTGCACCACTTTTCTGTCACTTTTAACATGAGAAAACTAACGCAAAAGTGGCGCAAGCGGCTTTTAAATAAGCCCCAAAGAATATTGTCCTGCATAATGACTTGATCTCTCACCTAATTCTATCTCATCTCAGAATAATTTTAAAGACCTGTTGGTCCCTACTGTAAATCTGACGCAGTGGGCACTTCCATACAGACACCTCTTGAACCTGGGCCTATAAGAGAGCTGGAATGTATCAAGTACACTGCAGAAGTGCAAATTAAAAAATATTGGCAAGTATTACTTTAACTTGTAATGTTTGACCTCATTTAGTCACATTGATCTAATTTTGAACACTTATTTTCATTTTTCTTTTGCAGATTACCTACACTACTTCTATTGCAGTCCATATCAAATTTTGTTTATTAAACTGTTTTTGTAAAGTTATGTTTCTATTTATTCATTATATTAAAAGTTAATTTAAAAAGTATATACGTCTTCTTTTTCTGACAACATTTCACTAATGTTTAGTGTGATAATAATATTGTTAGAAAACATTTAAAAATAGAAATTATATTTATACCTACAAGTATAATACTGAGGCTAACTCTTTACCAGCTCTTTACCAGAGTCTATAGCTACGACTAACGGTTCCTATGGAAAAGTTTTAAAACTCCAGCACAGTAACTGTTTCGATTAGCAGCATAGTGTGGTGAACTTCTAACCACTGTGCTCACTTAAGTGTTCCATGAACTGTTACTATGGTAACAGGCAGTAACCAGTTTAGGGGTAGGGTTAAAAGGTACTGGCTGTACAGAAACTGTTATATTTACCCAGGATCCTCTACATGACAGAAAGGAAAGCAAAGTAAAACAGAACACTGTGTACCAGATTTACAACCCCCTTGCACCACTTTTGCATCACTTTTCCCATCTTAAAAGTGATGCAATGTAACGCAATGAACTTGTAAATCTGCCCTTATGCACAGTACGAGCAAAAGAAGTACACAACTCATTAAATTCTTTATCGATCACAATTAGACAGTGTTGCTTCACGATTCATAATGCACTTCAATAAGTACTTTGTGCCTATTTAAATGGGAGATGGGATTGTCGACATTACAAAACTTAGTGGCACATTTACAAAGACGTATTAAAATTGTCACTGCTTTAACACCTTGGGAGCTTCGTAAATAGACCTCCCCAGTGCTGCGCTGTCCATTATCCAGTGCTGAAATGGACGTCCAGCGGTCGCACGCAGCACTGGGGAGGTAGTGCCCGTGACGACCGTTGGCCGACGGCAGCACTTAAAGGGTTAGCGGCTGCAAACTACAACAATAACATAGAAAATGGACTTCAAAATCCTTTGTTATCTTACCGGAAGATTCTATCAACATTATGTTTGCTATGCAACAGTGAGAGCCACCCCCCCCGGGGCTATAAAATAAATTGTTGGGGTGGGCTCCAAGGGCCCCCCCTGCAAAATTAGAAGTGATGGGGTCTCAACGACCCCCCTCAAGCCCCGGGAACCACCACCCCCGGATCTTTGTGTATTGTGGAGGGAGGCTGCGTGTCCCTCCGCCTGGAGCCCTCGAGGGCTCTGGGGACCTCCACCCCCGAGAGCCGGCTTCTGCAGTGTCCCGGGGTGCTTACCCCCGGGACACTGCTGTTTGCTATGAGAGGGTGGGAGTCTTGCGGCTCCCGCCCTCTCATAGCAAACTTGGTTTGCATTTTGAAAGACAGAGCAGTGAAATCTGTTCTCACTTTCAAAATCCAAACCAGATAGCTTTTCCACATGAAAGTTAGCATCTCCCCATGTGGAAAAGCAATGCTGGCTCCCGAAGGACGCGGGGAGCCGTCTGGGACCGTGGGGGCATTTTGGCTCCCTCCACGGTCCCCATCATTTTATGTAAGCCCCGGGGGATGGGGTCCCCGGGGATATTAGAAATTACTGATGGGGCTATTTTTTTACAGCAAAATTAGAAGTCGCGCACCCAGCGCGGCGCTCAGTGCGGCCCCTCGTGTGCACGCGCTGGATGCACGACTCATAATCTGTTGGGTGCACGACTCCAGCGCCTTTTGGCCATAATTTCTACGCGTTTGGGAGCCGGCATTGTTTTCCAAAAGGGGACCTACTAACATGCAGCTCCCCATGTGGAAAAGCAATCTGGTTTAGATTTTGAAAAAGAAAACAGATTTCCTTGCTATGGGAGAGCGGGATGGGCACCCCGGGACACTGCAGGAGCCGACCCTCTCACAATACATAAAAACCTGGGAGTGCTGGTCCCCGGGGCTTTGGGGACCTCGGAGCCCCCCCAACCATTTTTTTTTTTTAGCCCCAGGGGATGACGGGGCCCTTGAGTGCTCCAGAGGGGGGCCCCACAGCTCCCCTCTCACAATACATAAAACCCCGGGGCGGTGGTGGTCCCCGGGGCTTTGGGGACCTTGGAGCCCCCCAACCATTTTTTTTGTAGCCCTGGGGGGTGACGATCCCTGGGGCTGGAGGCCCCTCTGGGCCCCCCATAAAATTTAATAATGTTGCCCCCGGGATTTGGCCCCCCGGGGGCTAATTATGAAAATAGCTCCATTTTATGTATTTATTTATTTTATGGCAGAGTCCGCGCACTATACGGCACTTGCTGTTTTTTCAACAACAAAAAATAAACTATTGGGCCCTTGGGTTTATTCTGGGACCCCCTAAGCAGGTCTAGAGTGTCAAATTATTTCTACCCTGCCCATTTCTACATTTTACACACTTATTCCACTGACTTCTTCAGCCTCGCTTCTACCGAAGCACGAAATGGCTGCCAACAGTTCCTGGTTTCGAATGTTGACAACCACTTGACAGCCAATTAGCATTCAGCGCGTGATCGTAAGGGTGCACTAATGATACACTCACAGTGCGCTCTTAGTCCGCGGATCCACCACGCACATAGATATATATATGATTTTAACTGTAATTTTCTCAGGAACTACTGAACAGATTGACACCTTTTAAGCAAAAGGCACCAGTCTGAATTGAGGACTACATCTCTACCAAATTTGGTGCAATTCCATTCAGCAGTTCGGGCTGTAGCTATGGCTAAAGGTCCTATGGAAAATTGCATGGGAAAAACACGTTTTGGGACCCCCCTTTTTTCTCAACCCCCGCTTCAGGAATCACCCTGAAACTTTCAGGAAAGGAGCGGAACGGAGCTAGCCATTAGTTTTGAAAGTTTTGCCAAGATTCATCAACCAGTGCCATGCCAGGAGGGGTTCTTTTTGGCTTTGGCAGCATTCAGAACCAGCAAGAGGTCGGTGAATTGCAAGAATAAGATTATTATTCCACGAGGCTTAGAGGGTGCAGATGAGGAAGAAAGACGGAGACCCAGTCTATGAAAAAGTTGAATATTCAGCTTAGTGGTAGCAGGAAGGTCCAAAAATGGATGCAAAAAAAATGTAAAATATGTGATGGGGTCCTCCCCCTCAAGACCCTCAGGAAGACGATAAATACATAGAATATTGCGATAATTCCTTTTTTCCAAATCTTCAGACGCCTTTCTCAATTGCAAGACCTCCAACGAGGACAACTTGGTGGATAATGCTTGAACATCATCAAGTTGGTGTTCCACCATTGTGATACGAGTATCCATTGAAGACAATTTGTCATCCAATGTTTGCAGACAGGAGTTAGTTTCCTCAATGAATGGACAATGGGCGTGTAGTTCCTCCCAAACCATGTCCAGAGACACCGGAGAGGTGGACTTAGGGGGTGAAGGAGGGTCAGAATTAAGTCTCTTGCCAGAAGAGGAAGGCAACGCCCCTTTTGTCAACATGTTAGTAACACAACTTGTAAAGTCAAGGCAGTCACTGTTAGATGGTACTTGAGATAGACAGGAACATTTATTAAATGTGGAAATACTGGATCCAGAAATGGTAAGGTTATTTGTTGTATTTTTGGAATATTGCAAAAGACGTCTGCTTCTACCCATGGATAGATGAAGAAGGCGCTTGAAGGAGGGAGAGCCCACACAAATAAAGGTAAGAAGAACTCATAAAGGGAAGTTTCTCAAAAGCAGCAATTTGTAAGGGACCGGATGCACACCATGAGACTGTAAAAGACTCCACTTGAAAGCGATAATATGAAGAAATGAAGGAAAACGACAAAACAGCAGAGATAGGCCAAGTGACAAAATGGTGGCCGCCAAGACCGCAAAAGTTGAAACTGCACCTTAACAAAGCTAATGAAATATTAAAATGCCCATAGAAGAAATCTTAAATCATGGGAAGAGTTTAGAATATATGGAAAGTATAAAGGAAAAAAAAATCATGAGGCGAAATTCACGGTAAAAAAGAAAACAAAATGGCGGCCACAACTAAGTGAAATGCATCACCTGCAAAATCTCTCCTTCTGGGCCGATTTCAAATGAAAAAGAAACAGCATTCAGAGGCGCTCATGTTCCGATTGAAGAAACCGGCATTCTTCATTGTTAATAAGCGCCAGGGCCGCTCATAAGCAAGGACGAAGTCTGACGAAGCGTGGAGTTACAGCGTCGGGCGGCCATCTTGGGTCACGGTGCGCACGACTCCCGTTCTTACTAAATTCTTAAAGAAGAGATGGTGGTACAGGAGGTCTACTGACATTAAAGAATTCATCTCCAAAGATTCTGAATTAAAAAAAAATGTGAAATGCTATACACATTTTTGTTCCACGATGTGACATTCTAAACCTGATGGGGTTCTTTCAGAAAAGAAGATTAATTTATAAAATCCTAAAAAGCCTTGTCATTTTTTAAGTGGGCAGATTCTTCCAGATCCTACCAGGCTTTAAGTCTAAATTCAGCCTTTCTTTTTTCTATAGATTGTTCATAATCTTTCCTGACTAATCTCATAGCAGCTAAGTCTTGTGGGGTCATAACTCAGAATGTATATGCCTACAAAGCACTTAAAAGGGCAACTAGCCCTTTTAAGGTCTTTATAGGCATTTGTACATTCTTACTTAAACCATGACAAGGCAGGGTGGTCTTACCAGGGCACATCTAGAGATAACATACTGGTGGCCGACTGAAAGAGCTTTGTGAAACTATCTTGTATGCTAGCCAGGGTCGGACTGGGAACCTTAAGCAGCACTGACAATGTTCCTCACACCAGCGTCTGGGGAAGCAGTGCCTGGCCCCAAGAGGCTGGAAACGCTTGCTTGCTGGTTTTGCTACTGGGGGCCGATATTGCAGCACCACTGCAAAACCAGCCCCCAGTAACAAAACTGGCCTCCACCACTGCAAAACCAGGCACCCACCCTTCCAGCATCCTGGGGATATGCCTGATGGCCGTTAATGTTAGTCCTGCCCTGATACTAGCAGGCTGAAATGCCAGAAACCGGTCCCCGGTAGCTTGTCTCCTTTCTGGTGAAGAATTGGCTTGGTAGTTTGGTCTGCCCTGTTCCCATGATGCACTGGGCCAGGGACAGACTAATTTGCATATAGCCAGGTTCTGAGCTGGGATGGGGCAGTGAGCTAAATAACGGTGATGGATCAAGCCCTGATCTTTGGACTGGGTAAGAGTGGTCTGCTTAATTCAGACACTCTGTTCATCACCACCCCCTTTTCTGAATCGTTTTTGGCCACTATAGGTGTGGCAGGGTATACTCAGACATGAGTCCCTTGCTCACTGCTCCATCAGGATTCAAGCAAGCCGGGCCGACGAGGCTGAAATGCCAGAAACCGGTCCCCGGTAGCTTGTCTCCTTTCTGGTGAAGAATTGGCTTGGTAGTTTGGTCTGCCCTGTTCCCATGATGCACTGGGCCAGGGACAGACTAATTTGCATATAGCCAGGTTCTGAGCTGGGATGGGGCAGTGAGCTAAATAACGGTGATGGATCAAGCCCTGATCTTTGGACTGGGTAAGAGTGGTCTGCTTAATTCAGACACTCTGTTCATCACCACCCCCTTTTCTGAATCGTTTTTGGCCACTATAGGTGTGGCAGGGTATACTCAGACATGAGTCCCTTGCTCACTGCTCCATCAGGATTCAAGCAAGCCGGGCCGACGAGGCTGAAATGCCAGAAACCGGTCCCCGGTAGCTTGTCTCCTTTCTGGTGAAGAATTGGCTTGGTAGTTTGGTCTGCCCTGTTCCCATGATGCACTGGGCCAGGGACAGACTAATTTGCATATAGCCAGGTTCTGAGCTGGGATGGGGCAGTGAGCTAAATAACGGTGATGGATCAAGCCCTGATTTTTGGACTGGGTAAGAGTGGTCTGCTTAATTCAGACACTCTGTTCATCACCACCCCCTTTTCTGAATCGTTTTTGGCCACTATAGGTGTGGCAGGGTATACTCAGACATGAGTCCCTTGCTCACTGCTCCATCAGGATTCAAGCAAGCCGGGCCGACGAGGCTGAAATGCCAGAAACCGGTCCCCGGTAGCTTGTCTCCTTTCTGGTGAAGAATTGGCATGGTAGTTTGGTCTGCCCTGTTCCCATGATGCACTGGGCCAGGGACAGACTAATTTGCATATAGCCAGGTTCTGAGCTGGGATGGGGCAGTGAGCTAAATAACGGTGATGGATCAAGCCCTGATCTTTGGACTGGGTAAGAGTGGTCTGCTTAATTCAGACACTCTGTTCATCACCACCCCCTTTTCTGAATCGCTGATACTAGCAGGAGCAGCATTATCTGAGAGGCAGTACAAGATCTCTTCATGATTATTAATGACCAAATCTGAAAAGACTTTGGGGCAGATTTATGTTAACTGGCGCATCCCCAGGGATGCGCCAGTTAATGTGCGCCACAGTGCGCCACAGCTCCGCCACCCATGGTGCGCCGCATTTACAATGCGGCGCACCATGGGGCAAAAACGGCACAGATGCGTGACGCATCTGTGCCGTAAAGGCGGCGCATTGCTGGAGTTGCGTCGCAAGCGCGACGCAGCTCCAGCAAGGCTCGGGGTTGCCCCATCCTAACAATGCTGCGTCAAGACCTACGCCTGCTTCAAGCAGGCGCAGGGGTTTGACGCAGCATTGGCCTGAAAGTGACTGAGTGAAATCATATAGATTTCACTCAGCCACTTTTGCGAGGCGCACCTGCCCCGGAACGCCCACCCTGCGCCGGAACGCCCACAAGCGGCGCAGGGCTTTACAACGTGACGCATCTGCCTAGATGCGTCACGTTGTAAATCGTTCGTAGGGATGCGCCACGTTTACGCCGCCATGCGTGACGCAACAGCGGCGTAAACGTGGCGCAAGGGCCTCATAAATCTGCCCCTTTATTAGAGTCAACGTGTTGCCATTTTCTACGTACCCACCTATAGGACATGTAGGATATAGGGGCATTATTTCTATGCATGGGGCAGGATTGCAGCGGAAGGGAGAGGCTAATAATAACTGGATGATGGTCCCTAAATGGCGATGGACACCCCTTATATTTTTCCAACAACGGAACCAAATCGTCTGAAAGTAAAATATGGTTGATTACACTATCTTTATCCCTACCGATGAAGGTTGGTGTGTTCATAGAGCTAAAACAACATAGATCTAATATAAAGGACAGGTAATAGGTTAATATTAGCCATGTCATAGCTTCCCCATATGCCGAATGCATAACATTTTCAGCATGCTCTCCCCATCCATCCGTGATTCTACAGACATAATGCCCGCTGTGTATGCATTTGACAATAATGAAATCACCCTCCCCAGATAACAGAAACACATGCTCCTTGCTCATTAGGTCCATAATTGTGGACTCAAGGTCATCTATGATGCCCACAGTTGGTACAGTGAAAGAATTATAATAAAATTAATTACAAGTTATTAAACACTTTAGACTAATAGGGATTTAAAGCCATCATCATATCTTAACATTCAAGTTCCTGATAGCAGTGAAAACAAGGACTAGCAGCCCCTGCTTCCCCCTGCCTGCGAAAGACTGAACATCAGGGTAGCAAAAGGACCGTCCTAAACACGTCACAGCAATTGATTCTAAGGCCTAGGTCTCCTGACAACAAATAATATCAAAAGGTGTATTTAAAAGGTGATGCAATACGTTTTTATTATTAAAACAGAATAATATGTTGTTTTATGTTTGTTTTAATGTGTTGTTATCATAAAAACTAGGTATTTTAATGTTATTAATGATAACATAATTATTTTGGCAAAATATTTGTAGTCGATATATTGTGAGGTGATTATTTTGACTAAGTTTATTTAAAGGTAATGATATTTTTGTTTTCAATATCAGTAAGAAACAATATTTTTAACAGTGAGATTTGTGTACTTAATTTTGGTGGTTTTATTAGTTAAGTAAATAACAGCAATATTTTTGTTAACAATATTTAATTTCCAATCTTTTTGTATATCGATATTGCATGCATCAATATTGTGACATTGAACCGACCGCATGGTCACATAAACTGGCAACTGCTTTCTTGAAGTTGACTATCTGCAAATTACCAATAGAAGAAGGGCACATCTTTTCATTGAACTCATGTACCATAAAGGCGTATAGCCCTAGCAGGGACTGGTGCCATTAACACTGGAAGGGGTCGCCCACAGATAAGAAGGTAAAGGAAGAAGCAGGACTCCTTCAACTGTGATTGCTCCAGCTGGCGAAACATCTGCTGTCTCTTACTCTTTCCACTGATGCTGCTTGAGACTGGAAAGACATTCAAATTTCTGTTTCAAGAAGGGAAAAGTAAAGCAGAATTGCTTCTTTTCTTCCTCGTCTACTTCCTCGTTTAAGACTTAACATTATGGATTGAGCCGCCTCACCGGAAATGCTTGCCTTTCCACATTTCTCTCATTTAAACAAACAAAACAAATGAGTCCAAATCCCCCTCTCTGAGACTTTTGAAATATTTCCTGTAAATGCAACCCATTGCTCATATCATTTGTAACTCCTAGAAGGCCTCTATACCCGTTGGTCAGAGCCATGCAGCATGCACTCTGAGGATAAATGGCCACGAGCTTTGAATCGCAAAAAACATGCTAAAGTTAAAGAAGATGCATAGAAAAAGACTTTTGTTCTAAGCAAATACGACTTCTGGTTCACGCTGAAAAAAGAAGCGCTAATAAAGCAGTCTAGAGGTAACAGAATGACAAATGTATGCATTCCGTGACATTATCCATTCGCTGACATTATTATCCATGCGATGGAAGCCACTGGGCATCGTAACTTGTCACAAATCCCCAGATACTCAGAGTCCATATTTTAGTTTGATTTTAATTTTATTAGGACTCGTTCTTGGATTTGATGGGTCGCCCCTCCCACAGGACCCTACTATCTCAGCCCAATTGCCTTTCTGCTGCGCAGCCACTGACTCCTCGTTATTTATTCTCCCCAGCTCCCTCGCAATTACACAGTAACCTTGTCTTCACCAAAAGGAAAAAATAACATTTACCTTTAGTACAAAATGTTAAAATGCAAATCAGCACTGAGCTGCTCTACCTGACATTTGCAATGTCGCTTTACAACTAGCTCACCCCTTCCTCCATTTTATGAGCCATGCACTGCTATGGGCCAGACTTTCCTATTGTGAACACCACGTGCCATGAATTCGCCGCCTAATACAGAAAGGCCCTATTTTAAAACTGCTTCGTTGTGCTCTTTATAATAGGATCTGCAATTTACATCACAGCTTGCAATCTTTTTTTATTGCTCCTCTCCAATTTAGTAACATTCAGGGTCGGATGAAATTGATTGCACTCACATTTCCGGGGTTACACCGACTGCATAGCCTGGTGTTGAATTGCACTAAAATTTGGACTTGGCAGACGGTTCAAAATATACCTGAGCACTGTGAGTGCGAATGTCTCTTTCGCTCTTGTAAAGTGGTGCACATGTTGCAACTTGCACAGGTACCGATTACATCTACATATTAGAGATCCTTTTGGTTTCAACATAACTGTTGAAGTCATAGGCCTGTGCGCATTCCAGAAGCAGTGAGTCACAGTTCGTAATATGACAAAGATGCATCCTAAACACATTGGGCGACCTATATACAAAGTGACCACTCGCAGAACACCTTCATAATAAATATTAAACAGGGTGATGGCTATTGGTGACCCTCTGTTGTGGCATGGTGGCCTGCAAGGGACTTCAGATCGTCAACCCTGTATTGCATTTCTAAAATGGAATCATTTTTTAAAGCGCCCCATATGCATTTAAGGAACGAGTGCTGCTTTCCCATTTAGAAAATGAACTGCTCCCCAAAGGCGCTTGACATGATTTCCTGATGGGAAGTCGGCTCCTGTGCACAATTGCAATTGAGGTCACAAACCATTGATACACCCTATTACAGCTCACAAGCTGAAAGAGTGCTCCTTTCAGGCTCCCTTCTAATTGTCAATCGGAATGAATCGCATAACCCCTTTTGGGAGTCAGAAAGACACGCTTTTCCAGCCACAATGCGTTTTAGCCATATTATGTGTTTGACGGTCCAAGGGACTTCCAAACCCACCAGTGGACCGACAGCCCTATTACAAGTTGGGCAGTAGGACTGCCATGGGACTGCTGCTGGCACCCGGGACCCACGATCACTGGCAGTCTTGCAGCAGCTTGATGCCCCTAATAGGCTGCTGGTGCTGCTACAGCACCACCAAGCATATTAGGAGTTTCCTCACCACCACAGTTTTCATAGCGTTGAGCCGCCATGAAAAGTGTGGCATGGGGGAACACAAGGAGCTGCACAGGTCCCCCTGTTGCATTTGAGCCAGGGGAATCATGCCAGGAGGCACATGGTGCGCCCCCATGTATGCATGCACCCCCAGTTCCTGCAGGGCATGGACCTGGCCGTCCATGCCCTGCAGGAACTGCCTTTGATGCTCCCATTGCAGTGCCTTTTTCTAAGGCATCGCAGTGGGACTGCCACAGAGGCTAGGGTGACCAACCGTCCGTAAATTTCACGGATCGTCCATAATTCGGACCTCATGTCCGTTGTCCGTAAGGATCCCTTTTACAGACGCCTTTTGTCCGTAATTTTGGCCATCACAGGGAGCAGCACTGCTCCCTTGGGAGAGGCCTCACCACTCCTGATGGGGCCGCCTCGCACTCCTCTGAGCACAAGAGCAGCCCCACCCCGCCCATTGTCTTTCTGTGTGGGGCTGATTGCCACATACAGATTGACAATGGGGCAGTCTGGGGCATTAGAGCATGTGGTGGTCTCCTCCTGCCTCTGTGTACAGCAGGGCATTCTCTAAGATAAAAGGTAAAACGCTGATGCTGCAACCTTAGAAAACAGTTTATATGAAGAAGCCTGTAAAACAAGTTAAAAAGAACGAGTTATCGTTCTATCACTGAATCATCATTTTAGAACTGGAGTATTTTCAATATTATATTCAACAAAGCCATGGTTGCTCCTTTTTTAATTTAAGTAACTAACAACAATTGACATAGCCAATAGTCCTGGCTTGTTGTTGGTGTAATTATACTTGCTGTATATATATCTGGATGCAATGACAAAAACCACATACTACCAGTCGTGCGGAACACTATGCTAAGCACAGATATTTTTAGCCTAGGTATTTTAAACCACACCCTTAATTACATTGAACACCCCCTTTGAAGAGACCCCCCAGTTTTTTTACACCACTTAAAGCACTGGAAACACCATGTCACAGTCACCTCACATCCTGGCGCAGTGTATCATGCATGGCTCCTGACTTCTACGTTTTCAGACTGTCTATGTGCAGGGGCATAGTGAACTCTTCCCCACCCCACCCCTTGCTTTTAGAACTACAGCAAGGTGAAGTTCTTGACCCCTCCAGGTCGCTCCACCAACCGCACGGCCTCCGTGTGCCCAGTCACCGCTGCTGCTACAGCCACTGCTTCCTGCCCGTGTGCTGCCACTGCCTTCTAGGGCCTTCTGCCCTCAGGCTTCCTGCTTGTGTGCTGCCTCTGCCTTCTAGGGACTCTGCCCTCAGGCTTCCCCCCTCGCCGCTACCACCATTCTTCTTTTTCCCGCCACTCCTCTTCTCCCGCTGTTCTTCTTTTACCCGATCCCCGCCGCTGCTCCCCTGCGGCCCCGCCCCCTTACTTGTCCCCAACCCCCATTCGCCGCCCCGCTGCTCCCCCTTCCCACTTCGCCATATATGGCGGGATCACGCGTACGCGCAGCGGGCGCGCCGATTGTGCGCCTTCGGCGCACCAAAGGCAAGCCCGCCTGCGCCTGTCCGTGCCTGGACCGATGACATCAGATCCCTGCTCGACAACGGGGAAACAGCTGCCCTCATCCTCCTGGACCTCTCTGCAGCATTCAACACAGTTTGCCACCGCACTCTAATACAGCGCCTCAGCAACATTGGAATCCAAGGGAAAACACTGGAGTGGATCTTCTCGTTCCTCGCCAGAAGAACCCAGAGAGTCCGCCTCCCCCGTTCCGATCCGCAGCCACCGAAGTCATCTGCGGCGTACCTCAAGGATCCTCGCTCAGCCCCACCCTCTTCAATGTCTACATGAGCCCCCTCGCAGCCATCGCACGCCAACAGAACCTTAACATCATCTCCTACGCCGACGACACCCAGCTGTTCCTCTCCCTCACCAACGACCCTGCCAACGCCAGAGCCAGCCTACACGAGGGAATGAAGGACGTCGCCGAATGGATGAAGAACAGCCGCCTGAAGCTGAACTCAGACAAGACGGAAATCCTCATCCTGGGATCATCCCCCTCCACCTGGGACGACTCCTGGTGGCCCCCTGCCCTGGGCACCATCCCCAAGCCAACGGACCACGCACGGAACCTGGGCTTCCTGCTGGACTATGCCCTCTCAATGACCAGACAAGTCAACACCGTCTCGTCATCCTGTTTCAACACCCTGCGCATGCTCCGAAAGATCTTCCGCTGGATCCCCACCAAAACCAGGAAGACGGTCACCCAAGCACTCGTCACCAGCCGAGAGGCCTACGGGAACACCCTCTACGCGGGAACCACTGCCAAACTACAGAAAAGACTTCAACGCATACAGAACGCCTCCGCACGACTCGTTCTGGACATCCCCCGCCACAACCACATCTCTGCCCACCTGAGAGACCTGCACTGGCTCCCCGTCAGGAAGAGGATCACGTTCAGACTCCTCACCCACGCACACAAGGCTCTCCACGACCTGGGCCCAAAGTACCTCAACAACCGCCTCACTTTCTGCACTCCCTCCCGCCAGCTGCGATAAACCAGCCTCGCCCTCGCCACCGTCCGCAGAGCCACCGCTGGAGGAAGATCCTTCTCCTACCTGGCGGCCAAGACATGGAACTCCCTCCCCTTCCACCTACGGCTGACCCAGAACCATCTCTCCTTCAGGAAGCAACTCAAGACCTGGATTTTCGAGCAGTAACGGACCCCTCACCCCCAGCGCCTTGAGATCCTCCGGGTGAGTAGCGCGCTATACAAATTGTTCTGATTGATTGATTGATTGCCTCTTCTGTCTGCAACTCTGCAGACAAAGGCTCAGCTCATAATGCGAACAGGTAGGTGAGTACATAAGTGAAGGAGTGTATAAATGGCTGGATGGATTACTGAAAGGATGAATGAATGAATGAAAGGGTGAATGGATAGATAATGAAAGAAAGGCTGGATGGATGAGTGGAAGTATGGATGAGAGAAAAGGTAAAAAGATAGATGTATGGGTGGAAGGGTAGATAGATGGGTAAAAGGGTGGAAGGGTATGTGAAAGGATGGTGGGTGGATGAGTGAAAGGGTAGATGATGGGTGAGTGAATGGGTGGATGGATGAGTGAAAGGATGAATGGATTGATGGATTGATAAGTGAAAGGGTGAATGGATGGATGGATGAGAGAAAGGGTGGATGTAAGGATTGATGAGTGAATGAAAGGGGGTAGATGGACAAAAGGATGGATAGATGAGTTAATAAGTAAACGGGTGGATGGATGAGAGAACGGATGTATGTATGAGTGAAAGGATGTATGAGTAATAGGATCAAAGGATGTATCCATGAATGGATGAGTAGATGGGTGGGTGGATGGATGGATGGAGAAGTGAAAGTGGGATGGAGAGAGAAAGGGAGGATGAATGACTGAAAGGGTGAATGGGTGGAAGGATAAGTGACTGGGTGGATGGATGAGTAAGTGAATGGATGGCTGGATGGGTGCGTGAATAGATGGATGGGTGGAAGAGTGGATGGATGACTGTGTCAATGGATGGGGTGAAAGGGTGGGTAGATGAATAATGGATGGATGAGTGAAAGGGTGGGTGAAGGGGTGGATGAGTGAAATGATGGATGGAAGGATATATGGTGGATAGTTTTGCAAATGGTTAAATATGTTTGGATATAGATTGGCACATAGATGGAAGGACAGAATGAATGGTGAAAGACTGAATGATAGATAAAAGAACCTTGTAGCACCCATTATCTTAAGTAACATTTCCTATACATTGACTTTCACGTTAATGTGAGTCTTTGTCTCTATATAATGTGTGTGTGATGTAACGCACTCCGACACCCTGCCCTACATACTTGGGATGAGTAACACTACGAAAGAAATTAAATATACATGAGAGAAGGTCTAGGTGAAGATGAGGGGCACCATTGTTGGGCGGTAGCAAGGCCAGACTGGCCGGAATGGGCATCGGCTGTTTCCCTGGGAGGATGGAAAGGGGGAGGGGAGCGGTTTTGTTACTGGGGGCTGTCACTGCAAAGTTCCTTGTATATCCATTTGTTTTCAATCAACAATAAAAGTGGCCTCACTTATATTCAGGTGATGTTCACCATTGTCTGGTGACTAATGTACCTGCTGGAGTGAGATGCGAATTTTGAATCGTCTAAGGTAGCAAGCTGAGGCCATACTGAAAAACCGTGTAGTGCACGATTGGCTCATCCTAATATAAACTTATTTTGACTTGTACTTAGGTGGATGTCTATTTACTTACTTATATACCATTGCACAACCATATCCGACTTGTCTGTAAAACTTACCTTTGGTCCTGAAGTTTTGTCCTGAATGTTGTCCCTTTGTCCTGAATTTTTACACTCACTGTCCTGAATTTGCACCTATGCCAATTGGTCACCCTAACAGAGGCACCGGCCAGAGACAAAAAAAGTCATTATCTGGAAGGCAGTTTAATCCACATTTTTCGCTAGACCTGATTTCTGCCACGGCACTGTAGAGAGGGAGTGGAAGCTCAGACAGATGATTGCACCCTTTCAGGCCCTGTGTTCAAAGGCGTACCTCCTCTTCCCCGCTAGACTCAAGTTAGTTGTAAAGGGGAAAACGTGGATGTTCTCCTCGGAGATTACAGCTCAGCAATTTTTTGAAGAGATTAAAAAGCAGAAAGGGGGTTAGGGGGCGGGCTTTACGGAGGATCTGAAGTCTGTAAGGGATATCTTGCTGATTATAGATACAAGAATTTGGGGTAGCACAGCATAGGTAGGTGGAAGGTGGGAGAGGGATGCAATTCACACAACTCAAGGCGACCACACATAGGTCTCTTGACCTATTTACCTGTAATGGGGGGGGCAAGGGAGAGGGGGGAAGCAAAGGGGGGGAGGCTTGGGGGTGCTCAGGGGGGAACAGGGGTGAAACTGGTACACGAAGTTATGGTATTTTTTGGTTGTCACGACACACTTTTGCATGGAATAAAATACAAGGTGTACAGTACATGAAAGATAATACATGGCAACAACAGATGCAGATTTTTCTCAATGATCTGACAGTTTTATTTGTAGGTCACGTGATGTATTGGTATGGCATGTAGAATTGCCTCGATAAATGTGTGTGGGCTTAATGAAGTAAACAAGAGGCTCAGAGTGGCTGCATTTCTCAAAACGCTGCGTCTTGATTTGGTTTGTCTGCAGGAGACCCACATAGAGGGTGTAAAACATTCCTACTGGAGCAATTGGGTTTTATTGTATAAGCTAACAGCAAACAAGGGACAAAAACTAGAGGGGTGGCAGTACTGGGGAGAAAAGAGGATGTAACAGTGAAAAGGAAGAAGGAAGATCAATGGGGGAGGTGGGTAATTGTGGAATTCATTTTTAAAGGGGAGACTATCACACTGGTCACAATCTACGGGTCAACAGAGGATGATCCAGATGTTTTTCAGTTTCTGGATGTTGAACTGGCGCAGTGGCCCGAACCAATTGTGTGTTGCGGAGATCTTAATCTGCATGATCCATGTCGTTCATTTCTGCAACCTGGGAGACAATACCTAGGGAGGAAAAAGAGGATGTACCGAGCATTGTCAGATCTGGTCTTTCATAATTCCCTGGAAGACCCCTGGATGAAGTGGCACCCGCAGCCCCCCATAAAGTGATGGTTAGATTGGATTATTTTTTAATTTCAAATAGTTTGATTCCCGGTTCAAAAATTGAAAGACAACCCCGTATTATATCAGATCACAGTCCACTAGATTTGACACTAAGGTTGGGCCAGGTCCAAAGGAAAGTTATACAGTGGACATTTGAACGAGCGCTATTGCAAGATCAGGCATATCGGACATATATGGAAACATGGATTAAGGATTTTTGGGATATAAATAGAGGGACAGCACCTCCGGGGGTGCTATGGGACTCGTTCAAGGCTGGAGTCAGGGGGGAGACAATGAGTTTTGTATTGTCTGCCCAAAAGAAGGAAAAATTAAAGCTAGAAGAGCTATGTCAAAACCTTTTGAAAGAGGAAGCAGACCTAGCAGTAGCTATAACCCAGAACTCCCCGCTGGACAGACACCTGCTTAATATTATTGCACTTAGAGCAGAAGCTCTCGAAGGAATGGCCAAAAAAACCAGCTAAGAAATATCTAGTTAAAAAGGAGAACGCATACCAACTAAGTGAAAGAGTGGGCCATATCTTAGCCATTCGAACTAGGCAGAGAGTAGCTACATCCGCTATTAAGGAGATTATAGATGTGCAGGGCAACTCTGTAACAGAGGCAGACCAGGTCAGAGAAGTTTTTAGACAATTTTATACAGATCTTTATGCCTCAGATAACACAGGGGGTGCGGTAGAGACAGAAGGGTATCTGAGGGATATACTCCCCCCGGAGCTCTCTATGGATGATAAAGAGGAGCTAGAAGCTACATTTCAATCCGAGGAATTTGTCTCGGCTCTTGGTAGTCTACCCTTGGGGAAGGCAGCGGGTCCAGACCAAATCCCGGTGGAATTTTTTAAAGTATTTCAAACAGTACTGTTAGTAGAGATGTTTAATATTATGCTGCTGGCGCAGAAGGGGGATTCGGTTCCTGAGTCATGGGGAGGGGCAGACATCATCGTGATAGCAAAAAAAGGTAAACCTCCTACGGCTCCAGGCTCATATCGGCCGATTACATTAATGAATGCCGATGTAAAAGTTTATTCTAAAATACTGGCCAAAAGATTATCAAGGGTTGTTGAGGATCTGGTAAGCCCCTCCCAAAACGGGTTTATTCCAGGGAAAGGTATGACACAGCATGTTAGGCAAGTAGTCACAATGTTTGATGCAGCAGATACCCTGGGAGACCCTATGGCAGCACTCTTTTTAGACGCAGAGAAAGCGTTTGATAGGGTCTCCTGGGGTTACTTATGGTTTGTCATGAGGTGGAGTGGCATAGGTGAGGGATTTATAAAGGCCATACAGACTTTATATAAAGATTCGACGGCCAAAATTAGGGTAAATAGGGGGCACTCGGCAGTGGTTAAGATCAGCAGAGGGACCAGGCAGGGTTGTCCTTCGTCTTCTCTGCTATTTGCGCTTTATTTGGACCCGTTCCTGCGCAGATTAGAAAGAAACACAGAGATTCCAGCAACGGCTATAAATGGCTGCTGGATAAAAACACTGGCTTACGCTGATGACGTGGCCATCCTGAGACCCGACCCCGCAGGGGCTATTAGGGAGGTGGAACAGGAGGCGCAAAGATTTGGACAGGTCTCGGGATATAGTCTGAATAGCCTGAAAATGCAGATTGTAGAAAATAGGTACTCTAGATGCAATAATATTAGGGTTGTTGGTTCAGCACTATATCTGGGAGTGGCGATATCAGCAAATTTGGATGCTGTGGTAGAAAATAATATGGCTCCACTAATGTCGCGGGTAAAAGTAGATTTAGAAAGGATGAATAATCTACATTTGTCACTAGTGGGCTGCACCAATGTAATAAAGATGTTGATTCTTCCAAAGTTTCTTTACCTTTTTAGATCTATTTCTTTATTTTTTTAAGTTAGCTGGTTCAACGCATTAGAGGCAATTTTGAATAGATTTATCTGGGCGCAGGGTAAAACGCGTAGGGCTTATAGGCTTATCTCTCTACCAAGAGAAAGAGGTGGATGGGGAGCCCCAAATTTTAGACTTTATTATATGGCGGCAGCCTTACAATATCTGCAGGGGCAAATCTTGACCGAAGGGTTACCAGCTTCTCTACGGAGGTGTATTCAGTGGTTGTGGAGTGGTGTGGCTCACTGGTTAGAGGCGGCAGACTCGGGAGCAGAAGTCAGCCCGGGACCAGGGTTTAATTCCCCACGCGGCAGGGTCGTGGACCAGGGTCAGCGGACTCGACAATTCTCGCTTCGGTGCCTACTCTAACCTGGGGTCCCACTCGGCAACTCTGGGCATTAGCTTGCCTAATCTCCACAACGGCCCCATCAACGCCGGGGATGCCTGGCTCCACCTTGGGGATTCCCAGTAGGGACCATCCCACAGGGAAAGCCAGGACGGGTTCCCCAGCGGTATACAGCGCCGGGACGCCCCTTTGCTGGGGCAGCTGTGCGCTTTACAAGTAGACGACATTTAACATTTAACATTCTAGGGGCAGAAGCGGGAAACTGCTTTTTAAACTGCATCGATTTTGGATATTTTATAAGAACAAGGTTCAAGACGATTGCCGCAGCCGTCAAGATCTGGAATGCCTTTTTGAAGAAGTCAAGAATGGGGAGATACAATAGATATACTAAGGTCTTTAAAAACAGGTCATTCCCTCCAGCAATGGCAGAGTGGGAGGCAAGGGGGATCACACAGATTGGGGATTTTTTCAGTTCCGAGGGGGTGTTTCAGTTTGCTGGTTTAAGAAACAAGTATGGCATTCATAATAGAGGCTTTTTGTAACTATCTCCAGATCAGGAGTTTCTTGGGTAGTCCGCAGGGGGGGGCAGCTGGATTTGGTAGGAATGAGATTCTTGAGAAAATAAAACTCGCCGGGGACTGTACGATCCGATTCTTCTATTCAAGGTTGGCTAAAGGGAAAACGGATGATCTGGAAAAATACTGTAACAAATGGATGGAGAAATTGGGTGGTGATCCAGATTGGTTTCAGGAATCATTGGAATTGGGTCGAACAGTTCTGTGTTCATCTCCTCTGCAGTCCCAACACTATAAAACTCTATATTCATTATATTTTACGCCAGCCAGGATTGCAAAGTGGGGTGGCACCACGGGTATCTCTTGTCGCCGCTGTAATTTCCTAGAAGCAGATAGTGTCCACATTTTTGCCACCTGTCGCCCAACTGTATACACTCCTGAGAGATATAGAGGTCTTCTTTGGGAGGTCATTAGGTATCCAAATAACGCTTACTCCACCTTTTGGATATTTTAAAAGAACAAGGTTCAAGACGATTGCCGCAGCCGTCAAGATCTGGAATGCCTTTTTGAAGAAGTCAAGAATGGGGAGATACAATAGATATACTAAGGTCTTTAAAAACAGGTCTTTCCCTCCAGCAATGGCAGAGTGGGAGGCAAGGGGATCACACAGATTGGGGATTTTTTCAGTTCCGAGGGGGTGTTTCAGTTTGCTGATTTAAGAAACAAGTATGGCATTCATAATAGAGGCTTTTTGTAAGTATCTCCAGATCAGGAGTTTCTTGGGTAGTCAGCAGGGGGGGCCAGCTGGATTTGGTAGGAATGAGATTCTTGAGAAAATAAAACTTGCCGGGGACTGTACGATCCGATTCTTCTATTCAAGTTTGGCTAAAGGGAAAACGGATGATCTGGAAAAATACTGTAACAAATGGATGGAGAAATTGGGTGGTGATCCAGATTGGTTTCAGGAATCATTGGAATTGGGTCGAACAGTTCTGTGTTCATCTCCTCTGCAGTCCCAACACAATAAAACTCTATATTCATTATATTTTACGCCAGCCAGGATTGCAAAGTGGGGTGGCACCACGGGTATCTCTTGTCGCCGCTGTAATTTCCTAGAAGCAGATAGTGTCCACATTTTTGCCACCTGTCGCCCAACTGCATACACTCCTGAAAGATATAGAGGTCTTCTTTGGGAGGTCATTAGGTATCCAAATAACGCTTACTCAACTTGGATCCTTCTCGGGGTAGGTTCAGATGGGGATGACGCATTGCGAGAATTCATGTTTGTAGCAATGGCAGTGTATAGATTGACAATAGCTAGGGCTTGGCTTGACAAAAACCCTCCAGTTATGCAAACTTGGCTGGCTAATCTGCTAGCTGCACACAATTTGGAGAAGAATATTTATGCACGGAAGGACAGGAAAGGAAGGATTCTAGGGGTGAGAATTTGGGAGACAGTAAACAAATGGAAGGAGGGACTGGGTCTCCACAGAATTTGATAAAATGTATATACCCTTGTAATGATATTATATGTATGTACTGTATAAGTATAAAAGCTATGAAATGATTAAATATATTATGAATTTGAATAATGTAAAGTAAAGTGTGCATAACTTGGTAAATAAAAATATATTTAAAAAAAAAAAAAAGGAAGGCAGTTTATTATGGCATCGGTGGAATTGGAGCAGGGAGGCAACGTGGCAGCCCTGCTCCAAGATCACTAAAGTCATAATAAGGCCATTAATGTTTTAAACTCAAAATCCACTGAAAATCACCAGTTATACTCACACCCCTGCCATGCACAGTATTGTAAACAAGTATGTTATTTCAGATGTTGGATTGCTGTCACCAATCATGTCATAAAACATGTTTTAAATGATGTAATAGTGTAGTCATAATCATAAGCAGTGCATGGTGAGGGCACAAATAGTTCTTTCAAATAACTCTGGTAAATTTCCGTGTTTTTTTCTAGTTTAAAATGCTACATTTTAACTGGCACTTTCACCTAACTAAAGCACACTCTAACCTTTTTTCAGTGAATTTCTGAGGTTTGTTAAAGTAAATTAAGATGTTATTACCATACCTAACTATAAGGTTACTTTAACCATAGGTTTTTCTAGTGAATTTTTGAGTTTTTTTAATGTAAAGTAACAATATAAGCAGATGTCATTTTAAGTAAGGAGTGGCTCTGTCAAACAGCCAGAAAACCAAAATAAAAGCTGGCCTATTGGCTTTAGCAAAGCCGCTGCACCTCAACCGCACAATACATTGTAATAGTTTTTTCACAAAACATTTAAAATAAAGCAGTTGCATTATAAAGAACTTTAAATACATATGAGTCTATATTTAACAATTTGCAGGCCAGAAAATGCAACCATACAGCCAACCACAAGAGGTCCCTACACTCCAACTGAAGAACATGCAGCTCCAGGTTGGAGTGCTTTGAATATAATGCTAAGCTCTCCTAGGGTCATGTATTTAATGGTCCAGGAGGCTTACAGTTTAAAAAAAACTCCTGAGGTGCTGCTGTGCTCCTTGAAGCCCCCCCAACACTTTTGTAACATGTTACTGGGACCCCTGGTCACATTGTGGCACCATAAATCAGAGACACATATGAAAAAACCTTAAAGGGCATTATGGGGCACTGCGAGCCAGGAGCTGTGAATAATATATGAGCGACTCCTACCTCTGATTTATAATTTATTTATTCATAACATAATTTGTGGGTTGTCCCAGTCCCAACCAGGACATCTACAATTCATGTATAGTCCTGGGCGCAGGCATGAACCACCCATTGTTGATACTGTGTCAGTATCCCAGTGCAACCCAAGGCAAACACAACTTCTTTAAATGTTGGGGATTGCAAGAGAAGCCCGAAGGACCTTATGGCCCCTGCCACTACAACAGCTAGCAACCACCCTGGGTTCCAGCAGAAGCCAACAACAGCAAAACTGCTCCCATTCAGCAGGAACTGTTTCTACCTCTGCTGCTGCAGAAAAAGCAGACATTCTTTCCTTTTTGTGTTCACAGTCAGGGAAATCAATTAAATGTTTGCTTTCGCTGGTGAAAGCATTTCTGCTCTCTCCCAAGACAGGAGCTTTCATACTCAGTACCCTGGGGACTGGGACTCCCAGGATCAATAAGTGGCTCGGGGAAAGACATGAAGAATACCGACAACAATGACATGCACAATCTGAACAGCCTATGGGGGAGCCAGGAGAACCACTCCTGCTCATGGGCACTTCCCACTTCATGCATGTCTCTTTGAAAATGGTGCTGTGCTTGGATGGCAAGAGTCAATGTCCCATTATTCAGGTCATTCCCTGGAACAAACATGCAGCAGGATGCACCAACTTTTGAACACACACCTCTCTCAATTGCGGTCATTAATTCTTAACACATGCCGATGCTGCATCACCATGATAGATTGCTCTCAGTTCTTCCTTAATTGAATTAAGGCCAAACTCAGTGCTGGTCAACATTTTAAGCATTTCCCATCTGTTGATTTTGAGGCAGCGGGCATTGGCTTTCGTCTGCTCAGTGAAAACGGGCATGGACCCTTCAGCTGATACTTGTGAGTCCGAGAACAGTCTAAATTCTTCTGGAATTTCCTTGTACTGAGCCCCACCAAAATAAGCAGTCGTTTTTTTTCATGAGTCAGAAGTAATAAGGTTGTCTTTTTCCTTAGCTGGTGCTGGTACACGTCTGATAGTTCTTCTCTGGGAATGACTAGGGTAGGGGTGTGTATGGTTGCATGGGAACAAAGTCCACAGCATCTGATGATGTGCTGAGTGTAGGCAAACTCTCTGCACTGCCAGATTTCTATCAGCATGGAGGTGCCCCATTGCATATCCAGAATGTGCAGGATTTTGCCACAGTTTTGATTTGTGCCCAGTGGAAGTGTTACCTTACCTCTGAAACATAAGGAATGCAGTGTAAGTTTCCGTAAAATAAGGGGTTGTCCCTTCCCGTCTAGTCCAGCGAATCCATTCTACCATGGTATCCCAGATTTCAGACAGGGGGTGTATTGAACCACTTCTATTTTCCCTGTTTTTAGCTGACCTTCACAAAATTCTCAGTCAATCGAATACGTTTAGCCCTAAAATAAATGGCCAGCATATTAGCTGTCTTTAATATGCAGACGATTTAGTGATTTTTGATTTACAGGAATAGGGCTCAAGAGAAAATTAGATATATTTTAGGATTATTGCAAGAAGAAGAAATTTAAAATAAATACGGAAAGACCAAAGTGTTCCTGATAGGAAAATAAAGGCACAGCTTGTCTTGGACAACAAACAAACTCATAATACTAAACCCATGTATATGAAATGTATGATATTTAATATATTATGCAACCATACATAAAAGTCACTTCAAAAAGATTAAAAAACACTATTTTTTCACTAGATATAGGTGTTTGTTTTTTCTTTTTGAACCATCTCCTTTTCTTTTCTATATCCATATATTTTATGCATGAAGTATCACAAGGTAAAAAACATTTTAAACTATTTAGAAGACCATACACAATATGAAATTTTTAAAGAAAATACAAAGGGAGCCCTTCTTATCAGTTTGCAGCAGTTGGAGCATAGAGCACAGAGCACTTTACCCGCACAACATCACTTCTCTGGCACTGGCAGGCTTAACAGGACACATTGCCCAGCAGTCTTTGCGCCAGGAAGTGCCAACGCGCATCGTTTGCGTCAGGTGGTGCTCATAAGCGGCTGCGGGCTCCAGCAGCGGGGGACATGCACCGGTGTGCCCGGGCAAATGCCTGGGCCAAGGGCGGGCCCGTCTGCGTCCATCCATGACTGGGCAAGGCTGGGCCAGGTCTCTTGGTTCCACGGCAGAGGGTCAGAGACATCATATTGGAAAAGCAATTCCACCTAAATGTAAGGAGATGGGAAAGCGCAAAGCCATTATGCGTTCTGCAACGTACCACCCTCTAACAAACTTAAACACTAATTTTATGACAACAGCAATGGTGGCGATAACAAGTGAAATGGAGTCTGTGGGAGAGGTTAGGGGCCACACAAAGAGCACTACAAAGCAGCACATTGCCTAAGTTAGACCCTGACCAGGAGTGCGTGCTTGAGTGCAATGCTGATGGTGAGGGCCCAGGGAAAATTGATCAAACTGCGGGGTCCTATTACCTAATGACCCTGACACAGGCAGGACTTTAGCCAACACTAACACCATACTACAACAGGGGGGGGTTTGTAGACACTTTATGCCCCAATCCATCAAAAAATCCCAAGGCATGTGGTAAGTCTAAGAAAGACACACTGCCCCCGGCAACACTAAAGAAAACCCTGGTGCCTCTTACAAGGAGAGTAGCAACGGCCCCAGTCTTAGATACTGTTCTGGGCAGTAAAAACATCGAGCCTATAGGATTGTTTTTTGCCACTTACACAGCTTACCCGTACACTGGAGGTCATCATCAAGTCACTCCTTGAACCACTTCTGGGAATGCTGAACAGCATTTTACATCTTTAAAAATGTTTATCGGCTCCAGCGTTTCCAAGCAAACTTCCGGCCCAGGTACTGCTTCCAATCCTACTACTAACTTAAATCAGGACATTTCCAAAGAAATGTCATCCCATTTGGTACCCCCAGCTAAAGATTGTTCGATCAATACCTCTCAGATTCCATTGCAACTACCGATGCATAGGGAGACAGGAGGGTTCAACCCCGCAGTTTGACAATATAATACATGCTTAGGTGGTAATCGAAAGGACTTTAAAAGAACACTTCTTCTCCCGCTGGATGCTACCCCATATGTTATCGTTCTCAAAAATGTTTCATCCTTGCAAACTGGTAAGGAAGAGTACCGGAAGCAGCTCAAGAACAAAACTGTTCACTGGTTGACAAAAGCTGCGGATTGGTCACCTAGCCATGACTTGTATTACAATATAAACAATGTTTAAAGGGTCTCATGGGTGGGTTCACAGCCAAAAACAGAAACAGGTGATTGTATTGTTGTCAATTTTAGGGACAGACCCCTAGTGTACTGGCTCATGGATAGGCTCCTCTAGTGTAACAACGCGAGGGGTCCCATTGAGGCAGTACCACTGGGGTACCTTTATAAGACATTAACAAATAGAGGACCTGGGATAAAACCTATAGCTGCCAACATGTCATCTGCTTTAGTTATACCAACTTTTAATTGTTTCTCTACTTTGGATCATGTGGATTGACTACATTCTTCAGTCCTGAGTTTGACTGGAGCTAAACGCGGCTCATCCAATATATTGCCTAATACCCAGGTGCCCGGGAGGGTCAATTCATCATTCCTTTTTATGATTGTGACAGATATTGTTAATTTCCCCGATTTCATAGGGAATTTCTCAAAACTCTCCAATGACAAACTGCAGGGAGAGTTGCTTCATGTTCATGCACGTGGTTTGGACAACCTTAATTCTCCCACCATCTTTAATCCATTTAGCATTACTTCTAATGTACCACTAGATAGCACCTCATCACTATCCAATGTTATGTTCTGTGGAGAGCTGGAAATTCCTGTGACATTAATTGATACTGTGCCCAACGATGGCCATGTTCCACTTTTGCCTTACATAGTGGAGAGGCCCATATGTCACAATACGACCGCTTATGGAAGTCTGTTTTGGAACATTGCAGGCTTGTTGCACAAATAAAAAATTAAAGAATGGGTTGCCTTTATTAAAAATTATAGTATAGTATGCCTCCAGGAAACATGGATGTTAGATATTGCACACATATATGGTTTCCTTTCCATTCATACTCTAGCTAATGTCTCCCTAGGCGGTCACGCAAAGGGAGGAATATTGACCCTTGTTTTAACTACTCAGTGGCAGATTAGGAAAGATTAAGACTGATTCATTGCATTTTCAGATCATTATAATCTCCCTTAGGAAATATTTGACACTGGTTCTTGTAAACTTTCATGACAATATTTTTAATGTCACAAACACAAGTATTGCCCAAGAGCTGTAAAATGCATTGTCAAGCCATATAGAAGAGATAAATATGGATTTTGTTTTGCTTTGGAGAGGCACTTTAATTGATTTTATTGCCTTCTCTGTGTATTTTAAACCTCACTCCTTGATTTTTACCATTTATAAAGTTTGCTACAGTGATCACTACCCTTTATCTCAAGAGCTGGTGACCCAATCTGACGATTAAATGGCATCTGTTAGATCCGGTCCATTAATGTATGCTAAGAATAAGGGGTCACTACGGAAGTGGTCTACTATAAACCCTGATCAGGTTTTACGTCAAATCATAACAACAAATTTTACTCAAGTTCTAGACTGTCTGGAAGATAACATAAGCCTTTTAGTTATGGTAACATCATTCAAGGCAATAAAAGAGACCATAAATGTCTCATTAACTAAGAAAATAATGTTTAGGCCACAGAGCGATAAAAGGTGGTTTAATAGTGACTGCACATTTTTCCATAACAAATTAATTAAGATATTGAAAACAATACCCCAAAATATATCCGAGGTAAAACAGTCACGTCTTGAATATAAGCAGGCGCTAGAGAAACGCAGGTTAAAAATTAGACATGAAGCTTGGGAACAACTTCATGTAGCCTGCCAGAGCAAAGACTCTAAACTTTTTTGGCATACTGTTTACCAGGATTGTTTTAATGGTACCAACAGTGGTAAAATTGATGTGGCAATTATGCCCGAGACTTGGGTCAAACATGTTTCAGGCCTCTATAAAATTGATAGTGATACTGATTTTAGTATTAATATCAAATATGGGGCATCAACCCTGGCACCCCCTATACTAGATGAGGTAAACAGGGCCCTAACCCAGACTGTGAGGAATAAGGCCTCCGGCCCTGATGGTATCCCCGCGGATCTGTATTTAACTAATACTCCCCTGTGGTCCCCACTGCTAACAAACATCTAAAGTTGCTTTGTGGCTAAGAGACCCCCTGACTCTTAGAGATCCATGTTAATAGTTCCTATTTTCAAAAAAGGTGACAGGGTGGATCCCAAATGTTACCGGCCAATATCTTTAACTGACTGCACTTGCAAGATTATGGGCAGAGTAATTCTAGAATGGCTGGAGGCTTGAGTAATGGAAAACGGAAAGTTTTCAGATATCCAATATGGTTTCAGGAGAGGCCTGGGCAAGGTAGAACAGTGCCTTAGCCTGCACCTGGTTATAGGCAAATACACCTTAGCCAAGCCTGGATCTCTTTATCTAGGGTTCATGGACTTGACACCTGCTTTTGACTGGGTTTTATAAACAATGAGAAATTGTTTTATGTGCCCACCTTTTCCTATTGAAGAATTATTTTTGATTCAAAAAGCACTTGGCTTTATTTAGTAGAGTCAAGGACTAGGGATTTCAGTTGAAACCTAAAGGCCATCTTTAGATTTACTAAGAAACTAGGCTCCCATCCCATCAAGATATTTATTGAAATCTGTAAAGCATGCACATGTGCTGTTACCCTGTGTGGTGCCGAAGTCTGGGGTTTTTGTAACATTGTAGGCCTACAGGGAGCTGAGAATACGTTTTTGAAACGCTTGTTGACTGTTCCAATAAATACCACCACTACTACCTGTCACAGCGAACTTGGCGTGATCCCTGTCTTTCTGTGTACAATTATCTCCTCTATCATTTTAGCATAACATTTGGGCAAAGGAAAAAGCAGTCCTGAACTGTGCTGGTATTACAGACTGTTTAAAATTGGAGCGGGTGAATAAAATCCCCTGGATTTCTTATGTCAAAGATCAGCTGGAGAAATTGGGATTGTGGGATTGTTTCGACAATCCTGAAAATATTGCCAAAATATCAAGGGCAAAGCTGAAAAGAGAATTCTTAGCTTACTCCTACTCGACAAGAGGCAAACGGGAGATGACAAAAAGCTGAGCTTTATCTCTCTTTTTATTTTAGTCATACAAAACTGTATTATCTCATTAGGTTCAGGTTTGGCATCGCTCATCTTTTGGTTTCATACCCATGTAACGTATATTCTGATGTCAAATTGGATTTATGCCCATGTGATTCAGAATCAGTCCAGAATACGTTGCATTTTATGTTTTTCTGTAAACTTTATATTAATCCAAGACGTGCTTTTTTAAAACCGCTTTTAAAATTCCTAAATATAAGAAAATGTTGGGCTGCTTTGCACTATCTCAGCTTTTAAAAGACACAGTTATTTGCCTAATGGTTTTTAAATATATGTCTTCTGCAGTTCAACTTCTGAATATTGTTGGAAAATGATTTCCATGTATTTTATTACAATTTGTTCCAAGGACTTAAGATACCTTTGTATGTGGTGATTCATTCCCACAGGGATTAATAATGATATCTGAAACTGTGGCGACAATTATTATGTTCGTAGATGCTCCCTTTTTTTGTCCATTTGCCATCTCTAGCTCAAACAAAAATTGTTTCTTTCTATTTATGGAATTTCCATCTGATTTTTGCGTTTTAATAATTCCATTGTGTTTTTAACCAGAAATGCTTTTTTTTAATGATGTACTCTTTTATGGCTGGTATACAGCCGAATAAAGATTTCTGACTGACTGACTGACAAGTATCACACAAATTGTATGTATACTGGGATAATATAATAAATATCATAAATTTTTGCATATACTTGGGTTCAGTATTATGAGTTTATAGAATGGTTGAGGTATGATGAGTGCGAGAATTGAGTATTTTAATAAGGTTTAGATATTGGCATGAGGGGTATATTTTTTTATTATTTTATAGTGAACCCTGTCCCCTACTGTTGTAAGGGTACCTCTCAAATTTGAGATTGGGCAATAAATAAAGCCAAGATTGAGAGGGTTAAAAAATACAAATATTTAGGGGTATGGTTCTCACATCATTTAGGATGGAAGGATCACCTCGCCTCTACGAGAACCAAAACACTTTGATCTGTAAGGGGACTGAAGAAATTCAATAATCGTTATGAGGGACCCACCCTGCGGCCAGCCCTGGTGACAGACCAGGCAACGATAAGCCCTCAGTTCAGTATGGTGCTGAGGTGATCAGCTTAGGGGGCAAGAAGAGATGGGACCTTGAAGAAGGCAGGTTCCTGAAAAGGCTACTCTCTCTCCTATTGTCATCCACGGTACAGGCAGTCAGAATGGAAACAGTCCTGATAGCATGTATGTGTATAGCACTTGCAAAGATTATAACAGTTTAGTTATGAATGAATAGCGCAGGAGTCTCAAAATTCTCCCTATTGTGTAAAAAGTAGATTTTGCAAACTGAGCTAGCCTGAGGTCGTGAAGTTAGAGGGAGGACACTAACTCATTGTAGGGAACTAGAAACATAATTCTATCACTAAGCTGGTTGGCCCTACACAGGAACTCCATGTGGTGGGGTCAACTTGTTGTTCAAGGAGACTAAAGACTGCCCCGGATACGTTAAGGATACGTCTAGCTCTGTTTGAATATCACCTGGCTCTATGAAAAGGTATGGAGCCATTGGGTTGGACTTATTACAGGGCAGATTCACTACTACTCAGTGAGTTTCTACCTAGTTGGACTGAATTTTGGCCCTCATTCTGCATAGGGATAAGTGAAGAAAGCATTTTGCTTTTTCAGGGTTTACCTTTTGGGACAAGTGAAGTCTATCTGTGCCTACTGCATGCGGTATCATGCGGTATCAGTGAACAGACATAACACTACCTGGTGGTGCTGATGCCACATGTTGTGTAAAAGGGCACTGTGTAGTGCATGTGGATTGCTAGTGTTCCGGTTGGTGCAATTATAAGTGACATGGGAGAGATCCCTATGCAAGCACTATGATAGTTTCTGAACAGAATCCATTTGGTCAGGCAACTCTTTGGCAGCAAATAGGTTCAAGAGCACCCAAAGTAGACAGAGGGTACATAAAAGTGCAAAAACACATAACATGTAATTAAATATTGCTGGTCACTGACATCATTGACATGGATCCAGGGGGATAGCTGAGGGCCTCTTGTCATCGAATGTTTTTGTTCAACATTTCAACCAAAAAGTTCACAGTGCAGATCGTAAATTTGATTCACACACTTCAGATCCACGTTGGGGTGATGATGTGGCAGCTGAAAGGTGGTGCACGTTGAGGTTCGATGGGTTCATTTGTTAATTCAGTAAAACGTTGCATGTGCTGTTGTTATTTTTCAGGGTTCCTGTATTTTCCTCAGGGTGAATTCTCCACACTTCATTTATGAAATGTGTTTGTGGGGCACCAGAAGGTGACACAGGTCGTGGTATTTTTATGATGGTTATCAGTTTATGGGTAAACAGGCATATTAATCTATTTTATGAGCCTTCATATTTAGCTGGGTGCTTGGATAAGTGTTCTATGGAGTGTTCCTGTCATGGTATCAGTTATTATTTAGGGTTGTATGAGTGTTGACAGTTTCCTGAGACCGTGTCTCTCCTGATGTGTGCTTGACGGCGCCATTGGTGTGGGTTGCTTTCATTCTACATGTATGCTGGAATGTATGAGGAGGGGGTGTGTCACTGTTAAGCGTTGTTGGTCATTGCAATTTCCCTCAAGAACATGTGTATCTCGGCGTGCAGTATGCAGCGTGCCCCTTTCTGGGGGTGCAAGATATCTCAGTTCCACCCTTTCTCTAGAGGCATCTTTTCTTTTGGGCTAACTTTGGGCTACTTTTGCTGGATTTGGGGCACTTCCCTAGATCTCGTGCAATCTGCTACTTCACTTATCATGAGGTGTAGGGGGTAGGAAAGTTGTTCTGTGGCTCTCATGTACCCCTGATTGTCATCATAGGGTGTCCAAGGTCGGGCCTTTCAGGCTTACTGCGTTTTCCGTATGGTGAATGTGAGATCTGGTGCATTGGTCATTTGCTAGGCCTGATGTGGTGGTGCGTGCCTTCTGCATTCTACTCTCACCTGGAGCTGTGATGGACTTTGCAGCCTTCCCTTTCCCAGAAAAGCACCTCCCCCTTAGGCCATGTCTTCTCAGTCATGTTGGGACCT
Source organism: Lissotriton helveticus (assembly GCF_964261635.1). Classification (NCBI taxonomy): domain Eukaryota; kingdom Metazoa; phylum Chordata; class Amphibia; order Caudata; family Salamandridae; genus Lissotriton; species Lissotriton helveticus. Next base: position 2,120,276,527 of record NC_136057.1, on the reverse strand, counting down.
GCTGTTCCTAGATTGTGGTTAGGGTCTTCCAACTAGCGGGCATACTCCTGTCTCTTATTTTGGAGTGGTATGGCACAGGGACCTGACCTTCGATATTCAAAAAACCCAAAAGAAAAATAGAAAACATCACTGAGATCATGAGAATGTGGGTATACTGGGGCCAATGCCAAGAACACTTCTAGAACTTTGCCTAGGGGAAAGAACAGGACTTCCTCACATCTCCTGGACATCTAGCTCACCTGATGAGCCTTTCGATTGACTTGGCGCCTCACAATTTATTGACTTGTGCGTGTGTTGTGGAGTTTGTGGGACCTTCACTATACCAGGCATACATAATTCCTGGATCCCGCCACTTGAGGACACCTTTGTTTTCGAACTAAAAAGGTGTTTCCATTTGCCTGCAGGCTGCTAGATTTTGGGATGCTGTTGGAAATGCATGCTATGAAGGAAACAAGGGTCCTGGGCTGAATGCTCAAGAATGGGGATCTTTCGATTTGGTAATTATAACCTGTCCCATTGACTTTGGATGTGGGGACCTGGGTGCCTGCTTTTTTAAGTACATGGGGCCTCATTTATGAGGCCTTGCGTGAGTTTTGCGCTTCCGATGCGTCACTTTTTGTGACGCATCGGCGGCGTAAAACATGCCTCCTGATGCGCACTATTTACAAAGTGACGCATCTAAGCAGATGCGTCACTTTGTAAACCCCTGCGCTACATTATACCTGCGTCAGATATAATGTATGCAGAGGGGGCGTTCACCCGCAAAAAGCCTCGTAATAGTGACGCAGTGAAATCTATGAGATTTCACTGCGTCACTTTTAGGACGCTGTTGCGTCAAAATCTTGCGCCTGCCTCACAGCAGGCGTAAGACTGACGCAAGCCCTTTCACATGGGGCTTTCCCCATGTGAAAGGAAGCATTGCTGGAGTTGCGTCACTTTTGTGACACACTCCAGCAATGCGTCACTTTTGCGCCTACAGATACGTCAGAAATACTGACGTATCTGTAACTCCTTGCGACATGATGCGTCTTATTATAAATATGACGCATCAATCATGTCGCAGGGAGAGTGCAGTGAAAAGTGACGCATCGCTGTTTTCACGCAGCGATGCATCACTTTACATAAATGAGGCCCATGGTCTGGAAGCCGCCCGTCCCCTCATCATGCTGCCTTCCCCCTGGGAAGTGGCCAACCAACCTTACCCTTGGGGATCAGCAGCAGACTGGGGCCTCAGCTCCTGCAGGCACCCTTAATGGTGAACTTTAGTGAGGATACCTAATAGACTTGGCCCTTTGTGGCTAAAGTTCCTTAAACTTTTTGCCTTCCTCTTAGACCTTTTTCTGACATTATGTTGCCGACTTAGATGCTTTGGGCACTTTGCCACCACTGTCAGTATCAAAGTGCAAGTGCTCCCTGTATAAAGTGTTAGGATAATTGGTTGACCATCAATGGTATGTTTGCCTTACTAGTAAAGTCCCTAGTAAAGTGCACTATGTGTGCTAGAGCTGGTAAAGCAAATGCTACTAGTGCGCCTGCAGCACTAATTGTGCCACCCACACAAGTAGCCCTAAAGAGAGATCTCCGTCCTGCCACTGCAGTGCCTGTGTGAAGTTTGTTAACTGCCATGTTGTCCTGTGCAAAGTGTACCCACTTGCCAGGCCTTACCCTTCCTTTTCCATGTACATCAGACACCCCCTATAGAAGGCCCAAGGTTCCCCCTGGGCAGGGTGCAGTGTATGTGAGAGGTAGGACATATAATGAGGTGTGTACCATGTCCTAACAGTGAAATACTCTCCATTTCATTTTTCACTGTTGTAAGTCCATCTTGCCCATAGGACAGAAAGGGGAAGGCTGTGTAATATGTTTCAAGCCTATCTTCCCATAGGCTTTAGATGGACAGGTGAAGGTTAGTGTGCCTGAACTCACAATTTATTAACAAATCTTTTTGTGAAGGTGGTTTTTGAATTGTGTGTTTTTTTGTTCTATCAATTCTGTGTGTCTCTGCCTTGTTGTGGATTGACTGTCTGGATTTGAATATGATAGGATCTGGGAAATGTCTTGACCCAGGAGAGGAGTAGGTGAGACAGCAACAGGCTGACCTGCATCTGGAGTGTGGGGGAGGAGTAGCCCCCTGGATGCGCAGAGGCCTGGGCTGCTGCCATAAAAGAATGGCTCCACCTTCTGATGAGTGGTTGAGAAACCAGACCCCCACTATCAAAGGAAGTAGGTGTCACTTGCAGGGATACACCCAGAACTGGTTTGGACAGTCAATGCCCCCTGAACACCAAGACTTCAAAGACATTTAGGAGTATAACTATGAGAGCTGAAACCCCTGAACTTTGGACTGATCAAGACTGAAAAGGATTGATATTAAAGGGCAAATCTCCGACAAACTCACAGTTTTAGCAGTGTCCCCAGAACTAAACAGGATCTTCCAAGTATGGACTGTAGTTTGGCAAGTGATAGGAACGTTGGGGAGGAGGTTTCTGACACAGGGTTGTTTGATTGGTCTAAGCATTTGAGCCCCAATCATTTCCAAGTCCTCTCTTTAGATATGGGGGATGAAGTTCATGCCCGCAGCCTCAGACAGACTTGAATGTTAGCTCAGAACAGCAGGCCCTGCCTTCCAATGTAGAACCCACAGTATTGCTGGCGTGATTATAGGGTTATCCCGCAATCCATGCACTCCCGTTATATTAGGTGCTGAGGCGGAGAAGTCTGATCAGATGGTTCAACAGAGGGAGGAAGGGTTGGGGACAGGTCTGGAATCAGAGAACGGTGATCTCTCAGTTATTGCTCTGCTTAAAAAATTAAATACGGACATGCATGAGGGATTTGAGGCCTCCAAGCTGAATCAGGAAAGTATTAGAGCTACATGTAGCTTGCTAGAGAAAGAAATGGATGATTTGAGCTGCCGTACAATTGCTTTGGAGGTGGAAGTTAAGGACCTCAGAGAGGAAGTTATGGTGAACCGCAAGGAGCTAGAGGCAATTAAGATTAAGGACAGGGAACGCAAGGAAAGGGTAGAAAGGTTAGAAAATATACAAAGGAGAAACAACTTGAAGATTTTAAAACGTCCGGAAAGTAAAGAAGGCACGGACATTAGGAAATATCTAGTGCAGCTACTGAAGAGTGAATTGCAGCTGGAGGAGATCTCTAGGGATATTCAGAGAGTGCACCGCGATCCCTTTAGGTTGAACCTGAGCCGTGCTAAGCCCAGGAGAATTTTGATTAATTTTTTGACATATGCCTTGAAACAAAAGATTTTGGCTGCTGCTCTTAAGAAAAAAACTATTGAAGTAGATGGTGCCAGGGTGGAGGTAATATCAGACTTGTCATCAGTAACGGCCAACAGACAATGGTAGCTCGGTAAGAGGATCGAGCCTTTGAGAAAACTGGGAGCTTCGGTTCAGCTGAAGTTTCCGGCTTTTTTAAAGGTCACATGGAATAATAAAATGTATTCTTTTCGTTCTGTTGACACGGTTGATATCTTTTTGGAACAGTGCCAAACTGGGGGTATGTAAGGCAGGCAGTGCTATGGTTATGTACTATATTTAGCGGCCTATTTATGTTGTTTTAAAAAATCAGACTCCTGGCAGGTATATCATTAATTTTGTTACGTTGGAATGTTGTTTATTCGGACCGTCCGCTGTAGGGCACCCATAGGGCTATATGGCCATGGGTATTCAGGATGGGTTTTCCGGGGCAAGGGGGGTTTCTAGGGTGTTTGTGGGGTGGGGGAGGAGGGGAGGGAGTAAGGGTAAGGGAAGAAATCGAGAACAATTCCTCAGAAGCTTTTTTGCTGTTAAAAGAATTTAAGATGCACGATATTGCTGGCTTAGACTGGGATGAGTGAGGGTAATTTAAAGGAGCTGAGAATCCTATCTTGGAATATTAATGGTCTACGTGTAAAAAGAAGAATGGAGTTGATTTTGAAATATCTGAGGGATTCTTTGGCTCATATTATAATATTACAGGAGACTCATTTATCGGGGGATAAAAGCAAGGAAATTTTCTTATCACAGCGGTGGGTGGCTCATGCAGTTTATACTCCTCAGACAGCTGTTACCAAAGGGTTTGCAGTTCTAATCAGGCAGGGTGTAAATATTTCAGTTGAGGATAAAGCAGTTGATGTACGTTGGAGATGGCTGATAGTGAAGTTAAAAATGTGTGGGCAAATGTTTATTATGGTCGGCTACTATGGACCAAATCAGGATGACATAGGTCCTTTAGATGATTGGGCTAGGGAACTACTGAATCTTTCAGGAAAAATCATTATGGCAGGTGATTTTAATACTGTGCTGGATCATAAGCTAGATCGCTCTGAAAAGAGTAGAGCTGTTGTGAATCCCAAAATGGCAAATAGATTTAAGTGGATGATGTCCCAGCTAGGGTTGTGTGATATTTGGAGATCCAGGTTTGGACAGCAATTAGGGTTCACATTCTGTAATAAAAAATACAATCATAGATCTCAAATTGATTACTTCTTGCTAGATTCTAGGCTAGTGGATTCAGTGGCCCATGTGGGTCATGTTGGAGTACATCTCTCGGATCACTCAGCCACTACACTTTGGTTGGAAATGTTGGACTGTATGTCAGGTTCAATATGGAGGTTAGATCGCACAGTCCTCTCTGATCAGGAAGTACTAGAGCTCTTGAATGAGGAGACAAAATGATTTTTTTTAAGAATCTGGGATCAGCTAGGATTGATATTGTCCGGGACATTTATAAGGCATTCTTACGAGGGAGACTGGGAGCTTTGGGTCCGAAAAAAAGGAGACTATATTATGGAAAGGTTACAGACTTGGAGAAGAAGATTCGTCAGCGGGAGGCAGACATGGTGAACCCCGGTAGAAATGTATCAAATGAAAGGGTTCTTCAAGAGTTAACAGAGTTAAAAAAAGATCTGGTGGGAATCCTGAGAGAGAGGGTTAAGGAGAAGTGGGACTCCTGTCAACTGGCGCATTTCGAATACGGAGAGGGCTGCAGTAAACTGTTAGCATGGAAGGCTAAGATGGACCAAGTTCGGAACTTGATTAAAGAAGTGAAGGATATGGAGAGGGGGCCGATGATTACAGATAACAAAGGAATAGCAGCTGCTTTTCATGAATATTTTGTGATGGTTTATAACAAGGACACTAGGTTCAATGAACAGGTGGTGCAGGGTTGGGTGGAACTTCTGGAGCCCTTATCGGATGACTTTAAGGTTATTTTAAATCAGGAGATATCTCAAGTGGAGGTTGAAGGGGTTAATAAAGGGGGAAAAGAGGTAAAGCACCAGGGCCAGATGGTCTTCCTGATGAAGTTTATAAATCTATGGTAGGCATATTAACACCAATTATGTGTCAGTTGTTTAACCAGATTTTTATGGGTAATGCGTCTCTGCCCCCCACTTGGAATGAGGCAAATATTATACTAATACTGAAGCCAGGGAAGTCACCAAAGTATATGGATTCATATAGGCCCATATCGTTACTTCACTGTGACTACAAATTTTTTGCAAAAATTATGGCTGATAGGTTGAGTGGTGTCATCCCACACTTAGTCCATGAAGATCAAAAAGGCTTTATAAAGGGCAGATATTTGAAAGAGCTAACTTTCTCACTTATTGGTACTATAGAGATGGCTTCGGCCCATGATCTTCCCTTGGCGGTTATCGCTTTAGATGCCACCAAGGCGTTCGATCGTGTGAATTGGGCCTACCTGCATGCCTTAGTAAAACATCTCAATTTGGGTCAGAACTTTAGTAAATCCCTTTCAGCTATATATCAGTCCCACACGTCAAGAGTATTAGTTAATGGGACACTTACTCAGCCAGTCCCAAACATGCGAGGCACCAGAAAAGGGTGTCCCCTGTCACCACTTTTATTTGATTTATACTTAGAGCCCCTAGCATGCAAGATAAGATCTGCCGAGAATATTGTCCCTTTGAATTTGAAGGCTGGTCTAAAATGATTGGATTATACGCTGACGATAAAATTATTTGCACCCCTAATCTACATGAGTCAATGGAATGTCTTTTAGATTTAACTACGGAGTTTGGGGCCGTGTCAGGCTATGCTATAAATAAGGAAAAAACAGAAGTCATGGCCTGGAACACAAATTTTGAGGGAATTGTTTGTAAGAGCGAGATGAGATATCTTGGGGTCAGGATAACTCAGGACATTGGGGAACTCACCAAAGTAAATTTTACCAAGCTAAAAAAGGAGATAAGTGCTAGTTTGCGAGGTTGGGCATATTTACCACTCACTTTGTTTGGCCGGACGAACTTGGTGAAAATGATTATTTTGCCAAAGTTAACATTTTTGTTTGAAACAGTTCCTTTGACATTTAAGAAGGAATGGTTTGCAAGTCTACAGAGTGAGATCAGTTCCTTCTTATGGGCATCAAAAGGTCCGCGTCTGTCTTGACGGAAGCTTAGGAGAAGTCTTCCTAATGGAGGTTTAGCGGTCCCGGACTTGCAATTTTACTCATGGCCCTTTTTGTTGAAATGTTGTTGATACCCCGACTAACTCTGTGATTGGGAAAATGTTTTGTGCAATGCTTAGAAAGCAAAATTTTAATAAACATGGTTTTCAATATAAATTTGCTGACCCGAAATTCTTTAACAAGGTCAGGTTAAAGGTTTTAAGAGACTTAGCAGAGACATGGTTTAAAATCAGGAGGGCAGTAAAAATTTCATATTACAGCCAGATGGCTTTGATTTGGGAGGCGCCAGGGTCTCCCCTTTGGTCGAAAGATGCGCTGGCTCGACCGTAAAAGGAGTTGGTTCCCCAGAGATGGAAGGAGGTATTTCCGGATGGGAAGTTGGTCTCCTGGGGCCGAAGCTTTTCCAGATTTAAATATCTGCAGATGCAGAGTTGGTCAATGGAAGTGGGAGATCAAATTGTAATGTATAATGAGCTGGACGAGAAGCTTTTTTCAAATTGTGTATTTAAAAAAAGACGTCTCATTGTGGTAATGGCTGATGCTGGAGATGGAGGACGGCCCCTTCAAGCTGCCCGAGGTTTTGTGGACGGATTGCTTGCTGGAGATCGCAACAGAAGACCAATGGCAAGTAACAATGTTTATTCTCTATAAAAGTGTAAAACCTGCAGATTTAAGGCGGAATCGTTTTTTTACGATTCATAGGGCGTATTGGTCCCCTCGAAGACTTTGCAAATTTGACTCTGGCGGAGTAGTGGCGTGCCCCTAGTGCAAGAGCCCCGATGAAGATGACCTGCAAATGTTCCTGCTATGTCCGAAGATCAAAGAGATCTGGGAGGCCGTGAGTAGGTGTCTGTCAAGGGCCCTAGGCCTGCAGATCAAGGTAAGCCCGGAGCTGGTCATATCTGGAAGACTTGACCTGCAAGGTAAGGGTACAGATGATAATGCTAAGCTCATTTTTTATGCCATACTTCTGGCACGGCGAGAGATTTGTAAATTGTTGGTTTCACCGTTCCCCCCAACAGAACTGGACTGGTTACGAGCTATGAGATTCATTGCAAAGTTGGATATTTCGGATCAGACAAAAAAGAGATTTAAATTTTGGACTCCTTTTTTATTGTGTTTTGGGGGAGAGTAAGGGTGTTTTGCGTTCGATAAAATACAAATCCAATGATTAAGCCTTCGCCTACCTTTGCTGGTTGAAGTCTTCTTAGGCATTGCAAAGAGCTGTGGTAAGGGTTGACAGGCTCTGGAGGTAGACTCTCTGTCCCATCTACACGGAGGGTTATGCCCGGAGGGGAGTCTCAGCTATAAATAGCGTTACGTATGCCTTTCCTCTAATGCCAGTAAATGAGGTGAAAAGCCTAGGATGGTTTCATTGAGTAATGGGAGGCGAAAAGGCAAATGAGGATTAAAAAAAGACTGAAATGATTGAAACTACTTCGTGGTCTAGAGGAACCTCTGCCAAGGAAGAACAGATGAAGAGACTGAAGAGAAGGACTGATAATTGCAGTGTGTTCTGGGGCTGGCCTGCAATTTGCTGATTTAACTAAGGAGAGGCTAAGGGACTTTGCTGTGTGCTGTGTCTCCCTGCTTGAGAGGACTTTGCTGTGTGCTGTGTCTACAAGTAGCTTGTCTCCAAGGGCCCGAGGACAGCTGGCTCCCTGTCGTGGAAACTCAGGAACAACAAAGTTTCCAAGTGTGTCTCAGTGATGCTGTGTGCCTTTGCTTTTTCCAGTCTGAGACCTTCGTAAGCATTGCCCCAGGACTGTGTGGCCCAAAACCCAACCGAGTCTCAACGACGCTTTGTGCGAGTGCATGTGTGCAGCCTGAGACTGAGACTGCGTGGGGTCTGTGGTGCTAGTTGATAAGTGCCCAGTGACTGCAGTGCCCCTGCAGCATGAATCATCATCCACGCTACTGTGTAGCTGTTTGTCGCCCGAGCCGTCATCGTAACGGAGGCTGCGGATCAAGATCGCTGCTGCCAGCCTGAGACGCAACGTGCTGAAGGATTTCGTAAAGCTAAGGAAGCTGTGAGGTAATCTCACAAGAGGAATCTGCCCAAGATCATCAACACTGGAGAAGGCAGCGCCTTATCCTGTCCGGCTACAGCACTGCCTTGCATCGGAGCTGCATCATCAGCAGGATAAGTGGGGAGAGAGAGAGAGTGAGGCAGCGCATCCCCCAAGTAAGGCTTGGACTCCAGTCGTGAGCCGCAAGAGTGTGTGGTCTGGGGAGGCATGCAGGAGGAGTCCAGGAGTGCTCCCATCTCTCTCCTGCTGCATTGAGCGGCCCAGACCTGCCCGGCAGTACCGGGATTGGCCTTGGAAGGTCAGGACTGTTGTCTGTGGTTGGGCCTAGTGGTGCCTGTGCTAATCGTATCGATTGGCCTGGTATTATTCCTGCATTACGAACTGCCTTATTACTTGACTTAGGGATTGTATTATTCCTGCATTATGAACTGCCTTATTACTTGCATTAAGGAGTGTGTTATACTTGCATTATGAATTGCCTGATTATGTGCATTGATGATTGAATTATTCTCTTTTTCTTGTATTACGAACTGTCTGATTACTTGTATTGAGATTTGCATTGATTTTGCATTAGGAACTGCATTTGTCTTACAATACGTACTGCATTACGAACTGCATAGCATTGCCTTAGGCCTGCATTTGAACATCGTGAACTGCTCATTAATACCTACAAGTGTTTGTTGGCCTAATAACCGGCAAAGTGAAATATTACTCATACGAATATGTTGGTTTTTTATCGTTTGGTCTTACCATATTTTTCTTCTTGATAAAGAGACCGCTATTTTCATATATCAGTGTGAAGTCCATTTGTGGTGTTATCACTATCACTGGGAGTATGGTTGAAAATGTGTTACACATTACCTTGATGATAAGCCTGGCTGCTCATGCCAAGCTACCAGGGGGTGAGCAGGGGTTATCAAAGAGGATGTCCCTCCTTTCCCTGACTAGTAGCAAGGGTCCCTATTTAGACTAAGGTAACATATTGCACCTCTAAATCCCCAGATGCCAGTAAAAGTTTATATTCCCAATTTTGTCTCATTGCCCTTTTTTTGGGTTTGGTACAGTTAATTCTTGGCATGTGGAGAATGGGTGGCATTTTTCTCTGGGGTTTTATCTTACTGCGCATTTGGACTCTGTGTTTGTGGAAGGCATTATCTCCCCAGACAGTTACCCCTCCCTGCCAAGGCTGTGGCCCAGTCCCTGTTGGGCTGAGTATCTTGTCTGTGGTTGGTGTGCCTATGTGTCCAACTACCTGATCCCTATTGCGGAGGTGCGGAGGCTGACTGGCTTCCCTGTGGATGAATGTAAAGTGTATCCGGGTTTACCTGGGCTTGCTTTTGTGGATTAGGATTTTATTGTAGCCCATTATTCTCTGTTCATAGTATGCTTTTAACTGCCATCTGTCTGCCATGGGGCCCATCCTTTGGCTATAGTACTATTCCCGAAGGTCTGGTTGCTGCCACCCTCCCTGGCCTCTGATGCTATAGCTAGGTTGAATCCCTCTGGGTTTTTGAGGTGCAGCCCCTTTAAGACTGATGCTGTTTCCATGCTCGCAGCCAATTAGGCCCCTTCGAGGGTGGTCTTTTTCAATTTGTGTTGGAACAATTTAGCAGTGTCTCTGGGCTTGTTCCTGTTTTTCTCTATACTTCTCCTATTTCTTGTTGTGGTAACGCAATATATGGGCTTGTATCTCCTACCAATGCCTGGTGTCTAACCCAACCACACTGTCCAATTTGCTTTTGTATCCCAGTGGGCAGCCTTTTTTTGAGAATATTTAAAAAGAATGCAACTTGTAGGGCCATGTCAGTCCACAGCTGTGTTGTCTCTTGCCCCCATCGTTCCCTCATCCTTTCCAGAAAATCAGTTACTGTCTTCCCTGGCTTCATAGTCTCGGCCATCAGCCCCCTACTTAAGGGTGGTCAGGGAACATCTCCCTCAGGGCTGTCCATATCCAGTGCCTATATGAATTGATTACCGCCCATCATGCTCAGTGTTTGTCACAGTAATTGCTGAGGTGCGAGCTTGGGCTAACACTGTGTTAGTCTGTTCTCATAAAAGACTACGTAGCAGAGTTTTGATATCGTCTTTCGTTAGTTTTATACCTGAGCTATTCTTCTCTAAGATCCATTACCACGCTCCATCCAGCAATGGCGGTAACTTTGTCGTTAGCCCTTCCTTGTCCACTTGAGCTCACAGCACTTATATTGTCCTTGATATACCCTTCTGTAGCAGTGGGTACATCTTTGCTTTGGGTAACTCTACTGGTTTCTCCTTAGCATGGTGTTCCCACTCAGGATCTCCTTCTGCACGCCAGATGCAGTCTTCTGCTATGGCTATGTCCTCTGGTTTGAAGGATCCCTCCTTTGGCCATGGTCTATCATACTGGTCTTTTCCCTTGGTCCAGTGGGCTAGTAGGTGACAGAATGGTCGCACAAAGTTCTCACCTTCTTCTCTGGCCACTATCTCCCTTAAGGTCAGTCTATCTATATTGTGCGTTTGGGTGGAGTAGCATACATCTCTTTTCCCCTCACGCACATACAAAGGTAGTATCCATTTTTTCCTATGCCTTTGTTGGATCAGTACCAGGCTACATTTTTCCCAGATCTCTAAGTCAGCCCCTCGCCTTCATTGAAAATGTGGTGAGGCTCAGATACCGGCCAAAAGCCTCTCATCTAATTCTACCTCTGACTCTTCCACGATCAATGCCCTGTGCCTACCCCCACTCTCCTCATGAGGGGGGCACACTGCTCTGTATTCTCACTTTCCTTCCTGGGTGTGAGCTCTTTCTCTTTCCCTCTTTAGCTCATGCCATTCTTCTACATCCCATCTAGGTTGCCTCCATCACTCTGAGTTATGAGCTGTTCTTTTGGGTCTGCCTTTGCACTCAGATGTGCACTTTGATGCGTCCTCGGCTAATTGGGCAAGTTCTGTAGTTTCACCCTGGTCATTGGATCCCAATGGACTGGGGTCCATTCCTCACCTGCACTAGCTGTATCATTGTCTAGAACCATTACAAAGCTCTCTGTCACTTGTTTGTGCTCACCTACTTCAATGAGGGTGTGTGTTCTCAATGCACCTGGGGTTCTATGGATACAATGGATGGAGGTTCAAACTTCTGGGAGCCCTTGCACCGGACTGGGGTTGCTCTGTGACTTCCTGGCCCTGCGGCCTGTTAGTCTCTCATGCCTGGGCCTAACCACTAGTTGCTCAGTGTTGGGCCCACCGACTGGCAAATTAGAGTATCCAAGTGCGGGGAGAGCGGAACAGAGCATCTCTGTACCTGCTTATGGTGGGGGAGGTGCTGACACCTTGTTTTCTATCTGTAGTGTGGACTGTCGATCTAGGCTTCCTTGAAGATGGCCTATAGTTCTAATAATGCTTCTTTCATCTTTCTTTTGACCTGTGTGTTTTGGTTATATATGTTCTCATGTGTTCAAGTATGTTAGTGTTGAAAGTTCCCTTCTTTTGACAGGGAAATGTATGTGCCTTTGTGTGCGTGCCTTTCTTGGAAAACCTTATTAAGTGTTTTAGCCTGTCTGGGGAACAGGGCTTGCATGTGTTTAAATAGTGTCTCCATGATAGGTTTGGTAGTTTTAGAAGACATGATACCTTAGCCTCTTTGTTCAAGGGCTTCTCTGGTTTTGATCTGAATTGTAGGGAAAATATTAACGGGGGTTACTGCTTCTACTTACATAACTACAAGCATAGCACTATGTACGGATGCATCAACAATTCAACATGAACATATCATAAACACAAGTGACAATGCATATGAAGGTTTACAAAATAGAAAAATTGTAATTGTCAGTTTAGCAGTATTTGAACAATATTGACTCCTGGCATCAATTACTTTTGGTGTGAAATAGTAGCATCTTCATATGAAACAGTGGTTCATTGAGAATAACACAACACAACAAAACACAGATTGCTGCAGTTTACCTGCATCACAACATTCCACATATACCTTAAACCAACCCTATATCACAAGCAGGGGCCAAGAATACCATCTGTATCACCCCCAGGTATCTAAGCGACCAAAACCGAAAAAACTGACAGTGAAAACATTGTCAAAAAATCCTTAGCCTGATCCTAGCACATGCTATCCCTTGATCTGAGGAAGCTCTGCCTGGAACATGGGACTAAGTGAGCCCGATAATCTGTCAATATCATCTCTGGGGCAAAGATAATAACAATAGTTCACAGTAAAAATAAAAATAACTTGAGAACCACAGGACTCTCTTGGCCAAACACAACGTACACCTATTCTCCCATGTCCAAATCATTTTCCCTAAATGTCCAGTGTATACTGGCTGTGTCACACCCAGTGTAAAGCATTTTTCAATGTAATCGGTCTCGACTTTGGGACCTTATATGTATTTAGGTATGCAGCACATTAGCCTAGGTGCTGAAACATGTACTGTTTTTTAACATGGAGGGAAAGTAAGCACCAAACTGCGTGACAGATATTGAAACACATTAAGAGCAATATTGCCTTTCAGCTGGAAATGATATAGCCCAAAGCTCTGTTTTTAAAATAAAATCAGGGCCTTCGGTGACCATATCACTGAAAATACAAGATTTGAAAAAAATATTATTGTCTACGGGTTCTTGCGGAAGACAATTTCTATGTACTGGAATCTAGAGAATGCTAAATTGATCCTGGTATTTTACTGACCTCTGCTAGCCGTTTTCCATCAGGAAAGTTAAATAGAGGCAGTTGCTAGAAAAATTAAGAAAAGAAAGTCCCTCAGCAGAAAGCAATTCTGGTATTTTACTGACCTCTACTGGTCGTTTTCTATCATGACAGTTAAATAGAGGCAGTTGAACAAGCAGAAAACAATTCTGGTGTTTTACTGACCTCTACTGGTTGTTTTCTATCATGACAGTTAAATAGAGGCAGATGAACAGAAAAAAAGTCTCTAAGCGGAAGCAGACAAGTCCTAGGGTTGATCTCAGAGTACTATGTACTAAAGTATATACAAGAGGTCTTGAATGCTCGACCTAAAAAGCATGCCATCTGTGTTACACCCAGCGGTCCAAGCAACCATCACCTCTAACTTCTTACAGATACCAACGGCGTTGGGAAACTCGCGGCAATGAGAAATGCTTTTAGACTAAAAAATAAGTGTTAACTCCGATAATAAATACAATAAATAATCACCTTTCCTAGCATTCCGACTACTAAAAAAAAGGGTACTCTGGGGGATCTCCTCCAAGGTCACCTTGAGACTACTCAGCTAGGACATATAAAATAGGTAAAATAACAGTTTTCTGTCACTCACAACAAGTGCCATCCCAGTTTGGACCTAGCCATATGCAAATCAGTCTTGACCCTGTGCACCATGGGCACATGTCAAACTAGGGAGAAATATAAAAATATACCCAGAGCACCATGCTACTCACAGAAATCTAGCAAACACAGCAAGATGAAGGAGGGAGTGCTCAAACTTTTCATGCACCCACCCCCAGGCAAAAGAACTGGGTTTCCTCCGTCGTTCCTTTGCTGACCATGCCACCCTTGTGTGGATCTAGCCACATGCAAATCAGTCTTGACCCTGCTGCTCTTGGGAACAGTTCAGCCCGAACTGCCAGGCCAGCTCCTCCCTGGAACGTAAACAAGCATCCTAGGAATAGATTACTGACAGAATATCGATTTAAACAATATTGAGGTACAGAAATACTGATGCAAAAATATCGATGTCAAGAATATCAAAGTCCTATCTGCACAATGGTAAGTACAAAAATATTGAGAAAAAAACATAATTGTCTAAAATATCGTTGTTAAAAATATTGTTTTTTGTGTTTAAAAAATAATATAAAATAAAGGAAATAATACAAATAATTAAAATATACATAGTTAGAATTATTAGAAAATGTTGAAAATCATAAGCATTACATATTATGTAAAATAAAATTAAACATATATATAAAATATAACATATATATTAACTTAATAACATTTATACATAATTATTGTATTAAAATGAACATTGATAGAAACATATTAAAAATTAAAAATGCATATGTATATATATATATATATATATATGTATATATATACACATACACCATAAAAATGTATATAAAATATATATATATATATAATACATTAAAATATGAAAAGATTTTTAATCTTTTAAAAATATATTTTACACTACATACTGAAACAGTAGAGAAAATAATGGATAGTGCAATGGGTAAAAATTACTATTCCCACTCCAGTGAGTGCAACAGTAGGGAAACTGTTGGATAGCAGAGGGGTAAACATTACTTTTCTCCACTCCAGAGAGTGCAACAGTATTGAAATAGTTGAATAGTGTACGGGTAAATATTACTATTCCCGCTCCAGTGAGTGCAACAGTAGGGAATCTATTGGATAGCGTAGGGGTAAACATTACAATTCCCACTCCAGTGAGTGCAACAATAGGGAAAGTGTGGATAGTGCAGGGGTAAACATTACTATTCGAACTACAGTGAGTGCAACAGTAGGAAAAGTGTTGGATAGCGTATAGGTAACAATTAATATTCCCACTCCATTGAGTGCAGCAGCAGGTAAAGTGTTGGATAGCATAGAGGTAAAAATTACTATTCCCATTCCAGTGAGTGCAACAGTAGAGAAAGTGTTGGATGGCGTAGGGGTAACAATTACTATTCCAAATCCAGAGAGTGCAACAGCAGGGAAAGTGTTGGATAGCGTAGGAATGAAAATGACTATTCCCATTCTGGAGAGTGCAACAGTAAGGAAAGTGTTGGATAGTGTAGGGGTAAAAATTACTATTCCCAATCCAGGGAATGCAACAATGCCACGCACATTGTGGGCTACACTACAAGGGACACGGATGTGGGGTTGCTCCAGATCCCACCAGCCTCCATTCAGATACAGGACAATGCCCAATTGCCATGCATTCCCAAGAACAAAGTCTCGAAGGCAGGAGAAAAGGCTTTATTACAAATAACACAGGATTTTATTAAGTCTGGTGTGGTTGAAGAGCCAGTGGCGAATGTGTGTAATGGCCCTAGTCTTCCTATTCTTAAGAAGACACCCTTGGATCCTTCTGATGCCTACCCTGATGTTTGCTGCTTTTTTATCGACCTTAGAGCGGTAAATAAGATAGGGGCTTCCCAGTACCCTGTAGTCCCAGACATTACAACGATCCTAACGAGGATTCCCCTATCTGCAAACTTCTTTTCCGTCATTGACTTAAAGAATGCTTTCTTCAGCATACCAATCCACAAGATAGCAGATATCTTTTTGAATTTGCAATAGCTGGTCGGGGCTTTAGATTCTGCCTTGCTCCACAAGGCTATACAGAAAGTGCTAGTATTTATAGCCAAGCTTTAAAAACTCAATTGGATTCCTTGGAGCTTCCCCTTGGTAATGTGCTAACGCAGTAAGTTGACAATCTCCTTGTGGCTTCGGACACTGAGGATGGTTGCAAGGAAGCCACAGTTAAATTATTATTGCATTTGGCACATCATAGATACAAGGTGTCACTTTCGAAATTTTTATATTGTCGACTAGAGGTCACCTACTTAGGTCACCTACTGTTAAAGGAGGGTCGCAGACTAACACCTGAACACATCGCTGCTATTACTAATATGTCTGTTCCTAAGACCCAACGTTCATTGGGATAAAATCGTATTGTCGGCATTGGATCCCTAATTATTCCCTACTATCAAAGCCCCTTTTTTACCTGACCACCAAAGATGTGTATGAACCCCTGCCATGGACACCCGCATGCCAGCAAGCTTTTGAGCAATTAAAGGTTGCGCTTTGCTCTGCTCCTATGCTTGGTACTCATGATGACCAGACGCATTTTGTGCTCTACGTGCATGAGGCGGACAGATGCACGCTTTATGGTCTAGCACAGGGTTTTGGTGGTAAGCAGAGACCCTGTGCCTACTTCTCTGCCATGCTCGATAACATCGCCAGAGCTCTCCCGAGCTGTCTGAGAGCTGCTGCGACGGCCGCAGTTTCTTTCAGACAATTGGCAGGGCTCGTCCTTGATACTGAGCTCACATTAATGGTACATCATGATGTGAATACGCTTTGGAATAAGAGAAAGACACAGCACATTACTATTGCGCAGCTGACTGAATATGAGCTGACCTTTTTTTGCTCAGCACATTACCATCAAAAGATTTGCCACTCTGAACCCAGCCACGTTGCTACCTCCTCCCTTCGGGAGAAAATGACAATGATGTCCATGATAGTTTATTGCGGACTGAGGAAGAAATGAAAGGACGGGTAGACCTGACTGATGTTCCCTTAACAGAGCCCCAATGGGAACTATGTGTTAATGGCTCTTGTTTCAAGCTAGCAGATGGCACCACCACTGCAGCCTATGCAATCACAACTTTACATACTGTAGTTGAGACATCCCGTGTCCGACACCAATCGGCCCAAGCTGCAGAGTTGGTTGCCCTCCTCAGGGTTTGTGAGTTGAGTGAGGGACTGGCTGTTATTATCTACCCTGACAGCCAGTATGCCTTTGGGGTGGCCCATAATTTTGGGCACCTCTACGAAGAGGGAAGGTTCTTGACTTCGCACGAACTGTGAATACAGAACGGCCCATTGATACATAGACTGTTGAAACTCATAAGCATTACATGTTATATAAAATACAATTAAACATACATATATATACAATATAATATATAAATATATTTACTTAATAACATTAATACATAATTAGTGTATTAAAATATACATTGATAGAAACATATTAAAAATGATAAATGCATATATGTTTATATATATATATTTATATATATATACACATACACCATTAAATATATATAAAATATATATAATAAATTAAAATATTAAAAGATTTTTTATCTTTTTTAAATATATTTTACGCTACATACTGAAACAGTAGAGAAAATATTGGATAGCGGAGGAGTAAAAATTACTATTCCCACTCCAGTGAGGGCAACAGAAGGGAAAGTATTGGATAGCGCAGGGGTAAAAATTACTATTCCCACTCCAGTGAGTGCAACAGTAGGGAAACTGTTGGATAGCAGAGGGGTAAACATTACTATTTCCCACTCAAGAGAGAGCATCAGTAGGGAAAGTGTTGGATAGCGTACGCGTAAGAATTACTATTCCCGCTCCAATGAGTGCAACAGTAGGGAAACTATTGGATAGCGTAGGGGTAAACATTACTATTCCCACTCCATTGAGTGCAGCAGTAGGGAAAGTGTGGATAGCGCAGGGGTAAACATTACTATTCCCTCTACAGTGAGTGCAACAGTAGGAAAAGTGTTGGATAGCGTTGCGGTAAAAATTACAATTCCCACTCCAGAGAGTGCAGCAGCAGAGAAAGTGTTGGATAGCGTAGAGGTAAAAATTACTATTCCCATTCCAGTGTGTGCAACAGTAGAGAAAGTGTTGGATGGCGTAGGGGTGCAAATTACTATTCCCACTCCAGAGAGTGCAACAGTAGGGAAAGTGTAAGATAGTGTAGGGATAAAAATGACTATTCCCACTCTGGTGAATGCAACAGTTAGGAAAGTGTTGGATAGCGTAGGGGTAAAAATTACTATTCCCACTCCAGTGAATGCAACAATGCCACGCACATTGTGGGCTACAGGGGACACAGATGTGGGGTTGCTCCAGATCCCACCAGTCTCCATTCAGATACAGGACAATGCCAAATTGCCATGCATTCCCAAGAACAAAATCTTGAAGGCAGGAGAAAAGGCTTTATTACAAATAACACAGGATTTTATTAAGTCTGGTGTGGTTGAAGAGAGAGTGGCAAATGTGTGCAATGGCCCTAGTCTTCCTAGTCTTAAAAAGACACCCTTGGATTCTTCTGATGCCTACCCTGATGTTTACCGCTTTGTGATCGACCTTAGAGTGGTAAATAAGATAGGGGTTCCCCTGTACCCTGTAGTCCCAAACATTACCACGATCCTGACAATGATACCCTCATCTGCAAAATTCCTTTCCGTCATTGACTTAAAGAATGCTTTCTTCAGCATACCAATCAACAAGATAGAAGATATCTTTTTGGATTTGCAATAGCTGGTCGTGGATTTAGATTCTGCCTTGCTCCACAAGCTATACAGAACGTCCTAGTATTTATAGCCAAGCTTTGAAAGCTTAATTGGATTCCTTGGAGCTTCCCCCTGGTAATGTGCTATTGCAGTAAGTTGACAATCTCCTTGTGGCTTCGGCACTGAGGATCTTTCCAAGGAAGCCACAGTTAAATTATTATTGCATTTGGCACATCATAGATACAAGGTGTCACTTTCGAAATTGTAATATTGTCGACTAGAGGTCACCTACTTAGGTCACCTACTGTTAAAGGAGGGTCGCAGACTAACACCTGAACGCATCGCTGCTATTACTAATGTGTTTGTTCCTAAGACCCAACGTTCATTGGGATAACATCGTATTGTCAGCACTGTAACCCTAATTATTCCCTACTATCAAAGCCCCTTCCTTACCTGACCACCAAAGATGTGTATGAACCCCTGCCATGGACACGGGCATGCAAGCAAGCTTTTGAGCAATTAAAGGTTGTGCTTCGTTCTGCTCCTGTGCTTGGTACTCCTGATTACCAGACGCCTTTTGTGCTCTTCGTGCATGAGGCGGATAGATGCACACTTTCTGGTCTAACATAGTGTTTCGGTGGTAAGCGTAGACCCTGCGCCTACTTCTCTGCCATGCTCGATAACGTCGCCAGAGCTCTCCCGAGCTCTCTGAGAGCTGCTGTGGCAGCCGCAGTTTCTTTCAGACAATTGGCAGGGCTCGTCCTTGATACTGAGCTCACATTAATGGTATATGATGCTGTGGATACGCTTTTGAATAAGACAAAGACACAGCACCTTACTAGTGCACAGCTGACTGGATATGAGCTGACTTTTTTTGCTCAGCACATTACCATCAAAAGATTTACCACTCTGAACCCAGCCACGTTACTACCCCCTCCCTTCGGAAGAAAAGGACAATGATGTCCATGATTGTTTATTGCGGACTGAGGAAGAAATGAAAGGACGGGTAGACCTGACTGATGTTCCCTTTTCAGAGCCCTAATGGGAACTATGTGTTGATGGCTCTTGTTTCAAACTAGCAGATGGCACCACCACTGCAGCCTATGCAATCACAACTTTACATACTGTAGTTGAGACATCCCGTGTCCCACACCGATCTGTCCAAGCTGCAGAGTTGGTTGCCCTCCTCAGGGTTTGTGAGTTGAGTGAGGGCCTGGCTGTTAATATCTACACTGACAGCCAGTATGCCTTTTGAGTGGCCCATAATTTTGGGCACCTCTGGGAGGAGAGAAGGTCCTTGACTTCACATGGACATTGAATACAGAACGGCCCATTGATACATAGATTGCTGTCTGCATTGACACTTTCTGATAAGTTAGCAATGGTAAAATGTAGAGCTCATTAAGCCATCACAGATGATGTTAGGAGGGGAAATGTGTTTGAGACCAGACAGCTTAGGAGATAGCTCGATCGAAGTTGAAAAAGATGTTTGTGGCTGGTCCCGATAGCTGGGTCCCAGACAATGGAATGTTCGACGACACATTGGAAATGTCTGGGAAATTCAGGGTGAGGCGACTCTAGATGAATTAACAATGTGGGAGGAGAGAACAGGCCATTTGGATGAGCACGGGTGTTGGACTGACTTGTCTGGGAAGCAGCGACGTTTGCTACCTAATGCATATGTGATCCCTGTTGTTAACATGACCCATGGCCTAGCACATATTAGTGCCAAAGGACTATGCAAGACACTAGACCCAGTATTGCAGAACGATAAGATCACTGAGGTAGCCACACACCTAGTGAAGCATTGCATCATTTGTTTGAAGCATAACCCTGGGAAAGATACTCCTACATCTGCTGGTAACTTTGCACCATCCTTCCCTTTTGAGGTCCTCCAGATGGATTTCATCGAAATAGAATGTGTTAATAATCTGAAGTATGTGCTAGTAGTGATTTGTGCATTCAGTAAATGGATTGAGGCTTACCCCACTAAAGAGAATACAGCTATGTCGAAGTCACTTTTAAAAGAAATCTTCCCACGCTATGGATTGCCACGCATGATTTGGAGTGACAACGGTAGTCACTTCAATTCAAAAGTCATTGAATTAGTGTGCAACTACTTGCATATTAAGCAGAAGTTTCATGCAAGCAAATCACCTCCAGTCAGCAGGTCTGGTTTTGAAGTACAATGGTACTCTCAAACTGAAGCTAGCAAAGATTCAAGAAAGCACAGGACTGAGATCGGCAGGTGCGCTACCCTTGGCCTTACTATCATCCAGAGCAACCGTGCATTCTAGAACAGGGTTGTCCCTGTATGAGGTGGTCTTCGGATGCCCTGCCAATGTTTGGGGCGTCCCAAGACCTAACCGCTTTTCTGATATAGAGAACCTCCTGCTTGTAGACTATTTGTATTAATTGCTAAAGATCTTCGCTCTTTACACTAACAGCTACACGCCACATTGCAGCCAGTGCCAGAGGGGGCCGGGCACCAAATTCAGCCAGGAGACTATCTATTAATTAGACATTTTAATCGAAGAAGCTGTTTGGAGCAGAGTTGGAAGAGGCCTCTTATCGTTCTTCTTGTCACTCGTACAGCAGTTAAGGTAGACGGCAGAAAGCACTGAATTCATGCATCACACGTGAAGTGGGGGCCTCTCTCACTGTCGTATGACAGGTGGGTCAACGATAGCATCGCTGATCAGGATCATGAGAGGGTGCCATGCTTTGTTCCTTTGTCTGATGTCCGATTGAGGTGGGTGCAGACGGATGAGGAGAGTGACGCAGCCCTGCTTGAGGCGATTCCCCAGAAATAAGGGCTGCCTCAGATAACTCTGTTTCCAATACACCCGACTCTGAGTCTCGATGCCCTCCTGACTCGGAGTTTCAGCCCTTTTTTGTTGATGAAACAGTGCCTGGAGTGACAAAATATAATTTGAGGCCCCGAAAGAAGGATAGTGCACCAGCCGAACAGTCCAGGAGTTAGGGAAGGACTTGAGCTTAGGGCGCAGGTGCCGTGCCTATGGTGCCTGTATTTGACTAGAGTGAGCTACACTGGTGCACTGCCCTGGACACTGGACAGGATAGTTGAGGGCACTTGTGAAGGAGGGCGGGTGCCCTATCCTGAAAGAAAAGGATTTGTTTTCTGCAAGGCCTGCGATCGTGCAGCTCTTCCATGGGAGTGCTTCATAGCACCAACGTTGATGAACAATAGGCACCGACCGGCGAGGCTCTAGATGAACGCTGGGTGAGTGATGCCCCTCTGGTGCTGTTGTTGCAATAGTGGCTCTAGCTTGTGATTTTCTTCCTTGTGACACATATAAGTTACCCCAGAAATGTTATAAATGTATCCCTTTGGTCACCCGATCCATGATGAGGAGCAGCCCTTTGCGGCTCAGCGTCCCACTTCAGATGGGCCTGTTTGGTCCTCTTGGTCCACTAAGAGTAAAATAGTGTTTGTGCTGATAATTTTGCTTTCCCTGCTATTCGTATTTCGGTGCTGTTCTTCTTAGAAGAAAAATATCCTGTGCATGCTTGGATAAGTACCACACCAACATCTCCTGAACATATTTTTGGTACCTTAACCGCTCACAAAGCAGAACACCGAAAGTCCTATAAGGACAATGTTTTTATACAACAAAATGTTAGGTGTGTGGGTTGTTATCTTCTGTCACGCATCAAAGTGAGAATTTGCAGCCCATGCCCTTATGCTATCTTAATAGTTGTGATGGATGGTTCACCTTGCTTATTTTGATCTGCTCATTCTCTCAAGTTGACTCCTTAGAACACAAAGACACCAGTTCCCGTTCTTTGACAATGATTGTGTATTCCCAACATAGGTCCCCACCTGGTATTTCCCTTGGTACTGGGCAGTTTGATAGAGTGTTCTTGAATACTTGCATCAGGGTGGCAGATCGAGGTAGAAAGGCAAACAGAACAGAGATGTACAGAGATATGTTCTTGCAGTTCAATGTTTCAGAATATTACCAATCCTTCCAAGCACACGATATCACCGAAGATAAGGCCATACCCTTGGTGGTGATAGATGTAGCAGGTCCTTTTTGTGTTCAGGGAGCGGGAGACGTAGAGGTGGGGGACAGTAAATGCAACACCACTTCCATCTTGAGGATGCCCAAAAGTCCGCCCTTGAGCCCACCCTCTAATGTTTATTTTGTTTGTAATGCTCATGGTTATATCTGGCTCCCTGAGGGTTGGTCCGGGTGGTGCTACCTTTCTTACCTCCTTCCCCCAGTCTATATAGCCCCTCCCAATTGCCACAAAACTCATTGCCTGCAGCTTAGGGATGTCCTCGCCCCCTAAAGCCCCCTGAGTTAAGAGAGTAGTCAACACAAACACTATTGATCAAACAGATCCTTCCCTGCATCAATTTACTGACATAATGAGGGGCATTCTGCTGTTCTGTGGGTCCCATGTTCAATAGCCGTAAGATTCGGCACCTGGCCAGAGTAGTTGAGGGAGTTATTAATACCACTGCAGGAATACTGACCAATATCACAGCCGAGCTTCAGGCTATGAGGCGTGTTGCTCTTCAAAATGAGATGGTTTTAGAGGTCTTTCTGGCCGATAGGGGTGGAGCCAGTCACGTCCTCAGCAGTAGCTGCTGCGTGTCCATCCCTGATAGTGCCTCTACTGTAAACTCTGCACTACAGAAATTACACAAACTTGCTTCAGAAATCCACCAAGATAATGGTACATGGTCCCTCTCAGGGTGGCTCTGGGGTTTGCTAACATTATGGGGTTGGAAGATACTCCTTGTCTTCATAGCTATTGCGGGTGCCATCTTCACATGTTGCTTTTGTATTAATTGCCTTCCAGCACGTGGCATCTGTTGTGTGAGCAAGCTCACCCCTTCTCCTCAGTTCTCAGGTCGGTATAATAAAGTCGCTACTATGATGATGCAGGATATTCAGGGTATTATCCTCATCATCAAGAGTTTTTTGAGTATTAGTATTAGTTGCATTTTCGTATTAATTGTGTTACTTTCTTTTCCATCATTATTGGAGCACTTATGCATCTGCCCCCCCTTTAGAATTGTAAAGACCGTACCGGATAGCCAAATAAAGCATTTAGCCACTTCTGCTAAAAAGATTGTCTGTTAGGTTTGAAATTCCCATTCCTGCAATGCACTTATTTCATGCTATATTAGGTCAGCAGTGCATGGCATAGATGCCATTTGTATTCACGTTATGTAACCCACTGAGTTATCCCCGTAATGTGCAGGCCTCAGTTAGCGAGTGTGACTCCATTTTGTATTTTGTTATCCCTAACAGGCTGCTTAGACTGTGCTTGAGTTAGGCCTCACTGCTCATATTGCTTGCCTCAGCAGAACACTGTATTTCGTTATTATTTTCTCTTCTGTTCAAGGCTGTTTCTCGACTTGCTAATGAATAAGCTATTTTGGCCTTGCATACCTATCTGAATGTGTTGTTTCTGCTCCCTTGTTACGAGAAGCTGAGACCCAGCACTGTGGCCTTGGTTTCCTGATAGTACATACCCATCTGGCAGATGGTAGCTCATCCTATAGTGCCTCTTTGTTCATGTTCGGCCCAGGCTGGTAGTTTTATATTGTGGGCGTGGTTGGAAACTTCTTGGGAGGAATAATTATCGACTGTAGACTGTTGGGGGGGCCAGTCCTTTGGCAGACATCTTAGGGTGCAGGTCATGATGGACTCCTCTGCAGAGCATTGATAATAAAAGATGTAAGTTTGTATTCTCTACTGTCTGACCAACTCTCCATTTCTTGGGAAGGCATAGCAGGTGATGTAAGTAACCCGGGTGGCTCCTAAGAGCCACTTCCTTCAGCATGCCCAGCAACCCTTAAATATTCTCTACTGATGAGAGAGGAATCCCGAAACACTGGTGTCAAGAGATACGATTTCGAAAGGTGGCATTAGCTGAAAAATAATAAACTTTGTGTGAAAAACTGAACTCCAGCTACCAAGATGCTGTGGAGTAACGCCACTGTTACATGCAAGCAATGCATTCCTACCCACTTTTACTCTGACTTTTGCAGCCAGATTTAAACAATAGTTCAGATTAACCCCACCCTTATAAGCAATATGAGGCCCTCTCAACCGCTCGATGTTTGCTATATATGCACAATTATTGTCAGCATGCTCAGCTGATACTAATGCATGGGTATTCAGAATTATCAAAGTGACATTGGAGGTGTAATATAACCCATGGAGTGCACCTACTCACGGTGTGCACGCCTGCCACTCTTGGGATGTAAAGTGTCACTGCAACTCGCTCTGCTATCTAAAATATAGACGACAGTTATTCAATACATTTTCTTGAATATGTTTGTATCTCCTTATTCCTCTGGAATAGGAATATGGCCAATGACGAAGGATATTGCCTCTGGCTTTACATCACACAAAAGAGGAAGAGGTGATCTTTTCTTTTCAAAGTTCTGTGCCTGAATCAGGAGCCTTCTTTGTAACACTTAAATATGGTGAAACATCAAACTATGTATTGTGCACCTTAATTGTTTGTTTTGGAGAGATCAAAATTTCAATCCGCCATTATCAAATTAACTACTTCATACACAAAAATTGATTAGAGAATTTCCGTCATCAGATAAGATTTTTCCAATTTGAATCTTTTGCTCTGTGCACCCCATTTGTATTCAGCAGCACCACAAATCAGAGAAACGTAATCTCCATAATTTTCCGCCTTACCTCCAGGTGAGACTGGGACATGATGGTGACACAAGTCCACTTTCCCCTCTCATTTGAAGGTCAATTGTTTGTGTGCACTGAGGGCCTCATTATGGGGATTTGACCTAGGCCAGCACAACAAGTTACCTTGCTAAGCTGCCCTACATAAAAGTGAAAGGTCTGGAATGCACTGTATTTATCTAATACTGTGCATTCCAGTAATGCCCCCTAGAGCTGGTGCAGTTTCGGCAGCCTAGCACCAATGCAGGCACTCTTGCATCATGGTGCAAGGGTGCCTGTGTTATAGGCAGGAATGTTTTTGTTGCACCTTTCTGCACTAGAACAATCCTGAGAGCTGTTTCATGGAAAGAGTAATAAACAAGGAGAAATAAAAGAAATTCTCCTTGTTAGGCGTAAGGTTTTGGGGTATCCCCAGTGTTAGAAATAGGCTATCTGGTTGGCAGAGGTTTGCACAATGACCAATGAGGGGTCCTCACTCTAGTCAGGGTAAGGGAGTCCACAGCTAAGATAACCCCAGTTCACCACCTTGATAGCTTGGCACGATCAGTCAGGCTTACCTCAGAGGCACTGTGTAAAGCATTTGTACATACACACACACAGTAACAGTGAAAACACCACAAAATGAGTCCAATCCAGTTTAGGAACATAACCAATATGTATCTGAATAAAACACGACCACAACAACAAACATCCAACATACACAAGTCAAGATATCACTTTTCAAAGATTAAATACGTTCAGTCCATAGAAATCTGTGGATGCGTTTCTTTTTCCAATAAGTACTTTGGGATTGTCAAAAATCGAAGACAAACAGGTGCAGGGGAGGTGAGGTGAGGCTCTGGACAAGCAAAGCGATGCATCAGTTCCTTACTACTAGGGGAGGTAATATGCTAGTTCTTTACTGCTATGCGAGGTGATGCTTCAGTTCTTTGCTGCTAGGCAGGGGAGGTGAGGCATTGGTTCCTTACTGTCATGGAAGGTGATGCATTAATTCCTAGTGGAAGGAGACGTGATGTGTTGCTCTCCAAACATGCCACCTTGGCTCCTTACTGTGGGCCAATGTTGATGAAGATGCAGCATTGAGGAATGATGCATCGAAAATCCAGATGCACTGCGTTGATGCGGCGGTGTTGATGCCGGCGCTGCACCAATTTTACAGGCAATGCGTTGATTCTTCATTGGTGAAGCAAGTGCTGCGTTGGAGTTGGTGTCAAGACATCAGTGACAAGATGCTCAGGACCCGGTCTGTGGAGATTTTTTTGCCACAAGGTCGGCACTGTTTTGATTCTTTAGCCGCATGGCGGTGCATCGTTGAGAAAAAGAGTGCTGCGAGTCGCTGCATGGATTTTCTCATCAGGTTACACTTCCAAGGGCCCAGAACTGGATTTGGCACCACTTGGCAAGCCAGGGCTCCCAACAGAAGGGCACTGGTAGGTGAAGTCTTTGAAGCCCAAGACTTCCTGACAGGAGGCAAGCACGCACAAGCCCATGAAGAACCTTGAAAGCAGCATGTAGAAAGCAAAGTATGGTACTTTCACTCCCAGGACAGAAGCAGCAAGCAGCAGACCAGCACAAAAAAGCAACAGGTAGAGTGGCAGTCAATACTCTTCTTTCTGGCAGAATGTCCTCAGTCCAGAAGGGGTCCGGTTTTGCGTTATCAGAGGTCCAGTATTCATACCCCTTTTCGCCTTTGAAGTTGGCAAACTTCAAATGAAAATCGTTGCAGTGAACAAGACCCTGCATCTCCCTGACTTGGCTCCATACACACTATAGGCGGGTGGAGACAGCTTTGTGTGAGGACAGACACAGCCCTATTCAGGAGTCAGTGACAACTACTCCAACCACTCAAGCTCAGGAAGGCCCATTAGCCTGGTCATGGGCCATCAGGATATGCAACGTATACCTCAGTTCCCTTTGTGTGACTGCCTAGAGTGAATGCACAAGAGCCCAACTGTCAGCCAGCCCAGATGTGGATTATAGAGATAGGAAGAGGCACAAAATGGTTAAGCAAGAACATACCCACTTTCTAAAAGTGGCATTTTCAAACACACAATTAAAAAACCTCACCAAAAGATGGGTTA
Organism: Lissotriton helveticus; assembly: GCF_964261635.1. Lineage (NCBI taxonomy): Eukaryota > Metazoa > Chordata > Amphibia > Caudata > Salamandridae > Lissotriton > Lissotriton helveticus. Next base: position 2,120,249,284 of record NC_136057.1, on the reverse strand, counting down.
TTAAATTGTGACTACAGAGCCCCAAACTCCAAGTCTCTATCTGCTCCCAATGAGAAATTACATTTAAAAGATATTTCACTGCAATCTCCATGTTACCCTATGGGCGAGATAGTCGTTGCAATAGTGAAAAACAAAAATAGCAGTATTTCACTATTAGGACATGTAAAACACACCAGTGCATGTCCTTACTTTTACATATACTGCACCCTGCCCATGGGGCCACCTTGGGCCTACATTATTGGCGGCATAGATCAAATAAAAGAGAGGGTTTGGGCCTGGCAGGTGGGTGCCAGGTCGAAATGGCAGTTCAAAACTCCACACACAGACACTACAGTGGTAGGTCTGAGACATGTTTGCAGGGCTACTCATGTGGGTGGCACAATCAGTGCTGCAGGCCCACTAGTAGCTTTTGGTTTATAGGCACACCTGTTGCACTTTACTAAGGACTTACTTGCTAAACACATATGCCAATCATGGATAAACCAATTATCAATACAATTTATACAGAGAGCATATGCACTTTAGCACTTGTTAGCAGTGGTGAAGTGCTCAGAATCCTAAAGCTGACAAAAACAGGTTTGATAAATAGGAGGACGAAGGCAAAAGGTTTGGGATAACCCTGCAAAAAGGGACCGGTCAAATACTCAGGTTTACATTGCCTTAGAAATCTGGGGAAGCGTCAATATCCATGGATGTTGAGTGGGAACACCCACCACAACGCCCATGGAACGCCTTCTGAGTGCAGAGCAAGGCAATGTAGCATTCTGAGCTGGACAGCTTTGCTCCATATCTATGAGGCGATTCAAAGCCATAAGTATGATTTTGTAGTTTGCACCGCTGGACCTTAACAAAAAGTGATGCTCCGGCAGCGCAAGGTGCTAATAAATATGCCCCTTAGTGCTTAATTTATAAAGGAATAAGTGCTGTGGCCCAAAGTTTTGGGAATGTTGAGAACTGCCAAATACCCAGGCTGCCTAGTCTTGATTCCTCCTCATGGCTCTTTCTTCAAACCCCCTTACACTCCCTTACCCCATAATCTCACTTTTACAGGTTCTTTTCATCCCACTTACTCTCTTTTCCTGAATTCCATCCCCCAACCCCCAACCCCCACCCCGGCCTTCTTCGGTTCTCTCATTAGGTCAGTTTGATGATGAAAAATAAGTCCCTCTCCCAAAAAAATAAGAGCCTGGCGACCCCACTTGCCACCACTGGCTCAAACTAAACACTGTGCATGCTGTTCTATACTGTATGCCCATCACCAACAAACAGTGTGCCTGGACCGCAGCAGCGCCACTTACAGGCCTTTTGCCGTACGATGCAACAGCAGTCTGGCCGCACATCATCTCATAAGCAACTGCCCACACAGACACCAACATCTTTGTCACCTATTAAACACTTGTACGGGAGTCTGTTGGATGTCACTGGGAAGTCTTTGGTCCCTGCCTGCCCCAGGACCTGCGGCTTTCAAATTCATGCAGTTTCAGTAAGGGCACTTGTTGACTGTCAGTGGAACCATATGCGCTGTTTTCTATGCTATGGCTTTGGGATATGTGTTGGTGGTGTAACAGTTAATCTTCATGTATCATGCTGGCTGCCATCAGTGATGATGTCAATAATTACCGTTGTTTATTAATTTGGATTATGCAGTGTGGGGGTTCAGTGACCTACAGGTTTGTAGCTAAGTGTAAGCAGGGTTTTTCAATGGTTTAATATGATTTAAAGTGTTATCTGCAGTGTATTGTGTGGTTTCATAGATACGTGTAATTAGGGAATGCCAATGGTTTATTTTGATTTAATATGTGATGATCAGTGGGGGAGTGCGATGCCTTATGGTTTCGTAGTTCATAAATTGGAGATGTCAGTGGCTTTAATGTTTTGTATTGTAACACTATCGCCAATCACCAGCTGTGTTACTTTGTAATGCTGTAAACAATATGTGTTATTGTTACCCAGATCAGTGGAACTCGTAGTTTGTTGACCCTGGAAAGATTAGAAATCTGTGTCGGACCTGCCCGTGTGCTGTCTGCAAACAGATTTCTGCAATACGCACGGCATTAGCCCATAGAGGTGAAAGGTCCTGCATTTTAAGTGATTGTCTTGAAGCTTCCATTTGAGGAACTTAGCAGCTCTTTGAAGGGTATGCCCAGATGTGGGTCGGGTGCTCACTACACCACTGGATTCAAGCTAGCCTGACTGATGAATGGTGATGCCCTAAAACCGGTCCCAGGATGCTTGTTTCAGGTCCAGGGAGGACCTGGCTTGGCAGTTCGGGCTGGATTGTTCCCATAAGGAACAGGGTCAAGACTGATTTGCATATGGCTGGGTCCAACCTGGGGTGGTGTGGTGAGCAAAAGAATGATGGATTAAACCCAGATCCTTGTCACTGAGGGTGCATGTTTGTATTGTCCGGCAATCCGTCCATCAATTGTTTCTTTTGCTGTTTGTAAGCAGGGCACAGCTTTTTTCTTCACTCGTAGTAATGAATTGCTTGGTCACTCTGAGATCTTTGAATGAGCGCATTCAAAAGTGTGAGCTGTGGCTGTTTCAACTCTCTTATAAAACATTTCCAAAACAGATCTTTTACAACTACTTAACAATGTTGCGGCTGCTTCAGGCAACCGTGCTACGATGTCTGTACTCTGAGCATTGTAACTCTTTTAACACAGCTGCCCTCTGTAGAAAAGTCAGTAGAGCTCCTTAAGCCCATCGCCCCCAAACTCAATCCACTCTCTCATGTAGGGGTCCAACCAGTTTTTTGTAGCCCCGAAGGTAGGACTCAGACCAGTATATGCTTGACATTGTTGTGTATTTTGACAGCCTTTGCTTTTACAGCCAGACCACACCAGCAGTAGCAATGGTTAGAACTGTGGTGTTAGTGGTGGAAGTGGGCGGTGGTTACCCATGAAAACATTTTCGGCCACAGGCAATTTTCTTTTTTTTTTTTATAATTAAACTCATCACAATTCAATCAAATTTCTTCAGTCAATGAGAAGGAGCAACAGTTATGTAGATGTTTCACTCCCTTTATCTTCAACATTCAGAACGACATAAATGGTGGAATGACCATCCTCCTCTCATGTGGTTCTATTTATTTGATGTATTTCTAGAGTTCAATATGCACCCATAGGTTTCTTGGTACTAGAAAGCATTGCAGAAACCAAACACAGCTAGCAATAGCCAATCTAATTCTAAATGACACCATTCATTATTAGGGACATGCAACAGAAGTTAAAGATGATGATGATGAACGGACAAATGAGGAATCGCCCCATAGTTGTGGGCCAAGAATCCAGAAAGCTCTCCTGACAAAATGGATCCACTTGAAAAAGGGATTGAAAATAAGGAGCAAGCTACTGATCTCAGAGCCTGTGACTTATTATTAAGCTTAGTTGGAAACAAATAAGAGGTCAGGTCTACATCAGGCTACATGAACCAAACATAGGATGGCACTGCTTGATAGGTGGTCAGTGAATTGACCAATGGACAGCCGAGGTATGCTCAAACCTGTGTACCCACTGACAAGACTGATAGCCATTTCCTGTAGTCGTTGGAGTTTGTTCATCATATTGCATTGCAGTCCAAGATAAAGAGCTTTCCAGTAGTCTAGGCAGGCATGGAGATATGCTCCTATAACCATTGCATGTGTTGAGGCTGGAATTAAGGGAATGATTTTCCTTAAGAACAGCAGCGCTGTATGACAAGTATTAGAAGAGTACTATGAGTTCTCTTTCTTCCCTGTCGTCCATCCATTCAGACGTGTATGCAAGCAATGCTTCCATGTCTCCCACAAACCATACAAATTCAGAAAGTTTGCATGGGCAATGACCATCTAAGATTTTGCAAGAAGTGAAGGCTTTCTGATTAGATTTCCTAGAAGGCAGGAATTTGTGATTCAGAAATTAGGGGTGGGCAGAACTTGCAGAGTTTCCCGCCGCAGAATTCCACAGAGCTACAGAAAAACTCTGCAATATTCCACAGAGTTCAGCGAGTAGGCAGAATTTGACATGTCTGTCTGTTCATGCTGATTTTTAGCACTCGGAGCTTGTTTGGCGCTATAAAATTAGCATGAACTGTGCCACGTTGTGAGCCAGAGGGCGCTGCTTCTTTCTTATAATAGAGTAGATTTTCTACTCTAGCATTAGCTTTCTCAATGAAAGTTGTCATCACCTACCGTTACCGCCTGCATTGAGAAATCTTGCTGAAAGGAATTCTAACCCCAACAATTGTCACTCCTGCTCACCAACTTAACATTAGCGAGCTGTGCGCAAGTAAAAAACTCTGCCATGCGGCGTTTGGGGGAGTTTTTCCAGAACTACGCATTCCAAGCAGAACTCGGAGTGGGTAAAACTCTGTGTAATCCGCCTACCCCTATTCAGAATGGACTCGTGGCAGTTCATCTCTGTAGTTTTCAGTAGCACCCCTCCCCCCATAGTCACCAGTTCAAGTAACAGAAGGAAAATGGACAGTCTGCAAGGAACAGCGTGGGTGATAGAGTGGCTGATGCCAGCAATTTTAGAGTACTGATGTAGCAGCGGCAGGCTTCGAGCGCTGCTATGGTGCAGTGTGGAGCAGGAGCCTCAAACAGTTGTGAAAGGTGCTTTCGATGTATGCATTCCACCCACTTTTTGCATGGTCCGTCAATGAAGCAGGAATAGTTTCTGAAATGAGGGGCTGCTGATGCTGCTGAACAAAAACCTCAGCCTATCAGAATGAATGCACTAGCTTACCACATCATCCTTGGAGACGGTGCAGGTAACTTAGAAAAAATTGGAGATACAGTGGGGCCTGTGCTTACTTCACTGCCTCTTGTGCTAACTCTTTCAGCAAAAAGGTGTTCGCCAGCTTCTCTTTATAATAGAGCATCTCTCCAGTCTCTGTCTCCTGTCTCAGACAGTCTTAGGTCTCATGCACTTTATTTAATGCTGTTTATTGTCCTACCTTTCCTGCTTTACACTAGCACTCTCAATGGGAGCTCCAGCATCTAGAACTCTTTTTTCATTTCAATGACAGCCAGGTCACAGGTGCAATAATAGAAGACTCATATCTGAAGTTAAAAGCTGAGTAAGAAGGTATGATATAATGACATTGCTCTTCGAGTCCTGACTATTATTAGGCCACGGGTCTATGAAATCGTTCTTTCAGTATAGTTACTACCAAAGTTACATGATACTCTGAGTGAATGGCTTCATATTTTTTTCTTCCTAGGGTTGAAGGGAATTCGACACCTTACAATGACTGTGTCCCTGATCTCTGATTTCTCAACTGTCCTGATGTCGGCCATCTTGTAATTTACCCTCTACTTTAAATGTGCTGGATTTTATTGAGTGGTGTATCTCCATCCGTCTTAAACCAGGGCTTTACTCCACTTACCATCCAGTGGGAAGAACTTTCTCAGGATCCCGACTCCCGAGGCAGCCAGCAGTTACTCCGATCTGTTATTTACTTGTAGGTGTCCATTGTCTTAGGTACTATCATTCCTATTGGATAATCATGCTTGTACCTTTCTGTACTTGATTCTCTAAGGGTAGCTATGTCATGCATGCCAGTATAGAACATCACGGGTAGTATTAGATGTGAAACTCAAATACCATATTGCACATAAATCACATAAAATAATCCAAATGCTCAGACATGGTCGCAGTGTCAGCACATTGTGAGCTCTATTGAGACAGAGGTCTGCTGTTTCATGCTTGCCTCCAACCCGACATTGACTTCTGTAGGAAAACAGACAATTCCTTTCTCATTAATATTAATGAAATAAGTGGCTTGCGCCTCATTGCACACAGATCACTTTCTACAGAGTATTAGTCAATCCTTCACTGTGCAAAGGATGTGGTTACTTTTGGTCCACGTAGCCACAAGTAGGACGTAAAACAACTCAGGTAGCTAATGCACTCATGCAATGAGAGGCATGTAATGGGGCCATTGTTTCACCACTTGCAAGTGAGCAACTACAATGTATGACCATGGTCCTGTTGGATCTTGCCTTTTTTGCAGGTTTACAATATCGGCTCCTGGAGGGAGTGCTGCGGGTGGTGGGGCAGAGTGGGGGAGGGGCAGGGTGGGGGATGTAAACTCTGGCATACGGCCAGTCAGAGATAGGTAAGTAAATAAATAAAGCTAATTAAATTGTGCGCGCTGTAACGCATTTGGCGTTGCAGCGCACGCAATTTAATTTGTTTTTATTCATTTAGGGCCAGATGTAGGTAGCCAAATACCGGTCGGTAACGGCCGAATTCGGCCGTTACCGACCGGTATTTGGCTACCGAGATGTAGGGGGACAGAAACGGGGCAAATCGGTAATTTTACCGATTCGGTAAATATACCGGTCGGTAAATTTACCGACCGGTATATTTACCGAATCTGTAAAATTGATATGTAGGTGGGACTCTTCTGAGTCCCACAAGGCCTACAAAATCGGTATTTTACCATCAAATTGTATTTGATGTTAAAATACCGATTCAGGTGTGCATGCACATGTGTGCATGCACACCTGTGCCATATGACAGGCAGACCTGCCCTTAGGGCAGGTATGCCTGCCATATGGCCCCCGAACCTTTTTTGGGGGTGCTAGAGGGTGTCAAAGTGACACCCCCTGCACCCTTGTCAAAATCGGTATTTACCGAATCGGTAAATACCGACCGGTAATGCCCCATTCATTCCTATGGGCTTCAAAGCCCATAGGAATGAATGGAGCATTACCGGTCGGTATTTACCGATTCGGTAAATACCGATATTTACCGAATCGGTAAAATACACATCTGGATGGACCTACATGTCCACCCTTCATATTTACCGATTCTTAATTACCGAATCGGTAAAATTCGGTAATTAAGAATCGGTAAATATTTTTTACCTACATCTGGGCCTTATTTCTTTACCTAACTCCGATCGACCATATACTGGAATTTACTATCCCCCACCCTGCCCCCCTCTGCTCCACCGCCCCACAGCACTCTCTCCAGGAGCCCCCACTGCAGGTTTAGCCCATAACCTTTTAGCTTTTGCCTCCTATTTTTCTGGCCTGTTTTTGTTGCATTTAGGATTCTCTGCACTTTACCACCACAAATAAGTGCCAAAGTGCATATGCTCTCTGTATCAATTGTGATTGGTGATTGGTTTATCTATGATTGGCATATTTGATTTGCTGGTAAGGCCCAGTAAAGTGCACTGCGAGTGCCCTGGGCTTGTAAATCAAAATAACTGGTGTGATACAGTGTAGGTAAAGGGCTCATCTGATCAGAGATCCGGAAGCCATGAAGTGGCCAGTTATTGTTGCGCATTCTCAGGGCTATCATCGCTAGGCACGCTTGCCACCGGTACTTCCTGCCTTCCGGAATACCGCACTCGAGTTGCTTCTCTTCACTCGAGCAACGAATTCACACTCATTAGACCTTCTGTGGCACTCAGTTTAAGCGGCTACTTTGCTTTAACTTATAGATATTATTTCCTCCCACGGTTGTCACGCCAACTTCCTTCCATGATAACTTTCCCTTTTCACAATTACTAGCCAACCACGCCCGTTTGGCTGCCATACCTTGCCACAATACCCCCACCAACACTGGTACATTATATGATATACCGACCCATGGGTGGCAATAGCTCACCCTCTATTTGAGTGGTACCATGTGTTCTACCTGATTTAGTACGTAGATTACAGCAATTTCGCCACGTTGCACCACACTTTTAACTTGAAGTACCATTGTCAACCAGACCCACCCTTTCGGGGGTACTCTTTATGCATGACCCGTCTCTACCCAGATGTCCTTGACCCTTATTCGGATTGCACTCCCTTGACCCACGTACATCCCTTCCTTCCCCAGTCAAACAACTCCAGCTGCTTTTTCCTTACTGCGGGTCATTTCAGTAACCACTGGACATGCTCTGGACCCTCTTCCAGAGACATCCCAACATGACTTCCTCTGACCCTTCCAGACCAGTGAGTTATCCTCTCTCACAGTTATTAGGTCCCACGCCACCACTGACTGGCCTACTTACCTTTCTTTTCTCACTTCAGACAGATGCATCCTTAACCTGATTCATACAGGGACCCTGTACGCCTACGATTGGGATTCCTGTCACGAGCACTTGTGCACAGTATCCCACATGTTACATGCCATTTAATGTGACACAGTGCTGTTCTTCTACATGTCAGAATATATGAAGTTATTTATAACAAATATATATGATTTCAAAAACTCAATTTTATGTTGTCAAATTGCTTTTTTGTCTCCCTGGTTTCTCCTCGGGCTTCTAGCAATAACTTGTGCTGCTCTAAATTGGCCACTAACTAATACCCTCTGAGACATTTTTGTATGTTATATACTTTTAGAAAGTGGGCATTTTCTTGTTTAACCATCCTGGGCCTCTCCCTGTCTGTGGAATCAACATTTGGTTAAGACAGACAGGGGCCTGTTTGTTCATTCACTCTAGGCAATCAAACAAAGGGAGTTGAGGTGTACCCTGCATATTTTGATGGCCCATCAGCCGGCTGGTGGGAGGAGCTGTCACCTGCAACCGATTAAGGATGTACCTGAGTTCTCACAATGCTGTGTCCACCCCCGTAGTAGTGTGCCTGGAGCCACGACAAGGCAGGACAACAACTTGTGCACTCCAAAGACAAACCTTTGAGGAAAGCCTACTTCAAATACCAAAAGGTGTATAAGTATTGGACCTAAAACCCCAGACATTTAGAACCCTTCTGGATCAAGAGGAACTCTGCTAAGGAGAAGACCTGAAAAGCTGTGAGGAGGTGTACTGTCCCTTTGCTGTGTGTTGCTTTGCTGGGTTGGCCTGCAGTTGCTGCTTCCACTTTGGAAAATGAGAGGAAAATGACTGGACTTTGCTTTGTATCCTGCTTGGGAAGTTTCTCCAAGGGCCTGTGTGTACTTGCCTCCTGTTGGAAGTCCCAGGGCCATCAAAGACTTCATCTGCAGCATCCATGAACTCCACTGCTGAGAGTTCTGATCTGCCTTGTGGTTCCAAATCCATTGCTGGGCCCTTGGACATTGTTCCTGCTGCACAAATCAGCATGGAACCATCAAAATAGACGCATTGCCCTTCCAGCACCTGTTTTTCTGAAGCAGCAATGCCACACACCACCACTGGGCGGATGAAGAAAGCGAAGCAGGGCCTGTCATCGGCCTAAGAAAGCCCTCTCTGTCTGAAGTCCGAGATCCCCACATTGACTCTGACGCAGGCCCTGCTGTGCGGCTGAAAGAATTGACGCATTGTATGATCACGGCCGAAGGAATCGACGCAACGCCTGTATTGCCACTGCTGCATCGTACTCCAGCGAGTCCGGATTTCCACACATCACTCCTGTGTGCCATGAGTTTCCGATGCATCATCCTCAGACCAGAACTGTCTTGGAATCGATGCACCGCTTCCCCCTACAGTCCAGATTTGAAGCAACACTTTTCATGCTTGCAGCAGGACTGACGCATCACCTTCCAAAGGACTCCAGAATCAACGCATCACTCTGTTTTCCGCTGCTTCCCTTCTCTGCAGCTGTTTTGCCTTTTGGATTTTGATGCATTTGAGGTACTTTGTGTAAAATCGCAGCGTCCATAGAGTTCTATAGACAGATTTGCTTGAAACCTTATGAAAGTCCTATTGGAATATATGACATTACAACGCATGCAATAACAGTGAAGGAAAACATGTTGCACACCAAATGAAGAGAGTACAGAAATGATGTCTCAATGGACATTTAAAAGTTCAAGTATCCACATTTGAAGAAAGAGGACGACGATGGGTAGTACGGCTCCTCTTTAATTGTTATGGATAGCCAGCCGACACGTGTTTCGTCGCCAAGCAATTACAATACTTTGGCGACTCCTCAGGGCTGGGGAGGATACAAAATACAAGATGGAGTACATTGTAATATTTCAATGAACATTACATTTCTTATGTAGCTACTTCTAGTGCGAGTGTAGAGTGAAAGTGAATATTGTGACAATGTGCAGCAGCATAATCGTGGAAGCACACAACACCGTCCCCGTGTACTCCAAAGGATGTCGCAAGTAGTGAACGCTAGTGTTGACTCAAGCAGGATTGTGTTCCGCAAGTGGGTGCGTATGTGCCAAAGATTTAGGTGGTAACCTGCTGGTTGATAGCAAAGAGTCTTATCGAGGTGGCGCAAAGGGGAGGGAAAGAGAAATGCAAGCACTCGTGTAAGAGAGTCCTTGTTCCGATGTGATTAAGAAGGTCAAAATCGTACTACAGGTGTGAGTAGGTCAAATCTTGAAGGATTACAAAGTTAGGAACAGATCCTATAGAAGTTTTAACTGGTGCGCTTCCTACCTGTAGTAGATGAGTATTTAACCACGGGTCTATAGTATTACCAAACAAAGAAGGAAAAAGAGACAAAAAGTAGAGTAAGAGCCACACAGTATTAAGAGGCAGTTGATAAAACGAACAAAAAGAACATTCTTGCGAAGAGTATCAAAGCGAGAATGGTACTTTCAAGGTGAGTATTAATAAAATATGGAGCTCACCGCTGTGCCGGTGATAATTCCAACCCGGCCCCGCTCGGGACCAGGTAAAATGGTTACAACCGTCAAGACGAGTAGTCCAGTCAAAATCTTTCCTTAATATGATTTGAGAACTATAGGGAGGAAAGAATAGGGAGGAAAAAATAATGATAGATTCCCGATAAATGGACTATATCAAGTGCGCAGTTCATTGTTGAGTAGTGCTCAAAATTCCACATGTCCTGCAACGTGCATAACAGAAATCTCACCTTGAGAATACGGTATATAATAGTTTCAGTCGACTTCTGTTGCGAATTGACTTGGGAAGGTAGGAGCATCCACTTTTGTCAATAAGTACGATTTGTGAAGGCTCATCAATAGGATTCCTGGATAAAGTCGGTTATTCCAGGAAAAAGAAAAGAAAAAACGGGCGCAAGAGCGTTAGTTTACCTGCTCTGGTTGGTACCAAAGGGACATTAGTATATCTAACACCAACGTAAATCAATAATGACCGCTGGTTCATACTCGAAAAAGTCCATGTAAAAGACCCATAATAATCGAAGTAATAGGACATTGTAAATTCATTGCCAACATCGACCATTAATAACCGCTGATTTATACTAGCTTATGTGCAAAACCTGATCGGTTGTTGAAGCGCTTAGTTGAGAATAACCCTAATAATCAAAATCCTATTATAAGTTTCTTACTCGATTCGCGGGGAAAAGCAAACAGGACGAGTGCTCCTGCAGTGGTTCCGGGTGCGGACACGTGGTGTCGACCCGGAAGTGGTTAAATAGTCTCGATATGGCCCGTGTTAGGGAGACTAGACCGGCAAATTAGCCGGAAGAGGGTACACTTCCTCTAATTATATATCGACGACACTTGCAGAAAATACCAGAGCGGAATTGTTTTGAAGACGAAAAATAAAAGCATGCATTAATAAGTAATCTCATTTGTCATGCTTAATGCACATAACGTGCGGATCCACAGGGAGTGAGGTCATGCAACGGATTTACGCGGTGCAGTATTGTCAATTACGTAATCAAAACAAATAAGTAGTTAGTACAAAATTATACAATTGTTACCTACAAATCTTCTTGATATATATTGTAATATCTTTCAGTATAAATTAACAGTTCTTGTACAAAGGTTCTTTTGATTTGCATAACATATTTACAAACATTTGTCAATAAGAATCATGGTAGTGAATGCTGTACCATACTATTTATAATCATTATATCGTAATAATATAGTTATGATATAAAGAATGTCCGTACAGGACATTCTAACATTTTAAGACGACATCACATCATGTGTGCCCCATTGAGGGTATGCATTAGAGTGAGAGGTGTAGTAGGATTAAAGTTATACATTACATTTAATATTTCACGAAGTGAAAAAATTCGCAGTTACAGAGGATGACAAGTATTAACATGTATGTTAGAAACTATAGTTGATGTTCGCTTGGTTCGTGTACCTGGAGGCAATAACAGGAGAATAACCAAAGACTAATCACCGAGGAAATATTGCATCTCTTGATCAAAATTCAAACCGTGGTCCACCGTCCGGAGGCGGAGTATCCACATAGCTTCTAAACGTCTCAATTTAAGCTCTCTGTTTCCGCCCCGTATTCCCTGTGGTACAGTATCAATCCCAAAGAAGGAAATACGTTTATCCACAGTTTGGTCGAAACATGCAGCCGCATGCAGAGCAACTGGATATCTTGGATCCTGTTTATGAATAGCCCTAATATGTTCAGCTATTCTTTCCTTGAGAGGGCGGATGGTGCTGCCAACATAAAATTTCTTACAAACACATTCAATAATGTATACTACAAATCGTGTGATACAGTTAATGTTAGTCCTGATGATATATTTTTCTCCATTTGCATCATAAAATTCTTTGGTTTAGTGTTTAGCCCACCGACACGGAGAACAAAACCCGCATTTGAAAAAACCTGTGTTGTGTTTGGTAAGCCAGGTATCAGTAGCAATACTGCGGGGAATTGTTGGACTTAGTCTGTTTCTCAGGGTTCTACCTCTCCTGAATGTAAGCTGTGGAAAGTCTCCTATGAAGTCTTGAATGCTCTTGTCCGCCCTGAGAATATGCCAATGTTTAGTGAAGGTTTTGCGTAGGGCTTGGTGTTGGCTATTGAAGTCAGTAATCATACGAGTAATTCCAGATTCAGTTTTGGTGTCAGTGTGCTTTTTCTTGAGTGTGTCAATTCTTTTAATTTTTTTGACCCGGGTGGTTGCTCTGTTAAGTAGGTCATCTGAGCTCCATATTTTATTAATACTCACCTTGAAAGTACCATTCTCGCTTTGATACTCTTTGCAAGAATGTTCTTTTTGTTCATTTTATCAACTGCCTCTTAATACTGTGTGGTTCTTACTCTACTTTTTGTCTCTTTTTTCCTTCTTTGTTTGGTAATACTATAGACCTGTGGTTAAATACTCATCTACTACAGGTAGGAAGCACACCAGTTAAAACTTCTATAGGATCTGTTCCTAACTTTGTAATCCTTCAAGATTTGACCTACTCACACCTGTCGTACGATTTTGACCTTCTTAATCACATCGGAACAAGGACTCTCTTACACGAGTGCTTGCATTTCTCTTTCCCTCCCCTTCGCGCCACCTCGATAAGACTCTTTGCTATCAACCAGCAGGTTACCACCTATATCTTTGGCACATACGCACCCACTTGCGGAACACAATCCTGCTTGAGTCAACACTAGCGTTCACTACTTGCGACATCCTTTGGAGTATACGGGGACGGTGTTGTGTGCTTCCACGAATATGCTGCTGCACATTGTCACAATATTCACTTTCACTCTACACTCGCACTAGAAGTAGCTACATAAGAAATGTAATGTTCATTGAAATATTACAATGTACTCCATCTTGTATTTTGTATCCTCCCCAGCCCTGAGGAGTCACCAAAGTATTGTAATTGCTTGGCGACGAAACACGTGTCGGCTGGCTATCCATAACAATGAAAGAGGAGCCGTACTACCCATCGTCGTCCTCTTTCTTCAAATGTGGATACTTGAACTTTTAAATGTCCATTGAGACATCATTTCTGTACTCTCTTCATTTGGTGTGCAACAGGTTTTTCTTCATGTACCTAATGTGTGTCTCGGCACACATTTTTGGAGGGGTTTAGGGCCTTTATCCCCTCACCTGCATGCACCCTTACCTATCTGTTCTTTTGTTACTACCGTGAGCAGTGCGCCCAGTATTTCCCTCACCTAAAAACCCTGGTCTCAATTGTCGCATGCAATAACAGTGCCTGCTTTTACTACGCAGTCTTTACATTGCAACTACCATTACATTGTATGATTTTACAACGCATGGTATTAAAATGCATTTTTTAAACTACCACTACAGCGCATTCCATTACAACGCATACCATTACAATTAAGGCTCCTTGTTTTCCGTTTTTACAGATTTTTACAGATAAATACAGACAGAAAACAATGTGCTTTCTGTCTGTGTTTATCTTTAAAAGTGGATAAATACAGAAATGTGTGCTGCTTTTAAGTGACTCTCCGTGCTATCTTTCGTGCATTATACCCCAACAGCTGAGTAGATGAACAGCAAGGGAAATTAGCGAACAGGATGAAATTTCTTTAAATACCGCCGTGTCATTACACATTTGTGGTATAATGCTAGTATTTATCAGTGGATGTATGGTTATGTAATACTTGGCAGCTTAATTAACTAAAAAATGACAGACATCAAAGTATGAGTGCGCATCTATCCGTTAAATAAATACAGAAATGTACAGTTTTAAACCTTCATTTATGCGCAAAAAAACAAAAAATAAATATGGATAAATACAGGTAAAATGGTCAAAAAATAAATATGGATAAATACAAACCTAATTACAATGCATACCATTACACAGCAGAAGTGATCTTTATTAACTGTGCGATTAATTAAAATCTTTACAGTATAAAACACATGAACGTCCCCCCCCGAAGAGCCCTTCCCCAATACAACCCTGTATACAACTTTAAAATAACATAACGAGTATTTACACTACTTTATGGCCCAATGTAGGTGGCAAATACCGGTCGGAAACGGCCGAATTCGGCCGTTTCCGACCGGTATTTGGCATCTTGAGATGTAGGGGGCCATTTTTACAGATTCGGTAAATTTACCGAATCAGTAAATTTACCGAATCTGTAAAATACTGAATCGGTATTTTTACCGATTCGGTAACGGCCAGATGTAGGTGGGACTCTTCAGAGTCCCTATGGCCTTACAGAATCGGTATTTTACCACCCAATCCAATTGGGTGGTAAAATACCGATTCCAGGTGTGCATGCACATGAGTGCATGCACACCTAGCCATGTGACAGACAGACATGCCCTTAGGGCATGTCTGTGTGCCACATGGCAAACATGCCTGTCTTTGGGGTGCTAGAGGGTGTCAAAGTGACACCCCCTGCACCCTTGCTAAAATCGGTATTTACCGAATCTGTAATTACAGATTCGGTATTGCCCATTGATTCCTATGGGCTTCAGGGCCCATAGGATTCAATGGGCAATACCGAATCGGTATTTACAGAATCGGTAAATACCGAATCTTAACGATTCGGTATTTACCGAATCTGAAATACCTACATCTCCCCCCCTCTAATTTACCACTTCTAAAATACAGATTTGGTATGATTCTGTATTTTAGAAGTGGTAAATTAGATTTACCTACATCGGGCCCTTAGTCCCTTAAAACTTCTATTAAAAAAAAAAGAGAAAAGAAATACAAAAAAAATGTTTTTTTTTTGTTTTTGTTTGGTCCTTGTCTTCCCACCTTCGAGACTTTAGAGCTTGTGTGGGAGTTCGGCGTGGGTATTCTCGACACAATACCAGCTGTCAGTTGGAGGGTTCTTCATGTGGCCCTAAACCAACCCTGCTTTGATTTTTGAGTCCGGTGAATCCACTTACTTTACAAGCTAAATTAACCATCAGCTAGTATGGTTGGGGATTCCAGATGGTACTCCTTACACAATATCAGGTCCCTTGGGGTCTGTGGCCTTTTGATGGAGCTCAAGTGCCATCCTGACTTGGTGGGTGAACTTGCCGACCCTAGCTAGTAGGCAGGTCGTGGTTACCGAGAAGCACCAGTCCGAGGCCTCTCTACAGGTTCTGTAGCCTAGGTTCCGTAGGGCCGGGCGCAGCAGACGATGTCGATCGCTGTCCAGCTTGGTACAGCAGCACAGAAGATGCAACCAGGATTCTCATGGTAGCTGCATAGCCGGCAGGCGATGGCACCATCTGTGCGTGCCCATTTTGGGTTAAAGTCCACAATCCTGAGGGCCAAGAGGCGCAGATGCAGAATTTTCTTCCTCGCTTGAATTGAAAGCGAGTCTTGCAAGTATGGTTGAGGTTTGCCTGGAATATAAGACTTATCCAGGGCCAGGGTTAATGAGTTGTGTCGAAGTAATGAGCAGTCAAGCTCAAATGAGATGAACAGGACTTGGCGCTTTACAGCTTGGGCACAGGCTGAATAGGGAATTTCAAGGAGGGGTAAGCTCTTGCCCTCGATTTTCAGAGACGCAATACCTTTTTCCACCATAGCGTGCCATGGGGTGCCCGCTTGTCCAAAAATTATTTTTAGAAAGTGTTTAAGGTTGTTTCGGACGCTTTCAGCACTCTGATGTAATATTTTAACAAGTCCCCCTGTAGTGTCAGTTCTGGGCGATTCAAGCCTATTTCTAGCCTTAGCCTGTTATTCCTTGCCTGTTTTGGGGCATGGAGCACGAGTTTATACGCTTTCACCTGGGCCGCGTTGATCTTTTTCTCAAATGCTCCTGGATAGGCAATGTGGCCGTACGTAATAGAGGGGATCAGTTTTGCCCTAAGTACGGTCAGCATAGGTTCTACTGAGGGGCTGGCTAGGCGGTGGCTTAAACGTCTCAGGGACAGAATTATTTTATCGATTCTAGGTTTTAACTCCTTTAGATGTTTGACTGCTGTGGCCCTCTCTGACACCCAGACACCCAGATAATTATAGGAAGGGGCTGTGCTGATTCTGTGCTCCCCCAAAGACCATGTTGCTTGTTTTTTGTGGTGGTATTTGCCGAAGATTACTATCTTTGTCTTGCTCTTGTTGATCTGAAGGCTATTTTCCTTGTTGTATGTTGCCAGACTATTTAAAGCTCTTTGGAGCCCCACCCTGGTGTGGTCCATGACCACTGTGTCGTCTGCGTACTGAAGGGCACCCAGGGCCAGCTTCCCCAGTCTTGGGGGTACTAAGTTTGTATCTTTCAGAGCTAGCCCCATGTCTGCTGTGTACAAGTTGAAAAGTAGGGGGGCCATCATGCACCCCTGCTTAAGTCCGGAGTTGGTGTTGATTCTTGCTGTTGTAATTGTTGGACTTTATTTCACCTGGACCCATGTCCCCTCATAAAGAGCTTTTATGGCTTTGAGCAGAATTTGAGGGAGCCCCCGGGTCTCAAGCTTTGCCCATAGCCGACTCCTATTTATTCGGCCGAAGTCGGTAGAATAGTCTATGAAACAACAAAACAGGGGCAACTTATTCCTCGTGTTGGCTTGCTTCGCAAGGTAAGAGAGCGCTATGATGTTGTCCAAGGTGGAACTATTGGCCCTAAAGCCAGTCTGTGAGGGCGGGAGAATGCCGTTCTTATCAACCCAGGCCTCCAGGTCCCTTAATAGTAGGCGGGCGTATACCTTGGCTTCTATATCAAGAAGCGCTATGAGCCTATAGTTGGCCGGATTCGAGTGGTCACCCTTCTTATGTATAGGGAATAGGACCGAGCCTTTCCAGGATGTTGGCAGGATTGCAGTGGCAAATGAGTGATTGAATAGCGGGGCGAGAATGGTTGCAAAAAAGGCAGGGGCAGTTTTAAAGACCTGGGCAGGAATACCGTTTGGGACGGGAGCCCCATCTGTTCTAATAGCCCTAATGAACTTTAAGATCTCCTCCTCTGTGTACTTTACGGATTGGCTGGGCCCTGAGGAGTCTTTCGGCGTGCTGTGAGTTTTAATAGTTACAGCGGCTTCCTTGGACCACTCTGAGCTGCCAGGGATGGTCTGGTTTACCCCACTGGTGTACAGCCCCTTTGCGTATTCTTCCCACACAGCCCCTGCAACACTGTTTTCCTTATGCTCGCCTCTGGGGGTCAGGCTATTAATATGACGCCATAGCTTGCTATTGTCCTTTTCTTTCATTAGGGAAAACACTTTGAGACAGTTCTTTTCTGACCACAGCCTTTTCAGGTCCCAGACTTTCTTTTTGTAATTGTCTCGCAGGGCAGAGATAGGGGTCTTCGCTGGCAGGTGAATGCCTTTCTTTTTTTCCTTGATTGCCTTATTAAGCGCTTTCTTGCATTGTCTCAAACTCCGCGTTTTTTTGCGTCTTGGCCTGGTGTTATTTTGATGGTTTCTTGGTTGGTTGGAGTTACCCAAGCTCTTCAGTAAATCCATGGTCAGTATTTCCCAGAAGTATGTGATGTGCTTTATGTCTTGTGTCTTTAGAGCTGCCTCCCTGCTGGCTACAAACTGTGACAGGCTGTGGCTGAGGTTGGTCGACCATTTTATTCTTTTGAGGACTCGAAGGTGTTCTTCGCCTGAGGTTGCTCTGATTATTTGCTGAGCTTTCACCTGTTCACGCACCAGGTTGAAAGTGGCGCGGAGGGGCCTGTGGTTGCTTTCCTCTCTATCGTCCACAGTGAAGTCACAAAGTTTATGGGCCAGCCCTTCGTTAGTAAAGATATAGTCTATGGTGGATATATTCCTGAAGGTCGGTTTAGCGGTCCAGGAGAGATGGCGCATTTTTTGTGACCCATGAGTAGATTGCAGGTTAAAGTTTATGAGGTATTCGGTCAATGGGGCTGACTTCTTGCTTGAAGGCGCAGCGGGGAACTGTCCCAGGCCTCTAGTGTTGAAATCGCCCGCTATTATCATGTCATGTTGCTCTGAGCTTTTGAGTAGATCTTCCAACGTGGTAATGAGTGCTTCCATGGCCTGATGAGTTTGATATTTAGTTGGATTGATGTAACAGTTGATTAGTAAAAGGGGGTGGGACTTTTGACCTGTTTTCAACCCCTCTATTGTAATGGCTTGAAGATCGGGTGACGCCACTTTTAGTTCTGTGATCTTGAATTTGCAGGTGTGGCTTATAAAGATGGAAAGGCCCCCTGACGGGCGTCCAAAGATGGTTCTTTTGGTCGCTGATTTAAAGTGTTCATAGAAGCCTCCAATTGGAGTGGTTAACCTCGCCCAGGTCTCCTGGATGCACAATATGTCTCCCTGTGCGAGGTATTCAAGTGAGGCTATGTCTCCGAAAATGTTGCTTAGCCCTGCTATGTTCCATGAAATGATGGTGAGCTTACGGTCTTGTACCTTGGGTGGATGTAAGTATGCACTATTTCCATAGGTATATATTTGGTTAGGGACCCTGTCTCCGTGTGACCTCCGGATAGTCCAGACCTTGCTAAATCCGCTGCACTCTCCGCTGCGTGTCTTTATGCAAGATGTTAATTTTTAGCTGAGTTCTTTGCCTCCCCCTATTTTCGATCCCCCATCTAGGCTTATGGGCCTAGTTCCTTTGAGGACTGAGGTAGATTCTTGATGGCCATGGTTAGGCGTGAGAACATGTGGATATTCTTGCGCCCTGGGGGCAGTGATTTCAATGCCCCATTCTGCGAGTTGTGTGGCTTCCTTGAGGACCGCATATTGGACCTGCTGTTGTGCGAACCCGAGTAAGGTGGAGTCTCCAGACTTTTGAACATTACCCACTCGATCTTGTCTGAAGTGATTTGTGCCAAGGATGCAATGGAGCCAAAGAGGCGAACAATATTAGACCTGTTTAAGATGTCGTAGGAGACTCTGGCGGTGTATCTGGCAGTCAGCAGCACCTCGTATATGGCTTGTTGGTTTTTATGTTGAAGAGGGCGCAAGATCTGCCCTTCTCTCAGAATGATGTGACTCTGGCAGTTTGTGATCAGAGGGTTTTTGTAGGTGACTCCTGGCCGCAGTCTGCCTGACACCTCATTTAGTAAACCATCCTCTCTTTGGACTCTTAGCAGCTCACCCTGGTTTAAGTTGGAGTTAATTACAGTCTTGTGTTGATACACCAAACCAGGAGGGCTGGGGGCGCTGAGTTGAGCACCGAGTACCTCCTGTGCCATCCTCAGCTGAACTTCCTTGTCGTGTCTGCTCTCCTGATGGGTGATCTGAAGACTTTGGGCCTTATCTAGGACGGGAGGTACAACTCTTGGCTTCGTGGCCTTCGTTTCCTGTTTGAACTTGAAAATGGGATATAGAGGTTTTGGACTGCTTTTATTTACCGTGTCGCCAAAAGCTTGTGTTACTGGTAATATTTGTCTGCTTTTAGCTTTGGATTTCTTCATTTGTTTATTTAATCTTTTTTTGGCCCTCCTTGACAGTAGGGCTTTTATTCCTGCCGATGCACCTTCGGCCTTCGCCGCTGGAGGGGCAGTGACAAATGAGTCGTCACTTGTAGTATCAAGTGCCAGGACCTCGAGCTCCCCATTCCCTTGTGCTACAGAAGAGATGTTATTGCTTAGCCCTGCCTGTGACTCCTTCGGTGGGCTGCTAACCGCAGTGCAATAGTTCGACAGTTCGGAATGCACCGTCTTCAAGGCTGATGGCTTTTGAGTAGCTTGTTCTGGGGGGGACGTCTCACTTTGTCCTTTGGTTAGTGCCAACATGTCCTTTAAAACTTCTGGTAGAGTTGCCCATTTTTCAATGATGGCAGCATTAGCGTCGGTGGTAGCCACGTTGGCGTGTTGGGCTTCAAGTAGGACCTCTAGTTTAGCCAACTTATCATCTTGACGCACCAGGTGCTGAGCAATTGAGTACAGCAGATCGATTTGTACTTCCATCTTTGTGGACTGCCATAGCAACCCCCTAGCCATTGTGTCCTGTACTTCTCTTATTGCTGACAGATTTAACTTTTTGAATGTAACTTCTTCCATTGTGTCTTGCTGATGTGCCAGGCCCAGCGGGCTCCATCCCTCTGTTTGAGACGTTCCCGGGACGGTAGTTATGCCCGGGTTTATTGGTGTTGCTTCCAGTGTTCGTTCGATAGACTGTTCTAGTTTTTGCAGGAATTATGTTGTTAATGCGTCCATTCCTGAGGGGGTTGTCTTCTGTTTTTCGCGGGGAGTCTCCTTGGGGTCGATCGTTTGCATATGCTTTTTGGGGAAGTAGCTGCAGCTGCCTCCTTATGCTCTTTCTCCTCACTCTCCCTCGCTATAGGTCTCACATGAATGTCGGCTGTGATCCATATCGGGCTCTTCGCCCTAGCGACAGGCTGGAGGCATGCCTCGGGACTCCCAGTTTTCTGAGTGGCAGCAAGCTCACAGGGAGGAGGACTCCTCTGATCTTTAATTGTCTTTGGAGGACCCAGTTTAAGGATGATCTCTGGCACTAACTCTGCTTGACCCTCATCCAAGGCTGTAGAGCCACTGGAAGCCTGGAAAAAATTAGTGATGAGTCCTTGAGGGAGGGTATTGCCATTAACTAATTCCTGGGATTTTTGGGAGCTGATGCTCCTTGTTATCCGTCTTTGTGCTGTACTTTCGGAGTCCACCTCCGGCCTAGCCTCCGTGCTTGACAGGGTCTTCTTGAGCGACATCCTCGGGCACCGAAAGCTGGGGCTCAGAACGATGTAACTCAGTGCTTATGGGCCTCCTTGTTGAAAAGTGGCCCCTGTGTTTAATTTGTATGCCTGATTCTGCAAGCACACAGTTACTGAGGAGGACTACAGTACCCAGAGTCCTTTATGTCAGCACTTAGTTGCTCGAACTAGAGGTGGGTGTCGTGGTGTGGATCGTGGTATAATTGCGGCAGCTTTAAGTTTTAGGGTGCTCTTGGCAAAGGGGTGCTGAAGTCGACCCGATGAAATGATTGGCCTCCCACGGCGCTAGGCCTGCTTTTCGGGAGCGGCGATGAGAGTGTAAGGGGATGACGGAAAAGACACAGGAGGTGGGCCTTAGGAAAGTCAGGAAATGTCAGAACGAGTCTGTGCAAAAGTTTTTTGAATGGGTTCTGGACAAGACTTAGCCAAAATTTACTGTTCGTCTTAAAAGGGAGGAGAGGGCAAGCGGTGCACTCAGGGGAAACCGCGGGCTGGGAGACCTAGTCAGGCAGCCCCTTGGTCCACCCCCAGGTTCTTACTTCACAGCCGCCTCTATCGGAGGCCGCGCTCGCCTCCAGGACTTACCTCCCGTGTGGGGTAGTGCTAGCTAGGCTGGACTGCTCCTCCGCCAAGACTTGCCACTCGCTGTTCCCTACTCTCCCGCCTCGGTTGCGGGTCTTGTGCCGCTCTCTCTGGCTCTCTCCGGCTCTCTCCGGAGTTCATGCTGCAGGTCAAAGTCTCGGGCGAGGCTCCCGCTCACCCACAGCTCCCACAACTCGCGGTGCTCACCAGACCCCCCGCGGCCTGCGGTATGCTGCAGCCGCGTTTCTTCAGCCGTAGCAGATAACTACTCTTTTGCCCTACAGCTCGGCGCCGCGGCTTCTCAGCTCTCCGCAGCTATGGGTGGCTATCACCGGCTCTCGCTCATGCTGGGGCCGAGGCTGGGCAGTGCGGCACGGTCGGTGGAGGCGGTGGCGGTGGCGGCTCTACAGCTCTACTGCTCTGCTGCTCTGCTCCGTGAAGAGAATGGGCGGTGCTTCTAAACACAGCTGCTCAATCAGGGAGATCGGTCTGTACTCATTACACAGCATAATACTTTTAGGGTAACAGTATTGTAAGTGTTGGATAGTGTAGGGCTAAAAATGACTATTTCCACTCCAGTGAATCCAACAGTAGGGTAAGTGTTGGATAGAGGAGGGGTAAAAATTACTACATTTTAGATAGTGTAAGGGGAAAAATTACTAGTCCCACTGTAATGTAATGTAATGTAATGTAGTAGTACTTGTATAGCACATAAATCGACCCATGAGGGTATCTCGGCGCTTGTACGCATACCGCTGTGGAACGCTTCCTGGCTTTTTCCTATGAAGTGCCCACTCCTGGGCACCCCCAAGGTGAAGCCAGGCATCCTAGCGTTGTTGGGGCCAACAGTAGGAAAAGTGTTGGGGTAAAAATTACTGTTGCCATGTACCCCCAAACCCATACCTGTGGTGGTGAGCCTCAGCAAGGCCTACCAGTGCTAGGGGTTCTCCCTTCTCTGCACAGAGTCCTCAGATCAATGGAAAGAAGTTAAGAAGTTGGCACAGAAACTGGAATAGAAATGACAGAGTTTATTAAACCTCATGACGTGGAACTACAGTCACACAACACCCCTCTGTAGTGTATGAGGTAGCACACTGACTGGAAGGAGCTTGCAGCTAGATTCATGAAAGGCAAATCGGCTCGCAAAGGGCCATATTCTCAGAATCTGGCCCTTTGCGAGCGCAATTTTTGCATTTGGGATTCATCATCCCAAATGCAAAAATCGCTATTACAGAATTCGCATTTTAGCGAGGAATTGCATTTAAGGAATCTCTATTTGAGATTCCTTAAATGCAATTCATTAACCAATTTAAAATTGCGAATTCGCAATATTTGGCCGCTATCTACCACCCTTTGGACATGTGTGTGCGCAACACCTGTGTAATGTTGCATTTCAGGGTTGCTACAGCGTGTCCTTTGGACACCCCTGGCACCCTTGAAATCGCATCCTTATTTGCGATTAGCAAATTGCTAATCGCAAATAAGGAATAACTTCCCATTCATTCCTATGGGCCTATAGGCCCAAAGGAATGAAAGGGGAGTTATTCCTTATTTGCGATTAGCAATTTGCTAATCGCAAATAAGGAAGATGTAGGAATCGCAATATTTATTGCAATTCCTATATGAATCCCGTTTTGCAAGTCCTTAATAGCGATTCCTTATGAATCGCTATTAAAGACTCGCAAAACGGGTCTTTGATGAATCAGTGTGCAAGTCCTTTTATACCCACACAGTGGCTCAAATGAAGGCGGTACAAGTACAGAATGCTGGTTTCAAATACATACAAGGTTATACAGAGAGTGTGCTGTCAACAAGTGGGAGGGGTTGACAGTTAGCTAATTCTGGTGGACACATCCTGACAGTTACAAGTTGGGGACAGCTGTAAGCTCAACTGAGCATGTGCAAAGTAGAATAGACTAAATATATCTCGTCTCCAGGCAGATTGCAAGAGCAGTTAACATGAAGGTAGGACAGAGCACATGGCAAGCACATGGCAAAAAAATGGCTGCCAGAAATACAAAATGGATTCCACACAACGGATAAGATAGTGTCTAAATACAAGATGTCTTCTGCGAATGCTTAACCTAATCGCTGCTAAATTACAACAGACGACCCTTTAGCATTAGCTGAAGACATTCGTCTATCTGGGGAAATCTAAATATGCATCTTGTACATTGATGTTCATCATCTCAGTAATTTCGTAATTTAACATTTGTTGTTCTTTTGCAATATTTCTTTTGGCAGGTGTACAAGCAGTGATGCACATGGAACAAAGCATAGGACCGCATTGTATACAAGTACAGCATGTAAATAGTATCACCAGTAGTACACATAGAATAGTCAGTAGTTTCCAGCCCCAAGTAACAAAGAGTGTCCATATCCAGTTAAAAAATGTCCATGTACCAGTCTCTCGGTGTATTTGTGCAGCATCATCATGCAATCTGCAGTTTAGAGATTGCATGATAAACTGAAGGTGAGTGATCAGGTATGAAAACACAGCAACTGCTACCGATGATGCGAAATGCACCACCTCGATCAGCCAAAACCACGTCAAACACCATCCTATTCTGGAGTGCTACAATTCTTGCAATTTGCAGTTCTTCTATAATGTTCCCAAGTGCCATGGCTGTCTGATTGGTGACAGCTTCCACAACACGAGTCAATCGTCTGATCTTTCTGCTATTCTATGCAGCACCCACAAAGAAGAATAAACTCAAATTGAAATCGACATATTGTTGTAAGGTGGTATCTGTCTGGTCGACTTCATCTGTACTTATTGTTCGTTTGTATCTATTCTTAGAAAATAATTGTACAACTTTAGGTCAAGGTGATATGATGCGGGTGCTAAAAACACAGTGGGTAACAAAAAAGATATGTAACATACCCCGGACCACCCAACAGGTAATTGATAGTATCCTTTATTACCACACACGAAGTATGTATTGTGCGATGATGTAAAACGACTGTTAATAGCACCTTCAATAGTTAATGTGGAAATACATTCACTCCGTCCTACAGGAATTCTCCCAACACTGCCAATACATAAATCTGCTTTAGCTCTAGTTACAGAAATCACAAAGGGTCCCGTCTTTTTCATATTCCTTATATTTGTAAAGACATACGGTGTCGAAATATTGTCCGGTTGATACTCTTCCCATTCCCATTTAGTCCCTTTAGCTTGAGGATAACCATCTCTTGGTAGCATTCTTTATTCAACCGAAAAATGATTCCACCTACTGAGGACTTTATGAAAGCAAACAAAAGAGCATACCAAGCTTGACATGAACCATTATGGGAAAACGGTAGATGAATAAAATGCATTCCTCCTTTCTTTTGGTGTGCAGTTATCATCCCACACACCCAACAATTGGTAGTATTCGTGGCATTGTGTGTATGATGCAACATCTGGATGAATGTGTCATTCAGGTAGGATTGTCGTTGTTTCTGCTCATGATAGGGAAGCGTATAATAATGGTGTTCCACTGGAGCTGTAGTAGTGGCAACAAAAAGCTGTCAAGCAGGAGACACTTTCTCAACAAACCAGGTGATTATTGCCATAACCACCAGGGCAACAACAAACCCTATAGCACAAATGATTATTTTGTTATTCAATTCAGCAACAGTGATGATTGATCTTTCTAAAAACTTGTTGGAAACAATCGTTGGAGCTCTTCTCCCTGGTCAGCCGTTGATTTCTTCACCACGGGCCAAGACGGGTGTCACTACACTAATGCAGGGCTGATCCCCCCCTTGCCACATCAGCTCTCCATTTCACAAACCCAATGCGGTAGCTCAACCAGTCTCGTTCAACTCTGCAGATTCTTTCCTCGGTCTCAAGTGGTATCGCGATGCTCCAGGAATCGTGTAGTCAGCTAAGACTTCCGCAGATTTGTCAGGTGAGATAGATTGACCTTTCTCCATCTCCAGAATCTCTCGATGGTCGGTCAGCGCAGCAGGTTCCACCAAGGCAGGCGACAAACGCTTGCAATGCGTGCTGCGGACCCAGTTCTTCTTGTTCGTCACTCGAACTGCTGTCCTTGGAGTCAGGAGCACCTGCTTCGGACCTCGCTACCTCGGTTCCAAGCTGTTCGATCTGTCGAAGACCTTGACCTTCACATAGTCGCTGGGACGGAGTTCATGGGCCTCACCTGTAGATCTGTTAGGAAGAGCTTCTCGAACCTGTTGATGAACAGAGATCAAATTGTCGGTTAATTGTGCCAAATAATCATTCATCAGAACACAAGGAACATCATGTATGGGGTGTGGCTTAGGAACTCCCCAAATATTCATTGGTCTCCCAAAGACCACTTTGTACGGGGTGAGACCTGATCGTGAGTGTGGCACCGATCTTATGGATAATAATGCCAAAGGTAGTGCATCTGGCCACTTTAGGGACGTGGTAGCCAGTATTTTTGCCAGCTTCAATTTTAAAGTAGCGTTATACCTTTCAACCAATCCTGCTGATTGTGGGTGGAAGACTGTATGGAATTTCAGTTTGATCTCTAACCCTTTCAGGACATGCTCAACAACTTGCCCCATAAAATGAGGTCCGTTGTCACTCCACAAAAGCTTACAAACACCATACCTAGGAAAAAATTCCTTCAGAAGCACCTTTGCTGTGGTAAGAGCAGTATTATCCTTTGTGGGGTATACCTCTATCCATTTACTGAAGGCACATACCACCACTAGGACATATTTTAGATTATTGCAGCGTTCAAGTTGGATGTAATCCATCTGCAAAACTTCAAAAGGTGTGGTTGGTGTAACAAACTCTCCTGTAGGAGTCTGTGTCCCTTTTCCAGGATTAAACTGCCAACAGATCAAACAGGACTGTACCACACTTTTAGCTGTCCTGGCAATTTCAGGATGCTATATTAACAAAAGTAAGGAGTACCACCAGAAAAAATGCTCAGAGAGCAATTTCTGCGGGATGGTTCACTATCAAAAGAGAAGAAAGTCCTTCTTTGTTTCTTAGTAACCCCTCACTCACCGACCTAGTCGGTGACATGCTTCATCATCGGGGCCACCTTGATGGCCGAGTGCCATCAAAGTGTGCTTCAACACCTGAACTACAGTGGAGCTGGTATGTGAGTGATGAATGTGAAAAAGAGGTAAGTGAGTTAAAAATTGTCCTGGTATGACTTGTATGAAAAAACTTTATTCTTAAGACTACTGGACAATAGTAAAATATAAGTGTCGATACAATTAAAGGTTTAGTTATGACCAAGTGTATCTGGAGAATATGTGGTGGGTCTACATGTTTCAAACCGTAATAGGAATTTCCGGTTTTTCTTCAGGACCAGATCAAGGAAAAGGGTGGTCAGGGTACACTAACACCCTGCCGTGCCTGCATTTCCTTGTGCCTTGACATCAAAATTCGTGGTGCCAGGCTAAAGAACAAAAAGAGGTATAACCCGGTGGTGGTTTACCTGAAAAAGACCTGTTGAGAGAAAAATAATAATCACAAACAAACTCGTTACAAGCCTGCAACGTAGTGAAGTGACGGAGTCTCATGTCTTCGTGTCTCTTGAATCATCCCATACTGCTATTATATGGTTGTATTATAGTGCAATATTTCAGGGGTGCACAGTGCAGCTCAAAGAGTATCGTGATTGATTCTTGGCGCAAAAAGGACCCTCAGTAACTACCTTGCACACCTATCAATTGTATGTGCTTTTTGTGGTAGTGGGCGTAAATTTCTTTACTCATTCGCACGCATCCCAAAACTATCGGTGCGTGGCTATGCAACACTCACGACAATTTCTAGGTGAGGGGCATTGCGATGTGATAACTGTTTCTTGATCAAACCAATGACAATACCAGACAAACACAACATAGAACACACAGTAGAAGATGCTTACTCCTAATGAAGGGTCATAGGGCAGCACGGGATGAGGGAGGGGAGGCCTGGGTTAAAAACATATTCTGTAAGGTAAGGGATAAAAGAGCGTTAGGGATAATCTCGCTTGCCCGTGAAGGAGACATGAGGAAAGGCCGGGTCACGAGGCCGACAAAGTCCGTGTAGCCCCGGGGTGCGCCGATTCTCTACTTACAGTTTTGCAGGTCAAAGGAAACAGTGTACCTATGTGTTCCCTCCATGCGCCCGTGATCGGAGTGAAAAACGGGAACGCTAATAAGAGGGCCGCCATCGCGGATGTTGGGGGCGTGCCTAGCCTCGCGTGATGACGTGGTGACGTCACGCTGTATACTACGGAGGCAGCGCTGGGACATGAGTTGCCATGGTTACAACACCCGCTCTCTGGTGTTGTCCAAAAAACAAAACAAAATATCTGCAGACTGGCGTTTACACAGATGCAGGGGGAGCGATTCAGTTAATAAGTACACTACGCCCACTACCACAAAAAGCACATACAATTGATAGGTGTGCAAGGTAGTTACTGAGGGTCCTTTTTGCGCCAAGAATCAATCACGATACTCTTTGAGCTGCACTGTGCACCCCTGAAATATTGCACTATAATACAACCATATAATAGCAGTATGGGATGATTCAAGAGACACGAAGACATGAGACTCCGTCACATCACTACGTTGCAGGCTTGTAACGAGTTTGTTTGTGATTATTATTTTTCTCTCAACAGGTCTTTTTCAGGTAAACCACCACCGGGTTATACCTCTTTTTGTTCTTTAGCCTGGCACCACGAATTTTGATGTCAAGGCACAAAGAAATGCAGGCACGGCAGGGTGTTAGTGTACCCTGACCACCCTTTTCCTTGATCTGGTCCTGAAGAAAAACCGGAAATTCCTATTACGGTTTGAAACATGTAGACCCACCACATATTCTCCAGATACACTTGGTCATAACTAAACCTTTAATTGTATCGACACTTATATTTTACTATTGTCCAGTAGTCTTAAGAATAAAGTATTTTCATACAAGTCATACCAGGACAATTTTTAACTCACTTACCTCTTTTTCACATTCATCACTCACATACCAGCTCCACTGTAGTTCAGGTGTTGAAGCACACTTTGATGGCACTCGGCCATCAAGGTGGCCCCGATGATGAAGCATGTCACCGATTAGGTCGGTGAGTGAGGGGTTACTAAGAAACAAAGAAGGACTTTCTTCTCTTTTGATAGTGAACCATCCCGCAGAAATCGCTCTCTGAGCATTTTTTCTGGTGGTACTCCTTACTTTTGTTAATATAGATACCTAACCCAGGGGACTAGGAGTATTGTTCCATCCACTTCGGTGGATAAAATCCCTTAACTCTCTCCTATTGTTTATGTCAATTTCAGGATGCTCCCAGACTTGTGTAAGCAATTTAGTTATTGCTAGGGCTCCAACATGTGCCAGCCCATGTGCCATTTGAACCATAGGTTGTAAATAGGCTGCAGACAATTTCCATTTATTCATTTATTTGTTACGCCAACAACCCTCATCATCTAACATTCCTTCTTTAGACCATTGCTCAAGTTCTTCCACAGAGGCAGATCTCTGTATATCCAATACTTCCTTTCTAGCATCATGCCAACGCTCAGCTTGTGATTTTACTACGTACATGGATGTAGTGCTTCGCTGCATTGCAGTTTCACGGGCTACACGGTCTGCGAAGGCATTCCCTTGTCCTATTTTGTCAATGATTTTCTTGTGTGTGCTACACTTCATAATAGCAACGTTCTTTGGGTATGTAAGTGCAGTCAAGAGATTATGTACTAATTCTCCGTGCATTATCTGCATCCCGTGGGATGTAAGAAAGCCTCTTTCCTTCCAGAGTAGGCCAAAATCATGAACCACTCCAAAATCATAGCGGCTATTCGTGTATATGTTCACACACAAGTGAGTGCTAAGTTCACACGCTCGTGTCAAAGCTATTAGTTCAGCTGCTTGAGTCGACTTCTGAGGTATGCGAGCTGTTTCCACTACTGTCTCAAGCGTGGTGATTGCATAAGCAGCTGAAGTCGTGCCATCTGGTAACTCCAGACAGGACCCATCAACCCACAGTTCCCCATCTACATCTGGAAGGGGCGTATCTTGCAAATCGACGCGATCCTTTGTCTGTTCCTCAGTAAGGAATATACAATCATAAGGTTCCTTTGCCTGGGACTGAGTCGCAGGATATGCTAACAAAGTGGTTGGGTTCAGTGTCGCGCACCTCTTCAAGGTAATATGAGGTGCTAACAGTGTCAATTCGATTCCTGTCAAACGAGCACTAGTTAAGTGTTGTGTCTTAGTCTGATTCAAAAGGGCATCTACTGCATGGGGTACTAGCACCAACAGTTTGTCTGACAAAACTATCCCTTCACTCTGACGTATGGACACAGCTGTTGCTGCAACTGAATGGAAGCATCCAGGCACCGCAAGAGCAACAGGATCGAGAACTGCAGAAAAATATGCACAGGGACGCTGCTTATCACCATGTGTCTGTACTAAAACTCAAAATGCACATCCATCTTTCTCGTGTACGTAGAGTGTAAAAGCCTACGTGTAATCTGGTGTGCCTAACACTGGTGCAGAGCAGAGAGCTTGTCTTAACTGACGAAAAGTGTTTTGGCATTCATCGGTCCATGGAAAGTCAAAAGCGCTAGCAGGGGTTTAACAATGTGTGAAAAGCCCAATATCCATTGCCTACAAAATGAAGTCAAACCAATGAACGCATGGACATCTTTCTGTGTGGAAGGTACTGGGGTGTCTGAAATTGCTTGAATGCTATCTGGTGTCAGTGCAGGCCCTCCTTAGAGAGAGGGTGTCCTACATAGGTCACCTTCGGTCTACAATATAGCAATTTCTTCCGTGATACTTTATGGTGATGTGTAGCAAGAAAAGAAAGCAAGGACAAGGTATATTTTTCACACTGTTCAGGCATATCAGCTGCCAACAAGATGTCATCGACATATTGTATGAGAGTCACTCCTTCAGGCAAAGTAAAGGAATCAAGCTGTCTCTTCAATACTTGACTGTTAATACTAGGACTCTCAGTATAGCCTTGAGGAACTCTACAAAATCTATACGATCGGTTATTCAAATTGAAACCGAACAAATATCGACTTTCAGGGTGAATAGGGATCGAAAAGAAAATGTTCTTCAAGTCTATAACAGAGAATGTAGTTGCTGTCGGAGGAACTAAAGTAAGTAGTGTCGTTATGTCAGAAACTACAGGGTACTCCGGTACTATAATCAGGTTTACTTCTCTCAAGTCAATGATAAATCTATAAATCTTAGTGTCAGTATCTTTTTTCAAAATGGGAAGAATCGGACTATTGCAAACATTGTAAGGAACTTCTTCCACAACGCCCCCTTTATTCAAATTGTGAACAATATGTGTAAGGGCTTCCTCTCCATCTTTAGAAATTTTATACTGAGGCAGTCTTGGCAAAGAAGCACCCTCCTTGACACTAATATGCACTGGCGGAATAACCGTTTGCCCTACATCGGTGTCTTAAGTAGCCCACAAAGTACTAGGGAGTGAGGCTAGTGCAATGTCTTCTTTAACAATACAAGATCTCTCAATCACAGGTTAGTTGTCATTCAAAATAACCCGTACTCCTTACGGAGAACATCGTATCGTAGCCCTGAAATATTTAAGCATATCAAGACCCACAATATTGTCTGGTGTGTTTGGAGTAAGCAAAAACGGACATGGAGCAGTAAACTTACTTATCAACATGAAATGCGAGTGGTTGTGACAATGGGCTAAGGGAAGGTGTTCCATTGAAACCTATTGATGTAATGGTTAAGCCAGACAGGGAAGCCCTTGGAACCAATTGTTTAGACAATGCGCTACGAGTAGCTCCTGTATCAACCAGAAACTGATCAGTAGAACCCAAAACATGTGCTGCAACATAGGGACCCCCCTGATCTACTGGAACTTCAACTGATTCCTTACCCCATCCTAGGCAATCCTATGCATAAGCAGAATCTTGAAAATCAGACGGCACATAGTCAGACATTTGATATTGGTTCCTTCTGTCAAAAGTATTAGACCCCTCCTTTCCACATGTATTAGCATCAAATCTAGCACGATCATTTGTGCTTCCTCTAGGCCCTGAATATCATGAACGATTTCTCATTTGTTCCCGACCACGTGAACCCTGCTGAGCACGCAGTACTGGACAGTCAGAAAGCCAATGTCCAAATTTCTTGTAATACGCACACTGATCAACAGACAAATTCTAATGAGTATAAGAAGGAAAAGACGAACCATAAAATCCACGTCCGCCTCTATCATTACCTCTAGAAGGTGGTCCATAAGCTTGAGCTCACATAACCTTTGTTTTTTAACTCTTTAGGCTTTTTACCCTCATTACTTTTAGCTTCTAAGGCGACTGGCTATTCCTGGCAAAAGGTTTGCGATATATTTATCGACAAACAGATACCTACCCGTGTCATCTGTTAATGTCTGGCCACTAAAATCGGGAAATGCCTCTTCAAAGCGTGTAAAGAAATCTGAAACCAATTCATCTGCCTTTTGCTTACACAATGCTAATACAGTCCAATCTATCATTTTAAGGGGAATAATCGTCTTTAACTTAACTAATATAGCTACCGGAAGGTCTAAAATTAACTGACACGGTTTCTGTGCAAGTTCTCTATCTTCATCTAACTGCTCTAAATCTTTCCATAATGCTCTAAATTTCGCACGGTCATAAACTTTACTCACAGTTCTCCACATATCAGGCGATTATATTAATCCAAAAAACAAATCAATATCAGGCAAAGTCATAGTACAAGAACTAATTGCACCCTCAACTTCCTCATAAAAGGCTGCTGGATTCTTTCGCGGATCAGGCAATGTATTTTTAAGGGCCATAACATCTGCTCTATTCCAAGAAGTATAAACCCAATTATATTTAAATACCCTTTAGCATCTACAGAAGTCTTATCATCATTTGTACCCGTTCCCTTAGGAGGAACATATAAAGGCGCGGCTTCCCGCATGGGTTTCACATTAATTACAACATTCTTATCTGTTTCAAGAGTAGAAGTTCGTGCCATGCTGATCTGAGATGTTTGGTGCAGCTGAGTCTGCTGCCTTTTTCTCCTCTCGCAAACGGGCTGCTTCAACACACAGTTTAACTAAGCATCTGATTGTGTTGGCCACCTGGGAGAAGACAAAAAGACCGTCACGTAATTGTTTACAATCAGCTGCTATATCATCAGGCTCCATTTCTACCGAATGTTTCCTAAATCGTTCAATAACCTCTGCAGCAAATACCTCAGTAAAATATATCTGCTCCATTTCCTGCCAACTTTTTATACTATCTAGAAGTTCAGAAGCAGTAGTAGTACTACGAACGGCTTTGCGCACAGCAGATCTAATCTGAGACGCATGTTCAGCAGATAACATTGAGCGAGTTTCTCTAGCTTTGTCCTGGTCTGTAGAAGAGTCCTGATCTGACTCATAAGGAGCAAAAGGAAGAGAATACGGAGGTGGACAACGATCTAATAAGAGAGAGTCATCTTGGGGTTTATTAAGAATAGGATAAAGAGGTCTACGAACAGCGTATTGGCCCTTTACCTGTAAATGGCGCTCTCTATCTTCCCTCTCTTTAATTTCCCTATTTTTCATTTCCAATGCTTTCGCATGGATACTCTTTTGCTGTTCTTTTTCAATTAAGGCTTGCTCACGCTTCATTCGTTCACGCACTTCTTTCTCCCACATTCGTACACAGTCAAACATATCTTGCCTAGCCTGTCGCTTAAACATCCGCTGCTCCACATACTGAATCTTTCGTAAATCAAATGACCCATGCATAGGCCAACGCAACTCAGGATCTTTACGAGTGTATTTGTTCCATAACGTGCTGTACATTATGGATGAAATACCATACTTAATATACCTGTCCCTATTAGCCATCCCCTCCGGGGAGGCTGGTTGTGCTTCGTTGAGTCTCAAATTGGTACCACTTAAAAAAAAAAAAAGCAACACATCCTGCTGGAAACAGGCATGCCAAAAATAGTGCAAAATATGCAGTATTATAATCAAAAGTAGCGCTTAAGGTATTCTTCGTACGTTGCGCTGTTCAAACAATTTTAAATAGAGAAAAATCTCCTCATTACCTGCCTATATGTATAGCAACACATATATATTTATCAAACGAGATTCATTATTTTGTTTTTTTTCAAACAAAGCCGCAGTAAGTGTTACTAGACTACCTTACCAATCAAAGGCATCAAAACCAACAGCAAGTGCCGCAGAACGGCTCTTACCAATCAAATGCTGTCCAGGTTCCAACTGCCAAGTTCTCAAATCGACCAAATGGTCACTGCACGGCGAATCAACAGAAGGGATCTCAATCGAGGACCGGCGCCACCTGGATGGTCAGATCAGAAAGAAAGGAAAAACGCTGTGGGTGCCAAGACTCGGGTCTCCTCATGCAGGGATCGCGTCCAAAAGCGAGATTCCAATCCTTCGTCTCGACCAGTCCTTCGGGCATCTGAGTCGCCGATGAGCTCCGCGTTGGAAGCGCCAAATTGTGTTGGTGAGCCTCAGCAAGGCCAACCAGTGCTAGGGGTTCTCCCTTCTCTGCACAGAGTCCTCAGACCAATGGAAAGAAGTTGGCACAGAAACTGGAATAGAAAAGACAGAGTTTATTAAACCTCATGAGGTGGAACTACATTCACACAACACCCTTCGGTAGTGTATGAGGTAGCACATTGACTGGAAGGAGCTTGGTCCTTTTATACCCACACACGGGCTCAAATGAAGGCGGTACAGGTACAGAATGCTGGTTTCAAATACATACAAGGTCATACAGAGAGTGTGCTGACAACAAGTGGGAGGGGCTGACAGTTAGCTAATTCTGGTGGACACATCCTGACAGTTACAAGTTAGGGACAGCTGTAAGCTCAACTGAGCATGTGCAAAGCAGAATAGGCTAAATATATCTTGTCTCCAGGCAGATTTCAAGAGCAGTTAACATGAAGGTAGGACAGAGCACATGGCGAGCACATGGCAAACAAAATGGCTGCCAGAAATACAAAATGGATTCCACACAACGGACAAGATAGTCGCTAAATACAAGATGTATTCTGCTAATGCTTAACCTAATCGCTGCTAAATTACAACATACCCACCCTAATACTAAAAAATCTCCATTACTTACCTTATTATGCGTTGTAATGGCATACGTTGTAATGGTATGCATTGTAATGGTATACATTGTAGTGGCATGCGTTGTAATGGTATGCATTGTAATGGTCTGCGATGTAAAGGCAGTTGCATTGTAACAGGTGCATTGTAAAAGTAGGTCATTTTAATGACTGTGTTGTAATAGATGTTTCCCTCCTATTGTGAGTTGTGTATGTTGGATTTTGTCATTTTGGTCTTGTTTGATTTAGGTAAAGATACATTATGTTCTAAAACTGGTGTGGCGTCCATGTCTAGTGTATTTACTGTGTTACTGTATGCTGTGTACATATACTTAACACATTGCCTCTGAGATAAGCCTGACTGTTCGTGCCAAGCTACCAAGGGGGTGAGCAGGGGTTATATGGGTGTGTAACTCCCTTATCCTGACTAGAAAGAAGGTTCCCTACTTGAACAGGGTGCAAGCCACTTCCAATTAGAGACCCCCATTCGTAACAGTTCCTATATGAACAAGTACAGTGGCAACAATTAGATATAGTCAAAAATACATTTTATAGGCTTATCAACCATGTCATTTTGGGTCAAAATATTTCAGTGACCTAAATTCCTTAGCATTAAAGGTAGTCCACTCTAACATTCCTCTACATGAGCTAAAACGAAATATTTGACAAGTACATTTGTCACCTTGGGGTGAGGATGTGATATTTAAAAGAGATGGCACAGTTGCGTGTAATAAGGTTATGCCTTTAAAACGAATGATAGAAGTGCATACAAACGGACTCACTATCTGACGTACCAATGTGCTTTTATCAGTACTCTGCCCTATAGTATTTCCTTGTAAATTATGGTTTTGGCTTCATTTGCCACCATTTGATTATTTATTTTAACTTGTGCATGTTTTTTTTTTATTCAACTTGTTTTCTTTTTACTCTTTTATTCTCCTGTTCGTTTAACTTGATATTGGTGCTTATCAGCGAGTCTTTCCGGCAGGGGTTGACTAGACACCGTATTTGTACTTTTTCTCTCTCCTCCTATTTCTATGATTTCTGTTAGGCTCTGTGCATGGCTGTTATTTGTAAAAAAAAAAGGCAAATCCACCTGCAAATGACACCTCGAAACCGACTTGCAACATTTATTTTAACTTAACTTTGGTTGCCTAGAATCCGGTTTCCAACAGTGATGTCTGAGTTCCTTGTCTGTTTATTTACCACCCCATCTGAATTTTCTGTTGAACCCGGGGCGGGTACACCCATTAAATAGGAAACCCCACCACTAGTGGCTGAGGACTTCATCAGATCGGTTTCAAAACGTGACAATTACATATACAGCCAGGGCGTTTCAACCAAAGGGAAATACGTTGGTGCTCATCATGCATCTAACATGCCCAATCCAGGCAGAAGGAGGGAATTGATGCCCTTTTTTCGCGGTCTTCTGAAAAGGCATGGAAGTCCATGTACTTGAGTGAGGGAACTTATGACCTTGTATTTCATTTCAATTACATTTTTATTCATTTAGATCTTTTATGAGATCAACAATTGCACATAATTCCATCTCTTTACATAAAATTCATCTATAAAATATTTAAAACATTTCTTTCAGAACATGAATAAAACAGATTTAATACAAACGGCCGATAAAGCTGCGATAATGGGCTTGATAATATGCTCTAGGGAATTCCAATCGAAGCCCATGTTAGATGTGAAGACATCTAACCTGGGCTTCGATAGGAATTCATAGAGCATATTATCAAGCCCATTATCGCGGCTTTATTGGCCGTTTTCGGCCGATAAAGCGGCGATAATTGTATCGCCCAGGCTTGATAATATGCCCCTGAGTTCGGTGTACGGTCTCTGTTCCTTAGACTCACAGCACTCACCCAGAAGCAGGCCATTTGCTTCAAGCGCTCCAGTTCATGCATGCCCTCTGCCCTGCTGGGCTAGCTCATGCTTACAGTACTACTCAACACTCTAGGGCTTGTGGTTAGAAGCACCATCGTTCACGAGTGTTGAAGGCTGTATCACACAGTGTTTCTGTGTGCTGGGATCTTCCTTGCTAGTTTATTTTATGTGTTTATTTTTCCATGTATATAGCACTCCTGGATCATTTTGACGATGGGGTATTATTCTGCAACAAAAATGTACAGTTTGGGATTACACTGAGAATGAGACAGGGTTGAAAACGACGTTCAAAACATGAAGTTAGTCAAAGGCCATGCTTTCAAGTAGAGTCAATAGCATCGAAATGGAATTAGTCTAGGATTTGACTGAAATGATGAAACTTGAACTGCTAGTGTAACATTGAGAGTGGAGCCAGGCTTCTGAGGTTGGGAGGCAGTGATCTACAAGCTGCTGTGGTTGCCCCAGAAAATGGTTGTTTTGCTGTTGTATCTGTGGAAGTAAAAGTTATAAATGTGGCATCAGGGTACAGATTCTCCTTAGTCTAGTCATTCATCTAATATTCAAAGGGTATCTCAGTGTTCCCTTAGCATAGTGGTCTTGTAACCACTCCACCTCTTCACAAATTCATGTGTCAACATAATAAAACAAGCATTGGCAAACTCAATCTGGAGTTAACGTAGTAAAGAGTGCAAACAAAGGCACACAACAATTGTGTTTCCATATGTCAGCACTAGATGCAGAAAAGCAAGTGTTTGTGAATACCAAATAGCAAATTTTTGCATTTCGCTAGTCAGTAATTGCAAACAATAAAGTACAAATGTGTGTTTAACACATTTTACGATTCTCAATAGGTCGCAAATAGACCTACCTTATTAATATTCGTGAGGTAGGTCTTGGTTTGGGCTCCATTGGGAATTGCAAAATTCATAGGGATGGTGTCCGGATAGGGTCTGCAGACCATCATGGCTGTTATTGCTTTTAATAAAGCTATTTTTTGAATTTCTTTTTCAATGCAGCCCGTTTTCCTTCAAAGAAAACAGGATGCATTTCAAAAAAGAAAAATGAAAGTTTGTTTTTCATTTTTTGAGCAGGTGGTGGTCCACCATGGGACCACTGCTTGGTCTTAAAAATGTTTTATCCAAACATTCACAAAGGGGAAAAGGTCCCCTGGTAACCCCTTCCAATTTGCAAATGGGTTACCACCTACTTGAAGTAGGTGGTAAAAAGTGAATTTTTTGCGACCGCAGTTTGGTCGCAAAACATCACACATATCACTGCGATTTGGTATTTGGAAAGAATGCCCTAAAAACACCCCTTCCTCAAACCGAATCGCAAACCCAATTTGCGATATGGTAATAGGTTCAGGAATCACAAATTGGGCCTTTGTACATTTAAAAATGCCTTTTTCTGTTTGCAAATCGGTTTGCAGATAGAAACAAATATTTGTACATCTGGCCCCACGTGTTTAAAACCTTCAATAACCGCGTTTTGCAAATTCCTGTGGTTTTGTTCAAAAGTAATTTGTAAAAATAGATCAAAAGTTCATGTGCTTCAATTTAGTAAGCCACTGAGTAAATGGAAAGGATATGAAGAAATCTGTTGGCCAATATCGAAATGGCAAGAGCACCTCAGCAGCAATAACTAAATCACCTTCATTCGCTGCCGTGTGAAGCCATTAAGCTAAGAAACATGCTGTTTTTGGCAATCCAGAAATCAAAGTGTCTGCACAGCAGAGGAGATCTGTGCCGTAGAACAACAATCAGCAGGCTGCTTCAAATATCAACAAGAAACCCTGATATTTTCCATCAATTTCTTCTCCTGGCCTCCTGACATTTTCGACTTAAGACTATATCGCTCAACATGAAGGCACTTTCGAGAGAGTTTCCGGTGGGAGAGGTAACTTTTGAGTGAGATTCAGCAGAAAAAAAGGATAATTTTTCATCGAGGATCACGGGAAAAGGTAATTTTCCAAAGCCACTTGTTGCATTCTTTCCTGTTGTTCTGCCTCCATTCCTGGCAGCCCTCTTGCCTGTCACCCATGACACACTGTGTCAATACATCAGCAGTGGCTAAGTCGATTTTGCAAAGTAAGTTTACTGAATTCGTAGCTGTAGGCTATGTTATTGCAGGACGGTGGAGATCAAACAATGCAATTTCACTTGGAAGTTTCATCAATTTTGCATCCATTTTGAAGCTGGATGAGGCGACCGGCACACAGAATCATAATTTAATAGCACTCAGACCTTGCTTTTGATGAGGCATCTAATTTCAGATGAGCGGCTACAGTGAAGTAATGCCAGGCAGGGCTCACTAATGCAGCTATATAAAAGCCCTTTCCGCCTTCCTGTAAATTGATGTGAAAGCGAAGGGGAGTTGTGTAATAGTTGGTATGGACCGCTTCAATTTATACTCTTCTAAGATGCTAAGCGCAAAATAAACAGACTTAGAATGCGCGTCATTACATGTTATTTGCACAAGTGGGAGAAGAACTGCCGCAGAAAGCGTGGGCCTTTCATCTGTTCGTTGTCTGAGAGCTCTAATCTTTTTTAAGAAAATGGCGCCGCGCTCACTTAATGATTTCAAATGAGCACAGCGAAATTGCGAGATATCTCTTGTTTATCCTTTGAGTTGATGTCTGCAACAGATCTGAAAAAGATCCTCCAGAAATTCAAGAAGAGAAACGAGGTGTATAAGGAAAACATGCAAAACCTTTTCGTGGGTAACATCAACACACATCGATGAACAGTTTATTCTCACCTATTAATTACACTTTCACCTCATATGAATGTCAACAGTTTTCTCTGTTTGTTTCTCTGTATTCTGTTACAGCTGGTGTTAAGCAACCTGCAAGAAATTCAGACTTTCTGTTTATGCGCGGCTTCTAGACTACAGCGAGGTGCACACTGGCACCTAACTGCCTATGCCCTCAAGATGGCCACTTTGGTCTGCGGTAACAAACTGTTCACACGCTGTTCACAGGAAGATACAGATCGTAGCTATATGCAGGATTCACTTTGTATTAGATTGTTTATCACAAAAAGGTGTTTTATACTTTAATTTTACACCGTACATTTATTTACTGCAAATGTAGGTGTTATGCATACTCCAACTATCATTATCTAGATGATGAAAACGTGCTAAGTAGGTACATTTTGTTTCAAAAGGTTCTTTTATTTTCGTGTTTTCGTCCAGTTTCGTCCAGTACAGGGAATACAAATCGAGTTATCACCTTAGCACAGAACTGCAATATTTCCAACTACAGAAGAACATATTTAAAGCAGAAGGGAATTTTGTAAAGTAACTGGGGAACTTAGCAAGGTTGCTTTTGATAAACTATTTAGTGAAGCCTCACTTTATAGCAGAGTCTGTCATGTCCTGATAGGGTGGGCGACCGACAGTAGGGCATTAGGACCCTGTGGGTCCTAAGGGAGAGTGACCAGGTCGTCACCGGACACCAGTTCCGGGGACGGGACAGGAAGAGGACGGACAAGGACCAGGGCAGAGACCTGTATAATGTGACAATAAATGAAGCACCCGACTAACCTGTGTCCTGTGATTGGTATGCCGCCCAGCGAATAGCTGCAACACGACACTGGCGACGAAGGAAAGAAACGGATCGACGTGTGTCCAGCACGTGCACCATCGTGGAAAAACCAGGTGCTCACCCTGGATGTGCCGCAAGCGAGATGGAAGACGGGAAGAGCGACGCGGGAGCCCACCAGACAGCGACTGTAGAAAGATGCAGCAGATCGCGGTAAGCGCTAAGAACAAGCGCGGGCCTTTGAAAGCAAGGCGCGAGGTCTCGCGAGAGCTTAGGAGTCTCGGCGGCCATCACTAAGTCAGGCGGCTGAGCCAATGAAAGTGGGAAACAAATGAGGAGGCCATCATGAGGTCAGGAAAAGCGAGATTTCGATCGCGAAATCTCACGAGATAACGGCGGCCATTTTAAATGGGACATTGGAGAAACAGGCCATAAGAAACAGCGGGGCTGCCATTTCAAGGCCAGGCGAATAAGAAAATAAGTGAAACAACATTGAAAAAGAGACAATTAAAGAACACGAAGAGAAAACAAAGGTAAACAGAGGTAGAAAGGGACTAAAGATCCCCACAACAAAACAACAAAGAAGAAAATAAGGGGCAAAAGAAGAACAACAAAGAAGATAAAAGAGAAGAGAATAAGCACAAACACAATTAAGGTGCCAGACAAAAAGATAAAGGATAAAGAAAAAGGAGCACAACATAGCATACCAAAAGAAACAGAGACTCAAGAAATGATCAAAGGAAAGAACAGAGCAGCCATTTCAAAGCCAGGCAAAGGGAAATGAAGAAGAAGAACATAAGACAAGGTGAATAAAGGAGAACGCGAGCAAGAAGAAAAGACAGGAAGAAAAAGAAGATAAAGAAGAAAAGAAAGATAAGCACGGAAAAGGTCTGAAAAGGGAGACAAAGGAGATAAATGTCGTGATTGAAGAATAAAGGATAAATAACGGGCAAAAGAGCGCACAAGTGGAAAAAGAGCAATAAGAAAAAGAAAGAAGACAGTGCAATAAGAAAAGAGAAAAGAAAAGAATAATAAGTGAAATAAAAAGAGAAAGAAAGAGAAAGAAGAAAAGAAAAGAGTTAAGAAAGGAGCAAAAGAGAGTGCAATAAAGAGAGTGGAGGAAGCCAGAGAAGGCTGAACAAAAGACAGAAAAGAGAAACAACAAAGAAAAGAGGGACAAAGAGGACTTAGAGAAGGAGGAAGAAGGAAAGAATATATACATATATAAGAAAGAAGAACAAGAGAGTGGAAGAAGCCAGAGAAAGTTAAATAAAAGACAGAAAAGAGACACAACAAAGAAAAGAAAAGGAAACAAAAGGAAAGAAAGCAGAACAACAAAGAGAAATAAAAGGACAAAGATTGCGCAAGGACAAAGAAAGAGCAAAAGAGAAGTTACAAGGCAATAAAGAAAAGAAGAAAGAAGAACGAGGAGCAAAATAACGAGGAAAGAAGGGACCAAAGAAACAGGAAAGGAAAAAGGAGAACACAAAAGAAAAAGAGAGAAAAAGGAGACACAAAGACAACAAAAGAGACAAAAAAAAAAGAAA
This sequence comes from Lissotriton helveticus, assembly GCF_964261635.1. NCBI lineage: Eukaryota > Metazoa > Chordata > Amphibia > Caudata > Salamandridae > Lissotriton > Lissotriton helveticus. The sequence continues at coordinate 2,120,207,554 of NC_136057.1, read as the reverse complement.
AAACGGGCAAGGAGAGCCTAGAAAAGGCTAAAAGAACAAGGAGAATAACAGAAGAAGAAGAAGAAAAAGGACACAAAAGGGACACAAGAGAAAAGGACAAGGATAGCCTAGAAAAGGCTAAAAGGACAAGGAGAGCCTAGAAAAGGCTAAAAGGACAAGGAGAATAACAGAAGAAGAAGAAGAAAAAAGGACACAAAAGGGACACAAGAGAAAAGGACAAGGATGGCCTAGAAAAGGCTAAAAGGACAAGGAGAGCCTAGAAAAGGCTAAAAGGACAAGGAGAATAACAGAAGAAGAAGAAAAAAAAAGGACACAAAAGGGACACAAGAGAAAAGGACAAGGAGAGCCAAAAAAAAGGCTAAAAGGACAAGGAGAGCCTAGGAAAAAAGGGGTAATAGGGAGCAACACGGAAAGACATACCACAGGAGAAAGAGCAGCAAAAAGAAAGGACAAAGACATGCAATGAGCAGAGCGGACAAGCGCCACCAAGGAAATAAAGGAAAGAGGCACCGCAGGGCCAGGACCAAAGGTGTTGAGACAGAAATAATATAGATGATAAGACAACAAGCTCTCCAAAGAGTCACTGGCGGTGACGAAAGTGAAAGGATGGATGATAACGGCTGTCTACGACAAACAACGAATAACAAGAAAGAGATAGCATTTCAAGGACAAAGAAGGCGGAGAAAGAAGAAATGGCAGCGACAACTGCAGCCATATGGAAGGTAGAAGATAAAGGACAAGGAAGCGATGGAGAAACTAGAATAACGAAGGGCATGCAGTAAACAACAGAGACTCATTGAAGAAATGTAGAATGACAAGTGCTCTCTCTCTCTCTCTCTCTCTCTCTCTCTCTCTCTCTCTCTCTCTCTCTCTCTCTCTTTTCCTTTTTCGTTTTTCCCCTTCATCAATGCAACTGTGAATGAGGACTGTCAATGGTGGGCGACAGTGGTTATGATAAATGTGTCATGAACATTTGTTTGCAACAAGGGGGAGATGTCATGTCCTGATAGGGTGGGCGACTGACAGTAGGGCATTAGGACCCTGTGGGTCCTAAGGGAGAGTGACCAGGTCATCACCGGACACCAGTTCCGGGGACGGGACAGGAAGAGGACGGACAAGGACCAGGGCAGAGACGAGGACGGATGTACTGACGAGCTGCTGTATAATGTGACAATAAATGAAGCACCCGACTAACCTGTGTCCTGTGATTGGTATGCCGCCCAGCGAATAGCTGCAACACGACAGAGTCTAAGGATATTACATCGTTTATCACAATTCAAAATACCTCATTAGCAAACATGCTAATTTTTTTAGCACAGTAGTTGTATTTTGCACTTGCTGGATTTGACAACTTTGGCATGATTTCTCCCAACTTTTTGTCTTCCAGGCGCCTCTTTTTGCCAACTTCGTTTTTGCTGGCCTTGGGACTCTGGACACGTTACCACTGCTAAAGAGTGCTGAAGTGCTTGTGTTCTGTCTTTTAAACATGGTAAAATTGTCTTACACCCGATTGGCATATTTAATTTACTTAGAAGTCCCTGGTAAAGTGGTACTCCCTGTACTCAGGGCCTGTCAATTAAATAATAATAGTGGAACCTCAGCACTTATTGTATCACCCACTAAATTAGCTCTCTAAACACGTCTCAGGGCTGCCATTGCTGCCCTTGTGTCAGTTTTAAAATGCCATTTCGACCTGGCAAGATAACGTTTTTCCTGACCCAAACCTTTCTTTTAATACATATAAGTAGCCCCAAGGGACAGACCTCACTAGCCCGTAGGGCCGGGTGCAGTATATTTAAAAAGTTGTACATGTACTTTTAGGTTTTACATGACCTGGTGGTGAAAAAGTCTTACATTAGTTTTTCACTACTGTCAGGCCTACCTCTCCCATAGGTAACATTGGGTTGACTTATTACATTTATTAAGTGAAAACTTTCAATTGCAAGCACATGGAAATATCATGTTTGGTGTCTAAGAAATTGCAATAAAAAATCCTCTTTATGGTAAAGACGGATTTTAAGCTACAATTTTAAAAATGACACATTTCGAGAGTTGATATTTCACTGCGCTAACTATTTGGTGCCTGGAATCTGTTCCTGGGTCACATTACTGGGTGAAGTTTGCAGTTGGACTTTCTTTATTCCTGCCAGACTGCCACACAATATAGGGATTAGGTGTGCATGGATGTGCAATCAAGTGGCAAGATGGGGGGACAGAGTTGGGCCCAGCCCCACTTCAAAGAGAATAGTATATGCACTGCCTTCCCACAAAGATCTTGCTACCACTGCATTGTACTTGTAGCCAGCTTAGAACAAGGAAAGGGAAGGCATAGAACGTCAAGAACTTCAAAGGGAATTCTCTAACATCTTCTCCTACTTTAATGTGGGCACCACATATAAATACTGGACCTCAGACCAACCTCTCAGCAAACCCCTGAACTTGTGAAAGTCTCAGAAGGACTTATTTGATGCTTTGCAAGAAGCACTGCTACTCTGTCCCCCTGCTGCCATGTTGCCTGCTGCCTGAGTGAAGGACTAGACCTGAACCTAGAACCACCAAATTGACTCCAAGGGCTAGTTGCTAGCCTGATGAGAACCTCAAGGACCGAAAAGGCTCCAATCACCTTGAACACAGCACCTGGATTTTGCCTGCTGTGAATCCTACCCCCAATTGCTGCCACCCCAGTCCTGGACTCTTGGAAGAGAGCCTGAAGGTGCTTTGCCAGCCCAACTGTGCTTCTGTAGGCAGAATGGATGCAGCGAAGTGCATCTCCTGCCAGCCGCATAGCAACTGATGCAGCACGATGCATCCCTGACGCTGAACCTCTCATCATAGTCCGCAGTATCTTTTGAACTGCCGCTTCACAACACATCCTCAATGCAGGCCTACACATCAGATGCCCTTTTTCAACGACCTCTTCAACATTGACGCAATACTCCACACCTCAGTCCCGCAACCTCTTCGGAACCCATTGGTGCACAGCGCATCTTCAACATTGGACTGTACAGTGCAAGCCCTTCATCTACAGCATCCTCAACGGAGACAAAGGACTCTACATCCCAGACCCCCAGCTCCATGGAACCGGTGCTACGCAATGCATCCTTGATGCATGATCTTACAATACTCTGCAAACTCAGATTTAGGGTACTTTGATCAGCAAGCCTAACTGGGTCCCTATACCCGTCCTGATCTACATAACTAGCAGCATAAACCTGTGACCTTGTAATGGTCTGACACAATCAGATAACCACAGTTGGTGCTTGTGCTTCTAGGCACTATTTTTACTCAAATCTTAAATATTGCAATTTCCTTGTTCTACCAATTAGGTTTATGTTGTTTTCGCATCAAATAATTTGTTACATTTTACTCTATATTTCTAGATTGGCATCGGATTTTTTGTATATTGTGTTTTCACTATGAATTGCTGAATGAATTCTTTACACATTCCCGCTAAGTTAAGCCTGACTGCTTTTATACCATGTGGGCGTGCCGGCGGCATGTGGACCAATTTAGCTAGATACCCCCTCTGTAATATATTACATGCGTTGCGTTATAAAAAGAGATCAGCGGAATACTATAACAATGATTAATTTCATCTCATGTCAGTGGTGAAATGCACCTGTAAACTACAAATCCCACAATTCCCTGACACAGGAAGTAATGGGTACGCCGATACGTTTAAACAGCAACATGGATCTGACGGCGTTAGTCTTATGAATAAAGACACGGATGCTTTTTGGCGTGGACAAACTTTTCGCTACACTGATCAAGCAAAAGGTAATCACAGTCAGACATTGAGGTTACTTAGGACCTTGTTGTGCAACCTGAACGGAGACCTAACAATAGTACCCTTGGTTCCAACAGGCGCGACTCTTTGCCTTCCCTTCCTCATCCAAACGCTGGATTCTGAACACGCCATAATACAAGTAAGATCTCCCTTCCCGCTTTTCGAATAAGTTCTTGAACAAAATACGACTTCAGTCCCCACTGACATAAAATCTTTTATCACAAACAGATTTTCACTCCCCATGAGCCATAGGCTGTTTTGAAAGCGAAGTATATTCAACTTTGTTGTTGTTAAGACAGAGTTTGTAAATAGAATTGACCATTGATATTAAGTTCAGTTTGTTTTTGTTACAGCGCCCAGTCTCAAAGAATTCGAGCACCCTTGAGGTAGGATTAGGCGTTCCCTTTTGATTCAGAAGTGAGATAGGGTGGGTCTTCTACCAGACTGACTCATGCCTGTTCTTTCCATTCACAGCTACGTGGTCCTGATGAGATTTTCCCTAAACCAGGGGTTTTCGAAATGCGTAGACCTTCTCCATACAGCATTAGGAATGTTGTGCAAAAAACAAAATACTGCCTAATATTGAAAAAGTGTTTTCCGATGCTGTTTTGTTGTGTAAATTGAATTGTAAATAATTTGTTTGTATTAACTGACGTAAAGTATATCCTCGTGTAGTATAGTCTGTATGAGTGAGTGAATGAGAGGTTTTGAATGTGAGAATTGTTGTTGCGAGTAAATGTGGAGTGAAATAAGCAATGTTTTATAATAATGTGAATTTCTTTCTAATTATGTTCTGATGAAATTTTGATTAAAGTCATTTGATTGATTCTGGACAAAAAAAGTGTCCTGAGAGTTACTGTTTAGTTCAGTAGGTCGAGTGGTCATCCTAGTCCCTAGTACAAATAGTTGGCAATAGTGGTGCTCGTTTTGGTTTTTGTGCTTGTATACCAAGGCACTAGATGGTTAAGCAGGGGTTAAATTGGGATTTGCTTGTGTTTACCCTGACAGAGATAATGGTTCCTGCTTCAGTAGGTTTTTACCCCTCCTCAACCAGTAACCTGGTATCCTAAATTAGTTTTCAGCAGTGGGATTCGGAATTGTGTTTGTGCAGTACAATACAGTGGTTTATTGTTACACTAAAATCCCAGCTAAATATTTTGATACCATTTTGAGTTTCTTTTAAATTGTTCTTGATTGGTATTTTTGTTTTTTCCAGATTCCCTCTCATTCTACTTGACTGTTGAACCTGAAACCACACCTGCAAGAATAGAGTTTAAGCTTGCCAAAATGTATGCCTACACTGTGACTGACCTCAAGGAGTTCTGCAAGGTGAAGGGACTTCCATCCTATAGCAACACCAAAACACAGGAATTAAAAAGTCGCTGAGTGCCTGGATGGAAGTCCACCTGTCAGTGCTTACAGTAACAGAAGGGAATGATGATTTGAAAGCCAAGAAGAGGACCTGGATATCAGTCATGAGGTGCAGCATTCAGCTGAGGGTAGGGCTTGCCTCCTGAGCTAGAGCTCCGTGTCATAGATGAGAGCAGTGTATCTTCCCTAGGTCATTTCCCTGAGGAGCTGGCAGACTGAAAGGCTGACTTGGAGTTTAGTCTGCAGAACGCCAAGCTTAAGATGGAAGGAAAGAGACTGACCACGGAGGCTTTGAGAGCTTTGAAGGAAAATAGACTAGCAATAGAGGAGAATGGCCCATGAGCCAAGCCTCAAAAGTTGGATATCAAAGCTAAACAGGTGGAATCCAGCAATACTGGTGGCAGCGTACCAGCAGTATTCTCCGGAGACAAGGTGTTCTACATTCCAAAGGATCTGGTGCCTAACTTTGGTGTGGGAGATGACATTGACAAGTGGTTTCAAGCGTATTAGGTTGTTCTAGAGAAGAATAGGGTCTCTGAGGAAGATTGGATACCTGATGTCAAGCCCCTAAGAATGCCTTTAGGTCACCTGCACAAAGGTTCCCCGTGAAAGGCAGTAGGGCATGCACTCAAGCCTGAACAATGATGACACTGTTTGTACAAGTGCCCACAAGCTGTCCCCAGTTGTCGACATTATTAATCGAATGGTGGCAAATCAGATGTGTATGATGTAAAAGGACCTGTGAAACAATTTGTATAGTTCTCTTGTGGGCCATGTCTGAAGAGAGCGTTATTCAGGACAATGGAATGTTCCGTAGTGCAGGGACTACATGTCCTATGCTACCATCTAAGATGAGCAGACAAAATATTGAGTTGGAAATTTTAAACTTCAGGAGTATCGAGTCCTAAATATAGTCAGTGAGAAATATGGACAGCAAGAATATCGTGGACAAGAATATCGATTTGAAGGTAAGAAATAATAGAAGTCAATATTGTTAGCAAAAAATATATTTGTTTTAAATAGGGTTATGTATTTTAGTATATATTTTATATGTATGTGATGTATTTTTTTGTATTAGTATTGTTTATGTTTTTTAATTATGTGCTACATTTTTTGGCTAGTAGTTATCAATTTGATTTTAATTACATTTTGTGTTTTTTTAGTTCTGTAGTGGGTTGTGGGTTTATAGTGGAATAGGGTGGGAAGTGATGTATTTATAATAAATTAATGATATTTTTTACTTATTAATATTTATTTAATTGAGATTTTATAGTGTTAATTGTGGGAAGTAATTGATTTTTTATTCATTATTCATTTATTGTTAATTGATATCAATTAATTAATTGAAAATTAAATATGGAAATTGTGTAATTAATTGTAGGTGCCGGTTGTGGGGTTTACAGTGCTAAAGGGTGAGAAGTTAATTTATTTTAAATAATTAATAATTAGTTGTTAATTAATAATAATTAATTAATTGAAAATGACATATTGAAATTGTGTACTTAATTGTAGGGGCGGGTTGTGGTGTTTATAGGGGTAAAGGGTGGGAAATAATTAATTTTGTTAACTAATAAATAATTTGTTGTTAATTAATATTAATTAATTAATTGAAAATTGAATATGAAATGTTTTAATTAATTTTAGGTGTTGGTTGTAACATTTGTAGGGGTAAAGGATGAGAAGTAATTTATTTTTAATTAATTAATAATTTTCTGCTAACTAAAATTAATTATTTAATTGAAAATTACATTTGTAAATATTCTTAGGCACAGGTTGTGGGGTTCATAGGGGTAAGGAGTTGGAAATAATGTATTTTTAATTAATTAATAATTTGCTGTTAATATGTCATTAAATGAAAATTAAATATGGCAATTGTGTAATTAATTTGAGGTGTGGGTTGTGGGGTTTATAGGGGTAAAGGGTGGGAAGGTGATTAATTGTTATGTTTTTAATTTGTTATTCAATAAATAATATATATTTTGTGGTTAATTAATTATGTTACTTAAGGAAGTACATTTTATTTTTAATTTAGTTGTGGGTCGTGAATTGTGTGATGTGATAGGGTAGGATGTAAATAAAATACATTTATGTAATAATGTTTTTGTTTATAAATAATTTGTAATCAAAAATATTTGTTTGAAAAATAATTTTATATTTTATTTAATACTAGGTTACCCGTCGCGCGTTGCTGCAATCTCCAAAGAAAGGAAATTCAAGGAAACTCGTCATGATAACATTCAATTTACATTGTGTCATTTTTATTGAAACTTATTCATTTTAATATGGAAAACATTTCAAAGTGTTGTTTTAATTCTATTTGTTTATTCGAGTGCTTGTGTATACACGATTTTTTGTTTTTCCGTCTGGTGCGTACATCAGTATTCGAAAGATTATGAGGGCCCTGGGGGGGTCGATAATTAAAAAAAATGTATGCCAGAAACCTTTGCGGGAGTGTACTCAACAACTTTCCAAAGTTTCATGTCGATCAGATGAATGGTGTTTTAATTCTATTTATTTATTGGAGTGCTTGTGGATACACGGTTTGTTGTTTTTCCGTCTGGTGCGTATATCAGTATTCGAAAGATTAGGAGGGCCCTGGGAGGGGCCGATATTTAAAAAGATTTTATGGCAGAAACCTTTGCGGGAGTGTACTCAACAACTTTCCAAAGTTTCATGTCGATCAGATGAATGGTGTTTTAATTCTATTTATTTATTGGAGTGCTTGTGGATACACGGTTTGTTGTTTTTCCGTCTGGTGCGTACATCAGTATTTGAAAGATTATGAGGGCCCTGGGGGGGCGATATTTTAAAAAATGTTATGCCAGAAACCTTCGCGGGAGTGTACTCAACAACTTCCCAAAGTTTCATGGCAATCGGATAAATGGTGTAGTAATACAGATGTCAGAAGCCTTGTCGGGAGTGTACTCAACAACTTCCCAAAGTTTCACGGCGATCGGATGAATGGTGTAGTAAGGCATAAAGGACAAACAGACAGACAGACAGACAGACAGACATACATTCGTTTTTTTATATATAGATAATATTTGTAGGCATTTGTGATATGTATTTAACATTATAATATGTTTTTGATTTTATTTACAATATTAAATATATTTGTATTTAATGTTTTACATATTTATATATTTTTTTAATCTACTTTATTTTTCAAAGAATGTTTGTTCTTGATATTTTGTTTGTGTTTAATTTTGAATTGACTAGTGGGAATAGTAATTTTTATCCCTCTGCAATCCAAAACTTTCCATACTGTTACACTCACTGGAGTGGGAATAGTAATTGTTACCCCTCTGCTATCCAACACTTTTCCTACTGGTACACTCACTGGAGTGGGAATAGTACTTTTTATCTCTCTGCTATCCTACACTGTTCTTACTATTGCACTGACTAGAGTGTGAATAGTAATTTTTCCCCATACGCTATCCAACACTTCCCCTACTGTGCACTGACTGGAGTGGGAATAGTCATTTGTAAGCCTCCCCTATCCAACACTTTCCCTATAGTTGCACTGACTGGAGTGGGAATGGTAATTTTTAAGCCTCCCCTATCCAACATTTTCCCTACTGCTGCACTCATTGGAGTGGGAATAGTAATTTTTACCCCTCTGCTATCCAACACTTTCCCATAGTTGCATTGACTAGAGTGGGAATAGTAATTTTTACCCCTCCGCTATCCAACACTTTCCCTACTATTGCACTCATTGGAGTGGTAATAGTAATTTTGTATCCCTCAACTATCCTACACTTTCCCTAGTATTGCACTCATTGGAATGGGAATATTAATTTTTTCCCCTCTGCTATCCAGCACAATTTTTCGACTGTTGCACTCATTGGGGTGGGAATAGTAATATTTACCCCTCCGCTATCCAACACTTTCCCTACTGTTGCACTGACTGGAGTGGGAATAGTACATTGTATCCCTCCAGTGTCCAACACTTTCCCTACTGTTGAACTTTCTGGAGTGGGAAAAACGAAGTTTAAATATTTTTAAATAGTTTAATGCTTTAATTAATAATGGATGTTTTTAACATAAATTGTATGTTATTGGTATATGTATATACATGTATACATATATATATATATTCACTGAAAAAACCATAGGTTATAGACCATATATAGTTAGGAATTAGCATTTAGAAAACCTTATTTTACTCACACAAAACCATTGAAATTCCATATATAGTTAGTTGCACTAACTATATGTCGCGCACCCGCAATCCACTGCTGATGATGTCACATATTACATCATTCATGACATGGTCAGTGACATCACTGATGACATCACTGATGACATCTCAAATGACATCACTGATGACATCACTGATGACATCTCAAATGACATCACTGATGACATCATGACACACCAATACCAGTTACTACATACGCACTCACTGATTCCTACGTCTACACACACATTCACTCATTCACCCATACAATCACTCATACATACAGTCACTCATTATTACAACACTATCATATGCACTCATACACCTATGCAGACAGTCACACACTGCCACTCATCCATGGAGTTACTCACACACCAAGTCAGTCCTGTAAAGAATCAATCACACTTCCATTTCTTCATCTATACAGTTAAACACAGAACACCATACTTCAGTGACATCACTGATGACATCACTAATGACATCTGAAATGACATCACTGATGACATCTCAAATGACATCACTGATGACATCATGACACACCAATACCAGTTACTACATACGCACTCACTGATTCGTACGTCTACACACACATTCACTCATTCACCCATACAATTACTCATACATACAGTCAGTTATTATTAGAACACTATCATATGCACTCATACACCTAGTCAGTCCTGTGAAGAATCAATCACACTTCGATTTCCTCATCTATAGTTAAACACAGAACACCATACTTTTCACACATATACTAACAGATACTTACTCTCTTATACAATCACTGATACAAGTACACATTGATATGCACAGCGTCACACACCTCCCAGCCAGCCACACACACACTCAGTCTTCCATCCATCCAGTCATTCTTCAATATGTAAAACGTATTTAAACTTTACAAAAACACACAGACACTAGATGATGTCATCAGTGATGTCATTTGAGATGTCATCAGTGATGTCATCAGTGATGTCACTGACCATGTCATGAATGATGTAATATGTGACATCATCAGCAGTGGATTGCGGGTGCGCGATATATAGTTAGTGCAACTAACTATATATGGAATTTCAATGGTTTTGTGTGAGTAAAATAAGGTTTTCTAAATGCTAATTCCTAACTATATATGGTCTATAACCTATGGTTTTTTCAGTGAATTTTCAAGGTTTTGTAAATGCTAATTCCTAACTATATATGGTCTATAACCTATGGTTTTTTCTGTGAATTTCATTGGTTTTTTAACAGCTAATATCTGTAGCTGTAAAATGTATTCTTCTTTAAATCCAAAAATATATTTTATATGTTTATGAATAATTTTTTTTTTAAATATTTTTTTTTCTTCGTTCCCGCTTCGCGAATCGGGAAGCTTCCCGTTAGCTGACCTTGATGCCGCGAAATAGACCGCGAGCCGGTAAACGTTTCTTTACCGCAAGTGCCGCGTTAGAAAACAACATCGTGACGCCTCCCGTCCGCATGACGTTTCACGTTCTCGCGTGATACGTCATATGACGTGCTACGTTAGCGAACTGGTACGCGAAGCGAGTCGCAAAGCGCAGGTTTCTGGAAGCAAACCGGGAGGCCCTGCAAAGCGCTTAACGTAAACACAGCAAGTCATGTGACTTGGTAATAACACTTTTCATTGGTTCATTTCACTTTTGGTTTCCTAATGATGTAAGACTAGGTCATATAATCTAAAATGAACACTTTTGATTGGTTGAGAACTCTTGTTTTTCCCAAATGATGAAAATCCCTCCTTCTTTCCTCACTCTGACTTTCATCATTGTGAGAGAAAGACCCTTTGTGATCACTGAGCAATGGCTTCTTTAGTAGCTTCAGCTGGTGCTTCCCCACCACCTCCACCACATCCAAGGAAGAGTGGACCACCTGCTCAAGTTATAATTCAACAAGAAGAGGAAGAAGAGGAACAGGACGACGAGCACGAAGAGAGGCAGTTTTTGCCTGAGCAGCCCAGGACGTCTCACCGGAAAGAAAACTTCATTTGGCAATTTTTTAAAATTCCCAAAGGTCAGAAAAAAGTAAATGCAGATACGTAACTTGCCTTATATGTCAAGATAGACTGTCCAGAGGAACCGAGAAAAAATACAGTTTCGGAAACTACACAATGCATCGCCATATGACTAGGTGGCATCCTAACAACTACAGTGCTGCACAGTTTCGGAACGACCTACATAATCTCCCTATTATGGCCAGAAGATCTGTTGTACCGGAAGTAACGGGACCAGAGGGCAGGGAGATGGTGCCAAATATACAAATGAGATTTGGTGAAGTAAAACACATCTGCGTATTTTGCGATGGATTCATTTGCTACGGAGAAAGAAGCATCACTCTGATCAACAGAGCTATTGACTATCATATGCAAGTTTGTACGAAACGCCCAAAATAATAAATACTTCTTTTTTTGTTTTGTTGCTCCTGTTGAGCCCTTTACAATGAATCGTTTTCATTGCCCCCTCCAAGAAAAACCCAAAAAAATATAAAACTGTTCAGAAAAATTCAAAAAAAGTAAAAAAATGTTCCGAAAAATAATAAAAAAAATATAAAACAACAAAAACAATAAAAAAAAAAGTTCTTTTCAGAACTACCTCCCCGTTATTAAAAAATTGGTACAATATTTGGAACTGTGCCAACCTCTATTTCTCTTAGTTCGCTTCCCAGTTCGCTCGCCGGTACGCGAACCGGAAGCGAACCAAAAACAGTAAGTATAAGGGAAGGAAACAGACACTTATGTTAAAAGAAAGACAGCTATAGGGGAGTAAACTAGAGATACTATTACCCGTAATCCACTGCTGATGATGTCACATATTACATCATTCATGACATGCTCAGTGACATCATCAGCAGAGGATTGCGGGTTTTTTGGCAACGTGCCTTATCCACGGTTTAATAACGCTGCCTTTTGCTTTATATAAGTTTTCAAATTGTATGAAATATATACCAATAGGTCGTTATGAACCTTTAGGTAGTGCTTTTCTTCATGAGGTCTGGTCGCTTCCATACACATACAGATGTTTCAAAGATGATCAAGAAGTTTATCTGAATGGAGAGGAATGCACTGAGACGCCAGATCATTCACTAATGTGTAGGCACATACAGTTACACGGTTCATGCAACAAACACCGACCAAATATGGCTTGCGTGTTGCAAGGCACGCCAGTTCCTGCTATCATCCCCACGTTCAAGTTGTTGGAAAATGGTAGTTATTTGATGCTCAATAATGAAGATTGTTCTGAGTTAATTAAAAGTATTCCTTTTATCGTAACAGTAACTGAACGGGTTATTTGCTGCAGAAATGTTCTATTTCCTCCCACACATGAACATAGGGAGTTTTCAATCTGGCCACAAATACCAACCTTGGGACAGATTTCAACGGCATGGCAAGAATAAGAGCTCTTTTGTCTCAGAGAGAGGTGGCCTTGAGTTCGGCCCGTGAAACTTTCGTGCTTCACATAGCGAACACCCGTACAGAGGTGCAGACCCTTTTCAATTCAGATTTGCCTTTCAATTTCAGCAATATGGTTCCGACTATCTTTAACGCATCCTCCACAAAGACCCTGGCGCACTTTTTTAAAGTTGTTACCAGTGGTCTCGTGACTTCATTTGAGAAAATCTTTGGAGTCATCCCTGCTTCCTTTCATTCTATTTTCTCCACTCTGGTTCGTGGATTGGCATTTTTACTTGCATTACCAGCGGACGCTCTTGTGCTTTTTTACATTTTTAAATATGGATGTCCCTCCTATGCAACCTCCCACCCTGCAGCTGCTGACACTGTTCCACAATCGCATGCTAGAATATTATGGCACAATGCCGTTGGCGATATTAAGCACGGCATATGGATTATCTTTTCGATTCTCCTACTTCACCTGTGTCCAGCCTGTATTTCACTGCCTGACCTGTGATTTCGATTGGGCCATTGATTTGTGTCTCTGCGGACCGGTTTCTCCTGACGTCGACTTTAATCAGCTGATGACTCCTATCATTACTCACGAGTTGGTTTGTCCTGGCGAAAGGATTATGGCTGTGGCATTGATGCATGGACTACTTGGTCCCTGGAATTTACTGGCGGCAGCACAGTCTTTCTTGGAACAGAGCTTTCTTGAAAACCCACCGAGCTGTCCTCTGATGGTGATAGAGGATCCGGTGCTGGGAGAGCACGTATGTTCTTTTCCGCTTTTAAATTGGATGGCTGAACTGTTTTCGGATGAAGACGGTGACTTCCTATTGGAGGCTGTTGCAGCTTATTTTGCATACACAGTTATGTCATAGACCTTTTTCATGTTTGATATGCTGAGTACTAGCATTTCATTGACAATTCATTGACTTATTTGTCAAGTTTTTATTATTTACCTTGCCTATTGGCTTAAGACTCGATAAAGTACTTGGCTGTTTTATTTTTCTTTAGCATTAAATTTTCCTAGTTTTTAATGCTTTACCTTGCGGACCGTCCACATATAAACTTGCAATCTGCTCTCATGAGATGGCACTTCTATTATCTTATTCAGTTCGTTTCCGGATCATGGGGAGGTGTCATCTAGGTCCTGGATATCTTTACACCGTGTTAAGTTAGCATGGGCTCATTACCGGTTTAAACGCCATTTTTCCTTTTTTGCAACTTCTGCACACGACACTTAGTTGTTGCTTTAGCTTTCCACCTAGTAGTTCATCGTGGTTTACATGAGAATAATATGTTATTGCTCTACTATCTGCTTTGCTTGTTAAACTATATCTGTACAGCGAGTGCTAAAGTTTCAAGAACAACACGATACAGAATTGTTATGAGGTCTGATCTCCACGACTTCATACTCATAACATAAGTGCAACTTCTGCCAATTCTGGGCATGAGGCGGGTTTTATATTGCTTTGCCGAACACACATACACAACAGTTGATGCGGTTCACATGAAGAGAGAGCTGGTGTATGCTGATGTGATTCCTTCAAATCTAAGACACTAAAGTATGGGCACGCCCTAAACCAACACAAAGAGACCTTCTTAGCAAATAATATAATATGTGTATTAGGGAGGGTGAGATATAAGCAGCCGCGGGCCGTGGAGGGAGTTACGGTGAGGCAGGGAGGCGGGGAGGGGGAGAAGCAGGGTGGAGCCCTCTCTACCTTGCCCCTCCCCCTCCCCGCCTCCCTGCCCCACCGTAACTCCCTCCACGGCCCGCGGCTGCTTATAAGTGTTGCTAACTCTTATTCATTTACAGCATGTTAACATACTGTCACCATTCGCTTTTTATGTACTAGTAACTATGCTGGTAATTTTGCTACTGATAATATGTGTACTTGTATTCTCCACCCTGCTTCTCCCCCTCCCCGCCTCCCTGCCTCACCGTAACTCCCTCCACGGCCCGTGGCTGCTTATAAGTGTTGCTAACTCTTATTCATTTACAGCATGTTAACATACTATCACCATTCGCTTTTTATGTACTAGTAACTATGCTGGTAATTTTGCTACTGATAATATGTGTACTTGTATTATCTAAGATACTACGCCTGAGAAGACGGCATTAGTAAATAAACATTTCAAATACACATGTGTTCTTCTTAACTCCATGTTCTGGTTTCTAAGAAATATATAACGACCGACTGTTCATGAGTTCCACGTATCCTGAGGTACTATAAGTTCATATTCTGGATTGTCTAAACATTGAGAGTTTGTTATATCCAATGTGACACTGTACCTAGCTTGCTAAGGAGTTTTTGATTACTAACGTGAGTTTTGGGACACCCTAATTCGCCGAGGTTCCAATCCTCTGTCCACAGTTCTGTGTGAGAACAGAAACCCTGCGACAGGGGCACCCCCGACCCTTGCTGGAGCTTCATCACACTTGCGATACAACTCCAGCAATGCGCCACCTTTACGGCACAGATACATCACGCATCTGTGCTGTTTTTGCCCCATGATGCGCCGCATTGTAAATGCAGCACACCATAGGTGACGGAACAGCGGCACAGAATGACTAACACATCCCTGGTGATGCGCCAGTCATCATAAATGTATCCCTATGCTTCTTATCTTGTTAGAGATGAACCGCCATATGTATCATCAAAGTTTTTTGCATTTCCTAAATAGCGAACTTTAAGGAATAAATAGCGATTCTTTACCATTCCTAGTTTGCGATTAGCTATTTGCTAATTACAAATTACCCATTCATTTCCTTCATTTCCATAGGGCGGTTGGACTCACTTTTAGCTCGAACGGCTGAATGGATTTCCACGAAACTTGGCAAAATTGTAGGGACTGGTAGCCCGATGTGCCTTTGCTATGTCTCAAGATATATGCTCCAGTGGTTTTTACGAAAATTAACTTTGAAAAATATATATTGGGCTACATTGGCCTATATATATGTTGGAGCCCAAATGTAGCCCAATGTAGCCCAATGAAGCCCAATGTTGCCCAATGTAGCCCAAAGATGGCCGCCAGACACACAAAAAAACAAATGTAGCCCAAATATCAGCCAGATGTAGCCCAACTATAGCCCAGTGACAGAATGACCAATCAGCTTCGCAAACCTCCGTTACGCGAAGCGGAGCGCTGTTACAGATATATATCTTTTTTTGAACGTTAATTTCTCAAAATCCACTGGAGCACATATATTGAGACCTAGCAAAGGCACATCGGGCTACCAGTCCCTAATATTTTGCCAAGTTTCGTGCAAATCCATTCAGCCATTCGATTATTATTATTATTTTTTTTTTTTGCCCCGCGGGGCCCTTTTAAAACCTCCACATCAAACCTAGGGGGTCAGCGAGGATCTACTATGCCCCCTTATAGTTATTTCCCCCTTTGTTTTGACCTCCTCTTGTCTCTCGATCCTACCGAGAGACAAGATGGCGGCCGCTACGGACTTTTTGGAATGTTGACAGACGCCGGAGAACCAATCAGCTTCGCTTCACAAAGCTCCGTTGCGCGCAAAGTACGCGTCCTGGGACGCTGCCAGGTCCGCTGTTACAGATATATATCTTTTTTTAAACGTTAATTTCTCAAAATCCACTGGAGCACATATATTGAGACCTACAAAAGGCACATCGGGCTACCAGTCCCTACAATTTTGCCAAGTTTCGTGCAAATCCATTCAGCCGTTCGGGCTAAAAGTGAGGCCAACCGCCCTATGGAAAACTCAATGTTAAAAACACGTTTTGGGACCCCGCTTTTTTCTCGGCCCCCCCTTGACGAACCCCCCCCAAATTGTCAAGGGCTGCTCAGAAACAAAATGTGCCATTTTCCTGAAAATTTCAGCCAATTCCGTCCACAAACGCCAAAGTTATTAGACATAGAATTTTCAAAAATCCCATAGAGAAAAAATCCTAACTATATATACCTACTGGCGACCGCCAGTAGGTAATATATATATATATATATATATATATATATATATATATATATATATATATATATATATATATATATATATATATATATATATATATCTATTTGTTGGATTTGAATATATTTTTAAAATGATAAAATACATTTAAATTAAAAGTTTATTAATTGTTTTACAGCAACTATATATAATAATTATTATATATATGTGTTTAACATTTTTAGGTTAAGTTCATTTGTTATTTATGTTAAAATGTATGTTAAATATTTATATATTTTTAACTAAGTTTACTATTTAATATATGTAATATGTATTATGGTATTTTACATATATATCAAAAACAATATTTTTTACATCTATATTGAGGTCATCTCTTTTTTCCCAATATTTTTGTACTGATTTTTATACCTTTATAAATATAAGATGTCGAGGTTTTTTACACAATTTTGTGGTATGGAGAAGTTTTGGGTGCCAATCTTTTGTTAGTGGATTAGGTATATCGATGACCTTTTTGTCATCTGGCAAGGTACTGAAACAGAAGCGGTGAATTTTATTGCCAAACTCAATCAAAATAGCTATAACATCCAACTCACTTATAACATCAATAGAAGTCGGGTTGAGTTCTTGGACACCAGCATTGAGGTCCATGAAGGCAAACTGATTTCCAAGTTACATAGAAAGGAAACCTCAGGCAATAGCCTCCTACATGCCCTCAGTGCCCACCCTGACCCCTTGAAATGGAGCATTCCGTACGGGGAATTGCTCAGGGCTAAAAGAAATTGCACGAGAGGAGGATTATGAAAAAGAAAAAAACAACACCATCAACCGTTTTAGAGAAAGGGGTTATCCTGAATGGGTACTCACCAAGGCAGTCACCAAAGCAACGGCAGTCCTGAGACCAGATACTCTAGTGTCAAAGCAGAAACCTAGTGACAATCCAGAATCTCCCAGAATCATCACTACATTTAATCAGAAATCCAAAAAGGTTCAAAAAATCATGGCTGACAATTGGAAAATCCTTAAAGCAGACACCATCATAGGTCCTAAACTCACCAATAGGCCCCGTATAACATACAGAAGAGGGCGTAATTTGAGAGATATGTTGGTTAAAGGAGATATCAGTGATAAAAAGAGCCAACACATTCAAGGACTTCAGGGATTTTTTCCCTGTGGCCACTGTACGGCGTGCCGTAGAAGTGTCATGGTTAAAGATCTTGCAATACCAGGCAATGACAAAAGATGGCAAATCAAACAATTTTTAACTTGCAGCTCTACCTATGTGATTTATGTTTTGGAATGCCCCTGTCATAAAAAGTATGTGGGTAGTACGTCCTGCACTGCAAAGAAAAGGGTTCAAGAGCATTTGAGGGCCATTACCAATAAAGATCCTAAGTACCCTATTGCCAGACATTTTCAAAGCCAACACCAATCCAATAATGACCTATTGAGATACTATGTGATTGAACAGGTTAATGTTGGCAGAAGGGGAGGCAATCGCGAGCTTGCTCTGAGGAAAAAATAATCCAAATGGATATTAGAATTGGAAACTAAATTCCCCGGGGGACATAACTGGGATGAAGAACTTGCAACCCATCTACATATAGATTAAAAGAATGTGTTTTGTTCAAGTGCTAACTGTACTCTTGTTAATCTGTCATAACAGTGTCTCTTTTGTGTGATAATAGGAGAAATGATAATTGAGTTAACTTTGCAATGTGTTATGTTTCTAGAATGTTTTTAATCCATTTTAATAATGTTTGTAATCTCTGTAATTTCCCTTCCAGGAGCAAGTTGAGGGACGTCACTTATTAATTGAGCACTGCACTGACCCCCCAAGGCTCCCATCTAATGAAGAGAAACACTTTACCACGTTAAGATAAGATACTCACCTTCACTTTTTTTGATAATGATCTATTGGGACTCAAAAAAACTTTTCTTGTATTGCACCCTGCACTCTAATTTTTTGTGTAGGAACAATCTGTGACAGACCTAGAATTTTTACTTAACTTTTTTGCATAGACTGGTTTTTTCACCCTAAGACTGATTATGGGTGGGTCATCACTGTCGGGCACTAGACCGAGTGAATCTTTCTGAATTATCCACGGGAATGTGTACCAAGAAAGTGTATTGTTACATATAATCTCATCCCGGCTTTCCACCACTGTTTACTTTATTTCAAATTCATTTGGATGACTGTTTGGTCTATTCCTTACGTGGAATTGATTGTGATACCCTGTTCCAAAATGGTGGATACATACGAGTAATGGTGTTAGTTCTTACATCCACTGGCCCATTGACTGCGGTTTTCTTTTCATTTTACTTATGTTTAGTTATTATGACCAATATACCAGCCTGCCAATATATGTACATGCAGTTTCTAATGTATGATACTTTGTTTACATAGAGACACACGGAGGAATTGACATTTATTAATGGCCGCCGTTGTAACATGTGGTGTATGTACTTCTTTTATGTTTACTATTACCTATTGGGAAGTCTGTACTTAAATGTGTTCCTCACGAATTGAGGTTAACGTGTGAGCAAGGCACTTCGGTGTTGAAACGCGTAGCGTTATTTTGGAAAATAAACGCCAATAGCTGTACGTTTTCCGAGTGCGTGTGGTGCTTAATTTGCAAAACTTGGAAGAAATATATATATATATATATATTTATTTGTTGGATTTGAATATATTTTTAAAAAGATAAAATACATTTAAATTAAAAGTTTATTAATTGTTTTACAGCAACTATATATAATAATTATTATATATATGTGTTTAACATTTTTAGGTTAAGTTCATTTGTTATTTATGTTAAAATGTATGTTAAATATTTATATATTTTTAACTAAGTTTACTATTTAATATATGTAATATGTATTATGGTATTTTACATATATATCAAAAACAATATTTTTTACATCTATATTGAGGTCATCTCTTTTTTCCCAATATTTTTGTACTGATTTTTATACCTTTATAAATATAAGATG
Source organism: Lissotriton helveticus (assembly GCF_964261635.1). Taxonomy (NCBI): domain Eukaryota; kingdom Metazoa; phylum Chordata; class Amphibia; order Caudata; family Salamandridae; genus Lissotriton; species Lissotriton helveticus. The sequence continues at coordinate 2,120,187,876 of NC_136057.1, read as the reverse complement.
TCGAGGTTTTTTACACAATTTTGTGGTATGGAGAAGTTTTGGGTGCCAATCTTTTGTTAGTGAACCATCATCTGAGTTTAGAGAACCGCGTCAGCACAGCTGCCATCTTGGGAGGGGCTGCGGTATAAAGTTGGCCCACTCTCCTGCTGCTTTTTATTGCTCGATGGTTCAGCGAGTGAGACTGTGTTGGATCGTTGCTGCCCAGAGGACTTTCTGTGCAGTAAGGGGGCACTTGCAGCAATTTAGAGTAGCATATGCTAGGACAAGTATTGTATCTTGCCTTGATTGGGCGTGTCTTTTGTTCACAATTGAAAGTGGTTTCATGCTGAAATTAACTTGTCATTCGCCCCGATTGGACGTGTCTTTTGCTTCCATGGAGAATCATTCCTGTGCAGAAAGAAACTTGATGTACACCCAGATTGGGCATGTGTTTGAAGGTCGAGGTGATTGAATCTAGTCTTTGGCATTTTGAGTTTGTATATGTTGGACCTTGAGGGCAATGGGTGCGATACGCTTTAAATCCTGCAATACTCGAGTGCAACATGTGCATTAACAGTAGAATCTCAAAAGACTCAACACAAGTAATGAAAGCCATTTAGCCCAAGTTCCAATATACAGTGTGATGATCTATGAGCATCGCAAAAAGTGGATATAGCAAATAACAGTGGATTGATATTGCTTTATCAGGGGTGGTGAGGGAAATCACCCAAAAACTTGAAGAAGCTCCCTGTGATGAATCACCAAATATAGCAGTGGTATGTCCCATTAATGTATCACATGATGAAATAGATAATGTGATGTAAAGAACTTGCGTCAATTCATGTGTATTATGTTATATATATAGACTATCCCTCCATACCAGAAAGAAAGACAAAAGGGATCATATACAGGTTCGTTTTCAGCTACTACAGGGAAGGAAGAGAGGGTAGTTTAGATTGAGCTAAGTAAAGACAAATGCACTAATCCATTCTATTGCTCCCAAAGGTCTCCCGTCACACTGTTCCCAACCCTCCCTTCCCATCCCTCACTTGATCATCAAAACATTCTTTGCTATAAGAACATACAGAATTGGGGCTCTCAAGTGTTGGACCATCATGAATATCGAGCTGAATGTGAGGATTTCGTATAGATGACATCATAACAAGCCCCCACATTGTACCCTCCTCCTGGTCAATTTGATCTAAAAATTGCCACCCTGGATGAGGTCATCAAGACTTTGGTCATGGTCCAACAAAACATGCCGGCCTCGAGAGTGGACACCGCCGCTTTGAGAGATAAGGTAGGATTTGATGTTAGTTCAGGATGGGATATTTGAGCTCAACCTTGGTCTCAAGGGGGTGGAACTATGCTTGCAGTGGTTCCACCTGTTTTGGTGAAAATTCTTATGCCCATCCCCTTTGCAGCCCCAGAAAGTTTTCACAGGATTTTAATAAGGTACAGATATTCTTTACCCAAATACTGTTTCATTTTACATCCCTTTCCTACAGCACAATCTCATTTAGCGTTCATGATTTCATATTTGGCAGGGGAAGCGGCACAAAGGGCAGTACTGCTGGTATGTAGAGATGATGTTGTGCTGTATACTTGGGATTCATTCTGTTCAGAGCTTGAAAGGGTATTTCACCCGAGAGCCACCACATTCTCAGCTGACAGAGAGCTGTTGGATCTGAGGAAAGGGAATAAGGACCTAGTAACATATCTTAGCACCTTCTGATGCCTCATCGCAGAAACATATTTGTCAGAGTCAAAACAAGCAGTGCTATTTCAGCAGAGTTTGCTAGATGTGCTATACTGTTCCTTTTTTAAACTCTAGCCATGACTCTGATAATGACCATCTTAATTTGCTCATCCAGTTGTGCATAAAATACACGTGGAAACCCCTGGAGGTGATCTTAGATTCCGGAGCCAAAGGAAATTTTATAGATAATGCCTTGGCTTTGGAACTGCAACTCCATCTCATAGAGAAAAACAGCCCATAGACAGTCTTGGCTATAGATGGGAGTGAACTTTCCTCTGGTACAATTTATTTCCATACCACTGATTTACAGGTCAAACAATGTGAGGTGCACTATGAAACCTTGCAATTTGACATAATCAATGCACCACAGTATGGAATAATTCTAGGGATCCCGTGGCTATCGGACCACAATACCATCATAGATTGGGTAGCAAAGTGTTAATTTTGAAAAAGATGATGTCAATATTAATAAAGATACATTCATGTATAAAATGAAATTGCATCTTTATTGATGAATTTGCCCATTATGAACTTCATGTCAATCCCGACTCATAAATATATACTTAGACAGACTTGAGACCCAGGCCCGAGGTCACTGATTGACAAGTCAAAGGTGGGTTGGCACGTAGTGGGCAGACAAACATGCACACAGGAAACACCAGATCAATCCCACAATTAGGTACAGCGACACCACAATAGTCCAGGGAGATTAGCCCTAATAAAGCACACATGATCGGAGCGGTACTCGTGTTCCCAAAACATTATAAAGTCAGACACCACATGAAGTTAGTAACAGCTTTGGCCTGTGGAGGTAAGAGTGGTGGGGCCGGGTTGGGGGGGATTTGACAGACAACCACAAGAGAAAATACATTTTCTCTTGTCGTTGTCTGTTGAAATCCCCCCGCACCTGGCCCCACTGCTTTTTCCTGCATGGGCCACGGCTGATTAGGTACAAATTGCCAATCAGGACATAGCACAAACAGTTCACACCCTGATCACACACTCCCCATGCCAGACATCTGGAAATGTTACCCACTGGCCTCATTTTGTCCAGGCAAGGTCGAAGCTCACCTGGACTCCTCATTAAATACATAAACTTATAACTTCAAAGACAGAGGTTAATATTCCTTACCAAAAAATTATCACCAGAACTATTTTATTGCATTCAATGAACTGTATGAAAACCCATGTTAGACCAATTGTAAACTGGGACAGTCCTCAGACCCTATGACTAATCTCCCGGCTGAACTGTTTAATTAAACAAACTGATCCTTTTTTGCCAAACGCCTCTTGTCTCTTGTTTTTTTAAGGTATTTCATGTTCATGCGACATTTTGGTGAGCCACCATTTGGGCTGATTAGTGCCTTAAACCGACTGCATTCAAAGGAAGGTGACCCCAACTGGACGGATTCACATTTGCATATTAAGGAAGGTGAGCAGACACCACAATTGATTGGAAGTTCTACTGAATCCATAGGGCGAAGGTCAGTCCTGAAGTAGCAGTCAGAGAGGAGACTACATCAGAACCTTAGTAAAGCATGTGTCATATGGCAAACTAGGGAGAAGCATAAAAAGTTAACCTGAGCACCGTGCCAGTGACAGAAATCTGGAATATCATGTTGTTATTCCCTTTCTTCTGTGAACTGTTGCTATTATCTTTGTCTCGTAGCTGATGTTGACATACTATCAGGGTCACTTAGTCCTGTGTAACACGCAGAGCTTCCCATGGTAACAGGATAGCATGCAGTAGAAGCAGGCTAAGTAAGTACTTTTTTAAACAGGCATAATTTTTTTCTCTGTCAGTTTTTGGTGAGATTGTTGTAAACTATATGGATGATGTTGAGGTGCTGTTAATTGCTGCAAAGTGTGTTTTGTCTTAAATATTGTGTTTTACTTAATGGCCCCATGTTTTTTTGTACGAAGGTGCTGCTATTTCTCAAAGACTGTATTTGATGCCAAGAGTCAACATCATTCAGATACTGTTTTTATTGACAAAATGCACTTTTTCTATGTTGCAGCGCTTCATATACATTGTTATTCATGTTTATGACATTTTCATGTTGAATTGTTGAGGCATCTGTAGATAGTGCTGAGCTTGTAGTAAAATAATTATAAGCAGTAACTCTGTGTATAATTTCCCCACAATTAAGAACAAAGCCAAAGATTCCCTGAAACAAAGAAGCCAAGGTACCTTGTTGTCTAAAACTACCAAACCTATCAAGGAGACACCATTAAAACCCATGAAAAGTAGGTTCCCCACACAGGCAAAAAAATATAATAAGATTTGCTAAGAATGGCAAGCACACACAAAGGCACATACATTTCCCTAGCTAAAGGAGAACACACATACAAACCAACCATGCAGGTCAAAAAAAAGATAAGAGAGATGCTTTATTAAGACTATCGGCCATCTAAAAGGAAGCCCAGATTGACAGTCCTGCACTGCAGATAGCAAGCAAAGCATCAGCACTTTCCCCGGCATATGCAGGTATGAAGGTGCTCTCGCCCACTCTCCCTGCAATAGGATACTTCAATCCACCAGTTGATAATGGCCACCTAATGAAGAACAAACAGTTATGCCCATGCATGAGAGATCAACAGGCCAGCAGGCCCAGGTAGTGCCAGTGCAACCCCAGTTTGGTGCAAACGATCTTTAGAAGTTCAAACCCCGTCCATTGGGGTCGACACATAGAACCCCAGCAGTGTGGAGAACACGCACTCCCACTAATCTATGTGAACAAATACGAGTGACAGGGCAAAATTTAGCAGTTCTAGGCAGTGATAAGGTTAGTGGAAGTGAGGGAAGTGGTCCGGGCCCCTGGGATCCAATGACGAGGTTGGAGATACCGGATTTGATCGGGTAGCCGAGGAAAAACAGAGAGTGAGTTTGAGGGCAAAGCCTGACCCAAAGAACGTGGCATAGCTCATAGCGAAGGAGACAACCCAGACAGGATGTGGGAGAAAGGCGTGAGCTAAGGATGGAAAGAGAAAGAGCTCACACTCAGGAAGCACAGAGCGAAAACAGAAAAGCGCCTCCCACATGAGGAGAGCGGGGATAGGTACTGGGCTCTAATCAGGGATGAGTCAAAGGTAGAATTAGATGAGAGGCTTCTGGCTAGGATCCGAGCCACACCAAATTTTCAACATAGGAGAGGGGCCGACTGGGAGATAAGAGACCAAAATAACCTGGTGCTGACACAACCAAGGCATAGGCAGAACAAGATGGCACCTTTGCATGAGAGGAGCAGTGCCGAATACATAAGCCATCATATTTCATATAGCCCTAGACAAGAACCCCCTGCTATTGCGGCCACCATCGGGCCAGAGGTATTCAAAGACTGGGAAAATATTAATCACGATCAGTTTAAGATGCTTTTGGCTCAAACTCAACCAGATGCGACACCTGACTCAGATATTGCAGCTTCTAATTATGCAAACTGGCTACTGAATGCAACCAATTTTTTAGTGCCGAATAAATCTCTATCCAAAAATCGTAAGGTTCCCTCAGCCCCTTGGTTCACCAATTCGCTTAGGGCACAAAAACAACTCTGTAGAAACCGAGAAAGACATTGGCGTAAATCTTACACACCCAAAGATAAACTCTGTTATACGGAAGCACTCACTAAATACAAAGCAATGATCGTACAAGAAAAAAGTAAATACTACATATCCAAGATTGAATCTGCTAAGAACTCTAACAAACAACTCTATCAGGTAGTCACAAAGCTATTGGGCCAAACCTCAGGGGCAGCTCCGGTGCCTTCTCAATCATTCTGTAATTTCCTAGCAGAATATTTTTATGAGAAAGTAAATAACATCTACTCTGAATTTTCACTGCATACTAATCATATCAATCAGTTTATACCCAATAACCCCTTGGATCAGCTTTTTGTACAGTTTGAAAAAGTTACTGCTAACCAAATTACTGATGTAATGACTACCATCAAGTCTGGATCAGCTAATGATCCTTGCCCTCCATTTGTTGTAAGATCATCTATGGACCAGATAGCTCCAGTTTTAGCAAACATCTGCAATGTAATGTTTAGTTCAGGAATATACCCCATCTCCTGGAAGAAAACAATACTCAAGCCGCTGCTAAAAAATTCTCACTTAGATGTAGAGGACACAAAGAATTATAGACCTATAGCTAGTCTACCATTTCTGGCTAAAGTGGTGGAAAAGTTGATGAATCAATAACTTTCCAAATTCCTTGAAGATCACCACTTGCTAGATGACACCCAATTTGGTTTCCGCAAGGCACACGGCACAGAAACAGCTTTAATCAAGGCCTCTGAAGAAATAAGAACTATCCTGGATCAGGATGGCACTGCGGTGCTCATATTGTTGGATCTCTCTGCAGCATTTGACACGATCGATCATACCATTCTGATCGACCGTGTCACTACTATGGGAATCCAGGACAAAGCCAAAGGACTACTTCTATCCTTTCTGTCGAATCGAACTCAGGCAGTGACTCTGGGCCCCTTCAAATCAGCCCAATTAACACTCCCATGTGGAGTTCCGCAAGGCTCATCCCTAAGTCCGACACTTTTTAACATTTATGTGTCGGACTTAGCCAGAGTCATCAAGGCTAATGGGATGAACCTTACATCCTATGCTGATGACACCCAGTTAGTGCTTGCCATTAACAACAACGGAGAGAAAGTAGCAGCTAGTTTTCAAAAGGGCATGCTGGCCATCAGTAGCTGGATGGCCAGCAACTGTCTAAAATTGAACTCCGATAAAACGGAGGTTATCATCTTCGGTAAATTGTCTCCCATTTGGTCTGGTACGTGATGGCCACCCGCTTTGGGTCCTCCCCCAAAACCAGTCACTAAGGTCAGGAATCTAGGCATCATATTTGATGATAGACTGACCTTTGCACCACATGCCAATCTGGTGGCCTCAGCAGCCTTTTACAAACTTCGCATGATCAAAAAGATCTTACCATATCTTCCCTTGAGTTCGGGCAAAACACTGGTCAGCACCTTGGTGATGTCATCTTTGGACTATTGCAATGGTCTGTTTGCTAATGCACAAAGTAGGGTTATACAAAAACTGCAAACAGTTCAGAATGCAGCTGCAAGGGTGCTGTCAGGCACACCAAAGTTCAAACCTATTTCACACATCATCAAAGGCTATCACTGGCTGTCAGTTAGGAACCGTATAGAGTTCAAGGCCCTATGTATCGCTTATAAAGCCTCCCGCAAAACAGGTCTCCAGTTTCTAATAAACCATCTGGCCACTTACATTCCGAATCGTCGGCTGCGATCAGTCAATGCCTTCCATCTCTCCGTGCCACTAACAAGAACTGTTTCATGGGGTGACAGGCGATTTATTGTTACTGTGACGAGACTTTGGAATTCCCTTCCGTTCGAGATCAGGTCATGTCAGACATTATTTGGTTTCAGAAAGATGATAAAGACTTGGTTGTTTAATCAATAGCTTCCCTTGCAGACCTGTCCGCTGTCCGTAGCGCCGAGATGCCCTAGGGCAGTAGTGCGCTTTATAAATGTCAAAAATAAATAAATAAATAAATAAGCTACTCAAACCCAATGCACAGAATAGATAAAGTGACTCCAAGGGTGATAGTGGCCAGAGAGGAAACAAGACCTTTTCAGGGCCATTTTGGTACCTGCTAGTCCACTGGAATGAGGAAAAAGACAAGTATGATAGACCTTGGCGGGAGGAGGGATCCTTCGAACCAGAGGACATGGCCATAGCTGAAGAATGCATCCGGCATGGAAGAGGAGATCCTGAGTGTAACTTCCCCTACATGTAGGTATGCCTAAAAAGATAGGAACCCCATGTTAGGGAGAAACCAGTAGAGCTACCCACAGTAAGAATGTACCCAGTACTACAAAAGGCATGCCAGGGACCATCTATGTGCCGTGGGCTCAGATGGATATGGATGGGCTATGGACAAAGTTATTGCCATTGCTGGATAGAGCAGGGGAATGGAACTCATGTTTTGAGAAGAACACCACAGGAATAAACCTAGTGATAGGCGATACCAAACGTCTGCTAAATAGTCTTAATGGCTAGCAGACTAACACAGTGTTTGTCTGATCTCGCATTCCAGTAATTAAACTGACATACACCGAGCATGAAGGGGCTACATTCAATTCATACAGGCATTGAATATGGACGGCCCTGAGTGAAATGTTTCCTGAGCATCCTGACGTAGGATGGTTAATGGCATAAACTATGAAGCCTGGGAAGACTATAACCAATTTTATGTATAGGATTCGGGAATAATGGGTACAAGAACAGGACAACCGTGGACTGATACGGGCCCACAAGTCCCATTCTTTTACAATATTCTCAAAAAGGGGTTGCCTACTGAGATACAAAGTGGCTTGGGCAGCATGGGTGGGTTAGAAACTAAACCCTGGTGGGAGATCCAGGCCCATATATTGCACAATTACAAAAAAAAGCAGAAAAGGACAGGGAGAAACAGGAGCAAGCCCAGAGAGACACTGCTAAAATGATTCAACACACAATGAAGTAGGCTGCCCTCGAGGGGCCCACGTAGGCTGTGAGCATGCACTTTTCACCAGTTATAAAGGGAGCTCCACTGCAAATCCCCAGAGGGTTTCAACCTAGCTATAGCAGCAGAAGCCGGAGAGGTTGGCAGCAACCAGACCCTAGGGAATGTTACTATTGCCAGAGTAAGGGCCACCTGACAGACAGATACCGGTTAAAAGCAAATAACAAGCAGAAATAAAGTGGCCTGGGCCAGCCACCACAAAATCCTCATTCAAAATGAATCACAGGGAAATCCAAATGCACCTTACATTTATCCGCAGATAGGTCTCAGTCAGCCACCGCACTAACGCAACAGAGATCAGGTAATTGGACAAACACATGGCAACATCAGCCACTGACAGGGAACTCAGCCTACAGGGACTGGAGCCACAGCCCCATGAGGTATTGTAACTGTCTGGAGAGGTAATGCTTTCACACAAACACAGAGTCCAAATATGCAGTAAGATAAAACCGCAGAGTAAAATACCACCAAATCATCAACTGCACCGAAGATTGGGGGACTACACTCCACAAGTGTTCCATGAGCCCGCTTCTTGCATTTCCGCTCAAGGCTCCTTCACAATCCCTGGTCCCTCAACTGGTGGGTCCCCTTGAAGATAACTCTACTATTCCTGGTTGCTCTAGACGTGCCCTGACTTCCTACCAAGTGGTGAGTCCCTCAGACCTTGCTGGTCTGCATCAAAGCCAATCTCTGCAAGGTTGCTGTTGCCAAGGCTTGTTTGGTCCAATCTGGAATCCGACACCACAGCAATCGACATCCTTTGTGGGAAAGCTTGATTCCAGAACCTGGTTGTCGTTGATGCCTCCTGGTCTTCGTGGCTGAAGAGTCAAGCTTAACCTTCTTCACCTGAAATCACCCAACATCAGTGGGTATCCTCCTATCGTCTTCCTGGTCACTAGCAAGTGACCCAGACTCTGTCCCCTCTGCTTTCAGGTTCTTCCGCTCTTCGATCCAAGCTTGGATCACATCAGACACTTTCCACTTCTTTCGCAGCAGCACTTTGCAGCAGATCGCAAATGAAAATGACAACGAAACCCAACACGAAAAGACACCTATACACCCGGCTTCCCTAGGTGAGGTAACACGAGTACTCCAGTGCTCCCATGGGTGTTGACTCTAGAACCTCCTGGTTCTAAAGGGGTTTTCTCCAAGTCCCCTTCTAGGTGTCCTTTATCTTTGAAATTCTAAACGCGACTTTCCCCATAGAAGTTAACAGTGATTCGCGACTGTGTTTGCACACTGCACGTGTCCCCCGTGGGTCCCCTGTGTCATTACCTTGGGTGGTTCCTGGTGGCCCCAGCGGTTCTACAGGCTCTAGGCCTTGTCTCTAAGCAAGTTGTGGTACTTATACCACTTTCTTAATATATGGTTTGGGACGTCCCTACGGCTCAACCTCCATTGTGCTAATTTATTGTGTGTTAATAAGTTTACTGAATGTACTTTTGCCTCTAGCCTCATAAATAGACTAGAGGGATGTGTTTAGAATAAATACATATATTTTATGTATATACCCAGTGTTGTTCTCCTTTCATTTGGTCATTCACGAGATTATAGACTGGTAAAACAAGCTGCTTTGCATTCCTCCAAGACTTAGCCTGAAGGCTGCTCTCCGCAGCTACCACTAAGATAGCTTTCTATAAAGGTTGTCTTTAACCTACCATAAATAAGGGTCATTTGGACTGGTGCAAGGGTCCCACTAGAATAGTGGACAGCATATGCCAGGCCAACTTCTCACATGTACCAAAACCAAAAGAAAGACCAATGAGAAGACGGGAATAAAAAGTTTATTTGCATCTGGGGATTCAGGGCTGCTGTATGTGTTCTGTTCATTTCGCCTTTAAGGGCGCATACAGGAGCCAAGGCCCCACTCTGCTGCTGACCATCCATTCACCCATATCTCAAGAATTAACTGTACTGTAGGAGAGTAGGATCTGCTTACTATGTTTATCCCCACTTTATGCTGATTTTTCACTGTTTTTCAACTTTAGTCTGGCTGGCCCTCCTATCCAGGACCCCAGCCTAGCTGCTTCCTCTCTAAATTGATTGCATATACCTTAGGTACACTCCAGATTGGTTACTGCGTTACCCTTGTGAGTCCCTAGTATATGGTACACCAGGTACTATGGCAGAGGTACCCCAGAGGCCTACCAGGGGCCTCTGGGGTGACACCCCTGGGAAGCCTTCCAAAATGGCACCACAAGTCTGCTACTGCAGCCTGGTTAAGGTGGTGCATGCACCTCTTACTAAGATAAAGGTTACCTATATCTACCTTTAATCACCGACACATATAAGCCTATCAGTCACTCCTATGACAGGCCTTATCAATCCTGAAGGCAGAGGGCTTGGTTTTGTGTGAGAGGGTGCCCATGCATGAGCTGGGACCCTCTGCAGCTTTTGGAGCCTATTCTCTGAGGCTGTTCTGTGATGCAGCCAGACCATAAATTCTTAAGTGCATTATAACTCAGGGTAAATGCTAACTTTGGAATGGCTGCATGGAAACATGCCGCGTTTGGTTTCAAACACTTTGGAATCCTACACCACTGCCAGTCATGGCGGTGGGGGTAAAATTCCACCCTTCTAGAGGGAGAGACATGAACACACTGGTCTAACCGGTAATAGTTTAAAAGAGCCCTGGCATCACAAAATGGATGTTGCAGCCACAGACATGAGCCTGGCCTCCTGCTGCTGACTGAAACTCCAACAGAGGAGGCCTGGACAATAGGCTTCCTGTCACAGGGAAGTGTAACCACCTCCCAGACAGGCTTTAGTGTATTGGGGCTGAGTGGGTGCACTCTGAGAGTGCTTTGAAGTCAGCACTGGGGGCACATTTGGTGTCCCTGTGCATAGCCCAGTTCAAACCGGGTGCAGGGGCTACCAGCCCCTGCTCTGGAATGAAACTGGGTAAAGGAAATGGGTGTAGCCACCCCTCTTTCCAGACCCTCCCATAGGTGGGTTCCCAGAGTATGTCCAACCCCTTTTCTTAGTATAAGTAAGGGAACCCTGGCAACATGACTTTAGATTACATCTGGACGAAACTCTGAAACTGAATCCTGGAACTTCGACGCTCTACTAACGAGTAGAGGACAGAAGAATCTCCCTTGAGGTCAACGAGTGACTCCTCTGTTCAAACAGGCACCAACAAAGCATTTGGCAGTCTGCATCTCCGAAGCTCCAGCCTGACTCCGAAGTAATTACTGCCCAGGAAGAGGATTTCCAGACTTCTCGAAGGCCGACCCGAGTCGCCAGCAAAGCTGAGACACGCAGCCCTTTCGAGTGACATGGAACCAGAACCCTGGACACCGTGCACATTTGCTAAGTGCATTGACTTTCTGATGTTTCCTGAAGTTGTGCTTCGGGTTACTTGTAGCACAAACCCCAATCATTATCTGCACCGAAGATTGGGGGCCTATACTCCACAAGTGCTCCATGAGCCCGCTTCTTGCATGTCCGCACAAGGCTCCTTCACAATCCCTGGTCCCTCAACTGGTGGGTCCCCTTGAAGATAACTCTACTTTTCCTGGCTGCTCTAGATGTGCCCTGACTTCCTACCAAGTGGTGAGTCCCTCAGACCTTGCTGGTCTGCACCGAAGCCAATCTCTGCTTTCTGCGTGGGTTGCTGTTGCCAGGGCTTGTTTGGTCCAATCTGGAATCAGACACGACAGCACTCGACATTCTTTGCGGGAAAGCTTGATTCCAGAACTGGTTGTCGTTGATGCCTCCTGGTCTTCGTGGCTGAAGAGTCAAGCTTCACCTTCTTCGCCTGAAATCACCTAACATCAGTGGGTATCCTACAATCGTCTTCCTGGTCACTAGCAAGTGACCCAGACTCTGTCCCCTCTGCTTTCAGGTTCTTCCGCTCGTCGATCCAAGCTTGGATCACATCGGACACTTTCCACTTCTTCCGCAGCAGCACTTTGCAGCAGATCGCTAATGAAAACGACAACGAAACCCAACACGAAAAGACACTTATGCACCCGGCTTCCCTAGGTGAGGTAACTCGAGTAGTCCAGTGCTCCAATGGGTGTTGCCTCTAGAACCTCCTGGTTCTAAAGGGGTTTGCTCCAAGTCCTCTTCTAGGTGCCCTTTATCTTTGAAATTCTAAATGCGACTTTCCCCATAGAATTTAATAGTGATTCGCGGCTGTGTTTGCACACTGCACGTGTCCCCCGTGGGTCCCCTGTGTCATTACCTTGGGTGGTTCATGGTGGCCCCAGCGGTTCTACAGGCTCTAGGCCTTGTCTCTATGCAAGTTGTGGTTCTTATACCACTTTCTTAATATATGGTTTGGTACGTCCCTATGGCTCAACATATATTGTGCTAATTTACTGTGTGTTAATAAGTTTACTGAATGTACTGTTGCCTCTAGCCTCATAAATAGACTAGAGGGATGTGTTTAGAATATATACATTTATTTTATATATATACCCGGTGTGGTTCTCCTTTCATTTGGTCATTCACGAGATTATAGACTGGTAAAACTAGTTGCTTTACATTCCTTCAAGACTTAGCCTGAAGGCTGCTCTCCGCAGCTACCACTAAGATAGCTTTCTATAAAGGTTGTCTTTATCCTACCATCAATCAGGGTCATTTGGACTGGTGCAAGCTGTCCACTAGAATAGTGGACAGCATATGCCAGGCCAACTTCTCACATGTACCAAAACCAAAATAAAGACCAATGAGAAGACGTTGGGAATAAAAACGTTTATTTGCATCTGGGGATTCAGGGCTGCTGTATGTGTTCAGTTGATTTCGCCTTTAATGGCGCGTGCAGGAGCCGAGGCCCCACTCTGCTGCTGACCCGCCAGGGTGGGATTAGCTGACCACACCCTGGGGGGCGGTCTGATGAGGAGGTGGGCAGCTCTCAGACAAAGTACTTAAATAACAGGTACCCAAAGTAAATAGGGATGGGTTCCTACTACGAGTTCAAAAGGTCTCCATTCCTGAGAATCGGGCCTGGGACCAAAGTTCCCTAAATAGCATATAGGTCCAACAGCATCCACAATAACTGGAAGACTTCAGCCAAATGGAGGCCACCATTTTTAGTTCTAAAACAAAGCTGTCCTCAAGTGACAGGAGCCAGGTTTCTTGCAAACTGGGACAGTGAAGGCCCCATAACCTCCACAGCACATGCAAAAGACTCAATAAGTTGTGAGCCACTCGCATGGCATCAAGTCAGTTGAAAAGTTTACCAGGTTAACCAGACGTCCCAGAGTTGTGAGGCAATCTCGGTCCAGTCATCATCCCTAGGCAACATTCGGCGAGGATTCCTAGACGTGGGCCCAGGCTCTCCATGTTCTTTTGTGCCTGGCTGTGTTTTTTTTTATTTTCTTTGGGTGTTTCAAATCTCCAAAGTCTGGCCGCTGTGCAATACCCCTCCAAAAAAGTGACAGGAGCATACCCGCTAGTTAGAAGTCCCTAGCCATCAGCTAGGAACCACAGATCCAAATGCACTAAAAAGACACTGTCTGAGGGAGAGGGTGGTGACTGGGAGCAAGAAGTCTGCAAACTCCATCACAGCTCCAGGAGAGAGTAGAACTCAGAATATGCTTACCCCAGTATCAGGCCTAGCAATTAACCAATGCAGCAGCCCTCATATACTCCATCTGGAGAAAGCAGTAAGCCCCAACCTCTGATACTACAAGACAGCACGATCAGTGGTACGGCAACAGAACAAATTTCCATGCCTGGGGCCTCATGATAAGTGAGATAGCAGGTCATGCAAGAACTAGGGAGGAGCACAAAACCAACAAAAAGAGCCCAGGTTAGCCCAAAGAGAAGTCTGTAGAGAAAGGGTGGAGTCAAGATATCTGGGCCACAGGGAAGGGAAACATTGCACTCTGCATGACGAGACATGCATTTTGTCTGGGCACATTGCAACCACCAACAACACTTAACTGTGACACGCCCCCTCCTCGCAAGTTCCGCTCACATGTGGGTTGAAAGCAGCCCGCATTGATTCCATACCCATCTAGTCAGTGACCAAGAGAGACAGGTTCTCAGAAAACCGGAGGAACCCGTACAACCATAGATAATAACTGATACAATCCCTCCCTATGATCACAAGACCACTCCATAAACATTTGCACTAATCCAAGCACCCTGTTAGTTGAGAAGAAAAGGCTGAATGGTTCATACAATAGAATAATTAATCTGAATACCAATAAACCACCTTTAAGTTTAACCATCAAGAGGTTAGCAAAATTGAGGCCACCTTCCTGCGCCCCACAAAAAAAATGCATAAATGGAGTGTGGAGAACACACCCCAAAAGAGAAATGCAGGAGCACCAAAGAAAAGGGTGCACATGCAATGTGTTTCTGAATTAACAAATGAACCAAGTTCTCTGCAACAGGTCTGCAATTAAACCGTCAAGTACACCACCATTCAATTGCCACATGAACACCCCAACATGGATCTAAAGTGTACAAATCAAAATTATGAACTGCACCATGAACTTTTTGATTGAACTGTTAAAAAAGACCCCAATCACCAGAGGACCTCAAACACCTCCCCAGGATCCATACAAAGACCTGCAATGTTTATTAACAAGTTATATATTACTTCACTCATATGTACCCTCGGTCAAATAATGTCCTGCTGCACATATTCACTTTTAAAGAACCACCTGGCCATATTGAACCTGTTAAAAAATGGTCACAACACTTTTGTAGGGATCTTTCCCATGTCACTTATAATTAACCAACACACTAGCATTAAGCATGAGCTGAAAATTCGTTCCGCTCGTGAAATTTGCGGATTTTTGGCAATTTTGCATTCAGCGAATCGCGCGAAATTGCCAAACAATCCGCAATTCGCAAGTTCGCGACTTTCTTTGCTTGTTCGCGCTTCAAAAATACAATCTCGCGCGCGCTGCGTTGACTTACCTTGATTCTGAGTTTGCCGAGTTGTTTTCCTCCCACGAACAAGATGGTAGTGCCCAAAAACGACCGCATGGGTAAGTTCGCCGTAGCCGCGCTGAAAAACCCCCCCGCAAACATACCAAAATAAAAAAAATTGCAAGTTCGCACAAATTCGCGGATGGGCGAATTTGCAAATTTCGCCCCTACTTAACTAGCATTCCACATGCACTAACAACACCTTTTTACAGAACGTATGGTATCAGGACATAATTGCTGTGGGCTTCAAGACATCAGCCAGGTTTTATTACATCTGTTCACTTATACGGCACATAGTAGATGCAGACCGACTTTACTTGTCCCAAGAGGTAGCCCAAGAAAAAGCAAAAGGCCTTTTCCACTTATACCTTTCCAGAATCAGGGCCAGAATCCAACCCAACAAGGGAGAACACCTCAGAGTAGTAGTGAATGTGAGCAGTTACAATACCAACCCAATGGCTCTATACCTTTTCAACAAGCCTAAAGATAACGGAGCTAGACAGGATGTGCAGAAAGGGCACCATTGGGAGGATACTGTTTGACCCCCAGGACTTCCCAGAGAAGAGGTTCTTGGTGGTAGCAAAACCCCCAACTCAATTCACAAACACATCTTCTCCTGCCTCCATTTGTGGTCCAAGGGTGGGCATTAGTGTATCTGATGCAGTATTCTTCAACACGAAGTAGACCTCAGACTTGGAGTTCCACAATAGGGCCACCTAGCTCGATGATATGAAAGAAATGGGTCTCATAGGGGAGGGCCGAACGAAAGCGGAGACGCTGCAAGTCAGGAAATCTGAGATGCTGAGGTGGGTGAATACACTTGGCTTGAAGGGAAGGGGCAACCCCTATTTCTACATAAACTTCCTTATGTTTCAGAGGTAAATGAACACTTCCACTGGGCACGAGTGAAAACTGTGACACAAGTCTGCACATTCTGGATATGGAAAGGGCCTCCTCAATGCTAATGGAAATGTACTGGCAGTGCAGCAAGTTTGGCTACCCTCAGCTCATCGCTGGATGGCGCAAACTCGGTTCTGTGGTAACCATACACACCCCTACCCTGGTCATTCCCGGAGAAGATCTATCGGACTTGTACCAGAACCCGCTAAGGAAGAAGACAACCTTGCTGCATCAGACTTGTGAAAAAAGAACCACCGATTATTGTGGCTGGGCCCAGTAAAATGACATTCCAGAAGAATTCAAACTGTTGTTAGATACACAAGTATTGGCGAGAGGCTCCATGGACTTCTTCACTGTGTAGATGAAAGCTAATGCACACTATTTCTATATAAACAGGTGGGAAATGCATAAAATAATTAGCCTTAATTTGATCAAGAAAGAACAAGAGCAATCCTCCTCATGGTGATGCAGCATCTATATGTGTTAGACTTAATGACCGTGATGGAGGGAGGGGAGTGTGCCAAGGTTAGTGCGCCCTGCTACACATTTATCCCAGGAAAATGACCTGGATAATGGGACATTGACTGTTGCCATCCAAGCACTGCACCATTTGCAAGGAGACATACTTGAGGAGGGAGGTGCCCCTGGACAGGAGTGGTTTTTGAATTGAGTCTCCTGGCTCCTCGGTGGTTTTCCAGTCTGTGCTCATCATTGCTGCCACTTGTTATTATTTTTTTGTTTTTGTGTGGTTCCGTGCAATTAGAGATTTCCTGATGCCAAATTGGGTAGGATGCAAGTAAATAATTCTAAAAACTGAAGAACATCAGTCCCCCAATAAAGTAACTGTCATGGCATACATTGTGTAGCTGAAAATTCAACTAGAGGGAGAAATGCTATTATTGATAAAACAATGACAACATGAATAAAAATACATTCATGTATATAATCAAAATTGCATCTTTATTGATAAATTCACCTATTGTGAACTCCAGGTCAATCCAGATTCATAAATATGTATTTAGGCAGGCTCTGAAACCCAGGCCCAACGTCACTGATTGACAGGTCACAGGTGGAGTGGCACGTAGCAGGCAGACAAATGTGTGAACAGGAAATCCCAGATCAATACCTCAGATAGGTGCAGCAGCACCACAATGGTCCAGGGAGATTGGCACCAATAAAGCACACATGGCTAGAGTGGTATGTGCGTTCCCAAAACACCATAGGTTTAGAAGCCACATGAAGTTAGGAACACATAGACAATCAGGACATAGCACATACATTACACACAGTGATCACATGCATCCCATGCTGAACATCTGGACAAGTTACCCACTGGCCGCATTGTATCTACGTAAGGTCGAGTTCCGTCTGGATTCCACATTGAATACATAAATTTATGACTTCAAAGACAGAGGTTCACATTTATCACCAAAAAAAGGATTGCTGGAACTTTTTTATTGCATTCAATGAACTGTATAAAAAAATGTTAGAGTGATTGTAAATTGAGACAGTCCTCAGACCCTATGCCTGTGTCTGATCTCCTGGCTGCTCTGGTTATTTAAACAAACTGTTCCTGTTTTGCTAAATGTCTCTTGTTTTTTCAAGGTATTTCATGTTCACAAATATCTATAGAATTCCAATCACCATGCTTTAAAGAATATTTTTTTACCTCAGTACCCCTCAGCCATAAGAGTGCTAGCAACCTGTAATAAAGTAGCCATGGCTGCTGAGAAAGATACGTAATTACCTAGTCAATACACTGAGTTCTGGACGTGTTTAGTGACCAATAAGCAGAGCAACTTCCACCACCTACAGCCTTATGATTGCCATATTGAGTCAGGTCTGGTGGCAGTCGTACCTTGTGGAAGGATTTATGCCCTATCAAAAAGTGAAAACGTACTTTTATGATACTATTTAGACAAGCGCCTGGCTAATAAATTTATCAGGCCATCTAGATCACCAGCAGCTTCGCCCTTGTTCTTTATCCCAAAAGCCAATAGTGAGTTAAGATTTTGTATCAATTACCGAGCCTTAAAAAAGGTAAAAGTAAAAAATTTAAATCCATTACCATTGATCCCAACTCTGTTGGATAAAGTAAAAAAGGCTGTAATCTATACCAAAGTGGGTTTAAAAGGGACGTATAATTTAGTCAGAATGAGAAAAGGAGATGAGTGGAAGACAGGTTTCCAGACAAAATATGGTTTATTTGAATACATGGTGATGCTGTTTGGGTTATGCAAGGCCATTGGTGTACATAAATTCTTTCTAAATGATGTGCGGAGAAACGTTTGAGATCAGTTTGTGATTGTCTACATAAATGATATTCTGATTTATTCATCTAATGTCTGAGAGCATTATCATCATGTCTGTGCAGTTTTAATAGTGCTTCGTCAGCATTACTCATTTTGTAAAATCAGCAAATGCGAGTTTCATGTGTCCAAGTTTGAATTTCTTGTGGTTGATGTTATATCCCGTAGGGCAGGAAATGGCTGAACATAAGGTGAAAGCAGTGAAGGAATGGCCAGAACCAAAGAATGTGCATGATGAGCAGTGTTATTTCAGGTGTGCAAAATTTTATCACAGATTCATCAACCAGTTTTCCAAGGTTGTGGTGCCCAGGAACTGACTGCTACACAAGAATACCCCTTTCTCATGGTCCAAAGACGCTGAAGAAGCTTATCAAACCTTAAAATTAGCCTCCTGCACTGCACCTTTATCAGCTCACCCAAAACAAGAGAAACCTTTCGTTGTTAGAGGCTGATGCTTCAGAATTTGTCGTAGGAGTGATGTTATTGCAACAGAATGAAACAACAGGAGAATTACATCCGAATGCATACATGTTCTCAAAAATTGAATGAAGCATAGATCCATAATATTGCAGAAAAGGATTTGTGAGCAATTCAAGATGCCTTCTGTGAGTGGAAACACTATTTGATGGAGCAAAACATACCATTACAGTATATTTGGATAACTGCAATTTACAAATCATGAAGTCCACTAGATTTCTGTCACCCAGGAAATTTCCTGGGATGATGTTTTTTGTGGTGTTCAATTTCTTTGTGACTAATGGACCAGGCATAGAGAACAGGAAAGCGGATGCTCTCACATGCCAAGACTCAGAGTGATACATAATTGACAAATAACCTCAAGCAATTATTGACCCACAGCAAGTCATTTGCGTATTACAGATGGATTATTTATTTGGTATAGTTCAGCAAGTGATACAAAGACACAAATGGAAATAAGGTCCACCTATAAAAGGAACTCAATTGTTGGTACCTACTGAGGAATCATCTGCTTCTGTTTACTGAGGAGCTGCAACATCAAGTCCTTCATTGGTATCATGCAACACCTGGTACAGGGCACAATGTGGTAAAAATGACTGCTGAAAGAATTGAACAGCAATTCTGGTGGCCCACTGTAAGACATGAAGTAGAAATGTTTGTAACACATTGTGAGATCTGTTTTAGAGCAAAAATAGACCATTCAAGACCACGAGGCTTAATTTAGACATTCCCCACACCAAGTATGCCACGAGAACATATCTCTTTATACTTTGTGGTAGGATTAACATAAGACGAGGGTTCTTCAGTCATTTTAGTAATTATTGATAGTCTTACTTCAATAGGTCATTTTATCACTTGTGTACAAATATCCACGTCAGAGCACTTCTCTCATCTTTTGTTTAGCCATATTGTCAGGCTACATGGTCTTCCCAAAGTCACAGCACCTGATCGGGGTAAATAATTCACCACCCATTTTTGGAAAATATGGTGTTCTGCTTTACACATCTTCCCCGCTTTGTCTACTATTTTCTACCTGCAAATGGATGGACAAACGGAGAGGATAAATCAAACACTAAAGCAATATTTGAGATGATATGTAGATTAGGCCTGGGTGGTAAATTCTGTTCCGCTCGTGGAATTTGTGGAATTTGGGTAATTTCGTGTTCCGTGTAGAACGCAAAATTGCCCAAAATTCTGCTCTGCGCGACTCCGCAAAATTTTTTGATTGTTCGCGTTCTCAAATGCGTGTTCGTGAGCTATTTCCCCCGAGCACACAAACAGCAATTACGAACAGTAAAAAAGCATCGCGAACAAGCAATTCCGCGTGTTCTCTGAATTTCTGTAGATAAGGGTACTGAATCATGGGTAGACCTGTTATGGCTAGCAGACATTGTATACAACAGCGTGGAGCATGTTTCCATTACTTTAATCCCCCTTCTATTGCACATACGGGTTTCATTCCCACTTTATCCCATTGTAACAGCCAAATTTTGAGCACACGCGTCGAGATTGGCAGAAACATATTTCACATATTCAGGACACTGTGCAAAAATCCAAAACCAATTTACAAGCTGATAAACAGTGGTACAAACTACAGGAAAACAAACATAGAAGGTAGGGTTTGGCTTTCCACCTGTAACTTGCAAATCAAGAAGCATAGCATGTGTCATCCTACATTCAAGGGTCCTTATAAGCTGACAAGACATATCATCACTCTAGCATTGAAATTGGCCAGGTCCCACATTCTCCAAATAGGTTTTACTTAAACCTGTACTCACACAATTAAGGTAAGAACACTCTCCCATTTGGGCAAATATGAACCAGAGTATGAGGTGAGAGCCATTCGTAACTCCAAGACATGGAGCTCCTGTTTATGGTATTTAATAGCTTGGAAGGAGTTCGGACAAGAAGAGAATTCCTAGGAGCCCACTTCTTAGGCACTTGTTCACTGTCACCAGGTGCAGTTCCACGCATGCTATCCGACCAAACCTGCCCCCTTCAGCATCCTTCAGGGAAGGGTTGTACTTTCAGGCCTCCTAAGAACACTGTGAGGTCCACTGCACAAAGGTTCCCCTCAAATGGCAGTAGGGCACGCACACAAGCCTGCATGATGATGACACTATTCCCTCAAATACACGTATGCTGTCCTCAGTTGTGTACATAGTTAACAGAATGGTGGTCATCCAGATGTGTGTTGTGTAAAAGCCCTTTGAGCCAATTTGTATTGTTTTCTTGTGGTGCCATGTCTGGAGAGCGCATTATTTATGACAAAAGAGCACTCCATAGGGCCATACATGGCCATGATGCCATATGTGTTTAGGGAGCTTTGTCAGCACGGAGGCCATCTTGGGAGGGGCCGCAGTATAAAGTTGCCCAGACCTTTCAAAACTTCTTGTTATTGCCCGATGGTTCAGTAGTGAGGCTGTTTGGATCGTTGATGCCAGAGGACGTCCTGCACAATAAGGGTGCACTTGCACCAATTTAGAGCGGCATATGCTAGGACAAGTACTATATCTCACCTTGATAGGGTGTGTCTTTGTTCCTGGTTGAAAATGGTTTCATGCTGAAATGAGCTTGTAGTTTGGCTTGATGGGATGTGTCTTTTGATTCCATAGAGAAACATTCCTGTGCAGAAAGAAATGTGTTGTTCTCCCAGATTTGGCTTGTGATTTAAGGTTGAGGCACTTGAATCAAGTCCTTGACATTTTGCATTTGTATAGGTTGGACCTTGAGGGCAATGAGTGCAATACATCAAAAATCCTGTAAGACTTGGGTGCAACATGTGCTTTAATGGTAGAAATACTTGACATTAGTAATGACAACATTTTAGCCCTCTTTAAGATATACAGTGTGATGACATATGAGCATTGCAAAAAGTGCGTAGCAAATGACTGTGAATTGATGTATGTTTAACATGGGTGATGAGATGAATCACCAATAAACTTGAGAAAGCCCCTTGTGATGAATCAGAAAGTATAGTATTAGTATTTGTAATCTCAATAATATATTGAAGTGTGAAATTAATAATCTGATTTACAAGAACTTGAAGCAGTTTGTGTGCATTATATTATATCCTATGAATCTCCCTCCATACCAGTGGTGTGAAAAGAAGACACAAGGAGTCTAGGGATCATATGCAGTTTCCTTTTCAGGTACTATGGGGAAGGAAGACAGGGTAGTTTAAAAGTAAACAATAGAGAGAGAGTAAACAATAGAGAGAAAGTAAACAATAGAGAGCGCTTAAAAGTAAACAAAATTGATCTAATCCTTTCATTTATTTCCTTAGGTCAACCTTCCCGATGTTCCCAAACCTCCCTCCCTTTCGCTCGCTTGATCATCCCAATATTCTGTGCTATAATAGCATACAGAATTGGGGCTGTCGAGAGGTGGACCATCTTGAGCATTGACAGTGATAAACTGCCTCATCAGTCCTGACTAGATTGTGTTGATTCTTTTTGCAATACTCTGGATGGTTGGGTGAGAGGAAGTGAAATGAAAGATAACGAAGGGCTGTACAATTTGATGCCAAACAAGCACATTTGTCAGTCCTTGTTTTGCATACCTGCGCAACCACCTGATTGACAGCGAGCTCACTGATCCCAGAGAGCTTGCCAAGGAGCTGGACAGCTGGCTCAGCACCAAGGTCCACAAGATGGAATCTGGGGAGATCACCATCAGGGTGAGCAGGGTTAACACCAGAAGAAAGAGGGGTGGGAGAAAATAAAAACAGAGAGTTCTTTGAAGGTCCCCAATGTAGTTCACTGGGACAAGATTACCATCCCCCTCCTAAGAAAAAGAACAATGGGTGTCCTAACCTAAAATCCTCAGCGAAGTTTATCCCTAGGTGCTAAGAGTGCCAACTGATTGGGCACTTCAAGGGTGACATCAAGTCTTGCAGGCTGGCATAGGCCCCTACCCGTGGGCAGACACTGGGGCTGATGCTTTGGGAGGAGATTTTCCCAGTTAGTATGGAGGGAGTGCAGAGGTTACTTCAGTTTCCCACAGAGAGTGACAGAGAGATGGTGCCAAAGACCCATATGCCTAGCAACGCCAAAAAAATCAGGCAGTGGGTCAGCATCAATGGACAGATGGTGAAGGCTCTGAGAGACACAGGTGCCAGCACGACAAACGTCAGGAGTAATCTGGTGTCCTCAGAGCAGGTAGTCCCTAATGTGGTCCACCAGCTTGTAGTAGGTGACAACCATGAGAATCACTATCCAGTGGCTCTGATAGGGTTGTCAGGTTCCTTGAGGGTAGCTGTGAGTCCATCCATGCTTGCGGATTGTCTACTCTGTAATGACGTGGAGCAGATCATCTAGAAAGAGGGGGAGCACAGGTCCCACCTGGAGATGTAGGGGTTGCATAATTGAGTGCCTATAAACACTAAAAAGTATACACAGAGTGAGTCACTATCAATAGACAGAAGGTGGAGGCTCTGAGAGACACAGGAGCCAGTGTGACATCCGTCTGGTTTCATCTGGTGTCCTCAGACCAGATAGTCCCTAATGTAGTCAACCAGGTTGTAGTAGCTGACAACCATGACTGTCACTATTCAGTGGCTCTTGCTCCCTTTGCATGGGATGAGGGTGTATTGGGTTCCATGAGGGTATCTGTGAGTCCATCAATGCCTGTGGGTGGTCTTCCCTTTAATGACCTGGAGCAAACTATCTAAAAAGAGGTAGAGCTCCGGTCAGACCTGGAGATGTTGGAGTTGCCTCAGTGGGGTTCTTAATCACACAGTCCATGGCTGACCAAGAGGGTGGCCAGGAGGACCCGGAACCTGGAAAAATGGCCCAGGCACCTGCTCAGAAGAGGAATGGCAAAGGGCACAGTACACGGAATCCTGAAACTCCCACAGTATGGGACCAGGTGGAGCCTGAGGGCAAAACCCTGAAGCTACAGGGGGGGCATTGCCACCCGGGAAAACGACCTGAGCTGATCAATTGCCAGAAGGAAGGAGGTCCCACCAGTAAGGAGGTAAGCCGAATGTAGAATGAGTGCCCTATTCCGGAGCGCCTACGTCAGCAGGCTGAGGCCCAGGCAGATGGCAACACCTCTGGTGATCAATAGTTTACTAGGAGAATGGTCTCCTTTAGAACAAGCCTAAGGATCATGAACCTGGTGCAATTTGTGTGTTGTTGATCTGATCCCCCAGTGCTACACGGCCTTTCTACTAGAACTGGCTCATGATGTTCCCCTGGAAGGTAATCTGAGGGAAGGACAAGACCTTTCACAGGAGTGTCACCCACTTCGAATGGCCTTGGATAAGGAGGGCCTCAGATGCATTTTACAAGTCATGTCTCACCTGCAAGTCCAGTAGGAAGTCAGGCGGGAAGTGTAAGGATCCCATGATTCCCCTTCCAGTCACTGGCATCCCCTTCAAGAGGATGGTCATATATATTGTTGGGCCTCTGGACACCAATGCGACCCTGGGCAACAGGCTTATCCTAGTCTTGGTGGATCATGCCATTCTATACCTGGAGCCTATTCCTCTGCGGACAGTGACTACACCCACAGTGACTGGGGCACTGATGCAGATATTTAGCTGTGTTGGGTTTCCCAAGGAGGTAGTATCTTTATGCCAGCGTAGATGAAGTCCATGTGGATGAGTGTGAGGGACCATACACGTTCTACACACCCTATCTTACCCAAACAAATGAGCTTTAACACCTTGCATGCTCATGACAAGCTCAGCTCGTCATGAGGCACGGTGGCGCTGAGTCCATGATGAGCTGAGTTCGTCATGACCGCTGCGGCACTCCCACACGGGGATAATTCCCCTGCTGTGCTGGGAGTTCTAAGAAACGGGCGTGGTCATGACAAGCCCAGCTAGTCATGAGCTCAGCACCACCGTGCAGTGTGACGAGCTGAGCTCGTCACGAGCACCACGGTGCCGCGCGCGACCCTCCTCCCCCCAGCACCGCGGGGGAAATAGCCCCACTGCGATGGGGTTAAGAGAGATTCAACAAGATTTCTAAAAGCATGATTATGGGCCTGTTGGAGCAGCGAAGTGGAAGTGGGTCATGGGAGGTCTTTGATATCCCTGAGTCTTGGAACAGGAGGCAAGCCAGCAAGCCCTTGGAGTCACTCTGGGTTCAAGTGATGCAGGTCCAGGCCTTCACACCCAGACATGAGAATAGCAGGGAACAGGAGACTTCAGCAAGGCAAGAGCACAGCAAGCGAGATGTCCAGCAAAGCAGCAGTCCACCAGAGTGGCAGTTCTTTCAGCAGCACCACAGATCTTTTTCTTGACAGAGTGGGAACAGGTCCGGATGTGTACTGAAGTCCTGGTGTCAGAGGTCCAGTACGTATTCCCAGTTGTGTCTTTGAAATATGGGAGACCTCAAAGAAAGCTTTGAAGTGCACAGAAGTCCTCCCTCTCTCCCCTGGCTCCAGACTCAAAACACGGGGACCCTTTTTGTGTAGACAGGGCACAGTCTATTTAGGTGTAAGTGTCAAGCTGTGCCCAGCCCCTCCCACTCATCTCCCAGGAAGGCTAATCAAAACACACCTCAGCTGTCTTTGTGTGCGGCTGTTTAGAGGGAATACACAGAACCCAGCTGTCAACCAACCACAACTAAAGTGACACAGGCAGCAGGCACCTAATGGCTGAAGAAAGTAAATGCCAACTTTCTAAAAGTGACTTTGTCTGAACTGTCATATAAAATCTCACTTCACTGTAACTTGTGATTTTAAATTGTGAGTACAGTGACACCAAACTTGAAAAGTCCATCCCTTCACAATTAAGAATTACACTTAGAAGATGTAATAAGGTAATCCTAATGTTATCCTATGGGAGAGATAGGTCGTGCAGTAGTGTCAAACGAAATCTGGAGTTTTTCACTACCAAGACATGTAATACTTTAAAGTACATGTCTCGCCTTTTACATACATTGCACCCTGCCCTGTGGGTCATACAGAGCCTACCTTTGGGGTTACTTACATGTATACAAATGGGTGGTTTAGACTTGGCAAGAGGTTTATCCTGCCAGCTCAAAGTGGCAGTGTAAACTGCACATACAGGCTGTGCAATGGCAGGTCTTAGCCATGTTTAGAGGGCTACTAATCTGGGTTGCATATTGACTGCTGCATGACCACTAGTAACATTTTAATTTACAGGCCCTGGGCACATGTAGTGCACTTTACTAGGCAGTTGTAATTAAATTAAATATGCAAATTAGGGTTAAGCTGATATTACCATGTTTAGGGGGAGAGAGCAGAAGCAACAGCAGGGGTAAAGTGTGCAGAGTCGTAAAAGTAGCACAAACAAGGTCAGAAAATAGAGGGAGGCAGTTCAAAAGTTTAGGGAAGACCACCCTAGGTCTGTCAGGTCTAACATGTGACCTAGAGAGCTACCTAACTGCTTGAGAGTTCTCTTCACTAAGATAGGAGGATCTTGAGAGACCATGCTCTGTCCCCGAGCGATGCTCCACTGTGATGTCCATTTCCTGTAGGGAGGTGGACCACCTCAACATTTTGGGATTTTCACCCCTCATCTACATGAGCCCCTCATCTACATGAGTCATCTGAGGGGCCTGTGGTCTGTCTGAACCAGGAAGTGAATCCTAAAGAGGTATGGTCTCAACCTTTTCAGTGCTCTGACAACAGCAAATGTTTATTTTTTCTATGCAATTCCACCTCTGTGCCCTACTAATGAAGGCTACTGGTTGATGTAGGCCATACTCATTCAGCTGTGTTGAGACATTACTCCTATGCCATGCTCTGAGGTCACCATGTGCCTGATTAATTCCTTGAAGACATCAGGGGCCCTGTGCACAGGTAATTTGCACAAAGCTTCCTTGAGAGAGTCAAAGGTTTTCTTTCCAGACTTTGTCCAGATCACCAATTTGGGCTGCCTCTTATAAGTCAGCTCAGTTAAGGGGGCAACAATAGTGCCATAGCCCTTAACAAATCTTGTATAATAACCAGTGAGACGTAGGAAGGCGTTCTGTGGGTTTTAGGTGCTTGCCAGGCCATGATGGTTTCAAACTTGGCCTGGAAGATATTCACCTTAATTCCACCTACCAGGTATATTTATTGACCTTGATGTTCAGGCCTGCCGGTTGCAGGACCTCAAGCACTTTCTGGAAGTCAAGCAGTTGTTGCTCCCAGCTGGAACTATAGTCCGCAATGTCACCTAGGTAGGTGGAACAAATGGATTACTTACCAACACAAACTCTGTTACCCAGCGTTTGGAAGGTAGCAGGGGTATTTTTCAGTCCAAAGGGAAGCACTCAAACCTGGAAGTGGTCTTCTGGGGTTGGAAATTATCTCTCTTTGGCCCCCTCAGTCAGAGTGATCTGCCAGTACCTCAAAAGTACTGAGGAATTTGGCATCAACAAGCCTGGCGATGAGTTCAGCTCTCTGTAGTCTACACAGAACCTGAGTTCTGGTGTGGTGTCCAGTGGAGCAGCCTTTGATATCAACACCATAGATCTGGACCAGGGAATGTCAGAGAGCTGTATCACCCCTCAGGCTCACATCTTAGAACCTTCCTCCTTGATGCTGGCTCTCAGCCTGTCGGACAACGTGTGAATTGTGTTGTTTGCAGGGGGTGCCCCGAGTGTCCACATCATGGACACATAGATGTGTGAGTTCAGGGATGAGTGAGAACAGTGAGGCAAACTGGTACAGCAACTGGTAACAGTCCCTCTAGTGTTGTGGGGTCAGGGTTGAAGAGAGGTTGACACACTCCACTGACCCATCATCTTCCTTTGAAGAGCATGTCAGGGAGAGGTTCACTCGCCTCTTTCACTTCTTCATCTGTCACAAGGAGCATGCTAGCTTCGGACCTCTCAAAGGGAGGCTTTAGTCTGTTTACATGGAACACCTTTAGGGGTTTCTAGGGGTCTGGAGATCCACTAAGTAGGTGGTCTCACTTATACACTCCTTGACTTTGAGTGGGCCAGTCCAGCAGTTCTGGAAAGCCCTGGGCTCTACTAGATCTATGATCCACACTTTCTGGCCAGGCTGAAACTCCACCAATGTGGCCTTCTGGTCGTACCAGAGAATCATGACTTCTTGGCTGGCCTCTTGATTACTTTTTGCGGTTTACCAGAAGCTGTGCATTTGGCTGTGGATGGCCAGCATGTAGCTGAACACATCCTGGTGGGGTTTCCTGGGAGCCTGCTCCCACTCCTCCCTGACAAAGCTCAGAGTTCCCCTACCAGGGTGGTCATAGAGGAGTTCAAGGTGGCTGAACCCTTCTCCTTTCTGTGGCACCTCCCTGTAGGTGAAGAGAAGGGATGGCAAGAGGACATTCCACTTACACCTTATGGGCTCAGGCAGGCCCATAATCACTCCCTTCAAAGTCTTGTTGAATTTCCCCACAAGACCATCTGATTTTTTGGGGGGGAGGTTTATATAGCGCAAACTTGACCGGAAGGTATCAGTGCACTTTACATGAGCACTAGTAACTACAGGCTGACACATTAATTTAGTTTGGAATCAGGGAGGTTAAATGATATGCCCAGAATGACAGGATGTTATTTTATGTTATGTTATTATACACTTGTAGAGCGCATTATCACCCAGGGGTATCTAAGCGCTAGTTGAGAGTCCCTGCTGAGAATCAAACCCGGTTCCCCAGCTTTGAGGTCGTCCTCTCTAGCGTTAGGCCACATCTTCTTCCCTGTGGTTTGGTGGTGATAGGATGTGGTGACCTTATAAGTTATACCACACTCATCTCACATGAACTTCATCTACTCAGACATGAAGTTAATGCCTCTGTCAGACACTACTTCTTTGGAAACTCTGCACAAGCAGATTCCCATCAGGGCTCTAGCCACCACAGGTTCAGTCTCTGACCTCAGAGGGATGGCCTCTGGGTAGTGGGTGGCATTGTTCTCCAAAACCAAAACAAACCTGTTGCCTATGGCTGTCTTGGGGTCCAAGGTTCCAATGATGTTGATGCTCACCCTTTCAAAGGGGGTGCCAACGATTGGTAATGGGATGAGGGGAGCTTTGTATATTGATTTCCCACTGGCCTGGCAGCTGGGACAGCAGCTGCAGAATGCATTTGAGGCTGTCTTCATTTGGGGCCTATAGAAGTGGGAGCCAAGCCTGGCAGAGGCAATGTTCTTGCCTCAAATATCCTGCCAGGGGTATATCATCAGCCAAACCCAATAGGAAGGTATGGTGACACTGGGAGACCACCCAGCACCAGGAACCTTAGGATCACTATAAAGGAGCTTTCTCCAAGTAGATTAGGTGATCCCCAGAGGCTTCACCTGCTGCATGGGCTTAGGAATGGCACTTCAAAACCTCATGTGGGACACTCAATCTGTGCTTGGCAGAATTCCTTATTAGTTGGTCCACATTCAACATGCCAGCTGACAATCTCAGGTAGGTCACCTAGGGCTGCAATGTCTTCCATGGTTGGTTTGGGGGGCTCCTCCTCAGGGACCTCAACAACTTCCACTGTGGGAACTTTAAGGACTGGTGTCCTATGTCCCTTGCCCCTCTCCTTGGCAGCTATCTGGGCCAGTGTTCCAGGCTCCATACATTCTTGACTCTCTTTCCGGTCAGCCATGGACCCACTCAGTCAATCCCACCATCTCCAAGTGAGACCTGAGCTCTACCTCCCTTCAGGTAGTATGCTCTAAGTCTTGCAAACAATCAACAGGCAGGACTGGGCTCACAACAATATTTTAGAGAACCTGTGCCCCACCATACTTAAAGGGAACCAGTTATTATGCTGGCTCCTGTGTCTTACACAGCCTCCACCCGTTGCCAATTAAAAGTGACCCATGGCCTGTACTTTGATTTATTAGAAGGCATGTGGGCTTTTGGCGCAATTACTCTACCTCCTAGGTTAATTAGGGTTACTAATGTCTGTCCCCCAAAACTATCTGAGACTACCTCCTCCCCTAGTGCTACACTCTCCAACCCTGTTGTCTGCCCACAATTTGAGGCTGTGCTCTCTTGGTGCATTTGGAGTCATCCTTGTGGTGCCAATATTTCTACCACTCTCTAAATTTGGGTAC
This sequence comes from Lissotriton helveticus, assembly GCF_964261635.1. Classification (NCBI taxonomy): domain Eukaryota; kingdom Metazoa; phylum Chordata; class Amphibia; order Caudata; family Salamandridae; genus Lissotriton; species Lissotriton helveticus. Next base: position 2,120,158,023 of record NC_136057.1, on the reverse strand, counting down.
ACATCTCCCTGTCCTATGGTCAAAGAACCCCTTCCTTTTAGGGTCAGACTGGGGCTGGTTAAAACTACTCCCTTGGGATTTATTTTAGGGGCCTTTTGAGAACTTGTTTTTAAGTTATTCTCCTACTCTTTCTTTTGTTAGGAACCCTGGCCACCATTGTGGGTGTCACCCCAGATACCTTTTTGAATATTCTGGTGCTAGCCCAGAGGTCTGCCTCTTCAGCAAGCTTTCGGGAATCAGTCAGCTTACTGTAAACTAGGTGCAGGAGCAATTAAGCAAAAAAGATAATGAACATGTGCTCTATCATGATCAAATGGTACAACCCATTAAAATCACTAGGTTTGCTGCCCCTCACTTAGCCATTCAGTGCCTTACCTGATTAATCAATAAAATCTATCCAAGATTGGTTGGGGAGCTTCTGGCTGTCACTGAGTGTAGGAAAGTGCCCCTTTTTGCATGGCCACCCCCTAACATTTTGCTTGATATCTGTTGCACTTTTACTGAGTGTACCTGGGGTCCCTGCCAATCAGGTTCCCAGTGTCTGTGTTTGTTCTTGAAACTGTACCATTGGTCCCACAATTGGCACACCTCCAGACCACTTATAAGTCCCTTGTAAAATGTACCAGTGGTACCAAGGGCCTTGTGACCAGACAGGGTCCCTCAGGGCTGCAGCATGTATTGTGCTACTCTAAAGGACTCCACAACAAACACAACCACTGCAGGCTCTGTGTTGTGGTATAGGTAAACTGAAAGTGTCTACATGTCACACCTTCCTAGATGCCATGCCTACACACATATGCCTGTGGCATTAGGTAAGCAACCCCTCTGGCAGGCCTTATAGCCAGCCACGGCTGCTGCAGGTAAGAGCGGTGGGGCGGTGGGGCTGGGTGGGGGTTATTTCGAGAGACAACAACGAGGGAAAATGTATTATTTATTCTATTTTTCCTTGTGGTCATCTCTCATTTTAATTTCATTTCTTTATTCGATCAAGTTAAAAATGATCATAAAAGTACAAATAAATACTTCATCATAAAACTTTACAGATTTTTGTTTGTAAAAAAATACATATACTTCAACATGATTCTAGAATACAAACATAGACACATTAAAATCTTTAAAAACAACAGAAATCATTTCATATACACGCAAACCTCTCCCTCTTCCTCATACAGGCCCATAAGAATGAAGCTACTGAGTAGCAAACCAAAGGGGCAGGAAATGATTTTAAAAAGTAACATGCCACCCAACACTGCTTAAAATTCCCTTTCTTTAAAATTGGTTTTAAGTAGTCATTTCTTTCATTTTTATATAGCCTGCAAAATAAAACTAAATGCAATTCAGTTTGAGATGACAGGTTATCACAAGGGCATGCACTAAGCTCGGAGTGATTATATGTTTTTTCCGGATACCCTAGCATAAGAGGGATGAAGTTAGTGTGGAACCTGAATAATATAAATCTGTGTTGGGTCCTGTTTACATTAGCTAAATAAGAGAACCCCCTTCTATTAATGGAGGATTGACGCTGTATATTCGGACAGTGTATTTCTCTTTTTGTTGTTCTCTACACTTACACTCAGACATTAACAGGAACATGATGGCAACCTTCTGCTCACAGACCTTCTTACAGGTCAATGGGTCTTTAAATAATTAATGGAGGCCAATCTCCCTCAGCACTATCTCTACATAACTAAACCACCTAGACCTTTTCCAGTTATCCATGGTTAAGCAACTCTTTATTATTGATTGAGTAAGTGGCACTGTATCTCTTTTCCATATTGAGGGCCAAAGGTGTGGAGCTAGTTGTATGTAATCTGAAATATAGGGAAAACCTAGTTCCATGTGGAGGATACTATTTGCAATGGATGAAGGGAGGCCCACAATGGATATAACAAATTTATTTTCAATCCTTTGTAGTGGTGTTGGTGCCACCACGCCCCAAACGCCGGCTCCATAGCTCGCTGCTGACTTTACTCTTCCCTGGTAGATATTTTTTATTGGTAATAGGGGTTTAGCACCCAGTTTTCTAGCAAAGGATTTTACAGCATTAATACCGCTCTCCATCACCATCTTTCTTCACTCCATCAGTTTTGCCCACGTCTGATCTTTATCGAATAGAATCCCCAGATATGGGAAAGAATCCACTACCTCTATTTTTTCGGCTTCTGCGTGGAATTGTGGGCCTTTGTCTCTTTTTGTTGTCCCAGCTACTATTATAAAAGTCTTTGTTTGATTCACTTTCAAATCAAGTGAGTCCATAAATGTGAAATACGCAGTTATCAGCCTTTGTAACCCAAGGCCTATTCTGGCAATTAGCACAGCGTTGTCCACATAAGCCAGTAATGGTAGCATATGATTTACGAAAACAGGGGCATCCCGTGTGGCCATGGTAAGTGCTTCCTCAACTCCATTTGTGTATATGGTGAAGAGAAATGGGGCACATACGCATCCCAGCGTTACTCCTTTAGAGATTTTAAAAGAACGAGTACAGTCTCTATTTTTAACGTAGCACACAGATGCAGTCACATTTACAAACGACTGCCTGATAAAATGTAATATAGCTGAGTCTACCCCCATCATCTCCATTATATTCCATAGCTTATCATAGACCACGCAATCAAACGCAGAGCTCAGGTCCATGAATGCCATGTAGATTTTCCCATCCTTCATTTTAGTATAATTTTCTGTGGTCAGTGCCAAATTCAAGCATTAATCCACAGTGCCCCTTACCTGCTAGAATCCATATTGGTCCTGAATTAAGATGTTATTCTCCTTTGCCCATCCCTCTGAGGTATAAAAATCAAATTCCCCATTATTAGCAGTATTAGTCATATCTATATATTTTGTTAGCATGATGTATCTATATACTCTTTGCGTTTTATATGCATAATGCCTAAACCTATATCTGCTTTAGTTAGTTGATAAGGGTATATGCTGTTCATGTGTTTTGTTTATATTGAGTAGGCCGAGAACCATACAGACGCCATCTTCTCTGTGCCTGTGCTAGGCCCGAGCAGTGATCACGTGTTACTCTACGATAGTTGTCAGGCCCCAGTTTAGTGGAGTTACTGAGAACAGTTGAATGCACACCATTCTTCCTCTGTCCAGGGACTCAAGGTCGCATCTGGCTTTGGGTGTGATAAGCTCATTATTGAAGGCGCCGTGCCTGCACTCCGCGGCACCGGGACGAAAGGGAGTCACCCCTCCTGACCTCCCCAATAATAACTCAACAGAGCTTTGAACTAATCATGTGTGCCATATATGGTCCTTCCTCGAGGCCCAAGAGCCAAGTAGTGTTTTTCCATTTACGGCGACTTCATGCACTGTGCTGAAAGTATATGTGTGCTGTTTTGATTGTAAGCTAGCAGTCTTCTCCGTGCACCTGATGGTGAGGGTTGGAGAGGCTCCTCTATAGAGTATTTTGCATAATAAAAGATTGAATTTTCTTCACTGCCAACTGACTGGTTATTTGGTAATTGGTATTGGGGCTATTGGTGGGTATAGCTCCTTATGTTATTTTTACGGTACATCAGTTGGCGACTCAGGTGGGACTCCGCGTTGGGGTCGTCCTCTCGTAACTGGGTAGAAGGGACAAAGAAAAGGGGAACCCTGGCCGAGCGGGTGGACTGACCAGAGGTTCTGATTTACTTCGCTTTCTCAATCAGGAAGCCTCAGTTGCTAGTGACCCTTCACCGGAGTCCTATGGGCGTAACCCAGGAGCTGACCGTGTTGGTCTTCAGGAGTTGGCAGTGGAGAATACGCAATTGTACCTGTGTGCACCAGGTGAGTGAATTGTCTTTGATGTCTTTTGGAATGCGCTGTTGAGCAGTGCTTTTGGAAACAGTTAACTGTATTGGATTTAGTGGTCGGTGTACCACGGAGAACTTTGGGGGTCTGATGGGGCAGCATGGTGGCTGCACGGGCAGATGCTCCATGGACTTGTTTGGTGAATAATAGAGACACCGATCGGACGCCTTGGTGTGGCTTGTGTGGTGCACCCCTGGCAGGACTGCTCTCGGAAAGCCCGTGGTTGTACCTGGGTAGCCTTTGGGACACATCTGAAGCAACGCTAAGGCAGCGGGCTTAGTCAGAATAGTCCTGAGGGTGAACCAGGAGGATGGTGGGATGGTCTGTGGTTAACTCCTGTCCGACGGTCTCTTCGTAGTCTCTGCACTGCCTGACTTTGGTGTCTGTTGGTCTGGAAAATCTGAATTGATTAGTTCTCCATGAACGGGAGTCGACAGGCTCCGTTCTACTGTTTTGGAACAGACATGTCGTTTTGAGAATTTTTGAATATATTTATGTATGTATTGTATGTCTGTATTTTTTCGTATAAGTGAATGGAATGTTGAGAATGTAAGAACATGGCCATGTTTGAAAGATCTTTTTTCTGAATGAAATTGAGCTGTCAGTGAATAAGGATGCCGTGCTTTAGTAAATTATGTTTTGGATGTTGCTGCTGCCGAAAAGGCACGCCATTGGATGAAAGTCAGCCTGCCCTGCCTGTGGGTAGCCCGAGCTATGACATGTATGTTAAACATGGTATTTCCTCTATTTTGTTTAATGCGCTGTGGCATAAATACACTAAAGACAATGTGGAACTGCAATGGCCCTTAACCGGGTCTTTTGATGAGAAAAAGATACATCACTTGCAGGATCGATTATTTTCCAAACGTAGTCGACAGGCAATGTTTGATTCCTCAAATATGTGGCAAAAAGAAGCAAAGCATAGACGCATTAGGGAGGAGAAGTTATGTAAGATGAAAGGAGGTAAGACGATTACACAGAAAGCTATAGCTTATGATAAAGATCAGACTGAGAAAAATATTGATTGCACAACTAGACAATTCAGATTACAGGTGGATAAAAGCTATGTAACTAGGACTGAGCCAGAGGATGAAATAGAGGATTTATTAGATGTGCGTCCACCTTCCCCTTATGCCCCCCAACGCATATATCCTGCGGTTCCTCGGCTCCAGTGCTTTTGGCACCTGTGGTATCCTCTTCCACCGCCCCTTTGGGAACTTCTTCTGTTTTGTCTTCCCCAGCATTTGAATTGGCTACTCTAGTACCTGATGTGTTGTCCTCTCCCACTATGACCACAGTTGTTTTGTCTCCCCTGACTCCAGCCGGGCTTCTCAGTCTTCGAGCACGACCCCCATCCTAGCTGACCAAACTCCTCCTCGTGTTCCGGGACATCTTGGCACACGACGGTTGTATACTCGATCAGCAGTAGGGCTAGATGAGAAACAGATGGTAGCGGATCAGGCGTCCCAATGGATGCAGAATGCCATGTATACTATAACTGATATATGGATTACTCTTAGAGATTATGAGCCTTTTATGCAGCAACACGCCCTGGAGCATATGGCTACACGTCTTATTTCCTTATGGGAACAGTGTTTCCCGGACGGAAGAGCCCCTCAAGTGATGTATGATATTCTGGACCGGGCTCATAAGTTTGAACTAGGATTGGAAGATGTGTACAGGAATATCGAGACTTTAATGAAATATCGAGGACGGCTACATTTGAAATGCCCAAATTGGGATTCCCAGCATCCTATGCGGGAAGTTCATCCTATTTATCATCCAAAAATACCAGAATTAAGAAATTATCAGGATCAAGTAACTAGAGCTCGTGTGGAGGCACAATTTCAGGAGCAATGGGTCTATACCCCTTGGAAAAGGAGTGAGGTCCTTTCCCTGAAGACACAACTCCCCGACCTCCGCAAAAATCCTACTGCTTACAATAAAGAGCTCACTGAGGCTGCCTCTTCGGCTGTTATGACCCTGGCTGACATAGAGTTATTTTTTGGTTTACTAGTCCCTGTCGATGTGTGGTGTCAGGTGTATGATCAGGATCATGTCACAGAGTTGGGAGGGACTTGGGATCAGATCAAAGAATGGGACAAGGATCGAAAGCCTGGTGATAAACCTAAACCTGAAATATTGGCTTTTCCAGGTCGGATTATTACCTACATGCATTCCTTAATTCCGCCCCATAAGGAGGATTGGGACAAATTGACAGCATGTAAACAGAAAAAGAATGAGAGCGTTTCGGATTTCTTCACCAGATTTAAAGGTGTATTTATTGACATTAGTGGACAAGAATTGTCAGTGGGAGGTGGTATACGATTATTTGTTAATCGTTTTGTGACAAATCTGTTACCCGAGATCTCCACGGGGCTACAAGCAGCTGAGAGTACTTGGACCACTTCCACACCGTCGGTTATACTGAGTATTGTTCAGTATTATGAACACAGGGAAAATGAGAGCAAAGATAAGTCCAAAAAGAAAGCAAAGGATCTTAAGACTCGAGTATTACTACAGCAAGTTATCAGGGGACAAGGCAGAGACAGAGGCAGTAGAGGGTCCATCCCGAGGGGGGCGGGAACAGGACGAGGCAGAAGTCCAGCTGTTGCTTTGGGAATAAACCAATGCTCTTACTGTAAACATAAAGGGCATTGGTGAGCTCAGTGTCCATTGTTGCTGGCTCAGAATGGATCAGTAAGAGGGAGAGGCCGAGGTGTTGTCTATCGAAGTGATATGTGAAGAAAAGAAGCAACGCATGGAGAGTCTGAGAAGAATTACTTCAATAATCCAAGAGGAAGGCAGTATTACAATGAAGATTGTGTGATTGAAGGGGCCGATGGATATGTTTACACATAGGACAGCAACGGACAGAGTGGGGGCCAGGTGTCAGTACCCGTTGATCAGCGAGGGCCTTATGTGAGAGGGCAGTTGATGGGGACTTCCGAAAACGTTCTAGTTGATACGGGTGCAATGAATAGTTCTATTCCTCGTTCGCTTGTCCCAGGGGCTGCTCTGTCTGGGCAGAATAATGTTTCGGTGGGATTTTCTGGAATCCCGGTGGTGAGCCCCATTTCTAAACCTATCCCGTTTACAATTGGTCCGGTCACAGTGAACTCTCCGTTTTTGTTAACTTCGCATTGCGGAGAAAATCTATTAGGGTTGGATTTGCTAAAGAAACTGCATGCAAAGATTCATGGTTCCCCTGATGGTGTTTATTTGACCATACAATCTCCCTGTAAACGTACATTGTAATGCTTTGCTAAAAATGAGCCCCTCCCTCCGGAGCTCGCTGCTATCCCATTGACATTGTGGGCGACTGGGGATACGTTTGTTGGTCTGTTGAAGATTTTGCCTGTTTCTATCACTCGGAAACCAAATGTTCATTTACCACGTATACCTCAGTACAAAATTTCACCGGCTGGTGAAAGGGCTCTGCTGGCTATTATTCGGGACCTGGTTGATAAGGGGGTAGTGGAAGAAACGGCTTCCAATGTATGTAACAGTCCTATATTGCCGATTTTGAAAAAGGCCCCTGTTGGAAGTGATCCCGACCATGTTGATACTTACCGTTTTGTAATTGACCTGCGAGAAATTAATAAAAAAAATGGTGCCGCAGTACCATGTGGTTTCTGACATCACTACTATTCTCAGTATCATTCCTCCAGCTGCCAAGTATTTCTCAGTTATCGATCTAAAAAATGCTTAATCCTTCCTGATAGCCGTCATATTTTCGGCATCTCCTTATCTGGGTGAAGCTTCTGGTTTTCTCGTGCCCCCCAGGGGTTCACTGAGAGTCCTAGCATTTATAGCCAAGCTTTGAAAGTAATATTGGATGATCTGACCCTGCCCCAGGTAATGTGCTCCTCCAGTATGTAGACGATTTGTTGGTGGCTTCTGATACTGAGAAAGGTTGTAAGGAAGCCACTGTTCATTTTTTGTCTCACTTGGCAGCCAATGATAATAAGGTATCCCTCTCCAAATTCCAATATTGTCGACAGGAGGTGACCTATCTTGGTAATCTACTGTCGAAAGAGGGGAGGAGACTAACCCCTGAACGAGTGACAACCATCTCTAATATGTCTGTACCTCGTACTCAGCGTGATGTTCGTGCATTTCTTGGTATAACCTCTTACTGTCGCCAATGGATTCCTAATTATTCTCTTCTTACTAAACTTCTCTTGTACTTAACCACTAAGGATGTGCATGAGCCTCTACCCTGGACTGATGAATGTCAGGAAGCTTTTGACTCTTTCAAATCTGTTCTTTGTTCTGCACCCGTCTTGGGTACTCCTGACTACCGAAAACCTTTTGTGCTTTATGTACACGAGGTGGTCGGTTGTTCGCTTTTTGTGTTAACACAAGCATTTGGTATAAGCAAAGGCCTTGTGCTTATTTCTCAGCGGTGTTGGATAATGTCGCCAGAGTTCTTCCTAGCTGTTTAAGGGCTGCTGCTGTCGCGGTAGCCATTCGACAATCGGAAGGGCTTGTTCTTAATACTGACCTCACAGTGATGGTACTGCATGCTGTGGATACATTATTGAACAAAACAAAGGCTCAGGACCTTACGAGTGCGCGTCTTACGGGATACGAATTGACTTTGTTTGCTCCCCATATTACAATTAAGCAGCGAGCCACTCTGAATCCTGCCACATTGCTACCCCTCCCTTCGAACGAGAAAAACAATGGCGTACATGATTGTCTATTTCGGACCGAAGAAGAGACGAAAGTACGGGTGGATCTCACAGACATTCCTCTATCTGACCCCCAAGGGGAATTGTATGTGGATGGCTCTTCTTTTAAGTTACCAGATGGCACGACAACAGCTGCATATGCGATTACGACCCTCCGCACTGTAGTTAAGGCTTCTCGAGTACCCTATCAGTCAGCACAGGCAGCTGAGCTAAAGGCATTGCTGCGAGCCTGTGAGTTGAGTGAAGGATTGGGAATAAACATTTACACAGATAGTCAATACGCCTTCGGCGTGGCTCATAGTTTCGGCCAGCTGTGGGCGGAGAGGGGTTTTCTCACTTCCCATGGTCAACGAATACAGCATGGCCCTTTGATTTTATGATTACTAACAGCATTGACATTACCAGAGACGGTGGCTGTAGTTAAATGCAGTGTACATAAGACAGTAGTAGATGTAGTAGGTGAGGGAAATGCCTTTGCCGAACAGGTAGCAAAGGAAACTGCAAAATCCAAAATGTCTTTGATGTTTGTAACTACCTCTGCTAGGTGGGTTGTGGAAACAGAAATGTTTGACAACACTATGGTGTTGAGAGATACGGAAAGAAGCTCCTCCTGCTGAACTGGCTCATTGGGAAAGGGAAGTGGGGAGATTAGATGAAAATGATTGTTGGGTTGATTTGACGGAAAAACAGAGATGGTTGTTGCCCAATGCATTGGTTAATGCTGTACTAACTATGGGACATGGTTCAGCACACATCGGGGCAAAAGGCATTTGTGCACTTTGGATCCTGTGTGGAATAATGCCAATATCCCAAAGAATGCTGCCCATTTGGTTCAATATTGTATGGTTTGTTTATTACACAATCCCAGAGGCAGCGAACCTGTTCTCAGTGGGAACTTTGCACCACCATCTTTGCCTTTTGAGGTGCTCCAAATGGATTATATCCAACTGGAACGCGTGAATAATCTAAAGTATGTCCTGGTTGTGGTTTTCGCCTTTAGTAAATGGACGGAGGCCTACCCGACCAAAGAAAATACTGCTTTGGCAACAGCAAAAGCTAAGTAAAGGAGTTTTTCCCACGTTACGGATTACCTCGGGTGATCTGGACAGATAACGGAGGACACTTTAATGCAGATCTTAGCAGTCATGTTTGTAATGGGTTGCAAATTAAGCAGAAGTTTGATGCTGCTCGACACCCCCAGTCTGCGGGACTGGTTGAGAAGTGTAATGGAATACTGACATTGAAACTGGCCAAAATCCAAGAGGGTACTGGGCTGAAGTTGTCCGATGCCCTACCATTATCATTGATGTCTTTACGAGTTACTCCCCATTCCCATTCTGGCTTGTCACCAGATGAGGTCATCTTTGGACGACCAGCTAATGTTTGGGGTGTCCCGAGACCCAGAACGTTTCGTGATATTGATTATCCTATGATGACAGATTATCTGTATGCTTTGACTAAAGATTTCTGTTCCATTCATCAACAGGTATCAGCAGTGTTGCAGCCCCTGCCGGAGGGTCCCGGACATCGTTTGGAGCCAGGACTGTAGGTTCTGGTCCGCAACTATCAGCGAAACTCCAGCTTGGACCCTCGGTGGTCCAAACCTCACCAGAATCTTTTGGCCACGCAGACGACGGTGAAGGTGAACGGCAAGAGACATTGGATACATGCCTCCCCGTTAAAAAGTTGCCTCTCCCGCTTCTTTATGATCAGGGGAACCAGGAAGGAATTTTGACCCAGGAGAGCGAACGGGCTTCTTGCTTTGTCCCCTCATCTGACGCCCTGGAAGTTGGAGAAGGGCAAGAAGGAGGGGCAGTGGGCTCGGAAGGAGCTTCGCCATCTGTACTAGTAATTGCTCCAGATTCTGTTGCCCCTGCAGTTGAATGAAAGGTTCATGATATCCCTGTTGCAACGGATGTACCCTCCTCTGTTTTGTTCTCTGATCAGGAAAGGCCTGGCCATGTTCGATGCAATCTGCGCCTCAGAAAACAACACGGTACCCCGGATGGAGATGGAAGGAGATAGGGAAAGACTTGAGTAATAGGGTTGTTTAGAAACTTTCCTGGCGTACTGAGTGAGACACTGGACTGAACATGTTGAGAGCCTGAAACATGTTGTTTGCTCTGTTCAGAAAGAAAGTCTGAATTTCCTGAAAAAGGGGCCCTGGTTGTGTTTTTCTTCAAGAGTTGTGTGAAAACATAACTCCAACGTGAGGATTTGTTTGGGTTTTCTTTGTGGTGAACGATAGGAGCCTGCCTGTGAGGCTCTAGACGGACACAGGAAAGAAGAACCCTCTGGCAGGTTGGACTGCATTACCCGAGCTCAGTTCTGGACTTTTAGCTAGCATTTACCCGGTTGCCCGTTTTGTTCCCAAAGAGGAACTCCCTCTTGCACCCCGTTATTACCCTACATATATGCCTATTTTTTTTACTTTGACCATGAGTGTCAAAGTAGCCTTTGTGGTCACAATAGCGATTTTGTTAATACTATTGATGAGTGTGTTTGTATATTTGGAAATTCGTCATCCGATGCATACTGTTTTGGGAACAACTACTCCGCCTCCAGAACATTTATTTTATACTTTAGTCCCGCATAAGGAAAGGCACCGTCAGACTTATACTAAAAATGTATTCGTTGAAATGCTTCATCAAACGCATAGTGTTACAAATACCACAAACTGTTGGGTTTGTGGCCTTTTGCCTTCTGTAATGCATAAACATGATCTATTTATCTCTCTGCCATTATCATATTTAGGAAGTTGTGACGCTTGGTTCATTTTGTTATCTATGATGTACATGCATTATACTGTAAAGGAAAATGCATATACATGGCTTCCCCTTGGTTGGGCTGGCCGTTGTTATTTGTCCTTTTTGTATCCTCCAGTATACATAGCGCCCTCTAATTATCATAAGCATCATCGATTAGATAAATGGGGCCTGCCACTTCTCAGAGATACGAGAGAGATTGATACCACTATCATAGATCAAACAGATACTCCCGAGGAACATTTTATTGACATTGCGAAGGGGGTGTTTCCTATTTGGGGTCCCATCATTACCAGTAAGGAAGTGAGTCTAGAGTGGTCGAAAGAGCGATCAATACCACTGCAGGTATATTGACCAATCTAACCGTAGAACTTCAAGCGACGAGACTCATCTCGCTTCAGAATCGAATGGTTTTAGATATTAACCTGGCCGACCGAGGAGGAGCATGTTGCGTGATCGGCAGCTCCTGTTGTGTATATATCCCTGACTCCGCCCCCTCTGTTCATCTGGCCATTCAAAAGTTACACCGTTTGGCCTCCTGGTACCTGGTATTTATTAGGTTGGTTTTGGGGTTTGTTGTCCACCTGGGGATGGAAAATTCGGATGGTACTAGCGGGTATATCTGGTATCATATACACGTGCTGTCCTTGCATACTTTATGGGCCTGCTTGTTGATCTTACTGTGCTGCTCAGCTCGCCTCTCCTGTGACTAGTCCTTCTCCGGCAGCAGTAAAAGCTTAATTAGTTCAGCAGGAAATGAAGGATATCATGCAAATTGATGAAGGGATTTTTGAAGACTGATTTCCCTTTTAATTAGCTACATCATGCTAAAAGGGTGGCTCTGAGTGATAAAAATCAAATTCCCCTATACTAGCAGTATTAGTCAGATCTATATATTGTGTTAGCATGATGTATCTATATACTCTTTGCGTTTTATATGCATAATGCCTAAACCTATATCTGCTTTCGTTAGTTGATAAAGGTATATGCTGTTCATGTGTTTTGTTTATATTGAGTAGGCCGAGAACCATGCAGACGCCATCTTCTCTCTGCCTGTGCTAGGCCCAAGCAGTGATCACGTGTTACTCTCTGATAGTTGTAAGGCCCCAGTTTAGTTGAGTTACTGAGAGCAGCTGAATGCACATCATTCTTTCTCTGTCCAGGGACTCAAGGTCGCATCTGTCTTTGGGTATGATAAGCGCATTTCTGAAGCACCGAGACGAAAGGGAGTCACCCCTCCTGACCTCCCCAATAATAACTAAACAGAGCTTTGAACTAATCATGTGTGCCATATATGGTCCTTCCTCGAGGCCCAAGAGCCAAGTAGTGTTTTTCCATTTGCGGCGACTTCATGTACTGTGCTGAAAGTATATATGTGCTGTTTTGACTGTAAGCCAGCAGTCTTCTCCGCGCACCTGATGGTGAAGGTTGGAGAGGCTCCTCTATAGAGTATTTTGCATAATAAACAATTTAATTTTCTTCACTGCCAACTGACTGGTTATTTCGTAATTGGTATTGGGGCTATTGGGAGGTATAGCTCCTTATGTTATTTTTACGGCACGTCACCTCTAGTCTAGATAGGAGAAGGCAGCCCATAAGCTTCGATGTTGTATCCAGCAAGGAAATTGGTCTGTAGTTCTTTGGGTTAGCCCTGTCACCTTTTTGTGAATGGGTACAAAGACCCCTAATGACCATGAGAGAGGCACGTCTACCAAGGCTATACTGTTAAGGACGTTCATCAGGAGTGGTATCCATATGTCTGGGTTTTCGCGAAAAAAGTCAATTGGGACACAGTCCGGTCCCGGAGCCTCTCCCAGACTACATGAACCCAGACCTGCTTTAACTTCTAAAAAAGAGAACAATAAAGACACTGGATGTATTTCCTGTGCTGCCACCTGTTGGAATGAAATATCAGAATTAGAGGAAAAGATATTCTCAAAGTGGGAGACCCAAGCCTCCTCTTCGACATCTGTATCTGTAGTTGGGTCACTAGTAGTTTTATCCAGGTTGGCCCATAAATCCTCCCTAATTTCTTTTTCTCTACTTATGCGCGCTAGTTTAAATGAAACCCGCAATGTTCTTATCTGATCCTGGCTTCTAGGTCTGGCCTTTAGGGTGTATAACAGAGCCTTTCGTGCTTTTGTACAGGGTGAATCAAACCAGCCTCTACCTTTTTCTTTATTTTGAACTTTTGTTTTGGTAAGGGCCGATTTTATATTACCTAGGATATAGCAGAAAGCTCTGACAACCTCCTCTGCATCTGCTTCTGGATCTAAACATAATTGTATGTTATTTGGTGTATTTGATATGATTTCTGGAATCATCTTGGTGTTGTCTATATGTGCCCACTTTAACTGAACCCCGTTTTTCCTTGCCACAATTGATGTTTCAACAGTGGTGTGCCTTTGTTTCTCCCATGTTGATATTTTCAGCTCCAATGAACCTATAGCGTGATTGCTAAAAGTCGTAAAGGAGTTCCCTATCTTGGTAACGGTTATACTAAGGATCTCTCTTTCCGTCCACACATTCTGGGATTAACAGGGAAATGTTTCAGCATCCTCAAGATGCTTAGGAAATTCCTTCCTCTGCTTTCACTGCAGTATCGTAGGAATGTAGTCCAGGCGCTTGTGGGATCCCGCCTGGACTATGCAAATGCACTTTTTGCAGGCCTACCTAAGTATCTGCTATCTAGACTGCAGATTGTCCAGAATTCGGCGGCCAGAGCTATCTATGGCCTGCCCAGGAGAGCCAGTGCTTCTGCGCTCCTGGCTAGGCTGCACTGGCTGCCAATTTCTGGGAGAATCAGATTTAAACTCCTCACTTTGGCGTTTAAAGCCCTTCATGCGATGGGACCTAACTATTTGAGGAAGCGAATTGCTTTCTATGTGCCACGGAGGTCGCTGCGGTCGGCGGACCTGGCCAAAATGGAGGTGCCTGTGGTCAAACGTGTCCGGATGGGAGGTCGTTCCTTTCAACACGTGACAGCATGCTTGTGGAACGAGCTCCCACTTCCTCTCCGGAAAGCGAACAACCTCCTGGCTTTCAGGAAGGAGTTGAAGACTTTGCTCTTCACCAAATAATCCGCTGTGACTGTAGTGTGTATGCCTGTGGTTTCTTGTTTCTCTGGGCCTCTTTGCTAAAGCGCTGGGACACCCTTTTGGGGTAGCCGTGCGCTCAAAAAGTGCGGCTTAACATAACATAACATAAGAGGGGGGGTTAAAAGTATGTAATCAATCACGGATTCAAACCCATTTTGGTAGAAGATGCTCAGCAGAGTATCTGTTGCGGGGTCTGGGTCACAATTTATTTCCATGTTTAGGGAGGCCATAAGCTTATTCAAGTCATTGCAATACTTTGTATTGAATGTTCCGCCATATCCTGAATTCTACAGACAGGCAGTGTGTTATGTTTCGTCTCTCTAAATCCAACCCACCTTGCCCCACTGCACTTCCCTAAAGCAGACGTGGCTGGTTACAGCCCTAAGGCAAGGTGCACTAAACAGGTGAGGGCATAGCTGCATGAGCAATATGCCCCTACAGTGTCTGAGTACATTCTTGGACACTGTAAGTGTAGTGAAGCCATTTTGAGTAATTGGGAGGGGAGTTTGTCAACACGAACTCCACAGCTCCATGATGACTTTACGGAAGACTGATAAGTTTGATATCAAACTTCTCTGCATAATAAACCCACACTGATGGCAATGATGGATTTATTTAAAAATGTACTCAGAGGGCATCTTAGAGATACCCCCTGAAAAACGACCAACTTCTAGTGTATTCAGGTTTCTGACCTCATGGGGTGAGAACCTTTGTGTCCTCGAAGGTCTGAAACAAAGCCTGCTCTGCATGGAGGTGCTTCACACCTCCTCCTTGCTGGCCCATCAGCACTCAGCATTAAGCCTCAAAGGCTCCCACCTTGTGTTATGCTAATTTGTGCAGCTGAAACTAGTGGAGGTGCCTCCCCCCGTTTTGGCAGAAGGGCAGGTGGTAAAATTCACTAGCAGAGTAGGAGTACCTACCTGGGCTCGGCACAACCCTAGGGTGGCCAGGAGCTCAAAATTGTCCATCTTGGCTTGGAGAATTAGGATCAATAAGGATAAGGATGTAACCCTCTCTCCAAAGGGAGGGGACACCTAAAGGGTATAGTCACCCTGGGGGAGAGTAGCCTTGGCTACTGCCCTCAACCTCAGTGACGCCCTTAAATTTAGAATTTAAGGGTTTCCCTGAAACTTGTTCTTCAGATTTGATGACCTAAAATGAGGAAGGATCGAAGAGTAGTGTAAAAGTGAAGGAGGAAGACGACAACTGACTTAGCCCCAGCCCTACCAGCTTGCCTCCCACTTAAAGGACCCTCCCCACAGAAACCGGCATGTCGCACAGCAAGCAACCTCCAAGAACTCCAGAGACCTGAGCTGCCTTCGACAAAGACTCTTGATTTGTCCAGAAAGAAACAAACCTAAGGACACCAGATCCCTGCAGATCCTCGACACTGGCACCACTCTGCACCTGTTACCCACGGCCCGAGTCTAGGTGATCCAATGATCCAGTGACATCTCCCCGGCAATCCTAATCTAGGATTGGACAACCTGTCTTTACCTCACCCACGACACTTGCAGCCTTATCCTGAAGGGTCCTCCCAACCATGACCAGATCCAGTGAGAAAAACCCAACATCTCAAGACAGCCCTGCACCCGCAGCCCTGGGGCTTTGCAGTGCCCAAGCAATGGTGCCTCTGCATCCTGCCACTATCCAACTGACCTCTTCAGTTGTTGGATTCCTTCAGCCAGTTTTCTGGACCGAGCCTGCAGCCTTTGTCTCTGACTGAGGATCTCCATTGATTCCTCTGGGGCACCCATTGTTACCTGTAACTGGTGCCTCATCGAGGCACCCCCAACTCCCATAGGCCTGCATTGGCCCCAGTGACCTTTGCACTCAGCCACCCAAGTGCCGCTGGTGGTGCAGTAGCTAACTTGGTCCAACCCTGGGCCAGAGTTGGTAAAGCCCTCTGAAGACTGAATTTGTAAGTCAAGTGCTTACCTGAAAATCACTTACCTGCATTTACCCCATAGGATTGCTTTGATTTTTCTCTGTATTGCACTGTGTTGATTCTGATAATAATACAAAACATCTCTTTTGACATAGACAAGTATTTCATGCACCTGTAAAGTATTTTGAATGCTTATCCAAACATTTATTTGCCAACTGTATATTGAATGTATTCCAATTCTGAAAAGTCTACTTACCTGTGCTGAGTACCCCTCGGTTCCTAAAATAAATGTAACTAACGCAATATTTTTGTAATCATTGGTCTCAAGTTAGTCATTGAGTGTGTGTTCCTGCCTTGCATAAATGTGTACAACAAATGCATTCTAAGCATAGGCGTAAAATCCGTTCCGCTCGCGGATTTTTCGGATTTTCGGCAAATCCGCAATCCGCGAACTCTCGCGGATGTAGCGAAAATACGCAAATCCGTGCGAAGCGGATTTTTTGCTTGTGTTCGCACTGCTCGCGGTCCGCGGCGCGGGCAGCAACAATCTCGCACTCGCGAAAGTACAAAAATTACAATTGGGGAGGGGTGAAGGAAGTGGCCCAGTCTCCAACTTCCTGTTCCTGTCCAGCAAGCTCCTCCCATAGGGGTGGGGTGAAGGAAGTGCCCCAGTCTCCAACTTCCTGTTCCTGTCCAGCAGGCTCCTCCCATTGCTTAGTCCATTTCCTGGCCACTTTGATTTCGATCTTGACTGGGAAGGATTACTTTTTGTGGATGCTGCTGGATATTTGGATTTGAGGCCTTTTGGATTACTTTTGGATTCGAAATTTTCTTTCACAAGGAAGTAAGTTGATGTTGTTTGTTTGTGGTGATTTTTGTGTGTGTTGCTTGTTTTTCGACTTTTTTGGGGGGAAAATCTGCAAGTTCGCGAGCTGAGAATTTTTTTGCTTGTGTTCGCACTGCTCGCGTCCCGCGCAGCAACAATCTCGCACTCGCAAAATTGTAAAAATTACAATTCTGCACATGAATTGAAAACCACCAGGCTTAGTTATGGGTGCATACATGATACAACTGTTTTGTTGAAATTTATTTTTAACATGATTCTGGCCAGGGCATGGATGGCATTGGATTGTGGTGATTTTTGTGTGTTTTACGACTTTTTGGGGTGGTGTTGGGGGCTTGTTATGTGGGTGGGGGCCATTTTATTGCCTGGTCCCGTGTGGGTGGGGGTCTATGGGCCATTTTTAAGCCAGTTTGTGTGCTTTGTGCCATAGGCCTGCACCCAGTGTGCTCTGATTTCATCCATTATGGCCAGGGGGCCCAGAATCGGTCTGTTGGCGGATTTTGCTGGTTTTTCGGCACGTTCGCGCCGTGAAGCAACAATCTCGCACTCGCGAAATTGTAAAAATTGCAATTTTGCACCAGAAAACCACCAGCAGGCAGCATAAGCCTTCTGAAACTTCATGGATGGCATTGGATTGTGGTGATTTGATTTGTGTTGTGTTTTTTGACTTTTTGGAGTAGGGGTTGGGGGCTGGCTATGTTGGTGGTGGCCATTTTGAGGCATGGTCCTGGCCATGTGGATGGGGGTCAAGCGGCCATTTTGAAGGCAGGCAGTGAGCTTTGTGCCATAGGCCTGCACCCATTTTGCCTGGCTTTCACCCATTGTGCCCAGGCGGAGTCAGTGGTACATGAAACTATAACCCTCTATGTGTGTGCTCTCTTGGATCAATGTTAAATTCCTGTTTCCCAAAAATTTAGCAATTCTTAATTTTGAAATTTCCATATTGTGTGGTGTGCACGAGTGTATTCATAAATGCCTACTTGCAAACTATTTATTGAAGTGCTACATATGCAACATATATTTACTGATGTTCCTCTGTCTTCGTTTGCTTGTAGGTGCATAAAGTCAATAAATCCGCATCATCGTTGAGCATCAGTGCCAGAAAGAAGTCCTGCTGCGGCCTGTTGTTCCGACATCTGAAGAAGATGGCTCCAAAAAGAGGTGCCCGTAGGTCCTCTAGCAAGAAAGATGTCTCTACTAAGGAGAAGAAGAAGCAAGTGGCACCACTTACCAAGGAGACTGGTGGCACCACCACTAAATTTTTGTGGGGAAAACAAAGGCCCACCATGAGTGCTGCACAGGTAGCCTGTTTAGTGGTTACATCACCAACGACCAGTGATGTTGGCTCATCGCAAGAAAGTAGCAGCACACCATCAACACAGGTTGTAACTCATCTCACAAGTACTATTCAACAACCAAAGCCGCAACAACAACTGTATGGGTTACTAGTACAAGCACAAGCACAAGTACATGCGCAAGGAGCTGTCCGAGAAGGAGCTGTCTGAGAAGGAGCTGTCCGAGAAGGAGCTGTCCGAGAAGGAGCTGTCCGAGAAGGAGCTGTCCGAGAAGGAGCTGGCCGAGAAGGAGAAGGCCGAGAAGGAGAAGGCCGAGAAGGAGACGTCCATGGAGAGTTGCAAGTAGCGATCAGTGAAGAGGCCCATGTAGCGGCGCATGGAGCGGTGCAAGTGCCCACAATGGTTGTTCTTCCAGAAGTAGGGGCACAGGAGGAAATTGACTTTGGAGCCGGGGTATCATGTCAGAAAGACGAAGGCACTCCTCCTGATGATTCATTTTCTCCCAGCTCCCCACCAAAGAAAAGATCAAGGAGTGTGTGTAGAAGTTCCTCTTCAAGCCCCGCTCCATCAGATGATGATCTGGATCTAGATTGGCACCCATCTCCGACGTATGAGAGGGAGGCACACCATGAGCTGCGAAAGGTATCAAATGTTAAAAGGAAGGGCCCCGGAAAGCTCATACTTATGGATCCGAACGTCGGACTTGATGAAGTGGTTCATTCTGATGTTGATGAACAGGATGACAGCAATGACCTAGTCATCACACACGTCATTCCAGCCACACCGGCCATGCAGCAGACAGACATTTATACCCTATCCCGACGTCAGGCTGAGCGTGACCCTGGCGACGTGCCACTGGTAGCACCACCAATGCAGTCAAGTAGTACAACAAGTTCAACAAAACCTACAGCTCCCATATTTTCTCCCCAGAGGGGGACTCCATCCAGCTCGACTCCCTCAAGTAGGGTTGCTGAAATAATTGCACATCCCAGTAGATGTCTGCAAGGCTCATCCACCACTGCTTCATCTGGCATTGGCAGTATCATCTCGTGCGCCAAAACCAGAGGTTTCAAGTCCCCAGTTTGGAACTTTTTTAGTGTCCATGCAAAGTATGATAACATAGCCGTTTGTTGCATTTGTAAGACTAGCGTTAGCCGTGGTAAGACTGGTACCAACTATGGAACCGGAGGCCAGATAGGTCATCTTGAAAGAAGGCACGCTGTCGAATGGTTTGCGCACCTAGCAAACATCAAGGGAAAGCAATCCCAAAGGGCAAGTGGCCAAAATATACCCATACTAGGTGTTTCATCTGAAGATGACGGGGAGGTAGAAGAAGCGTCAGACATGTGTCCGGTTGCACCCAGTACCCCTGGCAGCACCACACCCTCCGGAACACATAGGAGGCACACTGAGAGTCTGGGAGACACACCAATGCGGAAAATGTCAACACTGATCAGAAGTGGGTCGAAGAAGGCATCAGCATCATCCCGTAAATTTGTCCAGCACACCATTTCAGCCATGTTCTCCTCAGATGTGAAATTTCAACGCAACCACCCAATTGTACGCCTGTATAACACTAAGCTGGCTAAAATGCTAGCGGTGGACCTTCTCCCTTTTTCGTTTGTCGAAGGTGTGGGTTTCCTTGAACTCGTGGCAACACTGGCCCCTAAATGGAAGGTTCCTAGCCGGTTCTATTTTGCCAGGGTTGCTGTTCCAGCACTATATAAAGAGGTGCTTGAGTTGGTTGGGGCTGCTTTGCAGAAGAGTGCTGTTCACACTATACATCTGACAACAGACATGTGGACCAGTTGCCAAGCCCTTGATTACATGTGCATCACTGCACACTGGGTCTCTTTTTCAGGGGTTGCACAACAGATAAATGCAGGTGGTGACTTGGTCGAGATTTTTAAGGGTGCTCGTAAACATGCCTTCATTAATGTCAGTTGGGGCAGGGCAGGTGGTGTTGTTTGCAAAAACTTAGTGCAGGTGTGCTTGGCTTTGTCACAATATTGTACACTCACTAGTCAATCAGAGGGTGCTGTGATGACACCGAGGGTGGCATGGGTGTGCCAGCCAGAGGGTGGCATGGGTGAACCAGAGTGCCAGTGTTGACAGAGGATGGCAGTGCTTTGCTTTGCCCCAATAATGTACACTGGTGAACCAGAGGGTGCTGTGATGACACAGAGGGTGACATGGGTGAGCCAGAGGGTGGCATGGGTGACCAAAGAGAGTGCCAGTGGTGACAGAGGGTGGCAGTGATGAAGAAAGCCTTGCAAACAGGCTGGGCACGTAGAAACAACAAGTTAGCAAAACTGGCGACCCGACAAATAAGTTCGCAATTTGCGAAATTGTACAAAACCCTCGCGAACTTGCAGAAACCCGTGCGAACACACACCCCAAAAAAAATACGCAAATCCGCGAGAGTTCGCGAATTTTGCGGATTTTCGCAATCCGCAAATCCGCAAATCCGCAAATTCGCAGATTGCCAATCCACAAAATCCGCCCATGCTTAATGCATTCACACTCCCCTAGGATAAGCGTAATTACTCAGCCCAGCTACCATTAGATTGGGAGTAAGGTATTATCTACTTTATCCTCTGCTATACCTTTGGGGACTTACTTGGCTCTTTGATAATTATACCACTTTTTGATAAAGTATATACAGAGCCAGCATCCTTCTTTGAATCTTTAGCAATACTTTTTGGGAGTAACCCCAAATTTGGCAATCAAAATGGTCTTCATGGGGGTATACTTACATTAGTCCCCACCCAACCTCTAATGTTAGAAATGTGTCCCTCTCAAGTGTTGGCATGTGCTTCCACAGACCACCACAAGTGCTCATCAGGAACCCTGTGTACCTTCAGTACAAACTTATAGGCAGAAAACCACTGATCAATGCCATCTACCACCACAGAACTAGGCACAAAATCCTTGGGTATACAAACCATTTTGTCTCCATCAGGTACTGCATGTATGCTGCCTTCACTGATGGACTCGGGCTGGCTGACTTGATATCTAGCTCTTTTAACTCAGTTCATGAGCCAAAAGTAGTTTCTTCTCTGCTAAGGCTCTTGTATCCCTTTTCTCCCCAGCTTCCATCTTTAATTTTGCCATCTGAAGTTTGAATTTTCTCTCCTCCCTCCTTTCAGCTTGTTCCTCAGGGGATAGGCCAAGGGAGGACACACTGCTCCCTTCTCTCACAAGGAGCTCAAATTCAGGGATGTCTTCCTCAGCCACTGCCGGTAGTTCCTCTGAAGAGCCATTCCCAGGCTCTCTGAATCCATCAATCTCCTTGGAGCTAGCTTCCTCCCAGGCCCTTGGCATCTTTGGGAATTCTACATTCTTCACTTTTTGTCAGGAACCCCCATCCTTGCAGATTTTCAACTGAGCCATTGTGTAGACTGACAAATTGGCCACCCTAAAATCTATGGTTTCGGTTGAAGAACAAGCCAGATACATCATTTTGAGGTACAAAATAAAAAAAATGCAAAGCAGAGAAATTAGAAAAGTCTGAAATGGTCTAGGATGTGGATGCGTAGTGTATACTTAGGTACTATATTGTACTGCACAAACACTAGTCCTATCCCAACACCCCTGTGACCAATGTTATACATTGGGTTTCTGGTTGGCAAAGGTGTTAACCCTGTCCAAGCCGGAACCACAATTCTAGTCAGGGTAAGTCACAAAATATCCTAAATTATCCTGTGCTCATCCTCTGGTAGCTTTCACAGAGCAGTTAGGCATAACTTAAGAGGCAATGTGTAAAGTATTTGTGCAACACTTCAAACAGTAACACTGTGAAAACACCACAAAAGACTCCACCAGAGGTTAGGAAAAAAGACCTTACTTTTATTGATAAAACAAGACCAAATGACAAAAATACAACAAGTAGAAGTCGACATTTGAATTTTGAAAAAATGTAAAATATCACTTAGACGCAACAAGTGCTTAATTTGATTATCTGGTCGCAATGGACCAGGGCATAGTCAAAAGTACAGGCTGACCATGATCGAGTGGAGGGCAGATACAGAGACCCACTCACTCCTGCTGAACCAAAGCACCTTGATTTGGGCTTGCGTTGATGTCAGAGAAGACATGGAGGTGAAGCCGAACCACACAGTGGGTGAGATTCGTCAAGATTCTTCATGCAATGGTGGCGATGCATTGGTTCTGAGTTAGGGTCCACTGGTTCTGACCCACACAAAGGTGAAGATGCACCAGTTCTGATGAGAATGCATGTGTTCTGGTTGTAAAAGCATCTTAGGTCTCACTTCCAAGGGTCCAGGACTTGGGTGGCACAACTTGGCAGGGCAGACTCACAGCATGTAGGGTCCAGATGCAGATGCACGTAGTTGAAGTCTTTCATATCTGTGAGACTTAGAACAGGAGGCATGCCAGCAAGCCCTAGGAGTCACTCTTGGTTCAAGTGATGCAGGTCCAGCCCTTCACACCCCGGCAGGAGAAAAGCAGGCTGCAGGAGAGCTCAGCAAGGCAGGAGCACAGTAAGGCAGAAGTCCAGCAAAGCAGTAGTCCAGGAGAGTGGCAGTCCATTCAGCAGCAAAGCAGCTCTTCTTCCTGGCAGAGTTGTCACATGTCCAGAAGTGAACTGAAGTCATAGTTTCAGAGGTCCAGTACGTATACCCAGTGGTGGCTTTGAAGTGAGGGAGACTTCAAAGAAAGCTTTGATGTGAACAAAAGTCTTCCCCTTCTGCCCTGGCTCCAGATTCACTACAGAGAGGTCCTTTTGTGTGTGTACATTGGGATTACCATATTACAGTTTATAAGCGTGAAATATAAATGGGAAGATATGACTGATTACGTTTGGTTTCTCTGGAATCACAATTTGAAATCCAAACTTATAGTGAAGTCAGATTTTAAATTGCAGTTCTGAAAATGACACTTTCAGAAAGTTTATTATTCCAAACAATGCCAACACCATGGATAAGGGGTCTTCAAACTATTTTCCCTGAGGACACCTAAAGCAAAATATCCCCCCCCCTCAAAACTTTGTGACAAGAGCTGAGGAGTGGAGGGGAAGGTCTGAGCAGAAGGGGTCAGGGCTTATGCGATCATTTAATGGATTCTGTAGCTCATAATCCACAATAAACCTGAAACCTACAAAGGTGCAAATTCATCAAACAGAAACAGAAATTGACCAACAGATTGTGATCCCCATAATTGGTGTGTTGTGTTCCCCTTGCACATGGGGCCCAATGCAACTACACCTGTTGCACTAGTGATATCTAGCAGTGGCCCTGAGTAGAATGATCCCTTCTCTGTCTCTTTCACCCCTCTTCCACCAATGTCTGATAATGACTAGTCTTGAAACAGACTATGGCCCACATGCATCAAGCATTTTTGTAGTCGCAAACGGTGCGATTCCTTAAAATCGTCCGTTTGCGAATGCAAAAGTGCTTTTTGGGATGCATGAAGCAATTTTAGAATTCGTAACATGTTTGCGAGTTCTAAAATTGCGGGTGCTTTTAAGAAGTCGCAGATGTGCGATTTCTTAAAAGCAATGCATCATTAAATTTAAAACTGTAAATTTGCAATTAGGGTGCCAAATTTACCGAGTGGTTGAACCACTCGGTAAATTTGGAAAAAGTGTTTAAAATGCTTAAAATGTTTTTTTTTCAACATTCATGTTTCACACACACATGTCCTTAGGACATGTGTGTGTGAAACATGATGCGAAAAATACATTTCAGGGGTGCATGGGGGGGTCCTTTGGACCCCCCCCTGCACCCATGAAATTTTCAAAGTGCCACTCGCAATTCCCATTGACTCCTATGGGCCTTTTGGCCCATAGGAATCAATGGGAATTGCGAAAATTAACTTAAGAATTCGGTATTCATTTGGGATTCGGTAAAAATTGCGATTTTTACCGAATCACAAATGAATACCGAAAATAATGATGCATAGCATTTTGCACTTCTTAATTTGCGATTCCTTATTTTTCGCAAATTAGGAAGTGCAAAATGTCACAATGATGCATGTGGGCCTATGTACCTTGTTTTTGGGGAGTTCTCTTCAGTGCAAACTGGGCCCAAGGGCATTGGAGCACTTATTTTTTTACAGGAGCACCAGTTACACAACACAGGTTCAGATCTTTGTTTTTAGTTTTTAGGCACCTGGTTATTAGGTGCTCACAGTACGTTAAGTCAAAATGAAGAGCCAGTAAAGGCTTGAACTAATGGAGCCACTTGTAGCTCCACAAAGATGTTTTATTATTGAGAGGTATTTGAGGGTGTCACCAGCTGAGTTCTTTAGTGCCCCCTTATATTAAACACTAATCAAAATGTTTCTAGTTGTAGTCTGAATACTTATTACAAAATATATACATAACAATGATGACTTACATGTTCACAGTGTTTTCTGTCACAGGCTTGGATTTTGCAGCACTATATATACACATCACTATTACCCACTGCACCAACTAGGATTCAGTGTTGTGATTTTATTGAAGGACCGCTGAAATTATGCGATTCTGTGGTATTTTCCACATAATTATGGATTTGCTGCATTTGCCTCTTAATCCGCCATCTGCTGCATAATCTGCAGATTTTAGCAAAAAAATTGTTTCTAGCTCAAATGTGACGTGTTGCAGCGCAGTGGACAGCCCTTTTCAAAGGGTAACTAATCACCTTTCAATTGCTCGTTAATTCATTTTGGTGGTAAACTGGTACTAATTAAGTGAAATCTTTGCCCAGACAGTATTCACATGTGTACAAATGGAAACATAATGAAATACTATCATGAAATGTGCCACATTAAGTGGCATTATTTACCTTTTTTGAAACCTTATTTATTCAACCCTACTGCATAACTTTGGCCCTTTCCTGCTGATTAATTTTAGTGATCCTGATTTCTGATCATGCACAGACATCTGTCTTGCTCACATTAAACAACTGAGGCCTCCTAGTAAAATTGATAAGTTTAATTTAATTATTTTCCATTTAATGTTTACACAATGTTTTGGCAGTTACCTGAAGGTTAAAAAAAGAAAACATATGTTACAGAATATATTGATCTTTTTTGCCATATTCTTGACCCTGCCACTCCAGTCACTGACCCCAGGGCATCCAGGATCACAGTTCAAACTCTTTTTTAAAGCTTTTAGGTACTGCATTGTTAGAAATGGGATTACTGGTTGGCTAGGGCATGCGCCTAAGCCGGCCAGAAACCACCACTCTAGTCAGGGCAAGGGTGCTGATGATAACCCCAGCTCACACCCTTGGTAGCATGGCAGTCAGGCTGATCCCAGATGCAATGTGTAAAGTGTTTGCATTACAAACAGACACTGCAGCAACACACTAGGCACACCACAAAAGAAACTACACACAAGGTTACATCACAAATAGCCTTTGTTTAATTCATAAAACACATTAGAGTGTAATCACATATATACACTGTGCCAAATGGCACTAGGTATTATTTTACTGGGATTAAAACACTTACAGGGCCAATCGGGCCACTGTTATAGCATCACAATGCACAGTTAGCAAAGTAGAGTGAACTTAGCACAACACATTAGGTATAAAACTTCACAGTATGGCTCATGTACCACATTTTATGCATACATCAGGGTCCCCTCATTAATGTGAACCTATTGGGAACCTCAGACCATCAATAGGCATATTACCATTCGGTGTTGTTGCCCCTGAGTCAGTACACTCTTAAGCAGGGGCCCTGTCCTGGGCTCGCCCCGCAATGCCCCTTTTCCAAAAGCAAAAGCTCTGTCGATTGCATGTCCCCTCTGCAGCAGCCTGTAATTTGACGGTGTCGCTGTGAACACGAAACATGCTCTCCAACCTAGAGCAAGATAAAGAAGGCCAGAATAGTCGGGCCTCCTGCCGGGCAAATCCCTACTCCTCGGGAGTTCCACAACTGCAGCTGCCCGCTAGCACGCGGTGCAGCTGCAATACTCTAGCACCGTCCCACTCACCAAACACAAGGGGGCGGTGGGGTTCAGGTCGCAGCCGTAGGCTGCCCAGCTGAGCAAGGTACTGGTCGCCACGTACCTAACTTCTTTCTCCCTGCAAGGTAGGTCTCGCCTGGATTTAGGTTCTGCTGTGTCTCTCCCCTTTGTAAGAGCCAAGCCCTCTGACAGGCTTACACTCTCTGTCCATGGCCAGGCTCCTTCACCTGTCTTCCGGTTTTGAGGGCCGCTTCCTGGATTGTGCTTCAGTCACCAAAATATGGAGCTAAGTCTCCGCCACGTCTTGGCCCTGGTAGTGCAGCCTAGCACATGCTGCATGGCCACATGCTGTTCCGGGCACCCAGCACAATGAAAGGTAGAACGCCCACCCTGTGCTTGCTTGGTCAACAGGGGAGGCTCTTCATGCTCGGTGTCGCCCACGATGAGACACAAGCAGGGGCAGACAGTGGCCTCTCGGGAAACTGGCTAAGGGCAGAGCTGGGCCCAGGTAGGCCAGCTCACAGGGCTCTCCAGCAGGAGGGAAGTCCTTCATGGCGGTTCTTCCTGGCGCCCAACAGTCTTCTCTTCACAGCTCCAAGCAGGTACAACAAAACATGGGGTCACAGCCCCAACTTTTATACATAATGTGTCTTTGTTCTTCCCCCTGGCACAGGTCTAAGCCCAGTCCAAACCAGTTCTGGTGGGTACTTAAGATAATCCTTTCAGTGCACAACAACCTCCTTTGTCAGTGTAGGCTCTGGCCCCAGTCACACCACAGGGGGGCGGAGCTAGCATTGTGTAAGGCATCCACAGTCCTATTCAGATTTCGGTGCTACTCCTCCCACTACTCCAAATGCAGATCGGCCTATTCAGCCTAGCGCTGACTCACCCAGTCCCTCTGGAGCCACTGCTCCTCCCCAGCCCTTGTCATCCAGAGACAGACATGCAATACACAATAGACAGGCACAAAGACACATAGCACACAGAAATGCCCACTTCTAGAAGTGGCATTTCTAAAATAGTGATAATAAATCTGAGAACACCATTACGCAGCATTTATTACCACTATTCCATACATACCAAACTTGATCATGTTACTCCTCTCATGTCAGGAATTACCACTGAACGCATATCAGGGAATCCCCATCACATTCTTATGAGAGGGAAGCCTCACAGTAGTGAGAAACCAAAATGGTTGTTTGTCACTACCAGGACATGATCCGAAGGAGAAATCTGCGGAACTTTGATAGACAGCCAGTTCAACTAATTTAGGAACTATTTTTGAAGATAGCAATTTCCACGATCATTTCAATTATTCCAGGAAATCCGATGACATGCATTATGCAGATTGATTAACCATCACTGTCGATCCTTACTGATAACTCGAGAGGCTGCACTTTTGAAGGGACCCATACTTATGGAATCAAGATAACAAAGGCTACCCCGAGAATAAAACCCCTAAGTGGAAATTAAGTTTATGCTGCCCAAAACGGAATTATGAGAGATTTTACACTCAACCCACTTTAGGAATATCCAAGCCAAAAGAGAACCCTGTGAGAAAAGTAACCATCGTTCCAAAGAAGGCTATCTATGTGAAAATTACAATAGGCTACAGCATTGGTTCCACTTGAGAAGTACCAGGGTGTAGAGAACACTGTTTGATAATCTGGCGGGTCCTGAGGAAGGTTGTTCTTACTGCTATCCATTGCCACCTAAACGCGACGACCATGTCTACATAAAATCCTACATTTTGTAGTGACCCTGGCTTTGGACATTAGACTAGAACCAACGAAACGTGACAACCTGCACAGATCATTTATGGTGTGAATGTGTGTGAAGTATGCATGTGTGGTATGATTGTTGGTCGCTCTCTACCTGGTCATACTGTGTTCATTATATGAAATAAATGTCTTTTTGTACTTTTTAATAATAATAATAATAATAATAATGTTTAAAAGATATAACAAAGGAAAAAAACACATCAAATGACAAATAAAAAAGAGAATCGAAATAAGTAACAGTAACATTTGTGTTTTGTTTGCTCATAATAGAATGTAAGAGACTAAATCCCTCAAATAAATAGAGAGGTCATGAGGGAGTTTATGCTTTGAGTAGTTGCTACATTATATTTCTTTCCCCTCTTCTCCCTGACATGTGATTTAGTACTTTAGAGGGGGTCCCATTACTTTCATGAACTACCAGGACATGACACACAGTTAAGGCACATGCCTACCTTTTATCTACAGTGAACCCTGCCCATAAGGCTAGCTAGGGCCTACCTCAGGGGTGACTGATATGTAGAAAAAGGGGAGTTACAGACGTGGCAACCACTTTATGTGCCACTTCCCAGCGGTAGGACACTGCGCGAGCAGGCCCTGTAATGGCAGAGGCCTGAGACAGGTTTGAAAAGCTACTTTGGTGGGTGGCGCAAGCAGTGCTACAAGCCCACCAGTAGCATTTAATTTACTGGCCCCTGGTATATGAGATACCACTTTATAAGGGATTGATAGGTTGATTAAATACTCCTAACAGGTGTAGACCAATCTTACCACATTTACCAAAGAGAGTATATGCACTTTACCACTAGACAGCAGTGATAAAGTGCCAAGAGCGCTAAAACCACCAACATCAGGCCAGAAAAAATACTAAGAGGAAGGCAAAAGGTTCAGGGATGACCCTGCAAAAATGGCAAAGTCTAACATGTATGTAAATCAAGATTGCCTGGAAATGCACCAAATGAACAAAGTTACGCTTCCAGGCCTTCCACATTTACAAGTACTTCAACGTCCATTTGCTCCCCCCTGGGAATGCAGTCACATTCCCCCCAGGGGGAGCGCTCCACAGGTTGAAGACCTCTGCCATAGATTAATGTCTGTTATAGTTATAAAGTCACGTGAACATTCTGTCTTACTGGCCACTGAAGGTGTCTGGTTTCCTTGTTTTGTTCACCCAGCTACTTCTCACTTGCCAATGTTTATAGTGTTAATGCACTCTGTATCCTGTATAGAGTAGTGGAACGAATACAATAGACAGACAGTCATAAACAATAAAAGGTCTGTAACAAAATGACTTTTTTTGTGAATCTCCTCTTTTTTATCAAGACATTGAATAAATGTTCCATAAAGTGTAAGATAAACAATTTTCTTTATCAACATCTACAAAACACAACCTCAGTGTTACTTGAGACATGCAGCCAATTCAACATTACTCAACATAAAGAAAATTGAATTGTTGTATGTATCCACATAGTTAAGTGTCCAACATAGATCGAGTGTCCAACAAAAGCAATAAAAGATTTGCACAATCAATCGAGATCAGTATTAATCATAGATAAAATGTCCAACAAAAACGATGATAATCTTACAAAATCCATCTCACTAGGGATATATTGTTTTCCATCAAATTATTGGTCCTATGGGTATCATGTGACCTCTAGTGCTCAGGGTTCATTAAGTGCTTTTACTTTTTGTTGGTTTAGGGGATATAAAAGTTCTCCCGGACCTGCCCTTGTCCCTCTTTTCTTTTTTTGTAGGGATGTATGCCACATGATATGTCTCAAAGTACGCCCATGCGTTTTGACCTTCCCAATGGGCCTCGGCAATTTAAAGAAGGTCTTTCTCAAGGCTGTATATATACTAGTGTAGGACACTGTATCTAAAGAATGTGAGGAATGAAGTGAGTTGCATGCCAATGATAAAAGATGATTTAAAAAATCTTTAAACACCTCTTGCTGTAGCCCCAAAAATGCCCTTTAGCTTCACGTACCCTTTGTAATTCCTGAAATATTTGGGTACGTTGCCTTAGATGTAGCTTATTGGTTGACAGATAGGGGAAAGGGAGGACATTCCTAAACCATCCTTGTTGAAGCTTGGTCCTTTGAGCTCCTTGGATGCATATGTAATAGGGCACAAATTGTTTATAATGGGAGTTGGATGGCTTCCCAGTGAAGTTGGAGATCTATCATTATCCCCTTGAAAGTTTTAGCCGGCATTTTATACTTAATGTGCATACCTTCATTTTCTGGAACGCCTGTGGCAGTGCATTTGGGCCAGGTTATCTCTGGAAATTACCCCCATACTTGTGGGGGAACTGTTGGAGGGACATCAATATCAATAACCCTATTACTGGTTCCATATGCAAAGAAGGATATGCCTCTATGCCGGCAATGCAGAGCCTACCGTGTTGGCTTTTCTATCGCACCTCCAAGTCTCCTTTTGTTGCTGGTTGCACATCAACTCTCCATTCCTGACGAAATGGAAGTTTGAAGCACTACCTCTGGGAAATGTATTTTTCCCTCTGCTCTTCAGGCCAATTGTATACCTTGCCTGGGACTGTGTACCTTATCCTTTGTTTTGGATTTTCACAGTCTCCTCCACCCTTTTTGTTGAGTCTAAAACGTTGTCTCTGGGAAATGTTGTTCGTCCTCGGTGCTCAGAGTCAATCATGTAGCTCGCTTAGGGGGTGCATACATTATCATGTACTTTGGATTCTCGCCATCTTCTCCTCAAGTTTTGGATGCTGTGCTTTTACGGTCATAATTGTCACCACTCCCATAAAAGCAGATGGCCTCCTAGGGTCAAAGACGTGAATCTATGGTGTAGCGGGTATCATTCGAATAAGAAATTAGATTGAGCCAGCCCCCCACTACCTCAACTGTATCACTTCCCATAATGATAGACACTTTTAGAAAATTGAAATGTTCTTACTCTAACCATTTGGTGCCTGCTACCTGTCTCTGATCACATGTCTGGGGTGGGTGACAGCTGGGCTTTATGAATTCCCCCTAGACAACACAATGGGAGCTTAGGTGTGACCTGATGGGCCATCCTGGCAGGTTGGGAGGAAGGACCTGGATCCAGCCTAACTTACACCTGAATATACTGTGTCCTGTCCCCACACAAAGGGCTGCATACCCCCTGTGGTGAGTCTGGAGCCAGGAAGTACAGGGTCTTGGTGCAATTTAGAGGCATGTCTTTCAAGTCTCGCCCCACTTCAAAGACACAAATGGGTATGAGTCTGGGATCCCAGACACCACCACTTCAGTGCATTTGTGGACCTGTAGATACCCTGCAAGGAAGAAGGACTGATGTGCTGCTGAAGGGCACCCACTCAGCTGGACTGCTGCTCTAGAACAACTGCTGCCCTGCTGTGCTGACCTACTGCCCTCCTTGCCTGGGTGAGGACTGGACCTGCATCAATTGAACCCAGAGTGACTCCAAGGGCTAGTTGACTGCCCTCGTGATCTGAAATCTCAATGACCGAATAGGCTCCCAGCAACTTTGCAACTACACCTGGACTCTGCTATCTGTATGTCTACCCTGAAAGTGGTAGACATACAGATGCCCACCCCAGTACTGGACCCTTGGAAAGTGGTCCTAAGGTTATTTCAAGCAGCACTGACTCCTCTCTTCAGCTGTGCGACGTAGCCTCGATCAGGACTAACGCATTGCCACTGCTGCGTGGTCCAGTGTAGAAGATATGCTTCAACTGCATGTCTTCGGAATTGACACATTGCCAAAGCTAAGGAGCATTTCCTGTCTATGTCCTTGCATCCCTCATCTATGGCAGCTTGATGCCAGCCTATGCATCGCAGCCTCACGGCTCTTTAGAACTGACGCATTGCCTCAGTTGCGTGCTGCATCCTCGACAAGACAAATTCACATCACAAGCCCCATCTACGAGATTCTCAATGACGCCCCACAGGATCTCACACCACAGTCATGACGCATCTCAGAACCAACGAAACTCTTTGACTGTGCAACGCTTCTTGCTTCAGATACACACAACACTCCGTAATCAGAATTTAAGGTGCTTTGTTCAGTGGGCATAACCTGGACTCTGTAGCCAGCCCACGCTCCATCGTGGTCAACCTGAACTTGTGACTTTGTCCCGCTCTGGCACAACCAGATATCCATTGTTGTTTTTTGGCACTATTTTACCTTAAAAACTTTGAAATTCAATATCTCCAGTTTTCCTAACTAAGTTTTTCTCATTTTGGTCTGGTATTATTTATTAAAATATTCTCTATTTCTCTAAAACTTGTGTGGGATCATTTTGTGTGATGTTTTCATTGTTTTTACTCTTTGAAGTAAATACTTTATACATTGCCTCCAAGGTTAGCCTGACTGCTCTGTGCCAAGCTACCAGAGAGTGAGCACAGGTTAAAACAGTGTTTGCCTGCCTTCTACCCAGACTAGGATTCTGGTTGCTGCTTGACCAGGGCTAACATCCCTGTAAACCAGCAACCAAATTTCTAACAGCATGCAAAATATATTTGCTGTCATAATTGCTGAGGAGGACAGACTGCCTCCATTTTTACTAATTATGAAATGGTCATGTGCCTATGTTTAAGTGTATCAATAAGTTCCAGGCATTCGGTTTCATTCTATTTAATAATGACTGCTCTTTTATCTAAATAACTACAGAAAAGGGGAAAAGTGCCTGCAATTCATGTGCATCTAATTTTCTTAATTACTGCATTTCGAATATTGGCAATGTAACATCTTCTTAGGCATGGACTGCAACATTTCACCTGAAGAAGTGTTAATTCTTGGAAACAACAGCGCTGATTAACTACAGTTTAGCAATCTATTACAAGAAAGTTTAAAGCGGTTGATAAGAACTACTCTATTCAGGGACAGCTGACATGAAATCTTCAACTCGATTTTTATTTTTAGAAATCTGCATATAAGACAAGCCCTATCTTCTATCTATATATTCTATTAGGAAATTTACAACTAATAATCTATTTCATTAATGTCAAGAGCAAGGTAAAATATATCAGGTAAACAAGCATTTTAATAATATAGTCCATGTTAAGACATGCTATTGTATTGTAGCAGGTATGTATTCAAAAATAACAAGGAGAGCAGCACAGCCAATCTGGCTGTGACGTTGAGTGTCAGGATCTTGTTGCTGCCTGCACTGTAGGAGTCAGAAGAAGCAATTGAGCAAACAGGGCCTCAACGGAAGTATTAAAATATATAGAAATCCAAACCTACAGAGGGCCAGAAAAGAGGAGGCAAAATGCAAACTTTCCATAAAAGATTGCTATAAGTATTTTACTCCTTTATTTGCATTCGAGATTTTGTAGAAAACATTTGGAATCTGCAATAGGTATATGAAGGTTACTGAATGTCTGGAAGATGTTCCACTCAATTTATTGTGGGCTGAGGTTTTGGTTTATATTTGGAACCCACTCAGTTGCATTAGATTGCTGAATGGTTGCTTCACCCATTCTTTGACAATTGGCCTTCTTCAGAGTTCGCAGAGAAGGAACAGTGTCATACATCGGAGGTGCTAAAGCCCTGCGAACTGCTCAGTTTTGAACAGGCAAGCTCGGCATCGAGCCGGCCGCCTTAATCACAGATGTGCCGGCCCCCGGTATGGCGGAGGGAAGGGTGGGCCACGCACAATGGTGACGTGGCACCCGACCTCCCTCAAGGGGTCAGCCAATCCGAGTGCGTTGCACACTGGACCGGAAACCCTGCTTCCAGGTCAGGGGGCGTTGTCTCATCTTAGGGCAGACAGAACTAAACCAGTTCTGCCCCATCTCATTCTTTAAAAGGGGAGAAGAGCAAAGAGCACATCACTGGGGACTTAGCTGAATGCGGGCTTCCAGTCAAAAATTTCGCACAGATTGCCTCTCCAGCAGACAAGAGCAAGAAATGTCCCCTCTTTGTCGTAACCCTGTCAGCAAGCCTTGATGGGAAGCCAGCTGACCTCTCAGGAGTCACACGTCTCTGCAGCTGCATCGTCACTACTGAAGCACCTAGAGGGAAACGAGGACCAGTCATGTGCTACAACTGCCAGCGCTTGGGGCATACCTCTGCCTTCTGCCAACAGAAGCCAAAGTGCGTACGCTGTGGAGGCGAGCACACCTCTAACCAATGCACAAGGAACCGGGAAACCGAACCAGCAAAATGTGCCAACTGCGCAGGACCACATCCAGCAAGCTACCGCGGCTGTTCCTACCTCCAGAAGGCAAAGAAGGAATGCCAACGCCAACCCCTCCAACCACAAAAGACTTCCCTACACTCAACAACGACGGACCAGGGGCAAAGGAAGCCTTACAAACCCTCATTGGCACACAGGATCCCAAACGGCAATCCAACCAACAGCCATAGCAGCGCGCACATGGATGGAAGATCATACACAGAAACAGCTAAACCCAAACAGGACAGCCCAGCACCAACTACCGCCCCAGCACCAACTACCGCCCCAGCACCAACGACCGCCCCAGCACCATCCTGTGAAACAGGCTCAGCCATCAACTGGCAGGAACTCATCGCGAAGATTGCAAAAACAGTTGCAGACATGAACATCCACCCGGTGGTGACAATGGTGGCGAATCTTATCGCCGGACTTTTCCAGGGCGAAGAAAACACCAGCAATGGCAGCAAAATCTAAAAGAAACTCCCTCTTCGTGATGTGGAATGCTAATGGCATTCAGAAGAAAACTGCAGAACTCCTGCACCTGATGGAAACCATGGACATGGGTATAGCGCTTATCTCCGAGACCCACCTCCAAGGAAGCCAGAAGCTCAACATAGCAAACCACAGGGTATACCGCACAGATCGCACAACTGGAGCCAAGGGCGGAGGAACAGCGGTGATCGTCAGCACAAAGGTGAAGCACCACGAGATCTCTCTACCACCAGTTGGGAGCATTGAGGCAACTGGCATACAGATCCAGACATCTGCAGGCCCGCTGCGGCTGATCGCCGCCTACTCACCCCCAGGCAAGCTAAGCCCAAAGGACCTGGATGCTTTATTGGACCCCAGCATCCCAACACTAATTGGAGGCGACCTTAATGCCAAGCTCAAATGCTGGAA
The DNA here is from genome assembly GCF_964261635.1 of Lissotriton helveticus. Classification (NCBI taxonomy): domain Eukaryota; kingdom Metazoa; phylum Chordata; class Amphibia; order Caudata; family Salamandridae; genus Lissotriton; species Lissotriton helveticus. The sequence goes on along the minus strand of NC_136057.1, from coordinate 2,120,122,879 downwards.
CTCTCGGACGGGAAACAGCAAAGGACACGCCCTACTTGCCCACTCAAAGAAGGAGGACTTTGTAGTGGCCGGCCCGACTCAACCAACACACTATCCAGGCTCTGCACTGCATAAAAAGGATGTTCTGGACATTGTGGTCATGATGAATCTCTCCCAGTCTTTGGAGCTTGAAACCCTAACAGCGCTGACATCCGACCACAACCCAGTGTTGATCACAGTTGGAGACGTACTTGAAGACCAGGAGCAGGGCATCAGGCACAACTTCAAGAAGGCGGACTGGTGCCTATACAAGAGATGCCTGGAGGAGACACTGGTCCCTGGTCCCCTGCGAAGCACTGAAGACATTGATCAGGCGATTCACCACTTCACAGCTTCAATCCACACAGCTATTGAGCGCAGCATTCCAGAGCAGAAACTACAACGATGCTCTATCTACGATCTCCTGAAGGGCATCAAGCAGTCAATAGCTGACAAGAACAGAGCCCGCAGAGAGTGGCAAAGGAACCGCACCCCCGACCTGCTGAAGAAGTATAATGAACTGACAAGACAGCTGAAGATGCAAATAAGCCAGCACAGAAGCGAAAAATGGGAAGCAGCTACAGCTAACCTAAAGGACTCAGACAACTCTCTCTGGAGAATGACCCGCCGCCTGACTGGGAAGAAGGAACCAAACCCACCGATACAAGGGACGACTCACCTGGCATGCAGCAACAGGGATAAGGCTGAGGTCTTCGCTGACACGCTGGAGGCATCCTTCAGGCCCAAACAGGCAAGCAAACTGGCAACAGAAGTCGAGCAAGAGGTCGCCAGGCATCACCGGGAGCACCCACCAGAAACAGAAACTGCACACATTGAAGAATTCTCAATGGGCGAATTACTGGCCCTGGCAAAAACACTAAAAAATGGCAAGGCACCAGGGAAGGACAGAATAGCCAACCAAGCCATCAAGATGCTCCCAGATACTGCAGTGGATCACCTTGCTGAGATATTTAACGCATTTATGCAGCACCAGTATTTCCCAAACGCCTGGAAAGAAGCAAGAGTCGTCGTATTCCCCAAGGCTGGGAAACCACTGCGAGATCCTGCAAACTACCGCCCCATAAGCCTGCTATCTGGCCTATCAAAACTCTTTGAAAAAGTTATCCTCGCCCGTCTCGTGGACTTCGCGACAAGCAACAACCTCCTTGCTAAAGAACAGTTTGGGTTCTGGAAAGATCACTTAACCAATCACCAACTCCTCAGAGTTGTGGACATCATCAGCCATGGATTCAACATCAACAAGTCTACCGGAGTAGTCTTTCTGGATGTAGCCAAAGCATTTGACCAAGTATGGCACGAGGGACTGCTTTACAAACTTATCAACCTCCAGTTTCCCAGCTACCTGGTCAAGCTACTGTCCAGCCACCTGACAAAACAGACCTTTCACGTGGCAGTGCGAGAAGAATGCTCATCGCCATGCCCAATTCTTGCTGGAGTGCCTCAGGGATCAAACCTAGGACCATTCCTCTTCAACATATTCACAAACGACATCCCCACGAACCTAAAGAAGACTGATCTTGCCCTTTATGCAGATGATGTTGTAGTCATCTCTCAATCCTTCAGCGACAAAGAAGTGGCTATGAACCTGGAGACATCGCTCTGCAGACTCTCCGAATGGTACAGCGACTGGAAGATCACCTTGAACACAGTCAAAACCACTGCAACATTATTTACCAGGAAGCAGAACAGGAAACACCCACAGATCCTCCTCAATGGGGACGAGGTCAAATGGGAAAACAGCAGCTCCTACCTGGGGGTGACTCTGGACTCTAAACTCAGCTGGAGAAACCACATAGAGAAGACCTGCCAGAAAGCAGCATCCAAACTGGCTGCATTATACCCACTCCTGAAGACTAAGTTGATGCCCATGCAGAGAAAGGTGCGAGTAGTCACTGCAATAATTCGACCAACTATGACATATGTCCATGTAATGGCCATTCAGCCATTGATCGACTTGATCTACGACCTCTCAAACTCCCACACCAGATTATTAGTGTTAGGTGATTTTAACCTCTGGCCCTCGGGCCCTCAAGACCTGGCATATAGAGAACTTTGCCAAGCATGTAGCAATATACAACTCGCACAGCTGGTTATGGCACCTACTCACGCTAAAGGGCATACTCTAGACCTTGTATTTGCCGATAAAGATCTAGTCTCAGTGGGAGAGGTCGTGGATCAATGCTGGACCGATCATGCACTAGTTCTACTGTCTATCTTTATGCCCGGTCCATTAAGGACAGGTGATCCAGGTGTTATTAAGATCGGTAGGCAATGGTCCCGTCTTTTGAAACCACCAATTAGACCTACCTTGCTGCCCAGACCATTTATGGCGGAGGATAGCGCGGATAAAAGCTATCAGGCCCTTTGCCAGCAGATCGTGACATCCTTGGATGAACTGGCTCCTTTAAGGAAAGTAAGGGACAGATCTAGAAGAACTAACGCCTGGTTCACTGAGGATCTTGGGCAGCATAAACTTCGCTGCAAACAGGCGGAACGAATCTGGAGGAGAGAATATAGGGAGTTAGATAAGGCAGCATATAAAGCGACCTTGCAGGAATATAAGATTCAGCTGAAGAAAGCCAAGGCCCAATTTCTGGCAGATACGCTGGCCAAGGCCTCTAATAAATCACAGGCACTGTTTAAATTGGTCAACAATTTAGCCCATCCGCCATGTACTGCCTCAACTATCCCTGTCTCCCAGGATTTGTGTGACGCTGTGGCTTTTGCGTTCGAGGAAAAGATTAGGAAAATCCTGAGCGGACTTCAGATCTCTGCCCAGTCTACATTTTCCTTGTCTTCCCTCGTAGAACCCCCCGTTACGGCGGCTCGGTTGTCCTGCTTTCCGAGTCCTTCTTTGGAGGAATTCTGCCTTCTGGCTAACGGTGTGTCTTCAGGATCACCACTTGATCCTATGCCTCATAAGATCTGGAAGGCATTTCAAAACGAGCTGTTATCTCCGCTCCACACCATCTGTTGCCAGTCACTGAGTACAGCAGTGGTCCCAGATAGCTGGAAGATGGCAATTGTTAGACCTTTGCTGAAGAAGGCTTCTTTGGACCCCTCAAACCCGGCCAATTACAGGCCCATCTCGCTTTTACCTTTTATAATAAAGGTCGTAGAGAAGTGGGTCACAAGAACACTATCCAGCTTTTTGGAAAACAACTCCTGCCTGGATACATCGCAGTTCGGCTTTAGGCCGGCTCACGGCATGGAAGCTGCATTGGTCGCCGTGCTGGACGATCTACGAATGCGTGTCGACATGGGAAAGTCAGTCTTTCTAGTGTTGCTTGACATGTCGGCCGCGTTCGACACGGTGGACCATGCAGTACTGCTGAGCCGTCTACAGGCTATAGGAGTAACTGGCCTGGCTTTGAGTTGGATAACATCTTATCTCAGCAATAGACAGCAGGCAGTGGCACTACCACCTTTTCAATCTGCCACTCATCAAGTGGATCAGGGCGTCCCCCAGGGGTCGGCGATTAGTCCGATTTTGTTCAATCTGTATCTCCGACCTCTGGTTGCCCTGATAAAGTCATTCGGCATATCTGTCATCAATTATGCCGATGACACTAAATTGATTTTTTAATTTGAGGGTACCAAGGCAGTATTGAGAGATACCTTCCACAGATGTATGTCGGCTACAGCTGAGTGGCTGCGTGCCAACTCGCTTCAATTTAATGGATCAAAGACGGAGGTTCTTCATTGCTCCCTAGACCGTACCCCTCGTCCGCTTCCGGACGATTTCTGGCCTACATCTATCCCAGGTACGGTAGAGGCTGCCGAGTCGGCCCGCAATCTGGTAGTTCTGTTCGAATCCAGCCTACAGCTTGATGCCTCTGTGAACAGAACAATAACGGTCTGTATGGGCCTACTTCGCGCCCTACGTAAGATCTTACCGCTCCTGCCCAAAGAGGCAAGGACAGAGGTAGTGCGCAGTTCTATTCTTAGCCGATTAGATTACTGCAATGCACTACTTCTGGGAGCCCCAGAGGATCTTAAAGCTGCAGAGGATCCAAAATATGGCGGCTAAACTGGCTCTATCTCGTCCCCGTTCTGCCTCTTCTTCCGGTGCATTGGCTGATCTCCATTGGCTACCTGTCCAGCAGAGAATTTCTTTCAAGGCGGTATGCCTTGTCTTTAAGGCTCTGCATGGACAGGGGCCGATACCTTTTCAAAATCTTTTTTCCTGGTACTGTGCTGCCAGACCTTTAAGATCTTCCTCTGCGTTTCGAGTGACGGTCCCTAGGATCAATAGAGTGAGGATGGGGGGCCGTGCTTTTAGTTTCACAGCCGCCACTCTGTGGAACACCCTCCCGCTGACACTGAGGTGTAGACAGGATCTCAGTTCGTTTAAAAGGGACCTTAAGACCTTTCTGTTCCCCAGAATAATGTAATGGTAGTCTTGCCTGTAGCACAGTCGCAGTCTCAGCGCCAGGATACCCTCTGGGTGGCAGCCGCGCTTAACAAATAAATAAATACATACATACATACATACATACATACGCTTCACCAGTTTGGAGTGGCTGCCGCCCACAGCTTCGGAAGGACCTACAAAAACTACAGAGTAAGGCCTTACGGATTGCAGCAGGTGCTCCCATGTTCACACGAACAGTAGACCTCCACAGAGACCTAGGCATCGAGATGTTGGACGACCATCTCCTCAAACTCAACAGGACGTTCTACAATGGACTGGATCAAAAAGAAAACCCACTGATCAGGAAACTTGCAGATATCTCAACAAACCCATTTGAGCGCTACCCGCGTCCCATTGAAGCGCTAACCATGCGAAACTGAAACAGCAACGCAGCATCCAAAAACTCATCACTGCCTGAAGGCAAACGCCGGCAGATACGTATAACTCACCGCTGCCCTGATGGCATAATAGCCTCGGCAAGCAACTCAAACCCGCTCACTGCCTGATGGCATAATCGCCGCGGCAGGCACCCAAACCTCAACACTAACAGAAGGTTCTAGACGGACAAAGACGAGACTCTCTGAGGAAACATGCTGACATATCTGCAAACTCTACTGACCGCTACCAGAGGCCCATCACTGAGCTGACCATGTGATACAACCTCAACTGTGACAAACCGTCACACACCAATAAGACAACCTAAACAGCGACTACAAAATTCTAAATGAATATGGAGTAATGAGGCTACTGCCTCGGTATCCAAAAACTCATCACTGTCAGAAGGTATCTGACAGGAGAAGACATGACTCAGGCTTTTTCTTTCCTCTGCTGCCTTTTTCCAAGAAACAACACCTGTTGTCCTGGGCCAGGCCATGGGGAGGCTCTTTAACTTAACTTTATCCTTTTTTCGTACTGCAGGTCGAGGATCGTGCTTAGGAGGAGATCGGGACAGCCGTCGGACAATGTGGTTGTAGTTTTTTTGTATAACAGGTTGCTAGGCAGCGGCTTGGCGGGAGCAGCTTTGGGCAGCAGAGTGCCGGTGAAGGACTGAGCAGCCGTAGGGTTGTCCCTGAGCACCGGCCGAGGATCGTGCTTTGGAGGAGATCGTGAGCCGTTGGGACACCCGTTGTTGTTTTTCTGTTGCAGGTTGCTGAGCAGCGGTGTGGCGAGAGAGGCTATGGGCAGCGGAGTGCCTGCAAAGGACAGATCAGCTGTTCAGCTGCCAATGAGCACTGGTATCGCATGCCCTTTGTTTCTGCACATGAGGTTAGTGGCCGTGAGAACACGTGCATGGGGAGGCATTCATCATCAGTAACGTGTGCTTGTTTTTGTTTCTGCACTCGAGGTAGTGCATTTAACATCACGCTCAGCAGAAAAAGTAGCTGTTTGTATTTCCGCTCCAGCTGCGTATTAATACCGAGTGTTGCCAAGAGGGCCCAAAAAAATAGCGCATTAGAGACTAGCGGCATCGGGGGCAGTGTAGCATTTGCTGCAGATACAGAGCTGGTCATTTATAGCACAGGAGCTGTTTTTAAGCAAGCCTAATGCGCACTGGGCATTGGGGGCCTGTTTTATGTTTGGTAAGTTCGATTGAAGTAAATAGAAGCAATGGTGTCTGGTGGACAATAGTGGACCAGGCACAGCGCGCAGAAAGGGTTGGCTGAATTGAGCTGGGGGGCCAGTGTGCAGGAAGTACCTGTTTTTCCTCCCTCTTCCCCTCCCTGGTTCTGCTACAGGAGTGACAGGAAGGATACCGGAGACGAGGCTCTGCGGCGCAGCCCGGACACCAGTTGGTTGCTTCACGAGGAGAGCGGTGACGGCAGGAATCATTGTGGGCAGCACCAGCAAGCCGCATTACCATCATTTCTGGGAGCCACGCGGGTTGTAGTTTACTCACCTGGCCCACTAGATTAACTGGTGGGCATGGCTCTGGTTGCATGGGTGCTTGGCTGGCTGGTAGCTGCTACAACTACCAGGTAACGGTCCGGGTGTGTCCTAAATGTTTAGCTCAGAGGGCTGTGACTGTGAATTTCATTGCTGCCATGGGACGCTTGGACATAAAATATCCTCTAAGGCAAAGCGGGGTGAGCAGCTTCTCGCATGGAGGAGCTCATGAACAAAATGTTGCAGGAAATGGCAGTGATGGGGAAGGCCATATCAGAACTGTGGGAAAAGACTGATGAGCTTGATGGGGCAGCAGGGGGAAGTCCTAGGCGGCCGGTAGTTCCTCCCAAACCTTACTCGCCGCCATTGCACAAGAGAAGTAGGACCAAGAAGGGGCGGGAGGGGACACCAGGGCCAGTCCCAGGGGGGTCACCCCTTCAGCCAGCAGCCCCTCACCAATTATCGCATGTGTGCTGGTTAACCCAAATGTGCCGTCACCCATGCCCTTTAATATTGCGCCACCTCAGCCCATTCCTGTCCCTCAGGGGAGGGGGTGAGCCCAGAAGGGGACATTCCAACCCAGCCAGATATGGTGGCCAATTTGGCTGCATTACTCCCATGGTTGGAAAAAGTGGGGAACTGGTCTCCTGCAGCGGGAATGTCCAGGAGTGGTGGGGATGCAACAGAGAAGGCTAGGAAAATAATGGCAGAGCTCAATAAAGCTAAGCCTAGCGAAGGGCCGGCAGTACCACCAGGGGGTGTGGCTCCAAGCATTGCAACTCCGGAAGTGAACGTTGGGGTTCATACATCTATACTCCCTCCCGCTGATCCAGGAGCATCAAAGCCAACGGAGACAACTCCAACAGGTAATGCGAAACCCCTTCCACCTCTGGGTTTGGGGGAAATAAGGTAATCTAGGGAACAATTGGGGAGGCATTTGTCCCAGGAAACAAAGGAGAAGATCTGGAAGGGTGCATATGTTAATATATTTTCTTTATTGATAGATGAAGCTGAAAGGGAAGAGACCAAGAAAAACAAGGAATGGACTCATCCCAGAGAATGGTCAAATATATTGTGAAAATACAGGGTGGAGGAAAACTTAGCAAACTGGATAAAGGGTTTTACAACATATATGGCAGTTATGTGTAAGCGTTTCCCGGCTCCGGGTTCTGAGATGGCATGTTACCATAATAGGATAAAGTGCGCCCATAATATGTATGGGGGCAAGGGTGGAAAGGCTACGATAAGGAACTTAGGAGAGCTAAGGCATCTCATCCCTCCTTGGGTTGGAATCAGCAGGATATGATCATTCACCTTAATCGTTTGGGTCAGGCTCCACTCAAAAGCACAAGGGGAAACTCCCTAGACACATTTCAGGGGAGTCCTTTTGCTCAGGCCCCTGGGACAGTCAGGGGGTGGGGGAAAAAGGGGCCTGTTGGGATTTTAATAAGCGCACATGTAACAGGCCAGCCGAGACAAGTAGATTTAAACATTCCTGTGCTTTCTGTGGCAAATCCTCCCATCCTTAATCCAAATGTTTTAAGAGAACAAGAAAGAAGGGGGGCAAGAAGCAGGATTGAAAGCATATTCCTTAGCAAGGCCAAATCACCCATAACACTGAGCGCCATAATTTCCTGGCATAACAAATACCACTGCTGCAAAAACCCTTAGTGCCTTGTTACTCCGTGGTGTCATACCACAGGAGCCAAGTTTCAGTCAGAGACAATGAGGGGGTTGCAGCTTGTAAGATTGAGAAAGAGGGAGGGTGGCAGGCCCATTTATGGACCCACCATTACACAATTTTTTTTGCTTCCCATTAGGGGTGGTTCCCAAAAAATAACACAAGGAATACTGGTTGATTCATTATCTCTCAACCCCCCGGGGACCGTCCATGAATGACGCCATTGACAGTACCTTATGCAGCGTCAAGTACTCTTCTTTTGACCAAGCAGTGGAGATGCTCAGGGACCTGGAGTGCGATGCTCCTTTGGTAAAATCTGACATTGAATCCGCCTTTCGTTTGTTGCCAGTCCACCCACTGGATTTTCATTTGTTAGGTTTCCAATTCAGAGGGAGGCATTATGTGGACAAGTGCATGCCCATGGGTTGCTCAGTGCCATGCGCATATTTTGAGAAATGTAGTACCTTTCTGGAGTGGGTGTTCAAACAAACAACTGGGCACAGAAGGATACTGCATTACCTGGATGATTTCTTGTTTCTGGGACCACCGGACTCGAGTACCTGCAGGGTGGCATTGCAACATTTTTGCGCACTCATGCAAGAACTAGGTGTACCACAAGCGAGGGAAGAAACAGTTGGGCCCAGCAGAACAGTAGGATTTCTAGGAATATAATTGGATTCAGTACAGGGGGTGTCGTGCTTACCGGCAGGGAAGGTAGAGGCATTTGTGAAAATGCTGCAGGGTTACTTGAGAAAGAAGAAGGTTACACTACACCAATTGCAGCAAGTGGTGGGGCAGTTAAATTTGCTCTTAGAATAATCCCCATGGCATGCCCTTTCTCTCGCACGATTGAGCAGGCTATGTCAGGACTTAAGGAAAAGCATCACCACACCAGGCTATCCGGCGAGGTTAAGCAGGACATGCAAATATGGCAAGCATTCCTGCATGATTTCAATGGTAGGGTAGTGTGGCCCAGTCCCCCCAGGTCCAGTCCAGAGTTTGGACTGATGACTGATGCAGCAAGGAGCGAGGGGTTTGGTGCCATCCTGGCTTCAGCATGGGTAGCGCAGAATTGGCCAACTTGGTGGGAGGAGTCTGGGCTTACAACCAACATCAGTTTTCTGGAGCTATTCCCCATCATGGTGGCGCTGTCAGTCTGGCCTCAGCAATTGAGAAACCAAAGTGTGGTGTTCTGGTCAGACAATATGGTAGTGGTACAGTCCATTAACAATCAGACAGCAAATTATAGCATGATACTGCGGCTACTTAAAGAAATAATATTGCAATGTGTTAGACCTGGTATCATTGGCATGAGTCTCCATTGCATTTTGTTTTATTGACTCCTCTGTTTTTGATCTGTTTGCTGGTTTTAGATGCTTTGGGCACTGTGTCACTGCTATTCAGTGCCACAGTGCAAGTGCTCCCTAGGTTAAATTGTTGTACTAATTAGTGACTCCAGGATTGGGTTACTTGATTTACTTAACAGACCCTAGTACAGTGCACCATGTGTTCCCAGGGCTTGTAAATCAAATGCTGCTGGTGGACTTGCAGCACTGGTTGTGCCGCCCTTAGAAGCAGCTTGTAAAGTGTGTCTCAGGCCTGCCATTGCAGGGCCTGTGTCCAGTCTGTGACTGCCATGTCGACTTGGCAAGTGCACCCACTTGCCAGTCCCTAATCCTTCCCTTTTTTTCATATCAGATATCCCAAAGGTAGGCCAAAGGGCAGGGTGCATTGTAAGGGATAAGGTAATACATTCCCTGATGTGTGTGGCATGTCCTAATAGTGAATTACAGCCATTTTCGTTTTTCACTACTGCAAGGCCACCAGTCCCCATAGCCTGAACTCAGAAGGATAAAATACATCTTTTAGTGAAGTTGGTTTGAAAATACCACTTTTAGAAAGTCAGTATTTTCTTGCCCAACTATCCAAGCCTGCCTCTGCTAAGCTGTATATTCCTTGTCTGGAGTTTGAGTGACAGGGGCTGGGGGATTCCAGGATGCAGGGTCAGTCAGCACAAGGCTGAATAGACCTATCTGCATGTAGATGGGTGGGAGAAGTTTCACCTTGGACTTAAATAGGGCTGTGCCTGCCTTCCACAATGCTGGTTCCACCTCCTGTGGTGCGTCTGATGTCTCTGGCCCACACTGTCAAAGGAAAGAAGGAGTCTTGTCAACAAAGTTCTCCAGGACTGCACAGAACTGGTTTGGACTGGGTACAGGACCCTCTGCCATCAGAGGACAAAGGATTTGCTAGTATATATATTGGTTAGTTATAGAAAACAATGGTCCTAGACCTAAATATGATATTCAACAAAGCAAGCCTATATTCCTTAATTCCTTATTTTTGAGCTTAAACACCAATTACTCACAGTAATAAATACAATCAATCAACTGATTATGCAACAACCCAGACTTACTTGTTGGAGAATAAGATATTTTATTCTACCAAATTACAACAATAAGTTAAAGTTTCATTTTAGTGTTTTGACACTTTTGGTACATAAGGAGGGTACTCCTAAGAACGTGCAAGAGAGAGGTGCTCAAGAATTGAAAAGGTGGGTGAAAAGAGCAAAAGTTTGTGATTTTTAAAAAAACATAGAGAATTAAAGACTGGTTCACTGTTTCCAGTCACTTTTTCTTGGCCACATTTAGTATTCAGACATAGTTCTTTATCACTTTCTTTAAGGTTGACCTTTGTTGAACGCGAAGTGAAGACGCCCTTTTCCCAGCAGTTTGCGTTCAACAAAGGTCAAGGTTGATCTTTGTTGAATGAGAAGTGCAGACACCCTTTTCCCAGCAGTGACCCCGTTGGCACACGTAAGGAAGAGAACTCACCCTTCCACCTGGGATGAGACTGCCGCTATCCCGACTAAATTCAGTGACCTGAAGCATTTGCATTAACCTCAAGCTGGCAGTAATCACGCGAGTACCAGATAAGGAGAGGATCACTCCATTCCCAATAGGATTAGGAAGCCTCCACTGACTGACACGTGGGATTCAGCGAACTCCATGATAAATCATTGGACATACAGGACGATGCCCCGCATCGATTATTGATTACCCAGACTGCCCTGAACCACACAAGGGAGTTTGACACCACCTTGGAACTGAGGTGGTCCCCCTGTCCTGAAGAAGACCCGCAGGCTGCGGCCCCCACTTACACACAAGCATTAAGTCGGGTCAAAACGTTGACTCCCCCATAAACCCCTCTTGGACCACGAATAGCCCTGATCTGTAAAAACGTGCTATAACTGATTGTGTAATTTGTGACATTAGTGATAAAGAACTATGTCTGAATACTAAATGTGGCCAAGAAAAAGTGACTGGAAACAGTGAACAGTCTGTAATTCTCTATGGTTTTTTTTAAATCGCAAACCTTTGCTCTTTTCACCCATCTTTTCAATTCAATTTCGATTGATTGTATTTATTACTGTGAGTAATTGGTGTTTAAGCTCAAAAATAACTTGCGTTGTTCAATATCAAATTTAGGTCTAGGACCATTGTTTTCTACAACAAACCATACCCAGATCCAGTACAATTTTGGGTTACCCCATTTTTTATAATGGCCAGTATAAATATTGGGGCCCAGATCCCAAGACTTTAGATCGCTTCTAAAACAACAAGACAAACCTCTGCCAAGGAGAAGAACCAAGGAATCTGTAGTTGCCCCCTGCCAGTGTGCTGTGTTGCTGGGTTGGCCTACAGTGGTGTCTCCAGTGCCAATGAGAGGAGAAGTAACTTTCAAAGGATTTTCATCATCTTGCAGAATATTACTCCAAGGGCTTGATTTGAGCTTGCTTCCTGACCAATGTGTCAGGGATACCAGACTTCACCCCTTCTGTTTGCCTGCAACTTGCTGTTCTAGCTGCTACAGAAGGAGTTCTACAACACCGACCCTGGTGAGTGATGCCGTCATCTGCATCGAAGCCGTGATCGCTGCTCCAACTTGCAACGTAGACCCGATGCTGGCCGCCGTGCCACATCGACGTCAGTGAACAACATTGTGAGCCTGCCATAGCCGTGAGCGCTGCTCCGACTTGCGACGTAGGCCTGATGCTTGCTGCTGTGCCACATCGACTCCGACGCAGACATCATCGCGGAGCCGATCATCGACGTGGGTGGTCAAGAATCCATCGACATCGTGACATTGTACAGAACCATGGTTTGGCGCCATCATGACGTCACCTCCTCTCCGGTCAGGAACTGACCCTCCCCTGCCTACGCAAGCATCCAGGCCACCGACGCATCATGTTCCAGAGGTAAGGAACCGACGCCCAATGCGCCAACGACTCCGTACCACCCCGACACCGTGAGGTGTCTTTGTTTTAGCTTTTCCAAGGTACTGTATTTGTGGGTCTGTTTTGACTCCGGGCCCGACGCCGCGCACCTCGCGGTCGGCACCGTACTTTGAGATTTCTTTGACCTTGACGTCGTGATAACTCCAGTTGGGGTTATCTGTTGCTAAAGACTGTTTTTAGGTGAATAACCTATTTCTGAACTATTTCTACCATCTTGAAGAATTATTACTGATTACAGTATTGTGGCTTTTTGTCGTTTCTCGTCTTTTGATAAGTCTATATAAAGAAGAGTTATTTTTATAAAAACCTGTGTTGTGTCCATCTGTAGTGTTTTCACTGTATTACTGTATGTGTTCACAAATGCTTAACACACTGCCTCTGATATAAGCGTGTCTGCTCATGCCACACTACCAAGGGGGTGAGCAGGGGTTATCCAGTAGTGTAATCCCCTTTCCCTGACTTAGACACAAGGGTCCCTATTTTGTTAAGGGTGTATACCATTGCAAACTATGGACCCCCAGTTCTAACATTGGTGGTCAGTGGTGAGGATTTGGACCTGCATTAATGACTCATATACAGTAATGGCTGTACACTACTAGTGAGTGCAGACAAAATGCGACCACATACTTTTTGGGTAGAATTCTTTTTTTTGCTTTTCTTTCCTTGGACAATTATTTTTTCTGAGAACTGCCAATTCTTACTGCCATGAGTAAACCATCATCAGTTGCATCTATGGATCTAGATTTTGAGGAAGAAAGGTTGGAAACCTACACTTTGAAACAGCTCAAGCATCTCTGCAAGAAATTGAAAGTTGCTACAGCAGGCATTTCAAAAAAGGATGACTACCACAAGGTGCTGAGGGCCTGGGTACAAGCAAGAAAAGCCCCTGATCTGGTGGTGGAGCCAGCTGGGGATGGAGATGGGAAACTGGATAGGCCAGTGTGTCCAGCTAGGGAAGGGGTACCGTCCACACCTGGCAGTAGCATCTCTTCCAAAGACATGTCCCTCAGAGAGCTGGAAGACAGGGAGAGAAAAAGGGCACAGAAGCTCGGGATGGTTAAGCTCAAGATGGAGGGTCAGAGAGAAATAGAGAATAACAGGTTGTCCTTATAGATAGAGAGAATGAGAATGGAGCATGCAATGATGTTGAGGGAGTTAGAGATCAAAGCAAAGGGCTTAGTGATCAATTCCTCTGGTGGCAGCGCACTATCTGTACCTTCGGAAGGCAGGGTATATATCCCCAAAGATGTTATCAAAGATTTCCATTAACATGAGGATATTGGGCAGTGGTTTGTAGCCTATGAGATAGCAATGTTGGCCCGCCGGGTCCCTGAGAAGGATTAGGGAGCTGGATTGTGGGGCTGCTACAGGGGAACAAATTGCTGCACTGTGGGACCTACCCGAGCTGACCCATTGGCAGCAGGAAGGCGGACCCTCCAGGGAGGAATTTTGTGCAGAGAAGACGTGCTCTTCTCTTGTGGGTTTGCGGCAACAGGCCACAAACCAGGAAGCAGGTGATCAGTCTGGATCACATTGTATTTACTGGGAGAATGACCTCCTGCATAACGAGCCTAAGGCTGCTGAGCCTGGGTCAACCCGTGTGCTGGTGGTACCTCAGCGCTTCATAGCCTTCCTACTAGATTTGTCTCATGATGTTCCTTTAGCTGGACTTCTGGGGCAGGACAAGACCTTTGAAAGGTTTGTCACCCACTTGTATTGGCCCAGATGCAGAGGAGTTTAGATATTCATTGCAGGACTTGTCAAACTTGGCCGGCAAGTTGGGAAAAGTGGAAGGAAGCACAAGGCTCCTCTCCAACCTTTCCCTGTAGTCAATACCCCCTTTGAACAGGTGGGCATTGACATTGTGGGGCCACTGGAACCCAAGACAGCCATGGGCAACAGGTTTATCCTGGTCTTGGTGGACCATGCTAAGCTGTACCCGGAAGCCATCATGCTCTACACAGAACCGGCCCCCGTGGTGGGACGTGCACTGATGGGGATTTTCTCCCATGTGGGGTTCCCCAGAGAGTTGGTGTCTGACCGAGGTACAAACTTCATTGCCAGTTATATGAAGTCTCTGTGGAAGGAGTGTGGTGTTACATACAAGTTCACCACGCCTCACCATCCTCAAGGTAATGGGATGGTTGAGAGATTCAACCGGACCCTTAAAGGCATGATTGTGGGTCTTGAGGTACCCATGAGGCATAATTCAGATGTCCTCTTGCCATGCCTTCTTTTTCCTTACCGTGAGGTGCCACAAAAGTCCCTAGGGTTCAGCTCCTTTGAACTGTTGTATGGACACCCGGTAAGAGGACCTTTGAGTATGGTCTAGGAAGGTTGGGAGCAATCTCCCAGGAAACCTCCCCAGGATGTATACAGTTACATGCTAGCCTTCAGGAACCAGACTCGACGATTCAGACAACTCTCTCAGGCAAATCTGGAAGCCAGCCAGGAGGACATGAAGCAGCGGTACGATCAGAATGCCACTCTGATTGAGCTTCAACCTGGAAAGAAAGTTTGGTTCATGGCCCCTGTAGAGCCTTGTGGGCTCCAGGACAGGTGGACCAGACCATTTGCGGTGGTGGAGCGCAAGAGTGATGTCACCTATCTGGTGAACTTGCGGTCTCTGAGGAACTCTTTGCGGGTCCTGCATGTTAACCACCTGAAGCCCCACTTAGAAAGGTCCGAAGTGGACATGCTCCTAGCGACAGATGATGGAATGGAGGAGGAGACCGAGCCCCTTCCTGACCTCCTGTCTGCAACAGAACAAGATGGATCAGTGGATGGTGTCAGCCTCTCTGCCACACTGACCCTTGATCAGCAGCAATATTGTCAACAACTGTTGGGACAATTCTCTGATTTGTTTTCCTAGATTCCTGGTATCACAGAGTGGTGCATCCATGATGTGGACACTGGGGACAGTCCTGTGAAGCACAAGGCTTACAGAGTGACTGACAAGGTCAGAGCTTACATCAAGGAGGAAGTTTCCAAGATGTTTGCCTTAGGGACGATTGAGTCCTCTAACTGTCCTTGGGCAAGCCCATTGGTTTTGGTCCCAAAAGGCTGCCGTACCTGGTGCCACACATGAACTCTGGTTCTGTGTGGACTACCAAGGACTCAATTCAGTCACCAGGACTGGCGTGCACCCCATCCCCAGAGCTGATGAGCTCATTGATCAGTTAGGGGCTGCACTGTACCTCAGCACGTTTGATTTGACATCTGGGTACTGGCAGATCGCCTTAACTGACGGGGCCAAAGAGAGGTCAGCATTCTCCACACCAGATGGGCACTACTAATTCCGAGTTATGCTCTTTGGGATGAAGAATGCCCCTGCCACCTTTCAGAGGTTGGTCAACCACCAGGTGGATTTCAATGCAGACTACCTGCATGACATTGCAGTGTTCAGTGCTAGTTGGGAAGAACATCTGCACCACCTTTGGGAAGTGTTGATGGCACTTTAAAAGGCAGGCTGCACACTCAAGGTGAGAAAGTGCCAGATTGGGCATGGTTCCGTGGTGTACCTGGGGCATGAGGTAGGGAGTGGCCAGGTGGCGCCCCTACAGCCCAAGATTGATACCATCCTGGCATGGTAACCCCCAAAGACTCAGATACAGGTGAGACCCTTTTTAGGACTCACGGGGTACTACAGGAGGTTTGTCAAGGGGTATGGCAACATTGTTGCACCTTTGACTGAGCAGACTTCCAGGAAGCAGACCAAGAAAGTAAACTGGACTGACACCTGTCAGAAGGCTTTTGACGCCCTGAAGACTGCCATGTGCACAGCACCCGACTTTCAGGTGCCCAACTTCTCAAAGGAATTTATTGTTCAAACAGATGCTTCAGAGCATGGTGTGGGGGCTGTTCTTTCACATATTAATGAGGAGGGCCTAGACCAACCTGTAGCCTTCATCAGTAGGAGGTTATTTCCACGGGAACAGAGGTGGAGTGCAATCGAGTGTGAGGCATTTGCTGTGGTCTGGGCACTGAAGAAGTTGTGACCATACATATTTGGGACTCACTTCCTGGTTCAGACCAACCAAAGGCCCCTCAGATGGCTGATGCAGAAGAGGGGTGAGAACCCATAGTTGTTGAGGTGGTTCATGTCCCTACAGGGGATGGACTTTATGGTGGAACATCGCCCTGGTACAGAACACACCAATGCTGATGGTCTGTCCATATTTTTCTACCTTAGTGAAGAGACCTCCCAAGGGGAAGGGTACATTTCAGCTGGGTGGGACACTTGTTAGACCTGGTATCTTTGGCGTGAGTCTCCCTTCCATTTTTTCTGATTGCCTCCTCTGTTTTTGATCTGTTTGATGGTGTTTGATGCTTTGCCACTGTGCCACTGCTATTCAGTGACACAGTGTGCAGTCTGTGACTGCCATGTCGACTTGGCAAGTGCACCCACTTGCCAATCCCTAAACCCTCCCTTTTCTTCATATCAGATACCCCTATGGTAGGCCTAAGGGGAGGGTGCATTGCAAGGATAGGGTAGGACATGCCCTGATGTGTGTGGCATGCCCTAATAGTGAAGCTGTAGGAGTTGGACTGCCCCCTGCCAGTGTGCTATGTTGCTGGTTTGGCCTACAGTGGTGTCTTCAGTGCCAAGGTGAGGAGAAGGAACTTCCAAAGGACTTTCATCATCTTGCAGATTATTACTCCAAGGGCTTCATTTGAGCTTGCCTCCTGACCAAAGTCTCAGGGATACCAGACTTCACCCTTTCTGTTTGCCTGCATCTGGAACATGCTGTTCTAGCAGAGATAGAAGGAATTCTGCAACACCAAAGCCGGCGAGCGACGTCGTCATCTGCATAGAAGCTGTGAGCGCTGCTCGGACTTTCAACGTAGACCTGACGCCAGCCGCCATGCCACATCGACCCCAGATAATGACATTGTAAGCCTGCAATAGCCATGAGTGCTGCTCCGACTTGTGACGTAGACCCAACGCTTGCTGAAGTGCTGCATCGACTCTGACGCCGACATCATCGTGGAGCCGATGTGGGTGGTCAAGAATCTATCGACATCGTGACGGATGTACGGATGAATCATATCTTTTATAATCCTACATAAACAAAGTAAGCAAAGTAGGTGAGCGGCATGACCCTGTCCATGAGAAGAGCTGCCTTTCTTATCCATTGCATTGAAGCAATCCAAATGCTCATTCATCCTTTCATTCTAATTCACCCATAGCCACCATTATTAAGCTTTCCTTTCTCTCATCCAGTCTTCCACAAAATGGCAATCCTTTATCCATCCATACAATAGCCACCCTTTCTGCTAACCATCTTGTCACCCACCCAGCCCTTTACTCATCTGCACACACTTTCAGCCACCCACCCACCCTTCCACTCATATACCATTTTTCTTTCTTTTAAGCTTCTCTTATTTCAAGTTTCCCTCAAGACATCAACACATATTATGTGAGCTTTTGTTGAGTTGGAGATAGAAGAAACCGTAATAACTCAACCACCCCTGTAGCTGGTAAATCTGGGAGGTTCATGGTCATGATTTGACAGTGCCCTGATATTAGCTAGTGCATATTATAGAAATTGTCAATAAGCAAACAATTATGTGATTTACCAGTGCCCGTTTTGTAGCTGCTTCTCCCCTTCCAATTGAGTCTTCTCCTGCAGCGGCACTACTTGAGCCGGCATCGCTGGCAGTCTATGAGGCTAGAAAAAAAACATTATATATAATATTTTAGATGCCTGATATGCCTCCCCATAATTTTTTTCAATCAAAGAAATACAACCACAATACATCACTACAGTTTGGTTAGCACTGCAGTATCTTCTAACAAAAATATTACTCTGGGCATTTGGTTGGTTGACCATGTTAGACAAGCCAGGGGTGGAATAATGGTCAATGAAAGACACATGGTGTTGGTTGGCAAATACAATAGGAATGGGACCTCATACTTTTGCCTCAGCTCTGCTGCACTGTCATGAGGAAAACTGCAGGTATACTGTATAAATGAATAACATAGCACACAACATTGGGTTGGGGTCATGACTATGGTCACTCTCTCGTAAACTCGACTGTTAGACCATGAGCGAGAAAAAGAAAACCTTCTTAAAAAACATGCATGGTGAATATTATTTATTATACTAGCTTACTTGGGTCTGCAATCTTCACAGTAGACAGTAGAGTACCAAAAATGTGTTCTTATTATTTTTACTCTTACATTACCACAAGATGTATAGGAGAAAGATTACCAACAAAACAGAGGATAAGTAAACCAGAGAATAAAGACCGGAAAAAGTCAGCTATCAAAAACTAAAATAATATATGGGAAAAGAAGATAATGCAGGGATAACAGGAATGAAACAAAAATGGAATCCATTGTGCTTTGCACAATCGGGTTTGTATCCCGTCCTTGTCGCCAAGTGGAAGGAAGACAGCAGATAAGGGTGTCAGAGCAACTTTATTGCTTCAAGCAGCAACTCCCATCCTGGAACCCAGCACCATCATTCCAGCACCCCAAGATACTACCCAAGCCCACAACAATCATAAAACCCAACGTTAGGGAAATATTAATAATACATAATTGGACTTACTGGGATTAGCAGAGCCCTCGGCAGCGGCGCTGGTGGTCGGTGAGTCCTGCTGACCAACTGCTCATGGACCCTCTGCAACGTCCCTGTTCTTGCCCTTGGGTGCTGATATAAGAAATGAAGAAGATAAAAAAATAGATTTGTGATTCACCTAATCTCCACAAAATTATTAAGAAAGGCAAACACAGTCACATAATTGTACTTCTCTAAAACAGATCACCTATAGTATTAGTTTTGAGTCTATCGATTATTGTTGAGTTACCCATATTAATCCTAAAACCCTATTCCAAATTTCCTCAACAAAAACTACATTTGTAACTACTGGACTGCAATAAATGATCTTTGATTCTATTCAAATTTCTCAACCCCCTTGAGGGACCAAGTCAGTCTCCCTTTTTTGCAATGCATAGATGTATGCTACACATCACTTTTAGCTTGGAACTGTACGAGCTACATAAACAAAGTCACAGAAAAAACGCTAACTTACTGCTGTAACTGGTTCACTATGGTGACAGGAGGACAGTCCGCAATGGCTTCTTTATTAATCAGCTGAAGCAAGAGGAATGATGAGTATGATTAGGCAGCACTGAGCACTTACCTAGCAAAAACTAGAAACTGGATACCATAATAATAATATACTCAAAATAAATTAAACGTAACTTACCTCTGAGTGTGAGCTACTATTCAGAAAAAATTGTTAGCATTGTAGAAACACAACAAATAATGAATACTCTTTGAGCTGCTGAATCTCAACACCAAGCAGATTGAGCAGGTCCTGCTCCAGGTCAAGAAAATTCACCCAGCAGTGTGTCAGCTGCTTTACAGTGTGCCAACAACTGGTTGGTACGCCGTACGCACCGGCACACCCTCCCTCACCGCAGCCGATGCTTCCACAGAGGGTATCCACTGCCGGGTCTTGCACCTGCTGCCAGCATAGAAGGGATATGGTGCTGCATGAAAAAACTAGTGCAGCCACCTCCTCCTCGCTGAAGATCGCCCGGGCTGCACACCTGGTTGGAGGTGCTCCCCGAAGGAAAGGAAAGGAAAGGAAAGGAAAGGAAAGGGAAAGGAAAGGAAAGGAAAGGAAAGAAAGGAAAGGAAAGGAAAGGAAAAGAAAGGAAAGGAAAGGAAAGGAAAGGAAAGGAAAGGAAAGGAAAGGAAAGGAAAGGAAAGGAAAGGAAAGGAAAGGAAAGGAAAGGAAAGGAAAGGAAGTGAGGAGATAAATAAACAAAATACAAAAAGTCACGAAAAACAGCAAAACAATTACACAAAATGTAAAATGCACAAACTCAAAGTCACACAATAATATAATACATAAAAATGAGGATTAGATAAGTTTGATATAGTGAAGATTAAAGATGGATTGAAAATTAGGCCCTAGACCATAACAGAGTGGGAAAACAAGATTGACATGCCCGTGCGAACCACGTGGTGCCATTCGAGTGTGATTTGGAATGAAGGGACGCACATGAGAAGCGTGTGATGCGATTCACGCATGATTTGGAGTGAGAGGATGCCCTCTGCGGTGCACATGAATGGGTGCGCCGGCAAATTCCTCCCACCCGAAGAATGTGATGTATTGCGGGCAGGGTTTTTGCGACTCCGCTGAGTTAGCACAACTCCATGAACTACATCCAGGCCTAAATAGGATCTGATTGACTGCCACAGCAAAGATAGGGCAATAGCCATTTTACGATTCGAGGACTGTGGGGCATATTATCAAGGGGGTTTATCTCCACTTTTTTGGTTTTAAAAGCCAAGAAAGCGGAGATAAAATTATCTCCCTATTACCGAGCTGTCGCTAACACCAGTTAGCGACAGCTAGTAGGAGATAGCGACCATCTTGGGCCCCACTTTGCATGTCAGTGATATTTATCACTAATGACATGCAAAGTGGGCATGCCAAGATGTTAGCAACTGGAAACAGTCGCTAACATCGCTATCTCCAAAAGCTAACACCTGCCCTGAGCAATTCTTAGCCATGTTATCCAATGGGAGGTGGATAACATGGCTAAGAGCATTAGCTCGGTAATGCATGAATATCGCTGACTTTTCAGCGATATTCATGCATTGCGGCCGTTTTTTATCGCATTTACGATAAACTTTGGTAATACCAAGGTTTATCTGCGGTAAAAATCGCCGCAGCTCAGCGGTAAAATTTTGTCACTAACCAAGCAATAGCGATAATTATCGCTATTGCTTGGTAATATGCCCCTCTGTCTCCAGACCTAAACAAAGATTATAAAAACATATAAGGGTCAGGGCAGTGATTCCCCCCCCCCCAGGCTGAATAGAGAGGGCCCAAAGCAATGGGTGCTGGTATAGGAGTTCGAAGGAGCTGCAGGGGTATTGGGGCTCCATAAACATCCCCCAATTAGCTCTCTGTTCTGAGAATTCTACTATGGGTGCCGGTTGGGGAGCCGGCAGAAGCCTTTGTGTTCTTGAGACTACACCAATGGCCCCACACTAAAAGAAATATATATAGTTGCCCTTTGTGGACTCCGTGGCACCCATGAAAATAGAAACATTTACGGTCTCCTGTCAGCACCGCAGTGGGGTCCTTGAGACTTCCATGCAGTCTCCAACTAACATTAAAATGTGTGGGTGACCTGGGTGGACACCAGAACACCCATAAAACCAGGAAGAATCAAAACAAAAAGAGATGACCATGATGGACTCTTTTTTATATATTTGTTCTTCCTGGTGGTGCCCATAGAATTTTTTGGGGCCATTGACACATCCAGAAGGTCTCTCTTACTGTGTCTATCTATCTATCTATCTATCTATCTATCTATCTATCTATCTATCTATCTATCTATCTATCTATCTATCTATCTATCTATCTATCTATCTATCTATCTATCTATCTATCTATCTATCTATCTATCTATCTATCTATCTATCTATCTGTCTGTCTGTCTGTCTGTCAATCAATCAATCAATCAAAGACATTTATAGAGCGCACTACTTACCCGGAGGGTCTCAAGGCGCTTGGGGGGGGGGGGTGCTGCTACTGCTCGAACAGCCAGGTCTTGAGCTTCTTCCTGAAGGAGAGGTGGTCTTGGGTCAGGCGCAGGTCGGGAGGGAGGGAGTTCCAGGTCTTGGCGGCCAGGTAGGAGAAGGACCTTCCTCCTGTTGTCGTTCTTCGGATGCGGGGGACGGCGGCGAGGGGGTGTCTGGCTGATCGGAGATGGCGTTTGGGAGCGTAGAAGTTGATGCGGTTGTAGAGGTAGCTCGGGCCTTGATCGTGTAGGGCTTTGTGTGCGTGGGTGAGGAGACGGAAGGTGATTCTTTTGTTGACGGGGAGCCAATGCAGGTCTCTCAGATGTCCGGAGATGTGGCTGTGTCGTGGGATGTCGAGGATGAGTCTGGCTGAGGTGTTCTGGATCCACTGGAGTCTCTTCTGGAGCTTGGCGGTGGTTCCGGCGTAGAGGGCGTTGCCGTAGTCCAGTCGGCTGGTGACGAGGGCCTGGGTGACCATCTTCCTGGTCTCGGTGGGGATCCACCGGAAGATCTTCCGTAGCATGCGCAGGATGTTGAAGCATGACGAGGAGACGGCGTTGACTTGTCTGGTCATGGAGAGGGAGGAGTCCAGTATGAAGCCCAGGTTGCATGCGTGGTCTGTCGGTTTGGGTGCGGTGCCCAGGGCGGGGGGCCACCAGGAGTCGTCCCAGGCGGAGGGCGAGGAGCCCAGGATGAGGACTTCCGTCTTGTCTGAGTTCAGTTTCAGGCGGCTGGTCGTCATCCACTCGGCTACGTCTTTCATCCCTTCGTGAAGGTTGGCTCTGGCGGCGGCGGGGTCGTTGGTCAGGGAGAGGATCAGCTGGGTGTCGTCAGCGTAGGAGATGATGTTGAGGTTGTGTTGGCGTGCGATGGCCGCGAGGGGGCTCATGTAGACGTTGAAGAGGGTGGGGCTCAGCGAGGATCCTTGAGGGATGCCGCAGATGACTTCGGTGGCCTCTGACCTGTACGGTGGTAGACGGACTCTCTGTGTTCTTCCGTCTAGGAAGGAGATGATCCATTCCAGTGCCTTCTCCTAGATTCCGACGTTGCTGAGGCGCTGCACTAGGGTGCGGTGGCAGACAGTGTCGAATGCCGCGGAGAGGTCTAGGAGGATGAGGGCCGCTGTTTCTCCGTTGTCCATCAGGGCTCGGATGTCATCGGTGGCAGCGATGAGGGCGGTCTCGGTGCTGTGGTTGGCTCGGAAGCCAGACTGTGAGGGGTCGAGGGATCCATTCGTCTCGAGGAAGGCGGCCAGCTGTTTGTTGACGGTCTTCTCGATGACTTTGGCTGGAAATGGGAGGAGCGAGATGGGGCGGTAATTCTTGAGTTCGGTGGGGTCCGCTGTAGGTTTCTTTAGTAGGGCGCTGAGTTCGGCGTGCTTCCAGCTCTCTGGGAATGTGGCGGTGTTGAAGGAGGTGTTGATGATGTCCCGTAGGTGGGGTGCGATGTCATCGTCGGCCTTGTTGAAGACGTGGTGAGGGCAGGGGTCAGTCGGAGATCCGGAGTGGATGGAGTTCATCATGCGGACGGTGTCTTCGGTGCTGATCGGGGTCCAGGCGCGGAGGGTGGTGGTGGGGGGCGGTGGTTCGTTCGTGGCGTGCGTCGGTTGAGTGCTGAAGCTGTTGTGTATGTCCGCGATCTTTTTGTGGAAGTAGGAGGCGAGGGAGTTGCAGAGGTCTTGCGATGGGGTGATGTCGTTGTTTCCGGCGTTGGGGTTGGAGAGCTCTTTCACGATGTTGAAGAGTTCCTTGCAGTTGTGCGCGTTGTTGTCCAGCCGGTCCTTGAATGCAGTTTTCTTGGTGGCGCGGATTAGTTGGTGGTGCTTCCGGGTGGCAAGCTTGAGGGTGGTCATGTTGTCCGGTGTTGGTTCCCTTCTCCAGGCATTCTCGAGGGCTCGGCAGTTCTTCTTGGAGCTCTTGAGTTCGTCGGTGAACCATGGGGCCTTCTTGCTGCCGGGTCTGCTGGGTGGGGTCCTCAGTGGGGCGAGTTCGTCCGCGCAGTTGCTGATCCACTTCGTGAGGTTTTCGGCGGCCTGGCTTGGGTTCGCTGAGCTGGCGGGAGGGTGCTGGCTCAGGGAAGCGGCGAGCTGGTTGGCTGTGATCTTGTTCCAGCTTCTTCGAGCAACCTGTTGCTGGTGGTGGTGGATCGTCGTTCTTCTGAAGGTGAAGTGGACGCAGCTGTGGTCTGTCCAGTGGAGTCCAGTGGCGTGGCTGAAGGCGATGTCTTCGCTGGATGAGAAGATGGCGTCGAGCGTGTGTCCGGCGAGGTGGTTGGGGGTGGACACCAGCTGCTTGAGTCCGAGGTTGGCGAGGTTGTCGAGCAGGGTGGTGGTGTTGCGGTCGTTGTTGTTCTCCAGGTGGACGTTGATGTCCCCCAGGAGGATGTAGTCAGCGGAGGGGAGGGCATGCGGGCTGACGAAGTCGGCGATGTCCTCGCTGAATTGTGTGCGTGGTCCCGGGGGTCGGTAGATCAGGGTGCCTCTGAGGGTGGTCTTTGGGTCGGTGCGGATCTGGAAGTGTAGGTGTTCGGCGGTAGTCAGGGTGTCGTCGGTGTTGGTCGTGATGTGGATGGTGTCCCTGTGGATGATGGCGATGCCTCCCGCAGTCTGGTTGACGCGATCTCTCCGGGTGATCTTGTATCCCTCTGGGATGGCGATGGCGATGTCGGGCGCTGAGGAGTCGTTCATCCAGCTTTCCGTGAGGAAGGCAACGTCAGGAGCTGTGGTGTCGAGGAGGTTCCAGAGTTCGATGGCGTGTCTGTGGACGGAGCGGATGTTGAGCAGGATGCACTTGAGGTGGACGCTGCTGGTGTACGGCTTGACGGGTGCTGGTGCGAGGCAGGTCCGGATGCAGGTGAACTTGCAGGCGTGGCAGCTGAAGGGTCCGTGGGTGCGTCTAGGGGTGGCTCGGTAGCATCCCGGGACTCGGCCGGTGTTGAGTGCGTTGAGGGTGGCGGCGTCGTAGGTCCGGCGGGTGGGCTGGTGTCTGCGGGGGCCAGGGATTCTGGCGCTGGGTGCGGTCCAGGCGCGGACGGGCGCAGACGGGCTTACCTTTGGCGCACCTTCGGCGCTCATTTGGTGCTCCCGCTGCGCGCGTCCGCTGCGCGGTCGCTGAGGGGGCGTCATAAGAAGGGAGCAGTGAGGGCGGGTCAGCTGGGAGGCGGGAGCGTCTTAGCCAATCGGCTGGCGGGGGGGCGGGTCTGCAGGCAGCGGCGGCGGGAAAACCGGGTGCGGGCTTCTCTGGCGGCCCTGCGGCGGCTGGGGCGCCGGGAGCAGGCGACGATGGAGATCGGGCGGCACAGGCAGCAGGAGGGCGCAGGAGCAGGGCGAGGATCGTGGGGTGACCAGGCCGGTGAGGGCGCAGTGGTTGCTCCTGAACGGGAGTAGAGGGTCCCCTTAAGAAGGGAGAAGTGAGGGCGGGTCAGCTGGGAGGCGGGAGCGTCTTAGCCAATCGGCTGGCGGGGGGGCGGGTCTGCAGGCAGCGGCGGCGGGAAAACCGGGTGCGGGCTTCTCTGGCGGCCCTGCGGCGGCTGGGGCACCGGGAGCAGGCGACGATGGAGATCGGGCGGCACAGGCAGCAGGAGGGCGCAGGAGCAGGAGCGAGGATCGTGGGGCGACCAGGCCGGTGAGGGCGCAGTGGTTGCTCCTGAACGGGAGTAGAGGGTCCCCTTAAGAAGGGAGCAGTGAGGGCGGGTCAGCTAGGAGGCGGGAGCGTCTTAGCCAATCGGCTGGCGGGGGGCGGGTCTGCAGGCAGCGGCGGCGGGAAAACCGGGTGCGGGCTTCTCTGGCGGCCCTGCGGCGGCTGGGGCGCCGGGAGCAGGCGACGATGGAGATCGGGCGGCACAGGCAGCAGGAGGGCGCAGGAGCAGGAGCGAGGATCGTGGGGCGACCAGGCCGGTGAGGGCGCAGTGGTTGCTGCCAGTGGTTGCTGTCTGTCTGTCTGTCTGTCTGTCTGTCTCTCTGTCTGTCCGTCTGTCTATCTATCTATCTATCTATCTATCTATCTATCTATCTATCTATCTATCTATCTATCTATCTATCTATCTATCTATCTATCTATCTTTCTATCCATCTGTCTATCCATCTATCTATCTATCCACAGTTGATATATATTTCTATATACACACACACATAGATAGATAGTTAAATAGTGATAAATGTACATACATACACATGTATATATATATATATATATTCACTGAAAAAACCATAGGTTATAGACCATATATAGTTAGGAATTAGCATTTACAAAACCTTGAAAATTCACTGAAAAAACCATAGGTTATAGACCATATATAGTTAGGAATTAGCATTTAAAAAACCTTATTTTACTCACACAAAACCATTGAAATTCCATATATAGTTAGTTGCAGTAACTATATATCGCGCACCCGCAATCCACTGCTGATCATGTCACATATTACATCATTCATGACATGGTCAGTGACATCATTGATGACATCACTGATGACATCTCAAATGACATCACTGATGACATCACTGATGACAACATCCAGTGACTGTATTTTTCTGTAAAGTTAAAATATGTCTTGAGTGGATGTATAAGTGTCTGGATGAAGGATTTAGTAGGTGCATGACTGACTGTATGAGTGAGTGATTAAATGTGTCTCACTGAATGCATGGGTTAGTGACTAAACTGTCTTAATTTGTGCATCATTATGTCTGTTGTTCTGTAAACTGCTGCATGTGTTGATCATTAGCTATACGAGAGGCTATATGTGTTATTAATTGGTTGCCCAAGTATTTCTATGGGAGATTGAGTTTGTGTGGGGGTGGCTGGAAGGTGTGAGACTCTATGCATAGATGTGTGAGCAGTTTATTCACTAGGTGTATGAGTTCAAGAGTGCATGTGGAAACAGCTACATGGGCAGTTGACTGTGTGCATGAGTGTATTGATGAGTGAATGGATATCTCAATGCTACATGTCATAGTAAGTACATATGTAAAACACAGTACATGTGAGAGTTGGCATATATAAATAACTGTGCATGAGAGCCACTGAATGAGTGAGTGGTTGTATCGATCATTGTGAACTTGTATCAGGGATTGTATAAGAGAGTAAATATGTGTTAGTATATGTTTCAATAAGTAAGGTGTGTTTAACTGTATAGTTGAAGAAATGGAGGTGAGATTGTTTCTTTGCATGACTGACTGGGTGTGTGAGTAACTCCATGGATGAGTGGCAGTGTGTGAGTGTCTGTATACACTGAGTGTATCTAAGGTTATATTAGAGTCTGAAGAGGTTTATCGTATTAGCACAAGAATGATGTCAAATGAGATGTCATCAGTGATGTCATCAGTGATGTCATTTGAGATGTCATCAGTGATGTCATCAGTGATGTCACTGACCATGTCATGAATGATGTAATATGTGACATGATCAGCAGTGGATTGCGGGTGCGCGATATATAGTTACTGCAACTAACTATATATGGAATTTCAATGGTTTTGTGTGAGTAAAATAAGGTTTTTTAAATGCTAATTCCTAACTATATATGGTCTATAACCTATGGTTTTTTCAGTGAATTTTCAAGGTTTTGTAAATGCTAATTCCTAACTATATATGGTCTATAACCTATGGTTTTTTCAGTGAATTTTCAAGGTTTTGTAAATGCTAATTCCTAACTATATATGGTCCATAACCTATGGTTTTTTCTGTGAATTTCATTGGTTTTTTAACAGCTAATATCTGTAGCTGTAAAATGTATTCTTCTTTAAATCCAAAAATATATTTTATATGTTTATGAATAATTTTTTTTTTAATATTTTTTTTTCTTCGTTCCCGCTTCGCAAATCGGGAAGCTTCCCGTTAGCTGACCTTGATGCCGCGAAATAGACCGCGAGCCGGTAAACGTTTCTTTACCGCAAGTGCCGCGTTACAAAACAACATCGTGACGCCTCCCGTCCGCATGACGTTTCACGTTGTCGCGTGATACGTCATATGACGTACTACGTTAGCGAACTGGTACGCGAAGCGAGTCGCAAAGCGCAGGTTTCTGGAAGCAAACCGGGAGGCCCTGCAAAGCGCTTAACGTAAACACAGCAAGTCATGTGACTTGGTAATAACACTTTTCATTGGTTCATTTCACTTTTGGTTTCCTAATGATGTAAGACTAGGTCATATAATCTAAAATGAACACTTTTGATTGGTTGAGAACTCTTGTTTTTCCCAAATGATGAAAATCCCTCCTTCTTTCCTCACTCTGACTTTCATCATTGTGAGAGAAAGACCCTTTGTGATCACTGAGCAATGGCTTCTTTAGTAGCTTCAGCTGGTGCTTCCCCACCACCTCCACCACATCCAAGGAAGAGTGGACCACCTGCTCAAGTTATAATTCAACAAGAAGAAGAAGAAGAGGAACAGGAGGACGAGCACGAAGAGAGGCAGTTTTTGCCTGAGCAGCCCAGGACGTCTCACCGGAAAGAAAACTTCATTTGGCAATTTTTTAAAATTCCCAAAGGTCAGAAAAAAGTAAATGCAAGATACGTAACTTGCCTTATATGTCAAGATAGACTGTCCAGAGGGACCGACAAAAAATACAGTTTCGGAAACTACACAATGCATCGCCATATGACTAGGTGGCATCCTAACAACTACAGTGCTGCACAGTTTCGGAACGACCTAGATAATCTCCCTATTATGGCCAGAAGATCTGTTGTACCAGAAGTAACGGGACCAGAGGGCAGGGAGATGGTGCCAAATATACAAATGAGATTTGGTGAAGTAAAACACACCTGCGTATTTTGCGATGGATTCATTTCCTACGGAGAAAGAAGCATCACTCTGATCAACAGAGCTATTGACTATCATATGCAAGTTTGTCCGAAACGCCCAAAATAATAAATACTTCTTTTTTTTGTTTTGTTGCTCCTGTTGAGCCCTTTACAATGAATCGTTTTCATTGCCCCCTCCAAGAAAAACCCAAAAAAATATAAAACTGTTCCGAAAAATTCAAAAACAGTAAAAAAATGTTCAGAAAAATAAAAAAAAAAGTTCTTTTCAGAACTACCTCCCCGTTATTAAAAAATTGGTACAATATTTGGAACTGTGCCAACCTCTATTTCTCTTAGTTCGCTTCCTAGTTCGCTCGCCGGTACGCGAACTGGAAGCGAACCAAAAACAGTAAGTATAAGGGAGGGAAACACACACTTATGTTAAAATAAAGACAGCTATAGGGGAGTAAACTAGAGATACTATTACCCGTAATCCACTGCTGATGATGTCACATATTACATCATTCATGACATGCTCAGTGACATCATCAGCAGAGGATTGCGGGTTTTTTGACAACATGCCTTATCCACGGTTTAATAACGCTGCCTTTTGCTTTATATAAGTTTTCAAATTGTATGAAATATATACCAATAGGTCGTTATGAACCTTTAGGTAGTGCTTTTCTTCATGAGGTCTGGTCGCTTCCATACACATACAGATGTTTCAAAGATGATCAAGAAGTTTATCTGAATGGAGAGGAATGCACTGAGACGCCAGATCATTCACTAATGTGTAGGCACATACAGTTACACGGTTCATGCAACAAACACCGACCAAATATGGCTTGCGTGTTGCAAGGCACGCCAGTTCCTGCTATCATCCCCACGTTCAAGTTGTTGGAAAATGGTAGTTATTTGATGCTCAATAATGAAGATTGTTCTGAGTTAATTAAAAGTATTCCTTTTATCGTAACAGTAAGTGAACGGGTTATTTGCTGCAGAAATGTTCTATTTCCTCCCACACATGAACATAGGGAGTTTTCAATCTGGCCACAAATACCAACCTTGGGACACGTTTCAACGGCATGGCAAGAATAAGAGCTCTTTTGTCTCAGAGAGAGGTGGCCTTGAGTTCGGCCCGTGAAACTTTCGTACTTCACATAGCGAACACCCGTACAGAGGTGCACACCCTTTTCAATTAAGATTTGCCTTTCAATTTCAGCAACATGTTTCCGACTATCTTTAACGCATCCTCCACAAAGTCCCTGACACACTTTTTTAAAGTTGTTACCAGTGGTCTCGTGACTTCATTTGAGAAAATCTTTGGAGTCATCCCTGCTTCCTTTCATTGTATTTTCTGCACTCTGGTTCGTGGATTGGCATTTTTACTTGCATTACCAGCGGACGCTCTTGTGCTTTTTTACATTTTTAAATATGGATGTCCCTCCTATGCAACCTCCGACCCTGCAGCTGCTGACACTGTTCCGCAATCGCATGCTAGAATATTATGGCACAATGCCGTTGGCGATATTAAGCACGGCATATGGATTATCTTTTCGGTTCTCCTACTTCACCTGTGTCCAGCCTGTATTTCACTGCCTGACCTGTGATTTCGATTGGGCCATTGATTTGTGTCTCTGCGGACCGGTTTCTCCTGACGTCGACTTTAATCAGCTGATGACTCCTATCATTACTCACGAGTTGGTTTGTCCTGGCGAAAGGATTATGGCTGTGGCATTGATGCATGGACTACTTGGTCCCTGGAATTTACTGGCGGCAGCACAGTCTTTCTTGGAAGAGAGCTTTCTTGAAAACCCACCGAGCTGTCCTCTGATGGTGATAGAGGATCCGGTGCTGGGAGAGCACGTATGTTCTTTTCCGCTTTTAAATTGGATGGCTCAACTGTTTTCGGATGAAGACGGTGACTTCCTATTGGAGGCTGTTGCAGCTTATTTTGCATACACAGTTATGTCATAGACCTTTTTCATGTTTGATATGCTGAGTACTAGCATTTCATTGACAATTCATTGACTTATTTGTCAAGTTTTTATTATTTACCTTGCCTATTGGCTTAAGACTCGATAAAGTACTTGGCTGTTTTATTTTTCTTTAGCATTAAATTTTCCTAGTTTTTAATGCTTTACCTTGCGGACCGTCCACATATAAACTTGCAATCTGCTCTCATGAGATGGCACTTCTATTATCTTATTCAGTTCGTTTCCGGATCATGAGGAGGTGTCATCTAGGTCCTGGATATCTTTACACCGTGTTAAGTTAGCATGGGCTCATTACCGGTTTAAACGCCATTTTTCCTTTTTTGCAACTTCTGCACACGACACTTAGTTGTTGCTTTAGCTTTCCACCTAGTAGTTCATCGTGGTTTACATGAGAATAATATGTTATTGGTCTACTATCTGCTTTACTTGTTAAACTATATCTGTACAGCGAGTGCTAAAGTTTCAAGAACAACACGATACAGAATTGTTATGAGGTCTGATCTCCACGACTTCATACTCATAACATAAGTGCAACTTCTGCCAATTCTGGGCATGAGGCGGGTTTTATATTGCTTTGCCGAACACACATACACAACAGTTGATGCGGTTCACATGAAGAGAGAGCTGGTGTATGGTGATGTGATTCCTTCAAATCTAAGACACTAAAGTATGGGCACGCCCTAAACCAACACAAAGAGACCTTCTTAGCAAATAATATAATATGTGTATTAGGGAGGGTGAGATATAAGCAGCCGCGGGCCGTGGAGGGAGTTACGATGGGGCAGGGAGGCGGGGAGGGGGAGAAGCAGGGTGGAGCCCTCTCTACCTTGCCCCTCCCCCTCCCCGCCTCCCTGCCCCACCGTAACTCCCTCCACGGCCCGCGGCTGCTTATAAGTGTTGCTAACTCTTATTCATTTACAGCATGTTAACATACTGTCACCATTCGCTTTTTATGTACTAGTAACTATGCTGGTAATTTTGCTACTGATAATATGTGTACTTGTATTCTCCACCCTGCTTCTCCCCCTCCCCGCCTCCCTGCCTCACCGTAACTCCCTCCACGGCCCGCGGCTGCTTATAAGTGTTGCTAACTCTTATTCATTTACAGCATGTTAACATACTATCACCATTCACTTTTTATGTACTAGTAACTATGCTGGTAATTTTGCTACTGATAATATGTGTACTTTTATTATCTAAGGTACTACGCCTGAGAAGACGGCATTAGTAAATAAACATTTCAAATACACATCTGTTCTTCTTAACTCCATGTTCTGGTTTCTAAGAAATCTATAACGACCGACTGTTCATGAGTTCCACGTATCCTGAGGTACTATAAGTTC
Source organism: Lissotriton helveticus (assembly GCF_964261635.1). Taxonomy (NCBI): domain Eukaryota; kingdom Metazoa; phylum Chordata; class Amphibia; order Caudata; family Salamandridae; genus Lissotriton; species Lissotriton helveticus. Next base: position 2,120,090,934 of record NC_136057.1, on the reverse strand, counting down.
ATATTCTGGATTGTCTAAACATTGAGAGTTTGTTATATCCAATGTGACACTGTACCTAGCTTGCTAAGGAGTTTTTGATTACTAACGTGAGTTTTGGGACACCCTAATTCGCCGAGGTTCCAATCCTCTGTCCACAGTTCTGTGTGAGAACAGAAACCCTGCGACAGGGGCACCCCCGACCCTTGCTGGAGCTTCATCACACTTGCGATACAACTCCAGCAATGCGCCACCTTTACGGCACAGATACATCACGCATCTGTGCTGTTTTTGCCCCATGATGCGCCGCATTGTAAATGCAGCACACCATAGGTGACAGAACAGCGGCACAGAATGACTAACACATCCCTGGTGATGCGCCAGTCATCATAAATGTATCCCTATGCTTCTTATCTTGTTAGAGATGAACCGCCATATATATCATCAAAGTTTTTTGCATTTCCTAAATAGCGAACTTTAAGGAATAAATAGCGATTCTTTACCATTCCTAGTTTGCGATGAGCTATTTGCTAATTAGCCGAATGTAGCCCAATGAAGCCCAATGTAGCCCAATGTAGCCCAAAGATGGCCGCCAGACACACAAAAAAACAAATGTAGCCCAAATATCAGCCAGATGTAGCCCAACTATAGCCCAGTGACAGAATGACCAATCAGCTTCGCAAACCTCCGTTACGCGAAGCGGAGCGCTGTTACAGATATATATCTTTTTTTGAACGTTAATTTCTCAAAATCCACTGGAGCACATTTATTGAGACCTAGCAAAGGCACATCGGGCTACCAGTCCCTAATATTTTGCCAAGTTTCGTGCAAATCCATTCAGCCGTTCAATTATTATTATTATTATTTTTTTTTGCCCCGCGGGGCCCTTTTAAAACCTCCACATCAAACCTAGGGGGTCAGCGAGGATCTACTATGCCCCCTTATAGTTATTTCCCCCTTTGTTTTGACCTCCTCTTGTCTCTCGATCCTACCGAGAGACAAGATGGCGGCCGCTACGGACTGTTTGGAATGTTGACAGACGCCGGAGAACCAATCAGCTTCGCTTCACAAAGCTCCGTTGCGCGAAAAGTCCGCGAACCAGAGCGCTGCCCGGTCCGCTGTTACAGATATATATCTTTTTTTAAACGTTAATTTCTCAAAATCCACTGGAGCACATATATTGAGACCTACAAAAGGCACATCGGGCTACCAGTCCCTACAATTTTGCCAAGTTTCGTGCAAATCCATTCAGCCGTTCGGGCTAAAAGTGAGGCCAACCGCCCTATGGAAAACTCAATGTTAAAAACACGTTTTGGGACCCCCCTTTTTTCTCGGCCCCCACTGGACGAACCCCCCCCAAATTTTCAAGGGCTGCTCAGAAACAAAATGTGCCATTTTCCTGAAAATTTCAGCCAATTCCGTCCACAAACGCCAAAGTTATTAGACATAGAATTTTCAAAAAACCCATAGAGAAAAAATCCTAACTATATATACCTACTGGCGACCGCCAGTAGGTAATATATATATATATATATATATATATATATATAATATATATATATATAAATATATATATATATATATATATATATATATATATATATATTCACTGAAAAAACCATAGGTTTCACACCAGTTATAGTTAGGAATTAGCATTTAAAAAACCTATTAAATTCACTGAAAAAACCATAGGTTTCACACCAGTTATAGTTAGCTGGAAATTTTACTCACATAAAACCATTGAAATTCCCACGTTATAGTTAGTTGGACTCACTATAACTTGCGCGTGCAATGCACTGCTGATGACGTCACATATTACATCACTCATGACATGGTCAGTGACATCACTCATGACATCACTGATGACACCATCCAGTGAATGTGTGTATTTAAAAAAAATATATATGTGTTATATATGTATATGTAAAACTTGATGGAAGAATAAATGTTTAAATAAGTGTTTACATGGATGTTTTAAAAAAAAAATGGATTGGTTAACTGGCTTATTAAGTGTATCTTAGTGAATACATATATTAGTGAGTAATGTTTAAATATTTAAATATATGGATTAGAGTTTCACTTTGTGTATAAGTGGCTGCATGGGTTGGTGAGTAGCTACATGTGTAGGTATATGGGTTATTAGATTTTTTTTTAATATCAGTATGAGTGTCTATATGTTTGGTGGGGGTATTACTTAGAACATAGATGCATGAGTGACTGACTCTCTGTTTGTATGTGTTTTGAAGACAGCATATGTGCAGGACTGTATGGGTGGATGAGTGTGTATATGTGTGTGTTAGTGAGTGAATGACTGTCTAACTAGTGTCTTTATCAGTAACTACATATGTTTTAATCTAGTATATGTGAATATTGATGTATATAAGTGAGTATATGTGAGAGTGAGGGATTGTAAGAGTTCCTGTTTAAATTAGTATGTGTTTCTATAAGTGATTGTTTAAGAGAGTAAGTATGTGTAAGTTTCCTTAGAAGTAAAGTGGTAGTGTGTGTATAGTTGTATATGCAAATAAATTGATGTTTAATAGTTTATTTGCATGTGTGAGTATGTGTGAGAGTATCTTTTGGATGACTGTCGGTGTGTAACAGGATGTATAGGTGTATCACTACATATGATGCGCACCGGTAAGTGCAGTGTTACGGCGCGCCCCGGTGCGCGTACCGGTGAGCGTCCCATTAGCGCTATTGCCGCGAACGAAAACATCATTGTGACGTTTCGCGTAGTCGCGTGATGCGTCTTATGACGCACGGCGTAAGCGCACCCGGAAGCGCCCGAGCGCATACGATCGGGCAACGTACGTGCCCCCGGGCGCGCCCCGGGGCACATCGCCGGGTGCGTAGCGTAAGCGCGTCGGGTCAGGTGACCTGAAAATAACACTTTTCATTGGTTCATAACACTTTTGGTTTCCAAATGATGAAAGCCTGGGTCATGTGACCTGAAAATAACACTTTTCATTGGTTCAGAACAGTTTTGTTTTCCAAATGATGAAAGCCCCACCATTTTTCTTCATTCTCACTTTGTTCTTTGAGTGAGGAAGACCTGTTTCCATTCCTTGAAAAATGGCTACAGTAGCAGCAGCAGCTGGAGCATCATCACCACCACCACCACCACCACCACCACCACAAGGACCACCACAACACCACATTGGTGGTGAAGAAGAAGAGGAGGAGGAGGAAGAGGAGGAGGAGAGAAGGCACTTCCTACCTAAAGACAATCCCCCTTATAAACCAAGAGAGCACATTGTGTGGGAGTTTTTTAAATTCCCAAGAGGCCAGAAGAAAGTCAATGCGGCAAAAGTGACTTGTCTGATCTGTGGCACTGAACTTTCCAGGGGGAACCCTACAAAAAAATATTCTTTTGGTAATTACACAATGATTCGCCACATGCAACGCAGGCATCCTAACAACTATTCTGCGGCAGAGGTGAGAGAACTGTCCAGAAACCTTCCCCAATCTTCCAGAACCTCAACAAGCAAAGAACCCACTCCATCGGGTCCAGAGACAAGGGAGATGGTCCCTAACATCCAAACCAAGTTTGGTGGATACAAAATCGTTTGTATATTTTGTGGAAAAACAATTACCTATGGTGAGCAAAGTAAAGTTCAGTGCCACAGATCAGACAAGTCACTTGTGTAAGGTGTGTGTGTGGGTGTGTGGGGTGTTTGGGTGTGGGTGGAGGTGTGGGTGTGTGAGGTGTGTGGGGGGGGTGTGGGTGTGGGGGTGTGAGGGTTATGTGTGTGGGGTGTGTGTGTGTGTGTGGGATGTGTGGGTGTGTGTGTGTGAGGAGTGTGTGTGTGTGGGTGTGTGTGGGTGTGGGTGTGGGGTGTGTGCGTGTGGGTGTGTGTGGGATGTACTTGTAGGTACCTAAATCAGCCACAGAACCCAAAAGCTCTTTTCAGAGCTACCCTACCTCTGGTCACTGAAAATGATTATTTTACACTAACTTTTTTCACTATTTTTCACCAAAGTACGCTTTTTTTTTTTTGCCCCGCGGGTCCCTTTTATGGCACCCACATCAAACCTAGGGGGTCAGGGGGGGGGTCTACCCTGCCCCCTTTTGGTAATTTCCCCCTTTGTTTTTGCCACCTCTTGTGTCTCGATCCTACCGAGACACAAGATGGCGGCCGCTCCGGACTGTTTGGAATGTTGACAGACACCCGAAAGCCAATCAGCTTTCCGCTCGCGAACTCGCGGTGCGCGCTGGAGTGCTTCCCAGTACGCGTACCGGGGGTGCGCTTATAGATCTATATATTTTTTTAACCTAAATTACTCAAAATCCACTGGAGCACATATCTTGAGACATAGCAAAGGCACATCGGGCTACCAGTCCCTACAATTTTGCCAAGTTTGGTGGATATCCATTCAGCCGTTCGGGCTAAAAGTGAGTCCAACCGCCCTAGGGAAATTAACATGGGGAAAACACGTTTTGGGACCCCCCTTTTATCTCGGCCCCCGCTTGACAAATCCCCCCAAACTTTCAGGGAAGGAGCGGAGCGGGCCATCTTCTTTGAGAAATTTGCGAAGATTCGTCCACCGGCGCCAAAGAAGTTATTCCCAATAGAATGTGGCGGATTTCCTATGGAAAATAGGTCCTAACTATAACTACCTACTGGCGACTGCCAGTAGGTAATATATATATATATATATATATATATATATATATATATATATATATATATATATATATATATATATATATATATATATATATATATATATAACCGAGGCACAAGAAAGCAGTAAAAGAAATGCGCAAAATTAGAAAAGGGGGCAGGGTAGAAACACACTGACCCCCTAGGCCTGCTCAGGGGGTCCCACAAGGACCCCTAAGGGCCCGAAAAAGCATTTTTTTTTTTAAATCGTCCAAATTCGCGCTGTGTGCGTGAATCCAGCCGAGAACATTTTTAAAAATGAAGCTTCCTTTATTTTAAGCTCCGGGGTGCACCAGTTCCCGGGGGCAGTGAAAAACATGTGTGGGGGGCCTGAATCCCCTCCACACTGCCCCGGGGACTGCCACCTCCCAGGGGCTTGATTACATATTTGGGGCACGCAGCCCCCCCCAGCCCCGGGCACTGCCACCCCCGGGGCTAATATTAAAATGTGTGGGGACCTCAAAGGCCCCCCAAGCCCCGGGGACCGCCACCCCCGGGGCTTTGATTGTTTAATTTGTGGGGGGCGCACGCCCCCTAACAGCTACGGGGACCACCAGCCCCGGGGCGTTTAAAAAAAACATAACACCAGTGTTGAGTGGCTCAAGCCCCCCACACGCCCCAAAATCCAAACCACATTGCTCTTCCACACGGGGAGCTGCATGTCAGCAATTCCCCATGTGGAAAAGCAATGCCTGCTCCTACAGGACGTGGTGAGCCAGGTGGAACAATGGGGGAATTTGGGCTCCCCCATGGTCCCCAACAAGGTGTCCATGCCCGGGGCATGGGGTCCCCAGGGCCAGAAGTGGCCATGGAGGGGGGCCACGCGGCCTCCCTCCCAAATAATCATTTAAAAAAAAATTAACGCAGAGGCCGGCCCCAGGGGATGGGTTCCCGGGGGCCATTAATGGCCTGAGGAGGGAGGCATCCAGCCCCCCTCCATAGAAATAAAAAATATGGCCATGCCCCAGGGGATGGGGTCAGGGAGGCCCGGAATTGGCCACGGGAGGTTTGCCAACGTAGCCCCCAACCCGTTAATGAATGTTTTTTTTTTTATTGGGGTCAGGTGCTGGAGGATGGGGTCCCCAGGGCTCCAAAAAAGTAAAAAGAATGAGGGCCACACAGCCCCCTTCCAAAAAAAATACAAAAAATTGATTGTGCCTATGCCCCGTCCCCTCCAAGCAACACTCTGCAAACGAGCTCTGTGGCGCGTTTTAAGTTGTAGAATTAATTCCCCTTCAATACTAAGGGTCCCTGGTGATCAACTAGCCCACCAGGTGCTTCCAGTAAGTGCCACAGGGCTGCGTTGCAGAGAGGTGGTCCAGACCACACCCCTTTTTACACTTCTCTGCAATGCAGCTCTGTGGCACTTACTGAAGGTACCTGGTAGGCTAGTTGGCCACCAGGGACCCCCAGTATTGATGGGGAATTAACTCCCGAAATTAAAACGCGCCACAGGGCGCATTAGCAGAGTGTTGCTTGGAGGGGGCGGGGCATTAGGTCACATGTGTGCAAACACACCCTGTGGCACCTTTTAGGTTGGGAAATTAATTCCCCTTAATTCCTGAGGGCCCCTGGGGGCCAACTAGCCCATCAGGTACCTCCAAAATGCGCCAGAGGCCTGCTTTGCAGAAAGGTGGCGCAGGCAACACCCCTTATTACACCTCTCTGCAACACAGCTCTGTGGCCCTTACTGGAGGTACCTGGTGGGCTAGTTGGACCCCAGGGACCCACAGGATTCAAGGGGACTTTTTCCTCAACTTAAAACGCGCCACGGGGCGCGTTTGCACAGTGGTGAAGGGAGAGGGCGGGGCCTGGGGTGACATGTGTGCAAACATGCCCTGTGGCGCGTTTCAAGTTGGGGGATTAATTCCGCTGTCATAGCAAACTGGGGTTTGGGTTTTGGAAGAGAGAGCAGGAAGCGGCCCCCTTTGTGGAAAAGCAATGCCGGCTCCCGCAGGACGTGGGAGAGCTGGCAGGGACCGTGGGGGAATTGGGGCTCCCCCCACGTTCCCAAACGAGGTGCCAAGGCCTGGGAGATGGGATCCCGGGCCATAAATGGCCTAAGGTAAGGGCCACGCAGCACCCCTCCATAATAATAAAAAAATATATATTGCCATGCCCTGGGGGATGGGGTCCCCGGGACCAGAATTGGCCATGGGAGGGGGGCCCACGCGGCCCCCTTCCCATTAATAAATGTTCTTTTTTTTTAAATTGGGGGTCAGGCCCTGGGGGATGGGGTCCCTAGGGCCCCAATAAAGTAAAAAGAAGGGAGGCCACACAGCCCACCTTTCAAAAGTAAATAAATAAACTCGATCGTGTCTAGGCCAGGCCCCCTCAAAGCAACCCTCTGCAAACGCGCCCTGCGGCTCCTTTTAAGTTGGGGAATTAATTCTCCTTCAATACTGGGGGTCCCTGGTGGCCAACTAGCCGACCAGGTACTTCCAGTAAGCACCACAGGTCTGCGTTGCACAAAGGTGGTCCAGGCCACACCCTTTTTTACACCTTTCTGCAATGCAGCTCTATGGTGCTTACTGGCGGTTTCTGGAGGCTAGTTGGCCACCAGGGTCCCTCAGTATTGAAGGGGAATTATTTCCCCAAATTAAAACACATCACATGGCGCGTTTGCAGAGTGTTGCTTGGAGGATCGGGCCTAAGGTGACATGTGTGCAAACACGCCCTGTGGTGCCTTTTATGTTGGGGAATTAATTCCCCTTCAATCCTGAGGGCCCATGGGGGCCAACTAGCCCATCAGGTCCCTCCAAAATGCGCCAGAGGCCTGCGTTGCAGAAAGGTGGCGCAGGCAACACCCCTTATTACACCTCTCTGCAACACAGTCTGTGGGCCTTACTGGAGGTACCTGGTGGGCTAGTTGGACCCCAGGGACCCTCAGGATTCAAGGGTACTTTTTCCTCAACTTAAAACGCGCCACGGGGCGCGTTTGCACAGTGGTGAAGGGAGAGGGCGGGGCCTGAGGTGACATGTGTGCAAACACGCCCTGTGGCGCGTTTCAAGTTGGGGGATTAATTCCCCTGTCATAGCAAACTGGGGTTTGGGTTTTGGAAGAGAGAGCAGGAAGCGGCCCCCTTTGTGGAAAAGCAATGCCGGCTCCCGCAGGACGTGGGAGAGCTGGCAGGGACCGTGGGGGAATTGGGGCTCCCCCCACGTTCCCAAACGAGGTGCCAAGGCCTGGGAGATGGGATCCCGGGCCATAAATGGCCTAAGGTGAGGGCCACGCAGCACCCCTCCATAATAATAAAAAAAATATATATTGCCATGCCCTGGGGGATGGGGTCCCCGGGACCACAATTGGCCATGGGAGGGGGGCCCACGCGGCCCCTTCCCATTAATAAATGTTCTTTTTTTTTTAATTGGGGGTCAGGCCCTGGGGGATGGGGTCCCCAGGGCCCCAATAAAGTAAAAAGAAGGGAGGCCACACAGCCCACCTTCCAAAAGTAAATAAATAAACTTGATCGTGTCTAGGCCAGGCCCCCTCAAAGCAACCCTCTGCAAACGCACCCTGCGGCTCCTTTTAAGTTGGGGAATTAATTCCCTTCAATACTGGGGGTCCCTGGTGGCCAACTAGCCCACCAGGTACTTCCAGTAATCACCACAGGTTGCATAGCAATTGTAAAGCGCACTACATACCCGCGAGGGTCTCAAAGCGCTAGGGGGGGAAGGCTGCTACTGCTCGAAGAGCCAGGTCTGGAGGAGTCTTCTGAAGGTTAGGAGGTCTTCGGTCTGCCGTAGGCGAATGGGAAGTGTGTTTCAATTCTTGGCGGTGGGGTGGGAGATTGATCTGCCGCCGGCGGTCACTCTTCGGATGCAGGGGACAGAGGCGAGGGCCCGGTCTGCAGATCGGAGCTGGCGGGATGGGGAGTAGAGGCTGAGTCGGCTGTTGAGGTACGCTGGTCCGGTGTCGTGTAGTGCCTTGTGTGCTTGGGTGAGGAGCTTGAAGGTTATCCTCTTGTTGATCGGGAGCCAGTTTAGGTCTGTTAGATGGGGTGTGATGTGGCTGTGGCGCGGAATGTCGAGGATCAGGCATGCAGAGGCGTTCTGGATGCGTTTGAACTGCTCCGGAGTTTGGCCGGGGCTCCTGCGTAGAGTGCGTTGCCGTAGTCCAGTCTGCTGCTGACGAGGGCTTGGGTGACCATTCTTCTAGTTGTGGTGGGGATCCACTTGAAGATCCGGAGCATGCGGAGGGTGTTGAGGAGGCAGGAGACGGCGTTGACCTGTTTTGTCATGGAGAGTGTGTAGTCGAGGATGACCCCCCAGGTTTTGTGCGTGGTCTGTGGGTGTAGGGGGTACTCCTAGTGCTGTTGGCCACCAGGAGTCATCCCAGGCTGTGGGGGTGGAACCGAGAATGTGGACCTCTGTCTTGTCTGAGTTCAGCTTCAGACGGCTGTTCCTCATCCAGTCGGCGACGGCCTTCATTCCTTTGTGGAGGTTAGTTTTGTTCGTGATGGGGTCCTTGATGATCGAGAGGATCAACTGCGTGTTGTCAGCGTAGGAGATGATGTTTAGGTTGTACCGTTGGGCGACGTGGGCGAGCGATGCCATGTATACGTTGAACAATGTTGGGCTGAGGTATGATCCTTGGGGTACTCCGTATATGATCTCGGTGGCTTTGGAGCGGAAGGGGGGAGGCGGACGCTCTGGGTTCTCCCAGAGAGGAAGGAGGCGGTCCAGTCCAGGACCTTCTCTTGGATTCCGGCATCGTGGAGGCGTGCTTTAAGTGTGTGGTGGCAGACTAAGTGGAAAGCGGCTAACAGGTCAAGGAGGATAAGGGCTGCAGTTTCTCCATTGTCGAGCAGGAGTCTGATGTCATTGGTGGCGGCAATGAGGGCAGTTTCGGTGCTGTGGTTGCTATGGAATCCAGATGGGACGGGTCCAGGAGGTTGTTCTCTTCGAGGTAGCTGGTCAGTTGTTTGTTGATGGACTTTTCGATGACCTTCGCTGGGATTGGATGCAGGGAGATGGGTCGGAAGTTCTTTAGGTCCTTGCGGTCCGCCTTGGGTTTTTTGAGTAAGGCGTTGATCTCTGCCTGTTTTCAGCTCTCTGGGAAGGTCACTGTCTCAAAGGAGATGCTGATGGTTTTCCGGAGATGGGGTGCGATGGTGCTGCTGGCTTTGTTGAAGATGTGGTGTGGGCAGGGTCTTCTGGGGATCCAGAGTGGACGGTGTTCATGATCTTGATGGTGTCGTCGTCGTTGATGTTGGTCCAGACGAGAAGGTGGTTGGTGCGCGTGGTGGTCGTGGGAGCGGAGGTGCCGACGGTTGCCGGGATAGTGACGGCCTCGAAGCTGTTGTGGATGTCTGCAATCTTGCGATAGAAGAAAGTGGCCAGTGAGTCGCACAGGTCTTGTGACGGTGGGATGTCGTTGGTATTGGAACTGGGGTTGGAGAGTTCCTTCACAATGCTGAAGAGCTCTTTGCTGTTGTGTGCGCTGTTGTCTATTCGGACTCTGAAGGTGGCCCTTTTGGCCGATCTGATGAGTTGGTGGTGTCGGCGGGTGTCGTTCCTGTGAGCTGTGTAGCTTTCCGTTGTTCATTCGCGGGTCCAGTTTTTTTACAGTTTTCGGCAGGTTCGCTTGGAGGCCTGGAGGTTTTCAGTGAACCAGCTGGCTCTCTTGCTCGTCTGGGCATTGGGGGGGTTTCTTGAGCAGGGCGAGGGTGTTGGCGCAGTCGTCGATCTATTGTCTGAGGTTGCGGGCTGCGGTGTCGGGGTCAGTCAGGTCTGCGGGTGGGCTCTGGGCAAGGGTGGTAGTTAGCTGGTTCTGAGTGATCTTGCCCCAGCTGCGGCGAGGCATCAGCTGGGTGTGGTGGTGGGAGGTGGATTTCCGGAAGCTGAAGTGGATGCAGTGGTGGTCGGTCCAGTGGAGTTCGGTGGTGCGGTTGAAGGAGACGTGGGTGCTTGCTGAGAAGATGGGTTCAAGCGTGTGGCCGGCGGAGTGAGTGGGTGTTTGCGACGAGTCGTCTGAGTCCGAGGTTGCCGAGGTTGTCAATCAGGGTGGAGGTGTTGGAGTCGTTGTTGTTCTCGATGTGGAAGTTTAGGTCCCCAAGGAGGATGTAGTCTGTAGAGACGTGGTGTGTGTGCTGATGAAGTCCGCGATGGAGTCGCTGAACTGAGGTCGAGGTCCGGGGGGTCTGTAGACGAGGGTGCCTCTGAGGGTGGTGTTCGGATCGGTGTGGATCTTGAAGTGCAGGTGTTCGGCGGTGCTGAGGGAGTCGTCTGCGTCTGTCGAGATTTTGAGGGTGTTTCTGTGAACAATGGCGATTCCTCCACCAGCTCCGTTGGTGCAGTCCTTGCGGGTGATCTTGTAGCCTCTGTCAGAAAGGCGATGTCTGGTGCGTTGGTGTCGTGTAGGTCCCAGAGTTCGATGGCTGGTTTGCGGGTGGAGCGGGTGTTGAGCAGGATGCATCTGAGGAAGTTGGGTTCTTTGGTGGGTGGGTTGGCGGGCCGGATGCTGGTAAAGCAGCAGCTCCGGCTGGAGAAGGGTCCTTATATGCGCTTTGAGGTGGCCAGGCAGCAGGTGCAAGGCCATCCGATGTTGAGTGCGTGGAGGGTGCTGGAGTCGTAGCGGTGGTGTGTGTCGTGGTGGGTGCGGGGGCCAGGGATCCTGGCGCTGTGCACATCCACAGCGCGGCCGCTATGCGGCCTCCATATGAGGGGGAGTGGGAGGGATGAGCAGCTAGGAGGCGGGAGGGGGCGGCGAATGGGAGCACAGGGGGGCGGGGCCGCAGGGGAAGCAGCAGCGGGAGAAGAGCGTGGATGTGGGCACAAAGGGCACAAAGGGTACAGAAAAACCAACATCAATGCTGACTGAGCAGGTGGGGCGAGCGGGGACACACAAGGCAAAAGTGAGGCACAGAGGGGCACAAAGTACAAGGGCACGGAGAATGCAAAAGACACGGGCACAGACCAGTTCAAGAGGCAGCAGCGGTTCTGGGCACACAGGAGTGCTGTGTGGTGGGGCGACCTGCCTGGAGACAGGGTCAAAGGTGTTGTATATATATATATTCACTGAAAAAACCATAGATTTCAGGCCTGATATAGTTAGGAATAAGCATTTAAAAAATCTTGCAATTTCACGGAAGAAACATAGGTTTCAGGCCTGATATTGTTAGGAATTAGCATTTAAAAAACCTTAGAAATTCACTGAAAAAACTGTAGATTTTAGGGGTGTTATAGTTAGCTGGACATTTCACTCATACAAAACCATTGAAATTCCTCCAATATAGTTAGTTGTACTAACTATATCTCGCGCGCACGCAATCCACTGCTGATGATGTCACATATTACATCATTCATGACATGGTCAGTTAATATGACATGTCCAGCTAACTATAACACCCCTAAAATCTACAGTTTTTTCAGTGAATTTCTAAGGTTTTTTAAATGCTAATTCCTAACTATATCAGGCCTGAAACCTATGTTTTTTTCAGTGAATTTGCATGGTTTTTTAAATGCTAATTAATTCCTAATTATGATGTGTGTGAAACCTATGGTTTTTCTGTGAATTTCTAACGTTTTTTCAATGCTAATTCCTAACTATAACGTGTGTGAAATCTATGGGTTTTTTCAGTGATTTTACAAAGTTTTTTAAGTGCTAATTCCTAACTTTAACGTGTGTGAAACCTATGGTTTTTTCAGTGAATTTTCAAGGTTTTTAAAATGCTAATTTCTGTATCAATTTTTATATTTTTTATGTATTTATTTTCCAACAAACTGCCTTTGTATATTGTAATACATTGACTGTATCCTGTAATATGCAACGGCACAGCTAGTTTTTATGATTTGGATAAAGTTAAACAGTATAGTCTACATCTTGAATCAAAATATAAACAGTCAAATTTGTCAATTAATTTGTTTTTTTCAACGTGCGCGCAAAGTGCGCGTACCTCGCGATTTTATTATTATTATTATTTTTTTTGCCCTTTGGGGTCCTTCAGAGACCCGCTGAGAAGGCCTAGGGTGTCAGGGAGTCTCTACCCTGCCCCCTTTTCACATTCTCCACTATTGTTTTTGACTCAGTTCTGCCTCGAGGGTGCGAGCAAGGTGCGCGCACCTCGCGATGTAAAAAAAAAAATGTTTTTTTGCCCTTCGGGGTCCTTCACGGACCCCATGAGAAGGCCTAGGGGGTCTGGGAGTCTCTTCCCTGCCTCTTTTTCACGTTTTTAAAAGCTTTTACAAAAATCGGGTAAAACGTCATTTATATGCGACGGTCGCACACACGTTGCGTGCATGTAAAGTCATGTGACATGAAAACAACACTTTTGATTGGTTTATAGTAGTTTCTTTTCCAGAATCTTGAAAAACCCCACCCACTTCCCTTACTATCTCTTTTGGTTTCCTGAGAGAAGGATCTCTGCTTTGTTCCAGCTTTTTTCATATAAAAATGGCAGAACAGCAGCCACAGGATTCTTCTGAGTTTGTGTGTGAGTAACTCTATAGATGAGTGTCCGTGTGTAATAAGATATATAGGTGTATGAGTACATATGATGAGTAAGTATATGTATGAGTGCCCATATAGAACTGTTAGTGAACGACTGGATGTGTATGTAGATTTTGGAATTACTGAATAGGTTGTTCTAACTGGAATTGGTATCTCCATTTTTTTGAAAATTTTAGTTTCTATTTTTGAATGTGTGTATCAAGGGTTCTATTACGCTGAGAGGAGGTCTGCCACTCTTTCACAAGGATGATGTCATCAGTGATGTCATCAGTGATGTCATTGAGATGTCATCAGTGATGTCACTGACCATGTCATGAGTGATGTAATATGTGACATCATCAGCAGTGGGCTGCAGGCACGCGAGTTATAGTGAGTACAACTAACTATAACGGGGGTATTTCAAAGGTTTTTTAAGTGGTAATTCCTAACTATAACGTGGGTGAAACCTATGTTTTTTTCAGTGAATTTCAATGGTTTTGTAAATGATAATCTTTAAATGTATTAATTGTTATATTTTTTATACTGATTTACTACATTATTTTGAATTATTTATTTTTAGATATTTTATTTTTTAAATTACATTACATATTTTAATATAAATTGGAAAAAATGTTTTTACACCTCTCTGCAACACAGCCCGCTGACGCGTTTGCAGAGGGGGAACTAATTCCCCTTGCTTACTGGGGGTCCCTGGGGGCCAACTAGCCCACTAGGAACCTCCAGTATTCCCCATGGGGCTGCAGTGTAGAGAGGTGTAATGAGGCCACACCCTTTTTTACACCTCTCTGCAGCGCTGCCCCCGTGCGCATTTGCAGAGGGGGAACTAATTCCCCTTGCATACTAGGGGTCCCTGGGGGCCAACTAGCCCACCTGCAACCTCCAGTATGCACCAGGGGGCTGCATTGCAGAGAGGTGTAATGAGGCTATGCCCCTTTTTACACCTCTCTGCAACACAGCCCCCTGGCGCGTTTGCAGATGGGAAACTAATTCCCCTTGCATACTGGGGGTCCCTGAGGGCCAACTAGCCCAATTGGAACCTCCAGTATGCGCCGGGGGGCTGCATTGCAGAGAGGTGTAATGAGGCCACACCCTTTTTTACACCTCTCTGCAACGCAGCCCCCGGGCGCGTTTGGAGAGGGGGAACTAATGACCCTTGCATACTGGGGGTCCCTGGGTCAACTAGCCCACCTGGAACCTCCAGTATGCGCCAGGGGGCTGCATTGCAGAGAGGTGTAATAAGGCTATGCCCCTTTTTACACCTCTCTGCAACGCAGCCTCCTGGCGCGTTTGTAGAGGGGGAACTAATTCCCCTTGCATACTGGGTGTCCCTGGGGGCCAAGTAGCCCACCAGGAGCCTCCAGTATGTGCCAGAGGGCTGCGTTGCTTTGCCCCGGGGGACGGCGGTCCCCGGTACAATGTGGGGGGATTGGGCCCCCCCCACACTTCTTTATCACTATGCCCCGCGATTTGGTCCCCCCGGGGAGTAATTTGAAAAAAAACAGACCGGGTTTTTAAAAAACATTTTCTGGGCCTTGGGGGTCCTTGTGGGACCACCTGGGCAGGCCTAGAGGGTCAGGGTGTTTCTACCCTGCCCCCTTTTTATGTTCTACACGTTCGTTTTTCTGATTTCTTGTGCCTCGGTCTACCGAGGACAAGATGGCTGCCAACACTTCCTGGTTTAAAGTGTTGAAAGCCAATGAGCATGCAGCTCGTACTGATTGGCTGCCACTGTCTGTCAACACTCCAAAACAGAAATTGTTGGCAGACATCTTGGTTTTTTTTCAAATTCGATTTTCTCAACAACTACTGGAGGGATTTACACCATTAAAACAAAAGGGTGATCTGCGAATCAGACTGTACCATTTTGCCAAAATTTCTTGTAATTCCATTCAGCCGTTCGGGCTGTAGCCGTGTCTAATCATCCTATGGAAAATAACATGGGGAAAACACGTTTTGGGACCCCCTTTTTTCTCAGCCCCCACTTCACGAATCCCCCCAAACCTTTCAGGGATGGAGCAGAGCCATCTTCTTTGAGAAATTCACAAAGATTCATCAACCGGCGGCAAAGTTATTCCCAATAGAATGTTGCGGATTTCCTATGGAAGCTAGGTCCTAACTATATCTACCTACTGGCGACCGCCAGTAGGTAATATATATATATATATATGTGACCAAGAACAACCAGGGTTATTCGAAATGCGTTATCTCAGTCGTTTGCTGTGCCGTAAATAAACACTTGACAAGGATTATGGGCTCATCTGGATTCTATGAAGAAAACTAGAATTCTGTTGTTTCATATATATATATATATATATATATATATATATATATATATATATATAATCATATTATAATATATTATTACCTACTGGCTTTCGCCAGTAGGTAGATATAGTTAGGACCTATTTTCCATAGGAAATCCGCAACATTCTATTTGGAATAACTTCGGTTGACGAATCTTCCCAAATTTTTCAAAACTAGTGGCGCGCTCCGGTCCACTCCTATCCATAAAGTCTCGGGGTGATTTGGGAAGTGGGAGCTGAGAAACAAGGGGGGTCCCGAAATGTGTTTTCCCCATGCATATTTCCATAGGAACCGTTCATCGCGGCTACAGCCCGAACTGCTGAACGGAATTACACCAAATTTGGCAAAGAGGTAGTCCTTGGTTCAGACTCATGCCTTTTGCTTAGATTGTGTAAATCAGTTCAGTAGTTCCTGGGAAAATCACAATTAAAAGTACATATGTATCAATTGCCGAGCAGGATCCACGCACCCTGTCGAGCACGAGCTGTATGCTAATTGGCTTTCAACACTCCAAACCAGGATGTGTTGGCAGCCATCTTGTGCCTCGGTTCTACTGAGGCACAAGAAACCTAAAAAAATATTTGCAAAACGCGAAACGGGGGTAGGGTAGAAACATCCTGAGCCCCTACGTCTGTTCAGGGGGTCCCACAAGGACCCCCTAGGCCCAAAAAGAATCTTTTTTTTTTAAATCAGCAAAATCAGTTCAGGATGCGTGGATTCTGCCGATAAAAAAAAACCGAAGCGCGGTCTCCCGCACTTCTTTGGTAATTGGTCCCCGTGGGGCCAAATCCCAGGGGCAATACTTATGTAAAGCCCCGGGGACTGCCACCCCCGGGGCTTCTTTTAAATGTGTGGGGAGCTCTCAGGCCCCCCAGCCCCGGGGACCGCCACCCCCGGGTCTTTATTTAATTATGTGCGGGGGGCTCTCAGGCCCCCCAGCCCCGGGGAGCACCACCCCCAGGGCTTCTTTTAAATGTGTGGGGGGCTGTCAGGTCCCCCCCAGCCCTGGGGACTGCCACCCCAGGGCTGGTCCCCTGGTTATTCTATGTAAAAAAGTTTCTAAGTGTCAACTTTTAAAATAAAATAATATTCCTTAAAAATCACTACTGTAACCAAAACACTTTTACTCAACTGTTTATAAGAGATATCCCAGGATTTAATCTAGGATCCAGTCCTGTGGTTAGAAAAGTAATTCATAAAGTAACTAATTGCATTTAACTAGAAATTCACATTGAGCTCAATGTTGCATTGTGTTTGAAATTGTGTTACCCAATGCAACAACTGTAACTATTGTACTTAAAAGTCTATTGCCTATTTGCAAAGTATTTAAAGTAGGGTAATTCGTTCTTAGAAAGTATATTATGTAATGTAATGTATAATGGAATTATATTGTAATTTGAAAAATAAAACATCTAAAGATAAATAGTTTAAAAAAATGTAGTAAATCAGTATCAAAAAATAAATGTAACACATTTTTAAAAATTGTCATTTACAAAACCTTTGAAATTCACTGAATAAAACATAGTTTTCAGACATGTTATAGTTATGAATTAGCATTTTAAAAGCCTTTGAAATTCACTGAAAAAACATAGATTTCAGGCCTAATTGAGGGCCTCATTATGATTGCGGATAATCCGCATACTCCGGGCCGGCGGAAGCCACCGCCGGCCCGGAGTATGCGGATTATCCGCCACAGTGAAATGGAAGACCCACCGCCAGATCAGGATGGCGGTGGGAGTGCGGTTGGACCAGCGGCGGACGGCAGGTCCGTCCGCCGCTGATCCGCGGTGTGAGGAGGCCAATTTGGTGACGGTGTCTGCAAGACACCGTCAGCCAAATTAGGAATTGCACAAACACATGCTTTTCCGCGGCGGCTTTTCCGCCGTGGAAAAGCATGTGGACTTTGGCTTTTGGGGGCCCGTTGCGGGCCCCCAGGGTGTCGGGGGGGTGGGGGGTGCACATGGGGGGTACCTATGGTACCCTTCAACATTTACATGCTCAAAGCGGCAGGCACCGCACAGTGCCTGCCGCTTTGTGCATGTAAATGTAACACATGCATTTTTAACATTGCGGCGGGTGCTGCTACAAGCAGCACCCGCCGCAATGTTAAAACATACAGGATGTGACCACCAGGGTGGCGGTCACATCCTAATTTGCACGGAGGGACCGCCGCTGCCCCTGCGGACGGTCCCTCCACCTCTGGGGTGGCGGACGGACGCAAGTCCGTCCGCCATCCTAATCGGCCCCATAGTTAGGAATTAGAATTTAAAAAACCTTTGAAATTCACTGAAAAAACCGTAGGTTTCAGGCCTGATATAGTTAGGAATTAGCATTTAAAAAACCTTTAATTTCACTGAAAAAGCATAGGTTTTATCGGTGTTACAGTTAGCTGGACATTTCACTAGTACAAAACCATTGAAATTTCTCCTTTATAGTTAGTTCTACTAACTATAACTTGCGCACCCGCAATCCATTGCTGATGAAGTCACATATTACATCATTCATGACATGGTCAGTGACATCACTGATGACATCTCAAATGACATCACTGACGACATCACTGATGACATCCATGTAACAATCTGATACACCTCATCATACACTAGTATAACCTTTCAACACTCATTATTAAATATGGAGTACCATATTTGAAACCATTGACACAACAATACAAGTTTCTAAAAATCCACTTAGTGATTCCTACATCTACACACACATTTAAACCTTACTTATAGATTCACTCATACATGCTCACAAAGATCAATAGAACGTTATTAAATATACTTATACGCCTATATATATATATACTCATCACCACACCCATAAAGAGATTCACTCACCCAAACAAGTGTTTCCACATGCAGTCTGAACCTCACATACCTATTAAAACAACAATTTTCAAATCTTTGGACAGTCACACACCTCCCATCCAACCGCACACACATATACTATCCCATACAAATACTCACTTAACTAATTAATAACTAATATAGACTTTCACATAGCTAGTAACCTATGTAGTAGTTTACACAACTAGAGATAGAGTGAGACAGGTATTCACACAGTTTAATCACTATTCCATATATTTAGTGAGACACTTTAAATTAGTCACTTAGACAGTCAATCACAGTGCTACTAAATCCTCCATCCAGACACTTCCACATCCACTCAGTCTTCAATGCAGATTGCTATATATATAAAACGTATTTAAATATTGAACCAAACCACATTCACGTGATGATGTCATCAGTGATGTCTTTTGAGATGTCATCAGTGATGTCATCAGTGATGTCACTGGCCATGTCATGAATGATGTAATATGTGACATCATCAGCAGTGGATTTCGGGCGCGCAAGTTAGTAGAACTAACAATAATGGAGGATTTCCAACTATTTCTAACTGTTTCTAACTATAACACCCCTGAAACCTATGGTTTTTCCAGTGAATTCCTAAGGTTTTTTAAATGTTAATTCCTAACTATAACATGTCTGAAACCTATGTTTTTTTCAGTGAATATATATATATATATTCACTGAAAAAACCATAGGTTATAGACCATATATAGTTAGGAATTAGCATTTAAAAAACCTTATTTTACTCACACAAAACCATTGAAATTCCATATATAGTTAGTTGCACTAACTATATATCGCGCACCCGCAATCCACTGCTGATCATGTCACATATTACATCATTCATGACATGGTCAGTGACATCACTGATGACATCACTGATGACATCTCAAATGACATCACTGATGACATCTCAAATGACATCACTGATGACATCATCTAGTGTCTGTGTGTTTTTGTAAAGTTTAAATATGTTTTACATATTGAAGAATGAGTGGATGTATAAGTGTCTGGATGAAGGATTTAGTAGGTGCGTGACTGACTGTATGAGTGAGTGATTAAATGTGTCTCACTGAATGCATGGGTTAGTGACTAAACTGTCTTAATTTGTGCATCATTATGTCTGTTGTTCTGTAAACTGCTGCATGTGTTGATCATTAGCTATACGAGAGGCTATATGTGTTATTAATTGGTTGCCCAAGTATTTCTATGGGAGATTGAGTTTGTGTAGGGGTGGCTGGAAGGTGTGTGACTCTATGCATAGATGTGTGAGCAGTTTATTCACTAGGTGTATGAGTTCAAGAGTGCATGTGGAAACAGCTACATGGGCAGTTGACTGTGTGCATGAGTGTATTGATGAGTGAATGGATATCTCAATGCTACATGTCATAGTAAGTACATATGTAAAACACAGTACATGTGAGAGTTGGCATATATAAATAACTGTGCATGAGAGCCACTGAATGAGTGAGTAGTTGTATCGATCATTGTGAACTTGTATCAGGGATTGTATAAGAGAGTAAATATGTGTTAGTATATGTTTCAATAAGTAAGGTGTGTTTAACTGTATAGTTGAAGAAATGGAGGTGAGATTGTTTCTTTGCATGACTGACTGGGTGTGTGAGTAACTCCATGGATGAGTGGCAGTGTGTGAGTGTCTGTATACACTGAGTGTATCTAAGGTTATATTAGAGTCTGAAGAGGTTTATCGTATTAGCACAAGAATGATGTCAAATGAGATGTCATCAGTGATGTCATCAGTGATGTCATTTGAGATGTCATCAGTGATGTCATCAGTGATGTCACTGACCATGTCATGAATGATGTAATATGTGACATGATCAGCAGTGGATTGCGGGTGCGCGATATATAGTTAGTGCAACTAACTATATATGGAATTTCAATGGTTTTGTGTGAGTAAAATAAGGTTTTTTAAATGCTAATTCCTAACTATATATGGTCTATAACCTATGGTTTTTTCAGTGAATTTTCAAGGTTTTGTAAATGCTAATTCCTAACTATATATGGTCTATAACCTATGGTTTTTTCAGTGAATTTCAATGGTTTTTTAATAGCAAATATCATAAGCTGTCGAATGTCAAGTACGTGGTAAGTGAAAACATTTTCGTGTTTATGCACACTGATCTGCTTTGAATGGTGCCCCCCCCCCTCATTTCTATTAGGAGTACTCTCTCTTTGCAGATAGTGAAAGGTAGTTAACGCAGGCCTTTGCCCCCATTGTAATACGTCGTGCCTGCTTCTCTCTCCATTTGATTGATTGTTATCCAAGTATTTACTGTTTTAGAATTAGTTCTCTTTGGTTCATTCTCTATTTACAAACAAACACAGAGTCGCAATACTCTGTTTAGTCTTTGCAGATAACGAAAAATCGTGTAAAAAAAAAGAAAAGGAATCGAGCAAAATCAGTAGGCCACTAATGGGATCTCTTTTTGACCTCGCTAAAATAGAAACATTAGGAACAACCCCTCATGACAAATACAAAACTAGTGAGATGAACTGAACTCCACACAATGATGGCTGCAAAACAGCTCGGCTCCGCCACCCACCCCGCCCAAAATAACGATAAAGAACGGCTGCCATGATTGGTTGCGGAATGACCACGACGGAGCTACGAAATGGTGCTGCTCTCATGCTAACCCCAGCTTCAGTCTGAAACATCCAGAAACACTGTAGACTACCAATTCGATCAGTTCCGGTAGCGCCCCAATGTAACCCGGTAGAGAAGAACTAGCCCTCCCCTCTTTGACTGATGGTTCTTGTTGCCTGTCCCTTCTGTTGTCATTTAACAGAACTATTTAGCCTGCTGAAAGGGATTGTGTTCCGACCGCTGGTTGGTGGAGACATTTTGACTATATTCTGTACCTGCGTTGTCGCGTAATGCGTCATATGACGCGCCGCGTTAGCGCATCCGGAAGTCATCCGGGGCGCGCAGCGCGTAACGTAAGCATAACAAGTCATGTGACTTGTTAATAAAACTTTTCATTGGTTCATTTTACTTTTCTTATTGTAATGATGAAAGGCTTGGTCATATGACCTAAAAATTACGCTTTTCATTACTTCCGAACATTATTTTTTCTTAAATATATGTTATAATGTTCCAGGCTAATGTACTTTCCCGGAAATTTTACAACTGTCCTGCAAGTAAAATATATTCTTTTTTCGAGAAAAAGAGCGTTTCTTCGTCCCATGACGGAGCCGTTGAGCAAAAGAGGGTCGACCTGCTGTCTTAGTCGCCGATACGCCTGAATATGAGATTCTTATCGATCACTTTATGTTGCAGGAATAGAAAACACAACAGCCCTTGACCATTTATCTTTACTGCGTTCCTTCGTATTATACCTTTTACCCTTCATGTAATTGGTCTGCTTTATTTCACTTGCCTTTTAATGATTCTAAAACAGTCACTATTATTAAAAACTTTACCAATGTATATACTACTACCATGTTTTCTTTTAAAAACCTTTATTGTGAAAATTTCATTATACAAATACGAGCCTATAACCACGTGGGCCTGCCACAGAGCAAACTGTAATCGTATATGATGAATAGACATTTACACTGTAGAGGAACGTAACGGGCGGGCCATTAGGTTGCAAGAACTAAGGTGTCTAACAGTTACGGAATCGGTGGACGTACATTTTATAATTAAAATACGACAGGGCCAGTTACAATAAAATTATCTAGATATACATTTGCGGGCAAGTACCATGGGTGACGTTAATTCGAACTTTCAACAGTACAGTAATCAATAACACATCAGAACTTAATATCAATAGGGATGTCGAAATATTCAATCAATTCTCGTCCCAGCCCGCCATGTGCTTCAAAACTGCATACGTATCTCGTGATTTCAAGGTTCTGCAACCAGTACACAACAAGGAGTTACGAGTCCCATTTATTCCGGCGCCATTTTGGGCGAGGACGGGCCGGTCCAGGATATAGTCAAAATGTCTCTACCAACCATCGACTATGATGATGTTCATATGCTGTATTTATTAGAGTAACACTCATCTGTCCACATGAAATTAATTTGCCACAATCTAAACATGTCATTTTAATCTTTCCAAAGTTCTTCTAAATATTTGGGACCGTTTCCCTTGCCTCTGAAGCTCTCAGTGCCACTTCTTTGATGAATGTACTAGCAGGTCAGGGGTTCTCCTCCAAATCTCTCTTTTATGCAGCACTATAATTAATTGGTGCCACCTCTCCATATGACGATGCATGGTATAGTTACCACAACTATATTTTTTTTCGGTTCCTCTGGAGAGTTCATCGTGGCAGATGAAGCGTGTAACGTACCGGGCATTTACCTTTTTTTGCATGTACAGGAAAGGAAAAAAAAATCGAGCGTCCGAGTTCTAAGGTGTCCCAGGGCCATTTTAGTGGACCAGGCCCAAATCCAAAGAACAGGCCGCCATTTTGAGAGTCCTCTTGCAGCCGCCTGTCGCTGTAGCATTAAGAGCAGCCGAAACTCAGCTGAATGGCAACTGAAACGGTAAAGGGGCGCCCCACTACAGCAGACGAGCCTCCACCTAGGAAGGCCCATTCACGCCGGCTCCCCCCCCTTCGGGCACCCCACGCCGTTATTCGGAGCAGTATTGTAGGATGGCCACACCAGTGCGGCAACTTGCTAGACATCACCTCGGTGGTAACCGAATCTCAACGCCTTGTGGTGTCTCCTATTCAGAAAACATTGTTATGCTGCCTTCGACCTATTCGCCGCAAGTGCGCACACAACTCAACTGCATAGCTTGCTAGACACCACCTCGGTGCCATCCGGATCTTGGAATGTCAGCACCTTTTGGTGTCTTCTCTTCAGAAAATATTGTTGCGCTGCCTTTGGCCCCATTCGCACATCGGTCCGCTACTGACGCCATCTCACAGGCTAATGGGGCGCCCCACGCCGAGTTTCAGCATTGTAGAATAACCACACCAGTACAGCAACTTGCTAGACATCACCTCGGTGCCATCCGGATCTCGGCGCCCCACTGCAGATGAAGTGCCTCTCAACTATGAAACCACCACGGTGACATCCGGATCTTGGCGCGTTGTGCTGCCTTCGGCCTATTCGCACATCGGTCCGCTACTGACGCCATCTCACAGGCTAATGGGGCGACCCACGCCGAGTTTCAGCATTATAGGATGACCACACCAGTACAGCAACTTGCTAGACATCACCTCGGTGCCATCCGGATCTCGGCGCCCCACTGCAGATGAAGTGCCTCTCAACTATGAAACCACCACGGTGACATCCGGATCTTGGCGCGTTGTGCTGCCTTCGGCCTATTCGCACATTGGTCCGCTACTGACGCCATCTCACAGGCTAATGGGGCGACCCACGCCGAGTTTCAGCATTGTAGGATGACCACACCAGTACAGCAACTTGCTAGACATCACCTCAGTGCCATCCGAATCTTGGCATCTCAACGCCTAGTGGTATCTTCCATACAAAAAAAATTGTTACGCTGCCTTTGGCCCCATTCGCACATCAGTCCGCAACTTAGACATCACCTCGGTGCCATCCGGATCTTGGCATCTCAGCGCCTTGTGGTGTCAGTCAGAAAATATTGTTGCGCTGCCTTTGGCCCCATTCGCACATCGGTCCGCTACTGACGCCATCTCACAGGCCAACGGGGCGCCCCACGCCGACTTTCAACATTGTAGGATGGCCACAGAAGTGCGACAACTTACTAGACACCACCTCGGTGCCATCCGGATCTTGGCGCGTTGTGCTGCCTTCGGCCTATTCGCACATCGGTCCGCTACTGACGCAAACTCACAGGCCAACGGGGCGCCCCACGCCGACTTTCAGCATTGTAGGATGGCCACACCAGTGCTGCAACTTGCTGGACACCACCTCGGTGCCATCCGGATCTTGGCGCGTTGTATTGCCTTCGGCCTATTCGCACATCGGTCCGCTACTGACGCCGCCTCACGTGCCAACGTATTTTCTCCGCATTTTATACCCTATGCCGCATAACAGGTCATGTGACTTGTTTATAAAACTTTTCATTGGTTCATTTTACTTTTGGTTTCCTAATGATGGAAGGCTTGATCATATGACCTAAAAACAACACTTTTCATTGGATGAAAACTTTTTTTTTCCCCCAAACGATGAAAGCCCCACCTTGTTTCTGGATGTTTCAGACTAAACTGGCGTCAGCATGAGAGCACCACCATCTCGTAGCTCCGTCGTGGTCATTCCGCGAGCAATCATGGCAGCCGCTCCCCACCAGAAGCCTGCAGGAGTCGGGGCCCCCAAAACTTTTGATGAATTCTCAAGGCGGAGGGGACGCTTTCGAGAATGGGGTCCAAGACCTAGCAGACAAGCGTCCGATTTCCAAGGTGTCCCAGGGCCATTTCAGTGGACCACGCCCAAAAAGGAAAGAGCCTGCCGCCATTTTGAGAGTCCTGTGGCAGCCGCCTATCGCTGCACCGCAAGAGTGGGCGCAACTCAGCTGAATGGCGGATTTTGACACAGTGGACCAAAAGCGGACGGAATGGCAACTGAAACGGTAAAGGGGCGCCCCACTAAAACAGATGAGACTCCACCTGGAGAGGCCCGTTCACGCCGCCTCCCCCGGGGCGCCCCACGCCGTTATTCGGAGCAGCATTGTAGGATACCAAAACCAGTGCGGCAACTTACTGGACATCACCTTGGTGCCATCGTTCTGCTGCCTTGGAACTATTCGCACAACAGTTTGCTACTGATGACCCACCCCCCGCGACGCCCCACGCCGTTATTTGCTGGGTGGCAACTTACTAGACATCACTTTCGTGTCATCTAGATTTCGGCGCGTTCTGCTGCCTTGGAACTATTCGCACAACAGTTTGCTACTGATGACCCACCCCCCGCGACGCCCCACGCCGGAAATCTGGACGTTGTGCTGCGTTGGGACTATTCGCACAGCCGACCGCTACTTCGTTGTTTTTCCCTAAAATTTTTTATATGTTATTACTATTTTTGTTTTCTTGTATATATTTATAAATTATTAAAGTTTGATAATCTTACTACTTTGTCGGAGTGCTATATATTTTTAATGTGACACATAATTGTAAAAACTTTGATGTACAAAGAGTCATCCCTGGAATCTTCCGCTTCACGCTCGGTCCCCTCCCCAATCACAATACAGGATGGTTTTCAGATAATAGCAACGCTTCTGCTGTGACGGATCTCATCGAGTGTGGGCCTTGATCTACTATAACTCCTTTGAAGAGGGGTGATTCTTTACAGCTGTGGCCATAAACTACATCTGCAGGGCTAGCTGATAGCCTAGGACCGGCCTGGACAATCGGACACAGAGGAAAAGGAGTGTCAGAGGGTGCGGTAGTGAATAGGGCGAAAGGGAGGTGTCGGGCGGGCACAGGGTGTGATTCTCAGGGAAGAGCAGCGCAGATGGGGGGAGGTTTATTACCCATGCATAAGACAGAGAGCGGGGGTGACCACTGCCTGGGTGAGATGCTTGCGAGGGTGGGGAGCCATGCTAAGGATCGACAGCGTGCACAGAGTGGGTCTGGTCAAGGCATCTAAAATGGCTGCCGTGCACGACAAAAGTGTGGCATTTGAAAAAAGACAAGATGGCGCACACAATGTTTTTCAACAATTCCTGATTTCCTTCGAATCGAACGTTAACAGACGTTGGGGCATTTTACCAAAGTTAAGCGATATTTATCCCTAACGATGCATTGCAAAGATTTTTTTACCGTCAGAAATTATCGCAGATAAACCTTGCTATTATCAAGGTTTATCGCAAATACGATAAAAAACGACCGCAATGCATTAATATCGCTGAAAAATCAGCGATATTCATGCATTACCGAGCTAATGCTCTTAGCCATGTTATCCACCTCCCATTGGATAACATGGCTAAGAACTGCTCAGGGCAGCTGTTACTTTTTGGAGATATTCGCGCTTATCTCGAATATTTCCAAAAGTTGATAATAGGAGATAGCAATGTTAGCGACTGTTTCCAGTCGCTAACATCTTGGCATGCCCACTTTGCATGTCATTAGTGATAAATATCACTCACATGCAAAGTGGGACCCAAGATGGTCGCTATCTCCTACTAGCCGTCGTTAACTAGTGTTAGCAACAGCTAGGTAATACAGATATAATTTTATCTCCGCGAAGCGGAGCGCTGTTACAGATATATATCTTGTTTTTGAACGTTAATTTCTCAAAATGCACTGAAGCACATATATTGAGACATAGCAAAGGCACATCGGGCTACCAGTCCCTAGGAGATAGCGATGTTAGCGAATGTTTCCAGTCGCTAACATCTTGGCATGCCCACTTTGCATGTCATTAGTGATAAATATCACTCACATGCAAAGTGGGACCCAAGATGGTCGCTATCTCCTACTAGCCGTCGCTAACTGGTGTTAGCAACAGCTAGGTAATACAGATATAATTTTATCTCCGCGAAGCGGAGCGCTGTTACAGATATATATCTTGTTTTTGAACGTTAATTTTCTCAAAATGCACTGAAGCACATATATTGAGACATAGCAAAGGCACATCGGGCTACCAGTCCCTAATATTTTACCAAGTTTCGTGCAAATCCATTCAGCCGTTCGATTATTATTATTATTTATTTTTTTTGCCCCGCGGGGCCCTTTTAAAACCTCCACATCAAACCTAGGGGGTCAGCGAGGATCTACTATGCCCCCTTATGGTCATTTGCCCCTTCGCTTTGGCCTCCTCTTGTCTCTCGATCCTACCGAGAGACAAGATGGCGGCCGCTACGTACTGTTTGGAATGTTTACAGACACCGAAGAGCCAATCAGCTTCGCTTCGCAAAGCTCCGTAACGCGAAAAGTACGCGAAGCGGTGCGCTGTTACAGATATATATCTTTTTTTGAACGTTAATTTCTCAAAATCCACTGAAGCACATATATTGAGACCTAGCAAAGGCACATCGGGCTACCAGTCCCTACAATTTTGCCAAGTTTCGTGCAAATCCATTCAGCCGTTCGATTATTATTATTATTATTTTTTTTTGCCCCGCGGGGCCCTTTTAAAACCTCCACATCAAACCTAGGGGGTCAGCGAGGATCTACTATTCCCCCTTATGGTCATTTGCCCCTTCGCTTTGGCCTCCTCTTGTCTCTCGATCCTACCGAGAGACAAGATGGCGGCCGCTACGGACTGTTTGGAATGTTGACAGACGCCAGAGAACCAATCAGCTTCGCTTCACAAAGCTCCGTTGCGCGAAAAGTACGCGTCCTGGGCCGCTGCCCGGTCCGCTGTTACAGATATATATCTTTTTTTAAACGTTAATTTCTCAAAATCCACTGGAGCACATATATTGAGACCTACAAAAGGCACATCGGGCTACCAGTCCCTACAATTTTGCCAAGTTTCGTGCAAATCCATTCAGCCGTTCGGGCTAAAAGTGAGGCCAACCGCCCTATGGAAAACTCAATGTTAAAAACACGTTTTGGGACCCCCCTTTTTTCTCGGCCCCCACTGGACGAACCCCCCCCAAATTTTCAAGGGCTGCTCAGAAACAAAATGTGCCATTTTCCTGAAAATTTCAGCCAATTCCGTCCACAAACGCCACAGTTATTAGACATAGAATTTTCAAAAAACCCATAGAGAAAAAATCCTAACTATATATACCTACTGGCGACCGCCAGTAGATAATATATATATATATATATATATATATATATATATATATAATAATTAAATATATTTCCAAAAACATACAAAAATATTTTAATAACATATCATGTTTATAAACTATTAAAAATGACAAACAGGAAATTAACATACAACTATATATAAACCTTTATTATAGAAGCTATAAAAAAATTCCAACAACCACATAAACACTATTTAAAAAAGAAGAACTCTGAAAATGTAAACTTCTTTTTTACAAAAAATCCTCAAGCATAAGATAATTAATTAATACAAAAATTATGAAATAAAAGTAAATAATCAACACAATCAATCATATAGGTAACCAAATAGCAAGTAACACAGGATTATTATCTTTTTAAAATTTTCTATTGGATAACTTAAAAAATCAAATTAGCAAATCTCTGCCAGACGGGCCCTTTACTCAGAGCACCGGCAGCCTCCTTACTTTGTTGGTCCCCCCCGCTGCCGCGTTAGAAACATCAAGCGGCTGCCGAGCGGGGGGACTACATCACCCAGGATTCCCAGGCTACACTACCCCGCCCACCTCCGCCCACTGACGCGCCCGGAAGGCGCACAAAAGACCGGCACCCTTCCCGTGTCAGGCCGTCTGTGGCCGTCCGGGGCCAGACGAGGCCGGGTCGGGCCATTTACCTTGGCTGATCATCCAGGTACTGTTCAATTCTCTTTTCAAGTGCAATAAGGACGGTGAATAAATTCTGTGCTCTGCGGTGTCTTGGTGTGAGTAGGTTCTTCTTATACTTGCTGATGGCTAGTGATATGCCTGAGGGCTTCACGACTCCTGGCCCCCAGGACTCAAGGAAATGTTTAAGTGGTACTCTGGATGGTTTTTTCTTACGGGCGGAATCGCTCATTAGTAATGAAATTGCGCGTGTAGAAAAAAGGATGTCCATGGACCCAACTACATTGTCATCGCATTTGGTAGACCTTTCACCAGGTCTATTGACTGTAGTTCAACCAACTTGTAAATCACTGCCAGTAACAGTACCCCCTCCTGTGACGCCAGAGGATACGGATATCCATATTGCCCAAATATCACAAATAGACTCTGACATTTCCTTGAGGCCACCAATGATGACTAGGCAAAGAGGGGCTCACAAAGGGGGTCAGGAAAAATCCAAGGCAAAACCTATACAACAGAGGAAAAGATCATACAAATGTAAAGGTGTGGTGGGCTCAAATGCGAAACAAGTAGTTCCACAGATGGTTCAAACAGGTAACTGTACTCCCAAAAGTAGATCATTTGGCACTCAAACAGAAGTAGCTTTAGCTATGCCAAGCGTTGGGTCGGACAGTATGATAGACTCACTTGAACTGATAGTAGCGGATATCTTAAAATCCACACTATATTCTATGCAGGAGCAAGTGAATGATCTTTTGGTCTCTAGATCCAAGGACTTGGACGAAAGAATAAGAGGATTAAACTTGGGCCTTATAGAACTGGAAAATATGATAAAAAAGGGGAATGATGTGTTTAAAGAATGCTCCAAAGCTATAGAGGGGGCGATTGGGTGTGTTAATATGTCCAATGAAGGTTCCCATGTGCAAAATGTTATAACTTCGTCAGCGACAGTTGTTCCCTCTAATGAAAAATCACTCCCAAGTGCAACTTGTGAACCACCAACTGAGAGGGGCACAGTCTGCAATAAAGTGGGCACAAGTAGTGATAAGGAGGCTAAATTAACAGGGAGCTCGCTAGACACTAGTACCTGTAAACCAATAACGCATAACCCAAGTCAGCGATCAATTATTGGTACCCCGAACAATGATAATCTGAGGTTGCCATCAGTAGCATGCCCATATGTTTTAATATTTTCAGGGGTGCCTGCACTCAGGTCTGACCAATATGAAACATGGTACACATTAAGAAATAAGGTTGCAGATTGGTTGCAAAAGTTTAAAGGTTTTAGTTACTCAAAAATAAATGAAATCATCATGGTTCGGAGAGTGGGTTGGGTGGGTGAACTGAGGAAAGATATTGAGGGGGATTGTATTGTCGTTAATTTTAAATGCCCCAATACAGTACGTCATCTCTTGAGTATACATGATGAAACCCAGAAGGCTCATACCAACATACACGCCCTCTCTCTTGGCTACTTTTATCGCCCGTCAACTCAAGGTTTGGCCCTTAGGGCGGGCTCGCCAGCGCCCATTATTACTTCAAACTGATTTCAGGATTTGTCATCCCTAGAGATGGTTGATTGACTACCTAAATCTTTGCCCTTGGATCTAAATGCTAAGGATAAGGTTCACCTATATAATGGGAACATTGCAAGTGGTTACGATTCCAATGTAAAGTTTCAACAGTTGTTGATGGAGACTCCAGGACTAAGTTCAAATACAAATCTGGTATCTCCTATTACCATCGGGGCTTTGGTAGAATTACCAGCACTTATATCTACCGTGAAGCAATTTACTCAAGAATTGACCCTGGCTGGGTTTAACCAAGTGAGAGCTGATTCCCATGTAAGAAGTGTGTTAACCACAGGCATTGAGGGTGTTGTTCATCACTCCCCAGCAATATCTTCTATCGTAGGGACATGTAGCCGTGAAGCTTCAAACAATGGGATGTTAAGAGTAGGAAAACTACCAAATATTGACCCTAACTTAATATTGATATCCTGGAATATCGCGGGTCTGTCAAAAAATCTTTGTGACCCCGATTAGTCCAATTATATAGATTCTAGTGATATCTGCCTTATTCAGGAAACCTGGGCCCTTGATATACCATACAGAGTGGGATTTAGGATGTTTAATATAGGGGCAGTACCATCAGCCAGAGAGAGGCCTTCTGGAGGGCTTACAGTATGGGTTAAAGTGTCTTTGGATGTAAGCATCACGCTATTAAATATTGATTCAGCTGACATATTGGGGCTAGTAGTCACACTGAAGGATGGTAGGTGTATTACTGTATTTAATGAATACAACGACCTAGTGGGCTGTCGAAAGAGTCAGCAATTTTGGAAAAACTAGACTATTTCCTTATTAACCATGTAGACACACCAAGTATCATAGTTGGTGGAGATTTTAATTGTAATTTCGAGCCCATTATAGGATTTGGTGATGTCTTTGGAGGTGAGGATAGGGCTAATAATATTCCATCCCTATCTTACACGGAGGAAGTGCGTTGTACGACACTAGCAGTCCAAATAATGAGATTAATAACAGTACATGGACTGAGGCCCTGTAATGGCCGCTTCCCATCCGACTCTCCAAAGGCTCCAACTTTTGTCAAAAACAACTCTTCAAGCCGTATTGATTATATCCTGGTATCCTTTGACATTTGGTCCTACTTGACTGATTTTGAAATTATCCCCAGGTACGAAAGTGACCATCGACCGTTACATTTGTCCATAGACTATCTACTGGTGCCAAGTTTTAGCTCAGGGAAGGAGTGTTATGTCCAGGATAATAATACTCATGATGCACCACTAATGAGTAACAATAGGCGCTCTCTTAAATGGGCTAGCCTATTGGGTAATGGGGATGCACTATCTATCATTTATTTACTCTTCGCTGACACATTTGCAAGTCATCTATCTCAACCGGTAGAGGGTAACGATTTTATTGATCTGCATACCGGGTTCTTTTCATCTCTTGTACCCTATGTGTCAAAAATGCCCCAAAAAAAGGTAAAAAAATGAGTTCTGTTGGGACTAAACCTTGGTATAATAAAGAGTGTCGACTATGTAAGGGTTTACTTGTGGAGGCAATTAAAAATAAAACACCGGATGCGATTAGGATGTTAAGGCATAAATACAGGAGGACTCAGGAAAATGCTAGAATTAACTGGGATGAGGTATGTTGGGAGAACATGTTATTAGCTGCAAAGGCCAAGGATAATGTGGGTTTTTGGAAACTAGTTGCAAATGAGAAATCGGGTGATATACCAACGCA
The DNA here is from genome assembly GCF_964261635.1 of Lissotriton helveticus. Lineage (NCBI taxonomy): Eukaryota > Metazoa > Chordata > Amphibia > Caudata > Salamandridae > Lissotriton > Lissotriton helveticus. The sequence continues at coordinate 2,120,059,101 of NC_136057.1, read as the reverse complement.
TGACGTGTTTATCGATGAACAAACCTGGGTTAACCACTTTACCCACTTATATGAAGCCCCAGAAAATATGGAGTTAGCTACAGTAGATTGCCCATGGCTTGAATTAGGTACAAATACCATAGTTTTAAGCCTAGAAGAAACTGAGCAAGCTATTAGCTCAGTAAAAAATGGTAAAGCCCCAGGATTAGACAAAATACCTGGGGATTTGCACAAGCCAGAATAAGAGTCTGGGCACCATATATCAATCAACTTTTTAATATATTAGTTACCGGTGTAAATTTACCTGATAGCTGGAGGGGTGCAGAAAATATTTTAATCTTTAAGAATGGAGATAGAAACGATCCCTCTAACTATCGTCCCGTTTGTCTTTTAGATATTTTACAAAAAATATGTTCCAGGCACCTTTTAAGTCGGATGAATTCTTGGATTGATGAGAATGAGATCTTTACTTAATTCCAAGCAGGTTTTAGAAGCAACACTAGTACAATTGACCAAGTTTTTAGATTTAGTTGTATTTGTTGGAAGTATGCTTTTTTATTAAAGGGACACATTTATGTAGCTTTTGTTGACCTTAGGGCAGCTTTTGATTTAGTTTTGCACGATCATTTATGGGATTGTTTGTTTTCTCTGTGATTACCAGTTTGTTTACTCCAGCAGATTAGGAGATTGCATGATAACAACTTTCCTAGAGTGCGTTGGGGTCCGAATGGGGAATTAACCAAACCGGTCACAATAAAGCGGGGAGTCCGCCAAGGGTGTGTGCTGGCTCCCACGTTTTTCTCACTATTTGTTAATGACATTCCAGCATATTTAGAAAAGAGGAATAATGATTCACCTAAACTGAATGGAGAGAGGGTACCCGCACTTTAATTTGCGGACGATACAATCCTCATCTCGCAAACGCCCATTGGTCTGCAAACCCTTCTAAACTCCTTCCAATTGTACTGTGATAAGAAAGGTCTGGAAATAAACACAAAAAAGACCAAATGTATGGCCCTTAATCCCCACAAAACTTTTAAGGGGAATTTTTTCTTAAACAGTCAAAAACTGGAACTTGTGTCAAACTGTTCATATTTGGGTGTTTCTCTAGACTCCAAAAACTCATGGAGAACACAAATTGAAAAAAGTAAAACTATTTTTACTCAGAACACCCTACCTATTGTAAAGCGACATGGGGCAAGTCTAAACAAATCAATCTCGCCTGCACTTGAAGTTTTCAAATTTAAGGCCCAGTCTGGTGCTCTATATGGTGCAGCAATCTGGGGTATGAATGCCGGGAATCTGTTTATGAAAAATGAAAACAACTTTTATAGAAGTATTCTGAGATTGCCGAAACGTACCCCACTTTTACCGCTATTTTTAGACCTAAACGTAAAACGCACAGACCAGCTTGCTATATTACGTCCGCTCCTATATTGGGTTAGACTTTGGAGTACTCCCGAACTTGCAGATTATAAAGATGGTCTTTTGGAAGTGAAGAACATTGATGTCTATAACTCTAATCCTTGGTTGAAACATGTTCAAACTTGGCTCTATAGAATAGGTCTTACTCATTTTTGTGCAGACCCGTTGTGTCTGACCCAGAGCTGCAAGAAACATGTAAAGACAAGATTTTGGGCTTACATATCTCATAACACCCAAAATGACCAACCATGTGGATCGATTACGAGTAGTTTCCTTGCTGTTAAAGTTTCTCCTCATTTTGAGGAATTCCTAGATGAGATACGACCTCCACTTGCAAAAAGTCTGTACCTAAAATTTAGATATGGAATTCTCAAAACGAATGTATTATTAGCTAGATGGGAAAGGCCTTCAGGGCAACCGAAAAGTGTAAAATGTACGTGTTGCCAGCTAAATTTTAGAGAGGACGACAACCATATATTGTTTTTCTGCACCACATATGACTTAGCAAGAAGAAGATGGATAAAGCCATTGTGCAATACTTTAGGTATTCGATCGTATGTGGAAGCATATAGGATTGTCAAAACTGTCACTAGTCGTCTTACTGTGTTCTGTGTTAGCAGATTTTTATTGCTTGTAAGCTATTCTTGCAGGAACTTGGGCTTGGACCTATAGATGTTCAGTTTGGGGTACTGCTATGTAGAGGTTCGGCTGTTCTGATTATTTGTGGTACATTGTTGAGTCGCCTCATTGGATCATTCTCTTTTGGTACTTCATAAAAGCTTTCTTTCAGATTGTATTATAAATTAATTATAATATTTTATGTGCCTTTTTAACTGCATGAATTGTATTGTATTTCTGCTACCCCAATGGCATACTATGTACACATGTTATATCCACTGTGTAAAATGTATTGTTATTTTACATGTATCTTTTATGGCCTGAATGTGCCAAAATAAAGATGAAATGAATGAATGAATTAACAAATTTAACTTATTAACACAGAATAAGAATTTACAAGTAGATTTTTCTTTACAAAATCCTATTGTATTCCCTACAAACACAAAATCCAACCAATAAAATGACAAAAATGAACAAAAACTTAACATATACTATGAAATAAAAAAACTAAAATAACACTAAAAATGTAAACATACCTAACATTAAAATAATAGCAACTTACAAGACAAAAATGAATACAACTCAACTAAATAAATAAAAAACAATATTATGTACAACTATTTTTAAAAGAATCATATAAAAGACTTTAAAAAAACATTATTTCCTTCTATATGTTTTTGCACAACATATTATGACATCACAATATTTTTGACACAACATTGGAGCAACAATCATAATGGGCGCAACATGGAATGAATTATAGGATGTATTCCCCCTGAAAACGTGACCCTTTGTAATAATAGCTTCCAGCACAGTAAACAAGCAGGCCCATGTAAACTATTCATTGTCCGCTTGTTTGTATATATCACATAAGGACTGGTGCCCTCTAAACGAAGTAATTGTAGGCATTCCACTTTTTATATTGTGTCTATATTGATGTTTTTCATTGATTGTCTGTATCATGTCTTTTTGATTTTTAATTTTTTTAATGTTTATGTATTGATGGTGTAAAAGTGTTACAGTGGTGTTGTTTTTCAGATATAATGAAATGCTATGAAAAGAATATATGTAAAGTAAAAGTGATGAAATGAAAATTGTGCCCGCTTAGGATTTTTTGGCTATGTGTGGTATAAGAGTGTTAAATGAACCTATCTGGCCATCTTGTTGTTTAGTAAGTTAGAGTGGTCTAGGCCAGGTAGTGATAGGAACCAAGCCTTTTTTGGTTTCATTTTTACTGGTGTTAAGCAGGACGACAACCTGCAGTATGAAATGGAGCCCAGCCCAGAGCCACATCTGAAGACCGACACATGTCATGGAGCTACTGATTATGCAGTTCGGAGACCAGAGAGGGCCACAACACACACCGCTACCACCCTCAGGCCCCCCCCGCACTACCACCGAGGCAGCGCAAACAAGACAGCTAACGTTCCAAAAACGGCATGGCCCCCAGCCACACAATTGCAGAATGGGGGAAGAGGTGGGAACCAAGTATGTGTGAAGGAGGCAAGTCACCCATGAATAAGAATGTACACAATGCCAAGTGCGGCGGTGATGTGTTGGACAGTCTTCAGTATGCAGAGCACAGACATGTCCATGTGGACATATGCTGCTGGTGTCCGTAGTGTTGTGGACAGTGGACGCAACCATGTTACTTCAGGCAGTGGGGATGACCTCGGTCATGTAGCTTTATTGTCCCTCCCTGTAAGCGTAAGTGGAGTGGGTTGGTCTGGCTTATGCCAGTCCAGCATAGAAGTGTGAATAAATAGGCCGGGGCTATGGGCGTGGTTCACTTCTGGGATGGCTAACTAGTCTGCCAGGGCAGTGCCCCTCACCCTGCCACGAGTCCACCGCCGTGACCTCCAGCCTCCTCATCTGATCACTGGCTTCCGCGACACAGGCCCCCAGCTGCACAGCACCACGGAGTCATGTGTGTGCTGACTACTGCCTTCGGCCTACACTGTGGTCAGCAGGTCCCCCAATTCAAATTGAGTCTTGATTTATTGATGGCTCAGTCCAGTAGGCATCAGAAATTGCATCCAGTGTGACCCGCCCAGACGACGCATCATCGCCGGCTGCGCACCCGCTGAGCGCTTCAGGTGCCACTAACTCTGTGCAGCTCAATTCAATGTCACGTGGCTGTGGGCCCTTGCTGACCGCTGCCTCTGGCCTATACTGCGGTCAGCAGGGTTCACACATATCAAATCCAATCCTGACCTGCAAGAACACACCATCATTGCTTGCTGCGCACATGCTGAGCTCATCAGGTGCTACTAACTCTGTGCAGCTCAAGTCAACGCCAGGTGGCTGTGGGCCCTGGCTGACTGCTGCCTCCGGCCTACACTGCGGTCAGCAGGGCTCACACATATAAAATCTAATCATGACCCGCAAGGACACACCATCATCGCTGGCTGCACACCCGCCACCACCGTCAGGACCACCTCCAACCAACAACTGCAAGAGTCGGAGGAGTCTTACAGCCAGCCTATCAAAGTTGCTCACACCTATCTTGGATGCCATCAGCTTGATACCCTGCTCAGCTCTTCAGGTGCCACTAGCTCAGTGCACCACAACTCATGGACCCTTTATGTTGGAGTTTCGTGCTGTGGACAGCGGACGCAACAATGTCACCTCAGGCAGTGGGAAAGACCTGGGACGACGATGATAAAGATGAGGCAGGTGTACGACAACCCACTGCAGCTGCAGCAGGAATAACATGAAGGGACACTATCATTAACAATTTCTTCACATGAGCACGCTCATCTCTCTTGCCCCTACCTTAGTAGAGCTCAAATCATGGACCCTTTATGATTGAATCGTTTGTGTGTGATTTCAGATTTGGTGCCCCTACTTCAGTGCACCTCAAGTCATGCACCCTTCATTTTTTAATCTGTGTGTGTGATCTGATGATCACTGTTCTAGTTGTTGCCAGCACCAACCACTCCCGAAGGGCTGGCTTACACTCACACTACAACCATCCAGCACAGGCGTCACTGGACATGTGATCCTGGTAATAAAAATGGTCCGGGCACATGTGCCCATAGCCAGTTCCACTATCTATCTAAGTGTGTCCGTATAGTCATTATGTATGCATGATAGCCCCGGGCCCTACCACATTACATTGTGCTGTGGACAGCGGATGCAAAAATGTCCCCTCAAGCAGTGGCTAAGACCTTGGACATGTAGCTTTGTCGTCCCTCCCTGTAACCATAAGCGGAGTGGGCTGTGCTGGAGTACGCACGTCCAGTGTAGGGGTGTGAAGAATTTGCCTGGGGCTCTGGGTGTGGTTCAGTTCTGTTCTCGACAAGGAAGTAACTACTTTTTGTGTCCCTGTTGTAGTTTCCACGCCACCCGGCCCGCAATCGACAATGTTGCAATGTAGCATGCACCCAGAGGGTGGGCACGCACAAACGGAGAAATGAGGGAGCGCAAGACCACTCAGTGTCTTGGCTCATACATGCCAAGTGTTGTGTATATCTGTAGTGCTGCAGCTTGAGCCAAATGCATGGCCCTAATCACAGCGCGAGTTCAGCCAAGCATGAACTCTACATCTGTGTCCGCACTATCCTTACCTTAGGCCTGCACTCACTTGGCCGCCCACCTTCAACGGCCAACATCACTGTTTCGTTGTAAGGCTTGTGGACATGCGCAGACAGGCATGACAATGGTGTGCCAAAGGAGGGCAAGTGATGCAACCGCACAGCGGACACAAGTAAATAGGCTTGGGGGAGGGAGGAGCAGCTGTGAGGCAACATAACACACAGTGATGCCCCGCATTTGCCACATGCAAGACATGTCTAACATAAATCCCAAAGTCACACACATCCCACCCCACCCCCAACAAGCCACATCACATTTCCTGAATGCAAGCAGATGACAAAGTAACATTAGGGATGAAAGCTCCTGTGTCTGAACTATCAGGCGGAAGCACATCTGCACCTTGGAATTGCATGGGCCCGGCACCCCTGACAGATACTATAGCAGCTGATGATGACTCCCACACTACGCACAGCCCAACAAAAGACCAACGTATACACAACCCACACACAGAAGTCCTTGCTCGAAGTTATCTTGCATAGAATGGCCTTCACACTTACTCCCACACCATCCCAGGCGTACAACCGTTGCAATCTAAAATAACTCATTGATCCGAGCTGTGGCATTTCATCCACGGAACTGGCGCAGGTCAGAACAGTGCTGCTTCTACCAGTGCCACTAACGTAATGGCAGAAGATCCCGGACACATGCACAACCCCTGTCATGAGGAACTGTACTGTGCACGTATGCTGCATTTACTGGGGGCACCTGCTAATCTCCTGCATTGCCAACGTCACCTGCGTTCAGCCTGTGATGCCTTGTCGATCGTGCATATTCGAGTGGTCCATGGATGTCTGCCTATCCAACAGGACGGTAGCTGAACTGGATTTTGACATGTGTGTGCGCCCCCTGTTGTCCCACGACCAGGACTGTCACTCTGGTACCCGTATATGGGATGCCTTGATACCTGGCATACATGCTGGCAGCTGGACCTGGTAGAGTGCAGAAATCCTCGTGTGCAGTGACCACATTGAACAACTCCCCTATTGGGCTGTAGTGCTAATTGGTGAAAGGGGGTGGATGCAGCACATCTGTACAGACTCGCCATCCTGTTTGATAAAGTCGACAACGACCTCATGTTGTAAAGGATAGCCTATGAAGCTGCAATCACTTTCATGGACGAGTAACTATGTACCTGCAGCCACAACTGATTGGAACCCATTGCACATGTCCCAACACCTTGTTGCATCTTGAAGATCTGGTCACATATCCCATGACAACAGTGGACATGGCTGCATTCGCCTGGACTCCGAATACATGAGCGGACATAAATGCCTGTTAACACACACCTGTGAAAGATGAGGCACTCCCCGGAGTGGACAGCGGCGCTTGGCAAAGTTCCTCATTCTGACATACTGCTGCATTGGTCCGCATATTGTGGCACTTATCTTGCCCGTACTGACACGCATATACTAATAAAGTCTACGCACCTTCACTTGTATTCAACTATGATGAGTGTTGATTTGGATGACAATGTGTGTCTCACAGCCTATCTGGATCACGGCCATACATACGCATTGATGGAATTACCCAGGAAGTACCCTTTTGTTAAATCACTTTCCCTACATTCATCCATACTTACATTCTTGATTGATCATAGCTATGACACATCTGTGTGAATTACAATGTTTTATTCACATTCAGTGGATTGTTGAAGCTGGACCAGTACAGGGTCATGCAAACCCCACTTTACAATGTTGCCAAATGGAGGGCCAGCCAGAGTCCTTTAGGGATTGACAAGTTCATCAGAAGTGGAAGACTTCAGTCCGCAGTGTGATTGCTGTGTCTTTGGTAACCAAACAAAATATGGAAGTCCATGTCGAGGTCCAAGGTGAGTGTCGCTGAGTGTATTGGGGACAGTGGAAGGTGTTATTCCTGGGCATGATGCAGAGGGCAGAATCAAGCTGAAACCGGCCATATGGTACCACTTCATTCTTACCACAAAGCCAGATTCATCATCATCTTCATCCTCTGATGTGTCAGGTGCCTCACATGTGGGTGGTGGTGTTTTGTGTGCATCACTGTGTGGCAATGACTCATCAGGGGCCGGAGTTGGTATGTCTGCTGCACCCTGTGGCACTGACACTTAAGTGGATGGAGTGGTAGCAGCAGTATTCATCTGTGCCAGGCCTTGTGGTGGCAATGCCATGAAGAGGATCTGCAGGGCAAGGAAGATTACAGCTACATCTCGCTGGTGTGCAGTCGTGGCAAACATTCTTTCCACCTGCATCCGCTCCAAGCTCTCCATCATTCTCCTTATGTGTCCCAACTCCCAGCTGACATCGCTGGAGCCACTCGGACTAGACAGTTGTTCTTGGCTCAGAGTCATGACTCCAGCGATGTCAGCCATGGATTGATGGAGAGCATGGAGCGGACAGTGGGTGTCCTTTAGGGACTGTAAGTAGTCCCTAATGGGACTTAAACACCTACGTATGGCATCTAGTTTGGCTGTCATGAGGTCTAACACCACCTGCAGCTGATAAGCCATCTTCTCCTTGCACCCTAACAAACACCATTAGAATGCCAGGTGTTGGTCGTGTGGGTCCTTGGAGACAGCCGTGGTGGTGGGTGCTTCCTGCTGTGTGGTCTGTGCAGGGGGTGGTGTCTCCTCCAAGCAGCTGGGCAGCCCTGCTCCTGGAAGTCGGGTGCTGGAGCTGTCCATGAGCCGTAGGTGGGTGTCTGTGTCGATGTTGGCGAGGTTCTCTTCATCATTTGTGCTGTGTAGTTGGGTCTGCTCTGCAGGAGGTGTTGATTCTCCCTCTGCAATGTGAAGGGGAGATGCAGATTGAAATTGTGTTCACATGTATGTTCATGCATTGTACAAGTTTACTAACAGACTGCATGACAATGTACATTGTGACTGTGAGGAGATGCCTATTTGATGCGGGACAGTTGACATTTCTACACCATTACTGATGTGAGGTTGTACTTGTACATTGTCATCTCACAGTTCCCTGCTATGCCAAATCCGAATGACCATTTTCTACACACAAGCGGCAGTAGTTGTGTCCTCTCTTCTGTTGTGAAAGACATTGTTGTCAAGGTTGCAGTGCTCTGATTCTTATGTGTGTGTGCTGCATTGTGGGTGAGTTGCCCCTTCAGCTCTGCTTTGGCTGGCCATTATCTCTTTTATGGGGTGTGCCTTTCCCTTCTGTGCTTATACAGTGCTGGGATGTTGCAGGCTTGGGTAAATTGGGCTCTTGGTCGGAGTTGTGACTCTTGGGCATGGTTTGTCCGCAGATGTGCTATACTTAATCGTGCATGTGTGCCATTGTGCCCATCCCCCCTGTCCCCGGTCGTTACTCACCCTGTTGCTGTTGGCTCAGGTTATGTTGTGCAGTGTCTGTTCCCCAAACGCCTGCCACCGTCTCCCCAATGATGGTCCCAGGATGGTCCTCCGTAGGGCTTGTGGGGTTCTGGTTGTCCTCTGTCCTTGCTCCAGCTTCCTACATGGTGCTTCGCAGTTGTTGGTGTTTTGTTTGTGTTTTTTGTTGCCGCTTTTATAGTGATTTTTACATACTGACTTGCGGTATTCGCAGGCCTGGCGCTGCTTATTGATACATTTTTTATCGCAGTTGGGCCCATCGCAACTTTTTTCACGTTCGGGTTTAGATTTTTATCGCTGTCTGGTGATTTTATCACGGGCATTTCACGCAATATCGGGAAATTATTGCATGTTACCGCCCTGTTATGAATGCGACGTTAACACTGACTTTATTTTCCGACTATATGAAAAATTGCGTTAACTTATTTTGGAGATGATTATCGCATTTTCTTGAGACTATCCCCCACTGATTCTTGCCAGATCGTCCGCGTTCCACCAGATGTTACTGGCGAACTTCAAAACTTTCTTTGAATCCACAAGTATTCACTGAAATCTTGATTTGATTTTGAAAAGTTCCAATTTTTTGTCGTCCGATCAAATAAATACAACCAGGCCTGCTTTGGCAGTAACCTGTAACATTCAATTTAAACCTGTATAATCATCTTTTGTATTGAAATCAAACACCATCCCAGCTACAAATTCGAGTATACCACTTAACAATGTTTTGTCAGGCGTGATAGAGATGAATAAAAAAAGCGGGACCTGAGAGTATATACAAGCGCGCAGCGTCTAAGCACACTGCAACACAGCTAATTAATACAATCATTACAATCAAAACCAATTTAAGCCAAAACACATTTCACCAATATCACCTGCAGGTCTCTTAGCGCTTTAGATTTAGTGGGATTTCACTTCCTTTCAATGTGCCTTGGCACCTTTCCAGCCTGTTGGCTGCATTATTTAAACAAGTTGTGTGTAAAATATGTAGATGCTGAACAGCGAAGGTGGCTGCGAAAGAGATGTTTCAACCTTCCAGGGAAAAATATACTTTACAAATTAATTTTCCCAACGGATCTTCATCATGCAAAATTAAAAAAGAATGAAAATATCTGTTTGTATTAATTGTTCAGCACATCTCGGTGTGCCAGAGAAATGGTGTCCTGAGGATCATGCTTCAAATGAAATGCATTTCCTATTAGCATTTATGTTTGTAATTACCCTTTAATTTGATTTTGGTTCAGTGGAACACAGGCAAAACATGGCAGTTTTCTCACAGATTCGAGCAGCTGATGGGCAAAGGTTAATTTGTATGTACACGGACACATTAGCTTGTCACATCTGCTGCTAATTGCAAACAGATATATTAGTCTAATTAAACATTGCAAGGAAGTGACCTGGATTGTTCAGTGGTCGGATGCTACATATCTGTTCTGCTGTTAACACACTTCATGCTTCATGTTTAGCGTTTGTATGGTGATTAGAAGTAGCATTCTTAATTGTGAAGCGAGTTAGGCTGCTCGCACTTACTGCTGGTACATTTACTGCCGTCAAAAAGCGAAAACTGAAACACATTGCGCCACGACCATGTGAATTTTCTGCCACATCGCAGCCATTCCTCCTCCGCCGTCTTTTCGCTGCAAATGTCTCCAAATGATTATTTTCCCTGGCAGCTGTCTAAGTGGCTTGACTCCGTCTAATTTTAAATCTCATTATTGGGACAAACAGTTACAATGCATCAATAGTCCATCAGGATTAATTAAACTGGGAATCAACAGCTGACAGCTAAGCAGATCATTTGCACTTGATCGGCGCCGGGACAATGTCACAAAAATATTGCTTCAGACAGCTTCAATTTTGTGTTAGGAGCGCGCGTTAAAAAAATGCATTATTGCGCAGCTATCAAGTGCGTTATTTTTAAAGTTAGATAAATATTACTAGCCAGAAACATGGCCAGATAGGTCTGTTATGATTGTCAGTAGAACTTTGCTCCTTGAAAATAACGGTGATGGGGAAGAAGGGGTGGGCGGGAACTGCAATCACTTTTAAACTAACGATTGCGGTTTGCGTACACCCTCTAGTGGGAGAATGAAGGCAGACACAACTGCTACATTTGGGTGTTCTTGTTCACACGCTTTCAATGCGGAACTACGGGATCCTTCTCAGAGGCGCGTGTTCCTTCACATTCACAACACGCAGGGGTGAATCGTGATGCAGAATTGTTGTAAGGGATGATAAAAACGAAGGCAACCACATTTAAAACGGTCCCGTTCACTGGTTCGACCGAAAGGCCCAAAGTGAGATGAAGAAAATGTGCCAGTACTGGACTAGTACATTTATTACAGGATTGAGAATGAACAAAGGTAGGGCTGAAATACTGGAAATTTTTATTCAGAAATAAGGGATTTTGGATTAGGGTTGCTAGGTTTTGAGAAGCAAAAACTGGGCCAGGCCTGACATAAAAGCAGGACTAAAGTCTTTTGCCTAACCTCTATGTCTGGTCTGTCTCGATTTTATATATATAAGTACAGAGAAACCAGCACCCGAAGTTAGGTTGATTTTAACCTACAATGCCCAACAAAGAGAACTAAAAAAGATTATGCAACGCAACTGGCAAATTGTAAAGAGCGACCCAGTGATAGGTTATAATTTACCCTTTAACTTGGGGGTCACTTACAAAAGCTGTTGTCCATGCACAACAGCTTAGTAAGTAGTTGTCCAGAAAGTAAGGAGCAAAGAAAAACAGAAAGTAAGGAGCAAAGAAAATGGTTGCTACAAAATGGATTTATGAAATGTAAAAGCTGTAAGGCAAGTCAACACAGTATAAATATGAACTCCTACAAGTTGGCTTTTAGTGATATAGTCATCCCCTTAAATAGGAGAGTGGGAGATAAAGAAGGGCAGTTCAGAAGGTTGGAAACAAGGTGTATACTCAACTTCAGTAGCAAGGCCCCGGAAGGTCTCAACATGACCGAGGACTTATATACATGTTTGTAAATCAAAATGTTGTGTCTCTGCCAGTGCTAACTGGATACCCAGTAGAACAATCAGGAGGGGAAAGGTTGAGATTGATTTACTTTAGTACCACTATTAAGGGACCCACTGTAATTAATAATGGGACCAACACAATATCAGAGGCTATCTAAAAAAAACACATGAGATAAACACCGTGAGAGTCCTAGATACATGGTAAATATTGGGGATCAAATTAAAATCGGAATAACAGCAGGCCACCCAACCAACCAAAACCACAGGTACATTGGTTTTTTAACTAACACCCAAAGAGCAACATATAAAGAAAGATTAAATAAACATGGTTTTAATTCTAATTGCATAGGTGATGGGCACATTTTCTATTATGTAGCACTTGCACTTTAATGAAACAGCCTTAAGAGAGGGAATGGATGGAATCTGGGGGAGCCCAGAACGGGAAAAACTTATATAAAAGGGACGTAATTTTTTTTTGACACCAAGTAAACCTTGCATTTATCCACCACTTTCGACCCTCAAAATGAAATTGCTTTCCTCAAAAAATCATATTTAGAATTTTATAATTGATTTTTAAATGAATATTTATGTATTTATATATTTATTCAAATTCAGTGTCATGAGATCTATGTATTTTAATACTATTTTACCATTGATACTGTTTTAATAACTCATGAATGAAACATTATAGGCCTTTATTATGAAGCCAGATGCATTTAATAATGTAGAGGACAATGTTAACAAAGCAATAATGGAGGTCTTTTTACTTTACTTTTTACATTTGACCTTTTATATAATGTGATATTGTATGAACTTTTTTCAAAAAAAGTATGTCTTCCATGTCTATCGTAATCCCCCAATGGCATTGAGCACAAGTCACTTTAAAAGGGTGAAAAAAAACCATAAACGTTGTCATGTGATCAAGTTACGGCTGGACGGAAACACGTTATGGCCGCCAGCAAATAAATAATCAAGCACTTATCTTGTGGTCTGTGCCTGCTTTCATCGACGTGAAGCGGTTTTCAGTTTTGAAAAAGGTAGTGGTGTTGGATATATATATATATATATATATATATATCCATATATATATCCGTATATATATTACCTACTGGCGGTCGCCAGTAGGTATATATAGTTAGGATTTTTTCTCTATGGGTTTTTTGAAAATTCTATGTCTAATAACTTTGGCGTTTGTGGACGGAATTGGCTGAAATTTTCAGGAAAATGGCACATTTTGTTTCTGAGCAGCCTCTGAAAATTGGGGGGGGTTCGTCCAGGGGGGGTCGAGAAAAAAGGGGGGTCCCAAAACGTGTTTTTAACATTGAGTTTTCCATAGGGCGGTTGGCCTCACTTTTAGCCCGAACGGCTGAATGGATTTGCACGAAACTTGGCAAAATTGTAGGGACTGGTAGCCCGATGTGCCTTTTGTAGGTCTCAATATATGTGCTACAGTGGATTTTGAGAAATTAACGTTTAAAAAAAGATATATATCTGTAACAGCGGACCGGGCAGCGCTCCAGGACGCGTACTTTTCGCGCAACGGAGCTTTGTGAAGCGAAGCTGATTGGTTCTCCGGCGTCTGTCAACATTCCAAACAGTCCGTAGCGGCCGCCATCTTGTCTCTCGGTAGGATCGAGAGACAAGAGGAGGCCAAAGCGAAGGGGCAAATGACCATAAGGGGGAATAGTAGATCCTCGCTGACCCCCTAGGTTTGATGTGGAGGTTTTAAAAGGGCCCCGCGGGGCAAAAAAAAAAAAAAATAATAATAATCAAACGGCTGAATGGATTTGCACGAAACTTGGCAAAATTGTAGGGACTGGTAGCCCGATGTGCCTTTGCTAGGTCTCAATATATGTGCTTCAGTGGATTTTGAGAAATTAACGTTCAAAAAAAGATATATATCTGTAACAGCGCACCGCTTCGCGTACTTTTCGCGTTACGGAGCTTTGCGAAGCGAAGCTGATTGGCTCTCCGGTGTCTGTAAACATTCCAAACAGTACGTAGCGGCCGCCATCTTGTCTCTCGGTAGGATCGAGAGACAAGAGGAGGCCAAAGCGAAGGGGCAAATGACCATAAGGGGGCATAGTAGATCCTCGCTGACCCCCTAGGTTTGATGTGGAGGTTTTAAAAGGGCCCCGCGGGGCAAAAAAAAATAATAATAATAATAATCGAACGGCTGAATGGATTTGCACGAAACTTGGTAAAATATTAGGGACTGGTAGCCCGATGTGCCTTTGCTAGGTCTCAATATATGTGCTTCAGTGCATTTTGAGAAATTAACGTTCAAAAACAAGATATATATCTGTAACAGCGCTCCGCTTCGCGGAGATAAAATTATATCTGTATTACCTAGCTGTTGCTAACACCAGTTAGCGACGGCTAGTAGGAGATAGCGACCATCTTGGGCCCCACTTTGCATGTGAGTGATATTTATCACTAATGACATGCAAAGTGGGCATGCCAAGATGTTAGCGACTGGAAACAGTCGCTAACATCGCTATCTCCTATTATCAACTTTTGGAAATATTCGAGATAAGCGCGAATATCTCCAAAAAGTAACAGCTGCCCTGAGCAGTTCTTAGCCATGTTATCCAATGGGAGGTGGATAACATGGCTAAGAGCATTAGCTCGGTAATGCATGAATATCGCTGAGTTTTCAGCGATAGTAATGCATTGCGGTCGTTTTTTATCGTATTTGCGATAAACCTTGATAATAGCAAGGTTTATCTGCGATAATTTCTGACGGTAAAAAAATCTTTGCAATGCATCGTTAGGGATAAATATCGCTTAACTTTGGTAATATGCCCCAACGTCTGTTAACGTTCGATTCGAAGGAAATCAGGAAGTGTTGAAAAACATTGTCTGCGCCATCTTGTCTTTTTTCAAATGCCACACTTTTGTCGTGCACGGCAGCCATTTTAGATGCCTTGACCAGACCCACTCTGTGCACGCTGTCGATCCTTAGCATGGCTCCCCACCCTCGCAAGCATCTCACCCAGGCAGTGGTCACCCCCGCTCTCTGTCTTATGCATGGGTAATAAACCTCCCCCCATCTGCGCTGCTCTTCCCTGAGAATCACACCCTGTGCCCGCCCGACACCTCCCTTTCGCCCTATTCACTACCGCACCCTCTGACACTCCTTTTCCTCTGTGTCCGATTGTCCAGGCCGGTCCTAGGCTATCAGCTAGCCCTGCAGATGTAGTTTATGGCCACAGCTGTAAAGAATCACCCCTCTTCAAAGGAGTTATAGTAGATGAAGGCCCACACTCGATGAGATCCGTCACAGCAGAAGCGTTGCTATTATCTGAAAACCATCCTGTATTGTGATTGGGGAGGGGACCGAGCGTGAAGCGGAAGATTCCAGGGATGACTCTTTGTACATCAAAGTTTTTACAATTATGTGTCACATTAAAAATATATAGCACTCCGACAAAGTAGTAAGATTATAAAACTTTAATAATTTATAAATATATACAAGAAAACAAAAATAGTAATAACATATAAACATTTTTAGGGAAAAACAACGAAGTAGCGGTCGGCTGTGCGAATAGTCCCAACGCAGCACAACGTCCAGATTTCCGGCGTGGGGCGTCGCGGGGGGTGGGTCATCAGTAGCAAACTGTTGTGCGAATAGTTCCAAGGCAGCAGAACGCGCCGAAATCTAGATGACACGAAAGTGATGTCTAGTAAGTAGCCACCCAGCAAATAACGGCGTGGGGCGTCGCGGGGAGTGGGTCATCAGTAGCAAACTGTTGTGCGAATAGTTCCACGGCAGCAGAACGATGGCACCAAGGTGATGTCCAGTAAGTTGCCGCACTGGTTTTGGTATCCTACAATGCTGCTCCGAATAACGGCGTGGGGCGCCCCGGGGGAGGCGGCGTGAACGGGCCTCTCCAGGTGGAGTGTCATCTGTTGTAGTGGGGCGCCCCTTTACCGTTTCAGTTGCCATTCCGTCCGTTTTTGGTCCACTGTGTCAAAAGCCGCAATTCAGCTGAGTTGCGCCCACTCTTGCGGTGCAGCGATAGGCGGCTGTCACAGGACTCTCAAAATGGCGGCAGGCTCTTTCCTTTTTGGGCCTGGTCCACTGAAATGGCCCTGGGACACCTTGGAAATCGGACGCTTGTCTGCTAGGTCTTGGACCCCATTCTCGAAAGCGTCCCCTCCGCCTTGAGAATTCATCAAAAGTTTTGGGGGCCCCGACTCCTGCAGGCTTCTGGTGGGGAGCGGCTGCCATGATTGCTCGCGGAATGACCACGACGGAGCTACGAGATGGTGGTGCTCTCATGCTGACGCCAGTTTAGTCTGAAACATCCAGAAACAAGGTGGGGCTTTCATCGTTTGGGAAAAAAAAAAGAAGTTTTCATCCAATGAAAAGTGTTGTTTTTAGGTCATATGATAAAGCCTTCCATCATTAGGAAACCAAAAGTAAAATGAACCAATGAAAAGTTTTATAAACAAGTCACATGACCTGTTATGCGGCATAGGGTATAAAATGCGGAGAAAATACGTTGGCACGTGAGGCGGCGTCAGTAGCGGACCGATGTGCGAATAGGCCGAAGGCAATACAGCGCGCCAAGATCCGGATGGCACCGAGGTGGTGTCCAGCAAGTTGCAGCACTGGTGTGGCCATCCTACAATGCTGAAAGTCGGCGTGGGGCGCCCCGTTGGCCTGTGAGTTTGCGTCAGTAGCGGACCGATGTGCGAATAGGCCGAAGGCAGCACAACGCGCCAAGATCCGGATGGCACCGAGGTGGTGTCTAGTAATTTGCCGCACTGGTGTGGCCATCCAACAATGCTGAAAGTCGGCGTGGGGCGCCCCGTTGGCCTGTGAGATGGCGTCAGTAGCGGACCGATGTGCGAATAGGCCGAAGGCAGCACAACGCGCCAAGATCCGGATGGCACCGAGGTGGTGTCTAGTAAGTTGTCGCACTTCTGTGGCCATCCTACAATGTTGAAAGTCGGCGTGGGGCGCCCCGTTGGCCTGTGAGATGGCGTCAGTAGCGGACCGATGTGCGAATGGGGCCAAAGGCAGCGCAACAATATTTTCTGACTGACACCACAAGGCGCTGAGATGCCAAGATCCGGATGGCACCGAGGTGATGTCTAAGTTGCGGACTGATGTGCGAATGGGGCCAAAGGCAGCGTAACAATATTTTTTGTATGGAAGATACCACTAGGCGTTGAGATGCCAAGATTCGGATGGCACCGAGGTGATGTCTAGCAAGTTGCTGTACTGGTGTGGTCATCCTACAATGCTGAAACTCGGCGTGGGTCGCCCCATTAGCCTGTGAGATGGCGTCAGTAGCGGACCGATGTGCGAATAGGCCGAAGGCAGCACAACGCGCCAAGATCCGGATGTCACCGTGGTGGTTTCATAGTTGAGAGGCACTTCATCTGCAGTGGGGCGCCGAGATCCGGATGGCACCGAGGTGATGTCTAGCAAGTTGCTGTACTGGTGTGGTCATTCTACAATGCTGAAAGTCGGCGTGGGGCGCCCCATTAGCCTGTGAGATGGCGTCAGTAGCGGACTGATGTGCGAATGGGGCCAAAGGCAGCGCAACAATATTTTCTGAAGAGAAGACACCAAAAGGTGCTGACATTCCAAGATCCGGATGGCACCGAGGTGGTGTCTAGCAAGCTATGCAGTTGAGTTGTGTGCGCACTTGCGGCGAATAAGTCGAAGGCAGCATAACAATGTTTTTTTAATAGAAGACACCACAAGGCGTTGAGATTCGGTTACCACCGAGGTGATGTCTAGCAAGTTGCCGCACTGGTGTGGCCATCCTACAATACTGCTCCGAATAACGGAGTGGGGTGCCCGAAGGGGGGGGGGGAGCCGGCGTGAATGGGCCTTCCTAGGTGGAGGCTCGTCTGCTGTAGTGGGGCGCCCCTTTACCGTTTCAGTTGCCATTCAGCTGAGTTTCGGCTGCTCTTGATGCTACAGCGACAGGCGGCTGCAAGAGGACTCTCAAAATGGCGGCCTGTTCTTTGGATTTGGGCCTGGTCCACTAAAATGGCCCTGGGACACCTTAGAACTCGGACGCTCGATTTTTTTTTCCTTTCCTGTACATGCAAAAAAAGGTAAATGCCCGGTACGTTACACGCTTCATCTGCCACGATGAACTCTCCAGAGGAACCGAAAAAAAATATAGTTGTGGTAACTATACCATGCATCGTCATATGGAGAGGTGGCACCAATTAATTATAGTGCTGCATAAAAGAGAGATTTGGAGGAGAACCCCTGACCTGCTAGTACATTCATCAAAGAAGTGGCACTGAGAGCTTCAGAGGCAAGGGAAACGGTCCCAAATATTTAGAAGAACTTTGGAAAGATTAAAATGACATGTTTAGATTGTGGCAAATTAATTTCATGTGGACAGATGAGTGTTACTCTAATAAATACAGCATATGAACATCATCATAGTCGATGGTTGGTAGAGACATTTTGACTATATCCTGGACCTGCCCGTCCTCGCCCAAAATGGCGCCGGAATAAATGAGACTCGTAACTCCTTGTTGTGTACTGGTTGCAGAACCTTGAAATCACGAGATACGTATGCAGTTTTGAAGCACATGGCGGGCGGGGACGAGAATTGATTGACTATTTCGACATCCCTACTGATATTAAGTTCTGATGTGTTATTGATTACTGTACTGTTGAAAGTTCGAATTAACGTCACCCATGGTACTTGCCCGCAAATGTATATCTAGATAATTTTATTGTAACTGGCCCTGTCGTATTTTAATTATAAAATGTACGTCCACCGATTCCGTAACTGTTAGACACCTTAGTTCTTGCAACCTAATGGCCCGCCCGTTACGTTCCTCTACAGTGTAAATGTCTATTCATCATATCGGATTACAGTTTGCTCTGTGGCAGGCCCACGTGGTTATAGGCTCGTATTTGTATAATGAAATTTTCACAATAAAGGTTTTTAAAAGAAAACATGGTAGTAGTATATACATTGGTAAAGTTTTTAATAATAGTGACTGTTTTAGAATCATTAAAAGGCAAGTGAAATAAAGCAGACCAATTACATGAAGGGTAAAAGGTATAATACGAAGGAACGCAGTAAAGATAAATGGTCAAGGGCTGTTGTGTTTTCTATTCCTGCAACATAAAGTGATCGATAAGAATCTCATATTCAGGCGTATCGGCGACTAAGACAGCAGGTCGACCCTCTTTTGCTCAACGGCTCCGTCATGGGACGAAGAAACGCTCTTTTTCTCGAAAAAAGAATATATTTTACTTGCAGGACAGTTGTAAAATTTCCGGGAAAGTACATTAGCCTGGAACAATATAACATATATTTAAGAAAAAATAATGTTCGGAAGTAATGAAAAGCGTAATTTTTAGGTCATATGACCAAGCCTTTCATCATTACAATAAGAAAAGTAAAATGAACCAATGAAAAGTTTTATTAACAAGTCACATGACTTGTTATGCTTACGTTACGCGCTGCGCGCCCCGGATGACTTCCGGATGCGCTAACGCGGCGCGTCATATGACGCATTACGCGACAACGCAGGTACAGAATATAGTCAAAATGTCTCCACCAACCAGCGGTCGGAACACAACCCCTTTCAGCAGGCTAAATAGTTCTGTTAAATGACAACAGAAGGGACAGGCAACAAGAACCATCAGTCAAAGAGGGGAGGGCTAGTTCTTCTCTACCGGGTTACATTGGGGCGCTACCGGAACTGATCGAATTGGTAGTCTACAGTGTTTCTGGATGTTTCAGACTGAAGCTGGGGTTAGCATGAGAGCAGCACCATTTCGTAGCTCCGTCGTGGTCATTCCGCAACCAATCATGGCAGCCGTTCTTTATCGTTATTTTGGGCGGGGTGGGTGGCGGAGCCGAGCTGTTTTGCAGCCATCATTGTGTGGAGTTCAGTTAATCTCACTAGTTTTGTATTTGTCATGAGCGGTTGTTCCTAATGTTTCTATTTTAGCGAGGTCAAAAAGAGATCCCATTAGTGGCCTACTGATTTTGCTCGATTCCTTTTCTTTTTTTTTACACGATTTTTCGTTATCTGCAAAGACTAAACAGAGTATTGCGACTCTGTGTTTGTTTGTAAATAGAGAATGAACCAAAGAGAACTAATTCTAAAACAGTAAATACTTGGATAACAATCAATCAAATGGAGAGAGAAGCAGGCACGACGGATTACAACGGGGGCAAAGGCCTGCGTTAACTACCTTTCACTATCTGCAAAGAGAGAGTACTCCTAATAGAAATGAGGGGGGGGGGACCATTCAAAGCAGATCAGTGTGCATAAACACGAAAATGTTTTCACTTACCACGTACTTGACATTCGACAGCTTATGATATTTGCTATTAAAAAACCATTGAAATTCACTGAAAAAAACATAGGTTATAGACCATATATAGTTAGGAATTAGCATTTACAAAACCTTGAAAATTCACTGAAAAAAACATAGGTTATAGACCATATATAGTTAGGAATTAGCATTTAAAAAACCTTATTTTACTCACACAAAACCATTGAAATTCCATATATAGTTAGTTGCACTAACTATATATCGCGCACCCGCAATCCACTGCTGATCATGTCACATATTACATCATTCATGACATGGTCAGTGACATCACTGATGACATCACTGATGACATCTCAAATGACATCACTGATGACATCACTGATGACATCTCATTTGACATCATTCTTGTGCTAATACGATAAACCTCTTCAGACTCTAATATAACCTTAGATACACTCAGTGTATACAGACACTCACACACTGCCACTCATCCATGGAGTTACTCACACACCCAGTCAGTCATGCAAAGAAACAATCTCACCTCCATTTCTTCAACTATACAGTTAAACACACCTTACTTATTGAAACATATACTAACACATATTTACTCTCTTATACAATCCCTGATACAAGTTCACAATGATCGATACAACCACTCACTCATTCAGTGGCTCTCATGCACAGTTATTTATATATGCCAACTCTCACATGTACTGTGTTTTACATATGTACTTACTATGACATGTAGCATTGAGATATCCATTCACTCATCAATACACTCATGCACACAGTCAACTGCCCATGTAGCTGTTTCCACATGCACTCTTGAACTCATACACCTAGTGAATAAACTGCTCACACATCTATGCATAGAGTCACACACCTTCCAGCCACCCCCACACAAACTCAATCTCCCATAGAAATACTTGGGCAACCAATTAATAACACATATAGCCTCTCGTATAGCTAATGATCAACACATGCAGCAGTTTACAGAACAACAGACATAATGATGCACAAATTAAGACAGTTTAGTCACTAACCCATGCATTCAGTGAGACACATTTAATCACTCACTCATACAGTCAGTCACGCACCTACTAAATCCTTCATCCAGACACTTATACATCCACTCATTCTTCAATATGTAAGACATATTTTAACTTTACAGAAACATACAGTCACTGGATGTTGTCA
The DNA here is from genome assembly GCF_964261635.1 of Lissotriton helveticus. Taxonomy (NCBI): domain Eukaryota; kingdom Metazoa; phylum Chordata; class Amphibia; order Caudata; family Salamandridae; genus Lissotriton; species Lissotriton helveticus. The sequence continues at coordinate 2,120,037,694 of NC_136057.1, read as the reverse complement.
TCAGTGATGTCATCAGTGATGTCATTTGAGATGTCATCAGTGATGTCATCAGTGATGTCACTGACCATGTCATGAATGATGTAATATGTGACATGATCAGCAGTGGATTGCAGGTGCGCGATATATAGTTAGTGCAACTAACTATATATGGAATTTCAATGGTTTTGTGTGAGTAAAATAAGGTTTTTTAAATGCTAATTCCTAACTATATATGGTCTATAACCTATGGTTTTTTCAGTGAATTTTCAAGGTTTTGTAAATGCTAATTCCTAACTATATATGGTCTATAACCTATGGTTTTTTCAGTGAATATATATATATATATATATATTGACGGTCTTTTTGATGATTATTACCTACTGGCGGTCGCCAGTAGGTATATATAGTTAGGATTTTTTCCCTATGGGATTTTTGAAAATTCTATGTCTAATAACTTTGGCGTTTGTGGACGGAATTGGCTGAAATTTTCTGGAAAATGGAACATTTTGTTTCTGAGCAGCCACTGGAAATTTGGGGGGAGTTGGTCCAGGGGGGGCCGAGAAAAAAGGGGGGTCCCAAAACGTGTTTTTAACATTGAGTTTTCCATAGGGCGGTTAGCCTCACTTTTAGCCCGAACGGCTGAATGGATTTGCACGAAACTTGGCAAAATTGTAGGGACTGGTAGCCCGATGTGCCTTTTGTAGGTCTCAATATATGTGCTGCAGTGGATTTTGAGAAAATAACGTTCAAAAAAAGATATATATCTGTAAGCGCGGACCAGGCAGCGCCCCGGTACGCGTACTTGACGCGTAACGGAACTTCGCGTAGCGAAGTTGATTGGCTCTCCGGTGTCTGTCAACATTCTAAACAGTCCGGAGCGGCCGCCATCTTGTCTCTCGGTAGGATCGAGAGACAAGAGGAGGTCAAAAGCGAAGGGGCAAATGACCTTAAGGGGGCATAGTAGATACTCCCTGACCCCCTAGGTTTGATGTGGAGGCTTTAAAGGGGCCCCGCTAAGCAAAAAAAAAAAAAAATTTTTTTTGTTTTTTTCGTGGTTAGCGCCCGGTACGCGAACCGGGAAGCGTACTGGGGAGCGTATCACAATAAAAAATGAATGATAGACTTTTCAAATGCTGTATGTTAATTGATTGTTGGTTTTGTTGATTATTTTTTTTTTTTTTTAACTTTTTTTATTGTGTTTCATAATTTATTAAACTTTCTAACATTTCATTGTCAGAAATTTCATAATCATGGAATATAGATTGTAGTCTCTGAGGTTGTAAAATGTCCTCATTTGCAAGGAGGTTATCTACTGCTTGCACACATTGCAGTAGTTCTTGGTCCCATGTTTCATCCATAAATTCAATCTCATTTGGATCAATGATTTCTGTGTTGGACTCTGGAAGGACAATTTCAAATGAAATGTTTTGTTCACTTTCCATTTTTCCTGAAATTTCCATAAAAAATATATATATTAGTAGAGGTAGGGCACTGTTGGGATTAATTTTAGATAGGCAGTTTTTATCAGAGAATTTATCTTTGGGCAGTGTATAGTATCAGAGTGGAAGTAGGAATATAAAAAAGTGTATCTAAATTTATAAGTACTACAGAGGGATAGTATATAACTAACAGAAAAAGTTTGCCATATTAACTTAAAGTGCACAATATACTTCAGTTTTAAAAATAACAACTTACCTTTAAAAAGAAGTTGAAGTTATTAATGAAAATCCAAATGAAATGTACACCAGGAAGTAGTAGTCAAAATGGCTGTGTTTCCTTCTCTTCCTTTATATATATTCGGGTACATAACCAATCAAATGTCAGGTAAAAAAAGTAGAAAATGAAAGTAACATTTTAATTGGTTGTCAATTCCAACACTTCAGATGTGTTTTGTGAAGTTATTTACCTCACGGTATTTAGAGAGGACTACAGGCTAAATGGCTAAATGGAATTCCAATCAAATTTGTGAAAATGGTAGGGATTGGTATGTAGTATGAGCTATTCTATATTTGGTGAAATTGTCTCCAGTGGCTTTTCTGTGAACTACTTTCCCACCTTTTTTGATGGTGCGCTTCCCAGGAAGCGACCCGGTACGCGAACCGGTGAGCGCCCTGGTACGCGAACCTTAAGCGTAACGGGAGTCCACCATTTTGTGTTTCGGTCGAATTATGATACAAGATGGAGGGCAAATAATGTTCAGAATAGGTAGAAGGGGGCATGGTAGACTTATCTTGACCCCCTAGGTTTTGTGAGGGTGGCTGAGGAGGCCCATATGTGCGAAAAAAAAACATTTTTTTTAAAAATTTCGCGAGGTTAGCTCCCGGTACGCGTACCGGGTAGCGCCCCAGGGAGCGTACTTTGTTGAAAATTAGTAAAAAAAGTTAGCGTAAAATAATAATTGTGAGTGATTAGATGTAGGGTAGCTCTGAGAAGAGCTTTTGGGTTTATGGTACATTTAGGTACTTATAAGTAGGTACCAATGCACATTTTTAAATTCAGAGTGAAAACTCTGTTGCCCTCATCTGAGAAGTGAACTCCATCTCCTCTGTAGATATCTTGCATGTAGTAACGCAAGTTATTGTTGTACAGGGAGCCCATTCCATGGTCTCTCATGTAAGCTGAAACAGATTTGTTTACATGCTTCCTCAACTTCTCAATTTGTGGACAAAATTGGTTTGACCACCTCCATTTCTGTCTTTGGCATATATTTGAATATACCAAGGCAGTCTGAGGAAAAAGTGCCATTAATTGCTCAAAGGTGTCCTTTAAAATCATTTCCAGACCTACACCAGTCAAAGTGCCCAAGTCATTACCTCCACAGTGCACAATTAACAGGTCAGGTTTTGGCAAATGCATAAAGGTTTTCACCAATGGTATCAATTGGTGACATTTTAATCCTCTCTGGCCAAACCACTTAATTTCCACATCTTGTAAATTGAGGTTAGGTAAATTCCTGCTTTCAACGTACCTTTGAGCCCAGTGAATATAACTATGACCAACAATCCAGACAGAAAACATGGTGAGAGAAGGTTCTCCTGCAGTCAGATGAAGTGTGGCAATGAAATGGCAGTTGAAAAAATGTGAGTTTGAAATGAAAAAAACTGTGGAGTTTCTGTGTTCATGAAGTAGTAACAGTGATTGGTGGATTTTGATTGATGAAAACAGAAAGTTAGGGTGTAGAGATGTGTTCTTTGAAAGATGTATTTTGAGTGGTCAATAAAAAATCATTAAATGAAAGAAAGCACTGGATATGCAGGTGCACTGAGAGTTCAGAGTTCAATTGCAACATTGTTGTGTGAATTTGCAAACACCAGAGTTTCTCCAAGAGGTGGTTGCTATGGAAAATAGGCAGAAAGGGCAGAGGGGGAAGGGTTTTCATTTGAAAAAAAGTGAGGGAAGAGTTTTGATTGGGTGACATGAGAAATATGTGTGAAGAATTACACCATTTCTGTGCTTTTGATAGCTGCAGACTCTGGAGTGCATACCTTTTGCTCTGCTGAAGACAAATTGGTGTGTTTCTTAGACTGTTTTCAAACTCAAAGTATTTGCTAAGGTGAGAAAATATTTCTTTACTTTAGATAGAGAATAGTGTGCTTTAAGGAGAAAATTATGATTTATGTGGCGCAATTTGCTAGTAAATATGCTCTCACATGTGCATGGAAATTTTTGATTTTGAATGTTTTTGTTATATAGCCATGTTAAAAGTGACGCAACCATGCTGGAAAGCCAATCAAAAAATGCTTTCATGTGTTTTAATGACATTTTAAGTCATTTTCTGATGTGCAGTGTTTAGAAATTATGATTTGAAAATCGTTTTTGTGGAAAAGGAATTGTTTTTAAATTCATGACAAGGATATAATGGAGTATGGTTATTTATAAGGCAATTGACTGTCCTTGATGTTATTTTTCTCATTTTAGTGTAAGACCTTTCTCTGTGGCGCAAATTGCTTGTAAATATGCTCTTACATGTGCATGAAAATTTTAATTATCAATGTTTGTGTTACATAGCCATGATAAAAGTGAACCAACCATGCAGGAAAGCCAATAAAAAAACGCTTTCATGTGTTTCAATGACATTTTAAGTCATTTTCTCATGTGCAGTTTTTTGAAATTATGATCTGAAAATCGTTTTTGGGAAAAAGGAATTGTTTTTAAATTCATGAGAAGGACATAATGGTGTATGGTTCTTTATAAGGCAATTGACTGTCCCTGATGTTATTTTTCCCATTTTAATGTCAGACCTTTCTTTGTGGCGCAAATTGCTTGTAAATATGCTCCCACCTGTACATTGAAAATTTTGATTTTGAATGTTTATGTTACATAGCCATGTTAAAAGTGACCCTACCATGCAGGAAAGCCAATCAAAATACGCTTTTATGTGTCTTAAGGACAATTTAAGTAATTTTCAAATGTGTAGTGTTTTGAAGTTATGATTTGAAAATCGTTTTTGAGGTAAAGGAATGTTGTTAAAATTTATGTTCGCCATATGCCCCCAAATTTCTTTCTCAGGGTTGCAGCAGGGTGTTCTTGAGACACCTCTGCACTTTTGGAATAAATTCCTAATTTGTGATGAGCAAATTGTTAATCGCAAATTGCACCTTCATTTATATGAGCCTCCTAGCCCATGGAAATGAATGGGTAATTTGCAATTAGCAATTTTCTCATCGCAAATTTGGAATGGTAAAGAATCGCTATTTATTCCTTAAAATTCGCTTTTTTGGAAATGCAAAATAGTTATATGATACATATGGCGGTTGATGTCTAACAAGATAAGAAGCTTATGGATACATTTATGATGACTGGTGCAATGAAGTAGAAATCACTTACTTCATTGGTAGGCCTTTACAATAAATTATCTCCTCTGTATTCTTCACCAAGCATAACTTTAATCTGCAATCCTGAGTAGGCCTCACCTTAAACAAACCTCTGGATAGGCCACATCTTATTGTCATCCTGATTTAATCATTTATAATTCTAGGGACAGATTTATGATAGGTGTATACCTCTTTTGTGCCACTTAGAAAACATTGTCCATGGGGAAATGACTTAAAATGTCATTAAGACACATGAATGTTTTTTTTTTAAACGTTTGCAATTTTTTTGGGTCACTTTCAACATGGCTATGTGTCTGAAACAGTCAAAATCTAAATTTGCAATGCACTGGTGGGAGCATATTTACAAGGAATGTGCTTCATGGGGAAAGGTCTTATAATGTAATATGGGAAAAATGACATTAGAGATACTGAAATGCCTTATAGAGAAGCATACACCATTATGTCCTTGTCATAAATTTGCAAACCATTACTTTTCCCCAAAAACGATTTTCAAATTATATTTAGAAAACAGTGCACATGTGGAAATTACTTAAAATGTCAATAATTCAAAATTTGTGATTCCTTAAATGCAATGTATAAAAAAAAATATGTAAAAAATGATATTAAGGATTTGGAAACTACCACCAACTTGTAGTTTGTGGTAATTTGCGAATTCTTTTCAAAAAGCATTTTTTTTTAAAAAAAAAAAAGGTCCCATATGACGCCCATACATGCCATTAGGGCATGTAGGTGTGCCATGTGCTCCCAAATTTCTTTTTCAGGGGTGCAGCAGGGTGTTCTTGAGATACCCCTGCACGCTTGAAAAAAATCCTATTTTGTGATGAGCTAATTGCTAATCACAACTTGCAACATTAATTCCTATGAGCCTCCTAGCCTATGGAAATGAATGGGTAATTTGCAATTAGCAATTTTCTCATCGCAAATTTGGAATGGTAAAGAATCGCTATTTATTCCTTAAAATTCGCTTTTTTGGAAATGCAAAATAGTTATATGATACATATGGCGGTTGATGTCTAACAAGATAAGAAGCTTATGGATACATTTATGATGACTGGTGCAATGAAGTAGAAATCACTTACTTCATTGGTAGGCCTTTACAATAAATTATCTCCTCTGTATTCTTCATCAAGCATAACTTTAATCTGCAATCCTGAGTAGGCCTCACCTTAAACAAACCTCTGGATAGGCCACATCTTATTGTCATCCTGATTTAATCATTTATAATTCTAGGGACAGATTTATGATAGGTGTATACCTCTTTTGTGCCACTTAGAAAACATTGTCCATGGGGAAATGACTTAAAATGTCATTAAGACACATGAATGTTTTTTTTTTAAACGTTTGCAATTTTTTTGGGTCACTTTCAACATGGCTATGTGTCTGAAACAGTCAAAATCTAAATTTGCAATGCACTGGTGGGAGCATATTTACAAGGAATGTGCTTCATGGGGAAAGGTCTTATAATGTAATATGGGAAAAATGACATTAGAGATACTGAAATGCCTTATAGAGAAGCATACAGCATTATGTCCTTGTCATAAATTTGCAAACCATTACTTTTCCCCAAAAACGATTTTCAAATTATATTTAGAAAACAGTGCACATGTGGAAATTACTTAAAATGTCAATAATTCAAAATTTGTGATTCCTTAAATGCAATGTATAAAAAAAAATATGTAAAAAATGATATTAAGGATTTGGAAACTACCACCAACTTGTAGTTTGTGGTAATTTGCGAATTCTTTTCAAAAAGCATTTTTTTTTAAAAAAAAAAAAGGTCCCATATGACGCCCATACATGCCATTAGGGCATGTAGGTGTGCCATGTGCTCCCAAATTTCTTTTTCAGGGGTGCAGCAGGGTGTTCTTGAGATACCCCTGCACGCTTGAAAAAAATCCTATTTTGTGATGAGCTAATTGCTAATCACAACTTGCAACATTAATTCCTATGAGCCTCCTAGCCTATGGAAATGAATGGGTAATTTGCAATTAGCAATTTGCTCATTGCAAATTAGGAATAGTAAAGAATCGCTATTTATTCCTTAAAATTTGCTATTTATAATATGTAAAATATTTTGATGATACATATGGCAGTTCATCTGTAACAAGATAAGAAGCTTAGGGATAGATTTATGATGAGTGGCGCATCCCCAGGGATGTGACAGTCATCCTGCGCCACTGTTCCGCCACCCATGGTGTGCTGCATTTACAATGCGGCGCAGCATGGGGCAAAAAAGGGACAGATGCGTGACGCATCTGTGCTGTAAAGGTGGCGCATTGCTGGAGTTGTATCGTAAGTGCGATGCAGCTCCAGCAAGGATCAGGGGTGCCCCATCTATACAATGCTGCGTCAAGACCTATGCCAGCTTCAAGCAGGCGCAGGGTTTTGAAGCAGCTTTCTCCTATCTGATTGTAAATGCGGCACACCATGGGTGGTAAAGCAGTGGTGCACATTAACTGGTGCATGCCTGGGGATGTGCCATTTAATATAAATCTGCACTTTAACATTTGAGTATGTGCAGGGGACACAGAGTCGTTGAGGCTTATCCAAGGTTAAGAACAGATGAGTCCTGTTCAGTGAAAAATTAGACATAGGCTTCACCTGCTCAGCATCGCTGGACATGGCTAAATAATAGCTGCAAAATGTTACTCTTGTTAAATAATTTTACTATTATAATCTGTGAGATTTGTCTCTTACTCTGCAACATCTCATTGTTGTTGTCTTTCTTTAAAGATAAAGACAACCTCAACATGAGCGACAATCTGCAATCAGTTGATTTTGACCTCATCATTGAACTTGTAATTGAAACATCAGTGGATGTTGATCCATTGGATGATTTAAATCCTGAGGATGAAGAAGAGCGTGATGAGGATGCAGATTTGTCCGAATTATATGATATAGGATGGGAAGCTGACCTGCTTGAGCCTTTGGAATTATAAACATTTATTTTTAAATTTTATAATCAATAAAAAGTAAAAAGGTAAACCGTTTAATTTAAAAATAAAGACACCTTCAAAAACAGGTTATGTGTAGTGTCTTCAATAAAATATTAAAATATGCTCATAAAATTAGATCAGATTCACATATAAAATAGCGTAGGTAACATAAATATAAATCTCATTTCTTTTCTGCTATTTCTGTATTGTAAATTTGCAAGGACTAAAAAATCTTCTATTTAAAATGTCAAGTAGTGTGTTATGTTTTTGATCACTATTACTGATTTACTGTTTGATAATAATGTTTAATAACATTTTTATTATATTTTTCCTCAGATTCAACTATGCCTACAAAAATAAGAGAGATGAAGGCTGCAAAACGTCAAAGACAGCAGGAGAAAAAAAAAATGCAGCAGTCCTCTAACAAAAAGATTTCTCAAGCGATGAAGAAAGCACCGGGTAAGAGCTCTAAATATTTCATAAAAAATATTTCTAATAAAAAAAATATTAGTACAGAAAATGTTTCAATCCATAACAACACAAGTAAATCAAATGGAAAGAAAAGGACAAATGAAAATGTTACTGCTAGAGCAAGAGATAAATCTGTGCATGATAGTAGAAGGAAACAACAGTTTACGGAGATTCGTAAACGAATGTTCCGTAACAGGATAATTGGCAATTTGTTAAAAAATATTAAGAAAGGTCAACAGAAATTAGTTTTTTATAGGAGAAAAAAAAAAGTTGAGAAAGTTATTGATCAGGCTTTTGAAATTAAACGTAAGTTATTTATTTTGATAATCAATAGAATTAGGAAGCTAAACAAGGCAATTTTTGATTTCAAAAGAAATAGTAGATGGAAGAGAATAGTTAATCGTAGTAATTTTTGTGAAGTTTTTTCTGGAGAATGGATACATAGTTCAAGCTGTGAGGCATTTTTTAATGAAGAGAGTTATTTCCAGGATAATGATTTGGTGCATGCAGTTGACATCAGTGGTCGTGCTTATGAAGTGAAAGATGGTTGTCCAGTTGAAAAAGAAAAACTTGTGACAACAGAGGCAGAAGAGTTGTTAGGTAATGAGGTTTTAGGAAGACGTGCTAAGGGTCCTGTGTACACCTGGAAGTGTAGTAGTATTTGCAGTGTGCGACAGGATTCCATCAATTTGCTTTGTGATTTTGTACGGTCATTTAACAAGAAAAGTTTGAAGCAGAAAATGAGGTTGTTGCAAGAATTAGATCCTTGCAGAGTGAGAGAAGTGACAGGTTTGCATGGTCATTCACTGGCTTGTCTTTCCAGGAGAGTATGCCAGAGTGTTTTTCATCATTTCAGGATGCTAGCAGTGCATCATAACAAAGTGAGGAAGTTAGTTAGACTGTTGTATTATGCTAAGAGTCCAGCAATTATGCTGAAACAATTATGCGCTGCTCTTTTGCATGGTTCTGAAATAGATGTGAGGAATATATGTGAAGAAATTGAGTTTTGTTACTTTGGAAGTAAAGAGGAGAATGTTGAAATTGAGCAAGAAATAGAGGGTCATTTGGAAGATACTGTACATGTTTCCAGTACAGATAATTTCCAGAGGGAAATTGCGACGTTTGACATGAAATCAAGTGAGAGGCCTAATTTCACTTGTGTGTGTTGTCGACGCACTTATTATAAGAATCAGACTAAGTTAGTGGATTTATATGCAAAAAGTGAAAGGGAAAATAATAGTGAATGGAAGGATTTTGCAACATACTTGATGGTAGAAAATTGTTTTGATTTGGGATTGGATCAACGTGTTTGTACTTATTGTTGTAACAAATTAAAACAAAACCAGATGCCTGCTAGAGCAGTTCATAATAATCTGGAATTGGTTGAGATTCCTTCTGAATTGAAGGATTTAAATACTTATGAATCTATTTTGATTCAAAGTATCCATCCCTTTCAGGCTATTGTAAGAATGGAGCCAAAGACAGGGAAATTGCCTCCATCAGATTTACAGAGAGGATTAAAGGGAAGAGTTGTTTATTTGCCTCTAGATTTGAAGAAAAACATTAACACAATTGGAGTAGAAAAAGTGGAAGAGGAACCTCTGGTTATCTTAGTTAATGGGGTTCCGACAAAGAATAAGAAAATATGGCAAGATTTAGTAGATGTTAGGAAAGTTAAAAAGGCAACATTGTATTTGAAAAAAAATAATAAATACTATAAGAATGTATATGTTGCAGAAGAGGAAGTAAGTGAGGAAGAGGATAGCGATTTGTGTGCTGGTCAAATTGAGAAAGTAGAACCCTCTACTAGTGAGGAAATATATGAACATTATAGTGTTCATCCTTTGCATTCAAAGGAAGTCATGGGGAATGCTATTGAGTTGTTTCAAATGAAACAAGCCAAAGGGAGTCCCATTAGTGTTTGGGAGGAAAGTTTGGAAGCTCGGTGTTTCCCACAGCTTTTTCCAACAGGTCAGGGAGGAAGATATGATGAGCGACCTCATCAAATTCCTGCTTCTGAATACCGGACTTTGCGATTGTATGCAGGAGATGCTAGGTTTCGACAATGCATTCCTTATTTGTTTCATCTCCTGTTTGAAAGCGATCTGTCTGGACTGTCATATGCAGTGAACCACATCTTGAAAAGTGGTATACACATGCAAAACATCTCGGCAAGTGATTTTATGGATAAAGTGAATGTCCAAGATAGTATTTTGGATTCTCACCTGATTAATCTCATGGCGTGTCAGCGTGGTACTAATGAGTACTGGTACCGTCGTCATGGTGATTTAAAATGTATGCTGAGGAACTTAGGTACTCCCACATGGTTCCTCACTCTGAGCTGTGCCGAGTATGGCTGGGAAGACTTACTTGAATTTCTACGAGAGGCAAATGCTAACGTAGAAAACATCGAATTCAAGACACCCGGAGAACTGTGCTCTTTGGATCCAGTCAATGTATGTAGGTACTTCAATCATAGATTTGAAGCTATGATGTCTTTCATCATGAATAAGAAGAATCCACCTCTTGGAGAGGTGTTGGATTTCTTCTGGAGAAAGGAGTACCAAGCAAGAGGTGCTCCTCATATACATATGTTGCTGTGGATCAAGGATGCACCTAAATTTGGAACGGATCCAGATGACTCAGTGATGAGTTTCATCCAACAGTATTCTACGTGTGCTGTTCCAAACGCAAAGGAGAAGAAAAGCCTAAGAGAAAAAGTTCTGCGTTTCCAAAGCCATCGATGTGGAAAGTACTGCCGTCGTAAATTCCGAAACAAGGACAAGTTCTACACTAAATGTCGTTTCGGCTTTCCACGACCGGTGATTTCTAAAGGAAGAGTAAACAGTTTGATGTCTTCGCTGCGACACAATGTCATGAAGAAATCACCTAAAAACACTTACAATTTGAAGAGGAACGAAGAGTCCAAGTACATCAACGACTACAACCCGGTGATTTTGTCCATGTGGAATGCTAACATGGATATACAGTTTGTGGCTGATAACTGTATGGCTGTGGCTCGGTATGTGACGTCTTACATCACCAAAAAAGAGAAGACAGAATTGAAGGATATGTGGGAGGACATTTCCCATGAAAAGAGCCTCAGCAAGAAGTTGTACAGTTTCAGTCTGAAGATGTTGTCGCATCGAGAAATCGGAGCGTACGAATGTTCTGACCGGTTGTCTTCAGCAAGTCTCTATGCCAAGTCCAGGAGTATCGTTTGGGCGAGTCTTGGTCTTGCTGCAACGCGTAATCGAGTTCTCAAACCTGTGCGGGAAATTGAGTATTTGGCGGAAAAGGAGCCAAACAGTACCGACATTTTGAAGACAAACATGTTGGATACATATTATCCAAATCGAAGCAGTCACCTAGAGAATGTTTGTCTGTATGAGGTTCTGCAAAATTACATGTTCAAGAGGAACATCAAAGAAGATACTGAGAAAGGAGTGTATGCTGTAATAGGAAGTGAGGGATGTCTGGTGAAGCAAAGAAAATGCCACTTGATAAACCATCGAAAATTGAGTGGCGAATCTCCTGAAAAAAAGGAGTTTTTCTATTTAGCACTTTTGCAACTTTTCAAGCCTTGGCGTGCAGAAGAGGAACTGCTTGGAGATTTCCTCTGTTATGAAGACTCTTTCAATGCCGCCAAGGAGACCATAGAATGTCCTGCTTTTCCCAAATATGTAGAAATGTTGAATGCGGAAATTGAGCAGGAAGCAACGATTGCAGCCGAGATTGCCAGAGACAGTTCTCAGGACAGTCAGAGTTCTGCTTCATTGAGTCAGGATCCACTAGGAGGACCTCTTATTGAAAATGAAGCTGCCACTGCTATGAATGAGGTGGAAAGAGCCATGGCACATGCTCAAGAGGATGCGGTTAACTTAGAAGAGTTGGAAAGGCAACTCAACGTTGAGCAGAGGAAAATATATGACGAAGTTACCATGCAAATTGATCATGGATTAAGTCATGATAAGAAAGAGTGCTCATGTACGTCGTTGAAGCCTGTCCGACTGTACGTGAGTGGAGAAGCGGGAACTGGAAAAAGTTTCCTCATTAAAGCAATTTCATGCTATTTGCAGGAAAGGACAGAGTCATCGCTGTCTTGTGTTGTCACTGCTCCAACTGGACTGGCAGCACATAATATTAAAGGGATTACTTTACATCGTTTACTGATGCTGCCAGTGGAGCATGACAACAAATTAGAATATCACAAGCTATCTGGAGATGCTTGTTTTGAAGTTTCAAGAATCTTGAGGAAAATGAAACTTCTTATCATTGACGAAGTAAGCATGGTTTCCAATGTCATGCTTGCCTTTGTGCATTTGAGGATGCAAGAAGTTCTCAAAACAGAGTATGATGTGTTATTTGGTGGCAAACACATCATTGTTTTCGGAGATCTTCTGCAGCTGACACCAGTGAAAGGGCAACCTGTGTTCAAAATGCTCACGCATGAAGATACCAGGAAGTGCCTAGGCAGCATTGGCAACGTCAATATATGGTTAAACTTCAATTATGCTGAACTGCATGAAAATATGCGTCAGGCAAAGGATGAAGTTTACAAGACTATTCTACAAGATGTTAGAATTGGAAAAGTGACCGAGCATGGGAAAGAAGCTTTACATGCACGATTACTGTCAAATTTATATCCAGAACAAGATGTTGTGCCTGAGAATATTTTTCAGAAAATTACTGAAAAGAAATCTGGAATATGTTTGATGCCAACTCTTGCAGAATGTGCCAAATTTAACAACAAAATGTTGCATTTAGAAAAGCAAGAGATTGTGAAAGTGGAAGCTATTGATAGAGTAGAGCATATGGGATCAACAATTATTTTGTCTGAGAATCTGAAATCAAAATTGGATTCATTAGAGAAGACTATATCTAAAACTGCAGGTTTTGAAAAGACTCTGAATGTGTGCTTGAACTGCCGTATAATTTTAAGAAGGAATTTACATGTTGAAAGAGGTCTGGTAAATGGATCAATGGGTAATGTTGTTGATTTTGTGAAATACAGAAATAGAGATGGAATTGAATTTTTAAAAATTAAATTTGATGGCATTGAGGAAGTACAGCTAATTGCTCGTTGTTCTGCTAGATTTTTGCTTGTAAAAGACTTATATGTTCGCCGTAAGCAGTTCCCTGTTTGCTTGGCATATGCGGTGACAATTCATAAATCGCAAGGTTTAAGTGTAGACACTGCATTGGTGAATATTGGCAGTTCTGTGTTCAAGGAGGGTATGGCATATGTGGCATTGTCACGAGTTAGAACTTTATCGGGATTGTACTTGATTGAGTGTGATGTCAGAAACATTTGTGCAGATCTAGATTGTGTTAAGGAATACAATAGGTTAAGAAGAGAGTATGCGCCACATTTGCCTCAGTTTCCTTTGTTTGAGAAACGTCTGGTAGGCCGGAAACGAAGAAATGAGAACAATACTGGGGAGGTTGTAGCAAAAAGACAAAAAGTGAATGAACCTAAAATTACAAGCAGAAACAAAGAGGATTCTGTTGAAGATGTTGTTGGTTTTCAGTTTGAAAACAGTTCTGGTGTCAACTGCTATGCTAATGTAGTAATGAATGTTTTGTTTTCTCTAAAAAATGTAAAAGAAGAGATTGTGGTCAATTCTGATCAAAGATTTTGCAGTTTGTTGAATTCTGTGTTAGAGAAATGTAGCACAGATAGAACAAAAATAGAAAGTGTGTCTGAAATTCGAAACCTGTTAGACAGATGTTCAGGGCAAACACAATTCTCTCAAAATATTCAGCAAGATTGTCAGGAGTTTTTAATGTATATGCTTGATGTATTACATGCTGAAGGTGTAGATGTAGATCAGCTGTTTGGGCTTTCTTATCAATGGCAGCATGACTGCGAGAACTGTATGGTATCAAGTACTACTAGTGTAGACTCAGAAAGATTTATATATTTAACTTTGCCAGACAGTAAATCAGTCTCCTTTAATAAGCTAGTAAAAGCTGCTAATCACAGCATGGAGTGTAGCCAATGTAAATCTGAAATGATGTCCACATTATTTATACGAACATATGGCCAGTACGTCATTTTAATGTTCCAACGATGTAGGCCTGATGGAACAAAATTGACAACTTTAATAAAAAATTTTGTAGCTTCGCAGTTGTCAATATCAGGAAGGACTTTTGTAACTACAGCAATTATATATCATGACGGCCCTTCAATATCATCAGGACATTACACAGCTTATTTAAAGTCTAGAAATGGCTGGTCATTCTGCAATGATTCTGTTTTAATTTTCAAAAAAAAATTGCCATATGACCTTAAAAACTCTTACCTGGTGTTTTTAAAACCAAAATTTTAGGAAAATAATCTCGGGATATGATCTGTGGAATTTCAAGAAGTTCTAATGGCTCCTACACAATTTGGCCTTGAGGATAAGTGTAGTTCAGAGACATAACTTCTAATCAAAGGATTGGACATCATGGAGATGTATGTGCACTTTAAATGAGTTCAGAAAAACTATTTCTTTTCATAAGCTAATTGAAGCAGCCAATCAAAACATGGAGTAGAGGGAATGTAAGTCTGCAATGCTGTCTACTGTTTTACATTGCTTTGTGATTAAAAGTGATGTAGAGAATTAAATAATTGTAGTACTCATAGAGGTAGTGTAAGTCTGCTTCATATTAAGCAGTATCAGTGTCATAGGAAATGTAGAACATGACTGACCAAGAAGGGGAAGATATTACTATTCCAGGATTGTGAAAATGATCTTCAACATTTTAATTCTGAAAGTTGCGGAAATGCCAAATGATGGGATTGGCTTACAAGAAATCCAAGAGTTATAAATATCTCTGACTAGATTTGGCCTTGTGGAAAATAGTGGTAGAGAGCAAGAAGTCATTTATTGCATGTAACGTGTTTTTAAAAACGATGGAGGTTTTCTTTCAGAAAGTGGCGGGCTGAAAGTAATAACAGCACAAAAGAGTGTAAGCTGTTCATAGGACATCCTTGGACGTCATGGAAAGTAAGTTAACTTTAAGGAGTTCTGAATTTTATTTTCTGATGTTGTATGGGTTTTTTAAACACAATCATTTTGATTGTGTTTTTTTTTCCCCGCTGTTACATGATGAATACCTTCAAGTCACTGTTTTTAGTGAATTTTGATACATTCTGAGAACAGCAAAAATAAACCATTTAACATGTATAATTAATTCTGTACTGTTTGCATTTATGATGTATATGTAGAACTGTGTAGGAGGCATGGAGAAGGTGAGTTTTCTGTAAGTGTTAAATTTATTGTATGCAGTGCTGCACTTCTACGTATTCTTTCATATGCTGGACTACATCTGCACAATGAGATACCTAAGCAAAGGAAACACAAGTGATGTGATTGTGAAATGAGCAAAATAAATTGCACATATTTCAATTACATCACCTGAGTTTCCTATCATTACGAATCACATTGTGCAGATCAAGTTTAGGTCTGTCCAGGGAAACATAGGAGGTTTCTACTTTGTTGAAGAGTGCAGTGGACATGACTCACTTCATTAGTAGACTTTCACAGATATTATCTCCTCTGTACACTTCAACAAGTGTAAATCTCATCTTGAACTCTGAGTAGGCCTCACCTCAAACAAATCTCTGGATAGGAGACATGTTATTGGCATACTGAAGCGACACTTTTCTGAAACAAGAGCAATGCAAAAGATGCACCATGTTTTAAGATAGGCCTCACTTCATCTGCATCAAGATACTGTTAGTTTAAAATGTATATCTTTAGCATTGTGTAGAGGACCTGGAGAAGCAGAAGCTTCTGTCAGTGTCAAAGTTGTTGAAAAACTATTTGTCCTTCAATATTTTCCCTTGTCTTTTGTAATTTTTAAATACATATTTTAATTTTTTTCAAATGTTGGTTCTCTCTTTCACAGATTGAAAGTATAGAAATAAAATGTGATTAATTTAACGGCAATTACAAGGTAAATAGTTGTACTTTTTTCGTTACATTTCTATCACATTCACCTACTATTAGATCCACTGCTTCACTTCTTTAATCCTCAGTTTCCTGCCTTTGCTACTTTCCTCATTCCTTTCTCTATTACCTATTTACTCAACTCCTTCCACTCTTTTTCTCAGTCCCTCTGTTCTCATAGTTCCTCAGTCTTGTTCACTCACTCCATCTCTATTACTCTTAGTGTCTGTGAATTACTTTCCCAACTTTTTTTTTTTTGGGACCGCTTCCTGGGAAGTTGCCCGGTTCGCAAACCAGCAGCGTTATGGCAGTCCACCATTTTGTGTTTCGTTCGAATCAAGATACAAGATGGAGGGCAAATAATGTTCAGAATAGGTAGAAGGGGGCACGGTAGATGTATCTTGACCCCCTTGGTTTTCTGAGGGTGGCTGAGGAGGACCATAGTTCTTCACTCTTGTTCACTCTCTCTGTTTCTATTAATGTCACTGTTTATGACTGATCACAAAAATGTTTTTTAAAAAAGAACAGTAACTATAAGGGAAGGAAATAGACAGTTATGTTAAAAGAAAGACAGCTATAGGGAGTAAACTAACGATACTGTTACCTACAATCCACTGCTGTTGATGTTACTGACCATGTCATGAATGATGTAATATGTGAAATCATCAACAGTGGATTGTAGGTAACAGTATCCTTAGTTTACTCCCTAGAGCTGTCTTTCTTTTAACATAACTGTGTATTTCCTTCCCTTATAGTTACTGTTCTTTTTTAAAAAATATTTTTTTGGTTAGCTTCCGGTACGCGTACCGGGTAGCGCTCCGGGAGCGAACTAAGAGAAATACAGGTTGGCAGAGTTCCAAATATTCTACCAATTTTTTTATAATGGGGAGTTAGTTCTGAAAAGAACTTTTTTTTCTATGTTTTTGTTGTTTTATATTTTTTTTAGTATTTTTTGAACATTTTTTTACTTTTTTTGTATTTTCTGAACGTTTTTAAAAAATTTTTGGTTTTTTTGGGGGGGGGGGAAACAAAAACGATCCATTATAAAGGGCTCAACAGGAGCAAAAAAAAAAAAAGAATTTATTTTTTGGTGCGTCTTGTGCAAACATTAATATGATTTTGAATTGCTCGCAAAATCAAAGTGATGCTACTTTCTCTGTAGCAGATGAAAGCGCCACATTCCACGCACACTTGTTTTACGTGCCCAAACAACATTTGGATGTTTGCAATCACCTCCCTCGCCTCTGGTCCCGACACCTCTGGAACCACCGATCTTCTTGCCATTTGGAGGGGATTTTGTTGTTGGTCACGTAGCTGGGCAGCACTATAGTTATTTGGGTGCCACCTACTCATATGGCGATGCATAGTATGATTGCCATAACTATATTTTTTATCAGTGCCCCTTGACAATCTGTCACCGCATATGCGGCAAAACACGTAACGAGCATTCACTTTCTTTTGCCCCTCAGGAATTCTGTAGAATTGCCAGATATAATTCTCCTGTCGATTGTACCTCCTGGGCTCCTCTGGCAAAAACTCATGCTCTTCCTCCTCTTCCTCCTCTTCCTGTTCTTCCTCTTCTTGCAGAATTACTTCTGCAGGTGGTCCTCTCTTTCTTGGATTTGGTGGAGGTGGTGGGCTAGCACCAGCTGAAGCTACTAATGAAGCCATCACAAAGTCTCAATAAAGGGTCTTTCTCTCACCAAGATGAAAGTCAGAGTGATGAAAGAAGGAGGGGTTTTCATCATTTGGGAAAAACAAAAGTTCTAAACCAATGAAAAGTGTCCATTTTAGATCACATGACCTTGTATTACATCATTAGGAAACCAAAAGTGAAATGAACCAATGAAAAGTGTTATTATCGAGTCACATGACCTGCTATGTTTACATTACACGGTCGGCGCCGCGCCGCGGATCGCTTCCGGTTCGCGTACCGCTGCGCTTCCGGGTACGCGAACGTAGCACGTAATATGACGTATTACGCGAGAACGCGAAACGTCATGCTGACGCGAAGCGTCGCGATGTTGTTTTGTAACGCGAGAGGTGCGCTAAAGGAACGTTTACCAGTTCGCGTACCGGGTCGCGCCTCCGGATTGAGCTAACGGGAAGCTAACCGGTACGCGTACTGGGAGCGAAACAAAAAAAAATAAAAAAAAAATTGTATAAAAAACATGTAAAAAATATTTTTCTTTTTAAAGAATAATACATTGTAAAGGTTTTGATATTAGCTATTAAAAAACCAATGAAATTCACTGAAAAAACCATAGGTTATAGACCATATATAGTTAGGAATTAGCATTTACAAAACCTTAAAAATTCACTGAAAAAACCATAGGTTATAGACCATATATAGTTAGGGATTAGCATTTAAAAAACCTTATTTTACTCACACAAAACCATTGAAATTCCATATATAGTTAGTTGTACTAACTATATATCACGCACCCGCAATCCACTGCTGATGATGTCACATATTACATCATTCATGACATGGTCAGTGACATCACTGATGACATCACTGATGACATCTCAAATGACATCACTGATGACATCACTGATGACATCTCAAATGACATCACTGATGACATCACTGATGACATCTCAAATGATATTACTGATGACATCACTGTTGTGATAATACGATGAACCTCTTCAGACTCTAATATAACCTTAGATACACTCAGTGTAAACACAGACTCACAGATTGTCACTCATCCATGAAGTTACACACACACCTAGACAGTCATGCAAACAATCAATCACACCTCCATTTCCTTAACTATACAGTTAAACACACCTTACTTACTTATTCAAACAAATACTAATACATATTTACTCACTTATACAATCCTGGATACAAGTTCACAATGATCCATACAGCCACTCACACATTCACTGGCTCTTATGCACAGTTATTTATATATGTCAACTCTCACATGTACTGTATTTTACATATGTACTTAATTTGACATGTAGCACTGAGATATCTATTCACTCACCAATACAGTCATGCACACAGTCAACCGCCCATACAGCTGTTTCCAACATGCACTTTTGAACCCATACATCTATGCACAGAGTCATACACTTCCCAGCCACTCACACACACACTCAGTCCCCCATACAAATGCTTGGGCAACCAATCAATAACCTATATAGTTACTCATATAGCTACTGATCAACACATGCAGCAGTTTACAGAACAACAGACATAATGATGCACAAATTAAGACAGTTTAGTCACTAACCCATGCACTCAGTGAGACACATTTAATCACTCACTCATACAGTCAGTCACGCACCTACTAAATCCTTCATCCAGACACTTCTACATCTACTCATTCTTCAATATGTAAAACATATTTAAACTTTACAGAAACACACAGTCACTGGATGATGTCATCAGTGATGTCATCAGTGATGTCATTTGAGATGTCATCAGTGATGTCATCAGTGATGTCATTTGAGATGTCATCAGTGATGTCATCAGTGATGTCACTGACCATGTCATGAATGATGTAATATGTGACATCATCAGCAGTGGATTGCGGGTGCGTGATATATAGTTAGTACAACTAACTATATATGGAATTTCAATGGTTTTGTGTGAGTAAAATAAGGTTTTTTAAATGCTAATCCCTAACTATATATGGTCTATAACCTATGGTTTTTTCAGTGAATTTTTAAGGTTTTGTAAATGCTAATTCCTAACTATATATGGTCTATAACCTATGGTTTTTTCAGTGAATATATATATATATATATATATATTGACCGTCTTTTTGGTGACTTTTGCCGCGTTGGGGATAAGAGAGATGGGGCGGAAGTTCTTGAGTTCTTTGGGGTCCGCTGTGGGTTTCTTCAGTAGGGCGTGGATTTCAGCGTGCTTCCAGCTCTCTGGGAAGGTGGCGGATGTGAAGGAGTTGTTTATGACGTTCCGGAGTTGGGGTGCGATGATGGTGTCGGCTTTGTTGAAAATGTGGTGAGGGCATGGGTCGGAGGGTGAGCCGGAGTGGATGGTGTTCATCACGTGGGTGGTGTCTTCAGTGCTGATGGGGGTCCAAATGTTGAGGGTGGTGGTAGGGGGGCGATGATTCGGTGGTTGGAGGCGGGGTCTGAGCGCCGAAGCTGTCGTGTATATCGGCGATCTTGCGGTGGAAGAACGTGGCGAGGGAGTTGCAGAGGTCTTGTGACGGTGTGATGTTGTTGTTGCTGGGGGTGGAGAGCTCTTTAATGATGCTGAAGAGTTCCCTGCTGTTGTGTGTGTTGGCGTCCAGCCGGTCTTTTAATGATGTCCTTTTGGTGGTGCGGATCAACTGGTGGTGCTTGCACGTGGCGTTCTTGACAAGCCAGGCAACAGGAGACCCACATGGTTCACCGACGACCTTAAAGATTCAAAGAAATCCTACCGTACCCTCGAGAAAGCCTGGCGAGGTTGTCGAGTAGGGTGGTGGAGTTGCTGTCGTTGTTTTTATCCAGGTGGAAGTTCAGGTCCCCTAGGAGATGAAGTCTGGCGAGGCAAGGGCGTGCGGGCTGATGAAGTCGGCGATGGCTTCACTGAATTGTGTGCTTGGGCCCCGGGGTCTGTAGATGAGTGTTCCTCTGAGGGTGGTCTTGGGGTCGGTGTGGATCTGGAAGTGTAGGTGCTCGGCAGCGGTGAGGGTGTCTTCGGAATTAATTGTGACAATGATGGTGTTCCTGTAGATGATGTCGATTCCTCCTCCGGTTTAGTTGATGCAGTCCTTCCGGGTGATCTTGTAGCCGTCCGGGATGGCTTTGGCGATGTCGGGGGCTGAGGAGGCGTTCATCCAGGTTTCCCTGAGGAAGTCGACGTCCGGCGCTGTTGTGTCGAGGAGGTCCCAAAGTTCAACGGCGTGCCTGTGGACGGAGCGGGTGTTGAGTAGGATGCATTTGAGGTGGTTCTTGTTGTTGCTTGGCCTGGAGGGTGGGGTGCAGGTTCGAAGGCAAGTGAATTTGCAGGCTTGGCAGGTGAAGGGTCCGTGGGTGTGCCTCGGGATGGCTCGATAGCAGGCGGGAGGCCGGCTGGTGTTGAGTGCATGGAGGGTGGCGGTGTCAAATCTCAGTCGGGCGGTTTGGCTTCTGCGGGGGCCAGGGGTTCTGACGCTGGGTACGGTCCAGATGCGGAGTAGTAGACATATACGTTTGACAAAAAAGAGAAAAAAAAGGATAACATCTTAAATTTCCTCCCATGAAATACAGCCCAGTGGGCAGATGTATATATATTTCTGATCTTGTTGTACAGCTGATGTTTTCGAAAAAGACGAACAAAACATGTACAGTCCTTGAGCCAGTTGGTCCGAGGAGTGTACTGGTATGTGTGAAGTGTCATAAGGTACAGTGCACCTTAACCATAATGAAATGTGATGAATAAATATGTGAATAATAGATAAAGATTCAGGAGAACTCAGCGCCATATATGTTAACAGGTTCATTCTGATTATGGAGGATCAAATTAAAATCTAAAAACAAGGACATCCCACATTTTTAAAGGCAAGTGTATAAATCCTCGCTAGCGCTGAGCCCCATCGATGACTTTGTATTTAGTTCAAGTATTTAGCGTGTTTCTAAAAGATGGAGGGTGCCTTCACGGTTACCACCCCTCTGAAGTGGCGGAACACAGTCAATTGCAAAGTAACTAAGATCTATTGGGTTATTTGCTTGGGCCACCTCGAAATGCCTTGCAACAGGATATGCCTGATCTTTGTTAGTAAGGCTCGTATGTGCTGGAGTATTCTTTTATGCACTGGAAGTTTAGTACTACCGATGTACCTAAAAGGACAGGAACACTCCAGCACATACACGGCATGGTCTGTTTTGCAATTGAGTCATTTAGTGATGCATACTGGATTTGGCTTGAAAGGTGTTGCGTAATCCTTTCTGTTCTTAGCAA
The DNA here is from genome assembly GCF_964261635.1 of Lissotriton helveticus. Lineage (NCBI taxonomy): Eukaryota > Metazoa > Chordata > Amphibia > Caudata > Salamandridae > Lissotriton > Lissotriton helveticus. The sequence continues at coordinate 2,120,015,622 of NC_136057.1, read as the reverse complement.
ATTTACAAGCATTACACGATACCCACTTGAAAAAGCCCTTCTGTGTTGATAACCAATTGGCGGGTGCTCTTTTTTCTGGACTATATTTTACCAGGCAGTTGCCCATGGATCTAGCCTTTTTGAAAGTCAATTGAGGGGTGTGACATTGTCTAGACAGATCTAAACCAATTACATGGTCATTCAGTACCAGGTACCAGTTTTTATTTAGGATTTTTCTGATTGCTCTGTGCTGTTTGTTATATGTGAGTATAACCCTGCTAGAAGGTTCCAATTTTTTAAGTGGTATCTGTATGTCATTCTTTTTGGCAAGCGCCTGGTCCCTGGTGAGCAATTGTGTTTTATTAATCGTTCTGTCCACAACCAACGGGGCATACCCTCGCGCTAGAAACCTTTGTTTGCTCTTTTCCTGAGCTATTTTGCAATCGGTATCACTGCTACATAGACACCGTACCCGAAGCATCTCCCCATAGGGGATGCTTTGAATTAAATGTTGCGGGTCATGGCTTGTAGCATGTAGCAAAGAGTTACCCGCAGTAGGTTTAAAATACATTTTAGTGGAGATAACATTATCCTTTATAACTACCTCCACATCTAGAAAGACTACTGAGGATTTGCTCATGTTTGCAGTAAACTCAAGTTTAAGCTGGTTTCTATTTATCTGATGAACAAAGTCTATGGCAAGTGACTCGGGACCCCTCCAAATCAAAAATAGGTAATCGATATATCGTAGCCAAAGGGGTACATGTTGGTCTATAATGTGTTTAAAGTGCCCCATGAGGACCTGCTCCTCCCACAGCCCCATGTGCAAACAAGCATAGCTGGGCAAGAAGCAGGCCCCCATTGCAACTCCCCTAATTTGTTGATAGATATGGTTGTCGAATGAGAAGAAATTTTGCTCCAAATAGGTAGTGACCATATTAACTAGCATTTTGTTCTGCAGTAAGAGATATGCCTGCCTGCGGTTTAGATAATGTTGTACTGCCTTTATACCATCTTGATGGCATATAGATGTATATAATGCAGTGACGTCCACAGTTATCAAAATCAAATCATCACTCCATTGTATTACCTGAATTTTGCTAAGGAAATCATAAGTATCTTGGAGGTAGGATGGTAAACTTTTAACCCACTCTTGAAGAAAGTAGTCTATGTATGTTGTGGTATTTTCCATATTACTACCTATAGCCGAAATATTGGGCCTACCAGGGGGTTTGGTTTCATTTTTATGTATTTTAGGAATGAAATATATTGAAGGGATTACTGGATGGTCATTTCTCAAAAATCTTCACACAATAACCCCCACTTTTCCCAGCAATTATTTGCCATAATAATCATTCCAAGTGGCCTTGACAATATTGATGTTGCTTTTTTTATAACATGCAATTTCATTCAGCTGGAGGTGGGCTCCCTCCATGTACAGCGTCTGTGGCCGCAGGACAATATTCCCCCCCCTTGTCACATTGTCTCACAACACAATCAGGTTTTCATTGTCTTGCAATTTCTTCATAAGCTGTACATAGCACTGTTGTTGATGGCTATATTTATGCCCCGCAAAGTTTGTAGATTTGTAGAGTTCTTTTAAATCGAGTACTACCTGCTCATGGTAAACATAAATACTGTCATGGAGCATAATTGGTTGAAACACTGATTTGGGCTTAAATTATGTTTTGACAGTTCTGCCTATATCCAGAGTTTCCAACCCCAAATCACTTGTGGTAGCTGTTTGTTCATTTTGGAGTGTCACCAAATCATGGAACAGGTTTACATCGCCAGCTGTAAACAGAGAAGGACTACACGTGTTTTGTTGATCAGAATCCAGCAGTTTTTTAGCCCGCAATTTGTGATATTTCTGCAACTTGAGTTTTCTGATGAATTTAAATACATCCATCAGGGTTTCTGAATATATGAAGATGCTTTCGGGACTATTAGAAAGTCCTAAAGCCAGAATCTGAGTTTCCGCTTTTGTTAAAGTGATGTCAATTAGATTTATTACTGTGTTTGTGGCCGCGTCTGGCTCTATTTGGCTTTCCGGTTCCACCTTCCCCTTGCAGCTTTTTTGTATGGCTGCTTTATGTTGCTGGCAGCACTTTCTTCTTTCGCTGCGCTTTTGGTTTGCTCTCCTGTTGTTTTTAGGGTTTTGTGCGCATGTGGTCTCAATGTATCTCCCCTGTCCTGGCACAGGCAGTCGACCTCCTGTGCCAGGGATAGTTTTGTAAACCCCACTGTTGAAGATCTTGCCCCTTTCCCCTCTGTTTCACTCTCAGGATCCGAACTTAAATCAGAGGAAGAGGTAGACACCACAGTTGGTTCACCAGTATCATGCATGTTGCTTGTTTGCCGAGCGACACTCACTTTCACTTTGACAAAATCATATTTAAGGGCGCAGGTCAACACATTGCCATTTTGATAGTCCAGATTATCATGATTAAATTTGTATGCTTTGCGCCTTTTAATAGTTTCCTCATCTTTTTGCAGTCTAATTTGCATCTCAACTCTCATTTTTTTGATATTGTCAGTTACTTCCAGTTTAGCGATTTCAATGTTTAATTCTTCAACTTTGGCTTGCAATTTAATTCTATCGCTTTCAGCGTATTTGACCAGAATATGAACCAACCTGCTGGAGGACTCTAGATTGCACTCAGCCCATTCAGCCAGCATGTCGGGGTCTGGGTTTTCATAACTTGGTGCCAAAGTAATTCGCAGACCTCTCGGAATTCTGCCCACCTCCAAATAACGTGATGGGGACTTCTCCTCCCACCACTTCGCTTGCTCTGAGCGAATACGTTTCTCCAATTTCTTAAATAAATCATGTGCATTTGTGCTTCCTTGTGGTGCAATGTACTGTTGCACCACATTTTCAGACCCCCCAGCCGGGGAAACGTTGAACAGTTCATCTGCTGCTGCCTCGCGGCTACACAATGCCTCTGCGGCCATGATGCACTCGCGTGGGTGTAAATATCTTTACAACGGTGGCAGATGCTGAAACAATGCTCGCGTCCGCACTGGGCACACTCCTCTACTGGACAATCAATGAAACCTCCTACCTTCACTGGATATCATCCGACAGTCCGGTTTTAGATCTCCGGTCACCTCGATTCCAGTACCCCAGGCAGAAGCGAATAATCAGCGTCAAGGGGCTACCGTGTGGTAAGCTCCTCAGCGGAGCACAAAGATTAAAGTTCTGTAAACGAAATCAGCTGCTTCCTTCCACAACACCCAAAACAGAGGAGGGGCTACCGCAAGTGCCGCTGAAGCAACTCGGCACCATAGAATTACAGTCTTTTCGTCCGTGAAATCCACTCACATAGGAAAGATGAAGTGCGGACCCAAAGTTCTTCGTGCCAGGTATTTTTATTTTTCAAGCACCCTGCATCGCCGCTACGATGCGCTTCAGCCCCTCCTGGGCCTTGATCACATAACGCATTGCGTGTGTGTGAAAGGACATTTAAAGTGCTAGTGCAGTAATTGTGATCAGCTGATCAGTACAGAACAGACAGGGAAGAAAGACTTTCTTTCTCGAATGCCAGCTTAATGCACAGGCAAACAGACTCCAGAAAAAGAGTACACTCGTAAGTATCTGCATAAATGCAAGAATATATAGCAAGGACATAATTATATACAATAATATATATATATATATATATATATATATATATTCACTGAAAAAACCATAGGTTTCACACCAGTTATAGTTAGCTAGAAATTTTACTCGCATAAAACCATTGAAATTCCCACGTTATAGTTAGTTGGACTCACTATAACTTGCGCGTGCAATGCACTGCTGATGACGTCACATATTACATCGCTCATGACATGGTCAGTGACATCACTCATGACATCACTGATGACACCATCCTTGTGACACAGTGACAGACCTCCTTTCACTGTAATGTAACCCTTGAAACATATATTAAAAAATAGAAACTAAAATTTTCAAAACAATGGAGATACCCATATCAGTTTCAACAACCAATTCAATAATTCCACCATCTATATACACATCCACCCATTCATCAACAGTTCTATATAGTCACTCATACATATACTCACTCATCATATGTAGTGATACACCTATACATCCTGTTACACACCGACAGTCATCCAAAAGTTACTCACACACATACTCACACATGCAAATAAACTATTGAACATCCATTTATTTGCATATAGAGCTATACACAAACTACCACCTTGCTTCTAAGGAAATTTACACATATTTATTCTCTTAAACAATCACTTATAGAAACACATACTTATTTAAACAGGAACTCTTACAATCTCATACTCTGACATATACTCACTTACATACATCAATATTCACATATACTAGACTAAAACATATGCAGTTACTGATAAAGACACTAGTGAGACAGTCATTCACTCACTAACACACACATATACACACTCATCCACCCATACAGTCCTGCACATATGCTGTCTTCAAAACACATACAGAGAGTCAGTTATTCATGCATCTATGTGCTAAGTAATACCCCCACCAAACCATACAAACACTCATACTGATACTAAAACAAACATCTAATAACCCATATACATACACATGTAGCTACTCACCAACCCATGCAGCCACTTATACAGAAAGTGAAACACTAATCCTTATATTTAAATATTTAAACATTACTCACTAATATATGTATTGCCTAAGATACACTTAATAAGCCAGTTAACCAATCAATTATTTTTTAAAACATCTAAACACTAATTTATTCTTCCATCAACTTTTACATATACATATATAACACATATTTATTTCTCGGAAAGACAGACATTCACTGGATGGTGTCATCAGTGATGTCATGAGTGATGTCACTGACCATGTCATGAGTGATGTAATATGTGACGTCATCAGCAGTGCATTGCACGCGCAAGTTATAGTGAGTCCAACTAACTATAACGTGGGAATTTCATTGGTTTTACGCCAGTAAAATTTCCAGCTAACCAAAACTGGTGTGAAACCTATGGTTTTTTCAGTGAATATATATATACTAACTAAAAGTCGTCTATTCTTCCATTAGTTAAATGCCATTTCGTTAAACAGCACTGAAACCTGTCCATACTTCCAAAAATAAATAATTGGAACGGGCATGGTCGTAGAAACATATAAATCTGACAACCCATATTCAGTGGGTTATATATATATTCACTGAAAAAACCATAGGTTTCACACCAGTTTTGGTTAGCTGGAAATTTTACTGGCTTAAAACCAATGAAATTCCCACGTTATAGTTAGTTGGACTCACTATAACTTGCGCGTGCAATGCACTGCTGATGACGTCACATATTACATCACTCATGACATGGTCAGTGACATCACTCATGACATCACTGATGACACCATCCAGTGAATGTCTGTCTTTCTGAAAAATAAATATGTGTTATATATGTATATGTAAAAGTTGATGGAAGAATAAATGTTAAAATAAGTGTTTACATGGATTTTCTTTGGTTAAATTGATTGGATAACTGGCTTATTAAGTGTATCTTAGTGAATACATATATTAGTGAGTAATGTTTAAATGTTTAAATATATGTATTAGTGTTTCACTTTGTGTATAAGTGGCTGCATGGGTTGGTGAGTAGCTACATGGGTATGTATATGGGTTATTAGATGTTTTTGTTAGTATCAGTATGAGTGTTTGTATGGTTTGGTGGGGTATTACTTAGCACATAGATGCATGAATGACTGACTCTCTCTTTGTATGTGTTTTGAAGACAACATATGTGCAGGACTGTATGGGTGGATGAGTGTGTATATGTGTGTGTTAGTGAGTGAATGACTGTCTCACTAATGTCTTTATCAGTAACTACATATGTTTTAATCTAGTATATGTGGATATTGATGTATATAAGTGAGTATATGTGAGAGTGAGGGATTGTAAGAGTTCCTGTTTAAATTAGTATGTGTTTCTATAAGTGATTGTTTAAGAGAGTAAGTATGTGTAAGTTTCCTTAAAAGTAAAGTGGTAGTGTGTGTATAGCTGTATATGCAAATAAATGGATGTTTAATAGTTTATTTGCATGTGTGAGTATGTGTGAGAGTATCTTTTGGATGACTGTCGGTGTGTAACAGGATGTGTAGGTGTATCACTACATATGATGAGTGAGTATATGTATGAGTGACTATATAGAACTGTTGGTGAATGAGTGGATGTGTATATAGATGGTGGAATTATTGAATTGGTTGTTGTAACTGGTATGGGTATGTAACTGGTATGGGTATCTCCTTTTTTTTGAAAATGTTAGTTTCTATTTTTGAATATGTGTTTCAAGGGTTACATTACAGTGAAAGGAGGTCTGTCACTCTGTCACAAGGATGGTGTCATCAGTGATGTCATGAATGATGTCACTGACCATGTCATGAGTGATGTAATATGTGACGTCATCAGCAGTGCATTGCACGCGCAAGTTATAGTGAGTCCAACTAACTATAACGTGGGAATTTCATTGGTTTTATGCCAGTAAAATTTCCAGCTAACTATAACTGGTGTGAAATCTATGGTTTTTTCAGTGAATTTAATAGGTTTTTTAAATGCTAATTCCTAACTATAACTGGTGTGAAAACTATGGTTTTTTCAGTGAATTTCATAGGTTTTTTAATAGCAAATCTCTATAGGTATGAAAAGTAATATTTTTTATACCAAATTTTATATTGTATAATTATGTAAATTGTTAATATTATTTTTTTTTATCCCTTCTGTGTTGATAACCAATTGGCGGGTGCTCTTTTTTCTGGACTATATTTTACCAGGCAGTTGCCCATGGATCTAGCATTTTTGAAAGTCAATTGAGGGGTGTGACATTGTCTAGACAGATCTACACCAATTACATGGTCATTCAGTACCAGGTACCAGTTTTTATTTAGGATTTTTCTGATTGCTCTGTGCTGTTTGTTATATGTGAGTATAACCCTGCTAGAAGGTTCCAATTTTTTAAGTGGTATCTGTATGTCATTCTTTTTGGCAAGCACCTGCTCCCTGGTGAGCAATTGTGTTTTATTAATCGCTCTGTCCACAACCAACGGGGCATACCCTCGCGCTAGAAACCTTTGTTTGCTATTTTCCTGAGCTATTTTGCAATCGGTATCACTGCTACATAGACACCGTACCCGAAGCATCTCCCCATAGGGGATGCTTTGAATTAAATGTTGCGGGTCATGGCTTGTAGCATGTAGCAAAGAATTCCCGCAGTAGGTTTAAAATACATTTTAGTGGAGATAGCATTATCCTTTATAACTACCTCCACATCTAGAAAGACTACTGAGGATTTGCTCATGTTTGCAGTAAACTCAAGTTTAAGCTGGTTTCTATTTATCTGATGAACAAAGTCTATGGCAAGTGACTCGGGACCCCTCCAAATCAAAAATAGGTAATCGATATATCGTAGCCAAAGGGGTACATGTTGGTCTATAATGTGTTTAAAGTGCCCCATGAGGACCTGCTCCTCCCACAGCCCCATGTGCAAACAAGCATAGCTGGGCAAGAAGCAGGCCCCCATCGCAACTCCCCTAATTTGTTGATAGATATGGTTGTCGAATGAGAAGAAATTTTGCTCCAAATAGGTAGTGACCATATTAACTAGCATTTTGTTGTGCAGTAAGAGATATGCCTGCCTGCGATTTAGATAATGTTGTACTGCCTTTATACCATCTTGATGGCGTATAGATGTATATAATGCAGTGACGTACACAGTTATTAAAATCAAATCATCACTCCATTGTATTACCTGAAGTTTTCTAAGGAAATCATAAGTCTCTTGGAGGTAGGATGGTAAACTTTTAACCCACTCTTGAAGAAAGTAGTCTATGTATTTTGTGGTATTTTCCATATTACTACCTATAGCCGAAATATTGGGCCTACCAGGGGGTTTGGTTTCATTTTTATGTATTTTAGGAATGAAATATATTGAAGGGATTACTGGATGGTCATTTCTCAAAAAACGATATTCATCTTCACACAATTTCCCCCACTTTTCCAAGCAGTTATTTGCCATAATAATCATTCCAAGTGGCCTTGACAATATTGATGTTGCTTTTTTTATAACATGCAATTTCATTCAGCTGGAGGTGGGCTCCCTCCATGTACAGCGTCTGTGGCCACAGGACAATATTCCCCCCCCTGTCAGATTGTCTCACAACACAATCAGGTTTTCATTGTCTTGCAATTTCTTCATAAGCTGTACATAGCACTGTTGTTGATGGCTATATTTATGCCCCGCAAAGTTTGTAGATTTGTAGAGTTCTTTTAAATCGAGGACTACCTGCTCATGGTAAACATCAATATTGTCATGGAGCATAATTGGTTGAAACACTGATTTGGGCTTAAATTATGTTTTGACAGTTCTGCCTATATCCAGAGTTTCCAACCCCAAATCAGTTGTGGTAGCTGTTTGTTCATTTTGGAGTGTCACCAAATCATGGAACAGGTTTACATCGCCAGCTGTAAACAGAGAAGGACTACGCGTGTTTTGTTGATCAGAATCCAGCAGTTTTTTAGCCCGCAATTTGTGATATTTCTGCAACTTGAGTTTTCTGATGAATCTAAATACATCCATCAGGGTTTCTGAATAGTTGAAGCTGCTTTCGGGACTATTAGAAAGTCCTAAAGCCAGAATCTGAGTTTCCGCTTTTGTTAAAGTGATGCCAATCAGATTTATTACTGTGTTTGTGGCCGCGTCTGGCTCTATTTGGCTTTGCGGTTCCACCTTCCCCTTGCAGCTTTTTTGTATGGCTGCTTTATGTTGCTGGCAGCACTTTCTTCTTTCGCTGCGCTTTTGGTTTGCTCTCCTGTTGTTTTTAGGGTTTTGTGCGCATGTGGTCTCAATGTATCTCCCCTGTCCTGGCACAGGCAGTCGACCTCCTGTGCCAGGGATAGTTTTGTAAACCCCACTGTTGAAGATCTTGCCCCTTTCCCCTCTGTTTCACTCTCATGATCCGAACTTAAATCAGAGGAAGAGGTAGACACCACAGTTGGTTCACCAGTATCATGCATTTTGCTTGTTTGCCGAGCGACACTCACTTTCACATTGACAAAATCATATTTAAGGGCGCAGGTCAACACATTGCCATTTTGATAGTCCAGATTATCATGATTAAATTTGTATGCTTTGCGCCTTTTAATAGTTTCTTCATCTTTTTGCAGTCTAATTTGCATTTCAACTCTCATTTTTTTGATATTGTCAGTTACTTCCATTTTAGCGATTTCAATGTTTAATTCTTCAACTTTAGCTTGCAATTTAATTCTATCGCTTTCAGCGTATTTGACCAGAATATGATCCAACCTGCTGGAGGACTCTAGATTGCACTCAGCCCATTCAGCCAGCATGTCGGGGTCTGGGTTTTCATAACTTGGCGCCAAAGTAATTCGCAGACCTCTCGGAATTCTGCCCACCTCCAAATAACGTGATGGGGACTTCTCCTCCCACCACTTCGCTTGCTCTGAGCGCATACGTTTCTCCAATTTCTTAAATAAATCATGTGCATTTGTGCTTCCTTGTGGTGCAATGTACTGTTGCGCCACCTTTTCAGACCCCCCAGCCGGGGAAACTTTGAACAGTTCGTCTGCTGCTGCCTCGCGGCTACACAATGCCTCTGCGGCCATGATGCACTCGTGTGGGTGTAAATATCTTTACAACGGTGGCAGACGCTGAAACAATGCTCGCGTCCGCACTGGGCACACTCCTCTACTGGACAATCAATGAAACCTCCTACCTTCACTGGATATCATCCGACAGTCCGGTTTTAGATCTCCGGTCACCTCGATTCCAGTCCCCCAGGCAGAAGCGAATAATCAGCATCAAGGGGCTACCGTGTGGTAAGCTCCTCACCAGAGCACAAAGATTAACGTTCTGTAAACGAAATCAGCTGCTTCCTTCCACAACACCCAAAACAGAGGAGGGGCTACCGCAAGTGCCGCTGAAGCAACTCGGCACCATAGAATTACAGTCTTTTCGTCCGTGAAATCCACTCACATAGGAAAGATGAAGTGCGGACCCAAAGTTCTTCGTGCCAGGTATTTTTATTTTTCAAGCAGCCTGCATCGCCGCTACGATGCGCTTCAGCCCCTCCTGGGCCTTGATCACATAACGCGTTGCGTGTGTGTGAAAGAACATTTAAAGTGCTAGTGCAGTAATTGTGATCAGCTGATCAGTACAGAACAGACAGGGAAGAAAGACTTTCTTTCTCGAATGCCAGCTTAATGCACAGGCAAACAGACTCCAGAAAAAGAGTACACTCGTAAGTATCTGCATAAATGCAAGAATATATAGCAAGGACATAATTATATACAATAATATATATATATATATATATATTCACTGAAAAAACCATAGGTTTCATACCAGTTATAGTTAGCAGGAAATTTTACTGGCATAAAACCATTGAAATTCCCACGTTATAGTTAGTTGGACTCACTATAACTTGCGCGTGCAATGCACTGCTGATGACGTCACATATTACATCGCTCATGACATGGTCAGTGACATCACTCATGACATCACTGATGACACCATCCTTGTGACACAGTGACAGACCTCCTTTGACTGTAATGTAACCCTTGAAACACATATTCAAAAATAGAAACTAAAATTTTCAAAAGAAATGGAGATACCCATATCAGTTACAACAACCAATTCAATAATTCCACCATTTATATACACATCCACCCATTCATCAACAGTTCTATATAGTCACTCATACATATACTCACTCATCATATGTAGTGATACACCTATACATCCTGTTACACACCGACAGTCATCCAAAAGTTACTCACACACATACTCACACATGCAAATAAACTATTGAACATCCATTTATTTGCATATAGAGCTATACACACACTACCACCTTACTTCTAAGGAAATTTACACATATTTATTCTCTTAAACAATCACTTATAGAAACACATACTTATTTAAACAGGAACTCTTACAATCTCATACTCTGACATATACTCACTTACATACATCAATATTCACATATACTAGACTAAAACATATGTAGTTACTGATAAAGACACTAGTGAGACAGTCATTCACTCACTAACACACACATATACACACCCATCCACCCATACAGTCCTGCACATATGCTGTCTTCAAAACACATACAGAGAGTCAGTTATTCATGCATCTATGTGCTAAGTAATACCCCCACCAAACCATACAAACACTCATACTGATACTAAAACAAACATCTAATAACCCATATACATACACATGTAGCTACTCACCAACCCATGCAGCCACTTATACAGAAAGTGAAACACTAATCCTTATATTTAAATATTTAAACATTACTCACTAATATATGTATTGCCTAAGATACACTTAATAAGCCAGTTAACCAATCAATTTTTTTTAAAAAACATCTAAACACTAATTTATTCTTCCATCAACTTTTACATATACATATATAACACATATTTATTTCTCGGAAAGACAGACATTCACTGGATGGTGTCATCAGTGATGTCATGAGTGATGTCACTGACCATGTCATGAGTGATGTAATATGTGACGTCATCAGCAGTGCATTGCACGCGCAAGTTATAGTGAGTCCAACTAACTATAACGTGGGAATTTCATTGGTTTTACGCCAGTAAAATTTCCAGCTAACCAAAACTGGTGTGAAACCTATGGTTTTTTCAGTGAATATATATATACTAACTAAAAGTCGTCTATTCTTCCATTAGTTAAATGCCATTTCGTTAAACAGCCTGAAACCTGTCCATACTTCCAAAAATAAATAATTGGAACGGGCATGGTTGTAGAAACATAAATCTGACAACCCATATTCAGTGGGTTATATATATATTCACTGAAAAAACCATAGGTTTCACACTAGTTTTGGTTAGCTGGAAATTTTACTGGCGTTAAACCAATGAAATTCCCACGTTATAGTTAGTTGGACTCACTATAACTTGCGCATGCAATGCACTGCTGATGATGTCACATATTACATCACTCATGACATGGTCAGTGACATCACTCATGACATCACTGATGACACCATCCAGTGAATGTCTGTCTTTCTGAAAAATAAATATGTGTTATATATGTATATGTAAAAGTTGATGGAAGAATAAATGTTAAAAAAAGTGTTTACATGGATTTTGTTTGTTTAAATTGATTGGTTAACTGGCTTATTAAGTGTATTTTAGTGAATACATATATTAGTGAGTAATGTTTAAATGTTTAAATATATGTATTAGTGTTTCACTTTGTGTATAAGTGGCTGCATGGGTTGGTGAGCAGCTACATGTGTATGTATATGGGTTATTAGATGTTTTTGTTAGTATCAGTATGAGTGTTTGTATGGTTTGGTGGGGTATTACTTAGCACATAGATGCATGAATGACTGACTCTCTCTTTGTATGTGTTTTGAAGACAACATATGTGCAGGACTGTATGGGTGGATGAGGGTGTATATGTGTGTGTTAGTGAGTGAAGGACTGTCTCACTAATGTCTTTATCAGTAACTACATATGTTTTAATCTAGTATATGTGGATATTGATGTATATAAGTGAGTATATGTGAGAGTGAGGGATTGTAAGAGTTCCTGTTTAAATTAGTATGTGTTTCTATAAGTGATTGTTTAAGAGAGTACGTATGTGTAAGTTTCCTTAAAAGTAAAGTGGTAGTGTGTGTATAGCTGTATATGCAAATAAATGGATGTTTAATAGTTTATTTGCATGTGTGAGTATGTGTGAGAGTATCTTTTGGATGACTGTCGGTGTGTAGCAGGATGTATAGGTGTATCACTACATATGATGAGTGAGTATATGTATGAGTGACTATATAGAACTGTTGGTGAATGAGTGGATGTGTATATAGATGGTGGAATTATTAAATTGGTTGTTGTAACTGGTATGGATATGTAACTGGTATGGGTATCTCCTTTTTTTGTGAAAATGTTAGTTTCTATTTTTGAATATGTGTTTCAAGGGTTACATTACAGTGAAAGGAGGTCTGTCACAAGGATGGTGTCATCAGTGATGTCATGAGTGATGTCACTGACCATGTCATTAGTGATGTAATATGTGATGTCATCAGCAGTGCATTGCACGCGCAAGTTATAGTGAGTCCAACTAACTATAACGTGGGAATTTCATTGGTTTTATGCCAGTAAAATTTCCAGCTAACTATAACTGGTGTGAAACCTATGGTTTTTTCAGTGAATTTAATAGGTTTTTTAAATGCTAATTCCTAACTATAACTGGTGTGAAACCTATGGTTTTTTCAGTGAATTTCATAGGTTTTTTAATAGCAAATCTCTATAGGTATGAAAAGTAATATTTTTTATAACGAATTTTATATTGTATAATTATGTAAATTATTATTATTATAATTTTTTTTTTGCCCCGGGCGCTCCCGGGGCGCGTACCAGGGAGTGCCCCGGTCAGCGCAATGTTGCGGCGCGCCCTGGGGCGCGTACCGGGGAGCGTCCCGTTAGCGCTATTTTCGCGAACGAAAACAACATCGTGACGTATTGCGTAGACGCGTGATGCGTCATATGACGCACAGCGTAAGCGCACCCGGAAGCACGCGAGCGCATACGATCGCGCAACGTCTTGACGCACTTACACTACGCGCCCGCGCCCCGGAGCGCGACTGCGGGCGCGCCCCGGGGCGCGTAGCGTAAGCGCGTCGAGTCATGTGACCTGAAAATAACACTTTCTATTGGTGCAGAACAGTTTTGGTTTCCAAATGAGTAAAGCCCGGGTCATATGACCTGAAAATAACACTTCTCATTGGTTCAGGACACTTTGTTTTTTGCAAATGATGAAAGACCCCACCTTCTTTCCTTATTCTGACTTTGTCCTTTGACTGAGGAAGACCTGTTTCAGCAATAGAGAGAATTATTTTGTACTTTCAAATGGCTACTGTAGCTGCAACAGCTGGAGCATCTGCACCACCACCACCACTACCACCACCACCAAGAGGACCACCACAACAGTACATTGGTGGTCAAGAAGAGGAGGAGGAGGAAGAGGAAGAGGAGGAGAGGAGAAGATGGCTGGCTGAAGACAATACCCCATACCAGCCAAGGCAACACATTGTATGGGAGTTTTTTTCAATCCCAGAGGGCAAGAAAAAAGTGAATGCGGCCAAGGTAACTTGCCTAATCTGTGGCGAACAACTCTCAAGGGGCAACCCAAACAAAAAATATTCCTTTGGTAATAATACCATGATTAGACATATGACCCGCAAGCATCCAAACAACTACTCTGCTGCAGAGATCAGGGAACTGGCCAGTAGCCTCCCCCAGTATTCAAGGACCTCCTCCAAAAGAAAGCAACCCAGTCCATCGGGACCAGAAACAACGGAGACGATGCCTTGTATTCAACCTCGATTTGCAAAATTTAGAATCACATGTATTGACTGTGGCAAGCTCATCTCCTATGGTGAAAAGAGCGTAAAGCTCGTCGTCCTTGCTGGAGACAATCACAAATGCCCAAAAGAAAAGTAATTTTTTTCATTTTTTGTTTTTTGCTCCAGTTGAGCCATTTTCAATTCCCCTTTTTTTGTTTTTCCCTATAAAAATACAAAAAAATATATAACTGTTTTGAAAAGCCAAAAAAGTACAAAATGTTCAAAAAAACATTAAAAAAATATAAAACAACAAAAAGAAGAAAAAAAACAGTTCTTTTTAAAACTATCTTTTATTTATAAAAATAAACCTATATTTTTAATGAATCTCTGTCAATTTTTTTTTCTTAGGGTACGCGTACCGGGGCGCGCCCCCCAAAAAATAGAAAAAAAAAATTTAATGAAGGAGTTAGCATGAGGGAAGAACACAAAGAGAGTAATGTTAAGAGAAAGACAGCTACAGGATGAACACAGAGGGATTGTTTATTACATAGTAAAAAACAGAGAAGGTGTAATAGAGTGAAAGTGAGAAAAGTAAAATGACTAAAGGAGCAAAAGAAGGGAAGATAGAGGAAGAAGACTAAAATAGAGATAGTGGGAGAATATGAGTGGGTGTTGAAAGAAAAAGAAAGGACAGTAAAAAATTGAGAATGAAGGGTAGTGGCGTAACCGGGATAAATGAAGAACGGTGAGTGAGGGTAAGAAAAGACCAGTTAGTGTAAGTAAAGAGGGGTGAAAGAGGGTGAAAAATTGAATTAGGATAAGACATGGGGAGTGACAAAGAGAAAGGACAAAGAGAGTAAAGAAAACAGTACCTGAATGGGTTTGAGTGAAACAGCAAAGAAAGATAAGTAATGCAGTGTGTGTGACTTATAGGGAGTCAGTGGGTGTAGGTCGGGGTGTGGGTGTGTAAGGTGTGTCTGTGGGTGTGGCTGTGTGGGGTGTTTTGGTGTGGGTGGAGGTGAGGGTGTGTGAAGTATGTGTGAGGAGTGTATGGGTGTGGGGTATATATGTGTGCGATGTATGTGTGTGTATGGAATCTGTGTGTGTATTTGAAGAGTGTGTGGGGGGGATTTTTTGTGTGTATGAGGTGTGTGTGTGGTGTGTGTGTGGGGTGTATGTTAGAGGTGTGTATTTGTATTGAGAGGGGGATGAGGTGTGTGTGTAGGAGTAAGGTAAATAATTAAGAAAAACAGAATGAGTGAAGAAGCAAAGGAAGGGAACAGAGGGTAATTGAAGTAAAGAATAGGGATTGAAAGAAGTTGAATATGAGAGGGGAAATAGGGAAATTGGAGTAAACATGGAGAATAAGAATAAGTGAGGGAAGCAGAATAAAGACACAGGAGTGAGGTTGGTTGAGAAAATATTAGTGAGCTTAAAGCAAAGGGTGATGACAAAATACATTTTTATAGTCATACTTACCATATAATAAATGTAACTTTAATTAATTTCTTTTACTACACTTTGTATCTGTGAAAGAGAGAAGAAGAAAAAAGTTATAATTAGTAAAATGTGTATTTTAAATTAAAATATACAAATGAAGAGGTTCAAAATCATAACAGTGTATTTAGAAATAAAGTAAGAGTGAAGGACACAGAAAGGGAAATAAAGTAAGGTAGAAGGATAAAAAGAGAAAAAAAGAAATAGAATGAGAGCAAATTACTAAGAGTAAGGCATATAGATTCACTGACACAGAGGAAGAGAAGAACAGAGAAATGAACTGAAGTTAAGAAAGGTACTAAAACAATGTGAGTTAGCAAAACTAAGTCAGGAAACAGTAGTAAGTAAAAAGATAATAACAGAGACGGAAAAGAGTCTAATTAAGGATGCATTTAGAAGATTGAGAAATAGAAGATAACTGAGAGTAAGTGAAGAACAGTCAGAGTGAAGGGATGAAGAGAGAGAGGATAATATACAAGGATTGAGGGAAATGGAGTCAGGAAGTTAGTAGACAGACACACTAAGAGAAAAACTGAGTGAGGTGGAGTACAATGAGTGACAAAAGGAAATGAGTAAGGGAGCAAAAAAGGAAAGAGAGGAGAAGACGACTAAAAGAGTGGTACTGAGAGAAAATAATTTGGTGATGAAAGTAAAGAGAAGGACATTGAAAGAAAGGAAATGAGGGATAGTAATGGAACCAGAGTAAAAGAAATGGGATGAAGAACGATGAGAGAGGAGCAGTGAAGTTGTTGTAAAAGAAATGATAGAAGGTAGATAAACACAAGTGAACATAACAAAAGGAGAGTGAGGCACTGAGGACATAGAGGTAGTGAACGAAAAATAGAGAAAAGAGGTCAAAAGAAATGAGCAAACAAAGATAAGCGAGGGAGAGTGGGTGAGTTATAGTGATAGAGTGCGACAATACTGCTCAGTGAGTAAAGAGGAATTAGTAAAAGAGCAAAGGAGGAAAAGACGGAAAAGGGAAGTAAAGCAGAGAGACTGAAAGCTGAAAAGTGGTGCAAGGGAGAGAGGGGATGCAGACAGTTGAAATGAGAATGAGGGGTTGTAAAAGAAGTGCAGTAAACGAATGGGTGTGAAACAGAATGAGAGAAAGGCAGTGTGAGTGAGTAAAGAGAGCTGAAAGAGAGAGGAAAAAGGAAAATGAGTGTCAGAGAATGGGAATACAATTTAATTTACACAATCCAAATTATAGTATAACTTGTACAACATGTTACATAGTTTATTTTTGCTGTTCTTAGAATATATTGAATTTCACTTAAAACAGTGAGTTCAAATTACTCATATGACAGCAGGAAAAAAAACACAATCTAAAAGATTGTGTTTTAAAAAAAACCTTAGATACTGACAAATGACAAATGTACACTAATCTTTGATTGACTTACTTTTCCTTGAGGCCAAATAGTATATCATGGAGGTCCTTTTCTCGTTGCAAAGTACTCTGCTGTTCACTAAAAAATCCATTTCATCGACTTTCTAGAAGAAAAGCTCCAAGAACATCTGAAATATTTTCATTATTTTCATATACTCCTTTTTTTCAGTCATGACTCTTTACTCATTCCTGTACCTTTCCTTTTGGCCAAATAGTGTCAGATGTATGAGTATTTTTTCAAATTAACTCTAAGAAACTCTGAAATTACCTTTTTTCCGACGTTCTGAAAGAAAGGCTCATACAACATTTTCACAATATTTAAGTATTTGTAAAACCATCTCTGACTCACTCATGTTCATCATTTTGTATAATACTAATATCACTTACTATGAGATCCACTTACAGTACCTATATGACAAGTCAATTTTTTATATTACCTGGATCACTTTTACTCAGAATATATTTTTAAACAGCAAAATAACCTTTATTAACTGCTCCCGTCTTCAAAGGCAAATTACCTTTACTTAAATTTTGGTTGTAAAAACACTAGGTATGAATTTTTTAAGCCAAAAGGCAAACGTTGTTTGAAAGTCAAATGAATGTCGTTACAGTGGGTCCAACCTTTACAACTTTTTAAATAGCATGTGTAATGCCCTGATGTTGTAGAAGGACCGTCATGAAAAATAATAGCTACAGTTGCAAAGGTTCTTCCTGATATTGATAACTGAGAACCAACGACATTTTTAATAGAAGTTGTCAATTTAGTTCCATCAGGTCTACATCGTTGGAACATTAAAATGACATACTGACCATAATTTTGTAGAAATAATGTGGACAGCATTGTAGACTTACATTGGGTACACATCATATAGTGATCTGCTGCTTTAAATAGATTATTAAAAGGCACTGATTTGCAGTCTGGTAAAGTCAAATATATAAATCTTTCAGTGTCTATTCTAGTAGTACTTCATAAAGTACAGTTGTCGCAGTCATGCTGCCATTGATAAGAAAGGCTAAAAAGATTTTTTATATCTACACCTTTATCTTCCAATACATCAAATATATACATTAAAAATTCCTGACAATCCTGCTGAATATTCTGTGAAAATTGATTTTGACCAGAACATATGTCTAGAAGATTTCGAATTTCTGAAACACTTTCTATTTTTGCTCTATCACTGCTACATTTCTCAAACACGGAGTTCAACAAACAACAGAATCTTTGATCCCGATTTTCAACAATCTGTTCTTGTATATTTTGAAGAAAAAAACCAACATTAACCACTACATTAGCATAGCAGTTGACACCAAAACTGTTTTCAAACTGAAATCCAACAACATCTTCAACAGAATCCTTTTTCTTTCTCCTTACAATTACAGTTTCATCTACTTTTTGTCTTTTTGCTACTACCTCACTGCAATTATTCTCATTTCTTCTTTTTCGGCCTACTGCACGTTTTTCAAACAGAGGATATTGAGGCAAATGTGGAGAATACTCTCTTCTTAACCTATTGTATTCTTTAACACAATGTAGATCTGCACAAATCTTTGTTTCATCACACTCAATCAAGTACAATCCTGATAAAGTTCTGACTCGTGATAATGCCACATATGCCATACCCTCTTTAAACACAGAACTTCCAATGTTCACCAAAGCGCTATCTACACTTAAACCTTGAGATTTATGAATTGTCACCGCATATGCCAAACAAATAGGAAAATTTTCGGAGAACATATAAGTCTTTCACAAGCAAAAATCTAGCTGAACAACGACAAATTTGTTCTATTTCCTCAATGCCATCAAATTTAATTTTTAAAATTTCAATTCCATCTCTATTTTTGTAATTCACAAAACCAACAACATGACCCATTGCTCCATTTACCAGACCTCTTTCAACATTTAAATTCCTTCTCAAAATGATATGACAATTTAAACACACATTCAGAGTCTTTTCAAAACCAGTAGTTTTAGATATAGTCTTCTCTAATGAATCCAATTTTGATTTTAAATTTTCAGACAAAATAATTGTTGCTCCCATATGTTCATCTATAGCTTCCAGTTTCACTATCTCTTCATTTTCTAACTTTAACATTTTGTTGTTGAACATGGAACATTCTTTCAGAGTTGGCATCAAACATATGCCAGATGTCTTCTCATTAGTTTTCTTAAAAATATACTCTGGAAGAATGTTTTCATTTGGGTACAAATTTGAAATTAATCGTCCATGTAAAGCTTCTTTCCCTTGCTGACTTACTTTTCCGATTCTTACATCTTGTAGAATATTTTTATAATCTTCATTCTTTGCCTGCCGCATATTTTGAAGTAGTTCTGCATATTTGAAATGTAACCATATATTAACGTTTCCAATGCTTCCTAGGCACTTCCTGGTATCTTCATGCGTGAGCATTTTGAACACAGGTTGTCCTTTCACTGGAGTCAACTGCAGTAGATCTCCAAAAACAATAATATGTTTTCCTCCAAATAAGACATCATAGTCTGTTCTAAGAATTTCTTGCATTCTCAAATGCACAAAAGCAAGCATTGTATTTGACACCATGCTTACTTCATCAATGATAAGAAGTTTCATTTTCTTCAGGACTCTCGAAACTTTGGAACACGCAACTCCAGATAGCTTGTGATATTGCAATTTGTTATCATGCTCCACTGGCAGCATCAGTAAACGATGTAAAGTAATCCCTTTAATGTTATGTGCTGCCAGCCCAGTTGGAGCAGTAACAACACAAGATAGCGGTGATTCAGTGCTTTTCTGCAGATAAGTTGCAAATGCTTTAATCAGAAAACTTTTTCCAGTTCCCGCTTCTCCACTTACGTACAGTTGGACTGGTTTAAATGATGTACATGAGCACTCTTTTTTCTCATGAGTGAATCCATGTTCAATCTGATCTGTGACTTCGTCATATATCTGTTTCTGCTCAAGGTTTAGTTGTTTTACCAAATCTTCTAAGTTAACTACATCATCTTGAGCTTGTTCCATAGCTCTTTCCACCTCATCCATGGCAGTGGCAGCTTCATTTTGAATAATTGGTCCTCCAAGTGGATCTTGACTCAATGAAGCAGAACTCTGACAATCTCTGCAGCAATTGTGGCTTCTTGCTCTATTTCTTCGTTCTACATTTGCAGATAATTTGGAAAAACAGGACATTCTATGGTATCCTTGGTTGTATCAAAAGAATCTTCGTAACAGAGGAAATCTCCAAGTAGTTCCTCTTCTGTACGCCATGGCTTAAAGAGTTGCAAAAGAGCTAAATAGTAAAATTCCCTTTTGTCTGGATTTTCACAACTCAATTTTCGATGATTAATCAAATGGCATTTTTTCTGTTTCACTAGACATCCTTCACATCCAATGACAGCATATATTCCATTATTGATATCTTCTCTGATGTTCTTCTTATAAATATAGCTTTGAAGAACTTCATAGAGACAAGCGTTCTCAAGGTGAGGACTTCTATTTGGATAGTATGTATCCAACATGTTTGTCTTCAAAATATCTGTACTTTCTGGTTCTTTCTCCGCCAAATACTCTATCTCTTGTACAGATTTCAAAACTCGATTTCGTGTTGCAGCAAGACCTAGACTCACCCAAATGATGGTTCTAGATTTCGCATAGAGACTTGCTGATGACAATCGATCAGAACATTCATATGCTCCAATTTCTCGATGCGACAACATCTTCAGACTGTAACTGTATAATTTCTTGCTTAGACTCTTTTCATGTGAAATGTCCTCCCACATTTCCTTCAGTTCTGTCTTTTTTTTTTTGTGATGTAAGACGTCACATATCAAGCCACAGCAATAGAGTTGTCAGCAACGAATTGAATATCCATTTTAGCATTCCACATGGACAAAATCACTGGGTTGTAGTCGTTGATGTACTTGGACTCTTCATTTCTTTTTAATTTGTATGTATTTTTTGGTGACTTCCTCGTCACAGTATGTCGCAGAGAAGACATCAAATTATTTACTCTTCCTTTAGAAATCACTGGTCGTGGAAAACCAAAACGACATTTTGTGTAGAACTTGTCCTTGTTTCTGAATTTTCGATGACAGTACTTTCCACAACTATGGGATTGAAAGCGTAAAACTTGTTGCCTTAAACTGTTTTCTTCAGTAGTTTTCGGAACAGCACATGTTGAATACTCTTCAATGAAGCTCATCACTGTCTCATCCGAATCTGTTCCAAATTTGGGTGCATCTTTAATCCACAACAACATATGTATGTGAGGAGCACCTCTCGTTTGATACTCCTTTGTCCAAAAGAAATCCAAAACCTCTCCAAGGGGAGGATTTTTTTGTTGGTAATAAAAGACATCATAGCTTCAAATCTATGCCCCCTTATACCCATTCCCAACGTTGTTTGTCCTCCAGTTTCTGTCTCACATCTACCGAAACACAAAATGGAGGACTCCCGTAGCGCTGCCAGTACGCGTACCGGGGCGTGCACCGGGAAGCGCTCCCAAAAAATTTTAAAAGTTAATTTACATAAAAACCACTGGAGACACTTTCACCAAATATAGAATAGGCCATACTACATACCAGTCCCTACCATTTTCCCAAATTTGGTGGAATTCCATTGAGCCATTTGGCCTGTAGCCCTATCTAAATATCCTGAGGTGAATTACTTGACAAAAACACATCTGAAGTGTTAGAATTTACAACCAATTAAAATGTTACTTTCATTTTCTACTATTATTTCATGACATTTGATTGGTTATGTGCATGAATATATATAAAGAAAGAGAGGGAAACACAGCCATTTTGACTACTACTTCCTGAAGTACATTTCAAAAGTATTTTCACTGAGAACTTAAACTTCTTTTTCAAAGGTAAGATGTTATTTTGAAAACTGAAGTATAATGTGCACTTTAAGTTAATTTGGAAAACATTTTCTGATAGTTATATACTATCCCTCTGTAATAGTTATAGATTGACATAGGCTTCTCTGTTATAGTTATGGATGGAGTTAGGCTTGTCTTGTATAATTATCAATTTACTTAGGCTTTATGATATACACTTTTTTATATTTCTACTTCCAGCCTGATACCATACACTGCCCAAAGATAACTTCACTGTTAAAAAATCAAAACTACCTGTCTGAACTTAAACCCAACAGTGCCCTATCTCTACTGATATATTTATTTTTCATGCAAATTACAGCAAGAAAATGGAAGGAGAGCAGAATATTTCCTTCAAAATTGTTCTGGAGAACAACGCTGAAAAAGTTATTGAAGACAATGATGACTTAGATTTCATGGATGAATCACGGGACTATGAATTAGTTCAATGTGTAGAAGCAGTAGATTCGCTTATTGAAAATGAGGACATTTCAGACAATGTGTTGTTAGAAGTTCTGTTAAATTTGGAAAAAGAATCAGAAAAATAAATTTATATTTAATAATCAAAAATTGTTCGAGACATTATTCATTTTATATGTAATTCATAAACTAGTACCAAATTGATTATAATGTAAATTCAGACTTATAGTATACTGTGCAACTTTTTTATGTTACATAGTGATTTTGCTCATAGTTACTTCCTTTCTCCCACTATATTATCTCCAATGTGTATTTGACATCTCTTTTTCATCTCCTGCCTCCATGTTCTTTCTGCTTTCCTGACAGACTATGATATGGATTCCATATACCAAAATAACTTCTGTAACAACATGCAAGATATCTACAGAGGAAACGGTGTACATTAAATTTAAGACTCAGCATTGGTACCTACATGTTGGTACTTAAATAACCCACACAACACAACAACTCTATTCAGAGCTACCCTACCTCTAAGCACTTTAAATTATTATTTTAGTGTTTCACTGAGTTTTCCCCAATGTGTGGGGGGGGAGGTGTGTGTGGGGGATGTGTAGGGTGTGTCTGTGAGGTGTGTATGTGTGTGTGTGTGTGTCTGGGGGGGTCAGGTGTATAGGTGTGTGTAGGTGTGTGGGGTATGTGGGTGTGGGTGGGGATGTGGGTGTGTAAGGTGTGGGTGTGTGGGGTGTTTGGGTGTAGGTGGGGGTGTGGGTGTGTGAGGTGTGTGTGGGGTGTGTGTGGGTGTAGGGGGTATGTGTGTAGGATGTGTGTGTATGTGTGGGATGTGTGGGTGTGTCTATGAGGTGTGTGTGTGGGGGGGGAGGGGTGGGGGTGTGTGTGTGGGATGTGTGGGGTGTGTCTGTGAGGTATCTGAGTGTGGGTGTGTGGGATGTGTGGGTGTGGATGTGTAAGGTGTCAGTGTGGGGGTGTGGGGTGTTTGGGTGTGGGTGGAGGTGTGCGTGTGTGAGGTGTGTGTGGGGAGTGTGTGGGTGTGGGGGTGTGGGGTTGTGTGCGTGTGGGTGTGTGTGGGACGTACTTGTAGGCACCTAAAACAGCCACAGAACCATAAAAGCTCTTTTCAGAGCTACCCTACCTGTAACCACTCAAAATGATTATTTTACACTATTATTTTCACTATTTTTCACCAAAGTACGCTCCCCGGTATGCTCCCCGGTGCGCGTACCGGGCGCTCCCCCCTCCGAAAATCGTTAAAAAAAAAAATGTGTCCCCGGTGCGCGTACCGGGGCGCGGCTATAGATATATATATTTTTGGGAACCTAAATTACTCAAAATCCTCTGGAGCACATATCTTGAGACATAGCAAAGGCACAAAGGCTACCAGTCCCTACAATTTTGCCAAGTTTGGTGAAAATCCATTCAGCCTTTCGAGCTGAAAGTGAGTTCGACCGCCCTATGGAAATTAACATGGGGAAAACACGTTTTGGGACCCCTTTTTATCTAGGCCCCCGCTTGACAAATGCCCCCCAAACTTTCAGGGAAGGAGCGGAGCGCCGCGAGGCAAAGTTGAGGAAAATTTCAGGCAGATTCCTCCACCGGCGCCAAAGTTATTCCCAATAGAATGTTACGATTTCCCTATGGAAATCAATCCTAACTATAACTACCTACTGGCGACCGCCAGTAGGTAATATATATAAATAATATAATGTAACAGGGTAAAACATTGAGCATTTAAAATCTATAAAAACGTTAAAAAAATTAAAAAGCTAAAAACGCCACTTTAAATACCATAATAGTATAAATAAATCCGATATACCCTGAATGTCCAGTTAATAGCAGTATTGAGTGCAAATAACGTTAGAGTAGACATATACGTTTGACAAAAAAGAGAAAAAAAAGGATAACATCTTAAATTTCCTCCCATGAAATACAGCCCAAGTGGGCAGACGTACATATATTTCTGATCTTGTTGTACAGCTAATGTTTTTAAAAAAAAAAAAAAAAACATGTACAGTCCTTGAGCCAGTCGGTCTTATGAGTGTACTGGTATGTGTGAAGTGTCATAAGGTACAGTGCACCATAACCATAATGAAATGTGATGAATAAATATGTGAATAAAAAAGAAAGACTCAGGAGAACTTAGCGCCATATATGTTAACAGGTTCATTCTGATTATGGAGGATCAAATTAAAATCTAAAAACAAGGACATCCCACATTTTTAAAGGCAAGTGTATAAATCCTCGCTAGCATTGAGCCCCATCAGTGACTTTGTATTTAGTTCAAGTATGTAGCGTGTTTCTAAAAGACGGAGGGTGCCTTCACGGTTCCCACCCCTCTGAAGTGGCGGAACACAGTTAATTGCAAAGTAACTAAGATGTATTGGGTTACTTGCATGGGCCACCTCGAAATGCCTTGCCACAGGATATGCCTGATCTTTGTTAGTAATGGCTCGTATGTGCTGGAGTATACTTTTATGCACTGGTGGTTTAGTACTACCAATGTACCTTAAAGCACAGAAACACTCCAGCACATACACGGCATGGTCTGTTTTGCAATTGCGTCTTTTATTGATGCATACTGGATTTGGCTTGAAAGGTGTTGTATAATCCTTTCTGTTCTATATATAAATCCAAGTGTGGCCCTCCTTAGCGCTCCCGGGCGCACTTGGATTTAAATGTTTTTGGCTCGGGCGAACGCCGGCAAAAAAGGATTGCTTACTCGAAGCAGAAGCAGGCGCGAGAAGTGAGACGAGGGAGAGCGGACCGGAGGGAATGTGGAACTCTCAGTAACTTCGAGCGGTAAGCGAGCTTCTATCTTGCAACTTTGTATCGTTACCAAGAACTGTGCCGGTTGGTTTCTAACAAGTGTGGGATTCGTTTGGAAACACACAAGTCAGAGAACTCGGATGACTGGATCTGTTTAAGAGAAAAAAGCAATAAGTCTCACATATAGAATCGGTACCACAAAGGCGACTGCAATAATATTTAAATAATTTTGAATATACAGCAAAAAAATGTTTGAAAGCCAGCACACTATGGAGAAAAGGGAGGCAAACAGAAATGCTGTCATAGAGACTTTCTTTCAAGAAGGGGCACAAGTTAACATTAATGGGACAACGGGTGCTCGCAAGCCAGATATAAGAAACAAACTACGAACATGGGAAAAGTTGTCCAAAAAAGAGATAAACAAATGGTAGGAAGTGGCATCGTTGAAAAAATATCTGGAGGTGAAACATGTCCCACGTGGACTGCGTATTAATCTGATGCCTAACCACCAAGATACCAGCAATGATTTGCTAAGCGAATGGGGTGAATACATCCTAAAATCTTCATTAGGCCTCATGGGCATTTTGGTCAGACACATTAAAATAGCTTTGGAAAAAAACACTAAACAACTCAAAGAAATGGAGAAAGAGCTGTCAGCTGTTGAAATGGATACCGATCTTAAAAAATTCAAGGAAGAACTTGAGCATTATATACAGAAACATGAAGAAACCGTAAGGATGCGGAAACAATCCATATTCCAAAGGGATAAAGAGGATTACCAGGAAGACCGCATATTCACATATGCACGAAAATTTGACAGATTTAAAAGCAATGAAGGCTCAAGTTTGGGTGCAGATACAGGGAGTCTGTCCTCACTCACATCTACAGATGCCAGTGCAAGTGAAGGAGAAGTCGATCAAAGAGAACAACGACCTAAGTGTTCTTTTTTAGATGAAATGAAGCTGGCGTTGCAGCAAAAGAATTGGGAAAAAGCCATGGGGCTGTCAACAGGAACTATGAGAGGCAGAGGAGGAGGACAAGGAAATGCCTGAAGAAACCGACCAGAAGAGGCAAGTGGCAGCACCGACCAAAATTTTGTTGCAAATCGAGTGGGAATGATGACAAGAAATATGCGGCAACAATGGAATTAACAACATCCCCTAATGAAATTGAACAACAATCGGACATGGTGACAACATGTCCAGATCAGGAATTCAAAGTAATTAATCTCTCTAAAAAACTTTGACAGATTTGGAACTAAACATCTTGAAACGGGATTTACATTTTTGCCCTACAAACAGCACAGATCTAGCAGAGACAAGGATTGACCTATACAAATTTATTCGCAAGATAAAGTTGGCTAAATTGTTTGCGGAAAATCCGAGGATGGCCAAACATCATAAGCAAACACCAACATTAACAATGAACTTGCCAGCTAGAGATGTGGAACATTTTGTTACTCTCATGGAGCTAGATATGGATCCAGAACATGAAAGTGGAGAAATTCAGACCCATTGTAATCAACTAGGAGAAGGATGTAGTAAATTGAGACCTCAATCCAAATTTTACCCACAATTGGCACCGGGAAACAAAATCAATGTATTCCATGAATGTGTCATTAAAGATCTTTACCAACAAAAAGACCCCAAAAATAAGGACAATCTCTCATGCAAAGAACGTAAAGCATTAAACCAACTGAAGAATGATGATACAATTGAGATCAAAATGGGGGTTAAAGGGGGCAATGTCGTTATCCTGGAGAAGGAAGCTTACATGTAAGAGGCATACTCACAATTAAAGAATAAAGAATATTATGAGAAATTGCAACGTAATCCAACAAAAAAATGGAAAGAGGAATTGTATATGAAACTAGATGACTGGTTAAAGCAAAACCTGTTGGATGAGGACAAAGTCAAGTTTTTGAAAATAGCCCACCCCAAACTGGCTACCATCTATTTTCTTCCAAAAGTCCATAAACGCCCCACTAAACCACCAGGGAGACCCATTATCTTGGCTAAAGAAGCGCTGCTGGAACCGATGGCAAATTGTTCAGATGTATTTCTACTACCGTATGTAAAGGGACTTACATCGTATCTCCAAGACACAGGCGACCTGTTGAGGCACTTACAGGAAAACTCCATGGCAATCGACTTACAAGCTAGTGACTATGGATGTGATATCCTTGTATTCGAATATTCAAAACGAGATTGGATTGAGAGCGTGCAAACATTTCCTGGCAGACAGAAACATGCAATTTACAAACCATAAAAGGATGCTGTTGGAAATGATCCAATTATGCCTGGAACAAAATGCCTTTATGTTTGGGGATCAGATTTTTCGACAAGTCAAAGGTACGGCAATGGGCTTTTCCTTTAGTCCATCATACGCCTGCCTAACCATGGGACTATGGGAACAGACCTGGGCTTGGAGTAATGAGAACCAACGGTTTGGAAATAAGACTATAGCATGGTTAAGATATATCGATGACCTGCTAATAGAATGGGACAGAACCAAGGAAGAATTTGACAAATACTTTGACATACTTAACAACTCTGACTTCAAGTTAAAATTCACATATGACATCTGTGAAGACAAGGTGATATTTCTGGATACAGAAATTTATATCCAAAATATTGAGGTACAAACAACCTTCCATCACAAAACCACAGCAACTAACGCAGTATTGTATGTGCAAAGTTTTCAGCAGGCAAATATCCCTTATGGGGAATTCCTCAGGATAAAACGAATATGTTCTAAGGAAGACGAATGGATTAAACATCAAAAACAGGCGGGAAAAAGATTTGACAAATAATGTACAATCTGGGTGCGATCAATACAGCACTGAAACGGATGGACTCCCGAAATAAAAGAGATTTACTAAAAGAAAAGGTGCCAACAGTGAATGAGGAAAACAACATATGACAGTGATGTCATGAGTGATGTCACTGACCATGTCATGAGTGATGTAATATGTGACGTCATCAGCAGTGCATTGCACGCACAAGTTATAGTGAGTCCAACTAACTATAACGTGGGAATTTCAATGGTTTTATGCGAGTAAAATTTCCATCTAACTATAACTGGTGTGAAACCTATGGTTTTTTCAGTGAATTTAATAGGTTTTTTAAATGCTAATTCCTAACTATAACTGGTGTGAAACCTATGGTTTTTTCAGTGAATTTCATAGTTTTTTTAAATGCTAATTCCTAACTATAACTGGTGTGAAACATATGTTTTTTTCAGTGAATTTCATAGGTTTTGTAAATGCTAATTCCTAACTATATATAGGGCCTCAAACCTATGTTTTTTTCAATGAATTTCAAAGGTTTTTTTAATAGCAAATCTCTATAGGTATGAAATATATTATTTTTTATAATGAATTTTATATTGTATATTTATGTAATACTATTTTTTTATGTATATTTTTCCCTTTTTTATTTTTTGCCTTGGTGAGCGCACCGGTAAGCGCAGTGTTGCGGCGTGCCCCGGTGCGCGTACCGGTGAGCGTCCCGTTAGCGCTATTGCCGCAAATGAAAACATCATCGTGACGTATCGCGTAGCCGCGTGATGCGTCTTATGGCGCACCCGGAAGAGCCCGAGCGCATACGATCGCGCAACGTAAGCACCCCGGGGCGCGTAGCGTAAGCGCGTCGGGTCATGTGACCTGAAAATAACACTTTTCATTGGTTCAGAACACTTTTGGTTTCCAAATGATGAAAGCCCGGGTCATGTGACCTGAAAATAACACTTTTCATTGGTGCAGAACAGTTTTGTTTTCCAAATGATGAAAGCCCCCACCTTTTTTCCTCATTCTTACTTTGTTCTTTGAGTGAGGAAGACCTGTATCTATTCATTAACAAATGGCTACAGTAGCAGCAGCAGCAGGAGCATCTGCACCACCACCACCACCACCACCACCACCACAAGGACCACCACAACACCACATTGGTGGTGAAGAAGAAGAGGAGGAGGAGGAGGAGGAGGAGAGGCAGTTCCTGCCTGAAGATAATCCCCCCTATAAACCGAGAGAGCACATTGTGTGGGAGTTTTTTAAATTCCCAAGGGGCCTAAAGAAAGTCAATGCGCCAAAAGTGACTTGTCTGATCTGTGGCGCTGAACTTTCAGGGGGAACCCTGCCAAAAAGTATTCTTTTGGCAATTACACCATGATTCCCAACATGCAACGCAGGCATCCCAACAACTATTCTGCGGCAGAGGTCAGAGAACTGACCAGAAACCCTCCCCAATCTTCTTCCAGCACCTCAACAAGCAAACAACCCACTCCATCGGGTCCAGAGGCAAGGGAGATGGTCCCAAACATCCAAACCCAGTTTGGAGATTTTAAAATTGTTTGTATCTATTGCGGGACTACAATTTCCTATGGCGAGAAAAGTATAAACCTAATCAACCGTGCAGGAGAGAACCACAACTGCAGAAAAAAAACTTAATTTTTTTCCTGATTATTTTTGCTCCAGTTGAGCCGTTTACAATTCCCTGTTTTTTGTTTCTCCCCATAAAAATTACAAAAAAAATATAAAATTGTTCATAAAAACCAAAAAAAGTAAAAAATGTTAAAAAAATATATATAAAACAACAAAAAGAATAAAAAAACAGTTCTTTTTAGAAGTACCTCCTATTTATAAAAAAAGCTACATTTTTTAAAAACTCTGTCATTCTTTTTTGTCCAGGGTACGCTCCCCGGTGCGCGTACCGGGCGCTCCCCCCGCGGAAATCAAATTAAATTAGTCAAAATCCACTGGAGCACATATCTTGAGACATAGCAAAGCCACATCGGGTTACCAGTCCCTACAATTTTGCCAATTTTGGTGGAAATCCATTCAGCCGTTCGGGCTAAAAGTGAGTCCAACAGCCTTTGGAAATTAACATGGGGAAAACACATTTTGGGACCCCCTTTTATCTCGGCCCCTGCTTGACAAATCCCCCCTAAACTTTCAGGGAAGGAGCAGAGCGGAGCGGGCCATCTTCTTTGAGAAATTCGCGAAGATTCGTCCACCGGCGCCAAAGTTATTCCCAATAGAATGTTGCAGATTTCCTATGGAAAACAATCCTAACTATAACTACCTACTGGTATATATATATTCACTGAAAAAAACATAGGTTTCAGGCCTTATATAGTTAGGAATAAGCATTTAAAAAACATTTAAAATTCACTCAAAAAACTATAAGTTTTAGGGGTGTTATAGTCAGCTGGACATTTCATTCATACAAAACCATTGAAATTGCTCCTATATAGTTAGTTGTACTAACTATATTTCGCGCACCCGCAATCCACTGCTGATGATGTCACATATTACATCATTCATGACATGGACATCACTGATGACATCTCAAATGACATCACTGATGACATCACTGATCACATCATCCACGTGACAATCACATACACCTTTTCATACACTAGTAAAATCTTTCATCACTCTTTGTAAAATACAGAATATCATATTTGAATCCATTGTTACAGCAATACAAGTATCTAAAAACCCACTCAGTGATTCATAGATGTATACACACATCTAATCACTTACCTGTAGATTCACTCATACATGCTGTCAATGAACAATAGAACACTATCAAAAATACTTATACACCTAAATCGACATTACACACCAGCACACATATATAGGAGCAATTTCAATGGTTTTGTATGAGTGAAATGTCCAGCTTTTTAAATGCTAATTCCTAACTATATAAGGCCTGAAACCTATGTTTTTTTCAGTGAATTTCAAAGGTTTTTTTATGCTAATTCCTAACCTGAAAGCCCACCAGGAATATCCAGTATGCGCCAGGGAACTGCATTGCAGAGAGGTGTAATGAATCCACGCCCCTTTTTACACAGCTCTGCAACGCAGCCCCCGTGCATGTTTGAAGAGGGGGGACTAATTCCCCTTGCATACTGGGGGCCCCTGGGGGCCAACTAGCCCACCTGGAACCTCCAGCATACGCCAGGGGGCTGCATTGCAGAGGTGTAATGAGGCTATGCCCCTTGTTACACCTCTCTGCAACGCAGCCCCCTGGCGCATTTGCAGAGAGGGAACTAATTCCCCTTGCATACTGGGGGTCCCTGGGGGCCAACTAGCCCACCAGGAGCCTCCAGTATGCGCCAGGGGGCTGCATTGCAGAGAGGTGTAATGAGGCCACACCCTTTTTTACACCTCTCTGCAACGCAGCCCCCGTGCATGTTTGAAGAGGGGGAACTAATTCCCCTTGCATACTGGGGTCCTTGGGTCATATCTGCCCAAACGCCGATATTCCGAACGATTGAAAATGAGTTTTCTTGAGAAACATTTGGATTTGGATTATCATGTCCTATACTTTGGAATTTTTGAAAGACTGAGCTTGAGGATGCTATAAATTACGAAAGTCTGCCCGAATTGTGTGGGTAAAATTGATACCTAGTCACTTTGAATAAGAATTTACTTACATCTCGTCTAACATTTGGAAGAAATATCCAGTTATATGACAACAGGATACCGACATAACTTGAAGGAAATAAGAACGCCCTGAAGAAGTTCTGTTGTACAGAACGAAACGCGTCGGCTGGCTGTGGTACATAAACGTAAGGAAAATAAAAGCATTTGAATATACACCAAGATTCAGTGCTTCAATAAGGACTCTAAGTGATATGATTTGATTGGACTTATTGTGCAAGTGGTGCTGTGCCAAACTTTGGAATATTCTCTACTACTCTCTACTACTTACTCTCTACTACTCCACTACTCTCTAATACTCACTCTCTACTACTCATTCTCTACTACTCTACTACTCTCTACAACTCTCTCTCTCCTACTCACTCCCTACTACTCACTATTTACTACTCTCTACTACTCACTCTCTACTACTCTCTACTCTCTACTACTCACTCTCTACTACTCTCTCTCTACTACTCACTCTTTACTACTCACTCTCTACTACTCTCTACTACTCACTCTCTACTTCTCACTCTCTACTACTCACTCTCTACTACTCTCTCTCTACTACTTTCTACTACTCACTCTCTACTACTCACTCTACTACTCACTCTCTACTACTCTCTACTACTCACTCTCTACTACTCTCTCTCTACTACTCTCTACTACTCTACTACTCACTCTCTACTACTCTCTACTATTCTCTCTCTACTAACTCTCTACTACTCTCTACTACTCACTCTTTACTAATCTCTACTACTCACTCTCTACTACTCACTCTACAACTTACTCTCTACTACTCTCTACTACTCACTCTCTACTACTCTCTACTACTCACTCTACTATTCTCTCTCTACTACTCACTCTCTACTACTCTCTACTACTCACTCTTTACTACTCTTTACTACTCACTCTCTACTGCTCTCTACTACTCACTCTACCACTTACTCTCTACTACCCTCTACTACTCACTCTCTACTACTCTCTACTACTCACTCTACTATTCACTCTACTACTCTCTACTACTCACTCTCTGCTACTCTCTCTACTGCTCTCTACTACTCTCTACTACTCACTCTCTACTCTCTATCACTCACTCTCTACTCTCTACCTCTCTCTACTTCTCTCTCTACTAGTCTCTACCTCTCTACCTCTACCTCTCTACCTCTACCTCTCTACCTCTACACCTCTACCTCTCTACCTCTCTCTACACACACACATATTCATATATATATATGAATATATATGCATATGCATTTATATATATGTATGTGTATATATATATTTACATACATATATAAACATATATAATCTGCATATCTATATAAATACAAATATAGATGCATGCATACAAATACATATATGCATACATATGCATGTTATTTACATGAAGGTTTTAAAAACACTAATAAAAGCAAAGCTAAAAAGCCACCTCATTACAAACAGAATGGCTTTAACTTAAACGAGGGCGAGCTCTATTGCATTTTCAATGCTTGTTTACTTTGGTCCATCAAGAAGGCATTCAGATATATCACACATTTGCCATACATTCTGAATGTTAGCACTCTAGTTGCTCATTAGATCACTGTAGTAAAGTTACTGCTCACCAGGGAAGTCTGCTGCTGGTATTCAAAGTGCATGTTTCAGTCTGCATGTCAAAATTTTTTTTATGAAATAGAAGAGGATTTGAGAAGTCACTCAAAATGTGCCCTCATTTTTCTTTCTGAAGCACTAATCATACTTTCTATGGCAAAATGAACCCCCTCATTGTGTTCCTTTTTAAATTAAATGTTTTCAGACTTACCACTTGATTCCAATCAAGATAGCTTCTGGTGTGCCATACATTTTGTCATAAGTAAGACTGTTAGCGCTCTAGTTGTTCTTTAGAACACTCTGGGACATTCTGTCATTGGGCTATACTTGGGCTACATCTGGGTGATATTTGGGCTACATTTGGGCTCTTTTGTCTCTGGTGGCCATCTTGGGAGACTATATGTCAGAATTTTTTAATGAAATTGAAGAGGATTTGAGAAGTCACTCAAAATGTGCCCTAATTTTTCTTTCTGCAGCACTAATCATACTTTCTATGGCAAAATGAACCTCTCATTTTGTTCCTTTTTAAATTAAATGTTTTTAGACTTATCACTTCATTCCAATCAAGATGGCTTCAGGTGTGCCATACTTGTGTCATAAGTAAGACTGTTAGCGCTCTAGTTGTTCTTTAGAACACTCTGGGAAATTCTGTCATTGGGCTATACTTGGGCTACATCTGGGTGATATTTGGGCTACTTTTGGGCTCTTTTGTCTCTGGTGGCCATCATGGGAGACTGCATGTCAGAATTTTTTTATGAAATAGAAGAGGATTTGAGAAGTCACTCAAAATGTGCCCTAATTTTTCTTTCTGAAGCACTAATCATACTTTCTATGGCAAAATGAACCCCCTCATTTTTTTCCTTTTTAATTAAATGTTTTCAGACTTACAACTTCATTCCAATCAAGATGGCTTCTGGTGTGCCATACTTTTGTCATAAGTAAGACTGTTAGTGCTCTAGTTGTTCTTTAGAACACTCTGGGACATTTTGTCATTGGGCTATACTTGGGCTACATCTGGGTGATATTTGGGCTACATTTGGGCTCTTTTGTCTCTGGTGGCCATCTTGGGAGACTGCATGTCAGAATTTTTCAATGAAATAGAAGAGGATTTGAGAAGTCACTCAAAATGTGCCCTAATTTTTCTTTCTGCAGCACTAATCATACTTTCTATGGCAAAATATACCCCCTCATTTTGTTCCTTTTTAAAATAAATGTTTTAAGAGTTACCACTTTATTCCAATCAAGATGGCTTCAGGTGTGCCATACCTTTGTAGTAAGTAGGACTGTTAGCGCTCTAGTTGTTCTTTAGAACACTCTGGGAGGCTGCAATAGAACACAAAGGAATCAACTGACAGTCTCTGTCCTTGTTGGATGTACATGTTTTACTGAGAATGTCAGACTTCATTCTCACATGACTGAGAAAGAGAATGTGAATGTACAGAAAATATGCTTTCAGTCTAGCTTATAGATCCCCTTCCAAACCACTGTGGGAAAAGCATGAGATAATAGTTTTCTTTCAAACATGATTCATGATATCCCAGCAGAAGGCTTTTTCACATGGTAAAATCACCTTAGAACACACCACAATTCCTAAAATGAGTATGGTAACATCAACAAATGATTTATAATGTAACTAAAGTCCTAAAACCCTCTATTAACTACAATGGTTTTTAATGAGGTGCTATCATGTATATTGGTCCCAAGATGTCTGCCAACACTTCTTGGATGAAGTGCTGACAGCCAATCAGATCTCACGCGTACCCCGTGATTTATTAAATTTTTGGGGGGTCTGGGGGGTCCTTGTGGGCCCCCCTGAGCAGGCCTAGGGGGTCAGGGTGCTTCTACCCTGCCCCCTTTTTGAGTTCTACACGTTTGTTTTTCTGCTTTCCTGTGCCTCAGTCTACAGAGGTATAAGATGGCTGCCAACAATTTCTGTTTTGGAGTGTTGACAGACATTGGCAGCTAATCAGATTGTAGCTCGTACTCTGGAAGGTACAGAGTACAGTAAGCTTACAGTAAGCTTACAGTAACCATATATAGATATATATGTGTTTTTGAAGTTAATTTTCATAAAAACCACTGGAGCAATTTTCACCAAATATAGAAAAGGCACTTCTGCGTACCAGTCCCTACAATTTTGCAAAGTTTGGTGTAATTCCATTCAGCGGTTCGGGCTGTAGCCTTGTCTATTCGTCCTATGGAAATTAACATGGGGAAAACATGTTTTGGGACCCCCCTTTTTTCTCGCCCCACATGACGAATCCCCCCGAAACTTCAAGGGAAGAAGCGGAGCGGAGCTGGCCTAAATTTAAAAAAAATACACGCAAATTCCTCAACCGGCGCCAAAGTTATTCCTAATAGAATGTTGTGGATTTCCTATGGTAGCTAGGTCCTAACTATATATACCTACTGGCTATCGCCAGTAGGTAATATATATATATAGCAGCACTCCGTCATTTACCAGCATCCACGATTAGATGGAAATGGACCACTTTGATTGTGCGAAAATTTGCCTGCTCACTCCTATATGTATATATGTATATGTATATTACCTACTGGCGATCACCAGTAGGTAGTTATAGTTAGGACCTATTATTCATATGAAATCTGCAACATTCTATTGGCAATAACTTTGGCTTCATATTTTATAATGAGTGTTGAAAGGTTATGGTACTTTATGATGAGGTGTATCAGTTTGTCACATGGATGTTGTCATCAGTGATGTCTTCAGTGATGTCATTTGAGATGTCATCAGTGATGTCATCAGTGATGTCACTGGCCATGTCATAAATGATGTAATATGTGACATCATCATCAATGGATTGAGGGCGCGCGAGTTATAGTTAGTGCAACTAACAATAACGGGGGAATTTCAATGGATTTATACGAGTGAAATGTCCAGCTAACTATAACACCCCTGAAACCTATATATATATATATATATATATATACAACGCTCTGTTTCCCTGCCGTTTGGAAGACGGGTCACTCGCGAGTGGGTGCAGTCTGCGGCGGCGGGGCCCCGCACTAGTATCGCGCTCAATTTCCTCAGAGATTTGTTCGAAAATCAGCACTCGTAGACAGAAGGGTAATGCCTTTCCTCGGGTTTATTGTTACAGTGTCAACAGACGCGTTTCAGCTACAAGCCTTCGTCAGTGTTGTCAACGTGCGCCTGGCAACCAAAACATTTAAAGGGATGTCATGTGACCCTATTCACATTAGAAGAAGGACTGGTACGTTATGGGTCGCGCCATCTTGGAATGTGCAAATGCTATGATAGCATGTATGCCATTCCATACTTTGCGTAGCATATAGCCGTGTATCAGCCATACATCCTAGTGTAGGGGTTTTAATACTTGCCTGTGTTATTTGCCATCCATAATATTTTATATTAAAGATTAACATTTAACGATGAAAACATTCGTAAGTCTTTGTGTTGCCGTGTATCGGCAGGTCACCCCATAATGGGGATTCTTATAGATGACTGGCAAGCCCCTGTATCTAGGATGAAAGAGGGGGGCACCACCCAATTACGACCCAGTCTTGGACTATGTCTATGCTTGCCGCGCTTGAAAAAAATATATAATAATAATAAAGCAATACATCCCTCAGTAGCTTGTACCCGTTCTTATACTGATGCATGACATCCGATTCAGCACTAAGGTTTAAATCAAGAATAGTGAAACTAAGTAACATTTACATGGAAAATAAGTTCATACATATTTTTCTTCATTTCCCAATATGTCTTTAGAATTCAAGCTAGATTGGGTTCAAATCATCAGTTCTAGTCAGGGATATTCGTCATCCTTTCTCCATAAGATCTCCATTATAGCCCTGACATTCGATTAATGCCCGTCTAGCGTCATTCAGTTCTTCCAATCGATATTATTGTTTGCCCAGATGTACTGCAAGTTCTTCCCCACTGTTCAGCCCCAGTGGTGCCTTGGTCATCATATCGATTATGTACCTCGATTCAAGGCGTCTGAGCTGTTTCAGCCTATCGCCTCCCCTGATGTTTGCTGGAATGAAATCAAGGCCAAAGTATTGAAGTTTTTTCCTATCCTTATTGTGTTTTTCACAAAAGTGTCTTGCAACCGGATAGGCTGGATCCACTCTTTCAATGGCACGCTGATGCTCCAGAATTCTGATCTTCAGGGGGTGAATTGTGCTGCCCACATATCGAAGGCCGCATGGACAGACAAGGCAGTATACCGCATAAGGTGTGCTACATGTGAGAAATTTCTTGATGGGTCTACTCATCTCCGCCCCTGCCACCCAATACGATAAGATCCTTCTACTCCCTGCGCAGGCTTTACATTTGCCGCATGGGAAGAACCCCTTCATTTCCGCCAGTCCACCAGCTTTTGGTTTCTTTTTTTCATAGTGGCTCTTCACCAAGTTGTCTTTCAGTGACCGTGCTTTGCGGAAAGTTATCAAGGGTTTAGGAGGGATATCCTCTTTGATTACTGGATCCGTCAGGAGTACATGCCAGTTTTTTGCGAAGATTCTTCTCAGATTTTGTGACTCAGTGCAATAGGGTGTAATCATCCTGAATTTTCCACCGGTATCTGTCTCCTTATTCGCTTTTGGCTGTAGTAGGGTTCCTCTCGGTATTTTTCTTACTCTTGTTAGAGTTTTAGTAAGTGCCTGAGTGTTGTACCCTCTCACAGTAAATCTTTCAATACAGTCTTTTGCTGCCACTTCGAAGTCCTCATTCCTGCTACTGTTCCTTTTCAGCCTCAGTAGCTCCCCATACGGGATACTTTGGATGAGTTTTGTTGGATGATTGCTGTTTGCCATCAGCGTGGAGTTTCCGGCCGTTGGTTTCCGGTAGAGTGAGGTGTGCAGTTTGCCTTCACTCACAAACACTCTCAGATCGAGATAGTCCGCTGCCACCGGACTTACCGTCCCAGAGAAGTGCAAGTTACAGGTGTTGCTGTTCAGGACCTCGGTATACTGATGGGCCGTCTCCATCGTCCCCTGCCACACGATGAAGAGGTCATCAATATACCGGTACCACCTCACCACTCTGCCTGCCACCTGTTCGCCTTTCTCAAGTGCCATGGGCACTCGCTCCTCCCACCAGCCCACGAATAAATTCGCGTAGCTGGGAGCAAAGCAAGTGCCCATCGCAGTCCCAGACACCTGAGAGTACAGTTGGTCATCGAACAGGAAGATGTTATTGGCAAGGCAGAATTCAACAAACTCCAAGAGCATACAGTTGTGCAGTGCATATCTGACGAAGGCTTGTAGCTGAAACGCGTCTGTTGACACTGTAACAATAAACCCGAGGAAAGGCATTACCCTTCTGTCTACGAGTGCTGATTTTCGAACAAATCTCTGAGGAAATTGAGCGCGATATATATATATATATATATATATTACCTACTGGCGGTCGCCAGTAGGTATATATAGTTAGGATTTTTTCTCTATGGGATTTTTGAAAATTCTATGTCTAATAACTTTGGCGTTTGTGGACGGAATTGGCTGAAATTTTCAGGAAAATGGAACATTTTGTTTCTGGGCAGGCCCTGAAAATTTGGGGGGTGTTCGTCATGGGGGGGCTGAGAAAAAAGGGGGGTCCCAAAACGCGTTTTTCCCATGTTAATTTCCATAGGGCGGTTGGCCTCACTTTTAGCCCGAACGGCTGAATGGATTTACACGAAACTTGGCAAAATTGTAGGGACTGTTAGCCCGATGTGCCTTTGCTAGGTCTCAATATATGTGCTCCAGTGGATTTTGAGAAATTAACGTTCAAAAAAAAGATATATATCTGTAAGCGCGCTCCGGGCAGCGCCCCGGTTCGCGTACTTGACGCGTAACGGAACTTCGCGAAGCGAAGCTGATTGGCTCTTCGGTGTCTGTCAACATTCTAAACAGTCCGGAGCGGCCGCCATCTTGTCTCTCGGTAGGATCGAGAGACAAGAGGAGGCCAAAACAAAGGCGAAAATGACCATAAGGGGGCATAGTAGATCCTCCCTGACCCCCTAGGTTTGATGTGGAGGCTTTAAAAGGGCCCCGCGGGGCAACAAAAAAAAAAAAAAAAGTTTTGTTTTTTTTGCATGGATAGCGCCCGGTTCGCGAACTGGGAAGCGGCCCGGGGAGCGTACTATGAGGAAAAAAGAATGATAGACTTTTCAAATACTGTATGTTAATTGATTGTTGGTTTTGTTGATTATTATTTTTTTTTTTTTTTAAGCAATTATTTATTGTGTTTCAAAATTTAATAAAATGTCTAACATTTCACTGTCTGAAATGTCGTTATTTTCATTGAACATAGCTTGTA
The DNA here is from genome assembly GCF_964261635.1 of Lissotriton helveticus. Taxonomy (NCBI): domain Eukaryota; kingdom Metazoa; phylum Chordata; class Amphibia; order Caudata; family Salamandridae; genus Lissotriton; species Lissotriton helveticus. Next base: position 2,119,976,042 of record NC_136057.1, on the reverse strand, counting down.
ATGTTTGAGTGTGTAAAATGTCCTCATTTTCAAGGAGGACATCTACTGCTTGCACACATTGCAGTAGTTCTTGGTCCCAAGTTTCATCCATAAATTCTATATAATTTGGATCAATTATTTCTTGGTTGGTGTAATAAAATGATGAGACCTTCACACCAGGCGCAGTCTTCAGATAGGTTTATTCCAAGTTAGGAGAACAGCTTAGACAACCACCAACTGCCCACACAGACAGTCCAGCTCCAACTGACCAGAGCTGAGTGGAACATTCTATATTCCAGAAGCTCGCGTGCTGGAGCGCACGCAAGCAGCATATAACAGTTGGTCTCTTGCAGGACAATTTCAAATGAAACTTTGTGTTCGCCTTCCATTTTGTCTGAAATTTGGATAAAAAATATATTAGTAGAGATAGGGCACTGTTGGGATTAATTTTAGATAGGCAGTTTTTAACAGTGAATTTATCTTTGGGCAGTGTATAGTATCAGAGTGGAAGTAGGAATATAAAAAAGTGTATGTGATTTAACGTAAGTAAATTCATAATTATACAAGAGAAACCTAACTCCATCCATAACTATAACAGAGAAGTCTATCTAAATCTATAACTACTACAGAGGGATAGTATATAACTATCAGAAAAAGTTTACCATATTAACTTATAGTGCACAATATACTTCAGTTTTTAAAATAACAACTTACTTATAGTGCACAATATACTTCAGTTTTTAAAATAACAACTTACCTTTACAAAGAAGTTGAAGTGATTAGTGAAAATTCTATTGAAATGTACACCAGGAAGTAGTAGTCAAAATGGCTGTGTTTCCTTCTCTTCCTTTATATATATTCAGGTACATAACCAATCAAATGTCAGGTAAAAAAAAAAAAGAAAATGAAAGTAACATTTTAATTGGTTGTGAATTCCAACACTTCAGATGTGTTTTGTGAAGTAATTTACCTCAGGGTATTTAGAGAGGTCTACAGGCTAAATGGCTAAATGGAATTTCAACCAAATTTGTGAAAATGGTAGGGATTGGTATGTAGTATGAGCAAATCTATATTTGGTGAAAGTGTCTCAAGGGTTTCTTCTGTAAATTACTTTCCCACCTTTTTTAATGGAGCGCTTCCCGGGGAGCGCCCCGGTACGCGAACTGGCGAGCGCCCCGGTACGCGAACCTTAAGCGTTACGGGAGTCCACCATTTTGTGTTTCGGTCGAATTAAGATACAAGATGGAGGGCACATAATGTTCAGAATGGGTAGAAGGGGACACGGTAGACGTATTTTGACCCCCTAGGTTTTCTGAGGATGGCTGAGGAGGCCCATAAGTGCAAAAAAAAACCATTTTTTAAAAAAAATTTGCGAGGTTAGCGTCCGGTTCGCGTACCGGGTAGCGCTCCGGGGAGCGTACTTTGTTGAAAATTAGTGAAAAAAGTTAGAGTAAAATAATAGTTGTGAGTGATCAGATGTAGGGTAGCTCTGAGAAGAGCTTTTGGGTTTATGGTACATTTAGGTACTTATAAGTAGGTACCAATGCACATTTTTAAATTCAGAATAAAAACTCTGTTCCCTTCATCTGAGAAGTGAACTCCATCTCCTCTGTAGATATCTTGCATGTAGTAACGCAAGTTATTGTTGTACACGGAGCCCATTCCATGGTCTCTCATGTAAGCTGAAACAGATTTGTTTACATGCTTCCTCGACTTCTCAATTTGTGGACAAAATTGGTTCGACCACCTCCATTTCTGTCTTTGGCATATATTTGAATATACCAAGGCAGTTTGAGGAAAAAGTGCCATTAATTGCTCAAAGGTGTCCTTTAAAAGCATTTCCAGACCTACCCCAGTCAAAGTGCCCAAATCATTACCTCCACAGTGCACAATTAACAGGTCAGGTTTTGGCAAATGCATAAAGGTTTTCACCAATGGTATAAATTGGTGACATTTTAATCCTCTGTGGCCAAACCACTTAATTTCCACATCTTGTAAATTGAGGTTAGGTAAATTTCTGTTCTCAGCATACCTCTGAGCCCAATAGATGTAACTATGTCCAAAAATCCAGACAGAAAACATGGTGAGAGAAGGTTCTGCTGCAGTCAGATGAAGTGTGGCAATGAAATGGCAGTTGAAAAAATAAGAGTTTAAAATGAAAAAAACTGTGGAGTTTCTGTGTTAACGAAGCAGTAACAGTGATTGGTGGATTTTGATTGCTGAAAACAGAAAGTTAGGGTGCATGGATGAGTTCTTTGAAAGATGTATTTTGAATGGTCAATAAAAAATCATTAAATGAAAGATTGCACTGGATATGCAGGTGCACTGAGATTTCAGAGTTCAATTGAAACATTGTTGTGTGAACTTGCAAACACCAGAGGTCTTCCAGGAGGTGGTTGCTATGCAAAAAAGGCAGAGAGGGCAGAGGGGGGACGGGTTTTGATTTGAAAAAAGTGAGGGAAGAGTTTTGATTGGGTGACATGAGAGATATGTGTGAAGAATTACAGCATTTCTGTGCTTTCTATAGCTGCAGCCTCTGGAGTGCATACCCTTTGTTCTGCTGAAGACAAATTGGTGTATTTCTGAGACTGTTTTGAAACTCATAAAGTATTTGCTAAGGTGAGAAAAGATTTATTTAATTTAGATAGAGAATAGTGTGTTTTAAGGAGAAAATTATGAAGAAAGTTGAGTTTTTAAAATGTTGCTTTGTCTCAAGTGTTTTACAAAAAGATTATGTTTCTTTGAGAAATTGTAATTGGAGAAAATGTGAAGTATTAGTACTGAAAGGGTGTTTTTGTGCATAGGAGCTGTGCAGTGTTTTCAAATTATGACTTGAAAATCGTTTTTGAGGAAAAGGAATGCTTTTAAAATTTATGACAAGGAAATAATGGTGTCTGCTTCTTTATAAGGCATTTGAGTGTCTCTGATGTTATTTTTCCTCTTTTAATTTAAGACCTTTCTCGGTGGGGCAAATTCCTTGTAAATATGCTCGCACCTGTGCTTGGCAAAATTAGATTTTGAGTCTTTGAGTTACATAGCCATGTTAAAAGTGACCCAAAAATGCTGCAAAGGCAATCAAAAAACGCTTTCATGTGTCTTAAGGACATTTTCAGTCATTTCCCCATGTGCAGTGTTTTCAAATTATGACTTGAAAATCGTTTTTGAGGAAAAGGAATGCTTTTAAAATTTATGACAAGGAAATAATGGTGTCTGCTTCTTTATAAGGCATTTGAGTGTCTCTGATGTTATTTTTCCCATTTTAATTTAAGACCTTTCCCCGTGGTGCAAATTCCTTGTAAATATGCTCGCACCTGTGCTTGGCAAATTTAGATTTTGAGTCTTTGAGTTACATAGCCATGTTAAAAGTGACCCAAAAATGCTGCAAAGGCAATCAAAAAACGCTTTCATGTGTCTTAAGGACATTTTCAGTCATTTCCCCATGTGCAGTGTTTTCAAATTATGATTTGAAAATCGTTTTTGAGGAAAAGGAATGCTTTTAAAATTTATGACAAGGAAATAATGGTGTCTGCTTCTTTATAAGGCATTTGAGTGTCTCTCATGTTATTTTTCCCATTTTAATTTAAGACCTTTCCCTGTGGTGCAAATTCCTTGTAAATATGCTCGCACCTGTGCTTGGCAAATTTAGATTTTGAGTCTTTGAGTTACATAGCCATGTTAAAAGTGACCCAAAAATGCTGCAAAGGCAATCAAAAAACGCTTTCATGTGTCTTAAGGACATTTTCAGTCATTTCCCCATGTGCAGTGTTTTCAAATTATGACTTGAAAATCGTTTTTGAGGAAAAGGAATGCTTTTAAAATTTATGACAAGGAAATAATGGTGTCTGCTTCTTTATAAGGCATTTGAGTGTCTCTGATGTTATTTTTCTCATTTTAATTTAAGACCTTTCTCCGTGGGGCAAATTCCTTGTAAATATGCTCGCACCTGTGCTTGGCAAAATTAGATTTTGAGTCTTTGAGTTACATAGCCATGTTAAAAGTGACCCAAAAATGCTGCAAAGGCAATCAAAAAACGCTTTCATGTGTCTTAAGGACATTTTCAGTCATTTCCCCATGTGCAGTGTTTTCAAATTATGACTTGAAAATCGTTTTTGAGGAAAAGGAATGCTTTTAAAATTTATGACAAGGAAATAATTGTGTCTGCTTCTTTGTAAGGTATTTGAGTGTCTCTGATGTTATTTTTCCCATTTTAATTTAAGACCTTTCTCCGTGGTGCAAATTCCTTGTAAATATGCTCGCACCTTTGCTTGGCAAATTTAGATTTTGAGTCTTTGAGTTACATAGCCATGTTAAAAGTGACCCAAAAATGCTGAAGAGAAATGAAATGAAGAAGCAGACACCATTATTTCCTAGTCATAAATTTTAAAAGCATTCCTTTTCCTCACAAACGATTTTAATGTAATTTTAAGTCATTTCCCCATGAATGTAGGTATACAATTGATTTATATGTTGTGTTTAAAAACGTTTTTTGAAATCAATTACATTTCTGGATATGTACTGCTAGAGCTTCATGCACCTTAAACAAACCTCTGGATAGGCTACACCTTATCGTCATCCTGAATTAATCATTTAAAATGCTAGGGACAGATTTATGATAGGTGTATGCCTCTTTTGCGCCACTGTGCGTCACTTTTGTGACGCAGTGGCGGTGCAAAAGATTTGCTATGTGGCGACAAAATTACAAATTGATGCATCTAGGCAGATGTGTCATGCTGTAAAAAACCTGTGCCACATGAAACCGATGCAGCAGTGATGCAAAAGATGCACCATGTTGCAAGACAGGCCTCACTTCATCTGCAAGAAGATAAGAAGCTGAGTCTTCTGTAAATGTGAAAATTGTTGTATACACTGCTCAACTTCTGTGTACTCTTTGATATGCTAGACTCCATCTGCACTATGAGGTACCTAAGCAAAGGAAACACAGGTGATGTAATTGTAAAATGAGGAAAAGAAACTCCACATTTTTCAATTACATCACCTGTGTTTCTTAAGTTTACGAATGACATTGTGCAGATGAAGTTAAGGTCTGTCCACGGACACAAAAGAGGTCTGGCCTTTGTTCAAGAGTGAAGTGCACATGACTTACTTCATTGGTAGGCCTTCACATGTATTATCTCCTCTGTATTCTTCAACAAGCGTAAATTTGATCTGCAACCCTGAGTAGGACTCACCTTAAACAAACCTCTGGATAGGCCACACCTTATCGTCATCCTGAATCAATCATTTAACATGTTAGGGACAGATTTATGATAGCCGTGTGCCTCTTTTGCGCTGCTGTGCGTCACTTTTGTGACGCAGCGGTGGTGCAAAAGATTTGCTATGTGGCGACATATTTAAAAATTGATGCATCTAGGCAGATGTGTCATGCTGTAAAGTCTTGTGCCACATGAAACCTGCGTCAGTTTTCATATAGGTGTTTTGTTGCAAGGTATGCATTAATTTGCAAGAAAGCCCTGTAAAACTAACACAGTGAAATTTAGAAGATTTCACTGAGTCAGTTTATAGCATTGCTGAATCAAATGCTTATGCCTGTTTGAAACAGGCATAAGAAGTGATGCACCATGCAATGTGAGGGTTCCTCCTGTGCATTGCAGTAGACATGTCGCGCTTATGACGTGATTCCTGCAATGTGCTGCTTTTGTGGCACAGATGTGTGACGCATCTGTGCTGTTTTTGCTCAATGGTGCTCCACATTGTAAATTCGGCACACTATGGCTGGCAGAGCAGCGGTGCACATTAACTGGTGCATCCGTGGGGATGCGCCATTTAGCATAAATCTGCCCCTGTACATTTAAGTATGAGCAGGGGACACAGAGTCGGTGAGGCTTATCCAAGGTTAAGAAGAGATGAGTCATGTTCACTGAAAACTTGGACATAGGCTTCACTTCCTCAGCATCGCTGGACATGGCTAAATAATAGCTGCAAAATGTTACTCTTGTTAAACAATTTTACTATTATAATCTCTGAGATTTGTCTCTTACTCTGCAACATCTCATTGTTGTTCTCTTTCTTTAAAGATAACGACAACATCAACCATGAGTGACAATCAGCAATCAGTTGATTATGACATTATCATTGAACTTGTAATTGAAACGTCAGTGGAAGTAGATCCCTTGGATGATTTAAATTCTCAGGATGATGAAGAAAATGATGAGGATGCCGATTTGTCAGAATTGTATGATATAGGGAGCCTATGGAACTATAAACATATAAAAATTTATAATAAATGAAAAGTAAAAATGTAAACCGTTTCATTTAAAAATAAAGACACCTTCAAAAACAGGTTATGTGTAGTGTCTTCAATAAAATATTAAAATATGCTCATAAAATTAGATCAGATTCACATATAAAACAGCACAGGTAAAATGAATATGAATTCCATTTCTTTTCTGCTATTTCTGTATTCTAAATTTGCCAAGCACTAAAAAATATTCTATATAAAAATGTGAAGTAGTGTGTTAAGTTTTTGATGACTGTTATTGATTTACTGTTTGGTAATAGTGGTTAATAACATTTTTTATTATATTTTACCACAGATTCAACTGCAGATCATTTCAAGATTTCAGCATGCCAACCAAGGATAGACTTAGAAAGGCTGCAAAACGTCAAAGACAGCAGGTCCATGAAATAATGCAGCAGTCCTCTACCAAAAATACTTGTCAAGTCACCAAGAAAGCACCGGGTAAGACCACAAAAACATTCATAAGAAATATTTGTAGTAAAAAAAGTATTACTACAGAAAATGTTTCAGTCCAGAAAAAGAGAAGCAATTTAAACGGAAAGGAAAGGCCAATCAAAAATGTTACTGCTAGAGCAAGAGATAAGTCTGTGCATGATAGTAGAAGGAAACAACAGTTTAGGGACATTCGTAAACGAATGTTCCGCAACAGGATAATTGGCAATTTGTTAAAAAATATTAAGAAAGGTCAACAGAAAGCGGTTTTTTATAAGAGAAAAAAAAAAGTTGAGAAAGTTATTGATCAGGCATTTGAAATTAAATGAAAGTTATTTATTTTGATAATCAATAGAATTAGTAAGCTAAACAAGGCAATTTATGATTTCAAAAGAAATAGTAGATGGAAGAGAATAGTTAATCGTAGTAATTTTTGTGAAGTTTTTTCCGGAGAATGGATGCATAGTTCAAGTTGTGAGGCATTTTTTAATGAGGAGAGTTATTTCCAGGATAATGATTTGGTGCATGCAGTTGACACCAATGGTCGAGCTTATGAGGTGAAAGATGGTTGTCCAGTTGAAAAAGAAAAACTTGTGACAACAGAGACAGAAGAGGTGTTAGGTAATGAGGTTTTAGGAAGACGTCCTAAGGGTCCTGTGTACACCTGGAAGTGTAGTAGTATTTGCAGTGTGCGACAGGATTCCATCAATTTGCTTCGTGATTTTGTACGGACATTTAATAAGAAAAGTTTGAAGCAGAAAATGAAGTTGTTGCAAGAATTAGATCCTTGCAGAGTGAGAGAAGTGACAGGTTTGCATGGTCATTCACTGGCTTGTCTTTCCAGGAGAGTATGCCAGAGTGTTTTTCATCATTTCAGGATGCTAGCAGTGCATCATAATAAAGTGAGGAAATTAGTTAGAATGTTGTATTATGCTAAGAGTCCAGCAGTTATGCTTAAACAATTATGCGCTGCTCTTTTGCATGGTTCTGAAATAGATGTGAAGAATATGTGTGAAGAAATTGAGTTTTGTTACTTTGGAAGTAAAGAGGAGAATGTTGAAATTGACCCACAAGAAGAGGGTAATGTGGAAGATAGTGTACAGGTTTCCAGTACAGATAATTTTCAGAAGGAAATTGCCACGTTTCAGGTGAAATCAAGTGAGAGGCCTAATTTCACTTGTGTGTGTTGTCGACACACTTATTATTTGAATCAGACTAAGTTAGTGGATTGATATGCAAAAAGTGAAAGGGAAAATAATAGTGAATGGAAGGATTTCACAACATACTTGATGGTAGAAAATTTTTTTGATTTGGGATTGGATCAACGTGTGTGTACTTATTGTTGTAATAAATTAAATCAAAACCAGATGCCTGCTAGAGCGGTTCATAATAATCTGGAATTGGTTGAGATTCCTTCTGATTTGAAGGATTTAAATACTTATGAATCTATTTTGATTCAAAGTATCCATCCCTTTCAGGCGATTGTAAGAATGGAGCCAAAGACAGGGAAATTGCCTCCATCAGATTTACAGAGAGGATTAAAGGGAAGAGTTGTTTATTTGCCTCTAGATTTGAAGAAAAACATTAACACAATTGGAGTAGAAAAAGTGGAAGAGGACCCTCTGGTTATCTTAGTTAATGGGGTTCCGACAAAGAATAAGAAAATATGGCAAGATTTAGTGGATGTTAAGAAAGTCAAAAAGGCAACATTGTATTTGAAAAAAAATAATAAGTACTATAAGAATATATATGTTGCAGAAGAGGAAGTAAGTGAGGAAGAGGATAGCGATTTGTGTGCTGGTCAAATTGAGAAAGTAGAACCCTCTACTAGTGAAGAAATATATGAACATTATAGTGTTCATCCTTTGCATTCCAAGGAAGTCATGGGGAATGCTATTGAGTTGTTTCAAATGAAACAAGCCAAAGGGAGTCCCATTAGTGTTTGGGAGGAAAGTTTGGAAGCTCGGTGTTTCCCACAGCTTTTTCCAACAGGTCAGGGAGGAAGATATGATGAGCGACCTCATCAAATTCCTGCTTCTGAATACCGGACTTTGCGATTGTATGCAGGAGATGCTAGGTTTCGACAATGTATTCCCTATTTGTTTCATCTCCTGTTTGAAAGCGATCTGTCTGGACTGTCATATGCAGTGAACCACATCTTGAAAAGTGGTATACACATGCAAAACATCTCGGCAAGTGACTTTATGGATAAAGTCAATGTCCAAGACAGTATTTTGGATTCTCACCTGATTAATCTCATGGCGTGTCAGCGTGGTACTAATGAGTACTGGTACCGTCGTCATGGTGATTTAAAATGTATGCTGAGGAACTTAGGAACTCCCACATGGTTCCTCACTCTGAGCTGTGCCGAGTATGGCTGTGAAGACTTACTTGAATTTCTACGAGAGGCAAATGGAAACATCGAAAACATCGAATTCAAGACACCCGGAGAACTGTGCTCTTTGGATCCAGTCAATGTATGCCGGTACTTCAATCATAGATTTGAAGCTATGATGTCTTTCATCATGAATAAGAAGAATCCACCTCTTGGAGAGGTGTTGGATTCCTTCTGGAGAAAGGAGTACCAAGCAAGAGGTGCTCCTCACATACATATGCTGTTGTGGATCAAGGATGCACCTAAATTTGGAACAGATCCAGAAGACTCAGTGATGAGTTTCATACAACAGCATTCTACGTGTGCTGTTCCAAACGTAAAGGAGAAGAAAAGCCTAAGAGAAAAAGTTCTACGTTTCCAAAGCCATCGTTGTGGAAAGTACTGTCGTCGTAAATTCCGAAACAAGGACAAGTTCTACACCAAATGTCGTTTCAGCTTTCCACGACCGGTGATTTCTAAAGGAAGAGTAAACAGTTTGATGTCTTCGCTGCGACATAATGTGATGAAGAAATCACCTAAAAACACATACAATTTGAAGAGGAACGAAGAGTCCAAGTACATCAACGACTACAACCCAGTGATTTTGTCCATGTGGAATGCTAACATGGATATACAGTTTGTGGCTGATAACTGTATGGCTGTGGCTCGGTATGTGACATCTTACATCACCAAAAAAGAAAAGACAGAATTGAAGGATATGTGGGAGGACATTTCCCATGAAAAGAGCCTCAGTAAGAAGTTGTACAGTTTCAGTCTGAAGATGTTGTCGCATCGAGAAATCGGAGCTTACGAATGTTCTGACCGGTTGTCTTCAGCAAGTCTCTATGCCAAATCTAGGAGTATCGTTTGGGCGAGTCTTGGTCTTGCTGCAACACGTAATCGAGTTCTGAAACCTGTGCAGGAAATTGAGTATTTGGCGGAAAAGGAGCCAAACAGTACCGACATTTTGAAGACCAACATGTTGGATACATATTATCCAAATCGAAGCAGTCACCTCGAGAATGTTTGTCTGTATGAGGTTCTACAAAATTACATATTCAAGAGGAACATCAAAGAAGATACTGAGAAAGGAGTGTATGCTGTAATTGGAAGTGAGGGATGTCTGGTCAAGCAAAGAAAATGCCACTTGGTAAACCTTCGAAAATTGAGTGGCGAATCTCCTGAAAATAAGGAGTTTTTCTATTTAGCACTTTTGCAACTTTTCAAGCCTTGGCGTGCAGAAGAGGAACTGCTTGGAGATTTCCTCTGTTACGAAGACTCTTTCACTGCCGCCAAGGAGACCATAGAATGTCCTGCTTTTTCTAAATATGTAGAAATGTTGAATGCGGAAATCGAGCAGGAAGCAACGATTGCAGCCGAGATTGCCAGAGACAGTTCTCAGGACAGTCAGAGTTCTACTTCATTGAGTCAGGATCCACTAGGAGGACCTGTTATCGAAAATGAAGCTGCCACTGCCATGAATGAAGTGGAAAGAGCCATGGCACATGCTCAGGAGGATGCAGTTAACTTAGAAGACTTGGAAAGACAACTCAACGTTGAGCAGAGGAAAATATATGACGAAGTTACCAAGCAAATTGATCATGGATTAAGTCATGAGAAGAAAGAGTGCTCATGTACGTCGTTGAAGCCTGTCCGACTGTACGTGAGTGGAGAAGCGGGAACTGGAAAAAGTTTCCTCATTAAAGCAATTTCATGTTATTTGCAGGAAAGGACTGAGTCATCGCTGTCTTGTGTTGTCACCGCTCCAACTGGACTGGCAGCACATAACATTAAAGGGATTACTTTACATCGTTTACTGATGCTGCCAGTGGAGCATGACAACAAATTACAATATCACAAGCTATCTGGAGATGCTTGTTGTGAAGTTTCAAGAATCTTGAGGAAAATGAAACTTCTTATCATTGACGAAGTAAGCATGGTTTCCAATGTCATGCTTGCCTTTGTACATTTGAGAATGCAAGAAGTTCTCAAAACAGAGTATGATGTGTTATTTGGTGGCAAACACATCATTGTTTTCGGAGATCTTCTGCAGCTGACACCAGTGAAAGGACAACCTGTGTTCAAAATGCTCACGCATGAAGATACCAGGAAGTGCCTAGGGAGCATTGGCAACGTCAATATATGGTTAAACTTCAATTATACTGAACTGCATGAAAATATGCGTCAGGCGAAGGATGAAGTTTACAAGAATATTCTACAAGATGTTAGAATTGGAAAAGTGACCGAGCATGGGAAAGAAGCTTTACATGCACGATTACTGTCAAATTTATATCCAGAACAAGATGTTGTGCCTGAGAATATTTTTCAGAAAATTACTGAGAATAAATCTGGAATATGTTTGATGCCAACTCTTGCAGAATGTGCCATCTTCAACAACAAAATGTTGCATTTAGAAAAGCAAGAGATTGTGAAACGGGAAGCTATTGACAGAGTAGAGCATATGGGATCAACAATTATTTTGTCTGAGAATTTGAAAACAAAATTGGATTCATTAGAGAAGACTATATCTAAAACTGCAGGTTTTGAAAAGACTCTGAATGTGTGCTTAAACTGCCGTATAATTTTAAGAAGGAATTTACATGTTGAAAGAGGTCTGGTAAATGGATCAATGGGTAATGTTGTGAAATACAGAAATAGAGATGGAATTGAATTTTTAAAAATTAAATTTGATGGCATTGAGGAAGTACAGCTAATTGGTCGTTGTTCTGCTAGATTTTTGCTTGTAAAAGACTTATAGGTTCGCCGTAAGCAGTTTCCTGTTTGCTTGGCATATGCGGTGACAATCCATAAATCGCAAGGTTTAAGTGTAGACAGTGCATTGGTGAATATTGGCAGTTCTGTGTTCAAGGAGGGTATGGCATATGTGGCATTGTCACGAGTTAGAACTTTATCGGGATTGTACTTGATTGAGTGTGATGTCACAAACATTTGTGCGGATCTAGATTGTGTTAAGGAATACAATAGGTTAAGAAGAGAGTATGCGCCACATTTGCCTCAATATCCTTTGTTTGAGAAACGTGTGGTAGGCCGGAAACGAAGAAATGTGACCAATACTAGGGAGGTTGTAGCAAAAAGACGAAAAGTCGATGAACCTGAAATTATAAGCAGAAACAAAAAGGATTCTGTTGAAGATGTTGTTGGTTTTCAATTTGAAAACAGTTCTGGTGTCAACTGCTATGCTAATGTAGTGGTTAATGTTTTGTTTTCTCTAGAAAATGTAAAAGAAGAGATTGTGGTCAATTCTGATCAAAGATTTTGCAGTTTGTTAAATTCTGTGTTAGAGAAATGTAGCACTGATAGAACAAAAATAGAAAGTGTGTCTGAAATTCGAAATCTGTTAGACAGATGTTCAGGTCAAACACAATTCTCTCAAAATATTCAGCAAGATTGTCAGGAGTTTTTAATGTATATACTTGATGTATTGCATGCTGAAGGTGTAGATGTAGATCACCTGTTTGGGCTTTCTTATCAATGGCAGCATGACTGCGAGAACTGTAGGGTATCAAGTACTACTAGTGTAGACTCAGAAAGATTTATATATTTAACTTTGACAGACAGTAAATCAGTCTCTTTTAATAAGCTAGTAAAAGCAGCTGATCACAACATGGAGTGTAGCCAATGTAAATCTGAAATGATGTCAACATTATTTATACGAACATATGGCCAGTATGTCATTTTAATGTTCCAACGATGTAGGCCTGATGGAACAAAATTGACAACTTTAATTAAAAATGTTGTGGCTTCACAGTTGTCAATATCAGGAAGGACTTTTGTAACTGCAGCAATTATATATCATGACGGTCCTTCAATAACATCAGGACATTACAAAGCTTATTTAAAGTCTAGAAATGGCTGGTTATTCTGCAACGATTCTGTTTTAATTTTCAAAAAAAAATTGCCGTATGACCTTAAAAATTCTTACCTGGTGTTTTTAAAACCAAAATTTTAGGGAAAGAATCTCGGGATGTGCTCTGAGGAATTTCAAGAATTTCTAATGGCTCCTAGACGATTTGGCCTTGAGGATAAGTGTAGTACAGAGACATAACTTCTTACCATAACACTGGACGTCATGGAAAAATAACTGCACTTTGAATGAGTTCAGAAAAACTATTTCTTTTTATAAGCTAATTCAAGCAGCCAATCAAAACATGGAGTAGAGGGAATGTAAGTCTGCAATGCTGTCTACTGTTTTATATTGATTTGTGATTAAAAGTGATGTAGAGAATTAAATAATTGTAGTTGTCATAGAGGTAGTGTAAGTCTGCTTCATAGTAAGCAGTATCAGTGTCATAGGAAATGTAGAACATGAGTGAGCAAGAAGGGTAAGATATTAGTAGTCCAGGATTGTGAAAATGATCTTCAACATTTTAATTCTGAAAGTTGCGGAAATATAAAATGACGGGATTGGCTTACAAGAATTCCAAGAGTTATAAATGGCTCTTACATGATTTGGCCTTGTGGAAACGTGTGGTAGAGAGCGAGAAGTCATTTATTGTATGTAACATATTTTTCAAAACGATGGAGGTTTTCTTTCAGAAAGTGGCGGGCTGAAAGTAATAACAGCACAACAGAGTGTAAGCTGTTCATAGGACATCCTTCGACGTCATGGAAAGTAAGTTAACTTTAAGGAGTTCTGAATTCTGATTTGTTATGTTGTATGGGTTTTTTAAACACAATCATTTTGATTGTGGTTTTTTTTTCCCCGCTGTTATATGATGAATACCTTCAAGTCACTGTTTTTAGTGAAATTTGATACATTCTGAGAACAGCAAAAATAAACCATTTAACATGTATAATTAATTCTGTACTGTTTGCATTTATGATGTACATTTAGAACTGTGTAGGAGGCATGGACAAGGAGAGGCTTCTGTAAGTGTCAAAGTTGTTGCATACAGTGCTCACATTCTACGTAGTCTTTCATATGATAGACTACATTCCCACAATGAGATACTTAAGCAAAGGAAACACAGGTGATATGATTGTGGAATGAGCAAAAAAAATTGCACGTTTTTCAATTATATTACCTGTGTTTCCTAACATTACACATCACATTGTGTAGATGAGGTTTAGGCCTGTTCCAGGAGACAGAGGAGGTCTGACATTTGTTCAACAGTGCAGTGGACATGACTCACTACGTTGGAAGGTCTGCACATGTATTATCTCCTCTGTATTCTTCAACAAACCTAAATTTCATCTGCAACCCTGAGTAGGACTTACCTGAAACAAATCTGTGGATAGGTTACACCTTATCGGCATCTTGAAACAATCATTTAAAATGTTAGGATCAGATTTATGATGGCCGTGCGCCTCTTTTGCGCCGCTGTGGGTCAGTTTTATGTAAAACATGCACCATGTTGCAAGATAGGTTTCAGTTCATCTCCAGCAAGATACCATCAGTTTGAAATGTATATAATTAGCACTGTGTAGGGGGCATGCAGAAGCTGAAGCTTTTGTAAGTGTCAAAGTTGTTGCATGCAGTGTGCATTTCTGGGTACTGTTTCATATGCTGGACTACATCTGCACTATGAGATACCTAAGCAAAGGCAACACAGGTGATGTGATTGTGAAATGAGGAAAAGAAACTCCACATTTTTCAATTACATCACCTGTGTTTCCTACGTTTACGAATGACATTGTGCAGATGAAGTTTAGGTCTGTCCACGGACACAGAAGAGGTCTGGCCTTTGTTCAAGAGTGAAGTGGACATGACTTACTTCATTGGTAGGCCTTCACATGTATTATCTCCTCTATACTCTTCAACAATCCTAAATTTCATCTGCAACCCTGAGTAGGACTTACCTGAAACAAATCTGTGGATAGGCTACACCTTATCAGCATCTAGAAACAATTATTTAAAATGTTAAGGGCAGTTTTATGAAGGCTGTGTGCCTCTTTTGTCACTTTTGTGTAAAAGATGCACCATGTTGCAAGATAGGCCTCAGTTCATTTCCAGCAAGATACCGTCAGTTTAAAATGTATATAATTAGGACTGTGTAGGGGGTATGGAGAAGCTGAGGCTTCAGTAAGTGTCAAAGTTGTTGCATGCAGTGCGTACTCTTTCGTATGCTGGAGTACATCTGTACAATGAGATACCTAACCAAAGGAAACACAAGTGATGTGATTGTGAAATGACCAAAAGAAATTGCACGTTTTTCAAATACATTACCTGTGTTTCCTAACATTACGAATCACATTGTGCAGATGAAGTTTAGGCCTGTCCAGGGAAACAGAGGAAGTCTGAACTTTATTGGTTGGCCTGCACATGTATTATCTCCTCTGTACTCTTGAACAAGTCTAAATTTGATCTGCAACCCTGAGTAGGCCTCACCTGAAACAAACGTCTGGATAGGACACACCTTATTGCCATCCTAAAACAATCATTTAAAATGTTAGGAACAGTTTTATGATGATTGTGCACCTCTTTTGCGCTGCCATTGCGTCACTTTTGTGAGACAACAGCAGTGCAAAAGATGCACCATGTTCCAAGATAGGCCTCACTTCATCTGCATCAAGATGCTGTTAGTTTAAAATGTATATCTTTAGGACTGTGTAGGGGGCCTGGAGAAGCAGATGTCATCAGTGATGTCATCAGTGATGTCATTTGAGATGGCATCAGTGATGTCATCAGTGATGTCACTGACCATGTCATGAATGATGTAATATGTGACATGATCAGCAGTGGATTGCGGGTGTGCGATATATAGTTAGTACAACTAACTATATATGGAATTTCAATGGTTTTGTGTGAGTAAAATAAGGTTTTTTAAATGCTAATTCCTAACTATATATGGTCTATAACCTATGGTTTTTTCAGTGAATTTTCAAGGTTTTGTAAATGCTAATTCCTAACTATATATGGTGTATAACCTATGGTTTTTTCAGTGAATATATATATATATGTGGCGAGCTTGTAGTCAATAAACTACTGTGTAATGAGTACCCCTCGAGTGCTGTCCTTTCTTTTTCCTGGAATATTGGATTTGGATGAGCGCGATATATATATATATATATATATATACCAGGCTTCTCCAAGTTCAACAAAGAAGATCGAGCCACGCCGACCAGGTACTGTTCAAATGTTTTTATTTCTCGGGCAAAAAAAGACGTGTTTCGAGCGCACAGGCTCTTGGTCACTATATGAATGAGTGAGTGGGTGTGTGTGAGTCATTGAATGAGTTTGTAAATGGATATGTGAGTGGTTGTGTGGGTGTGTGTGGATGTATGAGAGGTTTTATGGTTATGGTATAGGTGTGAGTAGGTGTGCGAGTTGTTCTGTGGATGCTGTCATTAATGATGTCATGAGTGATGTGGGGACACAGGAGCCCGCCACAAATTTTTTGTAAATATAGGCCAAGGGAGGTGGTGGTCCCCAGGGCTGCGGGAAAGCCGCATGGCCCCCCACATTTTAAAGAATTGCCCTGGGGAGGTGACACTAGGGCTGCAGGGGACCATGCGGGACTCTGCATCACTATATTTGATTGCCTCAGAGGCCTGGCCCACCTGGGGGCCTAAATGAAATGAAGTGCGGGAGCCTGCGCTTTGATTTAAAAAAAACATTTCTGCCGGATTCGCTGATCCACCGAGAATCCCACCAATTAAATACATTTTTGGGGGGGGCGCCGGGGGTACCTGCGGCATCCCCTTAACAGGCCTTGGGGTCAGGGTGTTTCTACCCTGCCATATTTTCTTATATTTTCATGTCTTTGCTTGTGACTGAGTTGAACCGAGTCACAAGATGGCTGCTAACACTGTCTGGTTTGAAATGTTTGCAGACAATCAGATCTCAGGCACAAGATCGTTAGGGTTTGCGGATCCACTGCGGCCACAGTTATATTTCTGAGAAATTTACAAATTTCTCAGGAACTACTGAACAGATTTACACCATCTGGTGTTATTGCGTTAAGCAGTTCGGGCTGTAGCCATGTCTAAAGTTTCCTATGGAAATTAACATGAAGAAAAAGCCTCTTGGGATCCCTACCTTTTCCCATCCCCCTTGACAAGTCACCTCAAGACTTTCAACACAGCAGCTGAAGTGAGTGTCATATTAGTTTTGGAAATTTCGCAAAGATTTGGCAAAAATATTGGCAAATGAAAAAACACATTTCCTGTAAAAACTAGGTCCTAACTATAACTACCTACTGGCGACCATCAGTAGGTAATATAAATATATATATATATATATACGCATTTATGTATATAAAACTGTGAGAAAGCTGAAACTGCGGAAATTCACCGATTGAAAAATATGGACAACTTTGACACTCAAGGCAGTATCGGTAATCTAACTACTATGGTAGTTGAAGGTACTACAACTGCTGATATCCTTGAGCTATGGGAAACTGAAGGAGCCGGATATACTGCCAGCCAGGCAAGGGATGCTAGTGTAACAACAGGCACCCTTTCCAACAAGACCCCGCTGGCACCATTAACTCCGTTAGTGCCCTCGAAAATTAGCCCCATCATGCCGCGTGACATGATTGGTGTTTTCCAGGAGAATGTGACTACCCAATTGAAAGGTCTGCATAGAAAAATTCACTCTAACAAACACAGATTTGATAGCTAGACTAGCCAATATGATCAAATAGTGGTGAAATTGAGCAAGAACAACAGCGTCATCATTCGTCCCAGTGATAAAGGAGGCAATGTTGAACTGATTACGACAAGGAAGCCTACAAACAGCTTAATGACAGGCAGCACTATGAACGGGTCAATATGAGCCAATTTAAGACTATGCAACAGGATTACCATCGGAAGCTTTCCCTATGGAGGAGCAAGAAACTGCTATCAGAAGCGGAATACAGGTATCTTAAAGTAGATTTTCCTTCAACACCCCTTATCTATTTTTTACCCAAAGTCCAAAAGGACAATGTGAACCCCCCAGGTAGACCTATAATTTCTGCCAGGGCTGGGCTGTTAGAAAATACATCTGTTTACATAGACTATTTTTTACAAGGGTATGTTAGACATTTGGACTCCTATGTTCAAAATACGGGTGATTTCTTGTTCAAATTGCAGAAAAGCAAGTGGGAAACAAATTACTGGCTGATAGCACTTGATGTAACAGCGCTCTATACTATTCTTAGGCAAGCTGATGGAATCACAGCTGTCAATACTTTTTTAGCTCGGAGGAGCGCCCTCTTTAGGGATCACAATACCATGCTGGAAGAGATGTTAAGCTTCTGTTTAGAAAACAATGTGTTTATGTACAACAACCTGCTGCATAGACAACTACAAGGAGTTGCAATGGGGGCTAGTTTCTCTCCAAGTTATGCCTGTTTGCATATAAGCGCTTGAGAGGAACTGGTCCTCAGAGCAAAATATGATGTTGTTTTCAGGACACATGTGATTGTTTGGTATTGTTTCATCGACAATTTATTTGTGGTGTGGCGAGGGACACAGGAGGAAGCATTGAATTTCGTATCCATGCTGAACGATAATCATTACAATTTGAAATTCACTGCATCACTCAGTCAAACCAATGCCCCCTTCATAGATAGGGAAGTCTATGTCCACAATAACCAACTTGAGACTAGACTATTTCGAAAGGCCACCGCCGAGAACACTATCCTTCATGCGGGTAGTGCTCATCCACCACACTTGATTATGAGTATTCCCTATGGCGAGATGTTATGCCTGAGAAGAGTATGTAGTAATGACCATGACCTGAATCAAGCCCAGGAAGCTAGTAAAAATTGATTCCTGGAAAGGGGCTATTTGACCCAGATTATCGACAAGGCTATATACAAATCTATGCTAGTTAGTCGTGAAGCCCCACTTAAGCAATATGATGTCAGTACGGTATCTACTGCAACTACTACTCCTGAACACCCTGTGACGCCGACCCAAATCATGAATCAGGTCACTCCGTTCAGAGTAATTGTAGGTTTTAATTAACAACACAGTGAACTATGGATGATCATTAACAGAAATTGGCCCATCGTTCTCAATGACCCTGTCATTGGAACAACTCTCCCCAGAAAACCATCCATTACATTTAGCAGGGCTCCCTCTATGAGGGACAAGCTGGTTAACACCAACCCTGAGGTTATTGAAAAGACCACTTGGTTGCAAACCAACAGTAGTTTCTTTAAATGTAAGACCTGCAAATCTTGTACCCACGAGATCAACAAAAAATTGTATACTGATGGTTTTAGCACCAAGGAACATTGGATTGACAAAGTATTCACGTGTAAAATGGAGTATGCTGTCTATATCTTGGAGTGTCCATGTTCACTTAAATATGTAGGTAGTACTAAACTTGCTGTACATAAGCGAATCCTACAACACCTTATGGCTATTACTAACCAAGATAATACATATCCTGTGGCCAGGCACTTTGTAGAACACCACCAAAGTAATAACAAAGGCCTCAAATTTTATGTAATTGATGCAGTAAGTGCCAGTAGACGGGGAAGCAACAGGGAGTCAAAACTCTGCAAGTTGGAAATGAAATATATACTCCAACTCGACACCAAGCAGCCAGGGGGGCTCAACGTT
Source organism: Lissotriton helveticus (assembly GCF_964261635.1). Taxonomy (NCBI): domain Eukaryota; kingdom Metazoa; phylum Chordata; class Amphibia; order Caudata; family Salamandridae; genus Lissotriton; species Lissotriton helveticus. The sequence continues at coordinate 2,119,956,480 of NC_136057.1, read as the reverse complement.
ACAGAGGATTTACATACTAGTCTGTATTAGGTTAGAAATCATTGGCGACTTTCTATCCATGTGTTTTTATACATTAGGTTTTGTAGTATATAGGTATTTTAACCGATTGTTAATATTTATTGTTTTATTGATAAATGTGTTCTAATGCATATCTCTCCTACTGTTTTAAGCTACCTGGATCATTGCGGGCACACCCATGTAGCTACATGGGAATTGTGAATATGTAAAGAACTATATCGATATGATGGACCATGATTGAAAGTAATGAAGACTGTAGTTCCTGGATCTGTGTGTTTTTCAACTATGAAGTGTTTCTGATTTGATTAGATTATTATTCTCAATGCATTAGTGGATACCATTTCCTATGTTGAAGCTCCTCAGAGTCTCTGTTTCAGTTATTGATTTTTCATGAGTGTGGTTAGGTATGACTGGGCTCATTCTACCAATTGCCTCGATCATATTATGTGTTTTTATTAGTATTCACTTTGGCACTTTATTATTGCACTGTATAGGTTTCTGTTGCACTTTTTAGTTTTGACATGATGCATTGCAACTGTGGCAGTAATGAGCAATTTCGTACGGGATTTAACCCGAAATTCTACATAGGAAGGTCAGGATGTAAATATATGCTATTTTGCACATGAGAGAAATATATTGATTTTTCCCTTTGACTAATTTTGCATTTTACAAATATGTATATGCTGATTTTAGTGTGATGACAATGATGTTTTTAGCCAATTATCTTGACCTGCTTATATATGGATATTTATATTTATTTTTATATCTATATTTATATATATGTTTTATATTTGAAACTATATATTGAATTTATGTGCTGCTCAGTTTTCACTCTGTCTTCAGTGTCTATGGCATGTGACTTAGGATTATGTATGCACAAGCACTTTAAATATGGGTGGTCTATACTCACATGTTGCCATGTGACCAAGGCTCCTTGGAGCCGAAACGTTATGGCGACAGGAATTGCACAAATAAAATAACTGCATTTTGAAAACTTTGGTCCGTGTCCGTACCTTTTGTGCTGAGGACGACAAGCAAAGCACAGGATTGACGGTGTTATTCATATATATATATATATATATATATATATATATATATATGTACATATATGTAGATATATATAGATAGATAGATATAGATATATAGATATAGATAGATAGATATAGATAGATATAGCTATATAGATAGATAATATATATATGTATATATATATATAGATATAGATTGATATAGATATATATAGATAAATATAGATAGATATAAATATATATATTTCACAACACCTTCAACATTGATTTTTTTTCAGATTATTTAGGATGTGTTGGTGGCCATTGAATGTCTGCTTTTGTTTTACACTTTCAGGACGTGTCCTGGGGAATCAAGATTACTGATGTCATTGCACTCTCTGAAGTCACTGCAAAAATAGAAAATGGGTTTTGGAGATGGTTGTTCGAGAAATACACTAGAAATACACGAGTTTGAAGTGTACAGTAATAAACCCCATGCATGTAAAATAGTGTAATATGTGTGCATATATGTGTTTTTACTTTATGGCAAAGGCGCGATCATCGTGGATCACAAAGTTATCGCGACATCCTGAATAACCCGAAAATAGGTCTGAAAGGTGTATTTTAAAGAAACTTAGTAGAAAAATATGAGTTTAAACATGCTTTAAAAGAAGTATATATACAACAATATATGTAGGGCAATGTTCAGAATGGATTTTTTTACATACTAATTTTGGATGTGTTGGGGGTCATTGAATGGCTGCTTTTGTTTTTGATATGTTTTTGATACCTGGTTTCCCCCCCATTGTGCTGCCGTCCCCTGCACCCGCTCCCCGCTGCCGATTTCACGCCGCCGGGGAGTGTAGCCACGCCCCCTTCCTCCCCGCTCTCGCCTCCCAGCTGCCCCTCCCTCCCTGCACTTCGCCATAAATGGCGACCGTGCGCACGTGCAGCGGTAACGCGCAGCGGTAACGCGCAGCGGGCGCACCAATTGTGCGCCAAAGGTAAGCCCGTCTGCGCCCGTCCGCAACCGGACCGCGGCCAGCGCCAGGACCCCTGGCTCCCGCAGACCCCAGCCCACCCGCCGGACGTATGACGCCGCCACCCTCAACGCACTCAACACCGGCCGAATCCCGGGATGCTACCGAGCCACCCCGAGACGAACCCACGGACCCTTCAGCTGTCACACCTGCAAGTTCTCCTGCAACCGGACCTGCCCCGCTCCAGCACCCGCCAAGCCGAACACCTGCAGCAACCACCTCAAGTGCATCCTACTCAACACCCGCTCCGTCCACAGACACACCATCGAACTCTGGAACCTCCTCGACACCACGGCTCCTGACGTCTCCTTCCTCACGGAAACCTGGATGAACGACTCCTCAGCGCCCGACATCGCCATCGCCATCCCAGAGGGCTACAAGATCACCCGAAGAGACCGCGGCAACCAGACTGGAGGAGGCATCGCCATCATCTACAGGGACACCATTCGCATCACGACCAACACCGACGACACCCTGAAAACCGCCGAACACCTGCACTTCCAGATCCACACGGACCCAAAAACCACCCTCAGAGGCACCCTCATCTACCGACCCCCGGGACCACGCACACAATTCAGCGAAGACATCGCCGACTTCATCTGCCCGCATGCCCTCCCCTCCGCTGACTACATCCTCCTGGGGGACATCAACTTCCACCTGGAGAACAACAACGACCGCAACACCACCACCCTGCTTGACAACCTCGCCAACCTCGGACTTAAGCAGCTGGTGACCACCCCCACCCACCTCACCGGACACACACTCGATGCTGTCTTCTCATCCAGCAAGGACATCATCTTCAGCCACGCCACCGGACTCCACTGGACGGACCACAGCTGCGTCCACTTCAGCTTCAGAAGGACCACGATCCACCACCACCAGCAACAGGTTGCTCGAATAAACTGGAACAAGATCACGGCAGACCAGCTCGCCGCTTCCCTGAGCCAGCACCCTCCCGCCAGCTCAGCGAACTCCAGCCAGGCCGCCGATAACCTCACGAAGTGGATCAGCAACTGCGCAGACGACCTCGCCCCACTGAGGACCCTGCCTAGCAGACCCGGCAGCAAGAAGGCCCCATGGTTCACCGACGAACTCAAGAGCTCCAAGAAGAACTGCCGAGCCCTCGAGAAAGCCTGGAGAAGGGAGCCAACACCGGACAACATGACCACCCTCAAGCTCGCCACCCGGAAGCACCATCAACTGATCCACGCCACCAAGAAAACAGCATTCAAGGACCGGCTGGACAACAACGCACACAACTGCAAGGACCTCTTCAACATCGTGAAAGAGCTCTCCAACCCCAACGCCAGAAACAACGACATCACCCCTACGCAAGACCTCTGCAACTCTCTCGCCTCCTACTTCCACAACAAGATTGCTGACATACACAACAGCTTCAGCCCACAAACAACGCTCCCCACGACCGCACCAACGCCCCCCACCACCACCCTCAGCGCCTGGACCCAGATCAACACAGAAGACACCATCTGCACGATGAACTCTATCCACTCCGGATCTCCGACCGACCCCTGCCCTCACCACGTCTTCAACAAGGCCGACGCTGTCATCGCACCCCACCTGCGGGACATCATCAACACCTCCTTCGACACAGCCACCTTCCCTGAGAGCTGGAAGCACGCCGAACTCAGCGCTCTACTAAAGAAACCAACAGCGGACCCCACCGAACTCAAGAATTACCGCCCCATCTCGCTCCTCCCGTTCCCAGCCAAAGTCATCGAGAAGACCGTCAACAAGCAGCTGGCCGCCTTCCTCGAGACGAATCGATCCCTCGACCCCTCACAGTCTGGCTTCCGAGCCAACCACAGCACCGAGACCGCCCTCATCGCTGCCACCGATGACATCCGAGCCCTGCTGGACAACGGTGAAACAGCGGCCCTCATCCTCCTAGACCTCTCCGCGGCGTTCGACACTGTTTGCCACCGCACCCTAGTGCAGCGCCTCAGCAACATCGGAATCCAGGAGAAGGCACTGGAGTGGATCATCTCCTTCCTCGCTGGAAGGACACAGAGAGTCCGCCTACCACCGTTCAGATCTGCAGCCACGGAAGTCATCTGCGGCATTCCTCAGGGCTCCTCGCTCAGCCCCACCCTCTTCAACGTCTACATGAGCCCCTTGGCGGCCATCGCACGCCAGCACAACCTCAACATCATCTCCTACGCCGACGACACCCAGCTGATCCTCTCCCTGACCAACGACCCCGCCGCCGCCAGAACCAACCTCCACGAAGGGATGAAAGACGTAGCCGAGTGGATGACGACCAGCCGCCTGAAACTGAACTCAGACAAGACGGAAGTCCTCATCCTGGGCTCCTCGCCCTCCGCCTGGGACGACTCCTGGTGGCCCCCCGCCCTGGGCACCGCACCCAAACCGACAGACCACGCACGCAACCTGGGCTTCATCCTGGACTCCTCCCTCTCCATGACCAGACACGTCAACGCCGTCTCCGCGTCCTGTTTCAACATCCTGCGCATGCTACGGAAGATCTTCCGGTGGATCCCCACCGAGACCAGGAAGACGGTCACCCAGGCCCTCGTCACCAGCCGACTAGACTACGGCAATGCCCTCTACGCCGGAACCACCGCCAAGCTCCAGAAGAGACTCCAGCGGATCCAGAACGCCTCAGCCAGACTCATCCTCGACATCCCCCGACGCAGCCACATCTCCGGACACCTGAGAGACCTGCACTGGCTCCCCGTCAACAAGAGAATCACCTTCCGTCTCCTCACCCACGCACACAAAGCCCTACACGACCAAGGCCCGAGCTACCTCAACAACCGCCTCAACTTCTACGCTCCCAAACGCCACCTCCGATTGACCAACCACGCCCTCGCCACCGTCCCCCGCATCCGAAGAGCGACAACAAGAGGAAGGTCCTTCTCCTACCTGGCCGCCAAGACCTGGAACACCCTCCCTACCGACCTCCGCCTGACCCAAGATCACCTCTCCTTCAGGAAGAAGCTCAAGACCTGGCTGTTCGAGCAGTAGCGGCACTCCACCCCCCCCCCCCAAGCGCCTTGAGACCCTCTGGGTGAGTAGTGCGCTCTATAAATGCCTTGATTGATTGATTGATTGATATGTTGTTGCGAATATAAAAAAATTTTTTTAAAAAAAACAACGCTTATTACTCTACTGAAGAAAATACAAGCTAATTCAATTCCACTTATAAAGCCATTTTAGTTGGAAAATACAATTTTAAAACCTTAAAAATTCAATAAAAAATCATAGGTTATATGGATATTAAAGTTGGGAAAATCCTTAGAAATTCTCTGAAAACACGAAGGGTTACAAGGACTTTATAGTGAGGATTTAGCATTAAAAAAACATTGGAAATTCACCGAAAAAAAACAAAGATTACAGGGGCATTATAGTTGGGGAACGGAATTTAAAAAACCTTAGAAATTCAGTGAAAAAAACAAAGGTTAAAGGGATGTTAGACTTAGGCCTATATTTCACTCTTCCTAAATGAGAGAAATTCAGTAGTTCTAGTTAAATGAGCCAACTATAACTCGTGCCCGCGCAATGCACTGCTCATGACCTCACATATTATATTACTCATGATATGGTCGGTGACATCACTGATGACATCACTGATGAGGACACAAATGACATTATTGATAGCATCATCCACAGAATCTCTGATGCACCCACTTACACCTCTATATAACCTTTCATACACTCATTTAAACTTCCTCACTACCATTCTCAAAACCATTGACACATCCATACAAGTACTTACACACCCACTCTCTGATTCATAAGTATACACACCCACTCAGTCACCCATACAGCCACTCAAACATCAACTCGCTCACTAATACATCCACTGATATATCCACTCATACAGCCACTAATGCACTGTCAGATAATCCTAGAGCTACTTACACACCAAGGACAATATGATCCTGAAAGGCGTCAGGCATACAGTATCTTTTAAAAGACTGCAGTTGTGTGTTGTACTGCTGGCGAGCTGTGAAATGGATGCAAATTTCGAATGTGCCTATTAAACTTCTTGTGGCTTTACTTCCACTTTGTGGGATTACCTGCTTCGTTGGATGTATTGACAGCTGTTGCCCAGCCATGAAGTATAGCCCACTGCTTGGATGCGGGTCTGTGCAGTCTTACAGTTGCTGCCTGCATTTAAGGAATGAAGACAAACAGCGCCATTGCAGGATGGGGCTGTTTTTTGCACGGATTTCAATGCTGGAAAGCGGGGCAGGAAGCACCTTTTGTGGTACCACCGAATCTTCGCAAAATTTTCAAAACTATTTCTTTGTTGATATAACCTCCTGTGTTGAACGTTTGGGAGTGATTCATTAAGGGGGGTCAAGAAAAAAGGGGGTCCTAAAACATGTTTTCTCAATGTTAATTTCCATAGGAAACTTTAGACAAGGCTACAGGTCGAACGGGTGTACGGAACTACCCCAAATTTGGCAGGGAGAAGGGTCTTGGTCTAGAAAGCACGCTTTTGTTTATTTGGTGTCAATTTGTTCCATAGTTTTTGAGAAATATCTAAATTGACAGATATCGATATTTGGATATCTGTCATCTGTTTGGCTATGGGAAACTCGACGTTGTAACTTGCACCTCGGGAGGCTTTGGTAACAGTGGCAATCACAAAGGATTTTACTTACCTTGAAAAAATACAAGAACCAGAATGCCATGCGGCGCTTACGCCCGAGTGGGTGGGATTATGAATATTTAAAGACGGCATGCAACACGAGGCAGCTGTTACTTCCCCCATAGCCTGCCTTTGAAGAAGGGATGAATTATTCCAGAACACGTTGGCAAAAGGCTGAAAGAAACTGTGCTTTCACTGTGCGCTGGCTTTTTCTGCTGCCTACTGATTAAATAAGGTGCAAGTTACAACATCGAGTGGGTGCTTCATTGTGTTGAGCAGTTGCATGTGGATATATATATAGATATATAAATATATATATATATGTATACATTTATATATATACATATATATAATATATATTACCCACTGGTGCTACTGGTGCTACTGGCTAATGAGCATGCAGCTCGTGCTGATTGGCTGCCACTGTCTGTCAACACTCCAAAACAGAAATTGTTTGCAGCCATCTTGTGCCTCAGTAGACTGAGGCACAAGAAAACAGAAAAACAAATGTGTAGAACTCAAAAAGGGGCAGGGTAGAAGCACCATGACCCCCTAGACATGCTCAGGGGGTCCTACAAGGACCCCCAAAGCCCAAACAATGTTTTGTTTTGTTTTTTTAAATCGCGGGGTGATCTGTGAATCAGACTCTACCATTTTGCCAAATTTCTTGTAATTCCGTTCAGCTGTTCGGGCTGTAGCCGTGTCTAATCGTCCTATGGAAAATAACATGGGGAAAACACGTTTTGGGACCCCCCTTTTTTCTCAGCCCCCACTTCACGAATCCCCCCAAAACTTTCAGGGAAGGAGCAGAGCAGAGCGGGCCATCTTCTTTGAGAAATTCACAAAGATTCATCAACCGGCGCCAAAGTTATTACCAATAGAATCTTGCGGATTTCCTATGGTAACTATATCTACCTACTGGGAACCGCCAGTAGGTAATATGTATATATATATATATATATATATATATATATATATATATATATATATATATATATATATATATATATTTGCGGATTTCCTATGGAAAACAATCCTAACTATAACTACCTACTGGTGACTAACCCTGGGCGAAGCACTACGCTCCGCTCGCGAGCGGCACGTAGCACAGTGCGAACATGCGTAGTGCAGCGTAGCGAAGTCCAGCGCTCATTTTTTGCTTGTTCGCGGTCCTGAACGCTCATGTTCGCGACCGCGAGCAAGCAAAATGACATCCCGGCGAGATTCTCAAATATGTATATATATATACATATTACCTACTGGCGGTCGCCAGTAGGTAGTTATAGTTAGGATTGTTTTCCATAGGAAATCCGCAACATTCTATTGGGAATAACTTTGGCGCCGAATGAGGGATCTGCCTGTAATTTTCCGTAACTTTGCCTCGCTGCGCTCCGCTCCTTCCCTGAAAGTTTCGGGGGGATCCGTCAAGCGTGGGGCGAGATAAAAGGGGGGTCCCAAAACGTGTTTTCCCCATGTTACGTTTTATAGGGCGGTTGGACTCATTTTTAGCCCGAACGGCTGAATGGATTTCCACCAAACTTGGCAAAATTTTAGGGACTGGTACCCCGATGTGCCTTTGCTATGTCTCAAGATATATGCTCCAGTGGTTTTTATGAAAATTAACTTTGGAAAAATATATATTGGGCTACATTGGGCTATATATATGTTAGAGCCCAAATGTAGCCCAATGTAGCCCAATGTAGCCCAATGTAGCCCAAAGATGGCCACCATAGACAAAAAAAAACAAATGTAGCCCAAATATCAGCCAGATGTAGCCCAACTATAGCCCAATGACAGAATGTCCAAGAGTGTTCTAAAGAACAACTAGATCGCTAACAGTCTTACTTATGACAAAAGTATGGCACACCTGAAGTCATCTTGATTGGAATAAAGTGTTAACACTTAAAACATTTAATTTGCAAAGGAACACAATGAGGGGGTTCATTTTGCCATAGAAATTATGATTAGTGGTGAAGAAAGAAAAATTAGGGCACATTTTGAGTGACTTCTCAAATCCTCTTATATTTCATTAACCACTCGACGCTCATGATGAGCTCAGCTCGTCATGGAGTTTCCTTTGATTTCAATGGAAATTGTTAATAAATCTTTCCAGGGCCTTAGCATCCAAGTGGTTAAAAAAATTCTGATATGCAGTCTCCCAAGATGGCCACCAGAGACAAAAGAGCCCAAATGTAGCCCAAATATCAGCCAGATGTAGCCCAACTATAGCCCAATGACAGAATGTCCCAGAGTGTTCTAAAGAACAACTAGAACGCTAACAGTCTTACTTATGACAAAAGTATGCCACACCTGAAGTCATCTTGATTGGAATAAAGTGGTAACACTTAATACATTTAATTTGAAAAGGAACAAAATGAGGGGTTTCATTTTGCCATAGAAATTTTATATATATATATTACCTACTGGCGATAGGATTTTTTTCCTATGGGATTTTTGAAAATTCTATGTCGAAATAACTTTAGCGTTTGAGGACAGAATTGGCTGAAATTTTCAGGAAAATGGAACATTTTGTTTCTGAGCAGCCCCTGAAAATTTGGGGGGGTTTCGTCAAGGGGGGGCCGAGAAAAAAGGGGGGTCCCAAAACGTGTTTTTCCCATGCAATTTTCCATAGGGCGGTTGGCCTCACTTTTAGCCTTTTAGCCTGAATGGCTGAATGGATTTACACCAAACTCCAGTGGTTTTTACGAAAATTAACTTTGAAAAATATATATTGGGCTACATTGGGCTATATATATGTTGGAGCCCAAATGTAGCCCAATGTAGCCCAATGTAGCCCAATGTAGCCCAAAGATGGCCACCAGAGACAAAAAAAAGCAAATGTAGCCCAAATATCAGCCAGATGTAGCCCAACTATAGCCCAATGACAGAATGTCCCAGAGTGTTCTAAAGAACAACTAGAGTGCTAACAGTCCTACTTATTACAAAGGTATGGCACACCTGAAGCCATCTTGATTGGAATAAAGTGGTAACTCTTAAAACATTTAATTTAAAAAGGAACAAAATGAGGGGGTTCATTTTGCCATAGAAAGTATGATTAGCGAATATATGACGAAATCCCGCATACCATCAGTCCGCATAAAAAATCCTGCATGTACTATTAGGCCGCAAATTAAAATAACGAAAACTTTTAGAACGAATATGCCTTTAGCATACACTAAACAACTAAACTACCCTAAACCCTAAAACACTACCCCCAGCATGACCCTACACTACACAAACAGTACAACACTACCCTAAACCCTAAAACACTACCCCCAGCATGACCCTACACTACGCAAACACTACAACACTTCCCAAAACCCTAAAACACTACACCCCAGCATGACCCTACACTACGCAAACACTACAGCACTACCCAAAACCCTAAAACACTACACCCCAGCATGACCCTACACTACGCAAACACTACAACACTACCCTAAACCCTAAAACACTACCCCCAGCATGACCCTACACTACGCAAACACTACAACACTACCCTAAACCCTAAAACACTACCCCCAGCATGACCCTACACTACGCAAACACTACAACACTACCCTAAACCCTAAAACACTACCCCCAGCATGACCCTACACTACGCAAACACTACAACACTACCCTAAACCCTAAAACACTACCCCCAGCATGACCCTACACTACGCAAACACTACAACACTACCCAAAACCCTAAAACACTACCCCCAGCATGACCCTACACTACGCAAACACTACAACACTACCCAAAACCCTAAAACACTACCCCCAGCATGACCCTACACTACGCAAACACTACAACACTACCCAAAACCCTAAAACACTACCCCCCAGCATGACCCTACACTACGCAAACACTACAACACTACCCAAAACCCTAAAACACTACCCCCAGCATGACCCTACACTAGGCAAACACTACAACACTACCCAAAACCCTAAAACACTACACCCCAGCATGACCCTACACTACGCAAACACTACAACACTACCCAAAACCCTAAAACACTACCCCCAGCATGACCCTACACTACGCAAACACTACAACACTACCCAAAACCCTAAAACACTTCCCCCAGCATGACCCTACACTACGCAAACACTACAACACTACCCTAAACCCTAAAATACTACACCCCAGCATGACCCTACACTACGCAAACACTACAACACTACCCAAAACCCTAAAACACTACCCCCAGCATGACCCTACACTACGCAAACACTACAACACTATCCTAAACCCTAAAACACTACGCCCAGCATGACCCTACACTACGCAAACACTACAACACTACCCTAAACCCTAAAACACTAGCCCCAGCATGACCCTACACTACGCAAACACTACAACACAACCCTAAACCCTAAAACACTACCCCCAGCATGACCCTACACTACGCAAACACTACAACACTACCCTAAACCCTAAAACACTACCCCCAGCATGACCCTACACTACGCAAACACTACAACACAACCCTAAACCCTAAAACACTACCCCCAGCAAGACCCTACACTAAACAACCACCACAACTCTACACTACACTACACTAACACAACACTACACTACACAACACTACACTACACTACACAATCACTAACCCACGAAAAAATTAAACACAAACCCACTTACCTCTCTCGTCATCGTGGTTTTCACAACGCAAATGCATTTACCATACATGCCTTTAAAACGTAATTCTTTGTAAAGGCATGCACAATAAATGCACATGCGTTTTGAAAAAATGCGGGATAATGGTATGCGAGGTCAATGACCTTGCCGGATAATGGTATGCGGACTGAAAGTCTGCGGGATAAAAAATGCGGGAAAATGGCTGCAAACCATGATTAGCAGCAGACTTCCCTGGTGAGCACTAGCTTTACTACAGTGATCTAATGAGCAACTAGAGTGCTAACATTCAGAATTTATGGCAAATGTGTGACACATCTGAATGCCTTCTTGATAGAACCAAAGTAAACAAGCATTGAAAATGCAATAGATCTCGCCCTCGTTTAAGTTAAAGCCATTCTGTTTGTAATGAGGTGGCTTTTTAGCTTTGCTTTTATTAGTGTTTTTAAAACTTTCATGTAAATAACATGCATATGTATGCATATATGTATATGTATGCATGCATTTATATTTATATAGATATGCAGATTATATATGTTTATATATGTATATTACCTACTGGCGATAGCCAGTGGGTATATATAGTTAGGATTTTTTCTCTATGGGATTTCTAAAAATTCTATGTCTAATAACTTTGGCGTTTGTGGACGGAATTGGCTGACATTTTCAGGAAAATGGCACATTTTGTTTCTGAGCAGGCCCTGAAAATTTGGGGGGGTTTCGCAAGGGGGGGCCGAGAAAAAAGGGGGGTCCCAAAACGCGTTTTTCCCATTCATTTTTCCATAGGGCGGTTGGACTCACTTTTAGCTCGAACGGCTGAATAGATTTACATGAAACTTGGCAAAATTGTAGATATGGTTTGCCCGACGTGCCTTTGCTATGTCTCAATATATGTGCTCCAGTGAATTTTGAGAAATTAACGTTTAAAAAAATATATATATCTGTGACAGCGCTCCGGTTAGCGCCCCGGTTCGCGTACCTGACGCGTAACGGAACTTCGCGAAGCGAAGCTGATTGGCTCTCCGGTGTCTGTCAACATTCTAAACAGTCCGGAGCGGCCGCCATCTTGTCTCTTGGTACGATCGAGAGACAAGATGTGGTGAAAAACGAAGGGGGAAATGAAGGAAAGGGGGCAAGGTAGACCACTCCTGACCCCCTAGGATTGATGAGGGGGATATTAAAGTGCCCCGCGGGGCAAAAAAAAAAAAAACAGGGCAGCTAACCGGCAGCGTAGCTGTCAACATTGTAAACAGTCCGGAGCGGCCGCCATCTTGTCTCTCGGTAGGTTCGAGAGACAAGATGTGGTGAAAAAAGAAGGGGGAAATGAAGGAAAGGGGGCAAGGTAAACCCCTCCTGACCCCCTAGGATTGATGAGGGGGATATTAAAGTCCCCCGCGATTTTTCGCGGTAGAGGCGCTTCCCGGTACGCAAACCGGGCAGCTAACCGGCAGCGTAACGGGAGTCCGCCATCTTGTGTTTTTGGAGCGTCCGGTTCGCGTACCGGGTAGCGTCCCGGTAAGCGTAACAAGGGGAAAACCAAGAGAAACAGTAAAAAAGAATTAAGGGAATAGATTTCCAGCAAACTTGGCAAAATTGTAGGGACTGTTTGTTTGATGTGCCTTTGCAAGGCCTCAAGATATGTGCACGTGTGGATTTTGTCTAATTAAGGTTAAAAAAAATATATATATCTGTAAGCGTGCTCCGGCACGCTTACGTTACGGGTTTTGTTTGCGCTGCAGAGCCGATACGTCACGGTTATGCGACGCGTCATGAGGCGTCTCACGTGGCTACATGATACGTCACGTAATAAAGAATATATTTTACAGCTATATATATTAGCTTTTAAAAAACCAATGAAATTCACTGAAAAAACCATAGGTTATAGACCATATATAGTTAGGAATTTGCATTTACAAAACCTTGAAAATTCACTGAAAAAACCATAGGTTAGAGACCATATATAGTTAGCTGGACATTTTATTGACCTAAAACCAATGAAATTCCATACATAGTTAGTTGCACTAACTATATATCGCGCACCCGCAATCCACTGCTGATGATGTCACATATTACATCATTCATGACATGGTCAGTGACATCACTGATGACATCACTGATGACATCATGACACACCAATACCAGTTACTACATACGCACTCACTGATTCCTACGTCTACACACACATTCACTCATTTACCCATACAATCACTCATACATACAGTCACTCATTATTACAACACTATCATATGCACTCATACACCTATGCAGACACTCACACACTGCCACTCATCCATGCAGTTACTCACACACCTAGTCAGTCCTGTAAAGAATCAATCACACTTTCATTTCCTCATCTATACAGTTAAACACAGAACACCATACTTCAGTGACATCACTGATGACATCACTGATGACATCTCAAATGACATCACTGATGACATCTCAAATGACATCACTGATGACATCATGACACACCAATACCAGTTACTACATACGCACTCACTGATTCCTATGTCTACACACACATTCACTCATTCACCCATACAATCACTCATACATACAGTCACTCATTATTACAACACTATCATATGCACTCATACACCTAGTCAGTCCTGTGAAGAATCAATCACACTTCGATTTCCTCATCTATACAGTTAAACACAGAACACCATACTTTTCACACATATACTAACACATACTTACTCTCTTATACAATCACTGATACAAGTACACATTGATATGCACAGAGTCACACACCTCCCAGCCAGCCACACACACACTCAGTCTTCCATACATCCACTCATTCTTCAATATGTAAAACATATTTAAACTTTACAAAAACACACAGACACTAGATGATGTCATCAGTGATGTCATTTGAGATGTCATCAGTGATGTCATCAGTGATGTCATTTGAGATGTCATCAGTGATGTCATCAGTGATGTCACTGACCATGTCATGAATGATGTAATATGTGACATCATCAGCAGTGGATTGCGGGTGCGCGATATATAGTTAGTGCAACTAACTATATATGGAATTTCATTGGTTTTAGGTCAATAAAATGTCCAGCTAACTATATATGGTCTCTAACCTATGGTTTTTTCAGTGAATTTTCAAGGTTTTGTAAATGCAAATTCCTAACTATATATGGTCTATAACCTATGGTTTTTTCAGTGAATATATATATATATATATATATATATATATATATATATATTACCTACTGGCGGTCGCCAGTAGGTATATATAGTTAGGATTTTTTCTCTATGGGATTTTTGAAAATTCTATGTCTAATAACTTTGGCGTTTGTGGACGGAATTGGCTGACATTTTCAGGAAAATGGCACATTTTGTTTCTGAGCAGCCCCTGAAAATTGGAGGGGGGTTCGTCCAGGGGGGGTCGAGAAAAAAGGGGGGTCCCAAAACGTGTTTTTAACATTGAGTTTTCCATAGGGCGGTTGGCCTCACTTTTAGCCCGAACGGCTGAATGGATTTGCACGAAAGTTGGCAAAATTGTAGGGACTGGTAGCCCGATGTGCCTTTTGTAGGTCTCAATATATGTGCTACAGTGGATTTTGAGAAATTAACGTTTAAAAAAGATATATATCTGTAACAGCGGACCGGGCAGCGCTCCAGTTCGCGTACTTTTCGCGCAACGGAGCTTAGGGAAGCGAAGCTGATTGGTTCTCCGGCGTCTGTAAACATTCCAAACAGTCCGTAGCGGCCGCCATCTTGTCTCTCGGTAGGATCGAGAGACAAGAGGAGGCCAAAGCGAAGGGGCAAATGACCATAAGGGGGCATAGTAGATCCTCCCTGACCTCTTAGGTTTGATGTACCATTTTGCCAAGTTTGGTGTAATTCCGTTCAGCCATTCAGGCTGTAGACGTATCTAAATGTCAATAATCGAACGGCTGAATGGATTTGCACGAAACTTGGCAAAATATTAGGGACTGGTAGCCCGATGTGCCTTTGCTAGGTCTCAATATATGTGCTCCAGTGGATTTTGAGAAATTAACGTTCAAAAAAAGATGTATATCTGTAACAGCGCTCCGCTTCGCGTACTTTTCGCGTTACGGAGCTTTGCGAAGCTGATTGGTTCTCCGGCGTCTGTCAACATTACAAACAGTCCGTAGCGGCCGCCATCTTGTCTCTCGGTAGGATCGAGAGACAAGAGGAGGCCAAAGCGAAGGGGCAAATGACCATAAGGGGGCATAGTAGATCCTTCCTGACCTCTTAGGTTTGATGTACCATTTTGCCAAGTTTGGTGTAATTCCGTTCAGCCATTCAGGCTGTAGACGTATGTAAATGTCCTATGGAAAATTGCATGGGGAAAACACATTTGAAAGTGTTGAAATTTAGAACCAATTAAAATGTTACTTTGGTTTTGTATTTGTGTGTGATGAAAGTTAATTGGTTATGTATATATCTCAAATGAGAGGAAACCACAGCCATTTTGTGATACTACTGTCTGAGGTACATTTGTGAGGAATTTTTGGTGGTGAATTTCTGGTGTTTGATTTACACAGTACTAACACTTCTCCTACTTTTAAAAAGGTGAGTTGTTAATTTGTAAGGGGAACTATGTTGTACACTTGAAGATAATTTGAAAAATGTTTTCTGTTATTTATTTGCAGTCCTTCTGTTATACTAAATACTTGATAAAGTTAGTTTTATATTATGTATTACTAAAAACGATAAATGAACGTGATTATTTTTTTCTGCAATTTACAGCAAGCAATTTCAAAATAAAATGGCTCACAATGAAGAGACCGTGGCAATTTCTTTTGCATTGTCCACTACATTGATTGAAATTGAGAGCACCAATAATGAAATATTGTCACAAGGAGGAGATGACTTGTATGATTTCATTAGATTGATTGAAATTGACAGCACCAATAATGAAATATTGTCACAAGGAGGAGATGACTTGAATGATTCCACTACATTGATTGAAATTGAGAGCACCAATAATGAAATATTGTCACGAGGAGATGACTTGAATGATTCCACTACATTGATTAAAATTGACAGCACCAATAATGAAATATTGTCACAAGGAGGAGATGACTTGAATGATTCCACTACATTGATTGAAATTGACAGCACCAATAATGAAATATTGTCACAAGGAGGAGATGACTTGAATGATTTTTTTGATCAATCTGTTGATGGCGAATTTATCGAATGTTTGGAGACCATAGAGTTACAAGAATCATCATTGCAGACTTTTAATGAGGAGATTCCAGATGAGATGATTGAAGAGGAAATTGCTGATGAGGACATGTTACTAGTTCTTTCAAATTTAGAAAATTCTGAAGAATAAATTTATATTTAGAAATCAAAAATTGTTTGAGACATTATTCATTTTTATTTTTAATTTATGAGGTTGTAGCGAAGTGATTGTAGTATAAAATGAGACTTATAGTATAGAGTGCAACATTTTTATGTTACATGGTAAGTTTACTCATATTTACTTCCCTTCTCCCACTATATTATCTCCAATGTGTATTTGACATCTCTTCTTCATCTCCGGCCTCCTTTCTCTCACTGTGTGTCTCTGATGCATCTTATCGCTGCTATTTTGTGTAATTACAGAAGAGAGTAAAATAAAATAGTTCGGAACGTGAAAAGGGGGCAAAGTAGAGTACCCCTCACCCCCTAGGCCTTCTCAGGCGGTCCCAAAAGGATCAGTTTCTGCTTTCCTGAGAGATTATGGATTATGGCAGGCAGGGTAGCGGTCCAGCTTCTCGACCACTCCCACCCTCCTATCATGTGTAAATACAACTACACGTCCCGACCGCGCAGCGGGCGCGCCGATGGCGCGCCGAAGGCGCGCCTAAGGCAAGCCCGTCTTCGCCCGTCCGCGCCTGGCCCGGGCCTAGGGCCAGTCCCCCTGCTCAGGCTACTACCGACTCACGGGTAAGTTGGTCTAGGGCACAGCTGTTACAAATAGGAGTGGGCTCCTGTGTTACATCGGCCCGCTGCCCCCCTAATAACCTGGACGGACAGGCTTTTAACTGTCCTCAGTGTAACCTATCTCTCCCCCCTTGGAGTGAACGTATCTTACCTCTCTCTCCTGCTCCGGAGACTCGTATTTTGAAACTAGCATTGATCAACTGCAGATCCCTTCCTCGACACGCCAATGAAATTTGGTCGATTCTGACCACTCACAGTTGGGATATTCTGTTTCTTACAGAATCATGGACTAAAGATACCTCTAACCCGGATATCCATCTTGCCACCCCCCCGGAGTACCGCTTTCTGGGAATTAACCGAGAGCGAAAAACGGGAGGTGGTTTGGCCATCCTATACAAATCCCACCTTAACATAACCATTAAAAAAATTATGAACATTGGACTGATTGAGGCTATGTATTTTTCTATTGCTGACCTAGCTGCAGTTTACTTTACTGGCATCTTAGTCTACAATCCCCCTAAAGCTTCACCCTCTGCATTATCTCAGTTGATAAGCATTATCACGGATCTATCCCTTAAGCACCCGCACTTTATGGTTCTAGGAGATTTTAACCTCCATGTAGATGATCCTACCTGTATTCAAGCAAGGCGTTTTCTTGACGCCCTTCATAGCTTAAGCCTGAAGCAATTAATCCAAGGTCCTACACATGTGGCTGGCCACACGCTGGATCTTATTTTCTCCAACCTCCCAGGGATCACTATTTATCCTTCCCTCCCCCTTACCTGGTCTGATCATTTTTTACTTAGGGTGGACATTCCCCTCCCTCAGGCACCGATTCCGGTGGTATTGGGAACAGATTACAGGAGAAAATGGCATAAGATCACCTGCTCGGCCTTAGAGCCGTTAATTAGCTACCCTCTAGAGTCTCAAGTGGTAAACATTGATGACTGCGTTAATACATTCAACATGATCTTATCGGCTGCGGTGGACGAAATTGCTCCACTCCTACCGGTATCCTCTGCAAGATCTCGCCCCTCTGCTCCTTGGTTCTCAGATTCTTTACGGACAGAGAAAAGTCACTGTAAAAGATTAGAACGCTGCTGGAGACGGACATATGATGCTGAGGCTAAAATTATCTACAAAGCTGCCCTTAAGAAATTTATCAAACTAAAAAAATCTGCCATGACAGAGTTCTTTGCCACTCAAATAAAAGCCGCTGGCAATTCAGCTAAGACTCTGTTTAAAATTGTCAAAGACTTTGTAAAACCTCCTGCTATGACCCCCAACAACTTAGCCAACCAGTCTCTTTGCAGCGGACTATCTGATTTTTTTCAAGAAAAAATCGAAAAAATTGCATCCTCCTTTCCTCCACCTGCCACTCCCCTCCCCTTGGCCTCTACCACCCAGGATACGGTTCCTACCCTAGACTCCTTTAAGGCTCTTACGCCGGATCTTGCACTTAAACTATTTTTACAGTGCAAATCGGGTTCCCCGATAGATCCTGTCCCCCCAAAAATCATGAGTGAACTGTCTACCCTATTGCTGGAGCCACTCGCCACCATCTGGAATGCCTCCCTACGATTAGGCCAATTCCCTTCCGCGTGGAAGGAGGCTCTCCTTGTGCCCATCCTGAAGAAGGCTGATGCTGACCCTACGCAATTCACTAACTACCGGCCCATTTCCCTTCTCCCGAAACCCTCGAAGGTTTTGGAGAAGGCAGTCCAACTACAACTGGCAGAGTACTTAGAGACCCACTCTCTGTTACATGATTCCCAGTCCGGTTTTCGTGCTGGTTTCAGTACAGAGACCGCTCTACTAGAGGTTTCGGAGACTGTGCGAGAGTGTGTGGATAAGGGCGAGGAGGCCATGTTGGTTCTCCTCGACCTATCCGCCGCTTTCGATACTGTGTCCCATCAAATTCTCCTAGGCCGACTAGAGCAGATTGGACTGAGCGGCACTGCCTTAGCCTGGGTCAGTTCTTTTCTTCTGGAACGTTCACAGAGGGTTCTTCTCAGACCCTTTAAATCTGGATGCAAACCACTCGAACGCGGAGTCCCACAAGGCTCAGCGCTAAGCCCTCTGTTTTTTAATGTCTACCTAGCCCCACTGGCCAGAGTGGTGGAGGCATGTGGAGTCAGAGTGATCTCATATGCTGATGATACTCAGCTGATATTCTCATTGAGAGATCACTCTGACTCCAGCCTCTCCAGCTTCCGCCACTGTCTGGGCGAAATCTGTGCGTGGATGTCCTCAAATCACCTACGGCTTAATACTGACAAGACTGAGGTCCTGTTTTTTAATCAAAAAATGACCATCCCACCCCCACTCTGGTGGCCTACGGTACTTAACCCCCCTCCAGTCCCGGTCCACTCTGCCCGCAATCTGGGGTTCACATTTGATGATACCCTTTCCTGTAGCCCTCAAATCAATAAGGTTACTGCGACCTGCTTTGGCAAACTAAAAATGATGAGAAAGATCTTCCCTTTTCTGCCAATGGAGGCTCGCAGAACCGTCACTCAGGCTTTAATCATTGCCCATCTGGATTACGCCAACAGTCTATATGCTGGGGCCCCTCTGTATCAAATTGAACGCCTGCAGGTGATACAGAATGCTGCGGCAAGACTGATTGGTAACATCCCATATAGACACTCTATCTCTGCGTTTCGTAAAGAACTCCACTGGCTTCCTATAGCCAGCCGTATCAAATTTAAAACGCTTGTTCTGGCCTATCGTGCTCTGAACGGCTCCGGCCCAGAATACTTAAGAAAAAGATTGAGACTGTCTTACTCAGTCAGAGACCTTCGCTCTAACAATCTGCGTCTCATGCTTGTGCCTAGATTTCGGCGCTCAAGAATGGGTGGCAGAGCCTTCGCTGTCTTAGCTGCCAAACACTGGAACAGCTTACCGATCGACCTGAGATTCGCTCCATCTGAAGCTCTGTTCCGTAGAGGCCTGAAAACTTGGCTATTCGCTTCTATCTAGATTGCTCTTCTCTTCTAGCAGATAATTTTAGCGCCGGGACACCCCCGTGGGGGGTAGCCGTGCGCTCTATAAAATCCATAAATAAATAAATAAATAAATATGGTATGAGTTCCATATACCACAATAATTTGCATTACAACATGCAAGATATATATCTCCTATTACCAACTTTTGGAGATATTCGCGCTAAGCGCGAATATCTCCAAAAAGTAACACCTGCCCTGAGCAGTTCTTAGCCATGTTATCCAATGGGAGGTGGATAACATGGCTAAGAGCATTAGCTCGGTAATGCATGAATATCGCTGACTTTTTAGCGATATTCATGCATTGCGGCCGTTTTTTATCGCATTTGCGATAAACCTTGATAATAGCAAGGTTTATCTTCGATAATTTCTGACGATGCTTAGCGGTAAAAAATTCGTTGGTAAGCATCGTTAGCGATAAATATCGCTTAACTTTGGTAATATGCACCAACGTCTGTTAACGTTCGATTCGAAGGAAATGAGGAAGTGTTGAAAAACATTGTTTGCGCCATCTTGCCTTTTTTGAAATGCCACACTTTTGTCGTGCACGGCAGCCATTTTAGATGCCTTGACCAGACCCACTCTCTGCACGCTGTCGATTCGTAGCATGGCTCCCCACCCTCGCAAGCATCTTCCCCAGGCACTGGTCACCCCCGCTCTCTGTCTAATGCATGGGCAATAAACCTCCCCCCATCTGCGCTGCTCTTCCCTGAGAATCACACTCTGTGCCCGCCCGACACCTCCCTTTCGCCCTATTCACTACCGCACCCTCTGACACTCCTCTTCCTCTGTGTCCGATTGTGCAGGCTATCAGCTAGCCCTGCAGATGTAGTTTATGGCTCCAGCTGTAAAGAATCACCCCTCTTCAAAGGAGTTATAGTAGATCAAGGCCCACACCCGATGAGATCCGTCACACCACACGTGTTCCTACTATCTGAAAACCATCCTGTATTGTGATTGGGGAGGGGACCGAGCCTGAAGCGGAAGATTCTAGGAATGACTCTTTGTACATCAAAGTTTTTACAATTATGTGTCACATTAAAAATATATAGCACTCCAACAAAGTAGTAGGAATATAAAACTTTAATAACATATAAATATATACAACAAAACAAAAACAGTAAAAACATTTAAACAACGAAGAGACCGTGGCAATTTCTTTTGAATTCCTGATGAGGACATGTTACTAGTTCTTTCAAATTATGAAAATTCAGAAGATGTTGCCTGGGGGTGGGTCGTCAGTAGCAGTCTGTTGTGCGAATAGTTCCAAGGCAGCAGAACGCGCTGAAATCTAGATGGCACGAAAGTGATGTCTAGTAAGTTGCCGCCCAGCAAATAACGGCGTGGGGCGCCGCGGGGGTGAGTGAGTCCAGTAGGCACCACAGCTATTCTTACCGGCATTGCAGAATTACTGCTGGGGACAATGCCTGTGCTGTAGCAGGGTCACAGCAGAAACAAAAAGGATTCTGTTGAAGATGTTGTTGGTTTTCAATTTGAAAACAGTTCTGGTGTCAACTGCTATGGTAATGTAGTGGTTAATGTTTTGTTTTCTCTAGAAAATGTAAAAGAGGGGGAGGCAGTCCAAAGTTCCGTTAAAAGGGCAAAGGAAAGGATCGGTGGTTTGAACTATCACTTCAAAAGGGGAGGGGGTGCAACAATTTTTCCTACCGGGTCACACTGTGCTTTCACCGGAACTGAGGTCTGCAGGATTCTAGTAATTCAAAGTGAGGCTGGCGCCAGCATGGGAGCGCCGACGTCCCGCGGATACAGTTTCGTCACTCCACGGGCGATCATGGCAGTCATTCCCCATCGGGTGTCGGAGACTCCCGCGGCTCCTGTAGAATCTTCAAGGTCGTGGAGGACTACGGTGGTGGAGTCAACCAGTGACCGGGCCATTTCTTCATGCTGGGCCCGCTCTTGCCAGGTCGATCGCCATTTTGAGAGTTCGGCAGCTACCGGCGATCGCGGGGTCACATGAGCGGACGGGCTCCACCCTGCCGGGCGAGATGTTGCAGCATCGCCACAGTGGATGAACCCTTTTCGGGGCGCCAGGAGCGCTGAGGGTGCAGCTGGGAAGCCTTCACCTGAGGAGGCGGGAGAGGCCTGTTCGCACCGTCTCTCCCTCCCAGTGCACCCCACGGTGCCCCGCTTGACATTTGTTATGGCCGGTGGCGATGAGGACGGGGGGGGGGGGTCGGAGGCATGTGCAAGACATCCCCCCCAGTGTTGTCAAAGCCATTTTTGAAGAAAGAAGTGGTGCCTGGCGTGTTGCCGCTGCTATTACGAAGGAGAAAAGAAAAAATGTCCCGTCCGTCTTTGGGCCGGGCTTCCGGTGGATGTCGGCCGGACGCCCCTGGCTCTGGCCCCATGAACGGGTCCCTTGGTTTATCGGCTGCAGCCGGATCCCGTCGGCCTCGGCCCCCCGACCGTTGGTGGCCGGACCGGAAGAGCATGTGGCGGGACTACCTGAAACTCTCAAGGGCCACCGCGGCCGGACTGGGAGAGAGAGGGGAGGGTCGAGGAGACATTCCCCCCCTGCAACTCTTCAGCGTTGTAAAGGCAATCCCCTGGCCGGGTCCCGCTGGCCTCGGCCTCTCCTCCGGCTACACCCTACGTTAGGATCTCCTGGCCGAGGCGTGGCAGCAGGACCCGCCTTATATGGGCTGCTCCGGCTGGGCGTAGCCGCAACCCTGCCCTACCTTGGAAGTTTCCAGAGTGGGGGCGGATGTTCTACTGACTTGCATTTTCCCTAGTCTATCGATTTTTTTGGCGTGGCAGGCGGTGGGACAGCGAGGGGTGATTTGGTTTCTCTTACTGTTTTTCTGGTCTCTCACCACTGGCATATTTCTAACGTTTTCTTGTTTCTAGGACATTAATAGGTTTTATCATTACGTTATGTTATCGTTTCTTTGTTCGTTGTTTAATAAAAGTTCATGTTCATCAGTGGCCTACTGATTTTCGTTTTCCTATTCTTTTCTTTCCAGGTTGTTTCATGCTAAAGTTTCTGTTAACAGGATACAGTGATCACTTCGTTATTATTGCATATGTCCTTTTCACTAGGGGTGCTCTCTGGTCGGGCCAGATGACGTATCTCTAGTAAATGGTCCGGGTGAAACAGGTGCATCAATCAGTGGGGAGTAGATAGGCATGACAGATTACAACGGGGGAGAAAGGTCCGCATTACGTACCCTTTCACTATTTGCAAAGATTTTCCTACGTATATTTGCAAACAGGGAATACCTCCAAAAAGAACCAATTCCCAAACAGTCAATGTTTGGGGAAACAATCAATCAATGAGGAACGAAATAGGCACGACGTGTTAAAGGTTTGCGTTACCTACCCTTCACTATCTGCAAAGGGAGAGAGAATATTCCTATTCTTCCTCGTTTGCAGGCAGAGAAGATTCTTAAGAGAACCAACTTCGAACAATTCAATGCTCGATTCAAACAATCAACAAGGGGTACTGTGAACACAAATGAACGCCGCTTATGTACATACACATTGCTATTTTCAACAGGTTGTTCCTAATGTTTCTATTTTAGCGAGGTCAAAAAGAGATCCCATTAGTGGCCTACTGATTTTGCTCGATTCCTTTTGTTTTTTTACACGATTTTTCGCTTTCTGCAAAGACTAAACAGACTATTGCGACTCTGTGCTTGTTTGTAAATAGAGAATGAACCAAAGAGAACAATCCATCAAATGGAGAGAGAAGCAGGCACGACGGATTACAACGGGGGCAAAGGCCTGCGTTGACTACCCTTCACTATCTGCAAAGAGAGAGTACTCCTTATAGAAATGAGGGGTGGGGGGCAGCATTCAAAGCAGATCAGTGTGCATAAACACGAAAATGTTTTTACTTACCACGTACTTGACATTCGACAGCTTATGATATTTGCTATTAAAAAACCATTGAAATTCACTGAAAAAACTATAGGTTATAGACCATATATAGTTAGGAATTAGCATTTACAAAACCTTGAAAATTCACTGAAAAAACCATAGGTTATAGACCATATATAGTTAGGAATTAGCATTTAAAAAACATTATTTTACTCACACAAAACCATTGAAATTCCATATATAGTTAGTTGCACTAACTATATATCGCGCACCCGCAATCCACTGCTGATCATGTCACATATTACATCATTCATGACATGGTCAGTGACATCACTGATGACATCACTGATGACATCTCAAATGACATCACTGATGACATCACTGATGACGTCTCATTTGACATCATTCTTGTGCTAATACGATAAACCTCTTCAGACTCTAATATAACCTTAGATACACTCAGTGTATACAGACACTCACACACTGCCACTCATCCATGGAGTTACTCACACACCCAGTCAGTCATGCAAAGAAACAATCTCACCTCCATTTCTTCAACTATACAGTTATACACACCTTACTTATTGAAACATATACTAACACATATTTACTCTCTTATACAATCCCTGATACAAGTTCACAATGATCGATACAACCACTCACTCATTCAGTGGCTCTCATGCACAGTTATTTATATATGCCAACTCTCACATGTACTGTGTTTTACATATGTACTTACTATGACATGTAGCATTGAGATATCCATTCACTCATCAATACACTCATGCACACAGTCAACTGCCCATGTAGCTGTTTCCACATGCACTCTTGAACTCATACACCTAGTGAATAAACTGCTCACACATCTATGCACAGAGTCACACACCTTCCAGCCACCCCCACACAAACTCAATCTCCCATAGAAATACTTGGGCAACCAATTAATAACACATATAGCCTCTCGTATAGCTAATGATCAACACATGCAGCAGTTTACATCACAACAGACATAATGATGCACAAATTAAGACAGTTTAGTCACTAACCCATGCATTCAGTGAGACACATTTAATCACTCACTCATACAGTCAGTCACGCACCTACTAAATCCTTCATCCAGACACTTATACATCCACTCATTCTTCAATATGTAAGACATATTTAAACTTTACAGAAACAAAAAATCACTGGATGTTGTTATCAGTGATGTCATCAGTGATGTCATTTGAGATGTCATCAGTGATGTCATCAGTGATGTCACTGACCATGTCATGAATGATGTAATATGTGACATCATCAGCAGTGGATTGCGGGTGCGCGATATATAGTTAGTGCAACTAACTATATATGGAATTTCATTTGCAGATGAAATTTAGAGTTGTTGAAGAGTACAGAGAAGATAATACATTTGCAGGCCTACCAATGAAGTGAGTCATGTCCACTGCACTCTTGAACAAAGGCCAAACCTCCTCTGTTTCCCTGGACAGACCTAAACTTGATCTGCACAATGTGATTCGTAATGATAGGAAACACAGGTGATGTAATTGAAATACGTGCAATTTCTTTTGCTCATTTCACAATCACATCGCTTGTGTTTCCTTTGCTTAGGTATCTCATTGTGCAGATGTAGTCCAGCATATGAAACTTTGACACTTACAGAAGCCTCACCTTCTCCATGCCTCCTACACAGTTCTACATATACATCATAAATGCAAACAGTACAGAATTAATTATACATGTTAAATGGTTTATTTTTGCTGTTCTCAGAATGTATCAAAATTCACTAAAAACAGTGACTTGAAGGTATTCATCATATAACAGCGGGGAAAAAAAAACACAATCAAAATGATTGTGTTTAAAAAACCCATACAACATAACAAATCAGAATTCAGAACTCCTTAAAGTTAACTTACTTTCCATGACGTCAAAGGATGTCCTATGAACAGCTTACACTCTGTTGTGCTGTTATTACTTTCAGCCCGCCACTTTCTGAAAGAAAACCTCCATCGTTTTTAAAAACATGTTACATGCAATAAATGACTTCTTGCTCTCTACCACAAGTTTCCACAAGGCCAAATCTTGTCAGAGCCATTTATAACTCTTGGATTTCTTGTAAGCCAATCCCGTCATTTGGCATTTCTGCAACTTTCAGAATTAAAATGTTGAAGATCATTTTCACAATCCTGGAATAGTAATATAGTAATATCTTCCCCTTAAATATAAATAATAACATATATAATATATATATATATAATATATATAATATATATATATATAAATATAACAATGAACAAGTTATGGAACCCATTGATGACTTAGAATTCATGGATGAGTCACGGGACTATGAATTACTTCAATGTGTAGAATCTGTTGATCATTTACTCCATTATGATGACGGTCAAATGTGGGAACTTATGTTCACTCAACAAGAGGACATATCGGACAGTCAAATGCTAGACGTTCTATGAAATTTTGAAAAACAATCTGAAAAATAAAATTGTATGTAATATTAAAAAATTGTTTGAGTCTTTAATAATTTTTATATGTAATTCATAAACTAGTTAAATGTTAAAAATGTTATTAAATTTTGAAACACAATCACAATAATAAATAATTGCTTAAAAAATAAAAAAAATAAAAAATAATCAACAAAGCCAACAATCAATTAACATACAGTATTTGAAAAGTCTATCATTCATTTTTCATTATAGTACGCTGCCCAGAACGCTTCCCGGTTCGCGAACCGGGCGCTACCCACGCAAAAAAACAAAAAAAAAAATATTTTTTTTTGCCCCGCGGGGCCCTTTTAAAGCCTCCACATTAAACCTAGGGGGTCAGGGAGGATATACTATGCCCCCTTATGGTCATTTCCCCCTTTGTTTTGGCCTCCTCTTGTCTCTCAATTCTACCGAGAGACAAGATGGCGGCCGCTCCGGACTGTTTAGAATGTTGACAGACACCGGAGAGCCAATCAGCTTCGCTACGCGAAGTTCCGGTACGCGTAAAGTCCGCGAACCGGAGCGCTGCCCGGTCCGCTGTTACAGATATATATCTTTTTTTGAACATTAATTTCTCAAAATCCACTGAAGCACATATATTGAGACCTAGCAAAGGCACATCGGGCTACCAGTCCCTACAATTTTGCCAAGTTTCGTGCAAATCCATTCAGCCGTTCGGGCTAAAAGTGAGGCCAACCGCCCTATGGAAAACTCAATGTTAAAAACACGTTTTGGGACCCCCCTTTTTTCTCGGCCCCCCCTTGACGAACCCCCCCCAAATTTCCAGGGGCTGCTCAGAAACAAAATGTTCCATTTTCCAGAAAATTTCAGCCAATTCCGTCCACAAACGCCAAAGTTATTAGACATAGAATTTTCAAAAATCCCATAGGGAAAAAATCCTAACTATATATACCTACTGGCGACCGCCAGTAGGTAATATACATACATACATATATATATATATATATATATATATATATATATTTATCTCCGCACATTTGCAAGCTACACTTACATATTAACTAATGCAGTACTGCTGCTTCCATAACCTCCCCTGTCCTCCTCCACATTCTGTCTCCCTTGCAGCCCATCTCCTCCTGCCTTAAAGAACCAGATAAATTACTTAACAAGAGCATACCTTTCAAATCTCTTTTATAGAATGTCTTGACCTTTGTCCCAAAAACCAGGTCATGTAATTAAAAGTAAAGAAAGTGTCAGGACACAGGGCAGACCTCTGGAAAATGGGACTGTTCAGGGAAATCCGGGACCTCTGGTTACCCTAACTTAGGGTCTGATGTGTCAATACACTGGTTGCAAATAGTGAGTACGAATTGAGCAGAGATTTTTTGTGAACCGCCCAACATTTTGTCCCGTGACCATTGTACTAGTCAGTCATATTGCAAAATGAATATTTGCTGGAGGTCTAAAAAACTCTTGCTTCTTCAATATTAATGATAATGAGAGGGAACCTAATTTGCCCCAAAACAGGGTTGAAAATACACCCCTGCACAGCTCAATTGTGTTTACATTCCATACTGCACATATTTTCCTTTCATGAAAGGTGCCAGAGCCCTAGAGAGGTTGAGGTTTTTTTTTGTTAAACATTTTTTTCCTTTCAGAAATGATGTTGGGAAGAGCATGTATATTAGTCCCCATGTTCATCGTCTGATCTCCAAGGCCACCAGTGACTCTGTGCAGTTAGTAATGAATTTGTTTTTCGTATAGTTTAGGAGTACTTTACAAAGCCTAGTGTGAAAGTAAAATTGTTTCCATCTTGGAAGGTGGTCGTTGAGGTGTTTTATCCATGTGGATGGTCGAGGTAAAGGACTTTTCCAATTATTCTTTAGACTGGATGGCAAGTTGTCTGCTGCTCGGCTGCAGAAAAGTGCTTTCAATATGCCTCAGAGTACAGGTAGATACCTAGGGTGCAGAGTTAGGAATGAAAGATACAGAGGAGCATATTTACAATGAAATGGCGCAGCAAGACGCCACAAGCAATTTTGCTGCTCCGAGCGGAGTCATTTCAAAAGCACAGGGACACACCGTATATACAAAAATACATTGCACCACTGTGTTCTCCCCTGCACTGGTGCTAAAACAGCAGTCTAGCCCCAATGCTGGCACTCTTGCACCATTGCGCAAGGGTGCTTGTCTTGCAGGGATGACTGTGCTCTTGCAGGAAGGGACACCTTCCTGCACAAATACAGTAATTCATGGTGCTTTGTTCCTTCTCTGTGTGCTTCAGAAGTCCTAAGGCGATACTAGCTTTTGTCATAGGCTCTTCTCCTAGTGGCTAAGGATCCAGCTGCTGTGCACCTCCTTCCAATAGTTTTTTTCCACACTGGGGCTACCTCTTTTGACATCACCCTCAGTTGCGCTCGTAATGCCCTGTTTGGCGTACTACCACTATAGGTGAGTGGAACATGTGGGAAGAGTGGGCGTCTCGCCGTTGGTGTTGCAAATGTCTAATGCGTGCCCTGAGCTCATTTTGGTAAATGTGCACCTCCTTGCTCCCAATACATGGTGAGTAACACAGCATGGCCGTGCCTTGTGGCTTTCAGGTACTTAGTTTTGGCTGATCTTGACACTGCCTTTGTATCTGGAATCTTCTTTTTGGGAGTACTGTGGGTGGTTGGTCATAGTTTTGTGCGCATCCTTTGATCTTACGTCATGTGGCTGGAGGGTCAAAGGGTGTTCAGTGGCCACTGCTTTCCCTGGATAGTGCCTGCATGGTCAGAACACCGTAAGTCATTGTGATTGATCTGGAGGTGGGTGAACTCGGAGCCCTATGTTAAACTGGGCTTGGAGTGGAGTTATAGAATCCCCCCACCGGGGCACCACACTCTCCCTCAGACCAGATCTCACTTTTTATCAGCATATTGTTGGGCCTGCTGTCCCTCAACTTGCGACTGGAGTCTCTATGGTTGTGCGTTGCCTAATGAACTGGTGCATTTCTTGGCAATTTTGGGTGGGTGTAGCAAGGTGAACGGACTTTTGGAAACAAACAATTAAATAAAGTACCCAACTACCATTGGTTGGTCGCTGTGTGTAATTACTCAAATACAAATCAACAATGTTACCACACTAACATGATGATATAAAGAAATGCACAAACCAGGTGATATATTCAAAGGATTATTATTTTCTTTGAAAAGAACAAATTCAATCAGTAAAAAAGGGGTACAATAAAATGCATTTGAGATATAGAAGGAGAAACTAAAATGCTCCAAACTAAAATCACAAAACAAGTCTAAACTGCTGATAAATGATAATACACTGATTTCAAATCAGTACAAGGAAATCAATGATAGCAGGTGAGTGGTAAGCAGAATTAGACTTAGTAGTCGACGTTTCGGTCTTTCGGAAAATGAATTCATAAGACCATCATCAGGACGAGAACTTTATGCATTGTAGTTGATGACCCTGGGAAAAGATTGGTGAAGATAATACAACTTAGATCTCCACTGACGAACAGTGATGCTTAGGTAGACCTAAGCAACACTGTTCATCAGTGGAGATCTAAGTTGTATTATCTTCACCAATCTTTTCCCAGGGTCATCAACTACAATGCATAAAGTTCTCGTTCTTAAGAAAATAATAATCCTTTGAATATATCACCTGGTTTGTGCATTTCTTTATATCATCATGTTAGTGTGGTAACATTGTTGATTTGTATTTGAGTAATTACACACAGCGACCAACCAATGGTAGTTGGCTACTTTATTTAATTTGAGTCCTTTTGTGCTGACACTGTGAATTTGAAACGAAATCCCTTGCTGGCCCTCCTTTTCAATAATATTATTTGCCCAAGCCCGCAAGGGTATATTGGGGTGCTCACCTTTTTATAAAACCTCCTACAAGGAGTCAGTAAAGTATTACATGCCATCCCATTCAGATTCGGTATTTGGAAAGAACACTCTAAACACACTCCTTACAAGTACTGAATCATAAACACAACTTACGATTCAGTAACATGTTACCGAATCACAATTTGTGTATTGAACATATGTAAAAGTATTTTAGAGGTCAGAAACAACCTGATCAAGTAATTTCTGACCTCAAAAATGCTTCGTATATATGCATGGGTATGTGAGTGGTTGTGTGGAGTGGGAGTGGGAGTGGGTATATTAGATTTTCTATGGGGCTGTAAGTGGGTGTGAGAGTGGTTATGTGGATAATGTAAAATGTTAAGTTTTTTTAAATTCTATTTCCTAAGTATAATGTCCCTGTTCTGTAACCTTTGTTTGTTTCTGGGAATTCAGTGAAGTTCTAAGGTTTTTAAATTCTATTTCCTAACTATAACGTTACTGTACCCATTGGATTTTTCAGTGAATTTCTGTTGTTTTTTAGAAGTTTAACTTAATCTGTAAACTTCGAGAAGGGGTGTTTGAGTGACTGTATATGTCAGTGAGTCGATGCATGAGTAGCAGTATGGGTCTTTGAGTGGCACTACGAGCCTGTATGTAGGTGTGTGAGTAGCTGTGTGAGTCTGTGAGTAGTTGTGTCATTGCCTGTGTGAGTCTGTGAGTAGCTGTGTGAGTGTTGCTATGGGTCTGTGAGTGGGTGTGTGAGTGCCTGAGTGGGTGTCTGCGTGGGCATATGAGTGTCAGAGTGTCTAAGTGGATCTGTAAGTAGATGTGAGAGTGTCTGAGTGGGTTTGAGAGTGCCTCCATGTGTGTGTGAAGCAGTCTGTGAGAAAGTGAATGAGTGTCTGAGTTGGTCTGTGAGTGGGTATGTGAATCTCTGAGTGGCTCTGTGAGTGTGTGTGAGCCTCTGAGTGGGTCTGTGAATTGGTACTTGAATCTGTGAGTAAGTCTGTCAGTAGGTGTGAGAGTATGAGTGAGTCTGTAGGTGGGTACATGAGTGTCTGAATGAGTCTTTGAGTGCCTGTGAGAGTGTTTGAGTGGTTCTGTGAGTGGGTGTATGAGTACCTAAGTGGGTTTGTGAGTGGGTTTGAGAGTGTCCGAATAATTATGTGAAAGGGTGCATGAATGTCTTAGTGGGTCTATGAGTGCCTGTGAGAGGGTCTGAGTAGGTCTGTGAGAGGGTGTATAAGTGGGTCTGTGAGTGGGTATATCAGTGTGTGAGTGGGTCTCTAAGTAATGTGTGGATGTCTTAGTAGCTGTGTCAGTGACAGGGACACAATGCAACCACACCTGCCCCTTTATCGCAAAAGAGTCCACAGTTTTGCACAAAATAGTGGAGTACTTCCCACTGGTTAATTACTAAGAGCTAAATCCATGGGTAAATGTTGGGTACATATTCTGCACTACAGCTGTGTAATGGAGCAAAAGGAAATGTCACCAGTGACATTGTGGATGTTTTGGCAACATGATTGTTCCTCATGCATCTTTATTCAGAAATCTGTGATAACATGAATCTTCCTATAGAGAAAACCACAAGAGTAGAAAGAGGTCAATATCCATCAAACGAGGGTCCTTTCTCTTAACTATATGAAATAAGTGCTTCTTTTTTTTGTGGATATGTCCTCAGCATCAATAACTCTTCACTCAAATCAGCGAGAAACACGCTTGGATGGCACTTTTGAAGCTCTCCATAATCCTAGCAAAAGTCAGGAAGACCTTTGCATACTACTAAGGTGGGTGTGAACAAATGGGAAAAGCATCAAAGTGATTTGCACATTTTCATACTTGTAGTCATTTAAAGGGAGAACCATGGACTCCAATTATTCAACAATGCATTCACCTCCACAAAGACTTTCAGATTGGTGTTCAATATGGAGTTGCAAAGAAAGCACATTTGCCCTGCCTTTGCAGAACCAAGGAGTTAGAATAATACGCCCTTCAAGAAGAGGAGCTTAAACAGAGGCACCTGCTATGTTTAAATGTGTATGTGCTTGCTGTTGAGTTTTCATTTTTGTGAAATGAGCATCAGGGCCAGGACAATCCCAGGGACCTTTCCCCCTGGGGCCTGGTCACGGCTTAATGGGGGTTAAGGGCTGCAAAGCCCCCCCTCCCTGGGCTGATTTCAGCGCCAGGTAACTCATCCCCTGGGGCCCAGATGAAGTGTAATTTTGGTGCCAGGGACCCCACAACCGGGGGCCCTGCTAAAATACAATAGGGCCACGCAGCCACTCTGGACCAATTTCACTCCTGGGGACCCCATCCCCCAGGTCCTGGCCATGTGTACCTGGAAGCTCTGATCATACCCATGGCACCTAGTGTAAAGGATGGAGACTGAGACTGCTGGGAGAACCCTTAAGGCCCCCACAGTCCCAGTCAGTTCCCCACCATCTGCAGGGGTGCACACCTTTGGACATAGCAGGAACTGACCCTGGAGGGTGGTGGTCTGCAGGGCCCTTAAAGGCTCCAGAAGGGGAGCAACATGCCCTCCCTTATTTACAATTTATGATCTGGCCTGGGGAACTAGTAGTCCCCGAAGGCATATATGGCATGCCTACGTATATTTTAAATTCTGGTCTGGGGAGGCGGTGGTTGTCGGGCCCCCGCTAACTATTGGTGTTAAGACCCAGGACATAGTGGTCCCAAGGGCTCTAAAGAGCCTATGGAGTTGGTCCACTCGGCTCCCCTCAATTTTAATAATAAAGCCCTAAGGTGGAGCTGGTCTCCCTCCAATATTTAGGATAAAGCTCCCAAGAGGCGGTGGTCCCCAGGGCTCAAAAAGCTTAAAGAGGTGGGCCTCATGTGCCCCATCGTTTGTTTCTAAAATGCCCATGTGCCCAGAGGACCAGACCCATCTAGGGGCTGCTTGAAAAACAATGCTTTTTTTTAAAATTCACAGTGATATTCATGAATGTACGCAAATGTCACTGTGAATTAAAAATAAGAATGTATTTTTTTGGCCTGCAGGTGTCCCTCTGGGACCCCAAGGCTTGGAGGTTAGGGTATTTCCCCTTTTTTCTTTTCACTTTGTTTTGGGACGCGACTGAAGACAAATTCCAAAATGGCTGCCAACACTTGGTTGAAGTGTTGGCACACAATCAGAGCTCTGTAGATCTCTGCATGAGCTTGTCATTATTCACAAATTATTCAAGGTCATAGATATACATTTCCTTTAACTACATCCATGCTTATGACAAGCAAAGCTCATCATGAGGCACAGTGGAGCTGTTCTCATGGCGAGCTGGACTCGTCATAACGGCAGAAGCACTCCCACACGTGGTGAATTCCCCACTTGTGCGGGTGTTCTGAAGGAGTGGGCGAAGTCATGACGAGTCTAGCTCGTCATGAGCACAGCTCCACTGTGCCTCATGATGAACTGGGCTCGTCACGAGTACTGTGGCGCAGCGGTCCCCCCTCCCCCCTCGACGTGGCACAGGAGTTAATAATTTGGTTTAATCCTTCCCACAATTTTCTACAGGTGTCTATAAACAATCTATGAAAATTGAGAATTTTTTTACCCCCCTTACTCTCAATTGATGGATCTTCCAGAAACATTTGATGTGCAATTAGAATTACCAGTGCACTTTTTGGGGAGCAGTTTGTGAAGATTCTTCAAACAGCATCAAAGTTGTAGGCGAGCTAACCTTTTACTTATCACCTTGGACGTTACAAGCTTATGCAAATGTATTTCACATGAACGGAACTACAAGGAGTGGAATTCTTTTTGAAAGTGAAACCCCTTACATTTCAAGAAGATAACATGATGGTATTGCAGTGAATATCCTTCTGTCTCAATAACAATATCTTTGTGTTTTCCAGGCAGCTGGTTCTGCAAATACAGGGAACTGTGATGGGCATGTACCTTGCCCCCAGCTATACAAATCTATTTGTGGGCTGGTGGGAGAAGCACGTGGCCTATGCGGAACCCAATGATCAAAAGGGTAGAAAAGGTGGCCCTGTGGGCCAGGTATATTGATGGCCTGTTTCTTGCATGGCGAGGCTCGTAGGGAGAAGCTGAAAACTATATTGAAGGCTTAAATTATAACAATCTCAACTTGAAGTTTACAGGTTGTATTAGCAATTCAGAGGTAGCCTTCCTGGATTTACTAGTTTATGTGGAAAGCAACCATCTTCTCACAAGATTATTTAGGAAATCCACAGCTGGCAATTCTACACCCCATGCCAGGAGTCAACATCCACGTAGTTTGGTTAATAGCACTCCACTACACTGTTGCAGAACAAGGAGCTGTTAAGAGACTTAATAGCAGAGGATATTCCAGGAATGTCCTAAGGGAAACAGTTGTCAAAGTCTGGTCAGTGGAGAGGCCCAAATTTTAGATCCTAAGTTGATAGAGCAAGAAGGGGAGTCAGGGACCAGGTAAATTTTGAATTTCTCGGTGGAATCTAAAGAGCTACGTAAAGTAGCAGAAAAACATTGAGGTATTTTACAGGCTGATCCTCCCATTGGCCCTACCCTGCCATCAAGGCCTAGTATCACATACAGGAAAGGCACCTCATTGAAGAATATGCTAGTTCACAGTCACTACACTGAGAAGGCAAAATAGAGACCTAAGGTGGCTGGTTTCTTTCCTTGCGCCAGATGCAAGGCATGTAGAAACAGTAAGAAGTAAGAAGGAGAAGGAGTATGCAGTCCCAGGAGGTAGAGAACCAAAACAGATCATAAAGCTTTCGAATTACAATACAATCTTTGTGGTTTATTGCCTAACATGTCCGTGTGACAAAAATATGTAGGAAGCATGGTCCATCCAGCAAAGTAAAGGCTATTAGAGCATGCCTGTGCCATAACGAATAAGGATGAGTCGTACGCGGTAGTGAGGCATTTTGCTGTGGCACATAATAGTGACATCTGCACTTTTTCTGAGTGGACCAGGCACCACAAAAAAAGGAGAGGCGATATAGCCAAATTCATAAGATGACTTGAATCAAGAAATATTATTGAAATGAGAACCCGAACCCCTTGGGGTCTAAACATTGATGAACAATTGTGGACACACATAGGTTGAGATTGCTGTAGAAATATGTACTGTCACTTTTATAATATTTTAAATTTTCTGATCATCTTTAATGTCAGGGTTTTTAGGAACACTGGTTTTGCATGGAGCACATAGTCACTTTATTGGTAGGCAGAGATACATTTGATGGAGGTCTTGGTCCAAATTTAAGCTCATAGAGGGAGGAATATTAGGAGCAAGCGTGATACATTTCTATATGATTCTTAGCCCATACAGGGCAATATTGTTGAACCTGGATCTACATGGTAGGCTGGCCCATATGATCTGTACTGTATATATTTGGTACCTTTGTGAAGGACATAACTATGAATTGCACATTATCAAAGGATACACGTTTATTGTCTAGTTTAAAGTGGGCAAGTGCAATCATAAAAAAGCAGTATTGTCTTGCAGCCTGTACAATGAATTGAGTTTTATTTAATCATTGGTTTAAAATAATTATTTATGTAAATGTTATAGCAATAATTATTGACATATATGCTATTAATCAGTGGAACCTACAACCTAAGATAACCCTTATAACCATGAGTCACTCTTGACCCAAGCACCCCATCTCCCAGGTATATATAGACACACTGATGGAGAAGAGGGAATTTGGTGCCCCTCGCTGAGCCTCTAATGGGCCCTGGGGCCAAGGCATTTAGAAAAGGGGACACTTCTTTTGGGCCCTAGGGACTCCATAATCTGGGAACATATTTCTTAATAATGGGAAGGATGGCACATGGATCCCCTCCTGAGTAACCATTGTTTTCTGGAGACCCCATCACCCTGGGACTGATGTGTTTGAAAATGGGGAGAGGACATGCGCCCCTCTCCCTGAGCCACTTTTGGGCCCTGGATATCTCTTCCCAGGGCCAAAGTAATTGAAGAAGGGAGTCTGTGCAACCCCTTCCTTGCTGGCATCCACCACAGGGACCCAAACCCCTGGGGCTTGATACTACATAGTATCTCAGGCTGCCCCACACAGGGACACTGTGGTTCCCTGCCTGGGAGAATTCAGGCATACCATGCATTCATTCTCCTGGGCCGGGCACTCATTTGGCACCAGCCCTGTGTGTGCAGTAGAAAAATGCTGCTCCTAACCAGGAGGGAGAAAAGGAGGCTGTGTGGAATTGGGTCCTCGAGGTTAAAAACACTTGTGGAAGGGGGCACAGGCAGGGACACTTGTGCTTGCACTCTCCTGGCATAAGCATTTTAAAGCTTTGCCAATGGCAGCAAACACAAAGTCTCCTACCAGCACGAGTTAGCTTTAAAAATGCTCTTGCCAGCTGGAAGCAGACTTGAGATCTGTTTCCCTGTCCTCACTGATGTAAGCAGGGAAACAGCTCAAGATATTACTCCCACCTGGAGGGAACAGCATAAATAGCTGCTCCTTGCAGGTTGGAGCATTGCCAGCTCCCCCTGCATGTGCGGTGGTGAGTGCCCCGGGTGGGCACTGGGGTGCCCACCTTTAATTGATGTGGGCTTCTGGAATGGGTTCCCTGGGGCCGAATATAGGTTGGGCCGAATACAATTCGGGGTGGGAGGACACCTTCTCTTCTAATTAATATATATACACCTTGGAGGATGGATTCCCCAGTGTCATAATAGGCTCAGAGATGGGGCCCAAGGGATTGCCAGTGGCTGAGATAAATTCAAGCATACCATCATCACCTTGTTGTTTTTGTATTTGATGCCTTACATGCACGAGTATGCCGAGATGTGGGCCGCGGGCTCACTGTGCCCTTGAAACCAAGCTTTGCAATGTTGAAGAGCCCATAACAGGTGCAAAAGAGGTCCTGGGTTGCATATGTTCTGGTTCAGGGAGGATCTGGCCTGGCTGTTCAGGCTGGACTATTCCCATGAGGAATAGGGTGAAGGTATGAACTTAGATGGCATGCTGTGTGAAGAACAAAGAATTTAGATGTGGCCCAAATGATTGCCAATGGCTGAGATTAATTCAAGCATTCCAACTTAAAACTTTTCTTTTCAATTTTTAAGGGTAGGCAGTGGTGTGTTGGACCACTACCTGCTCTTAAAAATGTTTGTGCCCACTTTCACAAGTTGTGTGACTCACTAAATAGGTTTAATACATGTCAAAATGCTATTTATCGGTTGCAAACGGCCCAATTCTCCATTTTTGACCACTAAAAGCTTTTTTACATGTGGCCCTATGTCCTAACCATAATTACTCACATATGACTGCCAGTTGGTAATGTATATAAGTGATAGTTAAGACCTACTTTACAAATGATGTTTAAACAAAATATCCCTGATTTGTAAATACTTGAAGAATTCATTTTGGCGAAGACCATATCTATCAACTAAGTCTGAAAATGCAAATAAGTCTCCTAATTGCCTAATCCCTTTGCCCTCCAACTCTGCATCCTAAAATCCCATAGTATGGCGGGAAATAAGGAGGTCAACTTCAACGGAGTATAATAACTAATCTGTGGCATATTTATCATTTTGTGTACAACTTTCCAAACTTTGTATGCTGCAATAAAGACTTTGAACCGTGTTTTTGTGAAGTAGCTTGGTTCAAAAAACGTAACTAAAGAATTCCTCACTTCTGCCCCCAACACAATCTGATGTATTGAAGGTGCCTCCACCAACACCACTGCTTCTCGAGTCAGCAATATCTGAATATTTTGAAGTATACATGCATGGTAATAAAATGGTAAATTAGGAACTGCCCATCCCCCTCCAGCATGTGGTAACATCATAAATGTAGCCGCCCGTTGAGCTTTCCTTTGTCCCCATAAAAACCTATCACGTATAGAATGTACTCTCTGCAATTGCATTTTAGTTCATTCCAACGGAATCAACGTAAAGTAATACATGCTTTGGGGGAGAATAGTCATCTTGAGTCCATTACACCTCCCCACTAAAGAGAGGTGTAACATTCCAAACAATCAAGCTGCTGTTTTATCCCAGAGACTATTCCTCCCCAATCTGTCTTGTCCCCCTTCTAATACAAACATGCTCTGTTTCCCTACCCATACCACATATCCTAGCTCGTGGTACCTTATACATGGTTGTTATAGCCCTAATATAGCCCTGACCAATCCCTATATTCTGCATAATAGCCCATAAAAATGACCATGCAACGAGGTCGAACACTTTTTCCGCGTCGAGGAAAATCAGCCCCATCCTGTTGTTGTGTACATTAAAGTAATCTATAAGGCTAACCACTCTGTTGATGTGGTTTACCGTACTCCTGCCAGGTATAAAACCATGCTGATATATGGATACCAAAGGCTAATTACACGCGCCAACTTAGTAGCCAGTATTTTGGTGTATATTTTACCGGGAATAACTAAGATTTTGTTATTAGAGACAATCAGACGAAGGGCAAGAATAGGTGCATTATATGAGATATTAATGGAAACTCAGCAGGACGATATGGCTACACCAGACAGGAAATGGTGAGATAGGCTAGGACAGGAAGGCAGCAATCAATTGATATTGCAGGAAGAATTCTAATGTCTGCTAATTTGAAAGCCCAGCACTACAAGACGATATTTAATATGTATCATACACCAGAGCAGATGATGAAGTGCGGAGGCTGTAATAACAGGAAGTGTTTTAGATGTAGTATGGAGAAAGCAGAAATTGTGCATATATTGTATGGTTGCACTTCCCTCTTGCAATTAAAATTACAAATAAACCAGTTGCTATCTGGTATCACAGGGACGCAAAGTTATATCACAAGGGATGTAATGCTATTAGGAGTGGGTGATATTGTTAGGACTGGTCAACAGGCATTTATGTTTAGATATATTATTTTTAATGCAGCAGCGGTTGTGCGCCTATGTGTAGCCTCAGTTTGGTTGCAGCATGATGCCACTTTGTTTGAAATGTGGCAGGCAAAATTTTATTTTAATGAGATTGAAAAAATTGGCTACTCAGATATGGGCCCCTATGATTGATCATTTAAACTAACTGTGTGATTTCGGCACATTCATATGTTGATTATTTTTTGCTGTTTTTGTTTCTTCTTGTTTAATGTTTATATGTTTAATGTTTATATGGCATGTTATCGCTATTGTTGGTAAAACAGCTAAACAACTAAATATGTTCGAAATATGCTAAGGGTTGGACAGTAAAACAAAAACTGAACCAAACTATAATTTCCCTGCAACCTTCCGTTTTTAGTGAATTTCTAAGTGTTTTTGAGTTCTACTTCCTAATAATAACATCCCTATAACCTTTGATTTTTCAATGAATGTCTATAAATATATTAAGTTGGATTGGGTATTGTAATGTATAACTGCCAATCCTCCTCTTATTCCTTACATTTGCATATATGATTCAGTATAATTTGTTTTTTAGTTGTGTCAAATTTAATATTTAATATTGTATGTGAAGAATTTTGGTGCCATATATAGTTTAGCACGTATTAAAATTATGACAAGCAATATATAGAGTATGTAGAATGAATGCCCACTTCGGGACAATTTTGAGGTAAACACGCTTTGCAAGCGATTATAAGAAATATGGTATTAATTCTAATCAAGTTTAGATGTCTGAAGAGATTATATTTAATATTTGATTGCGATAGAATGAAAATAAAATATCCACATAGATCATGTAAATGTCAAGCATGGTTACCTAATGAATTGTTGCCCAAAATAATGTAATGAACTGGTGAGCATACAAGCACCGGGGAGTATGTTTTCAATATTTATGATACTGTAATGGTAGTTTGTTGTCGCTATGTATGATTATGTGATAGATGTTAATGCAAGGAAAATGGAGCCACATTTTGTTGTGTGATCAAGGCCGTGTGTGATTGTTGAAACACGTTACAGCAGAAAATGGCAATTTATTTACATGAAATGAGAAGAGACCCTTATTATTGTGTCTGCATCAATCCTTTTGTGAAGCAAGCATGAATGGTATATACACACACATACATTCATATATATACAGTTACTATGACAGTGGCTCTGTAGGTGGGTGAGTGAGTATATGAGTACCCATGTATGTACCTGAGTAGCTGTGTGAATGGCTCTATGGGTGAGTGACTGAGTGTGTAAGTAAGTGTATGGATGAGTGAGTGGCTGTTTGAGTGGGTGTTTGGGTAGGTGATTGGGCATGTGAGATGCTGTATTGCACAGTAATTGTTGGTGTGAGGGTCTGTATAAGTGAGTGGGCGTGTCAGTGCTTGTATGGTTGTGTGAATGAGTATGTAAGTGGTTGTGTGGATGAGTGAATGGGTGTCTGAGTGACTATATGGGTGAGTGAGTAGCTGTGTTAGTAGCTGTATCGGTGA
This sequence comes from Lissotriton helveticus, assembly GCF_964261635.1. NCBI lineage: Eukaryota > Metazoa > Chordata > Amphibia > Caudata > Salamandridae > Lissotriton > Lissotriton helveticus. Next base: position 2,119,915,734 of record NC_136057.1, on the reverse strand, counting down.
GTGAATAGCTGTGTGAGTAGCTGTATGGGTGAGTGAGTGGGTGTGTTAGTGTCTGTATGGATTAGTGTGTTCTAGTTGTATGAGTCTGTGAATGGGTATGTGAGTGGTTATGTGAGTGGGTATATGAGAGGTTATATGATAGAATGAGTAGGTCTGTGAGTGATTATGTGGAAAATGTCATCAATGATATCATGAGTGATGTCACTGACCATGTCATGAGTGATGTAATATGTGAAGTCATATGCAGTACACTTCAGGGGCGTAATTTATAGTTCGCTCAGGTAACTATAATAGCTGAATTTTACTAGTGTTGTACCTTTACTACAGGTGGTTCTTGAGAAGATTGTTCCTGGGCCAGGCATGATCAGCAATATTATCGACTCATACATCTCACCTATAGCTACAATCCAGGTAAACAGTAGCAGACAGAGCTAATATACCTAGTGAGATGCACTCGACAGAGGTGCCTTCCACCATTGTTTGCCCTGGCGGTGGAATCTTGGACATCTTCATACAGCAGACTGAGGACATTGTGGGCATTCAATTTGGAGGCCACTCTCACAAACTCAGCCTCTTTGTGGACAATCACTTGCTTACCGTCACCTAGACTATGACTACCCTCCCCACAGTGGAATGTGCCCTTCCAACTTTTGAGCATGTATCTGTTTTTAAGATCAACATGTCCAAATCCTATGCCCTCCATATCTTGATTCGTAAGTCAGATCTCCCAACCTTACAGTCCCTTACACCATTCCAGTGGGCTCAGCAAACCATTCACTATCCAGGTCTTAATCTTACTCCTAACTTGACCTCCTGGACATAGGTAAACTGGCAGGGGCTCTGCCCATCCATCCTTGAGACTTTCCACTGATGGAGTCCATTGCATATATCAATGCTGGGCTGACTCAATGCAGCTAAGATGACTATTTTCCAAAGATTGTCTACCCTTTTTAGTCTTTGCCCACCCCTGTACCACAGGATGACATTCTGCGTCTCCAGAGGATCATTCATAATTTTGCTTGGGGGGGAAAACGGCCTTGGTTCACCCCCACTGTAATGATGCTCGTCAGAATTGGGGGGCTGGTTTGCCCTAACCTTCTTGAGTATTATTGGGTGACACACCTTCATTACATCTCTGAATGGGTAGTCCATGAAAGTGAGAAGCACTGGTTCCCCATGGACCAGGATGTGCCTTGCCACCTACCTTGGAAACTAGCTTGGCTCCTTAAGCACACTAGACTATGAAGTACCTATATAGCCACCAAGACCAGGACTGGGCAAAAGTTAAGGACTTTCAGGTACTTACTAGAACGGACAGTGACCATAATGCGCTAGCGCTCAGGTTTGAAGTGCAGGGGGTAGCACCAGGGGAACAGGAGTGCCCCGCAAACTTAGCACCAGATCTAATAGCAGCCAGTAATAGGCGGCGAATTAGATGGCCCAAAATCGCGGGAAATCCTGATGACATCCAGAGACTCTACACCATTATGCACACAAGTTTAGAACAAGTGGAAAAACTACTACCAGGGTTACCGTCCCCGGATGGACACAGAGTACTGGCTGGTATCCACCAGGAGCTGGTCATGAACTTAGCGGAAGTCCTGAACCCCATAGTGAAAACTAGGAACCCAAGGGGGATGCGTGCCTCTTGGTTTAACGCTGAGTGCAGGAGAGCAAAGGCAGATCTCCTAAAGTCCCTTAAAGAACGGGAAAGTCCCACTAAGATCAGGATTAGGCGAGCAACATACAAAAATCTTATTCATAACGCCAAAATTGAATGGGACTTTGAAAACTGGTCAGACATGAGGAGCGCTCTACAATGGAGGCACTCCCGTAAATTCTGGCAAATTGTCCAACATGGGTCAGCCGAACCTTCCAAAGCGGTCGAGGCTAATATTGCATCGTCCGCGTGGAAAGAACATTTTGCCTCTCTGTACAGAGCGGCCGATGTGGACCATCTGGAAATCATGGATGTTCCAGAGGGTACAGATTCCGCCCTGGATGCAGTCCCTATGGGTATGTTTACATTGGGAGAGGTCAGCGCAGCAATTCTGGGTCTGTCAGCTGAAAAGGCCCTGGGGTTGGATAAACTCCCCGGGGACCTTTTCAAACATGAGGTTGACATCTGGGCACCTTATCTTCAGGTGCTCTTTAATGCCATTCTTGAGGGTATGTCGCCCCCTGCCACATGGCTGGGGGCAGAGATAGTCCCAATATTTAAGAAAGGGTGCCCGCTCCTCCCTGTTAACTACAGGCCAATTAGTCTCCTGGACGTAACACAGAAAGTGTTCTCCCGTCTGGTCCTTGACCGTTTATTAGAATGGCTGGAAGATAATGAAATATTGAGCCCGTTCCAAGCAGGGTTTAGATCTGGGGTCTCTACAATCGACCAGGTCTTTCGTTTGGCACTCATCTTCTGGAAAACGGTACAGTTGGAGGGTGGCAGCCTCTACACTGTATTCGTGGACCTGAGAGCTGCCTTCGACCTCGTTCCGCGCAGCAACCTGTGGAGGGTCTTAGGCAAAATGGGGGTCCCGTCAAGTCTCTTGAAGGTGATAATTCGTCTCCACACTGATAACTTCGCCCGGGTTAGGTGTGGTAGATTTGGGGGCCTCTCTGGTGAGTTCCCCGTTGGCAGGGGGGTAAGACAGGGTTGTGTGCTTGCACCGACCCTGTTTTGCCTCTATGTCAACGGGGTTATTGACCACCTTAACAGGGTTGTTGACAGTGATGCCCCAAGGCTCGCTGGCAGGAGGGTGGCGGCGATTATGTTCGCAGACGACACCCTGCTGCTCTCCAAATCCCCAATGGGGATCCAACGTGTCCTTAACGGGTTTGTGGAATTTTGTAGCGAGCATGGGTTGGAAATTAACACTGGAAAGACCAAGTATATGGTCTTCAATCCTACTCCCAAATCCCGCTTTGTTCCATCTATTGGCCCCGAAAAACTTGAAAGGGTTCGTACTTTCGAATACTTGGGGGTCACCCTGAATGAAACCTTAGCCTGGGGCCAGCAACATGAAAAAGCGCACCTTAAATTAACCCAGTTTGTAGGTGGGATTTCAAAGATGATTGAGAAGAACAAGTCATCGATGAAACCTCTTGGTCCATCCTTAGAGATCTATAAGATCCAGGCGAAAGGTGCGGCATTGTATGGTAGCGAATTGTGGGGACATTTACCCTGTAATGATCTGCTGAAGGTGGAGAACAAGTTGATCAGGAGGCTTTTGTTACTCCCACCTAGCACGCCACTGACCCCACTGAGGCTGGATACAGGCTTGAGACCAATCGATGAAGAATTAGCCTTGAGACCTCTGATGTTCTGGCGCATGATTTGGGCAACGCCAGAATTAGCCAGCTATAGGGAGGCCTTGCAAGAGATTCTTTCCCTGCCCAAAGCAGGTAAAATTCCCTGGCTCAAGTTTGTCAAATCAGGCTTGGAGAGCATTGGGCTACATAGTGTATGGTCCAACCCTACGATCACCTGTCCAGTGCTGCCCAAGAAGCGATTGGCAAAAATCTACTATGATTACAAACTCGCGACACTAGTGCAAAATAAAAATATGGGGTCCTGCACGGAGTCTTTTTTGCTCTTTAAAGACTGTTATTGTTTTGAACCAGTCTTAGATATCATCTACCCGCCCACTATAAGGAAGCTCTACGTGCAGTGGAGGCACGGGTCATTACCGATTCGTGCTTTCACAAGTAAGTGGGGTAAGCCTACTGAGATTAGCTGTCCTGGGTGTGGAGCTGATAGAGAGACGGATATCCACATCCACTTTTTCTGCCCAGCATACAGTGGTGCGAGAAAGAAATGGATAGTACCTTTGTGTAAAAACTTAGGCTTTACCGAGTGCTTGGTGGCTTACAGGGTGCTTAAATCTGACCGTGCAGAAAACATAGTGTTTGCTGTTGCAAAATACTTGGGCACTGTCTGGCATAGGAGGCGTTATTGCCTGAATGTAGCCCTCTGAAATTAGGAAGATTGCGGCCAACCTGAGTATTGGACTGAAACAGTTTTAAATCTTTTAACTGTGATAGTTTTTTTTTATATTGTAAAACTAATTTTTAACACTGTAAGATTGTACTGTTTGTGTATCTTTTATGATGAACAATCATCGAAATAAAGACTTTGAAATGAAAAATGAATATGTGAAGTCATATGCAGTACACTTCAGGGGCTTAATTTATAGTTCGCTCAGGTAACTATAAAAGCTGAATTTTACTAGTGTTGTACCTTTACTACAGGTGGTTCTTGAGAAGATTGTTCCTGGGCCAGGCATGATCAGCAATATTATCGACTCATACATCTCACCTATAGCTACAATCCAGGTAAACAGTAGCAGACAGAGCTAATATACCTAGTGAGATGCACTCGACAGAGGTGCCTTCCACCATTGTTTGCCCTGGCGGTGGAATCTTGGACATCTCCATACGGCAGACTGAGGACATTGTGGGCATTCAATTTGGAGGCCACTCTCACAAACTCAGCCTCTTTGTGGACAATCACTTGCTTACCGTCACCTAGACTATGACTACCCTCCCCACAGTGGAATGTGCCCTTCCAACTTTTGAGCGTGTATCTGTTTTTAAGATCAACATGTCCAAATCCTATGCCCTCCATATCTTGATTCGTAAGTCAGATCTCCCAACCTTACAGTCCCTTACACCATTCCAGTGGGCTCAGCAAACCATTCACTATCCAGGTCTTAATCTTACTCCCAACTTGACCTCCTGGACATAGGTAAACTGGCAGGGGCTCTGCCCATCCATCCTTGAGACTTTCCACTGATGGAGTCCATTGCATATATCAATGCTGGGCTGACTCAATGCAGCTAAGATGACTATTTTCCAAAGATTGTCTACCCTTTTTAGTCTTTGCCCACCCCTGTACCACAGGATGACATTCTGCGTCTCCAGAGGATCATTCATACTTTTGCTTGGGGGGGAAAACGGCCTTGGTTCACCCCCACTGTAATGATGCTCGTCAGAATTGGGGGGCTGGTTTGCCCAAACCTTCTTGAGTATTATTGGGTGACACACCTTCATTACATCTCTGAATGGGTAGTCCGTGAAAGTGAGAAGCACTGGTTCCCCATGGACCAGGATGTGCCTTGCCACCTACCTTGGAAACTAGCTTGGCTCCTTAAGCACACTAGACTATGAAGTACCTACATAGCCACCAAGACCAGGACTTTCTTGGAGATATGGGATAAGATAGCAAACAGACAGGGACTCGGCACTTTCCCATCTCCAAACCCCCCCATTGCCTGCAATCCGGACTTTATGCCTGTACTTGAGCCACATTTATTCCCCATCTGAGGTGGGGGTCAATGCTACACCTTGTGCCATCTGTTTAAGGGTGAGTTAATTAATTCAAAACAGAATTCCAGATCCCTGAAGTGGCTCAGTTACAATGTTGTAAACTATGTCAGTGGGCATTCCACCCCTCTAACATTCGGAGACCAACAAGACACTACACCTCCTTTGAGGCACAGATCAGAGTGTACAACGGCACTAGGGTATTGATATTGCGTACCTACTGGGTACTTTAATACTCAGAATTGGCCAAGACTCACCCATACCAATTGTAATGCCAGAATGACACTGCTGATGGTATATCCCAGAAGCAATTGGAAACACTTTGGAAGGGCATCCCTAAAACCTACAAAAGCATCCCACAGAGCGAGACAGCATAAAAACTGATGACCATCTGAAGAGGCGCCCAACGCTCGATTACTTTTTCAAGTGTCTTCGCATACGCGCATGCTTAACCGCAAAGCAAAGACATTGCGCATGCTCCGATGAACGAATGCTACCATCTAGAACAGCGCATGCCCGCATGGAAACACGCAGCACAAGGAGACAAACAATTACCGGTGCACCCATGTTTGGACATTCCGCTGGATACTTCCGCTCCTGATTGATTAATTAACGATGCAATTAGGAGGAATAAACCAGTATAAAAGGACGACTAATCCTGATCTTAGTAATCGTGAGTAACAGTCCGTGTCCAGTGGGCAACTACTAACCCATGTAAGTAGCACCCCTGAGCCAGCTTCCATTCTTTTTCACAGGTTGCATAGAAGCCCGATTGATCCCCAACACGAAGGAGGCTCATGAGGCAAAAAATGTTTTAAGATTAAATAAGAAAAACACTACACATTGTTTTTTCCTTTTTCTTTTTTCTTTATTATTTCCCCAAGCACCATAACACTGGAATCAAGTAATTATAGAAGCGTGTGCTTTATGTTTTGTGTACTGTTTGTCCTGTCTCTGTTCTCTTTTTTACAGGGGGCACGATCACTAATAGTATGACAATTCTGTCTGGATATCGGCTTCCCACCACTTCCTCATGGTCACAATACCAGGAGATATACGAATAATATTGTAAATATTGATTACAATGCATTATTCCTTTCCAGGTCTTTTCTTACAGCTACGCCAAATGGGCGACAAACCTCCGAGAAACATTGTGAATTAGGTACAAATATAGCCAATAGTTCACTTTTCTGTAGAATACAATTTTTAACATATGTGAGTAAGGTGGGGACTTGTGCAACCCCATCCTGAAGAAGGAGTTTGTAGACTCCGAAACATGTTGATGCACTAGGAGGTTATTGTACATTACTATGCATTAAAACCTCACACCACACATTTTTAACAATACCAGCCCGGGGGCATATTAAATTGTTCATTACCCCACGAGCCAGGTATTTTTTAAACATCACTTATTACACTCCAAGCCCCACCACTCACTAACAACCACTACCCTACACACACCACACATAGGGCCTCATTAGGATGGCGGTTTTTCCGCATCCTCCGGGCCGGCGGAAGTGTCCGCCGGCCTGGAGGATGCGGAAAAACCGCGGCGGAGACTCCAAAGACCCACCGCCAAATTAGGATGGCTGGTGGGTCTGGAATTCCGTCCGCCGCTTTTCCGCCGCGGTCGGCTTCCGACCGCGGCGGAAAAGCTATAACATGGCAGGCGGTGTCTATGAGACACCGTCCGCCATATTATGATGTTGGTGTAAATATGCTTTTCCACGGCAGCTTTTCCGCCATGGAAAAGCATACGGACATTCACTTTGGGGGCCCGTTGCGGGCCCCCTGGGTGAATGGGGGGTGGGGGGTGCACATGGGGGGTACCTATGGTACCCCCCTGCATTTGCGTACACAAAGCAGCAGGCACCGTGCAGTGCCTGCCGCTTTGTGCATGTAAATGCAACACATGCATTTTTAACATTGCGGCGGGTGCAGCTTGAAGCTGCACCCGCCGCAATGTTAAAAATAGAGGATGTGACCGCCACCCTGGCGGTCACATCCTAATCAGCACGGAGGGAACACCGCAGCCCCTGCGGACGTTCCCTCCTCCTCAAGGGTGGCGGACGGACGCAAGTCCGTCCGCCATCCTAATGAGCCCCATAGTCTGTGTATAAGTGCTCCCGCGTAGTCGTAGGTAGTAGCACATCGCATCCCGTAGAGGGGTGCAAAGACCCCAATGATGAAGCATGACACCAAGGGTCCTTTTGGTGTGTGAGGGGTATTTTAAAAACACTAAGTGCTCCCCACCATTGTAGGGACCACAGTCACTCACTAGTGGATTCTACTTTGTTTTTGACATACTGACCAGGGAGATCGAATCCACACCTTTCTCTCTCTCCCCCTTTTGTTATAAGTACAGGTGGTATTACCAACTGGCTTGCTTATGTGCAATCTATCCTGCGACCTCTGACCTTTGATGGCAGTGCGTCATGGCTCCTGGGGACAACTTCCACATCAAGTGGTCATGCTCCCTTATAGCAACATGCTGGAAATATCAAAGGCACGATGGGCTTTCCCCTCCCGGCTTCCTACAACACAAATGTCAAGTGCTGGAGGCAATGATTCATACTGACTGGTGCCTTGTAAGTCACATGTTAGGTACTGCTAAACAGCCGATAGCACTTCACTGGAAAAAAACCTCCACCCCTCCCACGGCCAAGTGGTTCACATGGTTGTGGCATGTGATAGCCATGGAGCTCCTATCCCACAAGATAGCCAACACTGATGCTAAATTTACCCACATATGGCAACCACTTCTCGACTACTTTACCCACCTGGAGCACTCCTGTTTTACACTTCCAAAGTTCAGGGCCCTCAAACTCTTCATATAGATGCTCACCTGCACAGTGGCCTGGGCCCTACAGTTGCTAACCCCTGACCCAACATGCCAAGCAGACTGCCTTCCTTCTCCTCCATTTGCACTGCAGGCCCCCCTCCTTCCCCTCCCTCTTTCCCTAGGCCTCCTGGACTTCCCCCTTTACATATCTTGAGGTCATTCCTATATTCAGATGGCCTCGTAGGGTGTATCCCCCAACCCTTACAGTTGCTATATTGTTTTTCTGTAACTACTGTTTTTTTTCCAGAGGACACACATATTAAAGTTGTGCCCGATGCTCCCTCTTGACCATTGATTGGGCCTTGGGTGATTCTGACAGTTCTATGTGTTTGGCAATATATTACCTTCTACTATTGGATGATTGCATTCATGGCGATGCAGATGATGCACTCCTATACTGACACTGTCCTATGTTATTCATGGTTTTGATTTGTGAAAACTTTTAATAAAAAGATTTCTAGCAAAAAACTACACCTGACGTATTGTGCTATCGGCTTGGTGCTGGTCTTCCACAAATCATAGGAGAGGACGCAATCATGGCCTCATGGGGGGGCTCGATCAACTCATCTATTTACAGATACGCAAAACATTTATGATTGGTAACTCTTATTGGCAATCATGTCAAATATTTTGCGAGGGTCGTCTTAGAGGAGTTAACATCTTGGACAAGTGAAAATGATGTTATCCCTCTCAACCATACTGGATGTTGTCAGCATACCAGCACTATTACCAATTTTTAAACCCTCTCCCTACTAATTGACAAAGGGGATAAGTTACCCCTGTATCTCTGTTTTATTGATTATAGGTCTGCTTTTAATCATATAGAAATGGGAAAATTGTGGCTCAAATTTAACAACTGGAAGATTCCACCTGCCATCTTGAAATGGCTGATTTTGTTACACACAGACACCTGGGTACAAGTCAAGCTGGGGTCAGGCACCCAACCTACCAGATGCATTCCAACCATTAAAGGGCTGAAGCAGAGTGGTGTCTTAGCTTCCACCTTGTTTAACCTCTTCATGGTGGACTTAACACCGAGATTAAACAAGTGTAATTCTCACACCACAAAGTTGAGGGGACTTATTCTTTCAAACTTACTATACGCCAATGGTCTGGTACTCATAAGTAACACTCCTTTTGACCATAAGCACCAACTATATGCTACACAATCCTAACCCGGATGAAAACAACCTGAGCATTAATGTTGACAAGAATTAGTCCATGGCCCTGAACCAAAAAAATGCAAAAGGTTTAAGCATGGGCGTAAAATCCGCTCCGCTCGCGGATTTTTCGGATTTTCGGCAAATTCGCAATCCGCGAACTCTCGCGAATTTGTCGAAAATCCGTGAATCCGCTCGCGGCGGATTTTTTGCTTGGTTGCGGCGCGCGGCGTGGTGCACGGCGGTTACTTTCCGTCATTAAGCGTTTGCCGAGTTGTTTTTCTCGATCATATTTAGCGAGTGCCGCGCCATTTTGGATCTTGCTGCGTGATCCCGCGGGAGTTTGGCGCCCGCGAATACGTAATCGCGGCTTGCCACCTTGCACAGCATACCTCGCGAGAGTTCACAATTGCGAACACGTAGTTGCGGTGGAAAGGAACAATCTCGCACTCGCGAAATAGAGATTTTGCAATTCTGCACAAGAAAATCACCAGCAAACAGGATAAACCTTCAGAAAATTATGATTTTTATCGGAATCACTCCTCAGGTTGACATTTGCATGGCCTTTTTTTTTGCAAGGAGTCCATTTTTGGGGGGGGGAGGAAGGAAGTGCCCCACAGTCTCCAACTTCCTGTTCCTGTCCAGCAGGCTCCTCCCAGTGCTTTGTCCATCTCCTGGTCACTTTCATTTGGATCTGGAGCTGGAAGGATTACTTTTTGTGGGTGCTGCTGGATATTTGGATTTGAGGCCTTTTTTGACTGTCTTTGGATCACTTTTGGATTAGAAATCAACTTTCACAAGTAAGTTTGTTTGGGGCATTACAGTTGCTGCAAGTACAATTTTGGAACTTTTTCAGAACATTAAATAAATTATATTGTTGGTAGCCACAGTATCCAGTAGGACCAGGGTTGGTTAGGGGTGCATGATACAACTGTTTTGTTGAATTTAAACACTATTGAGGCCATGGATGGGCTGGGATTGTGCTGATTTTATTGTTTTTTGTCGTTTTTTTGGGGCTGCTGGTGGGGCCTTTTGCCAAGGGGTAGTGGTGCATAGACTGAGTGTGCCTGTAGTGTGGTCTCACTCTCTTTAATGTAAACATCATGGATGGCATTGGATTGTGGTGATTTCTGGCTGGTTTTCTGTTTTTTGGGGGTGTACTGTTGATGTGGACTGTGGCCATGTGGGTGGTGGTGGTGGCCATCTTGAGTCCTGGCTGGTACAGGCAACATGTGCTTGGGGTGTAAGGGGCCATTTTTAAGAGAGGCAGTGTCTGAGGCCTGCACTTATTTTGCCTACTTTTCATCCATTATGCCCAGGGGTAGTGAGTGTTGCATGGGCCTAGTGTTTCTGAGGGGTGTCTTCTTGAATTTAAACACCATTGAGGCCATGGATGGGCTGGGATTGTGCTGATTTTATTGTTTTTTGTCGTTTTTTTGGGGCTGCTGGTGGGGCCTTTTGCCAAGGGGTAGTGGTGCATGGACTGAGTGTGCCTGTAGTGTGGTCTCACTCTCTTTAATGTAAACATCATGGATGGCATTGGATTGTGGTGATTTCTGGCTGGTTTTCAGTTTTTTGGGGGTGTACTGTTGATGTGGACTGTGGCCATGTGGGTGGTGGTGGTGGCCATCTTGAGTCCTGGCTGGTACAGGCAACATGTGCTTGGGGTGTAAGGGGCCATTTTTAAGAGAGGCAGTGTCTGAGGCCTGCACTTATTTTGCCTACTTTTCATCCATTATGCCCAGGGGTAGTGAGTGTTGCATGGGCCTAGTGTTTCTGAGGGGTGTCTTCTTGAATTTAAACACCATTGAGGCCATGGATGGGCTGGGATTGTGCTGATTTTATTGTTTTTGTCGTTTTTTTGGGGCTGCTGGTGGGGCCTTTTGCCAAGGGGTAGAGGTGCATGGACTGAGTGTGCCTGTAGTGTGGTCTCACTCTCTTTAATGTAAACATCATGGATGGCATTGGATTGTGGTGATTTCTGGCTGGTTTTCTGTTTTTTGGGGGTGTACTGTTGATGTGGACTGTGGCCATGTGGGTGGTGGTGGTGGCCATCTTGAGTCCTGGCTGGTACAGGCAACATGTGCTTGGGGTGTAAGGGGCCATTTTTAAGAGAGGCAGTGTCTGAGGCCTGCACATATTTTGCCTACTTTTCATCCATTATGCCCAGGGGTAGTGAGTGTTGCATGGGCCTAGTGTTTCTGAGGGGTGTCTTCTTGAATTTAAACACCATTGAGGCCATGGATGGGCTGGGATTGTGCTGATTTTATTGTTTTTTGTCGTTTTTTTGGGGCTGCTGGTGGGGCCTTTTGCCAAGGGGTAGTGGTGCATGGACTGAGTGTGCCTGTAGTGTGGTCTCACTCTCTTTAATGTAAACATCATGGATGGCATTGGATTGTGGTGATTTCTGGCTGTTTTTCTGTTTTTTGGGGGTGTATTGTTGATGTGGACTGTGGCCATGTGGGTGGTGGTGGTGGCCATCTTGAGTCCTGGCTGGTACAGGCAACATGTGCTTGGGGTGTAAGGGGCCATTTTTAAGAGAGGCAGTGTCTGAGGCCTGCACTTATTTTGCCTACTTTTCATCCATTATGCCCAGGGGTAGTGAGTGTTGCATGGGCCTAGTGTTTCTGAGGGGTGTCTTCTTGAATTTAAACACCATTGAGGCCATGGATGGGCTGGGATTGTGCTGATTTTATTTTTTTCTGTCGTTTTTTTGGGGCTGCTGGTGGGGCCTTTTGCCAAGGGGTAGTGGTGCATGGACTGAGTGTGCCTGTAGTGTGGTCTCACTCTCTTTAATGTAAACATCATGGATGGCATTGGATTGTGGTGATTTCTGGCTGGTTTTCTGTTTTTTGGGGGTGTACTGTTGATGTGGACTGTGGCCATGTGGGTGGTGGTGGTGGCCATCTTGAGTCCTGGCTGGTACAGGCAACATGTGCTTGGGGTGTAAGGGGCCATTTTTAAGAGAGGCAGTGTCTGAGGCCTGCACTTATTTTGCCTACTTTTCATCCATTATGCCCAGGGGTAGTGAGTGTTGCATACTTGCATGGCCCTAGTCTTTCTGTGGGGTGTCTTCAATATAAACATCATGGATGGCATGGGATTGTGCTCATTTTTCTGTGTTTTGTCGATTTTTTGGGGTGTATAACTGAACTGATGTTCCTCTGTCTTCCATTGCTTTTAGGTGCACAAGACTCAAGAGAACCACCAGTGCCAGGAAGAAGTCCTGCAGCGGTGTGTGTGTGCAGCATAACGTCACGCGACGTCACGTCTGGACACAGACAACTCTGCAACTCGTGCAACTGCTGCCTGCTGTTCTGACCTGCTCTGAAGAAGATGGCCCCAAAAAAAGTAACCCGTAGCTCCTCTAGCAAGAAAGGTGCCAGTAAGGAGCAGAAGAAGCAAGTTACCAAGGAGACTGGTGTGCCACCCGCCTCTTTTTTTGGGAGTAAAAAAAAAAGTATGCCTGCAGCAGCAGCGGGATCTGCTGGGGACCAAGCTGGCAGCAGCACCCCCGCTCCATTGGGCTCAGTGCCACCACCACCACCACACCAACTTAAGTCCAAGCCCTTGAGTGCTGCAGAGGCAGCCAGTATAGTTCTTCAATCACCATCGACCAGTGATGTTGGCTCATCGCAAGAAAGCAGCAGCAATGTCCCTCAATCAACACAGGTTGTTGTAGCTCATCTGACGAGTGTTGAACAACCACAGCCGCAACAACAATCACATGTGCAAGTACAAGCCCAAGTACATGTGGAAGGAGAGGCAGCGCAAGGAGATGCGCAAGCAGAGGTGCATGGAGGGTCACAAGTGCCCACAATAGTTGTTCCTCCCGAAGTAGGGGCACATCAGGAAATCGACAATCAAGGCGAGGTATCATTTGAGGAAGCCACTCCTCCTGATGATCCTTCATTGTCTTCCACACCCCTAGCAAGGAAGAGATCAAGGGTGGTGTCTACATCTTCTTCAAGCACACCTCCTTCTGATGATACGGATCAAACTTGGGAACCAGCACCACTGCCGTCTGAGAGTGAGGCACACCATGATCCGACAAAGGTAGTTAAGCGTAAAAGGAAGCTCGTCCAAAGTCTCAGAGTTATGGAGTGTGATGAGGCTCAACAAGAAGTGGCGGATACTGCTGCTGATGAAGACTCTGCCAACGACGACCCAGTCATCATAAAGGTCACTGCAGCCCCAGCGGGCATGCAGCAAACAGACATTTTGACCCTAGCCCGAAGAGCTGCTGAGCGTGATGATGATGATGTTGTCGATGAGGAGGCAGTGGAAACACCACAATCATTGGAGTTAAGTAGTACACCAACTCGTCCCGCTTCCATATTTCTTTTTGGCAAGAAGAGACCTCCATCCACCTCGACCTTAATTAGTGGCGGTGAAAGTGCACAACGTACAAAAGTTGGGCAATCCAGATCCTCCACTTCATCTGGCATTAGCTTCATGACCACCACCACCAGTATCGCCGCCTCCTCTAGGTCCCACAGACACTTCAAGTCCCCAGTTTGGGACTTCTTTACTGTTTGTCAAAAAAATCCAAAGTTTGCCATTTGTACCCTTTGTAAGGTTGCAGTTAGTCGTGGTAAGCCAGGTACCAACTATGGTACCGGAGGCCAGAGAGGTCATCTTAGGAGACAGCACACTGTCCAATGGTTTGCGCACCTAGATGCGATCAAGAAAGGCCGAATTCAAGGAAACGTTGATGTTGCATCTGATGATGACGAGGAGGAAGAAGACGTGTCAAACACTTCCCTTACACCCAGTACCCCTGTCAGCAGCACACCCAATGTGAGGCACACTAAGAGTGTTGGAGCGAGTGAGACACCAACGCACAAAAGTTCACCAGCGAGCAAAATTGGGTCAACGAAGTCATTATCAGCCCGTAAATGCTTGGTCCAGGGCAACATTAGAACAATGCTTACTTCAGACGTGCCATATGAACGCAACCACCCACTGACGCGTCTGTATAACACTAAGCTGGCTAAAATGCTAGCTATGGACCTTCTCCCTTTTTCTTTTGTAGAAGCGGTAGGTTTTCTAGAATTAGTGGCAACGCTCTGCCCTAAATGGAAGGTTCCTAGCCGGTTCTATTTTGCCAGAGTTGCGGTTCCAGCACTACATGAAGATGTGCTGGAGGCGATTGGGGCAGCTTTGCAGAAGAGTGCTGTTCACACAATACATCTGACAACAGACATGTGGACCAGTGGCGCAGGCGCTGATTACATGTGCATCACTGCACACTGGGTCTCTTTTTCAGGTGTTAAAGCAAAGCTAAACGCAGGTGTTGACCCGGACAAAGTTTTCAAAGCTGCTCGGAAACATGCAACACTAGCCATGTTTGGCTTGGAGAAAAGTCACACATCCCAAAACATTTTGGACGAGTTTGACAAAAAGGTCTTGAAAATGCTATCCCCAAAAAAACGCCAGATTGGTTATGTTTCCACGGATAATGGCGCCAATGTAGTTAAGGCCATGGCGCTGGGTCGCTATTTTAGAGTGCCGTGTTTGGCGCACTGTATCAACCTGGTAGTTAAAAAATTCTTGAGTGATAGAGACAGTGCAGCGTTCGCGGTAATGGCCACCTGCCGCAAAATGTGCAACCATTTCAGCCATTCTTTTAAGGCCCGGAAGCATCTGAGGAGGCTGCTACTTCAAAGTCGAATACCAGTGAAAGCACTCATCCAGGAGGTGGCAACACGTTGGAACTCAACCTTCTACATGCTTGAGCGTCTGTATGAGCAGTATACGGTACTCGATCACTATTTCTTCACAGAGGGTACATCTCAGAAGGAGGACATGCGGATGGGTGCGGCGCAATGGGACATAGTTAAAAGCCTGACAGACATGCTTCGTCCTTTTGAGTTCTTCACGCGTGCAGTCAGCCAGGAGGACTGTAATTTGGGAAAAGCTATCCCATTGTTGTGCATGCTGGAGCACCAACTGATGGCGGTGTCTTCTGAGTTTGAAAAAGATGAAAAAAAAAAGACCATTTTATTTTGTCTGAGAAATTATTAGAGCGCCTACGTGGTGATGAACGTCTTCAAAAGATCAAGTCAGAACAGCATTACATTTGTGCTACTATTCTGGATCCACGCTACAAAAAGGCGCTGGCAGGCAAAGCATTCTTTCCTTTTGCTGATGCAGATGTTCAAAAGTACAAACATTGGTTAGCCTGGTCAGCCAAGAGGTTTGAAAAAGAACGGCAGGTTATTGAAGGAGAAGACAGTACATCAGCATCAGCATCAGCAGGCCATCCCCAGTCACAAGAATCCACTTCTGCACCTGTGGCTGGGGCACAAGTGACCTCTCAGCCGTTAAAGACAACGGCAAGTGGATCATCTGCACCACACACAATGACAACACTAACAGTGGCTGCGGAGGAGGATTGGCTAAGTTTGATGGGGTATGGTTCTCGAAAAAATGTCACAGGCACAGCAAAAAGTAAGCAAAGTGGAGGAACAGTTGATGACCTTGAGTCGATGGTGCAGGACTATCTGAATGACTCAACAGAGGTCTTTCTTAATGATGAGCCATTGCAGTATTGGCATGGGAAAAACAATTGTGGCCAGAGCTCTCCAACCTGGCTATAAACTATTTGTCTTGCCCACTCGCAAGTGTGTCTTCTGAACGTGTTTTCAGTGCTGCTGGTGGCATTGTAACTCCCAAACGGAGCCGCCTCTCGCCCTAAAATGTGGAGCGGCTGACAATGATCAAGATGAATCAGCACCTCATACCACCAGATTACAAAGTACGAGAAAGCACGCCGCATGAAGACGAGGAGGACGGCAACGTAGATGAGGGGATTTGTTCTCTGTTCGGTGGCACTGACCTCATCCTGCCTGAATTCGCAGAGTATGATGACAAAATCTTCTTCTTATTCCCTGACACCGAGCCCTGAAAATGAGACAATGAATCGATAACTTTCTTTTTCGTCCTTATTCACTTTTATTCCTGTGTGTCTCTCTTTCTTTGTTTTGCACAGTTAATTTAATTCAAACTTTAATCACCTAATCCTAAAAACAAGACCATCAGCAGAACTGTCTTCACTTGTTTGCTTATTGATTTGAAGGTGCCGCAGTCTACAACATTCCTCAGGTTCACAAGTTCTGAAGAACATGCTCCTCTATTCTCCTCCTCCAGACTGCGATTTCCCTCAAAGCAGAGTGCTGGATTACGGCCAATGAAGAAAGACTCAGCACTTGTGGGGGTGTTCTACTTCTTTGCGGGTGAGTTGACGGATTTGGGCCCATTGCTGTGAAGCTCTAATAATGGATAAAAGTGTTTTGGACCAAATATGAGGTGGAAATTTCTTGCCGTTTTTGCTGACTTGCTTGCCTTTGAGGTGCTCTTTGGCGGGGTTCCGGGTGTTTGTGGGTGAGTTTTGGGGTCTGGGAGCACTGCTGCGACAGTCTAATCTTGATTGCATTTGCTTTTCAGGAAATCCGTGGTGGAAAACAGGAGTTATGATGATTGATGATGACCTAGCTGCACAGCGCGTTTGGACCAGAAGGCCGAGAGATATTGTAAGTATGAGATTTAGCTTTTTCGCTGTTTGGGGGTGTTGTCGCGTGGTTTTTTGCGGGTGGGTTGGCGGGTCTTGGCTGGGGCATTCCTGGGGCATTCCTGGGAAGGTCTAATGCCGGATAGAAGTGTTTTGGACAAAATCCTTAAGGAAAAGCCTTTTTTTTGCTATTTCTTCTGACATCTTGCTCAATGTAGCGTTTTGGGGGGCTTCCTGCTGTTCGTGGGTGGGTTGCGGCCGGGGTCTCTGTCGAAGCACCGCTGCGACAGTCTAATCTTGATTGCATTTGCTTTTCAGGAAATCCGTGGTGGAAAACAGGAGTTATGATGATTGATGATGACCTAGCTGCACAGCGCGTTTGGACCAAAAGGCCGAGAGATATTGTAAGTATGAGATTTAGCTTTTTCGCTGTTTGGGGGTGTTGTCGCGTGGTTTTTTGCGGGTGGGTTGGCGGGTCTTGGCTGGGGCATTCCTGGGGCATTCCTGGGAAGGTCTAATGCCGGATAGAAGTGTTTTGGACAAAATCCTTAAGGAAAAGCCTTTTTTTTGCTATTTCTTCTGACATCTTGCTCAATGTAGCGTTTTGGGGGGCTTCCTGCTGTTCGTGGGTGGGTTGCGGCCGGGGTCTTTGTCGAAGCACTGCTGCGACAGTCTAATCTTGATTGCATTTGCTTTTCAGGAAATCCGTGGTGGAAAACAGGAGTTATGATGATTGATGATGACCTAGCTGGTAGTAGCTGCACAGCGCGTTTGGACCAGAAGGCCGAGAGATATTGTAAGTATGAGATTTAGCTTTTTCGCTGTTTGGGGGTGTTGTCGCGTGGTTTTTTGCGGGTGGGTTGGCGGGTCTTGCCTGGGGCATTCCTGGGAAGGTCTAATACCGGATAGAAGTGTTTTGGACAAAATCCATAAGGAAACACCACTTTTGGCACTTTTTGCAAGTTAGGGTTCGTTAGGGTTAGCCCTAGCAGCAGGATTGCATGTGTTTCGGGGTGTTCTATTGCAACGCAGTTCTGGGGTTTTAGAGCACTGTTGGAGCGATGCTGGCTATGGATACTTTTGCTTGCTTGCAAGTGGTTTGAATACAATCCACGGTCTGTATTTGGGCCTACTGTTACTTTCAAAGTACGTTTTGTCTCCATTTTTCTGCTAGGCATCGTTTTTGGAGATCTGATTGGGGGTCTTCTACATTTTTGCGACTGGCTTTAGTAAGGGTCTTGGTGGGAGCATTGCTGGGAAGGTCAAATTTTGTTCTAAAACACAGTTTACAGTACACCTACCTTGAGGGGAAAGATCCGCTATAATATTTTGGCCATACTTATTTATCCTTAAAAAGGTGACTCAGACAGAGCACGCAATTTCAAAAATATTCTACTGTCTATTAGGGAAATCAAAGTGTGACTTTTTGCACAACACAGCGTGCATACCTTTTATTTATTTATCAGTGGTATTGTAATAGCAATTCCTGTTTTCCGTTCAATAATTACAGGCCAGGTTTCAGTCAACATCCGCCAGGCAGGCAGTGGACAGGGTGTCTTCTGTCAGTGGTCACCAACATTGATGGACGAAGCGTCAGCTGGAATGGAGTAGTGCCGCTAATAAGAGGAATTGTTTGCTGCATGCAACTTACTTACCAAATTCAACAGGACAACTCCAACAACATACAGAATACAGATACAGTATCCATTGTTTTCTTCTATGAGTGTGACTGCATGTGCTTAGCTTTAGTTTGTACCCAAAGATTTCTTTATCTTCAATTATTGTTTGTCCAGGCTGTGCTTTTTTTTTCTTCTCTCAACAAAACCTACCCAAAAAGAAACCCCCATTCCCATCCATTTTCCAAACCCTAACCCTCTTCCCCCGGGCTGTGTTGTTTTGCTTGATGTCTGACTAAAATGACATCAATAATTCCACACACTTGCTGGGGAGGATAAGGTCATAGCAACAGGCTGGTGAAGGAATACGAGGATATCTTCTAGACTTACTCAGCTTCAGTACTATATCTTCTAGTAGTAGGAGCCAATGTCAAATAAATTCAACGCAAGTACTAGTTATACTTGCAAGCAAATACTTTACCATTTGTTAGGCTACATTATGGCACTGTTCTAGTGTACTGTCACCTGCTATATTCTCGATCGTACCGTAACCGTTGTAATGCTACAGTAAGGACAAACCAGGTTTCGTTTTCTTTTTTTCCATAGGCATGCAACTGCCACTGTGTCACACCACTAGTACCACCGCAATGAGGAAATTTCACCCGCCCAGGATTGCCAACGTTAATCCCCATTTCACGTGGAGCCAGCCCTGGGCCTAGCCCTAATTTCTAACACAAATTACAGGTAAGATAAGCGTTTGGTGGGAGGTAGTATAATGGAGTATTATTTAGGACTAGACGAGAGATTGACGGTAGGACTACTAAAGTCCTACGACTGTTCAGGAAAACAAACTTACTGTTACACCCCCGTCCCCCACCCACCAGACTGAAAAGCAGTAAAAAACAGGTATGGTCAGATAAAGTTGAAAAATGTATATTTATGTAGCCCTAACAAAATAATCTCCCTCAAGACCCACCCTAACCCCAACGATTATCTTTGAAAAGTCCCAAAAAGAACCCAACTCCCAAATCCCACCCCCCAAAAGTCTCTAAAAAAAGGGCAAGGGACACTCCACTACTGGAGGGTGCTGGTGCATTTTGCGGCATGGGCATCATACTCCTTGCGGAGGGTGGCAAGCTCGAAGCGGAGGCCCTCTACCAAGTTCTTATAGTTCTGGACCTCCTGCTCCAGGTAGGACATTCGGACTCCTAGGCGGCTTTGGCGTGCCTTGCAGCTCCTGTGGGGGGCAGCTGGTCTTTCTGTTGCTTGGCGGTGGCGGTTGGCTTTGTTAGCCCGGCTCGGTCCCGCTGGAGCACTGCGCATGCTGGCGTCCCGTGGGGTCACGGAGGAGGATGCAGCTGTCCCAGTCGAGGATGTTGTTGTTGCACCGGTCGACTGCGTGTCCTCCTCCTCCTCCAGGGCCACCAGCCGCCGATATTCGGCGACAGTGGCATCCAGCCTCCGTTGCCGGGCCATTCGAGCCTGCTCCCTCCGTGATGTTGATTTGGAAGGAGCAACTATATGAAGAAAGAAAGACATAGTCTGTAACCAATGCTCCTTAGCATTAATAACACAAAGTGATTGAGCCGAAAATTGGGTCACAGTACAAGTAGCAAATTGAAAGCACAGTACATAACTATTGAGGACAGTATCTATGTAACCTCCCACTTCTGCATCCTTGCTCTAACATTAGTGGTAGTTTAATGAACAAATTCTACGACCACTATGGACTTCCATTACAGTCGACTATGACAGTACACCAGTCTTATTCTTATTCTTCTCTCTTGTTTAGGAAAATTGGTACGTTATCTTATACAAGCCGGCAGAATGGCAGCACAGTGAACTTGCACCCGAGAAAAACAGTTGCACACCATGATGAGTGAGACAGACTTGCGTTACTGTACCGGTCCAGTACATGCAGGTGGTAAAGCTATTACTTTTCTATTACGGGTGGCACTGAGAATACTCTGTTACAAAGGCTACTGCTTAATTAATTTACCTTTCACCCTACAGTGCAAATGAGTACTAGAAAAGGAAAATGAACAAGCTAAATAATTTGATTATCTATCACTTCACATGGGACGTATTTGATGACATATGGGATGACTTTAGGTGCTTTGCTTAATATTGAGTGAACAGTGATACACCCACACATGAATGACGTACTACAACTAAACTAAAGTTATTAAGAGAGGTACGGAGTGTCCACCGTAATAACCAGATATATGCTGTGCTTGCAGTTGCAATACAAAGTACTGCTACTATTCATGGTAGTATTGGACACATTTACAATTTCTTTTCCTTGCCTTCCCTACACTGGAACGGACGTGCGGGTGCGGTGGTACATGCTCTTCAAGGTAACACTTAGTTCATCCAGCGACCATCTACTCTCTCTAGATACACATGTGCTATCTAAGAGTCAGAGAATACCATGCTTCAGGAATCCATTCATTCAAAGTATACGCACACATACAGTTTCTGTTTCACCCACCCAGGCTGCTGTCCTTCCACCCATCCTTGCTTCATCATTGACCCAGCCATGCACCATACCATATTCTTTCCTTCCCAGCCACCTCGGGGGCCAAGCAAACACATATCGTTCTTCTTTGCCAGCCATCATACAATTTCGCGTCCCACTTACTTACACCCTTCTTTCGCTTTTCGTTCATCCCATCCATCACGTTCATCTAAGAACTTATTGGGATTCTTCTCACCAAAAACTTCACAGCTAAGTCGAAGTACATTTTGAGGAGGCTACTACCTGGTTGATTTGTAATACACCCGTGCAGAAAGCACACTATGCAGTCTTCAATCTCAATAAGTAAGGAATATATAGCTTACCTGTTCCCGCCACCACCGTGCGAACCCCCACAGGACCGTCCGCCGGCTCTTGCACCGCCTCCTCCCCAGAGTCCTCCGAGTCCTCGCCCAACACCGCCACCTCCGCGCTGGCCCCGTCACCAGATGTTCCACCTACAAAGTACATTTAAGAATGTTAGAATACACCACTCACTACTATATAATATTTGGTCTAGGAATAATAAAGAAATGTTAAAAAAACAGAATACAATGTAATAATTTGTGACTGTCTACTCTAAAGTAAAAATGTCCCTTTTTCCAGGGAAGGCTGTTGTCTTGCTGCACTTTTATGCACAACTGATGAATGCTTGCTTTTTATTTTTAACACGCACCACTTTTTCTCCTAACAGACAGAAGCTTGACTCCTAAGAACACGACCAGGATCAAGTTCAAACCAGGTGAGAGCTCGGCTCGACCACAAGAAATGTGTCCAATTAATCGTCAGCACTAAGCACTTTTCCGTTTTCAGTTAAATAGTTTTATGACAAAGTAGATTTTAATAAATGTGTTTACTTTTAATAAAGCTTTTAAACTTAAATAGACTCTGTGGTTTTTGGTCCTCCAGACTAGAGTGGATGAGCTAAAGGTTTTGGAATTTTTGCAAGCATGAGTTCCTCTGACACTTCTTGACTGTGACTCCGTACTCTTGTCCTGCGTACGATAATCTAGAGATCATTGGGGATCAATCATCGGTGACTTCGGGAGCTAAATGACTCTGCCACACTATCTAGTCAGTAAGGAGACAGTGCATAGAGCTATTGCTGAATAGAATGGGAGTACAATGGAATTGCCAAATGTCCAATCTTAGTTAGCTACACAGACAGACTAATAAGAATAATCTAGTAATACCACATGGAGTCATATTCGAGGCAGGATAAGAATTTATATCCAGTCTACAAGAAGATCAAAGACGATTTAGAAAAAATCGAATGAGGAACGCTAGGAAAAAATAGGTACTCTTTATTAAAATTTAAACTTACTGGGGCCAGCAAAGGAGCCCTCGCCTGCCCGATCCTGGCCTGCATCCTCCTGAACAGCACCCTCCTCCTGTGTCCTCTTGCCCTTGGGGGGAGCTGATGTACAACATGAAAGAAAGAAAGACCAGAAAACATGGATGAGATTTGTCAACCAAATCAAACATTTCAAAAGAACAATAACAAAATATTTTGGAGAAATAGCAAATAGATAGACAACTATTCCACGGGATCTATCTCATGTGGTATACTACGTTATTCGTATTGCCTGATTTGCGGACCGTTGACTTAGAAAGTTCCTATGTAACTCAATAAACAGACTACTAAAGAGGTTTGCCTAGGCCTGGCAGGCAGCAGTCCGCAGCACGCGAAGTGACAGACAAAGTCCATCCTGCTTGCAGATCAGTGAATACTCAAACTATCAATCCACCGACCACCGCCACTATTTCTTCTTATAGCCATGTGTCTAAAGGAAGGACTGGACTTCAGTCTGTTGGGGCTGATTTAGAAGTCCCTTGCGGCTCATTTTCCTCCATTGTTGCATGACTTTTGTGACGCAGCGGCAGAACAAAAGACTCGCCATGGTGTTGGTGCGGCGTATATATGCATCACGTTGTAAAGCCCTGCGCCATCAGGTGGCGTTCCGGCGCAAGGGAGGGCGTACCTGCGCAGGAACGAATCCTAAAAGTGGCTGAGGGAAATCTACAAGATGTCAATCAGTCACTTTTAGGACAATGATGCATGACTCAAACCCTGCGCGCTTGAAGCCGACGTACGGCTTGATGCAGCATTGGGGAGATAGGGTACCCCAGAGCATTGCTGGAGCTGCGCCATCATTGGCACGCAACTCCAGCAATGCGCCGCCTTTACGGCACAGATGCGTAAGGCTTCTGTGACATTTTGGGCCAATGGGTGGTGGTGGCATGGCACACAATTACTGCCGCACCCCTGCTACTTTGCAGGGATGCGCCGGTAATTGAAAATATGACCCTTAGTGTCTAGCATTACGCAGTTCTTATCTTTACACTACACTCATACATAATTTCTCAGGCCAATGAAATGAACACAAAATACAAAACAAATAAGCATAGTAGCAAGCAAGGCTACTGAGAAGGAGAGCAGTGCACCTGAAATGCATAGAAGATTTTGAAATATAATTTACCTACAATGTAATCGGCAGCATTATTGCTCTTGGTAAAGAACAAAGATTTGCAAATGACAGAGCCGGATAAAACAGAGTAGTGATGAATAGCTACTACTACTCACCAAGCCCGGGGACCTCTACGCCGAGCGCGTCCAGCAAGTCCCGCTCCCGGTCCATGACATCTGTCCAGAGGTGGGTGGCCTGGTTATATGTGCGCCGGACCCCAGAGAGCTGAAACATGGCCCGGCACACCTTCTCCCACCGCTTCCGGCGCTCCCGGATGCCATAGCCGGTTGCGATCTTGCCGCCTCCCAGGATCGTCTTGGGGAGGCGGTGCTGGACGTGGAAGATGAGTTCGGCCACCTCCTCCGCGCTAAAGATCTCCCGTGGCACCACTTGCTCCCCCCTCAAACGCCCGCACGGGAGCCGGTCACGGGGTGCGGGACCCTTCCCCTTCTCAGGGTGCTTCCCGGCTCCCTTTACCATGGTCTGGGCAGAAATAAAGTTAAATGATAAAGAAGAAATAGAATAGTGAAGAAGAAAAGAAAAGAGTTTAAAAAAGTAGTTTAAAAGTAACTAAAAGCAGCAGAAAACACAAAAATATAGAGCTAGAAAAATAGAGGGATAGATTAATAAGTAAAATAGATCAAATAAACTTCAAACAAGCAAAGGATGGCAGAGATTCAGAGAGGATACAGAAAGCATGCCCAGAACCATAGCAATGAATGAGAAACAAGATGGCCGCGCCCGTTCCCGACCGCGTGGGTAAGTTCGCGCGAGATTTTCGTCGCGAGCACGCTCGAAATTGTACTAGCGAGCAGCACACTTTGCGAGATTACACATAGCTGCCGGAAACGAATTACGTCACGCAAACAAGATGGCCGCGCCCGTGTACGACCGCTAGGGTAACTTGGCAAACGTATATCTACAAGCGCCTCGCGAACACGCACAAAATCACGCGAACATACACGTCGCAAAAAAAAATTTGTGTATTCGCAAGCATTCGCGGCTTCCGAAATCGATCTCGCACGGATTCGCGCCCCAAAAAACGCGCGAAATTGCAGAAAAAACGATTTTTGCTAAACTGAAAGCAATGAGCAGGTGCAAAAGTTCAAACTTAACATTTGTAACATTCACTGTAGTGCTTCCTGAGGGGCCCCTCCAGAGTTTGCAACTATTCTATGACCCTGCTATGACCCAAACAGCAGGCTCATAGAATAGCTACAAGTAGACCATAAAGGTCCTGTGAAAAAAAATTTCACTGCAACAGAAAGCAAATTACAGATAAGGAAGGAAGCAGGTGCCAGCCAGACTGGAACTTTCTAAATAACTGACACATTAATCAACCCCAAATTAATTCATGGCAGTTGAAGTAGGGGAGGTGTGCTTGCTTTTTTCACCCCCCATAAACTACAGTGATAAACAAACCTAATGGGTGGCAGTGAGGATGTACCAGAGGGTGGCATGGGTGTCCCAGAGGGTGCAGTGGTGAAACAGAGGGTGCTGTGAACCTGTGATGATAAACCAGACGTAGAAACAACATAGTCGCGGCCGTTGCGAGCCGAAAAGTAAGTTCGCAATTGCGAAATTGTCCCAAAATCGGCGCGAACGCGCGCCAACACAAAAAACGGGAAAATCCGCAAATCCGCGAGAGTTCGCGTATCTTCGCGGATTGCGAATCTGTAAATCAATAAATTCGCGTACGCGAGATCCGCTAGATCCGCCCATGCTTAAAAAGGTTCACTACCTTGGTATCTGGCCAAATAACTGTTGGAGACAGTAAAAGAATATAAGTGCTGTGGAGTCAGCTCTTTGGAGACCTCTCCCCACTGGAAGAGTCAAAGCCAGTGGTGCAGGGGACACCTAGAATCTATAGGTTCTTCTTGCATAAATCATACATTTCCAAAGAGACCAGGACAACCAGCCGTGGAGGGAAGTGAGTTATTTATTAGCTTGAGCTAAGGACAGGGGCCCAGAATGGTAAAAAGACAATTCTATGGAGACCGCTGCTTCATTCCGCAGCGCACACATAATTATAGTATTAGCCACGCCCATTTGCACAATACAAGTTCCTCATTTTGACAAGTTCCTCATCAGACAAGTTCTTCGTCAGTCTTGTGTGATGCAATTGTGGCCAGGGGACATCTGTCTCTGATTGCACAATGTACATAGCCTCGTGCTTCTTTGCCCACATGGTGTGGTCACAGGGCAGTTGGTCGTGACAGGCTGAGTTACCAACAGTGGAAAGGATGTGGCTAAGTCTCGGGCACAACTGGGGGTGGTGAGGTACACAGGCAGCCTCTCGGAATCGGCTCGACCA
Organism: Lissotriton helveticus; assembly: GCF_964261635.1. Taxonomy (NCBI): domain Eukaryota; kingdom Metazoa; phylum Chordata; class Amphibia; order Caudata; family Salamandridae; genus Lissotriton; species Lissotriton helveticus. The sequence continues at coordinate 2,119,889,984 of NC_136057.1, read as the reverse complement.
CTCGGAGCGGGGAGGGTTGTGCAAGTTTCAACAGGGATGTGGAAAGCAATTCCTCAACAGGTTGCTGAGAGCATGGCAACACACAATGGAGTTGTGTGTGTCATTTTAAAATACAGTTCAACAGTCCCTCCTATTGCCATGCAGAGGCAACAATCAGTCGTCCTCTAGGTCAATGTCCATCATCTCCTGGACCTCTTGCTCGATCATCATCATGGCATTGTGATGGTGTAATTTCATTTGTTTGGGTGTTAAAGAGGTGACACAGAGCCCACATAGCGCGGGCATGCATTGAACACAGAGGCAGCAAGAGAACAATGCGGCTGAAATGATGGCAATGAAAATCATTATCTTCCATCCCTACTGAGATACCATGCTCCAAAACCAGCTGGTTAGGGACCATCAACCCTCATCCTGATTGATGTCGGAAGCAATGTTATGCAGTCTCTGTATTGCTTGATAGACTGTTGGTGCATTATCAGGTTTGTATATACAGCAGCTTGTTTTGATCAATGTGCAGACCCCCCCACGGTCTGCCAATATTATGTCAAGCGCCATTCTGTGCTGTAAAGTCATGAGGCGGTCCGGCTGAAGTTCAGCCGCAATGTTACTGAGGGCAGCGGCAGTCGCGTTGATGGTGGCCTCTACCATACTTGTGAGATGTATTGAAGACTGCGACTATTGACCGTAGGGCCCCAAATTCAGGTTGGTTTTATCGAACCAAACCTGTTCTTCTTGCAGGGGTGTGAAGAGGAAAGCATAAGAGACTCAGGGCCAGATGTAGGTAGGCAAATACCAGTCGGTAACGGCCGATTTTGGCCGTTACCGACTGGTATTTGGAGTTTGAGATGTAGGGGCTTTAAAAATTACAGATTCGGTAAATTTACTGATTCTGTAAATTACCGAATCGGTAAATTTACTGAATCTGTAATTTGAGATGAAGGTGGCACTGTCAACAGTGCCACAGGGCCTTGAGGATTCGGTATTTACCACCAACTATTAGTTGGTGGTAAATAACGAATACCTGTGTATATGCAGATCTGTGCATGTACACCTGTGCCATGTGGCACACATACATGCCTTAAGGGAATGTATGTGTGTCACATGGCACACAAGCACTAATCAGGGGTGCAACAGGGTGTCAAAGTGACACCTTGCCACCCTTGACAAGGCCCATAGGAATCAATGGCAATTACTGAATCGGTAAATACCGATTCGGTAATTACTGAATCTTAACGATTCGGTAATTTTTACTGAATATTTACCTACATAGCATTTACCGATTTGTAAATACCAAATCGGTAAAATTCGGTATTTACGAATCAGTAAATACCATTTACCTACATCTAGCCCTCAGTTTTCTGGGAGGTGAGTTTGAGACTGTGACACTACATCCATGGTTGTCGGCCTTTGAGGGTCTTGGCAAGCTCAGACTATAGCTTATGACAAGGGGATCTTGAGGTGGAGCTGCGTGCCATCTGCATACCAGTAGAAGATGTGTGAGCTTCTCATCAGGAGTCACAGTCGTCCATGCACAGATTTAAGAGAGTGGGGACAAGATGGAGCCTTTACATACTCTTCAATGAAGTTGAAAGGGGATGGATGGAAAGAGAGATGGATAGATTTACTGAGTACAATTTGATAAATAAGACTCAGACCAACTCAGCATTGTTCCATTGATGCCCATCCATTCATCGAAAATTTTTGGAAGGGAGACACATTTTTTTTTTTAATATTTCTTTTTATTATTGAAAAACAAGAAAATCCAACGGCAGATGCCTTACATCACGGAGTAAGCAACAATTACATAAACATATGGTAAGCAATAGACGGAGAATCCGTACGGTGAAAGCTAAATCACAGGTTAAAATGGCGTGCGATCTTATAGTACACAGTAATTATCAGTCCAAACTTATCGACATTGTTCACAATTCCACCACCCATTAGGAACAGGATTTTAAAAATACGGAAGGATCAAGTGGTAGTCAAGCGCAACACTATAGAAACAGTGAGCAAAACAACGATCGCTACCCACTTGCAGCAATTAAAGGCAAGACATTATGAAAGATCTCGTATAACACAACCACCCCTAGGACACTTCCACCCACCAATCAGGATAACCACTCAGGAAGGCACCCAATACCAGGATTTGAATCGGGGTTTGAAACATAGAAACAAAACAAAGACAATACAACATACACCCCTCCCCCCTCCCTGCACCCCTACATATGGCTTCCGCCTAACCCCAACTATCAGTGAACCTGTCCCCCCATCTAACTAATTACCAAAAAAGGAAAGTGGAGGAGGAATTCCTCATACAGGCTCCCGGTCTCCCCTCCCCCCCGCCAGAAGCAAACGACCCCTGCAATATATTCAAAAAAATGATTAGGAAGTACTGGCAAAACCAAACAGGGGAAGTTATGAATACCGCCCAGACTCCTGCATCAATCAAGGTAGCAAATCCCGTATCCATTGAAGTCGTAATATCGAACCCAGACAGTCAAGCTCATCCATGGCCCTTCCGATCCTTCCTGCGAACTCCCACCATTAGAACCATCGTATTACCAGGAGAGTCAAAGTGCCCAAGGAGTTCAAAACAATTGCAGCTGGAACAAGTCAAAAATGTTAGGTCTTTAAGAACTCCAACCATACAGAAATGCTCCCCCACCGACAGTAAGTCTCGATATTGCTCCCTCCGAAAACGTAGTGAAACTACATGGGAGGAGAAAGATGTTAGAACAATCCAAAAGGTACTAATGGAGTTCTACTGGAGTGAAGAATCGGGTGGTTCCATCTTGATCGGTAGCACTGTTGGTTGTAGTGAGCTTTCAGAAATCTCGAGCTCGCAAGTTGTTACTTGAGTGCTGACCAAGGGCATCAATTCTTTTTCCTGCGCGGGGCCCTCTTTCTCCGTGGAAACCTGCATGGCGGGGAACTCAGCGTGTTTCAGGTCTTGCAGAGGATCAGAGTCCGGTCTCAAATGCCCAGTCTCAACTGCAACGATCATTTTGTGGACGATGGCTTCCACTTGCGAGTGAAGTGCCCCGATGGCGGCCATTACAGTCCTCAGCTACAGCACACACTCCGTCCGATCTATCTCCTCTCGCTCGATTTCAAGCTAAGTCTTTTACCCCAGAAGGCCGGACGACTCCGGGGGAACAGGCAAGAGCGGAGCGGACGGCAACGAAGGGCAACCTATCGATTCAGCGATCTATACTCCGCCACCGCGAGCGAGGACTCCAGCCCGTCGAACCCGGGGGGCGCTACCGGGTCTCACACCCACACCCAAAGCCACAGACGTGTTTTGTCACCGTTCCTTATATTGTCAACCAGACCACATGACCGCCATCCAGATCGGGCAAGGATGACCTCCACTTCGAAAGACCAGACTCTGCCCGAGTCCCGCAGCCGATGTTGTTCAACTGAAACCCGGCTGGGCCAGTACTCGAGGCCCCGGCTCACACGCTGGGTTAGGCCGAATAATGAAACATGGTGTATCTCCGTCAATCGAGCCGGTAAAAGTCCTGGGAATGCACCATCACGCTCTGCAACGCTTCAGCCATGCGGAGGTGAGGCGCGAAGTCAGGATATACAACAGAATTATTCAGCTAATGACGGAGGTCAACAGAGCCGGGAGCTTATGCGGCCATCTTGGTTGCTAGCGTAGCTCCTCCCCCAAGGGAGACAAGATTGACTGTGCGAAATGCTGCAGAAATGTCATGAAGTATCAGCAGGATAGAGTTGCTATTCTAAGGATGTGCAGTGGTCATCGACTGCATGCAACACTGCTGTCATTGTGCTGTACCTAGCCCTAAATCCTGATTAGAGGTCATTGAGGAGGCTGTCATATATTATGTGTTTGTTTAGTTGCTTCACTCCACAGCTTTCCAGCACTTTAGCTAGGTAAGGAAGACTGGAAATAAAGCAGTAGCTTTTAAGGTTAGCATTGGATTTCTTGAAAAGAGTGGTGACTGGGACAATTTTGTGACATCCAGAAGACCACCCTGTATTTAGGCCAAGTAGAGGAGGAGTGGGGGCAAGTTATATTTTACCTACCTCGAGCCCACAGGGCTCGACCACTAAGCTCTGTAGCTATGGTAAATACCCCAACTCCTTCAGTTGTGTATTAAAACTCTATATTTTATACTCAATCTGATTCTCTGCCCTTTTTAGACTGATTTAAATTTGACACAAAAAAATGTCTTTTCATGAATATTCATTTTTACTATGCAATTGTTTTTTGATAAAGCAAAGCACATATGTACATCAAATCATAATATTCCAATAAACAAAAGTACATTTAAACAAACAATGCATCATTGCAATTATCTTCTTCAGTTGTCTGTTGCCAGCTCAATGCATTTGGGGCTGAAGATTGGCCCTTCATCAGGAGCCCTATGAATCTACAAAAATGATATATGAACAGTATTCAGCAACTACTTTGATTTGAACTTTTAAACATCACAAAAATCACTCAACATCTTATCCTGAAGAATGTAATGATTAATCATCATGTTTCAAATGCCACCTTTCAAAAGTAAGAACATGAAAGACCCTTCACCCCACCCATCTGTGTGTAATCACTCCAAAATAACAGATCGCTGACTTACACCAACCAGCTTCTGTGGGAACAACCTCACAAGCTGGAATGAAAAATAAATGAAAAACCACTTAATCATCAGCACCTATATGCGCCCAAACACGCTGCTGCTCTAAAGTGAATCTCAGATTCTTACCTCCTTACTGACCGCAATCGTGGATAAACAAGAAAGCGTCCCTGAATTCCTGGTTTCGTTCACATCAATAGAACTTCCGAGTGAGTCTGCAAACAAACACCTCGCGTCAGTCACAAGTATAGAACGCGGCTTGCTCGGCATATACACCGACCTCAGAACCAGATTTCAATAGTATCTGCTTAAAAAATACAGTCTCCTGCGCAGTTTCCCACCACAACGTCTCCTGTCTCTACTCTGACTTATCGGCAAATGCTATGGTTGTAACCCTCACTCTCGCGTTCTAAAACAACCCGACCTCGTGGTCAACATCAACAAAGGACTACGCCATGACTTACATCTGCGCCATCTTGGAAAGGGTAGAACAAACAATGCTCACGGATGAATACTAAAGAACCTTTGATTACCTACTGCGGGACTTATACCACACTTAATAAAAACACCGTCTGGAGCTAAAACGCAACCCGAACCAAACTGCATAAATCCAAATATCCGACAAGCTATATATGATAAATGGACGGCCATTATAAGATCAAAACTTTATCAGTCAACCGCCACATACAAAAAAAAGACACTATGTTCCGAATAAAACCAAGTGTGATAGAATGAAGTAAGAAGATAGAATACACAGGCAATGAAAGGTATGCTAGCTGATAAATACATTACAATCACCTCAAACCCAAAATCAACTGTTCAAAATCATTACAGAAAGCATGCAAAATCTATTTGTTCGTTTAATCCCTTGGGATCCTGAGTTTGTATCCTTTTTATCCAGTATGTCTCTCTTTGAAGGAGGGATCTGGTGAGATCCGTACCCTCAAAGTGTTTAACTTGCTCTAGCACTGAAAACTGCAGCAGTGCTATACTGTGCCTTGCTTCCATCCAATGTGTGGCTAAACTACTCTTGATGTTTTGATTCCTGATTGTGCTTTTATGTTCAGAGATTCTGATTTTCAATTTCCTCTCCGTCTTCCCTACATACAGTTTGCCGCATGGGCATTTTATATAATAGATCAAGTTCATTGAATTGCAATCTGAGTTATGGAATAATTTGATGTCTTTTCCGGTCTGTGGATGATGGATGTTGGCTCCTACAATTACATTGTTGCAATGTACGCAATTGGTACATTTCTTCATTCCTCTGTATGAATTGTGTTGTTTCTGTTTCGATGAGAACTTAAGAATCTCTTTTAAATTCTTGAACCTGGTGAACGTGAACAGAGGTTTTAATCGGAACCCTGAAAGTCTGGCTCATTCTCTAGTAGATCTCTAGTAGATCCCAGTGTCGGTTTATGATATTTTTGATTTTTTGTGAGCTTGTGGAAAAGTTCGACACAAACACGTGCCTCTCAGATTTTTTTTTAGGTTTCTGTTTTAACAGATTATTCCGATCAGAGCTAAAACGCGGGTTTTTGCCGGATCCAATAATTCTTGGGGGTGCCCCCTTTCCCTATACTTCTGTTGTTAAAATCCCAGATGTTGTTCAAGATCGTTGGGTTCAGAACAAATTCTTTTCAATCTCATGAACTGTGAAAAGGAGAGATTCTTTTTCAAACTTGGAGGGTGAAAGCTTTGAAACTGTAAGACATTGTTAACATCAGTTTCTTTTCTGAAAACTGCAGTACATATCTTTGAAGCTTCCTGTGGGCCTGAGGAAGGTAGGTTTCAGTGAAGGCACGGTCCAGACAAACGTGCTATCACTACAGTTCACTAGGATTAATAAAGAGTTTAGTTTTTTGAAAAAAGGAGTTTAAACTAAAAATAAACCAAAAGAAGAGGGTTTAACAGGAGTGCTTCTCTACCAAACACAAGGCAAGTTATATTTTCCCAAATATTCAGAGGTTTGGGGCACGAGGCATGAGTGGCATGCGCTCACTACACCAGAGATCAGTGCAGCAGTCGAAGTGGGAACATGGCACCACTCACCAGTTCAGAATCGGTAGCAGTAGCCGCGATCTCCTCTGTACGAATGCACCACCTCTGCAGACTGGGTGCGGATTGGAGCACTAGACACCTGCTCAAGGCAAAAGAAGAGAGAGGCAGGCACGAATGGCTAGCCCCACTACAATGCTCATCAAAGTGGAAGAGGTGTGGCCCCGCGGCTAGGGCGACTGACTCTGGAATCTGGGGATCACAGTTCGATCCCTGGCACTAGTGGCAGATTAGCCCAGCACCATGTGACTCTGGGCAATAGCTTGCTTAATCTTCCCGACGGCCCCCAGCGCCTAGAGACCCTTACGGGTGATTGTGCGCTTTACAAAATGTGGATTATTATAAAATGGCAGACCTATGCTTTCATGCAGGACAAACTCACTACTTTTGGTAAGTCACATTTTAAGTAGGACCTGTTAAATGCATAGTGTTCCTTAAGAAGCATGTGTACCTTTATAACATTTGGATGCATGTTGCATTAACGTATGTTAAAACGCTGATTTAAATAAAGAATAATGCCACATAACCTGCTGTGTGTGTTACCTTGAATAGATCAATATGTCGCATATTTTGGCGTACCTTTCCAAATAATTTGCCTTCCTTTGTTGCACAATTGAGACAAGTCTTCAACGGGCTTTAGTCGTCCCATCCTGCATAATTCCTGTAAACCAGATTACGATTACACCAACGATTGGTGTGAAGTAAATAGAAAGAGGATGTTGGACAGAAAGCAGAACAACAAGCGCCTTTCCTCACCCAATCGTTTAGAGAGTGCAATTATTCAGAAACGTGCATTGAAATAGCTGACTACAGATTCTTTATTGTAGTTCACATCAAGCTTGGAAAGGCACAAGAAAAGTTACTCCAAATCATGTTAAGTTCAGTAACGTCCCACTATGCTAAACATAAAAAAGGGCCAAATCAATGTGTTTATGTCACTACCGATAGGCGTGTTCAAATACCTGACCATCCACAGAGATCTGACTTGTCACAGCAGAATGTGTCATCAAAATGATTGGAAAACTGTCACATTCTTGAAAGGGGCTGGTAAAATGTACTTTTAACGGATACACTGTTTTCAAATTATTTCACAGAAAAAAGTCAATTGCTACATGTGCTGTTAAAGGCAGTGTGTTGTTGAGTTGTCAGTAAGTTCAATGTTTGTTGAATGATTTTCCTATATTAAATGTAATTCTTACACATTTTAGCGAATGTCTTAATGTGGACATACCACCGTTGCTGTGTTTTTCAGACTGATCGAGTAGACAGAATTGTGGAAGAAGAATAACAGGGTTCTCAGTGGGAGAGATGGAGAAGAAGAGGAGATAAAGATTAAAGAAAATAAACACCTTTTTACAATGGTTTCCATGAAGAGGGTCCAAAGTGAAATTTTCATAGTGTGCTTGTTGCTGACATGAACAATTACAGAGAACACAATGGTTTGTGTATATGTTTGAACAGTATGAACGGGACTCATAGCAACACTCTGGGTTTGTGCTTAGGCCTAGCTCAAATGTGGTCAAACCTGAAGCAACTAAATGTTTTCTTTGATTCTGAATTTGTACAAATAACCCAGGGCTTTGAGTGGTTCAGCATAGTGGCTCTTACAAATCATACACTCTCTTATGGATGGCAAGTTCCTGCCACGAGGAGGGCAGTATTTTATATTTAAAGAACTCTGGGGCAGCCATTTCCTGCAGGGCAAAACAACAGGATTTACTATCTGAAACCTTGATTGGGAAACCCTCGCTGCAGAACTGTCAGAGAGGATATAGACGTAGAAGAATTATGTGTTGTTTAAAGGGTTTAAAAATATCGAAAAAAAGTTTTGTGAATCAAAAATGTCATGGTATAGATAATCTTTGTCAAGAATATTGTTTTGTTGGACGGTTGCGGGTGGATCCCATATGCTCCGTAGCTAAGCACGGCTGCCCCTTCCCACTCCTGCGTCCGATGCTCACTCATCAGTCGGGATGCCGAGCTGCACGAGTGGAGATTCTTCACCGGATGGAGGCGCAGTTCAAGCGGGTATATGTTTGTGGTTGCCATTGGCTCCGAGGTCCACTCCACTGACTTTGTGGGCTTTGGGGGGGTGCTGTGGAGATCATGAGTGTGGGGGATTTTGAAGCTTTCTTTTTGTGTGGCTGATCAGGACTATATCCAGTTCCTTCAGTCACCTTGGTGTGTGCTGGGGTGTGTCTGGAGGCAGCACAGCAAACGAGGGAGTCCGCTTTCAAAATCTATTGCACCGGAGAACATTCAAGCAATTATAGAACTTTTAGCTCTGAATTCAATGACCTTGAAAGTGCCGCAGAAACTTAATTTGGCTTCAAACCCACTGGATCACCAGCAGCATTGGACCACCAGGTTTCCAACCGGGATGGTAAGTACTTTTTTGATCTGAGCCTGTGGTTTTCTGCAAAATCACTACATTTACAGCCCAGTTAGAGTAGCTGGGTGGGTCCACAAAGTCACCGTAATAATAATGAGGAATCAATTAAAGACATCAGGTGCCTTGTCCAAACCTGAGGCTGCAGCATTTGCGCAAAGGGTTAATAAACGTGGAGGGCAGGAAGCAACTTGGGCAAATCATACCTCCCTGCTATGCAATGAATTAATGATGACTATAAATACAGGCCCAGGCATAGGAGATAAAGAGGAAAATCTGACATCACCAGATGCTGCCTAATATTCCAACCCTGAGTCTCCAGAATCTGTAGTGCAGACAGATTGCAAAAACTTGGCAAATACAGAGGCTTTCACGTGTAAGCAAGGGACTGGTGAAGACACAACAGCACTGCTGCTAAATCATGTATCAGATTTAGATTTAGAACAGCACACAGCCCTACTCAAGGAATATCCTTTGGTTCAGAAAGTTAAGTCTACGGTTGGTGCATATATTTTAGACGTTTCTCAGACAGAGAGTTCACTAAATCCATCATTGCTACATGCTTCTGTTGTACCAGTTGAACAGGGAAACTTCCAAATATCTTCACAAGGTCCTTAGGCGGTGGCTTTCAGGTTTCTGCAGCCAAAAGTTATGGATGTGCAAACAGCAGGTACAGAAGGAGCTAGAACGCAGCAACAAGCCTCCCACCAGCCTACTGAAGCCCCCTCACTCCATCTGGATGGCAATGATATGCCTAATCTTATTCTTGAGGAGATAAGGGAATTGAAGGTCTCTCAAGCATTAGAAACTGCTGCCCTCAATGTCAGGTTAAATAAAATTGAGGAAGCAATAGCACAGCTTCCTGAGAGAGTAAAGAAGGATGAATGTAGGATTTCAGAACTAGAAGACCATCTCACCATGACCCAGAAAGAAATTGGCCAATTTCTCAAGCAGGGGAACCCGCTCAAAAACAAGATCGAATAACTAGAAAATCACTCATGTCGCTCCAATCTTCGTATTGTTGGAGTTTCAAAGGGCTGCGAGGGCCAACAAACGCTTTCATGGGTGGAGGGATTGATTAAATCCCATGTTCTGCCAAGTTTTTCTGGTGATCTAACCTTAATGAGAGCTCACTAAGTTCCAGCACAACGCTCTGCCACATCTAATATTCCACGGACAATCCTTGTCAATTTTGGGGATTAACGAAATAAAGAGCTGGTTCTGTCAAAGGCGATCCAGCAGAGACAGTTTTCTTCACCAGAAGTTCTTCTGTGTCAGATTTTTTCTGATCAATCCGCTGCTGCAGCCAGAAGTCAGAGGGACTTTGTTAATATGCTTCATCTATATGAAGTGCAAGGGGTACAAGCTAGTATTGCCCAGCAATCAAAAATAAAGGTTCTCTCGAAAGTGCAGTTCGATCTGTTTTCTAAGGTTTCAGAATCTCAGGAAGTTTTTGAATCAGATTTTCAAAACATCATTGTTTTTTTCTTTCCCTAGGCCAAAAATATTCATTTCATCTAGATCATGGACGGGGCCAAGGGGGTAGAGGGTGAAAGGATGCCAGGGTGCAATGTCATGGCACCAATCTTGGGTGGCGATTACGATGGCGAACGGACTGGAGTCCGCCCGCCATCATGGTGGTGACCGGGACTGTCCGCAATACATGCAGCGGTTCTGCATACCAAATCAGGATGCGACCGCCACCATGGTGGTCGCATTCAGAATTTTAACATTGCAGCACCCGCTGCAATGTGAAAATATCACGTTGTGCATTTCACAGCACTAAGTGGCAGGCACCACACAGTGTCTGCCACTTGGTGCAGTGACATGTTGGGGGGTACCATGGGAACCCCCACAGTGCACCAACACCTCCCCCAATGCAAGGGGGCCGAATCGGGCCCCCAAAACCAATCTCCACCAGACTTTCAATGGCGGTTTACCTGCTATGGAAAGGCTGGCTGAAGATTGCATTATGATTTGGCGGACGGTGCCTGCTAGGCACAGCCACCATTTTATGGATGCAGACTGCTCCGCCAGGCAATCGCAATGATTGCCTGTGGCGGTTCCGTGGTGGAAAGTCTTTGCATCCGCCGTGGTCCGAACGCTATTCCCCCACCATTGTAATGTAGCGGTCTGATTGTGGAAGGACTGCCACCGCATGGCTGGCGGAGGCGATCCTTCCAAAATTGTAATCGGTCCCTTAGATAGGTTATCACTGGCAGGTGTATGGTGGGTTCTTCCCCTCCCATCAGGGGTAGGTTTCTGCTTGTGGCTCAAGGGGGGTACACAGAGGTTTTAGACAGAGGGCAGATAGGGTGGAGAGGGGTGCACTGTTGCATTTGAAAAAAGAGCAGATATATTCAGGGCAAAAAGCCCTGTTACAATCTGTTACTATGTCAACCTTTTCTGATGATGTCTTTGGATTAATGTAAAGTTAGGATCCATTCATGCAATGTTAATGGGTTAGCAAACAAAAAAAATGCGGCAGCTTAATGAGCTGGCTGGTATCTCTTTTGTCAGAGATTCTCTTTTTACAAGAGACCCGTTTAAAAAGTAATACTCCAAAGCTGTCAACCCCTCGAAGATTTTCTCATATTTTATTCACATCCGCACAGGCGGCAGTAAGGTGAGTCACAATCTTTTTAGGAAATAGCATTAACTGGGATGTCAGGGAAGTGATTCGGGATCCATCCGGGAGGTGGATTTGGATCAAGGTAATAACTAGTCATCAAGATCTAAATTTCATCAAATATTATCATCCTGCAACTGATGAGACGGACTCCTTTTCAAAGATTTTTGACATTGCATTAGGGGCATCTGGGCCTCTGATCAGGGGTGGGGATTTTAATTATATCCAGAATTTGGTTAAAGATACTTCAAATACTAATAAACAACAGCTATACCCAGAACAAAAAAAAACTACTACAAGCCTTAAGTCAAGCTTTCATCTAGTAGATGCCTGGAGAGAGCGCCATCCACAAACCAAACAATATGCATGTTTTTCTTATAGACTAGAATGGTCTGGGAAATTGCTCTCAAATTCACAATGGGTAGCCAAAACAAAACAGTTAATTGCTGAGTTTTTATTATCAATCGGGATATGGCCTATTATTTTTTCAATTTGGGAAGCTTTTAAAACAATTTTAAGAGGCAGAGTGATAGCATTTAAAGCAAGTAAAATGCTCTCAGCAGATAGCAAGTCTCCACATAGTGCTAAATAATGACATCTGTGCCCGGAAGCAAAGTGGAGGGATCAAGCCTGAGGTCTGCCAAGTAGAAATGGCAAAACAAAATCTCTTAGAGATTTCTTTATTTTAGTCGAAATATAATTTCAATTGCTACCAAGAAAATATATTCAAACGGAAATCAGCACAATGGAAAGTTCCTGGCTTGGTCTACAAGAGTTAAGAACAAAAAGGCAATAATTAAGTGTTTAGAGAGTCCTTTAACAGGAATATAAGTTCAGGATCAGGAAGAGATAGCAAAACTCTTGGTACAGCACTACTCAGATATTTACCAGACTTGATATACGGTGCCAACAAGTCAGATTCATCAGTACTATGAGAAAATGCCTCTTCCTCATTTATCCAAATCGCTCTACCAGCTAATTTTAGAGCCCATAATACCCACCATAATACCCACCAAGATTGAACACGCTTTAAAGGAAATGCAAAAGGCTAAAGCATGTGGAAATGATGGTTTCCCCACAATATTTTATCAAATATATTTGACTGAGCTGGGGGCATTTTTAGTAGATCTTTGTAATTTTATTAAAAAAGGGTGTGAGATCCCATGCATATTTCAAGAAGCAACAAAAGTTTATTTCCTAAAGAAGGATGAAAATCCAATATCTGTTCATTCCTATAAGACGATTAGTCTGCTTAATTCAGACTATAAATTGTTAATGAAGATCTGGTTTGTTTATGCAATGCTTGCTGCCCAACTGCTAATACATATAGATCAATGCGGTTTTATAGCAGGCCAGTCAATTGCATCAAACACCCAGGGGCTGATTACAACGTTGTTCAGAGAGGCTCTGAATAGGATTCAGAGTCTCAGAATCCGATTCGTAACCTATGTTTCCAACCGAATCGTACACATTTCCAATCGACCGATTACGATGCACGGAAACTGATTGGGCTTTCCAATTTGGTTCTGAAAGGCATTTGGACAGCCTGAGACTTTCAGAGCTGATTTGTACAGCTCTATGGACACGGTTTCCGAGTGAGCAATTACAATGACCGATTCAGACAGCTGTTCCGATTCGGTCTGCCCAACATGAAAGGGCTGTCGGAATCTGACATTGGGGGCCCGTAGCAGGCCCCCCTTCACCCTGATGTGTCTGGTTGGAGCCCATGGGGCTGCCCAAGGGACCCCCCCCCTGTTACACCATGCACAGTGTGGCATGAACCATGGGGTGCATGCCACAGGGTGCAAGTTTTTCCCCAATCACCCCTTTTTTCAACAAGAGTCTGTGTTCTCGTTCAGAACACATGCTCCTATTCAAGTCAATCCGAGTCTGACCGAATGATGTTGGGAAGCATCGTAATCGGTCAGTCGGTCTCGCAGAACGTAATTCAGTTGGAAACGATTCCAAAACAGATTCCGTCAGAAGAGTTTCCAAACAACATCGTAATCAGACCCCCAGTTTCTAAATCAGGCCATAGATTATTTTTCAATGAATTGGAATCATAGCAAAGCCCTTGTCATGATGGTCGATATTGAAAAGGCATTCGAACTGGTGAATTGGGATGCCTTATTTTATTGTCTTCAGAGGTTCCATTTTCCTTCCTGGCGTTTGTCAATGTTATTCAATTTACATCATGTGCCCCAGCTAAGGTGTTGATGAATTCCAACATGGCAGGATCGGTTGTGATTAAAAGAGGCATTCTTCAAGTGTGTCCCCTTTCACCCATTCTGTTTACATTTTTTATCAAACCACTGGCAATTCAACTTTGCAATGATTTTACCATTAGGGCACCCATAGAAGGCATGGCAACGCTTAAATTGTTCGCAGGCGATATGATATTATATCTTCAGCCGAATGAGGACAATTTAAAATGAACTAATTGGGTGATAAAGGATTTTACTAAGATTGGAGGATACAAGATAAATAAAATTGTTGTTTTTTTTAAAACAATTTTTATTAACATTTTGTTCATTGTTACAATGACAGTATATTTCACATGGTGCACAGACATAAACAGGATAATGTACATAGATTAATCCTATTGTGCTACATATCAGAGACTCTTCAGCCCAAGCCAGTGGCTCCAAGAGAACCATCAAGGTGTGTCTGATAAGCATCATATATTACAGTGTGTTTATTCACTACCATCCGAATTGTTGCTTTTTAATGTGACAGTAGATGATCTTCCTTCTTCCTTACAATCACGAGCTGAGATAGTGTCTCCATTTTGATTTCTGGGTATTTGGGTCACAAATAATTTGTCCAGTCTTTTTCATTTGAATTACAAAAAAATGCTAGGTAAAATTAAGGGATTATTAGACAGATGGTCTAGGTTCCCTTTGACCATCATAGGTCGTGTTTCCATGATCAAAATGTCTATCCTCCCTCTGTTAATATATTTATTTTCCAAAACACCAATAAAAATTCCAAATAGTTTTTATCAGGAACTAGATTTAGTTTTTAGGCGGTTTAATGGGAATAAAAAACGGCCAGGGTGAGCTTGGAGGTGCCTGAATTGGAGAAAGAAGAAGAAGGCTTGGCCTCTCCTAATAAACATATTTACTACCAGGCAGCTTTATTAGATGTTCTCTCTGTGTGTTTAAACAGAACTGGGAGATTAGATCATTTCTTGATCTCAAAGTAGATTCAGGAATCAGATATAAGTGTGCCAGTGTCTTTAAAAATAGCAAAGCTTCCAAAAAGAACTAGATATAAGTTTGTGGGTCATATACATAGTCGGTATGGATGCCTTGGGTAAAGTATATAGGTCCTCTTTTGATGGTTTCTCACTAAAGCTAGAGGAGGGTAGGCACTTGGACCTCTCACTGACCGGTTGTGAAATTAGATTCTGGAACTCTTTCGGCTTCAAAAGGTTTGGTGACTTTATGGGTCAAGGGAAACCTATCTCATGGGGAGAATCAATTACTAGGGTGGGCTCTCAGTGTTTTGATAGGATGAAGCATTACCTGCAGATTCACTACAAAAATCAAAAACAAAAACGTCATATGATTAGCAGTATTCTCAACATTGGAATTGTTATAGATCATTAAAGGAGGTTTCCGGCAAGTTAAATCTATCGGACTTTTTATCAAGGGTGCTAGAAAAAACACTTTGCCTGCTATCAGTGAACGAGTGGAAACTAATTGCAGAGATAGGCTATAAATCTTTACGGACAGCGAACTATAAAAGAATGACATTTCTGTCAAGATGGCTGGTGTATTATACCCTGGAAATTCTCCATGACATGTATCTAGCAGTTTCCAAAAACTGCTTTCATTATCAGCTATTAGGTGAAGGGGGATGGCTTCAATACGCTTTTTACAAGACCACACTTTACCAGTTTCTGGCTGCAAGTGTTTCAGAAAAATAAGTCAGGCCATAGGATGTACAGTTCTACCACATCCTAAACTGGCTTTATGTGGGGTCTCTAGAAAGAACCAATAATGAACAAATGTCACCAATATTGTATTTTTGTAGCACTGTTGATTACACATTACTTGATCCTTCAGAATTGGCAAACCAGTAAGCCACCTACAAAGCTGCACTGGAAGGATTAAAATGACTCGCACTATGAAGTTTGGAGAGGCTTATGCAAAGCGAGTTGGGTACATAATAGATATAAGGCCACTTGGCAATTTTGGAAGTAGGCTGTTGAAGTACTAATGTATTGGTTTTACATTGCTAGCTGAATTACACGTTCCTTTCCCAAAAAACATCTTTAAAAAGGAGAACACTGGCTTTTTTTAGATTTACTTCTGATCTGGCAAAAAAAATTACATCGAAGTTATAGTGCATCCAAAGATATAATATTCGCTAGTAGCACTAACGCACTTTATTCTGAAGAATTATATTTATATTTGATTATATCACTGTTAGCACCACGGTACTTGGTTTCTTTTAATGGATTGATAAATGGACAGAATGATAAAGTGGCAAAATGTTAATGTCAATGTAATGGCACTCTTGCACTTGCACTTGCTCTTTACAAATGCAAGATTAGGATTGATTATGTCGATTAGAGCAGAGGAGGTGGAGAAGTGGAAAAGTAGATGCTAGAATTAGTTATTTTTATCGGTCTGCACTTCTCGAGTTATCCTAATGAATTAAACAATATACAGCAGAAATTAACATTTACAATGAGTATAATGAATGGAATTATTACTAGATGTTTTACTGTGTATTTTAAAAGATTTGCTTGGATCAATGTGTGATGCTATTTTTTTATGGTTCTTGTTAATTATATTATATTTATCATTCAAGAATTGTGATTGTTCTGCTATGTCTGCTCAATAATAAAAAGCTATATATTGTTTTGCTTGATAAATAATATTGCTTTCAAGAATATCATTGTATTTAATATAGTTTATAGCAATGTAGTTGTAAAACATATTGATTTTCAATATTTGGAATCTTTTCTTGCTAATATATATATTTTATGTGTTACTATTGTTCGCATAGTTGCCATTAATCTTTTAAAATATAGTTTGCCCTTTTAAGTGATCAGTTATTGTTTAATTGTTATATGTAATTTGTATTTTGGTAACAGGTTGTTGGGTTTGTAGGGGAAAAGGGTAGGATATGATTTACATTTGAAATAGTTATATTTTAATAAGAAAGTTTTCTATTGTTAATTAATTTATAATTGTTTAATAATAATGTACTCTCTTTTAAGTGTTATACTATATCTTAAATGTAAAATTTAAATTTACATCTTTATTTAATTAAAAATATTTGTAATAATAAGTTATATTTTAGTAGTGGGGTGTTTGCTTTGTAATGGTATAGGTTGGGGAGTTTATTATAAATTAGTTTTTGATTGTTAATCAATTATTAATTGATGGCTATTTATCTTAATGGTTTAATACTCATTCATCTAAGGTATATTTTGTTTGTGATTTGCAGAGTTTGTAGTGGAATAGAGTGGGAGGTTAAATAAAATTATATGCAAACGTTTTTTGAAAGTCATTATTATTGAATTATGTTAAGTACTAAATATATTAATGGTTGTGGAATTATTTGTACTCTTTGTTTTATATATGTGTTTTGTTTTTAGATGTTTTGTACACATGTATTTTTAATCCTGTGTTTATTTGTAAGTGACTTTTTTGGGAAGAAAATATATATATATTATATTCTATTAATTTATTAATGTGTTAAAAAAAATTATTTTATGTAATGGAAAGATTTGTTTGTGCAATGATACTTGTTGCTTAAAGTTTATTTGTTTTGTATGCATTATTTTAGATTCAATTAAGCAGTATTTAATTATTTTGTTATTTGTTGGTAGGGAAGTTGATATTACATATGTACTTTAATTGTTTCTTCTTTCTGTTTGATTCATATATTACAATTTTAAAAAGTGATTTAACCCCTTCCATGCTCATGACGAGCTCAGCTCGTCATGGCATATACCTCTCAGGTGCTCATGACGAGCTGAGCTCGTCATGACCACACCCGTTTTCGTTGCTGTCCAGCACAGCAGGGGAAACTCTTAAGCAGCGATGTGGTTAATATTGTTTTATGTTAAGTGTTAAAGCATTTTTTCTTAAGTATACTTTTGAAGTCAAACACATTCCCTACAATTGTTTACACTGGAGTGGGGAATGGTAAATCTAATCCCACCAAAGTCCAGATTTTCCCTATGGTTGTCTGCACTGGAGCGGGAATAGTAAACGTAACCCCTCTTAAATGTCACTCCTTTGAAGTTCAAAGCTTTGCTTGCTGTAGCTTAGACTGTAGTAGAATTGGTACATGTATCCCATCCAAAGTCCAACACTGTCCCTACTGTTGAAAAGGCTGGAATAGAAATAATGCATCTAACGCTTCCAAAGTCCAACACTTTGCTTACAGTTGCGTGGACTGGAGTGGGAATAATAAATGCATGCATCGCTAATGAAGTCTAACACTTTGCTGACTGTTACTTGGAATGGAGTGGGAAAAGTAAATGTATCCCCTCTGATTTCCAACGCATTCCCTACTTTTGCTTACACTGGAGGGCGAATATTAACTCCAACTCTTTCCTTATGGTTGCTTAGACTGGATAGGAATAGTAAATGTAACCCCTCTAAAGTCCAAAGCTTTCCTCACATTTGCTAAGACTCGAGTGGGAATAATAAATCCAACCCCTCTGAAGTCCAACGTTTTCCCTGCTGCTGCTTAGACTTGAGTGAGAATAGTAAATATAATCCCTTCGAAATCCAACACTTTGCCTACTGTTGCTTAAATTGGAGTAGGGATATTGTATCTGATTATCCAGGATTTTTTCTGGAGACGACCAGTTGTCTTAATATCGGTGACAAATAATTTATAATATTACTTCTTTATTTTTTGTAAATATAATTTTGTTTGTATTAATTCTTTGATGTTTATTTTTTTAGTAAATGTGTCTTTTGAATATCTAATAATGCATTATTTTGTGTGTTGCTAAAGGTAATTAATCTATTTTTTATTGAATTGTTTATATTTGTGTTTCTTTATGTATATATATATATATATATATTTGTGTATATTAATATTCAATTTACTTTACATTATATTATTTTTATAAACTACTTTACAGTGTATATCTATCAGAGACATTATATTTTGTATGCTTTTTGATAATAATATTGTCAACAGTGTTTTTTCTATATTACTGTCATTTCTATTAGAAGTTTACCAACATTATATTGTGGTAAATTATATTTTAGACACAATATTTTTGTCAATGATATTGTTTACCAGAATATTGGGTAATCAATTTGTTTACAGATATGCCTATCTAGGGTAAACATATAACAAAACTCTGCTACGGCAACAGTATACTGATAAAAGATGGCAGTGCCCAAGTGCTATAGACATCACAGAAAACATTTTGCTTTAAGTCTTGTGCACAAGCATTTGCTAAAAATTACAATGCTGCACTGCCTAGTGTGGGCTTATGCTGCCCTGACAGGGGTCTGAGGTCATAGTCATGATGTGATGTGAGCCGTGACTACTACAACACCATCCAAATAATCTGGTCCACAGAGTAAACAACTTGTCCTGAAACAAGACAGTTAGAACTTGAAGGTCCAAACCAAAGTATACAAAAAATGAACATCAAATAACAAAGTAGCACAAAATTGATAAAAAATGATGTCAAAACGCAGTAGAAATAGCAAATATAGGGTCAGGTGTAATATATGCTTTCATGGACACAAACAATCTAATAGGCTATTTGTGACTGCAAAAATATTTTCTCCTCTCCACTTAACCCATTTTAAGGGTCTAGAAAATGTAACAGATTCCTAAAATGGCTTTTAAATTCCACACCTATTGAGTATTTGGAAGGGACATATTGTAAGTGCCCTTTCCAATCTGTCGCAAAACATTGAAACATTACCTACTCCTGAGTTGGGGTGGTAAGCCATCCACAAAAGGGAAAACAAAAGGGAAAACACTCCTTGAGAAAAAAAAATACGGTGTACATTTAAAAATGTTTTTTACTTTATCTAAATGCGAACACAGATGTGGTGGGCTGACTCTAGCAGAACACCATCTGTGTGATGGCCACTGTTGGACCTAGATTACCCAAGCCTACATATGGTAGCTTGGCACAGTAGTGGTCTACAGCTAACTCCAGGCGTTGGCTAAGTACTTACACAGCTTACCCACAGTAACACATTGATGAACCACTAAAATAAAGACACAACACCTTTGTTTGCAAAAATACCGTTACCTTTTATAAAAATAATATGGCTCTTTGGATTTGAAAGCATACAGGTTATCACATCAATTGCTTTTAGGAATAAACATTGCACTTTTACTAGAGAAAATAGTTTTCACTCCTCCAGCTGTGGAAAAAGCAGTAAATCATATACTTTTATCAGAATTCAGCAGTACATTCAAAGAACTTCTTGGATAATTAATTGAAGCTCCTAGACTTCACACTCTACAGGGGTATTTTGCATTAATACACAATGACATCAATAACTCTTTACTACAGCCTACCAATTCATTGGTTATGTTAACACATCTAGGGTTACGTTGCCTAACCCCTTCTCTCCTTTGTCACAGAATGAATCTCCAGGGAAGTAGAAAGGTCAAGGCCCTTTTCTCTGCTTATGGACCTGTTTAAAATAGCTGTCAACCTTTTATCCCTTTTTACCCAACACTTCCCTCTTCACACTCCCACTCTCCTTACTGTCTGGGTGGCAGATATGCCACAGTCCATAGGCCTTCAGCTGGTACCCGCCTCTCAAGCTCCCCCGATCAGCTGCTTCCCTGCACTGACGTGGGAAGAGCCTTGCCGGCCTCCTCAGCCCAAGCGCGCGTTCTCCTGTCAGCGCTGGCTAGGGGGCCTCGTTTCAGGCTTAACGCGGTGATTTCCTGCGTCTGCGGATCACCAAGGGTTAGATGGGCGGTCGGTTGCCCAAGCGCTAGTTCCTCCAGCAAGCGCTCACAAGTAGGGGGTTCCGCTGTCAACGCGGCGCTCCGGGAAGTCGTCTGGCGCCACCTCAGGCAACCCGATGGACGCGCTGATCTCTGGGGCATGCGCGTTCCTCGCAATGGCTCCACCTCTCAGGTCGCGCTGCTCGTCGGCGCCTGCGTGTTCCTCCCCGGACCTCGTCACGCAGGGAACACTGCACCCCTGGGCCTGCTCGACCCTAGGCCCCTCCTGCTGAAAGAAGCGGTCGCGCTACTGGCTTGCGCGGAAGCGTTTCCTCGCTTCTCCTGACGCGCCTGGTGCCCCCCGGGGTCCCGCAGACGGACCACACTGCGCCGCTCCTCACACGCTGCTGCTTTCCTCCCCCGGCTCCAGAAGAAGTACCTCACAGATCGGGCACTCGCTCCTCCAGGTGCTCCAGGCTCCACAGTTCCCCAACCACCTCAAGGCGCTCCAAGGGGACCACAAATGACTCGCTACCCTGGTAGGTGCAGCGCTGGGCAGGGCATATAAGACTGAGTTTCAGAAAGCAGATCCTGTCAGTTTCTACAGGAATGCTGATCCAGAAGGGTTTTTCTTCTCACGAAGCTTGTTTTCTTGGTCAATAACTGTTGTCTTGAGAGAGGGATCGGTCAAGGGCTAAAGGGGGAACAATCCTCTGAAGTAACTGTCAGCCTCAAATGACAACTAGCTGCTCTCAGTGTGTCCACCTCCTCTCACCACTGCCTCACTCCTCTACTCTGGGGTCAGCACCAAATGGCTGCTGGTCACTGGCCTTATATAGGGTGGCCTGAGACCTGCAGAATTCTCTAGGGTATTCTAGAAAGTTCCCTAATGTTAACCTATGGACCTGTCCTCCAGTGGTGTCCGTTATGGCAGTTGGTGGACACCATCTTAGGTTTCTTGAGATCCCTAGATTTTCAAGGGGGCTGACTAGGCCTCACAGGTTATGAGGGAAAAATGGCGTCATCGCCAAGGAGCACCTAGCCTCCTGACAGCATTAAAAAAATTCCTGATGGACATATGTAAAAATAAAAATAGAAAGTCTGGGAGGCTAAGGGGGACAAAAATAAATCATGGTGGTTAGAGTCTTCCCAGAAGCAGACAGGTCTAACACGCGTCCCCCCCAGCTGAAAGTGGGGAGAACTACCCAACCCCTTGGGAGTCCTCATCACTAAGGCGGAAATACCTGGATAGACCGTCTGCATTGGCATGGTCTGCCCCAGGTCGATGTTCCACCCTGAAGTCCATTCCCTGTAGGGAGATGGACCACCTTAGCAACTTGGGATTCTCCCCCTTCATTTGCATCAGCCAACGAAGGGGGCGATGGTCAGTCTGAACTAGGAAGTGCGAACCAAACAGGTATGGTCGCAGCTTCTTCAGAGCCCAAACCACCGCAAAGGCTTCTCTCTCAATTGTACTCCACCTCCTTTCCCTGGGGAGTAGTCTCCTGGACAGGAAGACCACGGGTTGATCCAAGCCCTCATCATTTAGCTGCGATAACACTGCCCCAATGCCATGTTCTGACGCATCTGTTTGGACAATGAATTCTCTAGCAAAATTAGGGGCCTTGAGAATGGGAGCGGAACACAATGCTTGTTTCAAGGTCAGGAAGGCTCGCTGGCAAGCTTCCGTCCAGACTACCCGTCGGGGTTGCTTCTTGGAAGTAAGCTCAGTGAGAGGGGCCACAATAGTGCCATACCCCTTCACGAAGCGACGGTAATATCCAGTGAGGCCCAGGAAGGCTCGGACCTCTGTTTGAGTCTTGGGGGGCTCCCAGGCGATGATAGCTTCAATCTTTGCCTGGAGGGGCTGCACCGTCCCTCTGCCCACCAAGTGACCTAGGTACACCACCGACCCTTGTCCGATCTGACACTTGCTGGCCTTGATGGTCAAGCCAGCCTGTTGCAGGGCATGAAGAACAGCTTGCAGGTGCTGCAAATGGTCCTCCCAGCTGCTGCTGAAGACAGCAATGTCGTCCAGGTATGCAGCAGAAAAAGCTTCCATTCCCGAAAGGATCCTGTTCACCAGCCTCTGAAAAGTGGCAGGGGCATTCTTGAGCCCAAAGGGCATCACACGAAATTGGTAGTGTCCCTCAGGTGTAGAGAAGGCTGACCTTTCCTTCGCCTCCTCAGTAAGGGAAATCTGCCAGTACCCTGAAGTTAGGTCAAAGGTACTTAAGTATTGGGCAGCTCCCAGCCGGTCAATAAGCTCATCCGCCCGTGGGATAGGATGTGCATCAGTTTTAGTCACTGAGTTCAAGCCTCGGTAGTCCACACAGAATCTCAATTCAGGTGTGGTGCCTGGTGGGGCAGCTTTTGGTACCAAAACCACCGGGCTAGACCAAGGGCTACCAGAAGGTTCAATCACCCCTAGCTCCAGCATCTTGGCGACTTCACTTTTGATGTTGGCCTTCACCTTGTCCGACAGCCGGTAGATTTTAGATTTCACAGGTGGGCTGTCTCCTGTGTCCACGTCATGGGTACACAGGTGGGTCCTACCTGGGACAAGGGAGAACAGGGGAGAAAATTGCTCCAGGATCTGGCGGCAATCACTTTGCTGTTCAGAAGTCAGGGATGGCGAGAGAATCACTCCCTCCACTGATCCATCTTTTTCTTTGTACGAGAGAAGATCAGGGAGAGGTTCACTTTCTTCTTCCTCTGCTCCATCGGTCACCAGCATTAAGACAACCTCGGGCCTCTCATGATGTGGCTTGAGACGATTGGCATGCAGCACCCTGAGGGGCTGCCTTGGGGTCTTAAGATCCACCAAATAGGTAGACTTCCCCTTTTTCTCTAAAACCTCAAAGGGGCCTGTCCAACGGTCCTGGAGGGCATTCAGCTCTCCAGGTTCCATTACCCACACTTTCTGTCCAGGCTCCAGTTCCACTGGGTGAGCGTTGTGGTCATACCACTCTTTCATAACTGTTTGGCTGGCCTCCAAGTTGTCTGAAGCCTGCTTCCACAACTTAGCCATTTGGCTCCGGAAGGCCAGCATGTAGCTCACCACGTCCTGGGGAAGCTTCCTGGGAGTCTGTTCCCATCCGTCTTTCACCCGGCTGAGAGGTCCCCTTACAGGGTGCCCATACAAAAGTTCGAAGGGGCTGAAGCCCACTCCCTTCTGTGGCACTTCCCTGTAGGAAAACAAGAGACAGGGTAGGAGGATGTCCCATTTCTTTCGTAGGCTCTCAGGAAGACTCCGTATCATACCTTTCAAGGTTTTGTTAAACCTTTCCACAAGACCATTGGTTTGTGGGTGATAGGGAGTAGTAAACCGATAGGTAACACCGCACTCCTTCCACATGGCCCGCATGTATGCTGAAAGGAAGTTAGTCCCCCTGTCGGAAATGACCTCCTTGGGGAAACCCACTCTGGTGAAAATCCCCATCAGGGCCCTTGCCACTGCAGGTGCAGTGATGGTCCTCAGAGGTATTGCCTCTGGGTACCGGGTGGCATGATCCACCAAAACCAGTATGAACCGATGTCCAGCTGAAGTTGGTGGATCCAATGGCCCTACAATGTCGATGCCCACCCTCTCAAAGGGGGTGCTAACGACGGGTAGTGGTTCCAGGGGAGCTTTTAGCTTCACCCCAGTTTTCCCACTGGCTTGGCAAGACACACACGTCCGACAATATGTATCCGACGCCACTTTCATTCGAGGCCAGTAGAAATGGGGGACAAGCCGGGCAAAGGTCTTGTCCTGTCCTAGGTGTCCTGCCAATGGTATCTCATGAGCCAGTTCCAGTAGAAAGGCTCTAAAGCATTGAGGGACCACCAAGGCTCTGGCTGAACCGTGGCCAGGTGTCTTGGGCTCACTGTAGAGGAGTCCATCCTCCCAGTAAATCTGGTAGCTCCCCTCAATGTTTCCCGCTGCCTGGGCGTTGGCCTGTTGCCGCAGCCCCTCAAGAGTAGGACACTCTTTCTGAGCTTTGCAGAACTCTTCCCGGGAAGGACCTCCCTCCACATGCCATTCAGTGGGGATGGGTAGGTTTTCCAGGGAAGCAACATTCTCCCCGGTGGACTCCAGATCCACCTCCGCAGGTGGTCCAGTTGTCTCACGAGGTGGAGATGTCGAGGCAGGGTCCTCCGGCCTCCTGTCCTTCTCCTCTCTGGCAGCCGGCTGGGCCATTGTTCCAGGCTCCAGCGTCAATGAACTCCCCCTTCGGGCAGTCGCGGACCTTGTGCTGACACAAGTCCAGTCAGGGGGTCCCAGCATCTCAGAGTGAGTCTGGTACTCCACCCTCCTCCAAGCATTGTGCTCCATATCATTCCCTAACAGGCAGTCAACAGGCACGGCAGGGCTTACGGCAACTCGAAGTGGACCTGCAACCCCTCCCCACTCAAAGGGAACCTGAGCCACAGGATAGTGGCCCAATCTGCCGTCAGCCATTACGGCGGGATGGAGTACATCTGGGATGACCTGCTCTGGAGACACCAGCTGACTCCTTACCATAGTCATGCTGGCTCCTGTGTCTCTCAGAGCCTCCCCTCTTCGGCCATTGATGGTGACCCACTGCTCATACTTAGTAGTATTAGAGGGCAGCTGGGTCTTGGGAACCATCTCTTTGTCTCCCAGGGACACTAAGGTGACACCCGCCCGCTCCCCTCCATTAACCAAAGGTATCTCCTCCCCGAGCACTACACTAGTGATTCCCGGGGCTTTTCCTCCAGTGGGAGGGGGTGGTCTTTTTGGGCACCTCACATCTCCTTTATAGTGTCCCACACCACCACACTCAAAACAATGAACAACCCTTGGCTGCTGGCTTTGGCCAGGGGTAGGGTTGCGAGGGGGGTTACTCTTGGGGATGAATCCTCTGCCCCTTCCTTGCGAAGTATTTTGTGGCCCTTTTGAGAACTCCCTCTTAGTTTCCCCTCCCTCTTTCCTCTGGGGGGCGCCCTGTCCTTGCTTCTGGGAATTCCCTCCAGTCCCCTTAGTCGACACCCGGGTACTAACCCAGATGTCCGCCTCCTCAGCAAGCTTCCTGGGGCTGGTCAGCTTGCTGTCCACCAGATGCTGTCTTAGCTCGGGAAGACACTTCTCGAGTAGGTGTTCCTTGAGTATGAGGTCATATAGTCCCTCATAGTCCCCTACATCGCTGCCTCTTACCCAACCCTCCAGGGCCTTCCTGGAGTAGTCCAAGAAATCTACCCAGTTTTGCGTGCCCAGCTTGTAGCTGCCCCGGAACTTTTGCCTATATTTCTCAGGGGTCAACCCAAACTTCTTGAGCAGCGCTGATTTCATAGCCGGATAGTAGGTCTGTTCACTCTGGTCAAGAGCCAACAAAGTATCCCTGCCAGTGGGGGGCATGTATTTGTATAACCCACCTCCCCAGTGGACTTCCAGAATCCCATGGGCCCTTAGCGAGACCTCGTAGGCGGCTAGCCATTTAGCAATGTCGTCACTGGGTACATAACAAGCCATAATATCTTTTGGTAGGTACGGTCTAGGTTCTTTGATGTTGGTCTGGGTATCGCTGCCACCATTCTCTGATTTGGGGGATCCTCGGTTTAGGGCTTGTAAATCCATCTCTTTGATGGTTCGCTCATGTGCCAACCTCCTATCCTCCCTTTCCATGTCCATCCTGGCTAGTTCTATTTTCAACCTCCTCTCCTCCCTCCTATCTTCCAGCTCGGCTTCGGTTAAGCCCCTGTCTGAAACACTGCTGCTTGCCCTTGAAGGTAACCTGGGACCTGTCAGAAGATTCCCTCTCCCCATTTGGTTCAGCAATGCAGCCTCAGTAACAGTGTCCCCATCACCCACTTCCATTTCTGGTTCCTCCCTTAGGCGAGCTTCTAACCATGCCCTTATGCTTGTCAGCAACTCTCCTTTCTTGGCACCTTTATTGAAAAATACCCCGTTCTGCTGACACCAATCCCTGAGTTGGGCCACAGTATTGGCTTCCAACTCTTTAAGATTCACCTCCAGCTTTGCCATGGTATAAAATTACTCACAGGAGAAACCCACGAAGTGACTTGAGGTTAACCTCCACCCACCACCAGAAGTAAATTTAGAAAAATCAAAAATATAAATTAGGAGGGCCGCAGGGAGAAAACTCCAGGTGGGGTCTCGTGGTTGTCACTGTGTTACTAATAAGTGAGTGTAAGTACAAATCCGTGATCCCACCGCTGAAACACCAATTATGTTGGACCTAGATTACCCAAGCCTACATATGGTAGCTTGGCACAGTAGTGGTCTACAGCTAACTCCAGGCGTTGGCTATGTACTTACACAGCTTACCCACAGTAACACATTGATGAACCACTAAAATAAAGACACAACACCTTTGTTTGCAAAAATACCGTTACCTTTTATAAAAATAATATGGCTCTTTGGATTTGAAAGCATACAGGTTATCACATCAATTGCTTTTAGGAATAAACATTGCACTTTTACTAGAGAAAATAGTTTTCACTCCTCCAGCTGTGGAAAAAGCAGTAAATCATATACTTTTATCAGAATTCAGCAGTACATTCAAAGAACTTCTTGGATAATTAATTGAAGCTCCTAGACTTCACACTCTACAGGGGTATTTTGCATTAATACACAATGACATCAATAACTCTTTACTACAGCCTACCAATTCATTGGTTATGTTAACACATCTAGGGTTACGTTGCCTAACCCCTTCTCTCCTTTGTCACAGAATGAATCTCCAGGGAAGTAGAAAGGTCAAGGCCCTTTTCTCTGCTTATGGACCTGTTTAAAATAGCTGTCAACCTTTTATCCCTTTTTACCCAACACTTCCCTCTTCACACTCCCACTCTCCTTACTGTCTGGGTGGCAGATATGCCACAGTCCATAGGCCTTCAGCTGGTACCCGCCTCTCAAGCTCCCCCGATCAGCTGCTTCCCTGCACTGACGTGGGAAGAGCCTTGCCGGCCTCCTCAGCCCAAGCGCGCGTTCTCCTGTCAGCGCTGGCTAGGGGGCCTCGTTTCAGGCTTAACGCGGTGATTTCCTGCGTCTGCGGATCACCAGGGGTTAGATGGGCGGTCGGTTGCCCAAGCGCTAGTTCCTCCAGCAAGCGCTCACAAGTAGGGGGTTCCGCTGTCAACGCGGCGCTCCGGGAAGTCGTCTGGCGCCACCTCAGGCAACCCGATGGACGCGCTGATCTCTGGGGCATGCGCGTTCCTCGCAATGGCTCCACCTCTCAGGTCGCGCTGCTCGTCGGCGCCTGCGTGTTCCTCCCCGGACCTCGTCACGCAGGGAACACTGCACCCCTGGGCCTGCTCGACCCTAGGCCCCTCCTGCTGAAAGAAGCGGTCGCGCTACTGGCTTGCGCGGAAGCGTTTCCTCGCTTCTCCTGACGCGCCTGGTGCCCCCCGGGGTCCCGCAGACGGACCACACTGCGCCGCTCCTCACACGCTGCTGCTTTCCTCCCCCGGCTCCAGAAGAAGTACCTCACAGATCGGGCACTCGCTCCTCCAGGTGCTCCAGGCTCCACAGTTCCCCAACCACCTCAAGGCGCTCCAAGGGGACCACAAATGACTCGCTACCCTGGTAGGTGCAGCGCTGGGCAGGGCATATAAGACTGAGTTTCAGAAAGCAGATCCTGTCAGTTTCTACAGGAATGCTGATCCAGAAGGGTTTTTCTTCTCACGAAGCTTGTTTTCTTGGTCAATAACTGTTGTCTTGAGAGAGGGATCGGTCAAGGGCTAAAGGGGGAACAATCCTCTGAAGTAACTGTCAGCCTCAAATGACAACTAGCTGCTCTCAGTGTGTCCACCTCCTCTCACCACTGCCTCACTCCTCTACTCTGGGGTCAGCACCAAATGGCTGCTGGTCACTGGCCTTATATAGGGTGGCCTGAGACCTGCAGAATTCTCTAGGGTATTCTAGAAAGTTCCCTAATGTTAACCTATGGACCTGTCCTCCAGTGGTGTCCGTTATGGCAGTTGGTGGACACCATCTTAGGTTTCTTGAGATCCCTAGATTTTCAAGGGGGCTGACTAGGCCTCACAGGTTATGAG
Source organism: Lissotriton helveticus (assembly GCF_964261635.1). NCBI lineage: Eukaryota > Metazoa > Chordata > Amphibia > Caudata > Salamandridae > Lissotriton > Lissotriton helveticus. The sequence continues at coordinate 2,119,861,369 of NC_136057.1, read as the reverse complement.
GGAAAAATGGCGTCATCGCCAAGGAGCACCTAGCCTCCTGACAGCATTAAAAAAATTCCTGATGGACATATGTAAAAATAAAAATAGAAAGTCTGGGAGGCTAAGGGGGACAAAAATAAATCATGGTGGTTAGAGTCTTCCCAGAAGCAGACAGGTCTAACAGCCACCATAAGGAGAAAGTCACAATTTGAGGCTTATCTCATTAATATTCATGAGGTAGGCCAGATTATGTCACACTCTGAGTCAGAAATTTATGAATGTGTCTATTTATACATAGGTTGGTTCTCAAAATTCGATACTGATCACAAAAGTACTGGCTGCAAATTATGACAGTTTTTTGCAATGAATAGTTCTTACATCTGGCACCTTATCTGGAGATGGTTCAAAGATAGTTGAAATACATTCAAAGAACACATTCAGTTCAAAATAAAGAATCTGGGGGCATATTACCAATGATTAGCGATATTTATCGCTAACGAAGCTTAGCAAAAAAAATGTTAACGCTAAGCATCGCCGGAAATTATCGCAGAGATAACTTGCTATTAGCAAGGTTTATCTCAGAAGTGATAAAAATCCTTGTGCTAACTGCCAAATGAGAGATTATTGCAGGAAAACCAACGATAATCTCTCAAAGTTTGGCGTTAGCTTGATGATAGGGGCTCACAAACTTAGCCATGATATCCACCTTCCATAGGATATCATGGCTAAGTCAGGAAAATACCAGGTGTAAAAAAAAGCAGTGCTAACCGTGGTTAGCGCTGCTTTTTTTATCACTAACAGGGTTAGCGAAATCCTTGATAATAGGAGAAATGTCGCTTAACAACATTTCTCCTATTATTTTTCTCTGGAACGCCCCCCTTTGCATCTCATTAGAGATGCAAGGGGAAGCGTAGAGAAAAAGGGTGCTAACATGCGAATTTGCATGTTAGCACCCTGTTGCTGATAGGGAGATAATTTTATTTCCGCATTCTTGGCTTTTAAAGCCAAAAAAGTGGAGATAAATCCCTTGATAATATGCCCCCAAATTCTCCTATTGAATGAGTACTGAGGGGCATATTATCAAGGGGGTTTATCTCTGCTTTTTTGTCTTTAAAAGCCAAGAAAGCGGAGATAAAATTATCTCCCTATCACCTATTACCAGTTAGCGACATCTAGTAGGAGATAGCGACCATCTTGGGCCCCACTTTGTATGTCAGTGATATTTATCACTAATGACATGCAAAGTGGGCGTGCCAAGATGTTAGCGACTGGAAACAGTCGCTAACATCGCTATCTCCTATTACCAACTTTTGGACATATTCACGCTAAGCGCGATTATCTCCAAAAGCTAACACCTGCCCTGAGCAGTTCTTAGCCATGTTATCCAATGGGAGGTGGATAACATGGCTAAGAGCATTAGCTCGGTAATGCATGAATATCGCTGACTTTTCAGCGATATTCATGCATTGCGGCCGTTTTTTATCGCATTTGCGATAAACCTTGGAAATACCAAGGTTTATCTGCGGTAAAAATCGCCGCAGCTCAGCGGTAAAATTTTGTCTCTAACCAAGCAATAGCGATAATTATCGCTATTGCTTGGTAATATGCCCCTGAGTTCCCAGTGAACTGACCTCAGAATCTCAAAGATGCAGGATGCAACATTTAACATCCATCTCAAAGAAGTAGGCAAGTTGTTTTGAATGTGTTGAGTTTTTGTTTTAAAATTTTGCAAAGACAATGGGTTTCTATAGTACTGTATCTCCTAAAATATCTCATGTGAGTCAAGGATCTAGTGAGGCAGATCTTGGGATAAACCATGGTGTGATGGCTGGTCAAGAAGAGACTTAACCCAGGCGGAGATGCATAAAATCTCAGGCACCTTCTTGTTGCTCAACTTTGAGTCTGGGTAGATACTCAAATCAACTCAGAAAACAACAAGAACATGAAGATTCTTGGCTGCTCAATAATTTAAAAAAATAGAAAGTGAACTAAATGCCAATCAAGGATGTGTGTGATTTCTACTTGGCTACTTCTACTAAACCTATCCCTCTTTAGCACTGTGTCTGGTCAACTCCTGGCTTTTAATAACCCCCTCAGTATATCTCAGAGATAAATAAAGCTGAATTGGTGCATTGGCAGATGGGATAGTAGGTCACAAACATGACGAATATCCCTTCTGGTGCAATGCAAGCTCCATATGATATAATGGAATTGTAATTTGTTGAATGGGATATTTTGTGACTGAGATCCCTATCAACCAAGATCTTAATCAGGTCCCAAGTTTGGAGGCAAATCTCTCTTCAATATTGAGCCAGAGACATTAACTATGGAAAAATCAAGGATGCATTTTTTTGCCTCTTCAGCTCCAGGTATGGTATTTCCTGAAAGTGGAATATTTTTAAGAGTAGGCATAGTTGGCGGAGTCCCACTACACGGATTTATGCAGAATTGATCAAAAACTCTGTGAAATTCGCTCCATTCTGTCGCCCAAGAATTATTTAAAAAGAAACCTCACAAACCCTTGGTAAAACATCAAGTGACTCTATTATCACATGCTAAAATGCATATAATCATCTCACAAAAGTAAAAATGAAAATACAGCAAGCAGTGACAGAGGTGATGATTTTGATGTCCTCACTAACCTAGGGAGAGAACCAAGCAGATGCCTTGAACACAAAGAGCACATCCTGCTGAACGATTGGTGGTGTTCCCATCCTCCTAGGATCACCCCAAGCACAGTTATGGGCAAAAAATACAATCCCAACCAAAGGCCCTGCAAAGCATTATGGGACAATATTCAAAGGTGCCGTGAATATATTATAGTATCCAATATCAAAACATTCCTCAAGGGGCAGGCTCTTGGACTCAGCTGAGAGCTAATACTATAATATTCACTAAACTCTAAAATCTCAACCCATAATGCTTTGCTGGGCCTTTGATTGGCATTGTATTTTTGCCAATAACTTTGCCTGGGGTGATCCCAGGAGGACGGGACCACAATAATCATTGAACATGATATGCTCGTTGGGTTCAAAGCACCTGCTTGGTTTCCCCTCTAACTTAGGGGGGACCCCAAAATCATCGCCTCTCTCATTGACAGATAATTTTCAAAGCTTACTTTTGTGAAATGGTTACATGCTTTGTAGCATGCCAAGGTAAAATTGTTTTATCAATCGAGTGTAGTTGTATTAGCCTATTCGAGATTTTTTGTTTGAATTCTGTTGTGTGTATTAGTAAAAGTATTAAACAGAAAACGGACTTACCTTTAGTAAAAAATTATTATCTTTGCATGTTACAATACATATAGCCATCTTGCAAATTTGAAAATATAGCAATCAGTGCTTTTAGTCAAACAATAAATAATTCTATCTTTATATGCTAAAATGTATTTAGTCATCTCACAAACGTAAAAATGGAAATTAGCAAGCAGTGAGAGACTTGATGATTTTGGGGTCCTTCCTAACCTACGGAGAGGACCAAGCAGATGCCTTGAACACAACGAGTCCATCATGCTGAAATGATTCAGGGGTGGTGCCATCCGTCTAGGACCACCCCAAGCACAGGTATGGACAAAGATACAATCCCAACCAAAGGCCCTGCAAAGAATTATGGGACGATATTCTAGAGCGCAGTGAATATTATAGTATCCAATATCAAAACCCTCCTCAAGAGGCAAGCTCTCGGGCTCAGCTGAGAGCTAATACTATAATATTCACTAAACTCTAGAATCTCGCCCCATAATGCTTTGCTGGGCCTTGGGTTGGCATTGTATGTTTAACCATAACTTTGATTGGGGTGGTCTGAGGAGGAAGGGGATCACCACTGAATCGTTCAGCATGATATGCTCTTTGTGTTTAAGGCATCTGTTAGCCCTCACCCTAGGTAAGGGGTGACCCCAAAATCATCACCTCTCTCATTGCCTGATGTTTTTCAAAGTTCATTTTTGTGGATTGGTTATATGCTTTTTTTTTTAGCATATAAAGGTCAAGTTGATTTACCAAAGGGTTGTGGGTACAGTAGGTAACTTCATTGCGTAGCAGAGTGGGAATTTTTGCATGAATTCTGTGTTTTCAATGAAATGCACAGTTACCAAATCTCTGCAACTTCCGATAGCAGAGCAGAGTTCATTGCCCAGTGTTAATTATTTTTAAAGGCTTAATCAGTCATTATTGCTGGTGCGACCTAACTAATCATAAGGGAAACCTCAGGCTTTTTGCCAAGTTACGCAAAATGATAAACTTGTTTTCCTGGGAATACTATTTGTGATAAAATAAATTAAGATTTCCATGCACCTAAAATCCTAAATTGAACTCCCCAGCCTCAGCTTGGTAAATCTTTCTCAGTCATCAAAACCTTACACGTAGTCCGCCCGATTCAGCTAATAGAACTTCAAAAGAAATCTCTGTTGGTGATCAGTTGCTCAAGCTGCCTATAGAGCCGGAACATGTCACTTGTAGGAATGAGAAAAGTATTTCAGATATATTTTCAACCTCGGAAGTTCTGCTTGGCGGTCCATAGGGGTTTCCTCTCTCTTTTTATGGGTATTGTGTAGCTAACAAACAAAGGCCCAAAGGCATGATTAAGGTATTATCAAAGGAAGAGAGGTGTATGCCTATTGGAATGGCCATAGGTAATATAACTTTCACTCTCATTCACCAGATAGGTATTCTGCACACATCAATCAATGAGTAATCTTGTAAAGTGCAACTACTATCCTGTGACGGTCTGAAGGTGTTATACATATCACATATTGTGGAGCCTGTTGAGCAGTCAACTCACATTGCAAAGGTCAAATCATGAGTAGGTACTCATTAAGAATGCTGTGATTTTATTCACTCTCATCCTGACTTAACTGAGTTACTGAGGACTATAAGTGGAACTCAGAAATAAAGAATCACTGTGAGAAATGTGAAAAAAGCTCCTGATTCTGTAAGTAGCTTCTCAATCTTTTACTGCATTTTACATGGAAATTTCTGTAGCTTTAGACAATCAGATTCTTTGGGTGAATCTATGCAACCTGGAATTTTGATAGGCCATTAACTTGCAATACTGGCCTCATCTTATACTCCCATAATGGGAGCCTACATCTCCAGAGCAAAAAAAGAAATAGGGGTAATTCGGGAAAAATGAAGAGACAGTTACTTTCAGTAATATTGTAAGTAGCTAAACACTGGGATTCAAAATGTTAATGGCCCTGAATCCTAAAATGTCATCTTGAAAGGCCTTCATTCCTTCTAGACCACCCATAACCTTAGTCATATATATCTTTTTTTAAAACATTTTATTGAATAAGAACAGTACGTAAAACATACAGTGTAGCAAGCATGACATTTAGGGTATAACACTGGTCCGGCCAATCAGTCATCGCATATCACATGTAATTGAACAGAATATCAAGTATCATCAAGTTTGGCCTAAAACATACAGTTGAGCAATCATGGCAAGTAGAATGTACCACTGGTCTAATCAATCAGGCCTCTCATTCCATACGTAATTGTCCAAATACCTCTGGTTTTGGTTTGAGACTCTAAGCCTATCTACCCTGCCCCTCCCTGACTCACTCCTCGACATCGTCCTCATCCGAATCTGTTTGTTCGTCCTCTTGCAGGGGTTCACAAATCTCCCCCCTGAACACGTTCCACTGGGTCCAGATCTTGTTCCACCTGCATGGGCTCGCCCCTGCTGTATAGACCGCCCTTTCTGTAATCATAACCATAACCATATCCATGTTCTTACACCACTGTGCTAACGTGGGGAGTTCTGCTGCGCCCCATTTCTGAGCTATGTCTCTCTTCGCTACTAGCATGCCTACTGTAGACCAGGTTTGACCGTATCTAGTGAGGTCATTCGGCTTCCATACGTTTAGCAGGCATTTGCGTGGCTCAGGGACAAGGGACACCTCCAGGGTCTGGGAGATGGTACGCAATACTCGCTATACGGGGACATTCCCACATGGTATGTATAAATGTTCCTTCCTCCCCGCACCTGCGAAGACAGTAGGGGTGTTGGGCCCGTTGTATTTTGTGTAGGGTAGTTCTCGTGTAGTACACCCGGTGCAGGATTTTGAGCTGCACTAGACTGTACTTAGCCGAGATGCCCACCTCTTTCGGAGATGCCAGCGCCTCGTTCCATTCCGAATCGTCCATATCACCTAATTCTTAGTCATACATTTTTGAAAGACAGTAGAACCACTTTGCCAGACCAAATGACATATTCTTGGCTGGCTCTTTCAGGTGTCAATAATGCGATACATTGTTTAGAGATTTCATCCAAATCATCTTGATGATATGTGCAAGTAAGGCCTAGGGTGGAAAATAGCTCAGTCACTGATTCGGAGGCAAGGAAATTGTCAAGTCAAATGCCATCATTCATTTAGCATTGAATTTCCCATCCTTAGTAAAAAATAATTAATTATCTTTGCATGCTAAAATACTTATAGCCATCTCACAAAATTGAAAATATAGAAACAGTGCTTTTAGTTAAACCATAAATAATTTTATCTTTACATGCTAAAATGCATATAGTCATCTCAAAAACGAGAAAATGAAAATTAGGAAGCAGTGAGAGATGTGATGATTTTGAAGTTCTTCCTAACCTAGGGAGGGGACCAAGCAGATGCCTTGAACACAAAGAGCACATCATGCTAAATGATTCAGTGGAGGTCCCATCCTCCTAGGACCACCCCAAGCACAGGTATGGCAAAGATACAATGCCAACCAAAGGACGATATTCTAGAGTACAGTGAATATTATAGTATCCAATATCAAAATCCTCCTCAAGGGGCAGTCTCTCAGGCTCAGCTGACAGCTAATACTATAATATTCACTAAACTCTAGAATCTTGCCCCATAATGCTTTGCTGGGCCTTTCGTTGGCATTGTATGTTTACCCATAACTTTGCTTGGCTTGGCCCTTGGAGGATGGGAACACCACTGAATCGTCAAGCATGATATGCTCTTTGTGTTCAAGGCATCTGTTTGCCCGCACCCTAGGTAAGGGGTGACCCCAAAATCATCACCTCTCTCATTGCCTGATACTTTTCAAAGATCACTTTTGTGAAATGGTTGTAAGCTTTTTTTTAACATGTGAATATAAAGTTGATTTACCAAAGGGCTGTGGGTACTGTAGGTAACTCCATTGCGTAGCAGAGTGGGAATTGCATGAATTCCGTGTTTTCAATGAAATGCATAATTATCAAATATCCGCAACTTCTGCTAGCAGAGCGGAGTTCATTGCCCAGGGTTAGTTGTTTTTAAAGGGTTAATCAGTCATTATTGTTGGCGAGACCTAACTAATAATAAGGGAAATCTCAGGTCTCTTGCCAAGTTGCGCAAAATGCTGTACTTGTTTTCCTGGGAATACTATTAGTGATCAACAAAATTGTAAGATTTCCATGCACTTATAGGTAACTCTTTCTGAAGTGCCAACCTAACACTGCTTTACTCTTCACTCCTGACCTCTCCCTAGTCAATAAGGGAAAAGGTCCGAGGAGCAACCCTTTCCATTATTATAGCACTTCCTCTGTACCTAACTGCAAGCAATCCCACAGCGCCTCTCGCTTCCTAAATCCAAGATGGTGCCAAGATGGTGCCTTTCCCCATTATACAAAGTGTGTGTGTCTATTCCAGAGGTGTGCCAGGGAAATGAACAATTCCTCCTCTGTGGCCACTCAAAACCAGGTCTGGGGCTGCTCCTTTCTGACTGGAACTGGAGGATGCCTAACTGGGGAACAAAATAAGAACCCTGTCCAGGTGCCAGCTGGCATTTACCTATGACAAATGGGTTTCTTTGTAGTAAAGAAGATCCTGGGCACATCCGAGATAGTGAACTGCCAGAGGAACCGAACACCTCTCCATACCAAAGGCCTCTTTTTCAGGGAAATGCACCTTCACTGCGCATCCGTGACACCGCATGCTGTCAGAAAGCGGTCATTATAACGACCATGTTGTGACAACGCATACCATTACTCTGCAAGTCGTTAAGGGGGGGAGAAGGTGTTGGATTTAAAATCCAACACCTTCCCTAAAGTCCGCACAGAATGGAGTTGGAATAGTAAATTTTACTACTCCAACATCCAGCGCCCCACAACGACTTGCGGAGTAATGGTATGTGTTACGACCGCGTTGTGACAGCATGTGGCAAAAAGGTATGCGGAGTGAAGAGGCTTATTCCTTTTTCAGCTAAGGGAACACATTTGTACCTTATCAAGGGAGCTATTCAGCTATCAGGTGACATGGGCTCATGCAAGTGGTGATCCAGACCCATTAATTAAGGAAAAGGTAACTTTCAAGTAAAAACCTTTTCCTAAAAATTACGAATCCAACGTTACTAGTGAACTGGGCTTGTAATAAATATTTCAATGAGTCCAAAACTAGAATTTGCAGCTTATTTATAGAAAGAGATAACATTATTAAATGTAAAACTGTATCCCAATGATTTTCTTTTTGATCAGTCAACCCTGCTACAGTGAAAATCACTTTTAGGGACTTTTCACTGTAAGGACATATTTAACAATAACCTTTGCAGGCCGAACATTTAAATACCAAATTTTGTGCCGTACTTCTACACTCTCATTGTAGTGGATGGCACAGTTGGTGTTGCAGTCCACTTGTGACATTTAATTTACAGGCCCTATGTACCCTTTTGTAGCATATACGAGTGATCTATAGGTAAGTTAAATATGCCAATAAGAGGTATGTCAACGTCAACATGATGAGTGGTAAAGTGCTAAGAGTTCTACAGCCAGCAACAACAGGCAAGGTAAATATTTACGGGTATAGCATGCACAAGATGGTAATTTCCAACAACTTTGAAAATGTCTTTTGCTTTTACATTGGTTACCCTTCTTTTCTGAAGCTAGAAAGCTCGTCAAAGTAGCTATAAGACTATAGTAGCCACATCTACATAACTATACTCTTCTCTGCACATCAAGTCAGATAGTCCCCTAGTGCCATTACTCGTCAAATCACCCATTTGGATTGTTCTCTCTATGATATCAATTGGTGGGCACTCAACACCCATGGGGGCGGGGACGACAGAGCATACAATAGCTACTAACTCCAAACATGATGGTTGGGAAAGTTTGTCACTAGTGTCCTGGGATCTATCCTGCGTTGTTTCCGAAACCTGGGCCCAGTGCAAGCCTGTCAGCTCTTGAGGTAAGCATTCAAAGGCTTCTTAGAGACGAAGTATGCTCAGAACTTGTTCCTACACTAACAGACAAAGGGGCATATTATCAAGAGAGTTATCTCCGCTTTTTTGGCTTGAAAAGCCAAGAAAGCGGAGATAAAATTATCTCCCTATTACCTAGCTGTCGCTAACACCAGTTAGCGACAGCTAGTAGGAGATAGCGACCATCTTGGGCCCCGCTTTGCATGTCAGAGAAATTTATCACTAATGACATGCAAAGTGGGCGTGCCAAGCGACTGGAAACAGTCGCTAACATCGCTATCTCCTATTACCAACTTTTGGAGATATTCGCACTAAGCGCGAATATCTCCAAAAGCTAACACCTGCCCTGAGCATTTCTTAGCCATGTTATCCAATGGGAGGTGGATAACATGGCTAAGAGCATTAGCTCGGTAATGCATGAATATCGCTGCCTTTTCAGCGATATTCATGCATTGCGGCCGATTTTTATCGCATTTGTGATAAACCTTGGTAATACCAAGGTTTATCTGCGATAAGAATCGCCGCAGGTCGGCGATACATTTTTGTCTCTAACCAAGCAATAGCGATAATTATCGCTATTGCTTGGTAATATGCCCCAAAATGTAATAATATCCAGACCAGTTATTATCATTTTCTTTTAGTTCCTTGGCCGCCAAGAAGAACAAGGAACTGGAACAAAGTGAGGGGGTTTAGATGCTACGTTTATACACATTTTCGATACAGGGAATAGAGGTTCTATGCTAAAGGCATCATTCATAACTGGCTTAGGTTGGTTTTATTTCAAATGTCATTTACTTGCTGTTTCTCTTACATGTTTTTGTTCAAGGGAATAGTTATCATAGAAGGGTGTAATTGATCTGTCCGCAAGTACGAGTATTTAAAACATGGGCACAATGAACTATACAATTTGTTCAACTGGCTGTCATTAGCCTTCCTGAAGCACTAATCTGGGACAGATGAAAGGGCAGGCTCTGCCTTGAAGCTTCATCATGTTGAACAACAGAAACTGTAGTCCCACCCTTCTCTTCTTCCATCTACCTCAACTCAGTGCCCAGGAAGAACTAATAGGCAACCTTACATATATAAATAAAACTAAAAGACCAGAATGTGACCAATCTGTTCCCAATGGAGTTATAAAATTGGGGAGAAAACCTCCTCAACTATTAAAAACTGCAAACAACAATTAATTGATGTAAACACGCACAAATACACAGTATGGATCTCCATTATTTTCCCTCAGAACATCTATAGAGTTATGTTCCATATGAGCGAACAATTTTTGGTGCAGCTGTGCTTAGTAAAAATAGGTTACTATTCATGAGAAGCAAATCTCACATTGCATTTTATTCCAGACAACGGCAGTTCCAAACCTAATGGGGCGCACTAATGACACATTATTGTACATTAATAAATAAAGATCGAAGTAAAAATATTTAAGACAGACAGGTCAAGTAAATTGCTCACTATAAAACATGTCTTCTAAAGCCTTGAATTGCATTAATTCAGTGAAACGTTTAAAGATATGTGAAACATTTCTTATCCTCCATCAGGAAGTTTGATTTTAATCATGTTAAAAAACTCGCCTTCATGAAATGGTATAAATGAGAATATTAAGACATAATTTTCATAAAGTACGTAGTGACTTATGTTGTCTTTGATTTGTTAAATACATGGTCATATACATACATAAATAAATATATACATGCATACATTATTTAGAGTTTGATGGTCAGAGAACTCTGCCACAGAAATTACCCCCGGACCATGAGTCAAAACTCTCACTACGTGAGGGACATGTATTTATGTTTTACAAAGACAAACTCTACTTTTGGATTTTGATTGCAAAACAAAAATAATTGCTGTGGGGTTGCATTGAACATGACGTTTACACTGCAAAGCAACTGTACCGTGGGAGGATCCTCAGTGTCGGTGGCTCCTCTGTAGGCACAAGCATGTAGAAATCTTCATTCAAATATAGTGTGCTGCAGTACACCAGGGTGTGGAGTACATCCCTCGGAAGCCTTGGGGCCATATTATGTATGAACATATTTTCCTGGTTAGTGCCTAGTGCACATTTCAAAACGGGCACCCAGTGCTAATCAAGAAAATGGGCTGCATTATAATAAATGCACCACCCCCAGGGCAGCCATGAACTAGCACTGCCCTGAGGGCAGCACATTCAGGTGAAAAACAGAGCAGCTGCTTTAAAGCTGATCCGTGTTTTCACAGTGCAGGTACAAACCCGCCTGCACTTTTAAAGGGGGTTAGAGATCCCCTTGCAGGAGGATGAAGGGAGTAACTGCAACTGCCCACAAGGGGTTGTCTGGGGGATCCATGGGACCCCATTTCCCCCTGCCAGATGGCTGCAATCAAGGGGGGAGATAAGAAAAAACTCATCAGCCCACCCATTGGCGGAACTTCATCATCTGGGATTGTGAAAGTACGAGCTGGTATCCACTAGATAACTCACTATTGTTTTGTGAGTATTTTCTAGTACCGGATCCACCAGTGATGAAAGAAAGTCAACAGAATCAACAATTTGCTACTTTCATCTACTATATTGTGTGTCTGTATACACTGTTTTGTTTATTTCCAGGAGAGGTGACTTGATATCCATGAAACGCGGAGCTACCACTCACTAACATCTTAGTTGGTAGGTCATCCTTGCATGGTATGTAACTCTCACTATACTTTTCTCAGTAATAGTTGCAGTAGTGTCGTTATCATAGGTCCTGAAGAAAGCCACTCACGGCTGAAACATGTCGACCAGTTAACTTACCATCAGGATAGCAGTATTTGCTGAAATTCTATCCACACTCTGTATTTTAACTTTGTCATCATGGTGACCGCCAGAATAAAAGTTACACTTTGGCACCATGGTAGTCAATTTTAACATACCACTTTTCACTAGCACATACCCTTTGAGCACTGCAACAATTCTGCCCACAGCTCTTTATATTCTTTTGACTTTCTTTCATCACTGGTGGATCCGGTACTAGAAAATACTCACAATACAACAGTGAGTTATCTTGTGGATACCAGCTCGTACTTTCACAATCCCAGATGATGAAGTTCCGCCAATGGGTGGGCTGATGGGTTTTTTCTTATCTCCTCTCACTATCTGTCAGTCTATATACACACACTGTTTAGAAGAAAGCAGACACTCACTAGTCCACTGAGACCAATAGCACCCCATTTGTGTTTTTTTCTAGTTAGATTTGGGGATAGGGTGCATTTTGGTCGGTAAACCTGTTTCCCCTATAGACCTTTCTTTATCCTTGTGTTTTTGTTACTATAAGTGCAGCCACGGCTGCGGGTCTTTCTTCATACAGGCAATTTACTTTTAAGTTGCTGTAAGCTCTCCCCTGGTGATTCCTGGTGGACCCATTAGGATGGCGGAATTCGCGGGCTTGGCCTTCGATGAGGACACCCTACAAACAATTCTTAATGATAATCCTAGTATACTGGATTCTCTACCCACGACCGATTAAGTGCCTTTAGGTGATTGGGATACCATCTTAAATTTGAAGAAGAGTCATACTCGTACCACCATTCATGGCCAGATCATGGCAGAGTACCTTCATGGGAAATGTGCCCCCACAGGCCTTATATTCACCAACACCCCTAGATTATTCTTACAGACAAGGCCTTCCTCAGGAATTGGTCGTTAATCGCGTGGCGGTGCACCCACGGCTTATCTTGATTATTACAACTGCTAAAAGAGTGGCTGATACGATTCTTATCGAAATACAGGTCCTAGAGGGCCAGATTAAAACCACTCTTACTGACAAACAGTTTAAGAAACAACAGGACGAGGCTAATAAACCCAACAAGGAGTATAGAGACTCAATCTTTTTTACAAAGATAGAGAAATTCAAGAAGGATCTAGCCAAATTCTCAATGGAAAAGATCTATCCATATATCAGTGACAACTATGTACCTCCCGATGTCACTAAGAAAGGAAAGAGATATGGTTCTAAATATTCCACATCCTCTTCTGATAATGACTCTACTGAATCAGACCCGGGCTCCAGTGGGACCTCCCAATGGAGAGGCCGAGGTCAGAACAATAGGCCCAATCGTAGGAGGGGCGGACAGGGCAACTATTTCCAACAAGGTCCATGGTGGCCCCCAACACCCTGGGGATATCCTCAGTTTCCACATCCAATGCCACAATACCATCCACAGCCCCAATTTTTTGACGGACAGGCTTTTTTAGGACAGGGCCGGGGCCGGAGCCGGGGCCGACGGAGGGGCCAGCCCATGGTACACTGGGAGGACGAACAGGAACCCCTCAACACCCGCAGCCGACGGGGCCAACAATAACCACTTCAGGTAGCAGAGAGGACCTGGTGGTCAATCTCAGCTCACGGAATTTGACCCCCATTGAGCACCAAGTCCTTAGTAAAGGCCTTGGATTTGTTCCTACTTATAATGGCAATGCTTTCGAACTGCGCAGTGAAATTGAAAAGCTCTTCAGAAAGGTCCGCCTTCACTTTTTCTTTTCTGACCAGAAAAATGATCAGGAATCCATTGAAAAAGACACCAATACCGGTCTCAAACCTAAATCTATGTTTACACCTTTACTCCAACAAGTACCCCCAATGGTTGGTGCTTTCGAGAAAGCCGTTATTCATGAGATTGGTTCTATATCTTTATCAGATCGTGGCATTTACCAAAATCTGTCAAAAGCTGAGAGAATGGCAGTTGATACACTTTCCAAAGATACCAGGATTACCATAAAACCTGCCGATAAGGGAGGTGCCATAGTGATTCTCGACACCATCTCTTACTGAGCAGAATGCCTTAGACAGCTGAGTGATTGTAATTCTTACACCTCACTTAGGGTAGATCCTACTGAGAGACTGTCTTTGGAAATCAAAACCTTGGTGGAAGAAGCTAGTGCTGAGGGCTGGATTACACCCCAAGAGGTCCGTTTCCTGGTTACCATCCATCCAGTGACTCCATACTTTTATGCCCTGCCGAAGATTCATAAACCAGCAAGACCACCACCTGGTCGGCCTATAATTTCTGGTATTGGATCTCTTTTGGAGCCGCTCTCCACCTTTGTGGATGTGTTTTTGAGGCCCTTGGCTCGACAAATGCCGACCTACCTGCAGGACACTAAGGATGTCCTTCGCCTGCTGCCGGAGGTTGCATTCAACATCGAGACTGACACCCTTGTCAGTTTCGATGTTGAATCCCTCTACACCTGCATTCCGCAGGAGGAGACCTTACTGGCAGTGAGGAGCTTACTAGAAGCCCAAGAGCACGACAGTATCACACCTATCAGCTTCATCATGGAACTTGCCAGGATAGCCATGATGGAAAACTTTTTTCAATTTGAGGACTCCCTTTACCTACAGACATCTGGTACCTCAATGGGTAGTGTTTTCGCCCCCAGTTTGGCAAACCTTTATGTCCACCTATTTGAGACAAGATCTGTACTCGACCACAGTAATCCGTTCTTCCATCAGACGATACTGTGGAAGAGATACATTGACGACGTCTTGGTTGTCTGGCACGGTGATACAACATCTATATTTGCCTTTCAAAATTGTCTCAATGCTCAAAACTGATACCTCAAATTCACAGTTGAGCATAGTAAGATTGAACTTCCGTTCTTGGGTCTATTCATTTTCCCAAAAGACGGTCATTTGGCTAGTAAACTCTATCGCAAACCGATGTCTAGGAATTCCTTATTGCAATTCCACAGTCACCATCCACGATCCCTTCAAGAGAACTTGCCCTTCGGGCAATTTCTGAGGGTCCGCAGAAACTGTTCTGAGACTAGTGACTTTGAGGATCTCTCCCGGGACCTGAGCAGTAAACTCAGAGAACGAGACTACCCTCACGCCCTGATACGGAGAGCACGCAAGAGAGCCTCCAATAACCATCGAGAGGCTCTTCATGCCCCTACAGCTGTCAAACCTCCCTTGGAAAATTTGACCTTTGTCACCACGTTTAGCACTGCTTCCACACAGGTACAAAAGATAGTCCGCAAAAACTGGCGGATTCTTAACACAGCTGGAGTGAATATTCCACTTCCATTGTTTGCCTTCAAGAGGAGCCATAATCTACGTGATGATTTAGTACACACCAGACCTCGCTCCTCCCCACAAGACCTTTTCAATACACTATGGGACCTGCCACTGGTCCAGGGTCATTATCCATGTGGTTGCTGTTCAGTGTGTCCACAGACTGAAAAAACACTCACTGTCGACATCGGTACAGAACGCCCATGGATTTTAAAACACCACACTAACTGCAATAGTGAAAAGGCGATTTACCTTGTAACTTGCCCTTGCTCTCTCCGCTACATCGGCATGACCACCAGAAAGGTCAAACTCAGGATTAACGAGCATAAAAGCACCATCAGGCGGAATCGACAAGCAACGCGCCTGACCAATCATTTTATGACTATGAAACATACCCCTGAAGAACTGAAGTGGATAGTGCTGGAGCAACCTTATATCCCTCAACTCGTCAGCGACATTTCCCATTTTCTGTTTGTCAAAGAACAAAAATGGATTTTCAGGCTGAAGTGTGATACCATGGGACTCAATGATGAGATTCCTTGGGTCCAAATCTGATGGTTAATTGGCCCATTATCAATCGGGCTCCTTTGACCCTGTGTTCATTCCCTTCAGAGCACTAATAATTAGATCTCTGTTTTTCCCGACTTACCCTATATGTTTTCCCGCTCCATTCTCGGGACAGTTGCCAACGCCTGTGGCTGCCGCTTTCTGTTCATTATACAGTATTCGAACTAGACCCCTTTCGAGCCTACTTAGCTGTTTCTCAAAGGGCTTATACATGACTATGAACTGAGTGGCTGTAACTGCAGTGTCGCGCTGTTACTGTTACATACTTCAGTTCTCACTGCTACTTATTTCAGGTCTTTATTACAATATTCTATTGTTGCATGTTTCATATTTAGTCTGCTCATATATAATCCTATTTCCGATCTTTGCATTGACAAAATCCGATGCGCCTTGCAAAGACGATAGAGAACGGAGCCGACGTCAACTTGGCCAGCGACGTCACTAGACAGGCTTGGATTGGCTGTCTGCCGGGCCAATCATCCCGACGAGAACACGCTGTGTCAGTTGACTCGGCCACGTCTTTGTATCACCACGTGCAAGCTCGGTCCTGATTGGATGATGCTTCATCCTCTTACAAGAGAGAGTTTTCGGTATTGCCGAATGGAAGCAAACAGGGCTTTACTTGGACGCCTTTGCCTTGTACGTTATCTCGGGCAATCATAGCTTCCATACCGGTTCGCGCTGTCAGAGCCGTGGCAGCGCTCACAAGTATTCATTACATTACTCCACACGGAGAGAAAGCGGAAGTGTATGTTTTTCCGTTCTCTCTTCGGCCCGCATAATGGGTATTTGAGCCTGTTGCCCCTGTCCGTCACGTTACCTTCCCCTCAGCTCAGTTGAGCTTGGAGGTACCGACGGACAGGTAAGCACAGCACTCTTCTTACGACCTAATTTTTTGTTGTAAACAAGTCTTACTGAGGGTGGTTATCTAAATAAGATAGACTTGAGAGGGTTGCAAACTTATTACTCGTTTTTTTAACTTGCAACTCGATGGTGATTTCAAGTACTCGTTTTTTCAGCTAGTTAACTCAATGACTCTACCAACTGATACTTTTTAGCTGATTAATTTAGATGCTGCAGTTTATGCCGAGAATTATTTCGAGTACCATTTTTAAGACAAACAGACATGTGTAGTGACCAGATGGCCGTTTTTTGACAACTATACACATTTGTACTTTTAACATCATTTATCATCAGTTGACTAAGTCAGCTGAGTACCGCTGTCCGGCTGTTGTCCATCTCTTTACACTAGGGGATTCTAATGAAGTGGAACTTATACCAGTTAAATGACTATATTGGTACTTTCCTTCTTTCCATTTCCTCAGAGCGGGGCCTCATTACCTGAGCGAGCGCCAGGCGAGGTGAGGCCACTCCCAAGCAGATTTTGGGTGAGTGACTACTTAGAATAAATATTAATGAGCAATGTCTCACTGGATGTTATATGTCAGTCAACAATTTGCTACTTTCATCTACTATATTGTGTGTCTGTATACACTGTTTTGTTTATTTCCAGGAGAGGTGACTTGATATCCATGACACGCGGAGCTACCACTCACTAACATCTTAGTTGGTAGGTCATCCTTGCATGGTATGTAACTCTCACTATACTTTTCTCAGTAATAGTTGCAGTAGTGTCGTTATCATAGGTCCTGAAGAAAGCCACTCACAGCTGAAACATGTCAACCAGTTTACTTACCATCAGGATAGCAGTTTTTGCTGAAATTCTATCCACACTCTGTATTTTAACTTTGTCATCATGGTGACCGCCAGAATAAAAGTTACACTTTGGCACCATGGTAGTCAATTTTAACACACCACTTTTCACTAGCACATACCCTTTGAGCACTGCAACAATTCTGCCCACAGCTCTTTATATTCTTTTGACTTTCTTTCATCACTGGTGGATCCGGTACTAGAAAATATTCACAATACAACAGTGAGTTATCTAGTGGATACCAGCTCGTACTTTCACAATCCCAGATGATGAAGTTCCGCCAATGGGTGGGCTGATGGTATTTTTCTTATCTCCTCTCACTATCTGTCAGTCTATATACACACACTGTTTAGAAGAAAGCAGACACTCTCTAGTCCACTGAGACCAATAGCACCCCATTTGTGTTTTTTACTAGTTAGATTTGGGGATAGGGTGCATTTTGGTCAGTAAACCTGTTTCCCCTATAGACCCTTCTTTATCCTTGTGTTTTTGTTGCAATCAAGGGGGCGCACTGACAGTGTGCCACCTTTTATATGCTCCACTGTCGGTACACATCCTGAGAGTTTCTTTGCCTCTGCTCCCACATCTGTAATAGTGCGTGGCACAGAGGCAAAGGGATTCCCTCAATTGCATGAGTCCACACCCCCATTCAAATGAGGGAACACCCTCTTGAGGAAGCGCTGGCTCTGTATGTGTGGAAGGCGGTTTCCGAAAAATTAACTACGGACGAGCAAAGACAGTGCTGCGGACCCTGAGTAGTACGCTAGCACCTAACGGGTGCCCAACAATTCATCATTGTGGCATACAAGATCTAAATATTTGAAATAACACATGAGCCTCAAAAGAGTGGCGGATTGGCTGCATGCCATCTACTAGGAAGATTGTGTTCTGTCTTATAAAAAGATTGTTGGTCCTGAGGAGAACTCCGAATTGGGGAGTTCGAAACGCGTCGACCTGTTTTTTTAGGGTTCTTCCGTCAAATCGAAATTAGTAGATAAATAGTGTTTATGAAATAGGACTAATACTAACGTGATTGTGTTTAGTACATTGATTTCCATCTGTATCCATTGTCTATTAATTTATATAAACTCACGTGGTTTGACATTAGGACCTAATCATTTTTTGCTTTGTAGGGTGAATGTAGATGGATGAATGGTTTGGCCAAAGTGAAAGTTGTTTTGTATAGTATGTTTTCTTTATAATGCTTTTTCCAAATTGTTTGTATATACACATGAATATATATATATATTTTTTTAAATAATTCTCTGATCCACTAGTGTGAAAATAAATAAATAAACTAGTGACGTAAATAAAAAACCGGATCTTTATGTCTTGTCCATAGGGGTCTTTCTAAAAAACAGTTAATCATATTCAGTACTGGCAGTTGTGTTGTTGGTTTTATAGGCTCTGTATGTGTGCCAGTGCTTTCAGTATTACAGAAGGGGATGCACAAGCGTCTGCGACCCCTTCTGTAACACCAAAGTGCCCCCGGGTATTTCAAAGCGAGCGCAAACACCCGGTGAGCCCCCGGGGCCCTTCTATAATATGGCCCATAGTCTTAGCCAATGTGTGCCTGATAATATTGATGGATGGGGCCTATAACAGTAGTTACAATGCCATCAGGATTACAAGATATGATGTTCATTCTCAAAGTAAAACTGGGAAACAAAGGCATGAATTAGCATGGAAAAGATGATTTTTGTTTATTACTTGCAACATACATCTAATGTACTGTATTACTGCCAAGCGCTACCGATAACAGAATTGTTTATTTGTATTAATAATGCTGTCTATCTTTATTTCTATCTATCTATCTATCTATCTATCTATCTATCTATCTATCTATCTATCTATCTATCTATCTATCTATCTATCTATCTATCTATCTATCTATCTATCTATCTATCTATCTATCTATCTATCTAGCTATCTATCTATCTATCTATCTATCTATCTATCTATCTATCTATCTATCTATCTATCTATCTATCTATCGATCTATCTATCTATCTATGTTATGTTATGTTATGTTATGTTATGTTATGTTATGCTATGGTATGGTATGTTATTTTATGTTGTGTTATGTTATAACCTCCTGCTTTGTTTTGGTGAATGTGGGGGTGGTGCAAGTAAGTGTGAGGTAGAGCATAGAAGTCGTGTCTGCTAGTAAAAGTGTATGAGATTGTTAAGGTATGTTAGTCCAATGTTGTGTGGGGCTTTGTAAGTGTGAGTGAGTAGTTTGAATTAGCTGCATTTGTGAATGGGGAGCCAGTGGAGTTCATTGAGTTACAGTGCAATTTGGGTGCAGCATAGGAGGTCTAGTATGACTCTTGCAGCGGCATTCTATATGTCCTGAAGTCTTTGTAGGAAGGAGTTACTTGGAGATTCCAGTGTAGAGTGCGTTTTCACTGACAAGCCTGTTTGAAGGCTTGGGTGATTGTGTTTTGTGGCAGCTGCTTGGAGATCTTATATAGCATGCATGATACATGGAAAAAGGAAGTAATCACTGTGTTTACTTGTGCTGTCATGGAGAGGTTTTCATCTAGGATGATTTCCAGGTTTCTTGCATGGTCGGTGGGTAGCAGTGTTTGCTCTGCTGGCCACAAGGTGCAGTCACAGGGCAGGTATGGTTACCAAATTAATAAAACCACATTTAAAGCCAATTCTTCATTGCTCAAGAAACATTATCTACGAATTCAAGAGATCTGCACTTTCTGCTGAGCTGCTTATTTGTCAATAGTAAATGTGAATGTGCATTCATCATACACCTGTCTTGACAGATAGGTGAAATACCAGTCTTGTTTGTGTTTTTGTCACAACTAGCCATAACCACACTGGCAATAGCCTGCTTCCGTGAAATACTGCTGGACAGATACATTTTCTTGTGGAGGTTCACAAGACTTTTGCATCCTTGTCAATTTGGTTGAATGGTACCTGGTGCCATATTCAAGGAGCAGGTTGCAAAAGCTACCTACTTTGGATTGCGCTTCTCAACCCAGACAACAGAAAGCTCAAACTTTTCAATTTTTATTTTTTATTTTGATCCGACTAAAAGTTGCTTAGATAAGGTCAAAACCCAACAAAGTTGGTTTTACTCAAAATACTAGCCAGACTTAGGGGTCCTATTGAGGGAAGCATGATGTTCTAGAGGCTCTCGTCAGGTTCCAGCACATCTCATCCTTTGGGCATCAGACCTTTTCAAGGGTTATTGTTAAGGTGAAAAACACAAAAATAGTCCCCCATCCTCATGTTTTAAAGCAGTTTTACTGTTTGCCAAAATTTCAGAATGCTCTCAGCAGCACCTCTCTTAAATTCAGCATTCAAACGATCTACCTATCCATATCTCTATCTATCTATCTATCTATCTATCTATCTATCTATCTATCTATCTATCTATCTATCTATCTATCTATCTATCTATCTATCTATCTATCTATCTATCTATCTATCTATCTATCTATCTATCTATCTATCTATCTATCTATCTATCTATCTATCTATCTATCTATCTATCTATCTATCTATCTATCTATCTATCTATCTATCTATCTATCTATCTATCTATCTACCTATCTCTATCAATCTATCTGTCTGTCTGTCTGTCTGTCTGTCTGTCTATCTATCTATCTATCTATCTATCTATCTATCTATCTATCTATCTATCTACGTATCCATACATCCAGCCATCCATTGTTTTTAAGATTCAAAAATCCTGATTCTTCAGGAAGTTGCTTGAGCCCCAAGGTTCCAAGATTCAAAAATGCCAATATGAAAAATACTTTATTGTTTTTGATTTTATTTCCCGAGTGCCTCCTTGGGGCCTCTGCACATAATCCTGAGAGTTAAGGTTGGTTCAGTCTGCTGCTTTATGCCCTATTTCTTTTTATTTTGCACACAGTGCTTGGTGCACCATGCTGGGTAATGGTATATATTGTCCGTGACAGTCAGCCAATTAAAATACGGTAGATTTGCAAATCCACTATGAATGATGGGAGACAAAGCTCCTTAGTCCTTTATTTTTTTAGCTGTATTAGTGAATCATTCATGGATTTGCAAATCCATGGCATAACCAATGATTTACCATTGAGATAGCTCTAACATTTCTCCTCTTCATGGCCATACCAGGACTTTTTGAATACTAATTTATAAAATAAAAAAATTAGCCCTGGCTAAAGGTCCTACAGAAAATTGCATGGGGAAAACACGTTTTGGGACCCCCTTTTTTCTCAGCCCCCACTTCACGAATCACCCCCAAAGTTTCAGGGAAGGAGTGGAGCAGAGCAGGCCATTTTCTTAGAGAAATTCACGCGCAGATTCGTCCACCGACGCCAAAGTTATTTCAAATAGAATGTTGCCGATTTTCTATGGAAACTAGGTTTTAACTATAACTACCCATTGGCGACCACCAGTAGGTAATATATATATATATATTTATATATATATATATATATAAATATATATATATATATTCACTGAAAAAACCACAGGTTTCACACCAGTTATAGTTATCTGAACATTTTACTCATACAAAACCATTGAAATTCCCACGTTATAGTTAGTTGGACTCACTATAACTCGCGCGCCCGCAATCCACTGCTGATGATGTCACATATTACATCATTCATGACATGGTCAGTGACATCACTGATGACATCACTGATGACATCTCAAATGACATCACTGATGACATCATCCAGTAAATGTGTGTTCCTGTAAATTAAAAATTAAAAATGTGTTTAACGTATTGTAGAATGAGTGTATGTATGAGTGTTTGGATAATGGATTTAGTAGATGTATGACTGACTGTATGAGTGGGAGATTAAATGTGTCTTACTGAATGCATGGGTTAGTAACTAAACTGTCTGAATGTGTGCATCATTATGTCTGTTGTTGTGTAAGCTGCTGCATGTGTTGATCAGTAGCTATATGAGTGGCTATATGGGTTATTGATTGGTTGTCCAAGTATTTGTATGTGAGGGTGAGGGTGTGTGTGGGTGGCTGGGAGGTGTGTGACTCTGTGCATATATGTGTGAGCAGTTGATTCACTTGGTATATGGGTTCAACAGTGCATGTGGAAAGAGCTGTATGGGTGGTTGACTGTCTGCATGGATGTGATGGTGAGTGAATAGCTATATCAGTGCTCCATGTCCAAGTAAGTGCATATGTAAAACACAGTGCATGTGAGAGTTGGTATATATAAATGACTAAACATGAGAGCCTGTGATTGCGTAAGTGACTGTGTGGATCAATGTGTACTTGTATCAGTGATTGTAAAAGAGAGAAAGTATGTGTTAGTATATGTTTGAATGAGTAAGGTTTAGTGTGTATAACTATGTAGTTGAGGAAATGGGAGTGTGATTGATTCTTTGCATAACTGACTAGGTGTGTGAGTAACTTTGTGGATGAGTGTCAGCGTGTGAGTGTCTGTATAGGTGTATGAGTGGATATGATAGTGTTCTATGGATGAGTGACTGTATGTATGAGTAATTGTAAGGGTGAATGAGTGGATGTGTGTGTAGACCTAGGAATCAGTGAGTGCGTATGTAGTTACGGGTATTGGTGTGTCAATAATTTCAGGAATGGTAGTTTGTATTTAACACTGGGTGTATCAAAGGTTAGATTAGAGTGTGAGGAGGTGCATCGTATTATCACATGGATGATGTCATCAGTGATGTCATCAGTGATGTCATTTGAGATGTCATCAGTGATGTCATCAGTGATGTCATTTGAGATGTCATCAGTGATGTAATCAGTGATGTCACTGACCATGTCATGAATGATGTAATATGTGACATCATAAGCAGTGGATTGCGGGCGTGCGAGTTATAGTGAGTCCAACTAACTATAACGTGGGAATTTCAATGGTTTTTGTATGAGTAAAATGTTCAGCTAACTATAACTGGTGTGAAACTTATGGATTTTTCAGTGAATTTGAAAGGTTTTTTAAATGCTAATTCCTAACTATAACGAGTGTGAAACCTATGGTTTTTTCAGTGAATTTCAAAGGTTTTTTAAATGCTAATTCCTAACTATAACGATTGTGAAACCTATGGTTTTTTTAGAGAATTTCAAAGGTTTTTTAAAAACTAATTCCTAACTATAACGTTTGTGAAACCTATGGTTTTTTTCAGTGAATTTCATAGTTTTTTTAAAAGCTAATTCCTTTGTATATCGACTTTGTAACCTACGATTTTTTATTTTTTTATTAGCTGTTTTTACAACAATTAATTATATTTAAAAAAAAAAAAATATTTGTTCAATGTATATATATTTTTTTTACATTTTTTCCTGGTGCGCTCAGGGTGCGCGCACCGGTAAGCTTACCGGTACCATTTTGTCTTGGAGCGCTCAGGGTGCGCGCGCCGGTAAGCTCTCCCGAGAGCGCACCGAGAGCGCTATTTCTGCGTTCGTAAAAAAAAATATGTATGAAAAGTAAATAATAATGCAAGACATTTAGTACCATACTTATAAAAGCAGTATTTTTGATTTACGAACTGAAAATGATTTTGCATTTCCATAAAACTATCAAAACGTCACTCAGGCGCGCCGCGGAAGCGCCTATGTTCGCGCCGAGTAAGCGCCCCCGGAAGCGCTCCGGTGCGCGCAGCGTAAGCGCGTCAAGTCATGTGACCCTAAAATAACTCTTTTCATTGGTTGCTAACAGTTTTGTTTACAAAGAATGAAATCCCCACCCATTTCCTTCACTTCTTCTTTCACTTTTGTGACTGCAAGACCTGTCTTTTTGCTGCTTAATCTTTGTTGCATTATCATGGCTGCCAGAGCATCCAGCAGCAGTGATGACACAGAAGGATTTATAGATGAAGAGGTTCCTCAGCCTAGAGTTAAGGAGCATTTTATCTGGAAATTTTTTGACATACCTGAGGGACGTAAGAAAGTAAATGCTCCAAAGGTGGAATGTAAGATCTGCCATACTGTACTTTCCAGAGGAGACTCCACAAGGAAGTACAGTTTTGGTAATTCTACCATGATTCGCCACGTGCAGAGAAGGCATCCCCAGAACTATGCCCGGGAGAGTGTCAGGGCACTGGCACGAGAGGCTCCCAGGGATGGTGCCTCTACTTCAACCGGAGGACCAACTACATCGGTGAGGGGGCGACCAGAAGAGCTGATCCCTAATATTCAGCCTGCTTTTAAAGAAGCCGTAATTAAATGCGGACAATGTGATCAGCTACTTTGTTTTGGGAAACAAAGTGTTCTGCTCATGGTTCGAGCATTAGAGAACCACCGCTGCCGTCCCCAGTCCTAATTGTTTTTTTTTTTTTGCTCCTGTTGAGCAGTTTCCCATTCCCTGTTTTTGCTTTTGTTCAAAAAAAAGGAAAAAAGAGGAAAAAAAAGTTATTTTTAGAACTACCTCCAATTCTCATCAAAGAGCTGTATTCTTAAAAAAATGAAAAAGAGTAACTGAAGTGGAGTGCAGTGAGAGAGGAGACGAAAATGAGTGAGAAAGCAAAGAAAGGGACGAGAGGGGAAGGGAAGTGAAGTAGGGGGACTGAAAGAAGGTGAGTGTGGGGAAGGAGAGTGAGGAGAAGGAGAGTGAACATGGGGAAAGTGGATAAGTGAAGAAAATGTAGTAAAGGAATGGGGGTGTGGAAGGGTAAGAAAAGAGCAGTGATGTTTAGGAAAGAGTGGAGATACAGACTGGATAAAGACAAGTGAGTGTGAGAAAAGGTGAGTAACGCAGTGAAGAAACAGAGAAAGTGAAAGAAAAAGTAAGAGTAGAAGACTGAAGGCCTCATTTATGAGGCCATGCGTCACTTTTACGCACCAGTGCTGTAAAAAATGCACCTTGTTGAGTCATATTTACAAAGTGACGCATCTACGTAGATGCGTCACTTTGTAAACCCCTGCGCCACATTATACCTGCGCCAGGTGTAATGTATGCAAAGGGGGCGTATTGTCGCAAGAAAGGGTCGTAGAAGTGACGCAGTGAAATCTATGAGATTTCACTGCGTCACTTTTAGGACACCGTTGCGTCAAAATCTTGCACCTGCCTCACAGCAGGCGTAAGACTGACGCAGGCCCGTTCACATGGGGCTGGCCCCATGTGAAAGGATGCATTGCTGGAGTTGCGTCACTTTTGTGACACACTCCAGCAATGCATCACTTTTGCGCTTACAGATACGTCAGAAATACTGACGTATCTGTAACTCCTTGCAACATAATGCGTCATACATTAAATATGACACATGAGTAGAAGACTGAAGGCCTCTTTAATGAGGCCATGCGTCACTTTTACGCCACCGGTGCGTCACTTTTTGTGACGCACCAGTGCTGTAAAAAATGCACCTTGTTGAGTCATATTTACAAAGTGACGCATCTAGGTAGATACGTCACTTTGTAAACCCCTGCGCCACATTATACCTGCACCAGGTGTAATGTATGCAAAGGGGGCGTATTGACGCAAGAAAGGGTCGTAGAAGTGACGCAGTGAAATCTAGGAGATTTCACTGCGTCACTTTTAGGATACCATTGCGTCAAAATCTTGCGCCTGCCTCACAGCAGTCGTAAGACTGACCCAGGCCCTTTCACATGGGGCTGGCCCCATGTGAAAGGATGCATTGCTGGAGTTGTGTCACTTTTGTGACACACTCCAGCAATGCATCACTTTTGCGCTTACAGATACGTCAGAAATACTGACGTATCTGTAACTCCTTGCGACATAATACGTCATACATTAAATATGACGCATGAGTAGAAGACTGAAGGTTTCATTTATGAGGCCATGCGTCACTTTTACGCCGCTGGTGCGTCACTTGTGACGCACCAGTGGTGTAAAAATTGCACCTTGTTGAATTGTATTTACAAAGTGACGCATCTAGGTAGATGCCTCACTTTGTAAACCCCTGTGCCACATTATACCTGCGCCAGGTGTAATGTATGCAAAGGGGACGTATTGACGCAAGGAAGGGTCGTAGAAGTGACGCAGTGAAATCTATGACATTTCACTGCGTCACTTTAAGGACGCCGTTGCGTCAAAATCTTGCGCCTGCCTCACAGTAGGCGTAAGACTGACGCAGGCCCTTTCACATGGGGCTTGCCCCATGTGAAAGGATGCATTGCTGGAAATTATTTATTTCACTCAAATTTTTTACACAGTTTTTCCCCGTGGTGCGCTCAGGGTACGTGTACCAGTAAGCGCCCATGTGCGCGCGCGCACCCTGAGCTTACTCCGCGAAATTAAAAAAAAAACTAAAACTTTTTTTGCCCTTCGGAGTTCTCCTAGGCCCCCTGATAAAACATAAGGGGGCAGGGTGTCTCTACCCTGCCCCCTATCAACGTTTTCCACTTTTATTTATCACCTCTTGTGTCTCTGTTCTTCAGAGTCACAAGATGGAGGACTATGCAGACCATTTAGAATGTTTACTGACACCCAAGAGCCAATTAGCTTTTGAAATTTAGAACCAATTAAAATGTTTCTTTGGTTTTGAATTTGTGTGTGATGAAGTTTCATTGCTTTTCTACATGAACATACATGAAAAATGAGAGGTAAACACAGCCATTTTGTGATAGTACTCTTTGAGGTACATTTGTGAGGAATTTTTGGTGTTCTTCTTCTGGTGTTAAATTTACACAGTACTAACTCTTCTACTGCTTTTTAAAAGGTGAGTTGTTAATTTGTAAGGGGAATGTAATACTTGATAAAGCTAGTTTTATATTATCTATTACTAAAAACGATAAATGAAAGTGATTTTTTTTCTGCATTTTACAGCTTGAAATTTGAAAAGAATATGGATCTGAATGAGGATACCGTTGATATTAATTTTGAAATTTCTGCGACTTTTGTTGAGGCGAGTTTTATTGAGGTCTTGAATGATCCTGTTGAAAACACTATAAATAAAGAAGACCTTTTTTTGAGAGGAGATGGAATTGGGGATTTTAATGATGAGACTTTGGATGCTGAATTAATCGAATGTTTGGACTATATTGAGTTCCAGGATTCATGTATGAAGACTTCTGATGAGGAGATTCGTGATCAGTTAATGTTAGAAGTTCTTTTAAATTATGAAAATTTGGAAGAATAAATTTATATTTAGAAATGACAAATTGTTTGAGACATTTTTTATTATTCTATTTGTAATTTATGAGATAGTAGCGAAATGATTGTGGTACAAAGTGAGACTTATAGTATAGAGTGCAACATTTCTGTGTTACATAGTAAGTTTACTCACAGTTACTTCCCTACTCCCACTCTATGTTCTCCAATATGCATTTCACATCTCTTCTTCATCTCATGCCTTCTTTCTCTCACTGTCTCTCTCTAATGTACACCATCGCCGCCATTTTGTGTACTTTCAGAAGACCGTGAAATGTAATGCTCCAAAGGTGGAGTGCAAGATCTGCCATACTGTACTTTCCAGAAGAGACCCCAAAAGGAAGTACAGTTTTGGTAATTCTACTATGATTCGGCACGTCCAGAACAGGCACCCCCAGAACTATGCCCGGGAGAGTGTCAGGGCTCTGGCACGAGAGGCTCCAAGAGATGGTGCCTCTACTTCAACTGGAGGAGCAACTGCATCAGTGAGGGGGCGACCAGAGCAGCTAATCCCAAATATTCAGCCTGTTTTTAATGAGGCCTCCATCAAATGCAAACATTGTGATGCCCTAATTTGTTACGGGGAGCAAAGTATTATGATCATTGTTCGAGCATTAGAGAACCACCGCTGCCGTCCCCAGCCCTAATTTGGATTATTTTTTTTGCTCCTGTTGAGCAGTTTCCCATTCCTTATTTTTGTTTTTGTTGAAAAAAAAGAAAAAATAACTACCTCCAATTCTCATCAAAGAGCTGTATTCTTAAAAAATATGAAATGCTGTGAGAGATGTTCAAAGCTTTTTTTAAATGGCATAAATTGAGATAGAATATACAAAAAAAGAGAGGCATATTTACAAGTTGCGTGCACAATCTTTGACATAGCTGTGTGTCTATAAGGTAGACTCTCACAATGATAACATCTCTCACGGCATTTCATATTCTTGTCTGGGTGCATATTTACAAGCTGTGTGCACAATCTTTGACATAGCTGTGTGTTTATAAGGTAGACTCTCACAATGTTAGCATCTCTCACATTACATAAGGTAAGGTCATGGGCTTTCCCCATGTGAAAGGATGCATTGCTGGATATTATTTTTTTAGTACAATTTTTTACACTGTTTTTGCCTGTGGTGCACTTCAGGGCCTCATTTATAAGGCCATGCGTCACTTTTACGCCGCCGGTGCGTCACTTTTTGTGACGCAGCAGTGGTGTAAAAATTGCACCTTGTGGAGTCATATTTACAAAGTGACGCATCTAGGTAGATGCGTCACTTTGTAAACCTCTGAGCTACATTATACCTATGCCAGGTATAATGTATGCAAAGGAGGCATATTGACGTAAAGAAGGGTCGTACAAGTGACGCAGTGAAATCTATGAGATTTCACTGCGTCACTTTTAGGACGCCGTTGTGTCAAAATCTTGCGTCTGCCTCACAGCAGGCGTAAGACTGACAAAGGCCCTTTCACATGGGGCTTTCCCCATGTGAAAGGATGCATTGCTGCAAATTATGTTTTTTACTATAATTTTGTACACTGTTTTGCCCTGTGGTGCGCTTGAGGGCCTCATTTATGAAACCATGCGTCACTTTTACGCCGCTGGTGCGTCACTTGTTGTGACGCACCAGTGGTGTAAAAATTGCACCTTGTTGAGTCATCTTTACAAAGTGACGCATGTAGGTAGATGCGCCACTTTGTAAACCCCTGTGCCACATTATAACTGTTCCAGGTATAATGTAAGCAAAGGGGGCGTATTGACGCAAGGAAGGGTCGTAGAAGTGACGCAGTGAAATCTATGAGATTTCACTGCGTCACTTTTAGGACACCGTTGCGTCAAAATCTTGCGCCTGCCTCACAGCAGGCGTAAGACTGACACAGGCCCTTTCACATGGGGCTTTCTCCATGTGAAAGGATGCATTGCTGGAAATTATTTTTTTACTATAATTTTTAACACTGTTTTGCCCTGTGGTGCGCTTGAGGGCCTCATTTATGAGCCCATGCGTTACTTTTATGCCGTTGGTGCGTCACTTGTTGTGACGCACCAGTGGTGTAAAAATCGCACCTTGTTGAGTCATATTTACAAAGTGACGCATCTAGGTAGATGCGTCACTTTGTAAACCTCTGTGCCACAAAAAGACGCAACGGTGTCCTAAAAGTGACGATTGATTGATTGAGAAAGCAAGGAAACATGTAAATAAATCTGTTTCTGCTTACCTCAGAGACTATGGTATGGGTTCCATTTACCACAACAACTTGCGTTACAACATGCAAGACATCTATAGGAGAGATGGTGTGCATTTTACAGATGAGGGGAATGGAGTTTTCCTCTTGAATATAAGACTCTAAACACTCTACATTATTTTTTTACTCTATTTTTTTACATTGTTTTTCCCCGTGGTGCGCTCAGGGTGCGCGTACCGGAGCGCGCACCTGGGAGCGCACCCAGCGCTTATCCCGCAAAAATTTAAAAAAAAACAAAAACGTTTTTTTGCCCTTCAAGGTCCTTCTAGGCCCCTCTCAGAAAACCTAGGGGGTCAAGGGGTGTCTACTCTGCCCCCTTTTAATTATTTCCCCCTTTCTTTTTCACCTCTTGTGTCTCGATTCTACCGAGACACAAGATGGCGGACTCTCCAGACTGTTTAGAATGTTGACAGACACTCCACAGCCAATCAGCTTTCCGCTTGCGTACTCCCGTAGCGCGCCGGGTGCGCTCCCCGGTACGCGTACCGGTGAGCGCTCGGAGCGTGCCTATAGATATATATGTGTTTTTTAAGTTAATTTTCAAAAAAACACTGGAGCAATTTTCAACAAACATAGCAAAGGCACATCTGCGTACCAGTCCCTACAACTTTGCCAAGTTTTGCGTAATTCCATTCAGTGGTTCGGGCTGTAGACTTGTCAGACCGCCCTATGGAAATTAACATGGGGAAAACACGTTTTGGGACCCCCCTTTTTTCTCAGCCCCCACTTCACGAATCCCCCCGAAACTTTCAGGGAAGGAGCGCAGCGGAGCTGGGCAAAATTTTGGAAAATTACACACAAATTTCTCAACCGACACCAGAGTTATTCCCAATAGAATGTTGCGGATTTCCTATGGTAGCCAATCCTAACTATAACTACCTCAAGTCAAGTCAAGAATCTTTATTCGGTGAATAAAAAACACCATAAAAGCACATTTATATACACAATAACAATTAAAACATTATTAAATACTGATTAAGATCCTTGTACATAATTGTTATAATAAAAGGATTTGCCAACATAAGGGCCCAATAAATACAAATTCATTCATTCGTCTCCTCTTGTTTGTCTTAAACGAATAGCAACTTTAATAAAATTCAGGATGCTACATAGAGTTAATGGGTCAGAGGCTTTAAACAGAAATATTAGGGCATCCCTGGCGTGTTCCAATCGCGTTTTTTTTAAAATATTTACAAGGAATCTGCGCCTGGGCATGGAAAAATAGGGACAAAGCAAGACAAAGTGAAGGGTATCCTGCGGAGACCGGTTGTCGCAGCCGCAGGGACCCTTCTGCTCAATAGATGAGGTAAACCCTGCAGGTATAGCCAAAATAAAGGGGAGCAAATTCAGTCTGAGACGGCACATTAAAAATCTGTCCTGTGCATTATGCAGAAGGGATAAGTAAGGCTCCATACCCTCCACACTTTTTACCAAACCATGGGCCCTTACAGTCTTTTTCACTCCTTCCGCATCCGCTCGGCGTTGGGTTACTTGCCCCAAAAATAATTCCCCCACCCGTTTCTTATGCTGTGCTGAAATAATGGCAGGATTTGTGAAAAGATTCCCCAGCCCTATCTCCTCCAAAGTATTTTTCACGTATTTGAGCCAGGGGATGCGCATTGAATAGGTCCTACCTAGGCAGTCCAATAGGATTTCTCTACTTAAATGCGCGTCTGGGTTTATCCATATTTTTAACCAGGCCACTATTGGTCTGAGTTTTACCAAATCTTCCAAATATGGCCTCCCTAGCTCCCTGTGGGCTATAAAACCAGCCGTGCTGGGTGGCACCCTCAGGATTGCTTTCAAATACCTAGTTTCTTCTTGTTGGATACTTACTGTATTCACAAACCCCCAGACTTCTGCCCCGTAAATTACTTTAGAACATGTTATGGAGCCGTACAAATTCATCACCTGTTCCGGACTCCATCTGCCCACCCTCCTACCATATCCAGCTATTGCCCCGTTAGAAGCAATCATTTTTGCGCAACGTTCTACCACCAAAGGGGTAAATTGCAGGGCACCATCAAAAGTTACCCCGAGGTAGGAGAACGTCTTAACCTGCTCCAGGCGGTGTGAGCCAATTGTATAAACGAATTTGGTGGAAGGTTTTTTGCCGGCCAGAAGCACATATGATTTCCCTAGGTTAACAGATAGGTCTAGGTTACTCATGAACTCCACAAACCCTTCTATCAGGGTTTGTAGGCTGCGTGGTGTTCTTCCTAATAAAACCGCATCATCTGCATAAAGCAGGACGGGGATATGCCGCAGCCCAACCCTTGGGCAGTCTGTATTTAGACCCAGAAGGAACTGCTCCAGGTTGTTGATATACAGAGAAAACAGAAAGGGGGCAAGTATACAACCTTGTCTGACTCCACTCCTACATGGAAAGGAGTCAGACAGTCCTCCCTCCCTGTTAAATCTAACCTTGGCCGTGGTATCACTGTGCAGTTCCCTCAATATGGTGATTAGGCCACTTTCTATCCCCATACCTGACATCATGTCCCACAGTTTTCCTCTGTTGACGTGGTCGAATGCAGCTGCCAAGTCCATGAATCCCATATACACGGGTTCGTCGCTGGCCAGGGTATACTTGGCAGTCAGCATATACAGGTTTAGGCACTGGTCACTGGTGGACCTCCCTGTCCTGAACCCATACTGAGTATCCGAGAAGATGTTATTCTCTTCTGTCCATTCGGTCAATCTATTCAGGATTGCCCTTCCCAAAAGTTTGGCCGATACGTCAATCAGGGAAATGGGCCGATAACACTTCGGGTCATCTCTATTGCCCTTCTTAAAAATTGGTACAATGATCGCCTTGGACCATGAAGGGGGGAGACCACAGGTAATGGCGGTGTTTAAGACCCTTGTCATCAAGGGAGCCCATAGGTCTATGTTGCTGAGGAACAGGTCTGGCGGAATTCCGTCCGGACCCGGGGCTTTATTTTTAGTTAAACCCTCCATCCCTGTCACAATCTCCTTGAGAGAGAATGTAACTGGTGGGGCCTGTCTTGAAGATTCCGGTGGTTCCACATGGGTGCCCGACTCATGATTATATAAACCCCTAAAATGGGTTACCCATTGCTCTGGTAGAATATTAGCCCCTATCTCCGGAGAATCGTTTTCTAAAAAGGTCGGCTTATTGATGATTCTCCAGAACCCCGCTAAATCTTTTCTTTCCCCAGCTTCCCTTAGATCTGCCCATGCTTCTGCCTGTAAGGCAAGTTTCCTCCTTTTCGTCTCTTTTTTGTACCTTTCTCTACTGAGCCTAATAATCTGTGGATCCCGTGGTTTCGTCTTGAGGGAACATTTCAGTTCCCTCAGTGCCTTAGAGCAATCTCTATCAAACCAGCGGGGACTTGCCTGGATACGTATAGGCCCACTAGACCTTAATAGTTCATCAATTAGGCTAGCAATGTGGACAAACGCTTCCAGGACCCTTGGGCCCTGTGTTTCCAAATCCAAACAATCATTAATGGCCACTAGCCCCTTATCGCCCAGGGTTTTATAAAACTGTGCCCCATCAATTTTGGACCACTTCAATCTCCTACCTTGATCAGTGGCCCTCTCCTCAATTAGACAACGGGATTTGGTTACACTGCCCGCTTTATAGAGGAACGTTAAGGTGAGCGGATTGTGATCACTAAAACCGCTCCACTCTATCCCTACACTAATTATTTTGTTGATCAACGGTCTCGAGACCAAGATGTAGTCTATAATAGATGCACAGCCCCTACCCTTGAAAGTTGGTGGGAGCATACCGTCCAGCTGAGGGTCTATCATGTTAATGGTATGCTCTAGGTCGTACTTAGCCCGAAGCAGCCCAAGAGCAACCCCAGTCGGCGTATGTGCAAAATGCGGCCCTTTCTCGATCGGGCATTGCCCCCAATCTGTATTTGCCTTTATCAGAGCCGGGCAGAGGTGACAGTTAAAATCTCCTGCCAAAAGTACGCCATGAGACGGCCCATTATTCTGAGATATGATTTCTTGACCCAACCTCTGATCCAGTTCAGCCAATAGGGATGAATTAGAGTCTGATGTCTCACTGTTATAAAAATTAAAAAAAGACAATTTCAACCCCTTGCCAGAGAACCGAACTGCCTGTATTCCGTACAAATTCCAATCAAGAGACAGCCAAATGCCTGGGAGAGATAAATCTACATAAATGGCTAAGCCCCCCATTGCTCTCCCAGAACTCGATTTTCGGGCGGGGACAAAAAAACACTTGTAACCCTCAAAATGGTAGTTATTCACCACCGCCCATGTCTCCTGCAGACAAATAACATTAAATTTCCTAACAAAATCAACCCACTCCTTGTTACTAAATATTCCAGCTAAACCCGCTACATTCCAAGAAATTATCCTCATGTCCTCTCCACCCAAAACTGCACCCCCCTGGCTCCTTGAACCCATCTCCTGCAACTCCCCTTGTGCGTCCCCCCCACCTCCTCCCACCAACCCATCCACAGCCATACCATTATCTTCAAATAACATGGGTTCCACCTCCCTGAATGTTTGAATTTGCGGGGTCCGGTGTCCTTGCTCCTCCGGTATTGATACTTGAACACCCTTTTCTATGTTCTCCTTAGGGGCCTT
This sequence comes from Lissotriton helveticus, assembly GCF_964261635.1. Lineage (NCBI taxonomy): Eukaryota > Metazoa > Chordata > Amphibia > Caudata > Salamandridae > Lissotriton > Lissotriton helveticus. Next base: position 2,119,827,019 of record NC_136057.1, on the reverse strand, counting down.
CTCTGCTTGTCAATCCACCCCCTCTAGGCCGTTCAGGCAATCAAACCGGTTATAAGTAGGGAGGGGAGGTACTGGTCTGCCAAATAATGGCCTAGGTTGAAAGGCCTGATGACTCCCCCTTCTCCCAACCCTCTCCCATCTATCATGAATTTGGGGTGGGTAAAATGGACCAGGGGCGATGGGAAAGAAGAAGGACACGCGAAGGGTTTGAATAGTGGATTCCCTCGATATGTTTTCCCCTTGACATATGTGTGACACCGTACCCTTGTCCCTAAAGCTCACCAGTAAACAGTCCCCAGGTATGGATTTTTGGGTTCTCCCCACCCATGGGACCCTTCTTACCATTATAATTTCATTATTGAGGTGTCTCGGGAGGGGTCTATTTCTGTTTAGCCACTTGATTACCCTGGTTTTTAGGACACAAAAATCCTCTACTTCTCCTTCATCAAGTTGCGGGACCCCTGCCATAACCACAGTAAGGTCATTAGTTTCTGGTGGTAAATTAGGACGACGGGGTTTTACAGGGGGCTTCCTTTGATGGTCTGGGCCACTATTATCTACCCGGTGAGCCGAAGCTACTGGTACTAGAGGGGGATTAAGTGTATTTACACAAAGTGGGTTGGTAGTTACAGGTTTCGGGTTTAGGGATTGATGCTGGACTACCCCCTTTGCAGCTTGTGGAGGGCCTGAATTTACTACCCTGTGTGCCGACCCTTGTGGGGCTACAGTGGTGGTACTAGGTTCTGAGTCACTTCCCTGTCCGCCAGCGCGTGCTTTCAGACTTCCCAATGTAGCCTCCAATATGGTTAGCCTGATCTCAATCTTTTTTATACTTTCGCTGATTGGGAGTAGCAGCGACCTTAACAGGAATTCCACATTTCCCAGCGGCACAACAGAGAGGGGGACATTAACAATACTGGTCCCTGCATTATCGATCCGGGCAGGAACTGAGTTCGCCTGAACAATGGGTTTTGGGAGTGGCTCTGCCGGTGCTTTTACTGTAGATGCAGGGTTTTTAAAAGATTTGCCAAAATCCAGGTGTGAGATCTTGGGTTTACTACTTCCCTGCGCTCCCTTTGCCCTTCTCCTACGCTTTTTTGGAGGGGGTCCCAAGATTGCTTGTGTGTTCACTACTTTCGGTTTGGGGTTTCTATCATTATGGTCTTTGGGCAGTTGTGAAATTAGATCAATAGTCCCCCTGGCGGGACTGGGGCTTGTAACCAAAGCTGGACTCCTAATTCCAACTGGTGGTGTGTCAACGCACTCCCTTAGCAGGAGTGGGACATCCTCAATACAAGTGAGCTCCTCCCTAACTGTGATAGATTGTTCTCCCATGGGAGTATTTTTCAAATTATCTACTGATCGTCTACGTTCCGCCCTCAACCTGGACAAATTTCCCTCTTTGTCAGCTTCCCCCACCGCCCGTGAGAAATAGTTTTCAAGTGTCCCAGTTTTCGCTCCTCCCGGTTTCTGTGGGGTACTCTCCCTAACCGGGGAAGGCATTATTTTACTCAGAGAGACTCCAATATGAATCACAGGGCAGGTAAACAAATTAATAATTCAATTGTTCCAGCAGTTACCTGCACAGTCAAACAAAACCAAGAGAATAGGCCCAGCCCAGCCTATTCCGGCCTGTGACGGCCTAGGACGGTCCCGCCCTTGTCCCGGGCTTCTCCCGGCGCTTCCGCGCGCTTCCGCGCAGCGGTAGTGAGTGTGTCTATTTATAAGTCAATATAGAAAAGGGGAGGGGCAGACAGGGAGAGCGGCCCAGGTGTGGAGGATTGGGTCTGGCAAGCGCTCCTGGGAACGGTAGTCCCTGCAGAGCGCCTGCACTCGCTCGCAGCCCCGCCTGTCACTTGCCTGTGAAGGGACACAGTCCGAGTTCCTGATGCTCCGGCACACACCCCACACGAAGCGGGACCCGCGGAGCGGGTTCCGCGAGAGGTAGGAGGATGTTAGGAAGGTTTAAAGGTGCTCCGTCCAAGGCGCTGCAGTGGTTGAAGAGTAAAGCGTCCCAAGGAAAGCCCCAGGCACACGAGTCTTAAGCACTGGGGGAGGGGAGGGGCAGACAGGGAGAGCGGCCCAGGTGTGGAGGATTGGGTCTGGCAAGCGCTCCTGGGAACGGTAGTCCCTGCAGAGCGCCTGCACTCGCTCGCAGCCCCGCCTGTCACTTGCCTGTGAAGGGACACAGTCCGAGTTCCTGATGCTCCGGCACACACCCCACACGAAGCGGGACCCGCGGAGCGGGTTCCGCGAGAGGTAGGAGGATGTTAGGAAGGTTTAAAGGTGCTCCGTCCAAGGCGCTGCAGTGGTTGAAGAGTAAAGCGTCCCAAGGAAAGCCCCAGGCACACGAGTCTTAAGCACTGGGGGAGGGGAGGGGCAGACAGGGAGAGCGGCCCAGGTGTGGAGGATTGGGTCTGGCAAGCGCTCCTGGGAACGGTAGTCCCTGCAGAGCGCCTGCACTCGCTCGCAGCCCCGCCTGTCACTTGCCTGTGAAGGGACACAGTCCGAGTTCCTGATGCTCCGGCACACACCCCACACGAAGCGGGACCCGCGGAGCGGGTTCCGCGAGAGGTAGGAGGATGTTAGGAAGGTTTAAAGGTGCTCCGTCCAAGGCGCTGCAGTGGTTGAAGAGTAAAGCGTCCCAAGGAAAGCCCCAGGCACACGAGTCTTAAGCACTGGGGGAGGGGAGGGGCAGACAGGGAGAGCGGCCCAGGTGTGGAGGATTGGGTCTGGCAAGCGCTCCTGGGAACGGTAGTCCCTGCAGAGCGCCTGCACTCGCTCGCAGCCCCGCCTGTCACTTGCCTGTGAAGGGACACAGTCCGAGTTCCTGATGCTCCGGCACACACCCCACACGAAGCGGGACCCGCGGAGCGGGTTCCGCGAGAGGTAGGAGGATGTTAGGAAGGTTTAAAGGTGCTCCGTCCAAGGCGCTGCAGTGGTTGAAGAGTAAAGCGACCGCCAGTAGGTAATATGATTATATATATATATATATATATATATATATATATATATATATATATATATATATATATATATATATATATATATTACCTACTGGCGGTCGCCAGTAGGTATATATAGTTAGGATTTTTTCTCTATGGGTTTTTTGAAAATTCTATGTCTAATAACTTTGGCGTTTGTGGACGGAATTGGCTGAAATTTTCAGGAAAATGGCACATTTTGTTTCTGAGCAGCCCCTGAAAATTTTGGGGGGGTTCGTCAAGGGGGGGCCGAGAAAAAAGGGGGGTCCCAAAACGCGTTTTTCCCATGTTAATTTCCATAGGGCGGTTGGCCTCACTTTTAGCCCGAACGGCTGAATGGATTTGCACGAAACTTGGCAAAATTGTAGGGACTGGTAGCCCGATGTGCCTTTTGTAGGTCTCAATATATGTGCTCCAGTGGATTTTGAGAAATTAACGTTTAAAAAAAGATATATATCTGTAACAGCGGACCGGTTAGCGCTCTGGTTCGCGGACTTTTCGCGCAACGGAGCTTTGTGAAGCGAAGCTGATTGGTTCTCCGGCGTCTGTCAACATTCCAAACAGTCCGTAGCGGCCGCCATCTTGTCTCTCGGTAGGATCGAGAGACAAGAGGAGGCCAAAGCGAAGGGGCAAATGACCATAAGGGGGCATAGTACATTGTCGCTCACCCCCTAGGTTTGATGTGGAGGTTTTAAAAGGGCCCCGCGGGGCAAAAAAAAATAAAAATAATAATAATCGAACAGCTGAATGGATTTGCACGAAACTTGGCAAAATTGTAGGGACTGGTAGCCCGATGTGCCTTTGCTAGATCTCAATATATGTGCTCCAGTGGATTTTGAGAAATTAACGTTCAAAAAAAGGTATATATCTGTAACAGCGCACCGCTTCGCGTACTTTTCGCGTTACGGAGCTTTGCGAAGCGAAGCTGATTGGCTCTCCGGTGTCTGTAAACATTCCAAACAGTCCGTAGCGGCCGCCATCTTGTCTCTCGGTAGGATCGAACAGCTGAATGGATTTGCACGAAACTTGGAAAAATTGTAGGGACTGGTAGCCCGATGTGCCTTTGCTAGGTCTCAATATATGTGCTTCGGTGCATTTTGAGAAATTAACGTTCAGAAACAAGATATATATCTGTAACAGCGCTCCGCTTCACGGAGATAAAATTATATGTGTATTACCTAGCTGTTGCTTTTGTTGATTATTTTTTATTTTTTTTTATTTTTTAAGGATTGTTTATTGTGTTTCATAATTTATTAAACTTTCTAACGCGGCGCGTCATATGACGCATTACGCGACAACGCAGGTCCAGAATATAGTCAAAATGTCTCCACCAACCAGCGGACGGCACACAACCCCTTTCAGCAGGCTAAATAGTTCTGTTAAATGACAACAGAAGGGACAGGCAACAAGAACCATCAGTCAAAGAGGGGAGGGCAAGTTCTTCTCTACCGGGTCACGTTGGAGCGCTACCGGAACTGATCGAATTGGTAGTCTACAGTGTTTCTGGATGTTTCAGACTGAAGCTGGCGTTAGCATGAGAGCACCACCATTTCGTAGCTCCGTCGTGGCCATTCCACGAGCAATCATGCTAGGCGCTCCCCACCAGAAGCCTGCGGGAGTCGGGGGCCCCCAAGACTTTTGTAGAATCTTCAAGGATGAGGGGACGCTTTCGAGAATGGAGCCCAAGCTCTAGCAGACAAGCGTCCGAGTTCCAAGGTGTCGCAGGCCCATTTAGTGGACCACGCCCAAATCTGAAGAGATGGCCGCCATTTTGAGAGTCCTGTGGCAGCCGCCTATCGCTGCACCGCAAGAGCGGGAGCAACTCAAGTACATGGTGAGCGAGACGCTGTAGTCGAAAGAGCGGGCGGTAAACAGCTGAATAGCGGAAGAGGCACAGTGTAGCAAAAGCGGGCTGAATGGCAAATGAAACGGAAAAGGGGTGCCCCACTACAGCGTGTCTTTAGGTGAAACGGATTGTGGGACAAGGTGAAGAATGGAAGAGTCACCAAAAGGAAAAAAGTTCCGCTTGACCCCGGGAGCCGGCCACCTATGTCGGGGGCGATCTCAGGCCACACCAGGGCAACACGACTTGGGGAGGGGGCCGGAGCCAAGCGCCCCCTCCGAGTCCGCGACATGACACCGTCCCTCGGGGGCCTCCGTCAAGCGGTTCAGGGTGGCACCGCATCACAACAGCCCCCACTTACTTTAAGAATAGTGAAGATGAAGCAATTGCAAATAGGCTTCAGACAATGTTACAAGCACTCCTCAAAACTTTGAACTTTCAGAGTGCATGAGTTGGGACAGCGAGGGGTGATTTGGTTTCTCGGATTTGGTTTCTCGGACTGTTTTTCTGGTCTCTCACCACTGGCATACTTTAACGTTTTCTTGTTTCTAGGACATTAATAGGTTTTATCATTACGTTATGTTATCGTTTCTTTGTTTGTTGTTTAATAAAAGTTCATGTTCATCAGTGGCCTACTGATTTTCGTTTTCCTATTTTTTTCTTTCCAGGTTGTTTCATGGTAAAGTTTCTGTTAACAGGATACAGTGATCACTTCGTTATTATTGCATATGTCCTTTTCACTAGGGGTGCTCTCTGGTCGGGCCAGATGACGTATCTCTAGTAAATGGTCCGGGTGAAAAAGGTGCATCAATCAGTGGGGAGTAGATAGGCATGACAGATTACAACGGGGGAGAAAGGTCCGCATTACGTACCCTTTCACTACTTGCAAAGATTTTCCTACGTTTATTTGCAAACAGGGAATACCTCCAAAAAGAACTAATTCCCAAACAGTCAATGTTCGGACAATCAATCAATCAATGAGGAATGAAATAGGTACGACGTGTTAAAGGCTTGCGTTACCTACCCTTCACTATCTGCAAAGGGAGAGAGAATATTCCTATTCTTCCTCGTTTGCAGGTAGAGAAGATCCTTAAGAGAATTAACTTCGAACAATTCAATGCTCGATTGAAAAAATCAACAAGGGGTACTGTGAACACAAATGAACGCCGCTTATGTACATACGCATTGCTATTTTCAACAGGTTGTTCCTAATGTTTCTATTTTAGCGAGGTCAAAAAGAGATCCCATTAGTGGCCTACTGATTTTGCTCGATTCCTTTTGTTTTTTTACACGATTTTTCGCTATCTGCAAAGACTAAACAGAGTATTGCGACTCTGTGCTTGTTTGTAAATAGAGAATGAACCAAAGAGAACAATCAATCAAATGGAGAGAGAAGCAGGCACGACGTATTACAAAGGGGGCAAAGGGCTGCGTTAACTACCCTTCACTATCTGCAAAGAGAGAGTACTCCTAATAGAAATGAGGGGTGGGGGGCAGCATTCAAAGCAGATCAGTGTGCATAAACACAAAAATGTTTTTACTTACCACGTACTTGACATTCGACAGCTTATGATATTTGCTATTAAAAAACCATTGAAATTCACTGAAAAAACCATAGGTTATAGACCATATATAGTTAGGAATTAGCATTTACAAAACCTTGAAAATTCACTGAAAAAACCATAGGTTATAGACCATATATAGTTAGGAATTAGCATTTAAAAAACCTTATTTTACTCACACAAAACCATTGAAATTCCATATATAGTTAGTTGCACTAACTATATATCGCGCACCCGCAATCCACTGCTGATCATGTCACATATTACATCATTCATGACATGGTCAGTGACATCACTGATGACATCACTGATGACATCTCAAATGACATCACTGATGACATCTCATTTGACATCATTCTTGTGCTAATACGATAAACCTCTTCAGACTCTAATATAACCTTAGATACACTCAGTGTAAACAGACACTCACACACTGCCACTTATCCATGGAGTTACTCACACACCCAGTCAGTCATGCAAAGAAACAATCTCACCTCCATTTCTTCAACTATACAGTTAAACACACCTTACTTATTGAAACATATACTAACACATATTTACTCTCTTATACAATCCCTGATACAAGTTCACAATGATCGATACAACCACTCACTCATTCAGTGGCTCTCATGCACAGTTATTTATATATGCCAACTCTCACATGTACTGTGTTTTACATATGTACTTACTATGACATGTAGCATTGAGATATCCATTCACTCATCAATACACTCATGCACACAGTCAACTGCCCATGTAGCTGTTTCCACATGCACTCTTGAACTCATACACCTAGTGAATAAACTGCTCACACATCTATGCATAGAGTCACACACCTTCCAGCCACCCCCACACAAACTCAATCTCCCATAGAAATACTTGGGCAACCAATTAATAACACATATAGCCTCTCGTATAGCTAATGATCAACACATGCAGCAGTTTACAGAACAACAGACATAATGATGCACAAATTAAGACAGTTTAGTCACTAACCCATGCATTCAGTGAGACACATTTAATCACTCACTCATACAGTCAGTCATGCACCTACTAAATCCTTCATCCAGACACTTATACATCCACTCAAGACATATTTTAACTTTACAGAAAAGTACAGTCACTGGATGTTGTCATCAGTGATGTCATCAGTGATGTCATTTGAGATGTCATCAGTGATGTCATCAGTGATGTCACTGACCATGTCATGAATGATGTAATATGTGACATGATCAGCAGTGGATTGCGGGTGCGCGATATATAGTTAGTGCAACTAACTATATATGGAATTTCAATGGTTTTGTGTGAGTAAAATAAGGTTTTTTAAATGCTAATTCCTAACTATATATGGTCTATAACCTATGGTTTTTTCAGTGAATTTTCAAGGTTTTGTAAATGCTAATTCCTAACTATATATGGTCTATAACCTATGGTTTTTTCAGTGAATATATATATATATATATATATATACATATATATATATTACCAACTGACGGTCACAAATACAGAGTTATAGTTAGGACTTAGTTTCCATAGGAAAAGCTTTTTTAACTTGCCTATATCTTTGGTGTTGTTTGCAAATCTTCAAGAAATTTCCCCCAAAAATTGCCCCAGTCATTCTTATTGTGAATGGAAAGTCTTGGGGTAATCTGTCACACGGGGGCTGACAAAAAGGGGGGTCGAAAGTTGTGCGTGTCCCATGTTAATTCCCATTGGCCCTTTAGACACGTCTGAAGCCTGAACTGCTAAACAGAATAACACCAAATTTAGCAGGAAGGTAGATGTTGGTCCAGGGAAGGGCCTTTTTGTGAATTTTTGTAAATCTGTTCAGTAGTTTTAGAGATATTACCCGAAATTCAAATTTGAATATATAAGGACACAGATCTACTAAGGATACCTAATTGCCCGCAGAGAAATCTCCTTTCAATCTTTAGCCTTCCCCTCCATTGGCTCATCGGACTTCTTAGTTGTCCGCTGTTCCTCCTTTAGTACCCCGCTAACCTGCCTACTTATGTACCGCCCCCCCCTCCCAACCTTCTCAATTTTTTCTATCTGGCTTCCAAGATTTGGTGGCCACCTTAGCGGTTAAAAATTTCTCCATCTTGGTTTTAGGAGATTTTAACTTCTGGCCCTCAGACCCCGCTGAATGCCCGACCTCCAAGGAATTCTCGGATAACCTTCGTTCCCTCAACTTTGACTTTCACGTTCACTCCCCCACTCACATCCATGGTCACATCCTTGACCAGATCTGGTCCCTCAATTGCCCAGTAGACTCCCTGTCCACCTCCCCCTGTACCTGGTCCGACCATTTTTTGATGTCCTTTTCCCTACACCTCAGCTCAGTCCCCAAGCCCTCTCTTCCCAAAACACCTGGGCACTCTCCTGGAATAAGGTGGATGTGGCTTCTCTGTCTGCCACACTCTCTGCATTCAGCCCGGACCTTCATGGTCTGTCGTCCTCCGCACAAGCCGATTCCATCAACTCTTGGCTCCAATCAGGCTGCGACTCTGTCGCTCCCCTCAGGCGGGTTTCCTCCAGGAGGGCGAACGACGCAAACCGTTGGTTCAATGAGGAATTAAAACTCACTGTACGTCGTGCTGAGCGGGCCTGGGGGCGAGATTATTGTCCCAATCTTAAAAATCAGTACATCACCCTCCTGTCTTTGTACAAAAAAAACATTCTGGCGACCAAAAATGCCTATTTAGCTTCAAAAATTTTGGCCGCCGAAAATCAGCCTAGAGAAATTTTCTATATTGTGCACGACCTCGCCTACTCTGATAGAACTACCCTTAAGCCCTCCCCTTCCCAGGATTTATGTAATTCCCTCAACTCTTTCTTCCTGGACAACATTTCCAACATTAAGGCAAACATTCCTCCTCCCCCCCTCTTTTGTTGACCCCCAGGGTCCATTAGCTGGGGCACGTCTTGACTCTTTCCCCCTTTTGACAGAGGAATCCTTTCTTACCCTACTGCCTATGGTCAAATCAGGCTCCCCGTTGGATCCCTGTCCTGCCTACATTCTTAAACACATCTACTCGGTGTGCGTGCAGCCCCCCTCAATTTTCTTAATAGCTCACTATCCCAGGGCATTGTTATTCCTCCTCTCAAATCGGCCATCATCGTTCCTATCCTTAAAAAGCCTGGCGCTGACCCCTCCGCTCCTGCTAATTACCGCCCCATTTCTTTATTGCCTTTTCTGGGGAAGGTATTGGAGTGCCACATGACCAGAGCACTCAGCACCTTTGTAGAGGAGAACAGGGTGCTAGCCCCCCGTCAAGCTGGTTTCCGTCCCGCACACTCCACGGAGTCCGTGTTGCTATCGGTTCTTGACAACCTCAGAGAGGGTATGGACACTAACCATCCCCAGGCCCTGATCCTCCTCGATCTCTCCGCCGCCTTTGACACGGTTGACCACTCCATCTTACTTTCCCGTGTCAGGGCGGCGGGGATCGGAGGCTCGGCGTTGGTTTGGTTGTCCTCCTTCCTGAGGGACCGCACCCAGGCAGTGCGCCTGGGCGACTTTTCGGCGGACTTCCGCAAAATACAATGCAGAGTCCCCGAGGGCTCCTCCCTTTCCCCTCTTTTATTCAACCTGTACATTGCCCCTCTTATTTTTTCCCTTCAACAAATGGAGGTCTCCATCTATAACTATGCGGATGACCTCCAGCTTATTTTTTCCCTATCCCCATCCCCCGAGTCCATGATCAACTTCCAGTCTATCATGACCTTCATTCGGGACTGGATGAACTACAACCACCTGAAGTTAAACCTAGACAAAACTGAGCTTGTTTTGACAGGTGGTTGCTCCAGTCCCTGGTCCTCTCTTTTCTGGCCCCCCTCCCTAGGTCCCCCTCCCTCTCCATCTTCCTCTGTAAAAACTCTTGGTATTAAATTGAATGACCAACTCACCTTGCACTCCCAAATCAGCCAAGTGGTGTCCTCTTCTTTCCTCTCACTCCGTACCATCCGTAAAGTCTCTCGTTTCTTTTCACTCTCTGCCCTAAAGCTCATAGTCTTGGCGATGGTTATCTCCCGCCTAGACTATGGCAACGCTCTATACTGTGGCTTGCCCGCTTATAGTATGCGACGATTGCAGCTGGTCCAAAACCAGGCTGCCCGCCTGGTTTATAACTTGGCCAATTCCCATCACATCACTCCTCTCCTTAAATCCTTGCACTGGCTCCCTATCCGAGAACGAGCTCAGTTCAAGATGGGTTGCATCACCTTTCAGGTCCGGGCCGGCTTAGCTCCGGTCTTTATCTCCTCTGAAATTAAAACCTATGCCCCTACTCGGGAATTACGTTCATCCTCCCAACAACTGTTGACAGTTCCCCGCTTTAAGGGCAAAAAGTGGGGAGGTACTAAATTCTCCACACTTGCCCCCGCCTTCTGGAACTCTCTCCCCGTCCACCTCAGATCTTCTACCCAATATTCACACTTCCGTAAAGCGCTAAAAACGCTTCTTTTCTCCCAAGCCTTCCCTTCATAACGCTCTTATCTTTTGCTCCTTCCCGATCTTCTTGTCCTTTTGGGCTCAGCACTCCATAGCGCCATGGAACCGCCAGGTGAACGCACGCTCTATAAATATTTTAAACTCAAACTCAAACAGTCCCCATGCTCAAATCTGATTGACTGCCAACAGTTCAAACCAGGAAGTGTTGGCAGCCAGGTTGGGACTCGGCTTGATAGAGTGCCACAAAAAACATTAAAAAGGAAAGGGGGCAGGGTATGAAAACCCTGACCCCTAGATATCATGGGAAGGTCCCACAGGGACCTCCCTGGGCTCTGGAGACCACCACCTCCCTGGGATGGGGCCATGCAACCCCACTCCCAGGCAATTCTACGCTCCAGAGACAACTTCCTCCCTAGGGCAGGCCGTACAGGAATAAACAAGCCAAAAATGACTCTGAGGACCGCCACCCCCAGGGCCAGCTGATGCTATGTCCTAGAGTGCCCAGCACCGTGACATAGCTGCTTGCTGTGGCTTGGTGTACGCCTTACTGCTCCCATCAAGCCACAGTAAATGTTCATACATATATAGGAAAGGGTCCCCGTAAAAGTGGTGTATGCCAGCGGGCCACACACAAAAGGGAATTAGTAACAAATTATAAAAAGACAATCAACAAAATTTCCAAAGGTAATAAAGTTTTATTACCAAAGAGTAGAAGACAAAAATTACCTTCAATACAAAAATTACAGATTTTCAGTATTAGCAAGCCCCAAGGGGGGGGGGAGGAAGGGAGAAGGAGAGAAAGAAACTAGAAGGTAAATAAGAGAAAAAAATACACAGTATTGATAGTGACCTGATTATTACAAGATTACATGACACTGTACAAAAAATTTTTAACAATATAAATATAAAGGCCAAAGATACGGCCCAAATCGGACAATTCACAAAATATCAAAAAACATCCAGCACATATGGTAATTCAAATTAATATGGGTTGTGACTGGTGTATCAACAGAAGACAAACAGTCGACGTTTCGACCCCTAATAACAGGCTGAGTAAAAGTCCTTTCACGGGGTCTTCATCAGGACGTCATACAGGGAAGGGGAAGGGGCCACACTGTGGGAGGAAACATTTGGACTTTAGTACAAGGTGAAGACGACTGTTTGTCCAAGTCTAAACCAAGCGATTAATTTAACAATATTTCAACAAATTTAATTTACCATGGGGTACGGCCTGTGAGAAGGGCTCTGTACACAGAGTAGGCGCCACGCAGTTAAGTCGCGGTCACTCACTAATGATCGGAAAATCAACAAAGGAGGAGAAGGTCAACAATTAAGTATGTATATGTACTTATGTCGAAATACATCTTAGGATAAATCAAAACCTACACATAGAGCCTAATATTAACAGTTCGAGCTGCCATAAGAGTGGAACAACAAAGCTTCTTGCCTCACTCGTATTCAGAAGATTAGAAATTAAATACTTAAATACCTCGAAATTCTGGCGAAATTATTGCACCAGGAGAAACAGCGGGCGGGGCACTCTGTGACTGTGACCAAGGTAAGCGGCTCCTCACATTACCAGGGTGACGGAGACCGCTTACCTTGGTCACAGTACAAACTCTTGTAAGTTCGCCATTGTGGCCCTGAATTAATTCATGAATCCTATGTGCCATAATTTGCTACATTCAGTAACATGAGTACGTTAACTTATTGATTTCCAGCGGGTCTGGATGGTCCTTTCTCACAAAGAGTGCCCCGCCCGCTGTTTCTCCTGGTGCAATAATTTCGCCAGAATTTCGAGGTATTTAAGTATTTAATTTCTAATCTTCTGAATACGAGTGAGGCAAGAAGCTTTGTTGTTCCACTCTTATGGCAGCTCGAACTGTTAATATTAGGCTCTATGTGTAGGTTTTGATTTATCCTAAGATGTATTTCGACATAAGTACATATACATACTTAATTGTTGACCTTCTCCTCCTTTGTTGATTTTCCGATCATTAGTGAGTGACCGCGACTTAACTGCGTGGCGCCTACTCTGTGTACAGAGCCCTTCTCACAGGCCGTACCCCATGGTAAATTAAATTTGTTGAAATATTGTTAAATTAATCGCTTGGTTTAGACTTGGACAAACAGTCGTCTTCACCTTGTACTAAAGTCCAAATGTTTCCTCCCACAGTGTGGCCCCTTCCCCTTCCCTGTATGACGTCCTGATGAAGACCCCGTGAAAGGACTTTTACTCAGCCTGTTATTAGGGGTCGAAACGTCGACTGTTTGTCTTCTGTTGATACACCAGTCACAACCCATATTAATTTGAATTACCATATGTGCTGGATGTTTTTTGATATTTTGTGAATTGTCCGATTTGGGCCGTATCTTTGGCCTTTATATTTATATTGTTAAAAATTTTTTGTACAGTGTCATGTAATCTTGTAATAATCAGGTCACTATCAATACTGTGTATTTTTTTCTCTTATTTACCTTCTAGTTTCTTTCTCTCCTTCTCCCTTCCTCCCCCCCCCCTTGGGGCTTGCTAATACTGAAAATCTGTAATTTTTGTATTGAAGGTAATTTTTGTCTTCTACTCTTTGGTAATAAAACTTTATTACCTTTGGAAATTTTGTTGATTGTCTTTTTATAATTTGTTACTAATTCCCTTTTGTGTGTGGCCCGCTGGCATACACCACTTTTACGGGGACCCTTTCCTATATATGTATTACCTAGCACCCAGGTCCCCGTGACTACATGGGTTTAACCCCCCTTTTATGTAACACAGTAAATGTTCAGGCCCGAGTGGGCTGCATGCCCCGCTCCCAATAATAAGTATGCTGGACCCTGGGGGGATGGGGTTCCCGGGGACCCCCTTCTCTAATATGATTTTTATTTAAAGGGCAAGCCTTGGGGGATAGAGTCTCCAGGGCTGAAATTGGCCCATGGGCCTTGGGGGATCAGGTCCCCAGAGCAAAAATAAGTTGTATGGCCCCCTTTGACAAATAAAACAAAAAACAATTTTTTTTTAAAGCTGGCAAGTCACTGGAGTTCCCAACCTCATTCACCACTACTCTACAAATGCAACTCTTGGTGCACTACTAGTTGGGGGTTGATATCCCCTTGACTCCTGAGGGTCCTTGGTGGCCAACTACCCCTCCTGTTCCCTTCAGTAAGACAGTAAGTCCCACACAGTTGAATTGCTGATAGGCCATCTGAGTCCACGCCCCCATTCTCCTCCACTATGCAAACAAGCCTCCTGGTGCACTACTGGTTTGGAAATCAACTCCTGAGGGTCTTTGGGAGCCAATACGCCCTCCTGTTACCTCTAGTAAGTCCCACAGAGCCGGAATGCTGAAAGGTCTTCTGAGGCTAGGCCAAGTTTCTCCACCACTCTGCAAACATGCCTCCTGGTAAACTACTAGTTGGGGGATGAAGTACCCTTAGATGCTGAGGGTCTATGGGGGTCATGAGCCCCTCCTGTTACCTCCAGAATGTTCCAACCAACACAATTTCTGAAAGCTAGTCAGAGGCACTGGCCCGTTTCTTCACAACTCTGCGAATGCGACTACCAGTTAAGAAACCATAGATATTCACTTAAAAAAACAAAGTTTATAAGGATGCCATAGTAAGGAATTAGAATTTGAAAAACCTTAGAAATTCACTGAAAAAGACAAGTTACAGGGATGTTATAGTTAGGTTCTGATTTCACTCATACAAAACCATAGAAATTCAGCAGTTATAGTTACCTGAGCTAACTATAACTTAGGCCCCTGCAATGCACTGCTTATGACCTTACACATTTCATCATTCATGACATGGTCGGTGACATCACTGATGACATCACAGATGATATCCCAGATACGTATCCACTGCGGTGGATCCACAGATCAACACGCCAACCACAATGCCATGGTTAGCTGGCCGCAACCTGACAGAAAAGTTGCAGCTGCAATTTGTCATTAGGGATACGGTTACCGGGTGGGGTAATAAAGTGTAAATAGGATATATTGGATCAGTATAGAGGTATCCTGACCTCATGGGGCTGATGAAGGGGATTGTGTGGGACCCCTCATGGGCAAGAAGTTGTTCAAAATTGTTTTGTGAGACGAGCGAGGTTCCATTCATCCACATCAGCACTCAGCATGGCATGTGAATCCATAGACCTCAGAGACCCTCTCAAACATTCACTCACATACCTACTTACACACCAACACAGCCATTCACACACCTACTGAGAGACCAGAGCATCACTCATATACCCACTCATATACCCATTTAGCCACTCACATACCCACTCAGAGACTGAGAGAACCATTCACACACCCACTTACAGACCCATAGAACCACTCACACACCCACTCAGAGTCTAAAAACACTCTTCATGCACCCACTTATATAATCATACAGCCACACATACACCCACTCAGAGACCAGAGCACCACTCACATATCCATTTACAGACCTACAGAGGAACTCACATGCCCATGTACATACCCATGCAGTCACTCACACACCCACTCACAGACCCACAAAGACACTTACACACTCACTCACAGACCCACATTGCCAGTCACAAAAACACTCACACACCCACCACATACTCATGCACTCACTTACACATCCACACAACCACTCATGCACCCACTCACAGATCCAGGTAACAGGGACGTAATAGTTAGGACATAGAATTAAAAGCAGTACAAATGTACTAAAAAAACAAAGATTACATGGACGTTATGGTTAGGAAAGTTAGGAAATATCATAAAAAACTGAAATTCACTAAACAAACAAGTGTTAAAGGGACGCTATAGTTAGGTTCAGATTTTACACACACAAAAACATAGAAACTCAGCAATATATTTATCTCAAGTAACTATAACTCATGCTCTTACATAACTATAACTCGCGCCCTCTCCATGCACTACTAATTACCCCACAAAGTAGATCACTCATTATATCTTCTATGAAATCATTGATAATATCACTGTAACATTTGCAGTAAACTTTTTGATGAGAAAACTGTATATGGCGAGGGCTAGAGTTATAGTTACCTTCAGGATCAAAACTACAGTAACATTGCCGAATAGCAAAAAGTTTGGCAAAAAGTTAGAACTTTACTCAGAAAACACGCTTTTGGGATATTTAATGAATCAGTCCGGCCATTTTGAGGATGTGATAAAAACTAGTTTTATCTGGACTGTTTATATCCAGACATGCTCTGATTGACCACTTTAATGGGAAAAAGTCGATCCTGATTAGCTGGCCACAACTTGACAGCATGCAGTGGTAACCAGTACAGGACTCAGGGACACAATTCTTGCATCTTGAAAATAAAATAAAATAAATAAGACTGCAGGTTACAGAGTACACTCTGGCCACAGAGTACATTTTTGGGGTCCCAAAGCCAATCCCCCTCGATTGGTTGGCCATGGCGTGGAAAATATATTGTGACAGCTATTACAGGACTCAGGAACATGGTCCCCATTGAAATGAATGCAAAGAAGGACTGTTTATGAGTGTCACAAAAAGGAGCACATATAAAGGGTGGTCACTGAATTTTTGTCATATTATAAATCATTTGTTGATGATTCCATACTAACTTGAAGAACTTTGGTGTGTTCTAAGGTCATTTTATCCTCTAAAAATGCTGATTCTCTGTTGGAACTTGATCAACCATGCTTGAGAGAAAACTGCGTTCTCTCAAGAATTTCTCATAGAAGTTATGAAAGCTGCTCAAATGGGAGCACATTTTATATAAGTTCACACTATCTTCCTCGGCTATTTGAGTCTGCTATTCCAAGTAAAATGTGTACTTACAACAGAAGCATCCTGTCAGATGATTCCCCACGGTTCAATTGCATCTTCCAGCAGCATTTTAATGAACAAATAGAATGTTAACATTTATTTATGACAAAGGTGTGCCACACCTAAAGCCATTTTGATTGAATTTAAAACTATAAAACTTAACCATTGCCTTTACAAATGAACAAAATGTGGGGGTTTGTTTTGTCATAGCGATTATGGTTAGTGCCCCAGAAAGATTAAATAAGTAGGGATTTGTAAAACTTGTGTAATTTGGTGCAGTTTAATTAGACAACATTACTAAAAAACTCGTATCAAATTACGCAAAATGCATATCCCACTCAAAAAAAATCTGAACGGTCCATTTGGGTAACTCTCATGCAAAACTCTGGTGCTCGCTGTTGGATTTATAGTATCACACCCAACAATTACCCAAAAGTATATTCAGGTAAAAAATTTACCTGAAATGCCACTAGCTTTAAAAAACAATCCTGAACTGTAATCTTGCATTAAGATTTCTCCACCAAATTATGCCTGAGTCTCTTTAATAGTGCATGAATTTTGTAATGCGAAATCACCAAAATTACTCAGCTATATTTTTCTTTCTTAAAGCATTCTGACATGCAGATGGAAACATACTTTCAACGCAAACAGCAGCCTGTCAGTTGATTTTCCAGTGTCTTACTGCAACTTCTTATGGTGATACAATGAACAACTAGAGTGCTACCATTCTGTATTTCTGATAAAAGTGTGGCACACCTAAATCAATCTTGATGGAACCAAAGATGAACAAAAAAAGGGGTTTCTTTTTGTCATAGAAATTATTGTTAATGCTCTAGAAAGCAAAAATGAGGTCACATTTTCTATAACCTCTCAAATATCTTCATCCATGCAGACTGAAAACATGCACTCTCAACAACAGCACCAGACTGTCCGGTAAGTATTCTAATGAGCAACTAGAGTGCTAAAAAGAGTGGCATCCTGTGGGATATTTGGAGCTCAGATTTTGGCTATTGTTAATATCCTATTAAAGAGCGAGCTCCTAAGGATCAGGGACCTTCCCTCTTTGCCTATTCGTTTATCTTCATATATCAATGGGAGCCATCTCTTTTAAAAAGATCTCAATCGTATCATATGCTATGTTAGAGCATAATTTGAATTAGGGTCTGCTCTGTGTCTCATTTTATGTTAATCTGGTCTCAGCAAAAGGGTTTCCTGCAAACACGTAGGGGCAGATTTATGAGGCCCTTGCGCCTCCTTGCGCCGCAATTGCGTCACTTAATGTGACGCAACGGTGGCGCAAACAATGCGCCCTATTTACAACGTGATGCATCTAGGAGATGCGTCACGTTGTAAAGCCCTGCGCCATAAGGAGGCGTTCCTGCGCGGGGGGGCGTTCCTGCGCAGGAACGCCTCCTAAAAGTGGCTGAGTGAAATCTATGAGATTTCACTCAGTCACTTTCTACGTCAATTCCTTACGCCTGCTTGAAGCAGGCGTAAGGGTGACGCACCATGCATTGAAGAGGTGGCCCCTGTGCATTGCAGGAGTCATGTCGCACTTGCGACATGACTCCTGCAATGAGCCGCCCGTACGCCGAGAGATGCGTCACGCATCTTCACTGCCTTGCACCATGGTGCGACGCATTGTAAATGCGGCGCACCATGGGTGGCGGAGCAGTGGCGCACTGTGGCGCACATTAACTGGCGCATCCCTGGAGATGCGCCAGTTAACATAAATCTGCCCCGTAATGTCTGGGGAGGAGCTTTGAGATAGCTCCAAATCAAGCACCTTTTATCTGCTGATTTCAGCTCCTTAATGTTTAGTCCTCATTCTTTTCACAGAGAAACCACCACTCTCCTTTGAACTTCGTAGCTGCAACCTGTCCTAATGAACATAAAAATGCATCTGAGAAATACACCAAAGACCCATCCCACTGTGTCCTGGGTATTTCCCCCACCACAAACCTCAAACATATTAACAGTCTACATGTGTGAATCAGCATGGAGATTCACTTCTATTGCCACTCCCCTCAGTATAATCTTCAGGAAGCATTCTATAGAACAACTACTAGAGTTGACCCTAGGGTTGCACAGCTCCTGCATCGGCCCTTGCATCAACACATAATTTTCCTCTTTCTTTGTGGTACCTTGTACTGTCTATGGAAACACAAATTCTGTAGGTGTGTGTTCACCTACTATGTCCCTGTACTCTCAATAGTTCCAGTGTTTCTTTTGGGGTAGTCTTGTTCAACTACCTTATCAAAATTAACCTTTGTTGATTTCAGAAATGTTCTCAGATTAGTTACAGAGCTAGCTCACTGTTACATTCTTATCAGTTGATTCACATCAGTCTTTGACAGTTGCATTTATTTTAAGGCTTTTCCCTCTTGATACTGTCTTCTCTGTGGGCTGAGTGTCTGTCATCCATGGTTAGAAGTATATATTTCCTCTGTTTTGATCTCTCCTACTGATAAACTGTATTATTGTGTTTGAGTCGCATGCATAACATTTTCCTAGTTTCATCTTTATCCATCACTTCAAATAGCACATTGCACGAGTAGGTCCATCAATATCTTATTTGATCATGTTTCAGCCTGTTCATGATAGGTCTGAAACCTCTCTTCTGTGCAAGGTGACTTGTTCATTGTCTTGGTAGATCTCACAGCTGGCATCCTAAAACAGAATCATCTTGTGTCATTTTATCGCAGTCTCCTAATTTTCTGAAAAGTAGAGGAATTTTACCATCACATCTTGGGATCTTTGTTCATGTTGCAGTCATTGGGGGCCCACTCTGTGAGCCCTATTACTGCATTACTTTTGGATAAATGTCCTCTAATATCATTGTGTGGAAGACCTCCACAAAGGTGATCAGGTCTGCATTTTCTGTTCAATCTTTCAGGCCACTTAGTCACAGGTTTCACACTTACCTCTGCTTTCAAGGTCTTCAGCTTAAACAGGAGTCATTTCAATTTTCCTTTCAAAATTATTTCAGTTGAGACCCTGCCTCTCTTTAATTTAATTCAATGGTTTCTACCTTAGTTTTCTTGATGATCACACAGCTGCCCACAGCATCCACAACTTGCTGTAGCACTCTTATTTTCAATATGAAGATCTTGCAGATTGTTGTCCTGATCACTTTTGAGCTCCTTGTGAAGTTCTTGTTTGAATACGCATGGCAGACCCAGTAATTATGTCTTTGTAAGTGCCATAGTCATTGTGGATGTAGGGGTTTCCACATGCTCTATCTGTGACAAGTCATCCCAGCCCTCAGAATTCACTGGGACATAGTAGTTAACAAGTAAGGAAGTAGGCCTTTTTGCTCCATTTTCCTGGGTTTGAGTGGCATTCACTGTTGCCTAGTATTTCAATATGCCTTTCATCTGTACGTCTGTGGTCAAAAGCATATGGTTCTCATCTGTTGCATTTCCAGAATGGGGCTTGTAATAGCACATACTGGATAGTGCTTATGGCTGTTTAGCGTCTTTCGATATCAGAAAATACATAGGATTATTATTTAGCTATCAGCATTTCCCAATCACGTTGTCAGGCCTACTGCTCCTCTCTGACTATCTCATTTGTTTTATTTGGTTGGATCCTGAGAAGTAAAAGGGAAGTCTGTGTCACAGAATGAGTAAGTTATTTCATCCCCATTAACTAGGCCATCGTCAAAGAAGGATCTGAGGTTTGCTGCCCTAGTGGGATACTCTTTTTATCTTCACTCCACAAAGATTCGACAGCTCCCTGTTCTTTTTCACCACTGTACACCTCATCTCACTGGAAGAAAGGCATTTTTCAGTGAGGTAAACCCCAAATTCATCTCCAGCAGTGTCATGGTTATATATTTCAAGTCTTACCATCAGAACCTGCGGGGATGTGTGCCATCAAAATGCCAGAGGATCATCTAAGGTGCTCCCTTGTTGCTGAATTTGGTAGCGAGCACCATTATAAAGGCATGCCACGTGAAGCTCTGAAAGGGCTCAGGAGATGAGCCACAGCCCCGGGGTTACTTTCATCCACCTACGGGCTTAGTTCTGGCCTGCTGCCCATCTCTGCTGCTTTAATCTCTGGTCACACCACCATCCACCCCCAGGTCTTTCTTCCTCACTGGATCCAGGCCTCAAGTGCCACTACCTCACCAGCCATCGTAGGCCTCTGTAGTAGTGGGTGAGTAGCATATAGTTCTCTTTAAATGAATCAGTAATACTGTAGAATGGCTAGAGAAGGAGTAGAATGTTGGGGAGTTCTAACATATATATATGGTGACATTGAATGTGGGCATCAGTCAGTGATGGTACAGTGCTATTGAGATGAGGCGTTGTATACATCCTTGTACCAAGAGAAGTGGAATAGACAACGTTTAACTTAATGGTTTATGTACATCTTTGCTACAATTTTCTAGCGATGAGCGGGAGCTATTAATGGCAAGTTGACCCATTATGAGATTTATAATGTGGCACACGAGCTCACAATGAGGGGGAAGAGTCTCTTTTAATTGACTTTAACCACCCCGCCATGTAGAGTAAACCTTGCTGGATAAAGGGACTAGACGTGTTGCCTGCGGAAGAAGCGCTGGACTGAAAGATATTAATTTGAAAGAAACAGTTTACTGGTCGGCATTATTATTTTTAAAAGCGTACCGTTAACACACAAAAGAATTGTTGCTCCTCCTGTAGACGTTCCAGATGTCAATACGTCACACGCCCTTGGCTGAAAGAATCCAGTGACGTGGCCACTTCACCAGCAGGCATTCCTCGAAGTAGACCATTAGTATACCTTCAAAAGATGTCAGTGCAAACCGCATAATGTACCTTCACTCCAGAACGGTAAGCACCGATTTCCAGGAATATACACACATTAAGTAAGAGCTAACGCTTTCCAGCTGCACACAACCAACATTTCTTTCAATTCACTCAGTTTCAGAAAGTTCCCTTTGCTTGACAGTTTCCACTCCAAACAACAAGATGAAAACTACTCCTTTTTAAAAAAAATAATCGTATGTTCTTTGGTGTTTCAACATCGCTAGTCGCCAAATTGTAGAATGATAGATCCATGTAGAGTGAAAGTAAACTTGTTTATTTAAGATAAAACAACGGAGCACAGAGCAGATCCAGGGAACAGCCTTCCTTGCTCAGTTCCCTTGCAGCTGCCATTTCTAACTCCTTCATGATCTAGAACTCAGCAGAGGCACGGGACGGGCATAAAACCTTACATACAAATAACAACACGACAACAAGAATATGCATGTGCAATATACATTACATGAAAACGCTAACAGGCGCAATACATATGCCAGACATAACAAGCACAAGCAGCAAGGTGAATTTCAATTCGAAATCAACATGCAACGATGTACAGCACAATTATCAAACATGCCCTAATTCATGTGGAAAACAACGCTTGGCAAACACATCAGCAGCAATGTTAAACCTTTGTGAAGGATGCAATTGGAATCTATGGCATACATGTTTATTGAAGAAGGAAAGTATAGCGCACATAATAATTTCTGATTTCTTCCTCAGTGTCAGAAGAGGAGAAAACTCGACTGAAGAACTAAATATGATTGTGCATGTGCATCAGTCAGTGGCACACTACAGCCTCACAAGAATGAGAGTGGGGCTCCCTTGCTGCTTTGATAACACAGCCATAACTTTGACTTTACCCCATCATTGGAGAAGTCTTAAGGACGGGGCTCTGCAAGGATACACACTATCGTACTGCTGCACAGTCATGGTGAACAAGTTATCCGTCCTTGCAGACAATGCTGTGTAATGCAGGTTTGGGTTTGCTTAATAGGCATTGTAGAAGGGGGTGGACAAACCACCTGCAAGATGGCTGCAGGCTTGTGAAGTTCTGCGTCACGCCGGAGACTTCACAACCTTCGGGGCAGCAGTTTTCTTTTTGAAAGGCACGCAGTGAATGGAAACAATACGTGAAAGCAACGGAAGAAGGTGTTTCCCCTTTTTGCCTTTTTTTAAGCCGCATTTAATGTTTATTTCCCCCTACGTCACTTTCCCTCACATTCAGCGGTCACGGCAGCCATTTTTTTAATTGAAGTGCGCAGCGGCGCTTTGATCTTCCTGCAGAGTATCACCATTGGAATAATGCATTTCTGGTCCTTTAAGATATTATTCACTGTCTGTGACTTAGTTTAACAGCCTCATGTGCCAGTTAAGTGTATTGGATGCTGATTTCTTACAAGCTTTAATGACACTGTTGAAGGCTTGACACACCTGCTCCGTCTGCAATCTTATTGCATATTGCACTCTTCATATGCTGTTGAGATACTTATTACAAGGCAATTGCATATCAATATGGACATTTGTTGATTCTCATGAAGGTGCCTTGTTTGGTTGCATCCAAGCTGGCTGTGAACTAAGGTTTTCTAAGCAGTTCTCTCCTTCTGCTTGAATTTTCATTGCTAATTTACGACATTTTAAATTGTTCTGCCCCTTCTCCTGTGACTTTAGATTTTGCCCTATTTACACATATTGAGTCCTCCTCATCAACTTGTCAAAAGGCTGCCACCTCATCTGGAAACATGCCTTCGGTCCACAAAGACTCCATCACTGCCACAAAGTGACAAAACAAGGATCCTGGATCTCCTACAAAGTCTCCTTTCTTTCTATTCTAGATGATATTATGGAAGAAATAAAGCTCCTGAATCCTTTTATTATGGAAACTAATCCTACACTTCAGTGACTAGAAGAGAAATGGTCTAATCTTGATTCCAGGTGGAAAAGGTTGAGCAAAGTATTAGCGATTTACAGGATGCTGCAACCAAGATTGATGGTATGTCTAGGGAGAAAGTGTTCCTTAAGCAGCAAATGGAGGATTTGGAAAATCACAACAGACGCAACATTCTACAAATTCATGGCATTCCCGAAGGGGCGGAGAGTTCTGATACACATGCCATTCTTAAAATACACATTCTGAAGATAGTTGGTATTAAGGAGGGAACAAACCTTAATTTACAATTTGCTCATTGAATTGGCCCTAACTCTGTCAGTGCTTCACCATCAGGTCAGCCTAAATGAATAATTGTTATTTTTTTGGAATGAATTGAACTGCTTATGGTTTAATCTGCAGCCAAGCAATTACATTTATGGCCTTACTTGTGTGAATGTCCAATTTAGGAATGAATGTTGGCTATGATACGTTCCTGCTCAAACCCAAATTTCATAGTAGATGGAGATTTCAAAACAGCAACAGCAAAAGAGGGGTGAACAGGGGATAACATGCGCTGGGAAAGAAAAATGAGTACAATCACAATATTTAGTAAGCTTCCAAGGATCAGATTCTGGTCACCCCACCAGAGTCAAAACCTGCGACACCAAGGGGCCACAGTTAACCAATATAAACAAGCACAAGATCCTGAGCTGGAAAAAGTTCAAATAAGTTCAAGAAATCAAGTCCCAATATTTTAGGTGCTCCTCATTTTATTCTTCATGAAAAGATTTTTCTTTCATTCAATTGATGGAGTCCAATCTTCATATATTTACAAGTGAGAAACCACAACCACCGCCAACACGTGTTTCGTCTAGGTCGTTAAGACCACTAGACTTCGTCAGGGCAAAATTTATCAATAGCAATTTGCTATTGATAAATTTTGCCCTGACGAAGTCTAGTGGTCTTAACGACCTAGACGAAACACGTGTTGGCGGTGGTTGTGGTTTCTCACTTGTAAATATATGAAGATTGGACTCCATCAATTGAATGAAAGAAAAATCTTTTCATGAAGAATAAAATGAGGAGCACCTAAAATATTGGGACTTGATTTCTTGAACTTATTTGAACTTTTTCCAGCTCAGGATCTTGTGCTTGTTTATATAGATGGAGATTTCATTCTGACTCCCTTTTAGACAGAAAATCCCAAGCTAAATATTTCCCTAATAAGATGCAAAAAGTATTTGCACAGTCGCTTCACTCCAGAGGTATGGTGGATGCTTGGAGACTATACAATATAGATACTCTAGACACTCTTGATTAGACTTTCTCCTCATCAATCCCAGTCCAGAATTGATTACATATTTCTTCCCCTCCTTTAATTTCCCCACTTATTCATGCTGGTATCAGTTCTATACTTATGTCAGACCATGCTTCTGTTACAGTTGATCCTGATTTATTACCTGAATCTTCTAGATCTAATAGATGGCACTTTAATAATAGTCTACTGAAAGATAACATTATTTTACAGACTCTTGAATACCTTCTTACAGAGTTTTTTTTCACCTGTATTAAGACTCCTGACCTTCCATCTCATCATTTCATGTAATTTGGGATGCCTTTAAGGCATCTTCACAAGGCTATATAATTGATTGCATTGCTTCTAAAAAGAAAAAAGCCCTTAAGGAGTTTTTACTTTTATTAACTTCTTTTAAGAAAACTGGAACATGAATATTTCACCAATAAAAATAATGCTACATTTCAACGCCTAATGCACACTAAATTGTAATTCAATAGAAATCAACAGAAGAAGCTTCTGGAATATTGTTAAAGTTCAAATCTAAATTTTACAGAGGACTTAACAAAGTAGGCAAATTACTTGCTAATTATTTGAAAGTTAAATCTCAGAAGTCCAAGATAGTTAAGATCATAGCCAAAAGTAACCATCTACATTTTAAAGATACTGATATTTTGAAGTGTTTTATAAAACCCTCTATAAACCAGATCAGTTTCCTTCTACAATGCACTTGACTTATTCTAATTCCCTTCACACCACAACAGCAGCAGGTACAGAATCAATCCATTTTAGATGAAGACATTTTGATTTCTAAAGTAAAATCTGCACTTGTTAAATTGCCCAAGAATAAAGCCCCTGGACCAGATGGTTTCCCCACTGAATTGTATTCTTGTTTTTCTCATCTTTTGCTCCCACATTTACTTACCTTGTATGAGTATTGTCTCTCTCATAATGCAGCTCGAGGCACTTTTCTTGAAGCCATTATTTGCCTAATCCCCCAAAAAGATAAAGGTCCTTCATCTTGTACCAACTATAGACCTATTTCTTTCATTAATTTAGACTGTAAACATTTTGCCAACATTTTAGCTATTAGGATTTTTCCTCTTATTTCAGACTTGGTAGGTTTAGAGTAACCTGGATTCGTAAAGGCTAAACACATGATTGATAACTCTAGACTTTTTCTGGATATTCTACATGTTGCATCAGTAAGTAATACCCCTATAGTGCCCTCACTTTAGATGTGGAAAAGGCTTTTGATTGTGTCCATTGGTGATTTATGATGCATGCTCCTGAATATATGCCTCACCAAAGACATCTGTATTTCTTAATGGTACTCAATCTTCTTATTTTTCTCATTTCTGGGGGACCAGACACAGATGTCCCCTGTATCCTTTCCTTTTTATACTGTCCTTAGAACCAATTTTGCATTCTTGATGCCACTCCTCATGGATTCCTACATATAGAAACTGAAATTAAAGTCACAGCGTATGCGGATAATGTAACCCTTTTTGCATCAGACCTGCTAAACATCAGTACCTGTCTTTGCTAATCTTTTATCATCTTATACTGATTTATCTGGATATAAATAAAAAAATTCAAAATCTGACGTTCTCCTCCTTAACAAATGTTGTTTAAAAGATGTTTGTTTGCACTGGGCTTCGGTGGAACTTGCAGTCTATTAAATGTTTGGAAATTAATGACTCTACCTCCATTGCAAAACCATCCAGATTAATCTAGATGACGTCCAATACAAGAATCTTCAAGTGACGGAAAAATGGTCCACTTTGGATTTGCCTTGGTGCGACAGTCTGAACACTATAAAGATGATGATGTTGGCCGTCAACAATTTTTATTTGTCCATGCTACCCTTTAGCTTCCTTTGAAATTCTTTAAGGCACTCAATAAATTCCTTGAAGTTTTTTATGGTGTGGGAGAAAAGCAGACATTTCCTCAACTTCCTTATGTAAACTCAAAGAATTGGGTGGGGTACTCTTTCCAAATATTCAGTAATATCACACTGCATTTGTCTTAAAGCAAGTTTTACCTTCTATAAATCAATCAATCAATTAATCAATCAGGGATTTGTGAAGCGTGCTACTCCCCCGTGAGGGTCTCAAGGTGCTGAGGAGGGGGGGGGGGTGCAGAGCTGATTCAGCCAAAGTGCAAGGTTTTGAGGCTCTTCCTAAAAGTGTGCAGATTGGGAGAACATTTGATGTTGAGCAGCAGCTTGTTCCAGGTCTTAGCCGCAATGTAGGAGTAGCTTCTTCTGCCCGCTCTGCTCTGCGGATGCGCAGGGTGTCAGCGATGGTGAAGCTGGCAGAGTGGAGGTTTCTCTTGGGTACGTGGAAGGGAAACTTTTGTTGAGGTATTGGGGTCTGGTGTTGTGGAGGAATTTGTAGGCTTATATCAGTGATAATAACTTTTTGTCTAATAATGTATGACGTAAATTAGAAGATTCTCTTTAAGGAGTGGGGTACAGTTCCTAAGGGGTTGGTGGAAGGGAAAGAGGGGGGAAAAGACACAACTTTTGTCTTGTTGCCCTCACACACCCCCGAGAGGTGTCATGCTTCATCATTGGGCCTTGCTCCTCGTCGCGCCGGTGCTACAATGCTCGACGGGCTCACCGTTTCAGGGTCTCTTTGTCAGAGATCTTTTGGAGGAAGCCGTTGGGTGCGTGCGGATGTGGGGGCAATGGGGGTAGGTGTGCATGGGTGGAGTGGTTTGAAATAGGTCAGGGTTGGTCCTAGTAGCAATAATTGTAATGGTAAAGGTGGATCCTGCCTAATTAAAATAAAGTGGATGCCCTACAGGAATGTAATGTTCCTAGCAGGCCGGCTTTAAAGTGGGGTCGACATGTTTCGTGCCAATTGTTCCAGGGGAATCCGTGGGCACTTCATCAGGTCCAAAGTGAATTAAAGTGCACCAAAAAATGGAAATTGGAAAAACAGGCAACAAGACTTTTGGAAGTAGCCTGTTATGGGGCCAGAGTAGTCCTGTTTCTAGGCGGAGTTGACACCCGTAAAACAGCAAGGATTTATTTTGGTCGCCTTCAACTGATTTGTTAAACAACAAGCATAAAGCTTCTAAGGACTCTACCATGGTCTTTCAGCCTCAAGGATTTTTTCTTAATATATGTTTTATTTTCTCCTGTTTATTATTATATATTGCTAATATGACACAGCCTATGTTATGGTATGATATAAGTATAGAATATACATTGTAAATTTCTTACAACTTCTTTGACTCTTTCTTTTTCCTCTCTTTTTTCCTTTTCTTTTCTTCCTTCTCTTTCTTTTTCTTCTTTATACATTATGAAATATGAAAGGCATATTTTATCGGTATAGAATTAGTGTATTATTGTAATTGGTTTACAAAATATTTTGCTTTATTTCTTAACCCACTATTCCTTCATGTATTTTTTTATGGCATTATTTTCTTGCACATTCTTTGATTCTTCAGTTTAGAAGGAAACTCTGTACTTATGTAACTTAATGTAATAAAGCTTTCTTAAAAAAAACAAAAAAATGCATTGTAGAAGATGGTACTTTGCTACACAACTGAAAAAAGGTGGCTGCAGAGGCTGTGGTTGCAGGGACTCTTCCTGTTCATAGCAAAAGGGACACTAGAGGAGATGATGTGTGGGAAGGTCTGTTATTATTATTTATATGGACAGCACCGATCCGCCATCTTGCACATGCCATTTATATATACAGATGTTTAGATCAGCCTTCGTTAACCCTTACAGCAGGTGTTCTTGGGGATAATCACAATCACCACGGTACGGATAGGTTTGGCTGCCTGTAGCAGGCAGAATGGTATCCCATGCTTTTCCATCCACTTTAAGCTCTATGATTGATTGCCTTTGTTGTCAGTATGGTGCTTTAGATGTGTTTCTTTCATCAATATTGGATTTTGTCCCAATATTAGAACATAGAATTCTCGCCAATGCCTTGTTAGCATTGGATGGTTATCTTTGCACAGCTGACATGCTGGAACTATTTTTAAATCCTGTGTTTACATGTACTGCATCCTTTCTCAACTCAAAGGAAATTTTTACACAAAGTTTTAATTTTAGACACATAGAAATAAGTTTTGAGTGTTAGACCCTGACTCTCCATGTGGAAGTGTGCTCCTTAGCCACTGTAACATGCTGATCATTATTCATTTCTTTACCACGTCTTGTTCAGAGAAGACCAGCAAAATTTGCATATATGGTCTCCTACTACTGAAGTGTACAACTTTTAGCACGTCTACCCACATTCTCACTTCCCCTTCTAAGGCCCTTGTTGTCCTGGCAGTACATCTCCCTGCCATGCAGGGGTCGTTTAAGCACTAGGACCAGGTCTGTTTACTCTTTTTTGTGCCACAAAATGCTCCAAGTGATTACTGGGGAGAAAGAGGTGACATGCTCCACTTTCACAGGTGACAGTGAGCCAACTACTAGCCTGCCCTCTCTATTCACCCTACATTGGCCCTCCTTCTCCTTTATTTCCTCTTTGTAATGTTTTAGTTTCACTATTTCGTATGTGCTGGTACCTGTGAAAATAATTCAAGTCCTGGCACCTCGCATCCCTCCCTTAGTGAAATGAGGGCTCGTCAAAAGAGTCTGGACACCAGTAACAGGTCCTGTATGAAAGCAGAGAGATTGTCATAATGTTGTAAAAAGGAGTTCTGTTTCTGGTAAAAGTGTATTTGTATAGGGAGGGCTCTGAATCTTCCAGGTTGTTGAAAGGGGTTGAATGGAGTAATAAAACTCATGTAATGTTAGGGACGATCAGGGCATCGTCAAAATGAATCTGGGAATTGAATTTATTGCTTAGGTTCTCTGTGTCAAGTGCTTGTGTGAAATGCTTGTGGAGCTCAGCTCTAATGCAAGGACTAGTACTATATTCAGGTAAAACTATATTTTGTCATTTTGATGCTCAATTTTACCAACAATTATGTCACTCGCTCCAGTCTACCGTGCCGTTGTGGCATCAGTGGTGATGTCACAACCCAGCTCCCTATTGTGATGTAAATGTAGTACCTGGCTAGGCGACAAGATTTTTCATCTCTTACAACTTTTGTAAAGCTGTTGATTGACATACTGATCTGGAGCTCACTTCTAAACTGTAAGGGGAAGAAGGCAGGTCTGAGGTTGAGGTGGTTGACGCATTACTTTCTTTGTGCATAGACTAATAATGTTTGCCTTCAAGATTTTTTTTCCTGTGATCTTTTGGAATTCTGATGTGGTGAGAGGGAGCCTCTTGTGTTGGACAGACTGCTGAAGAAGGTGAGGCAACCCTGCCAGGTATGCTGGTGACTGTGTAACAATGCCTGATAGGTAGCTCCAGTGCAAGGATTTTTCAGAGTCCCAAGTAAAAAAGTTTCATTAGGGTGCACTCTTTACATTACAACAAGGCTTCTTAAAGGACATTTATAGCAATCTGGAACCTTCTTCTGTCCATTTGTGTCTCAGGCCACAGAGTCTAATACTATGCAATACTCCTTTTGTTGTACACTCACAGCACAAACCATAGAGAGAACTTAGAACCTTAAAAATATTCTAACAGATTATAAAGTCCAGGAAAATGCAGCTCTCTACCTTCTTTTGTTGCTGCTGCTCATAATCTATGTATTCTCCATTGAGATCTCCATCAAGAATACTGTTAAGGAATTATTTTACAAGTGTGTATGGATTAACAGCTTTCTACACTGACCTTAATAGAGCACCTCCATACCTGGTAGGTGTCCTGAGCTCACATGATGGAGGACATGTATTTTGCCAGGGGTAAGTTCCAAATAGCATTTAAATGATATTTGGTATAAGCCTGTCTGTGGTTTATTGGCAATCTATGATTGAAGGAGAGATGTCAGTCGCTGTTGGTGTAGAACATAAGAGACGTCACAGAATGACATCAGCAAAGGCTTGAATTCTTCAAGGTCAGTCACTGAGACCCTTTTCTGCAGTAGATTTTGTTTTGTTCACATGAATCAGAGGTTAGCGCATTCTCACATGCAGCATCAAGGTATAATGGCTAATGCCTTTATTTCAGTAATCATAAAATGCTTTTTTAGCATTAGCAGCAGGACCAATTGGCATTGTCATTGCTTGTTCAGCGGGGTTCTCAAGTGACTTCAACTGATTCTGCAGCACGCACCACAATACTCTATAGACCTTTTAAAATCCGACACTCTTTTGGAAGAGAAAATATGTCATTCGCAAAGCCATTTGCATCTACATTTGACATAAAACCACCAATTAAACAATTATCTAACGGTAATCTTCATTGCCATTATTTTAGTCCTCTTCATCACAGTAATTACTTGTAACGCTATCCCATCCTCCAGAAAGAGCCAGCTACTGACTCTTTCTTTTATTTCTTTTAGAGCATACACTAGATCCCTCAAAGGACCCTCTATAATTTCCTGTTACACCCAAGCCAAAATAAATGAGTCACAGGTGTCCAAATAGTTCTGAGAGGGAGGAAGGCTAGCCTAAGGATAATGATGATTGACAGTCAGTAATAGGTTCATTACCCCCAGCTTAGATCTCCTCATCAGAGTAATTGCTAATGAGTATTTGCAAATCAGCACTAAGACACAATCATATGACACATAGGCCTGAGTAATTACCTGTTTTACCCACCTTCTTATTATATATGCCAAGCATTTTTCTTTTTTTGCTGCCCCATATGAAGCAAACAAAATTCTGAGATGGCCTCTAAACCTTTATTCTTTAAAAATAAACTAAACATTCTTTCTTAAAATCTAGAGAGGACAGTACCTTCCTTTGTGACAAAGACTGAAACATAGGACACATTATTTCCTGTGAGTAGTAAAACTTTACTGTACCTTTGTCCTAAATTTTAGATGTGTCCTGAGGACTACTCTAGTCAGGAAAAAACCCATAAACGGATACGGAGTTAGGAGCTTAACTCTCCTAACTATCCTGAAGAGGTTACAGCCACCAAAATACTGCCTTATCTTGTCACCTAAGATATTCGTGACTCATTCAGAGTTCTTTTGTAAACCTTCTAAGACTATGAAAAGGCCCCACAAAGGAATAGGATCAAGAACTACTGGCCTTCTCAGTCCAAAACTCTTCAAGAGTCTAACCGCCAATGGATGTATCGCTAACATTTTCCTCTTGTCTCTCTACCGGATGTGATCCTCACCCAGTACAATGTCAGAGTAGAAGGGGATAAACTCTTTATAAAGCCTTTCCTCACAAATTCTACGATTTTAAAAGGTTCACCTGCAAGTGGATCTGTACCAGTTTTTTGCACACCAAATCTGTAAATAATTCCATCACTTAGCATATGCTTGCAATGTTGAATCCTTTCTATATGCTTCACTGTCAATGGGTATCTCCCTACAACAACCCTACTCTCAACATCAAAGCCATCAGCTTCAGCCTATGGAATTGTTGAATTGAAGGGATTTGAGATCGTAGAAGAGGTGGATGGAGAGGCAGTGCAAAATGATGGTCAAGATCTAACCTAGAAAGCAGCGGAAATGATCACCAAAAGGGCGCTGCCAGAATCATCACCATTCCCTCCCTCTGAATCCTCTGAAACACCCTTGGGAGGAAGGGAATTGGTAGATGTGCATACAGAGTTCCTAGAGGCCATGGTACTCCTAAAGCATCTGTCAGCCACAATTCTTTGCACCATATCTCGGTGCAGAACTGAGGCATGAGCAAATAGGATGGGGAACACCAAAAGATCCTAGATTGGTTGGCTTAAACAGTCCTCTTTTGGCTGGAATGTTAAATGGCTAAGAAGAAAATCTACTGATGATGGAATATACAGAGTCAATCTGCTTGAAAATTATCTCTCCCTGGAGTATAAATCATGATTATGGATAGTAGATCTTCTGAGCAAGCCAAAATCATTCTGGCTTGCCTGGTTAGAGACCTACACCTTGTTCATCTCTCCCTGTTTGATTTAGCTACATGATTGTCTGTCCTTATTGGTTGGTTGGTCAGAACATTAGAAAAGCTCTACAGTCTGTTCTTGATGGCAGCTAGTCAATTCTAGTTGTAAGACTGTAGTCATTGTGATTGGGAGAAGCTTATCTAAACTTCTTGATTGCCCATGTCGTACCCCATATCCACTGTCTGACATCCAGTCTGAGAAATATTGGAAGAAGTTCTTGCATAGAACCCAATTTCTTTGAATCATATGGGACCAACCACTATTGAAGTTCCTGAAATATCTCCTAGGATGCATGAATTCAGTGTCATATTTAAACACGACACAAGAGACCAGTTATTTGCTTGAACTGCGCTCTCTCTATATTATATTGTTTCCATTGAAGCCTAACTCATGCTGGCAGATGAAGCGGTGTGCCAGGATTCTAGCTGACTTTGTCAGTTTTTTTTGTTTTTACTTTGTCAGTTCATCCTGGGATCTGAGCCTGCCAGTCACTGCCTGTCATGATTGGGTTCCTTTGCATTAAACTCCTAAATCCATTAGCTGTTTCTTGTGCGTTTGTTTACCACATTTGATGATGAGTAGGTCTTACCCATCGACAATCCTCGGCGCTTCACTTTTCAGCATTTTCTTCTTCATGAGAAACTCCTCAAAGGCAAGCAGAGCCTTTTCTACTTCCTCCTGGATATGTGCTGGGTCAGATTTATGGTGTGTGGCCTATCTCAACCTTCCTCCAGGGTGTAGGCTGTGCTATGCACAAATTTTCCATCAACAAGGATATTTCATCCTCCCTGGTGTGAGCGCACTCCCAGTGCCCATCATGTCACACACTGGGCATACTCTGCTGCCTACCACCTCTATGCACCAGACCTGGGTCAACATGTTGCCAGCTGCTCTGCATGTCACAATACTCAGCTGGACACCATTGCATTTGGCATCACATGCAGTGGCCATATTGGTTTGGGCCTATTCAAGGTATGAGGTGCATTTTGTGAAAACCTACAATCTGAAACCCGAACCGACATGCCACTGCCTGTCTTGGGAGAGTTCAATGACATTAATTTGTTTCTGGAGCATTTGTTTACAACTCATGAACGGGGTAACACTACTGTGCATGCAGTCATCATTTCCTTAATCCTCATCCACTTTTGAGCAGTGGCCTCCCGACATTGCAGACGTTGTAGCAGTTTTTATTGAAGGTCCGCAACCCTTGACTCCGGAAGAAATACACATGCGTTCTGAGTGTCGAACAGAGCCCCATTAAATGATTCTGCTGGGTTCAGATGTGCTGTGATTTTTCCATATTCAGTAAGAATGGCAAGGAGGTTACACAGTAGCACCCCAACTCAGAATGAGCTTCGGGCTTTGAAAAAGAAGGTGAAACAATAAGCTAATCATCTCTTGAGAGAAATGGGTGTACATCTTTCAATTGTAAATCAACAACAACAGCATCCAATAGCTTTGTAAACACCCTCAGGGATGACAGGAGGGTGAAGGTAAGAACCTTGAATTGGTTAATGAAACTCTGCTACCATAAACCTCATGTATGTTTGAGATTCTACATGTATTGGGACATGAAAATAGGTGTTCTGTAGGTCAACAGTAATTAAAAAGTCCCCTTTTGAAACCTAAGTTATTACAATATTCAATGTCACCATCTTGAATTATATTTTCCGACATATTTGCCTACGTTTTTGAGATCCAACACAAGTATGAATTTCCTCCTGCTTTTGCAACTAAAAAGAAGATTCAGTAGAAGCAGTGAAAACCTTAAGATTCCAGAACCTGCATTACCGTTCCCTTCTGTAAAAAAGCTTGATTGCATAGCTTGATTCTCACTTCAGATCGGACTAGGATCTGAAGCAAGAATGGTTCTGGTGGGAGCTGGACAAAGTCTTTCAAGGGACCTTCTTCACAATTAATAGCACCCACTTGTCTGAAACAATCTTTTGCCAGTTACTGAAAACTTATTTTGTTCTTTCTCTGACCATATGGGAGTGATTGTCATAGCTTTGAGGGTTTGCTGCTGTAGCTGCCCTGGTTGGATCTTTCCTGCCCCTGCAGCACCTCAACTATGAGCTCTGGCTCAACTGGATATGTATTCTCTGGTAGCCCTAGAAATGGGCATGCTTTGAAGAAAAGACTTCCTAAGGTTGGCAGGTCAAAGGGACTGGAGTTTTCTCTTCTGTTCAACTGACTTTTTGGCTAGACTATCTGACTGAGGAGACAACAATAATCACCTAAAATGGAAGATGATGCACTAGAGTTCTTTGCACCAGATCCAATTTCCACATTTTCAGCAATTTGAGGGATATTGCTGCAACTGAAGGCCAAGCTGATGCTGCTGATGACCACAGCAAATCAACGGATATATCCAAAAGAAACTGTTATAAGAGTACCATGCTCGCCAAGACCTCTTGGGATTTGTTTCCCTTTTTCCTTCCTTCCTGAAATGTGAATTTATAATGTAAACTACTGCCTGGAAGCATCCAAGTGCTAACCAAATAGGAATAAAAACCAAAAACAGTAGACATGGAGGAGAACAGCTGCCTATTGATTCAAAACCATGTTTTCAAACCCTTCCTGAAATTAAGTAGATGTGTAATTTGTTTTAAGATCCGGGGAGTGTTCCAAAGTTTGGAGACACAAGTAACAAAACTTCTGCCTCCCTTTTTGGCCCTCTGACTCTGGGAGCAACTACATTACCTGGCTATGGGTGAATGTAAGGATCTGAAGGGGGAGTACCACCAAAAACATTACCTCAAGTAAAGGGGACTAGATTTATGTAATGTCTTGAAGGCTTTGCAAAGTGCCTTAAATGAAATACATTTTTTCACAGTAAGCACATGCAGTTTAATCAAGGCTTGTGAGGTTAATTGGTATTCGAGAATACCTAACAGTAGACGAGCAGCTGCATTTTGCACAACTTGTAGCTCATTTCAAAGTTTGTTCTCTACATTGATAAATAGACCATTGCAATAATCAGGTTTAGACAAGAGGATGGCGGACAACACAGTCTTCTGCCACTCCTGAGGGTTAAACAAAAAGACTTTCCATATTAGTTTAAAGGTGTAGAAAGGGGAACAGGTACTGGCGTTGATCTGATTTTCAAATGACAGATTACAGTCAAACCTGAATCCTATGTTTTTCTGCTTTTGATACTAGTTTAGGAAGATTACCCAACTCTTGTGGCCACAATATATGTGAATAAAATGTGATATTGCTTCTAAAGAACAAAACCTCTATTTACCCATCTTGAGCATTAAACCATTTTTGTTCATCCCTTTGCTGACCTGTTTCATGCAATAATGAAATCTTACAGTTTTGTCTGAAGGGTTGCTGGCCACTGGCCACTATTTGGTTGTTGTCGGCATAGGACACCGTTCGTCAAGGTTGGGGACATTTGAGGGCTCACAAATAATGCCATGATAAACATTCCATTTAGTCCAGATCGCTATCCATTTTCAGGGGCAGCCACGTGCTACATATACCGGCTTCTATCCTTACCATATGCCAGTCCATATGCACCTTCCAGGCATTCAGCGTTGGTGGTACCACCATCTGACCAAGCGTTGCCCAGTGTTTGCGCTTGGTGTTAAGGTCCGTGGGCTCCCAGACACTTAGGAGACATCTCTTGGCTTTGAGCCGAATTTCCCCACCCCAAAACTGTGCTCATACATTCGTGCACTTTTGTCCAGTAATCTTAAATTAACGGACATTCCCAAATAATATGCAAAAAGGAGCTTTCTAAGCCACATTGTCTTTTACACAGCCCTTCCTCAATCCTGCACAACAACACCAGCCTATGGCCAGAGAGATATATTTGATGTAAAATCTTTAACTGGACTAGCCTCAGTTTGGATGAAATAGCAACCTCCCTTGGAGAGGACAGTGCCTCTTGCCATTCTTCTTCGTCCAACTCCAGGCCATCCTGCCCCCATTTCTCCCTCAATGATATTAAGGGGTCTGAAGTGTTATAGATTAGCTTTTTGTATGAGAGGGAGATAGCTTTGTCTGGCAAGTACCCATCTAGCAATCTATCTTCTAGAGGAGAAGAATCTAACATCCCGCCAGGATGTTAGATTGGAGGGAGTGTGCTTTTTGGCCCATCCTAGGATACGATTTACTATGTGCCAGAGCTGGACTGAGTGTTGTGTGGGCCCTGTCAGTAAATATTTGTTGGGCCTGGAACAGAGCGCCCTAGTGAAAACGCCACCTGGGAGTACCCATTTGTCCATCCTGTAACCCGGGTTGTCCCCACCGCGGTAAGTGCAATGGTTGTTGGCTGAAAGATGTGCCACTCAGTAATATTTTTTTTAATGTCAGGGAGTGCTATACCTCCGTCATACCAACAAAGCGTCAGCTTGTGGAGTGCTATGCGGAGTTTGCCATCCCACAGTAGATCTCTTTGGGTGCTTTTGATGTCTTTAAAGAACCTGTGTGGAACTGGGTCTGGGAAGTTCTGGAGGGCATAGCGGAAACACGGCAATTCCATGGCAGCGTCTTCCAGGTAGTAGTGTCTCGTTTAAACCTCTGCATGGGTGGGAGGAGATTCCTTTCATAACAGAGTTTAGCATCGGCTGTGATGAAAATACCCAGATATTTAAATCCGTCTATTGCTGTCAGGATCAGGCAGTCTCTTGGTAGGAGGGGAGATCTCCATGCCAGACATATAACAGCGACTTGCTCCAATTAATTATGTAGCCAGAGTTTCTCCCGAAATTTGTGAAGATATCTAGGACCACCCGTATTGACTTACGGGGGGGAGGAAAGATACAGGAGGATGTCGTCCGCATAAAGTAAGATTGGATCCTCCCATCCCTCAGCCCACTTAAGTTCCCTGCTGGAAGGATCCTGCCGTATCCAGGCTGCTAGTGGTACGAGGGACAGGGCAAAGAGTAAGGGTGAGAGGGGGCATCCCTGCCGTGTCCCTCTGCCAAGAGTAAACACTTCTGAAATGTTATTGTTTACTACCACTTGGGCCAACGGTTCTGTGTGAAGGAGCCACACCCACCCGATAAATTTGGGGCCGAAGCCCAACTTTTTGAGGACCGCCATCAGATATGCCCATTCGAGTGTGTCATATGCCATTGTGGGGTCTAGCGAGACCCCTACTGCATCTTACTGGATGGTGGCCTGATGTCCCAATACTCCATGAAGTCTTCGCAAATTGAGTGCAGTATTACCATGATCAGGGTGCACCAGTTTGTCTATTACATGCCTTAGCAGGTTCGTCAATAGCTTAGCAAGGATTTTGGTATCCACATTTAGTAGGGAAATAGGTCTATAGGAGGTGCACTTACCTTTCGGCTTCCCTTCCTTAGGTATGGCTACCAGCGTGGTGATACGTTGGTCCCGCATGAGTATGCCAAGTTCTTTACAGTCTTTGAACATGTTCTTAAGGTATGGAGCTAGTTTGTCGGGCTTGAGTTTGTAAAGCTCAATGGGCAGCCAGTTGGGACCCAAGGCTTTCCTGGGCCGGAGATCCCTAATCGCTGTAGCAAGTTTGTCATTTGTCAGTACTTTATCTAAGGCTTCCCTATTGGAGTCAGTGAGAATGGGCAATTGGATGTCTGCAAGAAGTGCAAAGGAGTCCTCCTCCGGTTGTTATGAATTACTCCGATACACTCATTTGAAGTGGGTAGCAAACTCAAGCACTATGTCGTGGGGTTCTGTTAATACAGTACCAGAACTACTCTTGAGCTCAAGCACCAGCCTTTTCGCACTCTCTTTCTTGTTCAGCCAAGCGATCAGCTTGCTTGCTTTGTCTCCTTGATTGTACAGGCGCCCATCCCTGTCCCTCGAAAGGGTTTTAGCAGCGCCTGTCGCCACTGCTTTGTATTCAGCTGCCTTAAGTTGCAAATTATGAAGAGCAGCCTGATCCTTCCCTTGTTTCGCCGCCTCCTCGAAGCGCAGGAGGTCATGTTCAATACTAGTCATCTCTTTATCTTTTTCTTTGCGCAATCGGGCTATGGCCGAGAGGGTTTGGCCCCTAAATACCATTTTGAACGCCTCCCAGAGGGTGGTGGGGAGTCAACTGTGCCTTCATTGTCCTGGAAGTAGTGTATGAGGGTTTGGATGAGCGTAGCTTTGATTTAGATGTTGAGGAGATACCACAGTTTAATGGGTGCTACACAGCCTACCCTTTTTTTACCAATTGTTAGATGAACCCAAAAAGGGCAGTGATCAGAAATGCCCCTTGCCAAATGTCAAATTTCTTGTGTGATAGTGTTTTGTTGCACAGGCATAATGATATAGTCAATTCTAGAGAAGGTGTGGTGCAATCCCGAGAAGAATGTGTATTGTTGGGGCCAGGATGATGCATCTACCAGAGGTCCTTGAGGCCGAAGGGCTCAAGGAAGTTTGAGATCTAGTTGTTCCCTGCACTGATGTCTTGCGGTGGATGTCGGTCAAGTGATCCCAATACAACTGTGTTGAAGTCCCCTCCCAGTAAAAGTTGCCCTTCAGGAAGGGAGATTATGAAGATCCGAGGTCTTTGTATGACTGGGTCTGGAGACCTGGTGGAATATAGACTACTAGCAGTGTAAGGGTGTGCCCCTCCCAGTGCCCCGAGCCTGCTGAATAGTGCCCCAGTGGGTTGGTCCAGGTATGCTTTATGCTGAGCTGGAAGGTACGTTTAAGTAGGATGCCCACCCCTCGTGAGCCAGAGGGGAAGCCGGCATGTGCCACCATTGCGTATCCCCATCTACTGAGCGCCTTACAGATATTACCGAATATGTGTGTCTCTTGGAGTAGGGCGACATCTGGGGATTTACGTTTTATGTATTGGAGAACAATGCTTTGTTTTACCTTGTCCCCCAACCAATTAATGTTCCAACTTAGGAGCTTTAGGCTCTTATCCCACTGCGTACTCATTTTTACAAACAAGATTCCAGCCAAATCTTTGAAACATGCAAAACAGCCAAGCTAGAAAATGTTTGTTTGTGCCTGACCAGTGATCACCCCCCACCTCCCCCAACATCCCTAAGAACTGCTTACAATAAAACTGAAGATAGAACCCCCCGACACCACCCCCCCTGCTACGCTGCTACATAGGTTAAAAACTACCCACATCCCCAACTAGCAGAGTGCCTATTGCCCCAGTAACAGATCAACAGTTGAGGGGGAAAACGGGCTAGCACCGACTCCGGCCGCCGGGAGTCTGCCCCTACCCGTCCAAGGAAATTGTCAGTTTGAGGACCCCTCAGTCCCGCAGGGTCAGTGTCTATTGGCATACCCCCCCGCTCCGCCTCCACATAGTAAAGTGTTATACATTACGGTGTGCTGGGGCAGATCCATAAGTCCAACATGACAAAAACAGATTTGTTCAGTCTCTGTTGGCTGCTTGTGTCCCCAGGCTGCTGGACCTTGATCTCCAGGATCGTTGACTGTGCCTGTCTAAGTCCAATCTGCTTTCTGCCGAGCCCGGCGAATGGGCGCGGGTGTCTCTCCAGTTTTCCCCTACGGTCGCTGCTGATCTCTGCATGGTCACCTTATCCAACCAATTTTGCACATCCGCTGGAGTCGTGAACAACAAGGATTTTCTGTCTGCAATGATTTTAAGCTTTGCAGAGAAAAACATCATGTATTTGATTTCTCTTTCTCGAAGCACCCTCTTGATCCCATCGAAGGAGCGCCGCTCTTGTGGGACTTTAAGTGTAAAATCTGGGAAGAAGCAGACCATTGCATTTTCGTAGCTTAGGTCCGCTTGTGTTCGAGCTGCTTGTAGGATTGTGTCACAGTCCCTGTAGTTGAGGAGTTTTGCAATGATAGTCCTGGGAGCCGCCCCAGGTTTTGGTTGGAGAATCGGTGCCCAGTGCGCACTCTCGATTGTGAAGAGGGAGGAGAGTTGTTTCGATCTGAGGTGGTTGAGGATTAAATCCTCGAGGAAGAGGTCCAAACACGGTCCTTCTGAGCCCTCCGGGACCCCAACCACTCTTATGTTGTTGCGACAGGCTCGTCCCTCCTGGTCCTTGAGTCTAAGAGCCATCTGGCGGTGTTGGTAGACGAGCTGCTGGACCCGCTTATCAAGTTTTTTAGTGGAGGTTTGGTGCTCCAGAACATTTGTTTTATTTACCTTAACTCTGTCTGCAGTTTTATTCATCTCGGCTCTTAACAAGCTGGATATCTTATCAATTTTGGTTTCAAGCGTAGCTCCCAGCACCCGGATGGCCGCCATTATTGAGGTGAGAGATGGTTTGTTGTCTCCAGTCTGTCCTCCCTGGCTCCTTTGTCTGAGGGGAACTTGCTTCAGAACCGCATATT
Organism: Lissotriton helveticus; assembly: GCF_964261635.1. Taxonomy (NCBI): domain Eukaryota; kingdom Metazoa; phylum Chordata; class Amphibia; order Caudata; family Salamandridae; genus Lissotriton; species Lissotriton helveticus. The sequence continues at coordinate 2,119,786,246 of NC_136057.1, read as the reverse complement.
TGTCAAGTTTATTTTTTTGCACCACTGTGCCAGTTTTAGGCTTCATGACAGGGGCGTACGCATCTGGTCCACTCACCGGAGGGATAGTTCCACAGCTCTTGAACACCCCAACGTGGTTCTACAGTGCGGTCAGTTCCAGTGACTGCCTGTGGTGTCTTTGTTGCCGTTCCTTCAATCTGGCCAGGCAGGGTGTTTGATAGCCGATCGTATCCGATGTGGCACCCCTTTGTTGCTGTCTATAGTGAGCATAACAAGTGCTTATGTGGGGGGGAATGGGCTACTCCCCGTAGGTCCCTGGGGGCACCACCGTTGATTTTCCAGATGGCGGCTGCCACCGCCGCCTGCCAACCACGTGTTAGGCCACCATTCAGTGCTTTCCAGTATCAGCCTCCTGCACGGGCACAACAACCCAGTGTTCCCGGTGAATCTGCTTTGTCTCTGTTATGGGTGGCACGTGCACGTCCCAAGGTGGGTCTCAGTTATGGCTGGTACTTAAGTCAAGGGCCACCTGCATCAACGCACAGGGGAGATCCGGGCTCATCATCCCCCACCCCTGCAGATCCTGTGTGTGACCGTGGAGTCGCTTCGCTTAATTGCTGCCCAGCTCAGGGAGATCCGATGTTAGTGTGGCCCTTTGGGGGGGGCGGGAAACGGAACGGAGGCCCGCTGCCTCAGTCCTGCTCATCGGTTGCATCTGGGCAGCTTACAGTGTGGTGCAAGGTGTAGGCCATGATCCGTCCCCCCATCCAGGATCCCGTGGCGTGCAGAGCGGTCCCTGGAAACTCCTAGATAGTGAGCTCCCGCCCCCCTACTGCCACCAGCGCTGCCTGGGCAGACCCTGGTGGAGACGAGGGCTAGCCGCTGGACGCGGCAGAGGGAGGCGGGGAGCGGAGAAGGGAGAAAGCAGCACCGGTCCGATCCCCGTCAGGTAATCGGCCAAGCAGGGTTAACAGAGGGCAATTCAAGGTTTTACCTCAGATTGTCATGCGGGTCTTTCATAGCGATCCCGGCGCCGCCTTTGAGTTGAGGAACAGGCCCACAAGGTCCTTTTTCCGGTCTGGATTTTTGTGGTGATCAGGTCGGATAACTCTTTGACAACGCTGCGGATGTTCTGGGGTCACTCCTTCAGGATTCGTACCGAATTTAAGGGTTTTAGGGCTCGGCCCCTGTGGAGCTCTTTCTTCAGGCGGCCATCTTCACCAGCGCCAGGCCACGCCTCCCAACAATGACAAACTTGATAGTTTTGAGTATTCTCAAACTCTTCATAAATCCCTTCTCATATGTAAATCATCATACATTTAGTTATGCTAATGGTATGTGTACATCCCTTTTCAAGGGAAAGGGAATAGCTGGAAATTTGAAGGGGTATTACTGTTTCTCCATGTGGAACACATTTCCTAACAGAGAAAAAATATATGCATTTGCACAAAAGTTATTCATAAGTATACAGCAACCTCTGTAGAATAAATGTTCTATGGCAATTTATGTTTCAATTGATGAACCATTAGAAAAAGTTTGATTTCCACAGAAATTGTGTGTGAGGCAGTGCATTGCCTGACTAGGCTTCAGTGAGTGTCTAATCTTTTGCACATCCTATTACAATAATTACAATAATTCATTGCAAGGGATTCAAGAACCCAAATTAAAAAGCAAACATTGCATGTGATATTCCTTGCAAGAAGTTCAATTGTTCATTACAACAGATTTTTGCTCAGAATTTCATAAAAAAGCACAGGATGCTTTAATGCTTCAAATAAAAAACAAGTAAAATTTCCAACCTCCTAAAAATAAATCTGTACTTTTTTATTTATTTCTTGTCATTTGCTTACCCGCCATATGTCAAATGGCCTACTTCATGTGTGCCACCAACAGCCAGTTTGGTCTCTTTACTCACAGAAAGGTACTCTCTGGAACCTATAGGTTCATACATTGTGACCCTGTTAATGAATGGAATGAAATGCAATATGAATGCTATATTCAATACAACTCTTGAGCATTTACTATTTATAGTGATAGTACAGACAGAGTCCAATATTTACTTTCTAGTACAATTCAACATATAACTTATGGGCTCCAACTCAGCACCAAATCTTCTTCTTCTAGGTGACAGACCTTTGCCACCATTGTTGAAAGAAGCTAAGTCAAATCAATATCAATTGATATTCACATTTATTAGTTCTTAAGTTCAGTCAATAGTGAGAGTTTTGGATTTGTTTCAAAAAGCTTTATTCTCATAAAGGGATTAGCGAGAGCTTATTTTTGTCTTTACTCAGTAAACCACCATTATACAGAAATTCATCAAGAAAATATACGGTTAGAGTCATTAATAATACCAAATAACAAGTGTGTTCCATAAAGGAAGATTAGTCCCTATTCTAAATAAAGGTCCCAAAATCAGAAGTTAATAGAAGCCATAAAAAGATCAGGAGAAGAGGGAATATAAAGGAGCATGAGATTTGAAATCAAATGAAGTAGTCAATTTCCCCATAAAGTGCAGGTCATGAAACTCAGCTGAGTTCCAAGTACCCAACGTTTATCAGCATACAGCTGCAGTACAAAAAGCTTCAACAGGAAATACTAAGGGGAAAGAGATGAAGCAGTAGCTACCTCTATAGTAGGTACCTCCACCAAGGATATTAAAAGGAAGGTTGAAATCTGGGAGTGTCACCTCCAATGGTGGCATGCAACAGTAGTAGCCATCAGGAAAATCTCTACAGCAGTAGTCCACAGCAGATAGACCACCAACATGAATCAGTGTCCTGACTAACTAGGAAACTCACACTAATATGAAAGACACGAACACATGAATATTTTGTTGCAGGTTAAATCACTCTAGTGCAATGGAAAGACATCTTTCGATGGTGAACAGTATTAATTTTTCCTTTCACACGGAAATCACATGAAGTTGTTTAGCAGTGGTTCCCATGAGACTTTAATGCAGAGTCAATACTACCATTTATTAAATATTTCACTGCTTAACAATGAGCAATACTAAAGACAGAAACATTTGCTTGCAGATTTCTAGTCATGCAATGTTTTTCATACTTCATGTTAGTGTTGAAATATGCAGTTTTCTATTCAGAATTGTATGAACATGAGATAGATAGGAAATTCAATCCGGATGTATCAAAAATATGTGGCTTAAAGATATAATACAATTTATTAAGCTGGTAACATTCTGCAGCTATGATAAAAACTTTAAGCAAGTTGCATTAAGGTCAAGCTATCAAATTAATGTGTGCATGGGTCAGCAATTTCTAAAGCTACTGTTTGTTAAACAGGAAATCTAACAGTGGCCTGCCTACCAGTTAATGTGGCTGCCTGGTGCATTTGCACATTTTGACAACGTGTCATTTTAAAATGTGTTTTCATGTAGGAACCTAAGACAAATATTTAGCTTTGTCAATACATTTTAGATTTAATGTCCATCTTTATCAATTCCCACATCATATGGTTCTTACCCATCAAACTAATTTCATTTCACATGTGAGGTCATTCAGGAGGCACTTTCATTATCTGTTGAGTCTTGCCTTTTTCTTTTCTGACCACAATACTTTAATGTTTTTCATGTAGTCATCATATATGAGACGATTTAATCACAATTCTTGTTTTGAATCTCTTATTCAATTCTTGTTCCCTTCTGTTGCGTAAAGAAGCATAAAGAAACAGTAGACAAAGCAATGTGATTATTACTGGCATAAAACCAGCCTTTACAAAACCTCCTTCTGCAATTGTCAACCAATGTCCACTTATATGAATTCCTTTTCCAAAGTTTTTAAAGACACTATGCGACTTATTATGATTCCGGTCGGATGTGCGTCCGCCTGGCATTGTGTCGAATAGAAACCGACCGCCTAGTAGTTGGCAGTTCCTTCAGACAATCATATCTATTTTTCCATCGCAGATTGTGCTGTATCAGAAAACGGCAGCAGCACAAGCCCCATTGGTAATATGGATGTTTTCAAACATCCATGTGCCTGTCACATGGGGTATAGATGTTTGTGCCCTCCAGGCCTCATAGCGGAGGCTGTGGAGGGATAGTGTCCTGCTAGGGGTCTCCAAAGTTTGTTTCTGACAGCCTTTCAATGTCAGTCAGACATCTATTGAAAGTCTGTCTGAAAGGGACACCCTAATCCCTACAGCCGGGCCTGAGCAGGCACTGCTATTGTAGGGAGTTACATTCTGACCGACAGTCAGGCGGGCTACTTGAGCCCATCAGAACCGTTGGTTGGTCCCTCCACCCTGCCTCCCCACACCGTGCATCTTACTGCATGGTCAGACTGAGGCAGCAGATGTCAGTCGGATCCCAACAGACGGCCTGTCGGTTGCGATCCGATCGACATCGTAATGAGGCCCAAGAAGTTTTCAGCTCTTCTAATTTAGGTTCTAGATCAGAAATATTCTTCACAAACCCTTCAATTTCCTCTTTTCTGCACGTAACATATCTATAACTAGACAGTCCTGCAAAACCATTGAACGTATAGCAATTAACTCGGGGTTCACTACTGGGAAAGCTCCAGATGTGCTTGTCACCAGCTTGTCAACAACAGTTGACAGTCTTCTAGTATTATTGCCATTTAATATGATGCCTACAGGTGGAATAATTACACCAAATATATCTCCCAATTTAGCTCCAGTTTCTGTATTACATTTGTATCTGTGTGCTGATGCCATTGTTAGTGCATTTATAATTTGTACATGGTACATTTAAGAAATTAATGCAACTACCCTTCCGATCTACAGGTAACAAGAAATAAGCATTTTGTCCACACATAAAATGAACTATGGGAATTTCAGATTATTCTTCTTGTAAAAGTTGCCATGCTCCTCCTGTTAATTCAAATTTGTGTACACAGCTACAAACCCCTTCATATCACGTTTGTAAGGGTGTTCTGCCTCTGTAAATGCAAATTTTCCTTTTGTGTTTGCTATTTAGCTTTAGTTTGGGGTAAGCCATTTTCTTTATAAATTCATCTTCTTTCTTTGAAATATTTTTCAAAGCATCACTATGTTTATCTTTAGTACGTGTTACATTCATGTATCTCTCTTCTCTATAGGTCTCATTAAGAAGGTTAAATTGTTCTTGTGAACCTTAACACTATCTATAGCTCTACGAGGAAAGAGGTAATACCACACTGTGTCCATTTCTTTTGCTTGTGGGTGTACATTCATGCTCTCTATCAAAGGTACTCTTGAAAGCTAAGGTCATAGTTAGAATAGAAATATAAAAAATGTTCTTGCCTATTAACAAGTGAAAGCAAATTACTACAAGATATAGGGGGATGTCCTCAAGAACGTGTGTTAATCAGTGCCAAAATAGGTTAACACAATTTTTCATATCGACATCTATTGTGGGAAAATAACTCCATGTAAACGTCGTATCAACAACCCAGCGGTAACATGCGATAGTTTCCCGATAATGCGTCAAATGTCCGTGATAAAATTACCGGGATGCCGATGAAAATGTAAACCCGAATGTGAAAAAAGTTGGGATGGGCTCAACTGCAATAAAAAATTCAGCGATAAGCAGCGCCATGCCTGCAAGTCCCACAAGTCAGGTGGGAAAAATCACTATAAAACTAAAAAAGCGGCACCCAAAAATACAAACAAAACTAAAATGACTGCGAAGCACCATGGAGGTAGCCGGAGCAAGTAGAGAGGACAACCAGAAACCCAAAAGCCCCACAGAGGCCATGCCATTTTCGGAAGGTCAGCTATTGTGTTCTGCGCTGCCTCTGTGGTAGTCCAGGTGGTGTTGGAGGTATGGGGGTGGTGGCGGTGGGTGTTGTGGCCCTCTTGGGTCTCCGAGTTGCATGATCAGTGGCTCCATGAGATGTGTTGGTCTTCAATTGTGGCTCTGGGCTGGGCTTCCTTTCATACTACAGGTTGTCAACCTGCTTAACACCATTAAAAGTCATGTGTTAAATCCCTGCTGCTAATGTGCCTTATCGCCAGTTTTGGATCACATCGCAGATCTGGCTGGTTGTTGAGAATATCGCGAAGTGGTGTTTTTGTGTGTTTTTGCACGGGAATGCCTACTCTGCATATCAATAGCGTTAATTGTCGCTCTCATCCGTGGCGATGTTTTTGCGGTAGCTATCACTAGAAAACTGGCGATATCGGCAGTTTGCACCAGCTTGAGAATGGGACGATAAATCTATCACCACTTTTGCGGCACTAAAGTGCAGAAAATCAGCAAAAAGTCTTTGAAAACATGCCCCTTAGTGCATGATAATAGCGTGTGATAATAAGTGATGTTGGTAAGTTAGCGTACACATAGCAATACTTTGCATCTATAGCTTGAGTGTATTCTTGTGCTAATCTAGAGTAAACATTAGTAGAGAAATCATCTTTCTTGTAGCTAATATTGGACGCTCTTAGTCGGTCCTCATCATTAATGTATGCATATGGTTTAGTCATATTCATTATTCTAGATTAAACTTCTGGGGTTGCATAAAATCCTACTAGTACTATAGTAATCATTATTACTGTTATTACAGAGCGGAACTTCGCAAAGTTGCAAAAAAAGCACCGCTGCGCTACGCGTAGTTCCGCGAGCGCGAGGTGTGGCTTGTCCCGCCCTTTGTGTGACGTTTTCCACCATACGTCAACGCGAATTGCTGGTTCAGATGAAAATATCAAACTGCACTACGTGGTCGCACATGGGCGCAGCCATCTTGTATCTTACTCTGTTTGTGGTGCTGGGGCCTACTTTTTCATCCTTCCTTAAACTCTGTAATGCTTGGCTTTTAAAACTTTTTTTCCCATCTGTTTTATTTATTATCTTAGCCTTTGTCTTTCTAAGTGGGTTGTTATGTTTTTTTCTACTTTACTGTGTGTTTTTGGTGAGTTTCGTACTTTATTTTTTTAACTTTCCTACTTCCTTATTACTACCCGGTCCTTCTTTTTCTCTGTTTCTTTTTTTCTCTCTTTTCTCCCAGCCCCATGAAAGATAAGGGCACACCAAGGAGTGGCCGCCGTCCTTGCAGGTGGTGCCAGGCAGGGGTAAAGCCCAATGCCCTGTTTTCTGTGGTGTAGGTGGCAGTGCTGGTTTTTTATATCTAGCACCACTGCCTATTTATCGTGACAGCAATCAGTAGGCCTGTGTCCGGATACAGGATGTGGGAGTGCCAGAAGCACTGCGAGAGGGTGTGTTGGGCAGTTTACCACTGCTCTGGGGTGCATCGCACCCTTCAGCAGTTGGCGCACCTCTGGACTGATATCCTGGACTGAGAGCATGACCTGCTGGACCTGCTAGGAATTGAGGTTGCAGGGCTAGGTGAGTAATTAATAAAATTATACATTTTTATTATTACCTCTGTTCTATGCTATAGCTAATATATTTTTTCTCCAAATAATGGCAAGCATGCTGCTTACATGCAGGGAAGTAGAGTTTTCAAATATTATGTAATAATTTGTTATTCTAGACAGGTGCTTAGCTTGCTTAGCGCTACCCACCTAACCTAGTTATTGAATCGTACTTGTTGCCACTTGCTTGGGCTGATGTCATTAGTGATGATTATGTAAGATGTTCTGTAATTTGCTATTTGTAACATAGTAACTGCATGGTGCATGCCAATGCCACACGGATGGTGCAGGGATGTTTGTGAACAACAACATCCATTTTTCAATGGAAGCTTGTGTTGCACGCCTTTTACGTCTGCCACACAAGCTTCAATTGACAAATGAAGGTTTGTTACTGCTCTATGGCCTGTGGGCGATCGCATCAATTCGTAGTAGACTAGTGCAGTCATCGTGACCCCGACGCCAACCTACGGCCGGGCAGTTCAAGAACCACAATGGCATCCACCCGACATCATTGTAATCATTATAATAAGGCCCTTAGTGCGTAGTGCATTGGCTTGTCAAAGGGACTTGACTTGAGACTGAGAGATTGCGAATCAGATTTAAGAAGAAGCAAACATGAAACATCATGATTTGTTGTAATTTATTATCAATAATTCCAAAATGCAGTTTACTAAATTTGGAATAGGAGTGGACTAGGTAGGTAGGTTTTTTAAATATTAAATAGGATAGGGCGGTCCGCGATATACTGCTACTAGTTGATCTGATTTAGGGAAGTTCAATGTTATTGCAAGTGCCTTTGCCTGTCAAATATATTTTGGGGAGATATTATTTATTATACCACTAATCTTTCTTTGTTTTTATGTTTTACATCAGCTTCCAGGGGTAAGAAGCAAGCGAGGGTTGGGATCTGGACCTGGAGGTGCCTCCCAGAGTTCCGCTGCCGAAGGCTCTGCTGGCCCCATTAAGTCCTCCTGGTGTAAACATTAATATATTTATTCCCCTAATATTTCTGCTCCTTATTGAATAATGTGCCGCCTACCCTTTTATATATTATTTTTCCAAATTCTCTTCAATGTATCCATTTCTAAATTCTTGTTATCCCTGCATTATCCTATTTACTTATTTTCCTCATTTTAAGTTTCTCTACTTTACGTCAAACCGTCTCAAGTTACTACTAGTTTGTCTACTCTGTAGCTTTCCCTCTACCCTTTTGTGGACTGCCTAGCGGTTATACTCCAAGTCTTAGAGAACCCATTGATCACACAGTACTACTACTCCTTTGCCATGCAGATTCCATGCCTATTGCCCAAGTAAGGTATTCTACACATGTAATAGATGAGAAGGCTTATAATCACTAAAACAAGAGAGTGGCGATGGTCATGATGGGCACCCCAAAGTTGTGTCTTCTTATTAGCTAGGCTTAGTATTATATTAGCAGCTGTTGGTGAACTGATGATTGTGCACCATGTGTGGGAGAAGTACGAGGGGGACAGCCCCATTGCATTAGCCAACCAAGGCCATATGCTACTTTTTCTCAAAACATCAGATTCATCAATCAATAGCACCAGCCACTCCGTAACAGCTTGTCTCTTGCCTTGACTTCAGGCTTTTTAAAAACGTTCCAACAGCAAAATGCCCATCCTGATATTTTTTATAGAAGATACTGTCTGTAATGTATCCAAATTGTAGCGAATGATGTGTGGGTGGTGTTTTCTTTATTTTTTTATAAAACATCTAATAGGGGGAGGTGTATCTGGCATCTAAGAAATGTGTAATCTTTTTTTTCTAGCGGCATTAACCCCCAGTGCTGGGGCCATCACAGACTGCAACAGCCAGTCTGTAGATGCAGCAGCAGAAGGGGATGAGCCAGCGGCAGCGGTGGCCGGTGGTAAGTCATATTGCTTGCTTATTATTGACAATTAAGTACAATTATAAGCTCACTGTAAAGGTGCAGTCTTGTTGACTTGTGAACAACAGGTGAACACAGCAGGATTTGAACTTTAACGGAGCAACTAATGGCCACTCCTATTTTCAACTCAACAGAAAACATTTCATGAACAAGACCTTGAACTATGGGTTGCTGGAAAAGGGAAGGATAGAAGGGGAAAGGTTATATGAAATGTATTATATATGACTGAAAGTGAAGGATGCATGGGTGGAAGAAAGATAGCACCGGATGCATAAATAGTACTATAGGTGGCTGATATCTAGGATGCATGGGTGGGTCAAGTATACTGGTAAGAACAAAGCTTGCCTGGGTAGGTAAAAGTGTATGTGTGAAAGGATGCCTGCCTGGATGGGTGATTAGAATCCTGTGGTGGTTTCTTTTGATTGAAATAAACTTAAGGACACATGGGTGGGTAAATGTAAAATGACAAATGTATGTTGCTGAAAGGTTTGTACTTGAGATCATGAGACCAGAGTGAGACAGAGAGCCATGGTTGGAACTTTGGATGGATTGCTATATAGATGGATAGTTTCAATGGTGAAGAGTGGATTGAGAGAATGTAAAAAAACTTAAATGGTGGTGAGTAGCAAAGCCAAGGGTGAAGAATAAAAAATAAAATACTCAAAGAAAAATGCCATTTTAAATGTAAAAATCCTTGGGAAGAAGAATAAGGAACTATGGTACTCCTCTGTAGTGGTGGTCATCTCACAATTACTTGCCTGGAATTTTTTTTGAAGTTCTTTTTATTCAAATGGTTGAGGAGGTGGTATTTCAGACTCCTTCCTGGACTCACAGTAGTTTTTAAGTGCAACAGTATGTATCCTTCCTACCCCTCCATCATCAATCTCCTCCCTCCATACCCATGGCATAATTTTCTATGTGTTTTGGTGTTTTGCTAAGAGCATTGTTTCCAATTTGACTTTTTTCTTTCTTGATATGTAGCTACTCCTGCTGCTCCAACGACCAGGCAGGAGATTGCAGCCCGGACCTGGCAGTGGAAAATGGAGGCCATCTGGGCCGAGTACCAGTGGCTGGTGGCCGAGGAGGATGAAGCAGAAGCTGTTGCAGATGCCTCGGGCCCAGCCAGGCCCCAACAACCACCCCACCACCACACTGTCGCCACAGTCCAATGGGTGCCCTCCGGCACCACCATCTTTCCACCAGCACTGCTGCTCCCCCTTATTTCTGCTATTATGAGCACCGCATCATGCGAAGGTAGGCGGATATTGAAGCCAGGCAGGAACGGGTAGAGAGGGACCTCTAGAAGCTCCTAACCCACCATTAGTGCTCTCTTCAGCCCCTTTTTTATTCTGTTTTTGGGTGGGTGGGTGGCAGTTGGGGGATAGTTCAGTTTTTCTTTATTTATGGACATTTCTTGGACACTACTTGGACATTGGTTGGGGTTAGGGAGAGGGGTGTTCCAGTTGTGGGTTCTGAAAAAGAAATTAAAGTGTGCAGTACTGGTTTGTACCGTGGATCCAGAATTGTGGCACAAATGTAATGGTTGCATGACAACAATGCCTCTTTGCACCCTTCTATTTTCAGATAAGCGAAGGGTTAAGCTCTCCACTAACTAATATGCTTCTTTCTTTTTCCTCCACACCTGCGTACATTGCAGACATCCCCCTTCAGATGTTCCTGTAGCATGTGCAACAGTGGGATAGTTTGGTCCTTAGAACAGTCCTCCTGGCTGACTTCACGTATGAAGAGCTTGAAAGGAAGTAGCATCTCTGTCAGCCATTTAACTAGGCCCCATTGGTCCATCTCAATGATCATGCCTTTCACAGTAGAATCCCCTTTATGCATGACATAGCCATTGATTGGTCTGTACTGCTCAATCAGACATTTAAGCATGTAATACGTTGAGTGCCAACGTGTTGGCACCTACTGGATGAGTTCTTTAACTGGCATTCTTTTATCACGTTGAATGATTGTCATCTGCTTCCGGGCTTTAAAAGAATGGCTGAAATGTGTGCAGATTCTTCTGCAGGTGGTCAGTAGGTTGCTGTCTCTGTCCTCTTTTTTCAGAAAATCTTGAACAATGATGTTAAGGCAGTGTGCCAATCACAGGACCCTGAAATAGGCACCATCGGCCATGGCCTTTTTACATTACTGCTATTGTCCGTGGCAACAAAATGAATGGTAGGCCCTCTTGGTCGCAGCTATTCAAAGACCTTGCTGTCAAAGTCTTCCAAAATGTTTGCAGCAGTATGAGGTGTCTCCACAGCAAACATGGCTATAATTGCATGTTTCTGAGTGACCTTAAAAATCTCAGCCGTGTCAACAACACCTGCTGAGTATATCTTTTCTCTAACCCCACAAAAGAGATCCAGTGTGCAGTGATGCATATGTAATCAAGGGCTTGTCAACTGATCCACATGTCTGTTGTCAGGCAGATAGTGTGAACATCACTCTGCTGCAAATCTTGTCCAAGTAATTCCAGCACGTTGTGATGTAGTGCTGGAACAGCAACTCTGGTGAAATAGGACTGTCTGGGAACCTTCCATTTTGGGCAGATGGCTGTAACAAATTCAAGAAAACCCACCCCTTCCACAAAAGGAAAAGGGAAGAGGTCCAGTGCTAACATTTTGGCCAGGTTAGCATTGTATAAACGTACTGTTGGGTGGGTGTGTTCCTATTGCCCCTCTGACCTAAACATGCTAAGAATGGAAGACTGGATTTTCTTCTTTTCTGGTGCCACTGATGCTGGTGACTTCTTGATGCCAGATGTTGTTAGGCTCAAGATAAGTTTTTTTGTTGTGGTACGCTCTTGCCTGGGACCCCTCGGTGTCTCAGCCTAACTCTTGTGCCACTGCGATGTTGCTCATGAGGATGTGGGTGGTACCACTGTATTGCTGGGGACAGTGGTACTTTGTGTATCAGACAAAATGTCTCCCTTATGTTCACCTTTCACTAGGATCTGATCTTCTACGTCTTCATCCCCACCAACTACAATGGGTGCAGTTTTTTGCACACTAAGGTACGCCTCACACTGGATCGAGTGGTGTTTGAATTTTCAAATGGGTTGTTTGGCCTCCGGTACCATACTTTGTACCAAGCTTACACCGACTAACATCTTGTCCACAAATGGACCATGTAGCAATGTTCACCTCCTTCCTGCTAACCAAAAAGAAGTCCCAAACTGGGAAGGTAAACTTTCTGGTGCTGCTGTTGCCACTAGTAATGCTCGATGAACTGGTAGGTGGGTGTTGAGTTTAACTCTTTGCAGTACCTACATCTACTGAGGTGGTTGTGGTGGATGTAAGTTGCTGTCAGTGAAATATATAGGCTGGAGGTAGTGTTGGTGGTATCATCTGTGTTGGTGGTATCTGGGCCACATCCCTCACAGCAATTTGGGATGGGGTAATGTCAGTCTCCTCTGGTGCGGGACCAATGTCTGTGATGACTGGCTCATCATCATCATCCTCCTCTTCTACATCTACCTCCGTAATTCTAAGACTTTATGGAACCTTCCTTTTCCCTATCCTTGTCTCGTGGGCATGGCGTGTCTCTAACTCAGATGGAGGCGGGATCCAAAAGGTGTCTAGATCATCAGAAAGTGGACTTGGAGAAGAAGTTGGTGGACGAACCCTCCTTTTCCTTGCTGGGGATCTTGTAGACAATGGATCTTCTGAAAGAGTGGCTTGCTCTTCTTCTTCCACTGCAGGAAGCTTGATCTCCTGAACTGTCCCTACTTCGGGAGGAACAAGAACTATTGGGGGTGGTTGCTGCTGTTGTTGCCCACCTATCCGAGTTCCCTGCATTGATCGGGTACTACTTTGTGATAACGATAAGTCAATATCAACATCACTGCCCCTCAGTGTTGGACTCGTGATTAGACTGGCTGTCTCTGCAACAGACATGGGTTTGGGCCTAGGTTGGTGGGGTGGGTCCACTGATATGTGGGTGCTGGTCCCAGCTTGCTCCCTGTACATCGCTGCTGCAGGCGCAATTTGTGTTTTTCCAAGAAAAGTCTTGCGGGACATACCGGTCATGTTAAGTGGCAGTGCCTTCTTCTCACTTGCAACTTTCTAGGTTCTGGACCTGTTACCTTTCTTTGGGGTCAATTTTGTAGACTTCAGCAGCACGCAGTGGCAAAGTTAAAAACATGTCTGTGGTCACACGTCATGTGGCCTTGTGTGCAGCAGGAATTCTGTCTGGCAGTATAATGGGTGATGATGTCTTCTCCTCTTTTGTGCACCTAAAAGCAAAGAAGCAAGAAGAAAATCAGTGAAACATGGCATTCATTGTTGTGGTTCAATTACTACTAGTACAAACAAACAAATATAATATATAAGTTAGTGTGTGGTCACACTTGTTAGTGTTAATAATATTATTAAATGTATTACCACAGTTATTAAAAAAACATAACAATACAGTGTAGACATTTGTACAACTTTGGTAAAAATAAGGGCTTTCATGGTTGGTGTACTAGTACTTTGATAGGAAAAAAGAAAAGAACAGCAACAAAAATACAAATGAAACGGACCCGGTTTGACATTGTGCATCACATGGGATTCAGAATTCAAGGAGCTCCAGCTGACAAGGGATAGAAGCAATAAGCCAAGAGGAACAAAGGAAAGACATGCAGGCCTGATGCAGAAGTACACTGGCTGCCTTCACAAAATGGCCGTCAGCCACATAACCTGTCCAGAACAAGAAGAAAGAGAAGACAGACAATGCAGGCCTACGGCAAAAACACACTGGCCTCCTTCACAAAATGGCCACCAATCACATAGCCAGGCCACAACAACAAGAAAGGGAAGATAGACAATGCAGGCCCATGGCAAAAGCACACTGGCTACCTTCACAAAATGGTCGCTAGCCACATGGCAAGTTCACAACAACAAGAAAGGGTAGACAGACATTGCAGGCCTACGACTAAGGCACACTGGCTGCCTTCACAAAATGAGTGCAGTCTAGCAAACCACAATACCCTGCGACTGAATCAACATATTTGTTTCCCATGAAAATGTAGCCATTACCATTTTGAAAGGATGTATATTTAACCATGCAATCTCTTCAGGTAACTGTAAGGCTTTCAACAAATGTTTAAAGTGCATTCAATTTCTGATTGGAGTACCTGAGGAAGTCATCATCATACATTTTATTCAGCTTTTCAGATAAAAACCATAAAAGTCACAATTAAAACAGTACAGACAGAAATAAAAAGGAATGACTTGCCCCCAACCAATTAATGTAAGTCATCATCAGATAACATACAATATCTCACACATATTATAATTTAACAGAATAAAAAAAAGATCTAGCAGCCTGATAGGCATAACATTTTAATCACAGCTCGATCTAAGCCTAAGTGCAGCCTTTAAAAAGCTAAGTACATACCATATTGTGGACCCTGAAAGAAGAGCTAAAATTTTTAAAGTGGGACGTACTTGATTAAAATTCAGGGATTTTAAAAGTGGGATTCTAAAAGTCTTCCTCTGTACCTCATAAAACCTGCAAAACATTACAAAATGGATCATGTCCTGCGGTGAGTGAGACCTATTGTCGCAACCACATAAAGGCAAGGTCTTCCCTTTGTTACACCCTCAGGGGTGGGCAAGGAGAAGATAAAATAAATCAAAACGGAACCGTGTCAGTAAAAAACAATCATACGTATTTCGGAGCCCTAGGAGATACGGTTCAGTTGATTGTACTGTTTTTAAGATAATGTATCTCCGTACGCTAGGTTTTATTAGTTCTGACTCCTCCCTTTTTACTGCCTGGGAACTAAAAAAATGCTCCTTGGTCCAATCCCCAATATATTTTAGCCAGGGGATACAATGGGGATGATCAAGTGCCTGAGGAAGTCAAAATAACTCTTTCTGTCCATAATTGCCCCAAATCATGGACAACACGAAAGTCAAACTGACTATTTGCAAATATAGTCTCTCTTACCTGAGTGGTTAAACTGCCTTCTCTGGTAAGGGCAATCAATTCGGCAACTTGTGCTGATGTAACTCTTTGAACATGGAAAGCTTCCACAGTGTCATTTATGGTGTACACAACATATGTTGCTCTCAGTGTGCCCTCATTACTTCATTACTTCTTAGACATTAGCCATCTGGTAAAAGGACATGATCGGGCTCAATCAGGGGCTGAACTTTAATATCAGAGCTTGGCTTAGTGCATAAATCTGAGACATCAAGGCTATCATGTTCAAATTCATCATAAATAACATCATTTAAGGTAACAGAATTGATATGTTTAAAATGTTACATCTTTTTAGAACAATGATATCTGCTGACTATATGGTCTGCTCATACTTTGCCAAATGATTAGGGGCCGTGTATTCAGTTTTTGTTCTTATCAATAGAAGCTCAATTGAGTGTGGGACCATACCAGTTAAAGGCTATCTTATCACTATGTTCTCATTCTTTTCTAGACTAATTCTTATTGTGGCAACTAATTTAAGGCAGGTGGGAAGATCTGCAGCAACAGGTTCAATATGGCAGAAAAATATGCCACATATTTTTGAGTGTTACCAGGCATCTGAGTCAGCACTTAGAGAGCGCAGCCCTCTCTCTCCCTGCAAAATAAAGTAAACTCTTTAATATAATCTGGCATTTCTAGTGTTGTGGTGCAAGATAATTTCTCTTTCATCTCTAGGAAGGCTTTCAAACAGACATTGTCCCATGGAATTGGTTCAGACACATCTCTGTGTGTCAGCCTCTGCAAAGACTTTGCCACCAAGGACACGTTTGGTATCCACTGCCTAAATTAGCCAATCATTCCTAAAATCCTGACATTCTATTGTGTTCAAGGTGGGTTTATTTGAAGAATTGCTTCCCCGCTCTCTGGCACACCTTTCTAGCTCATTTCTCAATTATGTGTCCCACATATTGAACTTCTTTTTAATAGTACTGCAGTTGACCTGGAGACACTTTGTGTCTGTTCCCAGCCAGGTGATTCAATAAGGCAAAGGTATCTTCTTTATAATCTTCTCGTGTTGCTGATTCTACAAGCAGATCATGTCTGTACTGTACACGTACTGATCTGTAGGGTATTTACAATGATTCCAAATTTGTTTTTAGAATCTGGTTGTAGCTAGAAGGACACTCTCTGTATACCTTTATGAGACATGACACCATGCTAATACTCTGTTGGAACACAAAGGAAAAAGGGGATTGGCTATCTTCATGCAAAGGCACTGAATAGAAAGCCAAACACAAATTAATGACTGTAAACTATTCGGCAGTACATGGAATTTGAAACAATATTGTGGCTGGATTCGGCACCATGAGACAACAAGGCACTGCTATTTCATTAATCTTTCTAAGATCCTTCACTAATCTGTATTTTCCATAGGGCATCTACAAACACATAATTGGATTATTACTCCAACTCCCAATTAGTTCCCTCAAGATTCCTTTTTGTAACATATCTTTTATCACAGGCATTATTCCTGCAATCGTTTCAGGAATCAAATGATACGGTGGTGTTCTGGGATATACTGCATTTGCCTTACAGCCATTCAGACTGGTTTTACTCCTTTAATTAGTCTGATATCTTTTCCTGTGAGATTCCAATGTTCTGCATTCACAGTGGCTCTCAAAGCAGAAGGTAATTTTTCAACTGTGTTTATGGTAACCATTCTTGTACCAGTCGGTTGTGGAAAGCTACACCCTTTGGTGTACAGTAAATGGTGCAATTTTACTTGCAAAACAAATCTCTCCCTAGCAAATGTACAGGACTTGAATCACAAACAACAAACTGATGTTTTTATTCCAAAGAACCTATCTTAACTGTGACCTTTTCTGAAATTGGATTGGTAAACTGTTTTACATCACACCTGCAACTTGAATATTTTTTCCCTGAGGGAGGAATATCTGGGTCTTCTACTGTTCGAACAGTAGATTGGGTAGCACCTGTATCAATAAGAAAGGATACGAGGTGGCCATACACTTCAGCCTCTACATATGGACCGCTTTGTTTTACCACTAAGACTGCACCAAGTATGCAATCTTCCTCCCCTCTCAGGCACCTTCATTGAGAGACATCAGAACTGGAATCTGCATTTTCATAAAAGTGATACTGCTGTAAAGCATTTTGGTATGGATTAGGAAATAGTTGCTTTGAAGTCTGAAATATGTTAGCATTCATTTTTGGCATTTGATTTAAATTGAATCTGGGATTTCCAATATTTTGTTAAATCATTTGAGCTGACGGGACTGGCACCATTGGGCTTGCATTTGTATAGGCACTGGCACCTGCTGTACAGGTATGTTTTGCATTTGCACTCCTTTCTCCATTTGTCCATTTCCATTAGCATTATCAAGATTATATCTACACTCCCTTTTCCAATCTCCGACTCTGTGACAGATGTGACAAGGTGTAACATTTTTCATAGTAGCAACATCTACTCCTAAACCCGGAGTAACAAGAACACCTCTACCTCTACCCTGAGGCACATTCAACCCTCCTTGATTAACCTGGAAGCCAGCTTGTGGACCCGCAACACCTTGTATACCTCAATGATTCCCTGTAAAAGAAACATTTCTGAGTCAGCCTTGTCTGTGCCAACATTAATTTCCCTTTTATCTCTTTCTGCTTCATCTCCAGTTCTTGACTGCAAAATGTTGCATACCTCAGAACTTCATCAAGCAATCTGTTCTGTCAGCAGATCACACTTTGAGTTATATGTGAACTGTACTGTGGTTTGAACTGTGATACAAAATAGCTCATATAATGTTCTTCAGGATATTCTCATCTGTTATGCTAGTGAAACACCTATAGCAGTAGTTCATACACTTGTGAACTGATTCCTTTGGTTTCTGGGTCGTTTGGCAAATTTTTACTCAATCCAAATCCTTTGGGTTGCACTCGGACTTTCAGTAAAGTAATAACTACTTGATATTGCTCCATAACAACAGGAGGTTATGCATTAGTACTGAGCATTCCTCACTGGTTCCTCTAGGGGCCATTTTACAGCAGTCTTACACTCACGCATCAGTCAGTAGTACAATATCAAAGAATCAGCCCACAACACCTTCAAAATCTTTATAAAACATTCTACTTGTGAGTACCACTTCACACGTTTTTCTCTGAATTTTGGAAAATTGTTCATAAATGCTGCAAGATTGCCACTGCTCCAAGGTACATGCACATACATCACTCCTGCCATTTCTCTCAAAGGATATGCTGTAGTCTCTCCCTCATTTTCCTCATATTTCTTTCCTGTTACTTCAGCTTCCCTTTTTCTGTTCATGTTTCTTTGTACACTTAATTTCCAATTTTCCTGCTTCACCCCATGTGCAACTGAATACACTTGACCAATACCAAAGTATGTAAACACATTCCTGTTGCATGCATATTTTCAATTGCTACATCATCCAATTGACCCCTATAACTTTCCTGCAAATGCAAATTTTTGGAAAGATAAATATCATAGTTCTGGGCTAATTCTGCCATTTATCATGAATGACAGCTTCTCATCTAGCAATTTCTTTACACAGGTAAATGAATTCTCTCTGTTGATATTGTTCCAATTGTTCAAATTCTAAACATCCTCTTCTTATCTTCTCCAATTCCACTTTCAGTTTGGTAATATTTAAAGGTTTTTCTTTTTCTGGGTTCAAATTAACATGTGTATCTGTGCTTTCTGTCTTTCCAATACCTGCTGCTTCCTCAAACTGGGGTGGAAGAATACTATCCTCAGTAAAATTGATTTCTCCTGGCATCAAAAGTGTTGTAAAAACCAGCGTTCCTCCATGTATAAGTGCTTGTACAATCTGTGGTGGTCTCTACACAACAATCTGTGAATTTTGTGAAGTTGGAATAAGCCCAGTTGCAGGTAGACCTCCTGCAGCTCTTTGACCTTCTAGAATCAAATCTTCATCTTGTGGAGCCTTAATAACTAGTCTAGGCAGAGTCACAACAGGCGTATTAGTCACAGTAAGAATTATAGCTTGTGGTTGAGCCATGGCTGGTGGAACAATTATAATTATTTATTTATTTATTAAGTTTTATATAGCGCGAACGTTCATAGGTCTTTCAATCTGTGATACACTTGGTTCTACAGGGGCAGAAGTCACTGTACTACTCGTACTAGCACTTAGGTGATGCATAAGGTATGGGTCTTGCAGCTAGTATTTCTTCTAAAATATCACCCCCTGAGTTGATTTTTGTCTCATCATTCTTCTTTTTCTTTTTTTTCACTCTTTCCTATTGATTTTCTATAATTTCCCTTTTCTGCTATTTCAGTTGTAACAGCTGACTAGAATTTGGTTCCCATAATCACAGCTTTTCTCCATCTATTCTGCCCTTTATCCCATTGAGCATTTGCATAATTATGCACTGCTCTCTTTGTCCTCCTCTGATATTCATCCTTCTCTTTCTCTCATGTAACTTTCTCCCATAAATTTAGAGCATCATACAGAGCAGGTCAAGGAGGTATTCTGACTTTGTAACATTTCTCTTATAAATTGTCAAGAATTCTAATTCTAATTTTGGGGATCTCAATGGACTCACTTTTTCTGTGATCTTGTACCATTTCCAAAGCCAAAAACATGTATGTAATCCATGTTTTGTTGTCACAATGTATGCAGATGTACACTCAGAAGATGCCTCTTCACCTTTCTTTTTGGGAATAGTAATATCTTCCGTTACCAAATTCTTTATTTCTTAAAAATATTTTATGATCGCAATAACTCAAAATGGAATAAAATCAATTTCAATTCAATATTTCAATTCTGTTGCCGATACATCAAATCCTTTTAAACCAATCCAGTCCCAGCTAACATTTGCCAATATTTGTCAACAAATCGTAATGCTATATTCACTCAATCACTGACAAATCTCAGTGTGGTACACTGAGGTCACCAACCAATTGCAGCGTGAAAGCACAACAACCAACCTATCCTAGTGCAAACCTTATGATGTATGACTTCACTCCTCGCAACAGTTCCTCCTCCTTTACAGTTTCTTAATACTTGCACAGACTTCAAGAACACTTTCAATTGACACAAAAACATGTATCAATTCTTCTTTTGCTTCACTATAGGAAAGAGCAGTATGACAATCATCCTTGAAAACCCACAATCGCAAGTGAATTCTGGACCAGCTTGAAATCACTCAAATGAATGATGCATCACCTTTTTTGCGCAATTGTGTTCTGCTAACATCAATCAATGTTATACTATCCCAGCACTGTTGTAATATGTCTCCCATATTGGTATAAGTGATGGTATCTTATAATATATTCCTCAAACCTGCAAACAAGAAATACCATTCAACGATGACTCTTAATTACATCATTTTATCTATCTCTCCCGAGGTCTTAGAATACGGCGATTCTGAAACTCTTCAACTTCTTTACATAAAAGCAAATAACATCTCCTTCCAACTATCATGTTAACTCCAAATAACAATTCATCCTCATACAAACAACCCTAGACACATCACCCTATTAATACTTTCACCTTCAAAACAGAAACTACCTCCGAATCCTGCCTTGTCAGATCTTTAGGTTCTGGGCATTGGATTACAAGATTCAGGTAATTTGTTCTTGGGAAATTATTTTATAGTTCCAGAGTCTAAACAATACTCTGCTACAAGAAAACTGTTAGCACAGAAAGAGTTCAATATTTACTTTCCAGTACAGTTTCACCTGTAACTTAAAAGAATGGCTGCCAACTCTGCACCAAATCTTCTTCTTCTAAATGACTGGTCTTGTCCACCATTTTTAAATGAAGCTAAACCAAATCAATTTCACTTGACATTTAAGTTTACCAGTTTTAAATTCAGTCAATATTTGGTTTCAGAAACCTTTATTCACATAAAAAGATTAGTAAGAATTTTTTTCTCTTAATTCATTTAGAAAACCATTGATTTACAGAAATTAATTAAGAAAATATATTTTTACAGTCAATAACAATGCCAACTGTCAAGCATGTTCAATAAAGGAAGATGAGTCCCTATTATAAATAAAAGTCCAAAAATAAGAAGTTAGTAGAACCCATAAAGAGTTCGAGAAAAGAGTTAATTCAAAGGAGCATTAGGTTCAAAATCAAATTAAGTGGTCAGAACTCACCATAAAGAGCAGTTCATTAAACTCAACAGGGTCCAAAGTTCCCAAAGTGCATCAGCGTAAGTTGCAGTAGCAATCTGTACAAATAGCATCAACAGGGAAGGTTAAGAGGAAACAGAGGCAGCAGTAGCTATGTCAGTCAAGGATAGGAGTAGGAAGGTTGAAATCTGGGAGTGTCACATCCAAAGGTGGCAGGCAACAGCAGTAGCTGTCAGCAGAATCTCTACAGCAGTAGTCCACAGCAGATAGACCACCGAAATGAATAAGGGTCCTGACTAATTAGGAAACATGCGCTAATATAAAAGACTAGAACACATGAATACTGTCTTGTAAGTTTACGTTTATTTTTATTTTGCATAGTTAATTAAAACCATTGCAATAAAATATTCCAAAATTCATAAAACATCCATGTTTAAAACCAATAAAAAGTCAAAGAGTGATAAATTCATTACAATTTAAAATGATAGTTCAGTGGTGCTGATTAGAGACAAACATTTATTCACTGAATGCTGGAAAGTGCATATCTCAGTTTTCACTTGCTCTCGCCTAGCTTAAATGTTTGTTATGTTTTCCACATGGACTCTGCTTGTTGCACAATTTTTCCCTCTGCTGCTGATGGACATCCTCAATAAGGTTCCGCTAAATCCTTTTGTCAGACTACTGGTCAGCTTTGGTCGGCGGGTTTTATAGAGCGTTTTTCAGTATTTTTTGCATTCTCCGTTCAACCACCATCATACATTTTACAAATCTGCAGTTTAGATTGGTATTTGACGGGTTTAAGCGGGCCAGCACCGCTTGCCTTCTGGTGTGGATGCCTTTCTGCTTAAATGGTTCTTTAAGGAAGTGTTGCTGTGCTTGGTGCAGCTCTTCACATAGGCAGATTACGTGAAGGATGTAGCCATTCTTGGAGTTACACAGCCTGCAAGTAACTTGTCCATTTGTCCTCAGCCATGGTGATAGGTGCTCGGTGCATGGAAGAATCCCCAGTCTGTGCCTTAAGAAGTTCATTTTTATGGCTTTGGGATAGTCCTGATTAAAGTATGTTTGTGGAGTTAGTGCTTTGTAGAAGGTTTGGGTCATCCATGCATGAGATCTTTTTGAGCAAATCGCCTTATCCTCCAGCAAGGAGAGTGATTTTACATTTTTCCAGACTCATTTTTTGAAGTTGGGGTGACTAAGTTGTACATCCCAAAGATCAGAGAGTTTAGTGGCTGCCAAGGCCAGCCGAAGGTGGCTTCTCGCCTTAGAGAAATCCATGTGTTCTATGTCGCGCCACATCAGATAGTTTAGCGTGTTTGTAGTGGCGCTTCTTATCTTGTGCCAAAAGATGATGCATGCCCCGTACCTGGCCAAAACTTGTTTTTGCAGGCCAAACTCCAGCCTTATTTGAGCCTGTGATGTATAAAGCGGGAGGGTAGAAGATAGTTCTATAGGCTTTAACCTACATGTTGTCCAGGTCTTTAGTGTCTCTTCTCCGCATTGCCTCACTACCATAGGTGATCGAGGGGAGCAGTTTGGTCTGAACTTCCTTCAGTAGCGGGGTCAAAGTTGGGCCCATCAGTTAATTTGCAAGAATTTTCATCGTCATGGCGATCAGTAGGCCTCTCCTTCTTATTTTCTGTTTCTAACGCACAAAAGACACTTCCTTGTCGAATGTAACTCCCAGATATTTATACTCACAAGCTGGGTCAAATTTTGTGCCGCAGAGGAACCAGTTCTTCTGTGGGTTCTTTTTGTTATTTATTGACATTGACCGTGTCTTGCTAAGATTTATTTTTACGTTATTTTCTGTGGCGTATTTCTGCATTTTAGTCAGTAGTTGTTGAAGGCCAATATGAGTGTGTGAATACTGTGTTGTAGGTTAGATCCCTCTAGTCCAATGGAAATACATCTTTCGGTGGTGAGTAGTCTTTGTTCTTCCTTTCCCATGAAAAACGCATGAAGTTGATAGTCTACTCTCAAATATGTAACAGACACCACTAATAATTTGAATTTCTAGAAACATTGCCCTTGGTTTGCAGAGTCTATTCTACCATTTATTAAATGTTTCACGGCGTAACAAGGAGCTATACTAAAGACAGAAACATTTGCTAGTACCTTTCTAGTTAATTAATGCTTTTCATTTTTCATGTAAGTGAGAGTTATTGTTGAACTATGCAAATTTCCATTCAGCATTTTTTGAACATGAGATAGATAAGAAGTTCAAGCCGGGTGTATCAAGAATATGCAGCTTAAAGAAATAATAAATGTTTATTAAGCTGGAACATTCTGCAGTTAAGACAAAAAAATCTAAGCTTTTCACATTAAGGTCAAGCTATCAACTACATTTATGCATGGTTCAGCAATTTCCAATGCTTCCATTTGTTTAAGGAAAAATAAAACAGCAGCCTACCTGTGAATGTGGCTGCCTGGTGCATTTTGCACATTTGGACTACGTTTCATTTTAAAGCGTGTTTTCATGTTAATACCTAAGCCAAATTATCAGTTTGGTTAATAACATTTTAGATTTGATTTTCATCTTTATCAAGAGAAGAGTAAAGGCTTCATAATCAATGCAAGAGAAATGGTTTTGGAAAGTCCTAGTACTGGCAGAAATGTATCACAGGAAATCAGATTCTTGCAGTGATGCTGGTGTTTATTTGTGCCTGTGTGATCATGTTTTTTCAGAATGTACACAGTAAAGCAGAAAACACATGAACTTAGGCATAGACTAGATTGGCAGAGGCATGCCCAGTCACTATCACCTAGTTGTTTTATAGGTTTTTTGAAAAACTGTTTTCATGCCAAAATATTATGAATTTGAGAAGAATTTGACAGTGTCTTGGTGCTAAATGTTAATTTCGAAGTACTTCATTTTAGCTTTACAAAGGCTTTTTATTGTTTCCTCTTCCACTAAAGCACCTTTTTGCCATGTTCTCATTCTGTGGGGGCAGGAGATGTAGCCAGAACTACCTTATTTGGGATGGAAGAAGGCGAGGTTTGAGGCACAGAGCGAGGCTGTTTTTGAAGAACGGTGCGCTCGGTGTAAATATATGTTTCACCCTCTGAACAGGAGGGTAAAAACCTTGTCTGGCATAACAGGTAAAATGGGTAGTTTTAGGGCAGCCCTGATCAATGGCAGTTCACTACACAAACACATTATAAACATCTACAATTTATTATTGCTCAATAGCTCAGATGCTCTTTTTTTGACAGAAACATGGATGAACGACGCCTCCTGCCCCTATTTGCATTTAGCCATTCCTTACAACTATACCTGTGTGCATGCACACAGAATAGAAAAAAAGGGAGGAGGAGTTGCCATTATATATAGGAAGGCTTTTAAATGCTGTATGATCTGAAAGAGGCAGATGCCATCAGCTTCAATATTTCTCCCAGAACCAATCAAATCTATTCTGGGGTGCTGGTCTATCGCCCCCCAGGTTATGTTGGGTACTTTATAGCCTCCTTAGAACCCCCAATGCATTAACGATGCACATTGTACCATCTTCAGTGACTTCAACCTACATCTGGAGAAAAGGAATGACCCTCTATACAAACGCTTCTTGGAAGCATTAGCTTCTCTTAATCTTGCATGTGTGGATACTGGCCTTACTCATAGAGCTGTCCACACAATCAATGGAATCTTATCCAATATAGCAGTACTTTGGAAAGCCCCTGAACCAATGGTATCGTCAAATCATTTCCTACTTCTTTTTTCCTGGCCTATGGCTGGTGTTAAGGATAGTAGATTACCCATTCGGGTGCAGGAGAAAATACCTTGAATAAGGTCTCGCTGCCTTAGTTCAAGAAGGCCCTTGATGAATTCATAACAATATGCAGGGTCAGGGTCACTGAAGACAACTTAGCCATAAGTATATGGCCCTGGACGGCTGCAGATAGAGTAGCACCCATGAGGGCCACTCAGACGGGATTGAAGGCATGTTCAGCCCACTGGTTTACCCATGACTTAGCCAAGGAAAAAGCATCTTTTAAAAGATTGTAGTGAGTCTGGCGACAACACTATCAGGAAGCGGAAAAACACAATATAAAATAGCTCTTAGTGTCTATCATAAGAACCAAAAACGAACCTGCTGCACCTTCTATACTACCCATAGAATCATAGAGGCTGATAATAATGAGAAGGAGATCTTTAAGATCAACTCCAGCTTCCTTGATCCAAAAATGATGAGCCCACCACCGGATAACAACCAGGACCTTTGTGATGGGCTCAGTGATTTCTTTAAAGAAAAGTTCATCAAATTCCAGGCCATGTTGGTGAGTCCTAGCCAGCATGTCAATTTGTTACCGAGCCCTGATGTGCCAGAAGGACCCTCAGCTGCAGTTAAGCAGACTCACTTTCTTCCCCCTACGATGGAGGATATGAGGGAGGTGCGCTAACTTTGCAGATCAGGGTCCCCGGATGGTTTCTGTCCACCTCACATCCTCAGGACCAAAGCGGATAATATTGCCCCAATATATCAGGAGTTGTTTACCTGTTTACTCCACTCTGGTGTCAAACCTGATTCCCTGAAAAGGGAACACGTGGTCCTCCCTTCTTTAGAAGGGCAAAGCAGATCCTGAAGTACCAGCAAACTTTAGGCCTGTCTCCTTATTGCCAACAGCGGCAAAAGTTCTGGAACAAATGGTAAATCAACAACTCACCACCTTTCTGACAGACAATAGTCTCTTACATCCATCCCGATCCAGCTTCAGAGCCCTTCATAGTACAGAAATGATGTCCCTTGAGGTTTCAGAATCCATTAAACTTAGTTTAAATTCCAGTCTCAATGTGGCTCTAGTGCAGTTGATCCTGACAGCAGCTTTTGATATGGTGGACCACAGAATTCTATTACAAAGACTAGAAAATCTAGGAGTGCCAGGCCAGACCTTGGCTGACTGAGCTTCTTTCTGGAGAAACAAGAATAGATTGCCTGACTGAACCCCTGCTCTTGCAGAACCAAATCTTTTATTTGTGGTGTTCAACTGGGCTCCTCTTTAAGCCCCACCCTTTTCAATGTGTATATTAGTCCACTGGCCTGACTGGTTCAATTTTTTGGCATTGAGATTGTGTCATAAGTGGAGAAGTGTGGCTCAATGGTTAGAGGCGGCAGACCCGGAGGCTGAGGTCGCCCCGGGACCAGGGTTCAATTCCCGGCGCAAGCGGATGCAGGACCAATGTCAGCGGGTCCAATAAATCTCGCCTCGGTGCCACTCTAACCATGGGGTCCCACGCTGCAACTCTGGGCAATAGCTTGCTTAATCTCCACTCTGACCCCACCACCGCCGGGGATGCCTGGCTTCACCTCGGGCATCCCCAGTAAAGGGACCATCTCACAGGGAAAGCCAGGACGGGTTCCCCAGTGGTACAGCGCTAGGACGCTCCAGGGTAACCACGCGCTCTATAAATCCAACATTCATTCATTCATTCATTCATTCATTCATTCATATGTGGATGATATGCAGCTCCTGCTCTCATATCAATTAAATTCAGTGAGGACCAAAGAATGTTTTGCTCTCTGTATGAAGACACTATTAATTTGCCTTCAATCGAATAAATTACAGATGAACCAAGACAAAACAGAGATCCATTGTTTGGGTTAAATCCCTCCTTAGGGTGGACTGGAACTTGGCCCACTGAGGTTTTCCCTCCGCACCCACAGCAGTGGCCAGAAACCTGGGTGTAATATTTGTAATATTCCAACTATCCTTCAAGGTCCAAGTTTCGGTGGTGGTTAGATCTTATCTCTATATCCTCCACATTCTCAGGAGATTTCTATATCTTCTCCCTCACAAATCTCAAGTAAACATAGTCAGGACATTGATCTTGTCCCGATTAGATAATGTCAATGTTCTGTATCTGGGTCTTCCTGACTACTTCTTTATGCATCTACAAGTAATACAGTACTTGACAATATGCCTTATTTTCAGGCTACCTAAAAATGCTTCCATATCTCATGACAGGGAGAAACTTCATTGGCTTCCAGGCCGCAAGCATATATTGTTCAAAACTATGACTCTGGCCTACCAAACCCTCTATAATAGAGGTCCTTCTTACTTAATTGAGAAGATCAAGGAGTATAGACAAGGAAGAATCAGTGGCGGCTCCTCTGCCAAGGCAGAGGCGAGGAAGCGGCGAGAAGGAATGTTTGTGCATTCCTGCTTCCCTGTGTCCTTCCCCTTCTGCCCCCTTACCTCCCTCGTACTCCGCCTCTACCTCCGATCAGTGCCAGCAGCCACTGGGAAGATTGCTACGATCTAGTAGTACGATCTAATAGTACTGGCCTGTTAATAATCCCCCATTTCCAAAAACATCCTCCTTTATGGTCAGTGTCTCAAGAATGTGAAACCAGCTGCCTTCTCATGTGAGCTTCATAACTGAGGAAGGACCCTTCAAGAAGGCCCTAAAGACATATCTTTATTAGCTTTAGGACTGGAGATATGGTTAGGGGCTTCGCCCCTTCCCACCTGTTCTTCTATGCTGAGCGCAGGGGCACTCTCTGAGTAGCTGTGCAATATATAAGATATTCATTTCTTCAACATCAAGTAACATTTTAATCTCATGAAGACAAAATATAAGTGTTTCACAGTCCATTGCTATTGCTTTTACTGTTGAAAGTATAGGCTTAGAATTGCAGTAAACCTAAAGCTACTGGCCATAAAATCCCAGGAATGGCTGAAGGTATCACACATGAAATTGGCCTCTTGCAAATATGCAGGTGTTCTTACCTGCCTGTATGTGAACTATGTATTTGTGTCTCTATGAGTTATTTGTGTACAAGTCTGTCCTACTCCTCTAAACAAATAAATAACATATTAGAAAGATAAGCTGAAAATGCCCTTTCTGTCCATGAAACCTTTAAGTGCTTGCTGCTTTTTCAATATAAATATTTACTTCTTTGCATTCTAGTACTTTAAATTAGATCTGGATGAGCTGCTCACGCCTGACACTGTACAATTTTATGCATAAACATTATTGGAGTCACATACAGAAAGTGATGCACATTGTCCTGCATCCTACACCTCCATCTCTTTCACCCTTTTAACAGCGCCAGCCCGGTGGGGCATTAAAATTATTTTTTGCGTCTACCCCACGAGCCAGGCACTTTTTAAACATCACTCGTCGATAACCTCACCACTCACGCACATAAAAGATAAACCCTCACACACACCCCACATAGTCATTGATAAAGTGCTCCCGCGTAATCGTAGGTCGCAGCACGACGCATCCCGTAGAGGGGTGCGAAGATCCCAATGATGAAGCATGACACCAAGGGTCCTTTTGGTGTGTGAGGGGTATTTTACCAACACTGGGTGCTCCCAACCATAGTAGGGAAACCCCTCTATCATAAGAGTGGATTCATTTTGTTTATGCATATTAACTAGGGAGAACTAATGCACCTAAAACACTCTCTCCCCTCTTTGTTATTTACTGTACAATTTTAGCCATTTCTGATACCATCAGCTACTACACATCAGCATGTGTCTCCATTGTACAACACAATGAACAGTCCTTGTACACCACCTTTCATCCCAGCTGTGTTTCACCTTGAGCTGAGCTCCAAGTTTGGGTATTACCCAGTTTCCCCAAAAGCACTATTCTCAGTGGTCATCTTAAGCTCTCCTAAGCATTTTCACCAAGCGATCACCTAAGACATTCCTCCTAGTGACCCTGGAGCATCACACTAGTACACCCTGGTGCAAATTACCCTGTACGACCCTGGTGAAGATCACTCTTCGCTCCACTTCTATCTATCACCTTGTGTCTTTTAATGCACATCGCTTTGTGCATCCTGCTGCACTTCATCATATGATTCAGAAAAGGGGGTGGTGATGAACAGAGTGTCTGAATTAAGCAGACCACTCTTACCCAGTCCAAAGATCACGGCTTGATCCATCACCGTTTTTTAGCTCACTGCACCATCCCAGCTCAGAACCTGGCTATATGCAAATTAGTCTGTTCCTGTCCCAGTGCATGATGGGAACAGGGCAAACCAAACTACCAAGCCAATTCTTATACTGGGAAGGAAACAAGCTTCCGGGGACCGGTTTCTGGCATTTCAGCCGTCGTCGGCCCGGCTTGCTTGAATCCTGATGGTGCAATGAGCAAGGGACTCACATCTGAGTATACCCTTCCACGCTTATGGTGGACAAAATGATTCAGAAAAGGGGGTGGTGATGAACAAGCACTTCATCATATGCCCCATTTCTGCACATCAGACCGTGTTTCCTACTGAACAAGATAATGTATTACTTTAAGCCTGTTTGCAATTTAGGGGCATATTATCAAGCATGGCGATCACATTATTGCCTCTTTAGCGGCAAAAACTACCGCTAAAACGGCAAAAATGGGCTTGATAATACGCCATAGAGAATTCCCATAGATGCCCATATTCACACCAGACCATGGGCTTTTATGGGAATTCACAAGGGCATATTATCAAGCCCATTATCGCCACCTTAGCGGCAGTTTTCTGCTGCTAAAGGGGCGATAATGTTAACGCTGTTTCTTGATAATATGCCCCATAGTGCTTATGTTTGGTAGCCCAATGTGCGTGGCTGCCTGTTTATCTGCTGCCTTCTGTGAAATGGGTATCTGGGTTTATCTGTGTGAATGACCAAATGCCCTGTGTGTCCCTGTGCCTATATCTTCTGTATTTTTGTGTATGTGCATTATTCACAAATCAAACTTATTGTCATTGTTAGTGCTTGCTTTTGGAGTATCTCAAATATTGATCAATTTGTAAGAAATGTTTGTATCCAGACTTTAGGGAGTATTTTAATAGAAACATTTTTTTATTTTTTTTTATAAATTTTTATTGAGCATATTCAAAATATACATAATTGAACATATGTTATAGTATACATATAATACATAGAAAAGAAATGGATTTTTCATCATATAGGAACGCACGTAGGATGAGAACATAGTTTAAATGTAAATATTAATATGAGTTCAATTTATAGGATGTGGCAAGTATGATAATGACTAAACAAGAAGCAGCTACAAAGAAAACAAATAATAAAAAAGTAAAAAACAAACAATTAATAAAAAAAAAGAACAAGCATTATACAATATATACTCATTTTTTTCATTTCATACTTCTATATAGTATATAGTAGTGACATCACTATTACGCTACTATGACTAATTTTACCCTCAGACCCTTTGCAGTTCGTACCAATTAGCCACTGGGGACCAAATCAATTCCCCTTTATCTCTAGATTTTTTCCCTCTAGTTTCATATATGGCTTTTTCTTGTTTATATGTTGCTAAAAGTCTATTAATCCATCCCTGGAATGTAGGGGCCTCAGTATCCTTCCAGCGAGCTGCTAAAATAATTCTGTATATGGCGGTACATATATAGGTCGTGTAAATTTCTGGGTTACTAAGTTCTAGGGAGCTATCAAAACCTAATAAGAACAATGTTGATGAAGTTTGGATCTCACGGCCGAAGATCTCGATCCAATATTTAACTATACTTTCCTTTAGTTGTTTCAACTTGGGGCAGTCGTAAAACATATGTACTAGGTCTGCGGGGCCAAGTGCACATCTAGGACATTTATCATGGCTGATCTTGCCCCATGAGAATAGCTTAAAAGGTGTGTAATATACATTGCAGATCGTTTTATAGATTTGGGCTTTTAAGTTACTTGCTAGTAAAACTTTAGAGGATAGTTGTAGCACCATATCTATGTCAACGTTGGGATTGTTTAATTTATCAGCCCAGCTTTTTTCTATTTTTTCTAAATCATCCGGGTGGTTGTTTAAGAGGATCCCGTAGATATCGCTGATTCTGACTGATAATTTTGACATCAAGTCTAGGAGTGGTATCGACTGTAGCTCCATATTTGTAAAACCGTGTCTTAGTATTGTGAAGATTTGGATAAATTTTAAATAATCCGCTTGGTGGATTTGATATTTAAGGCGTAACTCGTTAAAAGTTATTCTTCCATCTGAATTTAGAAAATCGCCAATAGTGATAATACCTAAATTTTCCCATCGTTTAGTGATGTTATCATTGAGATATTGGGGGAATATCGAACTGTGCCATAGAGGTGTATATTTTGTACATTTAGGTATTGATAGTATTTTAGTGACACTAGTCCAAATTTTAAAAGCATCTGTAACTATTTTAAATTTAATTTTTCTGTAGTATGAGGGCTCGATTTGTCTTAGCAATAATCCTCGAGCTGTATTTCCTAATGTCAATTCATAGATAGAAGGGATACTATGCAGTAATGTATTTTGATCTGGACCTTTAGGTATAATTAGGAAGGACATTTGTTGTAAAATAGCAGCCCACATATAATAGGTTAAATTTGGTACTGCTAGTCCACCGCGGGCTATCGGTAGCGCTAACTTGGATATGGCCCTTCTTGTCTTCCCGTAGTTCCAAATAAATGATGTTATTGCTTGGTCTATCTTCTTCATATAAGTATTGTCGATTAGAATAGGAATTGCACGAAATAGGTATAGTAATTTTGGAAATATTGTCATTTTTATGTAATTGCTTCTGCCAATTATGGATAACTGAAGGTTATTGACTCTGAGAAGATCTTTTTTTATTCTTGTAATTAAGGGATCATAATTTAGCGTGATGATGTTGTTAGTATTAGGTGAGATGTGAACTCCTAGGTATTTCGCGTTTTCCACTCTATATTGGCTTGTATATGGTGTATTATCGGTACAAACTACCATCGTTTTGTCCTGGTTTAGTGAATAGCCTGAATAGCGACCATATATTTTAGTGACTGCTTCTATTTCGACTAATGCCTCAGTAGGATTAGTTGTTAAAATCGCTACATCATCGGCGTAGGCAAGAATTTTAGTATTATATATGCCGGTTTTTATTGGTATTATCGCCGGTGATGTTAATAATTTAATGATTAAGGGGTTGATATAGAGTGCGAATAGAAGTGGAGAGCACGGACACCCTTGTCGTGTGCCTCTTTGGATATTTATGCTTTCGGATTCGCTACCACCTGTCAAGACTTTGGCTTTAGGTTCTACATATAAGGCTTTTACTGACTTTATAAACCCCGGGCCGATGTTATTAAGGGCTAGTAACTCCCAGAGAAACTGCCAGGAGACCCGGTCGAAAGCCTTTTCGGCATCTAATAATATAAGGGACATCTGGCCTTTCTCTATTTTCATAATATCAAAGAGTGTTATTACTCGGCGTATGTGGTCAGTGGTGCTTTTGCCTGGTATAAACCCGTGCTGCCAGGGAGACACTAATTGTATTATGCACTTGGCAAGCTGGGTAGAACAAATTTTTGCATAAGTTTTAGAATCTGAATTAATCAGCGAAATCGGTCTGTATGATGTTGTTGAATCAGGGGGTTTGTCCTTTTTCTTGAAAACTGCTATATTTGTTTGTTTCCATGACTCTGGAGGTTTTCCATGCCATTGGACGCCTAGGAATAGATCATGGAGGAATGGAATTATTATTTTACCTAGTATTTTATATAGGTCTAGTGGTATCCTATCGGGTCCTGCTGCTTTCCCTGCGGCTAGTTCCGCTATTGCCAGCTCAACCTCTGTTCTAGTAATTTCTTTCTCCAGTTCTTTCCTTGTATCGTCATCAACAGTTTGTAGCATGTTAGTCTCGCTAAGCCAGCTAACTAAAAACTCCTTAGTTTCATCAGCCGTTTGTTTATCTTCATTCTGATATAATTTTTGATAATATTCTTTAAAACAGTTAGCAATTTCTTCCTGGGTGGTATATTTGTACCCGCTATAAACAATACTTTGTATAGTGTTGTAAGATTGTGTCTGTCGTGTTTTTAAGGCAAGATGTCTCCCAACGTTTTCCCCTATCTCGTATGATTTATTTCGATAAGCTTGGATAGTTTCTGCGGCTTTAACCGTAAGCTCATTATTTATCTCTGCCTTAAGTACTAGGATCTTTCTTAGGGTATCCTCAGCCTCTTTGCCCTGATGTATTTGGTTGGCATGTTTATATTCTAGCTGTACTAATTAGTTTATCAATTGGTTATGAGTTTTCATTCGTTCTTTCTTACGGCTAGCAACAAATGCAGCAGTTTCCCCCCTTAATGCAGCCTTAAAACTATCCTATACGTTACAGCGTGAAGCACGATATTGATTTGCATCAAAAAATTCTTTGGTCCATTGGGCTATGTATGATATATATTCTTGACTGACTAATAGTTTCCTATCGAATGTCCATTGTGTGTGGACCCGATTGTAGCCAGATACTTCCAATGTAGTATGTATAGAATTATGGTCGGAGATTGTCTTCGGGTCCTTAAAGATCAGAGCATTCAGAGCGATATCTGGAGTTGCAAAGATGTAATCTATGCGAACATATTTCCTGTGTGGATAGGAGAAATATGTGTATCCTGGATCCTTACTATTTTTTAACAACCATATATCTTGAAGATTATGGGTCTGGATCAGATTTAATACAGCTCTGAACACTCTGGGCTTCCGCCCGGTGTACGTATAATGGTTCTGAAGAGACTGGGTTTGATCAAATGTTAAATTAAAGTCGCCACAGAGAATCAGAGTACTTGGCCATAATGCTAATTCCGATTCCAAATCATTATATAATATAGGGTCGTCAAGATTAGGGCCATAAATGGAGCATATTGTAATTCCCAGATCTAATTGGACAATGGCCCATCGTCCGTGATCGTCAGCTTTTTTACGTACCGGGCGACCTAATCTTGTTCTTGCTAAAATTGTGACCCCCCTAATTCTTGTGGTTTGCGTTGTTGTAATTAATATGTGATAACCTGGTACTTTCAGTTGGTTGATCTCTCCTATTGGGATATGGGTTTCTTGTATGCAGATGATGTCCCAAGAACTATGAGCTATTATTTGGCAAAATTGGGCCCTCTTTCCTCTGTCGTTTAGACCTGCCACATTCCAACATCCTATGTTTAACCTGCCCATTTAACTATACTAGTTTTTGAGTGGCATTCATCAATCAGCGTTCCTTCAGTAGTATCATTTTTGCTCATTTTATATTTTTTTGCCCCCCCCCCTACACCAAGTGCACCCTGTGCACCCCGTGCACCCTGGCTCCCACCCCCCACCCTCCTCTCTCCTCTCCACCCCCCCCTCCCCTTGACCACCCAGAAAAGGCATTGAGACTCCATGAGAGTCTGTAGTGATGCATTAGCATGTTCCAATCAGGACTAGTGAAGCATGCATTCTTAAGTGTACAAAACTGAAATAGAATAGAATAAACATTACCGGAGAAAAAGAGGAAATGTGACTTAAAGAGTAGAAAAAAGCATGAAAAGGTAAGAAGATTAGTAATTAAAGATTGTAAATCTAATCTAATCTATTTTTCGGATAAGCCAATTTATGTTCAGAATTTTTTTTTGAGTTGGTTGTAAGAAACCGACAACTTAAATCTATTTCGTGTCTATTTCATGTCTACTGCAGATATCTCCCCAACTTGTTCTCATATATTTTCACTTGTTTTTTCATAGGCTCTCTAGATATTCCTTAGCTTTGACCTCGGAAGTGAAAAATTTGGTTTGACCCTTGTATATTACTTTTAGTTTCGCAGGATTGTTCATATATACTACTGCCTTCTTCTCTATAAATGGTTTGATGAGTTGCCTGAGTCGCCACCTCCTTTCAACAGTCCAGTGGCAAAAGTCAGGGCGTACGAAATATGATATTGAATCTTTTTTGCGATGTTTGTCAAGAGTGACTTTTTCCGCAATGGCTTGTCGAAGCAAGAAGTTTCCGAAGTACACTAGTATTGCTCGTGGGTATTTACCTGTAGTTGCCTTGGGTTTTAAGGATAGTGGAACCCGATGAGCTCTTTGCACCTCGTATCCCCAATCCCAGGTGTTTAGTTCAGGAAGGGTATCTCGTAATAGTTGTACAATGAAGGTGCGACAATCCTCACCCTCCATTTTTTCCGGAATTCCTAGCACTCGTAGATTGTTCCTGCGAAGCCTATTTTCGTAATCTTCAAGCTTCCATCTAATGTCCTCAACCTGTGCTTCAGTAGCTTCAACTCGTTCGTTTGTGGCTACGGCTTCTGTTTCATTAACCACAATGCGATCCTCTATGTCATTTAATCTCTCTGTAAAAGCGCCCATGGTTTTTGAGAGTTTATGAACCACTCCTTGAACCTTTTGTAGCCCAGCTCGGGCTTTGCAACTGTCTTTTGAGGTTTCCTCTCGGTGTGATGCTATAGCTTGCAGGACTGTCTCCATTACTTGTGTTAAGGTGGTTCCTGACGCCTCGAAAGATTCTTTATTTAGATTTTGATCTGAGGGTGGCCTCTGATTTCTAGGATCAGGAGTATGACTCTGATTCAATGCCAGGACTGTAGGAGTGTAATCCCATGTTAATTCATTGGCACCGTGGTGTCCAGTTTTCCTCTTTTTTAGTATAGTTCTCTTTTTGTCACGTTGCTCTTTTGGTGGATTGGCTTCAAATTCTGAACTTAGGTTAGAGTCTGAGTCATTCTCCGGTTCTTCTGCTTCGTCTAGTTCGTCAGTATCACCAGACCAGCTGATGTCTTCGGATAATGAGTAAAAATCCGTTATGTCTTTGTCGGTCTCTAGTACCTCTAGTATCAATGGGGTGATCATTTATTGCAAAGCTAGACTGTGGTATTTCTGTATCTAGTTTTGATGTTTCTGAGGTCTCTGCAGTCTCTGTCCCTTCCCCCTTCTCTGAAGCTTTAATGACCCCAACTAGTGGGGTATGATTTTCGACTATGAGAGAGTTTACTCGTATATCCGTTAATAAGCTCTCAGGTGAGGGGTCTGCTAGCATCTCCATGGTGCTTTGAGGGTTTGCAGTATAACTCTGGTTAGCGTTCTTGTTACCAGTGCTGCTTTCGGGCAGTATTGTAGAAAAACTTGTAGCCTCATGTCGATCAACATATTGATTAGTATTTGTGAAAGCATATTCATTGGTTACATAGCAATTCTCCACTTGACTTGCTGGGCAGTTTTTATCCACCATCTCTTCGTTTGTAATATCAGCCCCCCCCTGATTAATTATATCAGATCTGGCGAGTGCAGAGCCAGAACCAGAAGAGGTACAGTGGCTTACCTGTCCGGCAGTAGAGACAGGTCTTCCAGATCTGTTGTCAGTCTCAGCCTCAGGCTCTTGTCTTTGTTCCTGCTGCAACTCTGGTACTTTCTGTGCCCCTGTTTGACCGGTTGTAACATTGTTTCCCACCGATAATGGCGTTGTGGGGCCCGTCTGCCCTGCTGCTCTCGTTGCAACAGTGTTACTCCCTTTGTTCCCCGTATTTATTGACATCGTCCCCTCCACCACGGGGTCAGGCGCTTGCTGTTTTTCCGTGCTCTGCTGTGTCTCTCTCGACACTATTCTCTGGTTAACAGCGCGGAACATTGTAACCACTGTTGTGACGTTTGTTGGTGTATTCTTAGCGGGTTGAGTAGCTAGCGATGTTTTACTAGAGGCCCCCCTCCGGGCCGGTGTTTTTTCCACCGTTTTCTCCACTGCTGTTGCTGCAGTCTCTGTGTGCACCGCTTGTGCCCCCCCACGCTGCTGCTGCTTACTCATCTCCTGATCTCGTAGCGCTTGTCTCGCAGCCCTTGTCTTAGCTGCTGCTGCGGCTGCTGCCGCCGCGTTTTTCGGGGCCATAGGTGGTGTCAGGTTCCGCACACTATTATGGGCTGCTGTTATTCTCTTGTAGTCCGTATCACTCACGGAATTCACAACCTCTGCAGCACTCGTGAAACCGAGCCACCAAAGGGAGCGCAGTTCATTCACTGATCGGTGATTGCCGATCAGCAGGCGGAGAACAGCAAACCCGATTGCAGAAGCGAGGAGTGAAAGCGGCGTCCTTGTTGGAGGTGAGTCCTCGGCAGGAACAAACTTAAACTCACAGGGCTGCATTGGACATCTCCGTTTTCCCTCTAGACGTTAGCAGCTTTGTCTGTACCATTAGATCATCTCCGCATGTCAGTCTCCGGTATTATTTTTGGCATACTCCGCTGTCCTGATCAGAGCTGCTACCGGCGTCTAGCCTGACGCCGCCATCTTGCCCCCCGCAAAATCTAATAGAAACATTTTAAATGTTATTTGTAAAACAGTGAAATGCTGCATGGCCAATTTTGATTTACTACTTTGTGGGGCTCATTAACAAGCCCCTAGAGGCACATTTCTGCCACCAGAACATCACCTTTGCTATACTCTGGAGGCGCACAGTGCAGGCCCATATCTATGTGGCCATGGAAAACCACCACGAATGGCTTTTTATTCCCTCAGAAATATGGTGTGAGGCACTTCTGTGCAACCTGCTGAGTTGCCTCACACTGTATCAAGGAGGCATGTCATGGGTGCTTCAGTGGGTGTTGCCACTCAACGCTCTTGGTATCTAACACATAACCAGATTTACAGTATACCTGAATCTAGGAATGCATTAAAACTGTGAGCCCCTTTAGGGCAGGCACAATGTTTTTTTTGTGAAGGAATGTGTCCCTTTCTACACAAAAACAACTGTTTTTTAATGCAGGCACTGTTGCGCCATGGCGCTAGGGTGTCTGTATTAGCACAAGCCTGCTAAACAGAACCAGTGCAAAGGAAAGAACAGGGAAGTGTGTATCGCTGTTAATACGATGCATATCTGAACTTTCTGTATCGTGTGGTGCGAACAGCAAGCTGGCTTGTGGCCCCGTGTTGCGTCATTTTGTTTGAAATTATCCCCTTAGGGTCATATGTATCAAGGTACCTATTTGCGATTCTGAAATAGCGATTTTTAAGAAATCGCTATTTCAGAATCGCAAATGGTATGTATGTACAAATTTGCATTTTTTTGCGAATTCTTAGTATTCCTTAATTGCGATTAGCAAATTGTGAATCGCAATTAAGGAATACTTTCCCATTCATTTCTATGGGCCAGGCGGCCCATAGGAATGAATGGGAAGGTATTCTCAATTTTGCGATTCGCAATTTGAAAATCGCAAATTGAGAATAATTTCAAGGGTGCAGGGGTGTCCAAAGGACACCCTGTTGCACCCCTGAAATAAGCATGGGTGCACATGTGGTGCACATACATGCCCTAAGGGCTTGTATGTGCGTCACATGGCACTTTGAAAAATGCAAACATTGGCATTTTTCAAGGAATTCGCAAATTACAACCAACTTGAAGTTGGTGGTAATTTGCGATTCCTTAGGGACAATTTGCAATTTTTTTTGCTTCATAAATTGCATTTAAGGAATCGCAAAATTTGCAATTCCTTAAATTTCGGCGTTTGCGAATGGGAATTTGCTTCATACATATGGCCCTGAGTCTCTTACACTGAAAGGGGTCAGTTCAAGTTTTTTTTCAGATGAATGCATAATTTTGGCTTCTATTTTATGTGATTATAGATTTGCCATCCGGATTGGTTCTCTAAACTAGCAGCGACTGTTTTTAAATCGTGTTCTTCTCTAATTCTTACAATTAATCATTTGGTTTGATTTTATATTTTCGTGCTTTTCTTTAAATGAATACTGTTTAACTATGTACCCTGCCCAATGATTATTTATATGGCAACATCTAATTCGCATTTTTCGACTTTCTTTATTCTTTTTTGATTTTGAAAGTTGATCTATGTGATTGGATGAGGAGATTGTAAGGCAGATATGAACAATAAAACCCAAAGCAAACGATACGGAGTTATCAATCACAGCTCCCTTTACTCCCAACGGCAAAGTGGCACCTCCAGGGATAGCAATGTCCTTGTAAACTTGTCAGAGCTGAAGACGGCACAATTCTAGTGCATCACTGCACAATCAACATAGTAAAGATATGTTGTAAACGAAATAATTGTATACATGTAGCATATATTACAAACTAGATTCACCTCCGTAGACTTGACTATGAGGTGGTAGCATTACTCAATGCATTGGAACTTATTTTATGGACCTTGGATGGTTGGTAAGTTTTGCTGAGAGTCACACGTGTGACCTGCAGTTCTTCAGGGAGATGCACACACCGCCGAAGTCATTTTACTCTTCTGGTACCAATGTCGACTTTGGGTTGAAAATTACCCCATCCAGAAGAGGAATACTGACTACGACCATGTGTGCTCTGGGAGAGGAAGGAGGCTGCAAGGGACTGATGGCCTCATATTGCCATCCCATCAACGTGTCTTTCTACAGATCATATATATAAAAATTCAATTTGCTACATGTTCAAATCTGAATTATACGTTCTGGGCCAAATAGTAAAGTATTCATAAAGGAGCTAATATGTATCCATCACTACGCAGGGGTCTTGAATTCATACATGTCCTATGGAATTGGCAAATCGGCATTTAACTACTGTTTAATATTTCTCTAATAGTGTTTCATTCTCATGATACTGCACTCACAAAACCTGCACACAATCCCTAATATGCTGCGCTTAACTCAGCGAGGCCTTCCCGATTTAATGGTACACATGCAAGGAAACCCCTGTATTATGCATTGCTAATAGCATACATTAATAGCTAAAAGCTTTTAGAATAAGAGTGCTCTATGCATTTGTCCTGTTCATGCATGTTAAATGTTTTATGGTAACGCTTATTTACTGTCAAGAAAATATATCCAGTGAGGCTTAGGCATCGCAGATAATGGGTAAAAAATAAGCAAGCAGGAAAAACTCTTTCTTTGTTGCTGGCCGGTGTACCTTGCAGCACTTCCCCCCGAATTCTTCCACACAATGGAGGCATTGTTATGACGCCATTACGGAACTCTTCTGCCTAGCTAGGCTCCGCACCACTCAGGATAAATGGCTATAGATTGCAGAAAAAAACGTCCTTCAGACAAAGCACACATGACCCACTGTCCCAGGAAACAATTCATCGGAATACTTCGGCTGAATGGACGCATTTTCCAAATGTTTTAAATCAGTTTTAATACAAAAGGTAACATGTTAAAAATGGATTCGTCTTGCAAGCCTTAAGCAACGTGGCGCCTCTTTCTATATAGCATTGTAGCTTTCCGTTCAGGGCGAACTTCAAATGAAAGAAAAGAAAAACACAATCACGCATAACTTGAAAAAACAAACTCACAACAAATAAGACCATGCATTAGTACAATAGCTGAGAGGCATTTCATTTTTGGATGCAAAGAGGCAGGGGAGAATCCTGTTTTCTTTCTAAAACCTTTTTAAGATGGTTACTGCATCGCCATCTTGTAGACATATTACTTATGACATCCCAGTTTTCCTCCGTTCATGATTTTACATTAGAGTTAAATCTCTGCAGCTCGAATCTCACGGCTGATTTAGCCAGAGCCCATCAAATATTGAAACCTTTCGAGCCGCAGCCCGCCAGGTTGAGCGAAGTTCATGTCCAACGCTGAGCTGAAGGTTCGGAGACATCCCAATTGGAGTGTAGTACAGAGAAAAGCACTGATAAAATTTTCATAAAATTGAGCGAAGGATATTGCTAGCATGCTTCCTGGCATCTGTATGAAAACTTAATCTGAGCTAATGGAAAGGATACCAAAGCCTTTTTCAATTCATACACATTCAGTGCATAATTCATAAATAATTTTCAGGGAAGTGATTTTTTTCTGAGATTTGTGCTTTTTTTCAGATGGCAGCAACTACAGGAAAGCGGAATCATTTTTGACCTTTGAGCCTGAAAATTTTACAGTAGAGCTGTCAATAACACCAAGTAAACTGGGCATTTCTGCGAATGGAAAATAAACTCACAGAATGCCCGAATCGCCGCAGGCGAATATTTACAACGTCTTCTCGATAATCGCAAACCTCTCAGCCACGGAATCCAAAAACATATCCCGAGAGCGAAATGAAAAATCCATGTTTTCAATGACAGCCACAAAAAGGTTCATTATGTTAAAAAGGGAAATTGAGCCAAATTTGCTTCACTTTCTACCTGAAGTTACCAGCTATGGTTGTCTTTGTAAGCCTATGGTTGAATTAATATCCCCTGCAAAATTGCAGGAGAATATTCATTTTGACAGATTTCCTGTTACTTAGCTATACCTCACTTTTAAAAGGTTGGGTGTACAAAACAAAATCATTTAGCTGTAGAATGTGATTAAATATTTCAACACTAAGAAAGGCTGCTTTACAGCGCTGATACATTATCTAACTGTTAAAACCAGATCTGACAAAATATTTCTTAAACCTCTGAATTTGTCCTTTCAATTATGTTTCATACTGTATGTCCAAAGTCAGGCATTTGCTTTAAGAGTAATGTTTTGATTTCAGCGCAACTTTGCGTTTTGCTCACTTTCATTTTGTTGGTGTTTATAACTAATTCACTGTTTCGATACACACACACAAACACCCCCCCACCCACACCCCCCAACACATACACGCACACATACAAACACCCACACATACACACACCTATACATACATACATATATATATATATATATATATATATATATATATATATATATATATATATATATATATATATATATATATATATATATATATATATATATATATATATATATATGGGTAGTTATAGTTAGGACCAAGTTTTTTTTGTTTTGCTTATGACATTGGTGTTCTTTGACAAATCTTCGCCAAATTTTCAAAACTAGTTTGCCACTAAATTTAGCTGCTGCCTGGAAAGTTTTGGGGTGATCCATCCAGTGGTGATCGAGAAAAGGGGGGCACAAAATTTGTTTTCCCCATGCAGTTTCCCTTAGGGCTTTTAGATATGACTACAGTCTGAAGCTCTGAACGGAATTACACCAAATTAAGTAGAAACCTAGATCCTGTTCCAGAAAGAGTAACATTTTTATTTGGTGTGAATCTGTTCAGCAGTTTTGGAGTTATTAAAGAAAAAATATTCTGTATATCTAGAGACGTGGATCTACTGTGATTGGCTGGTTGTGAACTGAAAATAAATTTGGGCTACATTTCTGTGTATTGGTACTCGGTCCCAAGGGGGAAAAATAAAAGTTAAAATTGATGGAAGGGGTCAGGGTAGATGTACCCTGATGCCATTGGACTGATGGGTGTTCTGTGAGGGACCCCTTGGGGGCAAGAAATTGACTAAAAATGTTTTTGGGGCATGAGATGTATCCGCTGACACAGACCCCAATTAAAAAAATCACCCACTCACAGACCCACTCACACCCCCCACTACCAGTCACACATCTACCCACACATCCATACAACCACTCACTCACACACACCTTACAAACACTCACACACCCATTCAGTCACTCACAC
Source organism: Lissotriton helveticus (assembly GCF_964261635.1). NCBI lineage: Eukaryota > Metazoa > Chordata > Amphibia > Caudata > Salamandridae > Lissotriton > Lissotriton helveticus. The sequence continues at coordinate 2,119,743,810 of NC_136057.1, read as the reverse complement.
ATCCACTCACAGACCCAGAGATACACTTACAGAACAACACAGGCACTCACACACCCACTCACACAGCCACTTACACAACCATACAGCCACTTGCACACCCACTCACAGACACACACAGCCATTCACACACCATTGGATTTGGTCGACATCCTACTCACAGCAGCAGTCAAAATCATTCTAACGAACTGGAAGAACACCGCTAAAGCAACATTTAAGGGATGGGTCAACTGGGTCACTTTCCTCAGGGTAGCAGACAATATCACGAAAAAACACGACCACACAACGAGAAGCGAAATGTGGGCCGCGCTAGACGCGCACCTGGAGTTGCACAAACCTCCGTAGAGACACGAGGCACAGAACGCGGACTCCCACACGAACGCCAACGGCATGAGGGTTACAACCAACATATGGTATGTCCCCCCCTCCTTACCCTCTCTCTCTCCCCCTTTCTCTCTTCTCGCACTTTCTTCTTTCGCTCTTGGGGGCCCTACAGGAACTCCGCACCACCAGGACCAGCCTACCCAGCTGCATAAAATTTCTCAATAAAAACGTTTTGAAATAAAAAAAAAGATAAATCTCTGACACAGCCACTCACACCCCCAGAGAGCCACTCACACACCACTCAGAGACCCACACAGACACTTACACACCCAGTCATACACTCAGCTATGACTAAGAGTAGGCGCAAAACTCTGCTCTGCGGATGGAGTGCACAGAGTTTTGCCACTCGGCACTCCACTTGGAGGGCAGAGTTCAGGAAACAAATTCCGACAACCATATGGGGAGCGGAGCTTTTTTTTAACCGGCACTCTTGTCTCTAGGGTCCTCTGGTAGCAATGCACCCTGGGCCTTTGAGACTCTACTACGTGCATTCCAGTCCAGGCAATATTCAAATACAGGTTTTGTGTTGATTAGAAGCCTGCCAGCTTCCCATGTCACCATTGGCTGATGTGCTCTGAGCAGTATAAGTCTTTGAGCGGTCTATAACTTACTGTGCAGCTCAGACCTCGGAGTCTAAGGAATGTCTGCAACTGAGATCATAGAGGGAGACAGAAGTTACTGTTTTGTTCGGACCATAAAGCCATAGGAAAGAGAGTAGAGTTCCAATGAAAAATTAGAGCGCAAACCACAAGACAATATAGCTGAACTGACCTGCCCCCTCCTGTGTGCAGTGGAAGTTGAGAAGGACCCTCTGGCCCGTTTAGGTGATATGTGCGGTTAAAAAAACTCACTCACCCACCCTGACAAGGAACTCCCATGCACCATGCCATGGTATGTGTGTGCCCACGCAGAGTGTGACTGAAAGCAGTGTGGTGGTAGTCCCCATATGCTTGGTTTGGGAGAGCCACAATGACATTAGTTTGTAGATGGACTGTGTATGTGTATGTGGACACTTTAATGTGTGTGTGTTCAGAAGGAATTGTAAGGCACATTATTTATAAAACCACAAATAACTTTGCAAACGATAACACATCGTCTGCAGCAGATCTGTGCATGACAGGCCCTGAGCTCTCTCTCCTGAAGGTCAAAGAATGGTCATTGGTTACTTAAGCACAGAGAGACAGGTCTGTATTTGTTAGGGAGTGCAAAGAGACAGTTGGTTTGCTTGGGGATCGCTTTAATCTCTAAGGTCGCCATTCCTTCACCCATCTCTTACCTATTACCTCCTTTTAGCAGGGTCTTCTTGTTGGTGGGTGTATGTGAACAAGGCACTCTTAACTGGCCCCTAAGCACCGAACCTGACCATCAGCAGTGCACTTGTCGCTCCCCTAAAGTCCCTGATGATGTCAGCTGTCTCCTGCTATTCCCATTTAAGAAATCTGCAACTTAAGGGACGACTATGGTAACTAATGAAGCAACGAAGGGCGGGCTAGACTGTCTGATACAGAGGAGATTTTGAAAGATGCCCAACTGTCAGTCTAGGAGGCTAGGGACGGGGCAATGGGAGAGCAAGCTAGCAGCAGCACCATGCTACACTAAAAACCAGAAAGCAACACAGTGTCACCCATTCAAATGCAGTGCTATGGGCAACGACTTAGACAGCTCTACTGCAACAGCAAGGCACAGTGCAGAGCCAACCAGCAATTGCAATGTATCTGTGTGCTGAAAATAACACTTAAGGGGTGGCCGAGCAATACTCCGCCTGCTCATGAAACTCTGTGGAATTTGGCAGAGTTTTTCAGGTACTCTGTGGAATTCTGTGGCATGAAACTGTGAGCTCCGCCCAGGCCTACTTATGACACACTCACATGCCCACTTACACATCCACACAACCGCTCACACACCCATAGAGCCAGTAACACACCCACTCAGGGACAGAGAAAACCACTCATACAGCCTCTCCCTCACTGATACAGACACTCACACACCCAGTCACACATCTGCACAGCTACTCACATACCCTCTCACATTCCCATACAGTCACTGATATATCCACTCAGAGATCCTCTCACATACCCACCACAGTCCCACACAGACCCTCATACACCCACTCACACACTCACACACCCACACACCCACTTAAACACCCACCCAACCACTCACACACCCAGTCATGCACCTATATAGCCACTGAAAAACCCACTGTATTAAATGTGTTGTTGCTTTGTTCTGATTGTGTGCTTTTGTTTGGGGAAGGATCTGCATTTTTGTCATAGATCCACTTGCAAGATAGCCGGCAGACCCCTTATTTGGCAGAGGATCCACCGTGGATCTGAATGAGAAATTATAAAAAAGGATGTAAAAACAAAAAAAAAGTGTTTGGGAAAAGATTGGCTCTGAAAAGAGCCATTATGTTTATGGTGTGTAGTTGATAACGATACATAGAAGTTGAGGCAGTCTTTAAGTTGTTTGAGAACACCCTGTTGCTTGTGTCTGTGAAATAGACTCTGTCTTTTTGATATATAATGTCCATATAAAAGCGTAAGTTGTTATGGTATGTGCAGCCCATGTAGTAGTTTCTGAGAATTGCAGAATCAGCTTTATATGTTTATGAGAGTTCTCTAACTATGGACAAAACTGAGTTGACCACTGCCACTTCTGTTTTTAGCAAATATTAGAGAACACCAATGCAGTATGTGGGTAAAAGTGACATTAATTTACAAAAGGTATTCTTTATTAGGATTTCGAGTCCTACCCCAGTAATTGTGCCTAGGTCATTGTCACTACAGTACACAATCATGACGTCTGGATGTTGGCAAACTGCAATGCTTTCAACCAAAGGCAGCAATTGATGCCACTTTAACTCTCTCTGGCCAACTCAAGTCAAATCTACATAAGTAAACCTAGATTTCTGTCAATGCCTCTCTTTCTATCACTCTCTCTGACCCAAATCGCAAATCTTTGGCCCACAATCCAGGCTCTAACAGTTTTCGAGACAAGCAGGATTAGTACACATGAAAAGGCTGCAGCAGAATGAGGCAGTTTTGAAGATGAAAGGCAGTTAAAATGGAGGACAACAAGTAAAATATAAAAGAAAGTATTTGATTGGATGGTGGAGACGTTCGAGGAACTAAAATTAGGTAGTGACCTTAACAAAAAAGTAACTACCTCCGTGATTGGTTTTGGAAAAATTAAGCAAAGTAATGTTGTTTGGGATATGCTTGGAACTGCTGACAGTCAACCACACCTGCTACAGCTAATGTGAAGCTAGTATTCTTTTGAGAGCAAGTTATGTGAACTTTTCACCTACCGGTAGGCAGCGCCTACTGGAAACATGGTTACTATTGAAATGGAGGAAAAAGAGTGTGAGGGAAAGAGAACAAAAGATACTGCAGTGTGAAACTGAGTAGCAGACTAGTGTACATAAATTGCTCAGTAGGCAGTGTATGTCTTAACCCCTTGCATGCTCATGATGGCCCCCAGCCATCATGCGTCACGGTGGGCGTGTGCTGACGATGGTCGGGGGCCATCCGAATCCTGCCCACTTTTAAAATCGCCCACACAGTGCAAAAATTTGTGGCGCATGCAAGGAGTTAAAATTGAAAATATTTTACAAAATTAAACATAAATGAAAAGCATTACCAGCAGATTGTTGAATGTTTTTGAGGGCTTCAGTGTGGATCCCTGAATCTACTGCTGATTTACACAGGGGCCACACTGAACGCTGCAGTGGATCGGTGGAACTGTAAAAAACCTACCAAATTGGGCTTGTTTACAGGAAAAAAGGAAAGGGTAAAAATTAGTGACCATTTAGGAGTAGTATAACAAAAACAAAAGATGACAGGAAGTTGATGATTTTCTAAGTATAAGAGTAACCCTCGACGTAGTTTGCGTGGTAGCGCGACGCGTAGCTACGCGAAGTGCACTTCACACTACGCGTAGCTGCGCGAACTACGTAGTGCACTGTGCAAAATGCTGTTCGCAATGATTGATTGCACAGTGTGGGATGCTTGTCCGCACTGTGCAATCAGAGCAAACCGCATCTTGCACAGTGCAAGCGGTCGTTTTCTGCCACTCAAGTAGATTTGTACTCGAGCGGCAGCTTTCTCAACGCGGAATGGTAGTTTCTCATCACGAGCAGTCGCGAGAAGAGGCAACCACTCACAATGAGAAACCTGATCTCCCTGCATTGAGAATCTCGCCGGGAGGTTTATTATCCACGCTTGCGATCAGCAACTTGATGTTGCCAATCGCGAACGAGGAAAAAGTCTCTCCGAGATGTTATTTTGCTCGCTCGTGGTCGCCAACTTGATGCTGAGGACCGCAAGCAAGCAAAAAATGCCCGCTACGCTACGCAACGCGAATTTGTACTGTGCTACATGCAATTACCGTACAGCGTGGTTGCAAAAACTATGCGAGAGTAGCATAGTCCTACGCCCAGGCCTATATAGGAGTATGAGTAAGAGGACATGGGGAAGGGTAGACTTTTTAGGTACTTTTCTACGGAGAGTGGAAGAGGATTGCCATAGTTCTGATTCGAGATTTGGAGTAGACAACATATGTTAACAGATATTATACTAAAAATGGAACAACAGCAAAAATGATTTCCAGTGACTAATAAACTCTGTCACATACCCATAAAATCATTCACATATCCATTTACTCACCTATACATCCACTTACATAGTCATTCATATACCCACACAGTCACTGTCACATCCACTCACATACCTATACAGTTATTCAGGTACCCAGCACTCAGACAGTACACATACACCAAGTTATACACTCAGTCAACCAGTCATACAGCCCCTCACATACCTATTTACAAACCATACATCTGCTCTCACACCCAGTCAGAAAGCAACAGAGACACTTAAACATGCATTCACACACCCACACAGCACGTGTCCACCACTAATAGTCACTTGCACACATAGTTACACACCCAAACACTCACTAATACAGCCAGTTACCAATCCATGCAGCCACTAACAAACACATTTAGACACCCATACCGTCACTAATATACCCAGTCATACACTAACACAAGTACTTACACATCCAGTGATACACCTACAGAGGCACTGATACACTCACTCACATATCCACCAAACTACTCCCACACCCAGCCACCCACCCATATTGCCACTCATATACCCATTTATACACCCATAGTCAGACACGTACACAGCCTGTTGCACACTGACCTAACCACTACTCAATTGCTTATAGTATGGCATTTAATAGTATGTAATCTTAAGTTAAATGTGTTCTATATTTGCTTTTCAGATATCTACTTGTATTCAAAGAGTTATGGAAGATATAAGGATGAGGTGAAAAAATATGAACAATTATGCTTTTTGACAGCATCCATAAACTAGGCAACAGAAGATATATTTAGTTCAACTGGCACGTGGCGTTTGGCACAATGAGTGACAATGTCTTGCAGTTTTGGTGAAACAGTGGGTATGGTAAGCATCTCGTCAGGTGGCAACTGTCCCACAGATGGCCCAACTGCTGATGATGATGATGATGATGCACCACCTTTCCACTTTCTTACCATCCTTTGATACGTTCTTGTATGTATGGCTTTGAGGAGTTTTGAAACAGATGATGTGCCATGTGAACACTTCTTCAGAGCAGCTCTTGGCAGTTTATTGCAGAATAGATTACTAGATTGTATTAGACAATTTTTGTGAAAATGTTCTTTTCTCCTGAAAGGATGGAAAAATATTTCCAAAGTCGGAGGAATTCTTTTGGAGTGGTAAGCCTTCTTCTTCTTGTCCTGATCTATCCATTCTCTTCTATCTTCAGCAGAAGAAATCTTAACATTGAAACTTTTTTCTTTTGAAGGAAGGGGCAACATGCAGTGGAGCTGCGCTGCAGAGACTTCCTCCAGAGAGAAGTGAAACTGAAAAACAGATTTAATGTATGGTTTTCAATGTTGCAAGATTTGTGGTGGCATTGCAGCAGATCTGCAGATCCATTAAATGAATGGAAAACAGAGTTAAACCTTGTGTTTTGAATTTGTGAAAAGTTCAATAAGTTATGTTATGTTGATTTTTTATTTGTTTGTTTTAAATTGCATAATAATAAATGTATTCATAGAATGTATTTATAAACTTGTAAACATGTATATTACTAAAATGAACTTATAGGTGAAATTGTGGTACAATTTGGATTGAATAAACCAGTGAAACTCACCAAAACAAAAAAAGGTTACAGGGACGTTATAGTTAGGAAATAACATTAAAAACCATAGGAATTCACAGAAAAAACAAACAGGCTATAGGGACTTTATAGTTAGGAAATAGATTTAATAACACATTAGAAATTTACTGAACAAACCAAAGATTACAGGCACATTATAAGTAGATTTAGATGTTACACACACAAAACTATATAGAAATTCAACAGTTATAGTTCCATGAGCTAATTATAACTTATGCTCCTGCAATGCACTATTTATGACCTCACATATTACATCACTGATGACATCTCAAGTGATATCACTGATGACATACCCAAGTGACTATACATGTTTCATAGACGTTTGTGAGACTTAAGATTTATACTAAGTTACATAAGTCAAACATACGTCATCTGAATTATAATCCGGTTTTGAAGCAGGTATATTAATCAGTGATCTAGTCTGTGCACTGACATATGTCCTCTGCTGATGTATATGTATGGTAGAACTTTGCAACAGTGTAAGCTGTCTTTTGACACATCACTCCACAGTGATGGCTGAATATATTTCTGTTTTACGATATATTGACCAGTTTGCTTAGACCCCTTGCCTTTGTGATGAATGACTGTAGTAGTAGAGTGCAATAAGTTCATCTGTTGACTAAGACCTTTCTCTAGGATGATGGCTCTGTGTAGTAGACATTAACAACAGACTGTCCTCTCTGCCCACAACTTTCTGCAGGATGAAGAATAATTGTACTAGTGGTTTGTGACACATTGCCTATCAGCTAGAATATCTCTATTGGTTGTATTTTGTAGTGTTTTTTATGAATCTGACATGTGCACTAAAACCTCTTTCCAGGTTCACAAATGGTGTTGTGGTTTGCAATAGACTAGCCTATAAAGTTAGATGTTTTACTTTGGTTATTACTGTTTATATTAGTGGTTCAGAAGAGACAGGACAAACCGTTGAGAACTGTCTTCTATGTGATACGTGAAATGTAGTAGTTGATTACAGTGAGTTCTGAGGTGTAGGTCTCTCATCTGTATCTTCTTTTTTTTCAAAAATATAAATGGTACTTTATGTAGTATATTGAAGTTTACTTTGCTGGAAGATGTCCTCAGTGATGGTATTTGAGAGGCCATTTGAGGTGTCATCTGTGATGTCAAGAGTGCTGTCACTGATAATGTCATGAGTGATGTAACATAAGAGGTTATATGTAGTGCATTGCGGGGCTGTAAGTTAAAGTTAGCTCAATTAACTACAAGTGTTGAATTGTTATTGTTTTGTGTGTGTAAAATCTGAGCTTATCTATAATGTTTCTGTAACCTGTGTTTTCCTCAGAGAATTTCTAAGGCTGTTTATAATTCTATTACATAACTATAAAGTCCCTGTAACCTTTGTTTCTTTCAGTGGCTATATATACATAGATCTTCTCCAATTGCGGTCTACAAAGTGGCACGTTCTCAGTGCTGGTGTTCGCTGAAGAAAGTTCAAGCCTCCTTTTCAATATCAAATTCAAAATCCATCAGCGGCATTTAAAAGGTTTATATTTCCTTATTTATTTAGCATCACAAATCAGTAACAAAAACACCTGCCAAGTCGGTTCTTGAGATATATATATAGATATATAGAAAAAGGTTTTTTATGTTGCTAATAACTTTAGCACCATTTAGTGACTCTTCACAAACACATTCCAAAAAGGTTCTCCTTTTTGACTAGTTTGTGCCTGGAGAGTTTTGGGGTGATCCGTCAAGTGGGCACCCAGAAAAATAGAGGTCCCGAAATTCAAAATGCCCATGCATTTTCCATAGAATTCTTTAGGAAGGGCTAGAGCAACAACTGCTGGACGGAACTACAACAAATTCGACAGGAAGCTAGATCTTGATTCGCAGATTGTGATTTTTGTAAAAATAATTGTACATTTTGGCAGTTGGGCTAGCGAGCATCCCACAGACGTCCTCCGAGAGAATGAAATAAAAATGGAGCCCTGTGATTGGTTGAGATTCCTGTTTTTCCTGTGAACTTTCATGCTTTTGCTGGAGCGAGAGGCTTCTGCGAGTCTCAGAAGCACTCTGATCCGCTGGCTGTCTGAATGTTAAAAATGAAATGGTTGCCATTACTGGTCACTGTAAAAAATTGAAGGTGTTGTGGGAATGAAGTAAAAAAGCTATATAAGGGGACAGTGAAAAGATATGCTACCCCCTTAGATTTAGAGAGGAGGTGTCTAAGAGATGACTACTTTAAAGATAATTAATGTATACTGCTTTAACTAAAGTTTATGATCGCGTGAAACTTTTGTGGATTTGTGAATAGTAAAAAAGAGTAGATGTGTTCTCAATGTACTCTATCAGTAAGAATCCAAATAGTGGTCCTTGTTTTTGAGAGGAAGTGCGTAAGAGATCAATACTGTGTTGATTAGATGGTAATGTTTATTTTTTTAAATGTTTATGATCGCGTGAGACTCTTGCAGGATTGTGAAAAGTAAAAAGGAGTATTTGATCTTTGAATACACTGTAGTATGTATGCTTACTACTGTAGGAAGTAATGTAACTGGAGATGGTGTTTATCAGAGTGTACTACACGCCCATCATCTTTTTAAGAGTTGTGATTAGAGTACAGTCTCTTCCCACACTCTACAATGCATACCTTTTTTATCAGAGAGAGGGGTGTATGCAGGGAAGACACTCCCTCTCCATTCAATTCTACACACACCCTTCATCTGAGAGAGGTGTGAGGAGAGAGGCCAGTCTCTCTGAATACACCCTACTATGCACACCCATCATCTGAGAGAGAGGTCTGAAAGGACAGGCCTTTCATTCTCCACACACTACAATGCACACCGTCATCTGAGACAGAGGTCTGAAACAAAAGGTCAGTCCATCCACATACTCTACTATGCATACCCATCATTCATGAGAGGGGTCTCAGCGGAGAGGGCAGTATCTATCCATACAACTTTGTCCTCTGAGAAAGATTCTTGAAAGGAAAGGCCATTCCCTCCCCGCACCCTGTTCCGCACATCTGTCATCTGAGCGAGAGGTACGAAGGGAAAGGCCAGACCCTCCCCACGGACTACTATGAACACCTGTAATCAGAGGTATAGATGTGAAAAGGCAGGCCTATTGTCCTGGACACAGTACTATGCGCACCTGTCATCTGAGACAGAACTCTGAAAGGAAAGGCCAGTCCATCCACATACCCTACTACAAACACCCATCATCTGAGAGAGACGTCTCAGCAGAGAGGCCAGTCTCTCTGAACACACCCTATTATGCACACCCATCATCTGAGAGAATGGTCTTGAAGGAGAGGACAGTTCCTCTCCTCTCACTACTACGCACATCTGTCACCTCAGAGAGCGGTCTGAGAGGAAAGAGCAGACCCTCCCCACTCACTTCTCTGCCCACCCATCATCCGAGAGAAAGGTTTCAAAGGAGAGTTTATTCTATCCACACAACCTACTAAGCTCAGCCGTCATCTGAGAGAGAGGTCTCAAAGTAGAATGCTGTCCTTCCTTACTGAGTTCTCCGCACACCTGTTATCAGAGGGAGAGATCGAAAAGGACAAGGCCAGTTCCATGACCCAGCTTTCTATGTACACCCATTATGCAAGACAGGGGTCTCAACTGAAAGGCCAGTCCCTGAACACACCCCGCTATGCATAGTTGTTATATGACTGAGAAGTTTGAAAGCATAGAGTAGTTCCTCCTCATACTCCAGTATGCACACCTATTATCAAACAGATGGTTTTTAGTGGAGAGGCTAGTGCTTTCTATATTCTACTCTTTCTCTACAATTGTGTTGTGAGTCCCGCATGAGAATTGTGAGAGTAGCCTGCAAGCTGCAGGGAGAGAGGCTTGCCACATGAGGCTCATGCGATGGCCATTGATATCTTTGATTGCAGGGAACAGCTATGGGTTCCCGTTTTTCTCACTTTTGCCAACTTTTTTATGGGGGGAATGAGAGGGAGAATGTTTGGGGAAAAGGTGCCACCCCTGAACTGAACACATAATCTTTTGGAGGAGGTACATTGATGACAAAATGGCCTTCATCACTAAATACTTAGTACATAGAGACAAGATTTTTAAAATCTTACGAAGGCACTGGCCTCTTCTTTTGGCTATTCCGGGTTTATACACTTATATTGATGAATATCATTTGGTGATATTCAGGAGGGGGTGCACACTCAGTTACTCATTATGCCGAAGTTACATTAAGTCACCACAACAAAGAGGAACTGGGGTCCCATCCAAACCATGTGACTTTTACATATGTAATAATTGTAATTCATGTTCAATTGGTAAAAATAGGACAAAGGAGTTCAGGTTCAATACATCACAAATACACTATGTGAAACATTTCATTATTTGTATCACACACTTTGTAGTATACATGGTTGGTTGCAAATGTAATATGATCTGTGTAGGTAGTAAATCACATAGGGCTAGATGTAGGTAATTCTATTTTACCACTTCCTAAATACCGAATTTTACCGATTCGGTATTTAAGAAGTGGTAAAATAGAGGGGGGGGGGATGTAGGTATTTCAGAATCGGTAAATACCGAATCGTTAATGCCCATTGATTCCTATGGGCATTGAAGCCCATAGGAATCAATGGGCATTACCGAATCGGTATTTACAGATTCGGTAAATACCGATTCCAGCAAGGGTGCAGGGGGTGCCACTTTGACACCCTCTAGCACCCCAAATACAGGCATGTGTGCCATGTAGCACACAGACATGCCCTAAGAGCATGTCTGTCTGTCACATGGCATACGTGTGCATGCACACATGTGCATGCACACCTGGATTCGGTATTTTACCACCCAATTGGATTGGGTGGTAAAATACCGAATCTGTAAGGCCTTTGGGACTCAGAGGAGTCCCACCTACATCTGGCAGTTACCGAATTGGGAAAAATACAGATTCGGTATTTTACCGATTCGGTAAATTTACCGATTCGGTAAATTTACCGAATCGGTAAGATTGGCCACCTACATCACAAATACCCATTTACCGGTCGGTAAATGGCCTCCTACATCTGACCCTTAGTCTCAAAACATGTATACAAGATGTTAGACCTGGCACCATTGGTGTGGGTCTCTACTTTTGCTGTTGCCTCTTATGTTTTTGCTGGTTTTAGATGCTTTTGGGCACTGTGCCACTGCTATTCAGTGCCACAGTGCAAGTGCCCCCTATGGTAAATTGATGTATGGATTGGTGACTCCATGATTTGCTTGTTTGGTTTACTTGTCAGACCCTAGTACAGTGCACTGCATGTGCCCAGGGCTTGTAAATCCAATGCTGCTTATGGGCTTGCAGCTCTGATTGTGCCACCCACCAGAGCAGCTTGTAAAGTGTGTCTCAGGTCTGCCATTGCAGAGCCTGTGTACAGTCTGGTACTGCCATGTTGACTTGGCAAATGCACCCACTTGCCAGTCCCTAAACCTTCCCTTTTCTACATATTAGTCACCCCTAAGGTATGGCCAAGGGCAGGGTGTGTTGTAGGTAAAAAGTAGGACATGCCCTGATGTTTGCGACATATCCTGATAGTGAATTACAGCCATTTTAGTTTTTCACTACTGCAAGGCTACCTTTTCCCCTTAGGTCAGAATGTGCAGTTTGATTATAACATCTTATAATCCTAACTGACTCAGGGAACTATGTAGAAATTTGAGTACAGTATGCCTGAACTCAGAATGATAAAATACATATTTTAGTGACGTTGGTTTTAACATTCTGTGTGTGAAAATACCACTTTTAGAAAGTAGGTATTTTCTTGCATAACTGCCCAAGCCTGCCTCTGCTAGGTTGTGTATTCCTTTTCTGGTTTGTGAGTGACAGGGGCTGGGGGACTCCAGGAGACAGTGTGTGTCAGCACAGGGCTGAATAGACCCATCTGCATGTAGAGTGGTAGGTGGGGAGCACCTGGGACCGCAATAGGGCTGTGCCTGCCTTCCACAATGTTGGCTCTACCTCCTGTGGTGCGTCTGATGTCCCTGGCCTACACTGTCAAAGGAAGAGAAGGGGTCCTGTAAACTAAGTGCTTCAGGACTGCAAAGAACTGGTTTGGACTAGGCACAGACACTCTCTGCCTTCAGAGACAAAGGATTTAGAAGTATAAACAAGGGGGCCCGGACCCCTGAATTTTAGATCACTTCTGGGAATCAAGACAAACCTTTGCTGAGGAGAAGAACCAGGAAGCTGAAGGAGGAGACTATCACTGTGCTGTGTGTTTCGGGGTTAGCCTGGAGTGGTTGCTTCATTGCCAAAGAAAGGAGAAGAGGATAAGGAGGAACTAAAGAATTATAGGCCCATAGCAAGCCTCCCTTTCCTAGCTAAAGTGGCCGAAAAAGCCATGAACCAGCAGCTATCAGAGCACATAGAGAAACATCATCTATTGGATGACACACAGTACGGTTTCCGTAAGTATCATGGCACGGAAACCGCCCTTATCAAAGCAGCAGATGATATCAGAACTATTCGTGATCAGGGAGGGACAGCACTACTTGTATTACTAGATCTCTCTGCAGCCTTCGACACGGTCGACCACAAGATCTTGGTCGACCGTGTCGGAAGGATGGGCGTTCACCACACTGCGAGAGACTTGCTCTCCTCCTTCCTGGCCGATAGAACACAGGTGGTCACACTGGGGCCATACCAATCAGCCAAGCTGTCACTACCGTGTGGGGTTCCTCAAGGCTCATCCCTTAGTCCGACACTATTCAACATCTATGTTTCGGACCTTGCTTGTGTGATCAAAGCATACGGGATGAGCCTAACCTCATAAGCCGATGACACGCAACTGGTGTTGGCCATTAAAGGTGATGGGCTGGAGGTGGCAGAACGCTTCCAAACTGGAATGATGGCTATTGGAGAGTGGATGGCAGGTAACTGCCTGAAGCTCAACTCCAATAAAACGGAGGTGGTCATCTTCGGACCCCTCTCTCCGAGTTGGTCTGCATCCTGGTGGCCATCAGCCTTCGGTACCCCTCCTAGCCCGACCCCCAAGGTCAGGAATTTGGGAGTAACCTTTGATGATCATCTTAACTTCATGGCACATGCGAACAAAGTAGCGGCAACAGCCCATCATAAACTTAGATTAATAAGGAAAATTATTCCTTTTCTCCCGGATGATGCATCCAAAACACTGGTCAGTTCCTTAGTTCTATCATCCTTAGACTATTGCAATGCACTTTTTTAAATGCACAAGCCAGAGTAACTAAAAAGCTGCAGACAATACAGAATGCAGCAGCACGTCTGCTGTCTAGAACATCAAAGTTCGCACCCATTTCGGACACTATAAGGACATACCACTGGCTGACGATCCAAAACAGGATCAAGTTTAAGTCACTCTGCATAGTCTATAAGGCACTTCACGATCAAGGACCACGCCCCCTCAAGGACCAGCTCATACCCTATAAACCGATCAGACAGCTCCGATCCTTAACGCTCAATCACTTAGTGGTTCCGCGCTCTAAGACAGTCTCTTGGGGTGACCGCCGCTTCTCAGTCGCGGCTCCTAAGATATGGAATACCCTGCCACAACACATCAGAACCAGCCCTTCACTTTTGCAGTTTCTGAAGAGTTTAAAAACCTGGTTGTTTAACCAGTGATACTGCCCATCGATCCGCCAAAGTTATTTATATCTGGGGAAAGACAGCTGATTAGTCTGGCGCCGAGACGCCTACGGGTATTCGTTCGCGCTCAATAATAAATAAATAAATAAATAAATAAAGAGGACTGAGTGTGCTTTTCATCAACTTGAAGAAGAATTTCCAAGGGTTTGAACTTGAGCTTGCCTCCTGCCTGAAGTCTCAGAGATACAAGACTTCACCAACCAGCTCCACCCCGAATAGCCTTACAGGGAATTGAAGTGCCTGCTGGTGTGCAGGGACTTCTGAGAGACTGTATGTCACTGTGAGTTGGAAGCGTGATGCAACAACGAGGAGCTTGTCACCGCTGCAGCAGCTGTCGTCGCATCGCCGAAAAAGCGAGCCGCCGCTGTCATCATCGCATCGCCGAAGTGCAGCCCATCACTGGAGATGCGTGCTGCTGCAAGGGTCACCGTCTCATCACCGGAGAAGCGTGTCACAGGGCCTGTCACATCTCCAAAGATCATCGAGACGCCGCACAGCCGTCGGGTATGCACACATCACAACAACGTTGTTGCACCGTAATCAAGACGCCATTTTTTGGCATCACACCGGAGAGAAGTATCGCATCAAGGTGCCATCTTGTCGCATCGTACCGGAGAGCAGTAAGAAACCAATGCATCACCTCCCCACACAGTAAGGAAGTGAGTATCAACTCCCCTGTGCAGCAGTAAGGAAGCGACACATCCACTCCCCTGAGTGTAAGGAACAGACGCATTAACTTCCTTGCGACCCTTTTGTTTGCTTTGCGTTATGCATCCAAGGTACTTTGAGAGTAAAGTTTTGCATTTACAACTTGTTAGAACTGAGCTATTTTCTACCATTTCAAAGTCTATATTTGAGTACAGTATTGTGGATTTTTGTTGTTTGGTCTTGTGTTGAGTCTATATAAAAATACTTATTTGTATAATACAACCTGTGTGGTGTCCATCTGTAGTGTTGTCACTGTATTTCTGTGTGTGTTCACAAATGCTTTACTCACTGGCTATTAGATAAGCCTGCCTGCTCCATGGCAAGCTACCAAGGGGGTGTGCAGGGTTTATTTTAGGAGTGTAGCCCCTTACTAGATGCAAGGGTCCCTATTTGGTCAAAGGTACCTACCTCTGCCACCTAGAGACACCCAAATCTAAAACAAGAACATTAAAGAGCGCTGAGAATTGAGGATGCTAAATATCCCATGACACTACAGGGTGGCCCCTCCAAATGACACAAGCTTTTTGTTCCTTGGAATTGACCACGTAATTGTGAACTCTTGTGGGGGGATTAGGGAATTGATTTTAAGACAAATTGAGGCCAATTGGATATGTTGTCTGCGAGCAATCACTGATGGTCACAATATGGATAACAAATTCTATTACTTTTTGGGTTAAGGCAATGAACTTCATTACTCTTTGGATTACCCAGAAGATTAATATCACATTTTTTGTTCTTGACTTAAGTTTGAATGGATGCCTGTACTCCTTAGTGATATCATATGTGTGGAATATCAATGATGTTTATACATATATGAATGATATTAGAACTGCCTCCCAGTGTTATATCTAACTTTAAGACTTAATTCAGACACAGGGGAAAGGTATGAGGTTTGCCATCACTATGACAGTATTCTGTGAGTACTGAACCATTAGATCTCAGTATTCCAAAATAGGACCTTTCTTTTCAGCTCCTCACTAATTTTGCTGATTAGAGTATTGGTTCATTCCCACACATCTCTTTCTGTATTATTACTTACTGACTTTACGCATCCATTTTATTACAGCATTCCCTATCATCGATTTTGATATATTTTGATTATTAACAACTAATTGACAGTGAACTTTACCCGGTTTGCATTATCCCGAGACCTCATCTTATTTAAAGAAAGTCATCTGAAGTGAGCTATAGTGTTGTATTATATTTGAATTTTTTAATACTAAAATAGTTCACAAGGTGTGAGTCCTTCTATTTGTCTGGTATTATCTAGTGACCTTGATTTCTCTATACCGGTTACAATTAACCACTATGCTTTCATACTATTTCTTAACAAGTTACCGGTAACTTAACCGTTTTATATTTTGCAACCTTTACAGCAAAAAGATATCATGTTAAGTTTAAATAATCGCCACCGTCCATCATGGTTGAATCTGATGTACCTCATTTTATTACACTTTTAAATTAAAAACTTTCATTTAGGCATAATCAATATAATGGAGATTTAAAGTTGTACACCCGATCGAGCTATAATATAATATGTCTGTTTAATATTAGTTCACTTTCATTTTGGCAATTTGGTCATACATACCATGCAATATTTCAATATGGGAGAGGAGCTGGCCTAACGGCTAGGGCGGTCAACCTTGAATGTGGGGAACCGGGTTCAAGTCTTGGCAATGACGCTGAACATCCTGTGATTCTGAGCAAGTCACCTAATCTCCCCGTGCCTAAGAAAAATGAATGTGTCCTCATGTAACGCAACTGGTGCTATGTAAGCGCTTTGATACCCGATACCGGGTCAAGTTCGTGCTATATAAAACACAGTGAAAAGAATAAAAGAAGGTGTCTATGAGACTAGGATTACATGATATGATATGATAAAAAGATTTTTAAAGCGCTCGTTCACCAACGGTTCCTTGGCGCTGGGGTGGGGGGCACGTGACCAGATGGGAGGGGGGATGTGAGTTTAGTGGTTGTAGGCCTGAGAGATACTTCATGATTTTCTAATAGCCCTATGTTCTGATTGAATATGCTTGTTCCGTTTTTCCATTTCAAAGATGGCCACTGTAAAATGGCCACTGTTGTTTCATTGATATTTAATATTTGGGTACTTGGTGTTTATGGGAATTTATAATGTCTTTTAAACAGTAGCCCACTTTGATTTGGGCACTCTGGTCATACATACAATGTGAAATTTCAATTGGTGCTATTATACTAATATTTCATGCTTATAACACCTCATGAATTTCAAATAGCCCGATTTTCTGATTATATAAGCTTGCTCCCTTTTGCCATTTCAGGATGGCTGCCGTTTTTTCAGTGACATTCTAAATGGGGTGACTTTGCGTCTCCGTGACCATTAAAATCCAGCTGTTCTAATTAGCATACCGTTCCATTTAAAAAAGGCAATATCGCTGGGGCAAGTATTTATTTGTTAAACCTGGAACAGGCAAGAGGATACTTATCAAGGTATGTTTTGTCTTTGCGCACGATATGGAGTTTTTATACTGTCTAAAGCAACCTATCTCCCATGGGTTAAACCTTGATGTGAGCACCCATTTGGGGTATGCATTTCTAAGATTAAAAGTGTACTTACCAATACTAAAACTAAGATAACTTAACATAGTGTCAGGGAAAAGATATTTAAAAATCTGAAACAATATGAAAGAGGACAACAGGTGGTACCAGAGTCAGGTTGTAACCTACAAGTCAAGATTATGCTTCCATTTTGTTTAAATGTATGCTTGTCTGTTGGTATTGTAGAAATAGCAGTTGTCTAAAAGTTTTTAATCCACTGCAAATATGTCACCCCTGTGACTTGTTTTCTATAGTTGATAATAATTTGCAAACTCCCAGTAGTACAAAGTTCATCCAAGGTAAAAAATCATATCATTATTTTATATAATAGAAAAATGATTTGCAAAATATGTAGATATGTTGCTTCTTGCATCTCATGCAAAGGAACATAGCTGGCAGTAGTATAGCACTGTGTTCCCATGTCAAAGGTGACCATGTCCCAGTCAGGGGGAAAGTTGCAGGGACACTTAAGGCCTATTGCATTTCCATCAGCTTCAACTGTCATCCTTCATTGTAAGCTCACCTTCTGTATGGGAGGCAGGGGATATCATTATGGAGTCCCTCTCTTAACCTCCTCTTTTTGTAGGTTGTATTGAAACCCACCCCACTGCTTATCTTTACTTGGGACTTGATTTTCATTGTCAGAGAGGTACTACATTGCAAACGTGACAAGATTCTATATGCCTTATTAGAAGTATGTTACATCCTAATGCACTTATAATGAGGTGGAGAGGATATTCGAGCACCTCTAAATCAGGCCCTTGAGTAGGGAGCAGGCTTCATCTGATGTTTTAAAAAAATGTTCTCGTTATACTCTGTAAAAATGTATTGTGCTGCAGGCTGAATTACAGGGCAATTGAACAACCTTGGTACTCAAAATAAATTAAGGTAAATGCACAAAGAGATGGAGCTTCGTAACAATACCTTCGAAAATATTTGTTGATGGATGCTATTGAAAGAAACCATGCCCCTGTACACCCTGTGGAGAGTTGAAAGCCTAATAAGCTGTAGGACTGATATGTTATCTCCCCACTTTGGTAGGAGCTACATTCCTTTGGAATATGGTCTCCAAGTAGAGGGTAACCCTTTTTGAAGCAGGTGAAGCATGGACATTATTTCTCCAAAATGCCAGGGAAAGCAGGAGTGACATCAAACATCCTTTGACATTAATTGAGTTCCATCACAGGAAGTAACAGCATATAACATTTGACCTTAGGTCTTTCTGGAACATCATTTTACCTTGAAGAGAACACAGTAATTGACATCAGGGAAGTTCCATAATAACTGCATTATTAATATAACAAGATATTACAGACAAACCCTAATTTTAGTAATCACCTATATGAGGGTGCTGGAATGATCTTTGAAAATTATGGGGCACTTTACTTACCCTCACTTGTAGCAAATGAGTCAAAGTAAGTGAGTCAAAGCTCTTTTGAGAGGTTTAGGCACTCTCCACCAATAAAATTTTAAAGTACAATGTTCACATATATTTGCTAGAATGTCACAATATCATAGACTCTGAAAGTAGACTCATGAAATATTTTCTTCCTTTTATGGTGTGCCATGCTAGTGAAACCTGATGCTCGTGTGGGTGAAGAACCCCAAACCCCAAATTTAAATGTTCCCCAAAATTTAAATAACCCCAAATTTACCATTGAAGTTCCGCTGCATTACCCTTAAGCTTGAGATAAAGAAAACCCTTCTCAATGTCAGGCTCAACATTAGTTTAGCAGAGTAATAACATACTAATAGGTAACTGGGATCACTCAAAAACTGAGTTGTAGATCAGGGGAAAAGATAAAGGGTTTATTACACGTTTTAAGCAGTACAAACTAAAGACAAATATATGCCATGAAGACAGAGTACATAGTCAAGTAATCAGAATTATTCTAAATCCCGATGAACAGCAAAAACCATACGAGAAACAGACAACTTCCCTAGAGGAAAGTAAAAAAATCTGGCTCGCCCCGAGAATTAAGGGGTTTCATACACATTTTATGAATAGCTAATCAGCAATGACTGCAAATTCTACATGACATGGCTAGTAATAACACACATTGTACAAAAGAAGTAAAAGCATCAAAAAAGCACATAACATTTCCCTACTTTTAAGAAAGACTCCAGCAGCTCCTGCACTGTTGTTCTCTGGAGATGCATAACACAATATGAAACAATTTTCAAACAATAACCCATACACTGGTGTATTCATAAGGTCCACATCAGAACTGCAATGGAAATGTCCTTGGGGTTGCAACATTTAATACACAAAGAAAGTTTCATTCACAATACATTCACTCAAAGGAAAATTACAAATCTGCAAAGACTATTTGGAGAAAAGACATGCAGGGGGGAGTTTGATTTGGAGGGCGAACGAGAAGGAGAAAGATGAAAAGAACATCAGAACAGTTTCCATATTGAGAACAATTGTGTCTGTGTAATGTGGGACAACTAAATCACATTAATAAGCATATTTCTAAATGTGTAAAATTGTTTTTAGTCAGTCAGTCAAAAATGTATTTATTTCGGCATAAGCCCTAAAAGAAGCAGCAGGAAATAAAACATTTGCCAAATATTTAAAACCGTTTAAAACCAAAATATACCATTATGTACAGAAATGACAATTATAAAAAATGTAAAAAGCAATCCAGTTTTAGAACTTTTGTCCTTGCCCATCACATACGACACAAAAACCTGGAAACTGCAAATACAATGTGCAAGTCCTTATTCGTTTTTACAAGTCTATAAACTTCCTTACAGTGCCCAGAGCCCAAGTTCTTGCACAAGTTTATAAGCTCTTTCTGACGTATTTTGCCATATCCTCGGCAGAAAAAGAGCACATGCAGGTCAGACTCCTCTTTGGCTGGACAAGCAGGGCAGCCCTGGTCCCGCCCAGGAACACACTGATTTGTGTATGCATTGAGAGGGAGACAACCATATCGAAACTGTAGATAAAGTTTCCTAGCCAGCGTTGGATAAACAACGTTAAGTACAGTCTTCAGCATATATGTGCATTTCACATCTAGGAATATAGACAGCCTGGAGCCAGCCCTAGGACTGAGCTACAATTGGTCCATTTGAACATCGCAATATCCTCTTATCAAGACCTTCCTAGTTTTGCTTGCACAGGCTGATCTGGGATTCTCCCACAAGTCACATAATCCTAGAGCAATCAAACAGTTTTTAACATACATAAGCCATGGAAACTTCCTGTTCCACGAAATGCTAAGGATCTCCTCTAGCTCACTCCTATATACAGCGAGGTCCGAGGTAGCCCATATCGGCTGCCAAAAAATAAGTGGCCTACATCCTACAACTGTTTGATTGGTCTCAATCCTAGGTCCATGCAGAGAGGGAATAAAGGGGTGTTTACCAGGAGACCAACTATTTGTCTGAGAATTTTTTTTTCGGTGATCAGCATTGGATTTACGTTTGAGTGGCCCCATATCTCAGCACCATACAGTTTCGCACTTCTCACCTGTGTTTTAGAAATCTCTAAGACGGGGCTCATAGGTTTGTGATGGGTATCCCTGAAGACTTTGGCCAAACCCCCCGAGATTTGGGTTAATTAAGATTTGTCTTTATGACCTGGGGCCCCCAGGTCATTTTTTCATTTAGGGTGACCCCCACTTACTCAAATTCACTAACTCTCTCTAGGGGTGAGCCATTCAGGTGGGGGCCGGGATAAAGCGTTTTTCTGGGGTTAAAAACCATATATTTGGTTATCTGTACATTTATCTCCAACCCCTATCTTTACAAAAAAGTGAGAATCCATCCATTATTCTTTGTAGCCCCATAGGGACTTAGACAGGAGTAGCGTGTCGTCAGCAAACATCTACGCCGGCACACAGACCTGAGCCAACTTCGGGGCATCGATGTTCTTGCATTGGCTCATGCCGCGTACCAGACCGTTGATGTAAATGCAGAATAAGGTGGGGGCCAAAACGTACCCATGTCTAACTCCCCTATTAACCGGAATTGGGGTAGTGAGGTCCCCCCTTTTCCCATACCTGATTTTAGCGTAGTTCCCTACATGGAGCCGAATGATAATCTCTAGGAGATATGGAGGTATCCCCAACTCCCACAACACTCTCCACAAAGTCTCCCTGGGAACCAGGTCAGAGGCGCTCCACAGGTCAACAAAGACCAGATAAAGGCTCCCTCCCTCCAATACTACTGTTTTCCAGTGGAGGAGTTGGAGCCTAAATATCTGTTCTAAGGTCAAAGTTTTGGTTCTAAACCCAGCCTGTAGATGGGACATTATTTGGTTTTCATGCAGCCAGGGCTGAACTCGGTCAAAAAATCCTTGCAAAGGCCTTTTGAGATATGTCTATTAGACTGATAGGTCTATGTTTAGAGGGTTGAAAAGGACAGCCCTTCTTAAATACTGGGATTACTTCAGCCCCCAGCCACGATTCAGGTAAGTTCATCCCTTTAAGGATGGCATTAAAAATCAGCCACAGGTAGGGGGCCCACATTTTTGGCTCTTTTCTGTATAGCTCTCCGGGGACATTGTCAAGACCTGCCAGGGAGATTTGTGGGGAATCTATATCGGTGGTGGGCAGTGTGAAGAGAGATGTTACTACCTTAACACCATTATCTGGTGTTGAAGAGTTCAAGGCTTGATAGTGGTTGACCCAACTCTCTGCCGCTATGTTCACGTCCAAGGGAGTCCGACCCTTGCTGCTACCGGTCGCAACAATGTTCCAGAATGATCTTGGATCCTTGGATTCCAGGGCTATTTTTAACCTGTCCCATTTATCTATTCCCCAGGCAACCTTGGCAGAAGCAATGCTGTTCTTGTACTGGGCCCTAGCTGTTTTGATGGCACTCTGGGATTTATGTTTAATAGCCTCTATAAGAGTTTTCTTTGCCTGTTTACAGCCTGTTTACAGCTGCTATTAAACCACGTACCCTTTTGTTGACTCCTTCTGACCTGTGGACAGGGTCTGAAAAATGCTTCTCTTAGTTTACAGTAGATGGAATCATTAATGACCCTTAGTCCACTGTAAATATCAAGTAAAGCCCCGTTGTCCACTAGGTCATTAGGTCAGGAATGATACTTTCACAAAGTAGAGCCAGCTTCACTTGACAGTTTTCCATCTGCGCCCACTTGACCTTTCTTTTGTTGTTGGTGACAAATAGCCCATCCCTGGCACACTGATCTAGATCTCTTGATCCCGTTTCTAGAGGGAGCTCAAGGGTTGCTAGCAGGGCGTTGAGATCAATATCATGGTTGGGTAGGATAATAAATTCGGTAACGAAAGAACAACCTCTGGATTCTATTAGAACATAGTCCAGTATTGACTCGTGGCCCACCCTGTTAAAAGTATATTTACCAGGCGAATCGGAACTAAATTGACCATTACAGGCACGTAGTGAATGTTTCAAGGTAAAAGCCTTGATTTGTAGCGCCTGAGAAGACCAGGCCCTAATCGGAGTTGAATTTATCTCAGGAATGGCCCACACCTCGTCTTCTTCTCTGCCACAAGAGTCATTAAAGTCTTTTAGGTGTTCATATTGGCAGTTTAAATCACCACCCCAAAAAATTAAGGCATCTTCTAGGTCACCCGACATTACTATATCTAGATGGTCTATTGTAGGTGACTCCTTTCCGATTTTGTAATCCTTGTTAAAGGACAGGATAAGGGTCAAGATATCTGACCCAGTGTCCTCAGTTTGTAAGACAGTACATCCTAGATGGATCCCAATCCATATAATTAGCCCTCCCGATGGTCTTCCCTGCCCTTTAGAAACTGCTGGTTTGAAATAGGATGCAAATCCCGGACTAGTGTGTTCCTCAACAGCCCAGGTTTCTTGGAACATGCAGAAGTCCCAGGAATCTACCAATATTCCCCAATCCGTGTTATTCAATTTATTTTTGATGCCTGCCATGTTCCATGAAAGGAGCTTCACTGTGTTTTGATGGGGTAATAGAGATATTATGGGTCCCTTCCAGAGCATCCACATTTAAAGCCAACAGGGAGAACAAGCAGTGTTGTCAGGGGGTGCTTCGGCCTCGTTAGAGGACCCTTTTCCTCTAGTGGGTGAATGCCCACTTTCAGCCTGCAACTTAACCAATGCCAAATTTAGAGTCGGAGAAACAGGAGGTGAGGCTCGTACAGGACAAACATAAACATCACTGTGACTGGAGTCAGATTTCTCTTTCTCGGGGTATGAACTATCAGACTTTTGCTGTTCGTTAGCTATCCCTACTATTTCTCTACCCTTTTGAGTCTCCAACAGTCAGTCGACTTCATTTAAGTGCCTAAATCTATTTTGTAGAGGTAGTGTAAACTGGATGGGATTTTGGTTGAAAAAATTCTGTCCCCCTTGTGGGCGTGCTCTGCGCCAATTATGTAAACCAGTACCCTGATCCTCACACCTTGTACTAACATTATTGGGTACATAGAAGTGAAGTAAGTAAGAGGAAGACATCTAATACGTCCCCCACTTACTTGATGGTCAGGGATAGAGTGTAGGAGATGTTGTGTAATGTGTGGCTTTCTTAAATTGACTATTATACACTCCCCTTTAATGTCTTTTGGTCTATTTCCCACCCAACTTACTCTGCTTGTCAGCAGAATATCATTTACACTGACAAATTGACCCCTGCTAGAGAAAAAATGGAGGCATTTATTTTTTAACTCGGAGTGTGATTCCTTTGCCCCTGGACTAAGAGACGGGACTCCAGAAAGAATTACTACATAAGGAATTGAAGCTGGGGGGGGGGGGGTTGGGGTAGGCAACTCTGGACTAGATAACTTGCCAGCTGAGACCAACCCGGCAACAGTATTTGTAGTAGCTCTTGGGCCCTCAACCTCCAGGTTCCCCCTCCATTTGCAATTTTTTCCATTGGGCGATTAGGTTCCTTCTCTCTACAGGTAATGTTTTTTCCCCTGTCCTGACCAGGGATGCTTGCCCCTGGCTCTAATGGCTTAGAACCCGCCACCTCTTCTAAGATTGATGGGCTGTTTCTATCTGCGGTAGCGGGTGGTCTCTCATTTCTAGGCCCTTGAAGGCTAATTATTTTGTCAATATGTCCATGAATATGTGCCAATTCTTCCCTTACTATATCTCTAATTTGTACTTTTAGAAAACTTTGCAGGGAGGGGAACCAGGTAGGTTCTAAATCAACCTTTTTATGCTTTGCCTCACTCCACTTGTTAGGGTCTAGGCCACTCTCTACGAGCTCTATGGAATCACCAAGAGTGGCTTTCCTCTTAGTCCCAGCTCTTGTTTTTCTACTATAAGGCTTACAAGCGATGGGTTTCTGAGCTCCTCTAGCTGGGCCCCTTTTCTTCGTTAACATTTTTGGGGTGGTACCCACTCCCTTGTGGAGTACTATGGCTAGGTTGTTCCGGAGTAGGGGAAGGGGAATATGAGGCAATTAAGGGGTTGGGAGGTGTACACAATGGTTGGAGGTCTGGGGTCAGGGATAGCCTATGCTCTGTGCGTTCTATTTCTTTTGCGGCCACCCCTATCTCTCTTTGGAGCATTATATCAATGGAGGTTTGGGGAAGAGAAAGGGGTACTGGTTGTGGAGGTGCATGGCACTGGACTTTTATATTATGTTTCCCCATGTTAAAATACACGGTTTCTTGCTGTGATACAATATCATTGTCAATTAATAAAATAGTTCGATTTGGCTGACTTAAGTATTCAATGTACAATATGTACCTAATAGGGAGACACACGGTTAGCCAGGTGAAGGGTTTGGGGCTCAAAGTTCTTAAATGACCTGTGACTAACAAGGTTCTTTACAACCAGTACTT
Organism: Lissotriton helveticus; assembly: GCF_964261635.1. Lineage (NCBI taxonomy): Eukaryota > Metazoa > Chordata > Amphibia > Caudata > Salamandridae > Lissotriton > Lissotriton helveticus. The sequence goes on along the minus strand of NC_136057.1, from coordinate 2,119,718,533 downwards.
AATATTTTGATGGCCCTACCCTTGAGTCCAGGTATCTTCGTGGGTTCCGGATAAGTCTTCAACCAAAGGGGGGTGGCCCAACCCGGCCTCTTCCGGCCACTGACGGGCAAGGACGGGCCGCCCTTGTGGCACGCGCCCGTCCCGCGCCGCGGGAATGCTGAAGCGCTAATGATCGCCTGGTAGCTCCCCCCCCTGCAGCTGTGGCCAGTCCAGCTAGCGCGGGGCACCCTGGGACGTGGAGTCCCACCAGGATCAGCCGCTGGGCTGTTGACTCGGCAGGAGGGCGGGGTGTGGCGGTAGATAGACCTTGGGACAAGGGTCCCACCAGGGCACAGAGGTTGAAGATGAACTAGCCCCCAAAGCAGTAAACTTCTCTCTAGCCCACGGCGCGGGAATGCTGGAGCGCTTATGAGTGCCTGGTTGCTCCTCCCCCTGCAGCTGTGGCCAGTTCAGCTAGCGCAGGGCACCCTGGGACATGGAGTCCCACCAGTGTCAGCGCGACACAGCCACTGTGCTGTTGACTCGGCAGGAGGGTGGGGGTGGCAGTAGATAGACCCTGGGACAAGGGTCCCACCAGGGTACAGAGGTCGAAGATTAACTTTTTCTCTGTAGCCCACATCGTGGGAATGCTGGAACGCTTATGAGCGCCTGGTTGGTCCTCCCCCTGCAGCTGTGGCCAGTTCAGCTAGCGCGGGGCACCCTGGGACATGGAGTCCCACCTGGGTCAGCGCGACACAGCCGCTGGGCTGTTGACTCAGCAGGAGGGCGGGGTGTGGCGGGGAATAGACCTTGGGACAAGGGTCCCACCAGGGTACAGAGGTTGGAGATGAACTAGCCCCCAAAGCAGTAAATTTCTCTCTAGCCCACGCCGCGGGAATGCTGGAGCGCTTATGAGCGCCTGGTTGCTCCTCCCCTGCAGCTGTGGCCAGTTCAGCTAGCGCAGGGCACCCTGGGATATGGAGTCCCACCAGTGTCAGCGCGACACAGCCGCTGCGCTGTTGACTCGGCAGGAGGGTGGGGGTGGCAGTAGATAGACCCTGGGACAAGGGTCCCACCAGGGTACAGAGGTCGAAGATTAACTTTTTCTCTGTAGCCCGCATCGTGGGAATGCTGGAGCGCTTATGAGCGCCTGGTTGGTCCTCCCCCTGCAGCTGTGGCCAGTTCAGCTAGCGCGGGGCACCCTGGGACATGGAGTCCCGCCAGGGTCAGTGCGACACAGCCGCTGCGCTGTTCACTCGTCAGGAGGGGTGGCAGTAGATAGACCCTGGGACAAGGGTCCCACCAGAGTACAGAGGTCGAAGATGAACTAGCCCCCAAAGCAGTAAACTTCTCTGTGTTTTCAGTACAATGTTAATATTTCACAATTTACAACTAGAATTAATCATAAAAAGCAATATTATTCAAAATAATTTATCACTCAAAATTGTCGATTTAAAAAAACGTTAACACTTACTGAATCATTTTTTTTCAAAATGTGCTCTGAGTGCCCCACATGTCAAAAATGGCATTCAATATGCCAGTATAATCATTTTGTGTGTAATAAAATATGTTCATATAGCATGTGTGACCTTTGCATCAAAAATTATCTTTGCATGTCAGGACCAGCATTTGGTCATAGTTGCCCCCCTCCCATTTGCCATTGTTGCTCTTCCTTATGCCAAGAATTACCACCAGCAGTTTTGTCAAGGCTGCCCTATTCAAAGAATACAATCAACTATACCAGCATTTTTCCACGAGTGCACCATATGCCAAGAATTACCTCCAGTGCTCCACACCATTATTTTACCATGGGTGCCTCTTATGACAAATATTACACCCAGTATGCCAGTGCCAGTATTCTGTCACAGATGCCGGTCATACTAAGAAGTATTTTCAGTATTTTGCCATGATTGCCTCTGTAATAAAAGACTTGCCTTCAATATACCAAGGCCAACACCAGACTTGCAAACATCATTAGACCTGAACAATATTTGCTGGAGTACCTTTTCAGTAATGCCCAACAATTATGCCTAAGTACATATTATTTTGTAAAATGTTTTTTGCACAAAACACGCTCTTCTATACGTTCAGGGATACATTTTGTGCAAAAAAAAGTTCAAAATCACACGTGATGCAAACAACTCAAACACTTAATCAATTCATTGTTGTTCTTCCCGTGCACCTGAGATGGAATTCTTACCTAACGATGCCTCATTATCATGGCATGCTTTAATGGGGTAGTCTCAGGAATTTAGCACTGATAACGTGCAATGCCAGAAATTAAAAGAGATTAAAATGGATAAATAAAATTTCGGCCGGGCGAAACTTAATACAACATTCTTACACATGCTCCATTGCATTAACTTAATTCGCTTATTCTCGCTCATTCATTCTCACTCACATTTACTCATTCATTTCCACTCACTCTTTTAGACTCACTGGGACTCCTGAGAACGCATAAATGGCTTCCCTGTCATGAATTTCTGCACGATTTGTTTTGTAGATTTGATATTTGTTGGTTATTCAGGCTGGCTACCAATTTTGGCCACGTCGTCATTTGCTACCTTTTGATCACTAATAAATGTATTGATTGCCTTGTTTAATAACATTGCTACCTAAATGTCTTAAAAAGGAGTGTGTGCTTCCTCTTTTGTTTATTCAGACGTCATTGTATATTTCACATTTAATGCATGCATGTTAAGGTGTGGGACTGGATCCTTGGTTATGAAAGCAAAGTGCTATGTGTCTTTTAGGTTGTTACCATGTCATATATGTTCTGGTGAAAGTAGGTCACTGTTCTCCACACACACACACACATACACCCTCCACACATTCACACTTAAAACATACGCTTATATAGATGTGTAAATGCATGGTAAATTAAATAAGTGAGGTACTTATTGTAACAGTGGTAGAACTCAGATGCAATTGTATGTAATTTATGACACAAATTAAGCGGAATATTAGAAATTCCAAAATATATTTTTTTGTATACACATATATAAACTCCTTTTTTCCTGTGTGTGTTGTGTGTGATATGATATAAATGTATATTAACACAGTTTTATTCTGTATCAAGAGAACGCTGTACTAAGTCATGTGATTTAAAGCAAATTCAGCACAGCGTGCAAAGGGAGCAATTTTATGCCCCTAAACAGCACTTCAGGTGATGTTCTTCTCCTTTCGGTGGCTTGCAATGTCAAAGCCTGTGCGGAGCCGAGGTGTTCAGGGACCCTGCCTGCCGTAAGTGTCCAGCTGAAAAATCTGGGAGATATCCCAGGGCTCAAGGAGTTCACTTTTTCAGTTGCTCTGATTTACTTCAGAATGCTCCTTCAGGGAATTTACATTTTCCATTGCTCTGATTCCCCTTTTCCCTTCATGCCATCTTTAAAAATCCATTAGAGATCAGTGAGACAGTTTGTACGAGCTTTCATTTCCAAGTGTTTGTGTACGCAGAGCAAACACATTGTGCTGGAGGTGATTTATGCTCTTTTACCTTCCATTTACCTGTATTTTCTGAGATTTAAAGTGTACGGTCCAGGAGAGTACACAGCCATCTGAGAACAATAGGGCTTTCTGACTGAGTAACGAACTAAACTTTATAACACAAAGGATATAGATAAAAAAAATAAAAAATTGATAAAATCACAGGATAAGGTTTACGCTCTTCCCTGCAAAACATGGGTTTCATCATTATGATAAAATCCCCCAGAATACTCTGGAATGATTGTCAGGATACTAGGATTATGAGGCTCAATGGACCGATTTAGGTGACGAGGTTTCCCAAACTATGAAATAAAAATGTACACATTATGTGGCACATCCTCTGCAGTATAATTTTAATCAGGTTGAGCCAGAAACATTTTGTGTGAAATCTGCAAATTATGCTAATTATATTGCAAGTAAAATGAATCCATAATCGTGCTTTAAATGCTGAAGCCACATAATCACACAATTCCAATGGCCCTCACAATCGTCCATTGTTTTTATCAAACATTTCTTCACAAAAAGGTAAACAAAACACAAATATAATTCCTATTAGAGCCCATTCTTAGCTGTACGTTAACAAAAACAGCTTTTTGAAGTTAACTACCATAAAATAAACATTCAATATAAAATAAATAGTGGGTAACCTGTAATATAGTTCTATTTTGCCTTGTCTGGGGTTCAGGTTATGTTTACAATGGTTTATGGTCCGATATTACCTCTTTCTGGACACTATTCTTTGCTGGCTGTTGGTCTCTGCGTATGTTACTACTTGTAAATAGTAGGAAACTGCTTGTACCTCCCCTTCTAAAGCAGCTGCTATACATTGAAACACCCTCTTTGGCATATTTAACTTCCATAAAAGGCCATGTACATGGTACCTTAAGTCATCTTGGGCGTAGAAAGTTGAATGTCATATGTGGGCTGCAGTGAGAATTTATATCAGCCACACCATCCACATATGTAACAAAATATAATTCTATCAGGATTACCTCTGTGCATTGGCTAAGTTGCTTTTTAAATTGACTGCAGTGACATGTGGCATGGAACAATGCCTTTATATTAAATGAAAAGCCTATTTTTATATATTCCTATGTTACCCTAAAGTGTACATAGTAAGCCCACAGAGAACTGTGCTAATATTGAGCATCGGACACACTGCATGTTGAGTTTAGTAAACCATCACAGTGGAATAAATCCCGAAAGCTAATTGACTATGAAGGTTAGTATAGACCTTTCAGTAACAGACCTAGGAGGGATTAACATCTTTACGTTTTACTTCAGCTTAGGAAAGGGCTAGAAAATGGTTCAGCATTATTTCATGTTCCTTAAAATATGATAATGCTGAAATCACATGTTTAGGTAACTTCAGCAGACAACTAAGTTACATTTTTTTAACTTTAGGCTACCTGAGCCAGAACTAGCTTAAAACTAGCTCTGCCACTCATTACACCTCCAGAGATGGAATACAAATCCTTTGCAGGGAGAGTTAATCAACCTGGCCTGGAGAACAATGGACTGCCTCTGAGTACAGGAAAAGCAATGGGTGTTAACTGGTGGCCATGTAGCAGGGATTAACTATCTGAGAGTGGATAGCAAAAGTTGTCAGGACAAAATGCCCTCTTTTGAATTGCAGATGCCAATAAGGGCTTCTCCTATTCATCCCCAGGAGTCTCCTAGACTGTTCGGCTCTAGCTACAGCAGGAGGAAAAACCAATGCTGAGCTGCCAGGTAGAGGAGTGGCCTAGGAGCTGATCACAGGCCTTCCTGGTGGCAGCTGGGCCCAGCCATCTTGGAACAGGGGCTTATGGGTAATTTTACAGGAAGGCATGTGTCCAGCGATCTTGCAACAATGGTTCGTGGGTAATTTTACTGTAAGGCAAAGGGGAAGCGCTTTAAAAGGAGGTAACTGACTGACAAGTACACAGGCTAAAACTGCCACCTCCATCACCACCTTCACAGAACATTCATGGATCTGCATAGACTCCAGATGAAGAAGAACCTGCTGGAAAAAGAATATTGACATCTGACTCTTGTTGAAAAAAGACCGGTCACACAAGGGCCTCAAGGACTCCTGAATCCTGCTGTCATCAAGGGATTGGGACTTTCTCCAAAGGCAAAATGCTTGGCCTCCTGTTTACCTTCTTAAGGGACACAAAAAGAAGAAGCACCTCTGACTCCATGTGGGCTCAAATGACTAAAGAGGACTAGACCCTGCAGGAGACCTGGCTAGAGAGAGATCTAGTGTCCAGATGATTGCCCTGTGAAGCTATAGGCTACAGAACTGATAAAAAGAAGCTTTCCCAGCAATTTAAGACTAAAGGGCTGATTACTATGGCAGATGGACTTAAGTCCGTCCGCCATCGTCCAGGGGATTGGGACCACCCACCTACATGGCTGCGATCCCGCACTTCAAATTACAATGTGGCCGCCACCACGGCGGCCACAAAAGGCAGTTTTAACATGGTGGCGTGTGCTGCTGGCTGCAGCACCAGTTGCAATGTTAAAAGTGCAGGTTTTGCTTTTCCCTGCACTAAGTAGTAGGCACCACATTGTGCCTCCCACCTGGTGCAGGGAAATGTAGGGGGCATCATAGGTGTCCCCAGTGCAAAAACCAACAGCCCCAGCATAAAGGGGGCCTGCAATGGGCCCGCTAAGTCAATCCCCACCAGCCTTTCCATGGTGGGGGAACAGACATAGAAAAGCTGGCGGGATCCAGCATCCAAATCTGGTGCCATTCTAGGGTTGCGGGCGGGTCCGACAGGCAATGGTAACGATTGCCTCTGTCGGGCCCGTGGCGGACGGGCTTCCCAGGCAACAGTCACACCGCCTGCCAACCTTATCTGGCGGGTGGGAATTGGCCCTCCAATGAAGGTGAACCTGCCACCGACAGTCTGCCAGTGGCGGGTTCACTGCCATAATCATCAGGCCCTAAGTCTCAAGGTAAACCTTTTAACTGGGAAGAATTGCCTGCTGTAGTCAGTCAGTCTGAAATTGTTCCTAGGTCATGGTCTTTTGTGAACTGGTGTATTTCTATAGTGCTTGACTTTTTCTGGATCCTTTTAGATTTATACCCTTAAACATTCATATCTCCACTTCTCTTTAACCTATTTTGATAATTTGTGTGTCTTTTTACTCCTTTAAATGTCTTTAGTTTTCTCAATTGGTTTACATTTTTATTGTGTTTTGTACTGTACTTTAAACATTTAGATTTTTGGTCCTGCCTACACTTAGCACACACTTATTTTAGGATTGCCATCAAATTGTGCCATAGCTAACAAGGATTGAGCAGAGCTGTGTTTTGACCTAACGAGGATGGGTTAATTGAGCTGGCAGAGTGCCCCACTCCCAAATGAATGACCCAATTTCTGACAGAAGGTAATATTTAGAAGCCCCCTGATATATATCCATATTGTTCTTAGATAAATGCTAAATTATAACTACAACTCTGACTTCTGAGAGGAATTAGGCCCATCCGGCCATACTGGAGTTGATTTCACTGCAGCAGAAAGACTGGTTTTTGGTAAGAGATGATGTAGTCACATTTACCTGTTACTATTCACACTTTAACAAATGGCTTCCTATTTAAGGCAGACACATCTTCAAACATACATTTCTTTTTCATAAACCATTTCGTGTTCAATCCTCCAAATGCTTTAAGCAGAATTTGTATTATACTGGAGAAATCTGATTTGTCCATAGTTCTGAGTCTGGCCTGCTTGGAATTATTTTGTAAAACAGAAAAGACTGCAAATAAGTCCATCGCTGTCAATGCGGTCAGTGTTTGTAACTATAGCACTATCGCCATGTTTCGCAGCTATATTCGCTCATTCACAATGTTCAAAACAGAACGGAAAGGTTTAGTTTTTCAGCATCATTACCAACTTTGAGGCTTCGAGTGCTTTTCTTTGAAAGCAATTCCCAACTTTTCACTTTATTTTCTGTATACTTATCAAGGCCAATCAACATCTTGCTAATGATCTCGCTAAGGAATACAGTACACTGATATATCTATGTGTATACATGTACATATATATACCCTCATCCTTTTGGAGCAATCTTATGACTGAGAATCATCTATGCAATTAAGTGTAGCAATATATCTAAAAATCTCAAAGGTAACAACATTTTTGCTATGATTCTAATATTGTTGCGTATTCTCAATTTTCGTTAATCCATTCAATAAATCCATAAATGTGCTTTAAATGCAGAAGTCACAGAATCACACAAATTCCATGGCCCTCACAATTGCCCATTGCTTTATCAAAAAGTTATTCACAAAAAGGTAAACAGCATATAAATATTATAATTCCTATTAGTGCCCATTCTTAGCTGTACATTAACAAAGCAGCTTTTTCAAGTTAACTAACCCGTATTTTGTCAACCATTTTACCTGACACAATAAATGAACAAAATCCTAAATAACATTCTACAGAACAGCACTACCTGCTGAGAGTGAGAATATGGAAGAGACAGAGCTGAAGCCCTCTGCCATACATTAAAAAGCAATGCCTGAACATGATACAGAAGAGGTGGTAGACATGGTTGCAGGTTAAATAATGTTTGGATATGGTAAGAAAAGAAAGTGAAATCTGTGAGGCATTTAAGGAAACAGAAAACAGAAGTTGGGGGCGGAAGCTTTCTTGTCTTTTTTCCTCTTGGATTCAAGATGCATGGTGGTTGATAACATTATTGTCAACAAAACATTTAAAATTGTTTTAGAGGTGTGTGGATTGCAAAACAACATTGGTGTACAATTGAAGGATGGCAATAGGACAGTGAGTAACAATTGGTTCAACGAAGAAGGCAAAATGGAAATAAATACCATGTTCCACAATGCAATAAAACTGAATAAATAATTGTACTAAGATAGAATAAGTTTCTAAACAAGTTGAAACAAATGAATACAAGGCATTAGGGTGACCAGCATATCATACTATCAAGATGAATTGTAAAGATTTAATAAGAACATATAGAAATGATCAATATAGTTCTTGATTAGGGTTACTAAGAAGAATGGGGTTGCTATGGATTGCTGCTAACACATTGGGTACATTTACATATGTAAGGGGGATAGGAGCACACTGCTTAATCTCCCAGCACAGTTCACACCTTAGCATTATGGTAAATGCAGTTCACTTTAAACGCTTACTGGAGTTTTTGCTGAAGTGTTTCACCAAAGTTGGTACAGGTTAGTGCTGTGAATCTCTAGCTCCCATCCTTTCTACATTTTCATATGTGTTAGACGACTATTCATATTTCATATGTATATCAAGGTTTATGGACTGTAGTTCCAATAAGCCTTTGACTGTGGTTTAGCAAATCATATTTACAATAAATGTGCCCAAAGGAAGTCCCTGCACAGCAAAAAAGAAAATGATCTTCCCATTGAGCACACTTCCCTATCCAATCCTGTGTACAAACAATTTAAAGATAATATTTAAAAAGCATCCTGTGCCTAAAAAGTACACCCACCAGAAGAAAGCAGACTCTGCGTTTGTCTGCAAAAAGGTGTATGAAAATAGCAATGTTGTATTTCTTTGCAAAATATTAATACTAGTTCGCGTTTGGAGGGACACCACAATTTGGGAGCTACACAACCGGAATATCATCCACCAAATCATTGTTTCTGAACTTTTACAACAACAAAAAATGTTTAGTGGAAGAGCTAAGACTGCACTGAGGGCAATATCGGACAATAGATGAAGCTAGAAGGGCTTGTCCAGAGACTGTTTACGCAGTGGGAGCCAGCGAAGACTGTCATAGTAAGAAGTAAAAAGATCTCCTATCAACAGTATGTTTAGCTATGACCTTCAGAACATCATTCACACTATGCATTAAGTACTTGGGAAGAACCAGGTAAATGGTGTTGCCATAGCCAAGCCTTGATGTAATAACTGACTGTTTGAGAATTTTCACACATTTTGCAACATTTTTATTTTTGTTAAATCTTGTTGCATTTTTATTTTTCTTACTTCTTGCTTAGTTTTTGCTTGTGGGTAACTGGTTTGAGCAGAATGTGTCTTGCAGTAACAGTGAAACTGGATTTGTGCCACAGCTGCATAAGATTTGTGAGCAACATTTCTCTCATGAAATTGGAAAAAGGTATACATTTAGCAGGTCTCTCCCACATCTGTTGTGTGCAAGGTCACACCTTGTGTACCATTCTCATACAGAAGTCTGTGCAGACATAATTCATGGCATATGCAGATATACCACAAGCTTGAAACTGAAAAGTTATTGCCTACCCCTTTTTAACAATTGTAAACAAGAAGTTGGAACTGGACATATAACGTTGTGGCTCAGGATATGCAGTAGTAATTTGATCCATGGTGGTTGTGTTTGGGTACATAGAACCTACTTTGGTATACAAAATCAAAATCTTGTAAAGCTGAATCTGGATTCTAAATCTGAGTCTGAACGTTTGAGTCTTTGAATTTATGAGGCAGCGTGGGTAAATGATATCTATGCATATTAGTTAAGGGCATGTCATATGAGACAGTACCTGGGTATAGGACAATGGACCATGGTATATAAAACTGTGCTGGGTATACAAAACTCTTTGTGAACCCATGAGCCCATTCTCCCTCACAAATGGTTGAAACGGGAAATATAAAGCTGTTCGTACCTCATAAAGGCAGTAGCTAACCATATGTCAGTGTCAATGCATACGAGGAGCTGCCTCATATGAGCCTATATTAGGCATACTAGGATATGCCTTGACATACAGAGTTCTGCCTGAGTATGAGTACTGATGCAGCATGATTTTAAAAATCATGATACACGATATGCTTATACACAGAAGACTTGAAAGGTTTAAAGTACACGTTGCACACATTAGACATAGTGACACATGAAACAGAGAAAGGTGAAGTAGAAGAACTGTAATAGTGTGCTTTAAAATGTGAGATAAAGAAAATACATTTATAAGACACTGCTAATACATATAAATGAGTTGCAATAATGAATTTGTAATGCCTAGTTTGCTTATTAAAATATATTGATAACAATTGTGATGCTAAGTGGAGTGGCCTACTGTTTTCCATGTACTTTGTTGAAAATGCACCAGTTAGAACAGTCAGTACAAAAATGTGTGGCAATGAAGTAGAAGCTTGATAATTTCCAATATGATACTGTAGACTATAGTTAATTAAATATTAAAAACGATCTTCGTAGGATGAAATTAGAAAAATTTGCATTTATATGAATGTTGTGAAACATTGTGTTAGTAGGGCATTTCTAACATTGGCCATTTCATGTAACAACCATTTGTGAAGATTTGTGCAGTCATCAATTGAATTGATTCAATTTCAATATATTTGAAGTAAAGTTAGAACTCATTTTATTTAAATGTGCAATGCTAACTCGAAGGCTTTCATGACATTTTTTTATCACTAGAGCTGACCTTTCCCCTGATTTAGTTCAATGGATTGTTCTTTGAAAATTAAATGATACTTATTTGTCCCATACACGTCTATAACCTGACATTCTTGAATGTTTCTTCAGCGTTCACCCTGAAATATTCCTGTGAGATTAGAATTTCAGCTATGTCTATGAATCACAACTTTATATTTCTTTTCTACCAATGTTAGGCCTGTGTGGACTCACAAACTTGCATTTCTCTTGACTAGCATCGGAAACCAGCCTGACGTTTCAGTCATCTCAGGTGACATTATGTGAACATGGACATGTGATAGACTTTTAATGGTGGTGTGATGCTACCCCAATGGACATTGCTAAAAACTCAATAAAAGAAGAAACCCCAAAGGAGGGGCAATGTTATTGATTCTTGACCTATCACCATTGATTTTTTCTTTTTTGAAACCTGAATGCTATGCTAATCGGTCTTTTACTTTGGACTGTTTGTCGATACTACAATTGGTAGCTGATGGACTGGGACCTTCTTTGCTAAATATTTTCTATTTTTCAATCTCCATTATATCTTCAGCTTCAAGCTAATAGTCTCGTCTCTAGTAGGCTTTAAGGGGTCCATTATGATGTCAGGCAGATCACCACCGCCCGGTCGGGCGGTGGCGATCCGCCCAACATTATTCCTCACCTGCCCTCCATTTATCCCCCGCCATATTACAATGACAGGGGTTATAGCGGGGGGACGGAAAGACCGTCTGCCGCATTTCCGCTGGCAGGCAATTGTTTTGATTGCCTGCCGGGTGAAAGACGGGCCTTAACAGGATGCCTGATGGAGAAGGCCTTTCCATGGTGGCCATACGACCCTGGAAAGGCATGTGGGAATGGCTTTGGGGCCCCGTTGCCAGTCCCCAGTGGGGGTGGGGGGGTAAGGGGCTGCACTTGGGGGGTAGCTATGGTGCCCCCCATATTGGCATGTACAAGGAGGCACATTTACCCTTGTGGCGGGTGCTGACAGCACCACCCGCCACAATGTTAAATGTGGTGGATGCGATCGCCAGGGTGTCGGCCACATCCTATTGGGCACAGCGGGACCGCCGCACCCCTGGAGGTCGGTCCCGTTCACCGTTACAGTGGCATCATAATGGGCCACTTAGTCTGTACTTTCCCCCTGTTTTTGTGGGATCTGATTTGTTAGAAATGTGAATCATCCTTCAGCCTTAGATTGTAGTGGGGCTCTGTAACTCTGCAAATAGAATGTTATAACCACTCAATAAAGATTTGCCTAAATGTTTGGTGCTTTAATGCAAGCCATGATGTTCTTGACCGAAGTAGTTAACAAATTGCTTATTTTAATAAATTTAGATTTTTTAATACAAAAGCTAAATTAATCTGAATCTTGTCTGAGTCCATTATTGAGTCCTGTTGGTTCTTCCATTTAAACTATGCTACTATACCAATGTTTTAAATGCGTTGTAGGGAGAATCAGCGAGCCCTATCAGAACATCAAGTTTTGCTTATTTTATTTTGTTTTGCTTTTGCAGAGCTTTTAGTTTCCATAATCCTCACTCAACTTAACTTCTTCAGGATGTTGGGTCTTCCAGTTGCTATTCTTCATTTCTATAGTATGGTCTTAAAAGAGTAGTGTACCTAAATTTGATTTCTAACTTGTGAGTTGTCTGTCAATTAATGGTCCTCATTCGACAGCTAATGTGGAGTTTGGGCACCCTAATTTCCACCCCTCCTATCAGGAGAGAAAGATTCATCAGAGGGTCATTGCCTCTGTGGTAATGGAAATGTGTCAGAATGCGTAATCATAAAGGGCCCAGTATGGTTAGAGTAGTATGCAGGGTAAGTGTGAAACAAATAATGTATGCGCGCTTCACTGCAACAGTCCACTCCTGTGTTTGGTAAATGATGGTGACAAGTGGGTGAGCTTTTGAAGGGTTTATTTGTGTGTATGAGTATTTGGGCATACAAGGCTGCATAGGTGATTTACACAATTCTAGAAAATAATAAATGATTACGATACCTGCTTCTGGGTACATTAGGATTCATTTCATGTTACAGCTGTAGTTAGTTAAAAGAGACTGTATCAAGCACCTGTTGACTCTCCCCCGGTCTCTAATGACGGCACCTCTGCCATACTATGAACGCGCCCTAGTTAATATTTAGAGGATAAATAAAGAAGCCTCTGGTCTCTATTTGTACATTTTGCTACGTCATTAGTGTTACAATAATTGTGATTTGTTTGGTTTTATTTCAGTTATACCTCTCCTTTTGGCTACAGTGGTGTGTAATGTCACTTTTTACCAATCCTTCATTTTTTTTTTTTTTTTTTTTAAGTTTGAAGTTTATTAAGGAATGAAATAAAAAGCAGTAGCAGTACAGGAAAAAACAATCATAAGTTATAAAAAATCACAACTTTTCTCTTACATTACAGTAGAATTATGCATAAAAATAAAAAGAACAACATGAAATGAAGAAATGCTAGAGTATCGAGGAGAAAGGAAAAAATCATTAAAATATAAATCTGAAAAATAACAATAAGTAAACATAGTGTGTAACAATAAATTTATATATATGAAGACAAAACATTCATGGTGGTTTTTGAACCTCGACATTGCGTAATGGAGAAATGGGAGGTGGTCTGGAGATCTGGGACAAATATTCGGTAAGGGGGATCCATAAAAGGTCACGTTGAATTGCTAGGGAAATAGGTGATACAAAATTTGTGTCTAGACGATGGTTAAAACACACTGCATTCCACCATGCAGTGAAGGAGACATCATTAGCCTGTTTCCAATGTGATGTAATATGATGAAAAGCTATGGCAATCAGGAGGTCCAGTAGTTTGAGTTTGAGGTGGGATCCAGGAAGATCAGGGGAAAGGGAACCTAGAAAAATATGAAGGATGGAAAAGGGATGAGTGATGTTGAAAAGTTTTTGGATTTGGGACCAAACTAAATGCCAGAAATGGAGAATGGGGGGGCAGTCAAAGAGCATGTGTTTCAAATCAGCTATAGGACAAGAACAGGACCAACAAGTGGAAGGAGAGTCTGCTGAGAAAGATGATAAAATAGAGGGCGTATATAATGTACGATTATAAAGAAAAAATAAGGTTTGGGTAGTATTGGCAGCTCTAGACGTTTTGTGAATTTGAGACCAAATTTTATCCCAAAAAATAGGGAGCCAATTTTGAGACAAGTCTTTTTCCCAAGCCAACTCAACTTTAGATTTCGAGCGTTCAGTCGATGATTGTAGAGTTTTATATAGAAAAGAAGCAGAGGGGGATTGATCAAGGGCATTAGAGATAGAAAGATGAGGTATAGGGATAGAATTGGTGTTGGGAAGATCGGAGAGATATTGGAGAAGTGATGGGATTAGCGATAAATATTGTTTACGGGTGGAGGAAGGTAATGAAAATTGTTCTTGAAGAAGGTGAAAGGGGAGAGGAACAGCACCAGAAATAAGTTGAGAAATCCATTTTAAACCACGAGAGTGCCAAGATTTCCAATAGAGAGAACGATTTCGAATTTGAAGATGCTTATTATGCCAAATGGGTTGAGTATGAATAGAAGAAGTAGAAGGATAAGAGGATAATAAGTAAGGCTGAAGAAGGGTGCGAGTGCGGGAAATTATAGGAGATCGAAGAGAGGAGACATTAGAGGAAAAGGAAAGAACTTCACTGATGTCATAGGGATGAAGGAAGGATGTTTCTAGCGTGAGCCAAAGTGGAGGATAATACGGAAGATCAGAAGAGAGCCAGCGTAAAGCTTGTTTTAAAGAAAAGGCAGTATGGTATGCTTTAAAATTGGGGAATTTAACACCTCCCACAGATTTATCCCTCTTCAGAACAGAAAGAGCTATTCGAGATCTTTTTCCTTTCCATAAAAATTTCAGCAAGATAGAATCTATTGACTTGAAGTAGTGAAATGGAATGCGAATAGGAATCATAGATATGGTGTAGAGAACCAAAGGCGCCAGCATCATTTTTATGGAGTCCAATCGCCCCCACCAAGAAAGAAAGAGAGGATTCCAACGTGTAGTAGAAGTAGAGATCTTAGTAGAGAGAGATTCAAAATTAAATTTGAGGGTATCAGAAAGGCGAGGGGCAAACCAGACACCCAAATATTTAATCTTAGAGGGTTGCCAGGAGAATCCAGACGTGTCAAATAGATGTTTGTGGCATAATGGGTTCAGGGGAAGTATTTCACACTTTTCCGTATTAAGTTTATATCCTGATACGATAGAGAAAGCAGATACTTGATTAAGGAAGGAAGGCAAGGTTGTTTGAGGGTTGGAACAGTAAAATAAAATATCATCCGCGTAGACCGATAACTTAACCTGTTGTTGGGAGCTATATTGAAAACCAGAAATGTGCTCATCTCGTCTGATTTTAGTTAAGAAGGGCTCTAAAGCTAGAATAAAAAGAAGAGGGGATAGAGGACACCCTTGGCGGACTCCTCTGCGAAGAGGAAAATAATCAGAAGTAATACCGTTAGCAAAGATGGAGGCATGGGGGCTGGAATAAAGTAAGGAAACAAGAGAAATGAATTTAGGTGGAAAACCAAACCAGCGAAGAGCTTGAAACATAAAATCCCATCCTATTCTATCAAAGGCCTTCTCGGCGTCGAGAGAAATGGCAGCTAGAGGAGATGGAAGAGAGATCGCTTTACTTAAGATGTTAAAGAAAACACGAGAATTATCGGATGATAAGCGACCCTTAACGAATCCGGATTGCTCCGGGCCAATGAGTTCTGGTAGGAGAGGATCAAGTCTAAGGGCTATAATTTTGGCGAAAATTTTATAATCAGTGTTTACCAGGGAAATTGGGCGATAATTTTTACATAACGTATGATCTTTATCTGGTTTGGGTATGAGACAAATTAATGCTTCCTGAAAAGATCCCCGAGAGGATCCAGAGTGGACAAAGGACTGAAATAAGAGTAAAAGCTTAGGGAGGAGAAGGGAGGAGAAGTGATTGTAAAACTCAATAGTAAAACCGTCCGGACCCGGGGCCTTGCCTCTACGGAGGATCGAAACCGCATGTGAAATTTCAGATGGGGAAATGTCCAAATCCAAGGATTGAAAATCAACATGAGAAGATTGAGGGGAAGGGATATCTTGGAAATATGATAAAAGGTCAGCAGGATCAGGGCTAGACTCAGGAGTGTATAAAGTTTGGTAAAATGAGACAAACTGTGCTAGAATATCTTTGTCTTTAAATTGAGAAACCCCGGCAGCATCTAGCAAGGACTCAATCTTCGTTCTTTCTTTGCGTATTTTTAAGTAGTTAGCCAGAAGTTTGCCCATTTTGTTCTGACCTCCATAGTAGCGGGAGTTACATTTAAGAAGAGAGTTGGAAGCTGCGTTAGTAGTAAACCTATTAAACTCAATTTTGGCAGAGAGAAGTTCACGAAGGGAAGATTCAGAGGAAGATTTATAATATGTATATTCTAATTTCTTTATTTTATCCAAAATTTGAGTTGACTTAAGAATCGACTGTTTTTTCTTTTGAGAGACAAAATTAATGATAAATCCCCTAGCGGCTGCTTTAAAAGAGTCCCAAACAGTGACAAAGGAAGACTCAGGGAGGTGATTCAATGTAAAAAATTCAGAGGCGAACGTCTTAAATTTAGTGGTAAAAATGGGGTCCAAAAGTAGAGAATTATTAAATCTCCAACGTCCCGAAGTAGGGGAAAAGGGGATAAGGTCAATATCGACAAAAACGGGGGCATGGTCTGAGATTAGAATGGAACCGATTTCTGAATGGGTGACTAGTTGTGCTAGGGATTTACTAAGAAATAAATAATCTATACGAGATTGTGAATGATGGGTGGGGGAATAAAACGTATATTCTTTAAGGTCAGGATTACATAATCTCCAAATGTCAACTAGAGCATAGTTTTTAATCGAGGTAATAAATTGGGAATGCATCGTGGAAGGGATAAATTTGACTTTGGAATTTCTATCAAGAAAAGGGTCTAGAACTTGGTTGCAATCACCACCAAAAATAACATATTGTTCATTAAGAGTAACTAATTTATCAGAAATAGCAGGCCAAAACAACTTGTCAACACCTGTAGGTGCGTAAACATTAAAGATAACAATAGGTATTTTATCAATAAGGAGCTTAGTAATAACCCAGCGGCCATTATCATCATGTTCTTGAGTAACAACAGAAACATTTAACTTCTTATGACATAAAATAACAGTACCATTTTTTTTACCTGAAGCAGGAGAATGAAATACATGTCCTACCCAGCAGCGTTTAAGTTTAGTAGCTTCTGTGTCCGAAAGGTGGGATTCTTGTATAAGAGCTACATCGGCCTTAAGCCGTGCCAAATGAGTGAGGACACGTTGGCGTTTAATGGGGTTATTCAACCCTTTAACATTCCATGTAACTACTCGGAATTTGTAAGCTTAGTAAAATGATATGAGGTAAGATATAGTAAGATAGAAGTAAGAAATTGAAGAGAAGTGTAAGAAAAATGTGAGAAGCAGGAAATGTAAGAGATAAGGAGCAAAAGAAAATAAAAATGATAAAGTAAGGGAAGTAGTAAGATTACAAGAACAGACGTATGAGAGAGATAGAGAGAAAAGGTGAGAGGAAGAAAAATACGAGAGAGAGAAAAGAGTATAAAGGAAAATAAGAGAACAGAGCGAGAGAAGAGACATAACAACAAATACAAATGAGAACTGGGGGGTGACGACGCCAGAAGAGGACGACATCAACAACAAAAACTCACGTCATCGAACACCGGAGGAACCAGCTTAGGATCAATGGAAGGGAGTAGAAAACTACACCGGGATGGGTAACAGGAGGAGAGAATCTGTGATGAGACAAAAATGGAGAAGAGATGTTAGGAGTACATAAGAACGCCAAATGTAGGAGCTACGCAACATTATGACAAAATATATACACATAATATACAAGGGGTATGTGTGAATAGTAGGATAAGGGAAGTCGATACTAGGCACAATAGGGAAACAAAAGGAGAAATACTTAATCAATCAAGAAAACACATGAAGTATTAAACTGGTCTGGCAGTGTCCATGTTGATGGTTTCATGGCGACGGAGGAATTCTTCAAGGACTTGTGGATCTTCAAATGTCGTTGTCTTTTCTTTATACGTAACCTTGAAGAGGCAAGGATGTAGAAGACCAAATCTGGCGCCAAGGTCTCGCAATCGTGGTCGTAGATCAAGAAATTGTTTCCTTCGGTCAGCTGTCACTTTGGCTACATCTTGAGACAGATACAGACGATGGCCTTCCCAGATGATTTGTTTCTTTGCCTTGGCCGCCGAAAGTACCTGAAGTAAATCGGTGTATTGTAGGAAGAGCATTATGACTCCGCGTGGTTTGGAGGAAACTCTCGGACCCAGTCTATGAGCTCGCTGAATGTTAAGAGTGACAGAGGGTGGAAGATCTAGAATTTTCAGTAAAAAGGTTTGGAAGAAGGAGGTTGGATTGGACCCTTCTGTGAGCTCTGGAAGATTATAAAGGCGTAGGTTATTGCGACGATTTCTATTTTCCAACTCCTCAGTCTGTCGCCTCAAGAGAGAGACATCCTTCTCCAATGTAGAAATTCTAGAACAAGAAGATTGCAGAGCTTCCGTTGATTGTTCCACTAACAGGACTCTGGATTCAAGAGTGGACCATTTATCATGAAGAAATTGCAGTGTTTTAGTAGTTTCAGCCATAAAGGGTTTAAGTGCTCGAAGTTCTTCAAGAATGAGATCCATGGATGCGGAATGAGTCTCAGAGCCTGGAGAAGGAGGATCCTTCTTGTGGCGTTTCGTGGAGCCTGGTTGTGGAAGTTTGCTGGTGATAGTAGCCTTAGGTATTGCCCCACGAGTGATATCCGTTTTTGAAGGAACAATGTCTTCCATGACGTGCGACGTTGAGTCAGAGTCAGAGGAAAGAGGCAGGTTGGTTTTGGAAGCCTTGAGCTTGAGAGTGCGCAGTTTCCCCATATATGGTATGGGAGATTAATAAGAATAATAATAATGTACCTGCAGATTCCGTAGAAATAAGGTGGCGCCCCTCAAACTGACAAAATAGCAGTGTTGTGGAAGGTATAGTTCAACACAGTGATGTCAGGACCGCGTGTGCAAATGAAAGAAAATGCGTCATATAGAAGACATCATTAAAATAGAAGTGCACACATTGCTGAAATTACACTGCATATGATGAACTTGAGCATGGAAATCGTCCACATCCTGTGTAGGAACAGATAGAAATCACTGAGGGTAGCCAGAAACATATGGTATACTGTTTGGTGAGTGTCATTGAATAGCGGCGTCCAAATGAAAATAACAGCTTGAACACAACACTAGCGAGAATAAAGCTAGAGGAGAAAAATGTTCCAAAGGCTGAAAAAGCGCCAACAGGAAGAGTCAATCAATAAGGGATAGGAACATTGCGTAATGCAGCATTGCTGTAAGAAGCGCGTTTCACCTGGAAGGCATCGTACTGTGGCGCAGATTCTCCGCTGACTGAGTTCGGATACGCGGCAGAGTGTAGAGAAAATGGCGGCCGCTGGGAGCGCACTGCGTCAGTCACTGAAAAACTGCATTGAAATGGAGCAGAGGAGCGTAAGCGGTAACAGTCCGCTCACCTCATGTTCCGACTTCCGAAAATGCAGACGGCGCTCAGAATGGTGCAGTGGGAGAGGAGAAAACTGCTGGTGTCGGCGCTCGATGTCCGGAGCTCCGCAGTTAAGCCGCCATCTTGTGCGGCGCTCAAGCCACGCCCCCCCAATCCTTCATTTTGATAAATAGATGCTAATATTCAAGCACGGCCTTACCAGCTATTCTCTCATAGATTTATTTAGGCGAGGATGTGACAATATTCGGGGTGTTCTAACCATTCTAAAATGCAGTTGTTTCATATTGCCAAGCTGCAACCCAAATATTGCCTTTCCTTCTGTTCGATAAATAACCTAAATCGTATTGTGGGATTAAGAGATTCATATCTTCTTGAATATAAATCCATTTGCTACCATGCCGTTTGGTTACCATAGGTGGCTACCGAGAACAAAAATGCAATTGCCTCAAAATGATATGGCAGCAGCATATCAGTAGCCCGAACATGCTAATTGCTAAACGTAATTCTTGCAATCACAGGCTCCTTTACCTGCGTTGCCCCACCTGGACTAGTCAGGGGGAATGTCAGAAGGCAAAACGCAGAAAATAAGAATACGTTTGAAAACAGACATTAAAAGCCCAGGATGATTGAACATTCATAGAATGTGGAGCTCTTGTCATTTCAGCAAGACTAGAACATTAGGCATTATCACCTTTTGAAGTAGTGCAAGTCTTTAATAATTAAAGAAAGCGGCACAGTCTTTTCATTTAAAATTCGAGCAGGCCATTCAAGATTAAAGGCACATTATCCACGTGACTATATGCAAATGGTGTTAGGGTATTATGGGAAGCCCCATGATATTTAAAATAATATATTTTCTTAGGTAAATGCTAAATTATAAATGCAATTAAACTGTTCTAATTATGCTCAAGGACTGGGCAGCCAGTCATCTGGCGACACTAAAATCGTGACAACCTAAAATGGGGAAAAAATATGTTAATATGCTGCATATAATGTCTGCCCGATTCTCATCACCATTAACTAAGATCTGAGGCACTCTTAAATTATTTTGCCATGCAGACTTCAATGGACTCTAACACCCGCTTCAGTGTTTTGCCGATACCTAAATAAGAGGCAAGGAGAATTAAATATTTAGTTTATAATCTGAAAGCATTTTAAACCTATGATAAAGGCTTCACTACTTTGAATTCTCACTAACCACCTTGTCATTGCAGTTTCCTTTTTACATTGAAAATTAAAACTTGAAGTAGTGGCCTGCGTTCAGAAAAAGGTGAAAAAAATCAAAGCCGTACGAACAAATGTGGCAGACTGTTGTATGCAGAACTGTGAATACTTTTTTTGTGACACGTGAAATATAGACATATATATCTATATATATCTATATCTCTCTCTCTCTCTCTATATATATATATATATATATATATGTGTGTGTGTGTGTGCGTGTGTGTGTGTGTGTTTGTATGTATGTATGTATGTATGTGTATATATATATATATATATATATATATATATATATATATATATATATATATATATATATATATATATATATATATATATTTATATACACATACACAGACATATATCTATATTCTAACAGCAATGACGGTGTTGAAGGACAATGCGCAGTGGCTATATTGTTTTAAAATATGCGTCAAAGTAATTTTCATTACATCCAGAACGGACGTTAATAACCCTCACAAATTCATATTAAATGTTCATTCAGTGAAAAAGGTAATCTACATTTCAAATAACACGATGTTTTTATTATAAAATGCCAACAAGGGTGAGTAAGGGGGCCATTTTGGTCATTTTGCTGCTCATTCACCCTCAGAAGATATAGGATGGGGAGTGGAACATTAGTTTAGAGTCAAAGGTCACTTTTTTAGTACGCTTGGTTCACTAATTTCGCCTGCATTTGTGCTGAAAGGTCATCTCTGTTTAGATAAGAGCTCTGACCTCTGGATTTGAGAACATGTTGTCCAGGACATTTTATTTATTGTGCATGGGACCCTAATGTTTCTGGGTCAGGAGGCAGGGGATACAAAAAATACCTATTTTACTCTCTGATGCGTTTTGAAAATTGCACCTTTGACCCATAGTAACATGAAGGCTGCTGGGAGAGCATCATTAGCAAAATGCTATTGGGATCTTGTGCTTCCCCTGCCGGATAATGAACAGAGTCTTAGTGAAGATGAAAAGTTTTATGTTATTATGTGTATGCCACCATCCATTAAATACACTTGGCAAACATACACATATTTCATGACCGGTTGTGCCACTGTGGCAGCCAAGTAAAGTCTAAGTGGCCAATTAGGATGGTGGGCGGATTGCCCCCGCCAGGCTGGCAGTAGCCACCGCCGGCCTAGCGGGGGCAATCCGCCCGCCATCCTCAGCTAAATGACCCCCGCCATATTAGTATGGCGGGGGGGGGGGCGGGGGGGACCGCGGCGGACGGAAAGACCGTCTGCCGCTTTTGGCCGGGGCGTAAAAGGATTAATATGGTGGCGGTGTCTATTAGACACCGCCAGCCATATTACAATGGGCTTAGTTAGAAGCCTTTCCGTGGCGGCTATGCCACCACAGAAAGGCATGCGGTCTTCACTCTGGGGGCCCCCTGCGGGCCCCCAGAGTGAAGGAGAGGTGGGAGGTGCACACCCGGGGTACCTGTGGTACCCCCCAGCATTTGCAAACACGAAGCGGCAGGCCCCGCTCAGTGCCTGCAGCTTTGTGTATGCAAATGCATACATGCATTTTTAGCATTGTGGCGGGCGGTGCTGAGAGCACCTCCCACCACAATGTTAAAAATGAGGGATGCGTCCGCCACTGTTGTGGGTGCATCCTAATCCCCACCACGGGACCCCCGCCCTTATGGCAGGCGGTCCCAATCCCCGTGAGGATGGCGGGCGGGCAAAGTCCGCCCGCCATCCTAATGACCTCCTTAATGTTTGTAATACAGGAACTTCTTATTGCCAAAATATGCAGTCTTGCAAATATTTAGGGCCTCCATTCAGAGCTGCACGTTTGGATAAATAAATGTTACTGTAATGGAGCACTCACTCACACGGCTCTGTTCATCCTCCATCATGCATCAGAGTATAGGTCTACACATTGGTTTGAAGTTATTCACCACATACATTTATGTTTGTTAGAAGGTTGTACTAAAGGAACACGCCTTTCACAGAAGCTGAATGCTGACTTCTCAGGTGAGATCTAAGGGGCATATCAACAACGAGTGGCGATAATTATCGCCCAGCGCGCCTAGCGCTGATTTCCTTAATGCCGGCTATCGCTGAATTAAATCACTGAGTTAGCGAGTTATCATCAATGCATAACTCAAGGGCGATATATAATCCAACGATGGCGGCGGAAAAGCCCCTTGTCGCCACATAAACGGAGATAAGCGAGCAGCGTTAACTGTTCAACCCGCTGACATGGGCGTGTGGATTGACACATACAATCCACCTCCCATAGGGCATATTGCTAAGTCTGGATTTCAGCAGCCGTTAGATTAGGCGATAATGGGAGTTTAGCACGATTCCCATTACCGCAATGCTGGTCTGTGGCTTCCTTGTAAATATCGAGAAGCTGATTATGGGAGGTATTGACATGTATTTAGTTGAGGAAAGCCTACTTTGCATCTCATTAGAGATGCGATGTGAGGCGTATTCAAAACGGTAGCTGTCACACGAACAAGCGTTAGTGTGTGCTTGATGATAGAGCAATGTCTAATTTCCCGCGTTTTGGACAAAAACGGACGATAAAGCGGCGAAATCGGGCTTGATGATATGCCTCCAAAGTCCTAAAAATCTGCTCATTTTCCAGCTGAGCTACATCTCTAGATTTTCCAGAATGTATTTAGAATTCCAAAGAATGCCAGAGATGTAGAAGGATGTATGTCAAGATGACAGAGCCACCATCAGTCTCATGGTAGAATACCAGTGCTAGTGACACAGAGTAAATCAGTGAAAGGCATTAATGCTGCAGCTGATAGAAGTGCCCTCGTATGATGGCTGACCTTGCTCACAGCCACATTCAGTTTGAGATGCTTTGTTTTCTATCAGTGAACCCAGTACCAAAGTCCTTCATGGTGGAGAGCGGTTATAAAAAAAAACAAGGCTCGTGCACCACAGATGCTCTTTTGCAGATCATTGTACCTTTATTAAGGGTAGTCATGCACGCGTTGATTATCCGGCTACCGACTGCCGGTTGTTTTTTGTACTTAGTCTAAAAAAAAATGTTGGTGTTGTAGTGGACTGGAAGTGACCCTTTTCCACTGGTCTGTGGCTAGAGTAGGTTACGCCTTACCCATGTTTTTGAGTTTTCAAGGCGGAGGGCACTAATGAGGGGAAAAGGCATTAATTATAGCGGACATTCAGGGCAGGACTGGGACCCACAACCGGCCCTGGCAAAGTGCTCGGGGGGGGGGGGGGGGTTGGAGGTGCCGCAGAGCTCTTTGCCAGGGCCGGTTTTCGGCCGATTTTGCTACAGGGCCGCTTTTGCAGCTATGCTCCAAAAACGGCCCTGTAACAAAAATGGCCCCTAGGGGCCCAACACCGGCTCCCACCTGTGCGGCGCACCGGGGTATTGCCCGGTGCCCGCCATGGCCAATCCGGCCCTGAGGACATTAGATAGTTTATGGAGATGGGGCAGTGGTGAAATGTGGTGCAATCTGCCACACATGAAGTTTACTGCCTCTCAGTTTATAAAAAGCAAATCAAAGCAGATACAGTTACAGCGGCCCTGTCCCAGCCAAAGTGAGAAAGAAGCATTGAACTTTGTGTTGTGATCAAGAATGCAAATTAAAATGTAGAGATTTACGCAGATTGCTCCGTTAGTGCTATAGAACTTTTTATTATGTTGTTATTTGACTGCACTTTTATAGATATATTCTTGTATCCGAATAAAGATTTTGAATTGAATTGATATAAGACCATTGATCAACAATATCTTACATTCTTATAATTAATGTATTATAAAAAAAAATATCAATCTCCCCAGTTCTCCATTTCTGTTCACTGTTGCTGTGTGTGGTTGTGGAACTTTCCATACTTCAACATCAAAGGAGTGAGACAAATGCAAATGTGTTAAAAAGTGACAATTTCATTAATTGTTTCACAGACAAGCATCATTCTGCATCCACACCACCACCAACAAACCTTTATGATTTTCTTGATGCGTTGTTTATGACAAAAGTATTATTTTAATAACCCATTAAGTGTGGCGCAAAATCCGCCGCGCTGCAGGCGTTCTATTGCGCGGGCCGAGGTAGTGCTCGCGACGGCCGTTGGCCGACGGCAGCAACAAAGGGGTTAATCAACATTTATCGAAGAATATGGGTGTAGAGATTGCTGTATTAGTATTTGGCCGAAGGCCTAATAGTGTGATCGAATACATAGCCAAAGAAATGTTTTTTATAATGAATAACATTTCAAATGTGTTAAACCACCTTCAGGGGCAGCTGGTGCAGCAGCAGTTTCTTTTCAAGGGTGACAGGGCTCCACCCCCTTTACTTTACCCCAGGGCATGTAAAAAAAACAGAAGTTGTTAAGGGTAAAAACTGCTTCTTTTTCAGGAAAAACATTGTAAACCCTTTATTTGTCTTGCTGGCGGCCGAGGTGGCAACCTCCTGCACAGTGTCACTCACTGTCTTTTTGTTGCCATGACGCTGGCATTCACTAAAATTCCCAGTGGCATAGCTGGAGGGGCGGCGCTGAGCAAGTCGTCTCCGTCGACTACCAACATCCCCCTGGAACAAGTCGTTCAAGGGACATGGGTCCCTTGCTCACATTGCCACTCAATTCAAGCTAGCCTGGCTGATGAGGGGTGTTGCCCCAAAACCGGTCCCAGGATGCTTGCTTCCAGTTTAGGGATTACCTGGCTTCACAGTTCCGGCCGGACTGTACCTATGAAGCACAGGGTCAAGACTGATTTGCATATAGCTGGGTAGGTACTGAGGTGGTTAAATGAGATAAAGTACGATGATGGGTTTATCCCAGATCCATGACTGGGGGTGAGTGTCTGAAAAGTTTAGGTGCTCTCTCCATCATCTCCTTGTGTTTGCTGTGTTCTCCCTAAGTTGGCAGGGTATGCCCAGACGTGCGTCCCTTGATCACTTTGCCACTGGATTGAAGCTAGCCTGGCTGATATGGGGTGTTACCCCAAAATAAGTCCCAGGATGCTTGTTTTTGAGCCAGGGAAGACCTGACTTGGCAGTTCAGGTTGGACTATTCCCATGAGTCACAGGGTCAAGACTGATTTGCATATAACTGGGTCGGAACTGAGGTTGCAACTTGAGCTAAGAATGATGATGGATTCAACCCAGATCCGTGACTGGGGGTGAGTGTATGAAAAGTTTCAGCCCTCTTGTGTTTGCGAAGTAAAAGCAAATCTGGGCAAATTATTTTATCTCTTTGCCTAAACCCAGAAATTAATGAATAGGTTAATGTCATTGGTGATTCAACTCTAGACGGTTTTTCCATAAATGTATTGCTCATGCTCTACTTGTTTTTAGACAAGGCAGTTCAGTTTAAATTAACTTTGATCGATATACTGCCTGTGTTCAATGTAACATTGCTGGAACCAAATAATAGGGCTCCTACTGAATACATCATTAAGAGATATTACCTACTTCTCCATTCAGACTATATTGGAGTGTTTTAGTCACTAACACCAGACTTTTGGCAACGAGTATAATGAAATACAAGAATAATCAACAATTTCATGTTTTTCGTGTATCATTATATGTTATGGTGTTTTGTCCTCCCATTTCTCCACAGGATTTTTCGCTCCTGTGATATTCAGTGAGCCGCCACGGACAGAAACCGTGAGTTATCACGAGTTTTTCTGAATTTTTCACATACAGCGCCTCACGGGAGGGTGTGCCTTAGCGAGCGCACACCACCGGTGGCCTTCCTTTCTATTTTTAGGTCCTGACGAATGCTGAGCGAATACGCACACAGAACAGCAGAAACATGTTGACCACTGACCAAAGGACACAGGTTTCCTAAATTAGAACCTAGTTGGTCCGCTTTCACTGATTTTAATAATACGGGTTGACCTTTATTAAAAAATGTTTTGGGTTTCAACCTTGTATTTTTTAACTTGCACTCACAGTTATCTTCACAATTTATTTAGAGCACTGTTGCACTCAACACATCCAGCTCCGCTGTAACACAGGCGTAGTAGCACGCTGGGGAGGCATTCGGCCACCCCAGCGGGGACCCAATGATGAAGCATGTCACCAACTAGTGGTGAGTGAGGGTCCTTTTACCAAGAAAGAGGATTGTCCCTATCTTCCCTTTCAATAGGCATCTTTGGTTTATGGGGGGTGTTGTTATTATTATTTTCATAAAACTAGAGACAAGTTCTGTCACTTTAGTGTTTTCAAAGTCACTCCTTAGTTGTTTAGTAAATAATGTAATTGGTACTCATGTAAAGCGCTCAAATACCTTGGGCTATAAAAAATTGCCAAAAAAAATAGGTGCATATTACCAAGAACAGCTTTAAAATTATTGCCCCTTTAGCGGCAGAAAACTGCTTGATTTTTGATGCTGTCCCCTATTTACAAGGCTGACATAAATACGGGGCAGCACCAAAAATATGACCAGGGAAATTCTGGTCTTAAAACCGGCGCAACGAGGAGAAATTATCAATTTCTTCTCGATTTTGTAGTTTCCACATTTAGTCATGTAGTTTCTCCTGCTGACAAACATCCTAGGCGGAGATGGGCGGCGTTCTCCCAAGCTCTCTTTAACCAGGCGCTAATTGCGAAGGACCATCCCGGTGGTGTGGGGGTGGAAGAAATTAATTCCAGCCTAGATCAACGCATCACGGAGGCCCTGGACCTGGTGGCTCCACTTGGTGCGGCCAAAATGGGGGGTAGAGTTATGAGATCAGCTCCTTGGTTCAATGAGGACATGCGGGTGGCTAAAGCAGCTTGCAAACGGGCGGAGAGGCAATGGAGGATTGCCTATTCAACTCCCGCCAAAGCAGAATACAAAGACTTTAGGCGTAACTATCATAAGCTGCTCAGAAAGGGTAAATCAATGTACTATTGCACTAAGATCGCCAAAGCTGAACAGTCCACCAAGGAACTCTTCTCTATTTATAAATCCATTGCAGTAGGGAAGCCCGCTGTGATGCCCACGAAACTCTGCACTGCGGAGGGCTGCGACCGTATTGCAGAATTCTTTGCCAACAAAGTTACCAATATCTATAACTCCTTTCCTCAGCGGACAAACACCAACAGCCCCCCACACTGGAAGGTCACCAAATCCATAGGAGAACGACAGCTTACCACCTTCGCCACCCCCACGACTGAAGAATTAATCCGCATTTGCGGGTCGATAAAATCGGGTTCCCCAAGAGACCCGACGACTCCCAGTCTACTCAAGGGTAGCCTGCAAATACTTGAACCCCATGTCCGCCACCTACTAGACACCTCCTTTAAATCTCAGAGTGTCCCCAAAGCCTGGAAGCAAGCAATTGTACTACCCCTACAGAAAAAAGCCAATGTTAATTTTGATAAACTTGACAACCTTCGCCCTATCTCCCTCCTGCCTTACATGGCTAAAGTGGCGGAAAAAATAGCCAATATTCAACTTATGCAGTACGTGGAGGAGGCCTCGCTGCTCCACGACTCGCAATTTGGCTTCCGCCCCCGTCACTCGACGGAATCGGCGCTTCTGGTGGCGGTTGAGGCACTGCGACAGGGCGTGGATGAGGGCCATACCATGGCTCTGATCTTGCTTGACTTAAGCGCAGCATTCGACACTGTAGCACACTCCACCTTGCTACAGTGTCTGAATGGAGGAGGGGTTACAGGCGCTGCGCTGGGCTGGATCAGGTCCTTCCTGTCTGACAGGTGTTTCCAGGTCAGGCTGGGTGAGTGCTATTCGAGGGAGATCAAGTTGGGCCAGGGTTCGTCCCTGAGCCCAACCTTATTTAATATCTACGTCTCCCCCCTAGCGGCCATCGTGGAGGGATATGGTCTCCGCCTGGTGTCATACGCCGACGACACGCAGCTGGTCGTCTCCCTATCGCGTGCACCCGGTCTTGCAGCGGACATCTTCAGGAATTGCATGCAAGATCTTGCTACGTGGATGTCCGCTAACTGTTTAAAACTGAACGGTAGCAAGACCGAGGTGCTCGTGGTGGGGGGAGGGCCCTCTGCTTGGTCGTCGGCGTGGTGGCGCCCTGCCTGGGTGAGGTCCCTGCTCCTTGTCAGGAGGCCAGGAACCTCGGCGTGTGGCTGGACAGAGACCTGGCTTTTGGTCCCCAGGTTAGCCGGGTGACGGGGATGTGCTTCAGTGTCCTAAGAGCCTTAAGGAAAGTCTTAGATCTGCTTCCCATTTCTGCTCGAAGGACGCTGGTGCACGCCCTGGTCACCTCGCGACTTGACTATGGGAATCTGCTCTATCTGGGGGCCACGAAAAAGGTCATGGGCCGCCTTCAAGTCCTTCAAAACGCCGCGGCATGGCTTGTACTCAGGCTCCCCAGGAGATCACCCTCCATCCCTGCTCTTCAAGCCCTCCACTGTCTTCCTATGGAGAAGAGGGTCGATTTTAAAGCCCTCTCCACATGCCATCGTATTTTGAGCGGTAAAGCCCCTGAACCGCTTCAAATCTGGTGACCCACTACGAGCCTACTCGTAAGTTACGGTCTTCTCAGACCGGACTGTTGATGGTACCCAGGGTAAGGAAGGCCCGTATGGGAGGGAGATCTTTTAGATTTCTCGCTCCCAGATGCTGGAATGTTCTGCCTCCAGAACTACGTCTTGAACCATCTGAAACCCTGTTTAGGAAAAAGCTCAAAACTCACCTTTTCAGCAGGTAGCCTTTAATGGGAGGGAGGGCGGTCACTTCTCACTTACTACAGCGCGGGGACACGCCAGTGGCGTCACCAGGCGCTTTACAAATGCCCAAATAAATAAATAAATGGGCATTATTGATTGTTCATGTGCAGGAAGGGACCCCTTCCTGCACATGAACTATCATTCCCTGCAATACAGTCACCCTTGCACTATAAAGGGTGCCTGCGTTGATGCTAGGCAGCTAAATTTAGTGGCAGCACAAGGGAAAATGCAGGGGTGCACCATATTACTGTAAATACAGCGCATCTCTGCATTTTCAGAATGTCAAAAAGCGTTGTTACCAATTGTGGCATAACACCCCGCTCCGCCATTCTGTTGTAAATATGCCCCTCTGTTTCTTAAAAAAAAATGGTTCATGCAGCTCTGGACCCTAAATCAGTACTGCAGCAAAAACAGATTACATGCTCCTCTGTTCTTTGTGGGACAGGGCCTTAAATAATCGCTAATGCTTCACCTCCACAAAAAGGTGTACCAATAATAATAATAAGCGGCCTAGCTTACCAGGGCTCGAACCTGATAACTATGGCGACTAGGACAAAGGGCATGGTCTTCTTATCACCCTGAGCTATCCGGTATATACGCGAGTTAATAGAGAGACAAACCATCTAAGTGTGCAACGCACGGTATGCTTGAGGGCAGACAGTTTGACAGCTACTTCATCGACAGTCAGCTTTTTACAGAGCTGACTACAGCCAACCTCTGAGACATAATGGCCCAGCCAAAAGTAGGGCGTCTGTGACGGCTGCACTTAGAAGTACTTATTCAAAGTGATAGTTTAATTTTAACAAGAACCATCAATGAAATATAAGGCACAACAGTTGTCATGTAAAGCCTGTACGTGGCCTAGATTAATATAGAGCAACATTACAGTATATTAAATCAATCAGAATAGCTTTTTGTACAGTTGGTGTTCTGAACTCGTATTTGAGAGTGATTTCATTCACGATAATGATGAAAAAGAAGTTTTATTGAAATAAAATATTTGCTTAAGATAATGCAATGTAAGCAGGGAAACTGTGGTTTACCCAGGTTTTCTGGTTTAACTTTGTACAAATCAACCAGTAAGTGGGTATCTATTTTTCTTTATTCATGGTAAGGATTTGATTATACATTTTTGTTCATTTTTCTGCAGTTTTGATGTAGCTTGAAGTACGTGCGAATCAGAAAGGGCGCCAAACAGCACCATGAATTGATAACACCCAGACACTGTCAGGGCCCATCACAAAACTTCAGTGCCAACTAGGCACTGAAAGTTTACAATGAGCCCTGACATTTGAATGTGCATGCAGGCCAGGGTTATTGCTAAGCGCTAAGGGCAGAATGGTGCTTAGTCAAGACAGATGCACGTGTTGTGTTACCCCAGGGATGTGGCAGCCTGGTGCAGCTTTTGGGCAGTATTTGGTTAAGTGCTACGGGATGAAATTAATGAGGACATTGGTGAAGCAAATGTACTGACAACACTTTACTGGTTTAAATGACATAAGAGCTGAATCAGTCTTCATTTCATGTTCCATAACCTCGTGGCATCAAGTTCAGATAGAGATCCAAAAAAATAGAAAAATGTGGTGGCCCCTAATGTGAACCCTCAACCAACCACCTCTACCTCCCCCCAGCCCAGCCCCGTTACTCATAATCTTCACCAGCCGCCACTGATGATCTATGAATGTGATGTAGTGCCATAACTAACCTAAATTGCAGCAAAAGGGCAAAGCAAGCATATGTGGCTTAATCCTGTATGATGGGGTTGCCCCAGATGGAAATTTAGAAAAATACAGGATATTGTTATGGGATGCTTTTTCTTACATTTGCTAAATAGCCTTGGACTTTGATATCACTATTGTGAAATAGTGCATTAACTTCATGTCTACAATTCAAGTCTAGCCATCCACAGAAGAAAGACGCACTGGTTATTTTCCCAGAAGTTTAGAAGGCTCCTTACATAACTGAATGGGCTGCCGTGATCCAACCATAAATGCCCCTTTGCCCCCATTCAGATTGTGGTCTCATTAAATGTACATGATCGTTTTAATTTTTTGCAAGGGTTGATTTTTGTTTCTAGTCTGGCCCTGGTCCAGAAGAGTTGCAGATATCCCCGCTCTAAGATCATTTTGAGAAATCAATAGCAAAATGGTGCATTTTCCACACTGTGGGCCAGATGTAGGAAATTCCTATTTACCGACTCCTAAATACCGACTCATACCGAATCGGTATTTAAGAGTCGGTAAATAGGAAGGAGGCAGATGTAGGTAAAAAATTACCGAATCTGTAAGAGTCGGTATTTACCGAATCTGTAAATACCGATTCGGTATTTCACATTGATTCCTATGGACCTTGAAGCCCATTGGAATCAATGTGAAATACCGATTCGGTATTTACAGATTCGGTAAATACCGAATCCTGCAAGGGTGCAGGGGGTCACTTTGACACCCTCTAGCAACCCAAGTACAGGCATGTGTGCCATGTGGCACACATACATGCCCTAAGGGCATGTCTGTATGTCACATGGCACAGGTGTGCATGCACAGATGTACATGCACACCTGAATTCGGTATTTTACCACCCAATAGGATTGGGTGGTAAAATACCGACTCTTAAGGGCCTGTGGCACTCTTAGGAGTGTCACCTACATATGGATTTACAGAATCGGTATATTTACTGATTCGGTAAAATACCGAAGTGGTAAATTTACCGAATCGGTAAATATACCGATTCTGTAAATTCAGACCCACCTACTGTAGTACTGAAAATCCAAACTCGTGTAACCATTCAGACGCAAGAATAAAACTTCATCGTATCACGACAGATTTAGTATCAAAAGACCGAGAATAGCGAGTACATTATGTACAAACATTTTTCGTCGCATTCGAAGGTTGCTTTCACCTCGAAATCATCACTTATACCCTGAACCCTTGGCTTCCATTTTGTATACGGCAGCCATTTTGTATGTTGCCCTTCACATAGGCTTAATCCAATATCATAAGGACAAGCACTCCTCGATTGACTTTTTCATGACCTGGGCAGGTTGAAACCATCGCCCCAGGCCAACCCATTTGGTCAGTTCCTCTCCCAGTGGCCGGTCAAGATAGCATCTAGGCGCACCCGGCCATAAAACCCTTTCATCACATTCTCACCCTGCCGAATCTTGCCCACACCTGACCCCGCTCCTTCTTTCCTACTTGTTTTATGATGAGAACGTGCTCATTTTATTGGGGAACACCGATATCTGATTGAAATACCGGACCTTGCCGAGTAATTTATTATGTATCAGACAAACGAAATGTGAGCTTGTCATCATAACTCTGTTACTTATTTGTGTTCGAAACATGTGAATAGTATCCTGAAAATCTAGAAATGTTTGCCTGAAGCTTATTATTTTGTATAAGAAGAGAAGCCTGACTTCGTGATTTGAAGCAGTCTCCTGAGAACATACTTCCATGTGTTGTACTTCTAGGACACTTGTTACCTTGGTTGCAGTCAATAAAACCGATCTTTGACTTCACCTAGAAGACTCTGAGTTTCTGTGGTCTGAATCAGGAAAAGGACTCGAGGTCTTTGGGTGTGTATTCCCTGACACCGCTGGGTTACCGGTTAAGCACTGGTTCTGAAAAACCCAGTACCTCAGTTGGCGCCCAACGTTTGGGGCGATTCCAGCGGTACCAGTCCAGCCAGAGGTTCGTGAGGAGCTTCGTGTGAAAATTCCGGAGGAAGTCCGCCACTTCAGCGACCCCTGCATGTCGACGTGGTCCGAAGGTCTTTGCTGCGAGGTTCCCCGCTTCCCGACGGCTACAAAGGACTGCTGCCCTGGCTATCGCCCTGATTTGGACCCTTGAAGTTTGGTAGAGCGAAACACTAAGACGAGTCTTCTAGTGACGTCATCAACATTTCAGTTAAGTATAAGTGGAGCGTCTCCCAGTCCTTAGTTGGTTCTTAGTTTTGGGTATCCTTTGGGAAAGTTTTGTGTTGGTACTTGCAAGCACCAAAACCGAAGGACTCGTGTTTTCACGAGAAAATATCGTAATCGATAATCCTTTGACGTTTGGAACTAGACTAGAGAGCAGAGATGCCTAGTCTTAGACTTGGAAATTTGTTTTGTCTTGGTTATAATAATAGGGACTCCCGATTGGAGGACTCATGTCCAGTTCCTCCGGTTGGAACTTCAACTTATGAGTTATATGTGAGACATGGGGTAGGCCCCATCACATATAACGAAGTATGGATTAAATACACCAGGAAAGATGGTGTTCTAAAATGGCCCCAATATGGTAGCTTTGATTCCAAAATCTTAGACAACCTTGAAGTTAAACTCTTTAAAAAGAAAGCCCGGCCGGCGATGTTTGACTCTTTCCGCCTATGGCGTAAAGAGGCCAGACAAAAAGAAATTAAATTGGAGAAGAAAAATAAGAGAGAAGGTAATATTTCAGTAATACAAGCTGCTATGCGGTTTAAAGACAAAGAAGAGGACAGATGAGTGAGCAGTTGCACAGGCAACGTAAAATGGCAACAGATAAATGCTATCCAGTTTTGCCGTCTCTTCAGCAAGAGACAGCTAAAGAACGTGAAAAAGACCCATTAATGTCGCATTTATTAAGTTCACCACCCCCTATGCACAAACAGCCACGGCGCCTCCGCAACCCGTAGTTGCGCCGCCCATGACTGTTATGCCTGCCCTTCTACAGCACCCACCAGCTGTTCTTCAGCTGGCTTCCGCTCCTCCGGTGCAGCCTCCTCAAGGCACACCGACTACATCTACTTCGCTTATGCCTTCTACAACTTTGCCTAGTGCACCTTCGATTTCTCATAATGCTTCCTCTGCTATTGCCTCTACTTCAGCCTTATCTCACACTGTTTTTCCACCCGTTCCTCCCTCACTTTCACCTTACGTTTGGCATAAAATGGCCAGCATTGTCACTAACATTCCTTCACCCCTTTTTCGGTTGCCTAAACCGACCCCTAAC
The DNA here is from genome assembly GCF_964261635.1 of Lissotriton helveticus. Lineage (NCBI taxonomy): Eukaryota > Metazoa > Chordata > Amphibia > Caudata > Salamandridae > Lissotriton > Lissotriton helveticus. Next base: position 2,119,684,258 of record NC_136057.1, on the reverse strand, counting down.
ACGGAACGAAGACAGTTGCGAAGTCAACATCCTGACTACCAAGAGAGAGATGTATTGAATCGTTTAACTCGTAAATGGATCATAGATACTGCAAAGTATGACGTTGAATCTATCATGAAAGTCTTCCTTCAGTGGGAAGCACCGACACAGAGATATGTTTTTGAACAAATGTGTGTTTTTCTCGGTGAGGATTTGGAAGATAATGATTTAGAAAGTAACCCGCAGGAGTTGTGTCATGTACGGTTCAAGTTTGGAGAAGGAATGATCGTAGGTCCCGATGTCCAAAAAGCGGATGAGATGTTGTTGTCTTATCGGAGTAAAGGGAACACTTCTGGTTCACAGTCTGAGCGCGATACACCTAGGAAAAAGGCACGACAGTATCCCATGAGAGAAGTTCCCCCGCAATGGAGGGAGGGTGACACATCTGTTGAACCTCCTATTCCGCCACACTTTCAGCGTGTATGGGTACATGTCCCATGGAAGAGAGCTGAAGTTTTAGCACTTAAACAGACATTACCAGATCCGCGTAAGAATCCTGCAGGGTATTACAAGGAATTGTCGCAGACCGCTGGGTCATGTATAATGAACTTAGCCGATATCGATATGTTATTTGGGAACGTTGTTCCACAGCCTTTATGGAGTAAGATTCGCCATTCAGATCATGATCAGGAATTAGGCGATTCATGGGCCAATATCGCTGCTGTAGATGCCCGACAAGTTGGTGGTGCTAAACCTGAGCCATTAATAGCAGAACTTCCTGGTAAAATAGTTGATTACATGAAAACGATAATGCCTGCAATACGTGTGAATTGGGATAAGTTATCTGCATGTAAACAGAAGAAAGACGAGACGGTCTCAGATTTCTTCACCAGGTTCGAAGAAACGTTTGTCGATCATAGTGGCCAAGACATGACCACAGAAGGTGGTCAGCGATTATTTGTCGATAAGTTCGTGCACAATCTGCTTCCAGAATTGTGTAAAAAGTTAAAAGATTCGGAGAGTTCTTGGGCTGTTTCCTCTTCAGCACAGATATTAGCAACTGCGCAATATTACGAGAATAGAGACAAAGACGAGAAAGATAGAGTAGAAAAGAAAACGAAAGAATTAAAGACTAAGGTTTTACTACAGCAGGCCTAACCGCCACGTGGTGGTGGTAATGGCCAGAATAACGGTGGTCAGAACACCTATCAGAATAACTATCGGCAGCCACAACTGTATCAAGGGAACTCACAAAGAGTCGAGTATAATCAGTCACGTGTCAATATAGGTCCCAACCAGTGTTCATATTGCAAGTCGGAAGGTCATTTCAAGTATAGTTGCCCTATCTTGTTACAACGTGCGAACGGTGTTTCGAACGCAAGAGGTAGAGGCGTTCAGCAACCACCTAGAGGTAGAGGACGTGGAAACGTCCACCAGAATGCGCAGTCTCTTCCACCACAGAATTCTATGAATAAATTCGATCAGCAGAACAACGCATCTGGTGGGACAGCTCAGTACTATACAGATGATTACTATACAGAAGGCGAGCAATGGAGCAGTAATGATTGCTAGGACAGCCATAGACAAAGAGAGGGAGTTGTTTCAGTTCCAGTAGATCAGAATGGACCTTACGTTGAGGTGATTACATCAGGTGTGTCAGAGCCTTTTCTGTTGGATACTGGTGCTACAAAGAGTTCTATTATGCACTCCAAACTCCCTGGCGCACCTTTGTCTGGCGAAATGAACGTTTCTGTAGGTTTTTCTGGCGCCCCAGTTAGAAATCCGATTTCTGACCCTTTGTCTCTTTCTGTTGGTCCTTGCGAATTCGAAGCACCCCTCATTCTGACAACAGGCTGTGGTGAAAACTTGCTAGGATTGGATTTGCTAAAAAGATTGTATGCAACTTTGTACTGTTCTCCATCAGGAGTACAACTTACCCTGGGTGAGAAAGTGGTTTCTCCAATGTACTTATCGAGAGATAAACTTCCAACAGAATTGTCGCTTCTTCAAGACATACTCTGGGCAGTTGGTCCCAATGACGTGGGACTCTTAGAAATACCACCATATGTTGTAACATTGTAAGCCAATGTTAAAATGCCACGAATTCCGCAATACCGAATATCTAGTGAGGGTGAAAAAGCTTTGCTAGCGATCGTTCACGAGTTAATTGAAAAAGATGTGATTGAAGAGACAAGAGGTAATGTTTGCAATAGTCCCGTTCTACCTGTTTTAAAACGAACTGACCCATCTCAGCCACCGGTGTACAGATTTGTGATCGATCTCAGAGAGGTGAATAAAATAGTTGTGCCACAATTTCCAGTTGTCCCCGACATCACTACATTATTGACTATGATTCCAGCTTCTGCCACTTGGTTGTCGGTGATTGACCTGAAGAATGCTTTCTTCAGCATCCCGATCGCCGAAGAAAGCAGGGATATTTTTTCCTTCAGTTTAGGAGGTCGCAGCTTCCGCTTTAAGCGCGCTCCTCAGGGCTACTGTGAAAGTCCATCAATATACAGTCAAGCTCTAAAAACACAGCTTGATACGATTGTTTTACCTGAAGGTGCTACTCTTGTACAGTATATGGATGATTTACTCATTGCTGCAGACACTGAGGAAATTTGTAAAAAGGCCAAGCTGTCATTATTGCGTCATCTGTGTGATCTTCATCACAAGGTGTCACTTTCCAAACTGCAATATTGCCGACAAGAAGTGACCTACCTAGGTCATCTCTTATCGAAGGAGGGAAGGAAACTGACCCCAGAAAGAATTCAGGCAATAGCGAAATTGAATGTGCCAAGAACACAGAGAGAAATGCGTGCTTTCTTGGGCATTACATCGTACTGTAGACAGTGGATTCCAAATTTTTCGTTACTGGCCAAACCCTTGGTGGCATTAACGTGTAAAAATACACCCAATCCCGTTCCTTGGTCTGATGAGTGTCAGAACAGTTTTTCGGAATTACGCACAGCATTATGTTCGGCTCCTGTGTTAGGTACCCCCAACTACAGTAAGCCTTTCACATTGTATGTCCACGAGAAGGAGGGCTGTGCATTGTCTGTGTTGACTCAGCTATTTGGAGATAGGCAGCGCCCATGCGCCTATTTTTCGTCAACTTTGGACCCGGTAGCTAGAGCATTGCCAAGTTGTTTAAGAGCCACAGCAGCAGCAGCCGTTTCTATTCGACAGTCTGCTGGTCTAGTAATGAATAATACACTAATCGTGATGGTCCCACATGCAGTAGACACATTGTTAAATAGAACCAAGACACAGCACTTAACCAGTGCTCGATTGTCAGGGTACGAACTGACTTTGCTAGCAAGTCATGTGCACATTCCAAAGTGCAGCACCCTTAACCCAGCCACGTTGTTACCATTCATAGAAGAATCAGATGCTTCAGAACAGCATGATTGTCTTTATAGAACAGAGGAAGAGACGAAAGGAAGAGTAGACCTCTTCGACACTCCTCTTGCTGAATGTGATGGTACATTGTGGGTGGATGGTTCATGTTTCAAGCTTCCGAATGGCGATACGACTGCAGCATATGCTGTCACGACTTTGCACACGATTGTTGAAGCTATACGCATCCCACACAATTCAGCTCAGGCAGCGGAGCTAATTGCACTCACGAGAGCATGTGTGTTGTCGAAAGGAATGAAAGTAACTGTCTACACCGACAGCCAGTATGCGTTCGGCGTGGCCCATAGTTTTGGACGATTGTGGAAAGAACGTGGATTTCTGACTTCGCATGGAACTAAAATTAAGCATGGCCAGTTGATAAATGAGCTTCTAGAATCACTGACTTTGCCCTTACAAGTAGCGATTGTGAAATGCAGCGCTCACAAGAAAGTGACTGATGATGTTGCTCGTGGAAATGCGTTCGCTGATGAAACGGCGAAGAATGTGATGAGCCGAATGTATGTTGCAGGACCTGCAAGATGGATTGGTGACATAGGAATGTGTGAAGACACGATAGAGAGTGTGAAGTCCATTCAAGCCGAAGCCACAGAGAAAGAGTTGAGTACGTGGAGGGAAAGTTCGGGTAGAATGGATGCGAGTGGTTGCTGGATTGAATTGTCAGAGCATCAGAGGTGGTTGTTACCCGATGCGTACGTGCTTGCAGTAGTCACAATGGCTCATGGTATGGCTCATATCAGCGTGAAAGGGATTTGCAAGTTGCTGGCTCCAGTATGGGAGAATTCAGGGATTCCCAAGTGTGCAGAAAACGTGGTCAAGAATTGCATGGTGTGTCTGCAACACAATCCTGGTAGGGGAACCCCAACTCCAGCTGGTCATTTTGCACCTCCTACGTATCCGTTCGAGGTTTTGCAGCTAGATTTCATCCATATGGAAAGGTGCAACAGTTTAAAATATGTGCTCGTTGTTGTTTGTGCCTTCTCGAGATGGATAGAAGCATACCCCCTGAAAGACAATACTGCCCTGTCCACAGCGAAGGCCCTTGTGAAAGAGTACTTCCCTAGATTCGGAATGCCTAGAATGGTCTGGTCTGATAATGGGAGTCAATTTGTGGGTCGTGTGATGAAGAGAGTGTGTGAAGGACTAGGTATCGGGCTGAAGTTCCACGCTGCAAATCACCCCCAATCAGCTGGATTAGTAGAATGCTACAACGGCACTCTTAAGTTAAAATTGGCCAAAATACAAGCGAGCACAGGTCTTAAATGGCCTGACGCGCTACCCTTAGCACTCCTATCCACCAGAATGACTGTGCATTCGCGAGTGAAACTGAGCCCCTACGAAATTATTTTCGGCCGCCCGGCCAACCTATGGGGAGTGCCTAGGCCCAAAAAATTTAGCGAGCTCGAGCACCCCGTTCTACTTGACTATCTGTATGAATTGACCGCTAAATTGCGTGTTTTACATCAACAGGTCAACGACACCCTGCCTCCGGTCTCTGAGACTCCGGGACACAGCATTAACCCTGGATCCTGGGTACTGGTGCGAAACTTCCAGAGGACCAGAAACGACCAGCCCAGGTGGACAGGGCCACACCTTGTCCTTCTCTCTACAAGATCGGCAGTGCGAGTGGAAGGGAAAAAGGCCTGGATCCACGGGGTCCACTGCAAGAAGGTCCCTCTTCCTCTGCCATATGACCAGTGGATCCAGGAAGGTGTCGGCGACTCAGAAACAGACACAGTACTTCGGTTCATACCTTTCAGTGATGCACAAGTAAAAGGAACTAACTCTGAGCGCGAAAACGAGAACATTCTTCAAGAAGGTGTGCCACCGTCAAAACGATTGAACACTTCAGAGCCTGAACTGTTGTTCCAGGACAACACAGTACCGGGAAGACAAAGATACGATTTGAGACCAAGAAATACGAACTAATAAATTAAACTTCTTTTTCCACTTTAAAGCAAAAACCTATGGACTAATAAAGAATTATTTTTTTCCCTCCAAGTACTATTTTTGAAAAGGCAGCTCCTCCATCAGAAGAAAACTTGCTCATTTTTGTTTTTCGAACCGCCATCCGGGTTCCGCTGCTAGGGCCGCGGTTGCCTAAAAAGTCTTTTGGGTGCAGCTAACGACGTTAGGTCGGGAGTTCTGCTTGGTCTAAGGGAGTTGCCCTGGACTGACAGAAGCATCTTTTAGCAGAATCAACCTACCACCGCGGGCAGCACTCTAGAAAGGATGGAGTTTTCTGAAATGGAAAGGCCTGCCAAACAAATGAACTCTAGACGCCAGTTGTGTACAGTGGCGACAAGGAAAAGTTTTTTAATAGTATGCATTTTTATGATATCCAGTGTGATGATATTTCTGATAGGATTCTCTTTTCATGTAACACTCGCACCACCTGCATCCCCTACACCTCCTCCTACTACTGTTTCCCCTCATTCTTTCCACTCCCTTCCTGGCCATGAATCCCATAGGAGATTAGAATTCATTAATAATTCCTTCATTCAGCTCCTGCACCAGCACCAGTTAGTAATGAACATAACTAATTGTTGGGTATGTGGACTTATGCCTCACACGACGGATAAAGGTATCCCTTATCTAGTTCTACCTTTCAGTCATAATGGTTCTGCGTGGGCATACAGAACGATGTTCATATATGCACGAGAAATCCAACCCCTACGTTCTGTAAAAGACAACCTCAAGACTAGCGCCCTAGTAAAAGGCATAGTTGACATGATTAAGGAAGTAACTTCTTATGAAAATACCCCTAATGACGAGATACTTGCATATGTAGGTTGGAACGTGACCGGATATGGAGCTACTTTAAGTGAGAAACAGCAAGCAAAGAAATCTTCCCCGATCTGGATTGTACCCTATCAAGGTAACTTGTGTCTAAAAGGCATTGGCAGGAATCCCAGAGCTCAGTTAGGGAGAAGTATCTGTACAGAAACATATATCTTTGGGTCTCAGACTTCCCCTGCGTTTTTAGCAGCTAAGGGTACTTATTTCATCTGTCATGATAGAGCCTATACATGGTTGCCCCCTGACTTCTCGGGCTCATGTTTCGTTTCGTTCCTGTTACCTCCCACCTACACAGCAGCGGCGGATTACCACAGGACAAGGGTAGTTAGAGGTGTCTTGAGTGAAGAGGACACTGCAGGTCAAGAATTTGGTGACTTTGCAAAGGGTTTTCTGCCGTTCTGGGGATCCATGGCTAACAGCAGGAACATAAGACAATTGACAAGGGTAGTTGAGTCCACCGTGATTGAAACTGCTGGTGCCCTTAGTAACTTAACTGCTGAGCTCCAGTCGGATCGTCTTATGACCCTTCAGAACAGGGTCGCCTTAGATGTCATCCTTGCAGACCGAGGTGGGGTATGCAGATTGATCCAATCTAGTTGCTGCATTTTTATCCCCAGATAACGCTCCAACAGTGTACCAAGCCATCTCCAAACTACATAGGATTTCCGAATCTATTCATATGGATAAAGGAGATTGGTCGTTAATGGGGTGGTTCTGGGAACTAATATCCAGCTGGGGATGGAAAATCCTGATGGTCATTGGGATGGCCTTAGCCATCCTTTTCCTGTTCTGTCTGTTTGTGCAGTGTGCTCCTACAATATGTGGCCTTTGTGTCACATCATGTATAGGGAAACCTGTATCAAGAGACGAGCTAAGTACTAGGATGATGTTACAGCAACATCTCAATGACTTCAGGAATATCGACCTAAACTCAAATTAACATGAGAGTATGTTAAATTGCCTATGTAAGGGCAAAAGGAGGGTTTGTAGTACTGAAAATCCAAACTCGTGTAACCATTCAGACGCAAGAATAAAACTTCATCGTATCACGACAGATTTAGTATCAAAAGACCGAGAATAGCGAGTACATTATGTACAAACATTTTTCGTCGCATTCGAAGGTTGCTTTCACCTCGAAATTATCACTTATACCCTGAACCCTTGGCTTCCATTTTGTATACGGCAGCCATTTTGTATGTTACCCTTCACATAGGCTTAATCCAATATCATAAGGACAAGCACTCCTCGATTGACTTTTTCATGACCTGGGCAGGTTGAAACCATCGCCCCAGGCCAACCCATTTGGTCAGTTCCTCTCCCAGTGGCCGGTCAAGATAGCATCTAGGCGCACCCGGCCATAAAACCCTTTCATCACATTCTCACCCTGCCGAATCTTGCCCACACCTGACCCCGCTCCTTCTTTCCTACTTGTTTTATGACGAGAATGTGCTCATTTTATTGGGGAACACCGATATCTGATTGAAATACCGGACCTTGCCGAGTAATTTATTATGTGTCAGACAAACGAAATGTGAGCTTGTCATCATAACTCTGTTACTTATTTGTGTTCGAAACATGTGAATAGTATCCTGAAAATCTAGGAATGTTTGCCTGAAGCTTATTATTTTGTATAAGAAGAGAAGCCTGACTTCGTGATTTGAAGCAGTCTCCTGAGAACATACTTCCATATGTTGTACTTCTAGGACACTTGTTACCTTGGTTGCAGCCAATAAAACCGATCTTTGACTTCACCTAGAAGACTCTGAGTTTCTGTGGTCTGAATCAGGAAAAGGACTCGAGGTCTTTGGGTGTGTATTCCCTGACACCGCTGGGTTACCGGTTAAGCACCGGTTCTGAAGAACCCAGTAAATTCAGACCCACCTACATCTCAAAAGCCAAATACCGGTCGGTAATGGCCGAAATCGGCCGTTACTGACCGGTATTTGGCGACCTACATCTGGCCCTATATATCTATAAATATGTCTGTGGCCATAGTTGATAGAGGCAGTCAGAAAATTCAATGTCACATGACACGATACATACCATTATATTTCTCTATAGTTCTATGTTTCACATCATATAATTTTTCCTCCATATTCCTTAAAACTTGATTTTCTGTCACCGGTGGTCGGTCTTCGGATGCGGGGGACGGTGGCGAGGGCGAGGTCGGCGTTGAGGAGCTGGCGGTTCTGGGTGTAGAAGGTTAGTCGTCTGTTGAGGTATGCCGCTCTGGTGTTGTGGAGTGCTTTGTGTGCGTGTGTGAGGTCTGGAAGGTGATCCTCTTGTTGACGGGAAGCGAGTGTAGGTCTCTTAGGTGGGGTGTGATGTGGCTGTGGTGAGGGATGTCGAGGATCAGGCATGCAGAGGCATTCTATATGCGCTGTAGTCGTTTCAGGAGCTTGGACGAGGCTCCTGCGAAGAGGGTGTGTCCGTAGTCCAGTCTGCTGTTCACGAGGGCCTGGGTGACCGTTCTTTTGTTTCAGTGGGAATCCACCTGTAGATCTTGCGGAGCATGCTGAGGGTGTTGAAGTAGGAGGACGAGACGGCATTGACTTGCTTGGTCATGGAGAGTGTTGAGTCGATGATAAACCCAACGTTGCGTGCATGGTCAGTAGGTGTCGGTGCTGATCCCAGAGTGGTCGGCCACCAGGAGTTGTCCCAGGCTGAGAGGGTGGGGCCGAGGATGAGGACCTCCATCTTGTCCCAGTTCAGCTTCAGACGGCTAGTCTTCATCCACTCTGCGATGGTTTCATTCCTTCGTGGAGGTTGGTTGTGGCTGTGAGGGGGCCCTTGGTGAGGGAGAGGATCTGCTGGGTGTCGTTGGCGTAAGAGATGATGTTGAGGTTGTGCAGTCGGGCAACGTGGGCGAGCGATGCCATGTAGACGTTGAACAATGTCGGGCTGAGGGATGATCCTTGGGGTACGCTGTAGATGATCTCAGAGGCTTCGGTATGGAAGGTGGAGAGGCGAATGCTCTGGGTTCTGCTGGGGAGGAAGGCGGTGGTCCATTCCAGGGCTTGTCTCGGACCCCTGCATTGTGGAGGTGTGTGCGTAGGGTGCGATGGCAGACAGTGTCAAAGGCAGCTGATATGTCCAGGAATATGAGGGCTGCGGTTTTGCCATTGTCCAGCAGGGCCCTGATGTCATCGGTGGCGCCGATGAAGGCAGTTTCGGTACTGTGGTTGCTGTGGAATCCGGACTGGGACAGGTCCAGGATGTTGTTCTCCTCGAGCTAGTGGGTCAGTTGTCTGTTGACGGTCTTCTCGATGACCTTCGCCGGGAACGGGAGCAGGGAGATGGGCCGGAAGTTCTTGAGGTCCCTCGGATCCGCCTTTGCTTTCGTGAGTAAGGCGTTGATCTCAGCATGCTTCCAGCTCTCTGGGAATGTCGTGGTCTCAAAGGAGATGTTGATGGCTTTGCGGAGATGGGGTGCGATGGTGGCGCTAGCTTTGTTGAAGATGCGGTATGGGCATGGGTCTGACGATGAGCCGGAGTGGATGATGTTCATGATTTTGATGGAGTCGTCTTCGTTTATGTTGGTCCAGGTGAGCAGGGGGTCGATGTGGGTGGTGGCTATGAGTTCTGAGGTGTTGGTGGCTGTCGGGGTGGTCTGGTTGTTTATGCTGTCATGGATGTCTGCGATCTTGCGATGGAAGAAGGTGGCAAGGGAGTCGCACAGGTCTTGCGATGGTGGGATGTCGTTGATGCTGGAGCTGGTGTTGGAGAGGCACACACACATACACCCACACAATGCCACACACATACACCCACACAATACCCTGACACACTTACACTCACTACTACCCCCGCACACACTCAGCCATCTGCCCACACAGTGTCACACGCACTCTCACAATCCCAATCATGTAGTCACTCAGACACCGATTCAACCCCATATACTCACAGACACACATACACCACCCAACTCACACATACTCACCTACACACTTACACCACAACACCCCCAGAGACTGACACTCTCAAAACACACACTCAAGGCCTGAATCACAAAGGGCCTACACACTCATGGCAGATGTTATGCAGTCATTGGAGAGCCTCTGCACTCGGGGCAGAGTTTCCGCAGTGAGAATTCCTGTGCGCAAAGACTACCCAACCACTGCAGGGCCTCGCCAATGAGTGCTGAATCAGGTCCTCAGTAACAAACACATTAACACAATCTCATATATACACACAGTTACACTTTCACATACACAAACCCCCCCACACACACAGATTTACACCCCTAGCACACTCACAGACACATTCACAGAGACAAAAACAGTTAGACACACACACACAAACTCTAGTCTCTAGTTGGCAGGTGGTTACCCTGTCCAAGTGGGGACCCTTTTCCCTAGTCAGGATAAGGGGGATAAACTACTGAAAGAAACCCTGCTCACCCCTGTGGTAACTTGGCACAAGTAGTCAGGCTTACCTCAGAGGCAATGTGTAAAGCATTTGTACATATCACACAGTGATACAGTGAAAAGACTACAAAAGGACACCACACCAGTTTTGGCAAAAAAAACAATATTTATCGGTGCAAAGAAGAACAAAAGGATAAAAGACCAATATAAAGTAGTCAAGAATATACACTTTGCAAGATTGACTTTAAAATGGTGTTCCTTAAAGCCGGTAGTTCTGTCCTGGGCTATCGTGGTGCTGAAAACAACAGAATCCAACAGTTCCAGCTGACCACGTCAGTGCAAACCAGCATCAGTAGACTCGTAAACAGTACCTTTGATTCCAGCTGACCGTGTGGTGCGGGCTGGTCGTGGCATTTTTCACAGTTGCAATGTGAGGCGTAGTGGTGTGGCGTGCTGTGTCCTCCATTCGCGGTGCGGGCATTGGCTTGTGACGGTTGGCCAGTGACATTGGTGGGATCAGGGCTGTGATGTGAAATGGTGCGGTGCTCGTTGCGGTGCTGACAGGTCACAGTGCAAGCGGCAATTTCGGTTGATGGGAGCTGGTGTCAGTCAGCCCAGGCTGTGGTGTGGGATGGGGCAGTGTGTTGTGTGACTTATGAGCGGTGCCTCCAAACCACGGTGCAGTCACAGGTGTCTAGGTCAGCAGGTAGTGACGTAATCAGTGATACCAGGATGGCAGAGTGAAGCAAGGCAGTGCAGTGCCCACAGGTCGCGGTGCAAGCAGTAGCTGGGTGTCGTCAGTGAGACCAGGGTTGGGGTGCGAAGTGCAACTTTGCCTTCTGCGGTGCCTTCAGGATACAGAGCCAGCAGTGGTGTTAATGATGGTGTCGGCTGCTTTTCCCTCTGTGGCAACTTAAACCCACATTCCCAGAGGCAGTACCAAGAGGTAAGTTAAGTCTTTGCTGTCTCTGAGGCTTCATTAACAGCATGCAAGCTCTATTTCAAGCCTTTGGAGGTACTCAGCAACAAGTGAAGAAAGTTCAGTCCAGTCCTTTCACTTCCCAAGGCAGAAGCAGTGACTGCAGGCCAACCCAGCAAAGCAACAACACAGCAAAGGGGCAGTACTCCTCCTGGCAGTTCTTCCAGCTCTTCTTCTAGGCAGGTTTCTTGATCCAAACGAGTTCTGGGGTCTGTGCCCCAATATTTTACTAAGTTTGTCTTTGTTCTCTAGAACAGAGAGGGTCTGTGCTCCGTCCAAACCAGTTTAGTCCGCTCCGGCCCAGCTTCCTGGCAGGAAGTGCAGACAGCATTGTCCAAGGCAGACCATGCCCATTGACGTGCAAGAAAATATCCTCCCACTACTTTAAATGCAGCCCAGGTCCATTTATCTCAGCTCTGACTCATCCAGGAAAACAGTAAATACCTCAACCCCCCAGTGGCTATCTGAAGAGGATGCACATTCATAGCCCCCATCACTCCAAAGCCAGACAGTCAATCCACAACCCAGCAGAGGCACACAATGGATGGCTAAGCAAGAAAACACCTACTGTCTAAAAGTGGTATTTTCAAACACTGAACATAAAAATCATCTATACTAAAAGATGCATTTCTACATTCTGAGTTCAGGCATACTAAACTCCATTTCTCTATCTTGTCCCAATGAGAAGATATACTTGTAAAAGATTACCCAGTACTTTCCATTCTATCCTTTGGGACAGATAACCTTTCAATAGTGAAAAACGAAATATACTGTATTTCATTATCAGGACATGCCACACACACCAGTACATGTCCTACCTTTCAAATACACTGCACCATGCTCATATGGGTACCTTAGGCCTACCTTAGGGGTGACTCACATGTAATAAAAGGGAAGGTTAGGGCACTTTTCAAGTTGACATGGCACTAAAAACTGTGCACAGTGTCAGGTGTGAGAACCCTTTGAAAGGCTGCTTGAGTGGGAGTCACAATCAGTGATGCAGGCCCTGGGACTCTCAATGCACCTTACTAGGAAATGATATGCGTTGTTACACGCAGTTGTTGTAATGACCACAATGTAATGGCCTGCGGGGAAAAGGATTCGTGGTAAACGATGTTTACCACCAGTAAATCAAATATGCCAATCATGCAAACACCAATCCATAATGAAATTTACAATAGGGGCTCTTGCATTTTAACACTGAACAGCAGTGAGAAAGGGCACAAAGACACTAAACCAGTAAAAACAGAATCAAAACCAGGAGGTCAGAAAGCAAAAAGTCAGTGGAAGCACACCAAAAGATGCCAGGTCTAATACTCATGCTCACTCTTGAAATACGCACACACACATTGGCACACATAGCCACATGATCTTGTATACACAAAGTCACACACACACCCACACAACCGCACACTCTGCAAACACAGACATACAGAACTTGACGCAGTCACATACACACACACAAACACACACATACACACATGTAGAGACCTCTAAACTCTCACTTACACACGCTCACCCACACAACCCCACACAGGCACACACAGAGATACACACATACATTAACAGATTGCTGCAGAAATGCCTGAGATACAATCATTATTTTAAGAATTTTGAGTGGATTCACAGATCCACTGCAGTAGTTTATTTAGCTGGTACCATGGTTATCCATGGTTATTATAGCACCTGGTATCGCGGTGGATTCATGAATGTGAATCAGGTAAATGCAATAGACAATTTTTAAAAAAGGCGTTTCTCCATTTGTTCTTTCGGTGCTCTGAAAATAGCCTTTGTGTTTATAGTGTGTTTTGTGCACTTAAAGACAGATCTGGATACATTTCTTGATGTTGTTAAGGAAGATCTTGTTCCATTCTGCTGTGAAATGGATGCTGTCCTTTTTTAACACTTCAGGCATGTCAAAGTAGATATTATTGTGGCATATAGAGTCCACCTGATGGTCGCAGGGAAGTGCTGACATTGTTTTATTGGCATGTCTCATATATTTATCAATCCTTGGTCAGAAATAAGATGACCACTGCCACTTCTGGCTTAGACATATGTTGGAATATACAAAGGCAGTGTGAGGAACGAAAGCCATCAGCTCTGCCAATGCTTCCTTCATTTGGATTTCAAGTCAAACCCTGTGATTCTGCCCAGATTGGTCCGCCATAGTGCAGAGTCAGATGGTCTGGGTGCTCGCAATGCAAAATACTCTTGATGCCATTTCATACCTCACTGGCCAATACAAGTGATGTCCACTTGGGGAAATTCAAGATGTTTGTCAATTCCATAATTTTTTACATATTTTCTGGCCCAAAAGCTAAAGCTGTGCCCCACAAAGCACACTCTAACAATGATGCTGCTACGTAGGAACTGGACGTAGGAGGAGTCAGTAGTGGAATAAGAATTTCCTTGAGAGCCAATAGAGAGTGAATAGAAATAAGAAAAAAACTAGCAAAGCTTGTGGTTGGCTGAGCTTATATTGCTATATAGTAGTTTAAGTACTCATTAACTGCTATCTGAATTGTTTACACTGATTGGAAGAAAGGAAAAATGTTCTGTTCCACTTCCTGTAATAGGTTTACATGTTTTCACTTTACTGGGTGATGTTTATTGTCATTCATTTTTAGATTTACAGAGCAGTCTAAACTTTATGAACTTTTCACCTGAAGCTTGGTTCTAAAGATTTTCAAATGTGTTGCCATTGAAACAAGGCCTGTTGCAAGGCCTGTGGGAAAATATGTTAGGCAGACTTCACAATTATATTACAATGAAAATAAATAGAACAGTATGATAGTGTCTTATGAACAGGAAGAGAGTGAATAGAAAAAATAACAACTGCCTTCTTTTCACTTAGTGTTGTACTACTTTTAATGGTGGTTGTTGGATTCAAGGATCCATTGCAAAGTTATACGGGGTCCATGCTGAGCACCGCAATGGCTCGGCAAATCCCATCATGTAAGTTTTAAATGGTGAAGCTTGTAGCTGGGAACTTCGTGGTGGCTCTGCAAATACATTAGTATGTACAAAGAGGTAGCATTATGTTCAACCAGTCATAAGTGTTCCCAGCAAACCTTTTATAACTTGCTGGTTTAGGAATGACTGATAGGATGAAGGCTAAAAATACATATACCCCCTGCACAACTTATTACGTTTTAGTTTATCTCTGGGTGGTGAACACATGCAGGAGCTGAACTCTTTTTCTATTCTTCTTTCCAGAAGTCTGATAATTACAGTGCATTACTACACTCAACAAATTTGGAGAAACAGCTTCATTTTTCAGGTATCTTACATAAGAATGTATTTTTGTCCTTCTGTTACTGTGCATATTCATTTTGTATAGTGTAAAATAGGTACTGTGAGTACTTCATATTTAATTCTATTGATAAATATAGGGCGAAAACACAACTCAATATCAGCTGTTGTAGTGTCAGGACATTGTCTAACTTGTCCATTAGTATTGATTATAAGTGGTGTTGAGCAATACAATGGCTTTCAAATATATGTGTTATTCTCTTTTTTAATTTGTTCTGGATATGAAGTGTAATTCTCTTTGTAATGATAAGACTATGTAGGTCTGTGCTTTAACTTGTACATTTACATTTGAGATTCCACAGTGTGTACTAACTTCCAGGGTGATGTAAAGATTAATGTAGACAATGAAGCTAAGTTCGAAAAAGGCAAACCTATTGTGTATGAAAGCAGAAAAAAAGTTTTGTAATAAGAAGAATGTACTTTCGTCTAATATTATTGAATCCAATATTTAAATGCTGTATTCTCTGTAAAGAAATCACTCAAACTTTCAGTAAAACAGTCTTGGCTACTTGTTAGGAATATTATTTAGAGGGATGTGGACAAAATGCAAACTGTTCATGTTGAAAACTGTATGTAGAAAATTAGTTCGAAAAAAACTTAAGTGAACTGGGTTGCATTTTTAAAGGTGCACAGTATTTAACATGGGACTTCTAAGGCCTCTCCCACAGTACACACATTACCTACTACTAGGCCCAGCCACTAGTACATACAGCTTTTCCTGTAATCAAGCCTTAGAACTTTGGGCCTGATTGCGATTTCGGGCGAAAAGACATCCAACAGCTTGTCAGAGGCTTTGCGCCCGACATCGATGGTTTCTCTCCGACGCCATATTACAATGATGGCTGTTGGAGGGAAACCTGCGGTGTCCCTAAACAAAGTGCTGCATCAAAGGCTAGTCCCTGAGTACACACATTACCTAGTACTGGGTCCAGCCACTAGTACATACAGCTTTTCCTGTAATCAAGCCTTAGAACTTTGGGCCTGATTGCGATGTCGGGCGAAAAGACATCCAACAGCTTGTTAGAGGCTTTGCACCTGACATCGATGGTTTCTCTCCGACCGCCGTATTACAATGATGGCTGTTGGAGGGAAACCTGCGGTGTCCCTAAACAAAGTGCTGCATCAAAGGCTAGTCCCTGAGTACACACATTACCTACTACTGGGTCCAGCCACTTCTGTACACATTGGACCCCTAACGTATCTGCTTCACATTCTCTTTGAAAGTGAACTGTCAATTTTGTCATATGCAGTTGCACATATTGAGAAAACATAAAAAGTTCATGGAAACCAATGAGATTCCTGAGTGCAACCCCTTATATCAATATAATTATGAGTGCCAGCTAGCTCAGAGGTCACTAGAAACTTTCTCGAGTAAACAAGGAGGTGTTAACTTCCCTGAATAGACAAGAAGGGATTAGCTTCTGACAACCGCATAAACATGACAACTTTGCTCCCTCCAGAACAAGGAGTATATCTCCAGAGTCGTGTGAAAACAATAGACACCTATTTTACTCAGTCAATCGTGCATACTTAGTTTCACCAGAGTGCAGAGAAATAGAGAGATGGGCGTTTTCAATAAAAGTTGTTATTTATTGAGCAGTCCTCTTTCTCGTGCAAGAGAAGTGAATTGCCACAATTGCAATACTTGTCATAAAGTAAAGTGCGTACAGTAAAAGGAGTATTATGAAATAATACTGTAAAAGCATTGATATGGTTTCTGAGCCATATGATACTTAAAATGGATAAAATATATACATACATAAAATCATTGACTAAACGTACTCAACTGGTGTGTCTAAGATACGCCTACCCCGGTGTACCTAACCTAAGCCTTGTACGTGGGAAGGAGTAAGTGAGCTGCAGTTTTAGTTAAGTTAGTTTTTGCCAAGAATCTGAATCAAGAATTCTCTTAAGGATTTTAATCAGCTCCGTACCTTGGTTATAGAATGAAGGAGGTCTTGTATCTCGTGTCTCAGGACTCGATCTCCCAGAAACCCGCAAGGGTGACTGGAAACACTGGAGCTGGATTTCTCGGCAGGAGAAAAGACAGCATCTCTCTCAGTGCGTCAATGAGAGGGTCGGCTTCCTTCGGCTCTCTCATCAGCTGGGCTTCGGGCAAGTAGATATCCGCTCTGCTCCAAACCACTGTGTCTTTGCTTAAGGCAACGTTGGTATATTTATACCTGGAAGGTACCGAGTTTGACATAAGGTTGGACATAAGACGTCACTAAGAACTTACAGTTCTTTCTGGACTCCAGGAGTTCTTGTTCAAATCAAAACAAAAGCAGGGGGATTTCCCGGGCTGCTGGAGGCTTGGTTTGTTTAAAGAACGCGTTGTACTTTCTAGGAGTCTATGGGAGTAGCCTTGCCGTATTTGGAGTGCATTGGCTATGACTAAATATGGTTGTGATTCTTATACTAAGCAATACTAAACATAAAGTGATGCATGTGTTTTTTTGCCAACCCACCCCAAAATACATAAAATGCATTTGAAATGGTATATGGTATATACACGAAAATGAGTATTTGTACTGTACGTTTTTCAAGCAGTGGTATCATTCAGATAATGCATACGTAAATATCGACTGAATGAATTGCGAAAATTATATTTATGAAATGGCTTTTAACACAGAAGAGAAGGTCGAGACCTTTTCATTACATATTTATACAATACTGTACATGTGCTAGAGGCTGAATCAAAATATTGCCTCTAGAGTTTCAAAATAGAAGTTCTGTTCTCTAAGAATAGTTCTACTTTAAGCAGAGTACCATGTGCCAGAAAAAAGGTAAATATTTTGGAAAATGAAAAGAAAAAATAATTTCATTTTCAGGGGAAAAAATAGCTCCAATTGTTTTCAGTAGTTCTGTTTATCAAAACTGAAGGCCGAATTCAGAGTTCAGGGAACGCTGTGCGCACGTTGTTTAAAATATTATTCTCGTTGTTAGGGGAGAACATCAAATCAGACAAGCTTGCGAAAAATTGGTCTACAACAGTAGGTGAAAGTTCGACCAAGTTCGAAAAAGCTGAAATTGTGCATATGTGAGAATGATTACTATCATTGATGTCTGGATCAGCAATGCTCTCAGAAGGTTGTACCTGTGTGGTGCTGCTTTCATCTCGTACTTCACCGCCACCTAATCGTAATGGTGAAGTCTCAACGAATGCCGTCATCACAATAGGTAGCCGCTGGGGACAACACGTTGCATGAGCCGTTACCGAACCAAGCAAAGTATCGATATCCATAGGTACTGCTGATGGTAGTGTAAGACAGACGTCCAACACGCATTCTTCTCCGCATAGCAGACATCAAAGCACAGGTAAGATGCAATCTTGCCAGATTGGTCTGAATGAAAGAAACCAGGTAGTTCTCAGATCTCTTAGCCGGGCAAAGCCGAGGACATTAGTGATCCGTTCTCTGTATCGTATAGCCATGATCGTTTCCTCCATTGTAGCCTGAGTTTTGTCTGGGGCTTGACTTGCCATATCGGAGCAGAAGGAACAAAAATAAAATTCCTGCTACGAGTCCCAAAAGAAGAGGCAGTACGCCAAATACAGAATGCACAAAATTCGGGAAGATGCCCAGAACCGTTTCAAAGGGTGCTAACAGTCCCGTAAAAATGGCCTTAAATACATGTGCGATGCCACTGGTATCAGACATGTTTAAAATTTGACCTAACATTTCTATGAAATGCACGGGGCAATTTGTCGATAATAGGGAATGTATCTCTGCCGCTGTCCTTGCAACTTGCAGATCATACGTCTCTTTGGGCGAGGTTAAAGGCACAGTTATCTGTAAAAGAATAGACTTCATTCTGCTTAAACTATCAATTCGAATAGAAGAGATATTCGAAGAAGGCCATATTGCTGCCTCCATGTCTGGTTTGCTGTTGGATACAATACTTGCATACAGCAAATGACCCTGAAAGTAATGCTCACGAGATAGGCTAATCCTGGCACCATGCCACAACAGCTGCGGTTATTTATTACAACGTAGCTGCCGTTGGAAAGTTGTCTGAAACAAGACTCTATCTGTGTTGCAGGAGTGCCATGCAGGTGACATGAAGGGTTATTTGATGAACTTTCGCAGGCTCCATGCAAGTTATTACCTTGACACAGAATTGTACCCCTTAGTGCATTTTTAAGGTTATTACCACTAACAAATACCTCTTTTTTCCCTTCACTATAACATTTATGTGTATAAGGTAATTTCCAGGTTGACTTGATGTATCCTTTACCCAACCTTTCATACAGGCCTGCTGGTATATATTTTTGGCAATATTGAAACTGAAAAGTTGTTATCGGAATTGTAATTGTACCATGTATTATCCATTCAATGACAGGTCTCTCTGACATTGTCAATGGTAATCGCTCAAGTTTTTCAATGCTCAGAATCGTATAATCTGCTCCTTTTTGTGCCAAACTGATTTGTTTATCAGTAAGGTTAAAGATAGAAAATAATGACGTTTTGTTGATTAGACGCCATGGCACATGACCTGAACGCAGATTTTGTAACGTCCAGCCTAGCTGCACAATAGAACGCAATTGGGACTGGCCATGTTGTAACATCTATTTACAACAAGGGGTGGTGAGGGACAGAGTCTCTGAATTAAGCAGAATACTCTCACCCAGTCAAGAGATCAGGGCTAGATCCAACACCGTTTTTTAGCTCATTGCACCATCCCAGTTTCAGAACCTGGCTGTATGCAAATTAGTCTGTCCCTGGCCCAGTGCATCATGGGAACAGGGCAGACCAGACTACAAAAGCCAATTCTTACACTGGGAAGGAAACAAGCTATACTCAGATGTGAGTCCCTTGCTCATTGCACCATCAGGATTCAAGCAAGCCGGGCCGACGAGGCTGAAATGCCAGAAACCGGTCCCCGGTAGCTTGTTTCCTTCCCAGTATAAGAATTGGCTTGGTAGTTTGGTTTGCCCTGTTCCCATCATGCACTGGGACAGGAACAGACTAATTTGCATGTAGCCAGGTTCTGAGCTGGGATGGTGCAGTGAGCTAAAAAACGGTGATGGATCAAGCCCTGATCTTTGGACTGGGTAAGAGTGGTCTGCTTAATTCAGACACTCTGTTCATCACCACCCCCTTTTCTGAATCATGTTGTAACATCAGCAAGTCCTGCTCTATTATATCAATATCAGATGATACAATGCTGTCCAGTGAATAAGTTCTGGAGGAAAGACTCGTTAACCCATTGTCCAGTACAGAAAGTGATTTTTCCAAATTAATACGATCAATTTCTCGTATTTTTTCTACAGTTTCATTTTGCATTACTTTCCAAGCCTCGTTGTAAGCTGCGTATATACCGGCGTATAGGAAACGTTTTTGACGCTGTTTGCGAGGTCCCAGTACGAAATCTCGCAAGTCAGCACCTTCTTTAAGTAAAGTCAAGTGTTGCTTAATTTCCTGCAGTGTGGATCTCTGTAGCCATTCGAGGCATAGTTTCCCTACACTGTATGTTGTAACTATCCCTGGATGTTGTCTCTGGGAATATCTTGGGTCTGGCCTTGTCTGTTTGAACCCCTGTATTTTGTTCAGGAATCTATCTTGACAGTTATTAGTGTCTGTGGGCCAGATAAACAATTTTTTCCAATCAGGATTTGTTCTGTTTTGATGTAAAATATGGGATACGTCTATCTCCACATCTGTAGTGCTATTACTATCAGGTATGGGCTTTGGAATAGACGGTTTGTTTAAGTCTTTTATCTTGGCCAGGCCAAGACAGGTTGTTTGTTGAATGGTGTCACTCAGGAATATTATCTGTTCTGGGATCATGCAGGCTCTAAATAATGATTCTTGACCTTCTACCTGCCAATCTTTTGTACCCCAGATGGTTTTTGTCTCAATATTATTTTTCCAAAATTCAAAACCAAATGTAGACATTTTTTCATAAAATGTTTCAGAATAAATCAGTTTAGTATTTGTCAACATGTTTTTCATTCCTGTCTTATTTAACATTTTAAAATAAAACATTTCTGGATCTGTGTTGTTAAACCCTGAGAAGTATGGGAATTTCTCATAAAATGTTTTCGAGCTGCCTTTTGGCGGTGTGGGACAATGTTCCCATTGGTTATAAGTAAAAACATTTCTAGAATTAGCAGATTTATGCAAATAGTGATGACCATAATGATTATAACAATACATTTCTTCATAGTTCGATGAACCCTGCAAATAGTCATGTTCTGTGAATTTTGCTGACATTTCTAAATCTGACATCATATTATTAATATTTTCAAAATCCCAATCATCAGAGAAAGTACTTGGTGATACAAAGTCACTTAATGAAACCTTGAACTGGTGTGGATATTTCAAAAGTTCCACCGGGCCATAGATTTCGTAATCCTTTGTGTCCCATGCTACACCCCCAGGTATAGGATTGGCTGTGATGTTCACTGATAACAGTTCTCTTTTTTCAATGTGAGAAGATCTGTGAGGTTTTAGGGCCAAGTTGATGTTCTGACTTGCTGTTCCATTGTACTATATTTTCCATCAATAAATCTACCCAAACATAAAATCATGATGAGCCAAAGTAGAAGGAAAAGTACTCCTAACACAATCCATAATTCAATCCATGGTGAAATCAGATATGTTTCTTTGTGTTGATGAAATAGTTCAGTCAATTTTTCTTTCAAAGTCTTTGTTGTTGGCGTTTCTTCATGTTCATTTGGATCATCCGAAAAGTCATCGAAATTGATGAAGTAGCCAGATGCAGTTCTGTCAATTTTTGGAATTGCTTCCGGATTTTCATTTGTCTTTGATTCTGTATGTTCAGAGGTTACATCATTGTAGACTGGTGTTTCTTGACGAACTGTTGCAATTTGGGTTTCAAGAGGCGCAAGTTCCATGGCTTTGTTGCATAGTCCTTTTTTGTTCACTGTAGGTTTATCAAATGTGATTAGTCTCTCAGTTTGAACCTCTTGGATTTTAGCAAGGTTTGGTCTTCTGCTACTTCTTGGGAGTCCACTGGGCCTACTACTTATTATTGGCCACATGATTGTGGTTTTTTACCAGGTCGATTGAAACAACTCTGTTCTCCTTTTTACCAGCAAGGGGCGGTAGTACTACTGATCTTTTTCCGCTGACAGCTAAGACAGGTACTGCTTTTCTGTACGAAGGCCCAAATTCCTTCTTCACTGCGATCTTTTCTCTGACCAGATCCCCAATCTTTGGAATCCAGACAGGTCTTGCTGGGACAGGTGGTTTTTCTTCAGTGGCCGTTGGCTTTAGTTTTGTGTTACTTAGACTTCTTCTTGTTTCATTTAAGTCCTGTAAAACAGCCAAACGATCTTTGCACGTTCATCCCCGGCCACCAGTATTGTGATTGTAATTCTATTAGAGATTTCAAGATCTCTTGGTGCTGCAGACCCATTCCATTCCCATGTGTGCTTCTTGAATCAAGTAAGCTCTCCGGTACGTGTTTGGAATTACCCTATCCCCCACTCCAGGGATTTGAGCAAAAGGAACGGAGTTCGCATCAATTATGTATTTATTTCCGAGTGGATAATTTAGAGGTAACGCCGCATAGTTGCCTTCCATTGAGGCGTTTACTGCTAGTAGCGTTTCACCGTCTATATGTTTTTAGTACGCTTTTTTGTAGCTACGGAAGCTGGTTTGACAGCTGTCGCTGTGGCTCTGTGAGCCAATGAATTCCCTGCAACGTGAACGCCATCACGTTGATGACTCAGTGTATGTAGCACTTGAGTCTTTTGTAGTTCTTTCTGCAAAAGAACTACTTGTTCCCAAAGTTTTTTATGCTTTATTGTGGCACCCGTGTCATCTTTGTAACCGTTTTTGATCCAGGTCTGTATATCATTATCGTAAGACTGGACGCAGTAATGCGAATCGCACACTATTAGTGTGGGGAATTCACGATCTGCATTTTCAAGTGCCATCTTTAAAGATCTTCTTATAGCTCGCAGAGCTGTACAGTTTCTGAATGATTCAGTTTTGGTGACCATGGGTCTGAATTTACCCAAGCGTCAGCGACCTTTAACAATCGTGCATGCTGCATTGTAAATTTGTTTTTTCACAACATAGTGTTGTGTAAATCTGTCCGTGTAGATTACACAGGTGTAGTGTTCGAGAGGCAGAATTTCGATTGGCAGAGGACATTCATTTTCGTATTCTAGATCTTCTAGTCTTTTCATTTTTTCGTCAAAAGTGTGTTTCACGTCTTCTGCAGCACGAAAATGTTCCCATTGTATCCATTTTGGATCTAATGCCACTGCATTTGGAATGCGTGGTCTCGTTACTGATACTGCTGTTAAAACAGATATGCTTTTGCCATGGGCTCGGGCTCTTTCTTTTGCTACAGCAGTTTGAACCGCAGTCAGAATTTTTTCAGTAGAACTGAATTTAATTTCAGCTTGTGTGTACAAGTGTGATTTATAAGCTATTGGTACCGTTTCTCCCTCATTAGAGGTCAGGTACATGAATCCGCATCTTCCTGGGATGACTCGGATTACAAGGTTGCGTTCATTTGCGCGTGTTTGCAGTTTTGTTTTAGTTAACATGTCTGATTGTAATAAACGTAAAATTTCTGTGTGTTTCTGAGTCCAATTGATTGGTTTGAAATCAGGTTTTATTAATTCATAGAGTGGTTTAACCCTCTCTGCATAATTTAGAATGTATGTTCTTCCGAAATTCAGGAAACCTAGAATTGATTGTAAGTTTTTCAGCATTTTTGGAGCTTGGAGTACTGCACATTTCTCTAAGAAATTGTCTGCTGGGCTTTTGCCTTCACTTGATAATTCATATCCTAAAAACAGGACAGTTAGATGGGCGATTTGTGACTTTTTAAAGTTGAATTTATACCCTTCTGATGCGAACCCAAGTATAATGGTGTTCACTCTTTTCAAGTCTGTCTCCAGGTCATCGTCTGTAAGATAGATGTCATCGACATAGGATAATGCCTAATCATCATACATCTGTAGTAACTCTGATACCCTAGCTGAGAATAATCCTGGGCTATTCTTGAATCCCTGTGGGAGTCAACAGAATTGTTTTTATGCCCCCATACAGGAGAAAGCGGTCAAATACCTGCTTTCTGGTGCAATGTTTTGACAAAAGAAGCCATTTGAGATATCTAATGTCGTTTTATATTTTTTGCTCACTGTTATTCATTAGTGCTACACTGTGTGAGTTTTGTACTGCAAAAGTTTTGCAGCATGAGTTTAGGTGTCTGTAGTCCAAAACTAGACAATATGAATCGTCTGGCTTGGAGACAGGAAACAAAGGATTGTTCATTTGTGAGGTGCATGTTTCAATCAACCCCTGGTATTCAAGTTGATCTAAGATCTCCCTGACATGTTTTTTAGCTTCTTGATTAACAGGATACTGCCTTTGTGCAGTAGGTTGATTTGTTAACTGAATTTTATGGTGAGGAGAATCCTCATCCCATCCTACATGATTCTTATATAATGCAGGGGCTTGGGCTACTGCCCATTTTCTTGCAAATGTGTATTTTTTATGAATTGGAATTTGATTTGAGAAGGCAGGCATAATCATTTCTTTGCCATGTGGGCACTCCCTGACAAACTCTGGTGGCCAGTCTTTTTCTGCTAGAAGGATATCATAGCCTTTCGAAAGGTTATCCCAAAAGAGACCCTTTATTTTCCTAGTTTTGTCCGCCTCTATACGTAATGTTATTTCATATAATTTATGGGGTATGCTAATTCTGGTGTCTGCAGTTTCCACCTGAATGTATTCATTCGTGTCCACTGTCTCCAGAAGATTCATCAGGATCTTGCGAGCCATGGTCACTTCTGCTGCGCTGTCTAGCATTGTCTGGGCCCACTCTCCGTTTTACAGTTGTGTCCTCAGAATCCTCGGCATGTTTTATTTTAATACTAGCTACCTTCTTTTTTGGAAATTGTAATTTTTTACTTTGATGAGCAGGTTCCTTGTCTTTGGACTTGACGTGCTCTTCCTTGTGTTCTGACCGTCCTCTTCCTTCCGATTTCTGTGAGGAAGTCTGAAAAGATCGAGAGGGACGTGTATCAATATCTTGATATCTGTCAGGTTTTCTTATTTTATCCCTATCTCTAAGGTTGTATCTTTTCTCAGAGGGCTCCCGTTGTGGAGACCTGCCTCCCCGTTCTGGAGATCTATCTCTCCGTTGAGGAGACCTTCCTCTGGACTGAAACTGTTTTTCTCTGGGAGTGGTTTGTTTATTACCTTCCCACTTCTTTTTTGAAGTATTGAGATTATTTTTGATAAATGTTTTTTCAGGATTTTCAATTAGTTGTGGTTTTAGTGGTTTCCCACCCAAACTATCTCTACCTAATTCTTCTTAGGATTTTTCTATTATTCTGGCAAGTTCAAAAGGTTGTTCTGCTATATCTGTTTCTTTCAATTTTTGGCGGCAGGTAATAACGTCAAGTGTTAATTGAACTAATTCTCTATATGCTTTTGTTAATTCTTTTAGCCTAACAAAAATTTCTTCGCTGGACATTTTTTCAATGTCAGGATGGGGTGTATAGCTGGCTAGAACCGGCCATGTGGCTCCTGGTCTACCTAGTGGACCGAGCCTGGTAATGCGATTTTGATGTTTTAGGGCGCCATTAAACCAGAGCAGGTGCTCTTGGTATATTAGTGGAATTTCAACGTCCTCGAAAGGGGCGTATTCCCCTGGAGATTCCCCTACTTTGTAGTAGTGAAAATCGTGTGTTACAGCGTGTGCTGCTGGAAAATGTATCCAGGAATAGAATACCTCTGTTTGCCGATATTCATGGGCCTCTACCACAAATATGACTGTACCACCTCTTGATGATAGTCCATTTTCTATAAGTTTAATAGTTATAGTTTTTGTTACATTGACTGGGATGAGTATAGCATCCGGGTCATCCTGCCGAAGACTTGTGTCTTCCGCTAAAAGTTGAGCTACTGATTCCTCTCTTTCTCTGTCGTCATCCGACATTTTTATTGACTATAAGTTTGCAGAGCAAGTTTCAAGAAAAAAAATATTAGGTGCACAATATTTTGGAACACTGTATCCTTCCACGTTGACTAAACCAAAAACTAATACATAGGATTCTCATCCTACTAAGTTCCGGCGGATATTAACCTTTCACCCACTCCAGACGTCTATTGGAGTTTTTACGGGAAAAAGGGTTCTGTGTGAAAAGCATTACTGAGTTACTCTAGCATCTAGCGTTAGATTATTGCCTTACCAAACGTTGGGCGCCATGTAGTGTAGTTCCTATATTCCCAATAGGCTCTGCGCATTGGAATAACATAGACGATAGTTTAGACGTAGGACTGAGTTTTGACTAGGTCTCTATTGAATATGTTAGACTTAATTATGAATGCCAGCTAGCTCAGAGGTCACTAGAAACTTTCTCGAGTAAAAAAGGAGGTGTTAACTTCCCTGAATAGACAAGAAGGGATTAGCTTCTGACAACCGCATAAACATGACAACTTTTCTCCCTCCAGAACAAGGAGTATATCTCCAGAGTCGTGTGAAAACAATAGACACCTATTTTACTCAGTCAATCGTGCATACTTAGTTTCACCAGAGTGCAGAGAAATAGAGAGACGGGTGTTTTCAATAAAAGTTGTTATTTATTGAGCAGTCCTCTTTCTCGTGCAAGAGAAGTGAATTGCCATAATTGCAATACTTGTCATAAAGTAAAGTGCATACAGTAAAAGGAGTATTATGAAATAATACTGTAAAAGCATTGATACGATTTCTGAGCCATATGATACTTAAAATGGATAAAATATATACATACATAAAATCATTGACTAAACGTACTCAACTGGTGCTTCTAAGATACGCCTACCCCGGTGTACCTAACCTAAGCCTAGTACATGGGAAGGAGTAAGTGAGCTGCAGTTTTAGTTAAGTTAGTTTTTGCCAAGAATCTGAATCAAGAATTCTCTTAAGGATTTTAACAGCTCTGTACCTTGGTTATAGAATGAAGGAGGTCTTGTATCTCGTGTCTCAGGACTCGATCTCCCGGAAACCCGCAAGGGTGACTGGAAACACTGGAGCTGGATTTCTCGGCAGGAGAAAAGACAGCGTCTCTCTCAGTGCGTCAATGGGAGGGTCGGCTTCCGTCGGCTCTCGCATCAGCTGGGCTTCGGGCAAGTAGATAGCCGCTCTGCTCCAAACCACCGTGTCTTTGCTTAAGGCAACGTTGGTATATTTATACCTGGAAGGTGCCGAGTTTGACATAAGGTTGGACATAATACGTCACTAAGAACTTACAGTTCTTTCTGGACTCCAGGCAGGGGGATTTCCCGAGCTGCTGGAGGCTTGGTTTGTTTAAAGAACGCATTGTACTTTCTAGGAGTCTATGGGAGTAGCCTTGCCGTATTTGGACTGCATTGGCTATGACTAAATATCGTGGTGATTCTTATGCCTTTATAAGGATATTATTTGTTATGACCACATAAGGGCATGAATCTGGAGTATTTAAATAGGGTCCTAGATACGTTTACAACACTTTCAGACCTCTCTCTCAAATGACATGTGCATAGTAGAGTGTGGGGAGGTATTGACCTCTCCTTTGAGACCTCTATCTGACATGACAGTCGTGTTTAGTAGGGTGCATGGGGAGTGAGTAGCCTCTCCTTTTAGACCGCTCTCTCAAATGACACATGTGAATAGCAGGATGTGTGGATGGACTGGCCTCTCCTTCAAGACCTCTCTCTCAGATGAAGGGTGTACATCACAGGATGTGGGAAAGCAGTGGCCTCTGTGTTTACACCTTAACCCAAGATGGCGGGTGTGCATAGTAGTGAGTGGGGATGGACTGGTCTGTCCTTTCATATCTCTCTTGTATATGATGGATGTACATAGTAAGTGTAGATAAGGAGTGGTCTCTCCTTTCAGACCTCTCAGAGGATAGATGAGAGTAGTAGGGTGTGAAGGTGTGGCCTCTCCTTTCAGAACTCCCTCTCAGATGACCGGTGTGCTTAGTAGGGTGCAGGTAAGGAATTGCCTCTCTTTCAGACCTCTATCTCAGATGATGGGTGTGCATAGTAGGTTGTGGGGAGAGAGTGGCATGTCCATTCAGACCTCTCTTTCTTATCATGGGTTTGTTTAGTATGATCTAGGGAGAGATACTGACCTGTCCTTTAGACCTCTTTCTCAGTGGACGGTGTGCATAGTGGGGTGTGGGGAAGGAGTGGCCCCTCCTTTCCGGCCTCTCTCTCAGATGACGGGTATGTGTAGTAGTGAGTGGAGAGGGACTGGTCTATCCTTTCAGACCTCTCTTTTTGATGACGGTGTGCATAGTAGGGTGTGGGTAAGGAGTGGCCTCTCCTTTCAGATCTTGCTCTAAGATCATGGGTGTGCATAGTAGGGTGTGGGGGAAAGACTGGCATTTCCTTTTAGACGTCTCTATCAGTTAATGGGTGTTCACAGTAGGGTGTGGGGAAGGATTGGTCTCTCTTTTTTGGCATCCCTCCCACATGACAGGTGTCCGTAGTTTGGTTTGTGGATGAACAAGCCTATCCTTGCAGACCTCTATCACAGATGATGGATGTTAGTAGTAGGGTGTGGGGAAGGAGTGGCCTTTCCTTTCTGACCTCTCTCTCAGATGGCGTTTGTTTATAGTAGTGAGTGGGGAGTGACTGGCCTATACTTTCAGACCTCTCTTTTAGATGACAGGTGTGAGTAGTAGGGTGTGAGGAAGGCAAGGCCTTTCCTTTCAGATCTATCAGGTGACAAGTGTACATAGTAGGGTGTGGGTAAGGAGTGGCCTCTCTTTCAGATTTCACTCTCGGATCACATGTGTGCATAGTAGGGTGTGGGAGAGAGACTGGCATTTCCTTTTAGACCTCTCTCTCAGATGTTGTGTGTGCATTGTAGTGAGTGGGGAGAGACTTGCCTCTCCTGTCAGACCTCTCTCTCAGAGTACAGGTGTGCATAGGTGGGTATGTGGATAGACTGTCCTCTCCTTTCAGACCTCTCTCTCAAATGGCAGGTATGCGTATAGAGTGTGGGGAGGTACTGGTCTCTCCCTTGAGACCTCTATCTGATATGAACGGTGTGTGTAGTTGGTTGTATGGCGATTAGCCTCTCCTTTCAGACCTCTCTCTCAAGTGACGGGTATGCACAACAGGGTGTGTAGATGGACTGGCCTCTCCTTCGAGACCCCTCTCTCAGATGAAGGGTGTGCATTGCAAGGTATGTGAAATGAGTGGCTTCTGTGTGTAAACTTTACTCTAAGATGACAGGTATGCATGGTAGTGAGTAGGGATGGACTGGTCTGTCCTTTCAGACCGCTCTCACAGATATGGGTGTGCAAGAAGGGTGTGGAGAAGGAGTGGCCTCTCCTTTCAGACCTCTCAGATGATGGATGACCGTAGGGGTGTGGTAAAGGTGTAGACTCTCCTTTCAGACCTATCTCTCAGATCATGAGTGTTCGTAGTAGGGTTTGGGAAAGGAATGGCCTCTCCTTTCATACCTCTCTCTTAGTTCACAGGTGTGCGTAGTAGGGTGTGGGGAAGGAGTAGTATCTTCTTTCAGCACTCCCTCTCAGATCACTGGTGTGAGTAGTAGGGTGTGGGGAAGGAGTGGCCTCTTCTTTCAAACCTCTCTCTTAGTTCACAGGTGTGCGTAGTAGGGTGTGGGGAAAGAGTAGCATCTCCTTTCAGAACTCCCTCTCAGATGACTGGTGTGAGTAGTAGGGTGTGGGGAAGGAGTGGCCTCTTCTTTCAGACCTCTCTCTCATATGACAGGTGTTCCTAGGAGGGTGTAAGTAAAGAGTGGCCTCTCCTTTAGGACCTCTCTCTCAAATATTGGGTGTGCGCAGTAGGGTGCGGGTAAGGAGTGGCCTCTCCTTTAGACCTCTATCTCAGATGATGGATGTGCCGAGTAGGGTGTGGGTAAAGAGTGTCTTGTCCTTACAGACCGCTCTCCCAGGACACGGGTATGTGTGGTAGGGTGTATGGGGAGAGACTGTCCTGCATTTTCTGACCCCTCTCTCTCTCAGATGACGGCTGTGCATAGTAGGGTGTGGGGAGGAAGTGGCCAGTCATTCAGACCTCTTTTTCAGATCACAGATTTATGTAGTTTGGTCTGGGTGAGAGACTGACCTGTGCATTTAGACCCCTCCCTCAATAACGGGTGTGCATAGTAGGGTGTGGGGAAGGAGTGGCCTCTCCTTTCCGGCCTCTCTCTCAGATGACTGGTGTGTGTAGTAGTGAGTGGGGATGGACTGGCATGTCCTTTCAGACCTTTCTTTTAGATAACGGGTGTGAGTAGTAGAGTGAGGGGAAGGAGTGGCCTCTCCTTTCAGACCTCTCAGATGACGGGTGTGCATAGTAGGGTGTGGGTAAGGAGTGGCCTCTCCTTTCAGATCTCACTCTCAGATCACAGAAGGTATAGATGGTTGTAGGGGAGAGTCTGGCATTTCCTTTTTGACCTCTCTCTCAGATGATGGGTGTACATGGTGGGGTGTGGGGAAGGATTGGTCTGTCCTTTCAGACTTCTTTCTAAGATGAAGGGTGTGTGTAGTAGGGTGTGGGGAAGGAGTGGTCTCTCATTTTTTATCTCTCTCTCACATGACAGGTGTCCATAGTTTGGTGTGTGGATGAACTGATCTGTCCTTTCAGACTTCTCTCACGGGTCACAGGTTTGTATAGTAGAATGTATGGGGAAAGGCTGGCTTGTCCTTTTAGACCTCTCTCAATTGCTGGGTATGCATAGTAAAGTGTGGAGGAGTGGTCTGTCCTTTTCGACCTCTCTCTCAGATGATGGGTGTGCATAGTAGGGAGTGTGGGAGGGATTTACCTCTTCTTTCAGACCTCTCTATCAGATGATGTGTGTGCATAGTAGGGGGGTGGATAGGCTGGCTTCTCCTTTCAGTTCTTCTCTCAAATCACAGATGTGAGTAGTAGCGTATAGGAAGGACTAACACTCTCCTTTGAGACCTCTATCTGACATGATGGGTGTATGTAGTAGGGTGTTTGGGGAGCAATTGGCTGCTTTTTCCAGACCTCTTTCTCAACTGACGGGTGTGCATAGTAGGGTGTGGGTAAGGAGTGTCCTATCCATTCAGACCTCTCTCTCAGATTATGGGTATGTGTAGTAGGGTGTATGGGGAGAGAGGAGCCTGCCCTTTAGACCTCTCCCTCTCAGATGTTCGGTGTTCATAGTAAGGTGTGGGGAGGGAGTGCCCAGTCCATTCAGACCTTTCTTTCAGATGACGAGTATATGGGGAAGGAGTGGCCTATCCTTTCAGTCTTTTCTCTCAGATGATGGCTGTGCATAGTAGGGTGTAGGAAAAGAGTGGCCTCTCCTTTCAGACTTCATTCTCAGATGATGGGTGTGCACAGTAGGGTGTGGTGAAGGAATGGCCTGTCCTTTCAGACCTCTCTCTGAGATGACAGGTGTGCGTATTAGTGAGTAGGAAGGGACTGGCCTCTCCCTTGAGACCTCAATCTGACATGATGAGTGTGCATAGTATGGTGTGTGGAGGGACTAGCCTCTCAACTGAGGCCCCTTTCTTGGATAATGATTGTGCATAGTAGTGTGTGCTAAGAGCCTTAACTCTACTCACAGCTCTGCCAAAATGATGGGTGTAAATAGTAGACTCTGATAAACACAATCTCCATTAAAAATCCTTCCTACAGTAACAACTTTGCATACCACAGTATTTTAAAACATCGTTTACTCCTTCCTACTTTTCACGATCCTGCGAGACTCTCAAAAGATCTTTTTTTTTGTAATGAACCTTCTATTTATAATGGTACTTATCTGTTACGCACTGCTTCTCGAAAACAAGGACAACAAAATGCATTCCTACTTGTAGAGTGTATTGAGAACTCATCTACTCTTTTTTACTTCTTACGATCCTACAAGAGTTCTGTGAGACCATAAAAATTAGTTTAAAACAATTTACTTATATTTTCTTCACAGTATTTATCCCTTAAAAAGCTCCTTTCAAAATCTAAGGGGACATCATGCCTTTCTGCTGCCCCTTATATAGCTTGTTTTACTTAATTTCTGCAACACTTTCAAGTTTTTCACAGTGAACAATAATGGAGGCTATTTCATCTCTAAAATTGCAACAGCCAGCTAATCAGAACATTCGTTCTTACGGGATTCGTGGGAGCTTCTCTCTTCCACTAGAGTATGAAGGCTCATGGGAAAACAGGATTTTCGATTAATCTACGGCCTCAACTTTTGAATTTGCGCTCTTACAGGATGCTTGTGAGACTCTTGCTAACCCAACTACCAAATCATAAAACATTTTTATCCTTAGCATCTCAAAAATGTAAAAACCACAATATGTAGACCAAGATCTAGCTTCTTGCTGAATTTGGTGCAATTTCGTTCAGCAGTTTTTGCTGTAGACGTGTCTAAAGAAGTCTATAGAAAATACAAGGTGATTTTGCGTTTGACCACCCCCCCTATTTTCTCAGCACCCACTGGATGGATCACCCAAGAAATTTCCAGGAAGGAGCTGATGTGGATCAACATTTCTTTTGGAAGTGTTTGTGAAGATTTGTCAAACAGGGTCAAAATTATATGCAAATCAAAAAATGCTGTGTTTATGGGAAAGCTAATCTAACTATAACTACCTAGTGGTGACCGCTGATGGCAATTGTTGCAGTGTAGTTATGGTTGGGTCAGAGTTGACAAAGATAAGGCATCCTTTGTTTACTTAATAACTTTGGTGCAGTCTGCGAATCTTCGCAAACATTTTCAGGTCAAAAGTTTAATGACTTTGGGTCCTTTATGGTGAGTATCGTACAGGTGCATCAAGCGGGGACCGAAAATAAAGGGGGGTCCCATAAGTGTTATTGTCCATTTTTATTCCCATGGGATTCTTTGCTGAACAATACAGAAAACATACCTCAATGGAAATAAAACAAATGTGTCACAAAGGTAAGGCTGTGCTTGTTCTTATTTAGTATAAATCCATTAAGCTGGGGCGTTGCCTCGGTGGCCAAGATGGTGGTCAAGCTTTCGGGAAGCTCCCAATGTATGGGTCCAATCCTCATTCGTCTGGCCTAACAGCTGCCCTTAAATTATCTACTGAGCTTTCTGATTGAGGGCTTGAGTCGTGCTGCCTGACTGGAGCCTGTTGTGGCACTGCAGGTAGGGTTTCTTTGGGCTTGTGGTGGACGAAATACCTGAGGGCCAGGCCACATTGGCAGCGAGGTGCACGCTGTTGTGCTCTGGGTGGGGCCTCACGGAGAATGATCCAGGTGGGTAATTACAGCTCTGTGACATCCGCCTGGTGTAAGGGTGGCTGCACCACCTGCTGAGGAGATGAGGCCCCTCCCGTTAGCTTTCAGCCAACCTGGAATTTTGGCAGCCTGGAGCAGACGGCAGTAGACAGTTGCAGAATGCCCCTCCCTTTCTGCTGGTGAGCGCTGTGGGATCCTGACTGGGGTTTTGGTCTGGAACTTTCCTCCTAGCCCCACTGCCCCCAGGAGGTCCTTGAGTCCTGTGTGTTGATTGGGCCCAGGGTGCTATTAACTGTTGGACTTTTGGCCATCAACGGTTACTGTGGGAAGTACTGGTCGCAGTGCTGCAGCTGATTTGATTGGACTTTGTTCTGCCCTTGGTATTTGGGGGCTGGACTTGCTAATTCCACTGTGTACCTACAGCACTTGGGGGGGGGGCAATGTTTCACCCACCTCTCCTGCTATTATTTAACCCCCCTTTTTCCTCCCTGCACTTGTTATGACTACTACTGATGGCCTGCTACCCGATGCCTGCTCTGAGGGAGGTGACCACCGGTGCTCCAGGGCTCTATTGGGACAGATGTGCTACTCTGGCCCTGATTGCATCTGGACTACGCTGGCATGCCGGGCCCAGGGTCCGCTGCTCCACTTTGGATTTCAGATCTGTTCCTGCCCCCTGCCTGTTCACTCTTCTGCTCCACACACCACTACTGGTCATGGTATTACAACGCTTCTGGATTGATGAATGACTGGATACTGGACCCTTTGGTGAGACCTGCAGCTGCAGCATCTGGGGTATGTCCATACAGGGAGACACTCTGCACCTGCTGAGGTCCGGTGCTCATGCTACCTGTGTGATAAGTGTGCCTGTCCCGCTTGGACCGCTCTTCTGGCTAAGGCTGGGTTTTTGGACTCCAATGATGGGTTGCGTGAAGCCTCCCCTGCCTATGCCTGCCCAGACATAAATGGATCCATATACGGTCCCTTCACACGATACTAAAGGGATTGTTGGGGGTAAGCATGGGCGTAAAATCCGCTCCGCTCGCGGATTTTTCGGATTTTCGGCAAATCCGCAATCCGCGAACGCTCGCGAATTTGTCGAAAATCCGTGAATCCGCTCGCGGCGGATTTTTTGCTTGGTTGCGGCGCGCGGCGTGGTGCACGGCGTTCACTTTCCGTCATTTTAGCGTTTGCCGAGTTGTTTTTCTTTGCGAGTGACGCGCCATTTTAGATCTTGCTGCGTGTTCCCGCGGGAGTTTGTCGCCCGCGAATACGTACTCGCGGCTTGCCACCTTGCACAGCACACCTCGCGAGAGTTCGCAATTGCGAACACGTAGTTGCGGCGGAAAGGAACAATCTCGCACTTGCGAAATAGAGATTTTGCAATTTCGCACAAGAAAATCACCAGCAAACAGGATAAACCTTCAGAAAATTATGATTTTTATCAGAATCACTCCTCAGGTTGACATTTGCATGGCTTTTTTTTTTTGCAAGGAGTCCATTTTGGGGGGGGGGGAAGGAAGTGCCCCACAGTCTCCAACTTCCTGTTCCTGTCCAGCAGGCTCCTCCCAGTGCTTTGTCCATCTCCTGGTCACTTTCATTTGGATCTGGAGCTGGAAGGATTACTTTTTGTGGGTGCTGCTGGATATTTGGATTTGAGGCCTTTTTGACTGTCTTTGGATCACTTTTGGATTAGAAATCAACTTTCACAAGTAAGTTTGTTTGGGGCATTACAGTTGCTGAAAGTACAATTTTGGAACTTTTTCAGAAAATTAAATAAATTATATTGTGGGTAGCCACAGTATCCAGTAGGACCAGGGTTGGTTGTGGGTGCATGATACAACTGTTTTGTTGAATTTAAACACCATTGAGGCCATGGATGGGCTGGGATTGTGCAGATTTTATTGTTTTTTGTCGTTTTTTTGGGCCTGCTGGTGTGGCCCTTTGCCCAGGGGTGGTGAGTGTTGCATGGGCCTAGTCTTTCTGTGGGGTGTCTTCTTGAATTTAAACATAATTGAGGCCATGGATGGGCTGGGATTGTGCTTATTTTATTGTTTTTTGTCGTTTTTGGGGGGCTGCTGGTGTGGCCTTTTGCTTGCCCAGGGGTGGTGGTGGTGCATGGACTGAGTGTGCCTGTGGTGTTGTCTCACTCTCTTTGATGTAAACATCATGGATGGCATTGGATTGTGGTGATTTCTGGCTGTTTTTCTGTTTTTTGGGGGTGTACTGTTGATGTGGTCTGGCCATGTGGGTGGTGGTGGTGGCCATCTTGAGTGCTGGCTGGTACAGGCAACATGTGCTTGGGGTGTAAGGGGGCCATTTTGAGGAGAGGCAGTGTCTGAGGCCTGCACTTATTTTGCCTACTTTTCATCCCTTATGCCCAGGGGTAGTGAGTGTTGCATGGGCCTAGTGTTTCTGAGGGGTGTCTTCTTGAATTTAAACACCATTGAGGCCATGGATGGGCTGGGATTGTGCAGATTTTATTGTTTTTTGTCGTTTTTTTGGGCCTGCTGGTGTGGCCCTTTGCCCAGGGGTGGTGAGTGTTGCATGGGCCTAGTCTTTCTGTGGGGTGTCTTCTTGAATTTAAACACCATTGAGGCCATGGATGGGCTGGGATTGTGCAGATTTTATTGGTTTTTGTCGTTTTTTTGGGCCTGCTGGTGTGGCCCTTTGCCCAGGGGTGGTGAGTGTTGCATGGGCCTAGTCTTTCTGTGGGGTGTCTTCTTGAATTTAAACATAATTGAGGCCATGGATGGGCTGGGATTGTGCTTATTTTATTGTTTTTTGTCGTTTTTGGGGGGCTGCTGGTGTGGCCTTTTGCTTGCCCAGGGGTGGTGGTGGTGCATGGACTGAGTGTGCCTGTGGTGTGGTCTCACTCTCTTTGATGTAAACATCATGGATGGCATTGGATTGTGGTGATTTCTGGCTGTTTTTCTGTTTTTTGGGGGTGTACTGTTGATGTGGACTGGCCATGTGGGTGGTGGTGGTGGCCATCTTGAGTGCTGGCTAGTACAGGCAACATGTGCTTGGGGTGTAAGGGGGCCATTTTGAGGAGAGGCAGTGTCTGAGGCCTGCACTTATTTTGCCTACTTTTCATCCCTTATGCCCAGGGGTGGTGAGTGTTGCATGGGCCTAGTCTTTCTGTGGGGTGTCTTCTTGAATTTAAACATAATTGAGGCCATGGATGGGCTGGGATTGTGCTTATTTTATTGTTTTTTGTCGTTTTTGGGGGGCTGCTGGTGTGGCCTTTTGCTTGCCCAGGGGTGGTGGTGGTGCATGGACTGAGTGTGCCTGTGGTGTTGTCTCACTCTCTTTGATGTAAACATCATGGATGGCATTGGATTGTGGTGATTTCTGGCTGTTTTTCTGTTTTTTGGGGGTGTACTGTTGATGTGGTCTGGCCATGTGGGTGGTGGTGGTGGCCATCTTGAGTGCTGGCTGGTACAGGCAACATGTGCTTGGGGTGTAAGGGGGCCATTTTGAGGAGAGGCAGTGTCTGAGGCCTGCACTTATTTTGCCTACTTTTCATCCCTTATGCCCAGGGGTAGTGAGTGTTGCATGGGCCTAGTGTTTCTGAGGGGTGTCTTCTTGAATTTAAACACCATTGAGGCCATGGATGGGCTGGGATTGTGTAGATTTTATTGTTTTTTGTCGTTTTTTTGGGCCTGCTGGTGTGGCCCTTTGCCCAGGGGTGGTGAGTGTTGCATGGGCCTAGTCTTTCTGTGGGGTGTCTTCTTGAATTTAAACACCATTGAGGCCATGGATGGGCTGGGATTGTGCAGATTTTATTGGTTTTTGTCGTTTTTTTGGGCCTGCTGGTGTGGCCCTTTGCCCAGGGGTGGTGAGTGTTGCATGGGCCTAGTCTTTCTGTGGGGTGTCTTCTTGAATTTAAACATAATTGAGGCCATGGATGGGCTGGGATTGTGCTTATTTTATTGTTTTTTGTCGTTTTTGGGGGGCTGCTGGTGTGGCCTTTTGCTTGCCCAGGGGTGGTGGTGGTGCATGGACTGAGTGTGCCTGTGGTGTGGTCTCACTCTCTTTGATGTAAACATCATGGATGGCATTGGATTGTGGTGATTTCTGGCTGTTTTTCTGTTTTTTGGGGGTGTACTGTTGATGTGGACTGGCCATGTGGGTGGTGGTGGTGGCCATCTTGAGTGCTGGCTAGTACAGGCAACATGTGCTTGGGGTGTAAGGGGGCCATTTTGAGGAGAGGCAGTGTCTGAGGCCTGCACTTATTTTGCCTACTTTTCATCCCTTATGCCCAGGGGTAGTGAGTGTTGCATGGGCCTAGTGTTTCTGAGGGGTGTCTTCTTGAATTTAAACACCATTGAGGCCATGGATGGGCTGGGATTGTGCAGATTTTATTGTTTTTAGTCGTTTTTCTGGGCCTGCTGGTGTGGCCCTTTGCCCAGGGGTGGTGAGTGTTGCATGGGCCTAGTCTTTCTGTGGGGTGTCTTCTTGAATTTAAACATAATTGAGGCCATGGATGGGTTGGGATTGTGCTTATTTTATTGTTTTTTGTCGTTTTTGGGGGGCTGCTGGTGTGGCCTTTTGCTTGCCCAGGGGTGGGGTGCATGGACTGAGTGTGCCTGTGGTGTGGTCTCACTCTCTTTGATGTAAACATCATGGATGGCATTGGATTGTGGTGATTTCTGGCTGTTTTTCTGTGTTTTGGGGGTGTACTGTTGATGTGGACTGGCCATGTGGGTGGTGGTGGTGGCCATCTTGAGTGCTGGCTGGTACAGGCAACATGTGCTTGGGGTGTAAGGGGGCCATTTTGAGGAGAGGCAGTGTCTGAGGCCTGCACTTATTTTGCCTACTTTTCATCCCTTATGCCCAGGGGTAGTGAGTGTTGCATGGGCCTAGTGTTTCTGAGGGGTGTCTTCTTGAATTTAAACACCATTGAGGCCATGGATGGGCTGGGATTGTGCAGATTTTATTGTTTTTTGTCGTTTTTTTGGGCCTGCTGGTGTGGCCCTTTGCCCAGGGGTGGTGAGTGTTGCATGGGCCTAGTCTTTCTGTGGGATGTCTTCTTGAATTTAAACATAATTGAGGCCATGGATGGGCTGGGATTGTGCTTATTTTATTGTTTTTTGTCGTTTTTGGGGGGCTGCTGGTGTGGCCTTTTGCTTGCCCAGGGGTGGTGGTGGTGCATGGACTGAGTGTGCCTGTGGTGTTGTCTCACTCTCTTTGATGTAAACATCATGGATGGCATTGGATTGTGGTGATTTCTGGCTGTTTTTCTGTTTTTTGGGGGTGTACTGTTGATGTGGACTGGCCATGTGGGTGGTGGTGGTGGCCATCTTGAGTGCTGGCTGGTACAGGCAACATGTGCTTGGGGTGTAAGGGGGCCATTTTGAGGAGAGGCAGTGTCTGAGGCCTGCACTTATTTTGCCTACTTTTCATCCCTTATGCCCAGGGGTAGTGAGTGTTGCATACTTGCATGTCCCTAGTCTTTCTGTGGGGTGTCTTCAATGTAAACATCATGGATGGCATGGGATTGTGCTCATTTTTCTGTGTTTTGTCGATTTTTTGGGGTGTATAACTGAACTGATGTTCCTCTGTCTTCCATTGCTTTTAGGTACACAAGAAGACTCAATAGAACCACCAGTGCCAGGAAGAAGTCCTGCAGCGGTGTGTGCAGCATAACGTCACGCGACGTCACGTCTGGACACAGAACCCTCTGCAACTCGTGCAACTGCTGCCTGCTGACCTGCTCTGAAGAAGATGGCCCCAAAAAAAGTAACCCGTAGCTCCTCTAGCAAGAAAGGTGCCAGTAAGGAGCAGAAGAAGCAAGTTACCAAGGACACTGGTGTGCCGCCCGCCCCTTTTTTTGTGAGTAAAAAAAAAAGTATGCCTGCAGCAGCTGCAGCGGGATCTGCTGGGGACCAAGCTGGCAGCAGCACCCCCGCTCCATTGGGCTCAGTGCCACCACCACCACCACGCCAACTTAAGTCCAAGCCCTTGAGTGCTGCAGAGGCAGCCAGTATACTTCTTCAATCACCATCGACCAGTGATGTTGGCTCATCGCAAGAAAGCAGCAGCAATGTCCCTCAATCAACACAGGTTGTTGTAGCTCATCTGACGAGTGTTGAACAACCACAGCGGCAACAACAATCACATGTGCAAGTACAAGCCCAAGTACATGTGGAAGGAGAGGCAGCGCAAGGAGATGCGCAAGCAGAGGTGCATGGAGGGTCACAACAAGTGCCCACAATAGTTGTTCCTCCCGAAGTAGGGGCACATCAGGAAATCGACAATCAAGGCGAGGTATCATTTGAGGAAGCCACTCCTCCTGATGATCCTTCATTGTCTTCCACACCCCTAGCAAGGAAGAGATCAAGGGTGGTGTCTACATCCTCTTCAAGCACACCTCCTTCTGATGATACGGATCAAACTTGGGAACAAACAAAGGTAGTTAAGCGTAAAAGGAAGCTCGTCCAAAGTCTCAGAGTTATGGAGTGTGATGAGTCTCAACAAGAAGTGGCGGATACTGCTGCTGATGAAGACTCTGCCAACGACGACCCAGTCATCATAAAGGTCACTGCAGCCCCAGCGGGCATGCAGCAAACAGACATTTTGACCCTAGCCCGAAGAGCTGCTGAGCGTGATGATGATGTTGTCGATGAGGAGGCAGTGGAAACACCACAATCATTGGAGTTAAGTAGTACACCAACTCGTCCCGCTTCCATATTTCTTTCTGGCAAG
Source organism: Lissotriton helveticus (assembly GCF_964261635.1). Lineage (NCBI taxonomy): Eukaryota > Metazoa > Chordata > Amphibia > Caudata > Salamandridae > Lissotriton > Lissotriton helveticus. The sequence continues at coordinate 2,119,644,527 of NC_136057.1, read as the reverse complement.
AAGAGACCTCCGTCAACCTCGACCTTAATTAGTGGCGGTGAAAGTGCAAAACGTACAAAAGTTGGGCAATCCACATCCTCCACTTCATCTGGCATTAGCTTCATGACCACCACCACCAGTATCGCCGCCTCCTCCATGTCCCACAGACACTTCAAGTCCCCAGTTTGGGACTTCTTTACTGTTTGTCCAAAAAATCCAAAGTTTGCCATTTGTACCCTTTGTAAGCTTGCAGTTAGTCGTGGTAAGTCAGGTACCAACTATGGTACCGGCGGCCAGAGAGGTCATCTTGAGAGAAAGCACACTGTCAAATGGTTTGCGCACCTAGATGCGATCAAGAAAGGCCAAATTCAAGGAAACGTTGATGTTTCATCTGATGATGACGAGCAGGAAGAAGACGTGTCAAACACTTCCCTTACACCCAGTACCCCTGTCAGCAGCACACCCAATGTGAGGCACACTAAGAGTGTTGGAGCGAGTGAGACACCAACGCACAAAAGTTCACCAGCGAGCAAAATTGGGTCAACGAAGTCATTATCAGCCCGTAAATGCTTGGTCCAGGGCAACATTAGAACAATGCTTACTTCAGACGTGCCATATGAACGCAACCACCCACTGACGCGTCTGTATAACACTAAGCTGGCTAAAATGCTAGCTGTGGACCTTCTACCTTTTTCTTTTGTAGAAGCGGTAGGTTTTCTTGAATTAGTGGCAACGCTCTGCCCTAAATGGAAGGTTCCGAGCCGGTTCTATTTTGCCAGAGTTGCGGTTCCAGCACTACATGAAGATGTGCTGCAGGCGATTGGGGCAGCTTTGCAGAAGAGTGCTGTTCACACAATACATCTGACAACAGACATGTGGACCAGTGGCCCAGGCGATGATTACATGTGCATCACTGCACACTGGGTCTCTTTTTCAGGTGTTATAGCAAAGCTAAACGCAGGTGTTGACCCGGACCAAGTTTTCAAAGCTGCTCGGAAACATGCAACACTAGCCATGTTTGGCTTGGAGAAAAGTCACACAGCAGAAAACCTTTTGGAAGAGTTTGACAAAAAGGTCTTGACAATGCTATCCCCCCTAAAACGCAAGATTGGTTATGTTTCCACGGATAATGGCGCCAATGTAGTTAAGGCCATGTCGAAGGGTGACCATGTTAGAGTGCCGTGTTTGGCGCACTGTATCAACCTGGTAGTTCAAAAATTCTTGAGTGATAAAGAGAGTCCAGCGTTCGAGGTAATGGCCACCTGCCGCAAAATGTGCAACCATTTCAGCCATTCTTTTAAGGCCCGGAAGCATCTGCGGAGACTGCTACTTGAACGTGGAATGCCAGTGAAAGCACTCATCCAGGAGGTGGCAACACGTTGGAACTCAACCTTCTACATGCTTGAGCGTCTGTATGAGCAGTATACGGTACTCGATCACTATTTCTTGACAGAGGCTACATCTCAGAAGGAGGACCTGCGGATGAGTAAGGCGCAATGGGCCATAGTTAAAAGCCTGACAGACATGCTTCGTCCTTTTGAGTTCTTCACGCGTGCAGTCAGTCAGGAGGACTGTAATTTGGGAAAAGCTATCCCATTGTTGTGCATACTGGAGCACCAACTGATGGCGGTTTCTTCTGAGTTTCAAAAAGATGAAAAAAAAAAAACCATTTCATTTTGTCTGAGAAATTATTACATCGCCTACGTGGTGATGAACGTCTTAAAAACATCAACTCAGATCAGCATTACATTTGTGCTACTATTCTGGATCCACGCTACAAAAAGGCGCTGGCAGACAACGCATTCTTTCCTTTCGCTGATGCAGATGTTCAAAAGTACAAACATTGGTTAGCCTGGTCAGCCAAGAGGTTTGAAAAAGAACGGCAGGTTATTGAAGGAGAAGCCAGTACATCAGCATCAGCATCAGCAGGCCATCCGCAGTCAAAAGAATCCACTTCTGCACCTGTGGCTGGGGCACAAGTGACCTCTCAGCCGTTAAAGACACCGGCAACTGGATCATCTGCACCACACACAATGACAACACTAACAGTGGCTGGGGAGGAGGATTGGCTAAGTTTGATGGGGTATGGTTCTCGAAAAAATGTCACAGCCAGCACAGCAAAAAGTAAGCAAAGTGGAGGAACAGTTGATGACCTTGAGTCGATGGTGCAGGACTATCTGAATGACTCAACAGTGGTCTTTCTTAATGAGGAGCCATTGCAGTATTGGCATGGCAAAAAACAATTGTGGCCACAGCTCTACAACCTGGCTATAAACTATTTGTCTTGCCCACTCGCAAGTGTGTCTTCTGAACGTGTTTTCAGTGCTGCTGGTGGCATTGTAACTCCCAAACGGAGCCGCCTCTCGCCCAAAAATGTGGAGCGGCTGACAATGATCAAGATGAATCAGCACCTCATACCACCAGATTACAAAGTACGAGAAAGCACGCCGCATGAAGACGAGGAGGACAGCAACGTAGATGAGGGGATTTTTTCTCTGTTCGGTGCCACTGACCTCATCCAGCCTGAATTCGCAGAGTATGATGACGAAATCTTGTTCTTATTCCCTGACACCGAGCCCTGAAAATGAGACAATCAATCAAGAACTTTCTTTTTCGTCCTTATTCACTTTTATTCCTGTGTGCTTTGTGTCTCTCTTTCTTTGTTTTGCACAGTTAATTTAATTCAAACTTTAATCACCTAATCCCAAAAACAAGACCATCATCAGAACTGTCTTCACTTGTTTGCTTATTGATTTGAAGGTGCCGCAGTCTACATTCCTCAGGTTCACAAGTTCTGAAGAACATGCTCCTCTATCCTCCTCCTCCAGACTGCGATTTCCCTCCAAGCAGAGTGCTGGATTACGCACAATGAAGAAAGACTCAGCACTTGTGGGGGTGTTGTACTTCTTTGCGGGTGAGTTGACGGTTTTGGGCCCATTGCTGTGAAGCTCTAATAATGGACAAAAGTGTTTTGGACCAAATATGAGGTGGAAATTTCTTGCCGTTTTTGCTGACTTGCTTGCCTTTGAGGTGCTCTTTGGCGGGGTTCCGGGGGTTTGTGTGTAATTTTTGGTGTCTGTCGAAGCACTGCTGCGACAGTCTAATCTTGATTGCATTTGCTTTTCAGGAAATCCGTGGTGGAAAACAGGAGTTATGATGATTGATGATGATGACGACCTAGCTGCACAGCGCCGCGTTTGGACCGAAGGCCGAGAGACATTGTAAGTATGAGATTTAGCTTTTCCGCTGTTTGGGGGTGTTGTGTCGGGTGTTTTTTTGCGGGTGGGTTGGCGGGTCTTGCCTGGGGCATTCCTGGGAAGGTCTAATACCGGATACAAGTGTTTTGGACAAAATCCATAAGGAACAGCCTTTTTTTTGCCATTTCTTCAGACATCTTGCTCAATGTAGCGTTTTGGGGGGCTTCCTGCTGTTCGTGGGTGGGTTGCGGCCGGGGTCTCTGTCGAAGCACTGCTGCGACAGTCTAATCTTGATTGCATTTGCTTTTCAGGAAATCCGTGGTGGAAAACAGGAGTTATGATGATTGATGATGACCTAGCTGCACAGCGCGTTACTTTGGACCGAAGGCCGAGAGATATTGTAATTATGAGATTTAGCTTTTTCGCTGTTTGGGGGTGTTGTCGCGTGTTTTTTTGCGGGTGGGTTGGCGGGTCTTGGCTGGGGCATTCCTGGGAAGGTCTAATGCCGGATAGAAGTGTTTTGGACAAAATCCTTAAGGAAAAGCCTTTTTTTTGCCATTTCTTCAGACATCTTGCTCAATGTAGCGTTTTGGGGGGCTTCCTGCTGTTCGTGGGTGGGTTGCGGCCGGGGTCTCTGTCGAAGCACTGCTGCGACAGTCTAATCTTGATTGCATTTGCTTTTCAGGAAATCCGTGGTGGAAAACAGGAGTTATGATGATTGATGATGACCTAGCTGCACAGCGCGTTACTTTGGACCGAAGGCCGAGAGATATTGTAAGTATGAGATTTAGCTTTTTCGCTGTTTGGGGGTGTTGTCGCGTGTTTTTTTGCGGGTGGGTTGGCGGTCTTGCCTGGGGCATTCCTGGGAAGGTCTAATACCGGCTAGAAGTTTGTTGGACAAAATCCATAAGGAAACACCAGTTTTGGCACTTTTTGTAAGTTAGGGTTCGTTAGGGTTAGCCCTAGCAGCAGGATTGCATGTGTTTAGGGGGGTTCTATTGCAACGCGGTTCTGTTGTTGTAGAGCACTGTTGGAGCGATGCTGGCTATGGATACTTTTGCTTGCAGGCAAGTGGTTTGAATACAATCCACGGTCTGTATTTGGGTCTACTGTTACTTTCAAAGTACGTTTTGTAACCATTTTTCTGCTAGGCATCGTTTTTGGAGATATGATTGGGTTCTTCTACATTTTTGCAACTGGCTTTAGTAAGGGTCTTGGTGGGAGCATTGCTGGGAAGGTCAAATTTTGTTCTAAAACACAGTAGTACACCCACCTTGAGGGGAAAGATCCGCTATAATATTTTGGCCATACTTATTGATCCTTAAAAAGGTGACTCAGACAGAGCACGCAATTTCAAAAATATTGTACTGTCTATTAGGGAAATCAAAGTGTCACTTTTTGAACCACACAGCGTACATACCTTTTATTTATTTATCAGTGGTATTGTAATAGCACTTCCTGTTTTCCGTTCAATAATTACAGGCCGGGTTTCAGTCAACATCCGCCAGGCAGGCAGTGGACAGGGTGTCTCTTCTGTCAGTGGTCACCACCACATTGATGGACGAAGCGTCAGCTGGAATGGAGGAGTGCCGCCAATAAGAGGAATTGTTTGCTGCATGCAACTTACTTACCAATTTCAACAGGACAACTCCAACAACATACGCAATACAGATACAGTATCCATTGTTGTCTTTTATTCTATGAGTGTGACTGCATGTGCTTACCTTTAGTTTGTAACCAAAGATTGTCTGTAAACTCTGTATCTTCAATTATTGTTTGTCCATGCTCTGCTTTTTTTTTCTTCTCTCAACAAAACCTACCCAAAAAGAAACCCCCATTCCCATCCATTTTACAAACCCTAACCCTCTTCCCCCGGGCTGCGTTGTTTTGCTTGATGTCTGACTAAAATGACATCAATAATTCCACACACTTGCTGGGGAGGATAAGGTGATAGCAGCAACAGGCTGGTGAAGGAATACGAGGATATCTTCTAGACTTACTCAGCTTCAGTACTATATCTTCTAGTAGTAGTAGCCAATGTCAAATAAATTCAACGCAAGTACTAGTTATACTTGCAATACTTTACCATTTGTTAGGCTACATTATGGCACTGTTCTAGTGTACTGTCACCTGCTATTTTCTCGATCGTACCGTAACCGTTGTAATGCTACAGTAAGGAGTACAAACAAGGTTTCGTTTTCTTTTTTTCCATAGGCATGCAACTGCCACTGTGTCACACCACTAGTACCACCGCAATGAGGAAATGTCACCCGCCCAGGAATGACAACGTTAATCCCCATTTCACCTGGAGCCAGCCCTGGGCCTAGCCCTAATTTCTAACACAAATTACAGGTAAGATAAGCGTTTGGTGGGAGGTAGTATAATGGAGTATTATTTCGGAGTAGACAAGAGATTGACGGTTGTACTACTAAAGTCCTACGACTGTTCAGGAAAACAAAGTTACTGTTACACCCCCGCCCCCCACCCACCAGACTGAAAAGCAGTAAAAAACAGGTATGGTCAGATAAAGTTGAAAAATATATTTATTTATCCCTAACAAAATAATCTCCCTCACCCACCCTAACCCCAACGATTGTCTCTGAAACGTCCCAAAACGATCCCAACTCCCAAATCCCAACCCCCAAAAGTCTATAAAAAAAGGGCAAGGGACACTCCACTACTGGAGGGTGCTGGTGCTGGTGCATGATGCGGCATGGGCATCATACTCCTTGCGGAGGGTGGCAAGCTCGGAGCGGAGGCCCTTAACCAAGGTCTTATACCTCAGGACCTCCTGCTCCAGGTTGGACATGCGGACTCGTAGGCGGCGTTGGCGTTCCTTGCAGCTCCTGTGGGGGGCAGCTGGTATTTCGGTTGCTTGGCGGTGGCGGTCGGCTTTCTTAGCCCGGCTCGGTCCCGCTGGCTTAGTCACGGAGGAGGATGCAGTGGTCACAGTCGAAGATGTTGCCCCGCTCGACTGCGTGTCCTCCTCCTCCTCCAGGGCCACCAGCCGCCGATACTCGGCGACTGTGGCCTCCAGCCTCCGTTGCCGGGCCAATCTAGCCTGCTCCCTCCTTGTTGTTGATTTGGAAGGAGCAACTATATGAAGAAAGAAAGACATAGTCTGTAACCAATGCTCCTTATTAATAACACAAAGTGATTGAGCCGAAAGTTGGGTCACAGAGTACAAGTAGCAAATTGAAAGCACAGTACATAACTATTGAGGACAGTATCTATGTAACCTCCCACTTCTGCATCCTTGCTCTAACAGTAGTGGTAGTTTAATGAACTAATTCTACGACCACTATGGACTTCCATTACAGTCGACTATGACAGTACACCAGTCTTATTCTTCTTCTTCTCTCTTGTTTAGGGAAATGGGTACGTTATCTTATGCAAGCCGGCAGAATGACATGGACACAGCACAGTGAAGTTGCACCCGAGAAAAAAAGTTGCACACCATGATGATGGAGAGTGAGACAGACTTGCGTTACTGTACCGGTCCAGTACATGCAGGTGGTGAAGCTATTACTTTTCTATTACGGGTGGCACTGAGAATACTCTGTTACAAGGGCTACTGCTTAATTAATTTACCTTTCACCCTACAGTGCAAATGAGTACTAGAAAAGGAAACTGAAGAAGCTAACTAATTTGATTATCTATCACTTCACATGGGACGTATTTAATGACAGATGAGATGACTTTAGGTGCTTTGCTTAATATTGAGTGAACAGTGATACACCCACACATGAATGACGTACTACAAGTAAACTAAAGTTATTAAGAGAGGTACGGAGTGTCCACCGTAATAACCAGATATATGCTGTGAATGCAAACGCAATACAAAGTACTGCTACTATTCATGGTAGTATTGGACACATTTACAATTTCTTTTCCTTGCCTTCCCTGCACTGGGACGGACGTGCGGGTGCGGTGGTACATGCTCTTCAAGGTAACACTTACTTCACCTGGCGACCATCTACTCTCTCTAGATACACATGTGCTATGTAAGAGTCAGAGAATACCATGCTCCAGGCATCCATTCAGTCAAAGTATACGCACACATACAGTTTCTGTTTCACCCACCCAGGCTGCTGTCCTTCCACCCATCCTTGCTTCATCATTGACCCAGCCATGCACCATACCATATTCTTTCCTTCCCAGCCACCTCTGGGTCCAAGCAAACACATATCGTTCTTCTTTGCCAGCCATCATACAAGTTCGCGTCCCACTTACTTACACCCTTCTTTCGCTTTTCGTTCATCCCATCCATCACGTTCGTCTAAGAACTTATTGGGATTCTTCTCACCAAAAACTTCACAGCTAAGTCGAAGTACATTTCGAGGAGGCTACTACCTGGTTGATTTGTAATTGTAATACACCCGTGCAGAAAGCACACTATGCAGTCTTCAATCTCAATAAGTAAGGAATATATAGCTTACCTGTTTCCGCCACCACCGTTTGATCCCCCACAGGAACGGCCACCAGCTCTTCTAACGCCGCCTCCTCCCCAGAGGCCTCCGAGTCCAAGTCCAACACAGCCACCTCCGCGCTGGCCCCGTCACCAGATGTTACACCTACAAAGTACATTTAAGAATGTTAGAATACACCACTCACTACTATATAATATTTGGTCTAGGAGAAATGTTAAAAAAACAGAATACAATGTAATAATTTGTGACTGTCTACTCCATAGTAAAAATGTCCCATTTTCCAGGGAAGGCTGTTGTCTTGCTGCACTTTTATGCACAACTGATGAATGCTTGCTTTTGATTTTTAACACGCACCACTTTTTCTCCTAACAGACAGAAGCTTGACTCCTGAGTCCTAAGAACACGACCAGGATCAAGTTCAAACTAGGTGAGAGTTCGGCTCGACCACAAGAAATGTGTCCAATTAATCGTCAGCACTAACCACTTTTCCGTTTACAGTTAAATAGTTTTATGACAAAGTAGATTTTAATAAATGTGTTTACTTTTAATAAAGCTTTTACACTTAAATAGACTCTGTGGTTTTTGTTCCTCTAGACTAGAGTGGATGAGCTAAAGGTTTTGGAATTTTTGCAAGCATGAGTGCCTCTGACACTTCTTGACTGTGCTGTGACTCCGTACTACTCTCTTGTCCTGCGTACGATAATCTAGAGATAATTGGGGATCTATAATCGGTGACTTCGGGAGCTGAATGACTCTGCCACACTATCTAGTCAGTAAGGAGACAGTGCATAGAGGTATTGCTGAATATAATGGGAGTCCAATGGAATTGCCAAATGTCCAATCTTAGTTAGCTACACAGACAGACTAATAAGAATAGTCTAGTAATACCACAGGGAGTCATATTCGAGGCAGGATAAGAATTTATATCCAGTCTACAAGAAGATCAAAGACGATTTAGAAAAAATCGAATGAGGAACGCTAGGAAAAAATAGGTACTGTTTATTAAAATGTAAACTTACTGGGGCCAGCAAAGGAGCCCTCGCCTGCCCGATCCTGGCCTGCATCCTCAGCACCCTCCTCCTGTGTCCTCTTGCCCTTGGGGGGAGCTGATGTACAACATGAAAGAAAGAAAAACCAGAAAACATGGATGAGATTTTTCAACCAAATCAAACATTTGAAAAGAACAATAACAACATATTTTGGAAAAATAGCAAATAGATAGACAACTATTCCACGGGATCTATCTCATGTGGTATACTACGTTATTCGTATTGCCTGATTTGCGGAACGTTGACTTAGAAAGTTCCTATGTAACTCAAAAAACAGACTACTAAAGAGGTTTGCCTAGGCCTGGCACTGCAGGCAGCAGTGCGCAACACGTGACAGACAAAGTCCATCCTGCTTGCAGATCAGTGAATACTCAAACTATCAATCCACCCGCCACCACCGCCACTATTTCTTCTGATAGCCATGTGACTGTCTAAAGGAAGGACTGGACTTCAGTCTGTTGGGGCTGATTTATAAGTCCCTTGCGGAAGTTGCGGCTGATTTTCCTCCATTGTTGCGTGCCTTTTCTGACGCAGCGGCAGAACAAAAGACTCGCCATGGTGTTGGTGCGGCGTATATATTAAAAAAAAAACCACATATGGGCATATGGGCGATGCATCACGTTGTAAAGCCCTGCGCCATCAGGGGGCGTTCCGGCGCAAGGGAGGGCGTACCTGCGCAGGAACGAATCCTAAAAGTGGCTGAGGGAAATCTACAAGATGTCAATCAGTCACTTTTAGGACAATGATGCATGACTCAAACCCTGCGCGCTTGAAGCCGACGTACGGCTTGATGCAGCATTGGGGAGATAGGGTACCCCAGAGCATTGCTGGAGCTGCGCCATCGTTGGCACGCAACTCCAGCAATGCGCTGCCTTTACGGCACAGATGCGTAAGGCTTCTGTGACGTTTTGGGCCAATGGGTGGTGGTGGCATGGCACACAATTACTGCCGCATCCCTGCTACTTTGCAGGGATGCGCCGGTAATTGAAAATATGACCCTTACTGTCTAGCATTACGCAGTTCTTTTCTTTACAGTACACTCATACATAATTTCTCAGGCCAATGAAATGCTTCTGAACACAACATACAAAACAAAGAAGCATAGTAGCAAGCAAGGCTACTGAGAAGGAGAGCAGTGCACCTGAAAATGAAATGCATAAAAGATTTTGAAATATAATTTACCTCAATGTAATCGGCAGCATTATTGCTCTTGGTAAAGAACAAAGATTTGCAAATAACAGAGCAGGATAAAACAGAGTAGTAAATGTACTACTACTACTACTCACCAAGCCCGGGGACCTCTACGCCGAGCGCGTCCAGCAAGTCCCGCTCCCGGTCCATGACATCGGTCCAGCGGTGGGTGGCCTGGTTATATGTGCGCCGGACCCCAGAGATCTTGTACATGGCCCGGCACACCTTCTCCCACCGCTGGCGGCGCTCCCGGATGCCATAGCCGGTCGCGATCTTGCCGCCTCCCAGGATCGTCTTGGGGAGGCGGCGCTGGACGTGGAAGATCAGTGCCGCCACTTCCTCCGCGCTGAAGATCTCCCTCGGGACCACTTGCTCCCCCCTTAAACGCCCGCACGGGAGCCGGGCACGGGGTGCGGGACCCTTCCCCTTCTCAGGGTGCTTCCCGGCTCCCTTTACCATGGTCTGGGCAGAAATAAACTTAAATGATGAAGAAGAAATAGAATAGTGAAGAAGAAAAGAAAAGAGTTTAAAAAAGTAGTTTAAAAGTAACTAAAAGCTGCAGAAAACACAAAAATATAGAGCTAGAAAAATAGAGGGTTAGATAATAAGTAAAATTAGATCAAAAAAACTTCAAACAAGCAAAGGATGGCAGAGATTGAGAGAGGATAGAGAAAGCATGCCCAGAACCATAGCAATGAATGAGAAACAAGATGGCCGCGCCCGTTCACGACCGCGTGGGTAAGTTCGCGCGAGATTTTCCTTGCGAGTACGCGCGAAATTGTACTAGCGAGCAGCACACTTTGCGAGATTACACATAGCGGGCGGAAACGGAATTACGTCACGCCAACAAGATGGCCGCGCCCGTGTACGACCGATAGGGTAACTTGGCAAACGTATAGCTAGAAGCGCCTCGCGAACACGCGCAAGATCACGCGAACATACACGTCGCAACAAAAACAATTTTGTATTCGCACGTATTCGCGGCTTCCGAAATCGATCTCGCACGGATTCGCGCCCCAAAAAACGCGCGAAATTGCAGAAAAAACGATTTTAGCTAAACTGAAAGCAATGAGCAGGTGCAAAAGTTCAAACTTAACATTAGTAACATTCAAGGTAGTGCTTCCTGATGGGCCCCTCCAGAGTTTGCAACTATTCTATGACCCTGCTATGACCCAAACAGCAGGCTCATAGAATAGCACCATAAAGGTCCTGTGAAAAAAAAAATTCACTGCAACAAAAAGCAAATTACAGATAAGGAAGGAAGCAGGTGCCAGCCAGACTGGAACTTTCAAAATTACTGACACATTAATGAAACACAAATTAATTGATGGCAGTTGAAGAAGGGCAGGTGTGCTTGCTTTTTTCAACCACCATAATCTACAGTGATAAATAAACCTAATAGGTGCCAGTGAGGATGTACTAGAGGGTGGCATGGGTGTCCCAGAGGGTGGCAGTGGTGAAACAGAGGGTGCTGTGAACCTGTGATGATAAACCAGACGTAGAAACAACATAGTCGCGGCCGTTGCAAGCCGAAAAGTAAGTTCGCAATTGCGAACTTGTCCCAAAATCGGCGCGAACACGCGCCAACACAAAAAACGGAAAAATCCGCAAATCCGCTAGAGTTCGCGGATCTTCGCGGATTGCGAATCCGTAAATACGCAAGTTCGCGGATTGCCAATCCGCAAAATCCGCCCATGACTAGTTGGGGGTCATATAGTCACATCTGAACAGCCCATTGCAGCAGACTTGGGCATTATCCTTAAAGCCATCAAAGAATATTGAGAGCCTGTGAAGTCCAAGATTGATGGCCTCCTAGTGGATTTCTCCAGGCTGCACCAAGACTTACGCAAGGTAGTCGATAGAGTGAACGAAGCTGCGACACGGATCTCCATGACTGAGGACGCAGTTTCTACTCTCAAGCATCAAGTATCAAAATTATTCTCCTCAGTGGTAGCCCTCACCGAAAGGGCTGAAGACGTGGAACACGGCTCGAGGTGTAACAACCTCTGACTTGTAGGTCTTCCTGAGTCATTGAAGCCCTCGGTCCTGGCTGAGACGCTAGGAGAAGGGTTCGGCTCCTGGGTCCCTGAAGGCAAGCTTTCCCTGCCGTTTGTCTTTGAAAGGGTACACCTTTCGCTGGCTCCCAAGCCCCCGATTGGGGCACCACCTTGGCCTGTCATACTGAGGCTGCCTAACGTTAGAGACCGGGACACTATACCTTGTGAGGTCTGCTCTCAACCAGAGCTGCAGCATTCCAATTCCAGGATCCTCATCTTCCCAGATGACACCACAGTAGTGAAGCAGCATTGCCACTCTTTTGAGGAGGTGAAGGAGAAGCTATGTGCTCTCAATCTTCACTGTATGCTTCTCTTCCCAGCATGCCTGAAGGTAATTTTTCAACCTAATACCCTTTTCTTTGATACCCCGGAGCAGGAATCGGAGTGGACCAAGGAAAAGTGGCCTATCACCTGAATTAACACCTGATGCGCCGCAAATTGGTGACCCCGGGGACACATTTGGACAATCCCACATCGACAGAACAGGGAAGGTTGATCTCGGTCCAAGAGTCACGGGCGGACGTGTCGCGGCTGGCCACCTTGCTGGATCTGGTGCTGGTGGAAGGTGGGCAGCGGGGACCTTTAAATCTAGATGACAATGTGTGAGACACTCCACTGTTTTTTTTGTTCATTGTTGATGTCCGGAGCTCCATTTCTCGCCCTACCTCTCCTCCCAGATTATTGTTATTGTATCTCTATGTGTTACGTTATTTGCTTTACACTGCTGGCGGAAATGGCAGGGGCTCCTAGAAGGGTTGTTCATGTCTCCATTTGCTTATTGGGGTGTACATCTGCCCAGTGCTTGTTTCTCTCCTTAGCTCATGTTGACCTATGCCGGGACCCTATGCTTCTGCCCTAGCCCGGATGTTTGTTAGCTACAATGATATTCAACTGTATGCTGTCAGGAACAGTTTCCTACTTAATGGGCATCTAGGCGCCACAGATGGATCCCCATTTTTTTATGATGTAGTCATAGTTTGTTTCAGGGTGACCGATGCTTCCTTGGAAGAAGTCTGGGGTGGGTGGAAGTGGGGGTTAGTTCATTTGGCTCCTTGCACTGGGTTTGTTGCTCTAATCATGTATTTTCCTTTTCAGGGTTTTTCACAGCAGACATTTCCAAGACTTCTCTTGTTTCTCTTAGCCTGTGTTGCTCACACCTTAGGCAGATATCCATGGTCCTTGGCAGGACATGTAGCACCTTTTCTCACTTACCATGTCTGTCTCTAACTTAATGGCCTCCCCTGGAATACCACGTCTTTTAGATCTGATCAAGTGCTCTGCAGTGGTGTACTAGGTTAAGAGATATAGGCCAGCAGTTGCTCAGATACAGGAAACTCATCTTTTAGGCTCTTTGTATGCCTTCCCGGGCTGCATTGGGTATTCCAGGGTTTATCACTCTGGATTTGAGAAGGGTTTTGGTGGTAGCTATACTGTTACATAAATCCCTCTCTTTGACGATCACTAAGGTCCATGATGATCTTCAGGGGAGATATGTGGGAATTGAGGGTCGCCTGGCAGTCAAACACTATATCTTTATGTCCTGATATGTTCCCCCATGGCTGCTGCAACCTACTCTTCAGATATTACAGTATATTATCTTGACCCTCCCTCTGGGGACTAGTGATTGGAGGGAACTATAAAGCAGTCCTTGAGCATAACCTTAATGCATCTACTACTTCCTACCTGACCCAGTGAACACGTTCAGCCTGTTTATCTTCCTGGGTGGACTCTATGGGGCTATGTGATGCTTGGCGCTCATGGAACCCTGCAATGCAACCCTATACTCACCAATCAGTGACCCATGATATTGATTTGCAAATTGACCTGCTATGGCTACCAGCTTCCACCTTCTCTCGGTCCAGTCAAGACACATTTTTCCATATGGCATCTTTGAACATGCACCCCTCTTAATTGAGTGGGGTACTCAGCCCGCCACCCTTCGCCCTGCCTGGAGATTGAGTACTGGTATTTGCAGGCCCCTGACTGCATCACATTTGTGGAGGAGGAGCTACAGGCCTTCTTTCAACTTAATGTGGGCTCGGTATCCTCTGCAGTTACACTGTGAGCATCCTGCAAGCCCTCCCTAAGGGACTGCTTGAAAGGCAATGTGCGGCATTGTGAGGCCCTCTGGCTGGTGCGAATAGTGGAACTGGAAGGCCGAATACTTCAGCTAGAGACCAACTTGTGCCGCCATGACAATGAGGAGATCCGTCATCTACTCATTGTTGCCCGAGCTGACCTGCGACAGGTCTCTATTGAGGAGGCAAAACAGTGTTGGAGGGCCTTGACCCAGACAGTGTATGAAATGAATGAAAAGTCTTCGGGAGGAGCCATCAGAGATTGCTTGGGTCTTTGTTGATTTCTACCAGGCTTTATATGCTCGAGTCCTCATCAGAGAGAGACCACCCCATTCTCTTTGATATTCTTTTATCATCCATTCCTAACTCCCTGTTCTGCAAAATAGATCAGGCCCTCAGGGAATCTGGGGATATGACAGACCCGATGGTTACCAAATTGAGAATTACAAGACGTTTTGAGGTGCTCCGACCACCACCACCTCCCCCCCACCCATTTGCAGGACTCAGGACAAATCTGACGCTGCTTTCCTGCAGCATCAGAATTGGCCGCAGTACAGTCTGGGAGCCTGTCCCCAGATTAAGGAAGAGTAAGATGTGGTGGGCGGCGTTAGCAGCGTTTAGGTACGTTTTTTTATTTTATATTTTTTTGGTCCTGAACCCAGGCCCGGTTCTAGCGGGTGGGCCGGGTGAGCCAGACCCTCCCAAACATGAGCCTGGCCCACCCAAACAGGAGTCTTGGCCTTCGCAGTGAGGGCTTCAAGGCAGGCGCACAACGGCATTGGGCTCAAAGGGCTGTCTGTGTTTGCGTGTGCCCGGGCTGAGACAGCTTCCCGGGCACACACACACAGACATTTTTAGAGATTATCGCAGCCACACCTGAGTACTTTACAGGTCTTTAAAAGACCATTTACATGTTAACGAGGCTTTGTTTATTACTTCACCCCTTCATCTCCCATGGCAAAAGGCCGCAAATTCTTTCGTTGACATGGGTAACCTTTGCCTACTGTCCTGTGGATATTTCTTTTTCTATGCAGCAAAGAAGTTTGTTTATTCCTATTCACCTTTCCTGACCCCTGCAGCTGCTTATCATATCAGGTGCCTGTGACACAAAGTTTGACTAATTGAGTAGTAGGTAAGAGAATGTGTTACTATTTTTTTTTTTTTTTTATCTGCACAGGCCCAGCAGGACACATACTTGAGAGCAATCATGTGTCTGTTAGTAGTTTTTAATTGCAGATGAACTATATTTTATTTGGAAGCTCAGTGGGTTACTGCCTTTGTCACAGAGATTATTGTGTTACTTGCAGTTCAGAAGTTCCAATCCTAACCTAGGACAGTGACCAATGAACTGTCACCAAAGAGCTGCACACAAACATGAATGGTATAGTTAGAACTTCGCTTTTTTTGTTTTGTGATATAGTTAGAACTTCCTCAGTCTTTCATTATTCTAATGTTGCTAAAAGGAGTATGTTTGGGCAGATATACATTTTTATCAGTAAAGCTGACCCCCATGGAATACTCTTTAAATCCTAAGGTTGTGTTTCCCCAGACCAAACCCTCTTAAAATATACTGCCCACCAGTATGGATGACATGTGATTCCTACACCTTGTACTCCTCATTGACTAATGTGACATTCCCTGTAGACTGATTTATATACTTGTATGATTCATTTTCTCTGTATAATGTGTGCTTGGTGTAAAGTACTGATACACACTACACTGATATCAGTAGGGCTATACAACAAACGAAATGCATATGAGAGAGGGGCTACGTAAATATAAGAGACACTGTTGGAGGGTGGCAGTGAGGGAATACGAGGAGGAGGTAGTGGGTGGGGCTATGGAGCGAGGAGGGGCACTGTTGGAGGGTGGCAGTGAGGGAATCCGAGGAAGGGGTCATGGGGTGGAGGGGAGAGCTAGGGAGAGATGAGGGGCACTGGTGGAGGATGGTAGTGAGGGAGTCTGAGGAGGAGGTCATGAGGTGGAGGGGCTACAGAGAGATGAGGGGCACTGGTGGAGGGTGGCAGTGAGGGAATCCGAGGAGGAGGTCATAAGGAGGAGGGGTTATGGGGAGATGAGGGGCACTTGTGGCATGTGGAAGTGAGGGAATCGGAGGAGGAGGTCAATAGGGGGGCAATGGAGGGATGAGGGGCACTGTTGGAAGGTGGTAGTAAAGGTATTTACGGAGAAAGAGGTTATTGGTGCGACGCAAAAAAAGACTGTTGCATCAGCGCTGAAGCCGGCCCTGTCATGGCCTTTCTGTTTTTGTTTATTTAATTAGCAGTAGGGTCATAAGGGCTACTGTGGAACATACTTTAAAGTGCGTGCTAATTATATTTACTGCTATAGTCAATGTTTTAAGTTTGAAGGTGATTTTACTAATGTTTTTACCAGGAAAAATGAAAGTGGAGCCCGATGGTGACTGATATGGGGCTTGAGCCCAAGGTCAGCTGTGAGATCAATCAATCAATCATCAATCATAGCATTTATATAGCGCGCTACTCACCCGGAGGGTCTCAAGGCGCTTGGGGAGGGGGGGTCCGCTACTGTTCGAACAGCCAGGTCTTGAGCTGCTTCCTGAAGGCGAGGTGGTCTTGGGTCAGGCGGAGGTGGGTCGGGAGGGAGTTCCACGTCTTGGCTGCGAGGTAGGAGAAGGATCTTCTTCCTGTGGTGGCTCTTCGGATGCGGGGGACGGCTGCGAGGGCGTGGTTGGTGGATCGAAGCTGGCGTGTGGGAGTGTAGAAGTTGAGGCGGCTGTTGAGGTATCTTGGGCCTTGGTTGTGTAGGGCTTTGTGCGCGTGGGTGAGGAGACAGAAGGTGATTCTCTTGTTGACCGGGAGCCAGTGCAGGTCTCTCAGGTGTCCGGAGATGTGGCTGTGTCGGGGGATGTCCAGGATGAGTCTTGCTGAGGCGTTCTGGATTCGCTGGAGTCTCTTCTGGAGTCTGGCAGTGGTTCCGGCGTAGAGGGAGTTGCCGTAGTCCAGTCGGCTGGTGACGAGGGCCTGGGTGACCGTCTTCCTGGTCTCGGTGGGGATCCACCGGAAGATCTTACGTAGCATGCGCAGGATGTTGAAGCATGACGAGGAGACGGCGTTGACTTGTTTGGTCATAGAGAGGGAGGAGTCCAGGATGAAGGCCAGGTTGCGTGCGTGGTCTGTTGGTTTGGGTGCGCTGCCCAGGGGGGGGCCACCAGGAGTCGTCCCAGGCGGAGGGCGAAGATCCCAGGATGAGGACTTCCGTCTTGTCTGAGTTCAGTTTCAGGCGGCTATTCTTCATCCACTCGGCTACGTCTTTCATACCCTCGTGTAGGCTGGCTCTGGCGGTGGCGGGGTCGTTGGTGAGGGAGAGGATCAGCTGGGTGTCATCGGCGTAGGAGATGATGTTGAGGTTTTGTTGCCGTGCGATGGCCGCAAGGGGGCTCATGTAGACATTGAAGAGGGTGGGGCTGAGCGAGGAGCCTTGAGGAACGCCGCAGATGACTTCGGTGGCTTCTGATCTGAAGGGGGGGAGGCGGACTCTCTGAGTCCTACCGGCGAGGAAGGAGATGATCCAATCTAGTGCCTTCTCTTGGATTCCGACGTCGCTGAGGCGCTGCTCTAGGGTGCGGTGGCAGACATTGTCGAAAGCCGCGGAAAGGTCCAGGAGGATGAGGGCCGCTGTTTCCCCGTTGTCGAGCAGGGCACGGATGTCTCAGTGGCAGCGATGAGGGCGGCCTCGGTGCTGTGGTTGGCCCGGAAGCCGGACTGCGAATGGTCGAGGGATCTATTCATCTCGAGGAAGGCGGCCAGCTGCTTGTTGACGGTCTTCTCGATGACTTTGGCCGGAAACGGGAGGAGCAAGATGGGGCGGTAGTTTTTGAGTTCGGTGGGGTCCGCTGATGGTTTCTTCAGTAGAGCGCTGAGTTCGGCATGCTTCCAGCTCTCCGGGAAGGTCGCTGTGTCGAATGAGGTGTTGATGATGTCCCGCAGGTGGGGTGCGATGATGGAGTCGGCCTTGTTGAAGACGTGGTGAGGGCAGGGGTCGGTTGGAGATCCGGAGTGGATGGAGTTCATCGTGCGTAGGGTTTCCTCGGTGTTGATCGGGGTCCAGGTGCGGAGGGTGGTGGTGGGGGGTGCAGGTGCTGTCGTGGGGTGCGTCGGCTCGGTGCTGAAGCTGTTGTGTATGTCCGCGATCTTGTTGTGGAAGTAGGAGGCGAGGGAGTTGCAGAGGTCTTGTGATGGGGTGATGTCGTTGTTTCCGGCGCTGGGGTTGGAGTAGTCTTTGACGATCTTGAAGAATTCCTTACTGATGTGGGCATTGTTGTCCAGTCGTTCCTTGAATGCGGTTTTCTTGGTGGTGTGGATCAGTTGGTGGTGTTTTCGAGTGGCGAGCTTGAGGGTGGTCATGTTGTCTGGTGTTGGGTCTCTGCGCCAGGCTCTCTCGAGCGCTCGGCAGTTCCTCTTCGAGCTCTTGAGTTCGTCGGTGAACCATGGTGCTTTCTTACTGCCGGGTCTGCTGGGCGGGGTCCTCAGTGGGGCGAGGTTGTCTGCGCAGTTGCTGATCCACTTCGTGAGGTTGTTGGCGGCCTGGCTGGGGTTCGCTGAGCTTGTGGGGGGGTCCTGGCTCAGGGAAGCGGCGAGCTGGTCGGCTGTGATCTTGTTCCACCTTCTGCGTGCAACCTGTTGCTGGTGGTGGTGTATCGTGTTCTTTTTGTAGCTGAAGTGGAAGCAGCTGTGGTCCGTCCAGTGGAGTCCGGTGGCGTGGCTGAAGGAGATGTCCTTGCTGGAGGAGAAGACGGGGTCGAGTGTGTGTCCGGCGTAGTGTGTCGTGTATTTCTATAGGTTCTGAATCAGTCCCCCTATTCCTGACCCTATTCTGGTTAAACTAACTATCAAGTTAACTAACAGTCAGCCCATGAGGCAAGAAAACCCCCATGATGCAGATACCGTTATCTGACGCAGTCACACTCCGGCACAGGAACGTGTTATCTGATTAGGTCATAACGCTTGAGATCTAATTAGACAAGCGACATTCCTCCAGCCCCTGATAAGGCATACGACGTTCTCATAACAAATCAAACCTATGACAACCTGGAAAATCCGTGCGGCCATTGTTTTGATTTCACAGAGAACTTTAGTAAAGAATGTGCTAACGAGCAAGTCGTATGACATCTTTATTGACGTATCTATGTCCATCCTTACGTCAATCTCGGCACCTTTAAGGTATAAATATTGCCGACCTTGCCCTATGCAAACACACGCGTGGTGACAAGACGGAGCAGCCATACTTGCCGAAGCCGAGAGCAGAAGCAGACCCCGCTGGCAGCAGCCCCGCCTTCCTGACGCGCTGAGAGACGCGCTGCTATCTCAAGCCGAGAGACCCAGCACCGGCGTTTCTGGGCAGCCCTCGCAGGCAGCCTGGAATATCGAGAGCAGAGAAAGAGATACCATTCCTCATTCATCCTAAATTCCAGGTACAGAACTGAATAACCCCTCACAGAGAATTCTTTAGTTATTCACTTGGCAAAAACAAACTTAACTTAAACTGTAACTTTCTATTCCCGCCCACGCATTAGACTTAGGTCAGGTACACGGGGTAGGCGTATTTA
The DNA here is from genome assembly GCF_964261635.1 of Lissotriton helveticus. Classification (NCBI taxonomy): domain Eukaryota; kingdom Metazoa; phylum Chordata; class Amphibia; order Caudata; family Salamandridae; genus Lissotriton; species Lissotriton helveticus. The sequence continues at coordinate 2,119,624,959 of NC_136057.1, read as the reverse complement.
GAAACACCAGTTGAGTACGTTTAGTCAAATGTATATGTGTATGTAAATATATTTTAATCATTTTAAACATCATATGGCTCAGAAACCATATCAATGTTTTTACAGTATTATTATATACTATTGCTTTTAATGTATGCACTTTACTTAACTATAAGTATTGCAATAATATCGATCCATTTCTCTTGTACGAGAAAAGAGACTGATCAATAAATAACACCTTTTTATTGAACACGCCCGTCTCTTCCTTTTTCTCTACATTCTGATGAGACTAAGAATGCACGTACTGACTGAGTAAAATAATTGCCTTGTGCTCACACGACTCTCGAGATTGACTCTTGATTAGGGGAGAGCAAAGTTGTCATGTTCTATGGTTGTCAGAAACTAAATCCCTTCTTGTCTAATCAGGGGAGTTAATTCCTTCCTTGAACATTCGAGAAAGTTTCTAGCGAACTCTGAGCTTAGCTGGCAAACCCAAAAATTAAGTCTAGTATCGACAGTAGTAGACCTAGTTAACGTCTGGCCTAGGCCTTTACTGCTGTAGGTACTATTCCAATGCGCAGAGCCTATTGGGAAAATAGGAGCTACACTACATGGCGCCCAACGCGTTTGGAAAGGGCGATAAAACTAACGTAAGACATTTAGAGTAACTCAGTCGTGCTTTCTCACTCAGACCCCTTTTCCCAAATACTCCAAAGACGTCTGGAGTGGGTGAAAGGTTATATCCTCCAAAACCTCGCAGGAGGGAACTCCTATGTAAGGTTCTTGGTCAAGTCAACGTTGAAGGATAAACAGTTCCAAAATATTGTGCATCTAATCTTTGTTCCATAAAGAAACCTGATCTGCAAACAAAAACATAATACCATCCTGTCAGTAAAATGTCTGACAATGAGGATGAAAGAGAGGCAGTTAGATTAGCAACTGAACTCGCAGATGCTGATGCTACCATGCAAGCAGCAGACGCGGATATAATACTCATTCCGGTCATTAAAAGGAGATCTATAACCTTAAAACTTATAGAAAATGGACTGACACCTAGAGGTGGCACAGTCATATTCGTAATCGAGGCACACGAATATCGGCAGACAGAGGTATATTATTCATGGATACATTTTCCAGCAGCAAATGCTGTAACAAAGTACTTCCATTATTACAAAGTAGAGGAACCTCCTGAAACGTACACTCCTTTCGAGGAGGTGGAAGTACCACTCAAATTCCAAGAGCATTTGCTCTTATTTGATGGCGCCCTAAAACATAATAATCACATTACAAGGCTCGGTCCTTTAGGTAGACCAGGAGCAACGTGGCCGGTCTTAGCCGGATACACACCACATCCAGACATCGAAAGAATGCCTGCAGCAGAGCTGTTAATACAGCTAAAACAACTACTAAATTCATAGACAATTAGTTCAGTATGTAATGCGGACTTCAACAATTCAGCCAGCGATTAAACTTCCACAGCTGACCCCTCACCAGGGGAACACAAATAAAATTACACCACAGAACATCCAATCCTGCCTAGGTAAAGTTCCAGCTAAACGGGAACAAATACCATTCTGGTTGGCACAGAAAATCACCCAAATAGAGGCGGTGTTTCCTGACACCACCCCGCTGGAAAAACACAGGATTCTGACTATATGTCTCCCAATGGGAATCGCACCACACATTGAGGACTGTGACACTTGGGGTACAGTCTTTGCTTCCATCTACACAAAAACGCACGGTGTTCCATCCATTTCGGTAATACCAGATGTGCTTAAACAAATTCAAGATGAATACGGTCCAGAACCTGCTTTAACTCTTGGTATGAAATTACTAAAAGACTTCAAGCAGGTCTCGGCTATATTATTAGCCAACATAAAAGGTGAAGCAGCAAACGTGGCGATCCGCCAGAGGTTAAAAGAGACAGATATAGCAGACCAACCAGCTGAAATTGCCAGAATCATAGAAAAATCCTATGAAGAACTAGGCAGAGATAGTCTAGGTGGAATACCAGTAAAACCGCAACTGACTACAAGTCCAGAAAAAATATTTTTTAATAATAATAATTCACCAAAAAAGAACTGGGATGGAAACAAACAATCCAATCCTAAAGAAAAGAAATTCCAGTCCAAAGGAAGGTCTCCTAGGCGAAGAGAGAAATCTCCAAACCAAAGACAGAGGTCACCGCAGAGTGACCCCTCGGGGAATAGATATAACCTTAGAAATAGGGATAATATTAAAAAACCTGATAGATATCAAGACATTGATACACGTCCCTCTCAATCTTTTCAGAATTCCTCGCAGAAATCGGAAAGAAGAGGACGATCAAAAGAGCACGCCAAGTCCAAAGACAAGGAACCTGCTCAGCTAAAAAAGAAATTACAATTTCCAAAAAAGAAGGTAGCCAGTATCAAGGTAGTTAAAAATGCCGAGAATACTGAGGACACAACTGAAAAACGGAGAATGGGCTCAGACAATGCTAGACAGCGCAGCAGAGGTGAGCATAGCTCGCAAAGTCCTTATGAATCATCTGGAGACAGTGGACACAAATGAATACCTTCAAGTGGAAACTGCAGACACCAGAGTTAGCAAGCCCCACAAGATATACGAGATAACATTACGTATAGAGGGAGATAAGACTAGGAAAATAAGGGGACTATTTTGGGATAACCTCTCCAAAGGCTATGACATCCTTCTAGCTGAAAAAGACTGGCCACCAGAGTTTGTCAGGGAGTGCCCTCATGGCGAAGAAGTAATTATGCCTGCCTTCTCGAATCAAATACCGATTCATAAAAAATATACACTTGCTAGAAAGTGGGCAGTGGCCTTAGCACCTGCTTTATATAAAAATCATGTAGGATGGGATGAGGATTCTCCTCCTCACAAAATCCAGTTAAAATCACAACCAACTGCACAAAGGCAGTACCCAATTAAGCAAGAAGCTAAAAAACAAGTAAATGAAATACTAGATCAGCTAGAATACCAGGGGGTGATTGAAACTTGCACCTCACAAATGAACAATCCTTTGTTTCCGGTCTCCAAACCAGACAATTCATATCGTCTAGTTTTGGATTACCGACACCTTAACACATGTTGCAAAACCTTTGCAGTACAAAACTCACACAGTGCTGCACTAATGAATAACATAGTGCGCAAAAAATACAAAACTACCTTGGACATCTCCAATGGATTCTTTTGTCAAAACATAGCACCGGAGAGCAGATATTTAACTGCATTCTCAGTAAATGGCACTCAAAAACAATTCTGTCGGTTAGCCCAGGGGTACAAGAACAGCCCGGGGGTATTCTCAGCGAGAGTAACAGAATTACTACAACTATATGATGATGAAGCATTATCTTATGTCGATGACATTTACTTAACAGATGATGACTTGGATACTCACTTGAAAAGAGTGAACACCATAATACTTGGGTTCGCTGCAGAGGGTTACAAATTCAACTTCAAAAAGTCCAGAATTGCCCATCTGACAGTCCTATTCTTAGGATATGAGTTATCAAGTGAAGGCAAAAGCCTGGCAGACAATTTCCTAGAGAAATGTGCCGTAATCCAAGCCCCTAAAACACTAAAAAACTTACAGTCAATTCTAGGCTTCCTAAATTTCGGAAGAACATACATTGCAAATTACGCAGAAAGGGTCAAACCCCTTTATGATCTAATTAAACCAGACTTTAAAAAATCCAGTTGGACTCAAACACACACAGAAATTTTGAGATCCTTACAAACAGACATGCTAATTAAAACAAAATTAGAAACACGTGATAACACACGCAACCTTGTGATCCGAGTCATCCCAGGGAGATGCGGATCCACATACCTGACCTCTAATGAAGGAGAAAAGGTACCAATTGCATTCAAATCACACTTGTACACAGAAGCTGAACAGAAATTCAGTAATACAGAAAAAATCATTCGTGCAGTTCAAACCGCAATAGCTAGAGAAAAAGACATAGCTGACGGTAGACATTACAGTCAGAACAGCAGAATCAGCCTTTGAGGCACTAACAGCACCATGTAATTTACCAACAACAACATTGAATCCGGAATGGATACAATGGGTGAATTCAATCACCATGGACAAAGTATACTACTTCTTTGATCCAGAACTAGAAGAATTAAAAAATCTAAAATATGAAAAGACGTATCCTCTGCCAATCGACATTCTGCCTCTACGACATTACGCCTGTGTAATCTATACAGACGGACATGCTCAACCCTCCGTTTGGGGAGAACATGCATACAACCCCACATGTGAGATTACAAAAGAAGTGTGGCGCGGAGGTAAACTAAGACCTCTATTAACAAAATCACACTCAGTAGAAACTAATTCAGAACTACAAACTGAAATAATAGCTTTGAAAATGGCGCTAGTTAATGCGGATCGCGAATTCCCGACACTTATAGTGTCAGATTCATATTACTGCGTCAAAGCATATAACAAGGATTTGCAGACATGGATTCAGAACGGTTACAAAGATGACACAGATGCACCAATAAAGCAGAGACTGCTCTGGGAACAAGTAGCTCTTTTGAAAAAAGAACTACCAAAGACTCACGTGACTCACTCACTGAGTCATCAACGTGATGGCGTTCACGTTGTAGGGAATTCATTGGCTGAAGCAGCCGCAGCGGCAGCCACTAAACCGGCTCCCGTAGATCGAAAAAAGCGTACATTAAAATACATTGACGGTGAAACAATGCTGGCGGTGAAAACGTCATCAAAAGGCGACTGCTCAGCGTTACCGATCAACTATCCACTCAATTATACATACATAATCGATGCAAACTCCGTCCCTTTTGCTCGAATCCCTGGAGTGGGGGATAGAGTGATTCCAAACATGGACAGGAGAAACTTGTTAATCGCAGACGCACACATGGGCGAGGGTCACAGACACCTTAAATTAAAAGATTCTCTGGAAGAATTACAATCACGGTACTGGTGGCCAGGCATGAGCCTGCACTACACCATGTTTGTAAAAAACTGCCCAAACTGCAACAGAGATCGCAGTGGGGAGAGAAGCAGTTTAATACCTCATCGTATCAAGGCAGATAATATTACCAGCAAAAAGAATGGCTTGCGATTAACATATACAGGCTAGTTTCCACTTATAAAGTAGATCACCAGCACTCGGCTGACGTCCGGACTATTATACAAGATTTGCGAGTCTAAATGGCATATACGCTAAGAGCATGCTACGTTCGACCATTGTTTTCACTCAGGCAATCCAGCCTGGGGGGGAAACATGGCCAAATGAGCACAGCCCAGCAGGAATCTTCTCACTTCCTTCCTGAGGGTACGGGATGGTGTAAAGAAAAAACCAAGGCAGAAAGCAATCTATAATAGAAAGGATATTAGGTTCGGGAGCTGGGTGGGTCAAACATCTAATAAGTGTCCAACGTAGTCTAAATAACTTGCCAAGAAATTCTCTGAAGGGATTCAGTCCGTACGAATTATTATTCGGAACTAGGATGTTGATCTCTGACCTTGATAGTCAGACTTCAGTGGTAATAGAAAAAACCTTTGATGTCAAAGACCGTTTGGCTATTTTGCAGGACTTAAACAAAACAAGAAAAGACCTGAGCAACATACAGTTGAAACAACAGCCAACGACCACTGAAGAATCACCACCTGTCCTAGCAAGACCTGTCTGGATTCCAAAAGTCGGGGATCTAGTCAGGGAGAAGATCGCGGTAAAGAAGGAATTTGGGCCTTCTTACAGAAAAGCAGTTCCTGTCTTGTCTGTCAACGGGACAAGATCAGTTGTACTACCGCCACTTGCTGGTAAAAAGGAGAACCGAGTTGTATCCATCGACCTGGTAAAACCACAACATGTGGCCGATAACAAACGGTAGGCCAAGTGGACTCCCAATAAGTAGCAGAGCACCAAGGTTTGCTACCAGTACAGAGGTCCTAACAAAAAGGCTCATCACATTCGAAACGCCTGCAGAAGAACAAGAAGGACTATGCAACAATGCAATAGAACTAAGACCTCTGAAAACCCAAATAAAGACATTTAGCAGAGACACACCAATCTATACTGAAGTACCAAGTGAAAATGCAAGGAACAAAAATCCTGAAGCAATTGGAACAATTGACAGAACTGCATCCGGGTACTTCATCAACTTCGAAGATTCCTCTGACGTTACAAAATCTGCGTTCAGGCTATGTGCCTTGGCGTTTAATCAACACAACGTCACTATTCCAAATCTTTAACCTTACTGATAGACAAATCGGTATGGCGCAAAAGGGTGCTGATTATACAATCTTGAGCATTGAAAAACTAGAAAGATTACCAATGACAATGTCAGAACGACCTGTCAGTGAATGGATAATCCACGGAATCATAAATATTCCAATCTCAACCTTCAGGTTTCAATACTGCCAAAAATATATACAGGCTGGCATGTACGAGAAATTGGGAAAGGGGTACCTTAAAACAACTTGGAACCTGCCCTATTCACATGCATGTGTCAGTAATAAAGGACAGAAAGTGTTTCTTAGTGGCAACAATTGTGCTATGTCACTAAGCGGCACGCTTCTGTGTAACGGAATTAGTTTGCATGGAGCCTGTGAAGGGAATTCATACAACCTTTCATGTCACCAGCAAGGCGCACCTGCAACTGAAATAGAACCATTCTTTCAAAGACTCTATAATGGGAGTTACATTCTTATTGTAGACCGCAGATGTTGCAGTCTTATGCCCGGGACTCCTTATCTAGTAACTACAACGGCGAAGGTCAAGTGCTGTGGACGTTCTTTATTCCCCAGCTCCTTTCCAGACAGGGAGGCAAGGGCATGGCCCAGTTTGAAAATTACTTCTATTCGAATAGATACTTTAAGCAGAATGAAAACAGTGCTTCTTCAGACGCCTACAAGGCTCACGTCATCAAAAGAAACATATGATCTACAAGTCGCAAGGACGACTGCAGAGATACATACATTATTATCAACTAATTCCCCCGTACATTTCGCGGAAATCCTGAGCGAAATCTTAAATATTTCTGATACCAATGGGATCTCAGGGGTATTTAAGAAAGTATTTTCGATGGCATTAACACCATTCAAAGCCATACTGGGTATTTTTCCAGGTTTCGTCCATTCGATTTTTGGCGGACTTCCCCTGATCCTGGGACTAATTGCAGGAATCCTATTCCTAGTCCTTATTTTTCGTTATGGCAACCCATGTCACAGATCAAACTCTCGCGACAATGGAAGATACGATCCTAGCCATTGGATACCGGGACCGGATATCAAAAATCCTGGGACTCTCCCGGCTTAGAGACCTAAACATGACTTGGTTTCTATCATTTCGACCAAAGTGGCAAAGGTGTGTTTTACCTGTACTAAGGTGTCTGCTATGCGGAGAAGAATGCGTGTTAGACACCTGTCTGACGCTACAATCGGATGCGCCGGTGGATGCAGATACACTGTTGGTTCCTACCAAGGTTCACGCTTTGTGCTGCCCTCAAAGGCTGCCAATCCTGATGACGGCATTCCTGGAATCTTCACCACTGCGATTGAAGAGTAGTGAAGTTCAAGATGAAAGCAGCATCGAACAGGTACGACCTTCTGTCAGCAATGCGAATCAGAATGTCAATGGAGACAATCATGCGCACGAATGCATGGTTACACCTATTTCCGACTTAGTGGAACTTTCCCATGAAGCTGTTGACAGTTTTTTTGAAAGCCTGAATGATATGATGTTCTCTCCAGAACAGAAATAGAGACTTTTGAGTAAACTCGCACACGGCGTTCCCTGAATTCGGCCTTCAACTTTAAAAATAAAGTCACATGAACAATTTCACTCCAGTTCACGGACAGCAAATTTTTCAGCATGCCCCTTAAAATATTTTTCTACATATTTTTTCCCGGGACACTGATCTTCTGCTTAAAGTAAGAAACTATTCCTAGAGAACTAAAATTTCTATTTTTAGATACTTTATAGACTTTAGCTGCCCGCTGGTAGGTTCACAAATATTTTATTATGTGATGAAATGGTCTCGGACTTCCTTTCTGTATAGCCATATTAAGAGCCATTTCATGTGTATTTCTCATATACCAATAAGCAATAATGCATAAAAATGCGTGTTTACTTTTGCATTTAATTCATGGCTTAAGTGCATACAATATATATGACTGCAATTTTTCAGTATATTTGAAAATTTCGAAATGCATTTATGTATTTTGGGGTGGTAAGGTATACACTATACTCTATAGTATGTTGTACTATGTTATACTATGCATAGATTAGTAGATATGACCATAGTTAGCGTGGAGTGGGTGTCGTGTATTTCTATAGGTTCTAAATCAGTCCCCCTATTCCTGACCCTATTCTGGTTAAACTAACTATCAAGTTAACTAACAGTCAGCCCATGAGGCAAGAAAACCCCCATGATGCAGATACCGTTATCTGACGCAGTCACACTCCGGCACAGGAACGTGTTATCTGATTAGGTCATAACGCTTGAGATCTAATTAGACAAGCGACATTCCTCCAGCCCCTGATAAGGCATACGACGTTCTCATAACAAATCAAACCTATGACAACCTGGAAAATCCGTGCGGCCATTGTTTTGATTTCACAGAGAACTTTAGTAAAGAATGTGCTAACGAGCAAGTCGTATGACATCTTTATTGACGTATCTATGTCCATCCTTACGTCAATCTCGGCACCTTTAAGGTATAAATATTGCCGACCTTGCCCTATGCAAACACACGCGTGGTGACAAGACGGAGCAGCCATACTTGCCGAAGCCGAGAGCAGAAGCAGACCCCGCTGGCAGCAGCCCCGCCTTCCTGACGCGCTGAGAGACGCGCTGCTATCTCAAGCCGAGAGACCCAGCACCGGCGTTTCTGGGCAGCCCTCGCAGGCAGACTGGAATATCGAGAGCAGAGAAAGAGATACCATTCCTCATTCATCCTAAATTCCAGGTACAGAACTGAATAACCCCTCACAGAGAATTCTTTAGTTATTCACTTGGCAAAAACAAACTTAACTTAAACTGTAACTTTCTATTCCCGCCCACGCATTAGACTTAGGTCAGGTACACGGGGTAGGCGTATTTAGAAACACCAGTTGAGTACGTTTAGTCAAATGTATATGTGTATGTAAATATATTTTAATCATTTTAAACATCATATGGCTCAGAAACCATATCAATGTTTTTACAGTATTATTATATACTATTGCTTTTAATGTATGCACTTTACTTAACTATAAGTATTGCAATAATATCGATCCATTTCTCTTGTACGAGAAAAGAGACTGATCAATAAATAACACCTTTTTATTGAACACGCCCGTCTCTTCCTTTTTCTCTACATTCTGATGAGACTAAGAATGCACGTACTGACTGAGTAAAATAATTGCCTTGTGCTCACACGACTCTCGAGATTGACTCTTGATTAGGGGAGAGCAAAGTTGTCATGTTCTATGGTTGTCAGAAACTAAATCCCTTCTTGTCTAATCAGGGGAGTTAATTCCTTCCTTGAACATTCGAGAAAGTTTCTAGCGAACTCTGAGCTTAGCTGGCAAACCCAAAAATTAAGTCTAGTATCGACAGTAGTAGACCTAGTTAACGTCTGGCCTAGGCCTTTACTGCTGTAGGTACTATTCCAATGCGCAGAGCCTATTGGGAAAATAGGAGCTACACTACAAGTGGGTGGGGGTGGTCACCAGCTGCTTGAGACCGATGGTGGCGAGGTTGTCCAGCAGGGTGGTGGTGTTGCGGTCGTTGTTGTTCTCCAGGTGGAAGTTGAGGTCCCCGAGGAGGATGTAGTCAGCGGAGGGGAGAGCGTGCGGGCTGATGAAGTCGGCGATGTCTTCGCTGAATTGTGTGCGTGGTCCCGGGGGTCTATAGATGAGGGTGCCTCTGAGGGTGGTCTTGGGGTCGGTGTGGATCTGGAAGTGCAGGTGTTCGGCAGTTGTGAGGGTGTCGTCGGAGTTGCTCGTGATGCGGATGGTGTTCCTGTGGATGATGGCGATGCCTCCTCCGGTCTGGTTTCCGCGGTCCCTCCGGATGATCTTGTAGCCGTCTGGGATGACGATGGCAATGTCGGACGCTGAGGAGGCGTTCATCCATGTTTCCGTGAGGAAGGCGACGTCTGGTGATGTTGTGTCGAGGAGGTTCCAGAGCTCGACGGCGTGTCTGTGGACAGAGCGGGTGTTGAGCAGGATGCACTTCAGGTGGTTGCTGCTGGTTCTCGGCTTGGTGGGTGCGGGTGCGGTGCAGGTCCGGATGCAGGAGAACTTACAGGAGTGGCAGCTGAAGGGTCCGTGGGTGCGCCTCGGAGTGGCACGGTAGCATCCAGGGATCACGTCGGTGTTGAGTGCGATGAGGTCGGTGGCGTCGTAGGTCCGACGGGTCGTCTTCCGCCGGTGGGGGCCAGGCGCGGTCCAGGCGCGGACGGGCGCAGACAGGCTTACCATTGGCGCACCTTCGGCGCACAATCGGCGCGCCCGCTGCGCGTCAACGCTGCGCATACGCACGGTTGCCTAGTGTGAGGGAGGCAGGAGCAGCTGGGAGGCGGGATAGGAGAGGGCACAGAGGGAAAAGGGGGCGTGGCCGCACGCAAGCGGCGGGGAGCGGGGCGTGGGGCACAGGGACCGAGAGGAAAACGGCACAGAGCAGCAATCTGGGAAACAGGCAATCTAACCAGCAATCTGGGGGACAGTACAGTGGGATGAAAAAACAAAATAAAACACACAGAGTCAAGCACAATCACGATGCTACGGCGGGGGGCGGGGTCGACGGGGCGGGCTCAGCGAGGCTGAGGACAGCAGCAGGGGAGGACCGCACACGCTACAGCTGGTGGCCGTGCGGCGCGGGGGTGTCCTGAGGTGCACTGGCGAGGAGTGGAGTAGTGGATAATCAAGCCTGTAAGGGAGTGCGTTGCAGAGTTCTGGGTCAGGTGGAGGTAGTAATGAAGAGGGATTCTCCCTGAAGGCTCCCAAAGAGGGAGCCCGTGAAGTGTCACTTGCCTGATACTCCCACCTCAGAAACCTCCTCTTCCCATCAAAGGAACATTACATGGAAAAAATACTTTTTGAGAGCGATAATATTTAGAAAGATATTTGGAAAAGAGTGCGTTTTACTGGGCCGTGTAAGACTAAGAATAGATAAAGGAGGGCCTTGAAGCAGGCCTTCGTAGACATATATGCAACAAATCGAGCCCGCAGTGGCCCACCCAGATAAAAATTCCTGGGGCCGGGCCTGCCTGAACCCCCCTCTCCCTTCCCCTCCTTTCCCCTCCTCACCTCTCTACTCCGGCCCGTTACGCCACTTGGCAGGGGACGGGCCGCTACTGGTTTCAGAGATCTTATACCATGGCACAGGACGCAGAAGTTTTAAAACCTAACTGGTATGCTGTAATTAATTGAAGCACTCCTTTTTGTACAAAAGGTATGTAGGTTTTTCGAGTACAAATTGTTTTACACACTTTGTTTTACTGTGGGAGGTTGCTAAGATCGTGTTAACAAAATGGCAATTATTTGCTTCCATGCAAAACGAATGTTGGTAAATAACATTATGTAATCGAACTGCTGAAATGGTATGTTTTCTTCTTTACAACACCTATGTATTGTTAATAGCGTTGTGCCAGGGTATTAGAATGTATATTATAGCTTCGTATGACTGTAACAGAATGAGTTGTTAAATTATTTTAACTGTATAACGTTCCACATCATTTTTCATTCTTTCTCACATAATGTAGTCAGCTTCACTCATAATATGGTTCTCTGTTTGCACATGCCTCCTATTATAGTCCTATCGCCTTAGATTGTATCTTCATTTACTTCACACAATGTCATGTTCACCGCGCTCGCTGTAAATAGACGTCACAATTTTGAAAATCACCATTCTCACCAATGACGCAAAACCCATTTTTTCTCGTAATATTATGGGAATATTTTTTTTTTTCAGATTGAGACCAGACATGTAGCTGCCATGCCTCTCCTATATCTATCAAATAAAATCATCTTTCCAGAGTGGGGTTGTGATAAGTACAGAAATAAGGCTCGGTCGTGCTCTTCTCTATTTTAAATTGTTTGGTAGTGTAAATGAAAGTGTGAGGAAACGGTGCTGCGAAAGGCAAAGCAATAATTTGGATTTAAACATGGAGTTCATTTTCTCAAGGTTACACGTACAAATATGTGCATTAAAAAGAATGGGTGCTAAAGCAGTTACACCATTCTGTACCATCACACCATGTTACATTACTCCTGAAAACAGGCCCCGCGGTGCCATTCAGAACGATTTCCATGATGTGCCATTACAGCACAGGATGGTGTGTTTAATGCCAACCCCGATATTTTTAAAGTAAGAAAAGGTAGGTCATAGCTCAGGTTTGACGAAAAGAATAGGGGAAGGTGACAAAGAGGACAGTTTGTAGAGATGCGCACAGGCAACCTCCATTTTCGACTATTCCAAGTTTCACTTTTGCTTTTAGAATTGCAGTGGCAGGGCTCTAAGCAACTATTGAAACTGAAGTTCTCCGGAAGCAAAAGCAGCGCCATACACGTTTCTGTAACAGTAGTCTGACGGCCAACATTTTAATTCAAGGAGAAAGAGGAAAACTCTACCTCTAGGTATAAAAAAACAAGTTGTTTCTAGCACACATTGGAGATTTTTTCTGTCTTTAAAATGCATTTCTGATATACCTTAGTTTATTTATGAAATAAAATAAACAAATCTATCTATCTATCTATCTATCTATCTATCTATCTATCTATCTATCTATCTATCTATCTATCTATCTATCTATCTATCTATCTATCTATCTATCTATCTATCTATCTATCTATCTATCTATCTATCTATCTATCTATCTATCTATCTATCTATCGATCGATCTATCTATCTATCTATCTATCTATCTATCTATCTATCCAGTAGTCTGTTTATCTATATGTAGAAAGAAGCATTATGCTTATGTAATGCTCCTCCTGCTGGATGTATGACGTTACAACGCGATATATTACAACGCACTCCGTTACAACGCATTTTTTACAACGCAGGATCCATTACATCGCATGCCTTTACAACGCATGACATTACATAGCAGATGCTATTACAACGCATGCCATTACAATGTAAGTATAGGTAAGTATATTATTTTTTTTTAAAATGTAAGTAATTTAAATTTAATTAATTAAATAAATTAAATTGTTTTTAAATAATTATTTAGTACATATATTACTTTAAGTTTATTTTTAAAAGAACTTTTAATAATAAAGAACTATTTTTAATAAATAATAAAATTATTAACATTAATTTTTTTAATTAAAATAAAAGATTGTATTTTAAAACTAAACCCTAAAAAAACCTGTACCCCAAAACCCAAACCCAGCCCTGAACCCTAAAAATACCCCTGTACCCCAAAACCCAAACCCAGCCCTGAAACCTAAAAATACCCCTGTACCCCAAAACCCAAACCCAGCCCTGAACCCTAAAAATACCCCTGTACCCCAAAACCCAAACCCAGCCCTGAAACCTAAAAATACCCCTGTACCCCAAAACCCAAACCCAACCCTGAAACCTAAAAATACCCCTGTACCCCAAAACCCAAACCCAACCCTGAAACCTAAAAATACCCCTGTTCCCCAAAACCCAAACCCAGCCCTGAAATCTAAAAATACCCCTGTACCCCAAAACCCAAACCCAGCCCTGAAACATAAAAATACCCCTGTACCCCAAAACTCAAACCCAACCCTGAAACCTAAAAATACCCCTGTACCCCAAAACACAAACCCAACCCTGAAACCTAAAAATACCCCTGTACCCCAAAACCCAAACCCAACCCTGAAACCTAAAAATACCCCTGTACCCCAAAACCCAAACCCAACCCTGAAACCTAAAAATACCCCATTACCCCAAAACCCAAACCCAACCCTGAAACCTAAAAATACCCCTGTACCCCAAAACCCAAACCCAACACTGAAACTTAAAAATACCCCTGTACCCCAAAACCCAAACCCAACCCTGAAACCTAAAAATACCCCTGTACCCCAAAACCCAAACCCAATATATTTATTTATTTTTAATAGTAAATAAAATAATTAAATAATGTTAAATAAAATATAAAATAAAATTATATACTTACCTATACTTACGTTGTAATGGCATGCGTTGTAATAGCATCTGCTATGTAATGTCATGCGTTGTAAAGGCATGCGATGTAATGGATCCAGCGTTGTAAAAGTTGCGTTGTAATAGAAGTGCGTTGTAAAAGTTGCGATGTAACGGCTGTTTCCCCTCCTGCTGCACAGTGGCATATAACAATGCACAAATGATTCATATAGAAATCAACATCTAAAATGAAGATGCTCAGACACTTCAAGACTTAAGGACAGGATGACAATGAGACACAGCTGCTTATCGTCACATATCCGCAAAGACAAAACAGAAGCACGCACGGACAAGGCATGCCAGAAAGTGTGTCTAATATTACTTAATATCATGGATCTGAATCACAAAGAATGACAGGAATGTTGTTCCTGATGGATACACTTGGGAGAAAGTGTCTGACTTTCTTGGAATTTATGTTCGAATTACTTATAATGCGTAAACATATCCACACTTCGAACCTTAGGAAATGTACAATTGCAGGCGCTAACTTTTTCTGTTGGCTTCACAGGAAAAACATTTTCCCATGGAGATATCTTCCCCTTCTCCAGAAACAATTTTGGTGGGTATTCCATCCCTAGAACACCCTACACTTGACAGGGGTTGTCCATGATCAGGGTGTGCAAATATATGCAGCGGTGATTTCTTTCAAAGGCATCTGTGATCCACCTTCTTTACTTTCATCCCCTATGACATGTCAGAAATGAAAGAAATTGTTAAGGGTAAAAGCTGCTTCTTTTTTCAGGAAAAAACATTATACACACGTTATTTGTCTTATTGGAGGCCGAGGCTGCAGTCTGCCGCACAGTGTAATGAAGTTGAGATCTACACAAAGTAAGTATTTCTGGAATCTTTATTGGAGCGCCGGGGCTGTGCTGTGTCTCTGCGGTCGGCGCCAGCAACAATCATGGCCGCCTTCCGCTTCCTGCCTAACTGCTTCCTGTTCCTGTGTCGGAACAACTAGAACGCTACCACATATCTCCCCCCTTTATGCACCCAACAAAATTTACAAAAAGTCTTACTTCTAGTCCATTATAAAGTCTTTGAATCTCTCCGGTACCTTGATTCTTCTTCCTACTCGAGTCTCCATTCTCTCGTCCCTTCTCTCTCCTTCCGTAGTCTTGTCTTCTGTTCGCTCTCTAGTACTCTCCACTTCTCTGACCTTCACTCTCCTTTCACTGCATTCTTCGCTTCCATTTCTTCCTTCTGTTGACTTCCTCCTTTCTCTCTCTTCACCTTCTGTTCGCCTTTCTGCTCTCTCGACGTTCTCTCCGTGTCTCTCTCCACTTCCACCAACGCTCTCTTCTTGCCTTTCTCTTCCTTCACCTTCTCCTTCCTCGATGACCTGCTCCACACCTTCTTCTGCTTCCTCTTCCCACTTCACTATCTTGCTGCACCTTGCCATTCTGTCCATCGACCACACCTTTCCATCGCTCAGCAGAGCAGACCGGGCATAGGGCTCCACTACCTTGAGGGGTGGTGAAAACTTGCTTTCTCCTTTTCTCTTCCTGATGGCGAGCTTCACCCTCACCCAATCTCCTTTGTCTAATTCCGTACTGCGAGTGTTCCTTCTTTTGTTGTAATGAGCCGTGTAGACATCTTGTGCTCTCTCTAGATTCCTTGTGACCACCGCCGGTGACCATTTGCTCTGTACAACCAACTTCTTCCAGGCTGCGTTGTCCTTGGTGAATGCTTCCCTACCTCTCAAGATCTTGAAGGGGCTGTAGCCAGTGCTCCCTGGTGTGATGCGGTATGCCCAAATCATCTTTTCTAACTCTCTTTCCCAATCCAAGCCGTCCTCGATGGCTGCCTGTATGGTGCCCATTATTACTCGGTTGAAACGTTCCACCTGTCCATTGCCTGCAGGGTGGTAGATAGGGGTGTGCTTCACCTCGATGCCGTTCCTGTCGGTAAATGCGACCCACTTCTCAGACGTGAATTGGGGACCATTGTCGCAGATGATGATCTTTGGGATGCCTTCACTGACGAACGTGGTGCGCAAAAAACGTATTACCGCCTCCGTGTCCACCTGTTCCAAGACTTGTAGGTCCGGCCACTTGGAATACTTATCAATTGCCACCACCACATACTTCGCAGTGCCTTCTTTGTCCAGGACTGGCCCCATTATGTCCACCGACAACATTTCCCATGGACCATCCGGAACCGGGAATCTCCCCAATGGCGGCCTAAGCATGCTCTGGGACTTGTCTGACTTTGCACAGGACTCACAGGTGCGCACGTGCCGTTCGACTTGCGCATCAATGGCCGGCCACCAGTAAGCTTGTCTGGCCAAAGCTTTCGTTTTCGTGATCCCTTGGTGCCCTTCATGGAGTAAGGACATCAGCCGCTCCAAGATGCTCTGGGGTGGAACTACCTTGTCTCCGCGGAGTAAGAACACTGGGTTGTCCGCTATTGACAGCTCCTCCCTGACTTCCCAGTACCTTTTCAACTCTTCCTTCAGATGCCTTTTTTCGGGCCAGCCATGGATGACGTATCCTTTCACGGCTTCCAGATCTGTGTCTTCCTTGTAGGCACTCTCCCAGTCTTGGGCACTTATCACTCCCTCGGTGTCCTGGATGGTGGCTACCACGTAGCCTTCCCAATCGTGCCTCTCTTCGTTCTTTGCCTCGTCCATGGCTGCTGCCCTGCTTAGAAAGTCAGCCACTTTGTTCTGTGGCCCCGGAATGTGCTCGACCTCATAGACAAAGTGCAATAGCCGAAGGGTCATCTTGGCAATACGGGGTGTGGCATGATCATGCCCGCTCGACGTCAGGACCCGGACCAAGGGCTTGTGATCCGTTTTGACTAGGAACTTGGCTCCCCACAGATATTGCCTGAATTTCTCTACCGCCCAGACCACCGCCAGCATTTCTTTCTCCACCACACTGAACTTCTCTTCATTGGGGGCCAACGAACGAGAGGCAAAACTGACAGTAGACATCTCTCCTGACGCCGCTCTCTGCATCAGAACTTCCCCTAGGCCGCGGTCACTGGCGTCCGTGGTGAGAATGGACTCAGCATTTGGGTCGAAACCTTTGAGGGGGATAGCCGTGCCCATTTCTTGCTTGAGCGCATCGAATTCTGTCTGTTCTTCCTTTCCCCACTGGAATCTATTTCTTTCCTTGAGCAGTTGCCTAATGAAGTGTGTCTTGGTTGCGAAGTGTGGAATGAATTTGCTGTAATACTCGGCCATTCCTAGGAATGACCGAACATCCTCCTTCTTTTCCAGGGTGGGTGCTTCCATGATGGCTCTCATGTTCGACTTCTTTGGCGTTATTCCCTGCCCACTCACTTCGTGGCCGAGGTATGTAACCGACTGGACTCCTAAGTTGCATTTGGTCCATTCAGCGGTTAGCCCATTGTCTTGCAGTCTTTGTAGCGACTTGTGGAGCTTCACGTTGTGATCTTGCCTTGACTTCCCCATCACCAGGATGTCATCCTGGAAGAAGAGGACGTCCTTCAGATCCTTCAATAGTTTGTGCATGATCTTCTGGAACACAGCCGCGGCCGAAGCAAGGCCGAATGGCATCCTCACAAACTCATAGCACCCGAATGGAGTGATAAACGACGTGAGGTGGGTGCATGAAGGGTGAAGTTTCACTTGATGGTAGGCCGATGATAGGTCCACCGTGGAAAACCAAGTGACGTCTTTGGTTTTAGCCAACATTTCACTGATGCGCGGAAGGGGGAATTTATCTATGACAATGTTCTTGTTTAATTCCCTCAGGTCTACGCAGAGACGGACCTTACCGTTGGGCTTTTGGGCAACAACCAGGGGAGACAGCCACTCCGCGCTCTCTATCGCTCTGATGACTCCCTCCCTTTCTAGTCTTTCCAGTTCTATTTGTACCGCCTCTCTGCTGCGGAACGGGATGTTCCTTACTTTGTGCACCACTGGCACCGCTCCGTCTTTGAGCTTGATGAGGTGGGTGTATTTGCTCAATTCACCAATTTGCCCGTTGAAGACTCTAGGATACGTTGTCTGCCACAGCTGCACATTTTCTTTGACCTCCATGTCCATGAGTAGAATTTTCTCGATGCCTCCTGGGTTGAGCTGAATCCCCAATGCTCCTTGGTCTCTCCAACTCAGTACGGACGGGCCTTTCTCTGCGACATACAGTTTGCACTGCGCGTGACGGCCTCTGAATTCAAACATGAGCGGGCAGTATCCTAACATGGGAATCTTTTGTCCGGTGTACGTTACCGGCCTCACGTCCATGGGGAGCAGAGTTTCTTTGATTCTAGTCGCGAAGTTGTCTTCCCACACTCTCCTCTGAACGATGGATATGGGCGCTCCACTGTCTGCAATCATCTCCAAGGGTACTCCACCTATGTGCATGTCTAACCTGGGTCTATCCGAGCTGGAGCTATCCATCTCCAATATTTGTACATCAATGTATAGGAATTCCTCCTCTCCCACCGTATCCTCCTGGTCGCTGGAGTCATCTCGTTGTTCTTGGTCCACCAACCGCACCATGGCGTTTTTGGGCTTCCTGCGACATACCTTCTCATAGTGTCCAAAGATGTTGCAGTAGGAGCATTTGGCTCTGAAGGCGGGGCATGCCTTGTCGTTCCCTAGATGACTGCTGCTGCCGCACCGGTAACATTGTGTTTTTCCCCCTTTGTGTGACTTGCTGTCCGTCAGGGGTCTGGCCGCGCAATCAGCTCAACCTCCACCTTGGTTCCTCCGCGACTCGTTCTGTTTCCATCGGTCATTTCTATTTGGCGTCATTACTTTGCATACTGTTTGCGATTCCTTGGCATCTCTCTTCGCTGCCTGAGCGCACCTCTTCGACAGCTCGGCCTTCTTGACCATCGCCCAGATCTCCTTGAGAGGAGCGTCGCCATTAACCCACAACTTCTCCTGTATGTGAGAGCTGGAGGTATGCATAATGATTTGGTCCCTGATGAGTTCATCGTGCAAGCCCCCAAACTTGCACGTGAGGGCCAACTTCTTCAATGCAACCACGTACTCATCTACCGACTCGCCGTTTTTCTGTTTCCTCTGAAAGAAGTTGAACCTGTCAATGGCGACACACACCACCGGTCTGTAATGCGTGTCCAAATCTTCAATGGCATGATCAAACACTTCAGGGTCCCCCGCATTTCTCTCCCCCTTCACGATGGTGTCATATATCCTGAGCCCTTCTGGGCCTAAATTGTGGAGCAAAATTTTCTTTTTCCTTTTGCTTGTGAATGGGGTGTCACCCTCCTCTTCTAGAGCCTCCAAGTAATTTAGAAAGTACCTCTTCCAGTCTTCCCATTTTCTTTCTGGTTCTCCGCTCTTCGTCAGGAATGGTACCAGCTGGGTGAGAGACGTGCTCTGGCTTGCCATGGCCGGTGTTTTCCTCCTGACTGTAGCTGTGGTTGTTGTCTGTCTGGTCGGACTGCCCAGAGCGTCCTGTTCCTCTCCGCCGTCCTCCTTGTTCTCCTCTTCACTGTCCTCTCCTAGGGTGCTCCTAGTGAGGATGGATGTCGCCTGCAGTGCTCCTCCTGTCCCTAGACGCGATGAGCCTGCCGTCTCCGCCAGCTTGTGCTTCTCCGCCCGGTTGCCTGGACACAGTGTGGGGTCCCTCTGGGTTGCACTGGGTGTTGTGCCTTATGTACCCCAGTGGTAGTTCCTCGCTGCCCCTCTATGTCCTCTGCGCAGTGTGGGCGTGATTCCTGCTGGGCAGGGTGGTTTGTAGGGCTCTGGTGGCTTATTTAGGCTTAGTTAGGCTGGAGGGCGCGATGGGTCTCTTTCGCGCCAAAACGCTGACAGTTTCAGCTCCTCTGCCGCGCTCCGGAGATTCTTCTGTCCCTCACACGTAAAGCGGGTATTCGCGCATACGTCGCGTGTAAGTCCGGGTCTTCATGTATCCCGACTCGTCGCCATTGTAATGAAGTTGAGATCTACACAAAGTAAGTATTTCTGGAATCTTTATTGGAGCGCCGGGGCTGTGCTGTGTCTCTGCGGTCGGCGCCAGCAACAATCATGGCCGCCTTCCGCTTCCTGCCTAACTGCTTCCTGTTCCTGTGTCGGAACAACTAGAACGCTACCACACACAGTGCTACTAATTGTCGCAACTCGTCACAGGAGGGAGCCCTGAGACGAGTTGGGAAAGGGTGGGGTGGAGGTTGCAGGCAGGAAGCAGAGAAATCGAATCTACGCAGTGGATACTCAGCACAGACTCGAGGTGTCTGCGTCCCGCGCTGCAGTAAATGCAGGACGCCATTAAGCTCCAGTGATTAGTTGCCAGCCAGCATACTCATGGTGTTGAGAGAAGGTGGTACATACGTCTGTTCAAACTTTAAAGTTGAAGGAGCTTTTCTCCAGTCCAGACGGTGCTCCACACCCCCAACCCTGTGAGGTATGTAAAAAAACACACTTAGTAGCTGTCTGGCCTAAGAAGTAGTTCTGGGCAAATAATTGTATCTCTGTGCCAAAAACAAAAAATTCATTAATTGTGTTTTATAACTGATACTCCTGAACATACCTTGTGCTCTATAAAACTGCCCAAAAAACTCGCAATCATTTGAAGCAAGAAACGTTTGCCACGGTATGTGATTTTTGGAGGGAATCATTGATTATTTACAAGAGGATCGCTGCGACACTTCTCAGTGCACCATCCTTGCAACACCAAGGATGCATAGTATTTACAGTATGGCATATTGTGTGCAGTATTTACAGTATGGCGCACAAAGGATGCGCAGTATTCACAGTATGGCGCATTATGCAAGCTCCAAACCTGCGCCATGGAGCCTGAACGGCTCTTATCGAGGTAATGTGTCACCAGCGAGCTGCTGGGGAGGGCCCGGAAACAGGAAATCAGGAATTCCAGAAGCCGAAGATTCACTGAAGCGGAGCCCAGGGGACACCGATTCCAAAGACCTGGAGCCAGAAATGTTGGTACCAGCATCTTAAGTATTCCTGAGAGCTGTGCTCCCCAGGAAGCTCATTGGTTGTGCTGGAGTGGTTGACATATGAACGTCCTGGTGCGAGGTCGGGCGCCCTGATTCATGTGGCTTACGTTTTTGTTTCACCCTGTCCTGAGGAGGCCAAGATTGGTCGGAAGGCCGAAATACGACCGCGTCGACACACTATATAAAGAGGAGTCTGATGATACACCGGAATTAAATTGAAAATGTTTTTTTTGACACAATCTCGAAATTTAGGTTAATGATTTATTAGAACTAATTGTGCTTGACTATCTCTAAGTGTACTTCCTGTAACGATTAGGAGGGCACTTCCTTTTGCTTTAATGTTTTTGGGTGAAATGGAATTTCAGATTACGCATCATTTTGTGTGCATTTTGTTCACACTTGTTTTGTCTGTTTTGTATATATTTGGTGTATATATGTGTGTATATATATATGTGTAGATCATAAGCCACAAAATAATGTGAATTTATAGGATGAAGTATTCCCTTTGATTACTATAATTAAAATATCACGTCTTCATTGGTATGTGATTGTTGTTAGTCTTAAAATAACATTGAATTATTGGACAATGTCCCTTGCATAGGAGAATTGACAGTCCCCTTTTAGAAAAGATTATAGAGATCTATCCCTCCTTTTCCACTTTTACATTTTCCAGTATTTACAGTATGACGCATTATGTCGCAAGGAGTTACAGAAGACACACAATTGATGGACGGAATGCAGAACAAATCAAATCATTAACACCCAGTCAAGAGATCTAGGTTAAATCCATAATTCTTTTGCTCACCATGGCACCCCAGTTTAGACCTGGCCATATGCAAAACAGTTATGAACCTGTACCTCCTGGGAACAGTCCAGCCCGAACTGCCAAGCCAGGTCCTCCCTGGACCGGTAACAAGCATCCTAGGACTGGTTTCGGGGTTTCACCCCTCTTTTGCGTCTGGGCATACCTGGCACATTTAGGGCGAGAAAGCAAAAGACACACAATTGATGATGGAATGCAGAACAAATCAAAACATTCACCCCGAGTCAAGAGATCTGGGTTAAATCCATTATTCTTTTGTTCACCATGCCACCTCAGTTTAGATTGTGCCATATGCAAATCAGTCTTGACCCTGTGCCTCATGGGAACAGTCCAACCCGAACTGCCAAGCCAGGTCCTCCATGGACCGGAAACAAGCACCCTAGGACTAATCCCATGAGACACAGGGTCAAGACTGATTTGCATATGGCTGGGGACAAACTGGGGAGCCATAGTGTGCAAAGAAACTATAGATTTAACCAAGATCTCTTGACTGGGGGAGAATGTTTGAATCATTCAGCATTCTGTCCATCATTTGTTGTAGTTACACATTTTGCCCTAAGTGGGATGGGTATGCCCAGATGTGGGTGCCTTGCTCACTATGCCACTGGATTCGAGCTAGCCTGGCTGATGAAGGGTGACATACCCCAAAACGGGTCCCAGGGTGCTTGTTTCCGGGCCAGGGAGGACCTGGCCTGGCAGTTCGGTCTGGACTGTTCCCATGAGGCACAGGGTCAGGACTGATTTGCATATGGCTTGGTCTAAACTAGGGTGGCGTAGTGGTAAATAGAACAATGGATTTAACCAGATCTCTTACTGGGGGAGAATGTTTTAATAATTCGCATTCCGTCCATCATTTGTTGCAGTTACACTGTTGGCCCTAAGTGGGATGGGTATGCCTAGACGTGGGTCCCTTGCTCACCATGCCACTGGATTTAAGCTAACCTTGCGGATGAAGGGAGTCATACCCCAAAACTGGTCCCAGGATGCTTGTTTCCAGTCCAGGGAGGACCTGGCTTGGCAGTTTGGTCTGGACTGTTCCCATGAGGCACAGGGTCAAGACTGACTTGCATATGGCTGCATCCAAACTGGGGTGGCATAGTGGGCAAAAGAACGACGGATTTAACCCAAATCTCCTAACTGAGGGAGAATGTTTGCATCGGTCCTAGAATGCTTGTTTCCAGTCCTGGGAGGACCTGGCCTGGCAGTTCGGGCTTGACTGTTCCTATTGGGTGCAGGGTCAACACTGATTTGCATATGGCTAGGTCACGACTGGAATGGCATGGTGAGCGAAAAAACGATGCATTTAGGTCCAGATGTCTGTACTGGGGTGAATGTATGACACTCTTCTGCATTCTGTCCATAAATTGTTCTTTTTGCATTTGTCTCCCCGAGTGGGACGGGTATGCTCAGACGCGAGTCCCATGCTCTACATGCCACCGGAGTCAAGCTATCCTGACTGATGATGGCTGAAATCACGAAACCGGTCCTAGGATGCTTCTTTGCAGTCTTGGGAGGACCTGGCCTCGCAGTTCGGGCTGGACTGTTCCTATTGGGCGCAGGGTCAAGACTGATTTGCATATGGCTGGGTCCAAACTAGAATGGCATGGTGAGCAAAAAAAAAGATGGATTTCAGCCCAGATCTCTGTACTGGGGTGAATGTCTGATATTGTTCTGCAGTATGTCCATCAATTGTTCTTTTTGCATTTGTCACCCCGATTGAAACGGGTATGCTCAAACGTGAGTCCCGTGCACTACATGCCACTGGAGTCAAGCTATCCTGGCTGATGAGGGCTGAAAGCCCGAAACCGGTCCTAGGATGCTTGTTTCCAGTCCAGGGAGGACCTAGCCTGGCAGTTCGGCTGGACTGTTCCAATTGGGCGCAGGGTCATTACTGATTTGCATATGGCTGTGTCCAAACTGGAATGACATGGTGATCAAAAAAACAATGAATTTAGGTTCAGATCTGTGTACTGGGGTGAATTTATGACATTGTTCTGCATTCTGTCCATCATTTGCTCTTTTTGCATTTGTCACCTCGAGTGGGACGGGTATGTTCAGACGTTATTCCCGTGCTCTCCATGCCACTGAAGTCAAGCTATCCTGACTGATGAGGGCTGAAAACCCAACACCGGTCCTAAGATGCTTCTTTTCAGTCCACAGAGGACCTGGCCTGGGAGTTCGGGCTGGACTGTTCCTATTGTGCGCAGGGTCAAGCCTGATTTTCATAAGGCTGGGTCCAAACTGGAATGGCATGGTGAGCAAAAAAATGATACATTTAGGGCCCAGATCTCTGTACTGGGATGAATGTATGACATTATTCTGCATTCTATCTATTAATTGTTCTTTTTGCATTAGTCACTCCGAGTGGGACGGGTATGCTCAGACGTGAGTCCCAGGCTCTCATGCCACTGGAGTCAAGCTATCCTGGCTGATGATGGCTGAAAGCCCAAAACCGGTCCTAGGATGCTTGTTTCCAGTCCAGAAAGGACCTGGCCTGGCAGTTCAGGCTACACTGTTCCTATTGGGCGCAGGGTCAAGACTGATTTGCATATGGATGGGTCTAAACTGGAATGGCATGGTGATCAAAAAACGATGGATTTATGCCCAGATCTCTGTAGTGGGGTGAATGTATGACAGTGATCTGCATTCTGTCCATCAATTGTTCTTTTTGCATTTGTCACCCCGAGTGGGACGGGCATGCACAGACATGAGTCTCGTGCTCTCCATGCCACTGGAGTCAAGCTATCCTGGCTGATGAATGCTGAAAGCCCGAAACCGGTCCAAGGATGCTTGTTTCCAGTCCAGAAAGGACCTGGCCTGGCAGTTCGGGCTCGACTGTTCCTATTGGGCGCAGGGTCAAGACTGATTTGCATATTTCTATGTCCAAACTGGAATGGCATGGTGAGCAAAAAAACTGTGGATTTATGCCCAGATCTCTGTACTTGGGTGAATGTATGACACTGTTCTGCATTCTGTCTATCAATTGTTCTTTTTACATTTGTCACCCCAAGTTTGACGGGTATGCTCAGACATGAGTCCCATGCTCTCCATGTTGCTGGAGTCAAGCTATCCTGGCTGATGGGGGCTGGAGGCCCGAAACCGGTCCTAGGATGCTTGATTTCAGTCCAGGGAGGACCTTGCCTGGCAGTTCGGGCTGAACTGTTCCTAATGGGCGCAGGGTCAAGACTGATTTGCATATGGCTGGGTCCAAACTGGAATGGCAAGGTGAGCAAAAATTCAATTGATTTAGGCACAGATCTCTGTAGTGGGGTGAATGTATGACAGTGAACTTCATTTTGTCCATCAATTGTTCTTTTTGCCTTTGTCATCTCAAGTGGGACTGGTATGCTCACACGTGAGTCCCTTGCTCTCCATGCCGCTGGAGTCAAACAATCCTGGCTGATGAGGGCTGAAAGCCCGAAACCGGTCCTAGGATGCTTGTTTCCAGTCCAGGGAGGACCTGGCCCGGCAGTTCGGGCTGGACTGTTACTATTGGGCGCAGGGTCAAGACTGATTTGCATATGGCTCGGTCCCAACTGGAATGGAATGGTGAGCAAAAAAAACAATGGATTTAGGCCCAGATCTCTGTACTGGGGTGAATGTATGACATTGTTCTGCATTCTGTCCATCAATGGTTCTTTTTGCATTTGTCACCCTGAGTGGGACGGGTATGCTTAGACGTGAGTCCCGTGCTCTCCATGCCACTGGAGTCAAGCTATCCTGGCTGATGATGGCTGAAAGCCTGAAACCGGTCCTAGGGTGCTTGTTTCCAATCCAGGGAGGACCTGGCCTGGCAGTTTGGGCTGGACTGTTCCTATTTGTCGCAGGGTCAAGATTGATTTGCATATGGCTGGGTCCAAACTGGAATGGCAATGTGAGCAAAAAAACGTTAGATTTAGGCCTAGATCTCTTTACTGGTGTGAATGTATGACACTGTTCTGCATTCTGTCCATCAATTGTTCTTTTTGCCATCATCACCTCAAGTGGGATGGGTATGCTCACACGTGAGTCCCTTGCTCTCCATGCCGCTGGAGTCAAACAATCCTGGCTGATGAGGGCTGAAAGCCCGAAACCGGTCCTAGGATGCTTGTTTCCAGTCCAGGGAGGACCTGGCCCGGCAGTTCGGGCTGGACTGTTACTATTGGACGCAGGGTCAAGACTGATTTGCATATGGCTCGGTCCCAACTGGAATGGAATGGTGAGCAAAAAAAACAATGGATTTAGGCCCAGATCTCTGTACTGGGGTGAATGTATGACATTGTTCTGCATTCTGTCCATCAATGGTTCTTTTTGCATTTGTCACCCTGAGTGGGACAGGTATGCTTAGACGTGAGTCCCGTGCTCTCCATGCCACTGGAGTCAAGCTATCCTGGCTGATGATGGCTGAAAGCCTGAAACCGGTCCTAGGGTGCTTGTTTCCAATCCAGGGAGGACCTGGCCTGGCAGTTTGGGCTGGACTGTTCCTATTTGTCGCAGGGTCAAGATTGATTTGCATATGGCTGGGTCCAAACTGGAATGGCAATGTGAGCAAAAAAACGTTAGATTTAGGCCTAGATCTCTTTACTGGTGTGAATGTATGACACTGTTCTGCATTCTGTCCATCAATTGTTCTTTTTGCCATCATCACCTCAAGTGGGACGGGTATGCTCAGACGTGAGTCCCATGCTCTCCATATTGCTGGAGTCAAGCTATCCTGGCTGATGAGGGCTGGAAGCCCGAAACCGGTCCTAGGATGCTTGATTCCAGTCCAGGGAGGACCTGGCCTGGCAGTTCGGGTTGGATGGTTCCTAATGGGCGCAGGGTCAAGATTGATTTGGATATAGCTGAGTCCAAACCGGAATGGCATAGTGAGCAAAAAACTATGGATTTAGGCCCAGATCTCTGTACTGAGGTGAATGTTTGACATTGTTCTGCATTTTGTCCATCAATTGTTCTTTTTGCATTTGTCACCCTCGAGTGGGACGGGTATGCTCAGACGTGAGTCCCGTGCTCTCCATGCTACTGGAGTCAAGCTATCCTGGCTAATGATGGCTGAAAGCCCGAACCGGTCCTAGGATGCTATTTTCCAGTCCAGGGAGGACCTTGCCTGGCAGTTCCGACTGGACTGTTCCTATTGGGCGCCGGGTCAAGACTGATTTGCATATGTCTGGGTCCAAATTGGAATGGCATGGTGAGCAAATAAATGATGGATTTAGGCCTAGATCTCTGTACTGTGGTGAATGTATGACATTGTTCTGCATTCTCTCCATCAATTGTTCTTTTTGCATTTGTCACCCTGAGTGGGACGGGTATGCTCAGACGTGAGTCCCGTGCTCTCCATCCCACTGGAGTCAAGCTATCCTGGCTGATGGTGGCTGAAAGCCCGAAACCAGTCCTAGGATGCTTGTTTCCAATCCAGGGAGGACCTGGACTGGCAGTTTGGGCTGGACTGTTCCTATTTGTTGCAGGGTCAAGACTGATTTGCATATGGCTGGGTCCAAACTGGAATGGCAAGGTGAGCAAAAAAACGATAGATTTAGGCCTAGATCTCTTTACTGGTGTGAATGTATGACACTGTTCTGCATTCTGTCCATCAATTGTTCTTTTTGCCTTCGTCACCTCGAGTGGGACGGGTATGCTCAGACGTGAGTACTGTGCTAACCATGCCACTGGAGTCAAGCTATCCTGGCTGATGAGGGCTGAAAGCCTGAAACCAGTCCTAGGATGCTTGTTACCAATCCAGGGAGGTCCTGGCCTGGCAGTTCGGGCTGGACTGTCCCTATTGGGGGCAGGGTCAAGACTGATTTGCAAATGGCTGGGTCCAAACTGGAATGGCATGGTGAGCAAAAAAAGGATGGATTTAGGCCCAGATCTCTGTACTGGGGTGAATGTATGACATTGTTCTGCAATCTGTCCATCAATTGTTCTTTTTGCATTTGTCACCCCGAGTGGGACGGGTATGCTCAAACGTGATTCCCGTGCTCTCCATGCCGCTGGAGTAAAGCTATCCTGGATGATGATGGCTTGAAGCCCGAAACTGGTCCTAGGATGCTTGTTTCCAGTCCAGGGAGGACCTGGCCTGGCAGTTTGGGCTTAACTGTTCCTATTGGGCACAGGGTCAAGACTGATTTGCAAAAGGCTGGGTCCAAACTAGAATGGCATGGTGAGCAAACAAACGATCGATTTAGGCTCAGATCTATGTACTGGGGTGAATGTTCGACATCGTTCTGCATTCTGTCCATCAATTGTTCTTTTTGCATTTGTCACCCCGAGTGGGTGGGGTATGCTCAGACGTGAGTCCCATGCTCTCCATGCCACTGGAGTTAAGCAATCCTGGCTGATGAGTGCTGAAATCCCAATACCGGTACTAGGATGCTTGTTTCCAGTCCAGGGAGGACCTGGAGTGGCATTTCGGGCTGGACTGTTCCTCTTGGGCGCAAGGTCAAGACTGATTTGCATATGGCTAGGTCCAAACTGGAATGGCACCGTGAGCCAAAAAAACGATGGACTTAGGCCCAGAACTCTGTACAGGGGTGAATGTATGGCATTGTTCTGCATTCTGCCCATCAATGGTTATTTTTGCATTTGTCACCCTGAGTGGGACGGGTGTGCTCAGACATGAGTCCCGTGCTCTCTATGCCACTGAAGTCAAGCTATCCTGGCTGATGATGGCTGAAAGCCCGTAACCGGTCCTAGGATGCTTGTTTCCAGTCCAGGGAGGACCAGGCCTGGCAGGTCAGGCTGGATGGGTCCTAATGGGCACAGGGTCAAGATTGATTTGCATATGGCTGGGTCCAAACTGGAATGGCATGGTGAGCAAAAAAACGATGGATTTAAGCCCAGATCTCTGTACTGGGGTGAATGTTTGACATTGTTCTGCATTTTGTCCATCAATTGTTCTTTTTTATTTGTCCACCCCGAGTGGGATGGGTTTGCTCAAACGTGAGTCCCGTGCTCTCCATGCCGCTGGAGTAAAGCTATCCTGGCTGTTGATAGCTGAAAACCCGAAAACGGTCCTAGGATGCTTGTTTCCAGTCCAGGGAGGACCTGGCCTGGCAGTTCGGCTGGACTGTTCCTATTGGGCGCAGGGTCAAGACTGATTGCATATGGCTGGGTGCAAACTGTAATGACATGGTGAGCAAAAAAACGATGGATTTAGGCCCAGATCTCTGTACTGGTGTGAATGTATGACACTGTTCTGCATTCTGTCCATCAATGGTCCTTTTTGCATTTGTCACCCTGAGTGGAACGGGTATGCTCAGACGTGAGTCCCTTGCTCTCCATGCCACTGGAGTTAAGCTGTCCTGGCTGATGATGGCTGAAAGCCAAAAACCGGTCCTAGGATGCTTGTTTCCAGTCCAGGGAGGACCTGGCCTGGCAGTTTGGACTGGACTGTTCCTATTGGGCGCAGGGTCAAAACTGATTTGCATTTGGCTGGGTACAAACTGGAATGGCAAGTTGAGCCAAAAAACGATCAATTTAGGCCCAGATCTATGTACTGGGGTGAATGTATGACATCGTTCTGCATTGTGTCCATCAATTGTTCTTTTTACATTTGTCACACCGAGTGGGAAGGGTATGCTCAGACGTGAATCCCGTGCTCTCCATGCCGCTTGAGTCAAGCTATCCTGGATGATGAGGGCGGAAAGCCGGAAACCGGTCCTAGGATGCTTGTTTCCAGTCCAGGGAGGACCTGGCCTGGCAGTTCAGTCTGGACTGTTCTTATTAGGTGCAGGGCCAAGACTGATTGCATATGGCTGTGTCCAAACTGGAATGGCATGGTGAGCAAAAAAACTATCAATTTAGGCCCAGATCTATGTACTGGGGTGAATGTATGACATCGTTCTGCATTGTGTCCATCAATTGTTCTTTTTACATTTGTCACACTGAGTGGGACGGGTATGCTCAGACGTGAATCCCGTGCTCTCCATGCCGCTTGAGTCAAGCTATCCTGGATGATGAGGGCGGAAAGCCGGAAACCGGTCCTAGGATGCTTGTGTGCAGCCCAGGGAGGACCTGGCCTGCCAGTTCAGGCTGGACTGTTCCTATTAGGTGCAGGGCCAAGACTGATTTGCATATGGTTGGGTCCAAACTGGAATGGCATGGTGAGCAAACAAACGATGGATTTAGGCCCAGATCTATGTACTGGGGTGAATGTTCGACATCGTTCTGCATTCTGTCCATCAATTGTTCTTTTTGCATTTGTCACCCCGAGTGGGTGGGGTATGCTCAGACGTGAGTCCCATGCTCTCCATGCCGCTGGAGTTAAGCAATCCTGGCTGATGAGTGCTGAAATCCCAATACCGGTACTAGGATGCTTGTTTCCAGTCCAGGGAGGGCCTGGCATTTCGGGCTGGACTGTTTCTCTTGGGCGCAGGGTCAAGACTGATTTGCATATGGCTAGATCCAAACTGGAATGGCACGGTGAGCAAAAAAAACAATGGATTTAGGCCCAGATCTCTGTACAGGGGTGAATGTATGGCATTGTTCTGCATTCTGCCCATCAATGTTTCTTTTTGCATTTGTCACCCTGAGTGGGACGGTTATGCTCAGACATGAGTGCCATGCTCTCTATGCCACTGGAGTCAAGCTAGCCTGGCTAATGATGGCTGAAAGCCCGTAACCGGTCCTAGGATGCTTGTTTCCAGACCAGGGAGTACCTGGCCTGGCAGTTCGGGCTGGATGGTTCCTAATGGGCACAGGGTCAATATTGATTTGCATATGGCTGGGTCCAAACTGGAATGGCATGGTGAGCAAAAAAACTATGGATTTAGGCCCAGATCTCTGTACTGGGGTGAATGTACGACACTGTTCTGCATTCTGTCCATCAATGGTTCTTTTTGCATTTGTCACCTCAAGTGGGACGGATATGCTCAGACATGAGTCCCGTGCTCTCCATGACGCTGGAGGCAAGCAATCCTGGCTGATGAGGGCTGAAAGCCTGAAACCGGTCCTAGGATGCTTGTTTCCAGTCCAGGGAGATCCTGGCCTGGCAGTTCAGGCTGGACTGTTATTATTAGGTGCAGGGCCAAGACTGATTGCATATGGCTGGGTCCAAACTGGAATGGCATGGTGAGCAAAAAAACTATCAATTTAGGCCCAGATCTATGTACTGGGGTGAATGTATGACATTGTTCTGCAGTGTGTCCATCAATTGTTCTTTTTACATTTGTCACCCCGAGTGGGACGGGTATGCTCAGACGTGAATCCCGTGCTCTGCATGCCGCTTGAGTCAAGCTATCCTAGTTGATGAGGGCGGAAAGCCAGAAACCGGTCCTAGGATGCTTGTGTGCAGCCCAGGGAGTTCAGGCTGGACTGTTCCTATTAGGTGCATGGCCAAGACTGATTTGCATATGGTTGGGTCCAAACTGGAATGGCATGGTGAGCAAACAAACGATGGATTTAGGACCAGATATCTGTACTGGGGTGAATGTATAACAATGTTCTGCATTATGTCCATCAATTGTTCTTTTTGCATTCGTCACCCCGAGTGGGTAGGGTATGCTCAGACGTGAGTCCCATGCTCTCTATGCCGCTGAAGTCAAGCTATCCTGGCTGATGAGGGCTAAAAGCCCGAAACCGGTCCTAGGATGCTTATTTCCAGTCCAGGGAGGACCTGGCCTGGCAATTCGGGCAGGACTGTTCCTATTGGGGGCATGGTCAAGACTGATTTGCATATGGCTGGGTCCAAACTGGAATGGAATGGTGAGCAAAAAAACGATGGAATTAGGCCCAGATCTCTGTACTGGTTGAATGTATGACATGGTGCTGCATTTTGTCCATCAATTGTTCTTTTTGCATTTGTCCACCACGAGTGGGACGGGTTTGCTCAAACATAAGTCCCGTGCTCTCCATGCCGCTGGAGTAAAGCTTTCCTGGCTGATGACAGCTGAAAGCCCGAAACCGATCCTAGGATGCTTGTTTCCAGTCCAGGGAGAACCTGGCCTGGCAGTTCGGGCTGGACTGTTCCTATTGGGCGCAGGGTCGACTGATTTGCATATGGCTGGGTGCAAACTGTAATGGCATGGTTCGCAAAAAAACGATGGATTTAGGCCCAGATCTCTGTACTGGTGTGAATGTATGACACTGTTCTGCATTCTGTCCATCAATGGTTCTTTTTGCATTTGTCACCCTGAGTGGGACGGGTATACTCAGACATGAGTCCCTTGCTCTCCATGCCACTGGAGTTAAGCTGTCCTGGGTGATGAAGGCTGAAAGCCAAAAGCTGGTCCCAGGATGCTTGTTTCCAGTCCATGGAGTACCTGGCCTGGCAGTTTGGACTGGACTGTTCTTATTAGGTGCAGGGCCAAAACTGATTGCATATGGCTGGGTCCAAACTGGAATGGCATGGTGAGCAAAACAGTGATCAATTTAGGCCCAGATCTAGGTACTGGGGTGAATGTATGACATCGTTCTGCATTGTGTCCATCAATTGTTCTTTTTACATTTGTTACCCCGAGTGGGACGGGTATGCTCAGACGTGAATCTCGTGCTCTCCATGCCGCTTGAGTCAAGCTATCCTGGTTGATGAGGGCGAAAAGCAGGAAACCGGTCCTAGGATGCTTGTTTCCAGCCCAGGGAGGACCTGGCATTCCAGTTCAGGCTCGACTGTTCCTATTAGGTGCAGGGCCAAGACTGATTTGCGTATGGTTGGGTCCAAACTGGAATGGCATGGTGAGCAAATAAACGATGGATTTAGGCCCAGATATCTGTACTGGAGTGAATGTATAACAATGTTCTGCATTCTGTCCATCAATTGTTCTTTTTGCATTCGTCACCCCGAGTGGGTAGGGTATGCTCAGACGTGAGTCCCGTGCTCTCTATGCCGCTGAAGTCAAGCTATCCTGGCTGATGAGGGCTAAAAACCCGAAACCGGTCCTAGGATGCTTATTTCCAGTCCAGGGAGGACCTGGCCTGGCAGTTCGGGCAGGACTGTTCCTATTGGGCGCATGGTCAAGACTGATTTGCATATTGCTGGGTCCAAACTGGAATGGAATGGTGAGCAAAAAAACGATGGAATTAGGCCCAGATCTCTGTACTGGTTGAATGTATGACATGGTGCTGCATTCTGTCCATCATTTGTTCCTTTTGCATTTGTCACCCCGAGTAGGACGGGTATGCTCAGAAGTGAGTCCTGTGCTCTCCATGCCAATGGAGTCAAGCAATCCTGGCTGATGAGGGCTGAAAGCCCGAAATCTGTCATAGGATGCTAGTTACCATTCCAAGGAGGACCTGGCCTGTCAGTTCGGGCTGGACGGTCTCTATTGGGTGCAGGGTCAAGACTGATTTGCATATGGCGGGGTCCAAACTGGAATGGCATGGTGAGCAAAAAAATCTATGGATTTAGGCCCAGATCTCTGTACTGGGGTGAATGTATGACATTGTTCTGCATTCTGTCCATCAATTGTTCTTTTTGCATTTGTCACCCCTAGTGGGACGGTTATGCTCAGACGTGAGTCCAATACTCTCCATGCCGCTGAAGTCAAGCTATCCTGGCTGATGAGGGCTGACAGCCCAAAACCGGTCCTAGGATGCTTGTTTCCTGTCCAGGGAGGACCTGGCCTGGCAGTTCGGGCTGGACTGTTCCTATTGGGTGCAGGGTCAAGACTGTTTTGCATATGGCTGGGTCCAAACTGGAATGGCATGGTTAGCAAATAAACAATGGATTTAGGCCTAAATCTCTGTACTGTGGTGAATGTATTACATTGTTCTGCATTCTGTCCATCAATTGTTCTTTTTGCATTTGTCACCCCGAGTGGGACGGGTAGGCTCAGACGTGAGTCCTGTGCTCTCCATGCCTCTGGAGTCAAGCAATCCAGGCTGATGAGGGCTTAAAGACCAACACCGGTCCTAGGATGCTTGTTTCCAGTCCAGGAAAGACCTGGCCTGGCAGTTTAGGCTGGATTGTTCCTATTGGGCGCAGGGTCAAGACTGATTTGCATTTGGCTGGGTCCAAACTGGAATGGAATGGTGATTAAAAAAACAATGGATTTATTTCCAGATCTCTGTACTGGGGTGAATGCATGACAATGTTCTGCATTCTTTCCATCATTTGTTCTTTTTCCATTTGTCACCCTGAGTGGGACGGGTATGCTCAGACATGAGCCCCCCTGCTCTCTATGCCACTGGAGTCAAGCTATCCTGGCTGATGATGGCTGAAAGCCCGTAACCGGTCCTAGGATGCTTGTTTCCAGTCCAGGGAGGACCTGTCCTGGCAGTTCGGGCTGGATGGTTCCTAATGGGCACAGGGTGAGGATTGATTTGCATATGGCTGGGTCCAAACTGGAATGGCATGGTGAGCAAAAAAACGATGGATTTAGGCCCAGATCTCTGTACTGGGGTGAATGTTTGACATTGTTCTGCATTTTGTCCATCAATTGTTCTTTTTGCATTTGTCCACCACGAGTGGGAAGGGTTTGCTCAAACGTGAGTCCCGTGCTCTCCATGCCGCTGGAGTAAAGCTTTCCTGGCTGATGATAGCTGAAAGGCCGAAACCGGTCCTAGGATGCTTGTTTCCAGTCCAGGAAGGACCTGTCCTGGCAGTTCAGGCTGGACTGTTCTTATTAGGTGCAGGGCCAAGACTGATTGCATACGGCTGGGTCCAAACTGGAATGGCATGGTGAGCAAAACAGTGATCAATTCAGGCCCAGATCTATGTACTGGGGTGAATGTATGACATCGTTCTGCATTGTGTCCATCAATTGTTCTTTTTACATTTGTCACCCTGAGTGGGACGGGTATGCTCAGACGTGAGTCCCTTGCTCTCCATGCCACTGGAGTTAAGCTGTCCTGGCTGATGATGGCTGAAAGCCAAAAACTGGTCCTAGGATGCTTGTTTCCAGTCCAGGGAGGACCTGGCCTGGCAGTTTGGACTGGACTGTTCCTATTGGGCGCAGGGTCAACACTGATTTGCATTTGGCTGGGTCCAAACTGGAATGGCAAGTTGAACGAAAAAACGATGGATTTAGGCCCAGATCTCTGTACTGGTGTGAATGTATGACACTGCTCTGCATTCTGTCCATCAATGGTTCTTTTTGCATTTGTCACCCTGAGTGGGACGGGTATGCTCAGACGCGAGTTCCTTGCTCTCCATGCCACTGGAGTTAAGCTGTCCTGGCGGATGATGGCTGAAAGCCTAAAACTGGTCATAGGATGCTTGTTTCCAGTCCAGGGAGGACCTGGCCTGGCAGTTTGGAAAGGACTTTTCCTATTGGGCGCAGGGTCAAGCCTGATTTGCATTTGGCTGGGTCCAAACTGGAATGGCAAGTTGAGCGAATAACCTATAGATTTATGCCCAGATCTCTGTACTGGGGTGAATGTATGACACTGTTCTGCATTCTGTCGATCAATTGTTCTTTTTGCCTTTGTCACCTCAAGTGGGACGGATATGCTCAGACATGAGTCCCGTGCTCTCCATGCCACTGGAGGCAATGTGTAGCTGATGTGGGCTGAAAGCCCGAAACTGGTCCTAGGATGCTTGTTTCCAGTCCAAGGAGGACCTGGCCTGGCAGGTCAGGCTGGACTGTTCTTATTAGGTGCAGGGCCAAGACTGATTGCATATGGCTGGGTCCAAACAGGAATGGCATGGTGAGCAAAACAGTGATCAATTTAGGCCCAGATCTATGTACTGGGGTGAATGTATGACATCATTCTGCATTGTGTCCATCAATTGTTCTTTTTACATTTGTCACCCCGAGTGGGACGGGTATGCTCAGACGTGAATCTCGTGCTCTCCATGCCGCTTGAGTCAAGCTATCCTGGTTGATGAGGGCGAAAAGCAGGAAACCGGTCCTAGGATGCTTGTTTCCAGCCCAGGGAGGACCTGGCATTCCAGTTCAGGCTCGACTGTTCCTATTAGGTGAAGGGCCAAGACTGATTTGCGTATGGTTGGGTCCAAACTGGAATGGCATGGTGAGCAAATAAACGATGGATTTAGGCCCAGATATCTGTACTGGAGTGAATGTATAACAATGTTCTGCATTCTGTCCATCAATTGTTCTTTTTGCATTCGTCACCCCGAGTGGGTAGGGTATGCTCAGACGTGAGTCCCGTGCTCTCTATGCCGCTGAAGTCAAGCTATCTTGGCTGATGAGGGCTAAAAACCCGAAACCGGTCCTAAGATGCTTATTTCCAGTCCAGGGAGGACCTGGCCTGGCAGTTCGGGCAGGA
Source organism: Lissotriton helveticus (assembly GCF_964261635.1). NCBI lineage: Eukaryota > Metazoa > Chordata > Amphibia > Caudata > Salamandridae > Lissotriton > Lissotriton helveticus. The sequence continues at coordinate 2,119,588,964 of NC_136057.1, read as the reverse complement.
CAGTTCCTATTGGGCGCATGGTCAAGACTGATTTGCATATGGCTGGGTCCAAACTGGAATGGAATGGTGAGCAAAAAAACGATGGAATTAGGCCCAGATCTCTGTACTGGTTGAATGTATGACATGGTGCTGCATTCTGTCCATCATTTGTTCCTTTTGCATTTGTCACCCCGAGTAGGACGGGTATGCTCAGAAGTGAGTCCTGTGCTCTCCATGCCAATGGAGTCAAGCAATCCTGGCTGATGAGGGCTGAAAGCCCGAAATCTGTCATAGGATGCTAGTTACCATTCCAAGGAGGACCTGGCCTGTCAGTTCGGGCTGGACGGTCCCTATTGGGTGCAGGGTCAAGACTGATTTGCATATGGCGGGGTCCAAACTGGAATGGCATGGTGAGCAAAAAAACTATAGATTTAGGCCCAGATCTCTGTACTGGGGTGAATGTATGACATTGTTCTGCATTCTGTCCATCAATTGTTCTTATTGCATTTGTCACCCCTAGTTGGACGGTTATGCTCAGACGTGAGTCCAATACTCTCCATGCCGCTGAAGTCAAGCTATCCTGGCTGATGAGGGCTGACAGCCCAAAACCGGTCCTAGGATGCTTGTTTCCTGTCCAGGGAGGACCTGGCCTGGCAGTTCGGGCTGGACTGTTCCTATTGGGTGCAGGGTCAAGACTGTTTTGCATATGGCTGGGTCCAAACTGGAATGGCATGGTTAGCAAATAAACAATGGATTTAGGCCTAAATCTCTGTACTGTGGTGAATGTATTACATTGTTCTGCATTCTGTCCATTAATTGTTCTTTTTGCATTTGTCACCCCGAGTGGGACGGGTAGGCTCAGACGTGAGTCCTGTGCTCTCCATGCCTCTGGAGTCAAGCAATCCAGGCTGATGAGGGCTGAAAGACCATAACCGGTCCTAGGATGCTTGTTTCCAGTCCAGGGAGGACCTGGCCTGGCAGTTTAGGCTGGATTGTTCCTATTGGGCGCAGGGTCAAGACTGATTTGCATTTGGCTGGGTCCAAACTGGAATGGCATGGTGATTAAAAAAACAATGGATTTATTTCCAGATCTCTGTACTGGGGTGAATGCATGACATTGTTCTGCATTCTTTCCATCATTTGTTCTTTTTCCATTTGTCACCCTGAGTGGGACGGGTATGCTCAGACATGAGCCCCGTGCTCTCTATGGCACTGGAGTCAAGCTATCCTTGCTGATGATGGCTGAAAGCCCGTAACCGGTCCTAGGATGCTTGTTTCCAGTCCAGGGAGGACCTGTCCTGGCAGTTCGGGCTGGATGGTTCCTAATGGGCACAGGGTCAAGATTGATTTGCATATGGCTGGGTCCAAACTGGAATGGCATGGTGAGCAAAAAAACGATGGATTTAGGCCCAGATCTCTGTACTGGGGTGAATGTTTGACATTGTTCTGCATTTTGTCCATCAATTGTTCTTTTTGCATTTGTCCACCACGAGTGGGAAGGGTTTGCTCAAACGTGAGTCCCGTGCTCTCCATGCCGCTGGAGTAAAGCTTTCCTGGCAGATGATAGCTGAAAGCCCGAAACCGGTCCTAGGATGCTTGTTTCCAGTCCAGGGAGGACCTGTCCTGGCAGTTCAGGCTGGACTGTTCTTATTAGGTGCAGGGCCAAGACTGATTGCATATGGCTGGGTCCAAACTGGAATGGCATGGTGAGCAAAACAGTGATCAATTCAGGCCCAGATCTATGTACTGGGGTGAATGTATGACATCGTTCTGCATTGTGTCCATCAATTGTTCTTTTTACATTTGTCACCCTGAGTGGGACGGGTATGCTCAGACGTGAGTCCCTTGCTCTCCATGCCACTGGAGTTAAGCTGTCCTGGCTGATGATGGCTGAAAGCCAAAAACTGGTCCTAGGATGCTTGTTTCCAGTCCAGGGAGGACCTGGCCTGGCAGTTTGGACTGGACTGTTCCTATTGGGCGCAGGGTCAAGACTGATTTGCATTTGGCTGGGTCCAAACTGGAATGGCAAGTTGAGCAAAAAAACGATGGATTTAGGCCCAGATCTCTGTACTGGTGTGAATGTATGACACTGTTCTGCATTCTGTCCATCAATGGTTCTCTTTGCATTTGTCACCCTGAGTGGGACGGGTACGCTCAGACGCGAGTCCCTTGCTCTCCAAGCCACTGGAGTTAAGCTGTCCTGGCGGATGATGGCTGAAAGCCTAAAACTGGTCCTAGGATGCTTGTTTCCAGTCCAGGGAGGACCTGGCCTGGCAGTTTGGACTGGACTGTTCCTATTGGGTGCAGGGTCAAGACTGATTTGCATTTGGCTGGGTCCAAACTGGAATGGCAAGTTGAGCGAATAACCTATAGATTTATGCCCAGATTTCTGTACTGGGGTGAATGTATGACACTGTTCTGCATTCTGTCGATCAATTGTTCTTTTTGCCTTTGTCACCTCAAGTGGGACGGATATGCTCAGACATGAGTCCCCTGCTCTCCATGCCACTGGAGGCAATGTGTGGCTGATGTGGGCTGAAAGCCCGAAACCGGTCCTAGGATGCTTGTTTCCAGTCCAAGGAGGACCTGGCCTGGCAGTTCAGGCTGGACTGTTCTTATTAGGTGCAGGGCCAAGACTGATTGCATATGGCTGGGTCCAAACAGGAATGGCATGGTGAGCAAAACAGTGATCAATTTAGGCCCAGATCTATGTACTGGGGTGAATGTATGACATCATTCTGCATTGTGTCCATCAATTGTTCTTTTTACATTTGTCAACCCGAGTGGGACGGGTATGCTCAGACGTGAATCTCGTGCTCTCCATGGCGTTTGAGTCAAGCTATCCTGGTTGATGAGGGCGAAAAGCAGGAAACCGGTCCTAGGATGCTTGTTTCCAGCCCAGGGAGGACCTGGCCTTCCAGTTCAGGCTCGACTGTTCCTATTAGGTGCAGGGCCAAGACTGATTTGCGTACGGTTGGGTCCAAACTGGAATGGCATGGTGAGCAAATAAACGATGGATTTAGGCCCAGATATCTGTACTGGAGTGAAAGTATAACAATGTTCTGCATTCTGTCCATCAATTGTTCTTTTTGCATTCGTCACCCCTAGTGGGACGGGTATGCTCAGACGTGAGTCCTGTGCTTACCATGCCACTGGAGTCAAGCTATCCTGGCTGATGAGGGCTGAAAGTCTGAAACCGGTCCTAGGATGCTTGTTTCCAGTCCAGGGCGGACCTGGCCTAGCAGTTTGGGCTGGACTGTTCCTATTGGGTGCAGGGTTAAGACTGATTTGCATATGGCTGTATCCCAACTGGAATGGCATGATGAGCAAAAAACAATGGATTTAGGCCCAGATCTCTGTACTGGGGTGAATGTATATCAATACAACAGGGGCCCCTGAACAGAATGAAGGGCAGGCTACAGGGGAATATAACACTACTGTACTAGAAAAAGTCAACCCTATCAGTGTAATTAGATGGCCCACAAGGGTCCGTAATTTGTAAACAAGCAACATTAAACTCACCAACATGCAACGTGTAGGCCACAGAGTAAAAACAAATACAGATAGAAAGTGTACAAAATCTTTATGTTCTTTTTTCAATTTTCGAAATATATATTAGGTCCAAATATTTGATATTGAAATTAAATTCCTAGATTAATTAATTCATTTAAGCAGTACATATATCAATAAATACATTTCATATAAAAACCCCACAGCAACCTCTAATCATACACATTCATCTTCTCATCCACACACTCACAAGCAACCACTTCAACATCAAGCACTATATACACAATCCTCAGCGTAATCCCCAGAGTGACACATGAATAGGGTCCTGCGGAGTCTTCTCAGCAGGTAGCCAGAGAGTCCAGATCGATGTGGTAGGACCCCAAAGCGTAACGCCAACGCGCGTTTCGGTGCTAAGCCAAGTTCTGAGGCCGCACCTACATCAGGGCTCTCACGCAGAGGGAGTGGGGAAAGCACAGCACATAATGACCACACCCGTGACCGATCTGTAGTAGAGAAAATTCATCTTTAGAATCAGAAGCACCATATGATATTAAGTGACTAACTCACTTCAATTCATGCAAAGGAGGCAGATATCCATAAAAATTAAAGATTCAAATCACATTGTTCTGCAGACGTCATTAAGTTAGATAAACAATTACATTTCACTATCCACTTCTTCATCAAAGACGTCTTGTCTTCAAACGTTGCCTTACTGGTGGTGAGCTCAACAGTTGCTAACAAAACAATTTTTAATAATAAACTCGACTTTAAAGCGTAAACAGACAACATCCTGGAAACCCTGGAGGAGATAACAACATCATATTTTTTTTCCCAGACATCCAGACGCATTGTATGATTGATGCGTACTAGTATTTTGGATGATTTATCTTCCCTCTAGCGCTCTCTGGCCTTAATGGTCGTTTCTCTGATCGTTTTTCAGAATTCTCAGAATCTGCAGCCATGCGCGGATTGTACAATTGACTATCTCACCCAGCGCCAGGAACTGTGTCAAACGGTGCTCCCGTTTCTTGACGGTATGCCTTATCTTTGAAAAAAAAAATTTGGGTCCCGATCTTGGGAACCTTAAGGAACTGTGTATCCGGGGTCAGGTTCTCGCTGACTTACGAGAATTTCGTAAAATTTACGGACAGGGGAGTATTGGGCCTTTGATTAACACACTATTTGTGATGCCCATATGAAGCTTTGTTTTAATCCTGTGTAATCACTTTCACTTATAGTGAACTAGTAGGGCAATATTGAGCTGGGAAACTAATGCTCCATGAGTAATGTCACCTTTAATCTATTTAGCATTGCGCCCGTAAGGATGTTCGTCTCTGAATTGTTTACATGTATTCTGCCTAGGCAATTTCTTACTGTTGAGCAGCAGGAAGCGGTGACTTCCCCGAAATGAAGAAACCTGCCCTTCGTGAAAGAATTCTGTAACGGGTAAGTTTACTGAGTGATTATCTCTCTTTAGTCTGAGCTTCGACTAGTGGGGTTTGTCTGGGACGGAGTACGTTCTTCATTTGGATACCTTCCAGACCGCGTTATTCATTTATCCCAGAATAGAATTTGACCCCTATTTGACGAGTGCCTGCCATCGAGCTGTTCCTCCCGAAGCCCTTGATTTTGAGTCTCAAGACCCGTGATAATATTCTTGAATACCAGACCCGGGACATAGGTAAAGCTTTGAGCTGAATGTTTTTATATTTAAAAAATCCTTTGAGTGTGTTAGGGAAATATACTCCTTTTTTTTATAAAAGAAATTATCACTCCCGTTTTGAAATAGGAAAGTGTTCTTCAAGAGATTTGCCAGTTTCGGATGCCCTTTGGAACGTGCAGTGAGAGAACAGTGTTTGAATGGATGTCTGGGAAAAAAATATGATGTTGTTATCTCCTCCAGGGTTTCCAGGATGTTGTCTGTTTACGCTTTAAAGTCGAGTTTATTATTAAAAATTGTTTTGTTAGCAACTGTTGAGCTCACCACCAGTAAGGCAACGTTTGAAGACAAGACGTCTTTGATGAAGAAGTGGATAGTGAAATGTAATTGTTTATCTAACTTAATGACGTCTGCAGAACAATGTGATTTGAATCTTTAATTTTTATGGATATCTACCTCCTTTGCATGAATTGAAGTGAGTTAGTCACTTAATATCAGATGGTGCTTCAGATTCTAAAGATGAATTTTCTCTACTACAGATTGGTCACAGGTTTGGTCATTATGTGCTGTGCTTTCCCCACTCCCTCTGCGTGAGAGCCCTGATGAAGGTGCGGCCTCAGAACTTGGCGTAGCACCGAAAGCGCTTAGGCGTTACGCTTTGGGGTCCTACCACATCGATCTGGACTCTCTGGCTACCTGCTAAGAAGTCTCCGCAGGACCCTATTCATGTGTCACTCTGGGGATTACGCTGAGGAATGTGTATACAGTGCTTGATGTTGAAGTGGTTGCTTGTGAGTTTGTGGATGAGAAGATGAATGTGTATGATGAGAGGTTGCTGTGGGGTTTTTATATGAAATGTATTTATTGATATATGTACTGCTTAAATGAATTAATTATACTAGGAATTTCGATATCAAATATTTGGACCTAATATATATTTCGAAAATTGAAAAAAGAAAATAAAGATTTTGTACACTTTCTATCTGTATTTGTTTTTACCCTGTGGCCTACACGTTGCATGTTGGTGAGCTTAATGTTGCTTGTTTAAAAATTACGGACCCTTGTGGGCCATTTAATTACACTGATAGGGTTGACTTTTTCTAGTACAGTACTGGGGTGAATGTATGACATTGTTCTGCATTCTGTCTTCATTTGTTCTTTTTGCATTTGTCATCCCGAGTGGGACGGGTATGCTCAGACGTGAGTCCCGTGCTCTCCTTGCCACTGGAGTCAAGCTATGCTGGCTGATGAGGGCTGAAAGCCCAAAACTGGTCCTAGGATGCTTGTTTCCAGTCCAGGGAGGACCTGGCCTGGCAGTTCGGGCTGGACTGTTCCTATTGGGCACATGGTTAAGACTGATTTGCATATAGCCGGGTCCAAACTGGAATGGCATGGTGAGCAAAAAAACAATGGATTTAGGCCCAGATCTCTGTCCTGGCTGATGAGGGCTGAAAGCCCGAAACCTGTCATAGGATGCTTGTTACCATTCCAGGGAGGACCTGGCCTGTCAGTTCGGGCTTGACGGTCCCTATTGGGCGCAGGGTCAAGACTGATTTGCATGTGGCGGGGTCCAAACTAGAATGGCATGGTGAGCAAAAAAACTATGGATTTAGGCACAGATCTCTCTACTGGGGTGAATGTAAGACATTGGTCTGCATTCTGTGCATCAATTGTTCTTTTTACATCTGTCACCCAGAGTGGGACGGGTATGGTCAGACGTGAGTCCCGTGCTCTCCACGACACTGGAGTCAAGCTATCCTGTCTGATGAGGGCTGAAAGCCCGAAACCGGTCCTATGATGCTTGTTTCCAGTCCAGGGAAGACCTGGCCTGGCAGTTCGGGCTGTACTGTTCCAATTGGGCGCAGTGTCAATACTGATTTGCATATGGCTGGGTCCAAACTGGAATGGCATGGTGAACAAAAAAACGATGGATGTAGGCCCAGAACTCTGTACTCGGGTGAATGTATGACATTGTTCTGCATTCTGTCCATCAATTGTTCTTTTTGCTTTTGTTTTTTTAAAGAAGGCATATAAAGTCAAAATATCCCTAGGTTAACTGGTTAGATTGGTTTGGGTAATGACTGGAACCTATCTGAGCTTTTCTTATATTTTCAAGAAGCCTTCAAATGAATCCTTCAAAGGAATTGACAATTCTGCTATATTCCCAAGCAGAGTTGGGCACTCTTTCCGGCACTGGCATCCATAGGGTAAAGGGGATGTGCGTATTAGTAGCATCCCCTAGCTCCCTAAGAGTACTAGTACTGAATTCATCTCATCCTGGAGCACGGAGCTTGGGCAGGAAACATCGGAGAGAATTTTGCGACTGGGACATAAAATGATTCGCCCATTGCAAATATCCAGCTCTGTTTTAGTAACTAAGGCGTTTCTTTTTAGAGGTGCCGAACAGGGATACTTTTCTTCTTAGTTCCCTATCAATTCCTGCCTCCTGTCATGACAGAATGAAGTTGAATACGCAGGGAGAGTGTGTCTTCTACACAGACAAAGCAGAGGAAAATTCCAAATAACTCAAACTTCAGCATTGCTTAAAATTATATATATATAGCCTACCTCCTTATGTCTTGTGGCTGTGTCTCACTTGTATCAGTGTTATATGTGTTTGTAAAGTTGGTTATTCATTTCCCTCATAAGCAGATCAGATAGCTAGCTACTTATAGAATAGTCTGAAACACAGTCAACAGGTTAGTATGGTATTTCATGGCTGCTACCTGGAAGTTTGTACAGAAGAATTATGTGCCTAGCCCTATAAACAAAGCATGGGGCTCAAGTAAATGCAGACATGTTGAGATGGACTGGCCAAAACACGTTTACCCTGATTGTTTCAGAAAGGGGGCCTGTTTTGCTCTGTTCTGCTACTCTACCCTCCAAGTGAAGTTCCCAGCCGGCGGGGGAGATTTCTGTGAATTTGTGGAACATATCCTGGTTAAAGAATGCCTAAAAGGCTTGGGACGGAATGTTTTCCATCCAGCCTTTTGAATGGCACTTAGATCAATTCGTTGACAGAAACAGTCTATGCATTCCTTGCACTGAACACGAAAGGAACAGGAAAAATCGATCTAATTCATTAATTCTCGCTGTGGCACAGTGAAATGCAACTTGATTCGCTATCGAATGTCAAATGTCCTCAGCCCCTCTTTTGTAAATAAAAAAACATCGGACTGCAACACAGCGCCTATTCTTTAACTGCACTGCTAAATTAGTTATTTTAAACAACTAATATATATGTACTTTTAAACTGAGTACTATTTAGTGAGTATGTAACATTCACTGCAACTCTCATAGAAGAAGTGTTTTATGTCCTTTGATTCTACGAATACTTCACGCAAGCACAAATCAAACCTTGGCTTGCTCTCCCAATGCCTGAAGACTAAATAATGTATCAATAATCTAACATAACAGCAGCACTGAATTCAATTTATCAATCTACTGGGTAGCGTAAAAGCCATAACAGCTATACATTTGTCCCGAGAGTTTCTTTAGTATCTTTACAAGTCAGGATCAAGCCAGCCAATTTTTAAGTATTTTGTTTGGGGGTTAGTAGGATATTACTGCTATCATATTAATAATAATGGTTCTTTGGCTGTTTACATCAGCAGCACTAGGAAGATTTTCAACAGAGTATGCTACCAGGATATTCCAAACAAAATGTCACCTGACCGAAATATTCTGTCCCAAATATTGTTCACAGAAATATTGCCCTTTATAGTTAATACTAGGAATTATACCTCCAATCGACTATATGTTTGCAAATAATATTCAAAACACAATATTTGTGTGAGAATTTTTTTTCGAACTATTGTCTAAACTGATGACACATGGTTTTTGATCACCTTCCAGATTTTAGGGGGCTGTGCCATTTAGGGGCTGATCACGTGTTTGGTGGGGTTGTGACAGGACAGCCCCTGCGCCGCACCGCCAAACCCGCATGAGAACCACCCAGTGTAAGATGACTGTTAGTCCTCGGCGGGCAATTCATTGTCTCTCCCACGTCGGAGCCTATAACGGGAATGTCAAAGGAAGTTCCAGCATGGCATGGACTGTGAAGTCCATGCTATGCAGGAAATAGGGGTGCATGAACACAGGGGGGACATGTGCTACACTGTGTGCATCCACATGCAGTGAGGCACAAGGGTGTTGTATATCATTTTGGGACCCTGGTTTAATTTTCCTGATTCAAGCCCTTATATAGGTATAAATTACCATGTCCTTATATAGGCATATAAATCATAACCATATTTAGACATAGCTCATGCAGTCCAAATACGGCATGGCTAATTCCACTAGTTCCGAAAATCCACAACGATTTCTTGGAAAACTCAGCTTCAGCAGTTAGGGACTGCCCTTTGCTTGAATATTGATTTGTCCATGAACTCATGGAGTTTTCAAAGAACTGAGACTCTTTGATGACGTTATTATGTCCACCTTTACGTCAAACTCTGCATCTTCAAGGTATAAATATGCCCGCACTTGCCCAAGCAAACACACAGTGGTTTGAAGCAGTTCGACTATCTACTTGCCCGACACATCCTGCTACAGCAAGTGCCGAAGGAAGCCGACCCCCCAGCAGACGCACTGAGACGCTGTCTTTTCTCTTGCAGAGAAATCCAGCTCCAGTGTTTCCAAGCTCCCCTTGCGGGGTGTTGGGAAATCGAGTCCTGAGACTGACATCCTTCATTCTAAAACCAAAGGTACGGAGCTGATTAGACGCTAAGAGAGATCTTGGTTAGATTCTTGGCAAATAGAATACTAAACTTATGCTACACCACACTTACTTCTTCCCTCGTACTAGACTTAGGTTAGGTACATCAGGGTATGCGTATTTTAGAAGCACCAGTAGAGTACTTTTTAGCCTTTGTTATTTATATATGTATTTATCTATGGTCTAGGAGCCATACAATGCTTTTACAGTATTATTTTATAATACTCTTCCTACTGTACGCATTATACTTTGCTACCAGTGTTACGATTGTAGCAGTTCATTTCTTTTGAATGAGAAAGAAGACTGTTCAATATATACCTTTTATTGAAAAACGTCCGTCTCTCTATTTCTCTGCAACTCTGGTGAAACAAAGCATGCACGAATGACTGAGTAAAATATCTATCTATTGTTTCCACGACTCTGAAGATCAGTTTTATCTTGGGGAAACAAAGTTGTCATGTTTATGCGGTTGTCAGAAATGAATCCTTACTTGTGAATTCAAGAAAGTTTCTAGTGACCTCTGAGCTAGCTGGCACTCACAATTAAGTTTAATATATTCAATAGAGACCTAGTAGACATAAGTCCTATGTCACATCTATAGGATATATTATTCCAATGCGCAGAGCCTATTGGGAATAGAGGAACTACAATACAAGGGAGCCCTGTAGGGCCGCCTTTCCTTCCTCTCTGCCAGTGTTTTCATGGAGGAAACACCAAAGCAGTCCTGCCAAGCATACTTCTGCCTCAAGACTGCTTCATCATCACCTGGGAATGGTGGTTCCCTGGCAGCGGTCCCAGGGCGCAAGACCACCACTGTTACCCCACCACGCGTCTGGCGGCCTGAGGACCGCCATACTTGTAATTAGGCCCATAGTGTCAATGTACGTTGCAATGTAAAAAAACACTCTAAGACGCCTATTCACCAAAGTCAGTTGGGTGTCAACTGTACCAATCTAATTAATAATCAATTAGTTACCTCATTAGATTATCAAAGTGCCTTTTCCCACTGTCCATCTCCAGAGAAGACTCCATCTTTTGCTATTTTAGTTAAGGAGTTGATAGAGTTATTGACATTCCTTTCATATCAAGGAAGTGCCATTGCTGGACAATGATTCTAAAAAAACTCTTCTCTCTAACGAAGATATATCCTTGAGGGTTCATAATCTAGATACATATTTCTTCAGACCATTTTACAACTGCATCTACATTTTTGAATATTCTCAAGTGCAAAAAACACTCCTTAGGTTATCAAATATATCCCTATCGTCTGGTGCCTATAATTTTCCCATCTTAGAAATCTCTATTAAGTCCTCCAAAGAAACCTGAAGCAATGAGTACTCAAGGAGTTGATGTCCCAAAGTGGGGTTTCCAGCACAAGAACATCATGCCATCCTAGCTTCCATGTGGTAGTCTTCATCACTTGAAGTAACAACCTTGCTAGGGTATGGTGGCCTGTCTCTTATTTTCCCTTCATATATACCTCCTAGATAACAAAAGCATCAATGTCAACTGTTAGGGATGATTCCTGCAGGAAGGAGAGTATCCATTTACTTAGGACTACCAAGTGTAATGCTCAGTAAGATTGTCTAATATCTGGGTGAGCTGCACCTCTGTCATAATCACTCTGGTAGAGTGTTGTTAATAGTATTCTAGGAGTTCTTCCATCCCACAGAAGCATATATATATATTTAGGTAATGACTGTAACCTTGTGCACTAGGGGGCGTGGTGTTTTATCACTAGCTTTTAAAAAAGAAAAAAATTCTGTAACAACCTAACATGTGCCCAAGGGCCCACGGGCCCGAAACGCGTCGTGCTGTTGTTGCCTCACCTTCACATTAAAGTTTAACCCAAAGCCAGATCCTGTGGTCAGTCTCTCCCTTCTTGCTTCGCCGATCGTGGGAGATTGGAAGTGGCGTTTGTGGAGTTGCTGGTGTGTAATATATATATATATATATATACATATATATATATATGTATATATATATATTCCCAAGGTAACCTCCTTCTAGTAGAAGCAGATTTGAGTCGGCACAGCTGGGCTTTTTTTAAAACAGCTTTATGCTTTCAATTGGCATGACGCGTTTCGGATATGTCCTTTCTCAAATGCCATATAGTATTGATAGATGCCACTGGTGTGACCTGCTCCCAAGTGAGTTCTTAAGTGTTGTCCGGACAATAAAGTAGAGCCGGATACCTGGAAATTGTTGGCTGGAATCACCGGAGCCTCCGCAATGGGAACTGCATTTCCCAGCATGCAGTGTAACTATCTTGCTGGTAGGTGGTTCCTTCGGTTGGAGTTTTCTTTACGTTTCCACCCGATTATCCCAACTTGCAGCATATCCAGGTGAGGGCGATCACACATGTTCCGGGCTTTTAGTTGCTGTTTTTATCCCTCATTCCCTGCCTCTCAATCCCGGTTGCGGTAGAGACGGAGACCCGGTGAAGTAACGGCGTCTCCCCAGTAAGTATGGACTGTCATCTGGCAGCGTGCTCTAACTGGTTCCCGAGGTGAAAGGCGGTCCGGCAGTCTCCGTGCAAGCCAACGACTCCCGTAACACTTCAGGGAGTGCCGTCCTCGCGTGCCGGTGAGGACACGATAATATTCCCAAGGTAACCTCCTTCTAGTAGAAGCAGATTTGAGTCGGCACAGCGGGGCTTTTTTTAAAACAGCTTTATTCTTTCAATTGGCATGACGCGTTTCGGATATGTCCTTTCTCAAATGCCATATAGTATTGATAGATGCCACTGGTGTGACCTGCTCCCAAGTGAGTTCTTAAGTCTTGTCCGGACAATAAAGTAGAGCCGGATACCTGGAAATTGTTGCCTGGAATCACCGGAGCCTCTGCAATGGGAACTGCATTTCCCAGCATGCAGTGCAACTATCTTGCTGGTAGGTGGTTCATTCGGTTGGAGTTTTCTTTACGTTTCCACTCGATTATCCCAACTTGCAGCATATCCAGGTGGGGGCGATCACACATGTTCCAGGCTTTTCGTTGCTGTTTTTATCCCTCATTCCCTCCCTCTCAATCCCGGTTGCAGTAGAGACGGAGACCCGGTGATAAATATATATATATATATAACATGCTCAAATTTGGGAAAACAAATAATCTGCATCTAAGAAAGATGTGCTCTTTAAGTTATATAACTCATGGGTAGAGAATATGAGCAGGGGTACAGGATGGGAGAGGGAAAAAACCAGGAGTGAATGTCAAAGCAGCACCAGAACAGTACCCAAAATATCCAGGTAGGTAATGTAGTGAAAATATGGCACAACTAAATATATTAATAATCACACTTCTAATCATCACATTAAAGTAATTTTAATTGTAATCATGTTAATTCAGCATTTACATATTGGATCTATCATAAAAATCATCATTCATTATTATTATATTCTACAAAAATATAAACCCAAGTAAAATGCTACCACAGTTCCCCCTTTCATTATTTTGATAATAATAAAAATGCATTACTACAATTTTAATAATCAGGAAATTATTTAGTTATAATCATTTTCTGTTTCTTTCTGGAATTCTCCTCTACCATCTACAGCTGGTCGTGGAGACAATCCTTAATATACTCCATCTCAAATTCCGTAGAGCTCTTTCTTTTCACCAAGACAATTGCACAAACCATTATGATTATTAGAGGTGTTAAAACTAACTTTAGAGAACTCCAATCTAAATTATCCATCCATTCACCATCCTTGCTAAACTCCTGCAGTTTCTCGTAAATCATCATAGTATCGGTCGTAGAACAACCACAGAGCGTGGCCACCAGTTTCCATGCATGTCTAGCAGTCACTATGCGCTGGATGAGCCAAAACGTCCTTAAAATCAATGCTGAGAAAACCGAGGTACTGGAGTACGGGAAAGGCCCTCCACTATGGAATAATACCTGGCGGCCAACATAGGCAGGGGTCTGCCCTCTCCACACCACCAAGGTAAAGAACCTTGGTATAATTTTCACCATTCAACTCAATTTCTCACTCCAGGTTAACTGATTAACCTCCTCCTGCTTCTACGTACTCAGAACTCTTTGTAAGGTCTTCCCTTTCATACCCCAGAAGCTTCAAAAACGGTTATAGTAGGCCACTTTCTTTCAAAGTTAGACTATTGTAATGCCCTATTTATGGGCATCGAAAAGGCCCAAAAAAACAAACTTCAGTCGCTGCAAAAAGCAGCAGCCTGACTATTGATGAACATACCAAAAGGCCACTCTACCTGGCTCCCTGTCCACCAACGAGTCTAATTCAAGGCCCTCTGCACGCTGCACAAGGCACGTTACGGAGGTGGGTCAGCTGAGGCCCAAGGTCTGTTCTCTTGGGATTCCCCTTCCAGAGCCGTTAGATCTTCTAACTTTGGGCTTGTTAACATCCCGAAAATATGAAGAGCCAAATGGGGTGGTCGGAGCTTATCATACTGCGCCAGAAAGCTCTGGAACCAACTACCGAATGACCTGTGACTTCAACCAAGCCACATGATATTCAGGAAACTGTTGAAATGCTGGCTGTCCGCAGTTAAACAGTAGCCCCTGAGTCTACAGTACAGCCAAGCTTCGCTTACACACCAAGCGCCAAGATGCCTCACCATCAGAGTGCTTTAAAAGCTACTATCCTATCCTATCCTATCCCCTAAAGATTGAATAGCACGCAAAAGGTTAATAAGAATTAATAACTATATTATTATTTTTTTCTTCAAATTTTGTTTGGTCAGTTTTGCAACGTAAGATACAAAATACAACATGGTAGGATATCTCCACATGTCAAAAATTACAATAGCATTAAGATGTGGGCTGGGGCAGCAACTCCCAACAACTGATGAATTTCAACATATATAATCTTATCTGGAGGTAAGGGAAATGAGACCTCACATCCCACCCTCCACACATATATCATAGGTCTTGGTGGAGCAGCATGTGCATAGGAGAACCAAGAGGTCACACTCCCCTCCTAGTCCCTAGTCCCTCACCCACAATCAAACATGAGGGGGCACCCAAGAAGCACATTCAACTCAATCCTGGTGTCACGTCATGTGGCATGTGCAGACTCGATTCTCCCTCATATTCACTCTCTATTGTTGCAACCTTTGTCGCTAAGCTCATCCCTCCCTACCCCCTCTTGCCCATCGATTCATTGTCTATCACACCCGCCAAGTAGCTTCAACATGCCTAACCAGATTTCCTCATGCTCATTAGTACGTACTTTCTTGAGTCTGCATTCCTCTGCCACACCCACTCTTACGGTTCTGCTTTCCATCGAGGAGTGTCGGGGGCATAGGGCGAACCTAATCTGTAGCTATGCTTTGACGTGCTAATATTAGACCGAGCTGAGAAACATTATGTTGCATTTTTTGTCCCTTATGAGGGATGGGTTGCAGCTCAAGAAGACAATGTTGTACTGAGAGCTCCACTGCCAACTTCATAAGCCCATTCATTTCGCCTCACACATCCTCCCAGTATGGCCTTAGCTGTGTACAATTCAAAGCCACATGGCAGAAGTCAGCGAGCGCCACATGGCAGAAGTCAGCGGGCGCCACACCACATCGTGAGCCAGTCAATTAGTGTGCAGGAAACACTCTGTGATGGTGGGCAGGGGTCAGATAGGTCTGATAAAGGAAGTAGAACTCCACTAACTAATAACTATATTATTATAAGTCACATATGTACAGCAGTCCTTTGTCTTTTTTACGCTGCAAACATTGCCTTTCTTCCCTAGGAAAATATCTAATGCTGAACTATTCTATTCTGAAATAGCTCTGATTGCAATCATTTCTACATTTGCCTGCTTCAAAGCCTCTACTGTATACACTGTAAGCTTATCAACTGCCGTAGATAAACCTCTAATTTTCCCATCATTCCTTGACACATCTATGTAAGGAATCATAGCACCTATTATATCAAAAACTATTTTCCCAAACCTTTGTTTGACTTTTTTCAGGTTCACTGCATCATTCGTTTAATTCATGTGATAAACTGCAGGAAACACCAAAAGCAAAAAATCTAGATCCAACCAAATTATGTGGCAAATTAATTATGCAGTTTTTCCACAAACATAATATATCTCCATCAGGACCAGTTCTCCACCCGAAAAATAATTCACACTCACCTCATACCTCTTTTCATACACGCTCAATCCAGCAAATTCTCCCCTGCCATTTTTCAAGGTTCTTTTATTACAATATATAACTCACCCTTTTTTCCTGTTCCAACTTTAAAATAGAATGTAACTTGACAATCAAAATTCTTCTTCTTCCTTCACTTGATCCATTCTATTTTCCCTCCCTCTAGTCTCTTAATACTTTAACTTCCATATCATTATATTCTTTAATTAACTGATTTTCTTCTTTGCTCAAACCACACACATACTCCAGTTTAGTAGTGTTTGGGTTATACTTAGTCAGTGTAATTGCCCTAAGAAACTGACCATATTGAACACTCCGATTATCCTCTTTTATATGGAGAAATTCTAAAGACACAATGTAATTCGTTAGATAAGGGGAAAGAAAATCAACATTATTAAATATACAACACACACATTACATATCAGTGAATAATATAATGGAAGTTGGGAATAATGTGATACCTCACCAACAGAAGTAGAAAGTCAGATACACACCAGACATTCCTTAATTTTCATTATTTTTACATATTCATGGATCATTCTAACAAAAATATTATCTTGTAATCCACTATCTAAATTATCTTTATGATCTAATATATAATGTTAATTTCTAACAGTATTTAATTCGATGTTAGAAATTTTTCCCACCCAAGAGAGTTTGAGAACACCAACAGCCCAGCTAAGACTAATAATGTTGTTAACAGTATCATTAACCCATGTGTTTTACAGCAATTGCCCTATTCCATCTTCTAATGGAGACAGAAAAAAATCTCTTGTGAAACCAAACTATTCAAAGCTAACAAAACGTTTCCTTAAAAATTATAATACACTTCTTTTCTTCTTTTTATTGAAAACAAAAATCATAATGAAAAGCTAAAAATATTTTTCTTCTTTAGGACTTTCAATAGTTAATTTTTGGTCTTTTGTCTTTATTTTTTTTCTCAACAATGTCTTTTTTCTTTAACTTTGTTTTATCAGCCTCTCTGTTGTTTTGAGGTGCTACTTCTTTTGTCTCTGCTATGCTCTCAGGTTCAATTTCAACTTTGTAATGGCAATAGTTCGCTGAATTGTGATTTTCCAACCCTTCTGCTTCTTCTACTTCTGATATTGTAAGTCGTCAAGTGAAGGTAATGTTTATTTAGACCGTTGGTCTTTAAACAACATAAAACATATCACCCTGTATAAATATCATAATAAAATTCTTAATTCATCAGGTTAATTCATCAGGTTTCAATAAAAAAAATGTATGTACTTTCTTCCTTTTTTACATCGTATTCAATATATAGGTCACAACACGCCAGTATGTAGACGTAGATAATTTGAAAACAATAAATATTCCTATTATACAAAATATTCCTAAAAAGATATATATCAAGTAAAACTTTTCTAAAAAACTATTATCATCACAGCTTACATCCTGATATTCAACCATCCATTTCCTTTGCCATGAAAAACCTTTTTACTGCCTTCATATATTTTTCAATAGCTATTGCAAATTCAAGATTTGGCATATCTGTAAGAAGTTCAATAGCTTTAGTCCGCAAGAAGAAACCCTATTTTAAAAAGATAGGCGTAGGAACTGTTTCTGCAGAGCTAGCACATTTTGGCAGTCCACTAAGATGTGTAAACTATAGCATTTTGTGCCCAGTCTACATATATATTTACCATCGGGTTGCATCATTTCTGTTTTTATTCTCCCATTAATCATACAGGGGTTTCCACTAATTCTCAATCTTTGTACTTCAGATCTAAGCCATTAATTAGGTAGAGTATCTAAATCTGGTACCAGATTTCTTTCACCCAAATATTTAAGATACACTTTACTGACTCTTTCTTTCTCAGATACTGCATGTCTTCCATCCTAGACAGTTCCTTTCCGAGAGTTCTGAGTTCACTCTTTGAAACTTATTTTTGTAGCGTCTGCTGATCATCAATTTCCACATTTAATTTACCGCAGACAATATACAATTTCTGGCACTTTTATGGCCTCTCCTGTACCCAACCCTTTTCAGAATCTTAATGAGGTCACTTGCGCCTGAACATTCCATGATGTCATACCCAGCTCTATTCTAATAGCCTGGATCATAGATGAGCCTCGTAATGACATTGGGGATTTTATGCATTTCCCATCTGCTTTTGCCACTTAAGCAGATTACTTCTACCCCATATTGTAGTTGAGGTGGTATCATAGCCGTTTAGGCCTTTATCACTGGTCTGTAGGACATGTACCCATAAATACAATTAAAACATTTTTCAACCCACACACTGACATCTGTGGTTTGGCTTTCATGGCCTCTGGGTGCGTGTACCACTTTAACGACATATCAAACCAGACACCAAGATATTTATATTAATTCAAATTTTCAGTGTGGTTGGTCCCAGATACCAATTAAACCTCTGATCTCTCTACCCAAAACATATAATCTTGTTTTTATTCATATTTACAGTCAAATGTTTTGCCCCACAATATTCTCTATATGCATTTAACTTCCTCTGTAGGCCTATCTCAGTCTGGTCAAGGATTACTAAGTTGTCAGCATGTAG
The DNA here is from genome assembly GCF_964261635.1 of Lissotriton helveticus. Taxonomy (NCBI): domain Eukaryota; kingdom Metazoa; phylum Chordata; class Amphibia; order Caudata; family Salamandridae; genus Lissotriton; species Lissotriton helveticus. Next base: position 2,119,570,432 of record NC_136057.1, on the reverse strand, counting down.
TAAAGAGTCTAACTGTTTCCCATTCATTTTTTGGCTAGCACTTCTATCTACCTTCAAGATATTGGGCAAATCTGCTAAAAATATAGAGAACAATAACGGCCCTGTCTTAGACCATTATTGATTGCTATTTTCGGTGTCAAGGACCCTGCTGTATACTTAATAACTTGGGCCATGTTCTGACTGTGTAGCTCCTGAATTGCAACCAGGAGCCCTTCTATGATACCATATTTTGTCAGGGTCTACCAAAGACATCTCCTATCCACCAGGTCTAATGCTGCACGGAAGTCTACAAAGCAGCAGTACAACTTCCCTCTTTGCTTCATAGACTTCCGCACCATCGCCCACAGAGCAAAGCAGTGGTCAATTGTACAGTGTCCTTCCTTAAAGCCTTCTTGTTCCACCGGCATGATCGACTGCCATTCCGCCTAATCCTTTAATCTACCCTGGATTATTTTGGCAAAGACTTTCTCACCGAAATCCAACAAATTGATAAATCTATAGTTCTCCCTTTTATGCATTGGTCTAAATACTGCTCCCCTCTAAATTTCAGGGATGTGACCAGAGTCTATTATAGCTAAAAATATACAATTTAACAGAGTCTTTATTATAATAGCGGGGAAGTTGTCAGGACCTGCTGCACAGGTTAATGTTAGCTTTTTTATGATATCCTTTACGTTTTCTACTGTAAAGAGAGTTTTTAGAACTTTGACATCCTCTCCCCAGTGTATTTTTTTACTTCCTACAATCGCTTCCCTAGTCCCGTACAGTTCGCATAGGTACTCTTCCCATGTTGCTTCTTCGACTACACAGCTTATGGCCCCTGGGGTCTGACCCAAGGCTTCCTGTATCAGCTTCCAAAACTGTCATACGTTTTTGTTTCAATTGTTTTTAGCAGGTTTCCCCAGCATTTCTCTTTAAAGATCCTCTCCTGGTTCTTGAGTAACATTTTATATTCCTTTTTCAGTTTAGTCTGCTGTAACAACCTGCTCTGGCCATATCTTACTCTCATCCAACTCTCTTCTCTCCTTATTAGCCTTTTCTTGTTCATACATTCTAAATTGAACCACCTCGACCCTCTTCCTTGTGTTAATCACTTGTCAGTATGCTTTCTTATTTTTTAGTTCTACTCTAAGGCATTGTACCACCTCAAACCGCATTCAGAATGATTAAGCCATAAGGAGCAGACTCATACGTTTCTACGGGCCACATTTCCTAACAACCGATTATGATGTTGGATTTGGACAGCCTTTCTGAATCGTGCCGTCTGACTCAAATTGGCAGTCGGAATCAGCCTTTGGGGGCCTGTAGAGGGCCCCCTTCACCAGAAGCATTTCCAATGGGGCCCGTGGGGGTACCCATCGGTCCCCCTTACCAGCTGTGCACAGTGAGCAGGCACCAGGGGATGCTCGCCACATGATGCCTGATTTTCCCCAGTCACCCCTTTCTTCAATGGGAGCCTATGGATTTAGTCGGAACATAGACTCCTATTGATGATAATGGGAGTCCGCCCAAATCATAGCTGGAAGCATCCGGATACATCGCACTCTGTCGGTCGGACTTTTCCGATCCGAGTCATTTGGAAACCATTCCCAGACAGATGCGGCCATAATGATTTCCAAACCGTAACGGAATTGGGCCCTAAGTTGGAGAAATTTAGCTACTACAAATGTGTTAAGCACATTGTCAAATAAGAGGGAGCAGTATCTTAATTAACCTGTAACGGAATTGGGCCCTAAGTTGGAGAAATTTAGCTACTACAAATGTGTTAAGCACATTGTCAAATAAGAGGGAGCAGTATCTTAATTAACCTGTCCATCTCAATTGGTTTTCTACTTTATTTAGGACACATATGGGAAAATAGGAAGACAAGGTACTCTCATCAAAAACTCTGCCCTTTTTGTTGTATGACTTACAAGTTTTATTTCACATCATTCCTACGTGTGTATGTAATGTTTGTGATGGAGGACCTAACTTCAGTCACACCAAAGGTGTGTTTATTTAAGGGCAAAATGGATAACCTTTTCAAAAATCATTCCAAACAGAATATCAGTTATATTAATGTTGTAATATAGTTTAATATAATTTATTATAAAGATGTGATACAACATTTTATTGTTTTTACCACTGAAAGACCAGCACGCAAATTAAAGACCAGTCATCAAATATCCCAATCACCATTCCTACTTTTACAGATTCCTTTATTGCCGACACATCTGCTACTGGTCTGGTTAGTGACGAGGAGCAGCCTGGCTCCTGTCTTGCCAACACCTACAACAGATTCAGTTGAGCTAGGACACAATGTTATGTTGCACATCATTTAAATGTCACAGGGTAGTGAGGATGGGTGCAGGCCAACATTGGCACAGCTGAGTGAGACTGCTGATGCCCTTTTCCCATAGTGTTTGTACAACTATGGGCCACAACATCATTAATACAGCCTCCAGATATGGAGACCAGATGAGCACATTAATAACGCTCCTCAAAGAACAAAATTCCTGGTGGAGCAAAATCAGTTACAGAGGAAGAATAGTGACTGTATGGAATTACATATTTTTACCTTGTGCTCCCTTTATGGGGTGGTGCAGGATGGTGTTTAGGACATATGTAGGGCAATTAGGGAGTCATTTACCCCTTTCTTTGAAAACAGTGTTTATGTAATTTTAATTATTTATTTGGTTGCAAAGACAAAATAAAATATTTATTTAAATGTTTTCTTTAAATTTCAACTATTTTTCAACATATTTCATAGTTCCTTTAGTGTTTTTTCCTAGGTAGCTAGGATGCGCGAACATCCACGCATGCGCAGTTGTCATCAAGAAGTCGTGCTGGAGGAAGAGGGCAGCCTGGTGACGCCGTCGCAGCTCAGGTAAGGCATTTTTAATACTTTAAATTATGTTTTAATGTTCTATAACTATGGTTAATAGGGCGGGTGGCGTGTAGCGGAGCTACGCGGAGTGTGCGGAGATTGTGTTAACCTCCATGGCACCCCGGGTAGCCTTGCTACGCCCACTACACCCACGGTTAAATTGTAGGAATAATACATATACTATTCCCACTCCAATCTCTGCAACAGTAGGAAAATATTTGGACTCAGGATGGGTAAAATTTGCTATTCTTATTCAATTCTATACAGCAGTAGGGAAAGCATTAGACTGTAGTGGGATAGAAATAACTATTTCCACTCCAGTCAGAGCAACAGGAGGGCGGTAGTATTCACTTATTTTTTTTATTTTTTAACAACTGCATTAAATAACAACAAATATACATATATTAAATTTAGAATATATAAATATTTTTTAAATGAAGTAATTCGATATTTATTAGAATATTTAATAAATATTTTAAATTAAAACAAATAATACAAAGAATTATTAAATGGCACACTATATTTTAATAATTATAACAACCAACAAATATAATGTTATTTACAATTAAAAAGCCTAACAAGTTAACACTATTACTATTTTTACATTTATTATTACTTATATAACATCCTGCCTTATACTTTCACAAAGTAAACAAAGCATACCAAAAGTAAATCTTGCAATTATACAAATTTGTCATAATTAATTATCAATCAAAAAATGAATAGTCCCTTGTAACCCACCAACGCACACCTAATATTTATTTAAAACAATATCTTAATTACATCATTTACATGATTGATTCTGAGTTAAACAATTAATAACAAGTAACTAATAATAAATTACCTATATTTAAAGAACTTTCCACACTTTACCCCTACAAACACAACCCACACCACATGTATAACTGAAAACATGCTTTAATTACTTTACACAGTTTACATAATTAACTATTATTTAAATAATTAACGTAAAATAATTTAATTACACAATTTACTGAAATAATTATCAATTAAATAATGAATAATTATTACAAATACATTATTAAATAATTATTATCAAATTACTTCCCACCCTAAACCATTGCAAACCCCACAACCTGCACCTAAACCTTAACGCAATTAAAAAATCAATTACTCAATGAATATAATTGATTTCCTATTAAATATCTAATATTAGGTGATAATTCATTATTAGTTATAGGTAATTTTCTAAGATCCACCAGTGATGTACTATTGCTACAGAAGACAACAATTCAATGTGACTTTAAGAGAAATGTGTATGATTAATTGAAAATGTGTTATTACTCACTTAGAATAGAAATCCTGATATCAGAATACACCATATTTACAAATACATGACATCACTAAATGTAATTGCATTTTAAATATACAATGTATGTTACTGTTCTATGCAAATAACTACCAAAAACAGGAAAACATCATCAAGTCCAGCCATCTTAGTTGAGCATCATATAAGACAACCACCTCAATAATTTACTGACATTGAATAGTAAATCTAATAAAGCATTACAATACTAGTTATGTATGTAACGCACAAAATACCCTGGTGAGTATTTGCCTTTTACATCTTGCCTCAAGTAATTTCCTTCTTCCTCAACATTGTCATATTAATTTTTCTTCATTCATTCTCAACATCACATCATCATCCATATCCTCACTGTAGTCAGCATCTGGTGTGAAAAGGATGTTCCGCTGCAAGGCAATCAAAATAAAATTATTATTTGGCACACCTTCTCAGGTAAGTAGGGTAGGGCTCCACCAGACTCAGGTCCTCATTCTGAGTTTGGCAGTGCAGGAGCAGGACTACCCCACTCGCGCACTGCCAAAGCCGTGTTTGAACCACCCATCAGATTAGGAGTTTTCTACTGTCTGGCGTGTGGTTCTTTAGTGTTCCCACATCTGTGCCTATGAAATAGGCACAGAAATGGGAATATCAAAATCAGTACCTCCTCAGCATTGACTGCAGCAGTCCATGCCATGCAGCTACTGTGCTGCATGCACATGGGGGGCATATGTTGTGCCCCTGTGTGAATCTACTTGGCACAAAGGCATAAGTGGGCCCTGTAGGGCCCCTTTTGTTACCTCACTGCCAACTTTCCATGACAGTTGCACTGCCATGAAAGGGGTAGCTTTAAGGAATTCTTAATATATGTGGCAGGGCGGCAGTGGCCCAGTCAAGCATACTGCGGCCTCAAGACCACCTCGCCACCGCCAGGGATCAGAAACTGCCCTGGTCATAACAGGGCGGTCGAAGACCGCCACCACCAAGCTACTGTGAGTCTGGCATTCTGTGTACCTCCAGACTAGTAATAAGCCCCTTATCCAGGCAACAGAATCTTGCTTTCAGGAGCCCTAAAGCCCCCCTAATTGTACAATGTGCTTCATTGAAGAGAATTTCCTCTGGCATTGTTAGATTTCTAAGAGGTGATAACAAACAAGGACCAAATTTGCTAAGAGCCTGGATTACCCTCCCATCACGTGAATTGATGCAAGGCAATGCAAGCTCTTATCTGGGATTTACTGATGCATGCAAACTTTAAGCCACCTTGCATTGCTCTGCATGGTTTAGTAAATCCAAGGTAACGTACTGCAATGCATTTCCATGTGTTAGGGAGGCATGCCATGGGTGGACTACAGGCGTTCCCATGCATCTACCCATGGAGTTTCTGGGGCATTCACAGATTTTCAAAGAGTTGTAAACCTGGGAATTCATCACAATGGCATGTCTTCCTGAGGCAGGCATGATGAGGAGAAATATATCTATTTCTCATTACTTCCTTTTTCTATGTCTGGTGAATTTCACACCACCCACACACAAATTGGAAAATGCCTTTAAGGATTGCTTTTGTGCCTGTTGGTGTCCCTTTTGTGTGTAAAATGAGTTTTTGTCTCAGCTCGACAAGGTTTATTTTTGACACCCATGAGTGACATAAGTAAACTTAGTTCAGTGTACCAGCTCTGAAAGTCAAATGCAAGCTATTATAGCCCCACTGAACCTCGACCAGTGCATACATCAATGCTTCTAGGTTACAAACAGGTAGCACAGACAGAATATGTCTTACAATGTATTTATTTGAAAATAATTACTTTAAAATACCCGGATCTACTGCACATAATATTGGTAACATCACAGACCTTATGGCCTTTAGGAGAGGTCTTAAGACCTGGTTGTTTACAAATTAATCACTACACAGCCTTTGCTTATGGAGTCTTACAGAGCGCCAGGACACCTACGGGTAACAGTGCGCTGTACAAATGTCAAAAATAAATAAATAAATAAATAAAAAGCAGCTAAGCTTTCAATAACAGTGAAAACAGAGCCCTCATACCCTCTCTGTGCTATCTCTAAGTGCCATGCTAGTTCTAGCAGATGAATTAATCAGAAGCCTGAGTTTTGGAGGTGGTACACATACGCGGACAACCGAGTTTGTTCTCTTGAATAGCTTGTCAGCCAGTTCAAGCACAAGGCCAAGAGCTAGCCGATTTTGCCTACAAGATAACACAATCCTGGCACCAGTTCTTGAAGACAGAATCGAATGCTTTGTAGGCCTGCACAGTGTTTGCTGAGTTCCGCTATGTGGAACTCTGCGAATTGGCAAAATAACTCAGACGTGCTCCGCTGAGTTCCCCAGAGTGAAGTAAGTTGCATTGCTCGTGCTGATTTTTAACAACAGGCTTTTGTCCCATGCTGTAAAAGCACAACTGCACCACACGCAGTGCAAGAGGGTGCAGCTCCTTTTTGCCGATCGAGTAGATGTTCTGTTTGAGCAGCAGCTTCCTCAACATGAGCAGTAGGTTTCTCAACGTGAGCTGTAGTGACCTGCCACAACCACCCGTGTTGAGAAATCTCACCAGGAGGTGGTCTAGAGTTGGATTTTCCTCCCTTGTGCCCGCCAACTTACTATTGGCAAGCCATGAGAGAGGAAAAACTGCTTCAGCAACTCTGTGGAGTTTTTCAGAACACCCCACAGAGCGCAGAGAGGGAAAAACTCTGCAAACTCCATGAGCAGAGTTTGCCATCCAGGCATAATGCTTTGCAGAGCCTTGGGGGTTTCACTGGAGGCTTTTTCAGTCGAGATAATTTCTGGTGTAATGCTCATCTGTGATCTGCTTCTCCTACCTGGGTAAAGTTTCTCTCTTTAGTGGTCAAGTGGTAGTCCTTATATATTGTATCTTATCTAAGATGGAATTTGCAATGTCACAGTAGGAATGTTTTGACCTGATCATATACAACAGTGGATGTACTATTAAGGTAAAAATATGTCAATATAGACTACATTATTTGGGTTATGGTTGTTTTATGACCTTGAAAAAGGCGCCTGTCTCAGACTGATGTTGCATTGCGGCTTTTGTTGATGTCTATATCAACATCTGCATCAAAGGCAGTCAAGTTGATGATTCAGCATAACTTGAGCGAAAATGGTAGGTTCCATTGTCAAAGATGTCAGCCTCCATGATCTAGGATGGTGACAATCATTACGAAGGAAGGATTTGGGGCCAAAGGTAAACTAGTTGTATAGACTTAATAAAATGGAGACATTAGCTAAAAAGAACCTGTCCTGTGTGTGTTTTGGTAATCAAAAAAGAAATAAGCCTACAAGCGAGTGATTAAAATATTATAATTTTGGGGGAAAAGAATCATATGATTTATGACATTCCTGGAATAATTTCTAAGCTAAATAGTTGCTAAATGATCTTGATTATCAAACATAATCATTATACATTTACAGAATAAGTGCACATGTCAGAAACAGGCGTTTGATGAAGTATCAATTCATCACTTGTTACATGTTATATAATGTCTTCAAACTGAAAAGAACAAGAGGTCTATGTGGTGAAAGACATGATGCTTACTGCACAAAAACAATCCTCCTCATAAAGCAGGCACCCTTGCACCATGGTGCAAAGGCGCCTGTACTGGTGGTGGGCAGCACAATGTGCCTGGGCAAGGACGCAACAGAAATTAACCATATCTTTGTAAGTATGGCACATTTCTGATGTCTCCCTTTCAATCAAAGCAGCAATTTGCATTGCTACACTGTGATGCCTAAATGTTAGTAAATTTCATTACAAGACCGGAGGCTACATTATGCATTATCTTTTAATGCAGTCACAAGCAGCCGCACTACATCATAAAGTAATACGATTCTAGAATGGAACAGACAGATAGTATGAGAGGCATGAGTACCAAACAAACTACCTCTTTTAAATGTGACTTTCAAGCAGATAAGTTCTCTCACTATTACTCTTTTGTTCCATTGCCAAATGTTTTCTTTTATTCATGTAGTTTGACATTGTTATTGATTGCGACATCCTGTTCTCAGGTACTGTAATTGCCTATGGAGATATGGTTGCTTTGAAGAGGTTTTCTTTCCCTCCTTGTCCCCTCCTATTCCCTTTGATTTCCAATTTTTGGTCATCAAGCACTCATGCCCTTCCCCTTACCGGACTGCTCCTTGAATCAGTCGACCTCCGGCGGATCCGCACTCGGCGCTTTTGATTGTAATTGTGGAGATCGTGTTCCATTATCTCTTCACTCTACGGTCTCTGCGTTTGGTGAGGATTGGTTGCTTCTTGCCTTTCTGACTCCCGGGTTCCTGGATTCACTCGCGTCTAGACCCGCTTCTCCCTTTTGCTTGAAAATAAAAAAGGAAAGACGATCGAGGCTTCCGACCTCATCCTTTAGAGGAGCGGTCCTTGGCAACGGTAGCGCTATGCACATGTGTTTCCAGTGTTCTTTCCTTTAATTCCTCTGGTAGCAGCTGTTTTCGAGCATGCTTGTCAGTTACCAGCTGCTATCGGAGACTGTGCCCCATACGCTTTAATTTGTTACATCGCTTCGTGCAAAAATATCCCCCCCCAAAAAAAAGATTAAGGGAGAACTTCATTATTATAACAAAAGCACAGCATATTATATTTTTTATCACTTTTACAATAATGTATTAATTATAATTTATCAATACAGACCAAATCTCCCACATTATGTCAGATATTGAATCAGATGATGCTGCAGCTAGCTCCCCTAATTATAACAATGAATCTTTCAAAACCTTTATTTGAAAGGAAATGAGGTCCTGTATATTAGACACATTTAAAGAGGTTATATCCTCAAAAAGACCTCTCCGCTTTCAGGACGAACTTCCTGAAGAACCCACTTCCCATAATGTAACATATATTAACCAGGTGAAAAGACATAAAAATCTAAGAACACTGAGCATTCTTCAAAGAGCACTATGGGAGGTCCTAGCACCTATTCTGATTTGGGAGGTCTTAGCACCTCAAACACTTTGAGAGGTCCTCGTACCTCCAATACTACAGGTGTACTTAGCGGCACAAATTACTCTGGTGTCCTTCGTGGCACGACTTAAATGGGTGTCCCTAGCGGCACAAATTATCGATGTGCTCATAACACTGTAGATACTGATTCTGAAGACGAAGACAGATTCTCTAATCCTTCTGATGAATTTGCCCTTGATTTAGATGACGAGGAGCTTGATTTGAATACCCATGTTAATAATGATTCACCGTCCTCATCTAAGAATGTCATCCTCAATCATTTGGGTGAGGAAATATTTGAGAGGCATGAGCACCAAACAGACTGCCTCTTTTAAATGTGACTTTCAAGCAGATAAGTTCTCTCACTATTACTCTTTTGTTCCTTTGTCAAATGTTTTCTTTCATTCATGTAGTTTTGACATTGTTATTGATTGCGACATCCTGTTCTCAGGTACTGTAATTGCCTATGGAGATATGGTTGCTTTGAAGAGGTTTTCTTCCCCTCCTTGTCCCCTCCTCCTCCCCTTGATTTCCAATTTTTGGTCATCAAGCCCTCCCGCCCTTCCCCTTACTGGACTGCTCCTTGAATCAGTCGACCTCAGGCGGATCCGCACTCGGCGCTTTTGATTGTAATTGCGGAGATCATGTTCCCTTATCTCTTCACTCTACAAACTACGCGTTTGGTGTGGATCGCCGCTTCTTGCCTTTCTGACTCTCGGGTTCCTGGATTCACTCGCGTCTAGACCCGCTTCTCCCTTTTGCTTAACATAAAAAAAGAAAAGAAGGTTGAGGCTTCCGGCCGCATCCTTTAGAGGAGCGGTCCTTGGCAACGGTAGTGCTATTCACATGTGTTTCCAGTGTTCTTTCCTTTAATTCCTCTGGTAGCAGCTGTTCTCGAGCATGCTTGCCAGTTACCAGGTGCTACTGGAGACTGTGCCCCATACACTTTAATTTGTTACATCGCTTCGTGCAAAAATATCCCCCCCCCCAAACAAAAAGATTAAGGGAGAACTTCATTATTATAACAAAAGCTCAGCATATTATATTTTTAATCACTTTTACAATAATGTATTAATTATAATTCATCAATGTCAGATATTGAGTCAGATGATACTGCAGCTAGCTCCCCTAATTATAACAATGAATCTTTCAAAACCTTTCTTCGAAAGAAAATGAGGTCCTGTATATTAGACACATTTAAAGAGGTTATGTCCTCAAAAAGACCTCTCCACTTCCAGGACGAGCTTTCTGAAGAACCCTCTACCCATAATGTAACATATATTAACCAGGTGAAAAGATATAAAAAATCTAAGAACACTGAGCCTTCTTCAAAGAGCACTATGGGAGGTCCTAGCACCTGAACTGACTTGGGAGGTCATAGCACCTCAAACACTTTGAGAGGTCCTCGTACCTCCAATACTACAGGTGTTCTTAGCGGCACAAATTACTCTGGTGTCCCTCATGGCACGACTTACATGGGTGTCCCTAGCGGCACAAATTATCAAAGTGCTCATAACACTGTAGATACTGATTCTGAAGACGAAGACAGATTCCCTAATCCTTCTGATGAATTTGTCCTTGATTTAGATGACTAGGACCTTGATTTTAATACCCAACTTAATGATAATTCACCGTCCTCATCTAAGAATGTCATCCTCAATCCTTTGGGTGAGGAAATGTTTTCACCACTTAACATCTCCCACCCCAGAAGCTCAGAATAGTTCCCCCAAGATCATGTGCTAAAATTCATTAAGAGATGGCTCAGAAACACCCTGAAAAGAGAGACTCGTAGTACTCTTAAGTCCTCCGAGTGTCCTAGACTGGCAAGTCAAGATAAGGTCTGTCAGACCCCCAACTTTGACCCCGACTTAATTATGTTTTTGTTCAAACTGGGTAAGGATCCCAGGAAGGGTATGGAGAAGTCCCTTGGAATTTAGATAAGTCAACACCGGCTAGGTTCATAGCGGACTTGACTTATCTGGCTATGGAGGTAGAGCTAATGTGCCTGAATGGTTTAACAAAGGAAACAAGAAGTTGATTTTCATCATGAGGGCGAAGGTCTCTCATTCTTTTATCATATTCTTTCATATAGTCCACAACACAGAGCTTCTTACACAGGTCAAAGCGAGGATAGAAAATGGAATCTGACATAGTTTTGGTTCTTCTAACACCATGCATATAATAGGATCTATTAGAAATTTCAAGACATTTGATATCAGAAACGCTACAGCAAGAAATTAGGCATATGAGTGTTGCAAGTTTAATAGAAAGACATTTCCTATTGAGAAAGGAATTCTCAGGCCAAGAAGTAAAAAGGTCTAGAATAGCCTTAACATCCCACATGGATTGGTATTTAGGTCTAGGTGATCTCTTACGGTTGATGCTTATAATGAATCTACAAACAATAACATTTTTACTTACCATTGACAAGGGAGTGAACAGCAGAAATTGCTGAACCTATAACAATTAATTGATCTATAGGAAAGGCCATTGTCAAATTGTTCAACAAGAAAATTAACTATGTGTATGACAAGAGCATCGACAGAATCTAAGTTCCTCTCCAGGCACCAACGAAACCATTTTCTCCTAATGTTGTTGTACCTATAGTGTGTTCCAGGGGCCTAAGATTCTCCGAGGAGAGTCGCTGCTGATGACGAAAGGCCAGACAGTTCATTGGATTTCCTGACACTTTCCAGGCAAGAAGGTTCAAATTCCCGGGAAGAATTAGATGGTGATCTTCTCTGTCAAGTAAACAACGAGGACTGGCCCACTGTGTAGGAGTTCTGGAATCTAGTTAGTATTCCATGTCACCTGTAAGTGTAGCTGTATCAGCTGGGCACAAGCAGTCTTTGTTTAAAAAACCCTCACACACCAACCTGGTTGGTGTCATGCTTCATCATCGGGGTCCAGCCAGGCAGCCGAGTGCCACCTGGCTGTGCTTCAACGCCTGACTACAGCGGAGCGGGTGTCGTGCAATAGTGTGAAGTAGATGAAGGTGAATGTTAAAATGCACCTCTGGGAATCCTTGCCTGGTAATTTTATTCGTGGCGGCCCAGGGTGTTGATTAAAAGCTATGTGTTGCAACTGATAGTAAAAAAAATTATGATTACTAAGTTGACTTAGTTGCGGTCTACATGTTTCAGTCCCTGTAGAGTCTGGGCGGGACTTTCTTCAGGACCAGGGTAAGTGAGTGGCAAAAAGGAAAGCCACGTGTTTAAGTCTCCTGCACACGCGCTAAGGTGTGTGGAAAAAAGGTGGTGGAAGGAGCGCCTGTGAGTTACAGGCACCTTCAGGGAAGTGAAAAAATCCTGTTGGAAGGAAAAACAAACAATGCACACCAGTGCGTTAAGAGGATGGTTGCAAGCGTGCGTTCGCTATATTACAACAGGTGTACGATGGTGTGCAAGGTGATTGCTGCTATCAGAGAGAACAGGTGACAGTGGGTAGAGCACAGTATACTGTGAGTGCTACCATGGCTGTGCTGTAGATTAATAAGGTGGCGCTATGGGGCCTGGTGGTGTTCTCAGTAACCTAGGTGTCTTCTCTGTCTGCATTTGAAACCAGACCCTTGACTGCTGGAATTAAGAAAGGAATGTTGCAAGCCAATTCTAGGGTGATCGGGAACCAGGCCTGAGACGGCCAAAAGGGGGTTATCAGGATTAAAGAACATTGGTCTTGTCTCACTTTCTGAAGAACCCTTTGAATCATAGGAAAGGGAGGGATGGCGTAACCCTGAAGGTCTGACCAGGAATGAAGAAAGGCGTTCACTGCAAGAGCGCCCAGGTCTGGCATCCAGCTGAAATATTTCTCTCACTGTAAGGTTAGTCTGCTCACAAATAAATCCACATTAAGTGGGCCCCAGTTTTGATTCAGAGCGTTGAAGACATTCACGTCAAGTTTCCAATCGCTGAAGTCTAAAAGGAATCTCTAGTTCCAATCTGTGGAAATGTTTGACTTTTCCGGGAGATATTCTGCCTTTAGAGCAATCTTGTGCTCTCAACAAAACATCCATAGCCTCTTGGCTAAGTTGGATAAGTCTGCTGATCTGGTCCTGCCTAGGCGGTTGATGTAGGATACTGCGAAGATGTTGTCCATATTCAGGATAACAGATCTCCCTTAAAGAGAGTGTCTGAAGCTCATAAGAGCATATAATCCTGCTGTAAGTTCTTAATAGTTTATGTAGTGGGAGGTCTCCACAAGAGACCAAACACCACCAGCGTTTTGGTTGAGTAGGCGAGCACCCTAACCATGAAGGCTCGCATCTGATTCCAGAACAAACTCCGGAGTTGAGCCAAAGATTGTCTTGCCATTCCAGGCTTCCAAATTCTTCAGCCACCAGGACAGTTCCGACCTGGCTTCTTGATCTAGGGTTACAAGATCCCTGTACCAAAGGCCAGATCTGAGAGCTTTCCATTTTATTCTCTGAAGTAGTTGAGAGGTCCTGGGAAAATGGCTTGAATAGAGGATGAAAGGAGACCTAAATGTCTGGCTCACTCCCTTAGAGATAGAGAATCTTGTTTTAGAACAAACCTGATCTCTTTGCGAATTTTGGCAATCTTCTTCGGAGGAGGTAGTAGAAGACATTTTGAAGTGTTTACAGTAAAGCCGAGGAACTCCAGGGATCTGGAGGGAGTAAGGATTGATTTTTCCCTTTTTATAATAAACCCTAGACTCTCTATGAGATCCATTGCAACCTTCATGTCTTTCAGGAGTTGCGAGTGGTGCTGGGACATAATGAGAATGTCGTCCAAATAAATAATTAAGTGAATACCTCTTTCCCTCAAAAGGGAGGTGATAGTTCTCATAATCTTGGTGAAACACCAGGGGCAGAGGAAAGCCCGAAAGGTAGGGCTTGAAATTGAAAGAGTCGATTTTTCCAATCGAATTGAAGGAAGGGTTGGTGTTCTTTGGCCAGTGGAATTGTAAAGTAAGCGTCTTTTAAGTCTAGTTTGACCAACCCGTTTCCCTCTAGAAGTAGGTCTCACAGGAGGTGAATGCCCTCCAGTTTGAAATGTTTGTAGACCAGAAACTTGTTCAATTCCCGTAAGTTTATGATGGGTCTCCAACCTCTGTCCTTTTTTTTAACAAGAAAAAGTGTGCTTAGAAATCTCTTTAAACTCCAGGGAACCTCTAAAATTGCACCTTTCTGAAGCGTGGAGGCAATCTCTTCGTCCACAATTTGTTGTTGATCCTCTGTGAGAGTTAGAGCTTTCGGGGGGAACGTTTGAACAGGGATATTGGTAAAGTCTATTTTGAAACCTCAAAAAGTCTCCAGAACCCAAGGGTCTTGAGTTAAGGTTTCCCAAAAGTGGTAAAAGAATTGAAGTGTGCCCCCTACCTTTGGAGGGGAAGAAGAAAGAGCAAGAGGTGTCCTTACTTTGAAGATTGGTGTTGATGAGAATGCCGCAGGATCTGAAACCTCTGTTCCGTGAGCCTCTTCCTCTTGGTGGATTGAATTGAGAGATGGATGTGAAGAAGCCTCTACAGAGCCTCTGAATCTGGAGAAGGACCTTTGGCTGCCCCAGCTGGAAGAAAGCCCCCTTCCAGCCGGACCAAAAAGGTTGGAGTTAAAAACACGCCTCATATTAGCTTGAGCTTTGTCAAGGGCTGTGAAGGTAGAAACATATTTGCCGATCGACTTAATCATATCCTCACCAAAGAGGAGGCCCTTTGGATTTTGTGAGGGTTCTTTTTCGGCCATATCCCCTAGTTTGGGATTGATCTTAATGAGAATGACTCTTCTTCTCTTGATGTTAAGGCTAGCGTTGGCATTACCGAGGAAGACCAAGGCCCTTTGGCTTGCAATTTAACATAACACTTACCAACATACCAGGCCCCTACATTTCCCATTTGTTCCACTTGCTGTTATATGCCACTACTGTGTAGCATAAAGGGATCGTGGGTGCATTCACAAAACCTTGCACAAACACATATGAAAGATGCAAAATTCAAACTACTGGCGCATTGATTGTTTCTTGGTGTGGTACACTTGCTCTCTGGTTCCTGTTGGGGTACAATTGCTTTCTGTTGGGTGGAACCAAAGCAGTATGTGAATTCAGCCTTTATATTGTTGGGAGTTTGGAAATCTTGAGGAAACTGAATAAAATTGTTCTTGTGGCTCATCATCGTAGTAAGGAAGTACTGGAGCACACAACAGAAATTTGCTTGTAACATCTCATTACAGTGTTCAACAGTGTACTCAAAGGATCCGGTAGCTGCAAAATTTAGCACTGCCATAGTTTTGACATGTGCATTAGTAATTTTTGGATTTTAATTCCAAGATGAAAGTTTAGGCTCCTGTTCATGAGTTAAATCCATTATAGTTTGATGGTTTAGTCTATATTTCATAGTATTTGCCTTTGTTGCATGATGGCAAGGTCTGCAAAGGGATGCATGACTCTTGGCTGGTGTCTTCTCACTCTTCCAGCAGCCAGATGTCATGAGTGATGTCACTGACCACGTCATGAGTGATGTAATATGTGACATCATCAGCAGTGCATTGCACGCGCAAGTTATAGTGAGTCCAACTAACTATAACGTGGGAATTTCAATGGTTTTATGCGAGTAAAATTTCCTGGTAACTATAAATGGTGTAAAACCTATGGTTTTTTCGGTGAATTTCATAGGTTTTTTAAATGCTACTTCCTAACTATAACGTGTGTAAAACCTATGGTTTTTTCAGTGAATTTCATAGGTTTTTTAAATGCTACTTCCTAACTATAACGTGTGTAAAACCTATGGTTTTTTCAGTGAATTTTCAAGGTTTTGTAAATGCTAATTCCTAACTATATATGGTCTATAACCTATGGTTTTTTCAGTGAATTTCAATGGTTTTTTAATAGCAAATATCAAAAGCTTTAAAATGTCAAGTACGTGGTAGGTAAAAACATTTTCGTGTTTATGCACGCTGATGTGCTTTCAACGCTGCCCCCCCTCTTTTCTTTTAGGAGTATTCTCTCTTTGCAGATAGTGAAGGGTAGGTAACGCAGGCCTTTGCCCCCGTTGTAATCCGTCGTGCCTGCTTCCCTCTCCATTTGATTGATTGTTATCCAAGCATTTACTGTTTTGGAATTGGTTCTCTTTGGTTCATTCTCTATTTACAAACAAGCACAGAGTCGCAATACTCTGTTTAGTCTTTGCAGATAGTGAAGGATAGGTAACGCAGGCTTTAGCCCCCGTTGTAATCCGTTGTGCCTATTTTTATCCCTCATTTGATTGATTGTTTGGCCAAACATTGATCGTTCAGAATTGGTTCTCTTTGGGTGATTCTCTATTCACAAATAAGCACAGAGTCGCACTACTCTGTTTAGTCTTTGCGGATAGTGAAGGATAGGTAGTGCAGACTTTTGTCCCCTTTGTAATCCGTCATGCCTATCTCTGCCCCGTTTGTTGGTAGTTGGTTCAGCCCGGACCGTTTATTAGAGGTAGATCATCCGACTCCACCAGAGGACACCCCTAATAAAAAGGACATATATATAAAATGCGGACTAGCCGCTGTATCATGCAAGCAAACTATAACATAAAAATCGTTGGAAAAAACAAAAGGAATCAAGCAAAATCAGTAGGCCACTGATGGGATCTCTTTTTGACCTCCCTAAAATAGAAACATTAGGAACAACCCCCCATGAGAAATATGAAACTAGTGAGAGGAACCGAGCTCGACGCCATGATGTCTGCAAGACAGCTCGGCTCCGCCGCCCACCCCGCCCAAAATAACGACAAACCCTATGCAAATATTATAAATATATACAACACACCAGCAAAGTAACAGGGTAAAACGTTTTATTAAATAACTATTTACATGGCAGCCTGCTGCAACATCGATCCAAATGCATGACGCTGTTCCTGTCCCTCCTTGTGCAGCAGGTCCGCGGCTACGCCCATCCGGAAGATAAGGCCCCCGGCACATATAGGGCGGGGTCTTGCTGGCAGCCATCGGCCAAAGAGGTCGTTGGGTGGATGGCCCGGAAGCACCACGGCCACGATGTTGTTGTACTGGCCTTCCCATTCGTCCACCCTGAGGTGGCATCCAGCGAGCCACGGGTGGGGGGGGGGTGAATGCCTTGCTGATGACCCCCCCTCTTATTGCCTGGTCCGACCATCACATATACCTGCGCCAGGAGACGGCGTGGGGTGCACTGGGAGGGAGAGGCGGCGCGAACAAGCCTCCCCCACCTCCCCAGGTGGAGGTTCCTCAGTTGCACCCCAGCGCTTCACTCGGCCAGCTGAGTTGCGCCCGCTCTTGCGGCACAGTGCCTCGCTCGGCCAGCTGAGTTGCGCCCGCTCTTGCGGCACAGTGGCTCGCTCGGCCTGCTGAGTCTCACCCGCTCTTGCGGCACAGTGCCTCACTCGGCCGGTTGAGTTTCGCCTGCTCTTGCGGCTACAACGTCTCACCCGCCTCCGGCCGCAACCACAGCGCCAACGATCGCTGCTGACGGAGGGGAGCCTTGCCGGTGAGAGCCACTGATCTGAAGAACCGCTGCCTGCGGTGCCTCCCTGAGCCGCTTGACGGAGGCCCCCGAGGGGCGGTGTGGTGGCGCGGACTCGGAGGGGGCGCTTGGCTCCTGCCCCCTCCCCAAGTCTTGTTGCCCTGGTGTGGCCTGAGATCGCCCCCAACATAGGCGGCCGGCTCCCGGGGTCCGGCGGGACTTTTAGCCTTTTGGTGACTCTTCCATTCTGGACCCTGTCCCACAATCCGTTTGACCTGGGGACACGTCCTGCGGTGCCCTCGCAATGCGGCCTGGTCCCTGAATGTGTGCGGGGGGACGGTGTTGATTGGATCAAGATGGCGGCTGGTGCCCTTCTTCATGGCTCACGTCCGGACCGGGCGACTGTTCCACGCCCCCGAGGGGCGGTGTGGTGGCGCGGACTCGGAGGGGGTGCTTGGCTCCTGCCCCCTCCCCAAGTCTTGTTGCCCTGGTGTGGCCTGAGATCGCCCCCGACATAGGCTGCCAGCTCCCGGGGTCCGGCGGGACTTTTAGCCTTTTGGTGACTCTTCCATTCTGGACCTTGTCCCACAATCCGTTTGACCTGAAGACACGTCCTGCGGTGCCCTCGCAATGCGGCCTGGTCCCTGAATGTGTGCGGTGGGACGGTATTGATTGGATCAAGATGGCGGCTTCACACAAAGCTGACTCAAGTGTTGCTGCTGATGCTATGCAGACAAAAACTGGTTTTCAGTTTGTACATTCTTCAGGATTTTTCCATCCAAGGCTGGTTGAGAGTTTGTAGAACGATGGCTTCAGATTTTCAACATACTACTCTTCAACATTCTTCATAAATGTAAGAATGTGAGACTCACTAGGAGAACGTCTGTTTATCTTTCCTTTCAAAATGCTGCCAACAATATTTTCTGTATGGAAGACACCATCTTGTAGCATAAAGGGCTGCGTCAAGGGTGGTATTGCCCAGAATGTCTTGTTTTCAAGTGCTCGTAATGACGAAGCCAGGACTGTGGCAGAGCGTCCAAAATCTACAAAAAACACCACTGCCAACTCTTCAATAACTTCCATCACCCAGCACCACATTTCCAAAGAAACAGCATAGCAAGCTTTCGTGGCCTTTAGAGTTTTCGGAAGCAGTTTCCCAAGACCATCACTGCAGCCATTGCAATCCAACAGAGGAACTTTTTCCAAGATCGGCATATTAACAGGGATGCTGGTGTAATCGGGGCTCTTGCAGCCATTCAACTTAATTGAAGCTTTCACAATGACAGACCGCCCACTGAACTTCGTGCCATGACATTTACTTATAACATTCTGCTGGGTCTTCGCCGAACTGAAGTCTACAAATGCAAAGCATTTCATTCCGCTTTGACATTTCTTGACATGTAGTGGGTTGAAGTCTTTAAAGAGGTCCACAATTTGCTCCTCAGTCACATCACTTGAAAGATTCCCCAAGCCAGGCAGGTCCCACACCACTTGAAAGGACCTGCCTGGCCTCGACCAAAATGGTGCCAGTATGGGAGCGACTTGCAACTCCTTATGACGTTCTAGTTACTTAGCCTTGACGTTATGGGTGATGTATGCGGTCTTCGTGCACATGCGGGCGGGGAAGGGTACTGACTGGGCATATGGACAACCCTATTGATGTCGGTTTTTCATTATTGATTATTGTATTATTAAAGCTTCGAAGTAATGTTACCCATGATACTCGCCCTTGGTGTGCGTATGGACGATTTTATTGTAACTGATCCTGTTATACTTTCGAATAAAAAATCAACCTTCACTGATCCTGCAACCGTTTGTCACGTTTATTTTTTTCAATTAAATGGCTCGCTTGTTACATACTCCTATACCCCTGGCTTTTGACCCTTTCCTACGCGCGGTCTGTACTACCGCCCTCGGGCGATCTATGTAATGAACAGACTACCATTGCCGAGACACAAGGGAATGCATCTCAGAGAGATAAGTCAAGTACGTGGTAGATAAAAACATTTTTGTGTTTATGCACGCTGATGTTCTTTGAACGCTGCCCCCCCCCTCTTTTCTTTTTCTGCAGGTTACATTGGAATTTCAGCTAAAGTATGGAGAAGACCTAAACCGCAGCGTGTTCCACGCGAGGAAAAATAGGCTAGCTCTGTGAGACGGTACATTATATGTACGAGCTATCTCTGGGAGCGTGAAAGATTGTATGGTATGAATGTGCGCATGGGCCCTGATTTGTACGGTATGAATGCGTATGTGTGGCGCACGACTGGGTCAATAAAAGAATGCTTTTTGTATGACTGAGGCGTTAATCGAACGGTTAATGGAATGAGAAAAATAAGCCCGAACATGGTATCCGCATGTGAAGGACGAAAAAGAATATAGCACTTTCCTTACTTAGAAACGACTCTCTCTGGAGCTAGTGAATGGGAGAGTAGCCTACACCAGAAACTTGAAGGGTTATTTCAGTACGACGAACCCGACCCCAACAGATATTCCAAATGTACCCCCAAAATAATGCGCACCAGTAAGTCAATTTATGTGCTGACTAAATAAGAGAAGTTAGCTCGGCTCCGCCGCCCACCCCGCCCAAAATAACGACAAACCCTTTAAAAATATTATAAATATATACAACACACCAGCAAAGTAACAGGGTAAAACGTTTTATTAAATAACTATTTACATGGCAGCCTGCTGCAACATCGATCCAAATGCATGACGCTGTTCCTGTCGAGGTAGCATAGGTGGTGGCCTAGGGGTGGAGGACCGTTGTGCAAATAGCCCGGGGGCGACACCACACGCCAAGGCCCATCCCCGCGGTCAGCTGTAGCAGGGCGACCCTTAGCGTTTCACTCCCCGGTTAGCTGCACCATGACTGCCATTGGCGTTCCACTCAGTTGGATGGCTGGGGACCCGCTCCGGTGGCCGGGGTGAAGAGCGGCTGTTGCTGCGGAACGTTCAAAATGGCGGCCGACTCCCCGGATTTGGGCCTGGTCCACTAGAACGACTCTGGACTACCCTGGAACTCGAATAATGGCATAGATTTTCTGTCAATACACACTCATATATGTCTCCTCAACCAATCATATTTGTTCCCGCACAATTTCATATTCAAATTAACATTTCAGTTGGTTATCCTTTCAATATTTTCAAAGTCACATAACGGTCACCCTTCACCCTCTGCCTTCTCTGGCTGTTACCATGGTAACAGCTCAATCTGCACCTAGCTGAAGGCACAGGTCAAAAGTTCATACCTCAACGTTCTAAATCCAAGCAAAAAGGATAATTTCCCTCCAAACACACCTGCCTATCCACTCTTGTTTTACATTTCTTTATTTTCCACGACCAATAGAAGATTTGTTTATAATAAAACTATAACATACAGCGTAGTCTTCAATCTTGAAGTATATCAATTAACCAATCATGTTCAGTTTTCCTTTAACACCAAACCTCACACACTTTTTTTATCGTGACTTTCACCATCTACTTGCCATTCCACTTCACAAACCCATCGGAGTACTACTGCATCTACCTTGAAAATGAAGGTTTGGCTTGTAGGACACAGTTATAGTCACTGGAGTGAAAAAAATGCTGCAAACAGACGAATTTGTAACCTTGACTTACCAAATGTGCAGATTACGTGGATTGGCCAAAGAGGATTAAGATTTCACCAATTGATACCATTGGTGAAAACTTTTATGCATCTCCCTGAACCTAACCTGATAATTGTGCACTGTGGTGGCAATGATCTAGGCACATTAACAGGGGTAGGTCTGGAAATGCTTCTAAAAGACACCTTTCGTCAATTGATGTCACTTTTTCCTCGAACTGTCTTGGTGTATTCAAATATATGCCAAAGACAAAAATGGAATTGGTCCA
Source organism: Lissotriton helveticus (assembly GCF_964261635.1). NCBI lineage: Eukaryota > Metazoa > Chordata > Amphibia > Caudata > Salamandridae > Lissotriton > Lissotriton helveticus. Next base: position 2,119,548,964 of record NC_136057.1, on the reverse strand, counting down.
ATGAACGTTGTCCACAGATTGAGAAAGCAAGGAAACATGTAAATAAATCTGTTTCTGCTTTCCTCAGAGAATATAACATGGGTTCTATATACAACAACAACCTACGTTTCAACATGGAAGGCATCTATTGGAGAGATGGTGTTCATTTCACGGATGAGGAAAATAGAATTTTCCTCTGTAACATGAGACTCTGCATCGGAACTTACTTATAAGTTCAGCAAAAACTCAATTAACACAAGGGCTCTTTTAAGAGCCACCTTAGATCTAAACACTCAAACTTGTAATTTATCTCCATCTTTCCTTATGTTTTTTGATCACCGTGCGCGACCGAGTGCGCGCACCTCGTAACTTATTTGCGAAAAAAAGCTACTTTTACACTTTCGTCATCCTTAATAAACCCCTCAAGAAACCTACGAAATCAAACACTCTCCACCCTGCTCCCTTTCCATTCTCACCACTATAGTTTTTCACAGTCTTGTAAATAGGGGTGCGCGACCGAATGCATGCACCCCGCAAATGTTTTCTCCCAAAAAAAAATAGTATTTTCGCGCTCAGGGTCCATACTGTACCCCCTTAGAAAACCTACCCAGCCAGACAATCTCTACCTTCTCCCCTTTCCATGTACTAACCCTTTGTTCTGTATTATATATTCACTCGCACTAACAAAATGGCGGACAACACTTCCTGATTTCCTCCGAATCGAATGTTGACAGACGTTAAACAGCAAATCACAATGCCGCTTGCGCACACCCTCATAGGTGCGCGCACCCGTGCTCGCTTACAGATATATAACTGATTTCAACTTTAATTTTCTCAGCAACTACTGAACGGATTTACACCATTTAAACAAAAGCGTGATCTGCGACCCACACTCTACCTTTCTACCAAATTTCTTATAAATCCATTCAGCCGTTCGAGCTGTAGCCGTGTCTAAACGTCCTATGGAAAATAACATGAGAAAAACACGTTTTGGGACCCCCCTTTTATCTCAGCCCCCACTTCACCAATCCCCCCAAAACTTTCACAGAATGAGCGCAGCGGACCTAGCCATCCTCTTTGAGAAATTCGCAAACATTCGTCCACCAGGGCCAAAGTTATTCCCAATAGAATGTTGCGGATTTCCTATGGAAACTAGTTCCTAACTATAACTACCTACTGGCGACCGCCAGTAGGTAATATATATATATATATATATATATATATATTCACTGAAAAAACCATAGGTTATAGACCATATATAGTTAGGAATTAGCATTTAAAAAACCTTATTTTACTCACACAAAACCATTGAAATTCCATATATAGTTAGTTGCACTAACTATATATTGCGCACCCGCAATCCACTGCTGATGATGTCACATATTACATCATTCATGACATGGTCAGTGACATCACTGATGACATCACTGATGACATCTCAAATGACATCACTGATGACATCACTGATGACATCTCAAATGACATCACTGATAACATCTCAAATGACATCCCTGATGACATCACTGATGACATCTCAAATGACATCACTGATGACATCTCATTTGACATCAATGGTCACATCACTGATGATATCATTCATGTGACAATACAATGCATCTCCTCACACTTTAATATAACCTCTGTTACACCCAGTGTTAAATACAGAATATAATTTTTTAAACCATTGACACACCAATACTAGTTACTACATACGCACTCACTGATTCCTTCGTCTACACACACATTCACTCATTCACCCATACAATCATTCATACATACAATCACTCATCTTTACAACACTATCATATGCACTCATACACCTATACAGACACTCACACTCTGCCACTGATCCATGGAGTTAATCACACACCTAGTCAGTCCTGTAAAGAATCAATCACACTTCCATTTTCTAATCTATACAGTTAAACATAGAGTACCTTACATTTTCAAACATATACTAACACATACTTACTCTCTTATACAATCATTGATACAAGAACACATTGATCTGCACAGAGTCAGACATCTCCCAGCCAGCCACACACACACTCAGTCTCCCATACAAATACTTGGACAATCAATCAATAACCCATATAGTTACTCATATAGCTACTGATCAACACATGCAGCACTTTACAGAACAACAGACATAATGATGCACAAACTAAGACAGTTTAGTCACTAACCCATGCACTCAGTGAGACACATTTAATCACTTACTCATTCATAAAGTCAGTCACGCACCTACTAAATCTTTTATTTAGGCACTTCTACATCTACTCATTTTTCAATATGTAAAACATATTTAAACTTTACAGAAACACACAGTCAATGGATGATGTCATCAGTGATGTCATCAGTGATGTCATTTGAGATGTCATCAGTGATGTCATCAGTGATGTCACTGACCATGTCATGAATGATGTAATATGTGACATCATCAGCAGTGGATTGCGGGTGCGCAATATATAGTTAGTGCAACTAACTATATATGGAATTTCAATGGTTTTGTGTGAGTAAAATAAGGTTTTTTAAATGCTAATTCCTAACTATATATGGTCTATAACCTATGGTTTTTTCAGTGAATTTTCAAGGTTTTGTAAATGCTAATTCCTAACTATATATGGTCTATAACCTATGGTTTTTTCAGTGAATATATATATATATATATATATTCAAACAAAACGGCGTTCCAAGCGCGCTACTCAGGTACCAAAAGATTCCACACCAACAAGCAGGTCTGTCAAGTAGGTAGGGTTTATTCACGCCATAAGCCCTACGTGACGCGTTTCGCACTCCATGAGTGCTTGTTCACACAATGATGCTAGAAAAGTTTGCTGTATTTACCGTGTGCATACATGAACATAAACATAGGACTATCTATGTATACAACATTATGAAAACGCCATCTTATAATAGCAATATAAGTCTTACATTGATGGTCGTCCGTCCTAGTGCATAATAGTAATAAATCGCATTACAAATAACTGGCTTTGTAAACATAAGTACTTAATAATAGTGCAATCAATTCATATTTCTTGAATCTGAACCACGTGAACCCAAAATTGTAATTGTGTTCCTAATTGAGCAGGTGGACTTTATATGTCAAAATATGCACACAAAGTGAAGAAAATAACTATATAAGCATGTAAGTAGTCAGGCACCCACTCGTACTTGTATATAAGCGCCAAACACGTACAGCCAATCAACTGTCGGAATATTGACACGTGATCGGCATATGTCCATAACCATGGTGACAGTACGTCAACAATGTGCCGGAGTCCCACTCTCGTTACAATAGCACTGTGCGTAAGCGTGCTTATATACGTTAATACAAATATATAAACAAACATATAAGCGGGGACTCTATATGAATGAGCAGAGTGTAGTCTGTTAGCAAAACACATGCTCAAGCATCCCAATGAATGCCAGTGTTGTTGACACGTGATCGGCACTGGAAACACAAGCGGTTTCCTTGGTGACCTAGGAAAATAAGGTCCCATTGTAAAGCATCAACAATGTGATCTTCGTTACTATCCCCTGGTTAGTGGGTAAAAACACATTGGCAAATCGAGTGAATGGTATTCCCTGGTTAGTGGGGGAGTTCACGTGTGGCATGGGTAGTTTTATAGTTCAAAGGTTTGACACAGTCATGAATCCAAACACGGTACAGCAAAAAGCATCCTGCAAAAGATCAGCTTTGAAAAAAACCCCTGTTCCAAAAATCCATCAGTGTTACAGTGCACAGTGATACAAACAAATATATAACATACTTGAAGCAGAGAGTGGAGAAGGCCAAGTTGAAAGGACTCGGGTGCTTGCATCACAAACCTGTGAATAAGTCCTGACCTTTCAACCTGTAGGGAAAAGTACATAAGCACCTGTATCAGAATGAGGAAAAATGTTCAATAATACAGTACCTTACAAACAATATATATTTTTTTTTTTTTTTTTTTTTTTTTTTTTTTTTTTTTTTTTTTTTTCTCTTTCCTAATGTAAATGTACATTATATTCCTCATCAATATTGTGTCCGTTTGGAAAACGTGTGCAGAGACCAATAATGTGTCTCGATTCACGTTGCCTGAGTTTTAAAGCACGATTGCCACCTCTTCCGGATGTGGATACCTGTTCAATAATATAGTATCTTAACAGTTTGGCGTTGGAGAAATGGTAACTTTCAAAGTGCCTGGCTATAGGGTACTGTTTGTCTCTGTTCGTAATGGCTCTAGTATGTTCCAATATGCGTTGTTTGGCCATTTTAGTGGTACTTCCCACGTACCTCAATTCGCAAGGACAAATGAGTACGTATACCACAAATATGGTTGTGCATGTCAAAAATTGTTTTATGGTTTCCATTTTGTTGGTACTAGGATTCCAATATTCCTTGACCATATGGCTATTCGAACAGGCTTTACAGTGCCCGCAAGGAAAAAATCCAGGGAGATCCACCCCCCGTGGTACTATTTCACTGATCATATTGTGTACCAATAAATCACTTAGATTGTGTCCCCTGCGGTAGGTGATGCTAGGTCTTGCTGGTATGGTACTACCTATAATGGGATCATTTTTAAGAATATCCCAGTTCTTCATGATGCTTTTCTTTATTGCCTTGTAGTTACCATTATAGTCAAGGATGATACGGGTAACTTCATTATTCTCATTTGTTACATCATCATTCCTTTCATTGGTTAGTAAGTTCTTGCGTTCCACTGATTTTACTTTCTCCGTAGCCCTTTTGATCACCCATTTAGGGTAGCCCCTGTCGGTGAACCTTTGTACCATAGAAGCCTCCTCTTTAATATAGTCCTCCATGGTGCTACAGTTCCGTTTTGCCCTTAGAAGCTCCCCATACGGGATGCTCCACTTGAGGGGCTCTGGGTGACTGCTAAGGGCATGCAGTAAGGTGTTGCCCGCTGTTTCTTTCCGGAATAATATAGTTTTAAGTTTACTATTCCGTACTTGCACTTTGATGTCCAAATATTCAATCTCCCTGTCACTGATGTTACTTGTTAGTGTGATATTGTTGTTGTTATTATTCAGTTTGGAGATGAAATCAATGGCCATGGTTTTACTGCCTTTCCAGATCACAAAAATGTCATCTATGTATCTTAGCCACATAGTGACATTCTGGAATCCTTCTTGTACATCTGGTCTAATTCTCATGTCTGCCTCCCATGCGCCCATGAACAAGTTGGCAAAGCTCGGGGCAAAACATGTGCCCATCGCGGTACCATGCAGTTGGACATAGATGTCATCATTAAACAAGAAGAAATTGTTGACTAGACAGTATCTTATCATGTCTAAAATCATAGTGGTATGCCCCAAGTATTTGATGTTACGGGTTTTCAGGAATCTCGCACAAGCCTCTATGCCCTGATTGTGTTCTATAGAGGTGTACAGTGAGCTAACATCGAGTGTTATGAGCAGTAGATCTTTATCCCACTTGATATCCTTGATCTTATCAAGAAAATCCTTCGTGTCACGTACATATGTGGGTAGATTTTTTACATATTCCTGCAAGAAGTAGTCCACATATCTGGAGATGTTTTCCAGTACACTCCCTCTGGACGAAATGATGGGTCTGCCTGGTGGATTGTACTTGCATTTATGGACTTTTGGCAGTAGATATAGAATAGGAAGAATAGGAAAGTCTCGTTTTAGATAACAGTATTCCTCCCACTCGATCCATCCCTTATCTTTCCAGTCTGAAAGCTTGTCCCAAATACTGGTAATACTCAGATTGTATTCCACTTTGTTACTTTTTCTGTATGTTTTTCCATCCGTCAGTTGTCTCATCGCTTCCCCTATATACATCTCTTTGGGTAGAATTACAATATTACCTCCCTTGTCTGCAGGACGGATGGTAATACTGTCATCTTCCGAAAGCTCAACCATGGCTGATTTTTCTGCCGATGTGAGGTTATGCTTAAAAGTTTTCATTTTTTTCTGCCAATTATGGCTCCTGTAGTGAAGGAGTTCTTTCCCTACCATCTCCTGAAAGGTGTCTATGTTATCATGATACAACTTCGGGGAAAAAGTGGATTTGGGTTTAAAATTGCTCCTAGCACTGTTGTCATGTTGTATCTCAAGGGCTTCTAAGATACGTTTAGCTTCCATACTTATATCCTGATCATCCATCTCTTCATTCACTTCATCCAAGGCCAATAGATTGTCTATATCCCCAATGATCATATTGTCATCCATTTCCCTAGTATCACTGGTGCCCATATTCCTGCTTCTAGATGGTTTGAGTATATGCCATTTTTTAAGTTTTAATTTACGGCAAAACTTGAATAAATCAATCTTGTTATTCACATAGTTCATAGGTACAGAGGGACAAAATGAAAGACCTAAACAGAGAGTACGTTTGTCTTTCATACTGATGTTTCTTGACGAAAGATTAATAACAGTGCAATTTACCTGGTCTTCATCCATATTTAATATTTCTTGTTTTGGCCCTTCTTGTTTCCCACTTGGCCTCTTGTTCTGTTTCCTCCTCTGTTTGTATTTCTTCCTCTTCTTGTCCCGGTACCTCTTGGCCTTCCTCTTATGGGTGTCGGATTTTGTTGATTTTTCGCCTGTAGTCGTGCAGACGCCCTGGTCGCTTGTCGGCTCTGGTTCATGAGCCGATACATTTCTAAAAAATTGGGCTTTGATTTTTGGGTTACTCCTTCTGCTGCCATTCCACTGCGTGAGCTGGTTGTACTATCGATGGAGTCTGAGTTGTCCGTGAGTGATGCGCTGGTATATTCATCATCTTCGTCCAGTTCTGCATCATCCGCTCCATTAGTTTGACCTTGTTGTTGTATCTGGTCATAAAGATGATCATATTTCTTAGCATGTGTCAGTATTCTCCCTGACTCGTAATCTCCACAGTCCCTGTGGAGTTTGTACTGTTTGCGCTTCTTAATGTCATCTTCTAGAGTCTTAAGTCTTATTTTCATTTCACTGATGTATTCCATGATTATTACTTGATCTTGGTGTTTATTCAGCTCACTTGCAATTTCTTCAATTTCTTTTTTGATTTTTGTTCTGTCTGCCCAGGCATACTTCACAAGGATTTGCATCATCACTTTAGAGCTTTGCGCTGAGTTTGCAGCCCAATCATCCATCATTTGAGGGTCACGTGATTCGTACGAGGGGGTAATGTAAATACGCAGTCCCCTCGGTACCATATTTTTTTCCAGATAATCCTCCATTCATGTCATGAATGATGTAATATGTGACATCATCAGCAGTGGATTGCGGGTGCGCAATATATAGTTAGTGCAACTAACTATATATGGAATTTCAATGGTTTTGTGTGAGTAAAATAAGGTTTTTTAAATGCTAATTCCTAACTATATATGGTCTATAACCTATGGTTTTTTCAGTGAATTTTCAAGGTTTTGTAAATGCTAATTCCTAACTATATATGGTCTATAACCTATGGTTTTTTCAGTGAATTTCAATGGTTTTTTAATAGCAAATATCATAAGCTGTCGAATGTCAAGTACGTGGTAAGAATTTTTTTTTTCGTGTTTATGCACACTGATCTGCTTTGATTGCTGCCCCCCACCCCTCATTTCTATTAGGAGTACTCTCTCTTTGCAGATAGTGAAGGGTAGTTAACGCAGCCCTTTCCCCCTTTGTAATCCGTCGTGCCTGCTTCTCTCTCCATTTGATTGATTGTTCTCTTTGGTTCATTCTCTATTTACAAACAAGCACAGAGTCGCAATACTCTGTTTAGTCTTTGCAGATAGCGAAAAATCGTGTAAAAAAACAAAAGGAATCGAGCAAAATCAGTAGGCCACTAATGGGATCTCTTTTTGACCTCGCTAAAATAGAAACATTAGGAACAACCTGTTGAAAATAGCAATGCGTATGTACATAAGCGGCGTTCATTTGTGTTCACAGTACCCCTTGTTGATTGTTTCAATCGAGCATTGAATTGTTCGATGTTAATTCTCTTAAGGATCTTCTCTGCCTGCAAACGAGGAAGAATAGGAATATTCTCTCTCCCTTTGCAGATAGTGAAGGGTAGGTAACGCAAGCCTTTAACACGTCGTACCTATTTCATTCCTCATTGATTGATTGATTGTCCGAACATTGACTGTTTGGGAATTAGTTCTTTTTGGAGGTATTCCCTGTTTGCAAATAAACGTAGGAAAATCTTTGCAAGTAGTGAAAGGGTACGTAATGCGGACCTTTCTCCCCCGTTGTAATCTGTCATGCCTATCTACTCCCCACTGATTGATGCACCTGTTTCACCCGGACCATTTACTAGACATACGTCATCTGGCCCGACCAGAGAGCACCCCTAGTGAAAAGGACATATGCAATAATAACGAAGTGATCACTGTATCCTGTTAACAGAAACTTTAGCATGAAACAACCTGGAAAGAAAAGAATAGGAAAACGAAAATCAGTAGGCCACTGATGAACATGAACTTTTATTAAACAACGAACAAAGAAACGATAACATAACGTAATGATAAAACCTATTAATGTCCTAGAAACAAGAAAACGTTAAAATATGCCAGTGGTGAGAGACCAGAAAAACAGTAACAGAAACCAAATCACCCCTCGCTGTCCCACCGCCTGCCACGCCAAAAAAATCGATAGACTAGGGAAAATGCAAGTCAGTAGAACATCCGCCCCCACTCTGGAAACTTCCAAGGTGGGGCAGGGTTCCGGCTACGCCCAGCCGGGAGCAGCCCATATAAGGCAGGTCCTGCTGCCACGCCTCGGCCAGGAGATCCTAACGTAGGGTGTAGCCGGAGGAGAGGCCGAGACCAGCGGGACCCGGCCAGGGGATTGCCTTTACAACGCTGAACAGTTGCAGGGGGGGGGAATGTCTCCTCGACCCTCCCCTCTCTCTCCCAGTCCGGCCGCGGTGGCCCTTGAGAGTTGCAGGTAGTCCCGCCACATGCTCTTCCGGTCCGGCCACCAACGGTCGGGGGGCCGAGGCCGACGGAATCCGGCTGCAGCCGATAAACCAAGAAACCCGTTCATGGGGCCAGAGCCAGGGGCGTCCGGCCGACATCCACCGGAAGCCCGGCCCGAAGACGGACGGGACACTTCTTTCTTTTATAATGGCTGCGACAACACTGGGGGGGGATGTCTTGCACATGCCTCCGACCCCCCCCTCGTCCTCATCGCCTGGTCCGACCATAACAAATCTCAAGCGAGACGCCGTGCGGTGCACTGGGAGGGAGAGACGGTGCGAACAGGCCTCTCCCGCCTCCCCAGTGGAGGCTTCCCAGCTGCACCCTCAGCGGTCCAGGCGCCCGGAAAAGAGTTCTTCCACTGTGGCCATGCTGCAACGTCTCGCCCGGCAGGGTGGAGCCCGTCCGCTCATTTGACCCCGCGATCGCCAGTAGCTACCGAACTCTCAAAATGGCGGTCGACCTGGCAAGAGCGGGCCCAGCATAAAGAAATGGCCCGGTCACTGGTTGACTCCACCACCGTAGTCCTCCACGACCTTGAAGATTCTAGAGGAGCCGCGGGAGTCTCCCACCCCCGATGGGGAATGACTGCCATGATCACCCGTGGAGTGACGAAACTGTATCCGCGGGACGTCGGCGCCAGCCTCACTTTGAATTACTAGAATCCTGCAGACCTCACTTCCGGTGAAAGCACAGTGTGACCCGGTAGGAAAAATTGTTGCACCCCCTCCCCTTTTTGACTGATAGTTCAAACCACCGATCCTTTCCTTTGCCCTTTTAACGGAACTTTGGACTGCCTCCCCCTCTTTTACATTTTCTAGAGAAAACAAAACATTAACCACTACATTAGCATAGCAGTTGACACCAGAACTGTTTTCAAATTGAAAACCAACAACATCTTCAACAGAATCCTTTTTGTTTCTGCTGTGACCCTGCTCCAGCACAGGCATTGTCCCCAGCAGTAATTCTGCAATGCCGGTAAGAATAGCTGTGGTGCCTACTGGACTCACTCACCCCCGCGGCGCCCCACGCCGTTATTTGCTGGGCGGCAACTTGCTAGACATCACCTTCGTGACATCCAGATTTCAGCGCGTTCTGCTGCCTTGGAACTATTCGCACAACAGACCGCTACTGACAAGAATATTTGATTATTGGTGCTGTCAATTTCAATAAATCTATTGGATAATTCAAAAGAAATTGCCACGGTCTCTTCGTTGTTTAAATGTTTTTACTGTTTTTGTTTTGTTGTATATATTTATATGTTATTAAAGTTTTATATTCCTACTACTTTGTTGGAGTGCTATATATTTTTTATGTGACACATAATTGTAAAAACTTTGATGTACAAAGAGTCATTCCTGGAATCTTCCGCTTCAGGCTCGGTCCCCTCCCCAATCACAATACAGGATAGTTTTCAGATAGTAGGAACACGTGTGGTGTGACGGATCTCATCGGGTGTGGGCCTTGATCTACTATAACTCCTTTGAAGAGGGGTGATTCTTTACAGCTGGGGCCATAAACTACATCTGCAGGGCTAGCTGATAGCCTGGACAATCGGACACAGAGGAAGAGGAGTGTCACAGGGTGCGGTAGTGAATAGGGCGAAAGGGAGGTGTCGGGCGGGCACAGTGTGATTCTCAGGGAAGAGCAGCGCAGATGGGGGGAGGTTTATTGCCCATGCATAAGACAGAGAGCGGTGGTGACCAGTGCCTGGGGGAGATGCTTCCGAGGGTGAGGAGCCATGCTACGAATCGACAGCGTGCAGAGAGTGGGTCTGGTCAAGACATCTAAAATGGCTGCCGTGCACGACAAAAGTGTGGCATTTCAAAAAAGGCAAGATGGCGCAGACAATGTTTTTCAACACTTCCTCATTTCCTTCGAATCGAACGTTAACAGACGTTGGGGCATATTACCAAAGTTAAGCGATATTTATCGCTAACGATGCTTACCAACCAATTTTTTACCACTAAGCATCGTCAGAAATTATCGAAGATAAACCTTACTATTATCAAGGTTTATCGCAAATGCGATAATAAACGGCCGCAATGCATGAATATCGCTAAAAACTCAGCGATATTCATGCATTACCGAGCTAATACTCTTAGCCATGTTATCCACCTCCCATTGGATAACATGGCTAAGAACTGCTCAGGGCAGGTGTTACTTTTTGGAGATATTCGCGCTTAGCGCGAATATCTCCAAAAGTTGGTAATAGGAGATAGATATCTTGCATGTTGTAATGCAAGTTATTGTGGTATATGGAACTCATACCATAATCTCTCAGGAAAGCAGAAACTGATCCTTTTGGGACCGCCTAAAAAGGCCTAGGGGGTGAGGAGTACTCTACTTTGCCCCCTTTTCACGTTCCGAACTATTTTATTTTACTCTCTTCTGTAATTACACAAAATACCAGCGATAAGATGCATCGGAGACACACAGTGAGAGAAAGGAGGCCGGAGATGAAGAAGACATGTCAAATACACATTGGAGATAATATAGTGGCAGAAGGGAAGTAAATATGAGTAAACTTACCATGTAACATAAAAATGTTGCACTCTATACTATAAGTCTCATTTTATACTACAATCACTTCGCTACAACCTCATAAATTAAAAATAAAAATAAATAATGTCTCAAACAATTTTTGATTTCTAAATATAAATTTATTCTTCAGAATTTTCTAAATTTGAAACAACTAGTAACATGTCCTCATCAGTAATTTCCTCTTCAATCATCTCATCTGGAATCTCCTCATTAAAAGTCTGCAATGATGATTCTTGTAACTCTATGGTCTCCAAACACTCGATAAATTCGCCATCAAGAGATTGATCAAAAAAATCATTCAAGTCATCTCCTCCTTCTGACAATATTTCATTATTGGTGCTGTCCATTTCAATCAATGTAGTGGAATCATTCAAGTCATCTCCTCGTGACAATATTTCATTATTGGTGCTCTCAATTTCAATCAATGTAGTGGAATCATTCAAGTCATCTCCTCCTTGTGACAATATTTCATTATTGGTCCTGTCCATTTCAATCAATCTAATGGAATCATACAAGCCATCTCCTCCTTGTGACAATATTTCATTATTGGTGCTCTCAATTTCAATCAATGTAGTGGAATCATTCAAGTCATCTCCTTGTGACAATATTTCATTCTTGGTGCTGTCCATTTCAATCAATCTAATGGAATCATACAAGTCATGTCCTCCTTGTGACAATATTTCATTATTGGTGCTCTCAATTTCAATCAATGTAGTGGACAATTCAAAAGAAATTGCCACGGTCTCTTCATTGTGAGCCATTTTATTTTGAAATTGCTTGCTGTAAATTGCAGAAAAAAATAATCACTTTCATTTATCGTTTTTAGTAATACATAATATAAAACTAACTTCATCAAGTATTTAGTATAACAGAAGGACTGCAAATAAATAACAGAAAACATTTTTCAAATTATCTTCAAGTGTACAACATAGTTCCCCTTACAAATTAACAACTCACCTTTTTAAAAGTAGCAGAAGTGTTAGTACTGTCTAAATCAAACACCAGAAATTCACCACCAAAAATTCCTCACAAATGTACCTCAGACAGTAGTATCACAAAATGGCTGTGGTTTCCTCTCATTTGACATATATACATAACCAATTAACTTTCATCACACACAAATACAAAACCAAAGTAACATTTTAATTGGTTCTAAATTTCAACACTTTCAAATGTGTTTTCCCCATGCAATTTTCCATAGGACATTTACATACGTCTACAGCCTGAATGGCTGAACGGAATTACACCAAACTTGGCAAAATGGTACATCAAACCTAAGAGGTCAGGAAGGATCTACTATGCCCCCTTATGGTCATTTCCCCCTTCGCTTTGGCCTCCTCTTGTCTCTCAATCCTACCGAGAGACAAGATGGCGGCCGCTACGGACTGTTTGGAATGTTGACAGACGCCGGAGAACCAATCAGCTTCGCAAAGCTCCGTAACGCGAAAAGTACGCGAAGCGGAGCGCTGTTACAGATATATATCTTTTTTTGAACGTTAATTTCTCAAAATCCACTGGAGCACATATATTGAGACCTAGCAAAGGCACATCGGGCTACCAGTCCCTAATATTTTGCCAAGTTTCGTGCAAATCCATTCAGCCGTTCAATTATTATTTTTATTATTTTTTTTTGCCCCGCGGGGCCCTTTTAAAACCTCCACATCAAACCTAGGGGGTCAGCGAGGATCTACTATTCCCCCTTATAGTTATTTCCCCCTTTGTTTTGACCTCCTCTTGTCTCTCGATCCTACCGAGAGACAAGATGGCGGCCGCTACGGACTGTTTGGAATGTTGACAGACGCCGGAGAACCAATCAGCTTCGCTTCACAAAGCTCCGTTGCGCGAAAAGTCCGCGAACCAGAGCGCTAACCGGTCCGCTGTTACAGATATATATCTTTTTTTAAACGTTAATTTCTCAAAATCCACTGGAGCACATATATTGAGACCTACAAAAGGCACATCGGGCTACCAGTCCCTACAATTTTGCCAAGTTTCGTGCAAATCCATTCAGCCGTTCGGGCTAAAAGTGAGGCCAACCGCCCTATGGAAAACTCAATGTTAAAAACACGTTTTGGGACCCCCCTTTTTTCTCGGCCCCCCCTTGACGAACCCCCCCCAAATTTTCAAGGGCTGCTCAGAAACAAAATGTGCCATTTTCCTGAAAATTTCAGCCAATTCCGTCCACAAACGCCAAAGTTATTAGACATAGAATTTTCAAAAAACCCATAGAGAAAAAATCCTAACTATATATACCTACTGGCGACCGCCAGTAGGTAATATATATATATATATATATATATATATATATATATATATATATATATTCACTGAAAAAACCATAGGTTATAGACCATATATAGTTAGGAATTAGCATTTACAAAACCTTGAAAATTCACTGAAAAAACCATAGGTTATAGACCATATATAGTTAGGAATTAGCATTTAAAAAACCTTATTTTACTCACACAAAACCATTGAAATTCCATATATAGTTAGTTGCACTAACTATATATCGCGCACCCGCAATCCACTGCTGATCATGTCACATATTACATCATTCATGACATGGTCAGTGACATCACTGATGACATCACTGATGACATCTCAAATGACATCACTGATGAGATCACTGATGACGTCATCCAGTGACTGTGTGTTTCTGTGAAGTTTAAATATGTTTTACATATTGAAGAATGAGTAGATGTATAAGTGTCTGGACGAAGGATTTAGTAGGTGCATGACTGAATGTATGAGTGAGTGATTAAATGTGTCTCACTGAGTGCATGGGTTAGTGACTAAACTGTCTTAATTTGTGCATCATTATGTCTGTTGTTCTGTAAACTGCTGCATGTGTTGATCATTAGCTATACGAGAGGCTATATGTGTTATTAATTGGTTGCCCAAGTATTTCTATGGCAGATTGAGTTTGTGTGGGGGTGGCTGGAAGGTGTGTGACTCTATGCATAGATGTGTGAGCAGTTTATTCACTAGGTGTATGAGTTCAAGACTGCATGTGGAAACAGCTACATGGGCAGTTGACTGTGTGCATGAGTGTATTGATGAGTGAATGGATATCTCAATGCTACATGTCATAGTAAGTACATATGTTAAACACAGTACATGTGAGAGTTGGCATATATAAATAACTGTGCATGACAGCCACTGAATGAGTGAGTGGTTGTATCGATCATTGTGAACTTGTATCAGGGATTGTATAAGAGAGTAAATATGTGTTAGTATATGTTTCAATAAGTAAGGTGTGTTTAACTGTATAGTTGAAGACATGGAGGTGAGGTTGTTTCTTTGCATGACTGACTGGGTGTGTGAGTAACTCCATGGATGAGTGGCAGTGTGTGAGTGTCTGTATACACTGAGTGTATCTAAGGTTATATTAGAGTCTGAAGAGGTTTATCGTATTAGCACAAGAATGATGTCAAATGAGATGTCATCAGTGATGTCATCAGTGATGTCATTTGAGATGTCATCAGTGATGTCATCAGTGATGTCACTGACCATGTCATGAATGATGTAATATGTGACATGATCAGCAGTGGATTGCGGGTGCGCGATATATAGTTAGTGCAACTAACTATATATGGAATTTCAATGGTTTTGTGTGAGTAAAATAAGGTTTTTTAAATGCTAATTCCTAACTATATATGGTCTATAACCTATGGTTTTTTCAGTGAATTTTCAAGGTTTTGTAAATGCTAATTCCTAACTATATATGGTCTATAACCTATGGTTTTTTCAGTGAATTTCAATGGTTTTTTAATAGCAAATATCATAAGCTGTCGAATGTCAAGTACGTGGTAAGTGAAAACATTTTCGTGTTTATGCACACTGATCTGCTTTGAATGGTGCCCCCCCCCCTCATTTCTATTAGGAGTACTCTCTCTTTGCAGATAGTGAAAGGTAGTTAACGCAGGCCTTTGCCCCCGTTGTAATCCGTCGTGCCTGCTTCTCTCTCCATTTGAGTGATTGTTATCCAAGTATTTACTATTTTAGAATTAGTTCTCTTTGGTTCATTCTCTATTTACAAACAAACACAGAGTCGCAATACTCTGTTTAGTCTTTGCAGATAACGAAAAATCGTGTAAAAAAAAAGAAAAGGAATCGAGCAAAATCAGTAGGCCACTAATGGGATCTCTTTTTGACCTCGCTAAAATAGAAACATTAGGAACAACCCCTCATGACAAATACAAAACTAGTGAGATGAACTGAACTCCACACAATGATGGCTGCAAAACAGCTCGGCTCCGCCACCCACCCCGCCCAAAATAACGATAAAGAGCGGCTGCCATGATTGGTTGCGGAATGGCCACGACGGAGCTACGAAATGGTGCTGCTCTCATGCTAACCCCAGCTTCAGTCTGAAACATCCAGAAACACTGTAGACTACCAATTCGATCAGTTCCGGTAGCGCCCCAATGTAACCCGGTAGAGAAGAACTAGCCCTCCCCTCTTTGACTGATGGTTCTTGTTGCCTGTCCCTTCTGTTGTCATTTAACAGAACTATTTAGCCTGCTGAAAGGGGTTGTGTTTCGACCGCTGGTTGGTGGAGACATTTTGACTATATTCTGGACCTGCGTTGTCGCGTAATGCGTCATATGACGCGCCGCGTTAGCGCATCCGGAAGTCATCCGGGGCGCGCAGCGCGTAACGTAAGCATAACAAGTCATGTGACTTGTTAATAAAACTTTTCATTGGTTCATTTTACTTTTCTTATTCTAATGATGAAAGCCTTGGTCATATCACCTAAAAATTACGCTTTTAATTACTTCCGAACATTATTTTTTCTTAAATATATGTTATAATGTTCCAGGCTAATGTACTTTCCCGGAAATTTTACAACTGTCCTGCAATTAAAATATATTCTTTTTTCGAGAAAAAGAGCGTTTCTTCGTCCCATGACGGAGCCGTTGAGCAAAAGAGGGTCGACCTGCTGTCTTAGTCGCCGATACGCCTGAATATGAGATTCTTATCGATCACTTTATGTTGCAGGAATAGAAAACACAACAGCCCTTGACCATTTATCTTTACTGCGTTCCTTCGTATTATACCTTTTACCCTTCATGTAATTGGTCTGCTTTATTTCACTTGCCTTTTAATGATTCTAAAACAGTGACTATTATTAAAAACTTTACCAATGTATATACTACTACCATGTTTTCTTTTAAAAACCTTTATTGTGAAAATTTCATTATACAAATACGAGCCTATAACCACGTGGGCCTGCCACGGAGCAAACTGTAATCGTATATGATGAATAGACATTTACACTGTAGAGGAACGTAACGGGCGGGCCATTAGGTTGCAAGAACTAAGGTGTCTAACAGTTACGGAATCGGTGGACGTACATTTTATAATTAAAATACGACAGGGCCAGTTACAATAAAATTATCTAGATATACATTTGCGGGCAAGTACCATGGGTGACGTTAATTCGAACTTTCAACAGTACAGTAATCAATAACACATCAGAACTTAATATCAATAGGGATGTCGAAATATTCAATCAATTCTCGTCCCCGCCCGCCATGTGCTTCAAAACTGCATACGTATCTCGTGATTTCAAGGTTCTGCAACCAGTACACAACAAGGAGTTACGAGTCCCATTTATTCCGGCGCCATTTTGGGCGAGGACGGGCAGGTCCAGGATATAGTCAAAATGTCTCTACCAATCATCGACTATGATGATGTTCATATGCTGTATTTATTAGAGTAACACTCATCTGTCCACATGAAATTAATTTACCACAATCTAAACATGTCATTTTAATCTTTCCAAAGTTCTTCTAAATATTTGGGACCGTTTCCCTTGCCTCTGAAGCTCTCAGTGCCACTTCTTTGATGAATGTACTAGCAGGTCAGGGGTTCTCCTCCAAATCTCTCTTTTATGCAGCACTATAATTAATTGGTGCCACCTCTCCATATGACGATGCATGGTATAGTTACCACAACTATATTTTTTTTCGGTTCCTCTGGAGAGTTCATCGTGGCAGATGAAGCGTGTAACGTACCGGGCATTTACCTTTTTTTGCATGTACAGGAAAGGAAAAAAAAATCGAGCGTCCAAGTTCTAAGGTGTCCCAGGGCCATTTTAGTGGACCAGGCCCAAATCCAAAGAACAGGCCGCCATTTTGAGAGTCCTCTTGCAGCCGCCTGTCGCTGTAGCATCAAGAGCAGCCGAAACTCAGCTGAATGGCAACTGAAACGGTAAATGGGCGCCCCACTACATTTCAGCATTGTAGGATGACCACACCAGTACAGCAACTTGCTAGACATCACCTCGGTGCCATCCGGATCTCGGCGCCCCACTGCAGATGAAGAGCCTCTCAACTATGAAACCACCACGGTGACATCCGGATCTTGGCGCGTTGTGCTGCCTTCGGCCTATTCGCACATCGGTCCGCTACTGACGCCATCTCACACAGGCTAATGGGGTGACCCACGCCGAGTTTCAGCATTGTAGGATGACCACACCAACTTGCTAGACATCACCTCGGTGCCATCCGAATCTTGGCATCTCAACGCCTAGTGGTATCTTCCATACAGAAAATATTGTTACGCTGCCTTTGGCCCCATTCGCACATCAGTCCGCAACTTAGACATCACCTCGGTGCCATCCGGATCTTGGCATCTCAGCGCCTTGTGGTGTCAGTCAGAAAATATTGTTGCGCTGCCTTTGGCCCCATTCGCACATCAGTCCGCTACTGACACCATCTCACAGGCCAATAGGGCGCCCCACGCCGACTTTTACCATTGTACGATGGCCACACCAGTGGCACAACTTGCTAGACATCACCTCGGTGCCATCCGAATCTTGGCATCTCAACGCCTAGTGGTATCTTCCATACAGAAAATCTTGTTACGCTACCTTTGGCCCCATTCGCACATCGGTCCGCAACTTAGACATCACCTCGGTGCCATCCGGATCTTGGCATCTCAGCGCCTTGTGGTGTCTTCTACTCCGAAAATATTGTAGAAAATATTGTTGCGCTGCCTTTGGCCCCATTCACACATCAGTCCGCTACTGACACCATCTCACAGGCCAACAGGGCGCCCCACACCGACTTTTACCATTGTACGATGGCCACACCAGTGCCACAACTTGCTAGACACCACCTCGGTGCCATCCGGATCTTGGCATCTCAGCGCCTTGTGGTGTCTTCAAATCAGAAAATATTGTTGCGCTGCCTTTGGCCCCATTCGCACATCGGTCCGCTACTGACGCCATCTCACAGGCCAACGGGGCGCCCCACGCCGACTTTCAACATTGTAGGATGGCCACAGAAGTGCGACAACTTACTAGACACCACCTCGGTGCCATCCGGATCTTGGCGCGTTGTGCTGCCTTCGGCCTATTCGCACATCGGTCCGCTACTGATGCAAACTCACAGGCCAACGGGGCGCCCCACGCCGACTTTCAGCATTGTAGGATGGCCACACCAGTGCGGCAACTTGCTACACACCACCTCGGTGCCATCCGGATCTTGGAATCTCAGCGCCTAGTGGTGTCTTCTATTCCGAAAATATTGTTGCGCTGCCTTCGGCCCCATTCACACATCGATCCGCTACTGACACCATCTCACAGTCCAACGGGGCGCCCCACGCCGACTTTCAGCATTGTTGGATGGCCACACCAGTGCGGCAACTTACTAGACACCACCTCGGTGCCATCCGGATCTTGGCGCGTTGTGCTGCCTTCGGCCTATTCGCACATCGGTCCGCTACTGACGCAAACTCACAGGCCAACGGGGCGCCCCGCGCCGACTTTCAGCATTGTTGGATGGCCACACCAGTGCGGCAACTTACTAGACACCACCTCGGTGCCATCCGGATCTTGGCGCGTTGTGCTGCCTTCGGCCTATTCGCACATCGGTCCGCTACTGACGCAAACTCACAGGCCAACGGGGCGCCCCACGCCGACTTTCAGCATTGTAGGATGGCCACACCAGTGCTGCAACTTGCTGGACACCACCTCGGTGCCATCCGGATCTTGGCGCATTGTGTTGCCTTCGGCCTATTCGCACATCGGTCCGCTACTGACGCCGCCTCACGTGCCAACAGGGCACCCCACGCCGACTTTCAGCATTGTAGGATGGCCACACCAGTGCTGCAACTTGCTGGACACCACCTCGGTGCCATCCGGATCTTGGCGCATTGTGTTGCCTTCGGCCTATTCGCACATCGGTCCGCTACTGACGCCGCCTCACGTGCCAACGGGGCGCCCCACGCCGACTTTCAGCATTGTAGGATGGCCACACCAGTGCTGCAACTTGCTGGACACCACCTCGGTGCCATCCGGATCTTGGCGCGTTGTGTTGCCTTCGGCCTATTCGCACATCGGTCCGCTACTGACGCCGCCTCACGTGCCAACGGGGCGCCCCACGCCGACTTTCAGCATTGTAGGATGGCCACACCAGTGCTGCAACTTGCTGGACACCACCTCGGTGCCATCCGGATCTTGGCGCGTTGTGTTGCCTTCGGCCTATTCGCACATCGGTCCGCTACTGACGCCGCCTCACGTGCCAACGTATTTTCTCCGCATTTTACACCCTATGCCGCATAACAGGTCATGTGACTTGTTTATAAAACTTTTCATTGGTTCATTTTACTTTTGGTTTCCTAATGATGGAAGGCTTGATCATGTGACCTAAAAACAACACTTTTCATTGGATGAAAACTTTTTTTTTTCCCAAACGATGAAAGCCCCACCTTGTTTCTGGATGTTTCAGACTGAAGCTGGCGTCAGCATGAGAGCACCACCATCTCGTAGCTCAGTCGTGGTCATTCCGCGAGCAATCATGGCAGCCGCTCCCCACCAGAAGCCTGCAGGAGTCGGAGCCCCCAAAACTTTTGATGAATTCTCAAGGCGGAGGGGACGCTTTCGAGAATGGGGTCCAAGACCTAGCAGACAAGCGTCCGATTTCCAAGGTGTCCCAGGGCCATTTCAGTGGACCAGGCCCAAAAAGGAAACAGCCTGCCGCCATTTTGAGAGTCCTGTGACAGCCGCCTATCGCTGCACCGCAAGAGTGGGCGCAACTCAGCTGAATTGCGGCTTTTGACACAGTGGACCAAAAACGGACGGAATGGCAACTGAAACGGTAAAGGGGCGCCCCACTACAACAGATGACACTCCACCTGGAGAGGCCCGTTCACCGCCTCCCCCGGGGCGCCCCGCGCCGTTATTCGGAGCAGCATTGTAGGATACCAAAACCAGTGCGGCAACTTACTGGACATCACCTTGGTGCCATCGTTCTGCTGCCTTGGAACTATTCGCGCAACAGTTTGCTACTGATGACCCACCCCCCGCGACGCCCCATGCCGTTATTTGCTGGGTGGCAACTTACTAGACATCACTTTAGTGTCATCTAGATTTCAGCGCGTTCTGCTGCCTTGGAACTATTCGCACAACAGTTTGCTACTGATGACCCACCCCCCGCGACGCCCCACGCCGGAAATCTGGACGTTGTGCTGCGTTGGGACTATTCGCACAGCCGACCGCTACTTCGTTGTTTTTCCCTAAAAATGTTTATATGTTATTACTATTTTTGTTTTCTTGTATATATTTATAAATTATTAAAGTTTTATAATCTTACTACTTTGTCGGAGTGCTATATATTTTTAATGTGACACATAATTGTAAAAACTTTGATGTACAAAGAGTCATCCCTGGAATCTTCCGCTTCAGGCTCGGTCCCCTCCCCAATCACAATACAGGATGGTTTTCAGATAATACCAACGCTTCTGCTGTGACGGATCTCATCGAGTGTGGGCCTTGATCTACTATAACTCCTTTGAAGAGGGGTGATTCTTTACAGCTGTGGCCATAAACTACATCTGCAGGGCTAGCTGATACCCTAGGACCAGCCTGGACAATCGGACACAGAGGAAAAGGAGTGTCAGAGGGTGCGGTAGTGAATAGGGCGAAAGGGAGGTGTCGGGCGGGCACAGGGTGTGATTCTCAGGGAAGAGCAGCGCAGATGGGGGGAGGTTTATTACCCATGCATAAGACAGAGAGCGGGGGTGACCACTGCCTGGGGGAGATGCTTGCGAGGGTGGGGAGCCATGCTAAGGATCAACAGCGTGCACAGAGTGGGTCTGGTCAAGGCATCTAAAATGGCTGCCGTGCACGACAAAAGTGTGGCATTTGAAAAAAGACAAGATGGCGCAGACAATGTTTTTCAACACTTCCTGATTTCCTTCGAATCGAACGTTAACAGACGTTGGGGCATATTACCAAAGTTAAGCGATATTTATCCCTAACGATGCTTAGCAACGATTTTTTTACCGTCAGAAATTATCGCAGATAAACCTTGCTATTATCAAGGTTTATCGGAAATAAGATAAAAAACGACCGCAATGCATTAATATCGCTGAAAACTCAGCGATATTCATGCATTACCGAGCTAATGCTCTTAGCCATGTTATCCACCTCCCATTGGATAACATGGCTAAGAATTGCTCAGCGGACTACATGTCCCATCGGACCTTTGCTAATGCATTACGCGTTTAAAAGATCGGGACACGCCCCCAACTCACTCGCGTTGCCAGTTCCTTGCAGCTTGTGTGTCCGACGTGCAGACCGATTGAATCGTCAAAAATGTAAGTCCCGCTCTATCTCGGTGTTTCTAATAGAGAGCCAGTGAAAGCCTTCCCGGCCCTTTACTGATCACCGCTTCCCTTTGTCCCCACAGTTTCTGAACTGCAGCGGCGGCTGCCGCTCGAGTTCGTGCACAGTCACGAACGTCTACCCAACAAGGTAGGAGCTCCTTTTATCTTTGTGGCAGTGTTAGCTACATGTGCGAAACCAAACCAGGGCGCTTGGAGTTTGGTTACTAATACATAGTGTTGTTTATCTTCCCAGGCATAATCCTCGTAATCTTTGATTTTATGCACATCGGCACCCCATACACTTTTTAGTGTTGTACCCATCAAGGTACGTGTCTTCCTTCCCTTGATCATTTGGAGGCCCACGTGTTGTATATGGCAAAGTGACTAATTAGGGTTTATATCATCTTACCCACAGGGAATACCCACAGGGAGTATCCTGACATTCCAGTACAAGGTACTCATATGTTTATGTACAGTGCTTCAGTTTCAGTGAGGTGGTAGTCAACATCGTATTGATACCAATCTTTTTAAATTCACAGCAACAACGACCCCCCAATCCTTGTCCTGAGGAGAACCCTCAACTTATTCAATGGGTTCGAAACGCGTCGGCGTCCTACTCCACCCAGATACTGCAAATACCAGGGCACAATAGGAACATAATTCACACAAATTCTACACTTCCGCTTAGTTTTGTGTGTTCCTATTCCGTTGTACCACATGTCAAAATTAATACGTATCTAGTGGTGGTGGAAACAAGTAGGCTAGTATTTTATTTTTCTGTCCACTTGTTCATTTTGTATTCAGGATTGGTGCCTCAGCACAACGTTATATTTTGAGGCATAGCACAGTTGTTTTTTGTAATCACATTGTTATATGTGTACATTGTAATTTTATGTATTGTTTTTGGTTTCAATGCATTTGTGTACTTCTGTGAATGTGGTGTGCATCCCTTGATGCCAAAAAAACGTTTCAAAAAAACTTTTTCATAAAAATACAAGTGATCAATCACAAATGGTTTGTCCGCCTAGCAATTAATTATACTAGGTGTGCATTTGTTTGTATTCATTCAGACTGTCCGGCACTTTCTTTTGTTTGGTTTATAAGAACTGCTCAGGGCAGGTGGTAGCTTTTGGAGATATTCGCGCTTATCTCGAATATTTCCAAAAGTTGATAATAGGAGATAGCGATGTTAGCGACTGTTTCCAGTCGCTAACATCTTGGCATGCCCACTTTGCATGTCATTAGTGATAAATATCACTCACATGCAAAGTGGGGCCCAAGATGGTCGCTATATTCTACTAGCCGTCGCTAACTGGTGTTAGCAACAGCTAGGTAATACACATATAATTTTATCTCCGCGAAGCGGAGCGCTGTTACAGATATATATCTTGTTTCTGAACGTTAATTTCTCAAAATGCACTGAAGCACATATATTGAGACCTAGCAAAGGCACATCGGGCTACCAGTCCCTACAATTTTGCCAAGTTTCGTGCAAATCCATTCAGCTGTTCGATCCTACCGAGAGACAAGATGGCGGCCGCTACGGACTGTTTGGAATGTTTACAGACACCGGAGAGCCAATCAGCTTCGCTTCGCAAAGCTCCGTAACGCGAAAAGTACGCGAAGCGGTGCGCTGTTACAGATATATATCTTTTTTTGAACGTTAATTTCTCAAAATCCACTGGAGCACATATATTGAGATCTAGCAAAGGCACATCGGGCTACCAGTCCCTACAATTTTGCCAAGTTTCGTGCAAATCCATTCAGCTGTTCGATTATTATTATTTTTTTTTTTTTTGCCCCGCGGGGCCCTTTTAAAACCTCCACATCAAACCTAGGGGGTGAGCGACAATGTACTATGCCCCCTTATGGTCATTTACCCCTTCGCTTTGGCCTCCTCTTGTCTCTCGATCCTACCGAGAGACAAGATGGCGGCCGCTACGGACTGTTTGGAATGTTGACAGACGCCGGAGAACCAATCAGCTTCGCTTCACAAAGCTCCGTTGCGCGTAAAGTACGCGTCCTGGGACGCTGCCAGGTCCGCTGTTACAGATATATATCTTTTTTTAAACGTTAATTTCTCAAAATCCACTGGAGCACATATATTGAGACCTACAAAAGGCACATCGGGCTACCAGTCCCTACAATTTTGCCAAGTTTCGTGCAAATCCATTCAGCCGTTCGGGCTAAAAGTGAGGCCAACCGCCCTATGGAAAACTCAATGTTAAAAACACGTTTTGGGACCCCCCTTTTTTCTCGGCCCCCCTTGACGAACCCCCCCAAATTTTCAAGGGCTGCTCAGAAACGAAATGTGCCATTTTCCTGAAAATTTCAGCCAATTCCGTCCGCAAACGCCAAAGTTATTAGACATAGAATTTTCAAAAAACCCATAGAGAAAAAATCCTAACTATATATACCTACTGGCGACTGCAGAAGCTGTTGTAACAAATAAAACCCTTGAACTGAGATACACGGAGTCAGCGCCTCTTTTGATGATGAAAGCTTGGTTGGTGGTAATATATATATATATATATATATATATATATATATATATATGTATATATATATCTAAAGTCCAATACACACTCATATATCCGAATGAGTCTGACACTTGCTCAGGGTAAAACAAATGGATTTAGTCAGCAAATTTATCTCAGCGCGTGTTTTTTTAGTCCAAGAAACACTTTTGGCAGACGCGTTTCAGCCTTAAGGCTTTCATCAGTGGCGGTTTCAAAGCAGGTCCTTTCACCTGACGGTCGATTTGATCTTGTGTCGTTGCTGTAGCCACTCCCAATGGCTTGACATTTCAGCCCCTCCTCTGCTTTAAAGCTGTAGTTTGCCTCACACTGCACTTCAAGCTGCTTCATGCTGGTACACATGGTCTGATGTGGTAACCCATTCAGTAAGGGGGATAATCCAAACACACAGTGGTGTCCCAATCCTGTTGGCCCACGGACCTCATTCCACCGCAGCTGCCGATCGCCGTAAAAGGAAGTACGTGCAGTAAGTACTACATCCTCTCTCCCCCTGCAGTAATATATATATGAAATAAAAAATGTATTTCGTCAAAAAAGTTTTATTTTCAGTGGCATCCTGTGTAGATGTACTAAATAAAATTTGTATCCCCTGCATATTTTATAAAAATATCCATGGCATATATTTTTTATATACTCCATTTTCGAAAGCATAAACCACAATTTTAGGCAACTCTGGTGAACTTTCTAGCAAGCTACATGTAGTTCACCTAAAATGGTGGTTGCCTGACTTGTCCGTCCTGACTGACAGAGATGGTACATCTATTGGGTTTGCCATCCATCAGTGACGTAGGCACCCATAGATTAAGATGGTGTCAATGATAACACTCAATCTAAATATTTAATTCTGTACTTAATTTCTAAAAGAATAAGTGCCAGGGCCCTTGTCTGAAGGGCACTAGATCTAGCAACTCCCATTGCCCCCACTAGAGCTGCCAATGAGAGTACCATCACAACAAACAAACAAACATCACACTCATACAAGTGTGACAATGCAGACTTTAAATATACATTATAAATGACAAACACATGACGCCCATGCTATTCTTAATGCTTTGGGTGGCAGGTATTAGTGATTTTATAGTATTATTAATTATTAAGCAACTGTTGTTTCTGCCCTAATGTTTAACCTAAGCAGGTCTGGGGCATTCTTCATGGCTAAAGATCCCTAATTTTTAAATGGTCTAGTCACAAAATGTATACAGAAATCTTTTTGGAGCAAGCATTTACTTAAATTATACAATGAAATAGAGCTCCTAAATTGTATCCCATCAAATTGGCAAGGGTCAATTCTGACACCTATCTATAAAGGTGGAAACAGATAGAATCTGTCAAATTACAGGCTATTCACCCTCCTGGACATCGAAGCTAAATATTACGCCGCACTCATCCTTGAAGATATAAAAGAATGGACAGACAATCTTAATCTTATACCAATTAATCAGACAGGTTTTAGGCAAGGAATAGGGACAATATCAAACATCTTATCCCTATCATTGATGGCAAATAAAAGCAAACAGAGGAAACAACAACTTCACCTCTGTTTTATAGACTTGAAGGTTGCATTTGACAGTGTAGACCGGCATCTCCTTTGGAAAAAACTGCGTACCTGGAACATTCCCGAAAGGATACTACAGGGAATACTATTATTCTATTCAAACACTTGGAATAGAATTAAGATGTGAGACGGCACTAGATTATCTAGAAAGCTAAATACGACAATAGGCCTCAAACAGGGTTTTGTATTGGCACCACATCTTTTTATAATTTGTTCTTTTCAGACTTGGCTCAGAGGCTAGACAGCACTAACTCACACCCGCCGAAACTTGGAGGGTTAGCACTCACACATCTCTCGTATGCCGACGATGTGGTGCTCATGAGTCTAACAAAGATTGGCCTTCAAAAAGTCCTAAATGAAATGTCAGACTACATTACAGAGAACAAACTAGAAATTAATATATTAAAAACTAAAACTATGGTGATTGGAAGTCGGCAGAAATGCAAACAGATCATCTGGCTTAAAGGCAGTCAATTAGAGGCAGTAAAGATCTACAAATACCTGGGATTTTACATAGATAATCTTCAATTTCATACTGAGCAAAAAAAGTATATGTCCGAGAGAACCAGTGCACTCATATTCGCCTTAAGTCAGCTGGCAAAAAAAGTTGAAGGGTCCAGCGCACAAACCCCTACTAGCGGTGATGATGGCAAAAATTCTGCCCACGATAACATATGCGAGTGACACTTTTCATGGCAAGGATGCAGATCTTCTAAACAAACTAATAGATTCCACATACAAAAAAGTTTTTCAGGTAGAACGATCAGCCTCTCCGGCGCAGGTTCGCCTTAAATTCGGCCTAATAAATGAAAAATTGGGAGAATGTATGCCACAGTAAAGCTTTGGTACCGGCTGAAACTGAATTCAACCGCAGCACCAATTGATAAAGCCCTCTGGACAGACCTAGTAGAAAACAGAAAATCACCTTATAATCAATATCTAAATAAATCCTTGTTGTTAACCTGTACAAATGATGTATGGAATAAAAACCTGCCATACCACTCCTTTAAACGAACCATAAATAAAGTAGCAAAACTCACTCGCTACTAATAGACACAAACATTTTCAGGATAAGGTTGCATGCCTGGATGGTGATCTACAACTACAAGGCACTCGCACCAGCCCATTATATGAACACAGCATTTTCTATTCACCTGAAAAAACAACTAATGGCTATACGCTTCGGAAAATTACCAACAATAGCAGATCAGCCTATATGGGTATATAAAGGGCCAAAATCATGCCGACTCTGCGGTTACCATAAATAAGACTTTGTTCATGTAATCTGTATATGCAACCAACTCCATGATGCTCGAGCCACCCTTCTCAGACAATCTTTTAAAGATAAAGACATCAGGTCCTGTAGAGCTGCAATAACAGCATGTTTAAATCCATCGGACACACAATTAAATTGTAAATTGATCAAATTTCTCAAAGTCTTTGCACAGGCTCATAAAAATGTGTAATTAGGACTGACCTCAGATCGATAATGTGGTAAACAATTTGTTGAATAATGAACTCGTACAATGCTTTTAGTTTTTACTCTTTCATTGATGTAATGTGATTGTTTCTTTTTAATGTTTTTATCTCTATTTAATAAAAGTGCCCATATTGTTAAGGTTTTAATTGACTAAACAATAAAAAATGTACTTACTTACTTATACAGAAATAGAAACAAGGTTATTCCTACCTGAGCATACAAAATCGATACATTAAACCTAATTTTCGGGGATACTGGCTTCCTGATCAGGTAGGGGGACGATCTCCTTTATTGTAATACATAAATCAAAATGTTCATTGTGAGAGTCAACCTATGAGTGCCCGCTCCCAACCACTGGTATCCCCTAAAATAAGGGTCAATATATCTATTTCGTATACTCAGGTAGGATCACCTGGTTGTTTTCAAAATACCTTGTCACTTTTTTCGATTTACATGAGGTCCCTTTTATTACAATATTTAGTTTTCCTGCCACCTCCATTTGTCCAGTAGATTTTATCTAAGAATCCCATACTTCGTCCGAGTTCATCAGGAGGTTGAGTTCGCCTTGGTGGCAGAGTCCTTCCATAGGGGGGAGAGGTTGGTGATGAGGAAGCATAACACAAACTGTGTGTGGGGCTTCCTCTTTCATAAGAATGGCCATCCCACATATCCCGAGTGGTTCTGTGATGTCCCGAATGGGACGGTGACTTGTACTCCTAAATAGGGACACAATCAATCTCTCTTCTATTAGAGCTATCGTACCGTCTTGTGATTTAGTTTATGAATAGGGAGAATGTGCAGTGGCCTGCCTCCTCATCATGAACATCAATGATGACAAACCGACTCCTCTGCTGGACCCTATGTGAGAAGTATCTTCTTTGGCGTGGCCAGCAGAACCAGTCACAGTGTGGCCCACCTACAAATCTGCATGGATGCCCTGTGAGCCCTTTTTTGAACTTTTCTTTTGTTTGGGAGAGACTGTGTTGTTGTGGGTTAAGTGGGAATTGGGAAGGGAAGTTGGGAACAAGAGTCGGACATGATTGATGGGACATTTGGGGGTAATTTCTTGAGGAGAGGTTCCTTTGCAAAATATAAATGTTTTTTTTCAATTCCAATGCATATCACTCACAATCTCGCTTTTGTCTTTGCACTGCATTTTTGTGCAGCATTGTGTTTTTATTTACAAGCTGTCCTCTGAAATAATCAAATACTGTACATCAACTTTGCCCACTGGACTTTTCCTACCTGAAATCCCTTGCCAGATATTTATTTTCCAGGTTAATTACTTAATGCATGTCCTCTTCCTGCAATCCTGTATATCCCATTCCCAGCTGCCAGAGAGGAAATAACAGACTAGGGGAATGATTATAGCTTTGACTGTGTGACACCAGGTCTGCCCTACCACTCGCCAAATTAGGGGTTTCCTCCTGTCTGGAGAGCTGATTTTTGGCGTTCCCATTGCAGTGCCTCAGAAAATGGGGACTACAAAGGGGAACGCCAAAAACGGTTCTTACACGGCATGGACTTTTCAGTCTATGCCATGCAGGAACTAGGGTGCATGCACATAGGAGGGCACATGTTGTGCCCCCCCCCCTCTGTGTGCATCCCCATGCAGAGCAGAGTCCCTTTTGTTTCCTCTCCACCACGGTGTACATAGAGTAGGAACCTCCATGACACCGCCAGCAGAGAGGATACTCGTAATATGGTCAGGGGGACCGCGGCGGTCCCACTATACATATTGCGGCCTCCTGACTGCCGCAACACCACCAGGGAGCTGTTATGGGGCAATGGCGATCTGATCATGCTAATCATAATATGGCAGCCAGGAGACTGCCTCAGCCACACCCCGACGAGTCTGGTGGTCCTTGGACTGCTAGACTCATAATCGAGCCCTAGGTCTGATTGACTTATTGCTTGATGAGATTAACTTTTGCCCCCTTTTGCAGCACCCAGCCACTTATCAAAGTGTATACTAGTTAGTTAATGGTGCTCTTGCCCAACTACCCTCTGTAACTATAAACCACTAGGGGGATATGCCTATGCCTACAACATACACCAAAAATTTATGGCCTGATAATGAGTCTGGCAGTCCAAGTACTTCCAGACTCATGGGGGGCATGGTGTTGGGTCCTGCCACAGCCACACCAGAGGTCCAACTGATGTATTACAACTTTGGATGTTAGACCGCTATTGCCCCACTGTAACTGCTAGGAACTGCATTCCCCTGCAGTGGCATGTGGTATGAGGCTACAATATGCTTGGCAGGGCAGCTGTGGTCCCGCCAAGTATATTATGAGTTTCCCCACTGCCGTGAGTCTCATGGTGGTGTTCACGCCATGAAACTGCTGGTGGTGAGGAAACTAAGTGGACCCTAAAGAGCCCCCTTGTGCCTCATGCCATGGGGATTATGTTGTGCAGAAACTTGCTTTGACGTTCCCATTGCAGTGTCTTTCTCAAAGGCACTGCCTTGGGAACACCAAAGGACCACCCCTCCCAAACCAGCAGAAAACTCCTAATCTGGCATGCGGCCGGTGGTCGACTTTGGTGGTACGGGGCTGTGGTGTGCCACCCTGCTCCCACACCGACGAAGTTGTAACTAGCCCCTAAATCTTACTTATCTTTCTCTGCTTGCCAAACAAAACAATTTTAGTATAAGTTACTAACAGAATTAGTCCACTTCTTAGTTATTTTACCTAAATAGATAAAGGATGGCTGCTATCTCTCTCACTCTTCCAAAACCTTATTGAAGGGTTTCCCAAAGGGTCTTCTCAATGGTAGAGGAAGTAGTGGGTAACGCTAACAGGGAAGACATCACAAGCAAGGCCCCACTCCCACCTATTCCGAGCGAGTTGAATTGTAGGATTATTCAGAAGGATTATCCATCAAGGGCAACTAGAATGAAAGAAAACACAGAGTGAGTTACTATCATAAATTATCAAAGACTGAGACTAGACCTCGACCATGACCAAAAACTCATATTACAAAAACCAGCAGTAGTAAATTTCGAGCAATGTGGTACTAATATTTAATTTATTAAAACAATTAAAACTAAACTTATGAACTTCTCGATTCAGGATGTAAAAGAAGGGTAAGCATTTTAAGAAACAAAAGGTCTAATTCAGAAAGGTAAAATATACTACACTTTGGTGTTAGTTTACTCTTGCAGTGTAAGTTTACAACTAGTAACTTTTCAATCAGTAACTTGATGAGTAGTAACTTTGCAAGTAGTAAGTAATCCCTATCATTTTAAAAGGAGTTAC